>NC_133538.1:97708093-100523093 GCF_048544455.1 Silene latifolia
TATATATTGTTTCCTATGAGTTTTAGTTTGGACATGTAGATCGTTGTTTGTTTATTAATGTTCCTTACTAGTTCGACTTGGGAGTGAGGGTAGAGTATGATATGGAAAAGAGTTGCGCATGTGTTCGTTGTTGTCGTAGTATAGTGATATTTTGTTAATGGGACACAGTTGTGAGAGGTTGTTGGAGTAATTTTGATTTTATTTTACAAGAGGCCTTGGTTGACATAGTAGTGACAAATGATTTGTGGAACATGTGTTCTACTGAACTTGGAACTATGGGTGGTTTATAACCTTTTATTGACACAGTAAGTACGGAGTGTTGGGACTTAGTATGAGGACTGTTAGAGAAAGAGAGCCCTGGATATAGGAATGGTTGTAGGTGTTGGCTAGTTATAGTCGGTTATCGTTGACATGCGGTGGTGATGAGGATTATAAGAAGTATAGAAAAGGATCTAGTATTAGTGGGTAACTAGGACGTAACATTTATCTTAAGAGGAGTAGGATGCGACAAAGAGAGTTTGATGGTTGTACATGTTGTGGTATATTTAGAAGTTTGAGCCTTGGTGTAGAATAAAGGATGGATTTGTGTTGTGGTTGATATTATTAACGGTCATGGCAATGCTTGTAGTAGTATAATGTTTATGAGTGTGAGTAAACTTCGATAGTGTTGATAGTTTGGGTGATGATGTTTATGAGTATGAGTAAACTTCGAGGAAGAAGTTCATTTTAAGGATGGTAGAATGTAACATTCCGTTTGGTGGTTAATCTCGGTTGGTGGATTGTCTTAATATTGGATTTGCTAGTGGATAATGTGTTTGTGAGACGGAGTAGCGGAATTTATAGAGGTAGTATTATGTAGTTAGTGTCGAGAGGCTATGCTATAGTTGATGCGATATTGTGAGCCGTTCTATGGAGGTAGGCATAGTTGGTGGAGTTAGTGTTAGGTGTACATGTTTTATAGGTTGGGTTAGAATTTCGGGGACGAAGTTCATTTTTAAGGAGGGAAGACTATAATACCTCAGATATTTTCAGCTGTTGGGTACTATATCGAGTAAGACTTACTCTGTCGAGTAAGTTGTTTACGGATTCTAGAGTACATTTGGCTTTGGATGTTCTTGATCGAGTGGGGGCAACTCGATCAAGTAGCGGGTACTCGATCGAGTAAGTTAGTTACTCCATCGAGTAGCTCTGGTTTTACAGGTTTTGATGCGGGATTGATTATAATAGTGGAGGAGGTATAAAAGGTTATATCGCCGGTTTCACATTTCATTCTCTCAAAACCTTTCATATTTTAAAACGACGCTCTCTTCTCTCCACTTTTACAATAAAATCCATTTTTACATTTTTGGGTAAGTTCCTTGTGTTGTTTTTATATCGTTTTGTTAAGATTTCTCTGGCCTTGTTTTAGTAAGATTTTACACGTAAGTATTGTCTTGCCAGGGGAATATTTTTCAGGGTGATATAACTCAATAAATAATTCCTGACTAGTACAATAAATAAGTAAAGAGTAAACAATAAAATGGAATGCAGAGATTTATATGTGGAAAACCCTGGGAATAAGAGAAAAAACCACGGGCACCAAGCCAGGAGAGATTTTTGCTATAGTTTTCTGTACCCTGACAAGGAATTAGTGTGTCAAGCTATTAATAAGTAAGAATGTAGTAGAAATGACTAGAATGTATACAACAAAATGAGAGTAAGTGAGTAAGTCATTGATCTCCTTTTGTCTTCCTTCCCTTTGTTATTTATAGTGGCCTCCTCTAATCTTCAACGGCTCCTCCAATGTTCATATGAACGTTCCTAGTTAATAGGCCTTGTGCCGTATTTACCCGGAAGTAAGTATTTGACTTTAGAACTGCCCATCCTCGTGTTTTGCTAGGTTGACTGCTTCTTTTCTTTTGTAGGTTTGTTGAATAGGTCTGCCGTGAAAGTAGTAACCACTTTATTGCATTCTGATTGTTGCCTGATATATTCAACTGATACCCAATATGTGTTTGATATATATCCCTCCAATTCAGGCCTAATAGGATGGCCTGACCTGCCTTTTCTTCCTGGCTGGCGTCTGTCTAAATGATAGACTTTGTGTCCTGGGTAGCCCATGTTGGGGCTGGTGTCCTCTACAGTTAGTGCAATAACATTTAAATCTCTAAAAGGATCAAAGGGTATACTTTTGTATTATTATCAGTTGGTCCACGTTTATCAATAACGGTTGGCTTGCTAGATAAGTTTGACATTATTGTCATACTGATGGCGGTGATCAACTGGTCCCTAAAAGTCACACCTATAGGATACGTTTGAGAGATGTTACGGTATGAAAATACAGTCATGTTGATGCCTAATATGACTAATCAGTTAGTCGGAGTTATTGAATAATAATTAGTCAAACGCGATGTGAGATAATTATTTAATACGGATTAAATAATAATGGCTAAGACGAATTAAGAGGTTAATTCGTAAATTGAATATAAACGATTATATTTAATTAATGTATATTGAATTAATTAATTATACAATATTGTCATTGTCGGACAAGTATTAATATATCGACTGAGTCATGTTACTAGTTGATATTTTAATAACCGATAACCAATGACGATTTATAATAAAAACCCGTCATATACATTTTAGCATTTTGAGTCGGACCACGAGCCAAAAATAAGGAGGAAGTGGAAAGCCCACTCCCTCCTCCATGTACACGGTTTGGCCGAACCAAACAAAAGGAGTGGCTCCCTCTCCTTTTGCCCTAATCATCTCATTTACACAGAAATTAGGGTTTCGGGGCAATTCTCTCTGAAATTCCAGATCTCACATCGAAAAACCTCACAACAACTCTCTCAATATTGCAAGTCAATTAGAGAGTATTTCTAGCACAAGGGGCATAGTCTCAGACGATCTTGGGTGCAATGATTAGGAGGAAATCTACTTTGATTTATGTTCTGAGGCCGAATTTCAAAGGACCCGAGGTTGATTCTTGTTCTTTATCGTTTCTCTATTGTTTTTCGTTTATGACCATAAATCGCATGTTAAACTTACGTTATAGTCCTAAAATTTAAGGGTTTTATACGTATATTACCTCACAAGTGGTATCAGAGTGAGGCCACGTAAATTTTTCATGTTGATTTTCATTAAACGATTTGAATCGATAAATTATTTTGCATTAAAAACCGTGCGGCAGCTATTTTTGTCTCGGCTGTTTTCGTTTTTTTTTTGCTTTGGAAACCGTGCCCTACGGTTTTTGTCTGTTCAGACGGTCTTTTGTCTTCGATTTGTTCTTTGCATATTGTTATTATAAACGATTATTATTGCAATATGTTTATGTTTTATCAATTGTAAATTCATTTCTATACGGATTAGGTTTAATTTGCAATTGGTTTTATCAAATCGATTTTTGTTTGGGACTGTTGTAGCTCACGGTTTAGCTGCTGAAAAAAAAAAAATTTCTCCTTTTTGGTCTCGGCAATGCTGCTGGAATTTAAAAAAAAAAAAAATTTTTTTGCTGTTTTGTAACGGTTCAACCGTGAAAAGAAGAAAAAAAAAATTCGTGTTTTATATTTTTTTTTCCGGCCATGTTTTGTGCATAATACAGATTTTATGCATTCGCTTGATAGTGAAACGGTTCACTCACGTACCATTTAGTTATTTTAAAGCGATTTAAAGTAACGGATTGTAATGAATTAAAATTAAGTTGATTAAAGCGGTTTTGTCACATAATTTTAATCATTAAAGGTGGTTTGGATAAATTTAACATAATTACGGAATTATGTCACGAATAAATTTTATTTTAGTTGATGCATTTTTATTTATCGTTATTTTGAATGCCTTGAATGTTTTATTACGTATTTAATTTTTACAAACGGTTGTAACTTAGTGTGGCCTTAGTAGAACGTGTTACCGTAATGATGGAACACGGTCTTGGTTGTATTTTTAGATCTCGCATCTCCATTTTGTTTTTTCCTTGTAATTACAGTTTTAATTTAGAATGTAAATAGGTTTATTTTTGTAAATTTTAATTGTAATTTTGAGAAGACCAAAGATGGAGATCAGATGCTCACTCCCGCTGCATGGACAAAGATGGAACATCAAGAACAGCTTCTCGGGTCCAACGGTGGATTCCAAAGTTCTATTATGTTCTTTTTACTAGGATAGGCCACACTAGGACTTTTATTTACGTTTTGCATTCTTTTATTTATTTTATCGTAACGATAGTTTGCATCATTTTCCGCCTAAAACCAAACCACCTAATAATTGCATGAAAACTGACTCATATAGAGGTCACGCGTTAGTTTTCTATGATATACAGATATCACACGTTTTTATAAGCCATCACCTAAATTAATTCATTCACGCAATGCTAGTTTTTCGTTCACTTAAAATGAATTAAAACTAAGTTGATGGGATCTTCCTCGTATAACCAAAAATTGAGAATAGTCTTTATAGGTCAAACTCCAATGAATCCCTTCTTCGTCGGTAGGCATAATATGACCCCTTCTACGTCGAGTAAGTTGGAACTGATTGACCTATTTTATCTCAACACTATGGTCACTCGTACGATCCTGTGATTATGGTGGACTATAGATAGGATTTACGGAAATCTATCGACCAAGAGTTCTAACGATAGAACTAGCTAAACAGTTGGCTTATCAATTTACGGAAATTGAGTCTTGGGATCACTTGTATTATTCTTGAGGGAGATCAATTATGCAAGTGCAATGAGTCTACACGATTAAAATGAATTTTAAATAGACTTAAATCACCTCGATGAGTTGCTTATTTCGTTTTGTTTTTCCTTTCTTTTTCAGTGTAGATCACGATCACTTAAACTGCTAATAACAAAATGGTTGGCCGTGCTGACGACCCAATGCCAAGTGCCACATTGGACCGTGAGTCCTGGCTTCGGATCTTCATGAATCAGATGAATCGCTACTCGATCAAGAATGATGGATCAAACTTCGCGGACCGGGAGGCGGCATTACGGAATGCCGCCGCCGCGATGGGAAGCTCAAATATCTGACAGAGCCCATCCCGTCAAACCCAGGCCCCACGGCTGGAGCTAACGAGATCGCCAAGTATAACGATTTCGTCATGGAAGCGGGTGCGATTAAAAACGTACTCATTTTTGCAATGGAATCCAATTTGCAGAAACGCTTCATAGCCCAAGGTACAAACAAGATTTTCACCACGCTCACTAAGGAATTCTCGAAAGCACCGAGAATCGTGACCTAGGAGCATACCACTCGCTTCTTTGATGCAAAACTCCAGAAGGGCCAACCGGTTAGCCCACACATTCTCAGCGTGATTGAGAATGTCGAGAGACTGGAGGCGCTTGATTGTAAAATCAGCGAGAACATCGTGATTGACCGCATGCTTCATTCACTCCACGATGGTTTTGCGCTCTTTAGAGCGAATTACTATATGAATGATTTGAAGAAAAGTCCTCATGAACTACACTCCCTACTCGTACAGACCGAGAAGGATATGAAGTTTAGTGGGAGCTTGAAACAGGATGTTCTCGTTGTGTCAAACAAGGGCAAGGGTAAGGGCAAAGCTCAGGCAGACCTAGCGGTAGGCAAACCGAAGTTTAAGAAGTTGAGATCAGGTAAGAGTGGGCCTGGTGAGTCGAGCACCTCATCAGGCGCGACAAAGAGCAAGACCGAAAACATGGAATGCCATCACTGCCACAAGACTGGGCATTGGAGGCGTACATGTCCTGTTTACCATGAGGATATAAAAGCAGGTCGCGTTAAACCTGTTGGTATGTCTTCTTCCTCTTCTACTTTTATTCATATGACTGAGATTAACCACGCAAGTTACAGAACTTCGGTACTAGATACTGGTTGTGGTTCTCATCTGTGTAATCATGTGCAGGGGCTCCGAAACATCGAACCCCTCGTAATGGGTGAGGTGGACCTGCGTGTCGGGAATGGAGCACGAGTGGCTGCCGTCTCGAGGGGAACATACG
Source organism: Silene latifolia (assembly GCF_048544455.1). Taxonomy (NCBI): domain Eukaryota; kingdom Viridiplantae; phylum Streptophyta; class Magnoliopsida; order Caryophyllales; family Caryophyllaceae; genus Silene; species Silene latifolia. Next base: position 97,714,053 of record NC_133538.1, read on the forward strand.
TGATCCAGCTTCCTAGCGGATTTGAGTTATTTTTATATAACTGCTATTATGTACCCAGTCTTTCTAAAAACATTATTTCAGTTTCTGCACTTGACAAACTTGGTTTTTCATTTGTAATAGAGAATAATACTTGCATTTTCTCATTACACGATATGATTTATGGCAAGGCAGTCTCCATGAATGGAATTTATGTTTTAGATCAGACCACCGAAATATTACACGTAATGAATAAGAAGTTAAAGGTTGGTGACAAAGATCAAACGTATCTATGGCACTGCCGTATGGGACACATTAATGAGAAATGCGTAAAACAACTCATAAAGAATGGAGCTATCTCGGCTTTTGATTTTCAATCATTTGGCACGTGTGAATCATGTCTCATTGGTAAGATGACTCGAACTTCCTTCAAAGGTGTTGGAATGCGCGCTGCTAACCTATTAGGACTCATACATACGGATGTGTGTGGACCTATGTCAATCACCGCATGAGAAGGCTATAGGTATTTCATCACTTTCACGGACGATTTAAGCAGATATGGCTATGTCTAATTAATGAAGCACAAAAGTGAATCCTTTGAGAAATTCAAAGAATACCAGAATCGGGTACAGAACCTACTGGGTAGAAAGATTAAAACATCACGATCGATCATGGTGGCGAGTATCTTTCTCACGAGTTTGATCAACACCTCAAAGATCGTGGGATTGCCTTGCGCTTAACTCCACCTGGAACACCTCGGTTGAATGGTGTGTCCGAACGGAGAAATCGAACACTACTTGATATGGTTCGATCCATGATGAGTCACACCGTGTTGCCCGACTCATTGTGGGGTTATGCTCTTCTCGTCACCGCTCTAATACTTAACCGAAGTCCGTCTAAAGCTCATGACAAGACTCCATATGAACTATGGAAGGGAACGGTCCCTAACTTGTCCTTTATACGGGTTTGGGGCTGCGAGGCTTATGTCAAGTAGAGACACGAGGATAAGCTCGGCCCGCGATCGGTCAAGACATACTTTATAGGTTATCCTAAAGGAACGCTTGGACATTACTTTTATTCGCCAACCGAACAACGTGTATTTGTTGCGGCTAGTGCGACATTCTTAGAGAAGGAATTTCTCGAGAATGCAAAGAGTAATAGAACCTTCGAACTGACGGAGATTCCAGAACCAAATACCGAGCAACCATTGGAGGAACCAGTTCCTTCAATCCCGGCTGCGGTTAATATTCCTAAAGAACCTAGGAGGTCGGGAAGAGTCTCTATTCCTCCGGACAGATACATTGGTATGGTCGAGGAACATGACATAGATGACATCCTACTCTTAACAAGTAGTGAACCCGCAACCTATAAAGGTGCCATGACTAGTTCTGACTCAAAGCTATGGCTTGAGGCCATGCAATCCGAGATGGACTCCATGTATGAGAACAACGTACGGGATCTTGTTGACTTACTTGCTAAGGTTCATCCCCTTCAATGCAAATGGCTTTACAAGATAAAGCATTCTGTGGAAGGTCAACAAGATATCTATAAAGCACGACTAGTTGCTAAAGGTTTCACCCAAGTGCCAGGTTTGCACTACGATGAAATTTTTGCACCCGTAGTCATGCTGCGTTCCATTCGGATTATCTTAGCGATTGCCGCTTTTCATGACTATGAAATTTGGCAGATGGATGTGAAAACCGCCTTCTTAAACGGTTTTTTGGAGGAAGAGTTGTACATGGTACAACCCGAAGGTTTCATCGATCCTGAACATCCTAAGAAAGTGTGCAAGCTTAACCGTTCCATTTATGAACTTAATCAAGCTTCTAGGAGTTGGAATCATCGTTTCGACCAAGTGATAAAATAAAATGGATTTACTCGATCGGTCGAGGAACCATGTCTATATATCAAGTTGAGTGGGAGCAAGATTGTCTTCCTAATATTATATGTCGATGACATACTCCTGATTGGGAATGACATACCTCTCTTAACTTCGGTAAAAGTATGGTTGAAGAACCATTTCCAGATGAAAGATCTGGGTGAGGCACAAAGAATTTTGGGCATCCGTATCCATCGAGATAGATCACGTCGGATGTTATCTCTCAGTCAGGAGTCTTATATAGACAAGATACTAGAGAGATTCAGCATGACTAACTCCAAGAAGGGGTTTCTTCCTATGGCTCCCGGGGTGCATTTGAGCAAGACTCAGGCACCAGAGACACCGGAAGAGAAAGAGCGCATGACACGGATTCCTTATGCCTCGGGTATAGGATCAATCATGTATGCCATGATATGCACACGTCCGGACGTGGCATATGCATTGAGTATGACAAGTCGATTCCAACAAAGAAAGTGTGAATTACATTGGGTGGCTCAAGAACATTCTTAAGTACCTACGGAGGACTAAAGATTGGGCATTGACTTATGGAGGCGAACAAAAGCTATGCGAAACCGGTTACGCAGATGCTAGCTTCCAAACGGATCGAGATGACTCGAAATCCGAGTCCGAATTCGTTTTTACTCTTAATGGCGCTGATCACCGGAAGAGTTCCAAACAAAGTGTTACAACAGATTCTACGACTGAGTCCGAGTACTATGCCGCGTCTGAAGCCGCAAAGGAAGCGATATGGATGCGTCAATTCTTACAAGGACTATTCGTAGTGCCTAGTTCGAATGACCCGATCACCATCTATTGCGACAATAGAGGTGCCATCTTCCAAGCTAAGGAGCCTAAGTCTAGCAACAAGTCTAGACATGTACAACGGAAAGCTCATCTAATCCGAGATTTCGTGGAGCAAAAGGAGGTAGTGATAGAAAAGATTGCTACAGATGATAATATAGCAGATCCTCTCACTAAACCATTACGACAAGATAAGCATGAAGGGCATGTTAATTCCATGGGAATTAAACATGTTCCTGAGTTGTAGTACTCTTTTATGGATTAGATTCATTCTCTTTTGTACTCTATACGACATCATCATTTTGATATTTATATATTTTGTTTTTCATGTGGATTTGTACGACAATTTTGAACACCACAAAGTGAACTGAACAAACATTATATTTTTGGTCCTTAATTGCCCACGTGAGCTGATAACTCTGGCAATTATTTTGTGACGTTGGTTGATGGTGGGTTCAATGAGCCATAAGTCAAACGGTTGACTAACCAATCGCAGAGGCGAGTTATACGGATATCTCATAGGACACAATTGTGACATCGACATGGAGTCCTAAATATTTTATAACATTCGGTGCTAGGTCGTGGATAGGACCTCCATGGTGATCCTAAGAGTCGATTCTTTTGACTATCGACTGTCTCTTGAGACTAAGGCAGAATTTGGGTGACTTTGGTTTCTTTCTCACGATCATCCGTAATAGGGGGCCAAGTAGTTTTCTTCTGGGTCATTTCATGTTGTGCTTAGATCGGCAGGAGTCGAGTTGAAGGAAATATTCAGCCTTTATCAGGTACTCGATATTTCTCAAGGCCACTCGAGGAGCTGTAACTGAAATGCATGGCCATGCTCGAATACGAATTCGTTTTATCAATTAAGTTACTCTCTAGTCGGGGAAACCACTCTTGATACAGATCGATTGTAAAATACGACCTTTGCGGATCCGGATCTGCAAATTGTTTTACATTGAGTGGGAGAAATTTTAAATGAATATGAAAATCGGTTATCGCACATACACTTGTACGGACAAGTGGGAATTTGTTAGAGCCGTGTCCTCCAGTTAGTGCGGATAACGTTATTGCACATACACTTGTACGGACAAGTAGGAGCTTGTTGGGGCTGGTGTCCTCTACAGTTAGTGCAATAACATTTAAATCTCTAAAAGGATCAAAGGGTATACTTTTGTATTATTATTAGTTGGTTCACGTTTATCAATAACGGTTGGCTTGCTAGATAAGTTTGACGTTATTGTCATACTGATGGAGATGATCAACTGGTCCCTAAAAGTCACACCTATAGGATACGTTTGAGAGATGTGGTATGAAAATACCGTCATGTTGATGCCTAATATGACTAATCAGTTAGTCGGAGTTATTGACTAATAATTAGTCAAACGCGATGTGAGATAATTATTTAATACGGATTAAATAATAATGGCTAAGACGAATTAAGCGGTTAATTCGTAAATTGAATATAAACGATTATATTTAATTAATGTATATTGAATTAATTAATTATACAATATTGTCATTGTCGGACAAGTATTAATATATCGACTGAGTCATGTTACTAGTTGATATTTTAATAACCGATAACCGATGACGATTTATAATAAAAACCCGTCATATACATTTTAACATTTTGAGTCGGACCACGAGCCAAAAATAAGGAGGAAGTGGAAAGCCCACTCCCTCCTCCATGTACACGGCTTGGCCGAACCAAACAAAAGGAGAGGCTCCCTCTCCTTTTGCCCTAATCATCTCATTTACACAGAAATTAGGGTTTCGGGGCAATTCTCTCTGAAATTCCAGATCTCACATCGAAAAACCTCACAACAACTCTCTCAATATTGCAAGTCAATTAGAGAGTATTTCTAGCACAAGGGGCATAGTCTCAGACGATCTTGGGTGCAACGATTAGGAGGAAATCTACTTTGATTTCTGTTCTTAGGCCGAATTTCAAAGGACCCGAGGTTGATTCTTGTTCTTTATCGTTTCTCTATTGTTTTTCGTTTATGACCATAAATCGCATGTTAAACTTACGTTATAGTCCTAAAATTTAAGGGTTTTATACGGATATTACCTCACAGCCCCCGTCCAAGCTAGCCTGATAATCTTCACCTGACCTTTATCTAATCAGGCGGGACAAATATTGGCCCAACAATTGCCCCTTATCTCCTTATTTCCATTGGATCTGGCCAGGAATGAGGAGATAAAAAATCATGCTAGGCATAAATGTGATAATCTTTCCGGAAAAGAGTTTGAGATCTTTTCAACTTCCTAACGGCTAGTACCCATTAAATGGGGTAGGTTCATAAAGCCCTTGGAGAGTCATGATTAAACTCATCCACTTGTGTTATCCGTTAGCTTGATTTGTGCCTATAAATTGACTTGAGCCGTCAATTGATCTTTTCTTAATTTCATTCTTCCAATTTTTCAAACTTTCTTTGTTCTTTCTCTGATTACTTTGCAAGATAAAACCATGTTTCAATAACCTTCATATTTAATCAAAAAATGTCTGGTGGTTGAAGAAGAACTGTGGCACCAAAAACCATTGAGGCTGAGCAACCTCCGGTGGTGGTTGATGTTCCTGACATCATTCCTGAAGACGAGGTCGTTGAAGTTTCTGCCACTGCAGAAATTTGGCTATTATGCATAAAGGTGTCATCTTTAATCCTGTAAAGTCATTGTCTGCTTCATTTTCTGAGGCCAATCAACTCAAGCCTTCCTTTGAACATTATTTGAAGGGTAGAGGTTTGGGTACCAGAGAGTGGTCCAGTCAGGGCTAATTAGTGCAGTCCTGGCTGGTTTTGTATTTTTGAATGGGCGTTCAAGGGGGGTTGCAAGCTTCTTTTTACTCCATTCATGATTGACATTATGAGGACTATCAAGGTCGCTCCTTTTCAACTCATGCCTATAGTTTAGAAAATTGTTCAATCCGTTGAACATTTATGTGCCAAACACAATTTGGTGATCACTGTTGAAGAATTCAAGAACGTCTATCACCAGAAGAGTAATTCTACCGGGCGTTTCAATTTTTGCGTCAGGGCGAAGATGGCTCACTTGATAGCTAACTTTGACTCAGGCGATGATAAGGGTTGGGCTACAACTTATATGTTTATTAGGGTATATTCTATTGCCCCTAACTTGGACTATCCTAATTATCCGGGCATGGAGGGTGGTAAGTACTTCCCTCTATACAATTTAGAGCATAATAGTATGTAAATCAATTTTTAATATAAACTTACTTGTGTTGTGCCAAAGTGGTTGATTGGGCTTGTGATCCTGATGCTGAGGGGTCGGCTGATCGTATTGCAGCCTTTATGGCTCTTTCATAGGAGGAAATAACCTGGCCTTCTTGCCTTGGCCAAGAGCCTCTGCCTCGTTTTAAGAAGGCTAAATTGAGCACCTACAAGGCTGCTAAGAGTGCTAAGGCTTCAGGGGCCTCAACGTCTGGAAGTAAGTTTTATTTTCCTGTGTTGATATTTATGCATGCGCATATGTTAGTATTGCTGATATAGGATTTCTTCGTGTAGCTACCAGGGCTTCTGTGAGGATTGCTAGATTTGGCCTGTCCGTTGTGAAGGTAGGGATTTCCCAAATTACAGAGGAGATGTCTTGGAACAGCGAGGCTACAGGGAGTGATAGTATGCTTCAAATTCAGGTCCCTACTCACCAGGCTCAATTGGTGTCTCCTCCACAGGTCGTGGGTGATACTGACGAGTCCAGACTCGCTAACAAAAGAAAAAGGTAGGAAGAGGTCTCTGAGGGAATTGGAGCTATTGGTGAAGGTGTGAGCAAAGTCAAAGAAGTTAGGGACAGGCTTGGTGATGTGAAGTTCGCCAAGGAACAGATCCAAGCTCATTCCTTTTTGGTTGATGATCCTTACTCTATGTATCAGGCGGAGGAATCGCCTGCCCAGGCTGTAGCTGCTATGTATAATTCCAGGGACTGTGCTGCCAACTTGGTTGCTATGCTGCAGGGGGTATGATTCTTTTTCCTTGGTTTTATTTTTCTTACTCATTTTTTGCTCCACCTTACCTACCCGTAATTTCTTTGCAGAATGTAAATGATATGCTGAGGGATGCCTGTGAACTAAAGTCCTCAAATGTCAAGAATAATGTCTTGGATTGGGAGGTACAGTGTTTGAAGAAGGATGTTGAAGCCTTGAAGACTGACTTGGAGGCGCTGAAAGAAGAGAATGAGGCTCTGAAGAAGGAGAATGAGGCAGACAAGGAAAAACTGGTTATTGAAACGTCCAAGTTGGGATCTACCCAGAATGCAGTGAAATCTATCCAGACCAAACTTGCTACTGTCCAGGATGAGCTCGAAGCTGAAAAGCAGGCCAAACTTGCTACTGTCCAGGATGAGCTCAAAGCCTGAAAAGCAAGATTTTACACATAAGTATTGTCTTGCCAGGGGAATATTTTGCAGGGCGATCTAACTCAATAAACAATGCCTGACTAGGACGATAAATAAGTAAAGAATAGACAATAAAATGGAATGCAGAGATTTATACATGGAAAACCCTGGGAATAAGGGAAAAAACCACGGGCACCAAGCCAGGAGGGATTTTTATTATAGTTTTATGTATCTTGACAGGGAATTAGTGTGTCAGGCTATTAATAAGTAAGAATGTATGTAGAATTTACTAGAATGTATACAACAAAATGAGTGTAAGTGAGTAAGTCATTGATCTCCTTTTGTCTTCCCTCCCTTTGTTATTTATAGTGGCCTCCTCTAATCTTCAACGACTCCTCCAACGTTCATATGAGCATTCCTAGTTAATAGGCCTTGTGCCCTATTTACCCGAAAGTGGGTATTTTACTTTATAACTGCTCATCCTCATGTTTTGCTTGGTTGACTGTTTGTAGGTTTGTTGAATAGGTCTGCCGTGAAAGTAGGAACCACTTAATTGCATTCTGATTGTTTCCTGATGTATTCAAGTGATACCCAATATGTGTTTGATATATATCCCTTCAAGTCAAGCCTGATAGGACGGCCTGACCTGTCTTTCCCTCCTGGCTGGCGCCTATCTAAATGATAGATGTTGTGTCCTGGGTTGCCCCCGTCCGAGCTAGCCTGAAAATTATCGTCTGACATTTATCTGATCAGGCAGGACAAATCTTGGCCCAAAAAACCCTAATTTTGTGATTTAGGGGTTTTGGGTAGAAATTGATTTATGATGTGTAATTGTTGATTATTATTGTAGGTGACGTTGTGGTACTTTTGTACATTTGTGTGTTTGTCTGCAATTATAGTGGATTGCGAAAAGGTATGGTTTCCCTACTCAGTTGACTGTGTAAATATTATAAGATGGCTTGATTGGTTGGTGGCATGTTTATTGTTATCGTTAATTGGAATTGGCATTGTTCTCTTGGTATTGTGGATTGGTTGATTGTTTGTCTGTGGTTCGCGAGGTGCACCCTCGGCTGAGTCGAGTTACTTGCAGGAGTGGCTTCACGTCCTTGATTCGTCCCTTGTGGTTCCCGTCAGAAGGGGGATGTGCACATTGATGAACATGGGTTATTTGCTCTATGATGTTGAGCGGGGCTTAGGTAGTACGGCTGCGGTCCTCACTGGCGGTGAGGAATATCTGTTGCGATGGGTATTATGGCAGGGCTACACACTTTAGTAAGTAGTCAGTTGATTAATGAGGATATGGAGGTTGAGGAATGTGATTGTGTAATTGAATGTTGTTGATTTCTTATTTTGTTTATGCAGTAACTGACCCCGTTAAAATGTTTTAAAAACTGTGTTGATCCATTCGGGGACGGTGAGCAGTTGATTAGCAGGTATTTCTTTAGAGTACTCGCGGGATATAGCTGGGGATGGAGTCTTCACATATCAGAGTCTTTAGTCTTCCGCTGTGTTTTGCTAAGACAGTTTTACTTAGTTGGTTTGTAGTTTTGAGAATATTTGTATTTTACTTTCAAATTCGGTTTTTGTTGTACGCACATTAAACTTATTCACTTAAAGTACGTTTTATTATGGTCTACGTTGATTACTATGTCTCGGGTAACCGAGATGGTAGCATCTCCATGTGCTAGAGTGGTCTGGGTAAGGCACCTTGGTGTATGGAGGTGTTACACTTATGGTCAATATTAACCTGCTGGCAAGTAAGACACTTACTCAGATACTCAGCAATTTCATTCCTCATACAGGGCCACCAAAACTGGAGCTTCAAATATTGATACATCTTATCACCACCTGGATGCACTGAGTATGGCGTGTTATGCGCCTCACTCAAAATCTTTACTTTCAACTCGGTATCGTTAGGGATACACCATCTACCTCGATACTTGAGAACACCATCTGGGTTGACTTTAAAACCAAAAGCCTTACTATCACCCAACTTGGAACAAATATCATCTAACTTAGAATCTGCTACATGCTTCTCTCGGATCTCAACTCCAGTTTAGCCACCGGCATTTAAACACGCACTACTAGGTTCTACAAACTCCAAGTTAAGCTTCCTAGACTCTGTACACAAATCATCTGGCAAAATTCTGATAGAGCTAACAGAATGAACGGTCTTCCTACTGAGAGCATCAACTACAACATTGGCCTTCCCTTCATGATAAAGCAATTGCACATCATATTCATTAACCAACTATAACCAGCGTCTCTATCTCCGGTTTTAAGTCCTTCTGAGTGAAAATATACCTAAGACTCATGTGGTCGGTGTAGATGCGGCATCGAACTCCAATCAAGTAGTTTCGCTATATCTTAAGAGCATATACTACAGCTGCTAACTCCAGATCGTGTGTCGGATAATTTACCTGGTGGGCTTTCAACAGCCTCGAAGCATAAGAAATCACCTTTCTATTTTGCATCAAGACACAACTTATCCCATTATTAGAAGCATCACAAAAGATGTCAAACTCAACACCATCTTCGGTTAAGGTCAAAACAGGAGCAGTAGTCAGTCTTGCTTTCAACTCTTGAAAAGCCTTGTCACACACCTCAGGCAAAAAAAATTTTGATTCCTTCTTCAACAACTAAGTCATCGGTCTCGCCAGTTTATAAAATCCTTAACAAATCTTTGATAATAACTAGCCAAACCCAAGAAGGTTTGAATCTCACTGATATTAGTCAGACTCTTCCATTCCAACACAGCGTCCACCTTAGAAGGATCTACCATTACACCTTCCTTTGAGATGACATGCCCCAATAATGACACCTCACTCAACCATAATTCACATATAGAAAAAATTGCATACAACTTCTTCTTACAAAGAATATCGAGTATTGCACGGAGATGCACTTTATGCTCGCTCTCAACGTTGGAGTAGATCAAGATGTCATCAAAGAAAACTACAACACACTTATCCAAATACTCCCTGAAGGTCTTATTCATCTGGTCCATGAAAACCACAGGAGCATTCATTCATCCAAAAGGCATCACCTTAAACTCGTAATTAAACTCGTAATGACCATATCTCGTACTGAAAGTTTTCTTCGAGATGTCAACCTCTTTAAGTGGAATCTGATAAGAGCCTGATCTCAAATCAATCTTGGTGAACACACTTGCACCCCTCAACTGATCGAACAAATCATTAATCTTGGGCAACAGGTACTTATTCTTGATGGTCACGCGGTTCAGCTCACGGTAGTCAATACACAGCCTCATACTACCATCCTTCTTCTTAACGAACAAGACAGGAGCACCCCAAGGAGAAGCACTCGGGCGGATAAAACCCTTCTCATTCATTTCATCTAGCTGCTTCTTCAATTATTGTAATTCGATAGGAGCCATACGATAAGGAGCTTTGGCAATAGGTCCAGTCCCTGGTACAAGATCGATAGCAAACTCAACGTCCCTCTCCGGTGGTATACCTGATAGCTCATCTGGAAAACATCATCATACTCACTAACACCTGGAACATCTTCATGTTTCGGTAGCGATGGAGCACTCGTCACCACACATAGATACACTTGGTGTCTTTTCCTCTGCATGCCGACAAGTTTCATTGCTGAAATTAACTTAATACCTGGTTGTAGTCTCATTCCCTTATAAGTTAACTTCGCACCACACGGACTCTTAAGAAAAATCTTTTGGTCACGACATTGGAATCTAGCATCGTAACGGGATAACCAATAAATGCCTAGATTGATGTCAAACTCGGCTAAGGAGAAACTAATAAGAGTAGCTGGAAGGATAGATCCCATAATAGAGATAGAAACATCCTTGAATACCGTGGAACATGAAACAACTTCGCCCGACGGTAAGGAGATAAGAGTGGTTTCAGCAGAATGGGAAACAAGAGCAGCTTTCTTGGAAAAGGATGCAGATATAAAAGATAAAGATGCACCAGTATCGAATAAAATATAAGCAGGAATATCTGAAACTATAAACATCCCAGTAATCACATCTGGGTGTGCCTCAGCCTCGACACGACTCATCACGAAGATATGTCCCTTTGTCTTAGGGGCATTCACTGATGCAGGAGTAATATCTTTCTTGGGAAAATCAGCAGCTTTGTGACCCGGTTCTTTGAAATTATAACTGTAACACCCCCATACACAAAGGTGCCTTACCAAGACCACTCTAGCATATCAAGGTGCTACCATCTAGGTTCCTTGAGGTAAAGCATATCAAATAGACAATCCAAGAACGTTTATTAAAAAAATAACAAACTGTTTATCAAAGTACAACTCAAAGTTTAGCCAAAACTATTTACAACAAAAAAGGAACTAATGTATAAATGTCAGCAGAAGCTAGCTAAGCGATCAGTGATGACTCAACCCCATCCAAACCCGCAAGCTATCCACAGCCATACCTACTCAATCAACTGCTCACCATCTCCGAGTGGATCACCACAGTTTTGAAAACAATAACGGTGTTAGTCAACTGCATAACCAAGATAAGAATTCACAAACACAATCAATACAAACCAATCCAAATTCAATACCAATCTCCAAACTCCATTAATAACCAGTAACCGACTACACACCTAAGTGTGTAGCCCTGCCAGGTTACCCATCGCAGCAGGTAACCCTTACAGCCAGTGGGGGACCGTAGCCGTTCCCACCTAAGCCCCGCTCATCGCAACGAGTGCACCCAAATCATTAATGTGAACACCCCCTTGTGATAGGATCCACAAGAAGCGAACATGGGGTTAGAACCATCTCCCGAACATGGTCCTATCACAACAATACCAATCACAATATCATCTCAACCAATATCAATTGAACGAAACATGTTATATAATTAATCACAATCACAATCAATCTCAAATCAATTACACAATCAACTAAGTAGGTAAACCCTACCTTAGTCGCAAATCTGCAATCAACAACAACATTAATGTTAGAATTGTTCTTCTACGAACTTGTTGCCTAGCAAAGAATAAACAACAATACTATATCACAAACAATAATAATCAACCTTACCCCCATTCTAATAAATTAAGGAAACCCCTAAATGGCGACCACAAACTGATTAACAAAGCAATAGAGACTTTCCAACGAAGCCGGTACGGAAAGATGGAATGTAGACTCACGATCGATCAACTAGCCTTGAGAGTGATTAGGGTGATTAGAGAAATGTTAAACATAGTTTAGGTTTTTGTAAAATGATTTAGTAACTGTTAATACGAAATATATTATCTCTAATCACTTTAATCAAACCGCAGAAATTAATCCCGTCAGACCGGATACTCGGTCAAGTACCTAGGGTACTCGGCCGAGTACCAGGTACTCGACCGAGTACGACCAACTCGGTCGAGTATGTCACAATTCGGCCGAGTGTTCCCAAACCAGTATCTTGTTTAAAAGCACTCGATAGCCTACTCGACTGAGTAAGCTAAGGCCATAAAACCGTACTATAACAATAATATCCCAAAAGATTACCCTTACAGTCCTTCCCAAGGTGGCATGTTTTGTAGCAACTGAAGCATACTTTGTCTTTGATCTGAACATTCTTCTGAAATCCCTTCTGGTTCCCATTCTTGCCCTTATTGTAACTGTAGGCCTGTGAAGTAGAAGGAGTAAATCACTTCTTATAAGATTTAGCAGTCTCAGCTAACGTCTCAAGTCTGACAGCTTCAGTTTCACCCTCAGCCCAAAGAACTTCATCGTAAACACAAGCGAAAGTATCAGTATCCCTTCTCACCATACCCTGGATCTTAGCCTTTAACCCCCGCCATAAAAAGAATGTCTTTTGTGCTTCATTAGGAATCATATGTTCAATAAAATAGGCTAGAGCATTAAACATATTATTATATTCTAGTACGGATAAATATCCTTGCTTGATGTTCAAGAACTCTGCCATCTTCTTGTGTTTGAATTGAGCAGGGTAGAATCTTGCTTCCAAAAGAATCTTAAATCTCTCCCAGCTAAAACGTGGTTCCAAAGTTGCAGTGGGACCAGTCATAGCCCAGCAACGAATAGCTTCCTACTCAAGAAAATGTGCATCAATGTTAACCTTATCAACCTCTTCAACAAGGTAGAGAATAAAATGCTTCTCCATGTCCCTGGTCCACTCTGACATCAGCACAGGATCAATTGTTCCATCATAAATCTTTGCGTTACTCCTCGCAATCAGGCTTGCAATATTAGTATACTGGTTCTGGTTGTTATTATTGTGTTGTTTATGTTATCGTTGTTGTTGTTGTTGTTGTTGTTGTTGTTGTTGTTGTTGTTGTTGTTCTGATTCTGGAGCAATTGCGTAAGATCTTGGAGAATCGCGTTGTTCACGTTACCAGATATGTCCGCCATCTTTTCTCAAAATAAGACAAGGTTAAAACCTAAGAATGATGCTAATCACCCAAAAAAAAAACACACACATGCAGACTACCACCTTAGGTCCTTAAGTATCTACCCATCTCTTAATTTAGTCATTAAGGTTAAGCTTAAATTTTAATATTGTATTTGGATTTACCAAGTGTTTGCGTTGGGGGAAACCATACTCTGATACCAACTCGAACCCAACGGCCCAAACCCTGGGCGGGAGCGGTCACTCATGGTAGCTCGTCAGGCTATGTGCATGGCCCACAGATCAACACGGGTCCTTTCCAGCGCATTTTGTCGTCACTCATGCGCATCCCGGGAACCTTCCCAGGAGGTCACCTATCCTAAGACTGTTGGAGTATGTGTCCTTAACAATTGTGCGATCACATTATTGAAACTCATAATAAGAATAAATAAAGGGATGATTCATTTTATAAGTCAACTGGTCAACATTAATCGGTAATGATTGGCTGACTAGAATTTGACATTACTGTCGTTTATACGGTGGTGATCAATTGATCCCTTAAGGTCACACCTAAAGGACGATTCCCTTAATAGATAAAATTAATTAACTGTATATTGATACAGATTAATTAATTCCTTAAAATTGAACAATTCACGCATGTGAGTAAGAATATGAATCTTGTTGTAATTCGATTAAATGAGATTCGTTTTAGTAATAAAGATGTTATATTACTAAAATATTGTTTTATGAAACAATTAAATTACGAATGAACGGTTAATTATTATTGCAATATGTTGTAGATTATATTAACATGGACCATTTTATTTGCTTGTAATTGAGAATTACTAGTCGATTGTTGTATATAATTAAATTAATATATGTAATGATATTTAATTGTTAAATATGCATTAATATTATTAATAACATGTTACATGTCACATGTCACATGTCACACATTATATGAAAAAATGACGAATTGACAAAAATTAAATGGACTCCATATTAACAAGGGGAACCGGTTATAGGGTGGTTTAGGTGAAATGGTTAAAATCATTTTATTAGTGGTAAACACAATGATTATCTACTAAACTAAACTATACCCTAGTAATATTGAGAAGAACAATTGAAAAAGCATTTTGCATGCATTGGCTCTCCTCTCTCCTCCTCTTCACCGGTTTTTCCCCCTCCTCTATAATAAGAATTGTTCTTGTTTTTTTCCTACATTCATTCTTAGAAAAATTACATCTTACTCTTCTCTCTTCTCTCTAAAATAAGTTTTAGAAAGTTAATTGTTCTAATATCTCATATACAAATTACTACTAGTAGTAGTAATAAAAATAACATTAGAGTATATTTTAAGGATAGCTACTAAATTAATCTAGTTAATTATTTAGTAGTTTTAAGGGGGTTGCCTTGGTGCAATTGATAGGAGGTTTTCATACATTTGGGACAAAAGGAATCATCCAATATTTAAGCTCAAGAACAAGTAAGAAAGATGTTCTTACTTGTGCCCTTATATCCGATTTCCATATTGTAAAGAATTTCATTCTTACTTCTAATTTTCTTTATGTTATGCATGCATAAGATCAACATCTAAATTAAAAGAGTTATTTCGATCTATAATTAAATGAGTTTAATTAGAGGGTATAGTATCCTTTCAAGTGGTATCAGAGCAAATGGTTGTTGCATGCATAATCAGTTTGGTTTTTCCGAGTTATTTGTAACTTAATTAAAACTAAAATTTGTTATTTATGAAGATAAAGCCACGAATTTTTTTGCATGTTATATATTCTGGTCCTAAAATGAATTTAGGTCATTTTGATGATTTTTGGTAATTTTTGGCTCATTTTAATGATTTTTAGTAATTTTATTACATTTTAATGTATAAAATGGCGTTTAAAATGCTAAAAATAGTTAAACCTTGTTTCTGACCTTGAAATTTTTATATGACCTCACATGCATATTTTACTTACTGTATGTTAAATTTTGTATAAATTTGATTTATTTTGCATGATTTATACTCCCTCCAATCCAATCCAAACTACCCACTTGCTTTTGGGTGGTCTTCGAGACGACACTTTGACCGCGTTTTTCTTCCTTTGTATATATTTTTTTTTTTTTTGAAAAAAATATAATTTATAAAAGATATTTTCATAATACAACTAAAAAAGTAAATTTTATCATTCAAAGTTTTATATTTTTCTGTGAATTAACGGTCAAACTTTTTAAAGGTTGACCTCCAAAAAGCAAGTGGGTAGTTTGGATTGGATTGGAGGGAGTAATTTTTATGAGATAAAAATGAGATATATCGAGGTAAAAAGGTTAAAATTAGATAATCTTCGAATCAGGCCATGAAATTTTAATATGTAGTCACATGCACATTTTACTCACTTGTAAAATTTTAGATGAACATGATTCATTTTGCATGATTTATGAATTTTTAGTGTAAAAATGACATAAATAGTGACTATTTTAACAAAAATAGCTAAAACGAAATACATGGCATGAGAAAATTATTTAAGGATGCATTATTATCCTATAAATCAGATCTTAAGTTGGAACATTGATTAGATTAATTTTCATATGCTTTAGATGTTTTATTTGATAAAACCGATTAATTGCAACTATATTTTCTCGAAATATATTCGAAAATTTTAACCTTGATTTTTGACATTATGAGTGTCATGGAAATTTTGTAGAATGTTCAAAAATTTAAAATTTAAAATTTGAAGTTATTGTAATTAAATTTGGATTTATTTCATAAGAAGTTATGATTTTTAAGGTCAATATGAGCATAAATGTTATATCAAGTTGAATTATTGTCAAAAATTGAGTGATGGCTAATTTTTGAGTCCTAAGGTCTTAGAATAATTAACTTGGACTAAAATTAGATTTTAGTAATATTTTGTGTAATTTTAATATGTTAAAATTACGAATATCCATAAAACCGGCTTATATTTAAGATATAAGTTTAAATAGGGCGATTTGGCAGATAATTTGGCATGTTAGATACATATTATAATGCTACATATTTCTTTGATGAATGTTATAGTTTATTTATATAATTTTTGAATTATGTAATTTTATCTTAGTATGGCCTTAGTTTTAATCGATATTGCCCGTAATGTAAGGGAATATTGATTCGGTTGTAATTTAATGTGATCTCATATCACTTTTATTTTGTTTTTATTATATTTTATTTTACAAATGTATAATAGGAAGTACAATGTAAATTTTATTATTTAATTAATTGTAATCCCGGAGTTTCCTAAAGACGGTGCCATCCCGAAAGGAGTTTCGATCGAGACGGTGTCTATCCTTGAGAGGTGTGTCACTTGAAGTTCAAGGGACCAATGGAGTTGGTTTCCGAATTTGTAATAGAATATTAGATTTTCTATTTAAGGAAGGCCATACTAGGAAATTTATTTATTGCTTTGCATTTTTCTTTATATGTTACATGCATTGTCAAATCGCCATTACATCACATGCATTTTTATATATATATATAATTTTTCGACCGTGTCGATTATAATTATCGTAGTTCACTAATATAGTTCACATAAAATGTGATAAATAATAAATCGAAAATACCTCTCACATATTTAAAATTGAGATTAGTCTTTCCAAATAGTAGGACCCATGAATCCCTTTGACATTTGGGGTAGATTCCGTTTCTGGGGGTACTTTCATTTTTCATCGGGTAAGTGGGGTAATAACAAGTTATTACACGCGAAATTTGGTTGGTCTCAACGAGACATGGAGACTAGTCTTATGTTCCGAGGCTAGAGATAAATTTAACGTAATTTCATCGACCGAGAATTCTAATTGTTGAATCGGTTAAAGAGTTAACCCACCGAGTTATTTTAGTGAGGGAAGTATCGGTTTCCCGTGCCCGAGTTAATATGGATTTGGATCTTAGAATTATTTATATATTTGGGTGGAGGTCATTATATAAATGCTAAAACATGCTAAAATGTTTTATTATATTAACGATGAATGTTTCTTTTCCCACTATTTCGTTGTTTTATGTTGTTCTTTATTATTTCTCCTATTAATATACGATATCATTTCGATTTTAACTTATGTCTCCATTAAACCACTATTGTCAAAGACAAATAGAATCTCTTTCTAAATCCTCAAATGAACCGTTTAAATAGGGCATGGACTAGTTCCATAGGAATCGTTCTATTCCATAGAACTCCATAGGATTTGTCTTATGTCATATAAGATTAGTATCTTAAATTCCTAACATGCCTATGTATGATTTCGTGTGAAAAAAAGTTAATGGAAGTAATGATTAGTCAAAATATGTTTTGATAATATCTTCTATGCATCCACGGTTTAAAAATCTTATTGCTCAACCTAAACACTTATGATCAAGAACTTAAGTTGTTAAGAACATGACAATGTAAAATTGGTAAATTAATTTGTTAGAAATTTTGATTAGCCAAATACCATAATAAAGGTAACCCTTGTGAAGGACTAATTAGGAATTTATATGAAGATAAGTCTTCATCAAATGGAAATTCTTAAAGTTAGTGGGAGTAATAAGAAGTAAGTACCTATCTTAATTATTAAGGATAGAACAAGTCTCGAAAGAGAAAGTGTTAGACACCAAATTAGATACAAACCCCAAATAAGTAAAGATCAAGGAAGTTGGTTATGTGACTCCAACATATTCCTTCTTGAATATCAATGACATTGACATTGCATTCTTGCAAATTATCACGTCATGAGTATTTGATACAAATTTGTGAATCTTGTTAGAAATTGCCACATTTCATGATTATCAAATATGGCAAAAAGATGTCAAAACCACCTTTCTAAATGGGTATTTAGAGGAGGATGTGTTCATAAAACAATCCGAGGGTTTTGTAAATCCTTAGAATCCTAACATTGAATAATCGTCCGACGACTAGCAAGAATAAATTCAGAAATTTACATGAATGGCACTAGGGTAGTTGCCATTTCATCCATATAAGTGTTATAGTGTATTCATTTTAGTTTTGTATTTAGAATTGTACCTCAATAATTGTTATGATGTACACTGAGTCTGAATAAGAATATAATTCAAGTTTTTGTAGAAAAACGAAAAGGGTTTCAATATTGTACAATTAAAACAAGCGTTGTGCCCTTATATACCACGATTAAGTTTATGGTAAAACCATACAAATCAAGGTAATTATATTCAAACTAAAAATAAATGTCATATATATATATATATATATATATATATATATATATATATATATATATATATATATATATATATATATATATATAAGACTCAAGTTGGTGACCCCAATCATTTCTGAATTCTTGATCAAAAATTGCATTTAGAAACTAGTTTTTACTAGTGTCCCAAACCATTTGATTGGGAATCTCTTTGTGTGTACGAATCTTGTATTCAAAGCAAGACTAATTCATGACTTCTTTGTAGATAAGGATTATGAATAGAGCAAGATATTCGCCCTAATTACACTCTGAAGTGTATGGTTGAATACAATTTCAATCAGAAAAGGTTATTACTACTTCATCTCTTCTACCAACGAGCTAGATAGATAGTTTGTATCCACTTAATGAGGTAAGAATAGAGATTCTTTGAACAAGTTCAATGAATGCTTAAAAGTATCAAAACCTAGAGATTATAAAACCAAAGTACTAGTACTTTGTTAAAATAGGGAACAATAAAGTGAAGACTTTTATATACACCAAAAGAATGTGATATGGTATCACAAGTTCACCTTCATAATATTAGAAAGTGACAAAGAATCCTATACGATATGATTGAATCTTTACTTTAAAGTTGGAAGTAGTTTCTATCACAATTTGTCTAGTATTTATTTATTCCACTAAACCAAAACATAATTAAAGCAATCATCTACATTTCATATGTGATATGGGTAGGCATGGTACCTAAATTGTAGCTTGTTTCGATAGCGAACATGTGGTCTCTCTTCCTACATGATCACGAGAACAAAGGGTTTGTGGCTCGTGATGCTGTCTATTAGAGAAAAGAGGATCATTTCTTATAGACAGAGTGGGAGAAAATGTTCAAGAGCCACAAACTGAGAATAAGACGTGGGAAGATGTTTCTTCATGGTCAAAATCAGTAAATATTTCTTCAGACAGGAATCATGTTATTTTTGAAAATAACAAACCTGTAACTTATTAAGATGCTTTATCTAGTTTCAACTCCGCAAAAGTCCGAAGCAAGCATAAACATGAAAATGTTTATTTAGCTTGGTTGGTTGGTGGCAAAGGGTGTTGAACACAACAACAAAGCTTCATTGTATTTGGATGTGATTTGATACAGTTGGATTTTAAAATCATCTTGCATGAGTTTTGTAAATTTGCGACTATCCTAAGGTAGAATACAAACTTAAGAAGAAATATTAAGTAGAAGTTAAGGAGTTGAATTGTATGTTTTGATCATGTGATAAACATGTCTCGAATTGTCGAGTAGTTCTGTTTATACATGGAGTTTAGTGAGAGTAATGTGGTGTTAATAGTCTTATATGTAAAGGACATATTGATCATTCTGAATGATGAAACACTTAAGAGATGAATAATACATCTCTAAGGTATCCAGACCTATAAAGATAGTTCTAAGAGGATATTGGCGTTAAATGAATATTCTTATATTGATAAGAGTCTAGACAAGTTCAAACGTATTGAACATGTAGAAATTGAATCCACTTGCCTCCGCTGCGGGATTAATTCATTAAGCAAAGATGTATCGCCATTCTTAAAATTTGCATACTTAGAGTATGACGAAAGGTTATAAATCAAATTTAACTGAAAGTCACTATATAGCCATATAGTCTATCCATTAGTACTCAAGAAGCACTAATGATATGTCTTCTATGTCTCATATATAGATAACATATTATTCATTGTGAATGACGGGCTAATACTCTCTTCTGTGAAGAAGTGATTTGGAGACTAGGAAGAGATGCAAGACATCTTTAATATCCAAATCTATAGTGATAGATAAGAGAGGATAAGTGTGTAGAAATAATTAATGGATTGGTATGAAAGGAGTTACACAAATACCATATTCTAAACACATAAGAATGGTTAGAGAACCGTCTTGGCTATATTATTTAAGGAGGATATCTGCTAGAAACATCCTAGGCAATTGAACCAATGAGATATATAAAACGGAAATTAAGTACACTTGCAGTAATGAGATATGCAAGAAGAAAGGATGATATAAGAATTCGGTTTTATGAATTGGAGGAACTATGGTAGTTCGTTACAATAACCAAAGGTCTTATCCCTACTCACTCTGAGATCAGTAGGAGCTATTTAAGGCTCGAAAGCCTATGTCTAGATTGGATTTAGACACGTACTCAAAAGTGTTATAATAAAGATTATACATAACAAAGGGAAAAAGTACATAGTAAGGTTAGGGAAAGTGCAATGTGTTGCTAAGACTTACTAGCCAAAGCCTTCTCATAGGCTTAGCATGATAAGTCATGCCATTTCAATTGAGTTGAGATGTATGGATGTATACAATATTAAGTATGGATTATAGATTATGTAGTAATTGATATAGTATCAATTTTACATATGTGATAATACATTCATCGTTTGAGTTTTATTCAAAACTCTTTTCTTATAATACTTTGTTTTCCAAATAGGTTGTCGAGACAATATTGAACCCTATTTAAGTGAACTGGATTAACATAGTATTGGCCCCTAGTCACTTATATAAGATGACGACTCTAAGTGACTAGAGTATGATGCGATTGATGGCAAGTTCAAGTGCCATAGGGTCATAAGAGATGACTAGTCGATCACATAGGCAGACTGTAAGGGACACTCTGTCGGGCAGTGATCGCTTATAGAGTTCTGGTAATTCATATAGCCTGGTCGTGGCAAGAGCTACTATAGTATTATTTTGAGTCAATTCTTTGACTAAAGACTGTTCGCCCAAGTTGGCCCAGTTTCTGAGTGACTTTAAGTTATGCTCTACGACTTTCGTAAATGAGGTCAAATGGGCATCTCTTAGGTCATGATGAGCTGTGGCTAAACAAAGGAAATAGTGCGATAGAAATTGTCCACCCCCTTGTCAGGGTTATTTAAAAATCTCAGGGCCACTCGAGCAGTAGTAAACTGAAAATGCGTAGCCACGCTCGGAAGGTATCTTTGGTAGATAGTTCTAGTCAGACAATTACTCTCTAGATCGAGGAAACCACTCTTGATATGATCACTTGCAAAAACGACATGTAAGACACCTTGCATTGAGTGGGAGATAGTAATAGGACAAGAGAATTGGTGACGCACACTTGTCTCGGACAAGTGGGAGATTGTTGGAGTATGTGCCCTCAACCAAAGTGCGATTTTGGGTTCAATGGGTGCATCATGTTTATTTAAGAGGCCAGTCTTGGCTATCTTATACTCCTCCTTCTAATACCTGTTGGTATTGGAGGAAAATTTGCAAGGTAAAAGATCAATTGCAGGATTGTTTTGAGGATAATACTTGGAAAATAAGGTCTGAAGGATACACTGTTCAGAGTTGTTACAACTGGATAATAATGGAGTATGTGTCCTCAACAATAGTGCGATCACATGTTTAAATCTCAAATTAATAATACGTAAGGGATGATTCATTATACAGTCAACTGATCAACATTAATCAGTAATGATTGGCTAACTAGAGTTTAACATTACTGTTGTTTGACGGGGGTAATCAGTTGATCCCTTAAGGTCACACCTATAGGACAATTCCCTTAATAGATAAGTTGATTAATTGTATATCGATATAAGTTAATCAATTCCTTAAATTTGAACAATTCATTTATGAGTGAGAATTTTTATATCTTATTGTAATTTGATTAAATAAGATTTATTTTAGTAATTAAAAGTTTTTATTACTAAAATTGATTATTGTTTATGAAACAATTGAGATAAGAATGAATGGTTAATTATAATTACAATATGTTGTGAATTATATTAACATGACCCATTTTATACCATGTAATTGTGAATTACTAGACAATTTGTTATATGTAATTTAATTAATGTATATAATGATATTTATTTTGTTAGAGCTTGTGTTCTCCACAAATTAGTGTGATAACATTTATAAATCTCTTATAGGTTCACAAGGGTATACTTCGTATTTTATCAGTTGATTAACGATTACCTAATAACGATTGGCTTGCTAGAAAGTTTGACGTTATTATCATAAAGATGGCGGTAATCAACTGGTCCCTAAAAGTTACATCTAAAGGATGTGTTTGAGAGATGTGATTATGTAAATGTAATCACATTGATGCCTTATATGACTAAATAGTTAGTCAATGTGTTGATGAGACGATTATTTAATGCCGATTAAATAATATTAGCTGAGACGAATTAACTGTCAATTCGTAAATTGAATATAATAAGTTATATTTAATTATTGTATATAATGTTAGCTTGGACGAATTAATATGTTAATTCGTAATTAAATGTAATCGGTTATATTTAATTAGCTAATTATAAATATGCGATATTTATAGTTAAGGTATATTTTACACGAGATTGTTATAATCTATGTTGTCAGGCCGGACTTAATAAATCGACTACAATCAGTTATGTATGGACTTATTAAAACGGGACAACTTGTATGGCAATTAATAAAATGTACACATTATATATAATTTTAGAAAAACCGAAAATAAGAGAAAAAAACTCCTCTTATTATTCGGTGAGATGGGCCGAAAAAAAATGAAAAAGAAAAATCGACCCTCATCACTCCTTATACGCGTTTTAAAGGGAGTGAGGGAGCATATATTTTTCTAACCTAATTTTTCAACCTAGCCTCCTCTCTCATTAGAAAAACACAAAAACCCTAATTAATTTTACAGAAAATTGGGGATCTCATTATAGCAAATTGAGGGGCATTTCTCGGAGCATCTTGGGTGCAACTAATAGGCGAATATCATTGCGATATTATTCGTAGGCCGAATTTGCTAGGACCGGAGGTTGATTCTTCATCTCTTCTCTACTTTTGTTTATGCAATTTATTTTATGACTAGTTTTCATCATTATAAATCTTAAAGTTAAAGGGATGCATACAGATAAATCCCACAAGTGGTATCAGAGCCAAGGCCACGAATTTTATTTTGATGATTTTCATAAAATTGGATGCAAACAATTTTAGGGTTTCGAAAAAATAAAAAAAAAGGGTTCGGCTGTGTTTTTTTTGGCCGAGGAAAATTTTTTTTTCCATCCGCTTTTTTCTTTTTGTTTGATGATTTATTTCCATTTTGATTTTTCATATTGTTGTTTTAATCAGTTAAAATAATCATATGATAAATTTGTAGATGTTAGGTTTAATGAGGATTAAATCATAATGTTAATGGAAATCGTCTAATTGTTGATGATAAATTGTTTTTTGCTATAATGTTTTTGGCATAAATGGTTCTAAATTGTTGTTTAGAATCATGTTTCATAAATTTACATGTTTAAATTATAAGATGAATATGCCAATCTTGTTAATAGCAACAATAAACGATTTTTTGTTCATCAATATCATGTTTTTGCATTTTAGGGCATAATGCCGAATTGAAAAGAAACTTTTTGGGTTGTTTTCGTTTTTTTTATCAGCCGAGAGAGGAAATTTTTTTTTTGTTCCTGTTACTGTTCATCGTGAGCAGCAAAAAGAAAAAAAAAAACTTCTGTTATTGTTTTGGGCTGTTCAGCTGTGAGCAGCAAAGAAATTTTTTTTTCGGGTTTTTGTTTTGCTGTTATGCCAAGAGGAGCTGGAATATATAAAAAAAAAATCTGTTTTTTTTTTTTGGAATGCCGAGACCAAAAAAAGGGTTGTTTTCGTTTTTTTTTTGTTTTTTTTTGGCCTAGAATGATTATACATTAAATTTACAATGTATGATAAATTATTGTGAAGCGGTTCATAATTCATAGATACCTAATTATTTTAAAGAGGGTTAAAATAATGATTGGATTAAATTCATATTACAAGTTTAATATGAATTAAGTTTGGAATTAATGTGATTAATTGAGGAATTGTCACTTAATTTGATAAATTAAATAGGTGGTTTGGGTAAAATTAATCTACATAATTAAAGAATTATGTCTTGTATGTTTATTTTTTTTAGTTGATGCATTTTATTTTAGTTGAATAAATCGTTAAATGGTTTTATTTACGTATTTTTGCAATCGGTTGTAATTTGTAATACCTAGTGTGGCCTTAGTCAAATTATGTTTTCGTAATGATGGGAACATAATTTTTAATGTAATTTGAGATCTCGTATCTCCGTTTGGTTTTCGTTATTTATCATGGTTTTGAAATTAGAAAATAAATAAGTTTATTATGTAATTTTAAATTGTAATTTTGAGAAGACTAGAGATGGAGATTGGAGCTCACTCCCGCTACATGGATCAAGATGGAACATCATGACAAGCTTTTCGGGTCCAAGGACGAATTCCAAATTTGTACTTATGTTCATTTTGATAGGATAGGCCACACTATGACTTTATTTTTTATGTTTTACCGTTCTTATTGCTTTTCATTCCCATGCTAGTTAATGCATCATATTCCGCCTAAAACCAAAACACCTACTAAAATGCATGAAAATTGACACATATAGGTTGTATGTTAGTTTTCATAGACATACAGATGTCACATGTTTATTAAGCCATCACCTTAGTTTATTCATTCACGCATGCTAGATATTAGTTCACTTAAAATGAATTAAAATAAAGTTGATGGGATCTTCCTCTAAAACCGAAATTGAGACTAGTCTTTATAAGGGCAAACAATTATGAATCCCTTCTTCGTCGGTAGGCATAATATGACCCCTTCTACGTTAGGTAAGTAGTTTGTGTTGACTTAGTTTATCTCAACATTATAGTCCGAAGAGTTTCTCGTGATTATGATGGACTAAAGATAGAATTTACAGAAATTTATCGACCAAGAATTCTAATAAAGAGAATTAGCCAAAAGGTTGGCTTATCAATTTACAGATAATTGAGTCTTGGGATCATTTATATAATTCTTGAGGAAGGTCAATTGTATAAATGCATGAGTCTTCGTGTTATAACAGTATTACATTAGACTTAAATTAAAATCGATGCACATGCTTATTATTTATTCTTCTTTTCGCAGTGTAGAACACGTTTATATTACTGTTACAACAAATGGCTGGAAATAACGAAATCCCAATGCCAAGTACCACACTTGGACGCGAGTCCTGGCTGAAAGTTTTTATGGACAACAAGAATCAGTACACGCGACTGAAGAATAATGGGTCCAACTTTGCGGATCGGGAGGCAAAGACTACGGAATGTCATTCGACGGTAAGCTCAAGTACTTAACTGAGCCAATACCGGTAAACCCAAGCCCCAATGCGGGAGTTAACGAGTCACTTGCTTAAAGTGATTTCGTTATGGAAGCGGGTGCGATAAAGAACGTACTCATCTTTGGAATGGAAACCAATTTGCAGAGACGCTTCATTGCCCAAGGTGCGAACAAGATTTTCACCACGCTCACTAACGAGCTCTCAAAAGCACCGAGAATCGTTACTTATGAGCATACCTGTCGCTTCTTTGATGCGAAACTCCAAAAGGGCCAACCGGTTAGCCCACACATTCTTAACATGATTGAGAATGTCAAGAAATTGGAGGCACTTGATTGTAAAATAAGTGAGAGCATAGTCATTGACCGTATGCTTCATTCTCTTCACGATGGTTTTGCCCTTTTCAGGGTGAACTACTACATGAATGACTTGAAAAAGAGTCCTCATGAGCTACACTCCCTTCTCGTACAGACCGAGAAGGATATGAAATTGAGTGGGAGCATGAAGCAGGATGTTCTCACAATTTCCAACAAGGGTAAAGGTAAGGGCAAAGCTCCAGGCGACCTAACTGTAAGTAAGCAAAAATTCAAGAAGCCAGGAAACGGTAAGAGTGGGCCTGGTGAGACTAGTGGCTCACAGGGCAAGGCAAAGAGCAAGGGCGGTGACATTGAGTGCCACCATTGTCACAAGACTGGACATTGGAGGAGGAACTGTCCCGTCTACCGTGAGGACATAAAATAAGGCCGCGCTGTTCCTGTTGGTATGTCATCTTATATTCATATGATTGAGATTAACCATGCAAGTTTCGGAACTTGATACTGGTTGTGGGTCTCATCTGTGTAATCATTTGCAGGGCCTAAAGAACATCACATCTCTCGGAAAGGGTGATGTGGACCTGCGAGTTGGAAATGGAGTACGAGTTGCTGCAGTCTGCAAAGGAACATAAGTAATCCAGCTCCCTAGTGGGTTTGAGTTATTTTTAAATAACTGTTACTATGTACCTAGTTTATCTAAGAACATCATTTCTGTTTCCGTACTCGATAAAGACGGATTTGCATTTTCAATAAAGGATAATAGCTGTATTTTCTCCTTCAATGAAATGATTTATGGCAAAGCAGTTTCCATGAATGAAATTTACATCTTAGATCAAACCACGGAAGTATTACACGCGAATAATAAGAAATTAAAGGTTGGTGACAAAGATCAAACCTATCTATGGCATTGTCGAATGGGACACATAAATGAGAAACGCGTAAAGAAACTCGTCGATAATGGGACTATTCCCGCACTCGAATTTTCTACATATGGCACGTGTGAATCATGTCTCATTGGCAAAATGACTCGAATTTCCTTCAAAGGTGTTGGAATACGCGCTAGTGACCTATTAGGACTCATACATACTGATGTTTGTGGACCTATGTCAATTACCGCTAGAGATGGCTATAGATATTTTATCACTTTGATGAAGCATAAAAGTGAGTCCTTTGAGAAATTCAAGGAATACCAGAACAGGGTTCAGAACCAACTAGGTAGAAAGGTTAAAGCACTCTGTTCAGATCGGGGTGGCGAATATCTTTCAAATGAGTTTGATTAACACCTTAAAGACTATGGAATCGTTTTGCAGTTAACTCCACCTGGAACACATCAATTAAATGGTGTGTCCGAACGGAGAAATCGAACCTTACTTGATATGGTTCGATCCATGATAAGTCACACGGTAGTGCCTGATTCATTATGGGGTTTTGCTCTTTTGTCAGCTGCTCTTATACTTAACCGAAGTCCGACTAAAGCTGTCGACAAGACTCCATATGAAATGTAGAAGGGAACGGTCCCTAACTTGTCCTTTATTCGGGTATGGGGTTGCGAGGCTTATGTCAAATGGAGACACGAGGATAAGCTCGGCCCGCGATCGGTCATGACATACTTTATAGGTTATCCAAAAGGAATATTTGGTCATTACTTCTATTCGCCTACCAAACATCGAGTTTTTGTTGCGGCTAGTGCGACCTTCTTAGAGAAAGAATTTCTCGAGAACAAGACAAGTAATAGAACCTTCGAGCTGTCGGAGAATCCAGAACTAACAACCTAGGAACAGATGGAGGAAGTTGTTCCTCCAACTGATGATACGGTTAATATTCCTGAGGAACCTAGGAGGTCGGGTAGAGTCTCTAATCCTCCGGACAGATATATTGGTATGGTCGAGGAGAATGACGTTTTGCTCCTAGAGAGTAATGAACCCGCTACCTATAAAGGTGCTATGGCCTGTTCCGACTCAAAGCTATGGCTCGAAGCCATGCAATCCGAGATGGACTTCATGTATGAGAATGACGTATGGGATCTTGTTGATTTACCTAATAAGGTAAAACCTCTACAATGCAAATGGCTTTACAAAATAAAGCGTTATGTAGACGCGCAACTAGATACCTATAAGGTACGACTAGTGGCAAAATGTTTCACTCAAGTGCACGGATTGCATTATGATGAGATTTTTGCACCTGTAGTCATGCTACGTTCCATTCGGATAATCTTAGCGATTGCCGCATTTTATGACTATGAAATTTGGCAAATGGATGTGAAAACCGCCTTCTTAAACGGTTATTTGGAGGAAGAGTTGTACATGGTGCAACCCGAAGGTTTCTATAGATCCTGAACATCCTAAGAAAGTATGCAAGCTTAAGCGTTCCATTTATGGACTTAAGCAAGCTTCTCGGAGTTGGAATCATCGTTTCGACCAGGTGATAAAAGAGTATGGTTTCACTCGATCGGTCGAGGAACCATGCTTATATATCAAGTCGAGTGGGAGCAAGATTGTATTCTTTATATTGTATGTCAATGACATACTCTTGATTGGGAATGACATTCCTCTCCTATCTTCGGTTAAAGAATGATTGAAGAACCATTTCAAGATGAAAGATCTGGGTGAGGAACAACGCATTTTGGGAATCCGTATCTACCAAGCTAGATCACGACGGACGTTGTCACTGAGTCAGGAGTCTTATTTGGATAAGATTCTTGAGAAGTTCAGCATGACCAACTCCAAGAAGGGGAACCTTCCAATGACGTCTGGGATGCAGTTGAGCAAGTCTCAGTCGCCCACGACGCCTGAAGGGATTGAGCGCATGAGTCGTGTTCCTTATGCATCTGCAATAGGATCAATCATGTATGCCATGATATGCACACGTCCAGACGTGGCATATGCATTGAGTATGACGAGTCGGTACCAAAAGAATCCATGTACCTACGGAGGACTAAGGATTGGGTATTGACTTATGGAGGAGAAACTAAGCTATGCGCAACCGGTTACGCAGATGCTAGCTTCCAAACGGATCGAGATGATTCAAAACCTCAGTCCGGGTTCGTCTTCATTCTTAATGGTGTTGCGGTCAGCTGGAAGAATTCCAAACAGGATGTTGTAACAGATTCTACTACTGAATTATGATAAGCATGAAGGGCACGTTATCTCCATGGGAATTAAATGTGTTCCTGAGTTGTAATAGTTGATTATGAATTTGATACATTATCTTTTTCATATACTATTTATAACTTCATCGTTTTAATATAATATTTTATGTTTCATGTGGATTGTACTAACAACTTTGAACGCCACAAAGTGAACTGAATTACATTATATTTGTTTTGGTCCGTAATCGCCTTAATGAGCGGATAACTCTGGCTATTATATTGTGCAGTCGATTGATGGTGGGTTCAACGAGCCATAAGTCAAACGGTTGACTGATCGATCACAGATGCGAGATTATAACGATACCTCGTAGGACAAATTTTTGTGACAACGTAATGGAGTCCTAAATGTTTAAAACATTCAGTGCCAGGTCGTGGATAGGACATCCATTGTGTTCCTAGAGTTGATTCTTTTGACTATCGACTGTCTCTTGAGATTAAGGCAGTTTTTGGGTGACTTTGGTTTCTTTCTCACGATGCCGCCAGAATCGGAGGCTAAGTAGATTTTTTCTGGGTCATTTCATACTGTGCTTACATCTGCAGGATTCGAGTTGAGGAAAATATCCAACCTTTACCAGGTATAGTTATTTCTCAGGGCCACTCGAGGAGTTGTAACTGAAATGCAAGGCCATGCTCGAATGATGATTCGTTTATCAGTTAAGTTACTCTCTAGTCGGGGAAACCACTCTTGATACAGATCACTTTTAAAATACGACCTTTGTGAATACGGATTTTGCAAATTGTTTTACATTGAGTGGGAGAAATTTTAGGATATGAGAATCGGTTATCGCACATACACTTGTGAGGACAAGTGGGAGTTTGTTGGAGCTTGTGTCCTCCACAAATTAGTGTGATATCATTTAGAAATCTCTTATAGGTTCACAAGGGTATACTTCATATTTTATCAGTTGATTAACGATTACCTAATAACGGTTGGCTTGCTAGAAAGTTTGACGTTATTATCATACAGATGGCGGTGATCAACTGGTCCCTAAAAGTCACACCTAAAGGATGTGTTTGAGAGATGTGATTATGGAAATGTAATCACATTGATGCCTTATATGACTAAACAGTTAGTCAATGTGTTGATGAGACGATTATTTAATGCCGATTAAATAATATTAGTTGAGACGAATTAACTGTCAATTCGTAAATTGAATATAATAAGTTATATTTAATTATTGTATATAATGTTAGCTTGGATGAATTAATATGTTAATTCGTAATTAAATGTAATCGGTTATATTTAATTAGCTAATTATAAATATGCGATATTTATAGTTAAAATATATTTTCCACGAGATTGTTATAATATATGTTGTCAGGCCGGACTTAATAAATCGACTACAATCAGTTATGTATGGACTTATTAAAATGGGACAACATGTATGACAATTAATAAAATGTACACATTATATATAATTTTAGAAAAACCGAAAATAAGAGAAAAAACCGAAAATAAGAGAAAATAAGAGAAAAAAAACTCCTCTCCAAAAGATAAATCGACCCTCATCCCTCCTTATACACGTTTTAAAGGGAGTGAGGGAGCATATATTTTTCTAACCTAATTTTTCAATCTAGCCTCCTCTGTCATCAGAAAAACACAAAAACCCTAATTAAATTTACAGAAAATTGGGGATCTCATTCTAGCAATTTGAGGGGCATTTCTCGGAGCATCTTGGGTGCAACTAATAGGCGAATATCATTGCGATATTGTTCTTAGGCCGAATTTGCTAGGACCGAAGGTTGATTCTTCATCTCTTCTCTACTTTTGTTTATGCAATTTATTTTATGACTAGTTTTCATCATTATAAATTTTGTTATAATCCTTAAAGTTAAAGGGATGTATACAGATAAATCCCACATATTTTATAAATATGCATTAAATTAATTAATAACATGTTACATACTACATGTGACATATTGTGTGATAAATGACAAATTGACAGAATAAAATGGATCACCTTATAATATAGTGGGCCGGTTTTAAGGGGATTATAGGGCTTATTATGTTTGTTAATTTTTGAATGGTAAAACATAATCATCACCCTAATTGCCCTAGCCTTACATGCCTATTGTTTAGAAAAGAGAAAAAGAAAAAGAGGAAGCCATGCATTGGCTTGTGGCCTTCATCCCACCCGGCCTCTCCTCTTTATTGTGAGGATTTTGTTCTCATTTGATTCACTCTTATTCTAAGGCTTACATTCTTATCCTTCTCTCTTAACTCTCTCTAAGAATGTTTTAGATCTTATAAAGTTGTTCATTCACATTCTAATATTACAACATAATATTACTAGGGTAGTAATATGAATACTATTAGAAATATTAAAGGATACTACTATACTAATTTAGTTAATTAGTATATAAGTTTAAAGGGTCTTGTTTTGGGTGCAACAAGAGGAGGATCTCAATACTTGGGATTTTGGAGGATCATACATAATACTTAAGCTCAAGAACAAATAATGAAGGTGTCCTTATTTGTGCCCTTATTTTTGAACCAACAACAATGTAACAACCATTGTTTTCTCATTTTAATTCTTATTAAGTTATGCATGCACTAGATCCTTAGAACTCATAATAAAATGTTAATTATTTAATCATTAGAAAGTCTAATAATGGGTAAATGAACCTAACAATTGGTATAAGAGAATAGGATGTTGCATGCATAATCGATTTATAGTTTTTTCGAGTTATTATTAACTTAATTAAAACTAAAAAATTTGTGATTTATTAGATAAAGCCATGAAATATTAATGCATATTATATATTATGGTCCTAAAATGTATTTACATCGTTTTTATGATTTATGGTATTTTATTGCTCATTTTAATGATTTTTAGTAATTTTATTATATTTTTAAGATTAGAATGGTATTTAAAATGGTAAAAGTAGTTAAACATAGTCTTTGACCTTAAAATTTTTGTATGACCTCACATGCATATTTTACTTATTGTATGTAAAATTTCATATAAATTTTATTTATTTTGCATGATTTATGATTATTATGAGATAAAAATGAATTAAATGGAGGTAAAATGGTTAAATATATTTAAACTTCGAAACAGCCCATGAAATTTTAATATGTTGTCACATGTACATTTTAATCACTATGTGTAAAATTTAAGATGAACTTGAATCATTTTGCATGATTTATGAATTTTTAGAGTAAAAATGACATAAGTAGTGACTATTTTGGCATAAATAGCTAAAACAAATTACATGGCATGAGAAAATTATTTTAGGTTGCATTTATATCCAACTTATCAGATCTAAAGTTGTAAAATTGATTAGACTAATTTTTGTATTCTTTAGATGTTTTATTTGATAAAACCGATAAATCGCAACTACATTCTTCTGGAAATAAATTCGAAAATTTTAACAATGAATTTTGACATTATGAGTGTCATGGACATATTACATAATGTTCAAAAATTTAAAATTCAAATTTTGAAATTATTGTAATTTAATTTGGATTTATTTCATAATAGTTATAATTTTAAGGTCAAAATGAGCATGAAATTATATCAAGTTGAATTATTGTCAAAAATTGAGTAATGACTAATTTTTGAGTCCTAAGAGTGTTAGGATAATTAACTTGGACTAAAATTATATTTTAGTATTATTTAGTGATTTTAATAAGTTAAAATCGTTAATTTCCATAAAACCGGGTTATATGATCAATATAAGTTAAATAGCTCGATTTGGCACATAATTTGGCATGATAGACACATATTATAATGTTGTATATTTCATTGTTGAATATCCTATTTTATTTATGTAATTTTGAATTATGTAATTTTATCTTAGTATGGCCTTAGATTTTAATCGATATTACCCGTAATGTAAGGGGATATTGATTCGGTTGTAATTTAATGTGATCTCGTATCACTTTTATTTATTTATTTATTTTATTTAAAATGTATAATAGGAATAGCTATGTATTTTATTATTATTTGTAATTCCGGAGTTTCTTCAAGACGGTGCCATTCGGAAAGCCGTTCCGACGAAGACGGTGTTCTAGGGAGGTGTGCCACTGAAGATTCAAGGGATTAAAGGAGTTGGTTTCCGATTATGTAATATATTATTTGATTTTATATTTTAGGAAGGTCATACTAGGAATTTATTATTATTTGCTTTGCATTTCTTTTAATATGTTCCATGCATTGCCAAATCGCCATAACAACACATGCATATCATATCAAGTCTTCGACCGTGTCAATTATAATTATCGATAATTCGACTTTTAACTCACTTAAAATTGATAGATAATAAATTGACAAGACCTTTACTTTTAAAAGATTGAGACTTAGCCTTACCAAATAGTAGGACCCATGACTCCCCGTGACATTTGGGGGTAGGTTCGGTTTTCCCAATGTTCCTTCATTTGTCAGTGGATGAGTGGGTAATAAAACGTTATTACACGCAAAATTTGGTTGGTCTCAACGGGATATTATGACTAGTCTTATGTTCCGTGGCTAGAGATGGGTTGTATGAAAAACATCGACCGAGAGTTCTAAAGTAGAATCAATTAAAGAGTTAATTCACGAAATTTGTATAAGTATGGGATGTACTGGTTTCCCCGTGCCCATATTTGTATAAAGATGGATCTCGGAATCATTTATTATAGTTGGGTAGAGGTCACTATATAAATGTTAAACTTGTTTAAAAATATTTACAAGTTTTAAAACGATAAATATTTATAATTCCTTCATTTTCTATTTTGTAGTCAATTTGATTAGTTTGCAATGTCGACTCCAATTTTATCCGTATCAACTAGTGCAAACGCTCCACCACTCCCCAGTGCTTCTTGGCTCCTATCCTTTATGGATCGATGTAAACTTGAAAAGAATGGTTCTAACTTCGCCAATTGGGAAGCGCAACTTCGTTTGGCCGTGGAAGGTGACGATAAGCTTCGTTACCTTACCGAAGCCGCTCCCACCTCACCTACTACTAGGTCAACCGCCGACATAAAGGAAGCCTATGAGGCCTACCTAAAAGAGTCGGCCGCTAACAAGAACGTCTTGATTTTCTATATGGAACCCGATATCCAAAGGATTGCTATTAAGATGAGCACGACCTATGAGATCTACACCAAGCTTGTGAACATATTTTCGCAAGCTCCTAGGATAATCCAATAAGAAGCGGCCTCCGCGTTTTTCGAAATCAACATCAAAGAGGGCCAAAAGGTTAGCCCTCATGTGCTCAAATTGATTGAGCTTGTTGAGACTCTTAAAATCCAAGGGGTTGACATTCCCGAACAACTCGTTATAGACCGAGTTTTACATTCCTTGAACAAACGTAAAGCATATGTGCAGTTTAGGGTAAACTACAATATGCAAAACATGAAGACTTATCTCCATGAATTGCACAAATTGCTTGTGCAAGTCGAGAGAGATATGGGTCTTAATGTTAGCTCAACCAAGGATGTGCTCGCAATTAACAACAAGAGCAAAGTGAAATTTAAGAGGAGTGCTAATAAGAGTAAGAAACCCACTTCCTTCAAAAGAAAAGGAAAAGCAATTGAGAAAAGCTTTTCCAAAAAGGGTGCTACTTCCGAAGATAAATGCCATTATTGTAATGGCATAGGATATTGGAAGAGGAATTGCCCGAAGTATCTTGGAGATATCAAAGCTGGAAAGATTGTTCCAGTAGGTAATAAATAAAATTCTCACTATCATTTATGTTTTGATTTTCAATCTCAACTTTGGTATTTGGATACAAGTTGTGATTTTTACCCCTTTTTTAATTTGTTTTTAAGGGCATCCGAGCAAAGACACAGGCAAAGACAAGCAAGCCTAAGGAGACTCTTCAAGGGAAGTTAGAGTAGCCACCCATAGTAGAAGACCTATGGGAGCTTGGCCTTTATTTTAGTAGTCTTCGTTTTATTGTTGTATTTTGAACTTATTGTTTTAGAACTCTCTTAATTTCCTTGTTAGACATGGAAATTATTTTATCTCCTTTTATTTTCAAGGACAAGAAGTTGTATTTGAATTTTAGTGGCTCGGTTTTCAACCCAAGTCACTCGGTTTATGGAAATTTTTCGTTCTAAAACTTGTCATTATACACCTTTTATATCAAAACATAAATTATGTTGTCTTAAACTAATCATAAAAGAATTACAACGATGGGATCATTGTAATTAGTTCATAAGCCATGAATTTAATTCTCACTTATGCTTTTATGACTTAATATCACATCTTATTTGATATAAGAAAGAATGATTATAAAGTCAAAAAGAGTTACTTGAACTCTAAAAGGGGAAATTTTATAAACCAATTGGCTACACCACTTATAAGACTCCATACGAGCTATGGGAGGGCTTAAGACCTTAAGATTGTATATGACATGGATATGATTCCAATTCTTCCAACCTATAAGCATTAGTCTACTTTTGAAGCTAGATTATAATGTCTTTACAAAATAGTCATCTATTAAGGTTATAATATACGATATTTTCTTCCTTCACAATAAAAGTCTGAAATTATTTGTTGCTTATAAGGCTCTCTTTCGAGAAAAATAGATGTATTTTTCAAAAGATAGAGAGGGAGTAAATTAGAAACAAACAAACGACTAGTTAGGAACTAGTAAGGAGACCAAAAGAAAGGTCTTAAGTGAAACTCATATCATGTGAGGAGACCAAAAGAAAGCTTTCTTAGGTAAATCTTCAGATTAGTGAGGAGACCAAAGAAAATGTTCTTTATATAATTAGATTATAAAGTGGTTGTATCAAGTAAATTTAATTCTATTTTACATAAGAGCCGTATGAACCAAAGTTAAATCTGTGCAAAAGGGCAAAATTTGTTTAAAAGTTGCATAGATAGACATAAGAGATGTCCACAAAGCTAAGTTAACGTGTAACTAAGCTAAGATCCATGTTATCGTTGCTACACCTCATAGTGTGTATGATCAAGTTAGATGTTAAAACCAATTTCTACATAAGTATTTAGAAAAGGGTGTGTGTGTGTGAAATAAGCACAAGATTTTAATTAACACTTAAGGTTGCAATAATCTTTTCAATCATGTGAAAAGAGAATGGTTTCACTCGAGTTGTCGAGAAACCATGTGCATGCATGGATTTGAGTGGGAGTCTAAATTGCCACGTTTAGACATAAAATTCAGTGGGAGAGATTGTCTTCCATATTGATGTCATATTACTCATTTAGAATATCGCGCTAACACTACCATTGATGAGGAAGTGTTTTGATTTTCAATTCTCAATGAAAGATGACATATTGCATTCCAAAATTCCAAATCTATTATGATATAGGGAATTTTAGATTGGCACTTAGATAAGTATCCTAGATTGATTAGATTCTTTATCTGTTTAACATCAACAAGGTTGAGTAGGTTATTCATATTGATGAAAGTGGAATTACTATGATAGATTCATAGTCGTTCACTGAACCTAATAAGTTGTTGATCGCATGAAATCGATTGCTAATGTTCCGCCATTAGAACGATCATGTATGCCATTAGATGCACATGCCGTGATGAATCATATGCTTAGAGCATAATAATTCAATAACAAGTTAAATCGAATAAAGGTCCTTTCAAAGCCTTAAAGAACATCCTTTAAGATTTTTGAGGAGAATTGAGGATTTGTTCTTATGTTTGGATGATATACTAAGTTGTGTGTTGAAGGGTTACACAAACTCTAGTTTCCAAACCTATAAGGATTTATCAAAATCCTAGGCTAATTTTATTGACTTAGGAGTAAGTGACTAGAAAAATGTTTTAGTATCAACCATTGCAAATTCTACAAATAAAATCTAAGTACATTGTGATAAGATGGTCATCATAGGGAATGAGAGTAGATCCCTCTACCAAAGACATTATCACAAGTTAGATGATAACAGTGGGAGCATCTTCCAAGTATAAGAGCCCAAGTCTAGTAATAAGACTAGACATATACTTATATAAATTCATGTCATTAGAATAACATTGAATTGAAGAAAATAGCAATTCATAAAGTTGGAATGTATGAATACATGGTTTATCCACTTACCAAGCTTTTATTGAAATTTACCTAGTGTAAAATGTACACTATAGATTATGAGATATGAAGTAGTAATAATGTATTGACTATTCATATATGATAATCGCATTTATCGTTCGAGTTTCTTTAAACTCATCCATTACTTTGTTATATCCAAATGGGTTGTTGAGACAATATTGAACCCCATTAAACTGAACTGGATTGACATAGTATGTGCCCCTGGTTACTTATAGGAGGTGACGTCTCGAAGTAACTAGAGTGTGATGCGATTGATGGCAAGTTCAAGTACCATAGGGTCATATAGGATGACTAGTCGATCACATAGACATACTGTATGAAACACTCTGTAGGGCAGTGACCGCTTATAGAGTTCTGGAAATTCATAAAGCTTGGTCGTGGCAAGAGCTACTATAGTATTCTTATGAGTCGATTCTTTTGACTAGAGACTATTCGCCCTAGTTGGCACAAGTTTCTGATTGGCTTTAATTTATACTCTACGACTGTCGTAACTGAAGTCAAATTAGTGTATTTTGGGTCATAATGAACTGCGGCTATACGAAGGAAATAGTGCGATAGGAATTGTCCACCCCATTGTCAGGGTAGTTTAAAATCTCAGGGCCACTTGAGGAGAAGTAAATTGAAAATGTGTGGCCACGCTCGGAAAGTATCTACGGTAGATAATTCCGGTCAAACAGTTACTCTTCAGATCGAGGAAACCACTCAAGATATGATCAAATGCAAGTACGACATGCAAGACACCTTGCATTGAGTGGGAGATTGTAATAGGACAAGAGAATTGGTGACGTACACTTGTCTCGGACAATTGGGAGATTGTTGGAGTATGTGTCCTCAACAATAGTGTAATCACATGTTTAAATATCAAATTAAGAATACGTGAGGGATGATTCATTATATAGTCAACTGATCAACATTAATCAGTAATGATTGGCTAACTAGAGTTTAACATTATTATCGCTTGATGGTGGTGATCAGTTGATCCCTTAAGGTCACACCTATAGGACAATTCCCTTAATAGATAAGTTGATTTATTGTATATCGATACAAGTTAATCAATTCCTTAAATTTGAACAATTCATTTATGAGTGAAAATTTTTATATCTTATTGTAATTTGATTAAATAAGATTTATTTTAGTAACTAAAAGATTTTATTACTAAAATTGATTATTGTTTATGAAACAATTGAGATAAGAATGAATGGTTAATTATAATTACAATATGTTGTGAATTATATTAACATGACCCATTTTATACCATGTAATTGTGAATTACTAGACAATTTGTTATATGTAATTTAATTAATGTATATAATGATATTTATTTGATAAATATGCATTAAATTAATTAATAACATGGTACATACTACATGTGACATATTGTGTGACAAATGAAAAATTGACAAAATAAAATGGATCACCTTATAATATAGTGCACCTATTTAAGAGGATTATAGAGCTTATTATGTTTGTTAATTTTTGAATGGTAAAACATAAATCACCATAATTGCCCTAGCCTTACATGCCTATTTTTTAGAAAAGAGAAAAAGAAAAAGAAGAAGCCATACATTGGGTTGTGGCATTCATCCCACCCGGCCTCTCCTCTTTATTGTGAGGATTTTGTTCTCATTTGATTCACTCTTATTCTAAGGCTTACATTCTTATCCTTCTCTCTCAACTCTCTCTAAGATTTTTTTAGATCTTATAAAGTTGTTCATCCAAATTCTAATATTACAACATAATATTACTAGTGTAGTAATATGAATACTATTAGAAACATTTAAGGATACTAATATACTAATTTAGTTAATTAGTATATAAGTTTTAAGGGTCTTGTTTTGGGTGCAACAAGAGGAGGATCTCAATACTTGGGATTTTGGAGGATCATCCATAATACTTAAGCTCAAGAACAAATAAGGAAGGTGTCCTTATTTGTACCTTTATTTTCGAACCAACAACAATGTAAGAACCATTGTTTTCTCATTTTATTTCTTATTAAGTTATGCTTGCACTAGATCCTTAGAACTCAAATATATTAAAATGTTAATTAGTTTATCATTAGAAAAGTTTAATAATGTGTAAATGAACCTAACTGATAAGGGATAAACACGAGGATGTTTTGTGGTGCAAAGCTGTTTGGAGTAATATGGGAGCCCCTAAACACTCTTTTATTACCTGGCTTATTACCAATAATGCTCTGATGCTCAAGAGTAGATTGTTTCAGCTTCAAATTGCTACTGATAATCTCTGCTGTATTTGGCAGTTACAGGAAGAAAATCATTCACATCTTTTCCAAAATTGTGTATACAGTGCTCAGATTTTGCAAGGGTTTGGACAATGGTTATGTTCTGATTTAACTCAGTCAGATGGGTTATTAAGGATTGCACGAAGCAGATGGAGCAGACATAGCAAAAATATTTGTACTGCTACTCTTTTTAGTTGCTGGTATGCAGTCTGGTTGTAGAGGAATCATGGCAGGCTGAACTAGTGCATTATGAGGCCTGTTGTGGTAATTGCACAACTCCAACAGGCTATTAGATGTCGTTATGCTGTTTATAAAACTTGTAATATGTCGTGTAAAGATAGAGCATGGTTGACAAGAGTGCACCTAGAGTCACATTAGCACTAGCGTACAACATGTTATTATCTTAAAAACTTATGTAATGCTTGTTCTATTAATGAAAGCTTACCTTTTAGCAAAAAAAAAAAAAAAAAAAAAAAAAAAAAAAAAAAAAAAAGGTAATGGTACGATCATATTATTGAAACTTATAATAAGAATACGTAAAGGGATGATTCATTTTATAAGTCAACTGGTCAACATTAATCAGTAATGATTGGCTGAGTAGAGTTTGACATTACTGTTGTTTATACGGTGGTGATCAGTTGATCCCATAAGGTCACACCTAAAGGACGATTCCCTTAATAGATAAAATTAATTAATTGTATATTGATACAGATTAATTAATTCCTTAAAATTGAACAATTCACGTATGTGAGTAAGAATATGAATCTTGTTGTAATTCGATTAAATGAGATTCGTTTTAGTAATAAAGATGTTATATTACTAAAATATTGTTTTATGAAACAATTAAATTAAGAATGAACGGTTAATTATAATTGCAATATGTTATAGATTATATTAATATGGCCCATTTTATTTGCTTGTAATTGAGAATTACTAGTCGATTGTTGTATATAATTAAATTAATATATGTAATGATATTTAATTGTTAAATATGCATTAATATTATTAATAACATGTTACATGTCACATGTCACATATTATATGACGAAATGACAATTTGTCAAAAATAAAATGGACTCCATATTAACAAGGGGAACCGGTTTTAGGGTGGTTTAGGTGAAATGGCTAAAATCATTTTATTAGTGGTAAACACAATGATTACCTACTAAACCTAAACTATACCCTAGTAATTTTAAGAAGAACAATTGAAAAAGCATTTTTCATGCATTGGCTCTCCTATCTCCTCTTCTCCACCGGTTTTTCCCCCTCCCCCATAATAAGAATTGTTCTTATTTTTTTTCCTACATTCATTCTTAGAAAAATTACTTCTTACTCTTCTCTCTTCTCTCTAAAATAAGTTTTACAAAGTTAATTGTTCTAATACCTAATATACAAAGTACTAGTGGTAGTAATAAAAATAAAATTAGATTATATTTTAAAGATAGCTACTAAACTAATCTAGTTAATTATTTAGTAGTTTTAAGGGGGTTGTCTTGGTGCAATTGATATGAGATTTTCATACATTTGAGACAAAAGGAATCATCCAATATTTAAGCTCAAGAACAAGTAAGAAAGGTATTCTTACTTGTGCCCCTATATCTGATTTTCATATTGTCAGGAATTTTATTCTTACTTTTAATTTTCATTATATTATGCATGCATAAGATCAACATCTAAATTAAAAGTTATTTAGATCTATACTTAAATGAGTTTAATTAGAGGGTATAGTATCCTTTCAAAGACTACTCCCTGACAAGACAGTCGTATACCTATCAAAAATAACCAACTGGCTCTAACTAATATAGTTAGGGAAGTCGGGTCGATCTCCACAGGGAGATGGGAAAATGTCAGCTTTGCCTAAGTTCGTCACGGTAACCAAATTGTGGGGTTGTATTTGATTGTTTTAAACTAAAAAGACTAAGAAAGAGATGAAAAGAAAGTGAATAAAGATTAAGCAAATATGGAGAAAACAGCTAAGACAATCGGTTCACCGTGATCATTCAGTCAAGCAACCTAAATCTCAGGTAAATGCAAGTATGGTCTGAGGAGCAATGAATATCTCCTTCCGGTCTCAATTCGCCCTAAAGCACAAATAGCTTAGCTTCCGCCTTCACTACGGTGCCCTAATGTTCGCTACAAGTCTCGCCCTTTCCAACCTTCCGGTCTAGGTCTAGGTTTACTACGATAAAATTACTAATTGCGTCGACTCAATTAGACAGAAACAGTTAAATGCAGCGATTAACAACAGTGACCATACAAGCACACGACCTAATATGGTAATTGCTATTCCTTCATAATCATGGATTCCCTAGTCTTAGCAAGGGGGAATTAGCTACACATTACTATCGAATAAACAACAACAACAACATATTGATAATAAGAACTAAACATAATAATATTAAAAATGAAGAATCAAATAAACAGTAATAAAAGCAATGGGAAAAAGATAGAAATAAAACAATGATTATGATTAAGAAATAAAAGGGAAAAATAATACCGATTACAATTCTGAATCCGAGTAGAAAAGAGTAAAAGGAGAGTAAAATGAAAGAAGTAGTGGAAAAGATAAAGTCGAAGTGAATGAATGAATGAGGAAGAGTTACGCAGTCTACTCTATTTAGTAGCATACCAAAATCTGCCCCTTAGACCTAATCCAAAGCTTAATTACAAAAGCCCATACGAAATTAGGCGGAAAAACTCTTATACGGGCCAAACCACTCGATCGAGTGGAAATAAATCACTCGATCGAGCAACTATGCGACAAACCCTTCGATCGAGTGGAAATAAACCACTCGATCGAGTAACTCCTTGTATTGCCTTCTCTATCGAGTATTATAACTACTCGATCGTGTAATCTTCTTTATATAAAGCATTCGATCGACTAGAAAAGTAGTCGATCGAGCTATTTTTGCACGTTAGACACTATGACACCTTCCGAAACCAGCTCACGCTTCTTCAAAGTGATAGATTCCAAGCTCCGGTTCCCTGTTCTCCATAAATGCTTGGAAATAAAACGAACAAACGTAGACTATTCGGGGGTATTTGTAGCTAGATGCCACGTAAATAGTACAGAAATTCGTGTAAAAATGAGGTAAAAACCTTATATAAAATACACGCATCAAATCTCCCCAAACCAAACCTTTGCTTGTCCCCAAGAAAACTATGAATGCAACTAAGATTAAACAGTGGAACGGGACCAATGCATCAGCTACAAATCATACACCAAAACCAGTTTAATGCAACAACTAACAAAGTGGCAAATGAATTAAATCAATGTTTCAAACTTACTGAACCGTTGACCTTGCAAGACTCAAAAGTATCGGACTCTCACGGGTCGCTCATCACTCAAATTTAGGCACAAGTTGAGTATATATGTGAAAGATAGAAAGAAGTAAAGACACTCACCTAACTCGACCTATAAGAAAATGCATGCAGTTAACATGAATAAAGTCTCTACAACCGTACATATGCATTCCAACCATACTAATGACCAAGACACATTCCGAGGACTTACATTTGGGTAAGTGAGGTAATGGGTAAGAAGGGGCTAAGATGAATTTGGATATTTGGAGTTAATAGCCAGGCTAGCAACAACGAATCCAAATATTGAACTGCATCCCAACTTCATACTCAATACAACAAAACAAAACGGTGCAAATTCAATACACTCAACTCACAATACACCATAACTTGTTAACTCCCCATAAAATATAAATAAAACATGGGAGTGAAAATCATCCATGCAATTTCTCATTTCTCTACACATGATTTTTTTTTCGTATTTCCAATCTTTTTCTTTTCATTTTTTTTCATTTTTTTTTTCATTTTCATTCATCATTTTTTTCTTTTCATTCCCTTCTATTCTTCCACCAACTTCTGAAATCAGATAAAAATAACCAAACAGCAGTGAAGCATTCTAGACAACTACTCATCACTAGCTCGGCTAGGGT
Organism: Silene latifolia; assembly: GCF_048544455.1. Classification (NCBI taxonomy): domain Eukaryota; kingdom Viridiplantae; phylum Streptophyta; class Magnoliopsida; order Caryophyllales; family Caryophyllaceae; genus Silene; species Silene latifolia. The sequence continues at coordinate 97,757,375 of NC_133538.1, forward strand.
AGGAAAAATTATAGATTGTAGCTAATAGGAAAAAAGGCAATTTGGCTATGTGGGGCTTATGGGTAGAATGAAATAAAAGGGAACTGCCTCTTCTAACATGTATCACCATCCACAGACCGAATGCATACAGGTATTAAGAAGACTGGACTCATGCTTATGCAAATTGATGTTACATGCCTTACAGAGAGTACCACTCACATCCTAAATGAGACCGCTCATGAATGTCACCAGCTTATAAAGCTCTAACCTCAGAATGTAATGTAGCTTGCCGAGATGTGGGTCAAGTCTATTCGTCCAGATAAGAGAGAAACAAAAACTCGTAGATCATGCACATTATCATGCCAAATAAATGTTAAGAATATGCAAGGCTAAGGTAAATATTCAATGTAGCGTCAAAGTTCAAACGTTCCGACTCAAATTAGACGTTAATTTTTTTTTGAAATTTATGTGATTTTTGAATTTAAACGACAATGCATGCGAGAATAAATAAACATGCAAACGAAAATGCATACCTCCCCAAACCAAACCGTACAATGCCCTCATTGTACTAAAATAGGGAAAGAAATGCAAACTGAGGAGGAAAGAATAACTAGAGTCAGAATACTTACAAGACGTTGTGAAGAAGGACCTCCCCAAACCGACCATGAACATGGGAGGTCAAAGGAAGTCAAACAGTAGCTCAACAGACGAAAAGTAGCAGCTGGAAGACGAAACAACTCGATCGAGTGGCTTGGAATAGCTCGATCGATTGAATTGGTGTCAAAAAGGGCTCGATCGAGCAAAATAGTTACTCGATCGAGTGATCGTGGTTGTGCAGCTGGTCGATCGAGTAAATAAATTACTCGATCGAGTGAGTATCATCTCAAATATGCTCGATCGAGTAAATAAACTACACGATCGAGTGATTACACCTGCAAAACACGCACAAAGAGCAAGGAAAATACAAAGGGTGCATAGAACAACGTTTAAAGTTCAACAAAAGGCTAAAAGTGAAGGAAAAAGTTCTACAAAAATACAGCAAAACAGTCCGGGTTGCCTCCTGGAGAGCGCAGGTTTAAGAGGTCCCGCACGACCTTTCTGGCATCAATTAACTGGCGCGTCAAGCTCGTCGAAGTACAGGACTTCAACACGATTGTCTGCTTCATTTGCCTCGTGATAATGCTTCACATAACCCTTTCACCTTAAACCGATTTCCCTTGGGACTTTCTAGCTCAACGGATCCAAATTTAGTAACAGCTGTCACCGTATAAGGACCACTCCACCTGGACTTCAGCTTGCCAAGAAATAATCGCAGCGGGCATTAAACAGCAGCACCTTCTGCCCAACATGAAATTCCCGAGGCAGAATTCTTTTGTCATGCCATCTCTTCGTCTTTTCCTTATAAATGCGCGAGCTATCATAGGCATTAAGCCTAAATTCTTCCAACACATCTAGCTGCAAAAGACGATTCTGACCACACAACTTAGGGTCAAAGTTAAGTTCACGAATTGCCCACTAAGCCTTACATTCCAACTCAACAGGTAAATGACATGATTTCCCATAAACTAACCTATAAGGTGATGCACCAATTGGTGTCTTAAAGGCAGTTCTGTAGGCCCATAATGTGTCTCTAATTTAAGACTCTAGTCCTTCCGTGATTTAGAAACTACCTTAGACAAGATCTCTTTCAGCTCGCGATTAGAGACCTCAACCTGACCACTAGTTTGGGGATGGTACCCCAAACCACGGCGGTGTTGAACACCAACTTTAGACAGAATGGAAGTTAGTTTCTTTTCTTTAAAGTGCATTCCCCCATCACTATTGACGACCCTAGGGACACCAAATCGAGGAAATATGACCTTTTTAAACATTTTTATCACGGTGTTGTCATCACAATGAGGTGAGGCAATTGCCTCAACCCACTTCGACATTCGGCAACATGAATGACCATCTCCTCAATAATACGCCACCCTTAATCATCTTCCACATTTTTAGTGAATCTCCCCTTAGCTACACTATCAAGAATAGCTCTCTGGTTTCGGTATAACCCGTTGTAAAACTGAGTACAAAGGAACCAACGCTTGAAACCGTGGTGAGGCACAGAACGGACGAGTTTCTTGAAACTAGTCCAATCCCCATCCAAGTCTTCAGTGGGCAATTGCTCAAAAGAAGTAATCTGAGCTCTCAAGGCATTGGTGCGCTGCGGTGGGAAATATCGTCTGTAAAAGGCCAAAGTAAGAGAACTCCACTCGGGTATACCGGCTGCTTCCCTATCTAAATCCCTCAACCATTCCCGGGCATCATCAGCTAAAGAAAAGGGAAAAAGAACCCCCTTCACTTTGTCTTGTGTCACTCCAGCAGCAAGAGGAATGGTAGAGCAATACTCCGTAAGTAGCTCTATATGCCTACATGGATCTTCTTTAGGTACCCCCCTAAAGAGATTCCTCTCGACCAGCTGTATATAATATGGGTGGATTCCAAAAGTTCCCGACTCAGTAGTGGGTAGTAAGAAACCTTTTGGAAGGGAATCCACATTAGGCTCTGAATGGCTAACTATATTCGGCATTCTGGCAGATAGAGTTTACAAAGTAGAGCAGGTGTGACGATGTTCTCTTATAGGACAGATAACCTGCAAAACTAATCAAAAACTTTGCACAAATGTGATCAGTCTCAAGGAATAAATTCCTTGAGCCGAGAGACAAAATTAAATAAAGCAACAAAATTGCGCCACCTCCCCGGCAACGGCGCCAAAATTTGACAGGGCAGTCGTATACCTATAAAAAATAACCAACTAGCTCTAACTAATATAGCTAGGGAAGTCGGGTCGATCTCCACAGGGAGATGGGAAAATGTCAGCTTTGCCGAAGTTTGTCATGGTAACCAAATTGGGGGGGGGGGGTTGTATTTGATTGTTTTAAACTAAAAAGACTAAGAAAGAGAGGAAAACCAAGTGAATAAAGATTAAGCAAATATGGAGAAAACAGCTAAGACAGTCGGTTCACCATGATTATTCAGTCAAGCAACCTAAATCTCAGGTCAATGCAAGTATGGTCTGAGGAGCAGTGAATATCTCCTTCCGGTCTCAATTCGCCCTAAAGCACAAATATCTTAGCTTCCGCCCTCACTACGGTGCCCTAATGTTTGCTATAAGTCTCACCCTTTCCAACCTTCCGGTCTAGGTCTAGGTTTACTACGATAAAATGACTAATTGCGTCGACTCAATTAGACAGAAATAGTTAAATGCAGCGATTAACAACAGAGACCACACAAGCACAAGACCTAATATGGCAATTGCTATTCCTTCATAATCATGGATTCCCTAGTCTTAGCAAGGGGGAATTAGCTACACATTACTATCGAATCAACAACAACAACAACAACAACAACATATAGATAATAAGAACTAAACATAATAATATTGAAAATGAAGAATCAAATAAACAGTAATAAAAGCAATGGGAAAAAGATAGAAACAAAACAATGATTATGATTAAGAAATAAAAGGGAAAAATAATACCGATTACAATTCTGAATCCGAGTAGAAAAGAGTAGAAGGAGAGTAAAATGAAAGAAGCAGTGGAAAAGATAAAGTCGAAGTGAATGAATGAATGAAGAAGAGTTACGATGTCTACACTATTTAGTAGCATACCAAAATCTCCCCCTTAGACCTAATCCATAGCTTAATTACAAAAGCCCATACGAAATTAGGCGGAAAAACTCTTATACGGGCCAAACCACTCGATCGAGTGGAAATAAATCACTCGATTGAGCAACTAAGCGACACCCTTCGATCGAGTGGAAATAAACCACTCGATCGAGTAACTCCTTGTATTGCCTTCTCTATCGAGTACTATAACTACCCGGTCGTGTAATCTTCTTTATATAAAGCATTCGATCGACTAGAAAATTAGTCGATCGAGCTATTTTGGCACGTTAGACACTATGACACCTTCCGAAATCAGCTCACGCGTTTTTAAAGTGATAGATTCCAAGCTCCGACTCCTTGTTCTCCATAAATGCATGGATATGGGACGAGTTTAGGCTCGATTTATCTCCTCTTTGGTTTATTCCTGCAATTTACACAAAACGAACCAATGTAGACTATTCGGGAGTATTTGTAGCTAGATGCCACGTAAATAGTACAGAAATGCGTGTAAAAATGAGGTAAAAAGCTTATATAAAATACACGCATCACTCCCAGTCAAGCATGCTTAACCGTGGAGTTCTTTTGCATGGATTACTAAAAAAGAAAGTGCACTTTGTTGTTATGAGTCAATCCCTTTAAGGACTAGTCATTTAAGCCTATCACGGGGCCTTTTCAATTAACGTGGGGTGATACATCCATAGATTTCATTCAATCAACAAATAAAGGAAACATTGAAGACACTGCATGGCGTGCGTTGTTACTATGAAACGTTGAATCGGTAATAATGTTCAAACAACCACTAATTGCAACGTTGATTCAAATAAAAAAATAATGAACGGTCCATATATAGGCATGCATTGGTTAAATCCTGAATAGTGAAGAATATTGACAATGATTGATGAAAAACCGTTCTTATATTTTACAAATTGACAACGTTTTTATGGAAAATGGTTGTCATATTATTTAAATATAAATATGAATTTAATATGCGTAAAAAAACAAATGTTATTAAGATAATGAACGGTCCATATATAAGAATGTATTGGTCAAATCGTGAATAATGAACGGTCCATATATAGGCATGTCCTGCTTAATCATGAATAGTGAAAACTATTGACAACAGTTGATAAAAAAAACCGTTCATTTTAAAATTTGACAACGGTTTAAATATAAATTTATAATGAGTAAAAAAGAAATGTTATTAATCTTTTGTAATGAGAGCAATCTTGATTACTAACCTAAGAAGTTCAAAAAATTAATCAAATCAAGCAAGAAAAACTTCAATAAATGTATCATTGATTTCATTAGAAATAACCCAAAATACATTACATTCATCAGACATCAATAGATTTAAAATAATCTGGAACAATCCCGGTTAAGAGTAAAAAGCTCTTCTCACACTGCCACCAACCACGCCACTCTGAATACCGCTAACTTCGGGGTCATTAGCCTCGTATTTTGCAATAACAGATTCAATGTATGCAAGAACATGTCTTGCATGTGGAGATAAGGTAGAAAAAGTACAACTCAACATATCTCTCGCAGCAGTCAAGTTGCGAGTATCAAGCTGACGAGGGTATGAAGACGGTGATGTGGATGGTGATGCTTGGTTGACAATCCGGACTACATCACTCCTCTTACTCAAATAATTACGGTGATGTTCAATGGATGCTTTGATTAATGGGTGTTTATCAGCAGAAAGCCCGACTAGAACCTCCTCCTCATCTGAAATCAATTGTGTAATCCACTCTTCGTTGTTGATTAAAGTTGGGTTAACTGCCAGTGTATTTTTTCAATTTTGAGTGATGGGGATGAAATTAATTAAAGGATGCTTTAACATTTATTTATAAGAGTTGGTTTATGAAACATCAACTTTCTAAACATTGAAACTATTCATATTCGTATTTAATTTATACTGTTTTCAATATCTCTATTAATTATGTCGTATTTAATTTTCTATTTAATTAAGTAACTACATGACTGGAAAAAAAATTTAAAAACTAATTTTCATTAATTAGATAAATGCCAAAGAAAAACATCTAACAATAATAAGAAAATACGATTTCAATAATTCAACATTGAATGGTGTCTATGCTTGTTAATATTAATTAATTAATTATAAATTTAATCATCCTGTAATTCCCCCGCGATTGAGATAAATATCGGAAGTTCAATATGGGTATTATTAGGAGGCCCTTGTTTTGCCTTCCATGAATCAGGCACGGTGATAATATCATGCCGATATGTTCTTAATAGATTAATGTCACGATTGGTCGCAATCCATAAATATTGCGCTTGTAACCCATCATACGTATAATAATAATTTTTTCTAGCGTCATGATCCTCGCATCTTGCCTGATGTTTTCTTGCTTGACGAAAAGAGTCAAGCTTCTTCCCATGATCTTCAAACTCGATCATTGTGTACCAAAAAAACCCCGATCTTTAGCCCAAGCTAGATGGACCTTTTTAACGTTCGTATAACCGCCTTGGCGAAGCATATCTCTCATCCAAGTTAAACTTCTAGAAAAACCCTTACCATCGTCATCATACTTGATTAGAAGGTTGGGTATAATACATGGAATATATGGACATAGGGGGTGTTTGATTGTGATTCGGCGGGTGTAGAAGACGATGACATAATGTTCAAAGTGTAAATTATTTAATTAAATTAGGTGATAAATAATTAAACTATGAATTGGTGCATGTGATTAATTAAACTATGTATTGGTACATATTTATATGAAATTATGTGTGCATGTGAATGGATAGTGATGATCAAACAAATTAAAACAATAATGCAACAGTTTAGTAATTTCAAATATGTACAAGGGTTTAGAAAAACCGTAGTAGTTCTATAATACTTCGACAACGGATAAGAAAAAACGTTGTTATATGTAGTATTTTGACAACGGTTGTATGTAAACCGTTTTCATATATAATACTTTGACCACGATTTTGTTAAAACCGTTGTCATGTTATATAATTAAATTATGTAAAATTCCTATGCATTGAAACTATTCATATTTTATTAATATAAACCTTATCCAATAAACTTTAACCTTCTAATACATTGAAACTATTCATATTTTATTTATATAAATCGCTTCCAATACAACTCTAAACTCCTATATAAATTAGAACCCTAATTAAACTTCTAATAGTCACAAAAAAATCCACTCTTCTTTTAATATATCAAATTATATATGCAAACTATATATTCATTATGTCGCCTGATTCATCTGATGAAGTATCGTTGTTCGAATATGATGTCGAATCGTTCGAACCATTTGAAGATTTTGTAACCCAAACTAGAATTTTGTATGTCAAACCTTTGATGTGCATCATTCACAATCTCCCATACATAGAGGAAGGAAATGGGAAGAGAATACTCTCGTATAACCTTAACTGGTTAATAGGAGTGATTCGGGTTGCTGGATTGGATTCTGTTCAAGCTATCCACCCGGCTCTTTCGCATCATGGGTCATTCAAGGGTTACGCACTCATCGAGTTTAGCGGCGGTGAGGAACGGGAATGCTTCCGTTAAGCTCGCAAACTGGAGCGTGCGTATTATAACAATGACGCTTCAAGTCTCTGGTTTAATACCGACTATGAACAAAAAGGCCCATATTTATGGATTACGAATAAAGATGACCGTGGAAGAGTGTTGTATGTGTATGTACACGGTCGTAATTACGAGTTAGGGACAGTGCCGTTGGAATGGGAATACGACTCGGGGATTGGGTTCAAGGTGAAAGAGATGTTTTAGTTGATATTGTCGATGGAATCCGCACTCTGTTTCCTAATTATTAAATTTTACTCCATATTTTTTTATTTCAATTCCGTCTTAGTTCCTTTGTTTAATTTTTAAATACGCGAACGAAAACTTGCAAAAAAAGACGTAAATAATTAAGCTTCAATTAATTAGAAAAAAAATAAAAACAAATAAAACAACTTTTATTGCTGGAAATTAAAATAAAGATTTAATTATTATAATCTAATGACGAAGGTTATTCTTCATGAAGTTCGACAAAGATCAGGTCGTATATCGGGATAAGGGCCTTGTTATCTAGCATCCGAATAGAAATCCAGTTTTCCCGCATCTTCTCCCCAAAATGTAGCCCCTAGTTTTCTTGCCTGACGAAAACTTTCATAGGGATTGGCTCCGTCAAACTCGATAAAAGCGAAGCCTTGAAAACCCCGCCTGTTTGTTGATAAAGAGTGGACTCTTTTAACCGCAGTGAAACCGCTGTCACGTCATCCACGAAAAATCCTTTATTACAACCTTTCCACTTTCATAACGAACCGGGAGATTATGAACAATGCAACTATGCAAGTAAAAGGATAGACGTAACGAGAACGTGATTGTTGTTCCGGTAAAAAAACCATATTATATATGATATGACCATTATTTGAGCATATTTAGTCCCCGAATTAGCCTCGTTCCTATGCTTTTTAGTGCATATTTGGGTCATTTACTATCTTTAGTCCTTTGTTTTGCATATTCTTTGAGGTTTTGTTCCCTTGGTAGGAGAGAAGTGTAAACCTTGCATTTTCATGGCAAAATAGAGCTAAATTGATCGAATCTAATGACCAAGCATCAAAGAGAAGACAAGACAAGAAGGCCTTTATACATATCATAGTAGATGGGCAATGATGAAGAAATCCTTCCATCTCCGACTAAATCCCGGAGGATTATTGGAAGAAGAAAAGAAGAAAAGAAAGCTGTGACACAATCCGCCCGTCCAACCAAGAAGACGCCCGTCCAAGATGTGAGGAATCCGAGCGTCTTTGCCATCAAGACGCCCGTCCAACTACACAACAATCCGCCCGTCCAGCTATCAAGCCGCCCGTCCATCCAGCAGGAAATCCGCCCGTCCCGACACCTTGGACGCTCGGATTCCCTTACAGTTCCATACGTCCTTTTCTTCCCTCCATGAAAGATGCGCATATTTATGAAATACCGACAAAAAGGAGACTCGCATCTTTTCTGAGAGGAGCGATTCCTCAAGAACTTAATCGTCATTTAAGCCCTTAGTAAACCCAAATTTGTGTACCTATTCCCCACTATAAATACCCCATTAGTCTAATTAGATAAGCATGTTCTTCTTATCAATCCTTAGTATAGTTTATATCATTCTAATCTCTTCTTAATCTTGTAATCAACTTCTAATCAAATATTAATACAAATCTCATTTACTTAATCTCTCTTTTGTTCATCTTTTATTTTGGGTAATTGAAGATTATTTGGGTTATTATTGGGAGATTGACAACCTTTCAATCAATCATCAAGTACTTCTATTATTCTTTGCTTTATTTTGGAGTCATTAGTAGGTATAATTCTCTTAATCCCTTTTTAATTATTGTTAATCATCTTCATTTATTCATCATGTTTTGCTTTGTTAATGTGATTGACAACCTTGTTAACATGTTAAACTTGATAATGAGTGAGTAGTTTCCTTAACTAGGGTTAATGGGTAATTAGGGAAAACCAACATGGGGAATGATTCATGCTTAATTTAAAATGTTTTCATAGTTTATTTGCTAGCTTGTTGTGATCTCAACTTATGCACATGTTATGTTTGATGAAATGCGAGCCTATGAATCCTTGCATTTTTTACCCATCACCTACCTTTTCAGTGATACATGTAAGACATAAACCAACTCGAGTCTCATTAGACCATGCATATAGTTTAGTAGGGAGGATTAAGTCGACTTGTAGGTGTTGTACAATCTAATCAATTCGGCTCGAGGACCCAAACCTTCCTAGGATTGTAAGATATAAACCAACTCGATCCATCACAACAATAATTGCTTGCTTATAATTTGAGAATATGTTTGTATGATCAATTCCCATGAATCCCCTATGACCCCATGACACCCTAGTGATTTTAATCAATTGTTTACATCCCTTTTTAAATCATTTTGCTTGTTTACTTTTATTGTTATTAGTTTAGTGATCTTCTCATCTCAACCCCAAATCGTGACACCCCTAGACACCTCTACTTGTAATTGAAAATCCTACATCAATACCCGTCCCGTGGGATCCGACCTTTACTTGCCTCTTTACTAATAGTAGAGTTGTTTGTGAAGTTATAAATATTGTTTTGGTCTAGGTGCTCTTAACGACAAGTAACCGAAAAGTAAAGCTCCAAGTGAGTAAAACCGACCAAAAATGGCGTCGTTGCCGGGGTCGGTGTTAACTTGATTTGATTTTCTTAGATTGTTATTAGTTGTGTCTTTCTTTGCCTTGGGGAAGTAAACTCCTCAAGATTTGTTCTAATTGTTTTCAAGTTGTTTGATATTTTTCATGTCTAGAAGATCACAAGGTAACTTGTTACCCATTGATCACGAAATTGAAAGGACTTTGACAAACAATAGAAGACTTGCTAGAGGTACTTTGAGAGGTATTGGTGAGGTTGTAGATATTCAACCAAACACTATTGAGTTCGTCAACCCTTTTGCAAAAGAAGGTGAGGAGAACCCAACACAAAATCAACCCACAATGCCTAAATTTTCATCACATTCCGTACCAAACGAGGAGAACCTACCCAATGGTACTCCCACACCACAACACTTAACCGGAAATTTCATTGCAAAATCCGCATTTATCCAATTAGTCGAAAGAAGCCAATTTGGGGGGATGCCTAGTGAAAACCCTCACTCTCACATGGAAACTTTTTGTGACTATTGTGATGCGATCTCACAAATCGGTGTGACTCAAGACCAAATTCGATGGGTCTTATTTCCTTTACCTCTAATCGGCACCGCAAAACAATGGTTGAAAGGCCTTGATAAAGCTACTCTTGGAATTGACTCTTGGAAGAAGTTGGCTCTTGCTTTCTACAAAAAATTCTACCCTCCGGAAAAGACTAACATGCTAAGAGCTCAAATTACGGGTTTTAAGCAAAGGGATGAAGAATCTTTGTATGAAGCTTGGGAGCGATTCAAAGGAATTTGTCGCTCATGTCCTCATCATGGACTTAGCGAGTGGTTCTTGGTACAACAATTTTGGAATGGTCTTTATGAAGACTCAAGAAACATTCTCAACATGGGATCAAATGGTATGTTCACCGAAGTTGACGATAATCAAACATGGAACAAGATTGAGGAAATGGCGGTCCATAACTCACAATATAGTAGACCTCGCAAGGCTACTAGAGGAGGAAAGCATGAAGTGGACTCTATTACTAAATTGAGTGGTCAACTTAGTGCTCTTATTGATACCATAAACTTGAAGTTTGAGAAGGCTGTGGCTAAACTTGAAGAAGCCTCAAAATCACCAAAGCATCATGTTAATGCCATGGTAGCATCTTCATCAATCCCAAGTGGGATATGTGAGAATTGTGGAACTTTGGGACATGACCAAAGAGAATGTAGGGGAACAAATGAACCAGTGAATGCTTTTCAAGCATACAAGAGTGGTACCCCTTATTCCAATTATTACAATGAAAACACCAAATTCCACCCAAATCTCTCATACAAAAGCCAAAATGTTCAAAACCCTCAACCAACATATACCCCACCTCCCATGAGAAACCAAAATCAAAGACCCTTTTTCAACCAAAATCAAGGTTACCAAAATCAAACTCCATACAATCAACAAAATGACCAAGGTTTTGATGTTCAAAAAGCGGTCCTCCAAATGCAAAAGAATCAACAAGAGTTTTTCACTCAAATGCTAAAGGGATAGTCAAGCAAAAGTAATCACCATCAACAACATCCTAGCCCACACAAAAATGTTGGAAACTCAATTGACCCAACTAGCATCTTCAAGTTCTCAAAGACAAAAGAGGCAATTACCACCTCAAAGTAATCCCCAAAGACATGAAATGGTTAGTGCCATTCACTTGAGGAGTTGTACGAGGTATGAAGGACCAAAGAAGCAAGTTGAGGATGAAGTTGTGGAAGCTAGTGACAAAGAAGAAGTTGTGAAAAACTCCAAGGAAGGAGAATCAACAAAAGAAGAAGTATCAAAGAAAAATGAAGAAAAGGCCAAGGAGAAGGAGCCCATTATGATTAGACTCCCATTCCCAAGTCGTCGAGCTAAGCCTAAGTTCGATGACCAACTTGGAAAATTTATGGAAATTGTGAAGGATTTGGAAGTCTTGATTCCTTTCACGGAATTAATCTATCACGTGCCGGCCTATGCAAAGTACATGAAGGACATCCTTACGAAAAAGAAGTCGATCCGGATGGGAGTGCAATCCTTCAAGGGAGTTCAAGGGAGTTCGCCTCCGAAACTTAAAGACCTGGGAAGCTTCTCAATACCGTGTACCATTGGCGACACCACGATCAACAAGGCTTTGTGTGATCTAGGAGCAAGCGTGAGTGTTATGTCGTATTCGGTTAGTAAAAGATTAGGGATGGGAGAGCTTAAATGTACCAACATCACAATCCAAATGGCCGATAGATCGATGAAGACACCGTTAGGGATATGGGAAGATGTTCCCGTGAGAGTTGGGAAATTTTTCATCCTGGTGGACTTTGTCATCGTTGACATGGAAGAAGACTCCAATATTCCGATCATTCTAGGTAGACCTTTCTTGCACACCGCGGGTGCGGTGATAGATGTGAAGCACGGAGAGCTTACTCTAGAAGTGGGAGATGAGAGCATAACTTTCAATCTTGACAAGACCATGAGAGCTCCCCGTTTGCATGAACCATGCTTTATGGTTGATCACAATAGCTGGAAGGATGATAGGAAGAAGTCGGAATTCCAATGGAAAAAAAGTTGATGATGCTCCATTCAAAGAGCAAGAGAATAGCAACAAAGAAATCTTGAAAAGCTCACCCATGACAAGTGAAGAAGATGGCCTCATTGGCCAAAACAAGAAAGAAGGAGAGTTGTCTCTATCAACTCAAGAGATTTTTAATGATCAAGTAGACGAAGTTTGTGGTCTTTGGGATGATGAGTTCGAAGGGATATTCAATCCCTACATTGGTAATGCTATGAACCAAGACCATAATGGAGAACAATAAGTGCAAAGGTCTATTGAGGACCTCTATCATGACAATGAACAAGCTTTCGACTACTTCTTCAAGGTGTTGAGTAACATCAACAACACCTTGAACATTCCCCCTTCACATCTCACATTGGATGAGAGTTTGGTGGAGTCCTCTCCAAACCACCATTTGTAAATATTCTAACTCCCTAACTTGCATTTCAATTTTTACATTGCATTTTTGTCATTTTTGGATTTATATTTTTGTGCCTTGATCAAGATATTCATCATTTTGAGAGAAGTGAGGGAGGGACTTATGATTTTATTGATGTGTAGTGCTTTGACTTAGTGTGGGGATAGCAATTGCCTAGGTTATTAATGCCTTTGTAGTGCCCTTACAATGAAGAATACGAGAATTGAAGAATGAAAATGATACGGGTTAAGCAGTACCCACGGATGGACCTGAATCCGTGTGGACAAGGAGGAATCCGAGCGTCCCAGTGGGGAATCCGCTCGTCTAGCGGAATCCGAGCGTCCTATGTCACCAGATGCTCGTCTGGCTGAGCTGTGGAATTCAGAGAAATGGTCTGTCGCAGAATTCAAGCGTCCCAGTGAAGAATCCGCTCGTCTGATACAAGACGCTCGTCTTACAGCAAAGACGCTCGTCTTTATGTTGTTGTATTTTAAAGTATCACCCTGTCACAGAATCCGAACGTCTTTCAAAGAATCCGCTCGTCTTATATTGAGGAATCCGCTCGTCTTTACACAAAGACGCTCGTCCTGTAGCGTCTTTTCCTGAAGCAAAACGCGCAGAATCCGAGCGTCCCAGTCCTGAATCCGCTCGTCCCTACTGCTATTTAGAAAATTAACGTTATTCCCTCATTCATTTTCATTTCTTCTTCATTCAAACACTACCCAAAACCCAAAAACCCCAAAAACCCCAAAAGCCCTCATCCTCTACATCAAAAAAACAAGATTTCCTCAACTAAATTCAACAAAATCAAATCCAAACTTCCCCACAACAAAAATTAATCACACCATTTACAACAACAATTCATTCAAACACCAAAATCTTCAACCTTTGAGTCGATTTTTAAGATACAAAGAAACATTATTTCATCTTAAATTGATTTGGGCATAACTAAAAATTGAAGATTTCATTCTGTATTTGGTGTAATCAACAATGGCAAGAACTAAAGGAGGTAACAAGGCACCCCCAAAGAAGACACTTTCAAAAAGGCAACAAACTCTTCAAGGAAAACAATTGTCAAAGGCATTAGTAGTTCATGAGGCAAGGTTGGAGGTTCAACAAGGTCCCCCTATGGAAGCTACAACATCAACAACCCCGGTCATTGAGCAATTATTTAATTATCCGGAGCTAATTTTCACTTCCGACTCTCATAGGGATAAATTTGTTCTCTTTGCTAAGAAGACCATTATGCCTACGAAATTCGTTTGTGAGGATGCTTTGACAAAGTTGGGTGTTCTTGAACAAACCAAAACTTTCTTTGAGGCTATGGGATTGGGTAAATTGTTTACCATGAAGGAATTAACATACACCTCCCTCACATTGGAATTTTTGAGTTCCTTGAAAGTTACAAGGGTGGAAACTAGAACCCACATCGAGTTTCGTCTTGCAAATGTCAATAGACGCATCACTTTTGGTGAATTAAGTAAGATTTTAGGCCTTAGTGACACCCCGTACTATGAAAAAATCCACGATAAGTATGACCCGCTCCTCTTTGGGAGGCAATTTCCGGAAAGAAATTTGTGCGCTTTCATGATTGTCGTGCTCTATTAGTCCACCATCCGGGCATTAGAGTGTGGCATAAGGTCATTGGGAATACTTTAATAGCGAGAAATGGAACTAATCATCTTACCAAGCTCGATTTTATTCTTCTTGAGTCGGCCTTGAACATAGGAAGGGAATATACTAAGCCATACAATGCTCTAAGACTTTTGGTTGAACAATGGCTTAATGTCGATTGTGGTAAAGAGGGCACCTCTTTTATTCTGAATGGAGGACTAACACCTTGGCTCCATTAAAGTGTTCTTTTTATTGTTCCCACATGTAAAATCCAAAATGACAATTTGTAGTTTCATGCATTGCATTCCGAGTGCATGAACCACCCCGAAATTCAAGACGTTAGAAATAATTACTATTTTGGTTTGGGGAAGTCCATGCATATGCATCGGGAGGTAATCTAAATTACGCTCTCTGCCATAACAAAAACCCATGCATCATATAGTTTAGCTTAGTATAGTTTGCGTTTAGTTTAGAAATCATGCATCATGCTTGCATAATTTCCTATCGTATTGGCCATTGAGGACAATGCCTATACTAGTGTGGGGATGGGAAATTCAAACTTGACTTTTATTCAAAAATCCAAAAAATTTTGAAAATTTTGAAAAATTGAAAAAACCAAAAACATGTTCATTTCCTTTGTAGTGTAATCTTGTATATATTGTTTGTATATATTGTGTTTGTTCATCCTTGTTCACATTGATCGACTACGCCATATCCGAGACATGAGGATATTGAAGACCGCATGGTATGGTCTTTCCAATCTCTTTTTTCCTCTTTATGTTAATGGCTATGTGGCTTTATTTTGATTGATGTGGTATAAACAATGTGAATTTAGAATTGCATTTAGATTATTTGGCATACTAGTTGGTAGGATCATATGCATTAGGATGTATAAATGTTAGTTGCATCATGGCATGTAGCTTGCATGCTAGAAAAATTTTGTGAAACCGTCTACTTGGGAAGCTTGACAAGTGTACATAGGCCCTAGTAGATGCTTTTTCTTCTTAAGACTTTGCTTGTTAGAATACTTGTAAAACACCCTAGGTTGTGTCATACTAGTATCCTTTGACCCATGGATTAAGGCCTAGTCAAGAGTACCTTGTGGTGTGATAACTCCTTGGCTATCGTTTATTCCAGGTGACCCTTGAAACCATGCAACCATCATTCATCCATGTTCTACCATACTTTTTGACATCAAAGGGAATGGGCACAAAAATTGTTCAAAAATTTGAGTTCAAGAAAAGAAAAGAAAAGCAAAAGTTTGCAAATTGCATCAAAAGAAAAGAGGAGTAACAAAAATGAAAACTCCTATGCTTCAAATATAAGGCACCCTCGTTACTAATTGGGGTGACTTTGAAAATGTTCAAAAGAAAAATGCAAAAGTTGAAAAGTTGTCAAGTATTGAAATGCCAAAAATCAAAAGAAATGGCAAAAGAAAGTGTTCTCAAATTTTATATGCCACAAGAAATTGAGGGAAAAAACAACAACAAAAGCAAACACCCAAATGAAACTCAAATTCTATTGATCCCTTTATCCATCGTATCCATTTTTGTGCATGGTACAGAGGGGACGACCCTTCTTCTTGTCTAGGCAAGAAGGGGAATTCCGCGATCCTCCAGTGTTTCTAACACCATAGGGAGTCTATTCTTGACAAAAGCATTTAACGATTGAGGACAAAGGTACCCTAGCTTGACACAACTTGGAGGTGATTTATTGGTATTCTTCTAAGCTTAGTAGTTTGAAGAAATTGCATCTATGAAGGAGTGTGTACCCTTGAATTGCTTCCCTTATAGATAATTTCCGCCACTTAGATGAGGAAAGTGGCTATTCTTTTGTAGATGCATCCATTACTTGATTTTGTGTGCTTTAATGATTGGATGTGTCGCCATTTTGGCAAGTCCCACCTTGCCTTGAAAGAAGGCATCCTACTTCATGGTTGTCTTGTTGTGAGTTGAAGGGGCGAAGTAAGACCCGCTAATTGTCTCATATCGGCTATCCTATTAAGTTAGTTTAAATAACGGTCCTAGTTTTGTCACCTCTTTACTCGGGACGAGCAAAGGTTCGGTTTTGGGATATTTGATGTGACCATTATTTGAGCATATTTAGTCCCCGAATTAGCCTCGTTCCTATGCTTTTTAGTGCATATTTGGGTCATTTACTATCTTTAGTCCTTTGTTTTGCATATTCTATGAGGTTTTGTTCCCTTGGTAGGAGAGGAGTGCAAACCTTGCATTTTCATGGCAAAATAGAGCTAAATTGATCGAATCGAATGACCAAGCATCAAAGAGAAGACAAGACTAGAAAGCCTTTGTACATATCATAGTAGATGGGCAATGATGAAGAAATCCTTGCATCCCCGACTAAATCCCGGAGGATTATTGGAAAAAG
Source organism: Silene latifolia (assembly GCF_048544455.1). Lineage (NCBI taxonomy): Eukaryota > Viridiplantae > Streptophyta > Magnoliopsida > Caryophyllales > Caryophyllaceae > Silene > Silene latifolia. Next base: position 97,774,137 of record NC_133538.1, read on the forward strand.
AAAAGAAGAAAATAAAGCTTTGACACAATCCGCCCGTCCAACCAAGAAGACGCCCGTCCAAGACGTTAGGAATCCGAGCGTCTTTGCCATCAAGATGCCCGTCCAACTACACAACAATCCGCCCGTCCAGCTATCAAGCCGCCTGTCCATCCAACAGGAAATCCGCCCGTCCCGATACCTTGGACGTTCGGATTCCCTTACAGTCCCATACGTCCTTTTCTTCCCTCTATGAAAGATGCGCATATTTATGAAACACCGGCAAAAAGGAGATTCGCATCTTTTTTGAGAGGAGCGATTCCTCAAGGACTTAATCATCATTTAAGCCCTTAGTAAACCCTAATTTGTGTACCTAATCCCCACTATAAATACCCCATTAGTCTAATTAGATAAGCATGTTCTTCTTATCAATCCTTAGTATAGTTTATATAATTCTAATCTGTTCTTAATCTAGTAATCAACTTCTAATCAAATATTAATACAAATCTCATTTACTTAATCTCTCTTTTGTTCATCTTTTATTTTTGGTTATTGAAAATTATTTGGGTTATTATTGGGAGATTGACAACCTCCCAATCAATCATCAAGTACTTCTATTATTCTTTGCTTTATTTTGGAATCATTAGTAGGTATAATTCTCTTAATCCCTTTTTAATTATTGTTAATCATCTTCAATTATTCATCATGTTTTGCTTTGTTAATGTGATTGACAACCTTGTTAACATGTTAAACTTGATAATGAGTGAGTAGTTTCCTTAACTAGGGTTAATGGGTAATTAGGGGAAACCAACATGGGGAATGATTCATGCTTAATTTAATATGTTTTCATAGTTGATTTGCTTGCTTGTTCTGATCTCAACTTATGCACATGTTATGTTTGATAAAATGCGAGTCTATCAATCCTTGCATTTTTTACCCATCACCTACCTTTTCAATGATACTTTTAAAACATAAACCAACTCGAGTCTCATTAGACCATGCATATAGTTGAGTACGGAGGATTAAGTCGACTTGTAGGTGTTGTACAATCTAATCGATTCGGCTCCGGGACCCAAACCGTCCTAGGATTGTAAGATATAAACCAACTCGATCCATCACAACAATAATTGCTTGCTTATAATTTGAAAATATGTTTGTATGATCAATTCCCATGAATCCCCTATGACCCCATGACACCCTAGTACTTTTAATCAATTGTTTACATCCCTTTTTAAATCATCTTGCTTGTTTACTTTTATTGTTATTTAGTTTAGTGATCTTCTCATCTCAACCCCAAATCGTGACACCCCTAGACACCGCTACTTGCAATCGAAAATCCTACATCAATACCCGTCCCTTGGGATCCGACCTTTACTTGCCTCTTTACTAATAGTAGAGTTGTTTGTGAAGTTATAAATATTATTTTGGTTTAGGTCCTCTTAACGACAACTAACCGAAAAGTAAAACTCCAAGTGAGTAAAACCGACCAATATACTTTATTTTAGAGAGAGAATAAAAGAGTAAATGTTTGATAAATTTTGATATTCAACCAAAACATTATGAAGACATATTTATAGTCCAAATTGAGTAGTATAATGCATGCATGCTACATACACTGCTTTATTAAAGTTATGAATAAATGATAATGCATTATATACTGTTAAAGTTATACCTTTTTTCCATGCATTGGTTAAATAGAGTTGGCTAATAGAATAGTGATTCGAATATATGACAACAGTTTAGAGAAAACTGTTCTTCAAATCAATATGACAACGGTTTTTATATAACCGTTCTTCAAATATGTAACAACGGCTAGCAGTAATACCCCCATAAGTCGGGAAGCCTTCTCCTTGGCCATCATAACCCATGAGGATGTCACATGACTTGGTTTGCAAAGTTTTAATGCGAACAAACGAAGTAAAGCGATTTAACATAGATAAGTTGTAGTTAAGATAATTAAGTTACAAGTTAAGGGATTCAAATTACAATCCCAAATAGTACAACCAAATTGAAATAAAAGTAGAGTCTAATGAATGTCAAAAAGCTAGACAACAAGAAGTGGCGACAACTAAGGCGAAGACCGCTGCGAAGCCTCCGAGACATATATGCAAACACTACTTGTCAAGCCACTGCTCCCCATACTACTACAAAAATAGGAATAAGTAACGGGTAATAGAGAACGGTCAAATTAGATAGCCGTTCTATAGAAATAAAGAGAACGCTTTTCTTAGGTAAGAATTATGTAAGAAAACAATAGAGAACACATTTCATATTAACCGTTCTCTATATTTATTAAAAAAAAAAAAATCAGATTAAAACCCATCTGACTTCCTTTATAATAATAATAATAATAATAATAATAATAATAATAATAATAATAATAATAATAATAATAATAATAATAATAATAATAATAATAATAATAATAATAATAATAATAATAATAATAATAATAATAATAATAATAATAATAATAACGGTTTTTTCCCATGGTACCCTTGAACTTTGGCAGATTACACATGGTACCTCTCATTTTATGTTTTTACATATGGTATCCATGTGTTTACCTTTTTCTTTCCCAATATACTCTTAACTGACTTTCCGTCATAACACCGTTAGTTTAATCTAAGCGCTTCACCTCTTTTGCTTTTACCCAAAACACATCTCTTAACCCCCTTTAATCTTCATCTTCTTCCTTTACATTTACAAGCTTAATCTCACTCATCCCCTCTTCAAGTCAACTGTTCCTTTCAAACAATAGTCCGTCTTATCCAAACAAAAGGTAAAAAAACAGGAGATTTCTCAATCCGTGCATTAATAGCCAAAGGCACAATCGTTCTCATTGGACCTTCATGCTAACAAAAGTCTGGATTTCGCATCTATGTAGTGGGGGACCACAAGGGGTCATTGATTTGGTCTCCACCACCAATCTGTGAGTGGAATGTCTGCACTTCGTTTTTGAACGGGAAGGACATTAGAATTGGATCAAACTTTTTGAATGCTAGTGTCAAATTTGGTGGGTATTGCCTCCAAAAGACCCGGTTTGTGAACCGGGTTGTTGCCTCTGTGTTCAACACCGTTTCTAACAAGAAGATTGCAAACCTCAGGTTAATTGATTTGAGTGGAGATTAAATTGGTGGAATGTTGATAATTGACATTGGGATTTAAGTGGAGAATAAATTGGTGAAATGGGTTTGATTGTTTCACAATTATGAAAACCCAAAATTATGAGGAAACATTGATGGTGGTAGTATGGTACTGGACTGGGTGATGGTGCGGGTCCCACTGATGGTGGCGGTGGCAGTGACGGGTCCTGCTGATGGTGATTGACTGATTGGATATTGCCGGTAATGGTGGTGGTGTGGTGTGGTAGTAGTGGTGGTGGTAGAGGGGATGAGTGAGATTAAGCTTGAAGATGTAAAGGAAGAAGATGAAGATTAGGGGTTAGGAGATGTGTTTTGGGTAAAATTAAAAGAGGTGAAGTGTTTAGAAGATATAAACTAACGGTGTTATGACGGAAATTTAGCTAAGGGTATTTTGGGAAGGAAAAATGTAAACACAGGGGTATCATATGTAGAAAGTTAAAATGAGGGGTACCATGTGTAATATGCCAAAGTTCGAGGGTACCATGAGAAAAAACCGTAATAATAATAATAATAATAATAATAATAATAATAATAATAATAATAATAATAATAATAATAATAATAATAATAATAATAATAATAATAATAAGGGTCCTGATTTTCGCAGTACACATTTTACTCAACACCGTACACTATTGACAATTTTACCCCTCTCATTTTCCCTCTCTAATCTCTCTATCATGTTTTCTCTCTAATGTTAAAACATCAATTCATCTCAAAATTCACAAGGCAACTACTTAGGCGGTTATCGACATTGAGATAAGGGAGTAGCCGACTGCCGGCCGCCGGATTGGTCGCCGCTGGTGGTTGTGCATCGGGATAGTTTATGATGCGTCGTCATTGATGCGTCGGCGGTGATCCGTCGGGATAGGGGAGATGCATGCTGACATGGTGGTGGTCGGTTATGACATGGTGGTGGTGCGATGTTGATGACGTGGCTGTGGTAATTATGCGGCGGTAGTGATGGGGGGTGTGGGCGGCGGATGGTGTACTACACAAAGTAACGTTGTTTTGCATTTGCCTGTGTACATTGTACTACATTTATTTTTTATATTTTTTCCGTTTTTCTTTTTTTTTAGTTTGTAATTTACTTAACATAGTAAATGTTCTACTGCTTGTAATGCGACATTATTTACGATGACTACGTGATAGCACATTACTTATTTACTCAACGCAGTAAACATACTACGTGTTTGTACGCATTATTACGGAGTACTTATTTTTATCCTCTTGTCATTGTACTGTAACTTTAATAGATTGGCGATAATTTTATGAAAACAGTAGACGCGAAAATTAGCATAAGGTAACGTAATGATTAAAATATATAATATAAGAGGGGGGAAAATAACATAGTAAAATCTGTCAAACTGATGTAAATGAAAATAATTAAGAGTATGTTGACATTTTTAAAGCAATTTATAAGACTAATATCATTCATCGAAGACGATAAAATCAGGTGCCGGTTTGGGGTCATACTTCCAGCCAAGTAACCGTGAACTAATTCCTTCGATCCAATCTGCGCATGCTGGATCCCTATATTTCTCCCAACTTGGGTGTACTATTGGTAAGGGAAAATTACAAGCAAGATGAGCCTGTACGATATAAAACACAATTTTGTTAAACTAGTTAAAATACAATTTAGATGTGGAATTAAATATAAAATAGCATAATAACATACCCTGTAAAAATGTTTTGCCACCAAAATAACAGTTATGAATTTTGTCAGATTCTTTGACCAATTCGGAGAACTTTGGTTTGTTCCAATCAATGGTAAATACGTCACTGACCCGCTCAATGATAAATTGATGAAGACAACATTATAAACGGTGGCTATGACAAAGCCCAAATCCATAGAATCCATTCACTTATCGTCAGGTGCGCTGCCCTCCCAATGCGAAAGTAAGTACGCAATTGCATCAATGCGTTCTTCAGATCCAAAAGTATTAGCATACTTATGTGAATTTTTCATTAACTCACCAAGCAATTCACGTCTTACCCGCACCCATTCATTTTCATCGGAATAAAGTTGACGAGAAATCACTCGAAAGCCGTAATTCCCATCGGGTTTAGGGTCATACCAATCCGTTATAGAATCTATCACATTAAGCACCGAAGAAGGATACAGAAATGGTGGCTTTGATGGTCCCTGTTAATAGTTTTCATTATATCATATCGCTTAAAGTAAATAAATTAGTTTGAAAATTTTCCTAACCTCTGTGGTCGATATGGATATTATAGGAGAGTTCACCGGCTCTTCTCGTCTGGGTCGTTTATATTTGCCTCTTGTTTATGAATTTGATTGATCAGGTGTTTCACGCCCACGCCCACGCCCACGCCCATGACCACGCCTATGACCACGACCACGACCACGTTCACTTGTGGTTGGAAACTGTTTGTCAATATGCCCCCAGTGCGAGGGATCTCTTGCTGTTGAATTTTTTTTGGGGCGTCCACGTGTTTTTTTACCATCGACTCAACTATATTAGACGGACGAATGATATCCTCCATCGCATCACAACATCTTTTGATCTTTTCTGGTTCACATTTTAACAATCCATCACTTAATCTACGAAAACTTTTTTGCTCCTGTGACAATGTATCGTCAATGCTATCTTTCTTCTTGTAATCTAGTGTCCTCCAAAATGGATGAATGGAATTCAATTCAATATATTTCCCTGACCATTGACAATTCAATAATATTAAAACAAAACGATGGTAATTATATATGATCGTAGATAGCAAGGTAATTAACAGTTTAACAATCTTAAAACACACCTGCGTTGATGAGATTAACAATTTCATGTGAACACGGTAGACCATGTGTACTCCTCAAAGCACACCCATTACACTGCCCCTTAATGAAGGCATTATCCAACAACCTAATTGTTTCGTGGTACACATAGTGATTCAACCTACGAAACACAGTCATGGCCAAGCTACCTTGTAGGGCAGTAGTTTTAGAACGTCCCAACTCTTTCTCCTATCACGACGTTGGATTTTCACCATATCATGAATTTTTTTCCCAAACAGTATCAAAGCTTCCAACCGAGGTACGTAAATAGCGTTTAAGCTTAGCAAGTGCACCCTCAACCCTAATGTACAAAATAATTACAGTTATTATAAATTATACTTGTAACAATCGCAAATTATAATAAGAATTATAACATACCTGTTAAATTAGTGGTAACATTTCCAAAGTGAAGCACTTTATTTGTCCAAGCTGAAACAAACGTTTCTTTATATTGATTGATCCACGTCTCCTTAAAATAATGCTCAAAACCACCCACAGTACTAAGTGGCTCGTACATGGGTTTTTCATTATTCACAAAATCTTCCTCTGTTAATGAGTTCACCATAGTCCCCCATCTCCTTTTCGAGAATTCACCCATGTAACCTCTTCCTGTTACACCTTTAACCCAAGCTTCAACATCTTTTTCTATATGACGCCTACACAAAAGATGTTTTGAGGTCGGAAAATATTTTTCAATAGCATTGATTAATGCTAGTTCTCTATCACTTATAATCACTTCTGGGTACTGATCCGGATTGAAAACTTCTCTCATTCATTTCAATGCCCAATTATAAGAAATATGTAACATTCCGTTTGATGTTATGGGTATTTTGATATTGGATTGGCTCTGGATGATATATTACGGAGCTAGTTGGTAGTGTATGGAGTTAGTGTTGAGAGAGATATAATGGAGTTGATACGATATCGTGAGCCATGTTGTGGAGGTAGGAATAGTTAGTGGAGTTGGAATTACGAGTTCATGTTTGGGTTTGAGTTTTGTTTTGAGTTCTTAGTCACGTTTTTGTGTCTTGATCGAGTTAGTATGTTTGTTTTGAGTATGGGTTGAACTTCGGGGACGAAGTTCTTTTTAAGGAGGGAAGACTGTAATACTACGGATTTATGAGTCTCTGGGTACTCTATCGAGTAGGCCTTACTCTGTCGAGTAAGGGTGAGTTGCAGTTTATAATAGTTTCTGACCTGTTGAGTACTCGATCGAGTAACTAAGATACTCGATCGAGTAAGGGGGCACTCGATCGAGTACCTTAGCTACTCGATCGAGTAGCCGGTTTACGGGGAGTTATTTCTCGGGTTTTGTTAATAATGCGATTAGGTATATAATCTTTTCCGTCATTGTTCTTAAACACTTTTCAAAACCTAATTACTGTCAAGAGAGAAAACAAAGTACGTTCTTCGCTTTAATCGTATTGTTAGCAAATCTCGGAGTTTGGAAGGTCGGATTTCACCTTTCGTTATACCGTTGAGATCCTTGCGTCGAGGGTAAGATCTATGTACCGTTTTTATAGTATTTCCTTTAAGTTGTTTAAACCCTAATATGGGGATTTGGGGGTTTTTGGTGTAGATTATGATTGGTAGTGATTATGTGTATGTATGATAGGAGGAGGATTTGTAGAAGAGGCATTTTGATACAGCTGTTGAGACCGTCTGATTGTTGTGCTTTCCAGGTAGGATTTCCTACTCCGTATTAGTCCCATAATGTGATATTGATGTGTTGTGGTTGATTGAATAATATAGTAATTGTATTGTGACGGTTGTGATTGTGATTGTTTGTCTCTGGTTCTCGAGGCGTGTCCTCGGCTGAGTGAGGTCACTTGCGGGAGTGGCTTCACGCCCTAGTTTTGCCCTTTGTGGAACCCGCCACGGAAGGGGATGTGCACATTAATGGACAGGGTTATCGCTCAATATGAGGAGCGGGGATTTGGTGGGTAGGGCTGTGGTCCCCCACTCGCAGGGCGCTGGTCCAGTGACAGTCGGTGATTGAAATTGATGGGACTGGTGTGATTGTGTGTGTGTGACGGTGTGAGATATCTGTTTATCGTATTGTTGATATATATAAGTTGTGTGATTAGTACTGACCCCGGTTGTTGTTTTGTAAAATCTGCGGTGATCCATTCGGGATGGTGAGCAGTAATTGAGCAGGTTTGAGTTGAGTTATTGGGATAGCTGGGATGTGCCACCGTCTGACGATAGAAGTCTTCCGCTGTAGCTTTACTAGTTTTATAAATATTTCGGTTAACTCAGTAGACAGTTGGTTTTGAGTACTTGTATCATATTTTGGTATTTGGCTTCCGTTGTAACCTTTCACTAAAGTTATACTATTTAAAGTTGTTTCGTTATTATCTTATGATTATCATACCTCGGGTAACCGAGATGGTAGTATCCTTATACCTGAGTGGTCCTGGTAAGGCACTTGGAGTATGGGGGTGTTACAAATGGATGGGGGTGTTACAAATGGTATCAGAGCGACGATCCTGAAACCTGTAACTAATGAATCTAATGAATCTAGGGAGTCAATTAAAATGAACCCGGGGTAAAAGTTGTAGGAGCTAATGCAAAGTCTTGGGAGATGTCCTAAAGTCGCGAACTCGCCCTACAATTTTGAACCGGTCACCATGGGATATGAGTCGGGATCGCTATGTGTTTATCTTGTGAACTGTGTATCTATATAGTGATGTGTGGTATGAATCAGTGGATGTATGTATATGGAGAATGGGGAATGTGTAGAAAAGATGGTGATGATGTGATTTCGTATGATGTTGATTGAAAGCATGTTGCATGATAGCTGGTTTACAATGTTGGTTGAAATTGTTAGAAAAGTGTATGAGAATGATGAGTAATGTGGTGGAAAAAGGGAGTAGTTCATATGTGATATGATTATACATAATTTTGTTTGTGTAATTTTATATAATGATTTCATATACATGCCTACTATTGTTCATATGTACATGTTGTATGAAGAATGTGGTTGAAATGGATGAATTGATTGGAAAAGATGGAATGACAATAGCATGAGAATACGACTTTTGTGATTATGAATATGTTTAGGTGATGAAGTGTATTTGTAATGTTGATGTATTAGTAACATGGAATAGGATTTGTAATGTATGAGTATGATTTGTCTTACGAAAGGCTATAGAATAAAAGCATGTGGGTAGTGCATGATGAATGTTGTTACTTTGCTTTCGAAAATAGTAATATGTGATTGGGGCTACTGGTTTCATGAGTATTGGGTTGTTTTTGTTTACCTTGTTGTCGTTTAAGTTGTTTGGAAGTAAAATCAAGTAGTTATGTTTTTCGATTATAAAGAGGTTGTCTTTAAACTGCTATAACTTGAGATGTATAAATGATTTTAATGTGATTCCAATTGGAGGTGATAGCTTATTTTTTTACGATTCTAACGATAGGTCACACGCCCAAAACGACCAAGAAATGAGTGAGTTATGGCTGTTTTACGAAAACTGGATAGTGCTGAGAAATGCGTAGGTACTCGATCGAGTAGCCTTGGTACTCGATCAAGTGGGGGGAACTCGATCGAGTACGTCAGTTACTCGATCGAGTGGCCCTAGTAATTTGTTTTACGTGCTTCTGATCTTCACCTACTCGATCGAGTAAGTCACTTACTCGATCGAGTGGCCTGTACTCGATCTAGTGACTCCTGTTTTGGGTCATATACTTATCTTTTGACATTCGTTGCATATTATGATTAATTCAAAGGCATTACTTTGCTTCTTTATGCACCGTTTTACATGTATGTTGATCCTAATGCGTAAGTTACCCAATCTTATGATGTAAAGAGTGGTGCCTATGATGAGTGTGAGTTCGGTGGGAAGGACATGATTTATATGTGTTGTGATAGGTAGAGGAAAAAAAGGAAGATTGGTAAGGCTGAATTGAGGCATAGAGCATGTTGTGTGAGACGAGATGAGTGACATGATTGTATGTTGAGTAATGAAAATGTAAGTGAATGTGGGCAGGGGATGATGTAAGTCTAAGGAACGTGAGAATGAAAAGATTGAAAGAAAGGATGTGGATAGTAGCAACCTGAGATGTATAACAAATTATGGAGGGAGATGGTTAGAAATAGTGTTGAGTAAGAATAAATGTAATGAAAGGTCGTTTTAGAGGAATTGAGAAGAGTGGTATATAGTGAACTTAATGGAGACATGTCGCGGCGTGGATTTGCAGATAGTGACTGAGTTTGGAAATTTGTGTTATCGAGAGACGAAACTAATGTGTGATTTCCTTGGGCGATTAACGGTATAAAAAGAATTTTGATTTCTAGAGATGTAAAGAGGGAGATGTAATTGTTTGAACATTAAACGTTGATTTTTACTAGAGCTGAACAAAAACGGGCTTGGGCCTGACATGAGCCGGGCCTAGTTGCTAAAAAAGTGTCCGGCGGGCCGTATTTTATAACCCGAGCCCGCTTAGCGGGCCATTTTTCATTGTCCGTACCCGCCCACTTCAGGAGAGCGGGCCGGCCCGCGGGCCTGACTAAAATAAAATACAAAAATTAGTGTTTCTATTAAAACACGAGTTTGTTATTGCTACATCCCCCTAAATCTTAACAATTGTCTTTAAAAGCTTATCCTTAAATAAATATACTAATTTTCAAAAGATAAGTTTACTAAATTTTGGAAAAAACACAAGTTTGGCAATGTTCTACTACAAACATCAAAAGTTCATTTTTGGCTCGGTATTTGTGCGACACTGTTAGCGCCATAGCGGTTACATACACTCCCGTCTAAATACTTGAAAGATAGTATATTTATACAACGATCCCGTTAGCATGTCCATTCTCGGAGAATCTTAATACGACAAGTGTAAATACTGACAATCTCCCACTTATACAGTTATACGTAAGGTATAAGTATTCATTTGCGCTACCTAATTGGATTAGAGTGTAAAAATTGCCAATGAAATGAGCAGAGAACGTCCGATGATTGATGGTTTTTATGAGGTTACTATTAATAGCGGGCCTAGCGGGCCGCCCATGGGAAATTTTGCTTAGTCCAAGCCCGTCCATTTATTCTAGTGGGCCTAGTTTTCTTGTCCGTTACCCGTTTAATTTTTGATTTTTCTTGTCCAAGCCCGCTATTTTAGCGGGCCGAACGGGCTGGGCCAAACGGGTCAGCCCGCACTTGATCAGCTCTAATTTTTATGGACAAATTAGTGACAAGTGTGAGTGAGTGGAGTGATGAGAGGGGACCCATGGTAAGGAAGAGTGAGATAATATCGATAAGAAATTATGGGATTGGAATTTTGGAGCAATGAGAAGGTGATCGGAGCACTAAAGAGTTAGGAAGAAGTAATAAGGAGTTGAATGGTTAATTGCTTTAGTCGAGTGTAAAAAGAAAAGCATGAGGGGAGTAAAACTAAGAAAATGTTCACCGGAGTTATGTGATATAAAAGTAAGGAATCGTCAAGTTGCATGATATTATCATGAGGAATTGAATTAATGATTATACAGGAGCTTCCGAACAACAAGATTAGTCTCGAGTTTTGAGGAATAAAGGAAAGTAAGAAGTTGGTAGAATATCTGCAGGATATGAGATTTTGGTGGAGAGTTAAATGATGATACAATTAAGGATAGTAATGGGAATAATGTTGAAGTAATTTTGTTGATGGATTTGCTGCTCGTTATTGGGGATGATAACCAAAGATAGGGAAGAAACGGTGATGTTTAGAGATGAGTGTAAGAAGTTTGATGTACGAATGGTAGTTGTGTGGAGGTGTTGTCGCTAGTGGTTAAGGTTAATGATAAATAGGAAAGATGGCAATTCTAAAGAGGCTGATTTTGTAGAGATTGAATTGATAGGTATGGTTGTGAGGAAGTATAAGACATAGTCTTAGGAGGCGGTTTCTCATAGTGAGTGTTAGCTGTATAGTTATGTATGGCAGAAAGTGCTGGTTATGCGAATGGAAGAATGTGATGAGGGCACTACTACAAATGAGCACTTGGGCCACGGCTAAATTCGTGGCGCAAGTGTTAAATTTCCGTGACTAAATCATTTGGCCACGGGAATACTTTACGTGACGCAAGTGGCCGTGGCAAAGATATAGCCACGGGAAAATCAAGAACGTGGCTATTATTAAATTTTTAGCCACGAATTCTCTCGTGGCTAATACCTCCCGTGGCCAAAAAATAATTCCCGTGGCAAAAAATATACATGAAAATTAAATAAATAAAATGTTAAATAAATTTTTTTCACGATCGATACTGGATTCGCTAGTTAATTCGATTCATTTGAACGTTCTTTGGTTTCACCGGTCATGCATTCGCGCGCATCAAAGAGGCTTCCCAGGAGGTCACCCATCCCAATACTACTCTCACCTGAGCACGCTTAACTGTAGAGTTCTTTTGATGTGCTACTGAAATTGAAAGTTAACTTTGTTGATATAATTAGTACTTTGAATCCTTTTAAGTTTATTTTTTTTCTTTCAAAATTTACCTTTAGTACTATTTAATTATAAAAATGTTACATGATTTACGAATTTTTGCGGGAAAAACATTACTTTGGCCAAAACAATCAAATTTTCAATGTTACCCTCCCGACTAATGATTTTGACGTCATTTTTTTGCCCAAGTTAGCAAAACCATTTTCTCTAAAAAGTAAATTTAATCGTGTTTTCCTAACATTTTTTTATTTCTTTAGTTTATCGACATTCTTTTTTTCATTTTTCTTCTACTCATTTTTTCGTATATTTTTTTACGCAAATGCTATTGTATGACCGTCGTACCTACGATATGAAAAATTAAGCATTTTTTGGTAAAATAATGACCACTCTTTATAACTTAAGGTCCCCCCCCCCCTAAATTGGTCACTATTAACAAAAAAATAGTCACTTTTTACTCAAAAAACACGAAAAACACTATCATACAACAAAATCTCTTATTTTCTTAAACTGATTTCTCTTTGTGATGATTTACCGTTTTTATCTCAAATTTTTCACATTATTTGCACATGTGACTTTAAATTATTATAATTTCTATATTTTCCCTCTGATGTACTCATTTTCAAAGAAAAAAATTTCTCCATATTGAATTTTGGGTAAATTGATAAAACTACCAACTTTAGTCATCTTTTTCATAATCAATAGCAACATAATCAAACATTAGTAATTACTACCAAAATATTAACTTTTTTCTACGATAGGTACCAAGTCGCCTTCTTACTCTAATTTTTTTTCCTACTTTAAAGGTGTTTTCATCTAAGAGAGGGATTTTGGAAGTGGGCGAGTGGAGATTTGTACTTGAATGATAACTTTTTGGACTTTTTCAAGTAGGTTGAGATTAGATTTTCAGGCGACTTAGTACCGATCGTAGAAAAAAGTTAATATTTTGGTAGTGATTACTTACTATTGATTATGTTGGTACTGATTATGAAAAATGGTCCTTATATTGTTACTGTTTATCAATTAACCCTTGAATTTTTTATATTGATAATTTTTCCGATATGTTTTTTTCTTATTTTATTTGTGGAAGATCATTTTTTTCTTTTATTTCTCAGCACACTTATTTTATTTAATCAATTTTGTAATCTAATTGTCGTTTTTTTTCTTTCCTAAAAAAAATTTTCCCCCACTTTTTTTCTCAGCAAGTTAAATTTTGTATCAAATTCAAATTTTTCTATTAATATGTTACAAATAAAGTTGTCAATCAAATTTTAAATGAACCAATTGGACAATATGTTAATTTTAGATTTATCAAAGATAGATGATAAATAACTTCTTTATTTAATTTTTTATGCTATGTTTTTAAATGTGATACGATCATTTAAGATTGTTATTCAAGATTATACTGTTTTAATTAAAAAATTAAAGGAAACTCATGACTCTAATAAACAGAATTATATATTAAAATAAATTTCTTAAATTAGAAATGTTTTGAAAAACCTGCAAAACGTAATTGTGATTTTTAAAAGAATAAAAAAATTTAGACGATAAACTTTTCTTTGCTTGCATATAAGTTTATAAAATTTTAAAATCTTATTAAAGTAAATAAAAAAATAAAAAAAATATTAATTAAATTAATCAAACTGTTTCTAAAATTTTATATTTAAATGCATTTTCATATTATTTATATTTGATTAAATTTCTTTTAGATTTTAGGTTTGCCTTAACATGAAAATATCTTAATTTAAGTCGGAAAAGATACTCGCCACGGGAGTTTATTAGTTCGTGGCTAAATTTTTTTTGCCACGGAACAATTCGTGGCTAATTAAAATTTCGTCACAGGTGTGACATAGTTCGTGCCTAAAATGATTATTTGCCACGGGTGTAGCCTATTTCGTGGCGCAAGTAACTTTTTGCCACGGAAAAAGTCATCCCGTGGCATAAAATTTTTTCCAAAATAATGAATACATTTTTCCCGTAGCTAAGCAGATTTTAGCCACGAATTATAAATTCCCGTGGCATAATTCGTGGCGCAAGTGACAATTTGTTGTAGTGGGGGCATGCGAGTTAAGCTCGGGCGACAGGTAACCTTTGTTGAGTGGTAACTTACGTGATCAGGATTGACTAGTTGGATGTGATTATGGGTCTAAGATGTATATAAATGTTGGTGTGAGGTTGTGACCTCACGAGAAGCGGTATGGTGTGATGGTTATAATGTTGTTATCTGAATGTTCTGTAATATATGTTGGACACGGTGATTTAATTGAATGATATTCAAAAAGGAATATTTTTTTTTTGATCTGGCATGAATGGTTATACTTGTATGTATTCATGATATATGTTATTCCGTGATGTGCTAAGGGGATGACATTCATGAAGTTATTATCTGTTTAATTCATATAATATGTTGCTTTGTGATTTAGTAAAGTGGATTTGAGTAAGTTTTTCTTATTCGAGAAGTTATGTTGAGTCAATACTTATGGGATTGTGTAAATTGTGATGACTATCGATGTGGTTGTGGTGCCTCGGGTGGTGATCCGGGCACGATATTTAGTGTTGTGATGCGGGTATTTTCGCACTGCGGTGTGGCTGTTGGTGGCGGTGTTGTGATGCCGTCACTGGTTGTGGTGGAGTAGGCGGGATGATTATGATTCGAGTTTCGAAAGTACATACCAGTCATACATAGATTGTTGTTTTTGTTTGATGTTGCTTCCTGTGAGTTTCAGTTTGTACAGATAGACAGTTGTTTTGTTGTTTTGTTATTAATGTTTCTTACCAGTTAAGTTTTGGAATGGGGGTAGAGTATGATATGAAAGAGAGTTGTATATGTTTTCGTTGTTGTCATGTTATAGTGACATTCTGTTGATGGGACACAGTTGTCAGAATTTGTTACAGTACTTTTGACCTTGTTTTAAGATGAGGCGTTAGACATAGTCATGGTAAGTGATTAGTGGAACATGTGTTATACTAATCTGGACGCTGCACGTGGTTCATAATCTGTTTTTGGGATAGTGAGTGTAGGGTGTTGGGTATTAGTGTCATGTTAAGTTGTGTATGATTTTTGCGGTAATTAAACAAAAGAACTTGAGGATCTAGTGAAAGGAAATGTAACGAGTGTGGATCGTGAGTTAAGCTTTTGGGAGATAGGTGCTTTACATAGAGAGGTATGTTGTTTTGCAGTAATAATGGAGAATTAGTATGGTGTTTTTGCTACAAGTTTTATGGTATAAGTTAGGTGGTGTGCCGAATGAGTTAAGGTATGAGAAATGTTTAAGTAAGAGAGCCTTGGATATATGCATGGCGAGTGTTTAGATTATAGGTGGTTATCTTTGACATGCGGGGTGATGACGATAATGAGATGATATAGCTAAGGATTTAGTATTAGTGAGTTACGAGGACATAACATTTGTCTTAAGAGGAGTAGGATGCGATAAAAGAGAGTTTCATGGTGGTGCATGTTGTAATATAATTAGAAGTAGAGTGTTAGCGTAGCGTAAAGGAGGGATTTGTTTTTTGGATGATACTTATAAAAGGCCATGGCCGTGCTTGTAGTAGTGTGATGCTTCAGAGTGTGAGAATATTTTATATAGTGTTGACAGTTGGAGGACGATGTTATGCGTCTGAGTAAACTTCGAGGACGAAGTTCCTTTTAAGGGTGGTAGAATGTAACATTCCGTTTGATGTTATGGGTATTTTGATATTGGATTGGCTTTGGATGATATATTACGGAGCTAGTTGGTAGTGTATGGAGTTAGTGTTGAGAGAGATATAATGGAGATGATACGATATCGTGAGCAATGTTGTGGAGGTAGGAATAGTTAGTGGAGTTGGTGTTACGAGTTCATGTTTGGGTTGGAGTTTTGTTTTGAGTGCTTAGTCACGTTGTTGTGTCTTGATCGATTTAGTATGTTTGTTTTGAGTATGGGTTGAACTTCGGGGACGAAGTTCTTTTTAAGGAGGGAAGACTGTAATACTACGGATTTATGAGTCTCTGGGTACTCTATCGAGTAGGCCTTACTCTGTCGAGTAAGGGTGAGTTGCAGTTTATAATAGTTTCTGACCTGTTAAGTACTCGATCGAGTAACTAAGATACTCGATCGAGTAAGGGGGCACTCGATCGAGTACCTTAGCTACTCGATCGAGTAGCCAGTTTACGGGGAGTTATTTCTCGGGTTTTGTTAATAATACGATTAGGTATATAATCTTTTCCGTCATTGTTCTTAAACACTTTTCAAAACCTAATTACTGTCAAGAGAGAAAACAAAGTACGTTCTTCGCTTTAATCGCATTGTTAGCAAATCCCGGAGTTTGGATGGTCGGATTTCACCTTTCGTTATACCGTTGAGATCCTTGCGTCGAGGGTAAGATCTATGTACCGTTTTTATAGTATTTCCTTTAAGTTGTTTAAACCCTAATATGGGGATTTGGGGGTTTTGTTGTAGATTATGATTGCTAGTGATTATGTGTATGTATGATAGGAGGAGGATTTGTAGAAGAGGCATTTTAATACAGCTGTTGAGACCGTCTGATTGTTGTGCTTTCCAGGTAGGATTTCCTACTCAGTATTAGTCCCATAATGTGATATTGATGTGTTGTGGTTGATTGAATAATATAGTAATTGTATTGTGAGTTTGTGACGGTTGTGATTGTGATTGTTTGTCTCTGGTTCTCGAGGCGTGTCCTCGGCTGAGTGGGGTTACTTGCGGGAGTGGCTTCACGCCCTAGTTTCGCCCTTCGTGGAACCCGCCACGGAAGGGGATGTGCACATTAATGGACAGGGTTATCGCTCAATATGAGGAGCGGGGATTTGGTGGGTACGGCTGCGGTCCCCCACTGGCAGGGCTGGTCCAGTGGACAGTCGGTGATTGAAATTGATGGGACTGTTGTGATTGTGTGTGTGTGACGGTGTGAGATATCTGTTTATCGTATTGGTTATATATATAAGTTGTGTGATTAGTACTGACCCCGGTTGTTGTTTTGTAAAATCTGCGGTGATCCATTCAGGGATGGTGCGCGATAATTGAAAGCGAGTTTGAGTTGAGTTCGGGATAGGCTGGGATGTGCCACCGTCGACGATAGAAGTCTTCCGCTGTAGCTTTACTAGTTTTATAAACATTTCGGTTAACTCAGTAGACAGTTGGTTTTGAGTACTTGTATCATATTTTGGTATTTGGCTTCCGTTGTAACCTTTCACTAAAGTTATACTATTTAAAGTTGTTTCGTTATTGTCTTATGATTATCATACCTCGGGTAACCGAGATGGTAGTATCCTTATACCTGAGTGGTCCTGGTAAGGCACTTGGAGTATGGGGGTGTTACAAAATCTCCTTCTCATTTTACAAGAAAGCAAAAAATACTGAAAAATTCCGATGAGTTGGTGTAACACCTACAACTTCTAACAATGGCATTTTATAAATATTAGTATTGTAAGTACTATCAACCAATATTGTTAGGATCGGGATTCTACTTTGAATCGATGAAAAGGGTAGGATCGAATCGATAGAATCGGATCGTAGAATCGTAAGATTCTACAAATTCACTAAATATAGTTTTTAATTCACTAAATATAGTTCTTTATTTGGTAAAAATATATAATTGAAGATCATAACACTTATTTATACACAAAATATCGATAGTTAATGAGTTTAGTATCATTTCATGAACATGTTTCTACAACTTACATGAAATTTAGATTTTACGATGTCATTATATAAAAATATATTTTAATATGTTTACTATGGAGTCGAATCGTAGGATCGTAAGATCGTAGAATCGTATTATGATTCTACCTCTAGAAAATTTCAAATAGATAGGATCGTAAGATTCTACAAGCATGATAGAATCGTAGGATCCGGGATCGGTCAAGCATTTTTGGATCGTAAAATCGTAGAATCATAGGATTGAATCGGGATTCTAACAACAATGCTATCAACAACCAGGACATAACGATACTGATGCAACATATCAAGTGAGCCGGGAGCACAAAATATAATATCGGTTAACTCACGCCTCTTACCGCCTTCATTTACAGGAATTGTCTGAAACCAATGCTGATAACCATTTTCACTCAATAACATCAACAACTGTTCTGATTCAGTTCTATTCTCCCTTGATTTAGATTTCTCTCGCTGACAAATATTATAAACTTGTCTAGGAGTTAATTCATTATCCCCGACATTAGTCAATATATCACCAACACTAACGTGAATTTTGCTCAAATTTAAAATTTTCTCCTTCGTAGCTTGATCCACTTTGCCAACCTTTGCATGACCAAATGGATTATCATCTAGTTCGTGGTTATGAAAACCACATCGAACAAACAATTTCCACGTACCTGCATCTTGCCTAAGAGCTCTCAGTCTAAAAGGACAATTAATTTTTCTGGTTCCCGTAAATTTGTTGGAGTAAGTACGTACTTTTCTTTTCGGAGGTCGATACGTTCCAGATCTATCACATGCATAAATCTGTAGTCCACGCTTTGCATTGAACATATATTTTATAATGTGTATATTATTTTCATGACCCACTTTTTCAACTTCCTTTTTCATCTCTTTTAGATCCTTGAAATCTTTTCCCGTTATGAAATGATGCCTAGTACCTATACGTTCGTTCAGAAAATTTTCCATACCAACTTCATCCTGTATGCAAAAAAATTAATAATATGTTATTAATGTACTATATTGATAAATTATTTTGAGAAACTCAAATTATTATTTTTACGTACCACATTGAACATACGACATACTAAGTACTACGTACAACATTTAATTTAACAAAAGAAAAATCAAAAACGTACAAGTGTACTACAGTGAGAAAAAGGGGAAAATAGGCAAAACAACAAAAAAAGCAAAACAATATAGACTTGATGACAGTATATGATATTCATCAACTCAATATGCCATCACCAGCAAGTACAAACTAAAAAATGACTTTTTGGTTGATAATGACAAGGAGTAGCTTGTCAACCTAAAGACTAATGATATTGCTGAGTAAATCCGCTTCAAATTTTCAATTACTACTTGAATATAGGAGAAATATGTACCTCGCCGGTGTCCCACCCTCGCCGTTGCCTGAATTTCGCGGTGTCCCACCCTCGCCAGCAGAGTCACACCATCGTCGGCGTCCGAAACTAACTACATAAACTGATGCATATAACTCAGATGGACAAATACCAACACCATATCAGCGGTCGAAAGCCGGCGAACTTCAGGCGAGGCACTAGTAGTAACGAACCCCAATAAACCCACCATACTACACCTTAATTAATTTAGACCATAAACCCTAATTAGAAAGAAAACTATAATAAAAAAGTAGTCAAATTAATAAGTAATATAAGATTAACGGATTAATTACCTGTTCGTCACTTAAATAATCGTTCATAATTGAAGTGTTTTAATGTTGTTGAAGATAGTTAAGGTTTCAATACTAGAGAGAGGAAGAGAGAATTAGGTTTACTGTGTTTTTTTTTTGTGAAGGGCAAACAAATTGAAAGTGTGGTGTAAAAAGTACTATAAAGAGTAAAATACGTACTGCGAAAATAATAATAATAATAATAATAATAATAATAATAATAATAATAATAATAATAATAATAATAATAATAATAATAATAACGGGTGGACTTACCGTAGTGTGCTGGGGTATCGTCTGGGTGTTCCGTTATTCACGGTATCTAGGCCCTATCCGGCTTGCTCTCGGGCTTTTGCTGAGGATGTTTTTCGGGACCACGCTGTTTCTTGTACTGGTACTGTGGGCGTTAAACGTCGGCATAACCTTGTCCGAGACACTCTTTTCGACATCTGCCATAGATCTGGTATTACTGCGGGAAAGGAGGTTGATATCGGTTTGGTTGATGGACATGGTGGCTCTCTTCGTCCTGCGGATTTATTGCTTTATTCTTGGGACAGGGGGCGTGATGTGTGCGTTGACTTGACAGGTTCTTCTCCTTTGACTCAGACTGGGATGACGGATTTTGTGTCTGGCCGGGTTGTCGTTGATGCTGCTCAACGAAAGTGTGCTAAGTATGGGGATTTGTGCGCGGTAGCGGGTTATGGTTTCCTTCCTTTCTCTTTCTCTTCACTTGGGGCGCTGGGTTCGGATGTTGTTGCCTTGCTCAAGCGGATCCAGAAATTCTCGGTATCTCAGGATGCGGGGCTCGGGTGGCCGCCTACATTTTTACTAGACTTAGCTTTGCTATTGCTAAGGGTGTGGGAGCCGAGATTGTCTCTCGGCTCCCCACCAATTTCATGTAAACTTTTATTTTTCTTTTAATGAAAGCTGCACGCATTCTTCTAAATAATAATAATAATAATAATAATAATAATAATAATAATGCTATTATACACCGTACTTTGCTAAACAAAGATACAATCCCCCATTTTTTTTAACTGAACAAACCCCTTCAACCCTTTTATCTCCTTCACTCTCACTAACCTCCATCACCCGTCTTTTGTCAACTGTCGAGAACCGCCACCATATGCCATACATCGTCGATCGCATCACCACTGTGCACCACCACTTTTCGCCTCTTCATCTGGTCCGAGATTTATAGTGTTTGCTCACATTACTCCAAAATTTTGAAGATTTATTTTTGTTAGGATTATAATTCCGCATAGTAATCGAGAAACTTGTGTCTTTGAAAGTTGCAGGTTGTTTTTGCTAGTTTGGGGTCTTTACTTTAGTAAGCCCTAGAAATTGGGAGATTTTTACATTAAAGAGGAAAATTGACGAAAATGGATAGAATCGATGTTTGTTTCTTGTTTCACATCTCTTGTATTCTATATATTCGTATTTTATGTGCTCTCCTCAGTACTCTGTATATGTGCTTCAATTATTGGGCTTTTTATTTGTATAGGGTTTATATGTCTCATTTGATTGTGTTAGATATTACCTCAATATCATATTTTCAGAAATTGATGAACAATGGCTTAGTCATTTTTTTTCTCATGTGTCACACTATTTTTTCAATACTTCAAGAGCCCTTAGATGTCACAACCAGGATCAACCAAGGTAGCGTTCTGTTTTCCTTTTCATTATTTGATAGATGTTTGATTCTTTGGTATTAAAACGACTATGACTGTCCTTGAAGCTCTTGTATTGTACTATGATTCTATGAACAACTAAAATGATTATTGGGATAAACTTAATTGTAGTATGATAATTATATTAAACAAACTCAATGCCTTCCTTGATTTATGTTTTAGTCGTACGAGTAGCCTCGTTGATAAGTTAATATGTTATATATGTTGTGTGTGTGTGTGTCGTGTTTGTTGAAAATCAAAGTTTTTGTTAAAATTGTGATTTGAAACTCTAGGGGCTAATGGAGGCTGGTCTCAGTACTCTCTATTAGGAGCATTATTGAAACACAAAGGACCTAATCACACGTATCACGTTTTATTCCATATTCTCTACTCTACATTACATTCGTTCTTATTAAACCTTGATATATATGTTTCCTTTACTTTAGTTGGTCGTGCTTATTAAAGTAAGCCTATAAATTTGCTTGGCCAAAAGTTAATTTTTTTTTGGGGTGATAAGACTGATATGTTGTGCTATGGTATAGGGAGTACTCGACTATATATGATTCTCCATCCTGGTTGATATAAGGTTTTCATTTTGGGTGATAATGTTATGTTGTGTTATGAGGAGTAGTATTCGGCCATCATATTACATGTTCGGTGAATGTAAGACTGATATAATGTTGGAATGTAAGCCGTAATCTGTCTTTTTACTTATTCTAAATTTTATATGTGGCTGAGCAAGCAAGTTTGGTAGATTACTTATGATTCTAACTCCTATATCCTTTGTTTCTTTTTTTGTTTGCTGCTTTTTGATAGTTGAATCACCTTGGTTCCCTCATCTAATAGGACTCTCACTTGGGCATATAGAACCCCTTGGTTCCCTTATTCAATGTGATTCCGGTGTATATTGAAACGCTGATGAGTTCTTTACATTTTTTAAAAAGGCGTCATGGCAAAAGAGTGTACTTTTGCCAAAATGTGTGCAGTCTAAAGATTCTACGAGTTTAGTTTGATCTTAAAACCATACGTTTTAGAAATCTGTCCAAGAGTGATGCACTTGATAAATATAGGTCTTTCTCTTCTTATACCGATACACCAAAAGCTATTCTTATACCAGTAAAACCCCAACATAATTTGTGGTATTTTTATACATTAGCGTTCTTTCATAGTTTATTCTCTAGTTTTATTTGTGTCTTTATTGACAGAAGATATATAGGAATATCTTTATGAAGATTACTGACGATTAAATGTGGCAGCAACCCCGCAATGCATGTACACTGTAATAGTATACGTATATAAACGGAGAGTCCGGTAGCAATTGTTTAAGCTCCCTTCATCGCACTTACATGGTTTCTTAATAAGTTGCTTTTATATTTCAGGCTGTGTTTTATTATTTGGGGGATTGCTAGCTTATACTAACGATTCAAATCAGAGGTAAGTAATACTACCTTTTTTGTATGGTTTTATCTTAATTTGCGTATGACTGTTATGGTAATTTGCTTGTACTCTCTCAATTTAATCATGTTTTATAATTTGACAATATTTACAACGTTATAAGCCGACATGTGGTTACTTTTAGGTTATTCCGCATCTTAATCATATGTTAATTCATCCCGTTGGGGATTTGGTATAAATTTCCTCGGTGAATCGTTCTTAATTTTTATTCGTTTCCTGTCGAACTGTTATCATTTCATTTATTTTCTCCTTTTAGTTTGCTTCGTTCTGATTTTACTTGGATATACAAGTACTTTGATTGCTCTCATCATGAGAGAATTTACCTCCTTACGTGTCCATTATTTGATAGTTTTTTCTTTTTGCCTCTCTAACATCCCTTTTATGTTGTTTACAGATTTAATGTTGTACATTTCTTATATCGTTTGGAATTGTTCAGGTTATTCGCCAAAAACAGACTCATCAGGTTTATATCCATTAGTTCAATTTGATTGATTAATTGGTGAAGTTTATATCAGTTTCGAGTTTCAATATGATGTGGGCGGGTTTATGTGAATTCTAATTGCAGTTTTATTAATATCAATTGTGAATTATGTGCTGAAGGTGCTTGAGGAAACTAAGATAGCCAAGAGATTTTGATAAATGTAATGCCTCAAGCCTTTGTTTCTTGTGGTGACACCGAGTCTGCGCTGAAGTTGTCTAATGGAGATGATGGAGCTAATAAAAGTTTCAGTCGAAAATGTACAAAACTGATATCAAGTATTAAGACTGAGTTAGGGTATTATGTAAGAGTATTTGTACATCAGTATGGATCTTTTGTATAAATTATTTACATATTTAATTTAATAAAATTGTATCTGGTAAAATTTGTTTATGTTTTTTTTTTTAAAAAAAGAAAAAGAATAGAGAACTGTTATTACGGTTACCCGTTCTCTTTTCCTTTATTTAGTAAATTGTCATCATGGGCAACCGTTCTCTAATCCTACACAAAAGATAACGGTCATTACCAATAGGCGTTCTCTATGATGGAGAATACAGAACGCCCCATACACCCGTTTTCTAAGCTTTATAGAACGCTGAGCAAGAGAACGTTCCCAAGGCGTTCTATAAGGCCTATTTCAACCGTTCTCTATGCCTTTTTTTGTAGTAGTAT
Organism: Silene latifolia; assembly: GCF_048544455.1. Classification (NCBI taxonomy): domain Eukaryota; kingdom Viridiplantae; phylum Streptophyta; class Magnoliopsida; order Caryophyllales; family Caryophyllaceae; genus Silene; species Silene latifolia. Next base: position 97,798,089 of record NC_133538.1, read on the forward strand.
ATGAGCGGAAATCATCATATGGTTCACCATAGATATATAAAAACGCTTTGGTTAGCTCCAATAATACAAATGTTCATTAATAACATGTGAATATGAAAGACTACATAATTATGATGTAAAGTGATGATGCAACAAAGCAAGGCATCCAAAACTCCACACCTCCTCCATAACAAACCCGATGACGACATCACAACACCGTCACCAAACCGTCGGACCGTAGCCCGTAACCAAGGTACTCGGGACACAACCGTGGTACCGGACCCAGGCGCTAATCGGGTCCTTACCAGACGTCGTGTCTCAACCACACGAGTCCCTCCAAACTCGAATCATTAACGTGCACGTCCGTTTTGGAGGGGGAAGCTCCAAGAGGCGACGCAAGCGTAAGACTGTCTCTTAACCATCTTACGTCTCCTCAACAACCATATATCACAATCCAATATCCTCCATTCACCATTTCCAATATCCTTAGTAAACCAAAGTATGCACAAGAACCAAATAAGACTTTCCACATAAGAATGAACCATCTTATGACAAGAACTCACATGTTTACTAATAAGCCAACTAGTTAATTACCAATCTTCCCAACTCATGTTATAATGCAATAAGATGATATCATGATGCCAAATCTACTTACCCAACCACAATACATGATTAAGCACCCTATATTAGTATGCCATTAAACCCTATTACCAATTACTCATGTTATCATGCAACTACTACATGGATTATGTAATTCATGATAACTAATGCCCAAACAAACATCCATATTATCAAAGCTAAGTAGGAAAACCCTACCTTTTGCTAATCTCAAAACACTTCAAGTAAGCAAGCTAGAAGGGCTCTCCAATGAAATCTTCTCCTACACATATTATGACTAACTATCACAACAACATACTACAACAATAATAATGCTAATTAACCCACTTAATTAGTCAAAACACTAATTAAATTCTATTAGACAACATACTAATTAAACTAGGATTTACTAAATAAGAATAGAAGAAAAGAGCAAGAATGTACTTACAAGTGAAAACAAATGAACAAGAGCAAGAATTGGGAAGTGAATCTTCAAAGGTATGGTGGAAATCTTGAGGATAAGATTTGGAAGTATTTTATGGGATTTTGAGAGGTATGAGGATAAGGTTTCGTGAGGAAATAAGGGGGAAATATGAAAAATGAGTTTAAAAGAGATAAGGTCCACCTACCATGCTTCACACGCGAAACAAGGGATATCGACAGGTCATTCGATCGAGTGCACCAGCCACTCGGCCGAGTGACTCATTCTAGGAGCTACTGTAAAAGACCGACTATTACTCGGTCCCTCACTCGGTCGAGTACTCGGCGTACTCGGCTGACAGCAGCTTTATAATTTATGGGATATTACACTGGTGAAAAACCGTTCTTGTTATAAATTAAATAATGGGTTACGAAAAATCGTTGACAATATATGGTAACAGTTGTCAATCAACCGTTGACAAATAAAATCTATAACCGTTTGTCTTTTAACCGTTGGGAATTTTAGAGAACGCTCCTCTGCGGAACCGTTGTAACTCTAATTTAATACGATTTCTCTGAGAACCGTTTCTCTAAATTGTGTGCTTGAGGTTTCCGCCAATATTTGGGTAACGGTGATTATGTTCCGTTATTATATGAAGTAAACAGTTGTTATATGTTCGTTGTTAAAGCGCGGAATTGGCGTAGTGCCGTTGTCCCTAGAACGTTCTCATGTTGTATAACAGGTATCTCAAGAATGTGCATCCGTATAAAATATTTTTTTTTATTATCAAATATGAGTGGGAGATAGGCAGGATTGTGTGGTAGAAATTAAATGTTTCTTTATCTTTTTAGTATAAAATATAGGTTAATAATTAATCTCAGATTGTTTTAACAATCGATTTGAATAAAAGTCGTATAATTTTCTTAAACCTAATTTTTCTGAACTTTTAGAGCTTAATTTTTCTGAACTTAAATTAATTTTGCTGAACTTTTCTGAACTTAACTTAAGAGGTTTAGTTTTTATGAACTTAGCTTATAAGTTTAACTCAATTTTTCTGAACATAACTTATAGAAGCTTAACTATTTTGAATTGAAAGAGTCTTAACTTAAATTAACTTAATTTAATTTCACTTAATTACAATAATAATACTAATTATACTAATAATAGTTAATTAATAAATTATTATTACTACTATTATTATTAGTAGTATTATGAGAAGATTTTGATAAAAAAAAATGGAGAGGAGGCCTTGAGGGAGATGAGTGTACTCAATGTAGATAGATAGGAGTGTGACGAAGGCTGTGTATAGTAAATAGGTACATGAGGAAGCTCTTGTTTTTTGTAACATCCCCATATGTCGGGAGGCCTTCCTTAAGGCTATCCTAACCCATGAAGGTGCCACATGACTTGATTTCCCAAGCTTGTAGCGCGAAAAAACAAATTAAATCAATTTAACATAGATAAGTTTAACGTTAAGTTTAGTTAATACATGTCCGGGGATTTAAATAACAATCTTGAATATACAATCCCAAATAAATAAAGTGGAGTCTAAAGTGTCAAAAAGCTAAGATAACATGAAATGACGACATGCTAATGCAAGGACCGCTCCCAAGCCTCCAACGTATTTATGCACATGAAACCTATCAAGTCACTACTCCCCATATGAGCGGAAATCATCATATGGTTCACCACATGCATTTTAAAATACTTTGGTTAGCTTTCATAATACAAATGCCTACTAAATCATATGAATGTGAAAGGCTAAATGATTATGATGTAAATGATGATGTAACAATGCAAGTTCTCCAAACTCCATGTCTCCTCCATATCAAACCCGGCGACGGCATCGCAACACCGTCACCCACAACCAGACCGCAGTCCATAATAAGGTACTCGGGACACACCCGTGATACCGGACGCGGGTGCTAACCGGATCCCTGCCAGACGTCGTGCCTCAACCACACGAGTCCCTCCAAACTCGAATCATTAACATGCACGTCCCTCTTGGAGTGGAAAGCTCCAAGAGGCAACCCAAGTGTAAGTCGGTTTCCCAATCACTTTACGTCTCCTCAACAACTACCATACATGATTTACAGCAAACCCCTTGCATTCCCGACGCTTTTTTAGGCTTTTCTTTACGCTTAAAAACGTGGCCATTGTTTTTCCCGACGCTTTTACAAGCGTGGGTTTTTGGGGTGCAGGAATTTATGACGCTTTTTAGTGTTAGCCTTGTCGACTCTTTTTTATGTCACAAGCATCGATGCTTTTTAACATCAGGGTTTCTCTACACTTTTTTGCGTCGAAATTTAGATATTTCTTGACGCTTTTTCCTGCCACTAGAAAAATTCACTACGACTACTGTTTTCATCACTACATACGATTGAATTAAAACATTTAGATTACTAGACGACATCATAAAGAGTGTATAGACACCATTAATTTGACTAGTAAATATACAAAACCAAATTTTAGACTATAAAATTGCATTATCAAATTAAATGCGTGCATACAAAATTCTAGTTAAAGAAGTATTGTAATTATTTCATCCGAACAATAGAAATCAGAAAAAATATCGTTATTAATGTTTTCACGCAAAAAATAATAAAATTCCTCCAAAATATTAAATCCAACCCAAAAGGTGCGACTATTCTACTCCGAAAAGTGATTTCGAGATTTGCTCCTTTCATCTGATGTAGCGCCACCATTTGTTGAGTTTTATATCTACTTGATATGCAAGAAAAGCAAATATCATTAAGTAGTCAAGCAAGTGATACCAATAACTAAAAGCTGAAATCACAATATTGATTAAGAAACCATAAAAGTATAACTATGAAGTATACTCCCTATCCTTCCCAAACTAACAAAAATACATCAATATATTCAAACAAAACCGGTTTTCCGCAGCAAACATCATTTACAATACATTGGAGATACATTACGGCTTTGAACCATCTCTATAGGTGCGATTAATGGGACTATGACTATTCTGAGCTGGTAAATCTCAAACTTAATTGAATTAAGTCACTTTATACCAAACTAAATTCTACAACCGCATTACTTCACCGCCCCATACTACCACTGAACCATAGAGTATCAGTGCCACCACTTTGACCTCCTCAATTTACCTAACACACAATACCACCTCTTGCAAACCAATGAAAGTTACACATGCTGCAAAATCGATACTTTTGAAAGTATTAAAGATTCTCATCGGATATCAAAGAAAACAAATCATCAATTGCAATGTCGTTTGAGGGTTATTGAGGGTTTTAGGTTGTTCTTCAATTACTGCCATTTCTAGGGGTTAAAGAAGGTTGAAGTTTTAATTTAGGGTTTTTGCATCCACAATTATTTCCTAGTGATGCCATGATGGTGGGCGTGTAACAAGAAGCTATTCGAGGGACTTTCTCGAAAGATCTATTTTTGTTATCTCATTTGATTCACACACCTCAAGAGCAACAACAATTAACCCTATGGTTACAAGTAAAAATTCCTGCAATAGAGTATAATGGTCATAATGCAGCCAATTTGTTGAAGTTCATCAAATCATACGAATAATCAATTTCTCAATAGTCAGAGCCAATGGCTTCAAATATTCTAGTCCAACTGACTAACACATCACACATGCCATAACCAATTCCGTATTTAATACATACAATTGTGTTTCAAGAGAGCTTAGCTAAGTTCTACTTCATGTACACCGAAATTTTCAACGCTATTAGATTCTTAGCTTAGAAGCCCTCCTGAAAATAATTTAGCAGCCTCAACCTTATTAATGAATGTATTTTTGACCACATATGGCATAAAAAGGCAGCCAATTTGTAGATTTTTCCGGTGAAATTTTGGAAAGGGATGTTTATAGGGGTTCGTTTGATGATGTATTGATGTTAGTACTAATGATATTGTGAATTGCGGTGTATAATAACACCTTCAAATGTTGTTGTTGATAGAGAATGAAGTAGTAGTGAGGAGGAAGGTGGAGTGGTAACTGTTGACTGGTTGAAAACAGGTTATAGCAGGTTAAAAATAACTTGGTACATTACGAGAATATGGATTTAATATTATGGATTATTCTGAGTTAAACAAGAGTATGGATTAATAGGAGAAGGGTAGACATAGTTTGGATTATTCTTGTCAAATAACCCTAAATTTAAAGACAACATAAACATAAAAATACCTGTGAATTCAAGGTAAATTTTGCAAGCTCAGCTATCTCGGCGATGACATTCCAGTACTCATACCTTCCAAGATTTTAAACAAAATGATATTGGTCTCATTCAACTTGGTTTGCAGCCCCTTCTTGTCCCTAGTTAAACTTAGTCTTGCCTCTTCCATATTTTGCATCTTTTCCATATTTTGGAGTACTAAAGTACAACTATCTCCCGATTTAAAACCCTCGTTCCTTATGATACCGTGCACCCCATATACATCACTTCCTTTCACATCGAAACAATAGCCTAAAGGGCATTTAGGGATATCTTACCCATACATTAGTTTGCTGAAAGCTTTATTTTGGATTTGTAGTTTGCGCTTGGTAGGATTTGTCGCAAGTTCAAATTGAATATAAGCATCAGCATCCAACTGCACACATAAAAAAAATGCTTAGTATGTGAAAATTTATAAGAAAATTTGGAGTACGCCAAATTTTTTTATATATATCTGTACCACAAATTCTTCCGTCACTGTATCTTTTACATAAGACCCATCTTTCCTCTTATGAGTTTGATTGAAAACCTCAAATTCAGTTGGTTCTCTTTTATTCTTTTCTTTCTTTTAATCATCACCACAACATCACCACATAAGTACTAAGCTTCTACCTAAGTTTGTATTAAATTGTAGCCCATCTTTCCTCTTATGAGTTTGCTTGAAAACCTCCAATTCAGTTGGTTCTCTTTTGTTCTTTTCTTTCTGTTAATCATCACCACAACATCACCACTTAAGTACTAAGCTTCTACCTAAGCTTGTATTAAATTATAACCCATTAAGAATAAATGCAAAGATGATAGTATAATCATAGATAAAGGATAGAATATTTACCAACTCTGCTCGTATATTAGCATAGCTTGTTGACCCAGTGGTGCGAACATGATTTTGTGATGCACGTGCCACTTTTCCGCATTCAGCATATTTCTACATTAAATAAAATAAACATTATTTCAATACATATGAATGGTGCTAAATTAAAAGAGTAGTATTCTTGTGAATAGATTCATTCTATGTAAAAAGGCTGGAGAAACTTGCCAACATCTTCTCTTTTTCTCTGAATGATGTGTTACGCATGATGTGTTGAGCAGCATAATTAATTAAAAGTAGCACTGACATATGAAAACTAGTGCATATAATGAAGACAAATAATTAATATTAGGGCAAATACCTTTCCCTTATCAGAATACCAATAATCCACTAAATGATACCAACTATCACGAGGGATCCCTTCTGGTACAGATTGATAGATTTCTTCTCTAGTTTTTGTCGTGGGTTTAAAAAAAGTCTTCTTCAAGTCCTGTCTATATTGTCTCACAGTGTTGCCTACATGCCTCAGAATACCTTTGTCATAGCCATCACCGTCGGGAATAACAAAATGCTCCTAGAAAAAAAACATTAAAAAAGTTATCTAAACAAAAAATCATGAGTTGATCAAACAGGTAGCGTTTGGATACTCGAATTTGACTTGTAAATCATAATTTCAAATGAAAGATTTAAAATACATAAAAATGAATCCAAATTTCATGTTTGGGGAACAAAGAAATCAAAAATATGGTAATAAACTTAATTTTTACCAATTCAATTGGTAGAAATAGAGTAAATTGTAGAGGAAAAAAAAAGTCGTACAACTACCAAATAATTACCGATTATTCACTTAAGAAAATAAGTAGTTTCAAACATTCATCGGTCAATAAAAATCCTTGCTATCAACAACATACCCAAATACACTAAATGATATTAGTTTTGAACTTCTCAGGCACATGGTTCCAATTTGTATCTCTAATTGGAGAAAATGCTTCTTTTCGAGCCATATCACCAATGAATCTAACGAGGATGTGTCCTCCCATTTTAAGTGGCTGATGAAATGCATTAAAAGTTATACAGTACCTCATGCCTTTAGCATACCATACATCATGCGGTTTAATTTGATCGTTGACCTTTTTTATATTTCCTTCTCCATCTGCCGAAACACATATTAAATAAAGAAGCAGGATCACATATTAAATTATGAAGCATGATGTAGTATAAGGATTTTAACTAAGCAAAATCAGTGTACAAATTTGAACTCACCCGAGTTGCATATTAAAGTTGAATTTGACAACATGGTTTAAAGTTACTGAATGTAGCCCAAATATAATGTAAAGGGAGCCAAAATGATAAAAAATTGTTTATAAAACAAAAAAAATGGAAGTCATAAAACATATCAAGTATAATGGAAAACTTACCCATAATTAGAACCTCTTCACTTTCGTCAAATTCAACATTATCAGGTCAATCGTGTACCACACTACGACGTCTCGGTTTGAAAGTTTTTAAACTAGTTTGATTATTATATGGTTTAAAACTTATTCTTCTTGAGGCTCGGCCGATGAGTTCTTAACAGTATTAGACCCAATGTTAGTTATGCCAAAAATTTCAGATGGTGGTGGACGACAAGTGGGTTGAGAAAGTGACAATGGAGGCTTTAAACTACAAGTGGACTTGAGAGTGAAAACTCGGGATGAGTTATTAGGAGAACTTTTCCACATAACATTAGATGGATTAACTCCTACTTGTGCTTGTTCTCCTAATTTTTGAGATGCATAAGGCTATTTGGCAGGAAATTCTCGGGCTTTTCTATTAGCAGGTTCCTGAAAATTTGGTTTGGCGTGGGTGTTTGAATGCAAGTGGTTAGTAGTAGAATTTTTCCACAACGACTCAGGTCGTTTAACACCTCCTTCTTGTGCTTGTTCCCCCATTTTTTGAGATGCATCCAGTTATTTGGCAGAAAGTTCTCGAGTTTTTCTAGCAGCAAGATCATAAGAATTTTCGGAGGCATAAGTCTTTGAAAGTAGGGGGTTTGTAGAAAAAGATCCGTCAGGTTTCTTAGTAAAGTTTTTGCACAATGAACCATATGGTTTAACTCCTCCTAGTTGTGCTTGTTCACTTGTTTTCTGAGAATCATCAATTTGCTTGGCAGAAGGTTCTAGGACTTTTCTAGAATAAAGATCATGAGAATTTAGGATGGCGTGGGTCTTTGAAAGAAGGGAGTTTGTAGTATAAGATCGGTCAAGTTTCATAGTACAATTTTTCCACAACGACTCAGGTAGTTTAATAACTCCTACTTGTGCTTGTTCCCCCGTTTTTTTAGAAGCATCAAGTTGTTTGGTAGAAAGTTCTCGGGCTTTTCTAGCAGCAAGATCATGAGAATTTACGGTGGCGTGGGTCTTTGAAAGTAGGGGGTTTGTAGAAAAAGATGGGTTAGGATATTTGGCTGCATGTTCTTGAAAAGTGTGGGAGATTTGGATTCTTGAACCTAGGCCATTTGGAGGTTTTTCAAACGTCGGATTGGCCTGGGTCTTTGAAAAAGGAGCATTTGCAGCATTAGGCTCATCAATGTTTGCATCAAGACAACAACCTTTTAACGATGGCTGCTGTTGCGGTGCCTTAACAACATCAGGAACTGTAATACTATGGTTTTCTGTACTGTTGGGTACTCTATTGAGTAAGGCTTACTCTTTCGAGTAAGTGAGTTTTGGTTTCGAAACAGTGTACTGTCTAATGGGTACTCGATCGAGTAAGTGGCGTACTCGATCGAGTAGGGGTCACTCGATCGAGTAAGTGACTTACTCGATCGAGTAAGTAAATTTTACGGGTTATTTTGCCGGGTTTTGTTAGCAATGCGAGAAAGATATATAAACACTTTTCGTCAGTTTCTTTTTCACTTTTAACTTTTTCTAAAACTTCACAAGACTTAAAAAAGTTACGTTGCTTTCTCCTTCGCATTGCTATCAAATACTAAGGGCTAGAGTCATTGGATCGTTGTGTTCTTTACGTCGTTGAGACCGTCGTATTGTGGGTAAGATCCTTGTACCATTTTTATATCGTTTCGTTGATTTTAGTTGAAACCCTAATTGGGTATTTTGGGGGATTTTGGGAGTATTATGTTTGTTAGATAGTAATTGTAGGATTGTGTGATTATAGGAAGAGATTTCGTTGAAGAACGGTTTTGATTAGCTGATTGTGATGATCTTGGTGAACTGCTTTTCCAGATAGGGTTTTCCTGCTCGGTTATTGATTACATTGTATTTGATGGTTGATTGTTGTTGGTTGTTTACTGTTGTTGATCTTTATCGTATTGGAATTGGTGATGGGTAATTTTTGTTGTATAAATGGTGGGATGTGTTTGTCTGTGGTTCGCGAGGCCCATCCTCGGCTAAGTGGAGTCACTTGCGGGAGTGGCTTCACGCCCTTGATTTGCCATTTGTGGAACACACCACAAAGGGGATGTGCACATTAAGGAACTTCGGTTTTCGCTCGGAGTTGATGAGCGGGGATTTGGTGGGTACGGCTGCGGTCCCCTACTGGCGGCGTGGAATATCTGTTGTGATGGGTATTCTGGCAGGGCTACACACTTTAGTGTGTAGTCAGGTGTGTGGAGATGTGACGGAGTTGGGTGATCTGTATATTGTTATCTTGTTTGTTTTATTTTGTGAAATCAATAACTGACCTCGGTAAATGTTTTAAAAACTGTGGTGATCCATTCGGGGGTGGTGAGCAGTTGTCTAGCAGGTATACTGTGGATACGCGCGGGATTAGCTGGGGATGGAGTCGCCACGAGTTTGATACTAGTCTTACGGCGTGTTATCATAATACTTTTGTTACTTTAGTTGTACTTTGGTTTTAGAACAGTTGTACTTTACATTACAGTCGGTTTTGATGTAATCACTTTAAACATATTTATCTAAAATATGTTCTTTTATGGTCAATTTGATATAAATTGTATAGGGTAACTGCAATGGTAGCACTTCTACGCATTAGGTGGTCTTGGTAAGGCACCTTGGTGTATGAGGTGTTACAAAGTGGTATCAGAGCGACGATTTTGGAACCTATAACTAGTGAACCTAATGAATCTAGAGAGTCAAAATAAAATGAACCCGGGTAGGAGTTGTTAGGAGCTCATCCAAGGACTTAGGAGACGTCCTTAATTCGCGAACTCGCCCTATAACTTTGAACCGGTCAATATGGGGTGTCATGGGATCGCTATGTGTTTACTAATGTTCTATTGCGTATGTTAGATGATGTGTTGTATGGAAATGTTGGAAAATGATTTTGGTGGAATGGGGAATGTGGGGAAAGAAGATGAAGTGGACATATGATAAAGTGATGTGAATAAGCATGTTGCATGATAGTTGGTTTATAATGTGGCATAATAGTAACATGTGAATAGGCATGTTGGTGTTATATACTTATATTTTTGTTGTTGCGAAAAGTTATAGAATAAAAACTTGCGGGTAGTACATGATTGGTAAGTTGAATATTGTATGAACATGATGGATGTTATTGTTCAGCTTTTGTGAATAGTAACATATGGTTAGGGATACTAGTTTTACAAGTATCATGTCTCTTTTGGTTGCATTGTTGATGTTTAAGTTGTTTGGAAGAAAAATCGAGTAGTTATGTTGTTCGATTATAGAGAGGTTGTCTTTAAACTATTATAACTTGGGATGAATAAGTGATATTTATGTGATTCTACTTAGAGGTGATAGATTGTTCTTTACGATTCTAATGATAGGTCACACGCCCAAAATGACCAAGAAACGACTGAGATATGACCGTTTTACGAAAATTGGACGGTGTTGAGAACTGCGTAGGGTACTCGATCGAGTAGCCCTTACTCGATCAAGTGCACCTCTTGTTACTCGATCGAGTACCCCTTACTCGATCGAGTAGCCCTGGTAATATATTATACGTGCTTCTGACCTTCACCTACTAAATCGAGTAGGCTACACTCGATCTAGTGACCCCTGTTTTGGGTCATATGCTTATCTTTTTACCTCGTCGCATATCTTATTTAATTGAAGGGTATTCTTTTGCTTCTTTATGCATTGTTTTACATATGTGTTGGTCTTGATGCATAAGTTTCCCAATCTTATGATGTAAGAGTAGCACCTTATGATGGGTATGAGTTTGGTGGGGAGGACATGAGTTATATGTGGATATGATGGATAGTGGAAAAAGAAACGGGAGATTAAGGAGCTTATTGAGGCGTGGAGCTTGTTTTGTGAGATGAGGTGAATGATATGATTGCGAGTTTGGGTAATGTAAGGTAAGTGTATATGGGCAAGGGGTGATGTAAGTGTAAGGAACGTTAGAATGAAAAGGATGAGATGAGGGATGCGAATATGGCAAATTGGGATGTGTAAGGATTTATGGAGGGAGATGGTTAGGATTGTGTTGGTTAAGGATATATGTGTTGAAAGGTCGTTATAGAGCGATGGAAACGAATGGTGTATGGTGAGATAGAGTTATGCCGCGATGTGTAGGTAGTGGCCATGTTTGGGAATTTGTATCATTAATAGGTGAAACTAGTGTGTGATTTCCTTGGGCAATTAACGGTATGAAAAGAGTTTTGGTTTCTAGAGGGGAAAAAAAGTGTGAGTGATAGCATGATGAGAGATGATCCATGGTAAGAAAGAGTGAGATGGTACTGATATGAAATAAAGGGATTTGAGTTTTGTAGCAATGAGAAGGTAACCGGAGGACTAAAGAGTTAGGTAGAAGGAATAAGGAGTTGAATTGTTACTTGATTTTGTCGAGTGTAAAAAGAAAAGAATGAGGGGAGTAAACTAAGAGAATGTTGACCGAAGTTATGTGATATAGAAGTAAGAAATCGTCACGATGTATGATACTATCATGAGGATGTGAGTTAATTGTTATATATGAGTTTCAGGACAACATGTTAGCCATGAGTTTCGAGGAATTAAGGGGAGTAAAAGTTAGAAGAGTATTTGCACGATATGAGATTTTGGTGGTGAGTTAGGTGATGATACAATTAAGGATAGAATTGGAATGAATGCTGAGGTAATTATATTAATGAAATTGATGCTCGTTATTTGGGATGTTAACCGAATATAGGAAAGGAACTGTTATATTGCGAGGTGAGTGTAAGAGATTTGTTATACGAACAGTGGTGGTGTTGTGGTGTTGTCACTAGTGGTTAAGGGTGACGATTAATAGGAAAGGTAGCCAATGTTAAAGAGGTTGATTTTGTGGAGGCCGGATTGGTATGTATGGTTGTGAGAGGGTATACGATGTGATTATAGGAGGCGGTTGCTAGTACTTGGGTATTAATGGTATAGTTTCATTTATCAGGAGGTGATAGTCATGCGAATGGGAGAATGTGTTATGAAGGGCATGCGAGTTAAGCTCGGGCAAGAGATAACCTTTATCAAGTGGTAACTTACGTGATCAGGATTGACTAGTTGGATGTGATTACAGGTCTATGGTGTGTTTAAATGTTTGTGTGAGGTTCTGACCTCATGATAAGTGGTATGATGTGATAGTTATAAAGTCGTTACCTGAGTGTTATGCGTCATATGTTGTGTATGGTACCCTAATAGGATGATATTCAAAAAGTAAAAGTTTGGGCGATCTGGGATGGCTAGGTATACTTGTATGTGTATTCATAATATATGTAAGTGATAGTGTGAGGTTCCTACCTCATGAGTAATGGTATGGATGATATTCATAAGGCTATTATCTTTTTATTCCGGATGATTTGTTGCATTGTGATCTAGTAGGGCGGTTTTAAGAAATTTTTCTTATCCAGGAAGTTATACTAAGTCAGTGTTTATGGGATTGTATAAGTTGTGATGACTATCGATGTGGTTGCCGTGCCTCGGGTTGTGATCCGGGCACGGTACTTCGTGTTGTGATGCAGGTATTTTCGCACTGCGGTGCGGCTGTTGGTGGCGGTGTTGCGATGCTATCATCGGTTGTGGTGGAGAAGACAGGATACTTATGAGACGAGTTATCAAAAGTGTATACCAGTTATATAGATTGTTGTTTTGTTTACTGTTGTTTCCTGTGATTTCGGTTTGGACTTATAATCTGTTGTTTTGTATATTGATGTTTCTTACCAGTGTCTTCTTGGGAGTGAGGGTAGAGTATGATATAAAAGAGAGTTGGGTATTTTTCCGTTGTTGTCATGGTATAGTAATATTCTGTTAATGGGACACAGTTGCGAGAGGTTGTTGAAGTACTTTTGAACTTCTTTTAGAGGAGGCAGTGGTTGACATAGTAATGGCAAGTGATTTGTGGAACATGTGTTGTACTAAACTGGAACCTGCTGGTGGTTCATAATCTTTTATTGGAACAGTGAATATAGGGTGTTGGAAATTAGTATCATGTTAAGTTCTGGATGAGTTTGCGGTAATAAAAGAGAGAACTTGAGGATCTAGTGAGAGTGTCTGTCAGTTGTGGATCGTGAGTTATGATTATGGAGATAAGCATGTATAGAGGACTATGTCCTTTTGCGGTAATGTTGAAGAGTTGGTGTAGTATTTTTGCTGAGGATTTTATGGTATAGATTAGATGGAGTGTAGAATGGATTGGGGTATGAGGATTGTTAGAGAAAGAGAGACCTGGATATAGGAATGGTTGTACGTGTTGAGTTTATAGTGGGTTATCATTGGCATGCGGTGGTAATGAGGATTATGGAAAGTATAGCAAAGGATCTAGTATTAGTGGGTTACGAGGACAAAACACTTATCTTAAAAGGAGTAGGATGCAACAAAGAGAGTTTGATGGTTGTACATGTTGCGGTATAATTAGAAGTTTGAGCCTTGGTGTAGAATAAAGGATGGATTTGTGTTGTGGTTGATATTATTAATGGTCATGGCCGTGCTTGTATTAGGGTGATGTTTAGGTGTGTGAGAATACTTCAATAGTGTTGACAGTTGGGTGATGATGTTTATCTGTGTGAGTAAACTTCGAGGACTAAGTTCATTTTAAGGGTGGTAGAATGTAACATTCCGTTTGGTGGTTGATCTTGCTTGGTGGATTATCTTGATATTGGATTCACTTGTAGATAATATGTTAGTGAGACGGAGCTAGCAGCGTTAGTGGAAGGTATTCGGTAGTGTATGGAGTTAGTGTCGAGAGGCTATAATTTAGTTGATACGATATCGTGAGCCATGTTGTGGAGGTAGGCATAGTTTATGGAGTTAGTGTTAGGAGTTCATGTTTTATAGGCTGGTTTTGAACTTCGGGGACGAAGTTCGTTTTTAAGGAGGGAAGATTATAATACTACGGTTTTCTGTACTGTTGGGTACTCTATCGAGTAAGAGAGTTTTGGTTTCGAAACAGTGTATTATCTGATGGGTACTCGATTGAGTAAGTGTAGTACTCGATCGAGTAGGGGTCACTCGATCGAGTAAGTCGGTTTTACGGGTTATTTTGCCGGGTTTTGTTAGCAATGCGAGAAAGATATATAAACACCTTTCGTTAGTTTCTTTTTAACTTTTACCTTTTTCTAAAACTTCACGAGACTTAAACAAGTTACGTTGCTTTCTCCTTCGCATTGCTATCAAATCCTAAAGGCTACAGTCGTCAGATCGTTGTAATCTTTACGCCGTTGAGACCGTCGTATTGTGGGTAAGATCCTTTCACAGTTTTTATATCGTTTCGTAGATTTTAGTTGAAACCCTAATTGGGTATTTTGGGGGATTTTGGGAGTATTGTGTTTGTTAGATAATAATTGTATGATTGTGTGATTATAGAAGGTCATTTCGTCGAAGAACAGTTTTGATTAGCTGATTGTGACGATCTTGGTCAATTGCTTTTTCAGGTAGGGTTTCCCTACTCAGTTATTAATTACATTGTATTTGGTAGTTGATTGTTGTTGGTTGTTTACTGTTGTTGATCTTTATCGTATTGGAATTGGTGATTGGTAATTGTTGTTGTATAATGGGTTGGATTTGTTTATCTGTGGCTCGCGAGGCGCGTCCTCGGCTGAGTGGAGTCACTTGCGGGATTGGCTTCACGCCCTTGATTCGCCCTATGTGCAACCCGCGACAAAGGGGATGTGCACATTAAGGAACTTAGGTTTTCGCTCATAGTTGATGAGCGGGGATTTGGTGGGTACGGCTGCGGTCCCCCACCGGCGGCATGGAATATTTGTTGCGATGGGTATTCTGGCAGGGCTACACACTTTAATGTGTAGTCAAATGTGTGGAGATGTGACGAAGTTGGGTGATCTGTATATTGTTATCTAACTTGTTTTGTTTTGTGTAATCAGTAACTGACCTCAGTAAATGTTTTAAAAACTGTGGTGATCCATTCGGGGGTGGTGAGCAGTTGTCTAGCAGGTATACTGTGGATACGCGTGGGATTAGCTGGGGATGGAGTCGCCACGAGTCTAATAGTAGTCTTCTACTGTGTTATCATAATACTTTTGTTACTTTAGTTGTACTTTGGTTTTAGAACAGTTATACTTTATTTTACAGTCGGTTTTGATGTAAGCACTTTAAACATTTTATCTAAATTATGTTCTTTTATGGTCAATTTGATATACATTGTCTCGGGTAACCGAGATGATAGCACTTTCACGCATTAGGTGGTCTTGCTAAGGAACCTTGGTGTATGGGGGTGTTACAGGTACTTTGGTTTTATGAGGGCAAAATGGCCCCCATCTGTCGTCTGTAGCACCTGATCGCGTAGAAGGAGATGATGACGTTGTCACACGAGGCGGATCAGTGGCATTACCTAGCACATCATCTTCCGTCATTTGAGCCCTGGTCCTGTTGATTCAGTAACTCATCCTTGAAACACTAAAATAAACAATAAAGCCATTAGTTCTATAGAATAGTAAAGGGAAAGAACATATAGTTATATAGTAAAGGGATAGAGTTTTTCACAACATTTGCACAACTAAAACCAAAAAACAATATTTAGATATCAAAACTCATAAGATCCCTAGGTTTTGTACTAATTACATAATACCATCCTTTTTTCATCTCATCTTCGACATAAAAAACTTGTTTTGCTTGACACGAGAAAACCAAAGGATCATCGGCCAAATTTCGACTTGTGTGCATTAACTTAGAAAAGTTGACACACACACTCCCATATTTAAACTTCTTAACACTTTTGTGTATGTCAACGCAAGCACAATTGAACATTATAATTGTGCATTGGCTAAAATAATCTAGCTCATAAATATCTTTTAGTTTCCCATAATATGTTTCAACATCAGCTTCAACCACAACTCCAGAATTTTGAGTTCTTTTCTTTTTTTCACGATCGACCGTTTGGAATTTATATCCATTGATCATAAATCATGTTATCCTTTTAGCATAATTATTTAGACCACCTGTCAAAGCTTTCCTAAGTTGTCCTTCAGGGGTACTTGTATCTAGGTTTTGCACCTATGACAACAAACAATTGTATCAATATGAGTCATATCAAACTCACAAGCTACATTTCGAAGTTTTAAACAAGGGGGTGGACCTGTGCTTAGAACCATTCTGCAAATTCTTTGATAATTCACTCGTTTTCATTACTTTGGGTAACACTCAGATGCACCATCTCTCGTTGCTTGTAATTAAGAAATTCGCTTTTCAAGATTAGAAAAAAAAAATCATTACAAGATTCTATTAAGGATTATAAGGATGGTTGATAAATTATAAAAATTTGAACAATCTCTTATACTTACAAAAGAACCTCTTTCATCTCATCGGAATGAAGTAATATGTAGCGATGAGCTTGTTTTAAACTTCTGTCAGGGCGTACTTTTTGTATCATACCAATAACTCTACCACCAGAGCGATACAAATAATCACTCATGTCTTGACTACCATCATCATTCCTCTTCGTTCTATTAAAGATAGTCTCAATACCTTCTAAATACCTTGAATAAAATGTGATCGTCTCCTCAAGCATATACCCTTCGGCAATTGATCCCTCTGGCTGAGCTTTATTAGTTACGTATGATTTTAAGTGAGCCAAATACCTTTAGAGAGTTCATAAAATCTGTTCAGGAAAATAATATAAATATCCACTTAAATAGTTTCTGATATTTACCTTTCAATAGGGTACATCTATCTATATTGGAAAGGTCCACCAAGTTTCGCCTCCTCTACTAAGTGAATCAAAGGTGAACCATAATTGTAAAAAAGGTAGGCATAAACTCCATTTCCATACGACATAGTATTAGCACAATTTTTGACTGAAGGGCATTTTACTCTTCGTGTTCAAGCGTATGCGAACAAAGAGACTTGAAAAAGCAAGATAATTCCCCAAGTAAATCAATAACTTTAGTAGCATTGGATGCCCTCAATGCCACAGGAAGTATATCTTGCATTAAGACATGATTGTCGTGACATTTAAGATTATTGAATTTTCTGTGTTTCATATTCACGCATCTAGAGATGTTTGAGCCATACCCATCAAGAGCTCTAATCTTTTGAAGAACTTTCAGAAATCGCTCTTTCTCCTCGTTGGACATGGTGTATGATGTTGGAGCCATGTATGGTTTTCGATTAGGTCGATCTTGCATCCAAAGATGTTCCTTTATGCCCACGTTCTTTAGACCTTTTCTTGCATTCACATTCTCTCTACTCTTATCCATATCTAAAAGTGTACCCAATATATTGTCACACACATTTTTCTCAATGTGCATAACATCTAAATTATGTCTTAATGGGCTTTGTTCCCAATAGGGCAACTCAAAAAATATACTCTTCTTACTCCACAAATTATGATTAGTATCTTAACAGTTGCTATCATTAACCATGTTAGTCGACACACCAACTTGCTTTGCTCTATTTGGTCTTTTCAATCGTTTTGTAGTCTTCCTATACGTATATTCAATCTTTTCTTGTTGTCTTAAGACATCAGAACCACTTATAGATTTTGGAGCACAGCCATACGCTATTGTTCCGTCAAAAAAATTGGCTTCAGAACGATAGGGATGATCTGGATCCAACCAACTCCTATGTCCCACATAGCAAATCTTACCACCAAATCTTCCGGAATTAGTTGAATGGGTACAACGTGGACAAGCATTATAACCAGCAGTACTCCATCCAGATAACATAGCATATGCCGGAAAATCGTTAATAGTACTATGTAATGCTGCTTGAAGTTTGAAAGTTTCACCCTCAAAGGCATCAAATGCATCAACACCGCTCCATAACAACTTCAACTCAGAAATTAAAGGTTGTAGATACACATCAATGTCAATTCCTGCACTTGATTTCCAAGAATAATGCAAGACAAAATAAATGAAGAGGGTTTCATGCACAACCATGGTGGCAAGTTATAAGGAATCAAAATAACTGGACATGTGCTATAAGTGGTATTCATCAAAAGATATGGGTTAAACCCGTCACTAGCTAAGACTAATGTAACACTTCGAGGGTCATAGGCAAATAGAGGATACCGAGAATCAAATTTTTCCCACGCTAAAGCATCTGCTGGATGTCGAAGTTTTCCATCTTTTACACGTTCTTTATGATGCCATCTCATATCTTCTACTGTTTTAGATGACGCGTAGATCATCTCTAATCTAGGAATGAGGGGAAAATACCTTATAACTTTGGTTGCTTCACCCTTCTTAGCTAGACCTTTAACTTTTTCACCTACGACTTTTTTCCATCTTGATGTGGGACAAACATTACACTCCTCTTTGTCACTGTTATCCACCCAAAATAGCATGCAATTGAATGGGCAAGCGTGAATCTTTTCATACCCGAGTCCTAAATAATTTATTATCTTCTTACCCTCATAAAAGTTTGATGGAAACTCTCTTACTTGAGGAAATGCTTGAAGTAGAAGTTCAAGTAACTTATTAAATGACTCCTTAGATCAATGAAACATACATTTAATATGGTATAAGTGTAAAAGAAATGAGAGCTTTAAGAAAGATTGACAGCCTTCGTAAAGTTCCTCGTTTGCAGCTTCGAACAATCTTTTATAGTTAGTGTCTTCTTTATTGTTGAGGTTATGGGGGTTGTTATAATAGTCATCAGTCCTAGCACCGTATGCGTGCTCAAACTCATTATCGGACTCACCAGAAGAACAAAACCCCATAGACACATCATCAAATTCAGCTTCTGTTCCTTCTATCTATTTCTACCGAGCCAGTAAAAGTATTATCATTTTCAAAATCTTTAGAATGGTTAGGAATGTTAGTCCTATAAACTGAATTAAGTAAACCTTTCATATCATCACGACCAACTAAGGGTTCTTCTCTACTTTCTCTATGCAAATGATCAAGAATGTCACTTTTACCATGCCAAAACAAATCCGTATACTTCTGGTAAAACCCTTTGAACAAAATATGTCCCTCTATGTCACCCAGCGTGAAGTAATAACGTAACTTACAACTCTTCATGGGCATTTTGTTTTCCCTTCTACAAGACTTTCTTTTGCTAACTCAATAAACTTCCTACATCCATTTATGTAATTGGGATGGTAATTTGGCAAGGTAATCCACCTAGTATCCATGACTACACATCATAAAGATTGAATACTAATAAATCTCAGCACATTAGAACATATAAGCGCATACACGAGATCGAAATCATTACGTGATGTCAAAGTAACAAGGGACTTTAATAATAACTGAAAAGTAAAATAGGAATTTACAATACCTAATAATGTAAAAAATATTGAAGTAGCGTCACTGTCCAAACTTTGGTCCAAATTCCAAGTATCCGGATCCCTTCATGAAATTCAAGACAACCAACTGATAAATTAATATTACAATATAAAGAATTAACGATATAATTCGGGACATAAGAGTTTTATGAACAAATATGACACTAAATAAATATTTTGAGCAAGTAACAGGCTCCATATTCGGTAATTTAATATTCCGTCACCGACCTGATAATACATGTGGTAGTACAAATGTAGAATACAGGGTAAAGTAGAAAGTATGCCTTATATTTTCTAAATCAATCAGAACATATCTGTGACACCGCACTAGGGAACAAATCTCAAACAAACAGAATTAATAATAATTAGAGCCCTTACTCACATGTTGCAAAAAAGGATGCATCATTCATTCTTGATGTTTGCAGACACACGAGTACAAAGAATAACTTCTATTCAACAAAATTCACTCTATATTTAAATTCTTAACTGCCCAAAGCTAAGCAAATCAATAAAACTTCAACACAACAATTCAGGATATTCAAATGCAGTGCCAATAAAAGAATGTAATAGAAAATGGACATGTTGTATAACCCGTTAATCTGTAATAATTCGACATAAACTAGTATTGAAATTTTTTACAAAACTGAATGCTGATCACAGTATTAACGGGTGAGTAAGCCCTTACTGAATGCTGATCAGAAAACTGAATGCTAATCAAACTTAAAAAATTGACTGTGTAGTTTGGTTTTTATTACGTCCTTTTATGGGGGATTTCTCCTCCTACCGAAATACTTAAACCATTATTCACTTCTAATTCACCTATAGCTAGCCAGGGGGACAGAAACACTAATGATGCTCCGCAGTTTGATATAAAGACCCTAAGAAAGGCATCCAGTAACTTCTCGGATGCAAAAAGAATTGGTGAAAGTGGATTTGCACCAGTTTACAGGGTACTACTAAGTCAAATACTTTCTACTAAATCAAATACTTTCTGAGCTCTCAGGCAAAATGCCCAAGTACTGAAAAATTGACGGAACTGATGATACTTAGGCTTAGAGGAAACAAGTTTAGTGGTCCTATTCCTACGGTGATATGCTCCTTCCCTCTGCTCCAAATTTTCAAATCGCATTATTATTAGGTATTTAAGTTCTAAAATTCCATTTTCATTTCTCTAGCATTCCCGTAGATAATGAAGGTCAGTTTACATACTTGAGCCAAAATTTGCAATTAACAAAGCATAAAAACACCAAATAAAATAGAAGCGTTCATAAAGTTTTGATTTCCTTAGCATACCATTTCATTCAAGATTATGGAAAACTAGGCCTTAATAATCTGGTATTAAACAGACAAATACCATGAACATGGATTATGTGTGTGCCACAACGTCACTTGTTTCTTCATTCATTTCTGACCCTAATTCCGGCTATGCTTCTGCTCATTTTAATGTCATGGATGAATTTCTCATGGTGCTTACTTTGGCTCCCAGTAATAATGCGATTCATAGTTAGCTTATATTTGCTTTTGACTTGATTGATGAAATTCAAATATGAACTGGTTATTTGAAGATTCATTGGTGTTTAATCGAGTATATTTCACGGATTTGACTTCTAAAGGAGACGTCAATGTTCACTACATAAGGATTTAAGTTGACCAAGCACTTCGTTAGGTTAGTTGATTTTCAATCTCACTTAAACCTTATAGTTGAGAACATTTATGTATCCGAACAAGCACTTCAACAATGTTCACTGCATAAGGATTTAAGTTGATTAATCAAAACTTTATGAAAGTCACCCTACTCGTGGGTATTACCAACATCATATCCTATATCCCTCTATTTCAACTGAGATGAGTAATTGAGAAAGATGGACAGGACATGAATTAGGTTTTGATTAACTAATTAATTAGGATTTTTTTTGTTAGGTTCATATACCTATTATTAGACTCTTCTAATAGTGAACTAATTAACTTCTTAATATATGTTCTTTAGATCTAGTGCATGCATAACAAAATAAGAGATTAATAAGAAAAACAATGTCCCTTACATTGTAGAGTAGTTCAAAAATAAGGGCACAAATAAGGTCACCTTCCTTATTTGTTCTTGAGCTATAATATGTTGGATGATCCTCCAAAATCCCAATGTAGCGATCCTCCTTTGATTGCACCAAAGACTAATCCCTTAAACTACTATATTAATTAACTAGATTAATATAGTAGTACCCTTAAAATTAATTCTAATAATATACTTATTACTACACTAGTAATCTTATATTGTGATTAAAATTTATGATGAACAATTTCTTTTTTCTAAAACAAGTTTAGAGAGAAGTGGGAGAGTTGTGTGTAATTTCCATGTAAGGAGAGCAATGAATGAAGTAGAGAACAATTCTCTTATAGAAAAGAGGAGGGAAAACCGGTGGTACAAGGGCAAAATGCCAAAGGATGGCATCTTCCCTTTTGCTTTTTGTTTTCACAAGAAAATAGGATGTGTAAGCAAGTATGTATAGGTATGATTACATTTTATTTTATCTCATAAAATAAAACAACCACAATCCACCACAACTCCCTCCATTTCGGTCCACTTGACATAAAATGGACTACCATTTTATTTTGTCAATTTGTCAATTGTCACACAATATGTCACATGTAGTATGTTACATGTTATTAATTAATTTAATACATATTTAGCAAATAAATATCATTTTATAAATTAGTTAAATCAAATACAACAAATTGACTAGTGATACTTGATCACATAAATAAAATGGGTCATATAATTATAATTCACAACATCTTGTAATTATAATTAGCCATTCATTCTTATCTCTATTGTTTCACCAACAATAATCAATTTTAGTAACAAAGTATTTCAATTATCAAAATGAATCTTATTTAATCCAATTACAATAAGATATAAACATTCTCTCTCACAAATGAATTGTTCAATTTTAAGGAATTGATTAACTTGTATCGTCATACAATTAATCAATATGTCTATTAAAGGAATTGACCTTTAGGTATGACCTTAAGGGATTAACTGATCACCACCGTCAAACGATAGTAATGTCTAACTCTAGTTAGCTGATCATTACTGATAAATGTTGATCAGTTGACTATATAAATGAACCATCCCTTACGTATTCTTAATATGAGATTTAAACATGTGATCGCACTATTGTTGAGGACACATATTCCAACATTTTTGGGGAAAAAAAATGAATTGAGTAACAGATGGATTAGGTCGGCAACTGGTGAGGAAGGAGATGACTGACAAAATTAGGGAAAAAGTTTGGGGAATTAATAAGATGGATAGGTGGGTATTGTGTAAGGTCTGAGGAATAAAATCAAGGAAGAAACTAAATTAGATTCTAATTTTTTTTTACCATAAGATGAAAGGTAAGAAAATGAATAATTGTTCATATAGAAAAATAATTATTTGTATGAATAATATAAAAATATGAGCATATAAGAAAAGGTATGGAAGAAGAAAATGGAGATTGATGGGTAAAGAAGATGAAGATTGTTGGATGAACAAGATAAAATGGATAGAAGTTAGTTTAAACGGAAAACTTAACAGAAAGTACTACTTGGGTTACAGCGTAGAATAAGTAAGAGACTTCAGGGGCATAACTGAAGATTTTGAAAAGAGGAGGGTACCGTGTAGCAATTGAAAAAAATTTAGAGGTACCGTGTAGAATTTCCCATTTTTTAGAGCGTTAAGCAGTTTTTTCAATAAAAATGATTATTATATCATTAAAATGGATATTTGGAGGAAAAATAGGCTGACGCTTTGTCTACCATAAAGCATCGAGATCGCAAGGGATTTGTCAGTTTATCAGAGATCAGTAATACATAATGCAATCTTAGAAAACTGTATGATCAGGTTTAGCAGTTTATCAGAGATCAGCAATACAGAATGCAATAACGGGAATTCAATGTGACATCACCAAGAATGAAGGATCTGAAATTTTGCATTCATAATGTCACGAAAGAGAGAGATATGTATATGGTATACGACTACATACAGCCGTAAAGGCATTAGTAAGATCATAGAAATAGGAGGATTTGAAAGGAATAGCAATAGATAGATTCATTTTCATTCTACTAGCGTAAAGATTGAACGTCACTGTTGTATCCATTTTCATTCATTTTCATTTTCCTTCTTTCTCCATTACCCTCCCCTTTCCTCTTACTTAAGTATGAGCAAAGAAATGATTGATGAGACAAAGAGAGTATTAATTCGATGATACATGAATTTCCGTGGATATATATGACAACACAGTAAAACTACGCCATAAAAAGATTTGCTCTTGTTGTTGTTTGCTTTACCATCACCCTAGAACCATTAGGCATTAGTCTCGACAGAACCAACTAATGTAATGAATGAGTTCACTTAAGTCGTAGCTATAGGAAGACAACTTTTGTAATACCCCGTATTTTAATGATAAGTTATGAGAATAGTTTATGTAATTTGATAATTAATTAAAGGCATTTCTAATAAAGAATTACAAATAAGACGAGAATTAAATAATAAAATAAGTAAAACAAGTCGGGAATTGAGCTTATCTAATAATTGAGTATTGGACCATGTGACATTAAGTAATTGGACTGAAATTTAGTATAATAAGGTTAGAGTATAATCGGGATTTGAATCGGAAAATAATTATAATATAATATGGAAAGGTAATAATTATATTATTACTAATAATAATTTATGACAATAATTAATTAGTAAAGATAAAATAAGGGAATCCTACCTATGATATATGTAATAATAATAATATAATTGTGATAATAATAATATAGTGATAATTATAATAATGATAATTCCTATACTAATTAGAATAAGGTAAATTATATAGTTTCCTAATGGACCTCGCTTTCTCTATAATCCTACCCTATAAATACCCTATTAAATCTGAGAAATAAATCACAAATTAAGAGGAGAAGCTTTTGGAGACGGAATTAGCAAGCGATAATTATTAGGTAACAATTTCTAATCTTATTTTATTTTCTTATACAGCTGATTGTCAAACGATCTTAAGACACTTTGAAACTAACCCAAACCTTGACGGAATGAGACCAAACTTTGGGAGGTGGTTCGTGGGGTTGCAAGGCTTGGAATGGGTGTAGTGGTGGTGTCAGAGATGGCCTAGGGTGGCGGTGGCAGGCGGCTAAAGGTGGCTGGTCAGGGGGTGTTGCGGGTTAGGTCGTGGGTATTTGTAGTGGGTAATTGAACCCTCTAATGGTCGAGTCTTGACCTGAGCATGGTAGGGTTGTGATGGGTGGAGGTAGTCGACCACCTTGGTGGTGTCTTGGTGGCCGGAGATGGTGTTTTGCGGCGGTGGTGGCTGGAAAACGTGAGAACAGGGGAGGGGTTTTAAGGGGATTGTTGGTGTCGTTCTGGGTGGTTGTGAGCTGCCGTGAGTGGTCGGGGTCAGTGGTGGGACCACCGTCGGTCAAGGGAGACCACGGTGGTGGCCACTGGTCGTCGTAGGGTGGTGAGAGGAGGTGAATAAGGGTGTAGTGTTGATTGTGTCGAGTTTTGAAGGGGGCTGTTAGGGCGGGGTGTCTGGGGGCTGCTGGTGGCGGTTTGGGTGGTGGTCTTGGTCTCAGGTGTTCGTCGTGGTGTGGACTAGGAGGTGGCAGGTTTGGTCGGGGCTGATGGTGGTCAAGGAAGTCGTGAAAGACGGTTTTAGGAAGGGTAGTGAAAAACGGTTTCGACGCAATTGTATATGGTTTGTGTTGTGGGTTTTCACGGGGATTCATGGGATTTGGGTTTTTGGTTTATTTAGTTTTAAGACGGGTTAACTCGGGTATTAATAAGTAATCGGGTTTTGACTTCAATAAACGGTTTTTTGAATTATATTATACGAGATTATAATTGACGTAATTAATTAATTTATAATAAGTGAATCGAGTTTTAATAATTGTAAACCTTTAATAATTATAATAAATAAATTGGTTTGAATAATTTGTATACTAAACGGAATAAATAAATGAATAATTGAATTGAATTGAATTATAATATTTTGATTAGGTGACGGTTGTGAAGAATTATAATCGAATCGGATTGCTTTATTTATTGGATTGCTTGAGCTGCGTAATTGGAATTGCTTGTCAGGTAGGGATAAATCCTACTAAACTTTTACTCGATAATGTTTGTTGGATGATTTATATTAAAGTGAATTGATCATATGAGAATTGTGTTGGTTGATATCATTGAAATTGTTGGAGGGGAGAATTATATTGTAAATGTTGGTCGGATTAGTTATAATGGAGTTACTGTTATTGCATCGGTTATTCAGTTTAATACTGACAGACATCCCTTCGTGGTGATGTAGATTATTATTGAGGTTATATTGGCAGACGTCGTGTAAGAGCCTTCGGGTGACGTATTTCATATTTATTCTGGAAGACGATATTTTATCGTATTTACTCGAGGCAGGCCCCAAATTGGTCTGCAGGCCATCTGGTGGATATTTAATCAACTATATGTTGAGGCAGACATTACCTTTGGTAATGTAGTTTGTGTTTACTCACCTTCGGGTTGAGGCTCCCCCGGCCAGGGATTGGCGGGATGATTAGTGTAACGAGTATTAAATGAAAGGAGCACGTTGTCAGGGGGTTGTGCAATGAAACAGGAAATTGGATTATTTATCGTATGTTTTTTGTTGTTAGTCTTTATTCCTACTCAACCTCGCGGTTGACTGTGTATTCGTGGACACCTGGGGTGAACCATAATGGGGAGCAGATTTGACAGGTACTAGAGATTAACTGACTTGGGAGCTTATGGGAATGCGTGAGGACTTGGACAACCTACCTAGAAGTCTAGACCACATAGAAAGTTTTATCACTTTATTTATTTCCGCTGCGAGTTGTAATTATTTTATTTTAAGTTTTAGTTAGATAAATCGTAATAAACATGTATTCACTAAAGTTTTAATTTAAAGTATTTTGGTTTGTTGTACTTTGTTATACACTACCTCGGGAAACCGAGATGGTAACAGTCCTATTTATTTGGGAATGTCTAGCTAAAGGCTCCTGAATAAATGGGGGTGTTACAACTTTATTGCCCAACTAACGATCTTGTATGAAAAAACAATCCCATAAATTCACCACATTAGAACTAGCACCATATGTACAGGTACACATTCACTTCAAGCAGTGTTGCAGTTAACAAAAAAAAAATTAAACAAAACCAATTTCACCTCCTCTAAAATAAATGATTTATCGTGTTGACAAAGGCGCAAACCGATAAAATGCTAACTAACCAGATGACAAAGACGAAAACATAACCATATGCACTTTGAATGCTACAATTCATAAGGCTCTCAACGGAAGAAACAAATACTCAAGTATTCAACAATAAAGCTCCAAACTTTATTGATTTTCCAGCTGTTTCAACCTTTAATCAACTCAAAGATTCAATCCTTACGGGAAAACCATGAAAAACTCTATAATATCGTATTTGGGTGAAATAGTAAACGTCAACTAGGGCTTCTCTATGGTACTCGAAGTCTATAATATCACAATCTGAGTTTCAATTATAAACCCGGCTAACCGTGTTTGACATCATTGTTCTTAATATGAAACAGCGATGAACAGTACATAAAACAAACAACCATGACCAATACACAAAGACCTGCGATGACAATAAAACAACAATTGAAAGCAATAATAAATTGATTAATTACGTACCTATTCAGCTGATGACGATGATCATCAATGAGAATCGCGATTCAGTGTGATAAGCAATTGCGAGAAATGATGAATATACGACAACCGAATAGTAACTGAATTTGATTAATTATTTGATTGATTATGAGAATTAGGGGAGAATAGTAGGTCTGCAAATGAATTAGGGTTTGAAATGAATTTTTTTGGGGAGAAATTGAGGAGACGAATTAGGCATTTAGGCAGTTCAATTTTTTTTGGGGGAAAAACAATTGTCGGGGAAGGTGAATGTACACAGCAGGCGCGAGAATGAAAATTTTGTTTAGAGTTAGCCGTTTTTTTATTAAAAATTATTATTAAATTACTAAAATGGTCTATGAGGGGGAAAAATGGGTTGACGCCTTTAAAAGCGTCGACCATAAAGTGTCGGGAATGCAAGGGATTTGTTGTAGTACTCCAAAATCCTCCACTCGCCACAATAAACCGAATATGCACCATATGCCAACATGTCTTTCGACACAATAATAAACAACCATGTGACAAGAATCCACTTGTTTACTAATAATCCAACCAGTAAATTGACAATCTTCCCAATTCACGTTATAATGCAACTAAGTGATATCATGATGCCAATTCCACTTACCCAATCACAACATATGATGAACACCCAATATTAGTATGCAACCAAACCTTAATTACTTACTTACTCATGTTATCATGCAACTACCACATGTATTATGTAATTCATGACAACTAATGCAAAAGCAAACACTCATAATATCAAAGCTAAGTAGGGAAACCTTACCTCTTGCAAATTTCCAAGTAATTAGGCAAGCAAGCTAGAAGGACTCCTTAATAAAGTCTCCTCCTACACAATTAATTAACTATCACAACAAAATACTACAATATTAGTAATACTAATTAACCCCTTAATTAACCCACTTAATTAGTCAAAACCCTAACTAAAATTCTACAAGACATCATACTAAAGAATTAGGTTTACTAGTTAACGAATAAAGGAAAAAAGGTGAGTATATACTTACAAGTGTAAGCAAATGACAAAGGATGTGAAGTAGAGGACAAATCTTCAAGGGTATGGCTAGGATCTTGAGTGGATAAGATATGAGAGGGTTTTCGGGGATTTTGAGAGATAAGGGATGATAGTGTTTATGCGAAGTGAGTGGAAAAATCTGAAAAGAGAGCTTAAGTATTAAATCCCAACAAACAAGGCCCAAATATGGACCGACACTCAATCGAGTGTACGGGTCGAGACCAATTGGCACTCGGTCAAGGGAATCACACTCGATCGAGTGCACCAGCCACTCGGCCGAGTGATTCGGTATCAGGATCTGGTCTAAAGTGTACTCGATCCGTCTACTCAGTCGAGTAGACTTTCCACTCAATCGAGTACTCAGCTGTACTCGGTCGAGTGCACTGCTATAAATACGGGGTATTATAATCTTCCCCCTAAAACTAATTTCGTCCCCGAAAGTCATACCCGACTCAAACAAGGTACTTTTAATACTACTACCCATGTCTCAACTACGCTCCAAAGGAAGGTCTCTACTACCCAAGACACTTACACACTCCCATACATTGAGATAAATAACGACTACCACAAATAACAACCGACTATGAAGGTGTAGTAGACTAACTAAGCAAAAGAAAGAACTTGCACTTGCGTAATAGGTGTCACCCCTCTAAAAACAAGGTTACGACCCCGTAACCGAACTCATACCTGCTCGAAAAGGTGAGGATACCGCTCTTTCATTGCTTCCTCGACTTCCCATGTAGCCTCTTCCACTTGGTAATTATACCATAATACCTTCACAGACACCGTTTTGATAGCTCGGTTTTGTCGCCAATTCCGATATCAAAAATAATTTTTAAAACTCCCAATAGTATAATGAAGGGATTGTTTGCAAAGATGGGGTAGATGTATACTTAGTTGGTTTAAGTCCTTGTTTAGTCGAATAACAAAGAAAGTGGTGATAATAACTAAACTACGACTAGAGAAAATAAAAACGGGAACTAAGATAATTAATGATTTGTAAACAATTGATGAAAGATTAGGGTCTATGGGCTCCCTTAAGCAAGGTAAACTAGATGTGTGTGTCAACAAGTCTTGGGTAATTAAATGCCAAGGATTATAGACTAATAATTTAGTCTATCGTAAAGTATAACACAAAATCATCACAATGCATTCAAACTCATCATAAACATACTATCAAGTACCCACATAAACTCTCATCTATGAAGATACTAAGCATAAATTGAAGAAAGGTATGAACTTTCATACACACAATTTGTCAAACACCTTGTATGTATGTTTACAAAGGCAAAATAATCATCCAAAACTCAAATATTAACAACCCATATTAATAGCTTAACCCTCACTTAAGTTCCCTCTAAACCCTAGAGGGGAACTACTCATTCATGGTGGATGAACAAGTCTTAACAAATGGAGAACAACACACAAACATAACAATAAACATTATGCTAATTCAAAAAACAATTAAAATGAAACAAAAATGTAATTAAACAATTGAAATCTAAAGTAAACCAGGAAGAAAATTATACACATACTTAGGAAAGATTGAACCTTTGGATTAATAGTGGAAGAAAATTTTCAAATTCTTCTCTTACAAACCCAAATACTAAATTTAAACTATTGAACTAAGCTAGATCTACATTAAATTGCTAAGTAATTAGTGTTTGATTAAGGAAAGATTAGTACTTGATTATGGAAAGGTTAACATAAATTGGAAAATGATTAATAGTCTATGGTTGTGTTTACAAGTGAGTTATGAGAGGGTATATATAGTATTCCATGAAATTCGGTCACAAATGAAGGGTAGGTGCTGAAATGCGTCATTGCTCCTCTGTGCCGGCAGCAAGCCCAATTTTCTTGTGGCTTTCTTTCATCGTCAAAATTGGCTAAGTATTGGATGTATGTCTCTGTCGGCTGGCCGGCTGCCGGACACATCTTCTTCTTCTTTCTCTCCTTTTCTTCATTCTTTTTGAGCTCTCTGCCCGGCCAACGGCTACCGGTGCCTCTGCGAGCACCGAGCCATTTTTCTTTTTTGGCACAATTTCTCCATCTTTTCTTCTAAGGCATAAGGGAAGGGTTTCCTGCCTGCTGGACGGCCACCGGCCTACCGGCAGAAAACTTTCCTCAACCTTTTATTTTATTCTCTTTCTTAAAGGTATGAAGGGGGTTCCCTCCCGGCTGGCTGGCTGCTGGCCTACCGGCAGCGAACTCTTCTCTACATTTCCTCCACTTCTTCTCCCATGGAAGCTCCTTAAGACTCTTTTCTTGCTTCCGTCCTCCAATCCCGACTCATTCCCTACAAAAAGAGACGGACACATATAGTATGGGAGTAATGACACAAAATGTAAACAAAAGGAATAGAAACCATCCCGAAACGCACGGAAAAAGAGGAAGAAATGCTAACCAAATAAGCACGCATCAAACCTCCCCACACTTGAGTCTTACTCGTCCCCGAGTAAGTAACCTAAACAAGACTAGGATCCTTAACCAAGACTAATAACTTGCACATTGTTTTTATAATATCCGAGTTGGGTTTAGGTTCACCCGGAGCCCTTATAACTCACAATTTGACACTTCATGAGGAGAAGTGCCTTATTGGAAGGCATGTAAGGTCTTGCTACAAAACTTTTGATTCAAAATGCTCTAAATTACTAAGTAATGTATGGGAATGGATCAATCAAAATGCACACACACTTGCCTCATTCAAGTGGGATTTCTCAAAAACGAACAAAGAAAGTCTTTAGGGGAGGATGTCGTCTCAAGGTCTTACCAAGGTGTCAAACCTCTAAATCTAGCTCAAGTGACCAACATTGATAACATGGAATGCCTAAGAAAAAAATTCTAGGCGGGGGAAAAGGGAAGTACGTTGCTATACTCCCAAGATTGACACGACACACACAAGATTCGACTCCATATCAAGCCGTTGACCAAAGGAGACCCAAGTACCGACTCTTACGGGTTTCACTAGTCACTCATTGAAGAACCGGGTAATTTTATGACAAAAGTAGCCAAAATCACTTTCCTAACTCAACTTGCGAGGCATGACCGCATTTTAATATGGTACTCCATCCAATATCCGCAAGAGAAGTGTTCAAATGATGCACATACAAGAGAGACAATCGGGTTATAACGGGGCTTGGATTAGGTGAGAAGGGGTTGGTGAAAGCACCGTTTTAGGACATGTGGGGCTAGAGTTCGAGTAGTCGCCACATATAACCAACTCACTAAACCTTACTGAATACAAAAGAACTCTCCACAAAATTTGGCAAAGGTGGTCGCCATTTCCAAAAAATCAATTCTTTTCAAAACAAAATTCAATTGCAAATGTCATCAACCCTCTTATTAGACACAAATACTTCATTCTTTTCTTTTCTTTTTCAGTTCTTTTTCTCTTTTTTATTTTGATTTTCTTTCTCAGATTTCTCATCATTTGTAAACCTCTTTTGCAAAAAAAAAGTAGCCAAAATTGAAGCACCGTCACATTCATATGACCCCAAAAATAATTTACTCAAGGAGAGTCAAAATTCCAACCCAAATATACCACCACCAAAGGACTACAACGATGAACTACTCAACAATTGGTGAGTTGTTTATGGAGTGTAGTGTATTTTGTTGCCAAATAAAATGACAAGGCTAGGCACAAAATGGGTTAACAAAAGGGAAATATGACATAAGGGTTAAACAAAGGTTATGTGAGGTTACTTTATTAGATAAACATTATTGTCTTAATATGCACATCAATAATTCTACGACATCAAGGAACGAGCCCTATACTTATGCGTTTTGACAAGACACACCACGTAAGGAGGAGTACACACAATTCCTAAACGGGACCGGTTTGATGGACGATCCGTATGGAGGCTATATCCTCACATTTGAGTAGTTTTGTCGGTCCTAGGTCGAATCTCGGGCCCAATACAGTCTCACAAGGTGGTCGAAACTTGGTCATTAAGCTAGTTTTCCCGGGTTTTTGCAAACAAAAACCCTAACATGTGTCATCAAAAGGTACGAGCTATCAAGAGGGAAATGACAGGGGCAAAACGGTTTTCATCATTGGCGACATATGCCCTCCATATTAGACTCTCTAAACAACTATATACAAATAAGATGCACGTGTATAAAATGCAACTAACATACATGAACAAGCTATATGAATGCAAGAGTGAACACATATATACACATCTACTCTAAATGAAAACAATATCTAGTCCTAAAAGTACACCAACAACACACGCATATCCAAAAAGTTCCCAAAAGGAACCTCCACATCACATATCCAGTCATCCTCCATGGTAATATATACAAAAAGAAAAGGAAGGATAAAGGAGAAAGGATTGGAAGAATTTTACCAAGCGTCTTCTCCGATGCTTTGCGTGTATTGCTTATCAAAATGGTTAGCAAAAAGTAAAAAATACAATATATCCAATGCAATCTTTATTGAAATTTTTTAGTTTTAATGAATTTTTTGAAATTTTCTTAAATTTACAAGTATTTACAAATATCTACAAAGCAGAAATTTCCCTCTCCACACTTAAGTTTGACATCGTCCTCGATGAAACGAAATGTAGGGAGGAAATAAGAAAAAAAAAGACATATTTTGTATTTTGAAAATTTACTTGAAATTAAAGAACTTATTTTTGTTGTTTTTGAAATTTGGGTCTCCAGCCCACACTATTTACAACATTCAATGGCGAATGAAGTGTGGGTAGGAGGCAATTTTTTAAAATAAAAGAACATATTTTTGGATTTTAAAATTTTTTTGAAAATAAATAACATATTTTTTTATATTGGGATATTCTCTCGTGTACCCCTGAACTTTTTCGTTTTCTAAGGTGTACCCCTCTTTTTTCACAAAATAAACATTGACCGACATTAATTCTCGGTAACGAGTTCAGAAAAAGGTAATTTTTTTTTCAAACCAATTATCTCGTCAAGGCCTTGAATTAGGAAAAAATAATTCACCGCTTTTGAACTCGTAGCCGATAGTTATCGTTGGTCAAAGCTTTTTTAACGAATAAAATTTGACCGACCATAATTCTGGACTACGAGTTGAGACGTTGGTGAATTCTTTTTCAAACTGAAGACCTCTTAATGACGGTAAATTTGAAAAAAAAAAATTATCGTGTTCTGAACTTGTAGCCAAGAGTTATTGACGGTCAAAGTTTTTTTGCAAGAAAAGAGTGGTACATCTTAGAAAATTAAAAAGTTGAGGGGTACACGAGAGAATATCCCTTGTATTTTTAAATAATAGAATTTCCTCCTCACACTTATTTATTTACATAATTTCAAATGGAAATAAATGTGTGGAGGAAATTCGAAAATGAAATATATGTTTTTGGAAATTTTTTGATTTTTCAATTTTATGAGTTTTTGAATAAAGTGCAATGCATGCTCTATTCTAAATGCAAAATTGAAATACGATGCAAATTACACTAAATGAATGCAACTACATGTGACAATATATTACAAGAATTTAAATTCAAATGCAATCTTATATGAATGCAATTACATGAAACTATTTCTAATATATTACAAGTAAACTAAATGCAAACTATTCTAATATGCATGAGAGATTTTGATTTAAAGAGCCATACTTGTGCTTTGGATTTATGAAGGGAGCTAGGCAAGCCATCATTACTAGGCTGCCTAGGCATCGGTCTCGAACCCTGACTCATCTTCCCCGTCCTAGGGGTCTTGGATTAGATCGTCGGTGCTCATGGCCAGGAGGTCGCCACTAGCAATCATCACTCCCCCTCCCATCCCCGTCATATCTCTTCCTCCCGACCCGGAACCATCCACATCGCTCCCAAAGTAGGGTCTCACCCCTCCAAACCATTCGGCGTCATGCCCCTCTTGTTGTTGTGAAGGAAAAATTGGGGCGGAAAAGTAGTCCTGTTGGAGATTTAGGTCTGCATAGACGATGTCGCCCTCATTGCTTTGGTAACCAGCGTCTGCCCATAAGTGGTAGCAGGGATGTTTTGCATTGAATGGCACATATCCCCGTCTACAAAATTCGTCGTAAATGGGGAGTGACCTACGGCTTGGTCAAAGTAAAGGCAATCGAGCTTTCTTCCCATACTTTGTCGTTCACTCGCCGCCGTTTGCATGTCGAGGTTCATATTTTCCATCCACTCGACTAGAGAAGGATGAAGAGAAGGTGGTTGAGAGAGTTGAATTGAAGACCCCTCTCCTTCTTGGAATGCCCAAGGTGAGGGTTATTGGAATGGGGGAGTAGGTATAGTGTAGCCCAAAGTAGACTCGGTGGTGTCTCGCCGATCCCTTCGATAAACTATTGGTGGATCCGGTTATGGGTCGGCCGCTTCTTCCTCCACCT
This sequence comes from Silene latifolia, assembly GCF_048544455.1. Taxonomy (NCBI): domain Eukaryota; kingdom Viridiplantae; phylum Streptophyta; class Magnoliopsida; order Caryophyllales; family Caryophyllaceae; genus Silene; species Silene latifolia. The sequence goes on from NC_133538.1 coordinate 97,832,775, forward strand.
CAAGTTCAAGTCGGTAGTACTCTTCTTTAGGTTTGATTTTCATTATCCCAACATTTGGAAGCGGGATAGAATTCCGCTTTTGGACTCGCAAATACCCAAGGCCGTCCAAGGGGTGCCTTTTAATCCAGTCAAGTGAGTGCATCATGTAATCTTTGGTCAAGAAGGTCTCCCTGGGTAAATAGTTCAAGGTGGACAAGTCCACCATCACGTAAAGGCATTTGACAATACGGGTGATAACATCACCCACATAGAGCGGGACTCGTTGCCCCGAAGAATTTGAATGTTTCATTTAATGAAGAGCCATATGATGCGCTATGTTGATACGCAATGGCACGGGTTTAGTGAACAAGTAAGAGCACAAAATTTCAAGGTCATCGGTTTGGAAATACCACGGCTCATCCCTTGCAAACACGGTACACCCCATAAATCGTTGCCATATTCTAATCGGGGCATTGTGACATGAGGTTGACGCCTTTTTCAACCCGACTTGATCATCAAGGCCCGAGATGTCCTTCCACGCCCTAGAGAAGTAGAATTCCGCTGGCACCCTATAAGACGGTGCATCCTCCAACCCTAATATTCTAGCAAGTCGGGAGAGGGAAATTGAATGGTCCCTATTCATAACATGGAAATGTAGTGCCGCTACCATTCCGGATTGTCTATGTTTGTCAAGGCGTAAAGAACTAAAAAATTCCCATGTGAGTCGGGGGTAGGTTCTTTCTTGTAGGTTGTACATTCCCTTCATACCTACCCCTTTGAATAAGGCTTCCGTCTCCTTATCTAGACACCAGATTCCGCATCGAAGGGCGAAAAATAAACCTAGTTGGGGTGAGGGGACGATTTTTGAGGAGCACAAATTTACCTTTTTGAACGCCCATCACAAATTCGACGGTAGGGAAGTCCGGATCAGGCATAGTGTCGGAGGATACCTCCACCATATGTTGTGCTTGAGCCCTTGCAATATCTCTCCTTGTTCTTCTTGTACCCATTTTCTAAGATTCGAGAGGTTGGTAGTGTTGTTTGGCTGGTGGGTTGTTGATTGGGTGAAGGTAGGAGAAGGTTTGGTGGTGTTTTAAAGGAGTTTTGAGGGGGAGGATGAGTTATACTGAGGAACAAGATGTAAGAATTCGAAGAAAATAAGCGTTTGCGTGTTTTAATAAATCGTCATTTGGGGTTCCCTGCCGGTCTGGGCACCGGCTGCCGGTCCACCGACAGGGAATCCTCGGCCTTATCTTAAAATTTCGAAATTTTCTTCAAATTTAAAAGGTCGCGCTGCTGGTGGGGGCACCGGCTGCCGGTCCGCTGGTAATGACCTCTTTTCCTTCTTACTTTTCTTCGTTTGTGCTTCAGATATGTGTTCCCTGCCATTGAGCCGGCTGCCGGCCTACCGGCAGAGACCAGTCATCTCCTCAAATTCTTGGTGTTTTCCTTATACATATATATCCCTACAAGTAAACCGACTGTCGGCCTACCGGCAGAGGACACTCCTCCACTTAAATCAGACAAGTTTTCAATGTAGGGGTGCTCCAAGCCGGTGAGCCGGGTGCCAAAGTACCGGCACGCACCCCCTCCCTTACTTCAATTCAACAAATTTTCTTCAATTTGAAATTGTGCTCGGTTGCCGGCGTGCCGGTACGCCGGCAGAGAGCACAAATATGTTATTTCCAAAATTTTACAAGTCTTTAATTTGAAATGAGGTCAGTGCCGGTGGGGGCACCGGCTGCCCATCCACTGGCAGGAAGCTCCAATAGCTTTATTTTCACTTGTTTTCCTCATCATTTTCAAACAATTAAAACCCGACTTCTTCATTTAGCCCATTTTCTCGTGTTTTCCACTTTCAAACTGACGCATCATGTCGGGAATTGGGCCAAATGAAGGTTATGCTTGTGTTCCTCATTTTTCCACCAAACTACTTTCACATGACAACCCGTCATCAAATCTAATTTGCACAAGTTGAAAATTCATCCAAATTCACTCATGTCCTACCTAAATGCATGTAATATTTACAAAAAATGGTGGTTCTTGAGGAACTCCACCAAACCTATCATTTTGGAATAGCTTTCAATCCAACGCCTCCTCGGGGAGTGGGTCCCCTGAGGTAGAGTACTCCTATGGTACCTCTTTCATCTCCTTGGTAGTATCTCTTCAACCTTTGACCGTTGACTTTGAAGCTTCCACCTTCTTCGCTCCAAAGCTCAAATGCACCATAGGGAGAGATGTCCATCACTTTAAAATGTCCCGACCACCTAGAGTGAAGCTTGCCTGGGAATACTTTAACATTTGAATTGAAAAGAAGAACTAGGTCTCCCACATTTATCTTTTTATCAACAATCATGGCATCATGCAACTTCTTTGTTTGATCTTTATAGATCCTTAAGCTCTCATATGCTTCCAATCACATTCTTCGAGTTCACTAATTTGGAGGAATCTCTTTTCACTAGCTATGTCAATATCGAAATTCATCTCCTTCAAAGTCCACCAGGCTTTGTGTTTTAGCCCAATGGGTATATGACAAGGCTTTCTATAAACAAGCTTGTATGAATTTGTTCCATAAACAAGGCCGTTCTTAGAGCCCACAAGACATCGGGGAGCTTTTAAGACCAATCTTTCCGGCTCTTCTTGGCCACCTTCTCCAATATAGCTTTGATTTGACGATTAGAGACCTCCACTTGCCCATTTGTTTGAGGGTGGTAGTCAAGAGCGGTCTTATGTCGCACTCCATGAGATTTCAACAAAACCTTAAAGGTGATTTTTCTAAAGTGAGAACCGCCGTCGCTAATGTCAACTCTTGGGGTTCCAAACATTGGTAATATCGTGGTCTTAAACAACATAATCACTACCTTTGAATCATTGGTTGGTGATGCCACCGCCTCTATCCATTTGGAAACATAGTCAACGACCACTGGGATATATTCATTCCTGCACGAGTTTGGAAAGAGCCTCATAAAGTCAATTCCCCAACAATCGAACAACTTAATTTCAAGTATATTGTTGAGTGGTATCTCATTCATTTTCCCAATATTGCTAGTTCGTTGGCAAGCTTCACAAGATTTCACTAGCAAGTGTATGTCTTTCAACATGGAGGGCTAAAAGAACCTGCCTTGTAGCACCTTAGAAATAGTTCTTGAAGTAACTAGGTGGCCACCATAGGCCGAGTTATGGAGCCTCTCCACAATTTCCATGCCCTCCTCTCTTGAAACACGTCTTCTATACATACTATCACCATATTTTCGGAACAAGTGAGGGTCATTGTTTTGGTAAGATTTTACCGACTAAAGATTTGTGAGTCAATGCGGCTATTCTAATTAAAATACGATATTAAGATCTGAAGTAGATTAGTACTAAGAACATAGCGAGAACGAAAGTAAACAACTAATGCGAAAGAAAGACAAACGGAAAATAAAGAGAGACAAACGACACAAGCAAAATGGTGACGCGGGAAACCCAAAATGTGGGAAAAACCGCGGGGGGAATGGTATCCCACCAATGATCCACTAATAGTAATAGTATCTGTGGGTGAACCTAGTGTGTTAATGATATTAATTGTTGCAGGTGGTGAATGATAATTCTTCGAGTGGAGTAAATGAGGGATGCCCTTAAATCTGATGTTTGTTGCTCTTTTAAAGCCTTTCTTGGAGTGGTTGCACATGCTCCCTACATATGCTCAACCATATGCTCCACTCCCTACGAAATAGGAAGTGGTTGCAGACTATGTCAAAGCTCTTGCTGATCACCGCACTGTTCCTGCTGACCATTTCAACGTTCCTGCTGGATGTTTGTTATTTATTCAAACGTGGCCTTTATATCACTTGAATGTCCAGGTTCATCCCCCCTTGTTCTTCCTTGCATCTAGCAGCCCGCTGCCTTTTTGTTGATCCGTGTGCCTTTATTTTCTCCAATTGTGAGTTGCCACATCATGCTTAAAATGAGAGGGTATTTTTACACATATAATTACCCCCAAGCAACTGCCAGGTTCTGTTCTTGCTTGATGGATGCTGGGAGTTGCTTCACTCCTGGATGCTGCATGTAGTGGTGATGTCATAGCGTGACGTTAGGCTACTTGCATTCTTATCCACTAAGAATGACCGTTAGGGGTCTAATCAGTCACTTCCCCTCAATAACTTCCCACCTCCCCCACGTCTCCATTCCCTCCATTCCCCCCCCAACCTAACTACCTCCCTTAACTCCCTTCTTTTAACTCCCTCCTTTAACTCCCTACAGTTATAAATACACCCCTCCCCCTCCCACTCCCACTTCCCTTATTCCCGTCTTTATTAACCTCTTTCCCTAAAACCCTTTACTCTCCATCCCTTCTTATAAAATCTCCCTATCCATCAGGTAAAACTCCTCACATTCTATTCTCTCTCTTAATTTTTTCGCCTTTATACTTCGCAATCATGGTTAAAAAGTCTATCCGCCGTACCGTTCCTCCACCTTCTCCCTGTGGGGGTCCATCTGCTGCTGCTCTCTCTCCCTTCTAATCCTTTTGGATCCTTGCAGATCACTATCTGTGCGATTCCTGCTTTGCTGACACCCCTCTCGAGGAGGTGAGAGAGAGGTTTGGCCTTGCGCAGAAGGTCAAGACTCACATTCCTCAGCCTGGGGAGGCGCCGGATGCCCATAATCCCGGTTGGGCATGCCTGTACGAGTACCCTTTTACCCAGAGTTTGTCTTTTCCCTTCCCTCCTTTGGTGCAAAGAATCTTGCGCTAGTATAGGTTGGCGATCTGCCAGCTTGCACCTCATGCATAGCGCGTTCTGGTCTCGCTCTGCATCCATGCTTAGGATCACGCTCTGGGAATTGGTCTGGGTGACCTCGCCCTGCTCTATACTTTCAGGCCCTTTGTTACCGGGCTTATCACCTTGAGGTCTTGAGACCGCAGTAACCCTAGCATGATCCTTCCTTCCAAAGTGAGGGATGAAGGCTAGAATATGAAATTCATCTTTGTTAAGATTGACTCTCTTACCCCCACCCCGAGTACTTATTTCATAAGTGGGAGGGGCTCTAAAGGTAATTTTAGTTTTTGGGTGTCTGTTGTTTTTCTTTTACCTTAATGTTCTTACTATTGTACTGCTGCAGGTTTGAAGCAGCCAGTTCCCTCAAGATATCACAGCGTGGTTAGCCGTTTATTTGCTCTCCCTGTGACGACTCGTTCTTACCCTGGTGTACTTTCAACCCCTGTTGGTGCATCTGCCTTCGAGCCTCTTGACATTAGTGAAGGAGAGCAAGAGGAGGAAGAATAGAGAGAAGAAGAGAATAAAGAAAAGGAAGAGGAATAAGAAGAAGAGGGAGTTGGTACCTCCACTAGTCAGCAAGAATCCCCAGCTGCCGAATTCCAGATGTTGTCTGGTAAGGCTTCATTTTTTATAGGTTTTCGTTCTTGCTATATGGTCATTTACGTTTGTGTTCTAATTGTGTTCCTATATTAGGGAATAATCCTGTTTCCTCTCTTTCCCTACTGGATAGAAAGAGGAAGCAAGTTGCTTTTGCCTCCACCGGTCCTTCTCCCAGGAAGAGGCCATCGCTCCCTACTGAAAAGGAGCCGGTTAGCACGGTTGTCCCTGTTGAGGTTGCTCCTCTGGCTGAAGTGCCTCCTAGGCCACCCCTGCCCAATACTTCCACTGTAATATGCCTTCCGAAGGGGTATGGCTCCAGTGGGGTGTCTCTCTGGCCTCACATGGAACAGTTCCTGCTCCCTGCTACTATCCATTCTCTTGGGAATACCCCTCTTCCTGCTTTACTAGATGAAGTTCCTGGACGAGCCCTGCAGGTACCTTTTTTAATTCCCTTTATGTTTCACTGGTCTATTTTGTCCGTGCTACTGATTGTTCCTATTGCAGGTTTTGCAGGACGGCCTGTTCCTGCGCAAGGAGGTTGCCAGATTGATGGGGGGAGGTGAACAACCTCAACGTTAAACTCGGAAGGTGGAGGCAGATCTGGCGCTGGCTAGGAGGGACAAGGTGGCTGCCAGAAGAAGCTGGCTCAGGAGAAGGCAGCTGCCCAGTAGCAGCTGGATGCTGAGAGGAGGTTGGCCGAAGGGCGTATGAAAGAGGCTCACAAGGAGGTGGAACTGCTGAAGCACCTGCTCTTGAACTCTAAATTGGTTTCCGCCTGGGAAACAAAGATCAAATGCATCTAGGAGTTTGAGGCGGGTGAACACTCCAACTTGAACCTTGCTGAGGAGGAAGGGTTGTTCAATGCTGCATATCCAACCAAGCCGGACTTCAGCCTCATCAATGACTTGCTGGGTGGTGATAATGGAGAGACCGGCCCTATGACTGAACAACCAGCTGTCGCGTCAGTCGAGGAGGAAAAGGAGGAAGCCCTCGTCGCCCAGGGAGAGGAAGGTCCGACTCGAGGAGAGGCTACTGTGGAGCCCAACATCCTTGTAGATGTTCCTGCTGATGCCGCCCCAGATTCTGCTGCTGCCGCCTAGTTTAAGCATTTAAATTTTAATTTTTTATCTTGAGGTTTTGTTGGGCACCCTATGTGGTGGCCCATTGTAATCCAACTCTTTGGTGCCTGGTAGTTTGGGCACCTTTTGGTACTTTTGTTTTTTCCTCGTAGAGGGGGCAAAAATACTTTGCTTTTCAAGTTCCCCCTGCTAAGGGGTGTTTATGAATTTTCGTTTTGTTCCTTCTGTTGTTTTACTAGCAATTCTTTTGTTCTTTCTGTTTGTGTGCTGGCTTCGTACTTGTTGAGGTGTCTATAGTGGTTCAGGGAGCTTTCTGTCCATCAGGATGCTCGAATCCCTCTGTTTCGACCACGCGCACATTGGGTATTTTCTGCTGGAGAAATAATTTGCTAGTTCCTGTTCATAAGTTAGCCTACTAGGACATTGCCTTAACATTCAACTTACCATATTCACATTCAATCCAAAAACAATGTTAAAGCTAAAATGGAAGCAATTTCATAAATCCAAAATAGTTTGGGGAGCACAATGTGTGTTCCTCCAGAGTTTTATAACAACTTAAAAGAAATAGAGTTTCATTTTGGCCGTTTGAAATACTAAGTACGTTGCTTCCACATTTTGCTCCTTGTGACACCTGTGACATTGACACTAAGGGAAAATAAGAAAAAGGGTTTTGACTCAAAGGATTTGAAAGATACGTTGTAAGTTGTCATTTCCTTAGTAGTACCTGCTGAATTTAGGAGACTTACGACATGCGTACTGAACGAAAGACCTTGCCTGGTGACTTAGTTGTTCCTGCTGTCAATAGAGATGTTACTGTTAGACCAATGCAGGTGGTACAGTCAGGCGGTACGAAATAAAATGATTAGTTCTTTGCATATGTACCTCATGAGAGAGTGAGCTGTGGCTCCAGCAAGTGGGTTCTGGGGTTGTTCCCCTTCAAGCGATGGCTGCTTAATCAAAGACACTTTTAGCAAGTTAGTTCACGTTTTAAGGTTTCTGGAGTACTGAATGTTAGGAATCAAGTGTCCTGGGATGTACCTGTTGGAGGTGGAACTTCTCGGTCCTGCACCTGGAACCTCAGATATAATACTTTTTAAGGTGAATGATGTTCCAGGATCTAGGGACAACTTCCCCATCCATAGTCTCCAACTTGTATGCCCCATTACTCACGATGCCTTCTATGCGATAGTGACCTTCCCAGTTAGAGGCGAATTTACCTGCACTCTGATTCTTAGTGTTTGGGAATACCTTCTTGAGTACCAGGTCCCCTACCTGCAGCGTTCTTAGCCTTACGTTTTTGTTGTAACTCCTGGCTGTTGTCTGCTTGTAGGCTGCCATCCTGATTTGGGCGCTGGTCCTTGGCTCATCAATGGTATCCAGGCTGCTGTTCATTTCTACCTGGTTCCTCTCTTCGGTGGCATTGGCATATCGATGTGTCGGTACTTGCACCTCAGAGGGAATAACTGCCTTGGCCCCATACACCAGACTGAATGGTGTTTGACCTGCTGCCACCTTGGGGATAGTTCTATCAGACCATAACACGAAGGGGAGTTCATCTGTCCAGTTGATTCCTATTTCCTCCAGCCTTCTTTTAAGGTTGTTCATGACTATCTTGCTGCTGGATTCTGCCTAACCGTTGGACTGCAGATTCCTAGGAGTGGACTTAAACAGCTTGATGTTTCACCTGGCGCAGTAGTCTTCCGTTCTGTTGGATATGAATTGTGACTTGTTGTAACATATGATTTCTGAAGGGATGCCGTATCTACAAACTATCTTCCTCTTGATGAAAGATATCACATGCTTCTCCCGGATCTGAGGGAAACCTTCTACCTCTATTCATTTAGAGAAGTAGTCTGTCATTGCCATCATGTACGTCCAGTTTCCAGAAGCACAGGGTAATGGTCCCACAATGTCCATTCCCCATTTCATAAAAGGCTAAGGCGAGATGATCGGATGCATATGCTCTACTGGCTGGTGGTTGACAGGAGCGTGCCATTGGCATTCTTCGCATTTCTTGACGTAATCTATGGCGTCCTTCCTCATGGTAGGCCAGAAGTAACCCTGCCCTAGTGTCTTGTTGGACAGGCTCGTACCCTTGTGTGATTTCCACAATCACCACTGTGGTTATCACACATTACTGCATGTGCCTCCTGCATGCTAAAGCACCTCAGATAGGGTCCTGCCAAGGACTTCCTAAATAGGATAACATCAATGAGTACGAATCTGGAGGATTTCATTTTGATGCTCCTAGCGTCTTTCTGGTAAGCTGGTAAGACCTAATCACGTAGCCAACTAATGTAAGGCTTGCGCCAATCATCAATCTCTTCCTAGCGTGTGGCAGTACACAGTATCCCTGCTTTGTATGTCCACTGGGTGGTTGTAGCCTTACCGGCGTTCAGGTTTCATGACGTGTACTAGTAGAAAAAGTCCTATTGACATCGGTTATTTTGCCCCATATACATCGGTTTTGTGGCGATGTTTCTGGGGGCGACGTATATAGTATTTTAACCTAAACATCGGTTTTAAAAGCGATGTAAATAGCATACAATATACATCGGTTATAGGTGAAAACCGATCTTAATAGCATACAATATACATCGGTTGTAGGTGAAAACCGATGTTAATAGTGTGGCAATTGCATCGTTTTTGGTGAAAACTGATGTAAGTATTATCATTATTTACATCAGTTAATCCTTAAACCAATGTATGGTACATGACAATAACATCGGTTTATATTCAAAACTAAACTGATGTTAATACTTCCGTTAATTCATTATAGCAATACAAATTAATAATTGACCTGCAATTATATGCTACATGAATTACAACAGGACCTATTTCTGAATTTTTCATTCTTACACTATTAGCGACCTGTAAAATCAATAAATGTACAAATAATAACCCTGCAACTCATACTTTTCAATAATTCAAACACAACTATCTATTATAGCAAAAAAATATCATAGCGTATTACAATTCCGCCAATTCAAAGTATTTTAAAACACTATAAACTTTTACTGGGCATTCATGCATAAAAGTAGTGTTAGACACTATACTACACGCTCCTACAACGCAAAAAGTGTGTTGTCAATTACAATTTCTAGAAATCTAGACCATACATGCACTAGACGTTCTTTCCACAATAAAGCGACCAAAGCTTCAAACCTCGTTCATTTTCGTACCTGAAACACACTACATAAAAGAGCAAGGACAAGGATTAGGATTAGGAAGAGGTAGACACTTAAAAATACGAACAATATCTATACATAAGAATTCAGCCGCACTACAAATTTTAAGGTTTAGTGTTTGGAGGGGAAAAAAAACATTTCGAGACAATAGATCAAGATACCTTTTCTATGTCGTCCTCTGATGATGCATAGACGCATAGTGTATGGTAATATCATACAACAACTTCATAACATAATAACCGCACTCATAACTCTCCGGCTATTGAGGGCACTATATTTATACAAAATTAAGAGTTAAATGAAGCCTCTAACCTCATAGAATCTAAGATACAAATAAGCTACGGGCACAAGGTAATAAATTATAATTAAATAAAGTGACTTAGTACACTACGGTCACAAGTAAATAATTTTTCTCCCAGGCACCAAAAACATAATATAAGATACTCAACTAAGTGAATGATCAACCCATTGACACACTTTCAGCATATTATTACATGAATCACATATTTTACACGCCATAGAGAAATAATTGATGCACTACAAAAAGTATCGTACCAAACTACCATGTTGATTATGATTGAAGCTAAGATTGGACAAAGATAGAACACCAATATCAACTATTTTACTAGACGGGTCTTATTCGACAAAATACATGAGCAAAACAAAAACAAGAGGTGAGGTGGTAATACTTGGTGTAATTGAATTTCTAAGGATAACATTTACATACCTCAATCATTTTTATTTGGAGTTCATTTTTTTTGACATATCACGTGTTGCCGCCCTAAAAGAATACCTTTTCCAAGCCCTGAAATTGAATACATGAAAAGTAATCATATTATCGATCATTCATACATAATTAACTATAATTTAATGTTGTTAGCTAGTCGTTTGAACTTACCATGATAAGCAACTTTTTATCTGCCATGTCAGCCGTACAGGGTAGTACAGGTACAGCCTCTAGTCAGCAATACAGGTAGTACAGAATATATGCGAGGGGGGACTCGAACCATCAGGCTAAAACGTCTTCTAAACAAATGGACCGAATTAGTGCCAAATTGCCAATCTACTATACTTATTTAAGAGAGTGTCTCCTGCAATCACAAATTTGAACTTTAAAACAAACTCATTTATTTATTAACTTAACATGACTCAAAACATGAATATATACGGAGTTTTCACAAAATAATGCAAGAACTCCTCGTTCAAGGATCTGTGAAAACCTCTAGGGTACAATTTAGACATGAGGACTGAGGTGTTTTGGGTTCTGAAATGTGAATAAAGTGCAAGGACATCAAGGATGACACAATTACACAGCTAATATTGAAAAAACAAATACACTTTTCTGATCAATACTAATCACTCTTTACAATCTACCCATTTTTTACTGGAACTATGGTTAACATCATGAACAATTAGGAACAGATGAAATAATAGACCTTAATTTCATCAATCAGTTTGTATCACCTTTATGCCTCTCTTCTTAGAAGGCGATGGCTTAACTTAGCATGTCGACGCCACTTGAACATACAACATATCTATCTTAGCCAGGGCAAAATTTGCATATACAATGTCATTTTATGGACAGTGCCCCAAAACATTTATTCAATAAAATATGCATCTTAAGCAACTCTGTTTGATTTTAGGTCCTTGTCTTATGCTTTACTACTCGATACACTTACATGTTCACCTAAGAAAAGTTAAAGGAACGAACAATAGGAGTACCTAAAATAACAATAAACTATTTAGAGTTATCAAACCATAGACCCTCATCATGATCTTGAAGCATATAAGTTTTATCACGTAAATCTTGAACCGATCGACGCTTCACAGAAATGGTAGGCAGTTCATCAAGTTGATCATATTCTTCTTCGTCAAAATGCTTCATCAACCCGTCAATATTATCATTATCAGGTACTACATTACTATCCATATCAATATCTTCAAAGATTTTATCGTCATTTTGATCCCCGACATCAGTCTCATCCCCATCTTTATCATTATTTCCAGAATTTAAATGTTCAGTTTGGATGCAACGAAATAAGAGCTGATTGAAGAATCATTTAATAAAAGCAGATTTAAAAAAAATGGAGATTGTAGTTGGAAACAAGAAGAATTGGAAAAGCAAATAGAGGTAGAAGAAGAAGTTTAATTAAAGAAAGGAAAGGTAAAAGAAGAAGATTATATAAGGTAAAAGAAGAAGATTATATAAATAAAGGAGAGTAACCCTACAATAATCTAAACCCTCGCATCTATCTCTTCTTTATGCTTCCCTCTCATCTTCTTTATCTACTGGTCTAAAGACTATGGATATGGAGTAAACATAGTTTGAGTTTCAGAGAATGCAGAGCAAAATGAAACCACAGAACTTAAAGGCTTACAGTTTATGAACATCCACTATGTACAGTTTAATGCAAGCTGCCTAGCTCGATACAAAGAGTCTAATACGGGATACACATCTAAAATAATGTCTACTATATAGATTTTAAATAAGTACTGTGATAAAGGCTAGTTGATAGAGTAAGGAAGAAATAACTCATATCGCATACCCTCAAACTTATTCAGAATTTGCTAAGGAAGAAAGAACTCATATCGCATACACTCAAACTTATTCGGTTTCTGGGATTATTTTCATATGATGATATTACACTGAATATAAATTCTCAATTCAGTCAATAGTATTATTCAACTCAGCTTCAAATTTGTAAGTCAATAGTAAGGGTCCAAACCAATAATGTAATGATCAACAATGCTTTGTCATAAGTTAGATTTCCAAAAAGAAAAATTCAAGGATTTCATCTAATTTAAGAAAAGTTAATTCGGGTACTCGGTACTCTTGGATTGGAATTCTGTTGATGTAGCAAAGCAAAATCCCTACATGATGGAGCAGACGTAGCAGGTACGCGGGTGGCAGGTAAGGCGTTAATTTTGTACCATTGGTGGGTGATGGCAGGTAAGGGGTTAATTTTAAGTACGGGTATGATGCATTACAGCCTGTGGAACCAACAGTTCAGGCGTTGCATTCTGTGAATTCAGTCCTTGCTACTGTCAGGAAGAAGTCAGCATCTCAGAAAATGGGGAATGATAGGGTGACTCCGCAGTTTAATGACTCAGCAGGAGGATCTTTTAGAAAGAGATATGTCACCAGTTATGACCTCATTCCAATCATGGGACATGTGCAGCAACAACCTATATAGTACAACAATGACCAGCTAGTACAAGAGGACAAATTAGGAGAATCTAGTTGTTAACAATAATTTACAACATTTTAGATGAATTACTCCTCAAGTTATTTCCTTAGATATTTCCCAGCATCTAGCCTATATAAAAAGAGTGGAGTGTAGTCAGAAATTATCATGAATGAAATTATCAATCTTCTTGAATTCTCAAACATCTATTTTTCCTTTGTTTTACAATAAATCCTCAAGTGAATTACTTTTATTTCGCTGCAGGTTTACTCCCCACAACCTATCAATTCATTGTAATTGAACGGTTGTTATCAAGGTACATGCACCATCCCCCGCCCCTAATGACTTCCTGACTAGTAACACCTCAATTTATCTTTTCCCAGTTACGAAAAGCTTCACATTACCACCATTCTGAGCACCTTGAATAGGTTGGCTCGTTAATATGATAATTAAGTTACTAGATTGGCCAAGTGGATATCGATTTATTCCTCACAATTCAAAGCCACATTCGCTATTATTGAACCCTGCCTAAACCTACCACTATCAATACCACAATTTCTCCTAGTCTCTGTACCACTACGACCCCAACTCAAAATCAGAATCGCACAAAACCCATCAGATTTGGGTCATTCTAAAATTTATAGCCTGTTTTATTGATATTAGAATTTGTACTCATCATAATCAAATCATACAACATCATTTTCAACAACTTTTATTGATGTTAGAACCAGCAGAGATATCATAAATAATAATCCATTTATTTAGAGTTTGTACTCATCATAATCAAATGACATCTCAACATGAAGCAATCTTTTTTATATCCAACAAACGATAAATTGATCAAAAAGAAATATCGACATGAAGTAATTTAGAAAAAAATATTAAAATAAAAAAAAAGACAAACATTGGTAGCCTGAGTGAAGTTGCAGGATAGGTTGCAGACGTCTGGTGTGCGGGGCTTCGTCAGAGGTCTACAATCACCAATCTGCGGGGCTTTGCCGGCGGCGATGGTCTGGTGTGAAGGGGAAAGCCATGAAGGCCTGGTGTACTGTGCTTAGGGTTTTCGGGAAAATCGTTCAAGGTCTGGTGTAAGTAAGATGAAAGCGACGATTTTTCCGGCGACTGGTGAGGATGAGCGATGATCAGTGACGGTGAAAGGCAAGGTCGTGACCGTGGAGGATTTTGCTTAAGGTTTTGTGGGTAAATCGTCAAGGGGTTTTTGTGATTTGGGAAAAATGCAACTGAAGGGTCGTGGGTTTATTTTTGATTATTAGAGAAATAACCTCTATGATTGATAGGTGTGATTGTGTGAACAATGCAGAATCGTTATATCGGTTCACAAATAAGTAACTAATCGATGTATTGTTTATATCATCTTAATAGCTTAACATCGGTTTTACTAAAATCGATGCAACTTAAACAAATTAACATCGGTTTTATAATAACCGATATTAACAACGGATGCAAATAATAAAAATAAAAACAAAGAAATCGTTTTTGTTTTAAAACCGATGTTAATGACAAAAGTTAGATCGATTACATCAGTTTTAGTAATAACTTATGTTATAATAGCGATATCAATAGGACTTTTTCTACTAGTGCCGGTATAGTACCCACTGCCCCTGGAGTGAAGGCTGCTCCCAGGGTGGAAAGAGTATCTACTTCAACATTCTGATCCCTTGGTATCTGCTGGATGTGGAAGGAGGCAAAGCGGAGTTTGAGCTCCTTCGCCACTTCCAGGTAGGCTATCATTTTAGGATCCCTGGCCGTGTATACGTTATTCACATGGTTTACGATCAGTTGGGAGTCACTATACACCTCGATGCGGTTGATTTGTAATTCCAAGGCTAATTGGTGTCCTAAGATCAGGGCCTCATATTCGGCCTCGTTATTCGTTGCTTTGAACTCACTCCGTACTGCCTGTTTTATCTGTTCCCCTGAGGTGATTTCAGGACCAGCCCTACCCCTGCTCCCTTCATATTGGATGCCTCATCAACATGTAACTCCCATACCTGCTCCCCTTTAGCCTCACTTAGGGTCAAGATTTCACTATCGGCTTGTTCTTGAAAGGTGGGACTAAAGTCTGACACAAAGTTTGCTAAGGCTTGGAACTTTAGGGCTGTTCGGGGTTCAAATTTCAGGTCTTACCCACTCAGGTGGACAGACCTCCAAACCATTGTCCCTGACAGTTGGGGTTTCCTCACTATGGTTCTCAGGGGGTAGTTGGTCACGACTGAAATTGTATGTGACTCAAAATAGGGACGCAATTCGTAGGAAGCAGTAACAAGTGCTAAAACGGTATTTTCTAGAGATGTGTACCTAGTCTCTGTAGGTAACAAAGACTTGATTATATAGTATACTGGTTTCTGCATACCTTCGTGCTCTTGTACCAGTACAACGCTTACAGCCGCCTCTGTCACTGATAGATACAAGTACAGCGGTTCTCCCTGTTCTGGCTTAGAGAGAAGAGGAGGGGTGCTAAGGTACTGCTTGAGCTCCCTAAATGCCTTTTCATGCTCCTGCATCCACTCAAACTTCTGGCTCTTCCTCAGGATATCATAGAACAATCGACATCTGTCTGAGGACCTTGATATGAACCGGTTTAGGGCTGCTACCGGACCTGTGAGCCTCTATACGTCCTTTGGCTTCTGAGGAGATTCTCCAGGTGAGACATGTGTTGTTCTGCCTTCTCGGATTTGACTACCATATCATCAATGTAGACTTCCATTGTTCTCCCTATATCCTCCTTGAACATTCTGTTCACCAGGCGCTGATAGGTGGAACCAGCATTCTTGAGGCCAAAGAACATCACATTGTAGCAGTACAAGCCTCTGTTAGATCTGAAGGCTGTTTTCTTCTGGTCCTTAGGGTCCATTTTTATCTGGTTGTACCCACTCCAGGCTTCAAGGAAGGTAAGTAGCTCATGCTCTGCTGTAGCGTCTACCATAGAATCAATGTGCGGCAGGGGGAACGGGTCTTTTGGGCAAGTTTTGTTAAGATCTGTGAAATCAACACATATTCTCCACTTGTTGTTCTTCTTAGGTACAACCACAACATTAGAGAGCCATTCTGGGTAGTTAACTTCCCTGATATTGCCTGCTGCCAGGAGGTTGTCTACCTCCTGGTTTACCACCTCGTTCCTTTCAGGAGCGAATTTCCGCCTTTTCTGCTGGACCGGAGGAAAGCCGGGGTCTACATTTAACCGGTTTATAATTACACTTGGATATATGCCAATCATGTCGCTCTGGGACCAGGCAAAACAATCAATGTTAGTACGTAGAAATTCAATTATCTACTCACGGATGTTACCTGCACAATCAGCTCCCACCAGCACTATTCTGGCTGGAAACTGTGGGTCTAGGACTAATTCGTCGACTTCCTCCTGGGGAGGTGCGATATACTCCCTCTGGACGCACGGTTTATATAATTGCTATGCAGGTCCAGCTGTAGTGTGTTTCAGAGCGTTCTTGTAGCAATCCCGAGCGACATTTTGATCTCCCCGTATCTGCTGTACCCCCAGGGTGTAGGGAACTTCAGATTTTGATGGCACGTTGATGGTACCGCTTTTATTTCATGGATCCAAGGCCTGCCAAGTATCACATTGTAAGTTAACGGACCATCAATGATCAAGTACCGTACCTGTTTGTTCATACCCCCTACAAAGGTAGGTATCACTATTTCTCCAAGGGATTGTTTAGTTTCTCCGCCGAAGCCTACCAAGGGTACTGTCTTCTACACCTGGTCTTTCTCGCTGAATCCCATGTTATTCAAGGTTTCCAGCATTATCGGATTCACAGGGCTTCTTGTATCTACCAATATCTTTTTAACAAGGCAATTCCCTATAGAAAGGGTAATGATCAAGGCGTCGTGGTGGTGTTCTGCCTCATCAGGTACGTCTGCCTCGTTGAACGAGATTGCTGGTCGATCATGTCTACTGACCCTGAGGGAGAACTCTGGTTTATCTCCTTTAGTCTCGATTGTATGGCGCCATGCTACTGAATAAGTCAGACCACATATATCCGACCCTCCTGTGATGATGCTCACGACCTTTCAGTAAGCTAAGGTGGAGGTGGGGATGGTTAGGCCTGGTCAGAAGTTTTGACCTTCCCAGATTTCGCCCCCTTGGGGAGCAGGTGATCCAAGCATCCAACACTGTAGAGGTGCTTTACTTCCGTTCGTAGTACTACACAATATTCTGTATTGTGGCCAATATCATTGTCGTATTCACACCTCTTGCTGGCATCTCTTCTGTCGTTCTTCCTGGGAGTAGGCTTTTTGGGCCACCCGGCCCTCTGCCTTAGCTCCCTGATTTCCTTCAATACCCCAGCAAATCCAGTGGTGAACCCATACTCACTGAGCTTAGGTGGAGCCTCGGTGCTCTCTGTTTCTCCTGAGACTTTGTTTACCGTGTTCTTGCTGTAGGGTTTGGCTTTTTCATTCTTTTTCTCTGTTGTGATTTTTCTGCTGGACGACTTTGTTCCATACAGGTCCCTTCTATCCTCATCTTCCTCTAGGCGACAATTAGCCTATGCCATTTGCTTAACTTCCTCAAAGGTGGCACATGGATGCTTGGTGAGATCCTTGTGTTGGAATATGTGTCCTCCGACAATAATGCGATCATAACTGTCGATCATGATGATCACATGTTTAAGTCTCATTTTAAGAATACATGTGGGAAGTAATATTTTACAGTCAACTGGTCCACACATATCAGTAATGATTGGCTGACTAGAGTTTGACATTACTGTCGTGCGACGGTGGTGATCAGTTGATTCCCTTAGGTCATACCTAAAGGGTAACACTCTTAATTGATTATTTAATTGATCGTATGACGATACGAGTTAATTAAATTACTTAAAATTGACGGGCGATTTTGGAAGTAATATTTACGTATCTCATTGTAATTTGATTAAATAAGATACGGTCTAAGTAATCGAATTGTTATTACTTAGATGAAATTATTGTTTACGGAAATAATTAAAGCTGAATAAATAATTTATTATAAATACAAGATGTTGTGATTTATAATTGGTAAACCGTTTTGGTACAAGTAATTGTGAATTACTAAGTCGATTTTGTACATGACGTATTTTTATTAATACGTTGATTTTTAATATGTTAAAAATGCATGACAATTTTACATGACTTGTGACATGTGACAAATTGATAAATTGACAAAGATAAAATGGAACCCATTTTATCTATTATAGACCGAAATATGGGAGCGAGTATAATGTTTAATTTGTGTTAAATTATTAAGTGGAGAGAATAATGATTATAACTAGCTTATAGCCATGCAAGCCTAGTTTTTCTTGAGAAGAATGACTTGCCCATGCATTGGCTCACTCCTCCTCTCCTCTCCTCTCTTCCCACCCGTTTTCCAAGAGCAATATAGAGAGTTTTTCTCTATCATTATTCATTTATACTTTACATAGTATTTCTAGTGTAAGAAATACAAATCTCTCTAAGAAAAACTAAAGAAATAAATACTCCAAAATTCTTCTTCTCTTGGCCGAAAATTCAAGAGGAAAAAACAATAGTTTTGGGTCAAATTTTAGTTAAATTAATATTGTTCTAGTATTAATAATATTAATTTTTAGGAGGTTATCTTGGGTATAATTCCTTGGGAGAGATTCTAGGCTTGAATCATTTGTTCATCCAGTATTAGGAAGCTCAAGAACAAGTGAGTAGGAGAACTCATTTGTGCCCATATATCTGAAATCTCAATGTAAGGAAAATGATTTCTTCTTTATCTTTGTTTATGTTTCCATGCATAAGATCTAAATTAATTTTATGACTAAATTAATAGTAACTTATATGAATAAGTTGAGTATAATGAGATATAGATTTTTAACAAGCGGTATCTTGAGCCTTAGGTTGTTTGCATGCAAATCGGTTATAGTTTTTCCGAGTTATACGATTAACAAATAAAACTTATAAATTTGTGTTTATTATGATATATCACGAAATCAATTATGCATGTTAAAGTTTCTGGTCCTAAAATGTATTTAGGATATTTTGGTTAATTTATGGATTTTTATTGTTCATTTTATATATTAATGGCATTAAAATGTGATTTTATGATAAAAATGTCATTTTTGGACTAAAATAAGCTAAACTTCATTTTTTTACTGTTGTTTTTGAATATGTTTTCACATATATTATATTTGGATGACCTGTATTTTTTCATAATTTTATGAGTTCTTATGCTCGAAATATGGATTTTTCATGATAAAATCGAATTTAAATGGAAAAATAGGTTAATATGAGTTATATTTAGAATCTGGTAATATAAATTTAGTATGTTGTTACATGCAATTTTACAAGATGTGTGTAAAAGAATTGGCTATAATGAAGTCTTTTTTCATGATTTATGAATTTTTGATGAAAAATAACATAAATAGTGACTTTAATTAGTGAAAATTGCTAAAACATACTTCACGAGTAAGGAAAAACGTCACATGTTGCATTTTATCATATTTTTCAGATAAAAAGTGAAAAGTTCATAAAAAAAATTTTTCTCATATTTTTATGGTTATAATTGATAAATCCGGTAAACCGCAACATTGTTTTTCTCGATAAATTTCGAAATTTTTAACCTAAGGTTTTTGAACATTATGAGTGTCATGGTTTTTTTTCCAGAATGTTCATGAGTTTAAAATTTCAAATTTCAAATTTATTTGAAATTTTTATGATTTATTTGAAGTTTATGGCATTACATTGTAATTTTAAGTCATTTTATGAACAATATTAAGAAACATAAGTTAATTATTGTCAATATGTTAGTGAAGACTAATTTTGAGTCCTAAGATGGTTAGGGTAATTAACTAGTACATAAATATGATTTTATGTAATTATTGTGATTTTAAAAGGTTGAATCACGTAAATCCGTAAAAACCAATTAATATACCATATTGGCTCCTTAAAGGCGATTTAGCATAAAATTGGGCATGCTCATACATATTATAATGCTTCATTTTATTTATGATTGTCATAATTTTATTTTATGTAATTTTATTTTATGTAATTTTACTTAGTATGGCCTTAGTTTTAATTGATATTACACGAAATGTATGGGAATATCGATTCGGTTGTAATTTATTGTGATCTCGTATCACCTTTTTGTAATTTAATAGATTTATTTTATTTTAATTACACATGTATAATAGGAAGTTATGTAATTTGTTATGTTATTTATTTATTCCGGAGATCCTTG
This sequence comes from Silene latifolia, assembly GCF_048544455.1. Classification (NCBI taxonomy): domain Eukaryota; kingdom Viridiplantae; phylum Streptophyta; class Magnoliopsida; order Caryophyllales; family Caryophyllaceae; genus Silene; species Silene latifolia. Next base: position 97,852,779 of record NC_133538.1, read on the forward strand.
AAGATGGTGCCACTCGAGAAGGCGATCCATTAAAGACGGTGTTGCCTTGATATGCGTGCCAAGACCGAAGTTCAAGGGACCAAAGGAGTTGGTTTCCGAATTTGTAATAGTTAAATTAGATTTACTATTTTAGAAAGGCCATACTAGGATTTTTATTATGCTTTGCATTTTATTTATATGTTACATGCATCGCTAAATCACCATAACTAAAACATGCATTATCATTTTAATCGAGTTTATCGACCGTGTCAAATACAATTATCGTAGTTCACCGCTTTAGTTCACTTAAAACGTGATAGATAATAATTTGACATGACCTCTTGCTAAAAATAAACAATTGAGACTTAGCCTTACCAAAAAGTAGAAACCATGAAAACCTATTTCGTGAGGGAGTGCACTCGGCCACACCGAGGTACAAACCTTGTTACGTAGGGGAAGTGGGTGATAAATGTCTATCCACCGAATTCATGTTGATGAGGGTTTCATCGGCCACACCGTGCCCAAGTTAATGTGTGTTTGGATCATGGACACATTTATTCGAAATTTGGATTGAGCTCAACGAAAGTATTCATGACCGTAGTCGCATGTGTTCCGGGCTATAGATAAATATTAAAGTAATTTTATCGACCAAGAGTTCTAAAAGTAGAATCGATTAAAGCGTTAATCCACCGAGTTATATTGATAAGGGATTTATCGGCCACACCGTGCCCAAGTTAATATGAATTTGGATCTTGTAATCATTTATCAAGTTGGGTAGAGCTCACTAGATAAATGCAATAAAACTTGTTTAAATTAAATTTTTACGAGTGTTATTATTATTTGGAAAAGGACATATGTTTTATTCCTTCTATTTTCGTTTTGTAAACCACCTTTATTTCTCATAACAAATGGCCGCACCAAACACCAACGCCACACCTCTCACTAATGCTTCATGGCTCCGATCCTTCATGGATCGTTGTAAACTTGAAAAGAATGGGTCAAATTTCTCCGATTGAGATGCCCAACTCAAATTAGCCGCCCAAGGTGACGACAAGCTTCGTTACCTTACCAAGGCCTCTCCACCCGAACCTAATGCTAGGTCGAGTGCCGCCACTAGGGAAGCATATGAGGCTTACCACAAGGAGTCCACCGCAATAAAAAATGTGTTGATTTTTGCGATGGAGGCGGATCTCCAAAGGAGAGCCTTTAAAATGGGCACCGCAAATGAAATCTATTCCAAGCTTGTGACAATGTTTTCACAAACTCCGAGGATCGCCCAATATGAGGCGGCCTCGGCATTCTTTGAACTCGATTTCAAGGAGGGCCAAAAGGTTAGCCCTCACGTGCTCAAATTGTTGGAGCTAGTCGAGACATTGAAGATTCAAAAATTTAAAATCCCCAAAGAACTCATTGTAGATAGGATTCTACACTCCTTATCCAAAGTCAAAGCGTATGTTCACTTCCGGGTGAATTGTAACATGCAAGACAAGGACGTGTCTCTTGAAGAGTTACACAAGTAACTTGTGCAAGCCGAAAGAGACATGAGGTTGAATGTTAACCCACCTAAGGATGTGCTTTACATAAGCACCAAGAGCAAGGGGAAGTTCAAGAAGAATGGGAAGAAGGGTAAAAAGCAAGCTCCCACTTTCACCAAGGCTAAGACTTTTGAAGCTAGCACTTCCAAGACCAATAAGGGTCCTCTTGATAAATGCCATTATTGTAATGGTGTTGGACATTGGAAAAGGAATTATTCCAAGTATCTTGGTGACATCAAAGCTGGAAAGATCACTCCAGTAGGTAAATGACTATCCTTTCTTTTATGTTTCTAATTCAACTATGGTATTGTGATACAAAGTTGTGATAATGTATCTGTTTAGGTATTTTTACACAAGTCGATTAATTAGGGTCAAAGTAGTCTATATTCGTTGGTTGGATGTACGTTTGTTCGTATGTCAATAAGTAAATAGAAAAATTAAGTGCGTAATTTAAATTAACACGTAAGATTTGGTGACGCGGAAAACCTAATGTGGGAACAACCGCGGGAGGGACGGTACCCTGCCAAGTATTGCACTATATGAATAGGAGGATGATTACAATTACGGCACAAAGCTAATCCTGCTGGCCCTAGGCGTCAGGCCTGCAAGATCTTGGACGAACGTATATTATCTGTTCAGATGTGATCTTGAGTGTTGATGTATGAATGCGGGTGTTCAATGAATGACTTCTTGATTTGCTTCCTTGGCTATTTATAGGGTAAGAACCCTAGATATGTCCTACCTCAAATATGGAAAGGAAATATATTTTCCATAAGAACTCTTTCCAAAACCCGGACTCTCTTGCCAATTCTCCCTGATCTCCCTAACTTCTCCCTAAATTCTCCCTGACGCTTCTTTCCTTAACGCGGACGCTTCCTATGATGGGCTCATAATCATTCTTAAGACCGTTTCCCTTTTCTCCAACCGCGGGCTTCCTTCCTCCTCATCACTTCTTTCATAGTCTTTACTTTATTAAGTGGGCCTTCTTTATTATGCTATTTTTAGCCCAAACAGTTTGCCCCAAATTTCTTGTGAAGTACGCTTTCAAGTATCGAGCAAGGAATTTTACGTAACCAAATGCCAAAAAACCCTACGCCGTCTTTTTTACTCCTTCCCATGCAAGCCGCCCTTCTCCTTTTTTCTCGCACCCAACTCCCTCTCTCCTCTTTATAAACCGAACGTCCATCTTCCACTCTCATTAATCATTTCAAATCATTTCAAAAATACTTCCTCTTTCTTAAACCCTCAACCTTCCTTCTTTTCATCCTTTGCCGGCTCTACTACTCATCTTCCCCGTCTCCTTTATCAGGTAATCCTTCCTCCTCCCTTCTTTAATCTTCACTTTCTCTCTCCACCATGGGCAAAACTCGTCAATCCTCCACACCTTATGATTGTAATCTCGACCCCACTTTTCCTTCTCGGGGACTTTTTAAGCACCCCCACGACTGTGATTCTGCTTTAACACCGGCCGACATTCCCACGATCAAGAATCTACTTGGCCTTGGTGACGGGGTGGATATCGTCATCCCTGAACCGGGACAAAAAGCTGACGCCCTTCGTCCAGGGTGGGTTAGTTTCTACCTGTACCCGTTTAGATATGGCCTCCGTTTTCCTTTCCCTAAACTCATTCAAGATTTCATCTTCACCAACAATTTCGCCATGGCATAAATTTCTGCTGCCATTTGGAGAGTTCTTCTCTATTCTCTCGGCCGCCGGTCGAGTGATCTTGTAAATCTGTCAATCTGGGCGATCTGGCCCATATGTACAACATCAGCTCCCTGGGCAGGGGTCAATTCTCATTCCGGGGCCGTGGTGAGGCTCCCTTCAGACACATGTCAAAATCTCGTGATGAGAAATGGTTTGAGGACTTCTTCTACGCGAGGAAGGACTCCATCCAGCCTCCTGCTGATTACATTTTCGAGAAATGGGTTCTAACTTCGAGTAAGTAGTGTTCCTGTCACCTGATTTGTTTTATCTCGCTGCTTACTAGCTTACTTCATCGTCTTCGTGCAGGCCCCTGTGACCTACCCGTATCGGCGCAAAGATCCCTGCCTGCAGCAAGCTGCTTAGCATCTCTCAATCTGAGAGAAAGTTCCCAGACCTGCTTCCTGGTTTTTCACCTGCTTCTTTCTCCAATTCTCCTCAGTCAGCCCACATTATGTCTTCTGGTAAGACTTCTGCAACTACTCTTTATTTGCATGCTGTTTCTGCTGACGTTTAAGTATTCGGTCGTCTGAGGCTATGTATGCTTGCAGGTTCAAAAGTTGATCAATTAGAACTCATCCTCTAAAGTGCTAAAAGAAAGAGACTTTCTGCCAGCCCTGGTGTGGCCTCTGCCTCCAAGAGGAGTGCTCATGCCGCCTCTTTTCAGACTCCTCCCACAGTTTTCAGTTCTGCTGCACGTGAGCCCCTGGAGGTCAACCCGTTATCTCGCCATCCGCCTACACCTCCTGCCAGTCCTCGTGCTTCGTCTAGTGGAGGCATCATTGCTCATTTCCCAAAAGGCTTTGGGAATGTGGACAAGGTGCCCTACTGGACGGAGATTGATGATGCGTGTCTTTTTTATAAGGTTTTCACCTCATTTTTACACGCATTTCTGTGCTTTTTATGTAGCATCTAGCTACAAACACCCCCGAATATTCTACTTTGGTCCGTTTATTGTAATTTGTAGGAATTGACCGAAGAGGAGTTAAATCGAGCCTTAATTGCCCCAGTTGTATGCATTCATGGAAAATAAGGAGCCGGAGCTTGGAAATCTAACACTTAGAAGACGCGTGAGCTGAGTTCGGGAAGCAATTCAAGGTCTAACGTGCCTATATAGCTCGATCGAGTGGTTTACTGCTCGATCGAATGCTTTATATACTCATGATTGATCGATCGAGCAGTTTAAGGGGTCGATCGAGGAGTTTTTGCAAGAGGCACTCGACCGAGTGGTTTATTTCCATTCGATCGAGTGGTTTGGTTATGATTTGCTCGATCGAGTAGATTACTTCTACTCGATCGAGTGGGTTCCTGCGTTTTAGTTAATTTCCGCCTAATTATTTCATGGGCTTTTGTAATTAGTCCATAGATTAGGTTTTAGGATGGATTTTGAGTATAAGACTGAAGGAGAAAACTACGTTACTCCTCTCTCTTCGCATTGGGTTCGTTCCCGGATTATACTTGTCACTGTTCTTGGATTTTATTCTTCCTCTACACTTTGCTACTCGGATTTGGATTCTACGATTGGTATTATCATTCTAGTTTTATTCTTAATCTTATTTATTGCGTTAATTCTTTTTCCCTTTATTATTATAATTGCTTAATTGAATTCTTATTAGTTTCATCATCATGCTTAGTTTTAATTATCTGGTTGTCCTCATTGTTAATTCGATGATTATGAGTAGCTAATTTCCCTATGCTAAGACTATAGGGGATCCATAATATGAAGGGAGAGTAATCGATTTACTAGGTTAATGCTGGTACTGTCTTTGTTGGTTAAATGCTACATTTAATTGTAACCGCCTAATTGAGTCGACGCAATTAGACCTTTAATTCTTAGTGATCCTTGACCTGGACCGAAAGGTTGGAAAAGGCGAGACTAGTAGCGAACGATAGAGTATTGCAGTGAGGGCGAAAGTTAAGCACTTTAGGGTGAATTAAGGACCGAAAGGTGACGTTCGCTACCCCTTAGACCGTACTGCATCGACCTGGGACCTAGATTACTTGACCGGATGATTATGGTGAACCGGTTGTCTTAGCTGTTTTTCTCTGTCTGTTATTTCTTCCCTTTATTTCTCTTCTCCTTGTTCTCTTTAGTTTAGAAAATCACATTTTATAAACCCCCAATTTGGTTACCTTGACGAACTTAGATTTAGCTGACATTTTCCTACCTCTCTGTGGATTCGACCCGACTTCCCTAGCTATATTAGTTAGAGCCAGTTGGTTATTTTTGACAGGTACGCGACAGACGTATCAAATTTTGTCGCCGTTGCCGGGGAGGTGGCGTAAACTTGTTGCTTTAATTAAGTTTGTCTCTCGTCTTAAGGAATTTATTTCTTGAGGCCGATCTCATTTCTGCAAAGTTTTGATTAGTTTTGCAGGTTAGTTGTTGCTTGAAAGTTTATCTGCCAAGATGCCTACGATTACAGAGCATACAGAGCCATGTGGTAGATGTGGCACGGAAGGGCATGACCCTATCTTATGCATGGAAAGTGTTGAGCGCGTTCTTGCCTATCAGAAATACAAGCAGGGAGTCCCTTTCTCCCAGCTGTATGAAGAGATCAGGAATGATTCTACCCCTTCCACGCCAGTACCACAGTCGGTCTCTCCCTCTGCTAGAGAAGAAATTGCCGAATTAAAGTCCATTATGATGAGTATGTCACGACAATCTGAAACGGTTATATCGGAATTGAAAGAACAAGTCGCGCAGTTAACACTCGCGACAGACCAAGCCAAGCTTCTTCCAATTTGCGATCCAGTCAGTGCAATGAATTTTCAAAATGACCTTACTCATGAAGAAGATGAGGTTTTGATAGCTGACGATAACTCGGTTGATGATTTAGACGAGTTTTTGAAGGAAATACTTGCTGCGTGTGCTGTAAACACTCGATCGAGTGACCTTTCTTCTCAATCGAGCAGTTTAACTCACCCTACCACTCGATCGAGTGAAAATAGTGGTCGATCGAGAAGTGCAGAATTCAATGTTGGTCGATCGAGTGACAATCTTACTCGATCGAGTAACTATGCTGAAGAAATCACTCGATCGAGTGATAAAGATGGTCGATCGAGCGAAACAGGAAAGGCAATTGGTCGATTGACTGATAAAAGTACTCGATCCAGTACTTTAAGTGGCGGGAATCCTAATTTACTATCTAATACTGCCACCGTGTCATCTTCCCCTGCTGTGGAGACGTCACGGATTGATAAGGGTAAAGAAAAAGTTGCGGGGCCACTCATCGCTACCAGGGTACCCTTCCCGAGTCGTGACGAAGGACGCAAAGATCGAGCAGCAGTACTGTAAGTTTGTGGACGTCGTGAAAAACCTCCAGGTAACTGTCCCTTTTTCCGAACTTGTTACTCAGATACCCACTTACGCTAAGTTTATGAAAGATATTGTGACGCGTAAGAGAAATTTGAGTGAATTTGAGACGATTTCATTTATGGAAGAGTCTAGTAATTTGCTGTTGAATAAGGCTCCTCCAAAAATGAAGGACCCGGGCAGCTTTTCTATTACTTGTGTCATAGGCAATATGGTTATTGATAAGGCCCTTTGCGATTTAGGTGCCAGTGTTAGTGTCATGCCCCTTCCTGTCTGCAAGAAACTGAAGATGAGTCACTTCAAAGTGACTAACATTACCCTACAGATGGCTGATAGATCTGTTAGGAGGCCCTTAGGTGTCTTAGAGGACGTGCCTGTGAAAATAGGCAAGCTCTACATCCCAGTAGACTTCATTGTTTTGGATATAGCTGAGGACACTCGGACCCAAATTATCTTAGGAAGACCATTCCTTTGTACAGTTGGGGTTGTTATTGATGTCAGACAAGGGCGTCTGACCCTTGCAGTAGGGGATGACGCTATCACATTCAGTTTGCCCAGTACTTTAGCCCACCCAATGATAGAGGACACTTGCTATTCGGTCGATATCATTGACGAGTCTATTTATGACTTCTGGTCGGGTTCTTTTATGAAGGACCCACTAGAAGGTCTTATGCTTTTTGATGAGTGTGCAGATAGCCCGGACGACGATGACGCTGCGTTGGATTTGCTTGTTGATGATTTAGATGAGCATGAGGGAGAACAAGTGGAACAAATGATTAGCACTCTTTGCTCCATTGAGGTAAAGGTACCGGAACGTAAGCCTCTCCCTTCTCATCTTAAATATGTTTTCTTAGACGATACAGAGCAATATCCAGTCATTGTTAGTGCCAAGCTTAGTGATGATCAGCTGGCCTATTTGTTAGCTGTACTTAAGAAAAACAGGAAAGCAATGGGCTATTCACTGGACGATATCACGGGGATTAGTCCCGATATTTGTATGCACATGATAGAGCTGGAGGAGGATCACAAGCCTTGCAGATAGGGTCAGCGCCGGCTGAACCAAAAGATGCAGGATGTCGTGATGGCTGAGGTAATGAAGCTGCTGGATGCAGGTATTATTTATTCTGTCGGTAATTCTAAATGGGTGAGTCCAAAGATGTAGTCCCAAGAAAGGAGGGACAACTGTAGTTAAGAATGAGAAGAATGAATTAATACCTACTCGAGTAGTGACTGGTTGGCGGATGTGTATAGATTACAGACAGGTGAATGCCGCCACTAAGAAAGATCACTTTCCCCTTCCTTTTATTGATCAAATGGTAGAAAGGTTAGCCTCTCATAAATTTTTCTGCTATTTAGACGGGTATTCAGGGTTCTTTCGGATCCCTATCCACCCGCATTTATCGCTAAGACTACATTTACCTGTCCTAAGGGCGTTTTTGCGTATCGCAGAATGCCTTTTGGTTTGTGCAATGCCCCTGCCACCTTCCAAAGGTGTATGATGGGAATATTTTCAGAGTATATTGAGTGTATTATGGAAGTTTTTATGGACGATTTCAGTGTATATGGAAGTGATTTTTCTAACTGTCTGTCTAACCTTGAGAAAGTGTTGCAGCGCTGTATTGAGGTCAATCTTGTCTTTGAATCGGGAGAAGTGTCACTTTATGGTCAACGAGGGAGTTGTCTTAGGGCACTTACTTTCTGATAGGGGAATAGAAGTTGATAAAGCAAAGGTGGAAGTGATTCAGCAATTACCACCTCCTGTTAATGTTAAGGGGATGAGGAGCTTCCTTGGTCACGCCTGCTTTTATCGCCGGTTTATCAAGGATTTCTCCAAAATTGCTAAACCACTTACACGATTCTTTGCTTAAGGATGTCCCTTTTGTGTTTATGATGCTTGTCTTTCTGCTTTTAACAGTTAAAGCGGGCTTTAGTCTCCGCGCCGATCATACAACCTCCCAACCGGGACTTGCCGTTTGAGATCATGTGTGATGCGAGTGACTATGCACTAGGAGCGGTGCTTGGCCGGAGGAAAGACAAAGCCTTGAATGCAATCTACTACGCGAGCCGAACTCGGATGAGGCTCAAGTGAAGTACACTACCATCGAGAAGGAGCCGTTAGTCGTAGTTTATGCCTTAGAGAAGTTTCGTACTTATTTAGTTGGGTCGAAGTCACTGTTTTTTTCTTGACCATGCAGCTTTGAGGCTTCTCCTTGCTAAGAATGAGGCCAAACCACGACTATTGAGATGGATACTCCTTCTTCAGGAGTTTGATTTGCAGATCAAGGATAAGAAAGGAGCCGAGAACGTTGTAGCGATCACTTGTCACGATCGATGCGACAAGAAGGGGAAGATTCTCTACCCATTGATGATTATTTTCCCGACGATAATTTGATTGTTTGTTATATCGTCTATTGTTAACCAAGAACCTTGGTATTCAGATATTGCTAACTTCGTTGTCGGTGGCAAGTCCACTTTGACCTTTCTCATCAATGAAAAGAAGCATTTTCGTATAACGCTAAGCAAGATTTCCGGGATGATGTTTACTTGTTTAAGGAATGTGCGACGGTCTCTACGAGACGGTGTATTCCGCAATGGGAGACCAAAATAGTCCTAGAAGGCTGTCACTCCTCTTCATATGGTGGTCACCACGGTCCATCGCGCACCGTGGCTAAGGTACTTCACTGGTTTTTACCTTGGCCTTCTTTGTTTCTTGCCGACGCTAAGTCTTTTGTTTCGACTTGTGACGCTTGCCAACGATCAGGGAACATTTCAAAGAGACATGACATGCCACAAAACGGCATCCTAGAGGTTGAGGTTTTCGATGTCTGGGGCATTGATTTCCAAGGACCGTTCCCATCCAGTAAAGGTAACAGGTACATCTTAGTAGCTGTAGACTATGTGTCAAAATGGGTTGAGGCAATTGCTTCACCTCATTGTGATGCTAAGACCGTGATAAAGATGTTTAAAAAGATCATATTCCCCCGTTTTAGTGTACCTAGGGTCGTCATTAGTGATGGGAGGATGCATTTTAAAGAAAAGAAACTCACTTCCATACTGTCTAGAGTTGGTGTCCAGCACCGGCGAGGTTTGGGGTATCATCCCCAAACCAGTGGTCAGGTAGAGGTCTCTAATCGCGAGTTAAAAGAGATCTTGTCTAAGGTAGTTTCTAAATCACGGAAGGACTGGAGTCTTAAGCTAGATGACACATTATGGGCCTACAGAACTGCCTTTAAGACACCAATTGGTGCATCACCTTATAGGTTAGTTTATGGGAAATCGTGTCACTTACCTGTTGAATTGGAATGTAAGGCCTGGTGGGTAATTCGTGAGCTTAATTATGATCCTAAGTTGTGTGGTCAGAATCGTCTTTTGCAGCTAGATGAATTGGAAGAGTTTAGGCTCAATGCCTATGACAGCTCGCGGATTTACAAAGAAAAGACGAAGAGATGGCATGACAAGAGTATCCTACCTCGAAAGTTTCATGTTGGGCAAAAGGTGCTGCTGATTAATGCCCGGTTGAGATTATTTCATGGCAAGCTGAAGTCCAGATGGAGTGGTCCTTATACGGTGGCAGCTGTTACCAAATTTGGATCCGTGGAGCTTGAAGATTCCAAGGGTCATAGATTCAAGGTGAATGGCCAATATGTGAAGCATTACGACGAGGCGAGTGAAGCGGACAATCGTGTTGAAGTCCCGCGCTTCGACGAGCTCGACGCGCCAGTTAATTGATGACAGAAAGGTCGTGCGGGACCTCTTAAACCAACGCTCTCCGGGAGGCAGTCCGGACTGTTTTTATTGTACTTCTGTTGAACTATTTATTTTTCTTTAGCTTTAAGTTGAACTTTAGACGCTGTTTTATGACCTTCCCATGTATTTCCTTGCTTTTATTGCGTGTGTTGCAGGTCAAAGTACTCGATCGAATGATATTGTGCTTGATCAAGGACTTTTTGAGGCAGCTTTCACTCGATCGAGTGATAATGTCCTCGATCGACCAGATCCAAACCCATGCCTACTCGATCGAGTGGTTTTTCACTCGATCGAGCCCTTCCAATGCACTGGTTCACTCGATCGAGCTGTTCCAAGAGCTCAGTCGAGTGGTTTTGACTCCCAGCTGTTGTTTTACATCTATGGAGCTACTGCTTGACTTTCTTTGAACTCCCATGTTCATGGTCGGTTTGGGGAGGTCCCTCCTTACGACGTTTTGTAAGTTTTCCGACTCCACCTCTCCTTTTCCTTTCAGTTTGCATTTCTTTCCCTATTTTTGGTACAATGAGGGCATTGTACGGTTTGGTTTGGGGAGGTATGCATCCATATCTGTGTCTGCATGTTTTCTTGCATTTTTGCTTCCATGTTTATTATTTCCGCATGCATTGTTGTTTGTTTTACTTCAAAAAATCATATAAAAATCATAAAATTCAAAAAATTTCAAAAAATTTCATGTTTATTTTTGGGTCGGAACGTTTGAGAATTGACGCTACTTTGAGCCCTTACTTGAGCCCTGCATATCCTTGACATTTAGTTGGCGTGATCATGTGCATAATCTACGAGTTTTTGGTTTCTTCCTTATCTGAACGAATAGACTTGATTCATTATGTCGGCAAGCTACATTACATTCTGAGGTTAGAGCTTTTTAAACTGGTGACATTCATGACCGGTTTCATTTAGGATGTGAGTAGTACTCTCTTTAAGACATATAACATCAATTTGCGTAAGCATGAGTCTAGTCTTCTTGATACCTGTATGCATTCGGTCTGTGGATGGTGACACGTGTTAGGAGAGGCAGTCCCCTTTATTTCATTCTACCCATGAGCCTCACATAGCCAAATTGCCTTTTTGTCCTATCAACTACCTTATATAATACTTCCTACCCTAGCTGAGCTAGTAACTAGTAGTTCTTGGAATGTTTTATTGCAATATGGTTATTTTATCTGATTTCAGAAGATGGTGGAAGAATTGAAGGGAAAGAAAGAAAAAAAAAATGTTGAATTGAAAAAAAAAGAGAACGAAAAAAAATGCGAAAAAGAAAAGAAAAAGGAAAAAGAAGAAAAATCACATATGAAAAAAGAATGAGAACTGTATAATGATTCACACTCCCATGTGTTATTTATATTTTATGGGGAGTTGACGATTTTTGGTGTTTTGTGAGTTTAGTGCATAATTTTTGCATCGTTTCATCTTGTTGTTATGAGTACGAAGTTGGGATGCAGTTTATATTTGGATCCGATGTTGCTAGCCTGGCTATTAACCCCACATATCCAAATTCATTTTAGCCCCTTTTTACCCATTACCTCACTTACCCAAATGTAAGTCCTCGGCATGTGTCTTGGTCATTAGTATGGTTGGAATGCATATGTACGGTTGTAGAGACTTTATTCATGTTAACTGCATGCATGTTCTTATAGGTCGAGTTAGGTGAGTGTCTGATTTCTTCCTATCTTTCACATATATACTCACCTTGTGCCTGATTTTGAGTGACGAGCGACCCGTGAGAGTCCGATATCTTTTGAGTCTTGCAAGGTCGACGGTTTAGTAAGTTTGAAACATTAATTTAACTCGTTTGCACTTTTCACTGCCACTTTGTCATGTTATTGCATTAAATTGGTTCTAGTGGATGATTTGTAGCTGATGCGTTGGTCCCGTTCCATTGTTCACCCTTAGTTGCATTCATATTTGCTTGGGGACAAGCAAAGGTTTGGTTTGAGGAGATTTGATGCGTGTCTTTTTTATAAGGTTTTCACCTCATTTTTACACGCATTTCTGTGCTTTTTATGTAGCATCTGGCTACAAACACCCCCGAATATTCTACTTTGGTCCGTTTATTGTAATTTGCAGGAATTGATCGAAGAGGAGTTAAATCGAGCCTTAATTGCCCCAGTTGTATGCATTCATGGAAAATAAGGAGCCGGAGCTTGGAAATCTAACACTTGGAAGACGCGTGAGCTGAGTTCGGGAAGCAATTCAAGGTCTAACGTGCCTATATAGCTCGATCGAGTGGTTTACTGCTCGATCGAATGCTTTATATACTCAAGATTGATCGATCGAGCAGTTTAAGGGGTCGATCGAGGAGTTTTTGCAAGAGGCACTCGACCGAGTGGTTTATTTCCATTCGATCGAGTGGTTTGGTGATGATTTGCTCGATCGAGTAGATTACTTCTACTCGATCGAGTGGGTTCCTGCGTTTTAGTTAATTTCCGCCTAATTATTTCATGGGCTTTTGTAATTAGTCCATAGATTAGGTTTAGGATGGATTTTGAGTATAAGACTGAAGGAGAAAACTACGTTACTCCTCTCTCTTCGCATTGGGTTCGTTCCCGGATTATACTTGTCACTGTTCTTGGATTTTATTCTTCCTCTACACTTTGCTACTCGGATTTGGATTCTACGATTGGTATTATCATTCCAGTTTTATTCTTAATCTTATTTATTGCGTTAATTCTTCTTCCCTTTATTATTATAATTGCTTAATTGAATTCTTATTAGTTTCATCATCATGCTTAGTTTTAATTATCTGGTTGTCGTCATTGTTAATTCGATGATTATGAGTAGCTAATTTCCCTATGCTAAGACTATAGGGGCTCCATAATATGAAGGGAGAGTAATCGATTTACTAGGTTAATGCTTTGACTTGTCTTTGTTGGTTAAATGCTACATTTAATTGTAACCGCCTAATTGAGTCGACGCAATTAGACCTTTAATTCTTAGTGATCCTTGACCTGGACCGAAAGGTTGGAAAAGGCGAGACTAGTAGCGAACGATAGAGTATTGCAGTGAGGGCGAAAGTTAAGCTGTTTACACTTTAGGGTGAATTAAGGACCGAAAGGTGACGTTCGCTACCCCTTAGACCGTACTGCATCGACCTGGGACCTAGATTACTTGACCGGATGATTATGGTGAACCGGTTGTCTTAGCTGTTTTTCTCTGTCTGTTATTTCTTCCCTTTATTTCTCTTCTCCTTGTTCTCTTTAGTTTAGAAAATCACATTTTATAAACCCCCAATTTGGTTACCTTGACGAACTTAGATTTAGCTGACATTTTCCTACCTCTCTGTGGATTCGACCCGACTTCCCTAGCTATATTAGTTAGAGCCAGTTGGTTATTTTTGACAGGTACGTGACAGACGTGTCAATTGATCAGCTGCTCTTTCCTCCTGTTGAGGAAACGTTTTCGGAGTTCTCCCACAGGAGATGGCTGAAAATGACGTGCACAACGCTTTCATGGTAAATATTCTTCATTTTCTATCCATGCTGCATCATGCTTTACTTAGATTCTGCCTCCTCCCGACTCCCTTGCCGACTCTTGATTTTCCCCGCCCTGCACCCTCCAATCCGCACTCTACAACAGAAGATGATCAACATAGTGCGACGACCAGGCCGTGCTACCGCGCCAAGAACCAGGAGTCAAGGAGACATTGCGATCCGCACAACAACGGATCAATCTGAAGGAGCGTGTGGTGGAGCTGAAAACTGAGCTTGCTGTCACCAAGAAGAAGCTGAAAGAGGGGGCTGATCAGCTGGCGCGTACTCAGGCGGTGTGCAATACTTTCTCTGACTCCCTCAAGCGTTCTGATGAGAAGATTAGTGAGCTGATCTCCCTGGCCACCAATGTCGTTGCCTATGATACCTGGCGGGGAAAGATCAGCGGGATGCGTGCTGCCCTTGAAGAGGCTCCTACCCAGTAAGCTATAGAGGAAGAGGAAAAACAGCTGGAGATGCTCTACCCCACCCAACCTGATCTGAGCGTGTTGATGCCTGAAGTTGGGGAGGTCAATTCTCCTACACTTGCTGAGGAAGCTGTTGGGGATGGAGCTGGGACGTCCCAGGATGCTGCTGACGGAGCTCAGGGAGCTATGGCGGCTGAAGAAGCACAGGCTGGTGCGGTACCTGAAACGAGGGGTCAGCAGGTAGAGGAGGTGCCAGAGGTGGAGGTCATTAACGTGACCAATAATTAAGTTTTTTTTGTGTTTTGATGAACTTTTGGTGGTCTGGCCCAGAGGTGGCAGACTTTGTAATTTTTAAAACTCTTTCTGTGGTTGCTCCGCCAAGGTGGCGGTTAAACTTTGGGCCGTACTTTTGGCCATATTTTGAAAATGCCCCTTGTCATAGTTTGGCAAGGCTTCAGCTTATATATCGTGTGCTTGTTGTTTACTTTCCCTATTTTTAGGAAATTTGCCGTGTCAGCCTGTTTGACTGATTTAGACGAGTCATGTCATCCTGAGAAGGCTGGCGTTATGACTCAGCTAGCTGCCGTGTCAGCCTGGTGGCCGATTTAGGCGTATGCCGCAATGTAAGGAGGAGTGGCCGTGTCAACCTAGGAGACTGATTTAGACCAGCCTGGTCAGCCTGAAAAGGCTGATCCAGACTAAGATATCTGCCGTGTCAGCCTGATGACTGATTTAGGCGTATGCCGCAGTTTTGGACTACTTAACCTTGTTCATGACGCAAGGTGTGTTCATATTGTTTAATGCCGACAGGGGCATCATTAAGGCAAGTTTATCGTCATTCTAGGACCGATGGAGACGCTGCAGGATTCTGGTAGCGCCGATATCCCTACGTTCCATGTTCGTGTGCATGCATGCTGGGGCCCTGATTAATTGCGATTAGTGCGAGCTACGTCCAGGGGGTGGTATCAGGGGTAGCTGGATAAGCGTATTCACATGTCAACTAGGCTCCCTTTCGTATGTTCCACAGTCCGCCTGGTGAGGGTGAGTCTTGTGGAGAAAATAAGTTAGGGATGTTGGAGTGCCATGTGCCTTGTCACCCCGCGTTGGCAATTGACAGTCCTGCTAGACATCCTTTCAAAGTACCATAGATACCAGAATTCAAAGTGGTGTACTTAGAGAAGCCTGAAAATAAAAGAATCTATTAAAATGATGTGAAGTACCTGTCGCCATCCCATGGGGTACCAGAGCAATTGTAGTCCCGGACGCCGCGCACCACCACACTATCTAATAGTAGTTTAAAATCTTAAAATAACTAGAGACACCAGAAATAAAAGTGAAATTGGCAGTATGCCTACTACCGGATTTTTATTTTAATTTTAAAAGACGGTTTGGCTTTTCATTGTACATCATTCTGAAAGCTAGAGTCTAGTTATTATTAAAAGTAATATCTCTTCAGGTGAAGTATGTTACATGGGCGTTATATGATCTGACCGTCCATAGTCATCAGTCTGTATGGGCCATGGCCAACAACTCCTTTTACCTGGTATGGTCCTTCCCATTTGTAGGCGAATTTGCCTGCTTTTCAGTTCTTAGTGTTTTGAAACACCTCCCGGAGGACCAGGTCTCCTACCTCCAGGAGCCTGACTTTCACATTTTTGTTATAACTGTTGGCCACAGACTGTTTGTAGGCAGCCAGACGGATTTTTGTGTTTGCCCGCAGCTCGTCGATTGTGTCCAGGCTTCTGGTCATCTCTGCATTGTTTAGTTCCTCTGTCATATTTTCATACCTATGAGTGGGAACTAGAACTTCTGAAGGAATGATCAAGCCAAGCCAAACACCAGTGAAGGGTTTTGGCCTGTTGCTATCTTTGGTGTCGTTCTGTCTGACCATAACACTAGTTGAAATTCATCTGCCCACTTTCCTCCTAACTCCTGTAACCTCCTTCTCAGATTGTCCATAATGATTTTGTTGCTGGATTCAGCTTGTCCATTGGACTTTGAAGTCCTAGGTGCTGACTTTTTTAAGGTAATGTTCCACCTGGCACAGTATCCCTTGGTATCGTTTGAGATGAATTGTGAACCATTGTCACATATGATTTCTGATGGGATACCAAATCTGCAAATGATGTTTCGTTTTATGAACGAAATGACCTGTTTGTCCTTTACCTCCGTGAATGCTTCTGCTTCTATCCACTTGGAGAAGTAATCTGTCATTGCTAGCATCCAGGTTCTATTTCCTGTGGCCCGTGGTAGAGGGCCTACTATGTCCATGCCCCATGCTATGAATGGCCAGGGAGAAATAATAGGGTGCAGGGGCTCTGCTGGCTGATGGATCATTGGTCTTTGCTGGCAAAGCGTCACATTTTCGTGCGTACTCTGCTGCATCCGCCTTCATTGTAGGCCAATAGTATCCCTGTCTGAGGGCTTTATTTGCCAGACTCGTGCCCCCAGCATGGTTTCCACATTCACCACTGTGGAGAGCATGCAACACAGTCTGTGCTTCTTCCTTGCCCAGGCACCGTAGGTAGGGGCCTGCTAGCGATTTTCTGAACAATGTGTCATCGATAAGTATGAATCTGGAGGCCTTCACTCTGAAAGCTCTCTCTTCCTTCTTGTCATTTGGTAGCTTGTTATAGCGCAGCCAGTTTAGGTAAGGTGTGCGCCAGTCGTCTGCCTGATCAACTACTTGGTCTGATGTCTGCTTGTTTGGCTGAGAGCTCTCACCTTCCTCTGTAACTGCTCGGATTTCTTTCTCGCTCGGTGAATCCTCCAGTTCACCTCTGTCTATTTCGTCCGCCTTCTGAATAGACGGCTCCAGCATGTGTGCTATTTGAATACTGGATAACTCTGTTGGTTTAAATGTTGCCCCTAGGGTTGCTAGGGCGTCTGCTTCCACGTTTTGATCTCTAGGGACCTGTTTAAGCTTGCAAGTTTCGAATTTCTGTTTTAACTCCTTTGCCACTTTTAGGTATTCAATCATCTTCGAATATCTGGCTATAAACTCGTCATTCACGTGGTTGACTATTAATAGAGAGTCATTGTATATGAGCAGGTGCCTGACCCCTAACTCCAAAGCTAACTTCATTCCTAATATCAAGGCCTCATATTCTGTTTCATTGTTGGTTGCCTTGAATTCACATCTCACTGCTTGTGCTATCAGGTCTCCCTGTGGTGACCGCAGGATTAATCCTACGCCTGCCCCTCTTTGGTTGGAGGCTCCGTCAATATGCATCTGCCAGACTTTGGCCTCCTTCTTCCTTTAAGGTGAGGATCTCTATATCTGCTAGATTCTGGATGGCAGGACTGAAGTATGACACGAAGTCGGCCAATGCTTGTGATTTGATTGCTGTTCTGGGGTCATATTGGATGTCGTACCCACTAAGGTGTACAGACCATTTCGACATTCTACCTGATAGTTCAGGCTTCCTCATGATAGCTTTTTGTGGGTAATTGGTCACGACATGTACAATGTGGGACTCAAAATAGGGTCGCAGTTTGCGAGATGCCACTACCAATGCTGTACTAACTTTTCAAGGGATGCGTACCTGGTCTCTGCCGGCAACAGAGACTTGCTCACATAGTATACTGGCTTCTGCTCCCTTTCTTGCTCTCTAACCAGACAAAGACTCACTTTGCTACCTCTGTGTGATGGCTAGGTACAGGAATAGTGGTTCTCCTGCTCCGGTTTGACAAAGCAAGCTGGGTCTGCTGAGGTAATGCTTCAGCTCTCTGAAGGCTTGCTGGTGCTCAGGGGTCCATTCAAACTTCTGGCTTTTCCTTAGTACGTCGTAAAACAGCCTGCATTTATCTAAAGATCTTGAAATGAACTTGTTCAAGGCTGCTACCTTCCCGGCTAGTCTTTGGACATCCTTAGGCTTCTCAGGTGACTCCAGCTGCAAGATGGCTTTGATCTGCTCGATTATGGCCTCTATTCCTCTCTGAGTTACGATATAGCCCAAGAATTTGCCAGAAGATACTCCGAAGGTGCATTTAGATGGATTTAGCTTCATCTTGTATTCCCTGAGGGTGCTGAATGTTTCTGCTAGATGCCGCATGTGCTCTTTGGCCTTTTCTGATTTCACTACCATATCATCAATATACACCTCCATTGTTCTTCCTATCTGTTCTTTGAACATTCTGTTAACCAGCCTTTGATATGTGGAGCCTGCATTCTTTAGGCCGAATGGCATTACGTTGTAACAATATATTTCTCTTTCAGACATAAATGTCGTCTTCTCTTGATCTGCAGGGTCCATCTTGATCTGATTGTATCCACTCCATGCGTCCAGGAATGTTAACATCTCATGTCCAGCTGTTGCGTCCACCATTGCATCAATGTGAGGCAGCAGGAATGCATCTTTAGGGCATGCTTTGTTGAGATCAGTGAAGTCCACACATACTCTCCACTTCTCATTCTTAGGCACCACCACTACGTTGGACAACCATTCTGAATATTTCACTTCTCTTATTTTCTTCGTTGCCAACAGGCTATCTACTTCTTGGTTGATTACCTTATTTCTCTCCGCTGCAAACTTCCTTCTTCTCTGTTAGATGGGTTTACACTTTGGGTCCACACTAAGCTTATGTGTTATGATGGACGGATCTATTCCTGTCATGTCATCGTGCGACCATGCAAAATAATCCATGTTATCCTGTAAGAACTTGACTAGCTGTTGTCTTAAGCTTCCTGTACATCCTGCTCCAATGAGCACGGTTCGTTCTGGGTGCAGCTTATCCAGGTTGATTTGATCCTGCTCTTCTGCTGGAGGTTCGATGTACTCGTCCTGGATAGGCTGCTTCTGTAATTGCTATGCGGAGGGGCTGGCAGTGCACTTGAGTGCCTTCTTATAGCAGCCTCTAGCTTCCTCCTGATCTCCTCTTATCGTTTCTACTCCCCATGGGGTGAGGAATTTTATGCACTGGTGGTATGTTGAGGGGACAGCCTTCATTTGGTGCAACCATGGTCTTCCCAAGATGACGTTGTAAGTAGAGGGGCCATCTATAACCAGGTACCTGACTTGCTTGTTCACTCCCCCCACATAGGTTGGGATGACTATCTCCCTAAGCGAGCTGGGCGTTTCTCCACTGAAGCCTACTAGCGGAATAGTCTTCTTCTGTAAATCCTTCTCGCTGAATCCCATATTTTCTATAGTTTTCAACATGATCAAGTTGACCGAGTGAACAAGGCAGCTATTGGGAAATTGGTGTGGTGGATTGCATCAAAATCTGACATCCTTTGGGTCAAATGGGTAAATCATACATACATAAAAGGGGCAGATTGGCAAAGTTATTCTCCTACTAATAATTCCAGTTGGTATTGGAGGAAAATTTGTCAAATTAAAATGCTTCTCAGATTCATATCAAAGAACAATTATGGAACAACAATCAGGTATACACAATTGCCAAAGGGTATGAGCTTCTCAGAGATAAAGGGGGAAAAATCAAATGGAATACTCTGATATGGAACAAATGGACGATCCCCAAACACGGTTTTATGGCGTGGATATATCAACACGGTAATATGAATATTAATGACAAACTTTTCAAATTGGGCATAAGTGAGGTAGATACCTGTTGCTTTTGTCGGGGTGACACGGAAACCATGGCACATTTGTTCTTTCTTTCTCCATATAGCCAAGAGATCATCATGCTTGCAGGACGCTGGATAGGAACCATCATCCCAAACTCGAATCTTCTACAATGGCGATTGAGGTTTAAAGGCTCAAAAACGCAGTTTGATGTGATGAATGCGGTTATTAATGCATGTATTTACCATGTATGGAGGCAAAGGAATCGGCGGGAATTGAACACACTCTGGTTAGACCGAATAGGCTTGTTTTAACCATGATTGAAGAGCTCAAGCTGAGATTCATAGACCTTAACAATGTTACCAAGGATCGCTGGTTACAACAAATCATTAACAGTAGCGAATCTGGGTGAAGACATGGTTTGTTGAAGACGGAGAAGTGGCTGCAAGATGAAGAAGTTTTAAGATTTTTAATTTAGGTTTTGTTGTCCCCAATTTGGATTTGTTGTCCAAATAAGGATGGTTTGGTTTGTTTCCTGGTTGGGCTGAGTCTTGGGTCGAGTGTAGATTTTAGTGGCTTTTCCCAACTCTCGTTTTTTGAGTCTGGACTGGACCAGTTAAGTCGAGAGACTTATGGTTCTTTTCTCCATGTATGGTTACGAGTTTTACCTTTTTTGATATATATACTTACATTTTATCAAAAAAAAAAAGTTGACCGAGCTTCATGTATCTACCAAGACCTTTCTAACTGTGCAATTGGCCATTGATAAGGTGATATATATCTTCTTCATCAAAGCTGACTGCTGGCAGGTCACTGTGAGAAATTCTGCACGAATTAGCTAGCCTATCTTCTTTGGTCTCTATAGCACGTCACTTAGCTGCCGAATATGTCAGCCCGCTCAAGTCTGAGCCGCCTATTCTCACGTTTATTATTTTGGTGCATGTGGGTGGGTCTGCCGGCTTGGCGGAGCCTACCTTATCTTGCTGCTTGCCCCCACGTGGTAATAGGTGGCTCAGCTTCCCCTGTTCGTACAGGCGCTTGATCTCTCTTCGTAATGTGTAGCAATCTTCAGTGTTGTGCCCAATATCCCGGTGGAATTCACACTTCTTCTTACTGTCCTTTCTCCATGCTTGCTCTCCTACTGGTGGGTTGGGCCACCTGACTCCATCTCCCATCTCCCTGAGTGCTTTCAAGATTCCTCTGATTCCTGTGGTGAATCCGTATTCTGCCAGACTGGGGAGTAGCTGATTTTCTTCGATTCTGTTGACTCCCCTCCCGTATGGTCTTTACCTCTCATCCTTCTTGCTGGTGGTTTGCTTTCTTCCTGACTTCTCCACAGCTGAGGTACTGGAGATACTAGGCGTGCTTAGCAAGCTGGCTCTGGCTAAGACATCTTCCTCCAACCTGATTGCGGCAGCTGCCTTCTCCTGTACTACTTCGAAATTATGGCATGGATGCATGGTTAACTGCTTGTATAGGTCGGAGTCGTGGTGGAGGCCTCTTCTGAAGGCTTCTACTGCTATTGAGAAATCACATTCTCGTACTGCCACCTTTTCATTGTTGAATCTGGTATTGTATTCTCCAATGCTCTCTCCTGCCCCTTGCACGATTCTGTATAGATCTCCTGCGTGCTTCTGTGGCTTTCTACTGCTTGCGAACTGCTGAATAAATGCGTTCACCAATTCAGCAAATGTAGATATCGACCTGTTGGGCAGGCTCACAAACCATCGAAGTGCCGGTCCTGTTAGGGTGGACCCGAATCCTTTGTACATGCAAGCCTCCTTGACTTGCCCTATAGCTGTTATCGTCATCATTTTCTGCTTATACTGGCTGATATGATCAAAGGGGTCTGCTGTGCCGTCGAAGAGAGGCATATTTGGATTTGTGAATCCCTTCGGCAAGGCTGTGATGGATATGGTGTCCACGAATGGTGAATCGGCGTAACTGTCTAGAGCTGCTTTCTCGAGTGGGGGTGGTAGCCCTGGGACCCTGCTCAACATCTCTTTTAGCTCAAAATCTGCGATTGGTTATATCTTGGTGAATAAAGGGGTGCGTCGTCATTCACCGCCGCATATTTCCTCCTGGTCCGGGTTCTTAAAGGTTTTGGTAGGCTCCGGCAGCCAGGGGGGTTGTGGTAATGATTGTTCCCTGCTGCCAGTTCATTTGCTGGTTTGACTCGGATCCTGCTACAGGTGTCTGCTCAATTGTTGCGGGGCTGCTGACGGGGAGGCCACCTGTTTGTGTCCTTATGCGGTGGCCGCCGCGCCTATATCGGTGTGAGGTATCCTAACCCTCGTGGGGTTATTCTTCCATCCGACGATCATCGTAGCCAAATCTAACCTTGTTATTAGTTCAACTGGTATCTTTCTTTCTGATGCTCCCCGTATCGGATCTATCAAAGGAGACCTTCCTTCACTGTCCCATCGACCGGGTAGTGACAGATCACGCTTCAGGATATCAATCTGTGCCCAGAGCTCTCTGTCTCTCCTTCTTGCCTCAGCATCTGCTCTCCTCTGGTCTTCTCTCATGTTTTCCATAGCTTTCTGAATATTTTCCACGCCGGTGAGTAAGATTTGTGTGGGACTAGGTGGCGGAGTGGTGCCTGAACTTGTTCCCTTTTCTGACCTGGCCTGGGTCACAACAGCAGGAGTCCTAAGAGGTAGAGAGGCTTTTGTTTTCGGTATGATTCTTGAGGTATGTCCGGGAGCATGCGTGGCCACTGTTGATGTTGGATTTTGGTTAGACGGTGGTGGTGGTGATGGTTGCCTGCTCCCTGACACGGCTTCAGATGCTTGCTTTTCCATTGTATATCTAAAATATCAATGATTGACGACCATAATGCCCCATGGTGGGCGCCAAACTGCTTTTCCATTAGGGTCAAAGTAGTCTATATTCGTTGGTTGGATGTACGTTTGTTCGTATGTCAATAAGTAAATAGAAAAATTAAGTGCGTAATGTAAATTAACATGTAAGATTTGGTGACGCGGAAAACCCAATGTGGGAACAACCGCGGGAGGGACGGTACCCTGCCAAGTATTTCACTATATGAATAGGAGGATGATTACAATTACGGCACAAAGCTAATCCTGCTGGCCCTAGGCGTCAGGCCTGCAAGATCTTGGACGAACGTATATTATCTGTTCAGATGTGATCTTGAGTGTTGATGTATGAATGCGGGTGTTCAATGAATGACTTCTTGATTTGCTTCCTTGCTATTTATAAGGTAAGAACCCTAGATATGTCCAACCTCAAATATGGAAAGGAAATATAATTTCCATAAGAACTCTTTCCAAAACTCGGACTCTCTTGCCAATTCTCCCTGATCTCCCTAACTTCTCCCTAACTTCTCCCTGACGCTTCTTTCCTTAACGCGGACGCTTCCTATGATGGGCTCCTAATCTTTCTTAAGCCCGTTTCCCTTTTCTCCAACCGCGGGCTTCCTTCCTCCTCATCACTTCTTTTATAGTCTTTACTTTATTAAGTGGGCCTTCTTTATTATGCTATTTTTAGCCCAAACAGTATCCTCTTTTTATTGTAAATAGGGCCTCCTCCAAGCAAAGACAAGGGAAAGGAAAAGCATGCTTGAGAAATCATCAAGGAGCTAGGAGTAGCTTCCAATGAAGCTTGGCTTTTTATTATTGTCTTATTTTAAATTATGTTTCGGATTTTTAGAACTATTTTGATTTCCGTTTTCGACATGAAAATAGTTGATCCTTTATAAACAATTGTTGTATTTTGGATTATGGTGGCTTTGTTTGCAACCCAAGTCACCCCTCTTATCGTATTTTCTTTGTTCTAAAATTCGTCTTTATATGCTTGCACATGCAAACATATGATTATCCACTTAAAGTGATCTAATAGACAACTATAATGATGGGATTCATTATATGTCCACAAGCTTAAGGCTTGTGTATGATCAATTATAAAGTGATGTTGAGTTGATGAACTCTCTTAAACGAATGTCAATCACCAAGTACACTTATCAAATCTAAAACAATTAGTCAATCTATGAGATAGTCCTCCTTATGCTTCAATATGATTATTTGTGTCTCATAAGTTATGTTTGAATCTCTAGTGTATTTATTCTAAAGATAGAGTGGGAGAAAAATGAAGACACAAAGAACACAAAGCAAATTTGTATACTTGAGTAAATGAGATCTACGCAAGAAAGAATGATTTGTATACCTATATAGATAGTGTACACGAATAGATGAGATCTATGGTCTCGAATAGATGAAATCTACATGACATAAGAGACCAAGTGAAGTAATCAAAAGAATATGTTCTCAAGATTACTCCATGAGGAGACCAAAGGAAAGTTTTGGAAGAAAATGACTAATGAAAAGACTTATCAAGAGATTTGGCTAGTTTATGAATAACATTTGACCAAAAGTTTCAATATTGATATTTACTTAAGGGTATTTTGAGAAGGACGTATATTAAATGAAATTCACATTTAAGTAATGACATTGCTACACAACATTATAAAATGAATGAGTTAGAGATTAAAATCTCTTTCCATAAGTTTAAGATTTAAACCTCTTCAAAATAGGTATTTTGAAAGGATATGTTGGGAACATATATGGTTTGAATCTTAATAACTTGGCAAAGCAAATTGCATTTCAATTCTTCAAATGTTTCGATTGAGTAGTCAATTGCGAAACATGTGGAATTAAGTGGGAGTTTGAAATTATCATGTGAAGACATGGAATTTAGTGGGAGCAATCATCTTGTAAAATTATATCTCATTACTCATTGAGAACGACGAGCTAATACTATCTTTCACAAAGAAGTATTTGAGTTTTCAATTTTGGATGAAAATGGACTATGATGAATCCAATCACATCATGAGATGTTGGATAGGTATTGAGATATACACATCTAATCAATGAGAAACGTAGGTTTATTCATGTCAATGAAAATGGAATTGCCATTAGCAGTCATGGTCATTCATTGAACCTAAGAATGGTTGATCACATGATTAAAAATTACTAATGTTTCCGCCATTAGAATAATCTTGTAGCAATCCCGAGCGACATTTTGATCTCCCCGTATCTGTTGTACCCCCAGGGTGTAGGGAACTTCAGGTTCTGATGGCACGTTGATGGTACCGCTTTTATTTCATGGATCCAAGGCCTGCCAAGTATCACGTTATAAGTTAACGGACCATCAATGACCAAGTACCGTACCTGTTTGTTCATACCCCCTGCAAAGGTAGGTATCACTATTTCTCCAAGGGATTGTTTAGTTTCTCCGCTGAAGCCTACCAAGGGTACTGTCTTCTACACCTGGTCTTTCTCGCTGAACCCCATGTTCTTCAAGGTTTCCAGCATTATCGGATTCACAGGGCTTCCTGTATCTAGCAATATCTTTTTAACAAGGCAATTCCCTTTAGAAAGGGTAATGATCAAGGCGTCATGGTGGTGTTCTATCTCATAAGGTACGTCTGCCTCGTCGAACGAGATTGCTGGTAGATCCTGTCTACTGACCCTGAGGGAGAACTCTGGTTTATCTCCTTTAGTCTCGGTTGTATGGCGCCATGCTACTGAATAAGTGAGACCACATATCTCCGACCCTCCTGTGATGACGCTCACGACCTTTCAGTAAGGTGGAGGTGGGGATGGTTGGGCCTGGTCAGAAGTTTTGACCTTCCCAGATTTCGCTCCCTTGGGGAGCAGGTGATCCAAGCATCCAACACTGTAGAGGTGCTTTACTTCCATTCGTAGTACTACACAATATTCTGTATTGTGGCCAATATCATTGTGGTATTCACACCTCTTGCTGGCATCTCTTCTGTCGTTCTCCCTGGGAGTAGGCTTTTTGGGCCACCTGGCCCTCTGCCTTAGCTCCCTGATTTGCTTCAATACCTGTAACACCCCGGTTTATAAAACAAGTCCTCGTCAAGACATTCCTGAATAAAACGGACTGTTACCATCTCGGTTTCCCGAGGTAGTGAATAACAAATTAAACTCCAAGGCAATTTATATAATAGTTTAACTTAATTATTACAAATTCTCTTTCAAATTAAATTACAAGAACTGACATAAATAAAAGTGAAGTCTTCTAGATGATGATCTAGTTACTAAGTCGTCTGATCCAGTGTCTCACGCCCATCCAGCTCCCGTCCTATCTCTTAAACCTGTCAAGTCTGCTCCCCATAAAACGGTTCATCACAGGTGTTCACGAATACACAGGGTCAACCACGAGGTTGAGTAGGGAAAATAGTAAAACAGTAAATATGATATGCATGATACTCCATCACCTCCATCTCCATCTCAACTCATCACACACATCTCATACCCCGGACAACCCAGCTATACCGATCCCCGGTAGACTATATATCGACCGAAGCCGATCTACCAGCTCAACAGCTGAGGACACCAGGGCAAGTCCTGCAGAACCCGCCTGGGCCTTATCACAACATCACATCGTATCTCAACACCGTCACTACCACATCATCCTCCAACTCCAATGCATATGAAATGCTCAACAGTAATTAATGCAATGCAATATGTATATAAATCACTGAACTGATAAATCATAAAGTCATGCCAGTTACCCGATGTTGTGATATCATACTCAATACGATCAAATCAGTCAATCACTTTTCCGAATATAAATGATAACGTAAATCAACAACCAGGAATCAAATCAACACAATTCAACTATGACGATAATAGGACAAGTGTATTTCCCTACCTCAAAGTGCCAGCAAATCCAATTAAGCAGTTCAAGCAGTCCCGAAAATAAAGCAATGAATTTGATTATCGATCCTTCACGAATCCGTCACCTAAACGAATTATAATATTTATTATTACTAACTACTAAATACAGAATTTCCCAAAATAGAAACTTTCCCGAAATAGTAACTTTCCACTTTAATCAGTCCCGACTCAAAACCCGACTTGAATTATTTAACCGACTCGGGAATTAAATTAAATACTAATATGATAGATAAAAAATTGAACGAATTAAACGTTTTAAGAAAACCCGACTCAAACATAAAACAATTCAACAACCCGACTTAAACCCGTCTTTCATTAATTAAATAACTCGGAATTAAATTAATTAGTTAAGCATACGACCCATTAACGAATTATAACGATTAACCATGAAAACCCGTTTCAAAAACAACTTGAATAACCCGTCATCAACCCCCGTCCCTTCACACACGCTCACACTCCTCACGCGCCACCTACACCACCACGACAACCACCTGACCTGCTGCCCACTTCGTCCCCACCACCAACCACCAACCCCAAGGTGGTGGTCGACCGTCAAAGTAGTGAGTCGAACCAGGGCCGCCACTTGGCCTGGTTCACCGCCAATCCTCACCAAACACCCCTTTTACGCGACTCACCACCACCGCAGCTGACACTTAGCCCCTGCCAAACCACCACCGCCTTGCTCGCCATCAGACCATGAACCCAAAAACCATAGCACCACCGTTTCGACCTCCCCCTAGTCCACGGTGGTGCCACCCAAACCTTACCCGTCTAAAACTCCCCTGAAAACCCGTATTATAACCCATTCGACCACCCCCTCGCCGCCGCCTTATTCGGCCACTATCACCACCAACAACCACCCTAAACACCACCACTACACTCGCCCCTTATCACCCATTACCCCTACCCTGCTAACAACCACCAGCAACACCTCCCCTAGTCACGAAATAACAACCAAAACCCGACACCAAATGCGAAAAACAGAGGAGAGTTTGAACCTTTACCTTTCCTGCCGCCATAGCCGCCACTAGGGCCACCCACGGTCGTCGACATTCATCCCTATCTCTTCCTTGCTGTGCCGTCAACACCCTTAGCCACTCTCTCTCTCTCTCTCTCTACCCGCGAAATCTGAAGTTTTGGTGTTGGTGAAGGAGGGAGGCGGGTTGAGGGAGTGAGTAGTGAGGGAGGCGGGTTAGGGGACTGTTAGGGTTAGGGTTAGGCACTATTTAGGGTTAGGGTTTAGGGTTAAGGGATAAATGGGCTTTAGGGTTTAATGGGCTGAACATATATTGGGCCAATTTAAATGGGTCAGCTCACAATTCGTATTTCTTATAAAACCCGTCTTAATTAACTTGTATCGATACGACGCGAGTTAAATAAAATAACTTGACATAATTATCGACTCAACAATTTACCCGACATAATTGTAATATAAAATGTATAATAATTAATATAAAATAATATCCGTTTAATTAATTATATTATATAAAAAAAATACGGGGTATTACAATACCCCAACAAGTCCAGTGGTGAACCCATACTCGCTGAGCTTAGGTGGAGCCTCGGTGCTCTCTGTTTCTCCTGAGACTTTGTTTACCGTGTTCTTGCTGTAGGGTTTGGCTTTTTCATTCTTTTTCTCTGTTGTGATTTTTCTGCTGGACGACTCTGTTCCATACAGGTCCCTTCTATCCTCTTCTTCCTCGATGCGATAATTAGCCTCTGCCATTTGCTTAACTTCCTCAAAGGTGGCACATGGATGCTTGGTGAGATCCTTGTGTTGGAATATGTGTCCTCCGTCAATAATGGGATCACAACTGTCGATCATGAAGATCACATGTTTAAGTCTCATTTTAAGAATACATGTGGGAAGTAATATTTTACAGTCAACTGGTCCACACATATCGGTAATGATTGGCTGACTAGAGTTTGACATTACTGTCGTGCGACGGTTGTGATTAGTTGATTCCCTTAGGTCATACCTAAAGGGTAACACTCTTAATTGATTATTTAATTGATCGTATGACGATACGAGTTAATTAAATTACTTAAAATTGACGGACGATTTTGGAAGTAATATTTACGTATCTCATTGTAATTTGATTAAATAAGATACGGTCTAAGTAATCGAATTGTTTTATTACTTAGATGAAATTATTGTTTACGTAAACAATTAAAACTGAATAAATAATTTATTATAAATACAAGATGTTGTGATTTATAATTGGTAAACCGTTTTGGTACAAGTAATTGTGAATTACTAAGTCGATTTTGTACATGACGTATTTTTATTAATACGTTGATTTTTAATATGTTTAAAATGCATGACAATTTTACATGACTTGTGACATGTGACAAATTGATAAATTGACAAAGATAAAATGGAACCCATTTTATCTAATATAGACCGAAATATGGGGAGGGAGTATAATGTTTAATTTGTGTCAAATTATTAAGTGGAGAGCATAATGATTATAACTAGCTAATAGCCATGCAAGTCTAGTTTTTCTTGAGAAGAATGACTTGCCCATGCATTGGCTCACTCCTCCTCTCCTCTCCTCTCTTCCCACCCGTTTTCCAAGAGCAATATAGAGAGTTTTTCTCTATCATTATTCATTTATACTTTACATAATATTTCTAGTGTAAGAAATACAAATCTCTCTAAGAAAAACTAAAGAAATAAAAACTCCAAAATTCTTCTTCTCTTGGCCGAAAATTCAAGAGGACAAAACAATAGTTTTGGGTCAATTTTTAGTTAAATTAATATTGTTCTAGTACTAATAATATTAATTTTTAGGAGGTTATCTTGGGTATAATTCCTTGGGAGGGATTCTAGGCTTGAATCCTTTGTTCATCCAATATTAGGAACCTCAAGAACAAGTGAGTAGGTGAACTCATTTGTGCCCATATATCCGAAATCTCAATGTAAGGAAAATGATTTCTTCTTTATCTTTGTTTATGTTTGCATGCATAAGATCTAAATTAATTTTATGACTAAATTAATAGTAACTTATATGAATAAGTTGAGTATAATAAGATATAGATTTCTAACATGCGGTATCTTGAGCCTTAGGTTGTTTGCATGCAAATCGGTTATAGTTTTTCCGAGTTATACGATTAACAAATAAAACTTATAAATTTGTGTTAATTATGATATATCACGAAATCAATTATGCATGTTAAATTTTCTGGTCCTAAAATGTATTTAGGATATTTTAGTTATTTTATGGATTTTTATTGTTCATTTTATATATTAATGGCATTAAAATGTGATTTTATGATAAAAATGTCATTTTTGGACTAAAATAAGCTAAACTTCGATTTTTCCGGTTGTTTTTGGATATGTTTTCACATATATTATATTTGGATGACCTGTATTTGTTCATAATTTTATGAGTTCTTATGCTCGAAATATGGATTTTTCATGATAAAATCGAATTTAAATGGAAAAATAGGTTAATATGAGTTATATTTCGAATCTGGTCATATAAATTTAGTATGTTGTTACATGCAATTTTACAAGATGTGTGTAAAATAATTGGCAATAATGATGTCTTTTTGCATGATTTATGATTTTTTGATGAAAAATAACATAAATAGTGACTTTAATTAGTGAAAATTGCTAAAACATACTTCACGAGTAAGGAAAAACGTCACATGTTGTATATTATCATATTTTTCAGATAAAAAGTGAAAATTTAATAAAAAATATTTTTCTCATATTTTTATGGTTATAATTGATAAATCCGGTAAACCGCAACATTGTTTTTCTCGATAAATTTTGAAATTTTTAACCTAAGGTTTTTGAACATTATGAGTGTCATGGTTTTTTTTCCAGAATGTTCATGAGTTTAAAATTTCAAATTTCAAATTTATTTGAAATTTTTATGATTTATTTGAAGTTTATGGCTTTACATTGTAATTTTAAGTCCTTTTATGAACAATATTAAGAAATATAAGTTAATTATTGTCAATATGTTAGTGAAGACTAATTTTGAGTCCTAAGATGGTTAGGGTAATTAACTAGTACATAAATATGATTTTATGTAATTATTGTGATTTTAAAAGGTTGAATCATGTAAATCCGTAAAAACCAATTAATATACCATATTGGCTCCTTAAAGGCGATTTAGCATAAAATTGGGCATGTTCATACATATTATAATGCTGCATTTTATTTATGATTGTCATAATTTTATTTTATGTAATTTTATTTTATGTAATTTTACTTAGTATGGCCTTAGTTTTAATTGATATTACCCAAAATGTATGGGAATATCGATTCGGTTGTAATTTATTGTGATCTCGTATCACCTTTTTGTAATTTAATAGATTTATTTTATTTTAATTACAAATGTATAATAGGAAATTATGTAATTTGTTATGTAATTTATTTATTCCGGAGATCCTTGAAGATGGTGCCACTCGAGAAGGCGATCCATTAAAGACGGTGTTGCCTTGATATGCGTGCCAAGACCGAAGTTCAAGGGACCAAAGGAGTTGGTTTCCGAATTTGTAATAGTTAAATTAGATTTACTATTTTAGGAAGGACATACTAGGATTTTTATTATGCTTTGCATTTTATTTATATGTTACATGCATCGCTAAATCACCATAACTAAAACATGCATTATCATTTTAATCGAGTTTATCGACCGTGTCAAATACAATTATCGTAGTTCACCGCTTTAGTTCACTTAAAACGTGATAGATAATAATTTGACATGACCTCTCGCTAAAAATAAACAATTGAGACTTAGCCTTACCAAAAAGTAGAAACCATGAAAACCTATTTCGTGAGGGAGTGCACTCGGCCACACCGGGGTACAAACCTTGTTACGTAGGGGAAGTGGGTGATAAATGTCTATCCACCGAATTCATGTTGATGAGGGTTTCATCGGCCACACCGTGCCCAAGTTAATGTGGTTTTGGATCATGGACACATTTATTCGAAATTTGGATTGAGCTCAACGGAAGTATTCGTGACCGTTGTCGCATGTGTTCTGGGCTATAGATAAATATTAAAGTAATTTTATCGACCAAGAGTTCTAAAAGTAGAATCGATTAAAGCGTTAATCCACCAAGTTATATTGATAAGGGATTTATCGGCCACACCGTTACCAAGTTAATATGAATTTGGATCTTGGAATCATTTATCAAGTTGGGTAGAGCTCACTAGATAAATGCAATAAAACTTGATTAAATTAAATTTTTACGAGTGTTATTATTATTTTGAAAACGACATATGTTTTATTCCTTCTATTTTCGTTTTGTAGACCACCTTTATTTCTCATAACAAATGGCCGCACCAAACACCAACGCCACACCTCTCACTAATGCTTCATGGCTCTGATCCTTCATGGATCGCTGTAAACTTGAAAAGAATGGGTCAAATTTCTCCGATTGGGATGCCCAACTCAAATTAGCCGCCCAAGGTGACGACAAGCTTCGTTACCTTACCGAGGCCTCTCCACCCGAACCTAATGCTAGGTGGAGTGCCGCCACTAGGGAAGCATATGAGGCTTACCATAAGGAGTCCACCGCAATGAAAAATATGATGATTTTTCCGATGGAGGCAGATCTCCAAAGGAGAGCCTTTAAAATGGGCACCGCTAATGAAATCTATTCCAAGCTTGTGACAGTGTTTTCACAAACTCCGAGGATCGTCCAATATGAGGCGGCCTCGGCATTCTTTGATCTCGATTTCAAGGAGGGCCAAAAGGTTAGCCCTCACGTGCTCAAATTGTTGGAGCTAGTCGAGACATTGAAGATTCAAAATGTTAAAATTCCCAAAGAACTCATTTTAGATAGGATTCTACACTCCTTATCCAAAGTCAAAGCGTATGTTCAATTCCGGGTGAATTTGAACATGCAAGACAAGGACGTGTCTCTTCAAGAGTTGCACAAGTTACTTGTGCAAGCCGAAAGAGACATGGGGTTAAATGTTAACCCACCTAAGGATGTGCTTAACATAAGCACCAAGAGCAAGGGGAAGTTCAAGAAGAATGGGAAGAAGGGTAAGAAGCAAGCTCCCACTTTCACCAAGGCTAAGACTTTTAAAGCTAGCACTTCCAAGACCAATAAGGGTCCTCTTGATAAATGCCATTATTGTAATGGTGTTGGACATTGGAAAAGGAATTGTTCCAAGTATCTTGGTGACATCAAAGCTGGAAAGATCACTCCAGTAGGTAAATGACTATCCTTTCTTTTATGTTTCTAATTCAACTATGGTATTGTGATACAAAGTTGTGATAATGTATCCCCTTTTTATTGTAAATAGGGCCTCCTCCAAGCAAAGACAAGGGAAAGGAAAAGCATGCTTGAGAAATCATCAAGGAGCTAGGAGTAGCTTCCAATGAAGCTTGGCTTTTTATTATTGTCTTATTTTAAATTATGTTTCACATTTTTAGAACTATTTTGATTTCCGTGTTCGACATGGAAATGGTTGATCCTTTCTAAACAATTGTTGTATTTTGGATTGTGGTGGCTTGGTTTGCAACCCAAGTCACCCCTTTTATCGTATTTTCTTTGTTCTAAAAATTCGTCTCTATATGCTTGCACATGGAAACATATGATCATCCACTTAAAGTGATCTAATAGAAAACTATAATGATGGGATTCATTATATGTCCACAAGCTTAAGGCTTGTGTATGATCAATTATAAAGTGATTTTGAGTTGATGAACTCTCTTAAAGGAATGTCAATCACCAAGTACACTTATCAAATCTAAAACAATTAGTCAATCTATGAGATAGTCCTCCTTATGCTTCAATATCATTATTTGTGTCTCATAAGCTATGTTTGAATCTCTAGTGTATTTATTCTAAAGATAGAGTGGGAGAAAAATGAAGACACAAAGAACACAAAGCAAATTTGTATACTTCAGTAAATGAGATCTACGCAAGAAAGAATGATTTGTATACCTATATAGATAGTGTACGCGAAAAGATGAGATCTATGGTCTTGAATAGATGAAATCTACATGACATAAGAGACCAAGTGAAGTAATCAAAAGAATATGTTCTCAATATTACTACACGAGGAGACCAAAAGAAAGTTTTGGAAGAAAATGACTAATGAAAAGACTTATCAAGAGATTTGGCTAGTTTATGAACAACATTTGACCAAAAGTGTCAATATTGATATTTACTTAAGAGCCTAAATGAAACAAATTGCATCCTTGAAAGTAAATGAGATTTATGACTAAAAGTTGCAAAGAAAGATATGCCGATATCTACGAACACTACTACATTTAGATTCTATAGCAACACTTTGCTATTGTTGCATAATGTCATATAAATGTTGCAATAGAGTTTATGCAACACTTAATCAAGTGCTACATCAGGTCTTGTTGCATTAGGTCATTGCAACGCTTAATGCAACACTTTTTAATCTGAAGCAACACTTTTGAAAAGTGTTGCATTGGTCATGTTTATGCAACGCTTTTTCAATTGCAAAGGCAACATTTTTTATCTTCTAATGCAACATTTCTTATGTAAAAAAAGCAACACTTTCTGAACTAATGCAATACTTTTCATGTTGATAAGCAACACTTATATCAAATTAATGCAACATTTTTATTTTGGAAACACAACACTCGTTACGTCCCAAAACAACACTTATAATAAACAAATGCAACACTAATTTATTCAAAAACAACACTTAATAAAGTGCAACGACATAAGGACTTGTAAGGCACGCAACAATTGTAATTCTCTCTAATTGTGCATTCAATTGATTCAGTCTCAAAAATATATGTCGATTACATTTCAAAAAAGGATCAAAAGTAGAACTTCGATCGCAAATGTTCAATTATTT
This sequence comes from Silene latifolia, assembly GCF_048544455.1. NCBI lineage: Eukaryota > Viridiplantae > Streptophyta > Magnoliopsida > Caryophyllales > Caryophyllaceae > Silene > Silene latifolia. Next base: position 97,887,042 of record NC_133538.1, read on the forward strand.
AACTAAAACAAATATAACAAATGTTTAAATAGAACAAATAATAATTCTTAACGACTATTTGAAAGCTACTAATTATAAGTCTTCATTCTTGTATTGTGAGTATATATATGTTGCCAGCCGGACAAAAAATCAACCCGTCATCATTGTTAATACCTCAAATGCAACCTGTAACATAAAAAATAGAACATTATTAGATTTGAGGATTCAAAGGCTCAATAGGCATAGATGATACGTCACACTTAATTATCACGAAATAATAAATAATGCATTAAAGAACAACTAATTACCAGCCAAGTTCTAAACAATATCAACAGCTTAAGGGCCAAAACATCCAAGCTGTATGCTGAAGGTATAGAATAAGAACCGTAAATCAATTCTTAAGGTATGTAATCACAAAAAATTATAGCAGTAGCTGACAATTCAATAGCTGACATTGGTGTCACAAATAAAGATTCCAGGAGATCGAGGCTTCAGGAAAGAATGATCTGGCCCCAGAGGAATAAAAGTAGAGTGGAATACCAATTGGAGAAGCCTGCTCGTGTAGCAGATCAAATTAAAAAGATAATGAAAATTAGATGCTTGCAATTCATTCATAAACCGGTGCACAGTAAGGACAATTGATGGCGGAACATGATTGAAAAAAGATAAATTTCGTTTTGTTGAAGCTTAACTGCAGTATTGTTGCAGGAGGCAGAATATGCCCCCTTTTGATGTAAATTATTTGTTCATTTATATAGTTTTGCATTTTAGCTATTCGAAAGGCCAACACAAAGGTTTTCAAATGAAAATATGAGAAAAGAATAACTGTCACGGTCGCAACATACCCCAAAAGAATCAATTAATAGTCATAGACAATAAAATATGAAGCTATTCAATATCTTTACCTTCGGATTGACAAAGCATCAGTAAGGGCCAAGGGGAGACTGCACCATAGAACTTAGCCTATCCTCTAAGACCTCGAGTTGCTAACTTCTATTCGCAAAATCAGCAACGTGAAATAAAGTAAACATCAGCAATTGGTCTAAACGTCAAGATAACTCGAACCTAGCCACATAAATGACAGCACAAAATTTGAGATAACCAAACTAATTGCACTCATCGAATTCTGCACTTCGAAAATGTTGACGAGAACACCAGACCATAACCGCATAATACATCCAACCTTAACCATTTCGATGAGATGCCAAAAATCTGAAATTCGAATCTATAACAAAAAAAAAAACGGCATAGGTCTAATTTACACAAAAATTACTGGTACCACTTAATATAGAAAAATTGCAAATACAACAAAACCAGACTCATTGCAAAATGAGAATACTTGAAGCTCTTATACCCTTTTTTCACATATTTTACAACATCAGCTCCCCTACCTCCATTGGTGCCTAAGTAGTATCTTTTAGATATCTCTTACCACAACCACCACACCAAGATTAAAAAGTGAGACATGAGTAAAATGGCCATAACTAGATGATAATACCCCCTTCAAATCCCGGTCCCGCGCTACTACAAGTGGCTACATAAGCACAGAAAATCAATTAAGATGCAGTAAATCAAATAAAGGATTCCCCTCGCCTGATATATGTCGCCATGCCAGTTATATTAAGATGCAAACACAGAAATTCGCTTAAAAATGATCAAAAGAAGACTTGGATTGGGACAGTGCGAATTTTAGGCCCACATACAAGCAGATTAGGGGTGATCTGGGACGGGTTATTCGACATGCTCCATACTGCAGAGAAAATAAATAAACTGGTGACGTAATTTGTGCAGGAACAACTGACTGGCCTGGTGTCCAACTGCACTGAACATATATCTGACCTGGTGTCCAACTGCACAAGGTCCATCATTTTCTTCATGCACAGTTCACAAGCCTAACATTCGTGACTTTGCTGCCAATGTTTACACAAGCAATAAATGCTTGTCACTTTGTCAGGAACCTTTTCACAAGTCAACAAAACACAAATGACATTCTAGTACACACTCCAAAATATGGAGGATCAGTACAACAGCCTATATTACAGAACTTGTCGGATCATTGATTTCATCTTGTTAAGTTTCATTCTGATCATAATGCATACAGTCATACATACACTTGCGTGTATTAGGGAGATAATAACAAAAAAAAATATCGAGTAGGAGTTTTGTCCTATCGTATCATATCAGACAATTAGAGAAAGTGTTATATTAGCCCTTAACTACACATGGTAATACATAATTAACCCAACCAATCTGAAGCTTGTTGATCTCAAACACGGTTCATTAACAATAAAAGACTAGACAATGACACCTAAAGCTTGCTACATTCAGAAGAGCATATCCATTTTAGGTACATGGTTAATGGGACAGTCTCACATGTCAAACTGTCTTATACAAGTTTTTTGTGGAAATGAGCTATTGTTGCTGGCTTAACAATGTTTAGAGATTGGTAACTAACAAAATGATAAAATAACTTAAGTTTAGGATTTATAGCCTAATTTAGCTGTTAAATTTCGTCCTCAGATGCAAAAAACAGACAGACAATTAACAAGAATGGGTTAACAAAAAAAGTTACCTTCTGCTTGTGATTGTTGCCGCGTTCAACAACAAAATTAATAGACATAATTTGAAAACCCTAAATGAACCCAGATCATCTCACACAATAGATTCAGCCCTAAACGAACCTAGTGGGGGCTGAAGTCGAAATAAAAATAAAAATAAAGAATTGATCAATGTCACCTAAGGATCAACAAACCCGAGTAATAGTTAATAGATCAAGAGGTCGAATAATTGTTAGGGTTTATTTTCAGAACATTCACCATTTTTGTGCCAAATTAATTGATTGAAAACAATAAGAAAAATGGAAACAAACAAATCAGTTTTAGTAATAATAATAACAAATAAGTAGGAAAGAAAATCACCAGTGTTGGATTTGAATGTAGAGGAATGACGGGGATGATAAAAGAGACGAGATACGAACAGATCTAGGGATTTGAAGAGGGTTTCCACATTCGACTGAGATGCTGACGGAGAGAGAAAAGGGATAGCGTGAATTGAATGACGCGTGATAGAAGTGTCAAATGAGAAAGGACGAAGAATATCGAAGAGTTTTTGTTACTGTATCAAATAAATGAATTGAATGACGCGTGATGGAAGGAATTGAAAGATTGAATAATAATATTGATTATTGATGGGAGATTCCAAAAAATAAAAAGTGGCGCACAAACAAAATTTTCAAGAAAATGTTTTGAGCGGCTGAACAAAAAAATGAAATTTTTATAAAGGGTTTATAACTTATGTGATATAAGTGTTGCACAAGTGTTGTGACAAAATGCAACATTTGTATAAAAACGTTGCACTTCAAGTAATGCATTGCAACACTTATATTAAAGTGTTGCCCTATGTAAGTAAAAGCAACATTTATAAATTAAGCGTTGCTTAATTAACTGAAAATTGCAACACAAACCGTAAGTGTTGCACACGAAATGTTGCATTAGGTCTATTTTTATAGTAGTGGAAATCTAAGTTAATTGTTAACCATGCTAGTGCCACTACTTAACCTGATTATGAAAATGAAATGGTTAAACCTCCTTCCGGAAAAGGGTATTTTGAGAAGGACGTATATTAAATGTAATTCACATTTAAGTAATGAAATTGCTACACATCATTATAAAATGAATGAGTTAGAGATTAAAATCTCTTTCCATAAGTTTAAGATTTAAACCTCTTCAAAATAGGTATTTTGAAAGGATATGTTGGGAACATATATGGTTTGAATCTTAATAACTTGGCAAAGCAAATTGCATTTCAATTCTTCAAATGTTTCGATTGAGTAGTCAATTGCGAAACATGTGGAATTAAGTGGGAGTTTGAAATTATCATGTGAAGACATGGAATTTAGTGGGAGCAATCATCTTGTAAAATTATAACTCATTACTCATTGAGAATGACGAGCTAATACTATCTTTCACAAAGAAGTATTTGAGTTTTCAATTCTGGATGAAAATGGACTATGATGAATCCAATCACATCATGAGATGCTGGATAGGTATTGAGATATACACATCTAATCAACGAGAAACGTAGGTTTATTCATGTCAATGAAAATGGAATTGCCATTAGCAGTCATGGTCATTCATTGAACCTAAGAATGGTTGATCACATGATTAAAAATTACTAATGTTTCCGCCATTAGAATAATCATGCACATGTCCGATAATGAATTATATGCATAAGAGCATGATGAATCATTGGCAAGCCATAGAAGAATCGTCATGAATTCTCGAGGAGAACTAATGAGCGATTCCAGTGATTGGACAGAACACTCTGTTATGTGACAAGAGGTTGCACATATTGAAGTCCGAACACACGTAAGGATTTATGAAAATCCTAAGGTATTCAAGCTAAAAGGAGAAATAAGAAGTTTGGAAAGATACTTAGTTAAAGTAAGAAGTTACTCAAAACTAATATTTTCTAATATACTAGGACTTATGAGAAGTGCTAGGCTAATCATCTTGACAATTGTTGCAAGACCCTACAAAATGTATACCTAGTGCATTGTGAGTTGGTAGAACACTTGACCAGTGCAAGTTATATCATCCACCACAAATTCGTTGGTTATGTGATAAACAACAAGAAAGTTCTTTCAAGATAAAGAACCCAAACCAAGGTTGGGAACCTATATGTGTACTTGGTAAGGTTCATGCTATGAGAGATAACATGAATATAAAGGAAAACGCAATAAAAGAAGTTTAAACTCATGGACACATGGTATGTTAAACTTCTATTGCAATCGACTAGTGTTTACACACTTACGATATACATCACAAGGTTGTAATATGGTATTGACTTCCTGAATGTGATGTCGACATTTGTCGTTTGAGTTATTATTAACTCACCTTATACTTTGTTACATCCAAACGGGTTGTAGAGACAATTGAACCCCGTTAAAGTGAACACGGATTAGCATTGTATTCGCCCATAGTTACTTACATGAGGTGACGTCTCGAAGTCACTAGAGTGTGATGCGATTGATGGCATGTTCAAGTGCCATGGAGTCATGTGTGATGACTAGTCGATCACATAGGCAGACTTTTAGGAATACTTTGTCGGGCCTTATGACCGCTTATAGAGTTCTGGCAAATTTATATAGCCTGGTCGTGGCGAGAGCTACTATAGTATTCTAATGAGTCGATTATTTTGACTAATGACTGTTCGCCTAAGATGGCACATTTTCAGATTAACTTTGATTTGTGTTACTATGACCTTCGTAAATGGGGTCAAATGGGCATATTTTGGGTTATGATGGCTGTGGCTAGTCGAAGGGAATAAGTGAGATAGGAATTGTCCACCCCTTGTCAGGGTTATAACAATATCTTAGGGCCACTCGAGGAGTAATGAACTGGAAATGCGTGGCCACGCTCGGAAGATATCTGTGGTAGATAAATCCGGTCAAATCAGTTATTCTCCAGATCGAGGAAACCACTCTCGATATGATCACTTGCAAATACGACCTGAAAGACACCTTGCATTGAGTGGGAGATAGTAATAGGACAAGAGAATGGGTGACGCACACGTGTCGAGTACAAGTGGGAGATTGTTGGAATATGTGTCCTCCGACAATAATGCGATCACAACTGTCGATCATGATGATCACATGTTTAAGTCTCATTTTAAGAATACATGTGGGAAGTAATATTTTACAGTCAACTGGTCCACACATATCGGTAATGATTGGCTGACTAGAGTTTGAAATTACTGTCGTGCAACGGTGGTGATCAGTTGATCCCCTTAGGTCATACCTAAAGGGTAACATTCTTAATTGATTATTTAATTGATCGTATGACGATACGAGTTAATTAAATTACTTAAAATTGACGGATGATTTTGGAAGTAATATTTACGTATCTAATTGTAATTTGATTAAATAAGATACGGTCTAAGTAATCGAATTGTTTTATTACTTAGATGAAATTATTGTTTACGGAAACAATTAAAACTGAATAAATAATTTATTGTAAATACAACATGTTGTGATTTATAATTGGTAAACCGTTTTGGTACAAGTAATTGTGAATTACTAAGTCGATTTTGTACATGACGTATTTTTATTAATACGTTGATTTTTAATATGTTAAAAATGCATGACAATTTTATATGACTTGTGACATGTGACAAATTCATAAATTGACAAAGATAAAATGGAACCCATTTTATCTAATATAGACCGAAATATGGGAGCGAGTATAATGTTTAATTTGTGTTAAATTATTAAGTGGAGAGCATAATGATTATAACTAGCTTATAGCCATGCAAGCCTAGTTTTTCTTTAGAAGAATGACTTGCCCATGCATTGGCTCACTCCTCCTCTCCTCTCCTCTCTCCCCACCGGTTTTCTAAGAGCAATATAGAGAGTTTTTCTCTATCATTATTCATTTATACTTTACATAAAATTTCTAGTGTAGGAAATACAAATCTCTCTAAGAAAAACTAGAGAAATAAATACTCCAAAATTCTTCTTCTCTTGGCCAAAAATTCAAGAGGACAAAACAATAGTTTTGGGTCAATTTTTAGTTAAATTAATATTGTTCTAGTATTATTGATATTAACTTTTAGGAGGTTATCTTGGGTATAATTCCTTGGGAGGGATTCTAGGCTTGAATCCTTTGTTCATCCAATATTAGGAAGCTCATGAACAAGTTAGTAGGAGAACTCATTTGTACCCATATATCCGAAATCTCAATGTAAGAAAAATGATTTCTTCTTTATCTTTGTTTATGTTTGCATGCATAAGATCTAAATTAATTTTATGACTAAATTAATTGTAACTTATATGAATAAGTTAAGTATAATGAGATATAGATTTCTAACACCTTATACAAATTAGAGTCGCGATGTAGTCCCCTTCTGAAGGCGTTGACTGCTGTTGTAGGGTCGCACCTAGGGATAGATATTTTTTTCACATTGAATCTGGCGAGATAATCCCTGGTGGACTCCTCGAACCTCTGGACGATCCAGTATAGATCAGTGGATAATTTTTCTGGCTTGCGAACTGCTGATTGAAAACGTTCACTAACCCTGCGAAGCTGGAAATAGAATTGTTGGGAAGGTTAATGAACCACTGGAGTGAGACTCCTGACAAGGTGGAACCGAATCCTTTGCACATACATGCCTCCTTTTCAGGCCTTGTTGCTGCAACCACCATCATTTTCTGCTTGTACTGGTTGATGTGCTCCAGCGGATCCTCTGTTCCATCACGAAACGTCATCGTTGGTGTGGTGAACCCCTTTGGCATGCTGACAAGGGAAATGATGTCCACAAAGGGGGAATCCGGATAGCACTCTGGGGTTTCTACCTCCATGGGACGTGGTAATCCTGGAACCTTGCTGAGTAGGGACCTAATATCCTGCAACTGTTGTTCTATATGGCTTCCTACCCCCATACCCTGGTTGTGGGCTGCTGAGTAGATCCCATATGGATTTGGTGTTCCTCCTGGCATGTAAGGAGGGACCTTGTAGCTTCCAGGTAATGGTGTTGAGTTCACAATAGGCCTGAACTGGATGTATGGAGTATGTGGAATAAAGAGCACATCCCGGGATATGCGTTTCTTGCTGACTGTTCCCCTGGATTGCTCCCAGTTACCACTGGCATACTGCTGGTTCTGGATATGGGATCTGGAGTCAGCGCTCCTAATCCCACAGGATTGAGTACGATGGGGTACGTTTGCGGCATACCTGGTGGTGGTGGGACCCCTGGTGGTTGGATCGTACCCTGGGTGGCCACCGTTCCTACAGGATACACTTGCTCGGGTGGTGTGGTCACCCCTAGTGGTAGCATATCCATATCGAGCCTGGTTACTAGATTTTGCGGCATTAGCCTCCCTGAGTACTCCCTGGCATTCCCCTAGTTGATTGTTGACCTTGCCATCAGCTGAGGCGTTCCCAGGGGTGACACTGCATCTATATTCTCATGCAAGGACTGGTTGTCCCTTTGTAGCCCTATCACCGCCTGCTATAAGGATGTCATCCCTTGGAGCAACTGCTGTACCGGATCTGATTGTGATGCTCCCGGGAGACGGGCTCCTGTCAGGTGTCCTGGTGATCCTAGGTGCAGCGGACTCCCATCCCTATTAGGCTTTGGCACAAGATTGATAACTGGTGATTTGCCAGCCTTCCCTTCTCCCAGATCTGTGATTTTTGGGGAGTAAGGAGGCTTTGTTGATACTTGGGGCTGAGCATGGCCTGCAGTCACTCTGGTGGCAGGGACCACCATTGTTGGAACACCGGAGGTTGCTGGCATCACCCCTACTACTGGAGTTTGCATTGACGTACTCATCAGATCAGATACGTTTTGATTGGATCCTGACATGATCAACTATATAGATGTTACGATATTTTGAGAAGAGGTTTTTTAACCAAGATTTAACCACAACTTCACGGTGGGCGCCAAACTGTTTTGGTAAGATTTTACCGACTAAAGATTTGTGGTCAATGCGGCTATTCTAATTAAAATACGATATTAAGGACTGAAGTAGATTAGTAGTAAGAACATAGCGAGAACGAAAGTAAACAACGAATGCGAAAGAAAGACAAACGAAAAAGTAAGAGAGACAAACGACACAAGCAAAATGGTGATGCGGGAAACCCAAAATGTGGGAAAAACCGCTGGGGGAATGGTATCCCACCAATGATCCACTAATAGTAATAGTATCTGAGGGTGAACCTATATGGAACGATCAGGAGGAACAGGTGTGATATCCAAATGACTAAATACAAATGGCACGAACGATGTATAAATTTCTAAGTGTGTTCATGATAATAATTGTTGCAGGTGGTGAATGATAATTCTTCGAGTGGAGTAAATGAGGGATGCCCTTGAATCTGATGTTTGTTGCTCTTGTATAGCCTTTCTTGGAGTGGTTGCACGTGCTCCCTACATATGCTCAACCATATGCTCCACTCCCTACGAAATAGGAAGTGGTTGCAGACTTTGTCAAAGCGCTTGCTGATCACCGCAATGTTCCTACTGACCATTTCAACGTTCCTGCTGGATGTTTGTTATTTAATTCAAACGTGGCCTTTGTATCACTTGAATATCCAGGTTCATCCCCCCTTGTTCTTCCTTGCGTCTAGCAGCCTGCTGCCTTGTTGTTAATCTGTGTGCCTTTATTTTATCCAATTGCGAGTTGCCACGTCATGATGAAAATGAGAGAGTATTCCAAAAATATCTCCTAGCATCATGTTTTAACTTCCTTCTTTCTCTAGAATAAAGCTCATCCGTAATAATTCCACTCACCAAATAGTTTTCCAAGTCCGCAAACCATGGCACCTTTCCACTTATCACCATTAGGCTATCCTCCCTTAACTATTCATTTATGGGTCCGCTCTCATCTTTCACACCGTTGTCTTCAACCATTAGCCGAGACAAGTGGTCGGCTACCACATTTTCTGCCCCTTTTTTTATCCTTGATCTTAATCTCAAACTCTTGGAGTAGTAGGACCCATCTCAAGAGTCTTGGTTTGGCATCTTTCTTGATCATCAGTTGGCAAAGTGCGGTGTGATCGGTGTAGACAACCACTATGGAACCAACAATATAAGGCCGTAATTTTTCAATGGCATGGACAGAAGCCAATATTTCCTTCTCGGTTGTGGAGTAATAGCATTGTTCTTGATCAAGGGTCTTGCTTGAGTAGTAAATGATATGGTGTCTCTTATCTACCACTTGCCCCAAAACTGTTCCTACGGCATAGTCGGAAGCATCACACATGATCTCGAATGGGAGACTCCAATCCGATCCTCGGAAGATAGGAGCCATCACTAATGCAAGCTTCAACCTATTGAAAGACTCAAGGCAAAGTTGTTCAAATAAAAAAGGAGCATACTTGAGGAGAAGTGAAGTTGATGGTTTTGCAATCTTTGAAAAGTCCTTGATAAACCGTCCATAAAGGCCGGTGTGACTAAGAAAGCTTCTCGCCCCTTTCACATTAATAGGGGGTGACGATTTTTCTATCATCGTAACCTTGTCTCCATCAACCTTTATTCTCTATTCTCCTTTTGGATATGATGTGACCAAACACAACTCCCTCCTCTACCAAAAAATGGCACTTTTCCCAATTGAGGACTAAGTTGTGCTCCTCCCATCGACTCAAGACATTGAACAAATTGACAAGACCTTGATCAAATGAGTCTCCATGGACAGTAAAGTCATTCATGAAGACCTCCATACTTTTCTCCAAGATATCGACAAATATGGCCATCATACACCTTTGAAAGGTGTCGGGTGCATTACACAACGCAAATGGCATTCTCCGATAAGCATAGACTCCTATGGGGCATGTGAATGTTGTTTTCTCTTGGTCTTCCCGGTGGATGGGGATTTGAAAGAAGACGGAATAACCATCCAGGAAACAATAATAGGCATGCCCCGCCAATCTCTCTAGCATTTGGTATATGAAGGGAATAAGGAAGTGGTCCTTGAGGGTGGCGGCATTTAGTTTACGCTAGTCAATGCACATACGCCACCCAGAACCGGATAGGTGGGTAGGGAAGTTCCGTCCTTTTGCTCAACCATGGTTACCCCACCTTTCTTGGGGACCACGTGGATGGGACTTACCCACTTACCATCCATAATTTGGTAAATAATCCCCGCCTCCAAAAATTTCAAGACCTCATTTTTAACAAGCTCCGCAATTTTTGGGTTTAATCTTCTTAGACCTTCAACACTAGGCCGACTTCCCTCCTCTAAGGTATTTCTATGCATACAAAGACTCGCACTCAACACTTTAATGTCATCAATGCTATAACCCAATGCTTTTCTATGAATTTTGAGAACTTTCAAAAGTTTTTCTTCTTGAGTAGCATCTAGGTTAGCATTGATGATAACCGGGTAAGTCTCTCCCTCACCAAGAAAGGCATACTTAAGTGAGAGAGGCAAAGTTTTGAGTTGTACCTTAGGAGGGAGTAAGTCCTCGACTTTCTTGAGCACTTCATCATCAACTTCATGATCTTCATCCATCTCCTCATCATGGATGGCAATTTGGAAGACCTCTTCCATCTCGGCTTCTTCTCTAGCCACTTCTTTAACAACTTCATCAATGATTTCAATTGTGCAAGCTTGATCCATCATTGGTTTATTCAGAATATTAGACAAATTAAACTCGACAATGTTGCTGTCAATTCTAAAGGATAGCCGCCAATGTTTCACATCAATCAACACTCCTCCGGTAGCCAAAAATGGTCTACCTAGGATAATGGGGGTGTGGCTATCTTCCGGAATATCAACGACAACAAAGTCGGAAGGGACATAATATTTACCAACTTTAACGGGTACATCTTCAAGCACCCCCATGGGGCGTTTAATAGATCTATCCGCTAACTGAAGAGTTATGTTGGTAGGTAACAATTAATTCGTTCCAATTTTCTTAGCAATGTTTAGAGGCAACACACTAACACTAGCCTCTAGATCGCACAAGGCTCGGGATATTGGAACACCACCAACTATGCATGGAATAGAGAAACTCCCTGGGTCACCAAGCTTGGTGGGCATTTTGTTCATCAAGACCGCACTACAATCCTCGATCAATGCCACTAACTCTTGGTCACCCAAGGTTCTCTTTTTTGACAAGATATCTTTTAAAAATTTTGCATAAGTTAGCATGTTTAAGATCACATTGGTAAAAGCGAGAGTAACTTCAAGTTTGTCTAACATTTCACAATATTTGGTATACTTGAAGTTATCCCTAAACCTTATGGCTCTAGAAGGGTAGGGGATTAGTGACAAGATGAGAGTTAGGAGATACAATTGGGGATGATGGGTTGTTTGTTACCTTTGAGGAAGGTTGCACAAGTATTTTTTCACCATATTCCATACCTATTTCCTCCTCATAAGGGAGGTCTTTGACAAGCACGTCATCATCTTTACCCTTAGGAGCTTCCTTGCTTATTGTTGCTTCATTGGTTACCCTTCCCTTCTTGGATTCACTCATTCTAGCCGAGGGAGTCATTGGTGGACTCTCTCTCCCGTCATTCATTGCCATTCTCTTCCTCTTTGGATCAACTTCCACATCTAGATCCTTACAGGGGTCTTCAAGTGTCAACCCACTTCTCAAAAGCACCGCATGTGCTTGATGATTTTCCGAGGCATCTTTTGAGCTTTGGTCTTGGGCAAGCAAACCACTAGGCGGTTTTTGAAGGTTGGCTAATGCTTCGGATGCTATCCGGGCCTCTACTTCCCTCATCTCCCTTTAAGTAGCACTCGTCAATTTTTCGATTTCTTGGTTGTGTAATGATTGCATGTTTTTCATCATTCTCACCATTTCACCATATGAAGGTTCACCCATTGGTTCTTGGAATGGTTGGTTAGCCAAAGGAAGAGGGAACCCATAGTCAAAGAGATTTTTTGAGCCTTGATTGTTTCCTCAGGCCCTTGGTTGTTGTAACTTGACCCTTGCCCTTGGTTATATCCTTGTTGTCCTTGGAAATTTTGATTATAACCTTGGTCTTGGATCCCTTTATTCCAACCTTGATTCCCTTGGAACTCTTGATTAAAGTCTTGATTACCTTGGTTATACCCATGGTCTTGGTATCCTTGATTTTGGTTCCCAAAGTTTTGGTTTTGGTTGTTTTTGAACCTTTGATTTTGGGTCCCAGAGTTGTTCCTTTGATTTTGCCCTCCACCCCTTGGTTGAGAAAATTCGGGTGTTGGTGTTTTGGTTTTGTGGTTGAATGTGTTGTGGGTTTTGCACATTCGTACTCTTGTATCTCATGGATGGATGGTTTTTCATGCCCGGATGGTAAAAATTGGAGTTTGGATTGTAGTTGTTTTGATTGTTGAAAAAGGACCTTGGTGGCCTCATGGAGTTGTTGTAGCTTTGGAAGGCATTAAGATCTTGAACATACTCTTCACCACCCATGTTGTATGCATTGTTAGCATATACATCATAGGTATGACCAATCCCTCCACACAAATCACATGAAGGTCCTTGAACAACCTCCTCCATGGGAGCCACATGCTTGATTCACTTGTTTCCATGTCATTTTATCAAACTTCTTTGTGAGAAGATCTGGCTTGGCATTTGTTTCGTCATTTGAATTTGACAAATTCTCTTGAGGGTAACGGCTACTTCTCCTAAAAATATTCCCTTCTTACCCATAATTAACTTCCGAGTCAACCATCTTCTTGATGAGGGCCGAGCCTTCGGAATCTCCCAAATGGTCAAATCTTCCCCCTGCGGAGGCATTTACCATTTCCTTAATTCTTGGCAATAGAGTTTGAAAGAACGTTTGAGTAATATACCATGCGACAATTCTATGGTGTAGGCAACGGGCTATAAGGTCTTGGAACCTATCAAGCTTCTCCCAAAGATTCTTCGTCTTCTTGTTGAAATGTGGATATTTCGTTTCGGAGCACGGCGGTTTTAGAAGAGGGGTAGTACTTAGCAATGAAGGCTTTGGCCAAGTCATCCTAAGTAGTGAATGTATTTGGTGGATGAATGTTTAGTCACCACTCCGCCTTGTCTCTCAACGAAAAGGGAAACAACATTAACCTCAAGGTGTTTTCGGATTTCTTTTCATCATCACAACTTTACTCTTTAACTTCCTAAGGTGAGAATGGGCATCCTCATCAATGTTACTACTAAGGCAATCCCTCTAAATCAACCAAAATTGAACGGGGTGGTTTTCAAAGTTGTCAGGGGCGAAGACACCAAAGTTGATCGGAGTAGCGGAATCATCCGGGTTCGGCCGGTTGTGGTCTCTTAGAGCGGCCATTTGTGGTTCAATAAAAGGTAGATTTGGTGGTGTTTGAGGTGTTGGAGCTTGTGTCCTCCACAAATTAGTGTGATAACATTTATAAATCTCTTATAGGTTCACAAGGGTATACTTCGTATTTTATCAGTTGATTAACGATTACCTAATAACGGTTGGCTTGCTAGAAAGTTTGACGTTATTATCATACAGATGGCGGTGATCAACTGGTCCCTAAAAGTCACACCTAAAGGATGTGTTTGAGAGATGTGATTGTATGAAAATATAATCACATTGATGCCTGACTAAAAGGTTAGTCCATGTATTTGACTAAATAGTTAGTCAATGTGTTGATGAGATGATTATTTAATTTAATTAAATAATATTAACTGAGACGAATTAACTCTCAATTCATAAATTGAATATAATATGTTATATTTAAAAAATGTATATAATAATAGCTTGAACGAATTAAGATGTTAATTCGTAATTAAATGTAACCAGTTATATTTAATTAGCAAATTATAAATATGCGATATTTATAGTTAAAGTATATATTATATGATATTGTCACAGACCAGCATTAATAAATCGACTGCAAGCTGTTGTGTGTAGACTTATTAATACGGAATCAAATAAATGACAATTTATAAATAATACATTTTATACATTTTGTATACTACCAAAATAAGAAGATTTAATCTCCTTATTTTTGGTAGGTAGAAAAACCGAAAAAATTGAGAAAATAATTTTTCTTATTTTCGGATATTTGGGCCGAAATTAGGAGAGAAAAGATCTCCCCTTGACTTCTCTTTTTCAGTTATAATAAGAGAAGGTGAGATCATTTTTCTGCCCTAATTCTAACCTAGCACACTTTCATCAAAAGAAAACACAAAACCCTAAATTTGTTAAGAAAATTCGGGGATCAATTCTAGCAAAGAACAAAAGGCATATCTCATATCATCTTGGGTGCAACTGATAGGTGAATATCACTGCGATATTGTTCTTAGGCCGATTTTGCTAGGACCGAAGGTTGATTTCATAATCCCTCTATTTTTGTTTATGTAATTTATTTTATGACTCGTATTCATCATAATAAATTCGTTATAATCATTATAATTAATGGGAAGCATACCGATATTTCTTACAAGTGGTATCAGAGCCAAGGCCACGATTTTATTTTGATGATTTTCATAATTTGAATTTAAACAAAATTTGAAGAAAAAAAAGGGGTCACGGCTATTTAAAAAAAATATTTGCCGTGTAAATTTTTTTTTTGTGCCGTGGGTTTTTTTGTTTTGATGTTTATATTTCCATTTTGATTCATTCATTTGTAGTTTTAATAAGTTAAAATAATTATATGATGAATTTGTAGATGTTTGATTTAATGAAGATTAAATTATAATGTAAATGGAAATCGTCTTGTTGATGATGTTAAATTTGTTTTGCTATATAGTTTTTAGCATATATGGTTAATCATGTTTCATTAATTTATATGCTAATCTTGTTCTAATAACAACTATAAACAATTTGTTCATCCAATTTTTTTTAGGGCATAATGCCGACATGAAAAGAAAAAATTAGGGATGTTTTCATTTTTTTTTCAGCCGATTGCATAAGGAAAAAATAGGTTTCTGTTTTTTTGTTCATGAATGCCGTGAAGAAAAAAACAATATGGGCTGCTGCTGTTTTTTTATTTCAGCCGAAAGGAAAAGAAAAAAAAATATTGGATTTTCTGTTTTTTTTTGGGAAATGACGTGTGCAAAAAGAGAAAGAAATATTTTGTTTTTTTTTTCTCCTGTTTTGTCGAGACCAGAAATGAAAAAAAAAGGTTGTTTTTGTTTTTGTTTGTTTTGGCCAATATTGATTATATATTAAATTTATAATGTATGATTAATTGTTGTGAAGAAGTTCACAATTTTAGATACCTAATTATTTTAAAGAAGTTTAAAATAATGTTGGATAAAATTCATATTACAAGTTTAATGTGAATTAAGATTGAAATTGATGTGAGCGAGTAATTGAGGAATTATCACTTAATTTGATCATTTAAATAAGTGGTTTGGAAATTAATCTACATAATTAAGGTATTATGTCTTGCATGTTTAATTTATTTAGTTGATGCATTTTTTTGTTGAATGAATCGTTGAATGGATTTATTTACTTATTTTTTTGCAATCGGTTGTAATTTGTAATACCTAGTGTGGCCTTAGTCAAATTATGTTTTCGTAAGGATGGAAACATAATTTTTTATGTAATTTGAGATCTCGTATCTCCGTTTGGTTTTCTTTATTTATTACGGTTTTGCAATTAGAATGTAAATAGGTTTATTATGTAATTTTAAATTGTAATTTTTGAGAAGCCTAAAGATGGAGATTGGACCTCACTCCCGCTACATGGATCAAGATGGAACATCAAGACAAGCTTCTCGGGTCCAAGGATGGATTCCAAAGTTGTATTTATGTTCATTTTGATAGATATGACACACTAGGACTTTATTTTTGTTTTACGTTTTACCGTTCTGATTGCTTTTTATTCACATGATAGTTAGTGCATCATATTCCGCCTAAACCAAACCACCTACTAAAATGCATGAAAATTGACTCATATAGATTGGATGTTAGTTTTCATAGACATACAGATGTCACTCAGTTTAAGCCATCACTTTCGTTTATTCATTCACACATGCTAGATATTAGTTCACTTAAAATGAATTAAAATAAAGTTGATGGGATCTTCCTCTAAAACGGAAATTGAGACTAGTCTTTATAAGGGCAAACAACTATAAATCCCTTCTTCGTCGGTAGGCATAATATGACCCCTTCTACGTTGGGTAAGTAGTTTGTGTTGACTTAGTTTATCTCAACTGATGCGTGTCTTTTATATGATGTTTTACACTCTATTTTACACGTATTTCAGAGATCATTTATGTAGTTTATGCTACATTTTCCACTATTTCCGTCTACTTTCGTGTTTTTGTGCTTTATTGCACAAATGTGAAGAATCCAGCGGAAATTGAGCTAAATCCGTCCCCGAGTACCTTGCATTGCATTTGACATGAAGTACTTACACAAGGAATGAGCTTGGTGCCCGTTTCAAGGCCTAAAGATAGCAAAAGCATGGGTGCGTACGAGTTTAACAAGCAAAGAAGCACTTAACATTATTGCAGCCTGCTTCAGATGGCAATATCTCGAGTTCTAGAGCTTATAATCGAGTCATTCTAATTGCGCGTGAAAGCTTATCCTCTTAGCATTCCAACGACGCGTAGAACGCCTGATTTGACCAAGTAACGAAGAAATGGCAGCTGTTTTAAGATCGGTGCTGCGCAGAATCGACAGAATGCAGTGCATGCAAGACACCCTTGGTCGATCGATGACCTACATGGTCGATCGACCGAGCACTGACATACAACAGCTCTGTACAGCGCATGTTGGTCGATCGATGATGCTTATGGTCGATCGATGAACAACGGTCGACAAAATAAAAGATCGAGGAAACGCAAGCCCATTGTGTTTAGGTTTTGATAATAAGTGTTACGTATATTTCCTATATAACGTAACCTAGAACATCAGATTAATGATCGAGTTTTTACATTAAGCTTTACATACAGTTCTTTAGAAATAATTAGGGTTCGAGATTTCTTTCGGTATTGAATACAATTTGCTTTGTCATTCGGCTTGTTCTTTTCCTTCGCTATTCATACGGTACTTTCGGTTTTATTCTTTATTTCACTTTCGTTCATAGTTGTCGAATTGCTAGATCAGTTCCCAAGCCAAATTGCCATCTTTTGTTAATTGTTTATTTTATCGTTTTAAGTATGAATTCTTTTGTTTATTTCATTAGTTTTATTGTTGTTATCACCCTTAGCATGAGTAGCTAATTTAATTGTGCTAGGATGTAGGGGATTGTAGTTTAGCGGCAATAGAATGAACACGAACTGAATCGCGTGTCGATCGATCGATGACATACTTGGTCGATCGACCCGACCTCGTGGGGTTTTACTTTCGTTTTAATTGTTTTAATTCTTTGTTCGACGAATCGAGTGCACACGACTAGTTGAATATTTAGGATATGACTGACCCATTAGATCGAGAGATAGGGACAGTTGTTGGATCACTAATTAAAATGACTAAACTATGCTGAGATCGAAAGATAGGTAAAGTTTAGACCGTTAGTCACTTTTCAGGACGAAAGTTAGTATTAGTGATATTAGTGACTTATAGCGAGATCGAAAGATGCTATTTGTTAAGAGTGGACCGAGAGGACCTCTTTATTTCCCGCCTCACATGTGTTTGATTTAGACTGTTTAGTATCTTTGCCAAAACTATAACGAACCGACCATCCTAGTACCCCTTCTTTATCTGCTTAATCCGTCTTTTTAGTTTATTGTCTTATTTACTATTAGCTATAGACCAAATCAATTCAACCCCCACAATTGTTACCTTTGACTTTTATTAGGCAAAATAGAAATTACGTCGCTCCTTGTGGTTCGACACTGTTACCACTAGCCTAGGTTAGTCTTAATAGGAAATTATAAATCTTATTTTTGGTACTCACAACGACGGGTATCAAATTTTGGCGCCGTTCTTGGGAGGCAATTGTTCTAATTTTTGGTTGTCTTTATTTTAGTCTGTTTTTCGCCTCAAGGGAAGACTGAGTACCTTGAGGCAGTTCTTATCTTCTCCTTTATGTTGTTTATTTGCAGTACTTCAGGAGAGTCCACTCATGTTTCATTCTTGGGAGCAGCAGGTGGAGATTTGTGGGAGATGTGGCGCTGAGGGGCATGCTTCCGTTATATGCCGAGCAGATATGGACCAAGTATATGCTTACTGGCCTTATAAACAAGATCATTATGCGCCGCCACATCCGTGCTATCAGCAAGGCTTCCAAGAGCCTTCATATTCTTTTGCACCACCTCAGCAAGACCCTCTTTCTTCTGAAGAGAGTGCGGAATTGAAGTCTACGATGGAGATGCTTAAACTCCAAATGCAAGAAATGGCTGAACAGAGAGAAGCTTCTTTCAAAAGACTTGAGCTTCTCTTGGCTCAAGTAGCTGCCGAGCAAAATGATGATATGTATGACTCGGAGGATGATGATTTGGAGGATGATGAAGCGTCAATTGAAGACTTCAATGCTGTGCCACATGAAGAATTCGATCAAGCAGATTTGTGTGGTCGAACGATTGACATTGCAGAAGGGAGAGCGGTCGATCGACTGGAACCAGTGGTCGATCGACCAGTTATGTTGGAGGAGGAAACTACTCGATCGAGTAGTGACGCTGTTCGATCGACCCCTGCAGCCTTGGGAATTGTTAAATCGTCACCAACGCCTATTCCGGATGACGATGAGAAGGTAAATGAAGACCACTCCTATCCGATTAGAGGTAATTCCACTCCTTTAGTCGATTATGTATACCTTCTTACTCCTTCTGTTAAACCATTTGCTGCTGTAGAATTGATGCCTCCGCCCCAGTTTGGGAACAAATTGGAGGAACATCGCTTTGTTTCTCTTTCTACAGGTCTTGGCAAGTTCAAAGACCCCGGAGGTGAGTTGGGTGTTCCTAGCTTGAAGTCGCCTTTGCCGGATATATGATCCAGGAGGAGGTCCTGATGAGGTTATGTCGTCAAAGAAGAAGTTGTGCGCTAAGGTGAAAGATTGGGATCCGGATGCTGCGAGACGGTTTTGTTCTTCCGTTGCCATATTGTGGAGGTTGGGAGTAGATTTGACAGTTGCTGAAGCCACTGCGTTCAGTCAGAAGCCTAGTAGTGGGCCAGTGGTTTGTGCTTTTTTATGATCGAAAAATGGGTCGAGCTGGGACCGTCTAATCTAGCACTACCGAAAGGCAACCCGGAGTTTGAAACATTTCCTTTAATTTGGTTTTGGAACATTTAGCTTTATTTGTTTTTGTGTGCTCTAATAATTAGCTAGACGTTAGACTTTACATTTGGGTTTTGCGCAATTTTGGGCGCGTATTATTGTGCACTTGCAGGTTTTTAGACCTCATTGGCTCAAGTTATTGAGCAATTACGAAGAAATCAGAAGTTACAGCAGTATTTTCAGTCGATCGACTGACCCTTATGGTCGATCGACTGGCTGCACAGTTCCAGGAGCTTCTGTTCCTGTTCAATCTGGTCGATCGACTGCCTACTATGGTCGATCGACCGCCCTGGACTGCTGTACCTGTTCACGACCTCTCCCCTGCTGTGTTTGGTCGATTTGCGGACTTGAGGGAGTTTTCTACTCCACTGTATCTTCCGTCAAATTATTTATTTCTTCTATTTTCTCAATTATGCACATAGTTACCGCTTCAAAAATTGTCTTCTCGATTTTATGCGTGGGTTTTATTTGTCTTTCAGGTACTTATTGGCAGCACTGCTAGCTACTGAAACCTCCTAGCTCACGCTGGTTTGGGGAGGTTTCCTTTTTGCTGCGCTTAAAGTCTTGTGAGTTCCCGATTTTTACTTCATGTCTTATTTACTTCATTTTCTCGCAAATTCCCGTTTTCCATTTTTATTCATTACATGATTTTGCACAATGGAGACATTGTCCGATTTGGTTTGGGGAAGGGTTTTGCATCGCATATCATTTGCTTGCATTCACGTTTACATTTTGTTTTGCATTGTTGTTTATTTCTTCATATACATCCAAATTCAAAAAAAAATTGATAAAATTTCAAAAAAATGCACGTTTATTTTAGCATATAGGTCGAGTCGGAACGGTAGTATTTCCATGATGACATTGCATTTGCACCTGTTTATGCCTAAGCCTTGCTAGATTAACATGTTATTAGTAGAATCATATATGCATAGTCTACGAGTTTTCATTAATTTCCTTGCTGAACTTGAAACTTGACTTTGAAAATTGGCAAACTACATCATATTTCTGAGATTTAGAGCCTATAACTGGTGACATCTATGACCGGTTTATTTAGGAATGTGAGTAGTACTCCTTATAAGACATGTCATATCAATGTGCATAAATATGAACTTAATCTGCTTAATACCTGTATGCATTCGGTCTGTGGTTAGTTGACACATGTGGTAGAGGTTTCCCTTTTCTCGTTTCACCCATAAGCTCCACACTGCCAAAAATATCCTTTTTGTCCTATTTACTACATCCTACACTTAGCCTGCCTTGGTCAAGCTAGTAGTTTAGTTTTTGGGATTGTTACTTAGTTTTTGGTAGTAAATGCTCTTATTGAGATTTAGTTGGGAAAATGAAATGAAGGAAGGAAAGAAAAGAAAAGAAAAAGAAGAAACGAAAAAAAATGATTCGAGAGAAAAGAAAAAGAGTTCTGTACTGTTCGTGTAGTCGATCGACTGCCCCTTTTGGTCGATCGACTGAGGTTCGAGAGAAAGAGAAATAATCAATTCGCATAATTCAAAATCCTTATCTTTTGGCGATTTTTGCTCCCATGTATTATTCATATTTTATGGGGAGTTAGTTGATTACTTTTATACTGGAAATTGTGAGATTTGTGCTTGCTTTAGCACCGTTTCGTTTGATTATGAGCAAGAAGTTGGATGTTGCCTTATGGTTCCGTTTTGGTACTAGCTTGATCACCTGTACCTCCACTTTTCCATAAATGTTTTGCCTCTTCTTACCCATACCTCACATATCCACATATATACCTCGGCACGTGTCATGGCCTTTTGTTGGTTGGAATGTATATGTACGGTCATAGAGATTTCTTTCATATTATATTGCAGGCATGTTCTTATAGGTCGTAGTTAGGTGAGAGTCTTTACAAAATGAATTCTTTCTATCCTCTTATATATTCACCTGTGCTTATGAGTGATATGAGCGACCCGTGAGAGTCCGATTTGATAAGTCTCTATAGTTGTCAGTTCAGCAGTTTTTAACGACTTCATAATTCGTTTGCATGATTCACTTTACTAATTGATTGTTGGTTGTTGCATTAAAATGGTTTAGGCTTTACATGTTGCAATTCGCTCTGAGATTGAACTCGTTCCATTAGGTTATTAGATCGAGTCTTGTTCTTGCTTGGGGACAAGCAAGGGTTTGGTTTGGGGAAGTTTGATGCGTGTCTTTTATATGATGTTTTACACCCTATTTTACACGCATTTCAGAGATCATTTATGTAGTTTATGCTACATTTTCCCCTATTTCCGTCTACTTTCGTGTTTTTGTGCTTTATTGCAGAAATGTGAAGAATCCAGCGTAAATTGAGCTAAATCCGTCCCCGAGTACCTTGCATTGCATTTGACATGAAGTACTTACACAAGGAATGAGCTTGGTGCGCGTTTCAAGGCCTAAAGATAGCAAAAGCATGGGTGCGTACGAGTTTAACAAGCAAAGAAGCACTTCACATTATTGCAGCCTGCTTCAGATGGCAATATCTCGAGTTCTAGAGCTTATAATCGAGTGATTCCATTTGGACGTGAAATCTTATCCTCTTAGCTTTCCAACGCCGCGTAGAACGCCTGATTTGACCAAGTAACGAAGAAATGGCAGTTCTTTTAAGATCGGTGCGCGCTGCAGGAATCGACAGAATGCAATGCAGTGCATGCAAGACCCTTGGTCGATCGACCGACCTACATGGTCGATCGACCGAGCACGACATACAGCGCTCTGTCAGCGCAAGTTGGTCGATCGACCGATGCTTATGGTCGATCGATCAACAACGGTCCGACGATAAAAATAAAAGATCGAGGAAACGCAAGCCCATTGTGTTTAGGTTTTGATAATAAGTGTAACGTATATTTCCTATATAACGTAACGTAGAACATCAGATTAATGATCGAGTTTTTACATTAAGCTTTACATACAGTTCTTTAGAAATAATTAGGGTTCGAGATTTCTTTCGGTATTGAATACAATTTGCTTTGTCATTCGGCTTGTTCTTTTCCTTCGCAATTAAATGCGGTACTTTCTGGTTTTATTCTCATTATTTCACTTTCGTTCATAGTTGTCGAATTCCTAGATCAGTTCCCAAGCCGAATTGCCATCTTTTGTTAATTGTTTATTTTATCGTTTTAAGTATGAATTCTTTTGTTTATTTCATTAGTTTTATTGTTGTTATCACCCTTAACATGAGTAGCTAATTTAATTGTGCTAGGATGTAGGGGGATTGTAGTTTAGGCGGCAATAGAATGAACACGGACTGAATCGCGTGTCAGTCGATCGACTGACATACTTGGTCGATCGACTGACCTCGTGGGGTTTTACTTTCGTTTTAATTGTTTTAATTCTTTGTTCGACGAATCGAGTGCACACGACTAGTTGAATATTTAGGATATGACTGACCCATTAGATCGAGAGATAGGGACAGTTGTTGGATCACTATTTAAAATGACTAAACTATGCTGAGATCGAAAGATAGGTAAAGTTTAGACTGTTAGTCACTTTTCAGGACGAAAGTTAGTATTAGTGATATTAGGGAATTATAGCGAGATCGAAAGATGCTATTTGTTAAGAGTGGACCGAGAGGACCTCTTTATTTCCCGCCTCACATGTGTTTGATTTAGACTTGTTTAGTATCTTTGCTTTAAAACTATAACGAACCGACCATCCTAGTACCCCTTCTTTATCTGCTTAATCCGTCTTTTTAGTTTATTGTCTTATTTACTCTTAGCTATAGACCAAATAAATTCAACCCCCACAATTGTTACCTTAGACTTTTATTAGACAGCTAGAAATTACGTCTGCCTCGTTGTGGTTCGACCCTTTTACCACTAGCCTAGGTTAGTCTTAATAGGAAATTATAAATCTTATTTTTGGTACTCACAACGACGGGTATCATCAACATTATAGTCCGAAGAGTTTCTCGTGATTATGATGGACTAAAGATAAAATTTACATAAATTTATCGACCAAGAATTCTAACAGTAGAATTAGCTAAAAGGTTGGCTTATTAATTTACAGATAATTGAGTCTTGGGATCATTTATATAATTCTTGAGGGAGGTCAATTGTATAAATATTTGAGTCTTCGCTTATAACAGTTTTGCATTAAGACTTAAAATCATAACGATGCATATGCTTATTATTTTTATTCTTCTTTTCGCAGTGTAGAATACGTTTATTTTGATAATACTGTTACAACAAATGGCTGGAAATAACGAAATCCCAATGCCGAGTGCCACACTTGAACGCGAGTCCTGGCTTAAATTTTTTACAGACAACATGAATCAGTTCACACGACTGAAGAATGATGGGTCCAACTTTGCGGACTGGGAGGCAGCACTACGGAATGCTGCCATTGCTGACGGTAAGCTCAAGTACTTAACTGAGCCAACACCGGTAAACCCAGGCCCCAATGTAGGAGTTAACGAGTCACTTGCTTATAGTGACTTCGTCATGGAAGCGGGTGCGATAAAGAATGTACTCATCTTTGCAATGGAAACCAATTTGCAGAGACGCTTCACTGCCCAGGGTAAAAAAAAGATTTTCACCACGCTCACTAACGAGTTCTCAAAAGCACCAAGAATCGTTACTTATGAGCATAGCTGTCGCTTCTTCGATGCGAAACTCCAGAAGGGCCAACCAGTTAGCCCACACATTCTTAACATGATTGAGAATGTCGAGAAATTGAAGGCACTTGATTGCAAAATCAGTGAGAGCATAGTCATTGACCGAATGCTTCATTCTCTTCATGATGGTTTTGCCCTTTTCAGGGCAAACTACTACATGAATGACTTGAATAAAAGTCCTCATGAGCTACACTCACTTCTCGTATAGACCGAGAAGGATATGAAATTGAGTGGGAGCATGAAGCAGGATGTTCTCACGATTTCCAACAAGAATAAAGGTAAGGGCAAAGCTCCAGGCGACCTAACTGTAGGTAAGCCAATGTTTAAGAAGCCAGAAAACGGTAATAGTGGGCCTGGTGAGACTAGTTGCTCACAGGGCAAGGCAAAGAGCAAGGGCGGTGACATTGAGTGCCACCATTGTCACAAGACTGAAAATTGGTGGAGGAACTGTCTCGTGTACCGTGAGGACATAAAAGCAGGCCGCGTCGTTCCTGTTGGTATGTCATCTTATATTCATATGATTGAGATTAACCATGCAAGTTTCGGAACTTGGGTACTTGATACTGGTTGTGGTTCTCATCTGTGTAATCATTTGCAGGGCCTAAAAAACATCACACCTCTTGGAAAGGGTGATGTGGACCTGCGAGTCGGGAATGGAGCTAGAGTTGCTGCAGTCTCGAAGGGAACATACGTAATCCAACTCCCTTGTGGTTTTGAGTTATTTTTATATAACTGTTACTATGTACCCAGTTTGTCTAAGAACATTATTTCAGTTTCCGTACTTGATAAAGACGGTTTTGCATTTTCAATAAAGGATAATAGCTGTATTTTCTCTTTTAATCAAATGATTTATGGCAAGGCAGTTTGATACGTCTGTCGTATACCTATCAAAAATAAACTAACTATATAGCTAGGGAAGTCAGGTCGAACTCCTCAAGGAGGCAAGATATCTGTAGAAGTCCGTCTATTTGGTCACAAAGGGGGGGGGGTGTTTGAATTGTTTTCTAAACTACAAGATTTAAAGGAAGAGAAGTAGAGAAAAGAGCAGTCAAAGCAAGGAAATAGATTTAAACTATCAGATAGAGAAAGGTCATGTCAGGATTTCGGTTCACTACGGTAGTCCAATGACTCAACTGTAAATAGCTTAGACAGATTAATGTGAGACGGATATGGAAAGGTCCTTTCGGTCCACTTTCTATCCTAAATTACCACTAACTTAACTTTCATCCTCGTCAGGTTAGTCTACTGTTCATAGCAGGCCTATTTAGTCCAATCTTTCGATCTAGGATTAATTTTAGCCAGATTAATGGGGTGACTCAGAAGCGTGCACTCAACTAAGTTGGTAAAATACAATTAAATTGCTATGGTAACAGAATCTCACAATTAAATTATCTAACCTATTTACTACATCGTCACATTTCTACCGTAGTTCCCCTAATCCCAACATGAAAGAAGTTTAGCTACTCATATCGCTAATAATATCAAAACTAACAATCAACAATGAATTAACAATAAACATGATGAAATAACAAATAAAATGCATAAAAGTAAATTAGGGCAGAAATTAAATATGACTAAACGAAGAATTAAAGCAAACAAAAGAGAGATTATTATTAAGAAAAGAGGAAGGGATTACAATCGTGCGAATCCAGCGTAAAGAACACAAAATCCGAGCAAAACAATCCCGAGAACAAGGTTACAGAGAAAGGAGAAAAGTAACGTAGTCTTGAAAATTAGATAAAAGCTAAGTAGTGAATGAATTCTGATACTAATGACCTAGCTAAAGCGTGCTTAAATAGAAAAATAACTAAGTTTATCGAAATAGAACAACTCACGGGCTAATTAAAGCCCATGGCAGCAGAAACCACTCGATCGAGTGGAATAAAACCACTCGATCGAGCAAAACTCAGGACAATCTACTCGATCGAGTAGATTAATCAGTCGATCTAGTAACCCATCTTTAGAGCACCTCTGGATCGAGAAGAAAACTACTCGATCGACCAACCGGGACCATAAAAACCACTCGATCGAGTGGTTAAACTACTCGATCGAGTCTTCTGTCTTCAATTCAGCTCAAGTCCATGCCCGACTGCCTCGTAATCTGTGCCTTCACGCTTCCCAATGCAGTATCTCACTCAGGAAAAATCCCGTCTCCTCTAAATGCATGCAAAAATGACAGAAAAGGGTATGATTCCACTACTTTCGCGTTCATTTCTACAAAATAGACAAAACGAACCAAAGTAGCCAATTCGGGGCATAATACTATATAAACAAGACAAAAATACATAGAAATACGTGCTGAAATAGGCTAAAAAGACTATAAAATATGCACGTATCACAGTTTCCATGAATGGAATTTACATCTTAGATCAAACTACAGACATATTACACGTGAATAATAAGAAATTAAAGGTTGGTGACGAAGATCAAACCTATCTATGGTATTGTCGTATGGGACACATAAATGAAAAACGTGTAAAGAAACTCGTCGATAATGGGACTATTCCCGCATTCGATTTTTCTACATATGGCACGTGTGAATCATGTCTCATTGGCAAAATGACTCGAATTTCCTTCAAAGGTGTTGGAATGCGCGCTAGTGACCTATTAGGACTCATACGTACTAATGTTTGTGGACCTATGTCAATTACCGCTAGAGATGGCTATAGATATTTTGTCACTTTCACGGATGATTTGAGTAGATATGGATATGTCTACTTAATGAAGCATAAAAGTGAGTCCTTTGAGAAATTCAAGGAATACCAGAACAAGGTTGAGAACCAACTGGGTAGAAAGGTTAAAGCACTCCGTTCTGATCGGGGTGGCGAATATCTTTCAAATGAGTCTCTACATAGGTTAAGGCGTCATCCAACTCAAGTGTTTCCGCTTCTAGAACATGAGAAGGATCACATATGTACTTCCGAAATTGAGACACATGAAATACATTGTGAACTCGATCAAGTGCCAGGAAAAGTGCCAAATGGTAGGCCACTTCCCCGACCCTATACAATATCACGTACGGGCCGATGAACTTTTACCTCAATTTCCCTCTCTTCTCAAACCTCATCACTCCCCTCATCGGAGAAACCTTGAGTAGAACCTTGTCTCCCACCGCGAACTCACTGTCGCTTCTTATCTAATCGGCATAGCTCTTTTGCTTATCTTGTGACACTCTCATCTTTTCCCGGATTACATGCACATGGTCTATCATGTCTTGGATCATTTGAGGTCCCAAAAAGATGGCTTTCGTGCTATCATCCCGACATATTAGGTTTCGATACTTCCTCCCGTATAAAGCTTCAAATGGGGCTATGTGAATGCTTGCATGGTAGATATTATTGTAGGAAAATTCGATTAAATGTAGCCTTTCCTCCCAAGTACCCCCGAACTCCATTACACACGCCCTCAACATATATTCTATAGTTTGGATAGTCCTCTCCGTTTACCCATCCGTTGCCGAGTGAAATGTCGTCCTCATCTTCATTTAAGTGCCCATTAAACTTTGCAACTCTTGCCAAAATCTAGAGATAAACCTAGAATCGCGATTCGATAAATGTTCTTTAGTATCCCATGTAGTTTGACCACATTCTTCCGGTAGGTGCTAGCTAACTCTATCTTGCTCCAAGTATCTTTCATTGGTATAAAGTGAGCCAATTTAGTAAGCCTATCTACGATAACCCAAATCATGTTGTTGCTCTTTAGAGTAATAGTGATACGTGCATTTTATATAATCTTTTTTAGCCTATATATAAGTATTTCAATGCGATTCTCGTAGTTTTATATTACGAAATGCCCCGAATAGTCTACTTTGGTTTGTTTGGCTTTAATTACAGGAATGGACCTGAAAGTAGCGAAATAATGCCTTTCATTTCCCTTTTAGCTAGCATTTATGGAGATGGAAGAATTGGAGCGGAATTACTACTGCCTCGGGAAGCGTCAAGTGGTCTCGGAAGCTAAATCAACGAAACAAGAGCTGGTTCAGTAGAGATTGACTCGATCGAAGCCTTTTGTTAGCCATTATGTTCGATCGAGTACATATGGATGGTGAGAAGACTTCGATCGAGACCCTGTTGTTCTCGATCGAGAGGTGGCCTTTTTGTGGTTCTCGATCGAGTAGATGTTTTACTCGATCGAGAGGCTTGGTTAGAGGATTGCTCGATCGAGAAGTTTGGAAGTGCTCGATCGAGTATTTCGCTATTTGACGTGAGATTTTCTCGCGTAGACTTAATATCTTAATTACGTTTTAGGTTAATAAAATATATTTCCTATATAAAGGGAAGACGAAACTAGGTTTAATTATCTTTTCATTCTGCATACATTACACGGAATCATTGAGTAATCATTCTCTCTGAAGTTCGTCGTTGCTTTTCATTTCCGGATCTCAAACTTTTGTAATCTTTCTTTACTCTTCTTTATTCAACCTAATTCCTTTGCGCAATTTAGTCTCTTGTCTTTTAATCTTTATTAGCATTAGTTTCAGTTAATGCAATTTACTCTTAATCATTTTAATACCATGTCTATCATTACTTTATTTATCGTTGTTAATTTCGTTATCGCCATGAGTAGCTAAATCCCTTAGTGCTAGGATTAGGGGAGCCATGATAGTAAAGCAATAATGTTATAATTAGATTAGACGGTTTTGATTGTGAGAATTGATTCATAGAAATTTAATTGTAATCGTTTAGTTGAGTGCACGCTTCTAAACTAGTTGACCCGGTTAAGTTCAAACCTAGATCAGAAGATTGGAATGAATAAACTTGTTATGAACAATAGACTACACTAATGAGGGAGGAAGCTAAGTTAGTAGTATTTTAGGGCGGATAGCGGACCGGAAGGACCTTTCCTGTACCCTTCTCACATTAGACCGACTGACCTTACCTTTAGCAGAATTGTGTGATATCATGGTGAACCGACATCCTAGCATCTCTCTCTCTCTATTTTACCACATTTTTATATCTTTCTTTTCCTTTTTATTTTTCTCTCTCTGCTTTATTTTCAGTTCAATAGTTTAGAAATCGAATCAAACACCCCAATTTATTACCGTGGCGGACTAGAATAACAAGTAGATATAATAGCCTCTCTATGGAGTACGATACCCGACTTACCTCTGCTATATTAGTTAGAGCCGGTTGGTTTATTTTTGATAGGGTTGCGACAGCCGTGTCACATGGGTACTGTAACACCCCCACATACCAAGGTGCCTTGCCAAGGACCACCCTAGCATGATCAGCTGTTACCATATCCGTTGCCCGAGGTTAGTATATCAAAAGTAACCATTCAGAAACATATATTAAAGTATAAGTTTAACGATTACATGTCTCAAAGAAATACCAAAACGAAAGTGTATAAGATCTCAATACAAAAGAAATCCAAAACATCTAAAATCGTAACAGCGGAAGCTAGACTCGAAGTGATGACATCCCATCTCGTCCCCGTAGCTAAAGACAACCATCACCTATCACAATCTGCTCACCATCCTCGAATGGATCACCAAAGTTTTACAAAACAACAACGGGGTCAGTGGGTGACTACACACTTAAGTGTGTAGTCCTGCCAGATTACTGCCGCAACAGATAATCCACACCGCCAGTGGGTGACCGCAGCCTTACCCACCTAAACCCTGCTCATCGCAACGAGCAACAACCCATGTTCCTTAATGTGCACATCCCCTTGTGGCGGGTTCCACAATGGGCAAATCAAGGGAGTGAAGCCACTTCCGCAAGTGACTCTACTCAGCCGAGGATGCACCTCACCAACATAGCCAATCCACCACAACTCCAACAAACAATAAAGATAAGCCAACACAATAATAATCATACAATTACAATTATAATCGCATATCTTAAATTCATTATGCAATTAACTGAGTAGGGAAACCCTACCTTAGCACAAATCCGAATACGAGTCTACGACATAGGCTAAAAACGCTCTTCTACAAATCCTTCACCTAACAACAATCACAACAATCCAATCACAACATGCACTCGCCCCTTTTCCCCAATTCCTATACTAGGGTAAACTCTAAAAGACAAATCTAACAAAAGATACAAGACTAGTGACTTACCGACACAACTGATGCGAAAGACAGAGATGAACACAGACTCACGAACAATCAAAGGTCTTGGGAGTGATTAAAGATGATTAGAGAACGTAGAAATAATTTAGGTTTTGGTAAAAGGGAAAAGTAAAACTATTAATCGTAATTTTTAACTCTAATTATCCTTAACCAAACCACGGAAATAATTCTCGTCAGACCGGATACTCGGTCGAGTACTGAGAGTACTCGGCCGAGTACCTCTTACTCGGCCGAGTATTACCATACTCGGCCGAGTATTCCTGGACAGTAGCTTGACCAGAAAACACACGACACGGTACTTGGCCGAGTTAGCCCTATTCGGCCGAGTAACAGAAGTAAAAAAACTGTGGTATTACAATCTTCCCTCCTTAAAAAGAACTTCGTCCTGGAAGTTCATATCATACCAAAAACGAAACACCCGGCACAACACTAACTGCTCGAAAACAACAACCACAACTACTCAAAGTATCAACAACATCCACTTTACATGACAAAACACTCATCCCAAACTCAAAAAGTGACAAAAACATAGCTATGTTGACCTCAACTAACCCCTAAAACATGCATGCGACCATCTCTTACTCCCCTTAATAGACAACGGTTACGTCCCCGTAACCAAACATACCTGATCGAAAAGGTGAGAAAAAGGCTCTCTCATCGACTCCTCTGGTTCCCATGTGGCTTCTTCCACATTGTGATTAGTACAAAGTACCTTTAGTAAGACGGTCTCACCGTTCCTTGTCTTGCGCACTTTTCGGCCTAAGATCTTCTTAAGAACCTCCCCATAAGTTAGAGACTCATCTAACTCTATGTTCTCAACCTCAAGCACATGTGATGGATCGCTCACATACTTCCGGAGTTACAAAACATGAAACACGTTGTGGACTCGATCCAGCGATGGTGGTAAAGCTAGCCAGTAGGCTACTTCACCTATGCGGTCTAGGATATCATAAGGACCGATAAACTTCTGACTCAACTTCCCTTTCTTGCCAAACCACATCAGCCCTCGCATAGGTGACACTTTTAAAAGGACCTTGTCACCTACTGCGAACTCAATATCCTTGCGGTGCAAGTCTGTATAACTCTTTTGGAGATCTTGAGCTGCTTTCATCTTTTGGCGAATCATGCGAACCTGCTCAATCATATCCTGCACCATCTGTGGCCCTAAAACCACAGTCTCAGCACTATCGCCCCATCATACTGGACTCCTGCACTTCCTGCCATACAAATCCTCAAATGGTGCCATCCCAATGCTGGTGTGATAGCTGTTGTTATATGAAAACTAAATCAAGTCCATCCTATCTTTTCAACTTTCACCAAACTCCATGGCACAAGCCCTCAACATATCCTCCAAATTCTTGATATTCCTCTCAGACTGACCACCTGTCGTAGGATGAAAAGTTGTACTCATCTTTAAGGTAGTTCCCATCAAATCCTACAACTCTTACCAAAACCGTTATATGAACCTCTCATCTCGATTTGACACTATGTCCTTTGGCACCCCATTTAACCGAACCACATGCTTCCTATAACCCAGAGCTAACTGTATCTTAGTCCAAGTATCCTTCATCAAAATGAAGTGAGCTGACTTTGTTAAACGGCCGACGATCACCCAAATCATATTGTTACCTTGATGAGTCCTTGGTAACCCCACGATGATGTCCATAGAGATCGGCTCCCATTTCCACTCGGGTACCTCAAGTGACTGAATCTTACCTTGTGGTCTGCGTTGTTCACCCTTTACTCTTTGACATGTTAGACACTTAGCCACGAACACGGCTACATCTTTCTTCATGTTAGGCCACTAAAACGTTTTCTTTAGATCTTTGTAAAGCTTGGCACCACGTGGATGAACTGAATAAGGAGTGCAATGAGCCTCCGTCATGATCAATCTTTTCAAGTTCACATCACTAGGAACACACCATCTCCCATCAAAATGAACACTCCCATCTGTGTGGATAGAAAACCTCGAAACTGTGCCACTCTCTATCCTTGACTTCCGTCTTGAATCTTGTGATCAAGTTCCTGTTTCCTCTTTATGTCATCATACAAATCAGGTTCGATAGTCAAGTCCCCAATGGCATCCCCCTTTCGAACCATATGGATCCGCATCTTAGATATCTCATCCCTCAGTTTCATCAAAGGCATAATTGTACACAAGGAATGTACACTCTTACTACTCAAAGCATCTGCCACCATATTGGCCTTACCCTCGTGATAGATGATCTCCATGTCATAGTCCGCAATCAACTCCATCCATCGCTTCTGTCGCATGTTCAACTCTTTCTGTGTGTAGGTATATTATCTGAAAACACCTTAAAATTTGCCCCATAAAGATAGTGCCTACAAATCTTTAGAGCAAAAACAACTGCACCCAGCTCCAAACCGTGAGTAGGATAGTTCTCCTCATACGGTTTCAGCTGCCTCGACGCATAAGCGATAACCTTCCCATTTTGCATCAATACACAACCCAAACCATTCTTTAAAGCATCGGTGTATACTTCAAAGTTCTCTCTTCCCTCAGGTAGAGCTAGAATAGGAGTTGTGGTCAAACGCTCCGTTAAGGTTTGGAATAGTGTTTCACAACTCTCATCCTAACGAAATATGGTCTCTTTCCGCATCAAAGTTGTCATAGGTCTTGCGACCTTAGAAACGTTTTTCACGAACCTCCTGTAGTAGCCAGCTAAACCCAAGAAACTCCGAATTTCAGCAACATTCTTCGATGATTCCCACTTAGTCACTGCCTCAATCTTGCTATGATCCACTAACACACCCTCCATAGATATCACATGACCCAGAAAGGCCACTTTCTCCAACCAAAACTCGCACTTAGATAACTTGGCAAACAACTGATTATCTCACAAAGTCTGCAGTACTAACCTCAAATGCTCCTCGTGCTCCTCCTTAGTCTTAGAGTAGACCAAGATGTTATCAATGAAGACGACCACAAACCTATCCAATAATGGGCTGAAAATCCGGTTCATAAGATCCATGAAAACTGCTAGTGCATTCGTCAACCCAAAAGGCATCACTACGTACTCAAAGTGAGCATATCGTGACCGTAAAGCTGTTTTAGGAATATCCTCATCTGCTATCCTCAGCTGGTGATAACCCGACCTCAGATCGATCTTAGAAAACACTAATGCGCCACTCAACTGGTCAAAAGGATCATCAATCCTTGGCAAAGGATACTTGTTCTTCATCATGACATGATTCAGCTCCCTATAGTCGATGCATAGCCTCATACTCCCGTCTTTCTTTTTCACAAACAACAATGGTGCTCCTCAAGATGACACACTAGGCCGAATATACCCTTTGTCTAACAGGTCATTCAACTGCTTCTACAACTCTTCCAACTCTTTAGGCCCCATACGGTACAGTGCTTTAGATATAGGTCCCATCCCCGGTTTGAGCTCAACATTAAGGTCGATATCTCTCTGTAACAACCCGGATTATAAAACAAAGGAAAAACTTATATTAAAAGAATTATCAGAGTATAACAATGATAAAAGGGTCAAGGTGGCGGAAACACCTGACCAATCCGGTTAGCTACTAAATCTAAAACAAAACTAATACATTATTCAAAGGTTCTCAAAACATGAAAACAAAGTCCTAATTTATTATTCATCTCGCCGCACAGTACATTCCCAGCAAGATATCATCCAAAACAGCAATCATATGAACAACCTGAGATTGGGGGTCGACAATCAGTCGGGAGTAACTAGATGCTCTTTTAGTCATGTTTACAACAATTGAATATAATTAACAGTCATTAATAAATGAAATGTAAAACCAGTAAACATGTGAGATCATCTATACTCATGAAAACCCAATATAGCTTACCATGACTTATCAATCTTAGACAGGATCATGCAAACCTAAACCATATGAAACCACTAGACCATGTACACTTATAACCAACATAGCACATGACCCATAACAACTCAAGTCACAATGCTAGCATCAAAGCATAGCGAATACGGTAACACACAATCCACAGCAACAGAAGGCATAAAGCTAGCAACAAAGCATAGTTAATAGAAAGAACGCCCTTTAGAGCGTATCACCACTGCCTCTAACTTGTCAGAGCATATCACCATTGCCTCTGACTGACGGAGCGTATCACCACTGCCTCCACGGTACTACGTATATCGTATCACAACTGCCTATATGCGTAAGACCTGGCCAGACCTCTCGGTGCATTAACTGTACACCGAACGACACTCGGGACCCAGAGCGTATAACTGAGGACTCTGGCCACCCCCGAACATAGACCAAAATAAATCCCGCATCAACGGGTGGCGTTTGTTCATTCCGATAGTATATAACTGATACTATCATCACCTATTTAACCATCCAACAAATAAATGCACAGTATAACTGACTATACCAACACGAGTGAACAACATCACAACCCAACTCATAGGATAGTATAACTGACCGTCCTACTTATCATATGAACAAAAGTAACCAAAGACATATGCAACACAAGGACATGACACGTTGAACACAATACAACATATGAAGGAAGTATAAGCAAAAAATGTTATAGTAACTTCAGCTATAACTTTAACAATAACTTTATCTCGTAACCCAATGTTATATTAGCTTTAGCTATAACATTGACTCCATTAGCCTAATGTTACATTAGCATTATCTGTAACATCGACTTGTGACTTAAGTTATGGTAGCCCAGCTATAACATTGAGCTATAATCTGAAAGTTATACAGCTTCACCTATAACTTTATCACAACCTTAGAGTTGTACCAACCCAGCTATAACATTGAGCCATAAACATAAGGTTATACTAGTTTAGCTGGAACTCTACGCCTTCTCATAAAAACCCACCAAGCTGCCACTAGGGTTTCCATTGGGAACCCTAGCCGCGCACCATACGCCCAAAACCGAGGTATAAGCAATATACGTTATGCAAATTTAACGGTAAAAACACATACGTTAACACACAAACACAATTAACATGATAGTAAACAATCAAACACGTACTAATTTTACAAATCAATTATTAAATCATGTAAATTACATCAAATTGGCATAAACACAATTAAAGGAAAACATCAAGTTACCTTTTTATCGAATTAAACCCTAGAGATCGTCTTCCACGATATAGATGTCTTCTCCAGGTGTAGTTTCCACGCCTTTATGTAATCACCACACGTGCCAAAGGGAAATGTTTCCAATTAAAATACTAAACGATAAATATAAAACTATAAAAACTATAAAGCCACGCGAAAACATTAAACATACGACGAGGATAGATAGATCCAAAGAATAGGATAAATCTAGGCACAAAAGATGATGAAGCGAACGATGAAGGAGACGCACGGAAACCAAGAGAGGGTGAAGGCACACGGCACAAATGGAGAAAAGAGAAGAGAGAAACTAGGTTTAGGGTTTTGTGAGAAATATGAGAAAAGAAAAGCAAGGGTTTAATTTCCCTTCTTATTTATAGAGAAGCTCATGGGTTTATTCCAAGCTAAGGCCCAAAACTCACCCATGTTGCTCCATAATCACGTGAAACCCAAGAAAGAAACAGGTCTTCACCGTTTTCGTACCCAACGAGCCCAAAAGACAAGAGACGGATATTTTCCCGGAAAATAAAATATGAAATATGGGAAAATAAAATTAAAGAAATATATTACGGAAATTAGGGGTGTTACAATCCAACCCCCTAAAAAGAAGTTTCGTCATCGAAACTTGATAAGAGAACTACCTCACTCGAAAAGATGCGGATGATTTTCTCGAATAGACGCTTCGGTTTCCCAAGTCTCTTACTCGAACTTCTGACTCCTCCACAGAACCAGAACTAAAGGTACAACCTTATTCCTTAGCCTCTTCTCCTGACGTTCCAAAATTCGAATGGCTCGTTCCTCATAAGTCAGTTTAGGCTCAACCTCAATAACATCAACCTGTAGAACAGGGAAGGATCACTACGATAACGATGTAACTGCGACACATGGAAAACATCGTGAACCTTCAACAGATTTGGAGGTAAAGCCAACCTAGGGGCAACCTCGCCAACTCTCTCGAGCACCTCATAATGTCCAATATACTTAGGACTAAGCTTGCCCTTAATCCCAAATCTCTTGACAACTTTCATTGGCGAAACCTTAAGAAAAACCTTATCGCCAACCTCAAACTCAATCGGCCTAAGCCCCAAGTCTGCATCAAACTTGACCTTCTGACAGACCAGGCAATGACTCACAAACTTGGCGATCTCTTTCTTCGTACTAGGCCACCAAAACCATAGTTTCAGATCCTTGTACATCTTATCACCACCAGGATCAACCGAATATGGAGTACTATGAGCCTTTTTTAGAATGATACATTTTAAGACCTCACAGCTGGGTACACACCAATGACCTTAGAATCGCAGACCATCATCATGTCCAACGTCGAATCCTTTGGCGCGACCTTCGCTTATAGCGACTCAAACTCCTTATAGGAATTCATCCTCTCTTTGCTTAACTCGGATCTCATGTAGAATCTCGGGTTCAGTAACCATCATACTCAAATCTAAACTACCGGGAAATACTACCTCGAGGCTCAAAGTCATCAGGTGACACCATCACAGATCTCATAGCATGACACACCTTGCGACTCAAAGCAACAACAACCACGTTCGCCTTACCCTCATGACACTGTAACTCAACCTTTTAGTCGTTAAGTAACTCCAACCAACATCTCTGCCTCATGTTAAGATCTCTCTTAGTGAAGATGTACTTTGATACGTGCAATTTATATAGACTTTTTATCCTCTTATTGCACGCATTTCTATGCATTTTTGTATCGCTTTGTATTGCAAAATGCCCCAAATTGGCTACTTTGGGTTATTTTGTCTTAATTGCAGAAATGGACCCGAGAGTAATGGAATCGACCCTTATTCATCCCATTTAGCATGCATTGTAAGGAGACGGGAATTTATGAGCAAGAGTCGTACCTCGGTGTGCGTGAAGGGTGGTCAAAAGAAGCTGTCATGACAAGTTTGAGGTTGATGCAATGGATTTCCACTCGATCGAGATGTTTTAGAGGTTGATCGAGTGGTTTGGCAGGGATTAGAGTTCGCCCGAGTTGTTCTTAGTGCTCGATCGAAATGTGCTTTTGAGGAGTTACTCGATCGTGAGCCTGAAGTGTTCGATCGAGTATATTTGCTGGAGAAGACCTCGATCGAGTAGTCTGAAAGTACACGATCGAGTGGTTTTTTAGATTACACGGGTTATCTTAATCCGTGATAGGTTTATTTTAGTTAATTTTCACTCCCCTATTAATACCCGTCGTTGTGAGCACCAAAAATAAAATTTATAATCTCCTATTAAAACTAACCTAGGCTAGTGGTAACAGGGTCGAACCACAAGGAGGCGAATGTAATTTCTAATTGTCTAATTTAGTCTAAGGTAACGAAAGTGGGGGTTGATTTAATTTGGTCTATTCTAATAGCAAATAAAGACAATAAACTAAATAAACAGTTAAAACAGATAAAAGAAGGGGTACTAGGATGGTCGGTTCGTTATAGTTTCGGCGGCAGCATACTAAACAGGTCTAAATCAAACACATGAGGCGGGAAATAAAGAGGTCCTCTCGGTCCACTCTTAACAAATAGCATCTTTCGATCTCGCTATAAGTCCCTAATATCACTAATACTAACTTTCGTCCTGAAAAGTGACTAACGGTCTAAACTTTACCTATCTTTCGATCTCAGCATAGTTTAGTCATTTTAATTGGTGATCTAACAACTGTATCTATCTTTCGATCTAGTGGGTCAGTCAAATAATAAACATTCAACTAGTCGCATGCATTCGATTCGTCAAACACAACATTTAAATCAATTAAAACGAGGGTAAACCTCACGTGGTCAGTCGATCGACCAGGTATGGCAGTCGATCGACTGACACGCGATTCAGGCCGTATTCATTCTATTGCCGCCTACACTATAATTCCCCTACATCCTAGCATAAACTATTTACCTACTCATACTAAGGGTGATAACAACAATAAAACCAATAAAATAGACAGAAGAATTCATGCTTGAAATAATAGAACAAACAATTAACATAAAACGATGAATCGGGTTTGGGAAACTAACTAGCAATTCTATCCTACAAAACGATAATAAAGCAAACTGAATAATTAGCAGAAGAATACCGATTGGAATTGCAGCGAGAGATCCAGAAACCGAATGCGAGAGTAATTGTACGAAATAGTATTAAAAAACCCTAATTATTGAATGTTGGAAACAAACTAAAGAACTAGTAAAACTGAATGAATAATCTGATGTTCTAGGTTACGTTATACATAAAATATACGTAACACTTATTATGAAAACCTAAAAACAATGGGCTTGCGTTTCCTCGATCTTTTAATTCTCGTCTGGGATAGCGGCTTGGTCGATCGACTAAGAGTGGCGGTCGATCGACTGAGTAGCGGTGTACAGTAGCTTCTGGAACCCGCAAGTTGGTCGATCGACTGACATACCCGGTCGATCGACTGAAGTAGCTGACACTTGACTTCCAATTTCTCGTGTATTTGTCTTTTGGGCCTTGAATTGGGCACCAATCTCGTTCCTTAAGTGAATGCTTCACGTCAAATGCAATGCAAGACACTCGGGGACGGATTTAGCTCAATTTCCGTTGAATTCTTCACATTTCTGCAATAATGTACAAAAACACGAAAGTAGACAGAAATAGGGGAAATGGTAGCTTAAACTACACAAATGAGCTCTGAAATGCGTGGAAAATAGGATGTAAAACATCATATGAAAGACACGCATCAAGCTTCCCCAAACCAAACCCATGCTTGTCCCCAAGCAAGAACTAGACTCGATCTAATGACCTAATGGAACGAGTTCAATCTCAGAGCGAATTACAACATGTAAAGCCTAAACCAATTTAATGCAATAACTAACAATCAATTAGTAATGCGAATCATGCAAACGAGTTATAAGGTCGTTACAAACTGCTGAACCGTCAACTATAGAGACTTATCAAATCGTATTCTCACGGGTCGCTCAAATCACTCATAAGCACAGGTGCATATATGTAAGATAGAAAGAATTCATTTTGTAGTGACTCTCACCTAACTACGACCTATGAGAACATGCCTGCAGTATAATATGAAAGTAATCTCTATGACCGTACATATGCATTCCAACCAACAAATGACCATGACACATGCCGAGGTATATATGGGATATGTGAGGTATGGGTAAGAAGAGGCAAAACATATATGGAAAAGTGGAGGTACAGGTGATCAAGCTAGTACCCAAATGGAACCATATGGCAACATCCAACTTCTTGCTCAAAATCAAATGAAACGGTGCTATAGCAAGCACAAATCTCACAGTCTCCAGTATGAAAGTAATCAACTAACTCCTCATAAGATATGAATAATACAAGGGAGCAAAACTCGCCATAACATAAAGGTTTGAATTATGCGAATCGATTCTTTCTTTTTCTTTCGAACTCCAGTCGATCGACCAGAATTGGCAGTCGATCGACTGCTTTGAACAGTACAGAACCTCTTTTTCTCTTTTTTTTTCAACTTTTTCAGTTCTTTTTTTATTTCTTTCTTTCCTTTTCCTCCTTCATTCTTTTTATCCAACTAAATCTCAATAAGAGCATATGCCACCAAAAACGAAGTAACAATCCCAACAACTAAGACTACTAGCTTGACAAAGGACAGGCTAAGTGTAGGATGTAGTAATGGGACAAAAAGGCTATTTCTGGCAGTGTGAAGCTTATGGGCAAAACGAATAAAGGGAAACCTCTACCACATGTGTCAACAAACCACAAACCGAATGCATACAGGTATTAAGCAGATTAAGTTCATATTTATGCACAATTATGTAACATGTCTCATAAGGAGTACTACTCACATTCCTAAATAAACCGGTCATAGATGTCACCAGTTATAGGCTCTAATAACTCAGAATATATAAGTAGTTTGCCAAAAATCTAAGTCAAGTCTCAAGTCCAGCAAATAAATTAACGAAAACTCGTAGACTATGCATATATGATTCTACTAATAACATGTTAATCAAGCAAGGCTTAGGCAAAAATAGGTGCAAATGCAATGTCATCATTGAAATACTACCGTTCCGACTCGACATATATGCTAAAATAAATGTGCAATTTATTGAAATTTTTGAAAATTTTCGAATTTTTTAATTGAAATTTTTCAAAATTTTTTTGAATTTTTGGTATACATATATAAAATGAAATAAACAATGCAAAACAGAATGTAAACGTGAATGCAAGCAAATGATATGCGACGCAAAACCCTTCCCCAAACCAAATCGCACAATGTCCCCATTGTGCAAAATCATGTAATGAAAAAAAAGAGAAACGGGAAATTGCGAGAAGATTAAATAAATAAGACATGAAGTAAAGACTTAGAAACTCACAAGACTTTAAGCGCAACAAGGGAAACCTACCCAAACCAGCGTGAGCTAGGAGGTTTCAGTAGCCAGCAGTGCTACCCATAAATGCCTGAAAAGACAAACAAAGAACCACGCATAAAACCGAGAAAGCAATGAAGGAGCGGTAATTATGTGTAAAGCTACGAAAATGGAAGAAATCAGAAATGAGTCGGGAAATAAAATAGAGTAGAAAACTCCCTTAATCCCGCAAAACGACCCAAGACAGCAGGGGAAAGGTCGTGAACAGGTACAGCAGCGGCAGTGGTCGATCGACCATAGATGGCAGTCAATCGACCAAAGTGAATAGGAACATCAACTCCTGAGATGCGCAACTCAGTCGATCGACCATGTAAGGCAGTCGATCGACTGGGAAAGCTGCTGTAACTTTCTGATTTCTTCATATTTGCTCAATTACTTGAGCTAATGAGGTCTAAAAACCTACAAATGCACAATAATACGCGCCCAAAATTGCGCAAAACCCAAAGTAAAGTCTAAAGCGTATAAAAATCCTAAGCAACAAAAATAAATGCGAAGTCTCGCGCACACAAAATACGGTAAATAGTCGTAAAAGCAATAAATTAAATGTTTGATAAAGCATTTGATCAACTAATAGTTGATCAAGAATGGCCATGGTATGGCCCACTTCGTTGGCTTCTGGCTACTAGAGGTAGCCTCAACGGTGCTTATCTTATCAGCTGCTCCCTTCGTAGCTTCCACGTCCGCATGGCTCAACGGATCAACACTTTCGTCATCTCCCCAGTCAATGATCTCTTCGGACTCGTCAGAATCCAAATCGGACTTTCTCACTTTGACCGGCTCATCATCAACTTCCTCATCAGTGCCATAGCTAAGGCAACCAAGACCTCCTCTTTTAATGATCGACTCCTTCACAGTTGGAGCAACTTGCAGCACTTCCTTCCCCAAACCAGCTCCTGCTGTATCAGAAATAGACAAATCTTCCTCCAATTTGCTCCCAATCTGGGTCGGAGGGGTTACAACAGGAATGGGAGTAGAGATAGGCATGTCAGGAAGCACAAAGTAAGATTTCTTTTCAAAAACCGTATTCCAAGTCACAGGCCACATGGGGTCCTTCTTCTTAGCAGGTTGGGCAAAGACAATAGAGTGCTTCCCTACTTTAAAAGTTAAGGTACCCAAACCAACATCTATGACTGCACCAGCAGTGTGCAGAAATGGCCTACCCAAAATAATGGGAATATGGGCATCCTCGGGCATGTCAAGTACGACGAAGTCAACAGGGAATAAAAACTTCCCTATTTGCACAGGGATGTCCTCTAAGACTCCTATTGGCTGGACCGCAGATCGGTCAGCCATATGTACTGTCATGTCTGTCACTGCGAACCTAGTCAATTTTAGCTTCCTAGCAAGACTCAAGGGCATTACACTTATACTAGCTACTAAGTCACATAATGCCTTCTCAATAGAGAAGGTACCTATATTGCAAGGAACAGAAAAACTACCCGGGTCTTCTAGTTTGTGAGGTGCAGTGTGAGAAAAATAAGAGCATGACTCTTTGGTTAATGCGACAGTATGCACATTTTCAAGTGACTTTTTCTTAGACAAGAGTTGTTTCATGAATTTAGTGTAAGCAGGCACCTGATTAACTAACTCAAGGAAAGGCACTTGTTCATTCAAGCTACGAATAACTTTTTCAAATTTATTGAAAGATACATGTTCCTTCGTCGGCACTAGTCTTTCTGGATATGGGGCTGTAAGAAGTAGCTTAGCCCTCTTCTCTAAATCGCGCATGCCGGTATCCGTGGACTTAGGCTGAAAGTCCACTACTTTCTTCTTGTTGAAGCTTGAACCCTCTTCAGACCATCTCAAATGTGAACCATTGATCGACATCGGGTCGTACTTTGGAGCCGGGACTGACCCATCAGCACTCGGGTCTTTCCCCAATATTTTCGGGATTGTCGTACCCCGAAACAAATGATCCCTCAAGTTGTCGGGCATCGGAGGACGAAAAATCTCACTATCAGCAGCGATCTCAGTCGATCGTCCAGTGATGTCAGTCGATCGACTGAGTGGAATAGGACCAGAAGCTTCTGTAACTCGCACTTCAGTCGATCGACCGGGTATGTCAGTCGATCGACTGATATACCTGGTAGACGCCTTTTTCTTTCCTTTGCTCGTTCCAACTTTGTTTTGACTCGGTTTCGCCTCATCTTTTGCAGCATCATCCTCGACCATAGCAGGCCCCTCCAGGGTGGACCCAATCCTCAACGTGATGGCATTAAGGGTCTCCTTTTGGTCGGTTTGAGTCGGTAAGTGTCCCGGAGCTCGAGTGGTATTCTTGCTAGCCAATTGAGCAATTTGGCTCTCTAGCATCTTCATCCCGGCCTCTCTAGCTTGGGGCTCCTTCAGCAATAAGTTCTTCAACTCGGTGAACTCGGAATTTTGGGATTGTTGTTGCTGCTGAGGAACATACGGAGGCTTTTGATATGGCTGCTTATGTGGAGGCACATAGGCTTGCTGCTGCTGCTGTTGTGGAGGTTGAGTTGGATTCAGGACATTCTGGCTACTCCACCTCAAGTTGGGGCTGACATTCGGCTTATAGTACGTGTTTG
Organism: Silene latifolia; assembly: GCF_048544455.1. NCBI lineage: Eukaryota > Viridiplantae > Streptophyta > Magnoliopsida > Caryophyllales > Caryophyllaceae > Silene > Silene latifolia. The sequence goes on from NC_133538.1 coordinate 97,930,350, forward strand.
TCTGCCTATAATTTTGAAAGGAAGCGCAAGACTCAAAGGGGACAGAACGATTTTCTGAGACATGCCCCTCAGCTCCACATCTTCTACAGACGAAAGGACCGTCTGAAACAACATTAACATGGTACATCCCTCCTTTAGAAGCTCCTCCCAACTCATATTTGTCAACCCTTGTAGTGAGAGCTTCTAGTGCGGCAACCGAGGAAGATTCAGCAGCTCTCCTTTGATTGCCTCTGGAATTCCCATATTCAGCTTTGTGGGTGGCTAAGTTATCAATGATCTTCCACCCCTTAGTCTCTCCAATATTCTCAGCAAATCGGCCATTGGCTGCAGCATCCAAAATAGCCCTCTTATCGTCATACAACCCATTATAGAACTGATTGCAAAGACTATATTTTTCGAACCCATGGTGCGGTATGGTTCGCACCAGTTTCTTGAAACGGACCCATGCTTCATAAAAGTTCTCATCAGGCCCCTGTTTAAAGCTCGTGATCTGAGCTCTAATGGCATTTGTCTTCGAGGCAGAGAAGTATTTCTTGTAGAATGCCAAGGCCAATGAATTCCAGTCGGTAATCCCATGAGCGGCTCGATCCAGATCTCTATACCACTCCCTTGCAGCATCACGAAGGGAGAAAATAAACATGGTCTAGTTGATCTGGTCTTGGGTCACACCGGTCGGCGGGGGTATAGAGCAGTAATAATCAATAAAAATCTCCATATGCTTGGCTGCATCTTCATTTGCAGCTCCCCCGAACTGGTTTCTCTCAACCAGGTTAATATAGGAAGGCTTCGGCTCGAATTTTCTCGCCTCTCCCAGGTAGTTCGAATCCTTTGTAGAGATTCGCAAATTGTCGGCTCTGAGTGACTAGAAATAGTTGCTTCTTCAGCCATGACTGGAATTTCTGGAGAACTGACTGTCTCAGCTGAAGAAGTAGAGGCAGGAGATGTAGGTGGATCTTCTTCGAACAGAGCGTTCCCGTAGTAACTTGACAGAGTACTCAGCTCTTCCTCTGTCAGTAATACCCATTGTGATAGTCTCAACTCGCGCAAGGATTTCTCAATCTCAGGATTGAATGGTACTAGTTCACCACCCTGTGACCTGCGCATAAGAAGAAACTACAAAAAGAATATAAGAAAAGTTTAAGGAACGGAAGTCCCTTAAACTAAAGAAACACTGAATAAAAACAACTAAAAATTAGAACAATTGCCTCCCCGGCAACAGCGCCAAAATTTGATACCCGTCGTTGTGAGCACCAAAAATAAAATTTATAATCTCCTATTAAAACTAACCTAGGCTAGTGGTAACAGGGTCGAACCACAAGGAGGCGAATGTAACTTCTAATTGTCTAATTTAGTCTAAGGTAACGAAAGTGGGGGTTGATTTGATTTGGTCTATACTAATAGCAAAAAAAGACAATAAACTAAATAAACAGTTAAAACAGATAAAAGAAGGGGTACTAGGATGGTCGGTTCGTTATAGTTTCGGCGGCAGCATACTAAACAGGTCTAAATCAATCACATGAGGCGGGAAATAAAGAGGTCCTCTCGGTCCACTCTTAACAAATAGCATCTTTCGATCTAGCTATAAGTCCCTAATATCACTAATACTAACTTTCGTCCTGAAAAGTGACTAACGGTCTAAAGTTTACCTATCTTTCGATCTCAGCATAGTTTAGTCATTTTAAATGGTGATCTAACAACTGTCCTTATCTTTCGATCTAGTGGGTCAGTCAAATATTAAGCATTCAACTAGTCGCATGCATTCGATTCGTCAAACACAACATTTAAATCAATTAAAACGAGGGTAAACCTCACGTGGTCAGTCGATTGACCAGGTATGGCAGTCGATCGACTGACACGCGATTCAGGCCGTATTCATTCTATTGCCGCCTACACTATAATTCCCCTACATCCTAGCACAAACTATTTAGCTACTCATACTAAGGGTGATAACAACAATAAAACCAATAAAATAGACAGAAAAATTCATGCTTGAAATAATAGAACAAACAATTAACATAAAACGATGAATCGGTTTTGGGAAACTAACTAGCAATTCTATCCTACAAAACGATAATAAAGCAAACTGAATTATTAGCAGAAGAATACCGATTGGAATTTCAGCGAGAGATCCAGAAACCGAACGCGAGAGTAATTGTACGAAATAGTATTAAAAAACCCTAATTATTGAATGTTGGAAACAAACTAAAGAACTAGTAAAACTGAATGAATAATCTGATGTTCTAGGTTACGTTATATAGAAAATATACGTAACACTTATTATAAAAACCTAAAAACAATGGGCTTGCGTTTCCTCAATCTTTTAATTCTCGTCTGGGATAGCGGCTTGGTCGATCGACTAAGAGTGGCGGTCGATCGACTGAGTAGCAGTGTACAGTAGCTTATGGAACCCGCAAGTTGGTCGATCGACTGACACACCCGGTCGATCGACTGAAGTAGCTGACACTTGACTTCCAATTTCTCGTGTATTTGTCTTTTGGGCCTTGAATTGCGCACCAAGCTCGTTCCTTAAGTGAATGCTTCACGTCAAATGCAATGCAAGACACTCGGAGACGGATTTAGCTCAATTTTCGTTGAATTATGTACATTTCTGCAATAATGTACAAAAAACACGAAAGTAGACAGAAATAGGGGAAATGGTAGCTTAAACTATACAAGTGAGCTCTGAAATGCGTGGAAAATAGGATTTAAAACATCATATGAAAGACACGCATCACCTATATAAGGGAGTTGTGATTAGGTTAATAAACATGCTTCTACACTTCTAAAACTTTGCTTAATTACGTTCCTTACCCTCTTTTGACTGCTGAAACTTTTCTGCCTCTTTTCTCTGGGATTTGGATGGTAATCATTCTTTCCCCTTTAATCTAAACTTTATTTGCTTTCATTAATTATTCTTTTATTCTTGTTTATGCTTATTTATCATCTCTTTGTTATATCTATTGCTAGTATGCTTATTGTTGTTATTGTTGATTGCTCTAAGAACATGAGTAGCTAATTTCCCTATGTTAGGATTAGGGGATCTATGGTAAAATTGTGACGATGTAGTAAATAGACTAGATAATTTGCTGCTGAGAATCTGTCCCCATAGCAATATAACTGTAACACCTATTGTGACGCTTCTAAATAACATTAATTTGGTTAACTTTGTTCCTGGATTGAAAAATTGGAATAAACAGACCTGCTATGAACAATAGACTACTCTAATGAGGACGGATGTTAAGTTAGTAGAAATCTAGGGTGGATAGCGGACCGGAAGGACCTTTCCCTTGCCCTTCTCACAGTAGATTGTCTAGGCTATTTGCAGCTGAGTCGATAAACTGCCATGGTGAACCGAAATCCTAACATACTCTCTTTTATCTGATCACTTATATCACATCTTCTTACTTTACTGCTCTTTGCCTTATTTCTCTTGCCTTTGACCTTCAGTAGTTTAGAAAATCAAATACAAAACCCGCCATTTGTAACCTAGATAGACGAAATTTCTGACAGATACCTTGCCTCCCTGTGGAGATCGACCCTACTTATCACTAGCTTCCGTTAGTATATTTAGGTATTTATTTTTGGTACAGAAACGATCATATCAAATTTTGGCGCCGTTGCCACGGAGGCAATAACCTTCTCTTTTTTGTTTCGTTTGTCTCCTTTCGTTTCAGGGAATTTTTATTCCTTGAGACAGTTCTCACTTATTTCTTTCAGTGTTGTGTATGCCCAGGTCTAACAGGTCATAATTAGTTCCTGCTGATCCTGAGCCAGAGAGATCATTTCGGCATAGACTCCGACTGCAAAGAAAGATTCAAAGGGAATACTTGAGTAGTTTTGAACCCGAGCTACAACATTTCATGTTTGCAGAAGATCCGTCTTGTGAAGAAGACAACTATATTTCTGCTATCAAGACAGTAAAGATGCCTAACATTGCGAGTCACTAAGAGCCCACAGCTGCCTTGATTCCTAAAGGTTTCAAGCTTGCGACCGAGGATGGCAATACTTTGGACATCCGACCATCCTATATTAACTTGGTCGAACGAAAACTATTTCGGGGTGTGGCGGTTGAAGATCCGAGAAAACGTATGGAGGTCTTTACTGACTACTGCTCTACCATTACCGCTACTAAGGGAGTGACCAAAGATAAAATAAAGGAAGTCTTATTTCCTTTTTCTTTGACTGACGGAGCCCGTGAGTGGCTCACTGATCTTGATCGTACTGCAGCCAGTATCACCAACTGGGAGACTCTTTCCCTTGCCTTTTATAAAAGGTATTTTCCTTCACAACGTACCAATCAACTGAGTGGAAAAATTAAAAGTTTCAAGCAGGCACCTGATGCGAATTTTTATGAAGCTTGTTGTCTTTTCAAGAAGTTGGTGCGGTCTCTTCCTTACCATGGCTTTGATAAGTGGTTGTTATGCAACCAGTTCTATAATGGGTTGTATGATGACCACCGTGCTATATTGGACGCCTCATCTAATGGGCGATTTTTGAAGAATAATGACGATGATAAGGGATGGGGAATCATTGAGGAGATGGATACCCATTGTTCATTCGGTTGATAATGCAGTTGTGGCTCAGCTGGAAGCCATGAATGCCCGTTTTGATAAGTTAGGATTACAAGCTGCTGCTGGTGATCAACAAATGGTTCACTTGTTGTCTAGACAAGAAGCCGTTACTTTTGAGAGATGTGGGATTAATGACGGTCACACTACTGTTGAGTGTCTAACAGAGAAGGAGCAAGTCCTTGCCTTTCAGCAATATAGGCAAGGAGGGGGTTCCTATTACAATAATCAAAGTGAAGTCCTTCCCAACTTGAGATGGACTAGTCAGAATGTGCTCAATCCTACTCCTCCGCAGCAGCAACAAGCTTATGTCCCTCCTCATAAGGCTCAACAAGGCTTTAAAAAGCCTCCATCCTTTCTACCGCCGCATCAAGGAGCTTCTTCTAGTGGAGTTAGTGAGTTAGCTGAGTTGAAGTCGATGATCCAATCATTGACTAAGCAGATGCACATGAGTGACCAACAAAAAGAAGCAACAATTAAGTCACTCGAGACCCAAGTTGCCCAACTCGCCGCTATCCAGTCCATGAGAAAGCCGGGTCATTTACCATCTCAATCTGAGAAGAATCCACATGAGACGATAATTTTGATTAACTTGTGAAATGGTTTTTCTTATGAAGGACCCAAATTGTCAACTGTTGAGGAAATAACAGACCCGGAGGATGTCGTTACTGATGATAAACAGTCGTCCATTGGTGAAAACGTGCTTAATCCAAAGAAAGTACTCGATCGACTGATTTCTGGTGGTCGATCGAGTAGAATTGCTGAAGATACTACTCGATCGAGTGAAATTATGGGTGGATCGAGTAAAGTGGATATTCAAGGATTCGATCAAGAGGGTGAAACAGCTCGGTCGAGTGAAAATTCCGGGAGAAGTGTTCGATCGAGTGAAATATTTCCTCGATCGAGCAATGCTGATAATGAAAGACTTGATCGAGAGCGCTGAATACTCGATCGAGTGACAAAGCTGCTGAAAGACCTCGATCGAGAGGTAAGAGAGATCGATCGAACAGAAACGAGTTTGAACCTATCGAGACATTGGAAGAAAGGAAAAAAGGGCTCGCAAGTCCTATCACGGTGCCCTTTCCAAGGCGATTGCAGTACAACAAGGCTAACCAACAGTTCGGGAAATTTGTTGAGCTCCTGAAAATCCTTCACGTCAATGTTCCCTTCTCCGAATTACTTACCCAGGTATCCTCTTATAGGAAATTCATGAAAGAAATCTTATCGCGTAAGAGGCACATACATGACCATGAAACGGTAGCTTTAACTGAAGTAGGGACTGCCTTAGTTAGGAATAAGAAACAGCCTAAACAGTAAGATCCGGGTAGCTTTTCAATTCCTTGTCATATAGGGACCCATTTGATTGATAACGCGCTATGCGATCTAGGTGCTAGCATGAGCGTCTTACCTCTGTCTCTCGCTAAGAGACTTGGTTTGGCTAAATGTAAATGCACTAATATGACCGTTCAGATGGCCGACCATAGTATATCACAAACACTAGGAGTTATAGAGGATATAACTGTCAAAATCGGGAGATTCTTTATTCTCGTAGACTTTATGGTTCTTGACATCCCCGAGGACACTTACACCCCTATTAGTTTAGGGCGTCCATTTTTATTTACTGCTCGTGCATTAATTGACGTTGGGGGGAAGACCCTTACATTTCAGGTAGGAGACGAGGAGCTGATATTTCATCAGTCTAAATCTCATAGAGCTCCCATGCAAGTTCAACCTTGCAATGCCCTATACTCCATTGACTCTGAATATTGAATATTGTGTTGCAATTGTAACCCCTCCGCCTCAGACTGAGAGCGGAAAGGAGGACCATTCTTCTGTTTTCCTTGCTGCAGGTACAGATAGAGTGGATGCTGGAGATCCTAACGGTCAAAGAACAGTTAAAGTCAATCAAAGTGATGGAGATACCGCTGATGTCGATGGGAATGTTAAGAGGAAGTAGAAAGTTCAGGCGTATGTGGATGCCAACTACTCTCCTTTCGTTAGTTCAATTTGAAATTCATGGCGATCAAAGAGGATGGTCCGAGATGCTAAACGGACCTCCTTCAGTCAGAAGCCCTCTTGTGGGCTACTAAAATGTTTTGGAAGATGAGCGGGGAATGCCCCGTTGTAATAACTTGTAATTTTGAATTTCCGTTAAGACTTTTTAATTGCGCATTAGACTTTTAGACAATAGTTTAGTTAGTTTAGCGAAAACCGACTATAGACTGCTTATTTTTGAGATTTGGTATTTTTAGGAATTGTTTTTGCGTGTTTCTATGCAGGTTTGGGGAAGACATGTCACATTGGGATGTGTTCCACAAGAAAACAACTCGATCGAGTTCTTTTTGTACTCAATCAAGAGGAATGCCCTGCAAAACTGTTCGATCGAGGGGTTTCAGACACTCGATAGAAATGTCAGAAATGAGGAATACTCGATCGAGAGAATTTTATTCAATCGAGCAGAATGAATGCCAGAGTCCTCGATCGAGTGGTTTCAAATCACTCGATCGAGTAAATACTCTTATTATACGCAGGAAGTCTTCTTTTTCTTCCTCTATTTTCATTCCAACTCATTATCTTCCTTAATGTACGTTATCTTGTGCGAAAAACCCCAAATTCTCCCTTAATCTTTCCCTATTGCCAAATGAATCACCCACATTATTTTCCTTGTGCCTATTTCGACATTAGCCCTTTATTTTCCCCCTAAAATTCGTCTTTGTTGCTTTTAATTCGGGTAATTAGGGTTTATCGGGTTTTTGTTCGAAATCCGTCTTTTGCTTCAATTTCTTGCTATTTCTTGTGAGGTTTTCATTAAGTAAGTAATTCCCTTCATTCATTTGTTGATTAATTGATTTTGTTTGACTTAATTGAAGGATTAGGGTTTAGAGTTTTTCGAATCTTTTTTTTTCCGAAAAATTGGGGATTTCGTGTTCTTTTGTTTAATTGATTAATTCCCCCCCCCCCCCCTACTTGCTTGATTAGGATGGATAGTAGCACACTACCTTCGACTAGTTTGACTGTTGCCCCATCCTTGACTAAGACGGTGGTCCCTGCTGTTACCACCGTCACCTCTACTGTTAGTACCGTTGTTTTTACTACTGTCTCTGCTGGTACTACTGTTGTTTCTGCTGCCTCTACTAGTACAGCTACTGCCACTGCATCTACTTCTGGTATTGTCTCTTCTACGGTGATGACCCCTGCTGCGTCGTCACCAGCTGTCACAGCTGCTTTCCGGGCTGCCCTAGTATCTCGCCCCGCTACTGGACGGGCTTCTTCTTCAAGTACTGGAGGGCGTGGACGGGGTCAAGGACGAGGCACGCCTGCTGCCGGACGTGTCACGTTCTGTGCCGATGAGTCTCTTGACCCGCATCCTGACTGCCCAGAGATATGTTTCGTTAATGCTATTCATCGTACCCGTTTCTTTGACTTAGAGAGCTGTGACTTTGCTTCGACCAAATTTTTGTGCGGGGAATCGCTTGAGAAGTTGGGTATTTACGAGCCTGTAGTTGAGATTTTGAACGGGACGGGGATGTCTGGACTGATTACCATGAGTGCCACGACCTATATGGAGCTGACCCTCGAGTTTTTCAGCTTCTTCACTTTTTCTACAGCTGCCTACGCCACTGACCAGGGTAGCTCGTGTGTCTCTTTCCGGTTGTTTAACCAGACTACGACCTGGACCCTAGCTGAGTTTGGTAGTAGGTTAGGACTGTCCTCCCACGGTGAGTCGGACCCTCCTAGAAAGGTCCTGCGTATTCTTTGGAGAACTTTGGCACATACAGCCTTTGAGGAGCGCAGACTCGCTCATGTCCACCTCCCTCCGGCCCGTTACTTTTTGCATCTCATTGGTGGGACAATTTTCGGCCGTAAAGAGCCCAACAACATTAACAATGTCGAGTTGTCAATTCTCGGGGGCTATCTAAACATTGATAACGAGGGCCTCTTTGTTCTTAACATTGCTTATTTGACTGCTCAGTATTTTAACACTTTTGGGAAGAAGAAGTCGGGCACCATTGTTTGTGGTGGCATAGCTACATTTCTTACCCGTTCTATCTTCTCTGTCTTCCCTCGTGACATGGCACAGGTCGATATTGATAGGTATCTAGATATTCCTGCCATGCTGTCTATGTTTTGGCTAGCTTCTGACCAGCGGACTTGGAAGATTTGTGGTTCCTTGTCCGAGACCTTAGCTTGTACCACCCTACCCCGTCTTGTCCCTTTACCTACTGTTAGGGGTAGGATACCTCCACCTTTGCCCTTCTACCATCTTCCACTCGCTCCACCTACCACTACTTCCGCTGCTAAGAAGCGGAAGAGACCTCGGACTGGATAGGGATCCACACAGACCGCTGAGGCTGGGTAGTCTTCCACGCCCATGCCTCATCCGATCCCTATTCCCACTCCTACCCCTACACAGTCAGACTACCCGGCTAATTTTATTCCTCCTCGGCCTTTTCAGGCGTCCGAGGTCATTAACCAAGGGTGTCGTGACGATTTTCTCCTTGAGCTTCTTACCAGGCATGCTCGTATGGAGCGGGACATGGCGCTTGCTATGTTTCCTCTATACGAGTATCACATGCGACGAGGACGCCCCATTCCCGAGGGCTGGCCACACCCTTCTTTCTACCGGTACCCGGAGGAGGGGTACCCACAGCCAGCCAGCGAGGCGGACACAGCTGAGGAGGAGGAGAGAGCATATGCTGAGGAGGGGAGGAGGAGGGAGCAGGAGCGAGATCCTGATTTTGTGGTGGTAGAGGAGGAGGAGGAGGGCAACGAGTAGCTGCTGGTCGACTCACTTCCCCTGTTTTCTGGATGGTTTGGGGAAGTTCGCCATTTTGTATGTATTTCTTGCTCTTTTCTTTATTTTTCGTGTCCTTATTTATTTATTGTTTTTCATACATTTATTGGCTATATATATCCCTTTCCCATTATATATCTGTTGGTGTATGCTGGAGGACAATGAGGGCGTTATCTGTTTTGGTTTAGGGCGGGTATTGCATCCTTTGAGTCTGCATTTTGCATTTGTTTTTGCACTCACGTTAAATTTTCTGTTTGCAATGCATTTATTATCAAAACAATCATTAGAAAATTCAAAAAAAAATAGAATATTTCAAAAAAAATCAAATATTCACGTTTCATTTTGCATATAGGTTGAGTCGGAACGGTAGATTTCCATGATGAAATTGCACTTTAACTTGTCTTATCGCTTAAGCCTTGCATCTAATTGACAGTTAATAGTTTAGTCATGCGCATATCAACGAGTTAATGTCAAAAATATAGCTGACTGTGTAGACTTGACCTGATAAATTGGCAACCTACTTTACAATTTCTGAGTTTTAGAGCCATATAACCGGTGTCATTCATGACCGGTTCATGTAGGAATTGAGAGTAGTACTACTTGCATAACATGTTCATCACTTTTGCACATTTATGAAATTCGATTTCTTGTCTCTTGCGTACATTCGGGTTTGTGATCGGTGTCACATGCAGGGAGGTGCTTACAATTTCCCCCTTTCTTTCATTTTCACCCATTTAGCTCCACATTAGCCAAAATAGCCTTTTGACCCATTAGCTACACCCAAATTAAGCCTGCGTGTCAAGCTAGTTTAGTGTAATTTTTGTGGTATATTTTTATTGCTGCTAGTTGGTTTGTTCTCATTTATATGGAGTTGGTAGAAAAAGAAAGAACGTGGGCAGGAAAATGAGAAAAGCATGGAAAAGGATGAAAAATACAAAAAAAAAAGAGAAAAAGAAAATGAAAAAGATAAAAAATGTGAACATTGGAAGGAAGAAAGAAAAGAAAAAAAAAAGAGAATTTTAAATAGAAATTAGACCGTGTTAAAAAAGGGAAGTTTGTGACGGTCTACTCCTCCATTCTTATTTATATATTTTTGACGAGATAGTGTGTTGGGTAGTGAGTTGCGTGCCAATGAAGGGCACTTGTGCTTTATTTTCTAGACAACTGAGGATTGGATCGTCTTAAATGATCCTGTTTAGGTGCTAGCTTGACACTTTACCTCCACATTTCCATAATCTGTTTTGCCTTTTCTTACCTGTAACCTCACTCTCCCATATCTTTTGTAACCCCTCGGCTGTGGCGGACATTGTTGGTTGGAATGTATGTATGGTACTTGAATCGTCTATCATTTTTGTTGCATCCATGTTATGTAGGTCGCAGTTTAGGTGAGTGACTGTTTTCTCCTTCTCTCTTACACATATATTCACCCTTTGCTTCATGAGAAAAGAGTGACCCCGTGAGAGTCCGATTTTGATGGTCTTGCAAAGTCGATAGGTCAACTTATTTATAGACATCATACAACTCGTTTGCGTATTGACTATTATAGCTATAGCTGTTGATTTTTGATTGTATTAAATTGGTTTAAGTGGACAAGTTATAGCTAGCTCTGAGTTTTCATATCCGTTCCATTAGTTTGCATTTAGTTTACTCCAGGATGAGTAAAGGTTCGGTTTGGGGAGATTTGATACGTGCAATTTATATAGACTTTTTAGCCTCTTATTGCACGCATTTCTATGCCTTTTTGTATCGCTTTGTATTACAAAATGCTCCGAATTGGCTACTTTGGGTTGTTTTGTCTTAATTGCAGAAATGGACCCCAAAAGTAGCAGAATCGACCCTTATTCGTCTCATTTAGCATGCATTGTAAGGAAACGGGAATTTTGGAGCAAGAGTCGTACCTCAGAGTGCGTGAAGGGTGGTCAAAAGAAGCTGTCATGACAAGTTTGAGAATAATGCAATGGATTTCCACTCAATCGAGATGTTTTGGAAGTTTATCGAGTGGTTTGGCAGGCATTAGAGTTCGATCGAGTTGTTCTAAGTGCTCGATCGAAATGTGCTTTTGAGGAGTTACTCAATCGAGAGCCTGATTTGCTGGACAAGACTGTTAGAAATCTATATCTCATTACTTAACATATTCATATATGTATCATTTTAATTTAGTCATAAAATTAAAACTAGATCTTATGCATGCAAACTAAAACAAAAAGATAAGAAAATCAATTTCTCACCAAATAAATTTCGGTCAAATGGGCACCAACAAGATCTCCTTCTTGTTAGTTCTTGAGCTATCCATTTATAAGGATGAACATTCAAAAATCCCAAAGTAGAGATTCTCCTCTTGATTGCACCCAAGACTATCCCTTATCCCCACTAAATAATATTAACTAGATATTAGTTTAGTAGTTTACCTTAAAATTGATTACTAACACTCATATATTACATTAATAATTTTAGTAATCCTTTTGGAACAATTGGAATCAAAAATCTCAAGTTTTTGAGAAAGATGATGAAGATAGAGAGAAGAATGCATGTGTAGCTTTTTCATGCATGAAGAGAATGAATTAGTAATCAAAAATGAGAACAAAAGTTCTCATTTCTAATGCATGCCACCGGTGGGAAGGAGACAAGGAAAGCATCTTTTCCTTTCTTTTTGTCTTCACAATGTGTAGGCGTGTAAGACAAAGTAGGATAGGTGTAAGGCTAGAAAAGCAAGGCCTATGATTATTTATCATAAAATAAATCAATCTTACACCATCACAACTCCCTCCATTCGGTCCATCCTCCATAATATGGACTACCATTTTATTTTGTCAATTTGTCATTTGTCACACAATATGTCTCATGTAATATATTACATGTTATTAATTAATTTAATGCATATTTATCACATAAATATCATTTCATGAATTAATTAAATTACATCCAATAAATTGACTAGTGATAGCTGATCACATAAACAAAATGGGTCATGTAATTATAATTCACAATATCTTGTAATTATAATCAACCATTCATTCTTATCTTTATTGTTTCTCAAACAATAAACAATTTTAGTAATAAAGAATTTTATTACTAAAATAAATCTTATTTAATCCCATTACAATAAGATATCAATATTCTCTCTCACAAATTGAATTGTTCAATTTTAAGGAATTGATTAACTTGTATCGTCATACAATCAATCAAACTTTACGGATAAGGGCATCATCCTTTAGGTGTGACCTTAAGGGATCAATCGACCACCACCGTCCCACGACGATAACGTCAAACTCTAGCAAGCCAATCGTTACCGATTTATGTTGATCAGTTGACAATATAATGAATCATCCCTTACGTATTCTTTATATGAGATTTAATAATAATATTTAAATCATGTGATCGCACTATTGTTGAGGACACATTTCCCAACAATCTCCCACTTGTCCTCGACAAGTGTGCTTCACCAATTCTCTTGTCCCATTACTATCTCCCACTCAATGCAAGGTGTCTTTCGGGTCGTACTTGCAAGTGATCATATCGAGAGTGGTTTCCTCGATCTGGAGAATAACTGATTGACCGGATTTATCTATCATAGATACCTTCCGAGCGTGGCCACGCATTTCCAGTTCATTACTCCTCGAGTGGCCCTGAGATATTGTTTTAACCCTGACAAGGGGGTGGACAATTCCTATCGCACTTATTCCTTTCGACTAGCCACAACCATTATAACCCAAAATATGCCCATTTGACCCCATTTACGAAGGTCGTAGTAACACAAATCAAAGTTAATCTGAAACTGTGCCATCTTAGGCGAACAGTCTTTAGTCAAAAGAATCGACTCATTAGAATACTATAGTAGCTCTCGCCACGACCAGGCTTTATAAATTTGTCAGAACTCTATAAGCGGTCACTGCCCGACAAAGTGTTCCTAACAGTCTGCCTATGTGATCGACTAGTCATCTCACATGACTCTATGGCACTTGAACTTGCCATCAATTGCATCACACTCTAGTCACTTCGAGACGTCACCTCATACAAGTGACTATGGGAGAATACAATGTTAATCCGTGTTCACTTTAATGGGGTTCAATGTTGTCTCTACAACCCGTTTGGATGTAACAAAGTATAACAAAAGAGTTTTAAAGTAAAACTCGAACGACAAATGCGATTATCACATATGAATAGTCAATGCCTGATTACTATTTCATGTTCTATAATCTAATTTGATCTTGTACGTAGTTGTTCATTTCAATTCAATTGAAATGACATGACTCATCATGTTTAGCCTTTGAGAAGGCTTTGGTTAGTAGGTTTTATCAATTTCTTGTACCTTACTCAACCTTACTACATACTCGTTTTCCTTTGTAATGTATACATTTTCATTACAAAACTTTCTGAGTACGTGTCGAGATCCAATCAAGACATAAGCCCTCTAGCCTAAGAATAGCTCCCACTGTTTTCACAGTGTGCTAGACTCATCCTTCTTGCACATCTCATGATTGCACGTGTACTCAATTTCCGTTGTAAACATTTCTCATTGTTCTTTATTGCCTAGAACGATTCTAGAAAATCTATTTTTTAAATATCATAGCCACAATGGTATCTTAACCATCCTAATGTGTTTTGATTATGGTTTTGTCGGAAACCATGCGCAATCTCAATTGTCAATTGTCACTTGTGTAACACCCTTACACAAAATTGCATCATAAACACTTTGCTTTACTTCCTTAATGCTTCTGCAAGCACTTAAGGGTAATCTTTATGGCTTACTTGGTAAAGATTACTTAAATTCGATTTTGAAAACAACTCATCATACTCAAAGTATATGAAGTGTTATACATCATTACTCATTTAATTGATCCGGCAGCGGAAGCAAATGAAATCAATCAAATATGTTCAATTTAATTGAACTAGTCATGAATCTTATCAACATAAGACTTCTTATTGTCGCTAATATCATGTGGATTTATCTTCATAAAACCGGATATTCAGGATGTATTATAATACTCCAAAAGTCTTAAATCATTCGCAATGATCAATATGTCATCCACATATAAGACTAATAAAAAATTTCCGTAACTCCCCCTAAACTCCATGTATAAACACAACTTCTCGACTTATCGAGAAAAGTTTTATAACATGATCAAAACATTGATTCTAACTCATTGATGTCCTACTTAAGACCATCTCATAAGTTGCACATTATCTTAGGATTGCAAGAATCTATAAAACTCATGACATGTATTGAATACATTCCTTCTTTTGAAGAAGTAGGTTTTAGATTCACATGTTGTATGCGTATCCTCACAATGAAACACAATCCCTAAGAAGATCCAAATAGACTTAAGCATTTCAATTTGTGCAAAACTCTTTGCAACCAATCTTGCTTTAAAATCTCTCTTTATGAGTGCAAAACCCTTTGTCACTAATCAAGCCCTTTTGTTTCGGATTTTCATGGCTCTAAGCCTTGTATTGAATTGTGACTTAAACACTCTTATGTAAGTCATATGTTAATTACTTTCTAGAAGTAATCAACTTGAATCAAACAATTTCTTTTGTAAGTTATAAGCTCTTTACTTTCTTAAAAGTAGCATGAATTCATCATTTTTAACAAGTGACGAATTTAACCTCCTAGGTTTTGAAGAAACAATGTCATACATAAAATGTCTCATGTAGGCAAGAAAGACCAGTTTCTTGCGACATAACATTCTCTGTGGCATTCTTTGTGGCTCTTGAATAATTTCTCCCACTCTGTCTTCTAGAAATAAACTTGTATTTTAGAAAGACAGCTTCACGAGCCGCAAACCCGTCGTACTCGTGATAATTGAAAAGGGAAAAATGAGCATTTGTTTCTTGTGAAAACTTACAAACATGGTACCCTTACCATTTCATATCTCATATGATTCGATTTAGTGGAAAAATAATTTAGACAAAAAATGATAAAATCCCCAAAAGGATCAAGTAACTCAAAGTAACTTGATTGAAGTTCAAATCATATCGAATAGCGTTTGAATTCTTATTCAATCACACATTATTCCATAATGCATGCTAAGAGAGATTAACTTGTGATACTATATCACATTTCCTTTGGCTTATATCAAAGTCTTCACTTTGATAATCCCATCACGACTAAATCGTGATTCCTTGAACTCTTTAAACTTCTTCAAAGATTTTTCTATTTACCTTATTAAGTGAACACATTAGCGTCAACTTAAATCGTTGGTAAAAGAAAATGATCAACCTATTTTGGATCGATGATTTACAACCTCGATCTCCTTTTCAACCAAAAGGCACGAGACATCTTGCTTTGAATACAAGATACGCATATACCATTAACAATCTGATGGTTTCAAGAGTACTCGATAACTCTTTGCGTTCATCATTCCAAAATTTAAGGTTTAATCTTGGGTTACCAATTTGAATCTTACATCATCTACATGATATATCATTCTAGTTTGGTTTAGAATATAATCACCTTGATAATGGGCTAGCCATACATCAAATCGTGGTGTATAGGGTCACAAAAGTGAAAACCTCTTTTGTATCTTAACAAGTTTATATTCTTATTTAGAGTTTATGTACTTAATAGTCATAATTAAGTACAACTTTAAATCCAAAAACTAGATTGAGTACACAATTACTCTATCTCTCGATATTAGTGTTGCTAGTCGTCATATTCTAATCATCTTATGTGTCGAATACAATGATGAAAACCTCCACTGGTTTCTAATATTGACGAAGTGGTACTAGCAAAATTTATGTTTAATCAAATAAACATTTAGAGAAGAAGGTCCCATTAGATGTCCCACAACTAACTTGTTGATTCTTCAATTATTTGGGGTAGTTTCCTTTCTTGTGTCCAACATTTAAGACAATGGAAACTTTATTGGTCGGGATTGATAGGTTTAGTATCGTCATTTCTCAATAACTTTACTTTTAACATTACCTTGTATCAATTCCATTATTATCTTTACTTCTTGAACCTCGTCCTCATCTTAACGGTTTAAGAGAATGCTTCCACTCATTTCAATGAGTCTTTCCTTTGAGAAGCAAAATTGAATTCATGAACATTACTCTTCATTTGTTCGTTTTAGTTTTAAAAACTTTCATTGAAGTGGTTGCGTTATTTTGGTCAATTTTGATTTCCAACAAATCTAGTTACCAAAATTAGAAACAATTCATTTTAAGTAGATGTGTTAGTCAAGAATCAAAAACCTGTTTGATAATGAATAACTTTAATCTATACTCTTTACAAGAGATCCTTAGCAATGGTTCATTTGAGGTTTTTAGAAGAAAATTCAAATTTTGTCTTTAGTTACGATGTTTTAATGGAGATTTGAATCAAAATCGAAATGATATCGTATATGAATTGTGGTAAAGAAATAGAACAATATGATAACGGAATAGTGGAAAACTTAACATTTATCGTTTTATTAATACTTGTAAGCAACAAGTAAAGCATTTACATAGTGACATCTGCCCAGCTATGATAAATGATTCCAAGACCCAAATTCATATCGACTTAGGCACGGTGGGGCCTATTCATCCTTTATCAATATAACTCGGTGGATTAACGTTTAATCGATTCTACTTTTAGAACTCTTGGTCAATAATATTACATTAACATTTATCTTTAGCCCAAAACACATTCAACAAGGGGACGGTGTGGCCGATAAAACCCTTATCGAAAAACTTTTGTTGAGTTCAATCCAAATTTCGAATAAATGTGTCCATGATCCAAACCCACATTAACTTGGGCACGGTGTGGCCGATTCATCCCTTATCAACATGAATTCGGTGGATAGACATTTATCACCCACTTCCCCTACGTAACAAGGTTTGTACCCCGGTGTGGCCGAGTGCACTCCCTCACGAAATAGGTTTTCATGGTTTCTAGTATTTGGTAAGGCTATGTCTCAATTGATTGTTTTAGCGAGAGGTCATGTCAATTTATTATCTATCACGTTTTAATTGAACTAAAGCGGTGAACTACGATGATTGTAATTGACACGGTCGATGAACTCGATTAGATAAAGATGCATGTTTTAGTTATGGCGATTTAGCGATGCATGCGACATATAAATAAAATGCAGAGCATAAAAATAAATCCTAGTATGGCCTTCCTAAAATAGAAAACTATTTAACTATTACATATTCGAAAACCAACTCCATTGGTCCCTTGAACTTCGGTTGTGGCACGCATCTCGAGGTAACACCGTCTTTATGTATCACCATCTTGAAGAAATCCGTCTTTGGGAACTCCGAAATGAATAAAATTACATAATAAATTACATAATTTCCTATTATACATTTGTAACTATAATAAAATAAATCTATTAAATTACAAAATGGTGATACGAGATCACAATAAATTACAACCGAATCGATATTCCCATACATTTCGGGTAATACCAATTAAAACTAAGGCCATACTAAGTAAAAATTACATAATTCAAAATTACATAAATAAAATTATGACAATCATAAAGAAAATACAGCATTATAATATGTATGAACATGCCCAATTTTATGCTAAATCGCCTTTAAGGAGCCAATATCGTATATTACACGGTTTTTACGGATGTGCTTGATTCAACGTTTTATAATCACAAAAATTACATAAATTCATATTTATGCACAAGTTAATTACCCTAACTTCTTAGGACTCAAAATTAGTCTCCACTAACTATTTGACCATAATTAACTCATATTTCTTAATATTGTTCATAAAAGGACTCAAAATTACAATAAAATGCTATAAACTTCAAATAAATCACAAAAATTTCAAATAAATTTAAAATTTAAAATTTAAACTCATGAACATTCTGGAAAAATACCATGACACTCATAATGTTCAAAAACTTAGGTTAAAAATTTCGAAAGTTGTCGGGAAAAACAATGTTGCGGTTTATGGGATTTATCAATAAAAATCATAAAAACATGAGAAAAATTATATTCATCAACTTTTCAATTTTAGATCTGAAAAAGATAATAAAATGCAACATGTGACGTTTTTCCTTAGTCATGAAGTATGTTTTAGCAATTTTTCACTAATTAAGTCACTATTTATGCTATTTTTCATCAAAAATTCATAAATCATGCATGAAGACTTCATTATAGACTATTATTTTACACACATCTTGTAAAATTTCATGTGACAGCATACTAAATTTCTATGACCAGATTCGAAATATTTCTCATATTAACCTATTTTTCATCTAAATCCGATTTTTATCATGAAAAATCCATTTTTCGAGCATAAGAACTCATAAAATTATGAAAATTTCCAGATCATCTAAAAATAATATATGTGAAAACATATCCAAAAACCACTGGAAAATTCGAAGTTTAGCTAATTTTCGTCCAAAAATGACATTTTTATCATAAAAATCACATTTTAATGCCAATATAATATAAAATGAACAATAAAATCCATAAATTAACCAAAATATCCTAAATACATTTTAGGATCAGAAACTTTAACATGCATAAATTATTTTCGTGATATATCATAATATCACAAATTTACAAGTTTTGTTTGTTAATCATATAACTCGGAAAAACAATAACCGATTTGCATGCAAACAACCTTGTGCTCTGATACCACTTGTTAGAAATCTATATCTCATTACTTAACATATTCATATATGTATCATTTTAATTTAGTCATAACATTAAAACTAGATCTTATGCATGCAAACTAAAACAAAAAGATAAGAAAATCAATTTCTCACCAAATAAATTTCGGTCAAATGGGCACCAACAAGATCTCCTTCTAGTTAGTTCTTGAGCTATCCATTTATAAGGATGAACATTCAAAAATCCCAAAGTAGAGATTCTCCTCTTGATTGCACCCAAGACTATCCCTTATCCCCACTAAATAATATTAACTAGATATTAGTTTAGTAGTTTACCTTAAAATTGATTACTAACACTCATATATTACATTAATAATTTTAGTAATCCTTTTGGAACAATTAGAATCAAAAATCTCAAGTTTTTGAGAAAGATGATGAAGATAGAGAGAAGAATGAATGTGTAGCTTTTTCATGCATGAAGAGAATGAATTAGTAATCAAAAATGAGAACAAGAGTTCTCATTTCTAATGCATGCCACCGGTGGAAAGGAGACAAGGAAAGCATCTTTTCCTTTCTTTTTGTCTTCACAATGTGTAGGTGTGTAAGACAAAGTAGGATAGGTGTAAGGCTACAAAAACAAGGCCTATGATTATTTATCATAAAATAAATCAATCTTACACCATCACAACTCCCTCCATTCGGTCCATCCACCATAATATGGACTACCATTTTATTTTGTCAATTTGTCATTTGTCACACAATATGTCTCATGTAATATATTACATGTTATTAATTAATTTAATGCATATTTATCACATAAATATCATTTCATGAATTAATTAAATTACATCCAATAAATTGACTAGTGATAGTTGATCACATAAACAAAATGGGTCATGTAATTATAATTCACAATATCTTGTAATTATAATCAACCATTCATTCTTATCTTTATTGTTTCTCAAACAATAAACAATTTTAGTAATAAAGCATTTTATTACTAAAATAAATCTTATTTAATCCCATTACAATAAGATATCAATATTCTCTCTCACAAATTGAATTGTTCAATTTTAAGGAATTGATTAACTTGTATCGTCATACAATCAATCAGCTTTACGGATAAGGGCATCATCCTTTAGGTGTGACCTTAAGAGATCAACTGACCACCACCGTCCCCACGGCGACGATACGTCAAACTCTAGCAAGCCAATCGTTACCGATTTATGTTGATCAGTTGACAATATAATGAATCATCCCTTACGTATTCTTTATATGAGATTTAATAATAATATTTAAATCATGTGATCGCACTATTGTTGAGGACACATTTCCCAACAAAGACCTCGATCGAGTAGTCTGAAAGTACTCGATCGAGTGGTTTGTTAGATTACATGGGTTATCTTAATCCGTGATAGGTTTATTTTAGTTAATTTTTGCTCCCCAATATAAGGGAGTCAAGATTAGGTTAATAAACATACTTCTACACTTCTAAAACTTTGCTTAATTATGTTCCTTACTCTCTTCTGACTGCTGAAACTTTTCTGCCTCTTTTCTCTCGGATTTGGATTGTAATCATTCTTTCCCCTTTAATCTAAACTTTATTTGCTTTCATTAATTATTCCTTTATTCTTGTTTATGCTTATATATCATCTCTTTGTTATGTCTATTGCTAGCACGGTTATTATTGTTATTGTTCACTGCCCTAAGAACAAGAGTAGCTAATTTCCCTATGTTAGGATTAGGGGATCCATGGTAGAATTATGACGATGTAGTAAATAGACTAGATAACTTGCTGCTGAAAATCTGTCCCCATAGAAATATAACTGTAACACCTATTTAGTTGAGTGCACGCTTCTAAATAACATTAATTTGGTTAACTTTGTTCCTGGATCGGAAGATTGGAATAAACAGACATGCTATGAACAGTAGACTACCCTAATGAGGACGGAAGTTAAGTTAGTGGAAATCTAGGGTGGATAGCGGACCGGAAGGACCTTTCCATTACCCTTCTCAAAGTAGATTGTCTAGGCTATTTGCAGCTGAGTCAATAAACTGCCATGGTGAACCGAAATCCTGACATACTCTCTTTTATCTAATCACTTATATCACATCTC
Source organism: Silene latifolia (assembly GCF_048544455.1). NCBI lineage: Eukaryota > Viridiplantae > Streptophyta > Magnoliopsida > Caryophyllales > Caryophyllaceae > Silene > Silene latifolia. The sequence goes on from NC_133538.1 coordinate 97,951,387, forward strand.
CTTACTTTACTGCTCTTTGCCTTATTTCTCTTGCCTTTGACCTTCAGTAGTTTAGAAAATTAAATACAAAACCCCCCTTTTGTGACCTAGATAGACGGACTTTCAGACAGATACCTTTCCTCCCTGTGGAGATCGACCCTACTTATCACTAGCTTCCGTTAGTATATTTAGGTATTTCTTTTTGGTACAGAAACGATCGTATCATACTTCAAGCTCATATGATCCGTATAAAAGTTGCAACGGGCCCCATACAAGTAGTGTCACCAAAGCTTAAGTGCAAAAACCACTGCTGCTAACTCAAGATCGTGAGTTGGATAGTTCATCTCGTGAACTTTCAACTAACGGGAAGCATAAGCCACAACCCTACCCTTCTGCATCAAGACACAACCCAAACCAGACTTTGACGCATCGCAGTAGACATCAAATTCAAAGCCCTCTTCTGGGAGAGTCAACACAGGAGCGGTTGTTAACCTCTTCTTCAACTCTTGGAAAACAGCTTCACAAGCCTCAGTCCAAATTAACTTGGATTCCTTCTTCATTAACCGAGTCATCAGCCTCGCGATCTTAGAGAAATCATGCACAAACTGACGGTAATACCCAGCAAGACCAAGGAAACTTCGAATATCGTTCACATTCTTTGGAGTCTCCCACTCGACCACAGCTCGAATCTTCGACGGATCAACCATAACTCCATTGCCAGATATCACATGACCCAAGAAGGTAACTTCCCTTAGCCAGAAGGTGCATTCGTCAACCTAAACGGCATCACCACGAACTTATAGTGACCATACCTAGAGCGAAAAGCAGTCTTAGGAATATCCTCTTTCCTAACTGAAATCTGATGGTAACCAGACCTCAGATCGATCTTCGAGAACACACTTGCACAACAGAGCTGATCAAACAAATCCTCGATCCTCGGCAAAGGATACTTATTCTTGATAGTAACCTTGTTCAGCTCACGGTAGTCAATGCACAACCGCCCACTACCATCCTTTTACTTGACGAACAAAACAGGAGCACCCCACGGCGAAGCACTCGGTCGGATAACACCCTTATCGATCATCTCCTCAAGTTGTATCTTAAGCTCTTGTAACACAGCTGGTGCTATACGATATGGAGCTTTCAGAATGGGACCAGTTCCAGGCAATAACTCAATCGCGAACTCTACATCTCACTCAGGAGGAATACCAGGTAGGTCCTCTGGAAACACATCAGGAAACTCCTTAACCACAGGGATATCCTCTAAATTCGGCTCAGCTGAAACATCTCGAACACTGCAAAGCTAGATCTGATGACCCTTTCTACCCATGCCAACCATCTTCAAAGTAGAAACCCACTTGACCGTAAATGGGTTAAAAATGCATAAATGTGAGACATAAACATATAACATGTTACATGTGACATTGTGACAAAATTGACAAATTGAAAAAGATAAAATGGAACCCAATTTATCTTATATATACCGAAATAATGGAGGGAGTATGTGGATTAATATTGTGTTTTTATTTTAAATAGGAACATGATTATTACCTCTAGGGACTATCCTTGCATGCCTATTTTCTTGGGTAGAAAAACAAGCCCATGCATAGGGCACTCTTCCCCCTCCAACCGGTTTTGGCATGAGAAAAAGGCAAGGGTTTTTCCTCTCTATTTTTCATTCATTCATTTTTGATATAGAATTTCTAGTGTAATAAATTACTATTACTCTCTCTACATCTTATGAAAATTATAGAGAAATAAACTTCACAAATACTCCCTCTTGAACCGATTTTTCCAAGAGCAAAAGTTATAATTTTTGTGTCAATTTTATAGTAAGACTTATCTTATTTCTAGTACAAAATAATATTAGTTATTAAGAGGTTTCCTTGGGTATATGCTTTTGGGAGAGATTCTAAACTTGAATCTTGTTCATCCATTATTGGAAAGCTCAAGAACTAACAAGAAGGAGATCTTGTTGGTGCCTATAAAACAAAAATCATATAGTAAGAACAATGATTTCTTCTCTTATCTTATTTATGTTTGCATGCATAAGATCTAGGTTTAATTTTATGACTAAATTAATATGTCACATATATGAATATGTAAATTAATTAGATTAATTATTCTTACAAGTGTAACCCTAACACCCTGAAAAGATACCCTCGAACCTATAGGACTCTTAATCTCGATCTTATGATCACGACATTGAAACCTAGCATCATATCGAGCTAACCAATCCATGCCCAAAATCACATCAAACTCTCCTAGTTTGAATTAAACAAGATCAGCAGGAAGGATTGCCCCTGCAATACTGACAGGTACGCCCTTGAACAGAATGGAGCAAGAAACAATCTCACCTGTAGGAAGGGATATATAGGTATCAACGGATGATGAAGAAGTGAGTCTAGCATGGACGGAAAAGGTTTCGGATACGAAAGACATCTACGCACCCGTATCGAAAATAACAAAAGCAGATAAAGAGTGAACCAGAAAAGTACACGTAACCACATCTGGATTAGCATCAGCCTCAGCATGACTGATAACAAACACTCGACCAGTCATCAGAGCATCAACCTTAGGAGCATCAATCTTCGGCTTCTGAGGACAATCAACAGCCTATGGACATAGGCCACCTGTCGGTCTGTGGACGTGGGCCACCTACCAGCTTGTAGACACGGTCCACCTGTACACCAAGCCAATCCGTGAACATGTCGTGGTCTTTTAAAAGCCACGCTCGGCGGCGTAGGGAATGCTTTCGACCGGATCGTTTTAGATTGGTCGGTTTCATCTCGGAAAGGGTCTCGAAAGGATGTAGAGGTGTTTAAAGTCGCCACCAGACAATTATGGGATGCTTGGAAACTGTTCAAATCCACTTTATACCTAATTCAATCAAGGCAAAACGAGGTGCTTGCCATAGGAACTAAAGATAAGGACTCGTCCCCCTTTAGCATCCTATCGCTAAAATGACTCTCGTACGCCCTGGATAAGGCCATGCACTATCCAAAGGTTATGAGTAAGGGGTGAGGGTATATATTGGGAAGCCCATTAATCAGAAACCCAATCCCGCCCGCATTAGCGGCCTCTACTGATCGATCGTGGTTGTTTAAGTGCAAGAGTTGATAAAATGGTTTAAATGCATGAATGCGCATTTAAAAGTCTTAACCTAATATGTGAAGATTTTCTAAGTCGGTTTGTTTATCCGCATATCATGAAATTGATGTCAAAGTTGGATTTAAGGGTTGATTTGCATGTAAAATGGAAATTAAACATACATTTACTAAATTCGGGTTACGATGCTTAACACAGTCCATTTATTTGAAAAAGTGTTTCAAATGAGAAAGTGTAAAAACACAAGCTTGTCAATATGATCCATCATGTATTCGGATTAACCGTAATCGGGATCGTCCTAGACAAATGCCAAAACAAGTCAGAACATTGCCAGGCAGCCCCATTGGGGCGCGAGCTATTAGGCGAGGGAACAAGGCCTGACCAGGCTTTTAAAATATGAAAACAGATAGCCTCTTGGGGCGCGAGTCAGACGGCGACCCAAGGGGCGTCTCCTGGTTGTTAAAAAGGTTGTTTAAAACTGTATTTGTGGTTAAATGATTTACAAGACTCGGAATAATTACTATTATCTTAGTAATACTCGTTATCGTATTTGCAAGTTTGAAACGCATAGTTTACAAATAAAAATGTAAAATATATGTGCTTAACCATTTTATCACCGTATTCAAATTAAATCGACATGGTATTTATTTTAACCAAGGATGACATATGATATGGTCAAGATAAGGATAAAAATTAAATGAAATAAAAGTAAAAGTAAAATGTTTGATATGAACTAATATGTTACGTTCATTTCTTTGTAATTAGTTAAGTTTATCATCGTGCTCGGATTTAACCGACATGGTATAAGGAACCAAGGATGATTATGAATTATGGCTAATATGTTTGCAAGTGTAAATAAGTGAGAAAAATGCCAAGTAAAAGAAAAGGGTGTTAAAATACCCATTAATTTGTAATTAACCAACAATATCACCGAGTCACAGAATAAACCGTCATGGAATAAGGAACCAAGGATGATTTTTGTAATGGTCAAAATATTTGTCATAAAAATGAATTAAAATGGTAAAATCCGTAAAAGGAAAGAAAGAAAATAAAAGACATTGTTGAAGGAAAGACGAACTCAAAAACATTTGAGTCTGACCCGAGAAGCCATAAGAGGCGCGAGACTCTTTGCATGGCAAAGAGCTTCTGTCTCAGGCCAAAACTTGGTTTTGGCTCGTCTAATCTATATTTGAATAGTGTTATGCATCATTCATGCTTATAAACTAATAAAAATATTAAAGACATGAAATAAGTGAGATATTTACACCCTCAAACTTACGTGTATTGATGCTTGCGAGGTACACGACTTTAGAGAAGGTTTTCTCGTATGCGACTACTCACGATCAAAGAAGTTTAAAAAAGTACCTTAAAAAAGGATTTTGTTTTAAAAATGAGTTGAAAACATGTTGATTAATGTTGAGTAGGTCGAATGGGTCGGTCGAATGCACGGCGACGGTACCAAAAAAAATGTGCAAGGCTTGTGTTTTCGATCGGTAGGTCGAAAACACGTGTCGATTTTTTGACTTAGGAAGTCGAGTCTAGAAGTTTAAGGGAGAGGTAAGGGGGTGGACGCTCACGTGAAGATTATGGTGTGTGAAAGTGGGTATTTATAAAGAAATATGGGGTGGTAAGCACTGGCTGAGTTTGCTTGGAGGCTAAGGAGGACCCCTAAAGAGGCGCAAGCCACCTAGTGATACAAAGGGGTGTACTGTCCTTTTCAATTTGGACGTGGCCTTTGCACTATCCATTTTTTGGTTGGTTTTATTTGTGTTAATCAAATAAAATGTCGCGTAACAATATGGGCATCTAATAAGATGATATTTAGTTGTTATTTGGGGTAGGCATTTTGTGCGTGACTCGGGTTTGATCCGTGTTGAGTCGAGATTTGAATTCTGAGTCGGTTTTTGGCCCAGTGTTGGTTTAGACTCTAATTAGTGTCATTAAAATGGAAATGGCAAGATTAAACCCTTCATGGCATTATTTTAGACATTTGAGGCTTGGGTTGACTCGGGTTAACTCAGATTGACTCGAGTTGCGGGTTTCTAAGTCGGTTTTGGGTCTGGAGACGGTTTTAACTCTAAATAGTATTATTTTAATGCAAATGAAGTTAGAAAACCATTTTTGAAATCATTTTTCATATCCGAGTAGTGCATTAAACCATCTCATTAATAGCCAATCCACGCACGCATATCAAAAACACGTTGTATTCCGATCATCATCGGGTGGTTTTTGGAAGATGCAGATACTGGGTATCTACAGAGCCCCCACTTTAACTGAGGCTTGGACGGGGCGAAAGTCAAATTATAGCCTCCAGGTCAATCAAATATTATAACCTGAAGACCATTGCAATGTCGAGGCGACTCAAAAGGGTTTGAGCCGAGGACCTGCCGTCGGGAAGGGCGACGTCAAGGCGACTCGGGGATTCGAGTCAAGGACCTGCCGTCGCGAATAGGTTAGAGTCTTTTGACTTCCGATTCGGGTCGTTTAAAGTCCATTAGACTACGTATAAAGGCTCGCCAGCCATAGGAAGGAGTCATACATAAGGCATCTTCTGGTTATGTCCTTGAATTGTTCTTGTTTGCGAACAAAGGCTCGCCAGCCGTGTTGAAGGTGAGTTTTGAGACTCGCCATCCATGTTAAAGGTGCATTTTAAGGCTCGCCAGCCATGTTGAAAGTGCGTTTTGAGGCTCGCCAACCATCGATGGTCAAATGATCGACTACGGGAAATAGCCTGAAACATCGGGCTTATTTCCAGATATTGTTCGGTAATCACTTCCAATGAGGTTGACGTTGATAGGTTCTGCCAGGGAGCAACAAACTCCAGTTTGCTGGGGGGGTCCTAAACGAACTCCGTGGGGATAAATAATCTAAGCGAGGCTCTCTGGAAAACCATTTAGGGAGAGCGCTGGATCGGGATCGTGAATGATGTTGCGAGGATATTTGAAAGACCTGTGTGACTCCCATTAGAAAATGGGCACTCGCTGGGTAGTTACAAACTTCTCAGGACTCGCCGAGAATTTAGGCGTATGCCATGTAATTGACTCGGTTAAAGCCCTTGTACTTAACGGGTCGACATTTGTTGGGAAGAACCCACTACTCATTTGGAGTGTGTTTTTCTTCTCAAGATTATCTGCATGGTTAGTGACCACACAAATCCGCAGTCGCATAGACAAGCACGTAGGCATGCAAGCATATAAGCAAGTAAGCACATAAGCATGTGAGCAATTAGAATATAGGCAACTAGTATGTAATATCTTACGTGAGGGGAGATATGAGTTTTAAAAGTTGTGAAGCTTAATATTGAGTCTTGTTACTCGCAGATCCGTGATTTGATAGATTAGAGACACTTGACCATTGCCACATTAAATCACACAGACACAAACTGACAGACTGACAAACAGGCGGTTTTGAACGTGATGCAAACTCGATATCGACATGACACAGGGGTGACTCTAACCGACTTTGCTTATGTGTGTGAAACTCTTTGCCAAGAAAGGGTGACAACGCGTATCAAATCCTTGGATTAGAAGGTCCGCTCAGCTGGGGAACGCAAATTGATTATCTTTTCCAGGCATCTTTGCCTCCGTTTGCTCGTTTGAGATCCTTCCCTGAGGCATGATGATTCGGAAAGCGGAACCAAGACCTTGTGATCGTCCGAACCGAGCATTAGACTATGGGAGGTTTTATTTTGGACTATAGTTGAGACTCAAAATATGTTTGAGGATAAAGGACGGGTGGCATCTCGAAAGAGAAGCTCCAAGAGTGAGAAGATGGGAATTCGGCAAAAACGAGGAATGGGCGACGTCTTTAGGAAGAAGCCCCCAGTAAAGAGATATAATATTATTTTTTAAATTTTTTAATTTTTTGTTTTTGCAGCTGGGTGGCCTGATTTTGAGGGTTAATGGTGATGGAATAGATTAAAAGAGGTATATGGTTGAGTCCTTGTTGGGGGACTGCTTACGTATTCGCGTGTTTGCGAAATCAAACCAGATCGTAGTTCTTACTGGGTGTGAAATGGGTTGCAAATTGAAGGTGTGAAAATTAAATATGTGTGAGGGTGTGGTTGTGTCCTTGTAATAGGACTGGCTACGTATTCGTGTGTGTGCGAAATCAAACCAGATCGTAGTTCTCCGTGTGTGTGCCTAAGCTAACTGTTAGGACCTTAAAGTGTGAGGGTCACGACGGTAAATGCCGTTTGGCGACTCGAAAATTGATTTGAGAGAATTCCTCCTTGATCATGAATCGAAAAGGTCTAATTTGTGAAAATGTTCCTTGTCATGTGAGCACACTAAAAAGTGGACCCAAAGGGTAGATTAGGTATGTCCCGTTCTCGGTAGCAAAGCATTCGAGGATTCCGTATCTGGGTCAGGATGAAAATGGCTTCGACATTACAGAATATGGAGCTTGTTAATAAGAGGTTTATTTGACAGATAAATATCTGGAGCTTGTATTTGTGGTGTTAAGGCCGATGGGCTATGACTTTTGATGTGGTGAGGAAATGGTGTCTCAAGCTTGATGTGCCCCGAGCACGAAAATGTTTGGTAAATAATGTGGGATCAGATTCCCATGTCTGGACCTTAAAGGTTAAGGTGTGATATTACGAGCTTGAGCGGAATCCCCAGGATCCTAGATAGGTCTCCCTGTAACTGTCTCCGAAAGGACTACGGGGGGGGGGAAGCAAAGTTGGGTTTGTTGTTAGTTGACGAGTCTCGAGCTCTTATTTTAGCTCTTTGACATCGGGTTTTGGTGTTTTTGTGCTTTGTACGTGTTGGTCCCGGAGTTTAGAGGGAAAAAAAGTTGGTTGTGTTTTAGTTGTCCAGTCTTGAGCTCTTATTTCAGCTTTTTGACGTCAGGCTTTGGTGTTTTTCTGTTTTGGTGTTTTGGGCTTATTGGTCTTGGGCTTTGGACATTGGTCCTGGACTTGGTGTTTTGGACTTACTGGTCTGGGATTTTGTGTGTTGGATGCGTTCTTTGGATTTCGGCCTTTTTTTTAAAAAGGGTTTCAATCTTGTTTTGTTTTGATTCTGGCTTTGGTATTGGCCTTGGCCTTTTTGGCTTTGGCATTGGGTTAATCGCCTTTTGCGTTGGGATGTAAGGCCTTTTGAATGTGACCTTTGCTCTGAAGAAATTGGGAAGGTGGCTTGTCCCTTATGTGTTGTCGTTGTTTTGACGTATCGGTGGTATCTAATAAAATGATATTTGGGTGTTATTTGGGGTAGGCATTTTGTGCTTGACTCGGGTTTGATCCGTGTTGAGTCGGGATTTGAATTCTGAGTCGGTTTTTGGCCCGGTGTCGGTTTACACTCTAATTAGTGTCGTTTAAATGCAAATGGCAAGATTAAACCATTCATGGCATTATTTTCGACATTCGAGACTCGGGTTGACTCGTGTTGACTTAGATTGACTCGAGTTGTGGGTTTCTGAGTCGACTTTAGGTCCGAAGACGGTTTTAACTCTAAATAGTGTTATTTTAATGCAAATGAAGTTAGAAAACCATTTTTAAAATCATTTTTCTTATCCGAGTAGTGCATTAAACCGTCTCATTAATAGTCAATCCACGCACTCATATCAAAAACACGTTGTAGTCTGATCATCATCGGGTGATTTATAAAAGGTGCGGATACTGGGTATCTACATAACCTTGTGTCCTGGAGCTTTACAAGTGAAGCAAGTGATCGGATTACCAGTTTCACAATACTTACCCGGGTGTAAGCCTTTCCACACTTGATCGGATTACCAGTTTCACAATACTTACCCGAGTGGTAAGCCTTTCCACACTTACGCGGAGCATACGGACGAGCTTCGAACTTCTGCTTCTTCTAGGGATCACTAGGAGAAACATAAGGCCTCTTGAGGAACTTACTCTTCGCACTCTCCTCAGCCTCAGTAGCAAGAACTGAATCATAAATGCTAAGAGCACGATCAAAAATTCCTTCATCCTCGTAACATATTAATAAATATTTCACTTCATAATTAAATATGCCAGTTAAATAAAATATAACAAGCGGTAATGAAGAATTTACGTTATGTGAAATTCACGAAATAAAAGATGACCAAGCCCAAGTGACTCATTTATAAGCCCAATAAACAATTATAAGAAGCCCAAGGAATGAAACATGTTAAGCCCAACACTATATTCATGTGAAGTCCAACAAATTACTCATGTAAAATCCAACCATTAAATCATGTGAAGCCTAACACAAGAATTATATGAAATCCAACAAAAGAAATATAACAAACCCGATTGAGAGAACAGAACAAGCCCGATTGAACATAGATGATAAGCCCAAGTGAATAAACATTACAAAACATAGACAAAGGAAAAACAAAGACAAGGAGTATGTTACACACTCCATTCCCATGACCACTCTACACCACAAGGCTGCGGCCACGCCGCCAGTCCCCAGCCAGCCACCAGCCCACGGCCAGCCTCCACCACCTGTCCCCACGGTCAGCCACTAGGCATGGCCAACACCTCCTAAGGCGGTCCAAAACATCACGAACAATACTACTCAAATGTAAGCAACACATGTTAATACAAGACGAATTCATGAGCATGTTTTGAGACGGAAATTCACGTTAACATTACGACTCAAAGTACCCCCTTACCTACACCACCTTAGCCACCAACAACAGCCATAAACAGCCAATTAAAACTGTACCAAATTTCGACATAAAGTATCCGTCTTTCACGGCCAAAACCGTACCATAATATGCACCAAGCTACTTAGGAAAGAAAGCTACTTATTTACTTCAAATAGGCACACAAAGGAACCAACAAGCATCATATTCAACCATACAAAAGAAAGAAAGCAAAAAGGACACAACTTTAACACACATATAATCTAAAAACGAGTTTATAAGGTGAATTTACGACACTTTATCGAGTAATCTATCACCGTTCCCTCGAAAAGTTCTTCAATCCTCAAATAAATGGTCCACAAAGCACGAGTCTTCCTCCGGGTCTTCAATTCCTTCACCTGGAATGACAAAGAAGCGATATTTAAGCTCAAAACTGAAATTACCATAAGATGGGTCATTTTAAAAACTCAACAAAAACGGGGCTTTCTTACGTAGAAAGTTGAAGGAAGGAAGGGGGAAGCTAATGGTGCAAAAATCAAAGGAAATGGTTGAGAAATCTAGGATTGAAAAGCGGACATTCAATGGAGTTTGAGGTTTGTGTGTTACTGTGTAGTACGAAATGGAAAATGCACAAATGATGAAGGAAGTGACGGTATGTGATAATGTAAGTGTGAGAGAAAAATAAAAATATTATTTAAATGGGGTGCAAAAAGGTAGGTATGTGTTGTCGACCTACGGTTAGTCCGACTTAAACTAGATTCAAAAGTGAAATGAGACGGTCTTTTGCTAGATGGAAATATGTCTATAACTTAAGACGGAGATATTATTATTATTATTATTATTATTATTATTATTATTATTATTATTATTATTATTATTATTGTTATTATTATTATTATTATTATTATTATTATTATTATTTTATTTTTTATTTTTTTATTATAATGGATGCGCGCAACTTTCATTAAAAGAAAAACAAAAGTTTATATGAAATTGGTGGGGAGCCGAGAAATAAGCTAGGCTCCCACACCCTTAGCAACAGCAAAGCTAAGTCTAGTAAAAATGTAAGCGGCCACCCGAGCCCCCGCATCCTGAGATACCGAGAATTTCTGGATCCGCTTGAGCAAGGCAACAACATCCGAACCCAACTCCCCAAGTGATGAGAAAGAGAATGGAAGGAAACCATAACCCGCTGCCACGCACAAATCCACATACTTAGCACACTTCCGCTGAGCAGCATCAGCAACAACCCGGCCAGGCACAAAATTCGTCATCCCAGTCTGAGTCAAAGGAGAGGACCCGGTCAAGTCAACGCACACATTATTATTATTATTATTATTATTATTATTATTATTATTATTATTATTATTATTATTATTATTATTATTATTATTATTATTATTATTATTATTATTATTACTATCCGACTATATATTTATTTTTATATAAATTAAAGCTTAAAAATATAACTTTATAAATATTATGCTTAAAATATAACAAATTAAAATAAATAATTTAAAAATAAAAATAAAACAATAGAATAGTTGATTAAATTATAAATGCTAAAAATGGGGAATTCGTTGGTGTTACAATAAGCCTGATGGAAAGAAGTCGAAGGAATACCAAACATAGCAGTCCGGACCATAGGAGCTAGATTCTTCTCATAATGACGAGTCCTCGACACCTCGTCCATCGCAACAGAAGTAACGAATCATGACAGCTTCACGAACTTGTTGGTGTACTCCTCAACAGTCATGGAACCTTGCTGCAAACGAAGGAACTCCTGCTCCCTTTGCTAATGCATCTCCTCAGGATAAAACCTTTTCTTCAGAGCCTCAGAGAAAATAGCCCAACCATATCCTGGCTGAACTTCCAAACCAGCTCTAGCAAGAGCCCACCAGTTGTCGGCCTCATCCTTCAGATAATAGGTGGCAATGTCCACCTTCTGATCCTCATGGCATCCAGTAGCGAGGAACAACTTCTCGATCTCTCGAATCCAAGCCTCCAAAGCAGTCGGATCATTCGCACCATCATAAGTAGGAGGACGGTGACGAGCAAAGCGATTGAACATAGTCTACTGCGGATGGTTGTTGTTGTTGTTATTGTTGTTGTTGTTTTTGTTGTTGTTGTTTTTGTTGTTGTTGTTGTTGTTGTTGTTGTTGTTGTTGTTGTTGTTGTTGTTGTTGTTGTTGTTGTTGTTGTTGTTGTTGTTGTTGTTGTTGTTGTTGAGGTGATTATTGAAACCTTCGGCTATATATGCCAAAGCGGCCTCAAGTCTCCTGATGGGATCAACATCGGTCTCACCATTCACGTTACGCACCATCTGCAAGAACAAATCTTGTTATAAGTGGTAGAACCTAAGTACCACTCCAAACAACTACTCATACACTCTACTAACATAAGAAAACCAACAAATCCTATTGGTTTCTACCCCATTTACTCTCACTTATTAAATAAGCCATTTATTTTAGTCATCAACTAAGCAAGAGTTGGGAGCATGTTCACTCTTATACCAACTGTAACAACCCGGATTATAAAACAAAAGAAAAACGTATATTAAAAGAATTATCAGAGTATAACAATGATAAAAGGGTCAAGGTGGCGGAAACACCTGACCAATCCGGTTCGCTTCTAAATCTAAAACCAAACTATTACATTAATCAAAGGTTCTCAAAACATGAAAACAAAGTCCTAGTTTATTATTCATCTCGCCGCACGGTGCTTCCCCGACAATATATCATCCAAAACAACAATCATCTGAACAACCTGAGAATGGGGATCGACAATCAGTCAGGAGTAACTAGATGCTCTCCCAGTCATGTTTACAACAATTGAATATAATTAACAATCATTAACAAATGAAGTGTAAAATAAGTAAACATGTGAGATCACCTATACTCATGAAAACCTAATACAGCTTACCATGACTTATCAATCTTAGACAGGATCATGTAAACCTAAACCATATGCAACCACTAGACCATGTACACTTATAAACAACGTAGCACACGACCCATAACAACTCAAGGCACAATGCTTGCATCAAAGCATAGCGAATACGGTACCACACAATCCACAGCAACAGAAGGCACAAAGCTAGCAACAAATCATAGCGAATATAGCGAACGCCAGTTAGAGCGTATCACCACTGCCTCTAACTTGTCAGAGCGTATCACCACTGCCTCTGACTAAAGGAGCGTATCACCACTGCCTCCATCGGTGTGGAGCATATCACCACTACCTCCACGGTACTATGTATAGCGTATCACCACTGCCTATATGCCTAAGACTTGGCCAGACCTCTCGGTGCATTAACTGTACATCGAACGACACTCGGGACCCAGAGCATATAAATGACGACTCTGGCCACTCCCGAACATACACCAAAATAAATCCCGCATCAACGGGTGGCGTTTGTTCATTCTGATAGTATATAGCTGATACTACCGTCACCTATTCAACCAGCCAACAAACAAATGCATAGTATAACTGACTGTACCAACACACTTGAACAACATCACGACTCAACTGATAGGATAGTATAACTGATCATATGAACAAGAGTAACAAAAGACATATGCAACACAAGGACAAAACACCTTCAACACAATACAACATATGAAACAAGTATAAGCAACCAATGTTATAGTAACTTCCGCTATAAATTTAACAATAACCTTACCTCGTAACCCAATGTTATATTAGCTTTAGCTATAACATTGACTCTATTAGCCAAATGTTACATTAGCATTAGCTATAACATCGACATGTGACTTAAGTTATAGTACCCCAGCTATAACATTTTGTTGGAGTGAGTGTCCTCCACAATAATGCGTTGACATACTAAATCTCGTATAAGGAACATCAGGGATTTATATTATATATATTGGTCACCTGGTCAACGTTAATCGGTAATGATTGGCTGACTAGAGTTTGACATTACTGTCGTGTGATGGCGGTGTTCAGCTGATCCCTTTAGGTCACACCTATAGGATGATGCCCAAAAGGATAGACTAATTATGTATATAAGATATAGTTTTATTGGTTTCTTGTATATATTGACTTTTATTAAGTCAAGTGAATTTATTGTTTGATGACGAGTTACGAACTCTGGACAACGGAATTTATTATTTAGCTATATGATAATTGATTAATAAATAGACGGAATTTAGTAATTAATAGTTAATTACCTAAATTATTACGTTATATGTGTATATTGTGAGGCGGAAGTAATTAGTTAATAATATTTACAAGAGGTTGTAAAATTTACTAACTAGTTATTATAAGACACATTTTATATTGATAAAATGGTAAAATATCACTTAATAGTTAAGTGTACATTAATATTTAAGTAGCATTATTTAAGTGTTAAAAAATTAATTAAATAAATATTTAATTATATGAGATTTTTAAATATAAGTCTTATAAGCATTTGTGGGACAAATGTCGGAAATCGGAATGGACCGAAATTTACATGTGGGTGGGCACTTGTATGAGACAAATGTTGTAACATGTGGCACACCCACTAAGAAATAAGTTCATTTGTTTACATTTCATTTGCCTATATAAATACCCCACATTTACACACATAAAGGGTGAGAATTTTTAGAAAAAAATAAAGACCCATAAAACTATGAGAAGAGAAACACCATTTTATTTTCTTCATCTTCTTCCTCCATTCTTGATCAATCGTTGATCAAGATCGACATCAAACAAATTCACAAATATATTATACATCATCTAATATTATTAAAGTAATATATATATATATATATATATATATATATATATATATATATATATATATATATATATATATATATATATATATATATATATATATATATATATATATATATATATATATATATATATATATATATATATATATATATATATATATATATACCTAGTTAGTAATATTAGGAATATTTAGGCTAGTCTTGGGTGCAACCAAGAGGAGATTTCCTACTATGGAAATTTGGTGATGGAGGATCATCCATGATGTTTTAAGCTCAAGAACAACACAAGGAAGGTGTACTTGTATTGTGCCCATATTTTGCCTAAAGCAATGTAAGAAATTTCTACCATTCGTCTTTTCATGTGATCTTTTCCGCTTGCATATAATTAGATCTTTTCAGACTAAAATTAAAGTAATTTTTATCACTAACTAAAAGAGTCTAATTAGGGGTCTAGCACCTTCAAGTGGTATCAGAGCTCAGTCGTTGCATGCATGTTAATTTTCGACCATTTTATCGAGTTATAAGATGACTTAATAAAATCGTAATTTTTGAGTATAAATATGTTTGGCACGAAAATTAGGGTTGCATGTATAAATTATGACCTAAAAATGATTTTGGTCAAATTTGGTTAATTATGGAATTTTATTGCTAATTAATAGATTTTTCCGTCTTAAGACCGGCTTAATATGCATAAAATTGGTTAATAGTTAACTAAAAACATTTGCATGTTAATTCTGGCCATGAAATTTTAATATATTCTCACATGAATGTATTACTTAGAGTAAGTAAAAATTATAAAATTAATTTGATTAATTTTTCATGATTATTGAATTTTAATAGTTAAATATCAGTAAAATGTGATTATATTGGTTAAAAATTGTTAAAATGTAATTTTTCGCATGATAAATTTATCTAAGGTTAATTACATGTAGTATACATTGTATGTAAACTTAGAAAATTAATTTGATTAATTTTTGCATGTTTATTGGTTTTTATGCGATAAAATCGATAATATGTAACCGTAATTTTCTCAAATTTAAATCGAAATTTTTTGGCAATTTTTTTTTACATTTTCAGGTTCTGGAAAATTTCCTAGAATATTAAAAAAAAATATTTGGTATTTTTTCGAATTTTTATATTTAATTTCTAATTATATCGTCAAGGTTGCGAAAATCGTGTTTAAAATTGTACTTGATACAAAATAAATTTTTGGACAGTTTTTGAAATTTTAAGTTCCTGGAAATGTTCCAGTATAAACAATTTTTTTTTAAAATTTTCATAATTTTATTATTTTGTTTGGATTTATTTCACAAAAGTTATGATTAAATATGTTTTTAATTAGGAATTTTTCATAAAAGATTATGAAATCGTCAAGAAATTAGTGAAAACTAATTTTTGAGTCTCAAAACAGGTTGAGAAGCATCTTGTGCTTAAATTTGATTTAAGTACTAATTTTTGATTTTTAATGGTTAAAAATCGCTTAATTAACCAAAATTACGAGCTTAATACCAATATGATGATTTATAGGGCGATTTGGCATGTTAGGGCATGTTTATATATGATTTTTATTCTGCATTTTTTTTAAATGAATGTCATTTTAATTTATGTAATTAATTAATGTAATTTGTCTAATACGGCCTAGTTAGTTTAATTGGCATTTCCCGTAATGTAAGGGAATACCGATTTGGTTTGTAATTATTTGCAATCTCATATCGTTGTTTTGTAATATTAATAGATTTATTTTTATTTTTATTTTTATTTTACAAACGTATAACAGGAATTGCTATGTAATTCATTTTTATACTTGTAACTATTTATTACGAATACTGGCGGGGTCCTAAAGACGGTGCCTTTCGGAAAGGAGTTCTGATGAAGACCGGAGTTTCCAAAAGACCAAGCTAGATTGAAAGGCGTTCCAATGAAGTTCAAGGGACCAAGGAGTTGGTTTCTGAAGTTGTAATAGTTAATTAGATTAACTAGATTAGGAGGCCATACTAGGATTTGTTTTTACATTTTTATATGCATTCATGCCAAATCGCCATTACATGCATTTTATTCGTTTTACGACTGTTGTCAATTAAAATTATCGAGAATTCAACATTTTAGTTCACTTAAAGGGAATTGATAATAAATTGACAAGATCTTTCACATTGTTTAAATATTAAGACTAGCCCTTCCAATTAGTAACACCTATGAATCCCTTCTTCATTAGGGGGCAGGTACGGTTCACCGTGGTGTTACCTTTTTACGTCGGATAAGTAGGGTAATAAATGTTATTACACGTAAAAGTTGGTTGGACTCAACGGAATTGCAAGTTTGGTATGTCTGGCGTCACTGGGCCCAATTTTGTGTTCCGGGGCTAGGAGAAGGATTTACTTGAAATCTGTCGACCAAGAGTTCTAAATGTAGAATCAGTCAAACGGATGATTCACCAAATTTATTTAGATCTCGTATGACTGGCGTCACCGGGCCGAGGTTTATTTAGAGACGGATCTCGGGATCAATTATATAATTTAGGTGATAGATCATTATATAAATGCGTATTTAACTTGATAAAATTGTTTTTCATGTATTTGTTTATGATGAATGTTATATTTCCCACTTACTCCGTTTTTTTACAATTTTTTATATCGCGCAATGGCTAGTATTCAATTCGCTCTTCAATCTATATAATCGATAATCCGTTATACTTGAAAATAGTTTTCTAAAAGTATTCGGTAACTTAAATTTTCGATTATTCATTTTTTTCCGTGTTACCACCATAGCTAATGACAAAAATTTGCAATTCTTTTAATCCTCATATTGTCCCTTGTAAGGGTCTCTCGTGAAGAGTACAAACGGGATATTTGCTTAGTTAAAAGTGTTTTGATTTTGCAATATCATTTTATTTACAACAACGATACTACAATCTTTTTGCTCTTGAGATAAATGGTTACACATACTTAAAATGTTTGAGTACGTAAAATCGTTGGAACGAATTGGTAATATGATTTGTTTAAAATCATGATTAAACAATTACCACATTCACTTCAGAAAGTTTCTTAGAAGTGAGTAGGAGCTCTAAGTGCGATGTATATATCTTAATAGTTAATATTAGGACGAGGTTCAAGAAGGAATTTGGTTTGGTTAAAGAATTGGCTCAAGGCAACGGTTAATGCTAAGCTATTGTGAATAGCAACACCAAACCTTCGTGCGATGCCAATCCAGACCAAACTTGTTGCTATTTTAAATATGTATGACATTAGTAGAGATAATACCCCTAGTTTTTTGGAGAATAAGAAAGTTGGGTGTGTGACACCTAAAAGGTTCCTTCTTCTCTAGATATCTATATGATCGGCATTAGTTATACTTGTACCACTTCATCAATATTTGATATCGATAGTGGTTATCATAATTATATTTGGTACATGGGATGATAATCGTGTGACGATTAGCCGTAAACTAATGTCAACCTTTACATAGGAAATGGAACTAGAGTAGTTGTCATTTCATTATGAGACATATAAATGTTATTATGTACTTAATCTAGTTTTAGGGTTTAGAATTGTGCTTTAATAAAAGTTTTATGTAAGAACCATAAGGTTTCACTCTTGTGAAATAAACAAATGTTGTGCCCTAATTTGCCATGATTTGATCTATGGCTATACCAATCCAATCATTGGTTATTCTTGACCTAAACTAGATAAATTTATATATCATATAGAATATAAAAGGTTCATATTATTTTGGTGACCCCGATCATATCTTAGTTCTGGATTGAAAACGCATTCATAGACTAGTGTTACCTAGTTCTCCATGAATCATTTGATTATGAAACTTATGATATATGCAAATCTTGTATTCAAAGCAAGATGACTTGTGCCTTTTTTGTTAAAAAAGAGATCGAGCATGTGAGTTATTGATCCTAATCACATGTGGATGTGTGTATGGTCGAATAACAATCTCAACCTGATTAAGTCATAATTACTTCTTTTCTTTTATCATCGATTTAGGTAGATACTGATATATCTACTAAACGAGATATAAAGAGAAACATTTGATGAGTTCAAAGAGTTTTCAAATTAAATGTGATAACCAATAAGATTATAAGATCAAAGTTTCATGATCCGATCGTGGAAAGAAACAACTAAGTAATTGTTGGAGCTTGTGTCCTCCACAAATTAGTGTGATAACATTTATAAATCTCTTATAGGTTCACAAGGGTATACTTCGTATTTTATCAGTTGATTAACGATTACCTAATAACGGTTGGCCTGCTAGAAAGTTTGACGTTATTATCATACTGATGGCGGTGATCAACTGGTCCCTAAAAGTCACACCTAAAGGATGTGTTTGAGAGATGTGATTATGGAAATGTAATCACATCGATGCCTGACTAAAAGGTTAATCCATGTATTTGACTAAACAGTTAGTCAATGTTTTGATGAGACACTTATTTAATCTAATTAAATAATATTAGCTGAGACGAATTAATTGTCAATTCGTAAATTGAATATAACATGTTATATTTAATAAATGTATATAATGTTAGCTTAAACGAATTAAGATTTTAATTCGTGATTAAATGTAACCAGTTATATTTAATTAGCAAATTATAAATATGCGATATTTATAGTTAATGTATATATTATACAATATTGTCAGTATAAATGTTGACAGACCGGTATTAATAAATCGACTGCAAGCCGTTGTGTGTGGACTTATTAATACATGTCAATATAATTGACAATTTATAAAAAGATACACATTTTTTAGACATTAAGGTACATATAAAAATAAGAGGATTTTATCCTCATATTTTGGAGTTTCGGTCAAACCGAATTGGAGAAAAAAACGGAAGAAAATAATCTCCCCTTAATTCCTCCTCATACACGGTTGAAAGAGGAAGGGAAATTATTATTATTCCTCACTTGTTTTCTAACCTAATTCACATTTTGACCTAGCTTTTCTCTCATCAATAAAACACAACAAAACCCTAAAATTAATTAGTAAATTTTGGAGATCTATTCTAGCAAGAACAAAGGCATATCTCATATCATCTTGGGTGCAACTGATAGGCGAATATCATTGCGATATTGTTCTTAGGCCGATTTTGCTAGGACCGAAGGTTGATTTCATAATCTCACTATTTTGTTTATGCAAATTTCTTTTATGACTAGTTTTCATATCTATAATTTCGTTATAATCCTTATAATGTTAATGGAAGTATACCGATATTTCCTACAAGTGGTATTAGAGCCAAGGCAACGAAATTATTTTATATGAATTTCATAATTGAATTTAAACAAGAATTTCGAAAAAGAAAAAAAAAATCTCGGTTGAAAAAATTTTGCCGTGTAAAAAATTTTTTTATGCCGATTGTTTTCTGTTTTTTTTTTTTTGTTTTTTTAGTTTTGTTTCCATTTTTGATTTGTTCATATTATTTTTTTAATAGGTTAAGATGATAATATGATAAATTTGTAGATGTTTTGATTTAATTAGAATTAAATTGAAATGTAAATGGGAATTGTCTTTGTTTTATGATGATAATTTGTTTTTGCTATATAGTTTTTAGCATATATGGTTTTAATTTGTTGATTACAATCATATTTCATTAATTCATATGTTTAAGATTATGCCAATCTTGTTCTAATAGCAACTATAAACGAATTTCTTCATCTAAACATTTTTGTTGTTTTAGGGCATAATGCCGAAATGAAAAAAATAGGGCTGTTTTCAATTTTTTTTTCAGCCGAGTGCATAAGGAAAAAAAAAGTTTCTGTTTTTTTTTGTGTCGATTTTTACAGAATTACCGAAAAGAAAAAAGAATTATAAAAAAATAAAAAGGTTTCTGTTTTTTTATTTTTGCCTTTGCCGTGAGCTGAAGAAAAAAAAGGCTGTTTTTTTTTCGTCATTTTCTTGCTGCCGAGACGAAAAGAAAAAAAAAAGATTTTTTGTTTTGTTTTTGGCCTATATTGATTATACATTAAGTTATTAATGTATGATTAATTGTTGTGAAGAAGTTCACAATTTTAGATACCTAATTATTTTAAAGAAGTTTAAAATAAGGTTGGATTAAATTCTTATTACAAGATTAATGTGAATTAAGATTAAAATTATTGTGATTAATTGAGGAATTGTCACTTAATTTGATCATTTAATAGGTGGTTTGGATAAATTAATCTACATAATTATGGAATTATGTCTTGCATGTTTAATTTATTTAGTTGATGCATTTTTTTAGTTGAATGAATCGTTGATGGTTTTATTTACATTTTTTGCAATCGGTTGTAATTTGTAATACCAAGTGTGGCCTTAGTTAAATTATGTTTTCGTAATGATAAAAACATAATTTTTAATGTAATTTGAGATCTCGTATCTCTGTTTTGGTTTTCTTTTATATTACGGTTTTAAAATTAGAATGTAAATAGGTTTATTATGTAATTTTTAAATTTTAATTTTTGAGAAGACTAAAGACGGATATTGGATTGCTCACTCCCGCTACATGGATCAAGATGGAACATCAAGACAAGCTAGTTAGTGCATCATATAGTGAGAGTTTGTTGGAGCTTGTGTCCTCCACAAATTAGTGTGATAACATTTATACATCTCTTATAGGTTCACAAGGGTATACTTCGTATTTTATCAGTTGATTAACGATTACCTAATAACGGTTGGCTTGCTAGAAAGTTTGACGTTATTATCATACTGATGGCGGTGATCAACTGGTCCCTAAAAGTCACACCTAAAGGATGTGTTTGAGAGATGTGATTATGGAAATGTAATCATATCGATGCCTGACTAAAAGGTTAGTCCATGTATTTGACTAAACAGTTAGTCAATGTATTGATGAGACGGTTATTTAATCTAATTATATAATATTAGCTGAGACGAATTAACTGTCAATTCGTAAATTGAATATAATATAATTATATTTAATAAATGTATATAATGTTAGCTTAAACGAATTAAGATGTTAATTGGTGATTAAATGTAACCAGTTATATTTAATTAGCAAATTATAAATATGCGATATTTATAGTTAATGTATATATTATACAATATTGTCAGTATAAATGTTGACAGAATGGTATTAATAAATCGACTGCAAGCCGTTGTGTGTGGACTTATTAATACATGTCAATATAATTGACAATTTATAAAAAGATACACATTTTTTATACATTAAGGTAACATCTAAAAATAAGAGGATTTTATCCTCATATTTTGGAGTTTCGGTCAAACCGAATTGGAGAAAAAAAAGGGAAGAAAATAATCTCCCCTTAATTCCTCCTCATACCCGGTTTAAAGAGGAGGGGAGATTATTATTATTCACCGCTTGTTTTCTAACCTAATTCAAATTTTGACCTAGCTTTTCTCTCATCAAGAAAACACAACAAAACCCTAAAATTAATTAGTAAATTTTGGGGATCTATTCTAGCAAGAACAAAGGCATATCTCATATCATCTTGGGTGCAACTGATAGGCGAATATCATTGCGATATTGTTCTTAGGCCGATTTTGCTAGGACCGAAGGTTGATTTCATAATCTCTCTATTTTGTTTATGCAAATTTCTTTTATGACTAATTTTCATATCTATAATTTCGTTATAATCCTTATAATGTTAATGGAAGTATACCGATATTTCCTACAGTAATGACTTTTGTTTTTCCACCAAAAGAAGTATGATATAGTATCGCAAGTAAACTTTCCCTAACACAAATTATTTGATAAGGTGTGGTTGGAAGGAGATATCGAACCAATATGATATGGTTTGGTTTTTGTCATGTTTAATGAGCCACTTGATTTTTCAATTGGGGTCTTTCTACTTTATCTGCCAATTTTTTTCCCCACTAAATCAAAGTAGCATTTAAACAATCGCATTCACTCCGTATTAGATATGGAGAGGTAGAGAACCTAATTTGTAAGTTGTCCAAAAGAAATCATGTGGTCATTTAACCTACATAATCATGAGAACAAAGTGTTTGTGGCTCATGATGCTGTCTTTATAGAAAAGAGGTTTATTTCTAAAAGACATAGTGGGAGAAAGTGTTGAAGAGCCACAAACTAAGCATATAACGCAGGAAAAATGTTTCCTCCTGATCAGATTAAGTGTTTGTTTCTTTGGAATCTATGAGGTCAGGTTAAATTCATCACTCATCAGGGGTGATGATATAGTTTTACTTTTAGAAAGTGACGAAACATGTAACTTACAAAAGGATTGTTTCTTGTTTCAACTCTATGCAATGGCCTGAAGCCATCTTGATCCGAAATGGACTCCAAGGGTAATTGTCAGTAAATGACCTGGTATATTTACATGAAGAAGTTAGACCTCTTCAGTGTAATTGACTTGGATAAAACATAAAGATGTTTTCAAAGCTTGATTGGTGACAAAGGGTTTGCCCAGTTGCAATTCTTCGATGAACTCAGATTATACTGGCATTTGTTGCATTTCATAATTGTATGATTTGACAGAAGGATAACAAAACCATCTTCTTGAATAAGATTCTAGAAGAAGAAGTGTATTTGACACGTCTTGAGGGTTTTGTAGATCCTTACAATATATGATTGTAGCTAACTTAAGAAGAATTCTTGAGAGAGCATCATGGAGTTGGAATGTGTGTTTGATCATGTTATAAAACATTTCTCGAGATGTCGAGGAATTATGTTTATACATGAAGTTTAGTGAAAGTATGGTGGTCTTATGAGTGTTTTATGTTGTTGACATATTAATCATTTGGAATGATGAAAAGACTTAGGAGAATATTAATACATCTTAAGTATCTAGATTTATGTTGATAAATCAAGGAGGGATGTTGGCGTTTTATCGGGAGTCTTATGTAGATGAGATTCTTGACTGGTTCGAACAA
The DNA here is from genome assembly GCF_048544455.1 of Silene latifolia. Taxonomy (NCBI): domain Eukaryota; kingdom Viridiplantae; phylum Streptophyta; class Magnoliopsida; order Caryophyllales; family Caryophyllaceae; genus Silene; species Silene latifolia. The sequence continues at coordinate 97,974,648 of NC_133538.1, forward strand.
GTTGAACTCATTAGAATTGATTCCAATTGCTTCCGTTGCGCGATCAATTTAATACGCTATGACGTATTATTGTCATAACAATTCATATGCTTTGAGTATTATGAGTTGTTATTAATCGTAGTTAAGTGAAGGTCACTTAATAGCTAGATTGATTATCCTTTAGTACTTGAGAAGAACTAAGGATATGAAGTTAAATGTTTTAAATTTATTTGATTTGTGTAAGGAGTTACACGAATGCTAGTTGAAGTTTGTGTAAACAGTTACACATATACCATCTTTCTAAAATACATACGGATTGTTTGGAATCTTGTACTGGCTATGAGGAGTTAATTTGTTGGAAGAGTTCCATGTAGTCATACATTGCGGATTTTACAACGGAAGCTGAGTACGTTGTAATATTTGATGTTACAAAAGGAAGTAGCTTGGATTTGGCAGTAATGCAGGGACTAAAAGTAGTTCCTACAGCCACATATCCAATCCTAATAGACTGTGATGACAATGGGAGCTATTTTGTGGCTTGGGTGCCCTAGTATAGAGTTAAGTCTAGATATGTACTTAATTGTGTTACATGTAATATGAGTCATGTGGAACAAAGGGAAATAGCAATTTGTTTGTTTAATCAGATGAAGTGTCATTGATTTTAAACCAGGGCTTGTTGAAGGCTAAACATGATAGTCATGTTGTTTCAATGTGATTGAAACATGGTAATTGAATTGCTGTAGATTATATGATATGTAATAATCTGATAGTGTTTCAATTTTTACATATATGAAAATCGCATTTGTTTCAGTTTTTCTAAACTCTTATATATTCAGTACATACTGGATATTATTTATTACTTTGTTAAATCTGAAAAGGTTTTGGGATATGGTTGAACCTTTCAAGTAAACTAGAATAACATTGAATTTTGTCCCTTGTTGCTTAATGAGGTGACGTCTAGGAGTGACTAGATTGTAAGTAGATCGATGGTGAGTTCAACCACCATAGAGTCATAGAGATGACTGGTCGATTACATAGGCAGAATGTGGAGACATTTTGTCGGATAATGACCATTTATAGAGTCCTTAATATTGCCTGGTCGTGGCAAGGATTTCTATTTATTCCTTCGAGTCAATTCTTTAGACTGGCAACTATTTGCCTAAGTTGGTAAAGTTTTCCGGTGGCTTTGGTTTTTGCTCTAGGTCACGCCGTAAAAGGAGGCCAATGGGCATCTACTGGGTCATTGTGATCTGTATCGAACGAAGAAAATAGGTCAACAGGATTGTCCACCCATGTCATTTTATATCTCAAGGTCACTCGAGGAGAGGGGACTGGAAATGCTTGGCCGCGCTCGGATGAGATCTATAGTAGATTATCCGGTCAGACAGTCATTCTCCTTATCGAGAAAACCCGTTTATGATACGATCACGTGCAAGAACGACCTGAAAGACATCTTGCATTGAATGGGAGATAATTTAGGACAAGAGAATTGGTAGCGCACACTTGTGTCGGACAAGTGGGAGATTGTTGGAGTGAGCGTCCTCCACAATAATGCGTTTACATACTAAATCTCGTACAAGGAATATCAGGGATTTATATTATATATATTTGTCCGTTGATCAACGTTAATCAGTAATGATTGGCTGACTAGAGATTGACATTACTGTCGTGTGACGGTGGTGATCAGCTGATCCCTTTAGGTCACACCTATAGTATGATGCCCAAATGGATACACTAATTATTTATATAAGATATAGTATAATTAGTTTCTTGTATATATTGACTTTTATTAAGTCAAGTGAATTTATTGTTTGATAACGAGTTACGAACTCGGGACAAAGGAATTTATTACTCAGCTATATGATAATTGATTAATAAATAGACGGAATTTAGTAATTAATATTTAATTAACTAAATTATTACGTTATGTGTGTATATTGTGAGGCGGAAGTAATTAGTTAATAATATTTACAAGAGGCTGTAAAATTAAATAATTAATTATTATAAGACACATTTTATATTGATAAAATTGTAAAATATCACTTAATAGTTAAGTGTACATTAATATTTAATTAGCATTATTTAAGTGTTAAATAAATAATTTAATTAATATTTAATTATATGAGATAATTAAATATAAGTCTTATAAGCATTTGTGGGACAAATGTCGAAAATCGAAATGGACCGAAATTTACATGTGGGTGGACACTTTGTATGAGACAAGTGTTGTAACATGTGGCACACCCACTAAGAATTTCAGTTTTGATTTTCCTGGGTTTTAGCTCTTTTGGAAACCAGGGTAAAGCAGTCTAAGGCTTTTAGAATTTTTGCCCATTCTTTTGAGAATTGGGGCAGTTTTTTTATTGAGGATCAATTTGTTAGTTGCTGTGTCCATCATTTTGAGACCAATAAGTCTTTTAATGTTAGTTTTGTTTATGGTAGTAATAATGCTGACACCAGACATGCTCTTTGGGATTCTTTGAGATCTTTTGCACCTTCTGGCCCTTGGATGATTCTTGGGGACTTTAGTGTGGTTAGGTGTCCTGAGGAAAAGCTTATCCCTAATCTTTCTCTTCTTCAGGATATGGTGGATTTTAATTCCTATATTGTTGATTGTCAGCTTGATGATTTGGTTAGTTCTAGGTGTGATATGACTTGGACTAATAAACAAGAACCCGAAGCTAGAGTATGGTCTAAGCTGGATAGAGTGCTTATTAATCCTGCTTGATTGTCCTCTTTTCCTACCTCTCATGCTGTATTTCAAGAAGTTAGGATATCTGATCACTCTCCTATGCTTGTTAACATTGCTGAGGATAGGAGGGTTTTGAAAAGGTTCAGTTTCTTAAACAGTTGGATTGATCATCCTGGTTATCTTTTTATTGTGCAATCTGCTTGGCATACTTCTCACACTGGGAATCCTATATTTTGTTTTTTTGCATAGCTGAAGTCTGTTAAGCATGCCCTTTCTAACTTACATGGGCAGGAATTTAGTAATATCTTATCTAGGGTCAAGATTGCTAAGGGTAAGCTGGTGCAATGCCAACAGAATCTGCAACTTGATCCCTTTTCTTCTGATTTAATTCAGGAGGAAAAGACTTGGTTGCAGGAATATAGCAAATCTAAGACTGCTGAATTCAATATTCGGAAGCAAAGAGCTAAAATCAGGCACATCAAGCTTTCTGATTCTGGGACTAAATATTTTTTTGCTAAAATTTCTGAAAGACAGCATCAACAGGTTATTGGGACCATAAAGGATAAGAATGGTGTTGATCAGCATGGTTTAGATAATGTTGGCTTAGCTTTTCAAGACTATTATCAGCATTTGTTAGGATCTGCTGTTGCTACTGTAGATTTTGCTAATAGCCCAACTGGTCCTACTGTCACTGATGAGGAGAAACTTGGCCTTATCCAACCTATCTCTACTGAAGAAATTAGAGCTGCTGTCTTCAATATGGATTCTAATAGTAGTCCAAGTATTGATGGTTTCTCTGCAGGTTTCTTTAAATCTGCTTGGAATATCATTGCTCCTGATTTTTGTAAGGCTGTTCAAAGCTTTTTTAGGACTCGAAACTTGGCTAAGCAAGCAAACTCAACTATCCTTTCTCTTATTCAAAAGAAAGAGACCCCTAGTAGTGTCACGGATTTTAGGCCTATCTCTTGTTATACAGTTTTCTATAAAACCATAGGTAAAATATTAACAACAAGGCTACAACAAGTGCTCCCTGGTATTGTTGGTGAGGAGCATGCTGCTTTTCTTAAAGGAAGGAGTATCCATGAAAACATCTTGTTGTCTCAAGCTTTGGTTAAGGGGTATAATAAAAAGTTCATCTCTCCTAGGTGCCTAATCAAGGTTGACATTCGAAAAGCTTTTGACTCCTTGCAATGGCCATTTGTTGAAAGAATGTTGAATGAGTTTGGTTTCCCTGAGCAATTTATCAAATGGATTCTTGGATGTATTACTAGTACTTGGTTTTCTCTAAAAATTGATGGAGGTTTGACAGGTTTTTTCCCTGGTAAGAGTGGGCTTAGACAAGGGGGCCCTCTCTCCCCCTATCTCTTTATTCTAAGCATGGAGATTTTGTCCAAGTCTTTGAGAACCCTTTGTCAGCAAGGCTCTATATCTTTCTATCCCAAATGCTGCAAATTCAACCTCACTCACTTGATTTTTGCTGATGATTTGATGATGTTTGTCCGTGGTGATGTCCCCTCAGTGAAAGCTTTTCAAAAAGCTTTAACTAACTTTGCCTTGCTATCTGGTTTACATGCTAATATGGAGAAAACTGGTATTTTTTTTTAGGTGACTCTCTGGATATCAAAACTGAAATTCTAGCTGCTACTGGTTTCACTATTGGTGAGTTCCCTTTAAAATATATGGGATTGTCTCTTGGAACTACAATATATTCTATTAATATGTTTGATAACCTCCTAATCAAAATTCAGAAGAAACTGCAGCATTGGTCTGCTAAAACTCTTTCTGATGCTGGGAAAGCTCAGCTAATTAATTCAGTCCTCTTTGGGATTGAAAATTACTGGTGTTCTAGTCTCTTACTCCATCAAGATGTTCTTCAAAAAATTTCTAAGCTTAGTAGGAATTTTTTCTGGGGGATTAAAGAAGGGGAAAGGAAGCTTCAGTTCAAATGTTTGGTTCATATCTCTGCCCCTCAGAGGAAAGGAGGGTTCAATTAGAGATGGCAATCCGGGCCGGGCTAAGGCGGGCGGCACGGGCACGACACGGCACGGATGAATAATACTGATGGCACGGGCACGACACGAACAAGTTTGAGGCGGGCCGCGGCTGCATTTTTTGGAAATTCTCGTGCCTAGGCACGGCACAACCCAAGCACGGAGGGTCCGGCACGAACCAGGCACGACGGGCCTGACACGGCACGGCCCGAGATTTGGCCCGTTTCTTAATTATTAAATTAAATTCTATTTTTTAATATCGTTTTTTAGTTACTTAATTAAATCTAGTACATTAAAAATACAAGTAATCAACTAATCAAGACATCAAGTACATTAATATTTAATAAAATATATATTTAAATCATTAATATTCATTATTTATATAAATAAAAGAGTATTTAGAAAAAAATACTAAAGTTATTGGGCCGACCCACGTGCTTGGCACAATAAGCCCATGGGCCAGGCACGGCCCGAGCACGAAACTGGGCGTGCTAGGAGCGGGCCGCGGCGGGGATTTGGTTGAGTGGGCCAGGCACGGCACGGCACGGCCAGCCCAATATCCGTGTCTGGGCCGGGCCATTTTTTGGGCAAGGCACGATAGGCCGGCACGCGGGCCGGCCCAATGCCAACTCTAGGTTCAATATTAAAAATTTGTATCTCTGGAACATTGCTCTTTTATTGCACTATATTTAGAAGTTATATGTCCCTCCAGTTGGTATCTGGGCTACACGGCATCAGTATTATGTTCTAAAGACTGATAGCGTCTGGTCTCTTCCTTCTAAAACTCAGTATTATGCCAGTTTGAAGGGAATTGTCACTGCTAGAGACTTCTTGATCACCCATTATGGTTCCCTTCAGATTGCCAAGGATCTTCTGGAGTCCTGGGGTGCTGGGGGTAAATTGCAGGCCAATGTTGTTTATGATCATCTTTTGCAGATCCCTGATCAGGAAGATTGGTACTCGGTGTTATCCCACTCTAGTATTGTTCCAAGTCACAAGGTCATTGCTATCTTTGCAGCTCAAGGAAAGCTGGATACTGTGGATAACCTTCCATTAAGGGGATTTCAATTGGCTAACCGATGCTGTCTATGTAAGCTGGATGTTGAGACCCATCAACATCTCTTTTTCAGTTGCTCCTTTTCTCAGGCGCTATGTTCTGGTCTGCAACAATGGCAGAAGTTTATAGTTTAGACCTTTAGTTTGACAGATGGGATGAAATGGAGCTTTGATTATGGTAGCAAATCTGGCTGGTCTACTGCCTGGTATAGGACTATCCTCGCTGCTGCTACTTATAGGCTATGGATGGAACAAAATGCACGTGTTTTTGGAAATCAGGAGCATTCAGTTAGATCTCTAATTGATAGCATAAAATTTATAGTCTCAGTTAGGATGTACATGAGGAAGTCGTCTAGTGTCATGTTTGATAGGCTTTGCTCTTAAAAAGAGCTTAGTTTACTCGGGTTTTTTTTCCCGAGTTGTCCTCTAGTGTGATATCCTAGCAAAATTGTAGTTTTATTTCTTTTTGAAATAAAATGATAACTTTTTGCAAAAAAAAAGGGTGAGAATTTTTAGAAAAAACTAAAGACCCATAAAACTATGAGAAGAGAAACACCATTTTATTTTCTTCATCTTCTTCCTCCATTCTTGATCAATAGTTGATCAAGATCATCATCAAACAAATTTACAAATATATTATACATCATCTAATATTATTAAAGTAATAATATTACATTATATATATATATATATATATATATATATATATATATATAGACACACACACACACACACACACACACACACACACACACACACACACACACACACACACACACACACACACACACACACACACACACATTTATAATACTACCTAGTTAGTAATATTTGGACTATTTGGGCTAGTCTTAGGTGCAACCAAGAGGAGATTTCCTACTATGGAAATTTGGTGATGGAGGATCATCCATGATGTTTTAAGCTCAACAACAACACAAGGAAGGTGTCCATGTGTTGTGCCCATATTTTACCTAAAGCAATGGAAGAAATTTCTACCTTTCGTCCTTTTAGGCGATCTTTTCAGCTTGCATGTAACTAGATCATTTAAGACTAAAATTAAAGTAATTTTTGTCACTAATTAGAAGAGTCTAATTAGGGGTCTAGCACCTTCACACTGAGCTATAATCTCAAATTTATACAGCTTCACCTATAACTTTATCACAACCTCAGAGTTGTTCCAATCCAGCTATAACATTGAGCCATAATCTCAAGGTTATACTAGTGTAGCTGTAACTCCAGGCCTTCTCATAAACACCCACCAAGCTGACACTAGGGTTTCCATTGGGAACCCTAGCCGCGCACCATACAACCAAAGACGAGGCATAAGCAACATACGTTATGCAAATTTAACGGTAAAAACACATACGTAAACACACAAACACAATTAACATGATAGTAAACAATCAAACACGTACTAATTACACAAATCAATTATTAAATCATGTAAATTACATCAAATTGGCATAAAGACTATTAAAGGAAAACAGCTAGTTACTTTTTTAGCGAATTAAACCCTAGAGATCGTCTTCCATGATATAGATGTCTTCTCCAGGTGCAGTTTCTACGCCTTTATTGAATCACCACACGCGCCAAAGGGAAACGTTCCCAATTAAAATACTAAACGATAATTATAAAACTATAAAAACTATAAAACCACGCGAAAACATTAAACTTACGACGAGGATAGGTAGATGCAAAGAGTAGGATCAATCTAGGCACGAAAGATGATGAAGAGAACGATGAAGGAGGGACCTGAAACCCTAGAGAGGATGGAGGCACACGGCACCAAGGGAGAAAAGAGAAGAGAGAAACTAGGTTTAGGGTTTTGTGAGAAATATGAGAAAAGAAAAGCAAGGGTTTGATTTGCCTTCTTATTTATAGAGAAGCTCATGTGTTTATTCCAAGCTTAGGCCAAAAACTCACCCATGTTGCTCCATAATCACGTGAAACCCTAGAATAAAATGGGTCTTCACCGTTTTCGAACGCAACGAGCCCAAAAGACAAGAGAAGGATATTTTCCCGGAAAATAAAATATGAAATATGGGAAAATAAAATTAAAGAAATATATTAAGGAAATTAGGGATGTTACACTTTCTTAGGTGGTAACCCCGGTATCTCATCTGGAAAAACATCACCAAACTCCCCAACCACACGTATATCAGATGTCGTCGGTTCCTCCACACGCATATCCCTTGACAAAGGATGAAAGGACACTTCATCCTCAAACATGACTTTACAGTCATCACCGCGATAAACTTAACCTTAGGTCTCCCCACGAACCCCCTATATGATACCTTGACTACCTTAGGCCCCTTTAAAGACACCCTTTTTTGTCTGCAATCTATCTTAGCATCATACTTGCCCAACCAGTCCATCCCAACGATGTAATCCCCTATAAAATCTAGTGCAAAACGGTGGCGGAAACATTGTCGAATGGGATTAAATACACAAAGATAAAAGTTCTAACTGTTATAAATTGATAATGTATAAAATTCTCAAGGATAAAATAAAAACAAATGGTCAAGTCTAAACAATTGCCACTTTTATAAAAAGGGCGAAAATAAAATTCCTCAGTGTTCAAACTAAAAACCATAAAATAAAGCAGATAAATAGAGTAGGATCTGCAAACTACTTAATGCGTGCCTTTTGTATGCGTTTATTCACATGTTTGGCTCGCATTTCTATGAGCTTATTTATTATTTCATTCTATTTCCTCCCGTATTTGCTACTTGGGTGTGTTTCATATCTCTTGCAGGTTTTGAGACTCATGTATGCATTTGGGAGCCAAATCCGTTCGGTAAAGGAACAGAAGAAAAGTCTAGACGAGCTTAGGAGAGAAAATACTAAAGCTTTATACACGCTGTCTATAGACAGAGTATCAGTTGTCGATAGACAGAGTGCCAAATGTCGATAGACAGAGGTCTATATGCCGATAGACATAGTCAATCAACACAGGGAGATTGTGTTGGAGAGCTTTCAGCTAAGTCTATCGACACCCATTGCCTTGTCGATCGACTTCTATACATGGTCTCGATCGACACTCTACCTATGTCGATCGACATTAGCACATATGTCGTTAAACACAGGAGCTTTGTTTTTGGAGTGTTTACTACTCTGTCGATCGACACTCCTATCTATGTCGATCGACCAACTCTACACGGATAGACGACTTCTTATGTTTAGCATATTTCTTTTATTTGCGCTTGGTATAAAAGCTCTTGTAATATTTTAATTAGGTTACACTTTTACACTTATTTTTTATGCAAGCAGACAGTTAGAAATATTATTACGTACTCTCTTCTCTATACGTTTAAATCTAGATTGAATTTCTCCCTTCTTTTGTTTTGCTCATACTTGGATCGTAATTGGTAATTTTAATTCCTCTTTTCCCTTTTGCTCTTCCTAGTTAATCTCATCTATTTCTCTTGCTATTATTATTAGTTTTAATTTATGTTATATTATTTCTCAATTAATTTTATTATGAATTCTTTCCCTTTATCGTGTTATTCAATTGTTATCGCAAGCTTCAATATGAGTAGCTAAATCCCTTTTTGCTAGGATTTAGGGGAGACATGGATTGAGACGGTCTTAATTGGGTGATTTGATTGGTCGATATAATTGGTCTTATGTTGTTAATTGTGACATTCAATTGCTTTTAAATAGTTAAGTCGACGTAATTGATTAATTGTACTGGTAAGCCCCGACCTAAGATCGAAAGCTTGGAAAGGGTTAGACCTGTCACACACATTAGAGTGCCCTAGTAAGTTGGGAGAGCCCGCTAGAAGCATTCTAGGGCGAATAGCGGACCAAGAGGACCTTTTCACACTACTACAAATTTAGGCAACTACAACGCCCCTTTAACAACGATTATTCACGAAAATCACAATAGACGTTGTAGAATGTATGGCGCGAATTTTACTAAAATCAATTACAACGGGTATAGTTATAAAAACCGTTGTTATTATTTTTAACAACGGGTCACACATGCGGAACCGTTGTTAATAATTTGGCGCAAAATTGGCGCAAAGTTAGTGAAAAGTAATCACAACGGTTACTTTTTAAACCCGTTGTTAAAACTTATTTAACAACGGGTGTTTTGTACAACCGTTGTTAAAACATATTTCACAACGGTTGTTGTTTAATAACCGTTGTCAATACCTTCCATACTATAAACCACACAAACAGAAGTCTGCTGCAGCCACAAAACACAACCCTTAATACACAAACACAAACACAAAACACATACACACTCTCTTTCTCTCTTTCTCTATTTCTCTCTTTCTCATCGTCGCTTTATCTTCTCGCCGTCATTGTGATTTCATCGTCTATTACGTTCTGTATTTATCAGGTAAATCTCGCCGTCACTGTCATCGTCATTATTTTCTTTTTCTATTTATTTCTTTTGCATATATGTGTTTTTATCGACCATTATGTTATTTGTTTAAGTATTGTTCGCATAATTAGTTACTAAAACAATGAAGAAGCAAGATGAAGAAGTAAGATAAACATAATTAATATATATATATATATATATATATTTATAAATACATAAATTAAAAAAAAAAATTACATATGTAAAAATGCAATTCTTATATTTTCATGGAGGATCTTATTGTGCTCTATCGTATCCATCCTCTCCTCCTTGGCTATTTGGAGGTTCCGTTCAGCATTGCTATATCGTCATATAGCTGAAATCTGTCTCACGCTCCGTCAAGCCATCTTCTTTGGCGTGCTTCAGTGCGGATCGAGCTTCCGCAAGGTAGCTCCTGAAACTTTCCTCAATATGGAGGAACCGGCGGATGAAGTTGTTGTTGTTTTCGATCATGGTAAGAGTCTTTAGGATGAAATCATTCATTTTCTTAGAGTTTTTTGAGTTTGATTTGAAAGATTAAGTAGAGTTTGTTTTAACAGTTAGAGTTTGGAGATGAATATATGAGATAATGGAAATGTTAGTTGAGATATGCAATGTATTTATACTAAGCAATGTGTGGGTTGAGTTAATTGCTTTTTAATTAATATATATGTTAGGAAGTTGTGCCATAATCATCATCATCTCTCTCAATAATGCTGCTTCAAATCCTATTACTAACCCTTCTCATTCCATATTATCCGTTCATATGTATAGTGAATGTCAGTAATAATGCATGCATTGGAATTCTAATAGGCCGTAATTATGCATGCATCTAGTAATATTTAATTTTTTTTTTTTTTTTTTTTTAAGAACAAACAACAACGGTTATTTTAAAACAACCCGTTGTCTTTAGTTATAACAACGGTTTTGCATATTACAACCCGTTGTTATAACTTTCCCCCCAAAATTGAGTCACACTTTCCACAACGGGTTTTTATACATAAAACCGTGGTTAATATTTTTAACAACGGTTTCCTTAAGTAAACCAACCGTTGTTAAAACCTTCTACAACGGACGCTTTAACAACGTCCGCTTTTTTATATAACAACGGTTTTTGACCGTTGTTATAGCCTGTATCTGTAGTAGTGTCAGTGCCCTATAGACCGGTAATTGAGACTGACTTGAAGGAAAAGTAGATCTATATACTTATATATTCATATATGTTTTTAATTTAATTTGTCATAAACTTAAATATGGATTTTATGCATGCAAACAAATGAGCAAAATAGAGGAGAAATCATGTTCTTACATTGGATGTTTCGGATTATGGGCACAAGAGAGATCACCTTTCTCTCTTGTTCTTGTGCTATCCTTTAATGGAAGAACCAAGATCCAAGTATAGGATCTCTCCCTAAGCTTAATACCCAAGACTTTTTCTTAATAAAAATTAATATTATAGGAACTAGTACAATATTAATCTTAGTAGAAAATTGATCCAAAATATTATATAACACTTGAATATTTCGGTTTTTAGAGAGAAGAAGAGGAGAATTATTTTTCTCTCTAGAATACTAATTTTGGATGAGTAGTAGAATGAATAAGATTTACAACATTTTGTATGTTATTAGGTTAATGAGATGAAAAACCATGATGGTTTTCTCTTCACAAAAATCGGGTGGAATGGGGGCTTTTAGGGGAGCCAATGCATGCAACTGTTGCTCTTAACAATAAACAATAGGGTTGCATGGCTAAATAGTAGGTAATCATTGTGTTTCTATTAACTTAATCAAACACAATATTAGCCTACACTACTCCCTTATTTCGGCACATATGGATAACAAGTAATCCATTTTATTTTTGTCAATTGTCAATATGTCACATGTCATATGTCACATAAATTTGTTATGTATTTTTAACATATTAAAAATCAACGTATTATTAAAAATACGTCACATACAAAAATTGACTTAGTAATTTCATAATTACTTGTACCAAAATATTTTACCATTTATAAATCACAACAGATTGTATTTATAATAATTCATTCAATTCCGATTGTTTCTTTAAACAATAATTTCATCCGAGTAATGATACAATTCGATTACTCAGACCGTATCTCATTTAATCACATTTTAATATGATACGTAAATTTTACTTCCAAAATCGTCCGTCAATTTTCAAATAATTTAATTAACTCGTAACGTTATACGATTAATTAAATAATCAATTAAGAGTGTTGCCCTATAGGGATGACCTAGGGGGTCAACTGATCACCACCGTCGCACGACGCAATGTCAAACTCTAGTCACCAATCATTACCGATATATGTTGACCATTGACAAATAATATTACTTCCCAATTGCATTCTTTATAATGAGATTCAAACATGTGATCATCATGATCAACAGTCGTGATCGCATTATTGTCGGAGGACACATATTCCAACAATCTCCCACTTGTCCTCGACAAGTGTGCGTCACCAATTCTCTTGTCCTATTACTATCTCCCACTCAATGCAAGGTGTCTTTCAGGTCGTATTTGCAAGTGATCATATCGAGAGTGGTTTCCTCGATCTGGAGAATAACTGATTGACCGGACTTATCTATCATAGATACTTTCCGAGCGTGGCCACGCATTTCCAGTTCATTACTCCTCGAGTGGCCCTGAGATATTGTTATAACCCTGACTAGGGGTGGACAATTCCTATCTCACTCATTCCCTTCGACTAGCCACAGCCATCATACCCCAAAATATGCCCATTTGACCCCATTTACGAAGGCCGTAGTAACACAAATCAAAGTTAATCTGAAACTGTGCCATCATAGGCGAATAGTCTTTAGTCAAAAGAATCGACTCATTCGAATACTATAGTAGCTGTTGCCACGACCAGGCTATATAAATTACCAGAACTCTATAAGCGGTCATTAGGCCCGACAAAATGTTCCTAACAGTCTGCCTATGTGATCGATTAGTCATCTCACATGACTCTATGGCACTTGAACTTGCCATCAATCGCATCACATTCTAGTCACTTCGAGACGTCACCTCATATAAGTAACTATGGGCAAATACAATGTTAATCCATGTTCACTTTAACGGGGTTCAATTATCTCTACAATCCGTTTGGATATAACAACGTACAAGGTGAGTTAATAATAACTCAAACGACAAATGTCGACATCACACTCGGGTAGTCAATATCACATTACAACCTTGTGATGTATATCGTAAGTGTAAACACTTATTGATTACAATAGAAGTTTAACATGCCATGTGTCCATGTGTTCAAACCTCTTACACTTGCAATTTCCTTCACATTCATGTTCTATAGCATGAATCTTACCAAGTACACATCAAGGTTCCCAACCTTGGTTTCGGTTCTTTAACTTGAAAGAACTTTCTTATCGACTATCACATAACGAACAAATTTGTGATGAATAATATAACTTGCACTGATCAAGTACTCCATCCAAATGCACTAGGTATATGTTTTGTAGAATCTTGTAACAATTTGTCAAGATTATTAGCTTAGCACTTCTCACAAGTCCTAGCTTAACTAGGAAAGATTATTTTTGAATAACCTCTTATTCAATCAAGCATCTTTCCAAAACTTCTCATTTCTCTTTCTAGGCTTGAAAGATTTGGGATTCTCATAAATCCTTATATGTGCTCGGATTTTCTATAATATGTGCAACCTCTTGACACACAATAGAACATTCCGTCAAACACTGAAATCGCTCATCGGATTCTATTCGAGAATTCATGACGTTTCTATTATGGCTTACCAATCAATCATCATGCTCTTATGCATATGATTCATAATTGGACATGTACATGATTATTCTAATGGCGGAAACATTAGTTACTAATAATCATGAGATCAACCGTTCATAGGTTCAATGAACGACCATGACTGCTAATGGCAATTCCATTTTCATCTACATGAATAACCTATGTGAATGTTGATACGATGTGTATCTCTTAATACTAATCCAACATCCCTTGATGTAATTGGATTCATCATAGTCCATTTTCATCCAGAATTGAAAACTCAAAAGCTTCTTTATGAAAGAAGGTATTAGCTCGTCATTCTTTAATGAGTGATGAGTTGTAAACATTCAAAGGATGATAGCTCCCACTAAATTCCATGTCTTCACATGAGAATTTCCTAACTCCCACTCAATTCTACACATTTCGAAATTGACTTCTCAATCGAAATTTATCATGAATTGAAATATAAATTGCATTGCCAAGTTATTAGGATAAAACCATATATGTTCCCATCATATCCTTTCAAAATACCTATTTGAAGTGGTCTCATCTTAACCTTACGGAAAGAGATTTTAAATCTCCAATACACTCATGTCATAATGATGTGTAGCAATATCATTATTCAAATATAAACAATATCTAGAATACGTCCTTCGCAAATACCCTTTTGGAAGGAGGTTTAACCATTTCATAATGAGGTTAAGCAATGACATTTGCGTGGTTAAAACTTTGGCCATTGAAGATATCGGTATATCAAATTTTGCAACTTGATCATAACTAGTATGTAACTTTGATTTATTTAGGCTCTTAAGTAAATCTCAAGGTTGAAACTATTGGTTAAAATTTCCATAAACTTAGTCAAAAACTTGTTAAGACTTTACATTAGTCATTTTTCTTCCAAAACTTTCTTTTGGTCTCCTCGTGTAGTTATCTTGAAAATATACTCTTATGATTACTTCACTTGGTCTCTTTAGTCATATAGAACTAACTTGAGACCATAGATCTCATCTATTCGGCATACTATGTAAATAGATATACGTTCATTCAAATCATTCTCTCTTGCGTAGATCTTCATTTACACAAGTACACAATTTTATCTTGCCTTGTGTGTTGTGTCCTCATTTTTCTCCCACTCTATCTTTAGAATAAATACACTTTAGATTCAAAGATAGCATATGAGACACAAATAATGATGTTGAAGTATAAGGAGAACTATCTCATAGATTGACTAATAGTTTTAGATTTCATATGTGTACTTGGTGATTGACATACCTTTAAGAGAGTTCATAGACTCAAAATCACTTTATAAATGATCATACACAAGCCTTAAGCATGTGGACATATAATGAAACCCGTCATTATATTTGTCTATTAGATCACTTTAAGTGAATAATCTTATGTTTCAAAGTGCAAGCATTTAAAGATGAATTTTAGAACATAAAAGGATAAATGATAAAACGGGTGACTTGGGTTGCAAACCAAGTCACCATTATCCAAAATACAAACCATTATCTAAAATACCTTTCCATGTCGAACACGGAAACTCAAGGTTCTAAAATTCAAAACATAATTTAAAATAAGACAATCAAAAGCAAAGCTCCATGAAAGCTATCCCTAGCTTCTTGATGGTTTCTCATGCTTGCTTTTCCTTTCCCTTGTCTTTGCTTGGTGGAGGCCCTATTTACAATAAAAAGGGAGATACATTATCACAACTTTGCATCATAATACCATAGTTGAATTAGAAACATAAAAGAAGGATAGTCATTTACCTACTGGAGTGATCTTTCCAGCCTTAATATCACCAAGGTATTTGAAACAATTTCTTTTCCAATGTCCCATACCATTACAATAATGGCATTTATCAAGAGGACCCTTCTTGATCTTTGAGGTGCTAGCTTCACAAATCTTAGCTTTGGTGAATGTGGGAGCTTGCTTCTTGCCCTTTCTCCCATTCTTCTTGAACTTCCCCTTACTCTTAGTTCTTATGTTAAGCACATCCTTGGGAGGGTTCACATTTAACCCCATGTCCCTCTCGGCTTGCACAAGTAACTTGTGCAACTCCTCAAGAGACATATCCTTGTCTTGCATGTTAAAATTCACCCGGAATTGAACATACGCTTTCACTTTAGACAAGGAGTGTAGAATCCTATCTACAATGAGTTCTTTGGGGATTTCAACCTTTTGAATTTTCAAGGTCTCGACAAGCTCCATAAGTTTGAGCACATGAGGGCTAACCTTTTGGCCCTCTTTGAAGTTGAGATCAAAGAATGCCGCGGCCGCCTCATATTGGACGATCCGCGGAGTTTGTGAAAACATGGTCACAAGTTTGTGGTAAATCTTTTTAGCATTGCCCATTTAAAGGCTCTCCTTTGGAGGTCCGCCTCCATCGCAAATATCAAGACATTTTTCATTGCGGCGGACTCCTTTTGGTAAGCCTCATATGCTTCCCTAGTGGCGGCGGTCGACCTAGTAGTAGGTTCGGGAGGAGAGGCCTCGGTAAGGTAACGAAGCTTGTCGTCACCTTGGGCGGCCAATTTGAGTTGGGCATCCCAATCGGAGAAATTTGACCCATTCTTTTCAAGTTTACATCGATCCATAAAGGATCGGAGCCAAGATGAACTAGCGAGAGGTGTGGCGTTTGGAGTTGGTGTTGCCATTTGTTATGAGAAAAAGAAGTGGTCTACAAAACAAAATATAAGGAGTAAAACAAATGTCGTTTTAATAATAATACTCGTAAAAATGTATGATTTAAACAAGTTTTATGCATTTTTCTAGTGACCTCTACCCAACTAGATAAATGATTCCAAGACCCAAATTCATATCGACTTAGGCACGGTATGGCCGATGAAACCTTTATCAATATAACTCGGTGGATTAACGTTTTAATCGATTCTACTTTTAGAACTCTTGGTCGATAAAATTACTCTAATAATTATCTATAGCCCAAAACACATCCGACAAGGGCACGGTATGGCCGATGAAACCCTTATCGAAACACTTTTGTTGAGTTCAATCCAAATTTCGAATAAATGTCCATGATCCAAATCCACATCAACTTGGGCACGGTATGGCCGATGAAACCCTCATTAACATGAACTCGGTGGATTAACATTCATCACCCACTTCCCCTACGTAACAAGGTTTGTACCCCGGTAGGGCCGAGTGCACTCCCTCGCGAAATAGGTTTTCATGGTTTCTACTATTTGGTAAGGCTATGTCTCAATTAATTGTTTTAGCGAGAGTTCATGTCAATTTATTATCTATCACGTTTTAAGTGAACTAAAGCGGTGAACTACGATAATTTTAATTGACACGGTCGATAAACTCGATAAAAGAAGATGCATGTTTTAGTTATGGCGATTTAGCGATGCATGTGACATAAAATAAAATGCAAGCATAAAAATAAATAAATAAATCCTAGTATGGCCTTTCCTAAAATAGAAAAACTATTTAACTATTACATATTCGGAAACCAACTCCATTGGTCCCTTGAACTTTCGTTGTGGCACGCATCTCGAGGTAACACCGTCTTTATGTATCGCCATTCTTGAAGAAATCCGTCTTTGGGAACTCCGGAATAAATAAAATTACATAATAAATTACATAATTTCCTATTATACATTTGTAACTAAAATAAAATAAATCTATTAAATTACAAAACGGTGATACGAGATCACAATAAAATTACAACCGAATCGATATTCCCATACATTTCGAGAAATAGCAATTAAAATCTAAGGCCATACTAAGTAAAATTACATAATTCAAAATTACATAAATTAAAATTATGACAATAATAAAGAAAATGCAGCATTATAATATGTATGAACATGCTCAATTTTATGCTAAATCGCCTTTAATTAGCCAATATCGTATATAACTCGGTTTTTACGGATTTGCGTGATTTCAACATTTTACAATCACAAAAATACATAAATTCATATTTATGCATAAGTTAATTACCCTAACCTCTTAGGACTCAAAATTTAGTCTTCACTAATAATTTGACCATAATTAACTCATTTTTATAAAATTGTTCATTAATGGACCAAAAAATACAAAAATAAGCTATAAACTTCAAATAAATCACAAAATTTCAAATAAATTCAAAATTTGAAATTTAAACTCATGAACATTCTGGAAAAATACCATGACACTCATAATGTTCAAAATCTTAGGTTAAAAAAAAATTTCGAAATTTTTCCGGAAAAACAATGTTGCGGTTTATCGGTTTTAACTAAAATAATCATAAAAACATGGAAAAATTATATTCATTAACTTTTCAATTTTAGATCTGAAAAAGATAATAAAATGCAACATTAGACGTTTTTCCTAAGCCATAGATTATGTTTTATTAATTTTCACTAATAATGTCACTATTTATGCTATTTTTCTTCAAAAATCCATAAATCATGCAAAAAGACTTCTTTATAGTCAATTATTTTACACACATCTTGTAAAATTGCATGTGACAACATATTAATTTTCTATGACCAGATTCGAAATTTAACTCATATTAACCTATTTTTCACCTAAATCCGAATTTAATAATGAAAAATCCAGTTTTCGAGCATAACAAGTCCAAAAATTATGAAAATTTACAGGTTATCTCAAAATAATATATGTGACAACATATCCAAAAATAAACTGAAAATTCGAAGTATAGCTAATTTTAGACCGAAAATGACATTTTTACTCATAAAATCATATTTAAATGCCATTGTTGTATTATATGAACAATAAAAATCCGTAAAATTAACCAAAATATCCTAAAACATTTTAGGACCGGAAATATTAACATGCATGAGATAATTTCGTGATATATCATAATAACACAAATTTTTCAAGTTTTATATGTTATTCTTATAACTCGGAAAAACTTTTAACCGATTTGCATGCAAACAACCATGGCGCTCTGATACCGATTGAAGGAAAAGTAGATCTATATACTTACATATTCATATATGTTTTTAATTTAATTTGTCATAAAATTAAATATGAATTTTATGCATGCAAACAAATGAGCAAAATAGAGGAGAAATCATGTTCTTACATTGGATGTTTCGGATTATGGGCACAAGAGAGATCACCTTTCTCTCTTGTTCTTGTGCTATCCTTTAATGGAAGAACCAAGATCCAAGTATAGGATCTCTCCCTAAGCTTAATACCCAAGGCTTTCTCTTAATAAAAATTAATATTATAGGAACTAGTACAATATTAATCTTAGTAGAAAATTGATCCAAAATATTATATAACACTTGAATATTTCGGTTTTTAGAGAGAAGAAGAGGAGAATTATTTTTCTTTCTAGAATACTAATTTTGGATGAGTAGTAGAATGAATAAGATTTACAACATTTTGTATGTTATTAGGTTAATGAGATGAAAAACCATGATGGTTTTCTCTTCACAAAAACCGGGTGGAAGGGGGGCTTTTAGGGGAGCCAATGCATGCAATTGTTGCTCTTAACAATAAACAATAGGGTTGCATGGCTAAATAGTAGGTAATCATTGTGTTTCTATTAACTTAATCAAACACAATATTAGCCTAAACTACTCCCTTATTTCGGCACATATGGATAACAAGTAATCCATTTTATTTTTGTCAATTGTCAATATGTCACATGTCATATGTCACATAAATTTGTTATGTATTTTTAACATATTAAAAATCAACGTATTATTAAAAATACGTCACATACAAAAATTGACTTAGTAATTTCATAATTACTTGTACCAAAATATTTTACCATTTATAAATCGCAACAGATTGTATTTATAATAATTCATTCAATTCCGATTGTTTCTTTAAATAATAATTTCATCCGAGTAATGATACAATTCGATTACTCAGACCGTATCTCATTTAATCACATTTTAATATGATACGTAAATTTTACTTCCAAAATCGTCCGTCAATTTTCAAATAATTTAATTAACTCGTAACGTTATACGATTAATAAAATAATCAATTAAGAGTGTTGCCCTATAGGTATGACCTAGGGGGTCAACTGATCACCACCGTCGCACGACAAAGAATGTCAAACTCTAGTCAGCCAATCATTACCGATATATGTTGACCAGTTGACAGTAACAATATTACTTCCCAATTGTATTCTTTATAATGAGATTCAAACAAGTGATCATCATGATCAACAGTCGTGATCGCATTATTGTCGGAGGACACATATTCCAACATGACTTTTGACCCTACATTTGACCCGTAATAATCCATGGTGAACCGATGTCCTAGCTCCTTTCTCTTATATTTTTCTTGACTTAATTTCTCTCTTTAAACCTTTTATTTTATTGCATTAGTTTAGAACACAAATCAAGCAAAGCCCTTTTGTTACTTAGACAAACTTAATTTGATAAGTAGAATGCAAAAAGCCTCCCTGTGTATACGATCCCGACATCCCTAGCTATATTAGTTAGAGACCAGTTGTTTATTTTTGATAGGTTTCGATAACTTCATCAAATTTTGGCACCGTTGCCGGGGAGGCGGCGCATTTTTTCTATTTGTTTTTTTTAGTTTGTCTCTTGTCTCAAGGAACCTATGTTCCTTGAGGCCGTTTCTCACCTATTGGTGCTAGTTTTATTTATGCCCAGGTCTTTCAGGTCTGAGCTTATACTGTTTGATCCAGAACTAGAGAGGACTCTCTGTGCTAGACGAAACTTTTGGAAGGAGATATATCAAGCAGAAGACTTAAGTACACTTGATTTAGCTTACGCTGCTTTTATTGCATAAAATTAGTCTTTAGAGGAAGACACGTCTACTTCTGCACCTACTACGATCATGGCTACATTAGCAAGCCATTCAGAGCCCACCCTTGCATCCATTCCTAAGGGATTCAAGTTGCCAACCACCGATAATGGTACCTTTGAGATCCGTCCATCCTATATTAACTTGGTAGAGCGGAACATGTTTGGAGGAGGAGCTACTGAATATCCTGCTAAACATATGGAGAAGTTCGTTACATACTGTTGCTCAATCCCTTTGACTGTCCGGGTAACGCAGGACCAAGTAAAACAAGTTCTATTCAATTTTTCTCTGCGAGATAGTGCTGCAGAGTGGTTGCGTGATTTGGACATGGAAGCTAATGCTATTACTGACTGGAATACACTCGCTCTTGCATTCTACAATAGGTTTTTTCCACCACAGATGACAAATACTCTTAAAAGCCAAATCACGAGTTTTAAACAGGGCCCCACTGAAGACCTCAATGAGGCTTGGGTTCGCTTCAAGAGACTAGTCCGCTCTGTTCCCCATCATGGTTTCCAGATCTGGTTTCTATGCAATCAGTTTTATGATGGGCTGTATGAGGACCATAGAGCCTTACTTGATTCTTCTGCCAATGGGAGGTTTCAAAACAACACTACTGATGCCAATGCTTGGAAATTGATCGATAAGATAACTACTCACACTGCTGAGTGTGGTAACCCCAGAGGTAGTACAAGAGGGGATAGTTCATATGGTGCCATTGCAGCTCAGTTAGAGGCATTGGCTGCACAAATTGCAGAGCTAAAGACTACCCAATATTTGGGTAAACATCAGACAATCCATGCTTTAGATCAACAAGAGGTCCCTTGTGAGAGATGTGGTACTAATGGTGATGTTGCAGCTGGATGTATGAGTACCATAGAACAAGTTCATGCCTATCACTCTTTCAAGCAAGGTAGCCCGTACTCCAATTTCTACAATGTGCAAAATCTTACCCCACCGTCGACCAATGCATATGTCATTCCTCATAACCGTGGTAATCAACCACAAGAGAACTTTAATAGGCCGACTCAACAACAGTTTCAACAGATGCAGCCTCCGTCTCAAGTTCTAAACAGTGATATGTCGGACATTAAAGCCATGTTACAACAACAAATGGCGGCTTCACAGAAGCAGGAGGCTCAAATTAATCAATTATTGGCTCACAATAAAATTTTGGACAATCAAGTTGCTAAATTATCAAACCAAAATTCAAGTAGGCAGCCGGGTGCCTTGCCTTCTCAGCCAGATAAACCACATGAGACGGTTAATATTATCAACCTAAGGAGTGGTTTTACTTATGATGGACCGAAGATGCCTAAAGATGATGCTGATTTGGTTATTGAAGAATCGAATGTCAATGACAAGATTGTTGATCCATTGCCTATTGCTGATGATTCGACTTCTAGTACTGCTAAGAAGTCAAATGCTGATAAAGAGAAGAAAGTTTTTGAGCCACCAATTGTGATCAAGCTCCCATTTCCAACCCGACAGCTGAATACCAAGCTTGAGCAACAACTTGGGAAGTTTATCAAGCTACTCAAGAATCTCCAGGTATCCATTCCATTCACAGAACTCATTACTCAGGTACCTTCTTATGCTAAATTTATGAAAGAAATTTTAACTCTTAAGAGAAGTTTTGATGAGGTGGAGACTATTGCTTTTACAGAGGAGTGTAGTGCACTCCTACAAAAGAAATCACCACCAAAGTTAGCTGACCCAGGTAGTTTTTCTATCCCTTGCTCCATAGGCACCAATACTATAGATAATGCTTTATGTGATTTGGGTTCCAGTGGCAGTATCTTACCTTTATCTTTAGCTAAAAAGATAGGTTTGAATGAGTTTAAATGCACCAATATGACTGTCCAAATGGCAGACCCTTCCTTGTCTCGACCTTTGGGTATCCAAGAAGATGTTCCCGTGCGGGTTGGGAAGTTCTTTATACCCATTGATTTTATTTTGTTGGACATTCCAAAGGATACCCATACCCCTATTATCTTAGGGAGACCATTTTTGCACACTGCTGGTGCAATTATTGACGTAGGAGCTAGGACTCTGATATTTATGGTGGGGGTGAGAAATTAACATACATGCAGTCTAATTTTCGTAGGTTACCTATGCAAGTTGTACCTTGTCATGTTGTTTCCCCTGTAGAATCTGATAGGGTAGCTGATAGTCCTATAGTTGAGTCATGTCTGGTTATTGCTGTGACACCTCCGCCCCATGTTGGGAGCAACATGGAGGACCATACTGTTGTTTCTCTTTCTCCAGGACATGACATGTTGAACTCCTACAAGGATTTGGGAGATGGAATTGGTGCTTTAGGTCCAAAGTTTATAGCGAAAGATGTTGATTATGGCGGAATGCCAAGAGATTCGGTGCCGCGTGCAAAGAAGAAACACCCGAGGGCTAAGTGTTGTGAGTTAGCATGTGCGACAGTATGCCCTTCTATTTCTGAAGAAAAGGTGAAATTGTGGCCTAAGGCCAAGATCAAGAATGCTGAGGGTACCTCATTCAGTCAGCAACCATGTTGTGGGCTGTTTATTTGTTTTGGTAAATGCAATGACAGAGGTCAACGGGACCATATAAACCAGCACTGACCGGGAGGCAACCCGGATTGTAATAGTTTTGTACAAGTGTGCTTTCTTTCAGTTTTAATTAGCATGTCAGTGTGGTTTTAATGAATATAATTTTGGAAAGAGAGTTAATTTTCATCTAAGTTTTACGCAGGTCCTTATATGCATGATATGGTTTGATGCTGAAGACCCGAACTTTACGAGTGTTGATTGGTGGTAGCTGGCCACGACCTCCCTATGTTTGATGCTGGTTTGGGGAGGTCAATTTTGCAACAATTGTGAGTTCTCTGTTCTTAATTTTTATTCATTTGCATTCATCTTGTTCGTATATCCTTTCCTCTATATGTTTGATGCTGCTGTTGTTTGCTGAATGCAATGAGGGCACTGTATGATTTGGTTTGGGAAGGGTATACATATGTCTGTTTGCATCCATATGCATATTTCTTGCATTTCCGCATGCATTTATTTCAAAATACCAATAACAAATTGAAAAATTTCAGAAAAATACAAAAAATATGTTTGCATTTAGGCAGAGTCTTAGGTTGAGTCGGAGTGGCTATATAACGATGATGACATTGCTTTTATACTCTTGCTAACTCGTTTAAGCCTTGCTTTTTTGACACCCTATTTTGAGAAATTCATTTTCATAATCTACGAGTTTTTGATAATTTCTACCAAACGAATAGACTTGACTTATATGTTGGCAAACTACTAACAAATTCTAAGGTTTAGAGCTTAATAAATCGGTGACATTCATGACCGGTTTCATTTAGGATGTGAGTAGTACTCCTTACAAAGCATGTAACATTAACTTGCACAAGCATGAAATTTGTCTCTTTTTGCCTACACACACTCGGGTTTGTGGTGGTGACACATGTGGAGAGGTGACCCTTCCTTTATGTTTAAGCCTCACATTAGCCAAATTTGCCCTTTTGACCCACTTATTCAACTACATTCCTATATGGCCTACCCTTTTCAATCTAGTCTTGTTGGTAAGTTTTGGAAGCCTTGTTGTGGTCATTTTATGAAGAATGCTTTTGTGTTGGAAGAAAGGTGAAGAAAGAGCAAAAAAAAAAGTTGTGAAAAAACAAATATGAAAAAGAAAGAGAAAAAGAAATAAAAATGAGAAAAATGAAGTTGAAAAAGATGGAGATTCATATTACTCCTATGTTGTTATTCCATATTATTTGAGGAGTTTTACTGTTGTTGTGAGTGAGTTTATGCCATACTTGGCATTGTGCTTGGTTCTTCAAGTTGTGTTTATAAGCGGGATATGGCTACTTTTGGTTGTGGTGGGTGCTACCTTGGCTTTTACCTCCGCATATCCAAACTATTTTGCCCCTTCTTACCCAATTACCTCACCTCATATTCATATGTAAGTCCTCGGCATGTGGTTTAGACCTCGTTTGGTTGGAGTGCATGTGTACGGTAGCTAGAGGTATCTATCATGTTAGATTGCATGCATGCTTTTGTAGGTCGTAGTTAGGTGAGTGGCTATTTTCCTTCTCTCTTACAAAATTTTTATTCACCATGTTCTTGAATAAGAGATGAGTGACCCGTGAGAGTCCAACATAGATGGTCTTGCAAGGTCGACGGTTTGGTAGCTTTCGGTCATTAGTTTAACTCGTTTGCACTTGGTTTTTTGTGCTTTATAACTTTGGAATTCATTCCTTAGCATAAGTAGTCTCTTGCATTGAATTGGTTCAACGAGCCTTTTGTATATCTAGCTCTGAGTTATCTGCCGCTCCATTAGTTCCCTTTTCTGTGTCTTGTGTCTATTTCTTGCTTGGGGACAAGCAAGGGTTTGGTTTGGGGAGGTTTGATGCGTGCCTTTTGTTTGCGTTTATTCACATGTTTGGTACACATTTCTATGAGCTTATTTTATTATTTCATTCTATTTCTTCCCGTATTTCCTACTTGGGTGTGTTTCATGTCTCTTGCAGGTTTTGAGACTCATTTACGCATTTGGGAGCCAAATCCGTTCGGTAAAGGAACAGAAGAAAAGTCTAGACGAGCTTAGTAGAGCAAATACTAAAGCTTTATACACGATGTCTATAGACAGAGTATCAGTTGTCGATAGACAGAGTGCCAAATGTCGATAGACAGAGGTCTATATGTCGATAGACATAGTCAATCGACACAGGAAGATTGTGTTGGAGAGCTTTCAGCTAAGTCTATCGACACACATTGCCTTGTCGATCGACTTCTATACATGGTGTCGATCGGCACTCTACCTATTTCGATCGACAATAGCACATATGTCGTTAGACATTGTCGTTAAACACAAGAGCTTTGTTTTTGGAGTGTTTACTACTATGTGGATCGACAGTCCTATCTATGTCGATCAACCAACTCTACACGGATAGACGACTTCTTATGTTTAGCTTATTTCTTTTATTTGGGCTTGGTATAAAAGCTCTTGTAATCTTTTAATTAGGTTACACTTTTACACTTATTTTTTATGCAAGCAGACAATTAGAAATATTATTACGTACTCTCTTCTCTATACGTTTAGATCAAGATTGAATTTCTCCCTTCTTCTCTATTGCTCATACTTGGATCGTAATTGGTAATTTTAATTCCTCTTTTCCCTTTTGCTCTTCCTTGTTAAAGTCATCTATTTCTCTTGCTATTATTATTAGTTTTAATTTATGTTATATTATTTCTCAATTAATTTTATTATGAATTCTTTCCCTTTATCGTCTTATTTAATTGTTATCGCAAGTGTCAAAATGAGTAGCTAAATCCCCTTTTGCTAGGATTTAGGGGAGACATGGATTGAGACGGTCTTAATTGGGTGATTAGATTGGTCGATATAACTGGTCTATGTTGTTAATTGTGACATTCAATTGCTTTTAATTAGTTAAGTCGACGTAATTGATTAATTGTACTGGTAAGCCCCGACCTAAGATTGAAAGCCTGGAAAGGGTTAGACCTGTCACACACATTAGAGTGCCCTAGTAAGTTGCGAGAGTCCGCTAGAAGCATTCTAGGGCGAATAGCGGACCGAGAGGACCTTTTCACTTCCCTATAGACCGGTAATTGAGACTGACCTTTGACCGTACCTATGACTCGTAATAATCCATGGTGAACCGATGTTCTAGCTCATTTCTCTTATATTTTTCTTGACTTAATTTCTCTCTTTAAACCTTTGATTTTATTGCATTAGTTTAGAACACAAATCAAACAAACCCCTTTTGGTTACTTAGATAGACTTAATTTGACAAGTAGAATGCTAAAAGTCTCCCTGTGGATACGATCCCGACTTCCCTAGCTATATTAGTTAGAGACCAGTTTATTTATTTTTTATAGGTTGCGATGGCCTCATTACTACTCGCTAGCTCACACATATATCCCCAGCCAAACAAATACATATCATGTTATAAACATAGCAGCCACAATCAGTGGGGAGTAACTCGACATTCTTCCAGCCATATCACATGATATAAATGTTACAGAAGCAATAATATATCAAAAATAGATTGAAATATCAAAACATATATAACGAAAATAAATTACCAAACTCACGCTTAAGATAAACGTGATACATGCTTAAAAGCAAAATTCCTCAAATGACAGAATGGAAATAATATAGTTCGGGCTAGATTTTCACTTTAGCTATACTCTTTGCCACCACAGCATCTTACACTAATTTCGGGAACCCAATGTCACGCAAAGGTGACCAACTCTAAGTCCACTCACTAGAAAACATGCTATAATAGGACACGTCTTACCACGCAGTGCGATGTCCTAGTCTAAGTACATGTACATGACTCTACGACAATCTGTACCCCCCGCAGGATACCCAATCATATAACTGTATAAGAACATGTATACCTTAGTTCATTATTCTTTGCCTTTACTTTAATTATTCCAAACATAAAAAAAATATCCCATGGATAGTATATTATTCAAAGTATATTATTTCAAAGGTTCGTAAGTGAACTACACTTTTATTTCTTCAAAACATGAAACTTATACTTTACTTCCAAAAGTATAAAATTAATTCAAGGACTTTAAAATAGATAAGTCACCGTAATCAAAACTTAAAACTATCAAATGACTTAAAATACTTTAGTAAAGAAATATTATTTTGCCCTTAATGAGACGGAGTTCTAAAACAGTTTCTAAAACAGAACAGCAGCACCATAAAATGCATAATTAAATACAAAAAATTGAAACGATGCAAGGCCAAATCTCATGGTTTCCTGTAGTCATGGCTACAACTTTCATTTTAAAAACAACTACAAATGACGAAAGCATCAGGGGTCTAAAAATTCATTTCTAAAAACTGTCAGAAAACGTCACCCATAATGTTTCAGTTCATAAATCCACTTTTAGAGAATATTTTAAGACAAGACAAATTTTAACCATAACTAGACACTAGAAAGTTTCTGTGAGAAAACGATTAGCCACTGTATCAAAAGGAAAATATATTTTACAAACGAAACTTTGAGCAAAAGTCTGAAACGCGGTTTACAGGCGACCTGTTCACAAATAATTTATTCTGAGAAAATCGTTCATCGGAATTTAATGAAATATTGTTTTCAGACTCTAGACTTTAAAATAATAGGAGTCTCTTTTCAACATTTTTGCAGATTCGAAATAAAAACAGCCGATATGATTTTTACAAACACACTGTCATATTTGACGGATTTTACGACGGTTTTCACCAAAACTTGTAAAATACTTATTAAATCGAAATTAAGGTTTCAAGACCTAAAATTTTACACACAACCTAGTACTCCATGTATCTGCCACATACTAAACTTTCGTGAATAGATCATTTGATTTAGTATTTTAAATATAATTTAAACTGTTCAGTATTACTATTTTTGTAATAATCGCAACAACTTTATAAAATCTAAAATAAATACTATAATTCCAGATTAGGCACCACGAAAATTCATGGTATCTTAAAATCCATTATTCTTTCGGGAAAAATTATTTATACCACTGTAAAATATAAAAACTAATTATTTCACCCTTAATATCAAAATAACCGATTTAAACATAAAATCATTATACCAACTAAATAATTCCCAATTTGACAAAATAAAATTATGAATAGTCAAAATAATATATAAGCATCATAAATTACAGATCTTAATAACTTCATAAAAATCCTATAACAATTTAATTCATCTTAAGATGCTAAACACTTAATAATACATACAACTACAACAATTAAATCGCGTAATACGAGTAACGTCGTAGTTACCTTAATCGCTATCCGAATTAATCACGTACTCGTCCTCGTGTGGATCCAGGAATCCTTCAAAACAAAACATTCATATATGATTAAAACATATACTAATTAAATAAAAACAAAACCAATTATAAGACAGCGATTAAGGGTGATAATTACCTTTAGTATAGGATGAACGGATGATGAGAGAAGGTCAATCCGAATAAAGAAGAAAGAAGGCAAGCACGTACGTAGAATGATTTGTAAAGCGGAAATAAAGAAGCAAGAAGGCAAGCATATACGTAATTTTTTTTTTTAAACAGAGAATGGCATAGCAGTAATAGGGTTCTGTTCCTCTATTTTTTTTTTTGCAAGAGAGAATGATATGTGAATGATAAGATATTATGTGAACAAATAAAATAAAAAGATGTTGAACACCTTTCAAAATATCTCGGCAAAAGGCTTGGGCTTGATCTTAAAATGATCATTTGAATAAAACTCGGCCCATTTGAGAAATTGGACTGCAAATCAACTAAGAACAGATTTAATTAAATAAATAAATCAAAATTAAAAGATACAAATTTAAATCTCATAAATAAGAATTAAAACATATGAGATTAGAAATGAATAAGAATAAAAAAAGGGTTCAATAGAAATAATTTTCGAAGTCCAACGAATTAACTCGGAGTAGAATTAGAATACGAATTAAATGAACAAATGAAACGAAGCTCCAATCATTAGAAATAATAATAACTCTCGAAAACAAAGGAATATTCGAGACATAAAGGAACTTAAGAATTCAAAGGAAGAAAAAGAAATAACTCGGGAATAAATTCCGAGTCAAACAAATTAAATCATATTCGGAAATGAAAAACGGTTCCGAATTAGAAAAACGGCGGGTGTTACAGACGATGACCTCAAACCAATCCACAGGAAACTCTAACAAGTTGATCGGTATGTCTACCTCCGCCACCAACATGGACACATCTCTATACAACTTAGAACATGACACCGACTCCCCTGAAGGTATAAACACACTATCTTTCACCAGCTCATATTCTCCCAAACCCATAGTTAAGGCATGACTCCTAGACACAAAAGAGTGGGTTTCCCCCAAATTAAACAGGACAAGCGATGGCGTATTATAAATAAGAAAGGTACCGGTAACAACGTGAGCGTCCTTCTCTACCTCCTGCTTGCCCATCATAAAGAGCTTCCCACTGCTTTTCTGACCTCCACCCTGGACCGTGGGAGTCGAAGTAGTTGGCTTGGTTGCCGAGTTCTGCGTCACATTGTTGTTTGGACGCTGATAGGACCCTCCATTGTTGCGGTTGTAGCCGCCATTGTTGTTGTTCTGCCCTCCGCGATTACCCCACGAACCAGATGGCCTGTTGCTAGCAAAACTTTGGCTTGGAGCCTGAGAAAAGTTCCCCTGATAAGTCCCTGGAAAGCCTCCTCCTCTTCTAGCACTGGTGCACTCATGCCTCTTATGACCCACTCCGCCACAGTTAAAGCAGGTAAGGTAGGAGTTATCACTAGTACTCCGACCGCCTCCTCTTCCCAAAGCTCAAGATCCCCCTGCATACCCAGATCCTCCAGAAAAGGTCCTAGCCTGATTGTGATTGCCCCTCTTGTGACCCAACTGGTTGCCACTCTCACTCTCCGCCTTCCTTTTCTCAGCATTTCTTTCCTTGGCCTCCTTGGCTAATTCCACCAACCTCTCAGCGTGCCCAGCTCGTGCGTATACCTATTTCAGGTCCGTGAGTACCCCACCTGATAGTCTATCCATGATCTTCGGTGCCAATCCCTTTTCAAAGCGAAGAGCTAAACCCCGTTGACCCATCTACATATCCTATGTGTATAGTGACAACTCTATAAACCGGTGATAGTACTCCGTGACGGTCATATCATCAGCCATGGTGAACGAATCGAACTCACCTCTCAGATTGTGACCGATGTGCTCCGTTACATAATGTTCCCTCATAGCGGTCTTGAAGCCTGCCCATGGAAATCCCTGTTCCTTATAGTATGCCTTAACATCATCCCTCATATTCTGCCACCATACTCCAGCCTCATCCCTTAGGTAGAATGCAGCCTGTTCTACCATCATCTCTGCCGGACACTTCACAACCTCTAGCAAACTCTCCATCTCACGGTGCCAATTATCATGCAGCTTTAGCTCGCCGGTGCACTCATAAGTAGAAGGGTGGAAGCGAGAAATAGTGGTTCTTAGATGGGATGCGTCCACCGGTTTCTCACCTCCCTTACCCACGTTCTTGAGTGCCTCCATGAGCGCATCTTGCTGCTCAATCATCCGGGCAATCTTATCCACAGTCATCTCTGTAGCTTGAACGTAACCAGCTGACCTCTTTGGCGGCTTTTTGAGCTAATATAGCCAAGAAATCGTAAGCACATAGCCTACGGCTCAAAACAAACAAACCATCCACCAAACAAGTACTCGACCGAGTACTGTGAAATATTCAGTCGAGTAAGGTCTACTCGGTCGAGTAATAAGACTACTCGGCCGAGTATTCCACTCCAGTAGTTAACCTCCAAATCACATAAAACATACTCGGTCGAGTATACATGGTACTCGGTCAAGTATGTCTTACTCCGTCGAGTACCCCTCTTACTCGGCCGAGTGAACACAACCAGTAGCTACTGCCTCATACACACAAACAAATAATCGGTCGAGTGCTTGGTTACTCGACCGAGTATCCCCTACTCAGTCGAGTACCCGCCCTGCTCGGCCGAATCATGCCAAAAACGAGCTAACTAATACGGAAAACATACTTACACATGCATACACTATATCCAACATATTACTAATACCCTTCCAAAGCCAGGTAATAACATATATATATATATCATGCTCAAGTACTATCATGCTCAAGATACGCAATCACTTTCTCATTTCATCCAACAACTTCACAAGAACTCATGTATAGATACAACACACAAATCACTTCAATACACAACGATTCCCAAGACACCCCCATGTTGACCGACTCAAAGTTGTAAGGGCCTAAATGCGAGTTCGGGATGTCTCCCAAGTCTTTCCGGTAGCTCCAAACAACTCTTACCCGGGTTCATTTTAATTAGACTCCCTATGTTCATTCTGTTTATTGGTTTTAGGTTCCGAAATCGTCTCTCTGATACCATTTTGTAACACCCCCACATACCAAGGCGCCTTACCAAGGACCACCCTAGCATAAGAAGTTGTTATCATCTTCGTTGCCCGATGTTAGTATATCAAAAGTAACCATTCAGAAACATTTATTAAAATATAAGTTTAACGATTACATGTCTCAAAAAAATACCAAAACGAAAGTGTATAAGATCTCAATACAAAAGAAATCCAAAACTTCAAAACTCGTAACAGCGGAAGCTAGACTCGAAGTGATGACATCCCATCTCGTCCCCGTAGCTAAAGACAACCATCACCTATCACAATCTGCTCACCATCCTCGAATCGATCATCAATGTTTTACAAAAAAACAACAGGGTCAGTTCACTGCATAATAAAGATAAGCAATATATGCAAACAGCCACAACAACAACAACCATTCTCCATTGCCAATCATGCCCCATAACTGACTACACACTTAAGTGTATAGTCCTGCCAAATTACTGCCACAACAGATAATCCACATCGCCAGTGGGGGACCATGTTGGGGCTGGTGTCCTTTATAGTTAGTGCAAGGACTTATAAATCTCTAAAAGGATCAAAGGGTATACTTTTGTATTATAATCAGTTGGTCCACGTTTATCAATAACGGTTGGCTTGCTAGATAAGTTTGACGTTATTGTCATACAGATGGCGGTGATCAACTGGTCCCTAAAAGTCAAACCTATAGGATACGTTTCAGAGATGTGACGGTATGAAAATACAGTCATGTAGATGCCAAATTTGACTAACCAGTTAGTCCGAGTTACTTGACTAATAACTAGTCAAAATGTGATGTTGAGATATTTTATTTAATACGGATTAAATAATAACGGCTAAGGCGAATTAAGCAATTAATTCGTAAATTAAATATAAGAGATTTATATTTAATTAATGTATATTGAATTAATTATACAATATTGTCTTTGTCGGACATGTATTAATATTTAGACTAATTCGTGTTATTAGTCGATGTATTAATAACCGATAACCGATGACAGTTTATAATAAAACCCGTCATATACATTTTTGGCGGAATTGATCGGACCACGAGTTAATAATGAGGAGAAAGTGGAAAGCCCACTCCCTCCTCCATGAGACCCGCGGACCGAGGCAACAAAAGGAGAGGCTCCCTCTCCTTTTGACCTAAGCATTCATTTTACATGAAAATTAGGGTTTTGAAGAGCATTTTTCTCTGAAAAACCTCGATCTCACATCGAATAACCTCACAATAGCTCTCTCGATATTGCAAGTCAATTAGAGAGCATTTCTAGCACAAGGGCATAATCTCAGACGGTCTTGGGTGCAACGATTAGGAGGAAATCTCTGTTGATTTCTGTTCTTTACGCCGTGCATCAAAGGACCCGAGGTTGATTCTTAATCTTTATCGTTTTCTATTGCATTTCGTTTATGACCATATTTCACATGTTAAATTTACGTTATAATCCTTAAATTTAAAGGGTCTTATACGGATATTACCCTACAAGTGGTATCAGAGCGAGGCCACGTAAATTTTCATTGTGATTTTTCATAAAACGATTATTTTTGTCTCGAAAACCGTGCCTTGTATACACGGCTGTTGCGTTTTTTTGTTGAAACCGTGACATGTTTTACACGGTTGATTCATCTTGTTTTCGTTTTGTTATTTTGCATATTGTTATTTTATACGGAAATTATAGCAATATGTTAAATCTTGACATTTTTTGATTTGATTTTATGCGTTTTTGATCAAATTGAAATTGGTTTTGTGTTGACAAACTGTTTTCACGAGGGTTTTAAGTTTTCAGAACTTGTTTGGTCTCGATCGAGTGGATTTTTACTCGATCGAGAGCTTTTTGTGTCTTGATTTTGCTCGATCGAGTCCTTCTTTGTACTCGATCGACCTCTGTTATAACCCCACCGCCGATCGAGAAGTCCTCGTACTCGATCGAGCATATTTCTGCGATAAAAGCCCTCGATCGACCTCCATCTCGTCGATCGAGTACTTTCTGATTAGCATACCTCTCGATCGACTAGCGATTCAGATCGATCGAGTTTTTTGTTCCTCGATCGAGCACTCATGTCCCTGGATCGAGGGATTTTTATTCTGGCAGCTTTGAAAATTTATTCTTTTTGTTTCAAATTTTCTTTTGGCCTTAATATGTACTTTATACGGATATTGTACACTCGCTATGATTGTGAAACGGTTCACACACGTACCATTAAGTTATTTTAAAGCGTATTTAAAGTAACGGATTGTAATAGATTAAAATTAAACTGATAGAAGCAGTTTTATCATGTAAATTTTAATCGTTAAAAGGTGGTTTGGATAAATTTAACATAATTACGGAATTATGTCACGAATAAATTTGTTTTAGTTGATGCATTTTATTTATCGTTTTTATTGAATGTTTTGAATGCTTTTATTACGTATTTATTTATTTTACAATCGGTTGTAACTTAGTGTGGCCTTAGTAGAACGTGTTACCGTAATGATGGAACACGGTCTTGGTTGTATTTTGAGATCTCGTATCTCCGTTTTGGATTTTTCACTTGTAATTACAGTTTTTTTTATTTAGAATGTAAATAGGTTTATATTTGTAAATTTTAAATTGTAATTTTGAGAAGACCAAAGATGGAGATCGGATGCTCACTCCCGCTGCAAGGTCAAAGATGGAACATCAAGACAAGCTTTTCGGGTCCAACGGTGGATTCCAAAGTTGTATTATGTTCTTTTTACTAGGATAGGCCACACTAGGAATTTTATTTACGTATTGCATTCATTTATTTATTTTATCGTAACGATAGTATGCATCATATTCCGCCTAAAAACCAAACCACCTAATAATTGCATGAAAACTGACTCATATAGAGGTCACGCGTTAGTTTTCTATGACATTCGTATGTCACACGATTTAGGCCATCATCTAAATTAATTCATTCACGCAGTTGCTAGTTATTCATTCACTTAAAATGAATTGATACTTAGTTGATGGGATCTTCCTCGTATAAACAAAAATTGAGAACGGTCTTTATAGGTCAAACTCCAATGAATCCCTTCTTCGTCGGTAGGCATAATATGACCCCTTCTACGTCGGGTAAGTTGGAACCGATTGACTTATTTTATCTCAACACTATGGTCACTCGTACGATCCTGTGATCATGGTGGACTATAGATAGGATTTACGGAAATCTATCGACCAAGAGTTTTTACGGAAGAACTAGCTAAACAGTTGGCTTATCAATTTACGGAAATTGAGTCTTGGGATCACTTGTATTATTCTTGAGGGAGATCAATTATACAAGTGCAATGAGTCTACACGAATAAAATGAATTTTAAATAGACTTAAATCACCTCGATGAGTTGCTTATTTCGTTTTTGTTTTTCTTTCTTTTTCAGTGTAGATCACGTTCATATAAACTGCTAATAACAAGATGGTTGGTCATTTGAACGACCCAATGCCAAGTGTCACATTGGACCGAAAGTCCTGGCTTCGGATCTTCATGAATCAGATGAATCGATCCAACTCGATCAAGAATGATGGATCAAACTTCATGGACGGGAGGCAGATTACGGAATGTCCGCTGGCGACGGAAGCTCAAATTTCTGCTTGAGCCCATGCCGTCAAACCCAGGCCCCACGGCTGGAATTAACGAGATCGACAAGTATAACGATTTCGCCATGGAAGCAGGTGCGATAAAGAACGTACTCATTTTTGCAATGGAACCCAATTTGCAGAAATGCTTCATAGCCCAAGGTGCAAACAAGATTTTCACCACGCTCACCAAGGAATTCTCGAAAGCACCGAGAATCGTGACCTATGAGCATACCACTCGCTTCTTTGATGCGAGACTCCAGAAGGGCCAACCGGTTAGCCCACACATTCTCAGCATGATTGAGAATGTCGAGAAAGTCGGAGACGCTTGATTGTAAGATCAGCGAGAACATTGTTATTGACCGCATGCTTCATTCACTCCACGATGGTTTTGCGCAATTTAGAGCGAATTACTATATGAATGATTTGAAGAAAAGTCCCCATGAATCGCACTCCCTTCTCGTATGCACCGAGAAGGACATGAAGTTCAGTGGGAGCATGAAACAGGATGTTCTCGTTGTAACAAACAAGGGAAAGGGTAAGGGCAAAGCTAAAGCGGACCTAGCGGAGGTAAGGCGAAGTTTAAGAAGTCGGTTCGAGCAAGAGTGGGCCTGGTGAGTCGAGCACCTCATCAGGCGCGACAAAGAGCAAGGATGGTAACATGGAGTGTCACCATTGCCACAAGATCAGGCATTGGAGGCGTACATGTCCCGTATACCATGAGGACATAAAGGCAGGTCGCGTTAAACCTGTTGGTATGTTTTCTTCCTCTTCTACTTTTATTCATATGATTGAGATTAACCACGCAAGTTACGGAACTTGGGTACTAGATACTTGGTTGTGGTTCTCATCTGTAATCATGTGCGGGGCTCCAAACATCGAACCCCTCGTAAAGGGTGAGGTGGACCTGCGTGTCGGGAATGGAGCACGAGTGGTTGCCGTCTCGAGGGGAACATATGTGATCCAGCTTCCTAGCGGATTTGAGTTATCTTTATATAACTCGCTATTATTTACCCATCTTTTCTAAAAACATTATTTCAGTTTCTACACTTGACAAACTTGGTTTTTCATTTGTAATAGAGAATAATTCTTGCATTTTCTCATTACACAATATGATTTATGGCAAGGCGGTCTCCATGAACGGAATTTATGTTTTAGATCGGACCACCAAATATTACACGTAATGAATAAAAAGTTAAAGGTTGGTGACAAAGATCAAACGTATCTATGGCACTCGCCGTATGGGACACATTAATGAGAAACGCGTAAAAACAAATTTCTCATCAAAAATGGAGCTATCTCGGCCTTTGATTTTCAATCATTTGGCACGTGTGAATCATGTCTCATCGGTAAGATGACTCGGATTTCCTTCAAAGGTGTTGGAATGCGCGCTGCCGACCTATTAGGGCTCATACACACGGATGTATGTGGACCTATGTCAATCACCGCACGAGAAGGCTATAGGTATTTCATCACTTTCACGGACGATTTAAGTAGATACGGCTATGTCTACTTAATGAAGCACAAAAGTGAATCCTTTGAGAAATTCAAAGAATACCGAAACAGGGTACGTAACCTCTTTGGGTAGAAAGATTAAAACACTCGTGTTTCGGATCGTGGTGGCGAGTATCTTTCTCACGAGTTTGATCAACACCTTAAGGACTCGTGGGATTGCCTTACGCTTAACTCCACCGAACACCTCGGTTGAATGGTGTGTCCGAACGGAGAAATCGAACTCTACTTGATATGGTTCGATCCATGATGAGTCACACGGTATTACCTAATTCATTATGGGGTTATGCTCTTCATCACCGCTCTAATACTTAACCGAAGTCCGTCTAAAGCTGTTGACAAGACTCCATATGAACTATGGAAGGGAACGGTCCCTAACTTATCCTTTATACGGGTTTGGGGCTGCGAGGCTTATGTCAAGTGGAGACACGAGGATAAGCTCGGCCCGCGATCGGTCAAGACATACTTTATAGGTTATCCTAAAGGAACACTTGGTCATTACTTCTATTCGCCAACCGAACAACGTGTTTTTGTTGCGGCTAGTGCGACATTCTTAGAGAAGGAATTTCTCGAGAATGCAAAGAGTGATAGAACCTTCGATCTGTCGGAGATTCCAGAACCAAGTACCGAGCAACCATTGGAGGAACCAGTTCCTTCAATCCCGGTCATGTTAATATTCCCGAGGAACCTAGGAGGTCGGGAAGAGTCTCTATTCCTCCGGACAGATACATTGGTATGGTCGAGGAACATGACATAGATGACATTATACTCTTAACGAGTAGTGAACCCGCAACCTATAAAGGTGCCATGACTAGTTCTGACTCAAAGCTATGGCTTGAGGCCATGCAATCCGAGATGGACTCCATGTATGAGAACAACGTGTGGGATCTTGTTGACTTACCTGCTAAG
Source organism: Silene latifolia (assembly GCF_048544455.1). Taxonomy (NCBI): domain Eukaryota; kingdom Viridiplantae; phylum Streptophyta; class Magnoliopsida; order Caryophyllales; family Caryophyllaceae; genus Silene; species Silene latifolia. Next base: position 98,012,173 of record NC_133538.1, read on the forward strand.
GTTCGTCCCCTTCAATGCAAATGGCTTTACAAGATAAAGCATTCTGTGGAAGGTCAACAAGATATCTATAAAGCACGACTAGTTGCTAAAGGTTTCACCCAAGTGCCAGGTTTGCACTATGATGAGATCTTTGCACCCGTAGTCATGCTGCGTTCCATTCGGATTATCTTAGCGATCGCCGCTTTTCATGACTATGAAATTTGGCAAATGGATGTGAAAACCGCCTTCTTAAACGGCTTTTTGGAGGAAGAGTTGTACATGGTACAACCCGAAGGTTTCATTGATCCAGAAAATCCTAAGAAAGTGTGCAAGCTTAAGCGTTCCATTTATGGACTTAAGCAAGCATCTCGGAGTTGGAATCATCGCTTCGACCAAGTGATAAAAGAAAATGGATTCATTCGATCGGTCGAGGAACCATGTCTGTATATCAAGTCGAGTGGGAGCAAGATTGTCTTTCTAATATTGTATGTTGACGATATACTCCTGATTGGGAATGACATACCTCTCTTAACTTCGGTGAAAGTATGGTTGAAAAACCATTTCCAGATGAAAGATCTGGGTGAGGCACAAAGAATTTTGGGCATCCGTATCTATCGAGATAGATCACGTCGGATGTTATCTCTCAGCCAGGAGTCTTATATAGACAAAGTCCTAGAGAGATTCAGCATGACTAACTCCAAAAAGGGATTTCTTCCTATGGCTCCAGGGGTGCATTTGAGCAAGTCTCAGTCACCAAAGACACCGGAAGAGAAAGAGCGCATGACACGAATTCCTTATGCCTCGGCTATAGGATCAATCATGTATGCCATGATATGCACACGTCCTGACGTGGCATATGCATTGAGTATGACAAGTCGATTCCAACAGCATCCAGGTGAATCACATTGGATGGCTGTCAAGAACATTCTTAAGTACCTACGGAGGACTAAAGATTGGGCATTGACTTATGGAGGCGATCAAAAGCTATGCGAACCGATTCGCAGATGCTAGTTTCCAAACGGATCGTGATGACTCGAAATCTCGATCGGATTCATTTTTACTCTTAATGGCGCTGCAGTCACCGGAAGAGTTCCAAACAAACGATTCAAGAGATTCTACGACTGAGTCCGAGTACTATGCCGCGTCGAAGGCGCAAAGAAGCGATATGGATGCGTCAATTCTTACAAGGACTATCTGTAGTGCCTAGTTCGAATGACCCGATCACCATCTATTGCGACAATAGAGGTGCCATCTTCCAAGCTAAGGAGCCAAAGTCTAGCAACAAGTCTAGACATGTACAACGGAAAGCTCATCTAATCCGAGATTACGTGGAGCAAAAGGAAGTAGTGATAGAAAAGATTGCTACAGATGATAACATAGCAGATCCTCTCACTAAACCATTACGACAAGATCAGCATGAAGGGCATGTTAATTCCATGGGAATTAAACGTGTTCCTAAGTTGTAGTACTCTTTTATGGATTAGATTCATCCTCTTTTGTACTCTATACAACATCATCGTCTTGATATTTTATATATATTTTGTTTTTCATGTGGATTTGTACGACAAATTTTGAACACCACAAAGTGAACTGAACAAACATTATATTTTTTTTGGTCCTTAATTGCCCACGTAAGCTGATAACTCAAGGTAATTATTTTGTGACGTTGGTTGATGGTGGGTTCAACGAGCCATAAGTCAACAGGTTGACTGACCAATCACAGAAGCGTGTTATACGGATATCACGTAGGACACAATTGTGACATCAACGTGGAGTCCTAAATGTTTTATAACATTCGGTGCCCGGTCGTGGATAGGACCTCCATGGTGATCCTAAGAGTCGATTCTTTTGACTATCGACTGTCTCTTGAGACTAAGGCAGATTTTAGGTGACTTTGGTTTCTTTCTCACGGTCATCCGTAACAGGGGGCCAAGTAGATTTTTTCTGGGTCATTTCATGTTGTGCCTAGATCGGAAGGGTTCGAGTTGAAGGAAATATTCAGCCTTTATCAGGTACTCGATATTTCTCAGGGCCACTCGAGGAGTCAGAATCAAATGCATGGCCATGCTCGAATACAGATTCGTTTTATCAGTTGAGTTACTCTCTAGTCGGGGAAACCACTCTAGATACAGATCGATTGTAAAATACGACCTTTGCGGATCCGGATCTGCAAATTGTTTTACATTGAGTGGGAGAAATTTTTAAATGAATATGAGAATCGGTTATCGCACATACACTTGTACGGACAAGTGGGAGTTTGTTGGAGCTGTGTCCTCAAGTTAGTGCGGATAACGTCATTGCACATACACTTGTACGGACAAGTGGGAGCTTGTTGGGGCTGGTGTCCTTTACAGTTAGTGCAAGGACTTATAAATCTCTAAAAGGATCAAAGGGTATACTTTTGTATTATAATCAGTTGGTCCACGTTTATCAATAACGGTTGGCTTGCTAGATAAGTTTGACGTTATTGTCATACAGATGGCGGTGATCAACTGGTCCCTAAAAGTCACACCTATAGGATACGTTTGAGAGATGTGACGGTATGAAAATACAGTCATGTAGATGCCAAATTTGACTAACCAGTTAGTCCGAGTTACTTGACTAATAACTAGTCAAAATGTGATGTTGAGATATTTTATTTAATACGGATTAAATAATAACGGCTAAGGCGAATTAAGCGATTAATTCGTAAATTAAATATAAGAGATTTATATTTAATTAATGTATATTGAATTAATTATACAATATTGTCTTTGTCGGACATGTATTAATATTTAGAATAATCCGTGTTATTAGTCGATGTATTAATAACCGATAACCGATGACAGTTTATAATAAAACCAGTCATATACATTTTTAGCGAAATTGATCGGACCACAAGTTAATAATGAGGAGAAAGTGGAAAGCCCACTCCCTCCTCCATGAGACCCGCGGACCGAGGCAACAAAAGGAGAGGCTCCCTCTCCTTTTGACCTAAGCATTCATTTTACATGAAAATTAGGGTTTTGAAGAGCATTTTTCTCTGAAAAACCTCGATCTCACATCGAATAACCTCACAATAGCTCTCTCGATATTGCAAGTCAATTAGAGAGCATTTCTAGCACAAGGGCATAATCTCAGACGGTCTTGGGTGCAACGATTAGGAGGAAATCTCTGTTGATTTCTGTTCTTTATGCCGTGCATCAAAGGACCCGAGGTTGATTCTTAATCTTTATCGTTTTCTATTGCATTTCGTTTATGACCATATTTCACATGTTAAATTTACGTTATAATCCTTAAATTTAAAGGGTCTTATACGGATATTACCCTACACCGCAGCCTTGCCTACCTAAGCCCTGCTCATCGCAACGAGCAACAACCCATGTTCCTTAATGTGCACATCCCCCTTGTGGCGGGTTCCACAAAGGGCAAATCGAGGGCGCAAAGCCACTCCCGCAAGTGACTTCACTCAGCCAAGGACGCACCTCACCAACATAGCCAATCCACCACAACTCCAACAAACAATAAAGACAAGCTAACACAATACTAATCATATAATTACAATTATAATCACCATATCTTAAATTCATTATGCAATTAACTGAGTAGGGAAACCCTACCATTGCACATATCCGAATATGAGTCTACGGCAGATGCTAGAAACGCTCTTCTACAAATCCTTCACCTAACAACAATCACAACAATCCAATCACAACATGCAATCACCCCTTTTCCGCAATTCTAATACTAGGGTAATCCCTAAAAGACAAATCTAAAAAAAAAATAAAAGACTAGTGACTTACCGACGCAACTGACGCGAGAGAGAGAGAGAGAGAGAGAGATGAACAAAGACTCACAAACATTCAAAGGTCCTGGAAGTGATTAGAGATGATTAGAGAACGTAGAAATAAATTAGGTTTTGATAAAAGTGAAAAGTAAAACTGTTAATCGTAATTTATAACTCTAATCATCCTTAACCAAACCACAGAAATAATTCCCGTCAGACCGGATACTCGGTCGAGTACTGAGAGTACTCAGCCGAGTACCCCTTACTCAGCCGAGTATTACCATACTCAACCGAATATTCATGGAGAGTAGCATGACTAGAAAACAAACGACACACTACTCGGCCGAGTTAGCCCTATTCGGCCAAGTAACAGAACTCAGAAAACCGTGGTATTACAGGTAGCCCCACAATGAAGTCCATTGATATTGATTTTCATTTCCATTCCGGCACATCTAGAGGTTTAACTTTCCTTTGCGTTCTCTTGTCCTCCCCTTTTACCCTTTGACAAGTGAAGCGCCTTACCACAAACTCCGCCACTTTTTTCAGCTGTTCGGCCACCAAAACGGCTTCTTGAGGTATTTATACAACTTGTCACCACCCGGATGCACCGAGTATGGTGTATTATGGGCTTCATCCATAATATTCTTCTTAAGTTCCTCATCATTTGGTATGCACTACCTTCCCTTGAACCTAAAACTACTGTCCACATGTAGCTCAATTCTTGAGTTTTCATTCCTTTCCAAGGCTCCTTTCCACTCTTGAATATTGGGATGATTTACTTTTTTCTCCCAGATTTCATCCTACAATTCGGGCTCCAAGGTTAAATAACCAATCGCCTCTCCTTTCCAAATCACATGAATAACCATCTTTCCCACTTCTCCCTTTAGCCTCATCATGGAAAAAGTGATACACAAAGAGTGAACCGACTTCCTACTCAAAGCATCGGCTACTACATTAGCCTTCCCTTCATGGTACACAATTTCCGTGTCATTATCCCCAATGAGTTCAATTCATCTTCTTTGCCTCATGTTCAACTCTTTTTGGTTGTAAATGTATTTCAAACTTTTATGATCGAAAAACACCTTAAATGTCGCTCCATAAAGGTAATGCCTCAATATCTTCAAAGCAAACAGAACGGCTCCCAATTCTAGCCCACGCATTAGATAATTGTCCTCATATGGCTTCAATTGTCGCGATGCATAGGCGATGACTTTACCGTTTTGTATGAGCACGCATCCCAAACCATTATTTGAAGCATCGGTAAACACCTCGAAATTCTCACTTCCTTCCGGCAAAGCTAACACCATAGCCGTGGTTAGGCGTTCCTTTAGGGTTACGAAGGCCGTCTCACAACTCCTGTCCCACTTGAAACGATTTTCTTTCCTCATTAAGGATGTCAACGGCTTAGCAATCTTTGAGAAATCCTTCACAAATCTTCGGTAATAGGCGACTAGACCAAGAAAACTTTGTATTTCCGTAACATTCTTTGGTGCCTCCCACTTTGACACGGCTTCTATCTTGCAAGGATCCACGGACACTCCCTCCTTTGACACCACATGCCTTAAGAAGGCCATTTTCTCCAACTAAAACTCACATTTTCTTAGCTTGGCGTAGATTTGATTATCCCTCAATGTCTGCAACACGATCCTCAAATGCTCCTCATTATCCTGTTTGGTCTTATAATAGACCAAGATGTCATCTATAAACACGACCACAAACTTATCCAAGTACGGACCAAATACCCTACTCATTAGGTCCACGAACACAGTCGGGGCATTTGTCAACCCGAACGTCCTGACCACAAATTCTTAATGTCCGTACCTTGATCGGAATGCGGTCTGAGGAACATCCACATTCTTGATTCTCAATTGATGATAGCCTGATCTCAAATCAATATTGGAAAACACGTCGGCTCCGCGAATTTGATTAAATAGGTCGTTAATCCTAGACAACAGATACTTGTTCTTGATGATGATGTTATTCAATTATCGATAGTCGATACATAACCTCATGTTACCGTCTTTCTTCTTCACGAATATTACTTGGCCTAATGTACCCCTTATCCGACAATTCACAAAGTTGCTTCTTCAAATCTTACAACTCCTTTGGACCCATCCAGTACAGGGCCTTAGAGATTGAACCCGCTCCCGGTTTCAAGTCCACACTAAACTCTACTTCTCTCGGTGGAGGTAATTTGGGCAACTCCTCTGGAAATACATCCGCAAACTCTCCCACTACCGATATATATTGAGCATGGGGTCTTTCCATGCTAGTATCCCACATATGATACAAAAGCATAGGACAACCCTTCTTGAAACATGACTTTAAAGTCATCACCGTAATGAGTTTGACCATGGGTTTGACCAAGTAACCTTTATACGACACTCTAACACCCTTGGGTCCCTTCAAAGCTATCTTCTTTGGATGACAATCTATATTGACCTTGGGCTTACTTAGCTAATCCATCCACAAAATTACATCAAACCATTCTAAAGGACATTAAAAAAGATTGACCTGAAAGTTTACTTCTCCCACCATGACCGACACCCATTTATATAATTTTGAACACATAATGGACTCACTCGAAGGTAACGCGACATTATCACTCGCCAACTCACCTTCCTTCAAACCTAGGGTCGATATATGACTCTTAGACACAAAAGAATGCGTAGCCCCCAAGTCAAATAAAAAAGAACAAGGTTGAGAGTTAACAAGAACTGTACCCGAGACCACATGAGCGTCCTCCTCGGCGCTTTTCTTCTCCATGGCAAAGAGCTTGCCACTAGTCTTGGCCGCCCCTTGCATGGTGCTCGTCGGAGTAGTTGGTCTAGCATCCATTGCTTGACTCCCGTTGTAGCTCGGCCTTTGAGATGGTGCCCCTCAGTTGATATTTCCCCTTCCATAACCGCCATTGAAGTTGGAGCTTCGATTCCTTTGGTTGGTCAAAAATCCGGAGTTGCAATTACTAACCATGCTTTGGGAAAGAGCTTGGTAGGAGCTCCTTTGTCCAAACATTCGATTAGACCCCCTTCCGGCACTTGTACACTCGTTTCTTTTCTGCCCAATACCACCACAATTGAAGCATCTAAAGCCCCCGCCTTCACTCATGGCCCTTACTCCATGTCCACTTGATTTTGCATGACCGCCTCTGTTGGGTCCACCGAGTATGACTTAGCTTGGTGATAGATGAGCTTCTTTTGATGAGCTCCACCACCTTCACTCTCGATCTTCCTATTCTCTCTAACGCTTTCCTTAGCCTCCTTGGTCATGTTAACTAGTCTCTCGGCGTTCCCGTGTAATACCCCGTATCTTAGTTACCTCAGTCAAAGGCTAGTCAACGGTAAATGAGAAAATATATTTTAAGAAATTATATTGTACAAGTTGAGTAATAATAATAATAATAATAATAATAATAATAATAATAATAATAATAATAATAATAATAATAATAATAATAATAATAATAATAATAATAATAATAATAATAATAATAATAATAATAATAATAATAATAATAATAGTAATAATAATAATAATAAAAAAAAAAACAAAAAAAAAACAAAATAATAATAATAATAATAATAACAATAACAATAACAATAACAATAACAATAACAATAACAATAACAATAACAATAACAATAACAATAACAATAACAATAATAATAAAATACGATATATATATATATATATATATATATATATATATATATATATATATATATATATATATATATATATATATATATAGAGAGAGAGAGAGAGAGAGAGAGAGAGAGAGAGACATAGGCGGGATCTCGTGAGTTTGGTTCTTATGGTGAGTTGTGAGTTTGTGTGCTCACAAATCTCAGCCATTCAATCATGGAAAACTAACGACCGAGATTAAAAGTGTATAAAATGCAAAGCAAGAACAAAAAAGGATATTACGCCTAACGCAACAAGCCCTCTCTCTCTCTCCACAAATTATGTCATCGAATTTTATTTTCAATTTCTTAACAACAGCATCTCATTCTCATTTATTAATTATGGAATCCAATGAATATGAATTCCAATTGCAATAATAACTAATTTGATTCGATTTATGCATCAGATGAAACAATTATCATGGACGATTCAAGCTCAATTCAATCTCAAGATTAGATCACACAGAAATATCTCTCTCAATAATCCATCTTTGGGAAATCACTATGGGTTTTTTGATCGAAACGCTTTTTTTTGTGGTAATGAATTAGTGTGTATTGGAGTTTGACAGTTTTCAAATTAATCGATCAATTCAAACCAAACATTGTATCAGTTGATCCATCTGCCGCTCGCCGACATTACAAGTGAATCAAATGTATTCTCTTTGAATTTGATTTTTGAATATTTTGTGCTTTCTATGTATTATCTGTGTTTGTGAATATTATTGAGTAGTACTGAGTACTCGTTTTGATTTTTAAGTGTATGCTCATGTGAAAATTACAAAGAATTGACAGGAATTGGGTGTTTAGAAAAGAGTGGATATGAGTATCCATTAAAATGAACTTTGTAAAAGAGTAACAGGGTTAGGTATCTTCACTCTTCAGGTCCTCGACGAGTCTTGATGCAAGCAAAACGAGTTCTAGAAGAAGGAGACCAAAAAATAATGAACTAAAGAGGAATTAAAATATGGATTCACTACTCCATTTTTGCTTAACGACGTCGCATTTGTTTGACCAAGGGAGAAGAATATTTTCCAAAATTGCATTTAAATATTGAAGCTTCTTTTGCAACTTGCTACATTAAGTTTGACCAGAATTTATTATTTGGCTTAATGACAAATCCTTATGAGGTTTGTTCACAAATTTATGGTTTTTGTGTGTAACGAAGCTTGTTTAAAAGTGCAAAGTTGTTTGTCATTTTTCTTGGTGAATCAAGGCGGTGCGATTTGTACGTTAATTATGTTACTCGTCAAAATTTCTCATTTCAACCCTCTTATCCAACCTGAGTGTGCAAAGTAGAATCCCAAAAATTTGTTTCTTTTATTGAAAATTGAAGTTGCAGAAGATAACAATGACACTACGATAACACCAGAATAATACTCCAATAACACACGGATAACATCACAATAACAATACAATAACAGCACAATAACACGGGAAAAAAAAATGAGTAAAAAAAATTAATGTAACACCAGAATAACATCACAATAACACCAGAATAACAATACCACCAGAATAACAGCACAATAACACGTGGTAAAAAAAGAGAAGAAAAAATCAAAGTAGTAAAAAAAATCAAAGTGACACCGGAATAACATCACAATAACACCGAAATAACAAGAATAACACCGAATAATAGCACAATAACATGCGGTAAAAAAGAGTAAAAAAATCAAAGTAGTAAAAAATCAAAGTGACAATTTAAATAACATCACAATAGCAAAGAATAACGAGAATAACAACACAATAACACGTGGTAAAAAAAAAAAAAAAAAATCAAAGACGTAAAAAAATCAAAGTGGCACCTTTAATAACATCACAATAACACCGAATAACATCACAATAACACCGGAATAACAAAGACAATAACATGCGGTAAAAAAAAGTAAAAAAATCAAAGTGGTAAAAAATCAAAGTGACACAATAACATCACAATAACAAAGAGAATAACGGTAGAATAACATCACAATAACACGTGGTAAAAAAGAAAAAAAAATCAAAGTCGTAAAAAAATCAAAGTAACAAACAAAATAACATCACAATAACAAATGGAATAACAATAACAAAGACAATAACATGTGGTAAAAAAAAAAAGAGAGAAAAAAAAAATCAAAGTCGTTTAAAAATCAAGTTAAAAAAAAAGCACAATAACAGCATAATAACACGAGGTAAAAAAAAAAATAAGAGTGAAAAAAATTCAAGCAAAAAAATTTTGGTACAAAAAGAAAAAGAAAAAAGGTAACATAATGAGAAAATTAGAGAAAAACATAAGAGAAAAAAAAATCAAAGTTGTAAAAAAAAGCATAATAACACGAGGTAAAAAAAAAAGAGAAAAAAAATTAAAGTAAAAAAAAAAGAGTAGCACTAGAAAAAAGAGAAAATAAACTAAATAACAATGCTTTTATATGACAACTAAGATTAATCTTGGCCACTCATCTCTAATTTAATCTAATGGTTGAGATTCCCCAACTCACAACTCACCATAAGAACCAAAATCACCAAATCCAATCTATATATATATATATATATATATATATATATATATATATATATATATATATATATATATATATATATATATATATATACACACATGTACTACACCCACCCTCTATACTACACCTCCCCTTATCCACCCATCTTATCCATTCATAATCTCACAAAATCCACCACACAAACATGGGAAGAGATAAAGAGAGGAAAAGAAGGAGATTTTGTGCCTCCGCTTTGAGATCGTAAGGTACGACTATCTTATGCTAGCTTATATATTAATTAATTTATACCGTTGACCCGCCTCGACCTTGACCCACCTTAGGACCGTCATTTATCAATCTTTGACCACCGTTGACCGTCAAAAATCGAGTTTGCCCGTGACTATACATGGTTTATTGTTGCTATTTTTATACCGTTTTTGGAATGGTTTTTAGCCACCGTCTATGGCCTAAGTTGGGCTGACCTTGGGTGGTTATTGTTTGGGTTTAAGTGGGGAGTGTGGTGGTGGTCGTGGGTGGTCGAATTGGTACCGTTTTGGGTGGTAGAAAAAAGGTTAAAGAGGGGCATACGGGTTTGGTTGTGTGTTGTTGTTAGTTGTTTTTGTTGTCGTGTGTAGATGGTTTGGGCTCGTGTTGGGTGGTGTGTTGGTTCTGGGAAGTGGTCGTGACCACCGTGACCAGGTGGGGGACCATGGTGGTGGTGGATTGGGCGGTGTTTAAGAGTGTTGTTGGGTGTATATGTGTCGTGTATGTAGCTGTTGCTTGTTGTTGTTGTGGCGGTTGTTTGGGGGCTCGTTGGTGGCTGATTGGGGGCGTGAGTGGTGGTTAGAGTGAGGGTGGTCCACGGTGGAGACGGTGGTAGTGTTGAACGTGGATAAGGAGTGGTGTTTGGGGGTTGTTTCCTGGGGGACAAGCACATGGTTCAACCGTGTGTTTGTGGGTGTTTAAGTGAAGCATAAGACGGGTTTTAATTATTGTATAATGGGTACGATTCGTGATTTGAATCTAGTTATATTAAATTATATAATCGTAATTTTATTAAATTAGTTATTAATTAGATTAATTAGTAATTATGTGTAATTGTATTTTATTTAGGTGACGGTTTTTGTAGAAGAATATTGTTTGATTGGATAGCTTACGGAGTATGTAAAAACGTAGGTTTATCCTACTCAATTTCGATATTATGTCCATTTGCTAAATGAGTCATTTGTCATTATTTACATTGAGTGAGTCGGTAATTGCCATATCTTGTGGTATCTTACATTTATTGTGTTTGTCATACATATTGGAGGACATGGCCGTTTTGATTGGTTACTTGTTATTGAGGAGATGTGAGGCGGTTGGGAGACTGTCTCACGCTAGGGTCGCCTCTTGGAGCTTCCCACTCCAAGAGGGATGTGCACATTAATGACTTGAGTACGGAGGTACTCGTGTAGTTGACACACGACGTCTGGCGGGGGATCCGGTTGGCTTCCGGATCCGTTACGTCTGGGCGTGTCACAGTACCTTTGTGTGAGGTGTTGTGTTATGGGCATGTCCCTGGCACCGGTGGTTATGGGTACGACTGGGCGTGTCCCAGTACCGGTATAGTGATTGGATAATAGTGTCTCATTCACATCATTGTCATGTTCCATACACATATATATTGTGTCGTTTCTTATGTTATTTATTGAAACTGACGTGTTGTGTGTCTGTGTAATTGTCACCTATTTCTGGGGTGGCCTGTGTCGATCCATATGATATTTCCGATCATATGGGGAGCAGGTTAAGTACAGGATGATTTCGGTGTCACGCGGGAGACGGGACGAGCTTCAGACTTTGAGTCGACTCGGCATGAGATAGTTTTCTTTAGAGGGTCGTAGTAGTATGACTTGTATTCATTCATTCATCTGTTACATTTATGTAATTCACTAAACTTATTATTTATATAAATGTTTCTTGATTGTATCTCCGATTTACCGCCTCGGGAAACCTGATGTGTCCATTTTATATATGATTTTACTCCCTATATTAGCTCGGTTTTGATTGAATATCACACTTTTATTAGTGTATTTGTGAGCTAATTCCCTGTTCTAGTGTCTTTCCTTGTTTTTATTGTATTTTGTAGGAAATGTAGCTTTCATAGCTTTTTCCTGTCATATGTGCAAACACTAGACGTCACGAGGCTAAAAGAAACAAGACATGTAAAAGGAAGGGCATCTTGGAGAAAATATAGTGAAAGAATCCCGAGCATGAATAAATGGAGCTTCGGCTGATGCACAAATGAAGAAATGAATTTGGTCCAAGCAAATGTCCAAGTAAAGCAAGTGGAAAACTCAAGCTTAGAGATGCTCTTAGGATGCCCAAATATGCAACTAACCGGGTGAAATAAGGGGCATTAATTATGAACTTTGGATCCACTTGGCATTTAATCAAGAGTTAAAGGAAATAAACCGGAAAACATACGACCGCGATCAGGTTGGTCTATCCCCGATCGGGGCTGCCTTGTCCATTGGATTTTCCGTTATGCCTCTATTTCACTATAAAAATGGGCCTTAATCCGTCGTTAGGGGATATCTTTTTACACTCTCTTATACTCTTCAAATACTCTAAGCAACAAAAATGTTCTTAGTTTTCATATTAGTTTACATTTTGATGAGCATTTCCTTTGTTAAACAATTTACATTAACCTATTGGTTCCAAGTAATACAATCTTTCCATTCAAGTTATTTGGGTTGTTAATTGAGTTCTTCTTATTCAAGCTCCAAGTTCTCTTGTCACGGAATTTACAATTCTTGTTTATTTTGTTATTTCAATCTTCATTATCGATATTTCATAGTCTTTAAATTATTGTTATTAGCATTACAATATTAGTTTACTGTTACATTTTATTATCAAGTTAATATCACCATAGTTTAATTCTAGAATTTCATATTACATTACTCATCTTTAGGAATTTCACTTATTTCATATGTTATCAATATTTAGTTTATTCATAATTTATAATATTTCATTTAGTTATATTTCCAATATAATCATGTTTATTAATCCATACTTCATTAGTTTAATTTCCATTATGAGTAAGTAGTTTCATATGTCGAGGGATTAGGGAAGCCATGCATAAATAGTATTTGTAATTGTTAAAATTAGGATGCTATAATATCAATAAATTGTTTCTATCACATATTGGCCTTGTTTTGATTAATCTTTGTTTAGTGGCCATAAGCATATATTACGTTTGTTAATTCGTTCTATAACTCGAGATGAACGGAATTGAATTAGACTAAACATGTGTTAGTTGAATGACCTAGTCATAATGAGAGTTCTCTAGGACCCGATCTGTGGTTGACAATAAGGCTGAGAGGTGGTTGTGACGAGACCTAAACAATTGTTGTTATTAAGAATTCCTAGTTTTAGCATGAATATTTACGTATTTGCATGTGTGACCCGACTCCCCTACACTCATTTATCATATATTATTTACATCATTTTATTTATAAGTTATCAAACCAAACCAACCAACCAATTGAAATCGACCTAGATAGAATTCTTTTCATAGCATTTCATAACGCAATTCCTGTCTCCTTGTGTTCGACCCCTACCTTACTACATTAATTTGTTAGCCAAGTCTAGGGTATCTTTGTTAGGTGTGCGATAGCCTAACAAATTTTGGCGCCATTGCCGGGGATCACGGTTTTATTGTGTTTTGAGTTGTTAATTTCTATCTTGTTTTCTTTTGTCTTAAGGAACACTTGTTCCTTGAGACCGTTACTTACAAGTTTCTTGAGATTTGTGTCATATTCCCAGGTCCTCTCGTACCGGAGAATTAATTCTCTTTGATCAGGAGCCCGAGAGAACGTTCCATCACCGACTCAATTATTTCAAGGAGATAGACACATCTTCTAGTCCCGGAGGTTTGGGTCGCATTCGTACCAATTACCTAATCCGTGACGAGGAAGAAGGTTCTATTTAATCATCTCCACTGCCACCACCATCTCCAATAAAAAAGACGGTGAAGCTTTCCGATCATTCCAAGCCCACTACAGACATGCTTCCAAAGGGTATACATACTACCCAAATTGGAGCCACGGATTTCGAGATCAAACTAGCTTTCATCAACCTTGTGGAAAGAAGGCAATTTGGGGGAAGTCCTTTGGAGGATCCCAATTTGCATGTTAAAATTTTTTGTTACTATTGCTCCATGATTCGGAAAGCGGGAGTCACACAAGCTTAAATAAGGGAGATATTTTTCCCTTTTTCATTGAAGGACATGGCTAAGCTATGGATCAATAGCCTTGATACAGAAGCTATGGGAATCACCAATTGGGAGACTTTGGCTCTTGCTTTTTACCAAAAGTATTTTCCACCGGAGAAAACTCCAACCTTGAGGAGCCAAATCCCAGGATTCCCTCAACAAGATCTAGAAAGCTTGTATGAAGCTTGGGAGAGGTACAAGGATTTGGAAATACAATGCCCACATCATGGGTTGGATCCTTGGTTTCTTGCTATAATATTCTACAATGGATGTTGTGCCGAGTCCCGAAGAGGTCTTGATTCTGCCAACAATGGGCGATTTGATCAAATTGACACCGATATTGCTCATGCCACGATTGAATCCATGACAATTCATGATGCCCAATATGTTAATTCCCGGAGTACACCAATCAAAGGTAAAGAAGAAGCTTTCGATACTTCCATTTTGAAAGCTCAATTCTTATTGCTCCAAGAAAAATTGGAGACTCAAAATGCGGCTTCCTCTCTTCAACAAGTCAATGTCATGTCCTCTACTAGCCAAATTGTTATTTATGAAGGTTGTGGAGGTGCGGAACATTGCACCGCCCTATATCAAGCCACTATTGAGGAGGTAAATGCTTTTCAAAGTTTTAGACAAAGTTCATTTCCACCGGATTTATCTTACAAAAGGAACAATGTGCTAAATCCTCAACCAGAAAATAACTTTGTGGGCCAACAACCACAAAACAATTTTGTCCCACAACAACAAAATGTCTATGCTCCACCATAACATAGGTTCAATTAACCACCAAGCTATCAAAGTCAAAACCAACAACAAATGCCACCTCAACAAAATTTCCAACCAAACCAAGTTCCACCACCCCAAAATGCCCAACCAAATAACCAAGGGGGGAGCGAACTTGAAGCACTGGTGATGTAAATGGTTAAGATCCAAACCTAATTGTTAGCTCAAATGCAAAAGAGTGACCAAGCTCACAATACCGCAATCAAAATGCAAGAGAATCAAATGGGTTAACTAGCCGCATCTAGCTCTCAAAGAAAAACGTGTCAACTACCACCCCAAGGTGAGCGACCACATGATACCATCAATGCTATTACCTTGAGAAGATGTACAAAATATGATGAGCCACCCATGCCCAAAGAAATTGAGGAGGTGCTTGTTGAATTGGAGGTTTCTCCAAATGGAAAGAAAGGTGAACTGATTCCAAAGAAAGTGGATGAACCAATTGTTGTCGAGAAAGTCAAAGATGCGGAGGATGCTCCTCCCATGAAAGATGTTGAAGTTAAAATGCCGGAAAAATTCAAAGTGCCTTTTCCTTATATATTGGCAAAGCATCAAAAGGAAACTCAATTCGGTAAGTTCATGAAAGTTGTGAAGAATCTCCAGGTAACCGTTCCTTTTACCGAATTAATTACACAAATTCCTTCTTACACTAAATTCATGAAAGACATTTTAACTAAGAAGAGGACTTTTGATGATGTTTAAACTATAGCATTCACCGCCGAGTGTAGTGCTCTTTTGAATAATAAGTCCCCTCCTAAGTTAAAACATCCCGGTAGCTTTTCCATTCCATGCACTATTGGCACCTATACAATTGATAAAGCTTTATGTGATTTGGGTGCTAGTGTGAGTGTAATGCCTTATTCTATTTGTGTTAAGCTAAACATGGGAGTCTTGAAATGTACTAGTGTCACATTGTAAATAGCAAATGAAGCGTTGACTTGTCTAAAGTTTTGAAGTGTTGTGAAGAAGTTGACTTAGTGTTGAATTGGGAAAAGTGCCACTTCATGGTAAATGAAGGAGTGGTACTTGGTCATATAGTCTCGGAAAGAGTAATTGAAGTGGACCGTGCTAAGGTCCAAGTTATTGAATAACTACCCCCACCGGTAAATGTCAAATGTGTAAGGAGTTTCTTAGGCCATGCGGGATTCTACCGCCGTTTTATCAAGGATTTTTCTAAGATTCCCAAACCCCTTACGGAGCTTCTTTTAAAAGATGCTTCATTTGTGTTTACTAATTATTGTCTTGAGTCTTTTAATAGGATCAAGAAGGCTTTGATCTCCGCACCTATCATCCAATCACCGGATTTGAACTTGCCATTTGAGCTCATGTGTGATGCAAGTGACTATGCGGTAGGTGCCGTGCTAAGACAAAGAAAGGACAAGTGAAGAGTCTATCGATCCGAAATACTCAAGAGGGGGGGGGGGTGAATTGAGGATTAAAACTTTTACCTACTTTTTCGATTGTATAAGTATAATTACTTATTTAAAGTTTATTGATTAAACTTTAACTAATTGACCAATTAATGAATAAGAGCGAAATAAACAAACGAACAAAAGAGAGAGACACACGGTTTTTGAAGTGGTTCAGTTTCACAAATCGAAACCTACGTCCACTATTCTCGATAAATAAATTTAGTACCTTTCTACGGATTACAAATTTACTAACCCAACTCGTACAACTAACTCTAGTTGTAACTCAATGAGTACCGTTAAATACTCGAGTGACTAACTTTCGCTAATAAGAAATCACTAATGATTCTTGCAAAGGTTCACATTAATGAACAAGTAAGAAATCTATTGAGCACTATTATCTTATAATGATAACTAAAAAACGACTATAAGAGTTTATAAACACACGACCTTTTTCGAAAATAGCAAATCGGTTTTCTTGCTTTTGAAACACACGGTTTTGCTCTTAAAAATAAAATCAATTTTATGCTTAAAGGTCTTACTTTTAAAAGTTGCAAGATGTAAAGTATTTATAGTAAAGAATGAAGCATGCATAACGGTTTTGTCGAAAACCCTAATAGCCGAAATACAGATATGTAAACAAATCATATCTTTTAATATTTATTTCCTTAAAAGCCTAAGAGATAATAAAGGATATTCCAAAATATAGAATATAAATTATCCTTATATTATCTTTTCCATAAATATTAAGATATGATAAGATCTCCATAATAAAAATATCTTTATCATAAATCACCATATCAAGTTAAATATAAAAGATATGATAAGATAATTCTAGAGAATAAGATCTTATCAAAGGTAATCTTTTATACCTTAGGTTGCACGAAACCAACAACAGCTCATAAGCCTCGTTTTTCGTGACAAACCCTAGCTCGAAATTAGGTTTAGATTTTTAGGGTTTAGGACCCTAATTAGTAATATGAATCAACTTATAAGTTGATCCAACATAATTACTAATTATACGTTTAAAATAAAAACATACTCCGTATTAAACCGGGCTTATTAAATAAATACTTTTGCTAGAACATTCAAAAGGACCAAAAACATTTTTCAAAAATAATTTTGTAAGCATTTCAAGTCGTGTAGTATAAACTCAGCATCTCAATGTTATAGTTGAAGAGCTATAACATTGAGCTCTTTCACTAGTAATGTTATAGCTGCCAAGCTATAACTTTATCAGTATAAGAAATTCATGCTTAGTTATCATTACGAGATAATCACATATACTATTCTAATCTTCTTAGGAGATCTTCGAGCATAGGCTACTTCATTATTCAAGCTTGGTTAATCTTTAGACGAACTTCATCTTCTCATAATGCTTGAATAATTGTTTTATAATATTGATCTTTGATTGAGGCTTGATCACAATATACTTCCATCACAATTCTTCTTAATTGCTCGTAATGAATAGGTCCAATCTAAAAGACTAAACAAAAAATTATGTGCAACGAGTATATAAAATATAAATCACTCTTGACATAATCAAAACATAAACATATATACTATATGGTTCAACAACAAGGTTCTCCATGTTATCTACTATGCTAGAAAAACCTTGGATGCAGCTCAAATCAACTATGCCACTACGGAGAAAGAGCTACTTGCCATTGTCTATGCCTTAGACAAATTCCGCTCTTACTTGATCGGTTCCAAAGTCATTGTTTATATCGATCATGCCGCTCTAAAGCATCTCCTAGCCAAGCAAGAGGCTGAGCCAAGGTTGATAAGATGGATCTTGCTTTTGCAAGAATTTGATCTTGAGATTAAAGACAAGAAGGGGGCCGAGAATGTTGTTGCCGATCACTATCCCGATTGAAGTTTAATGATGGAGGTATTGACATACGTATTGACGATTCTTTTGCCGACGATGCCTTAATGATCTTGGAAGCCAATGCTCCTTGGTATGCCGACATAGCCAACTATCTAGTTGGAAGGGAGTTGCCACCCGACCTTTCATACTAACAAAGGAAGAAGTTTTTACATGACGTCAAATTCTTCTTTTGGGACGATCTTTACTTGTTCAAACATTGCTCCGACGGGCTATTCTGAAGATGTGTCCCACAATGGGATGTGAAAGGGGTGCTAGAAGGATGTCATTCCTCTCCTTATTGTGGTCATCATGGACCATCCAAGACTATTTCCAAGGTGTTGCAATCCGGCTTCTATTGTCCTACCATGTTCCAAGATGCCAAAAATTTCGTGATGGCATGAGATGCTTGCAAAAGGACGGGTTATATTTCAAGGAGGCATGAGATGCCTTTAAATGGTATCTTAGAAGTGGAGGTATTCGACGTGTGGGGTATTGATTATCAAGGATCGTTTCCTTCATCCAAAGGGAATCGATATATTTTGTTTGTCGTTGATTATGTCTCTAAATGGATAGAGGCAATTGCTACTCCCATTAATGATGCCGGAGGCGTGATCAACCTATTCAAGAAGATTATATTTCCGAGATTTGGAGTGCCAAGAGCGGTCATTAGTGATCATGGTAAACACTTTGGTGAAAAACAACTTGATGCATTTCTAGAAAAATATGGGGTTTCCTATAGAAGAGGCTTGGCTTACCATCCACAAACAAGTGGCCAAGTAGAGGTCTCTAATCGTGAGATCAAGTCCATTCTTGAGAAAGTTGTTGCCAAGTCGAGGAAAGATTGGAGTATGAAGCTTGATGATACCTTGTGTGCCTACCGTACCGCATACAAGACACCTATTGGTACCTCACCATATAGGTTGGTCTATGGAAAGGCTTGCCATCTTCCCATTGAGATGGAACACAAGGCATATTGGGCGGTCAAGGAGTTTAACATGGATGGAAAGCTAAATGGAGAGAAGCGGTTGTTCCAACTAAATGAGCTTGATGAATTCCGCTTGCAAGCTTATGAGAGCTCATGTCTTTATAAGGGGAAGACGAAAAGATGGCATGACAAGAAGATTTTAAACAAAGAATTTCAAATTCGTGATAAGGTGTTGCTTTTCAATTCCCGCTACAAGTTATTTCCGGGAAAATTACGATCACAGTGGTCCGGTCTATTTACTGTCACAAATGTCAACAAGTTCGGTTCCGTTGAAGTGATGACCACCAATGGCAAAAAAATTCAAATTAAATGGCCGTTGTTTGAAGGTCTACCATGAGAATATAATCATTGGAGTGATAGAGTAGGTGACCGTGAATCCTTTACTTATGGAAGCTTAAACCGACTCGAGCTTCTTACTTCATGCAAGACGTTAAACCAGCGCTTCTTGGGAGGCAACCCAAGCTTTATTTGTTTTTGTTTTCAATTTTTCGCAATTTTAATGATTTCATAGATTTAGGACTAATTACTAGCCTTGAGGGTGTTTTGTTTTGCAATTTATAGGTGACTGAAGAAGAAAAGAAGGCTCAAGGAGGATAAGCATGCATCCCCATGCAAGAAACCCCGTTCGGGGACGTAACTTTCAAAAACAGGACGGAATTAAACATTAAGGAATAGAGGAAAGTCAACGCAAAGACATGGTCAACCCCGATCAGTGTGGGCTGGCCACAATCGGGGACGTGATTTTCCACGATTTTGGCTGCTAATTCAAAACACGGGTAAGGGAAATTATTTCATATGCTCAAAAAACCCGACGGTACTCTCTACTCCCTCTTCTCTCATATTTCTTCATATTTCTTCACTTAAATCACATCAAAATAAACACACTTCCTTCATCAAGATTTCAAGTTTTGTTCATCCATTTACATCACCAAGTAAGTATTCATCTCATTTCTCTTTGATTTCATCCATTTTAATCAATTTAATTAAATTTCTCAAACCCTAACTCAAATTGGGGGAAATCGATTTAGTGCTTATTTATGCTAGAAATTGGTTAGATCGTGTTCTATTAATGTTTATAGGATGAATTAGTTCACTAATTTGTTCTATTATGCTTGTTTGGATGAATTTTAGCTTGCCTTAAGATGAAATTTTTGTCTTAAAATTTCAGAAATGGCTCCTAAGAAAGGTACTACACAAGGTGCTTCAAAGAGAAAGAGAGGTGAGGCAGAGGCATCCCATGCTGCGGAGGATGTCCAGATGCAAGAAACACCGGCTTGCCATGGTCCGACATATCCCCAAGTTGTCTTTGCTACTAAAAAGCAATGGGAAAATTGGGTCATCTTGAGAAGAAAAGGTATGAAGGATACTAAGTTTATTAATCATGATTCTCTTAAGCATATTGGAATTGACAAACGAGTTAAAGATTTGTTTAAAAAACTTGACATGACGCATGCCTACACTATGAATTATAAAACATTACCCGAACTCACCCTTGAGTTCTTAAGTTCCTTTGAATTTAATAAATCTAAAAAGAAGGATTTTATTTATGGTGTTAGTTTCCGATTGTTTAATCATGATTATAGGATGTATCTTGGTGAATTTCCTGAAATTTTTCAATTGAAACATGAGAATTTGCACATTGAGTCTCCCGAGTCTTACAAGTTACAACCCAAAATTACATGGCAAGCCATTTCATATTACCCCTTTGTTGATTGGGATCATGTCCCCCATCAATTCATTCATTATCCCGATTTCGCATTTGGCAAAGATTTATGGGATGGACTTTCTTTCGTAGAAATGAGCCTCACTCGGTGAGGAAATTGGAGGTTGAAATTTTAGGTGCGTTTCTTAATGTTAATGGTGATGATAATTGGGGGATTAATCTCCCTTACCACTTTGCCACTCACTTGGCAAAACAATGTCATAAAAACAATAGTTCTATTGTCTTGGGTGGGTTAGTGACGTGACTCGTATTTATGCACATTTAGTCCCCTAACTAGCCCCGTTCCTATGATTTCTAGCATGCATTAGGGTCGTTTCTTATCTTTAGCTTCCTATTATGTGTATTCTATGAGGTTTTGTGCCCTTGGTAGGAGAGGAGTGCTAGCCTTGCTAAAACGGTGCAAAACGGAGCTAAATTGATCGCATCTAATGACCGAACAACAAGGAGGAGACCAATACTAAAGGCCTAAGTTAATAAAACAAGTAAATGGGAAATGATGAAGGACCCCCACGACCTCTGAAGGACTCCCACGAGTTAGGGGCAGCCAAATGAAAGAAGAAGGAAAACTATACTTCAGGACGTGTGCCCAGAGCTAGGACAGGCGTCCCAATGCTAAGGATGGGCGTCCCTAAGGCAGGACAAGCGTCCCTCAGTGCACGATGAGCGTCCATCAGAAGGAGTTCGTGCGTCCCAAGCTAGGACTTGCAAGGCATTGAACTTCATTTAAGGGGCTTAATCGTCATTTAAGCCCTTAGTTAACCTAATCCTTGTACTTAGTATAAATGCTCCTTTGTAATAGGAGATTAAAAGGAAGTCAATTATTGATTATAGAAAGATTAGACATCAATTAGCTTAGTTACACTTTAATCCTTCTTTAATTACTGTTCAAGAATTCTTAGATCTAGTTGGATAATTGAAGATTATTTGGGTTTTTATTGAAGAATTGACAACTCTTCATCATCAATCAAAGTTTTCTTCTATTATTCTGATCGGTCCGTTTAGTATTCACAAATAGATAGATGTGGTCGTTGGTCACGGTCGAATCAAAACACAATTTATAGCTTAACAAGCAACTCTACAATTAGTAAAGAGGCAAGTAAAGGTCGGATCCCAAGGGACGGGAGTTGAAATGAGATTTCTATTGTAACTAGTGGTGTCTAAGGGGTGTCACAAATTGGGTTGATGTAGAAGGTTACTAAACTAGAATAACAATGAAAATAAACAAGCAAGATGAATAAAAAGGGGTGTAAACGATTGATTAAAAGCACTAGGGTGTCATGGGATCATAGGGGAATCATGGGATATGATCATACAAACATGTTCTCAAATTATAAGCAAGCAATTATTGTTGTGATGGATTGAGTTGGGTTATATCTTACAATCCTAGGAAAGTTTGGGTCCCGGAGCCGAATCGATTAGATTATACAACACCTACAAGTCGACTTAATCTTCCCTACTCAACAACATGCATGGTCTAATAAGACTCGAGTTGGGTTATGTCTTACAAGTCTCATTGAAAAGATAGGAGATGATAGTAAATGCAAGGATTCATAGGCTTAGCATTTCATCAAATACAACATGTGCATGAGTTGAGATCAAAACAAGCAAGCAAATAAGATATGAAAGCATATTAATTTAAGCATGAATCATTCCCCATGTTGGTTTCCCATAATCACCCATTAACCCTAGCTAAGAGACTACTCACTCATTATCATGTTGATCATGCTAGCAAGGTTGTCAATCATACCAACAATATGAAACATGATGAATAAATGAAAGTAATTAACAATAATTAAACAAGGGATTAAGAGATTATACCTACTAATGATTCCAATAATAAAGCAAGAATAATAGAAGTACTTGAATGCTAGATTGAGAGGTTGTCAATCTCCCAATAATAACCCAAATAATCTTCAATTACCCAAAATAAAGGATGAACAAAAGAGAGATTAAAGAACTAAAACTTGGATTAAAACTTGATTAATACTTGATTACAATATTGAAGAGAGATTTGATTGATATTAACTACACTAATTATTGATAAGAAGAATATGCTCCTCTAATTAGACTAATGGGGTATTTATAGTGAAAATTAGGGAGGATGCATTAGGGTTAACTAAGGGCTAAACTAGTAATTACACTTTTTAAGTAGAGCAAGGAGAAGCCGGTATTTTTGGAGAGAAGGGCTTCTCTTTTCGTAGCTTGAAGAAGACAACCCGCGCTGTGAAGGAATCCGGGCGGATTAGGGTCGGGACGGCCGGATTTGGTCGATGGAATCCGAGCGGATTCTGGGGGGGGGAATCCGAGCGGATTCCAGCTGGGACGCTCGGATTGTGGATAGGCGGGACGGGCGGATTGCTGACAATCCGCTCGGATTGTCAGTCAGCGTGATACTTCTTCTTTTTCTTCCCTTTTCTTCATAAATTCCTTGGGGATTTCCTTGGGGACTCAAGGATCCTTTCTCAACATTGCTCTTCTACTATGATATGTATAAAGGCCTTCTAATCTTGTCTCTCCTTGATGCTTGGTCATTGAATTTGATCAATTTAGTCTTGTTTTGCCACGAAAATGCAAGATTCTTACTCCTTTCCTACCAAGGGATCAAAATCTCAAAGAATATGCAAAACAAAGAACTAAAGATAAGAAATGACCCAAATAAGCACTAAAAAGCATGGAAACAAGGGTAATTCGGGGGCTAAATATGCGCCAATTATGGTCACATCAAATATCCCTAAACCGAACCTTTGCTCATCCCGAGTAAAGAGGTGACAAAGACTAGGACCAATACTAACCTATCCTAATAATATAGCCGATATAAGACAATTAGCGGGTCTCACTCCGCCCCTTCAACTCACAACAAGACAACCATGAGGTAGGATGCCTTCTTGCAAGGCAAGGTGGGTCTTGCCAAAATGGCGACACATCCAAGCATTAAGCACACAAAAACACATAATGGATGCATCTACAAAAAGAATAGCCACTCCCTCATAAAGTGGCGGAAATTATCTACAAGGGAAGCAATTCAAGGGTACACAATCCTTCATAGATGCAATTTGTTCAAACTACTAAGCCTAGAAGGATACCAATAAATCACCTCCAAAATGTGTCAAGCTAGGGTACGTTTGTCCTCAATCGTTAAATGCTTTTGTCAAGAGTAGACTCCCTATGGTGTTAGAAACACTGGAGGATCGCGGAATTCCCCCTCTTGCCTAGACAAGAAGAAGGGTCGTCCCCTCTCTACCATGCACAAAAATGGATATGATGGATAAAGGGATCAATAGATATTTGAGTTTCACTTTGGGAGTTTGCTTTTGTTTTTGTTTTCCCCCCAATTTCTTGTGGCATATAACATTTGAGAACACTTTCTTGCCATTTCTTTTTGATTTTTGGCATTTCAATACTTGACAACTTTTGCATTTCTTTTTGAACATTTTCAAAGTCACCCCAATTAGTAACGAGGGTGCCTTGTATTTGAAGCTTTTTAGGAGTTCTATTTTTGCTCCTCTTTTCTTTTGATGCATTTTTTCAAACTTTCTTTCACTTTTCATTTCATTGAACTCAAATTGATTTCTTTTTGTGCCCATTCCCTTTGATGACAAAAATGTATGGTAGAACATGGATGATGGATGGATGCATGGTTTCAAGGGTCACCTTGGAATAAACGGTAGCCAAGGAGTTATCACACCACAAGGTACTCTTGACTAGGCCTTAAACCATGGGTCAACGGATACTAGCATGACACATCCTAGGGTGTTTTACAAGCATTCTAACAAGCAAAGTCTTAAGAACAAAAGGCATCTACTAGGGCCTATATACACTTGTCAAGCTTCCCAAGTAGACGGTTTCGCAAAGTTTTTCTAACATGCAACTACATGCCATGATGCAACTAACATATAAACATCCTAATGCAAATGATTCTACCAACTAATATGACATATAAACTAAATGCAATCCTAAGTTCACATTGTTATACCGCATCAATCAAAATAAAGCCACATAGTCATTAACATAAAGAGGAAAAAGGAGATTGGAAAGATCATACCATGCGGTCTTCAATATCCTCATGTCTCGGATGTGGCGTAGTCAATCAATGTGAACAAGGGTAAAACAAACACAATATATACTAGACAATATATACAAAGGAAATGAACTTGTTTTTGGGTTTTCAATTTTTTTTCAATTTTTATGGGTTTTTGAATAAGAGTTAAATGTTAGAATTCCCATCCCCACACTAATATGGGCATTGTCCTCAATGGCCAAAATGATGGAAATTATGCAAAGATGATGCATGATTTCTATACTAAATGCAATTCTATACTAAGCTACACTACATGATGCATGGTTTTTTGTTATGACGGAGAGGATAATTTAGATTACCTCCCGTTGTGTATGCATTAACTTCCCCAAACCGAGTGAGACACTATTGCTAATGTCCAAGGATGGGTATAGTTCATGCACACACTATGATATGCATGAAACTAGTTTGTCATTTTGGATTTTACAAATGGGAACAATACAGACACCTCAATGGTACCGAGGTGTGAGTCCTTTGATGTTGCTAGGACTAAACCAACAATGATCAAAATGAAATAAAATACAAAGAGATATAGACAAACCATGGGAGTGTAGGAGTCTCCAAGGCTTGCTAGTCATCCATCATGCTATCATCATCACCACTTCCCTCATGAGAAGTGGTCACATTGCCACTTTCCTTGTCACTATCTTCCTCATCTTCTTCCTCATCATCATCTTCACCATCTCTTTCTCCTTCCATTGCTTCTTCCTCAATATTATCATCAACTTGTTCATCATTTCCAACAACCTCATTATCTCCCACCACGTCCCTAGATGCACCCGGAAATAAGACTTCTCTATCCGCCCAACTAGGCAACGGACAAGATGGATCAAGGAGTCCTTGCCTAGCTAGATGTAGGAGGGGTGGATATTGAGCCAAATACGCATTTTTCCGATCTTCATGGGCTTGCTTGTGCATTGCTTGGATAAGAAGAGTCACATAGTCTTTCCCAATTTCAATTCCTTCCGGCTTGAACTCTTCATACTCAAAGGGGTAAGGTGGTATGATAATGGAAGAGGAGGGGGTTTCAAGATCACCCTTTTGTTGTTGAATGATATACTCGGCTTCTTCGGAAAGGGGAAGTAGATAATTGGTCCGGTGGGCACTTAGGCGACAAATCTTCGAGGGCAAGGTGAACGATCTAGCTTCACTAGTTAGCCATCCATATTTAGTGTCAAGGGGGTTATGGGCAACCCACTTGAACTTGTTAATCATAATGTGCATATCAATAAGATGGCCACCTTCCTTTGCTTTGTACTTCTTATCCTTATTGAAATTAGGATCAAAGTGCTTAGCTAGAACCGTGACTAGCCCGCCATTGACAATAACGGTCGTGCCCTTCTTCCCATTATCAACATTAAGCCATCTATCAACCAATAGCCTCAAAGAATTGTAAGGCTTGGTGTGAATTCTTCCGATATTCAAAGCCGATTCAAGGAGAATAAAATCGAGTCTTGTGAAATGATTGGTGTCTTTCCTAGCAATTATGGTATTTCCCACAACCTTGTGCCATACTCTTATGCCCGGATGATGGACCAAAAGAGCACGACATGCATGAAAATCCTCAAATTTCTTCCCGGAGATTGCCTCCCAAAGAGGTTCGGGGTCATACTTTCCATAACTCTTGAAATAGCTTTCTTCATCACTAAGACCCAAAATTTCACCCAATTCCTTAAAGGTAATGCGTCTACTAACATTAGCTAGACGAAACTCGATATTTTCCCTATTCTCAACTTTGGTGACTTTCAAAGAACTTAAAAATTCCAAGACAAGGGAGGGGTATGTCAATTCCTTTGTTTCAAACAATTTCTCCAACCCCATGGCTTTGAAAAAGGCTTTTGTTTGTTCAAGAACACCCAATTTTTCCAAGGCATCTTTACATATGAATTTGGTGGATTGTAATGACTTCATAGCAAACTTGACAAAGGTATTTCTATGGGTATCGGAAATAAAAGTTACCTCCGGATAATGCAAAAGTTGATTAATTACCGGAGTAGAGGATGTTGATGGTCCCATAGAAGGTTGTTGTTGTTGCACTTCCAAGTTTGGTGTTGCCACCACCATAGCCAAAGCTTTCTTTGTTTGAAGTGCCTTTTGCCTTTGTGAGAGTGCCTTAGCCTTTGGTGCCTTGGTTGCCTTTGTTGCACCCTTAGTCCTTGCCATTGATGAGCTTAACCAAGAAAAGAATGAAAAATCTTCAATATGTAGGATGCCCAAATCGATTTGAAGGTGAAGGGCTTTGCCTTTATGAAAACAAAAATCGACTCAAAGGTTGAAGATTTTGTTCTTGGTTTTGATTTTTTTTTTAAGGTTGAGTGATTAATTTGTTGTTGGAAGGGTGGTTTGATTTGTTTTTGTTGAATGTTGTTGAGGGTTTTCTTTTTTATGATGGAGAGGATGAGGGTTTTGATGTTGTGGGTAGTGTTTATGAATGAATGAATGAATGAATGAAGGTGGGAGGGGTTATAAAGAGACCGAAATTTTCAAAACTGCAGGGGCAATCCGTGCGGATTAGGCACAATCCGTGCGGATTCTGCTTCTTCAATCTTTGCGAAATCTCGCCTAAAGACGGGCGGATTTGGTACATTCCGCTCGGATTGTCTGAACACGGGACCGGCGGATTTCTTCAGAGACGGACGGATTTCAGTCCAGAGATTTTAGCTTGTTTTTCCTCAGCTGCAAAGACGGGCGTCTTTTTTACAAGACGGCCGGATTCTTCAAGACGGGCGGATTTTTGGGAATCCGCTCGGATTCTTTAACAGTCAGGAAAATTTCAAATTTCAGATTCGATTCGGACGGGCGTCTTTTGGTCAGGACGCTCGGATTGCACAAGACGGGCGGATTTTTGGGAATCCGCTCGGATTCTGGTCCTTTGTACCCGGATTCATTCCATTCGTGCACAACGCATTTCCCTTTACCATTCTTCCATTCTTCTTCATTTCTTGTGTTCTTCGTTGTGGGGGCATTACTAAGGCATGGATAGCCTAGGAAATTCCCATCCCCACACTAAGGTAAAGCACTACACATCAATTGAAGTTGTTAGTCCCTCCCTCACTTCTCTCTTACATGACAATTATTTTGATCAAAGTAAATAAAAATCCAAAAATGACAAAAATGCAATACAAGAATTGAAATGTAAGTTAGGGAGTTAGAAATATTTACAAGTGGTGGTTTAGGGAGGACTCCACCAAACTCTCATTCTTGATGAGATGTCAAGGGGGCATGTTCAAGGTGTTGTTGATGTTGCTCAACACCTTGAAAAAGTAATCAAAAGCTTGTTCATTATTATGGTAGAGGTTCTCAATAGACCGTGGCCCTTGTTGTTGATCATGATCGATGGCATGCCCAATGTAGGGATTAAAAATCCCTTCAAACTCGTCGTCCCAAAGACCACAAACTTCATTGAGTTGATCATTGAAAATCTCTTGCTTAGATGGAGACAACTCTCCCAATTTCTTCTCTTGGCCAATGAGGCCATCCTCTTCTTTCTTGGTTGATTTTGATGAGCTTTGCAAGCTCTCCATGTCACAATTCACTTGCTCTTTGAATGGAGCATCTTCAATTTTCTTCCTCCATTGGAGTTCCGATTTCTTCCTTTCATCTTTTCGGCTATAATGATCAATCATGAAACATGGCTCATGCAAACGAGGAGCTCTCATGGTCTTGTCAAGATTAAAAGTTATGCTTTCATCTCCCACTTCTAGAGTGAGCTCTCCATGTTTCACATCAATCACCGCACCGGCGGTGTGTAGGAAAGGTCTTCCTAGGATAATTGGGATGTTGGAATCTTCCTCCATATCAACAATGACAAAGTCCACCGGGATGAAAAACTTCCCAATTCGCACGGGGACATCTTCCCATATCCCTAATGGTGTCTTCGTCGATCTATCGGCCATTTGAAGTGTGATGTTGGTGCATTTAAGCTCTCCCATTCCCAACCTTTTACTTACCGAGTACGGCATGACACTCGCACTAGCCTCTAGATCACATAAGGCTTTGTTGATCGTCGTGTCGCCAATGGTACACAGTATTGAGAAGCTTCCCGGATCCTTTAACTTTGGAGGTGAACTCCCTTGAAGTATTGCACTACTCACCTTAGTGAAGGCGATAGTCTCAAGTTTCCGGATCGACTTCTTCTTTGTGAGGATATCTTTCATGTACTTTGCATAGGCCGGAACGTGGTTGATTAATTCCGTGAAAGGAATTGAGACTTCTAAATTCTTCACAATTTCCATGAACTTTCCAAGTTGATCATCAAATTTGGGCTTGGCTTGACGACTTGGAAAAGGAAGTCTTATCACAATGGGCTCCTTCTCTTTGGCCTTGTCTTCATTTTTCTTTGAACTTTCTTCTTTTGATGATTCTCCATCTTTGGAGTTTTGCACAATTTCTTCCTTTTCACTAGCTTCCACAACTTCATCCTCAACTTGCTTCTTCGGTGCTTCATACCTTGTACCACTTCTCAAGTGAATGGCACTAACCGTTTCATGTCTAGGGGGATTACTTTGAGGTGGTAATTGCCCCTTTTGTCTTTGTGAGCTTGAAGATGCTAGTTGAGTCAATTGTGTTTCCAATATCTTGGTGTGAGCTAGAATGTTGTTGATGGTGGTTTCTTTTGCTTGGCTATCTTTTTGCATTTGGGTGAAAAATTCTTGTTGATTCTTTTGCATTTGGAGGACCGCTTTTTGGACATCAAAGCCTTGGTCATTTTGGTGATTGTATGGATTTTGATTTTGGTAACCTTGGTTTTGATTGTAAAAGGGTCTTTGATTTTGGTTTCTCATGGGTGGTGGAGTGTATGTTGTTTGAGGGTTTTGAACATTTTGGCTCTTGTATGAGAGATTTGGATGGAACTTGGTGTTTTCATTGTAAAAATTTGAATAAGGGGTACCACTTTTGTAAGCTTGGAAAGCATTAACTTGTTCGGTTGTTCCCCTACACTCACTTGGGTCTTGACCCAAAGTTCCACAATTCTCACATATCCCACTTGGGATGGATGAGGATGCCGTCATGGCATTGACATGATGCTTCGATGATTTCTAGTTTTCCTCAAGTCTAGCCATAGCTTGTTCAAACTTCAAGTTGATTGTGTCAATGTGAGCACTAAGTTGAGCACCCAATTGAGTAACGGAGTCCACTTCATGCTTTCCTCCTCTAGTAGCCTTGCAAGGTCTACTATATTGTGAATTATGGACCGCCATTTCCTCAATCTTGTTCCATGTTTGATTGTCATCAACTTCGGTGAACATTCCATTTGATCCCATATTGAGAATGTTCCTAGAATCTTCATATAAACCATTCCAAAATTGTTGCACCAAAAACCATTCGCTAAGTCCATGGTGAGGACATGAGCGACAAATTACCTTGAACCGCTCCCAAGCTTCATACAAAGACTCTTCATCCCTTTGCTTGAAACCCGTAATTTGAGCTCTTAGCATGTTGGTCTTTTCCGGTGGGTAGAATTTTTTGTAGAAAGCTAGAGCCAACTTCTTCCAAGAATCTATTCCAAGGGTGGCCTTATCAAGGCCCTTCAACCATTGCTTTGCGGTGCCGATTAAGGAAAAAGGAAATAAGACCCATCTTATTTGGTCTTGAGTCACGCCCGTTTGAGAGATAGCATCACAATATTCGCAAAAGGTTTCCATATGAGAATGAGGATCCTCACTAGGCATTCCCCCGAATTGGCTCCTCTCAACTAGTTGGATGAAGGCGGACTTGGCAAGGAGTACCATTTGGTAGATTCTCCTCGGTGGGTACGGAGTGTGACGAGAATTTTGGCATTGTAGGTGAATTTTGTAGGGTATTGTGTAATGGGTTTTCTTCTCCTTCTATTGCGAAAGGATTGACAAACTCACTAGTGGGTTGAACAACTTCACCAACACCTCTCAAATTCCTCCTAACAAGTCTCCTATTATTCGTCAAGGTTCTTTCGATTTCACGGTCAAAAGGTAACAAGTCACTTTGCAACCTTCTAGACATGCAAAATATCAAACAACTCAAAAACAATTAGAACAAACCTTGAGGATTTTTATTTCCTCAAGGCGAAGAAAGACACAACTAATAACAAAAAGGAAATCTAAATCAAACAAACACCGTCCCCGACAACGGCGCCATTTTTGATCGGTCCGTTTAGTATTCACAAATAGATAGATGTGGTCGTTGGTCACGGTCGAATCAAAACACAATTTATAGCTTAACAAGCAACTCTACAATTAGTAAAGAGGCAAGTAAAGGTCGGATCCCAAGGGACGGGAGTTGAAATGAGATTTCTATTGTAACTAGTGGTGTCTAAGGGGTGTCACAAATTGGGTTGATGTAGAAGGTTACTAAACTAGAATAACAATGAAAATAAACAAGCAAGATGAATAAAAAGGGGTGTAAACAATTGATTAAAAGCACTAGGGTGTCATGGGATCATAGGGGAATCATGGGATATGATCATACAAACATGTTCTCAAATTATAAGCAAGCAATTATTGTTGTGATGGATTGAGTTGGGTTATATCTTACAATCCTAGGAAAGTTTGGGTCCCGGAGCCGAATCGATTAGATTGTACAACACCTACAAGTCGACTTAATCTTCCCTACTCAACAACATGCATGGTCTAATGAGACTCGAGTTGGGTTATGTCTTACAAGTCTCATTGAAAAGATAGGAGATGATAGTAAATGCAAGGATTCATAGGCTTAGAATTTCATCAAATACAACATGTGCATGAGTTGAGATCAAAACAAGCAAGCAAATAAGATATGAAAGCATATTAATTTAAGCATGAATCATTCCCCATGTTGGTTTCCCCTAATCACCCATTAACCCTAGCTAAGAGACTACTCACTCATTATCATGTTGATCATGCTAGCAAGGTTGTCAATCATACCAACAATATGAAACATGATGAATAAATGAAAGTAATTAACAATAATTAAACAAGGGATTAAGAGATTATACCTACTAATGATTCCAATAATAAAGCAAGAATAATAGATGTACTTGAATGCTAGATTGAGAGGTTGTCAATCTCCCAATAATAACCCAAATAATCTTCAATTACCCAAAATAAAGGATGAACAAAAGAGAGATTAAAGAACTAAAACTTGGATTAAAACTTGATTACAATATTGAAGAGAGATTTGATTGATATTAACTACACTAATTATTGATAAGAAGAATATGCTCCTCTAATTAGACTAATGGGGTATTTATAGTGAAAATTAGGGAGGATGCATTAGGGTTAACTAAGGGCTAAACTAGTAATTACACTTTTTAAGTAGAGCAAGGAGAAGCCGGTATTTTTGGAGAGAAGGGCTTCTCTTTTCGTAGCTTGAAGAAGACAACCACACACAGAAGGAATCCGGGCGGATTAGGGTCGGGACGGCCGGATTTGGTCGATGGAATCCGAGCGGATTCTCGGGAATCCGGGCGGATTGTTGAAGGGGAATCCGAGCGGATTCCAGCTGGGACGCTCGGATTGTGGATAGGCGGGACGGGCGGATTGCGACAATCCGCTCGGATTGTCGGTCGTGATACTTCTTCTTTTTCTTCCCTTTTCTTCATAAATTCCTTGGGGATTTCCTTGGGGACTCAAGGATCCTTTCTCAACATTGCTCTTCTACTATGATATGTACAAAGGCCTTCTAATCTTGTCTCTCCTTGATGCTTGGTCATTGAATTTGATCAATTTAGTCTTGTTTTGCCACGAAAATGCAAGATTCTTACTCCTTTCCTACCAAGGGATCAAAATCTCAAAGAATATGCAAAACAAAGAACTAAAGATAAGAAATGACCCAAATAAGCACTAAAAAGCATGGAAACAAGAGTAATTCGTGGGCTAAATATGCGCCAATTATGGTCACATCATATTCTTTCCTTTCCATTTGCTCATCTTAATATTGGTATAATTTCTTTTTTCCTTACTTAATTATTTCTTATTGCTTTACTCTTCCATCATGTTTATACTTGTTAAGATGATTGACACCATTGTTAACATGTTTTCCATGATAATGAGTGAGTAGTTCCCTAACTAGGGTTAGTGGGGGATTAGGGGAGTTAATCATGGGGTAGATCTATACTTAATAAGTTCAAATGAATGCTTGCTTATTGTAATTTCAATTTATGCACATGTTATGCTTGATGAAATGCTTGATTGACAAACTAGCATGATTCTCCTATCCTTTCAACAAGACTTGTAAAACATAAACTAACTCAAGCCTTGTTAGACCATGCATATAGTTGAATAGGGAAAACCAAGTCGATGTAGGTGTTGTAAAGTTTTGATCAACTCGGCTCCGAGACCTAAGTCTCCTTAGGAATTGTAAGATATAAACAAACTCGATTCCATTACAACAATAATTGCTTGCATCTATGTAACTTATTTATGTGATCTCATCATGATTCCCCTATGAACCCATGACACCCTAGTGTTTTTAATCAATTATTTACAACTCTATTTCCTTACTTTGCTTTGGTTTCATTTATTTACTTTTTCTTTGTTAAGTAGTTTAAATTGCAAATCTCAACCTCAACCCAAATTGTGACACTAAGACATAGCTATTTACAACAGATAAGTCAATACAATACCCGTTCCATGGGATCCGACCTCTACATACCGCTCTACTAAGAGTAGTTTGTTGATATTATAAATATTGTTTGAGGTCATATGATCAGATACCTTAGCCTTAGCCTTAGCCTTAATGTTGACATGATTGATATGATGAGATCCAACCTCAAGCTCGTCATTCCACCTCTAGTGTTGACATGATGGATATGATGAGATACCTTAGCCTTAATGTGAATGCCATTCGTAATGACCAAAGACTTGCCTTATACCCCATATATGATCACTTTGCTAGGCAAGGGGTTATCCGACCCGAGGGACCACACCCATCATTCTACAACTATACCCCGGGTGGGTTCCCTTCTTCTTCTGGTTAAAATGCAGGTACTTATGCTCCCGGTCCGGATTATTGCGGTTCAGATTATGGAGTGGAGGCCTTTGATGGCTATGGAGGTTATGGTGGATATGGTGGTTATGGAGGCTATAGTAGCTATGGAGAAGGATTTGGTAGTGGAAGCAATATTTGTGAGTATGTCACTCGTTTACAAAGTGATGAACCAAGTGGTAGTGGCCAACAAGATGATGCATTGGGATCCGGTGGAAGTAGGCCACCAAGAGGTAGGAAGGGCTTCAATTTTTGGCACTTTTCTTGAATTGATGATGAATGGAAAAGTCCCCCGTATATATACTAGCTTGGGGGAAGGCTAGCTAGTCTAGTAAGTGTTATTTTATTTGCATTTTAGTTAATTTTCCCGCAACCCATTAGATATAACCTCTTGTCTTACTTGTTTATGTGCTTTGAGCCGTTTTTATGATTTAGTTGGATGCTTTACATATTGGCACATTAAGGACAATGTTGTGTCTAGCTTTGTGTGTGTGTGTATGTGGGGGGGGGGGGGGGGGGGGATTGCATTTGCATTTTAGTGTAGCTTGCATTGTAGAAAATCTAAAATTTTAAGAAAATTGTGTTGCTTTTTGCTTCTTATGCTCCATTTAGCCTACTTTTGTCATGGAAAATATGCTTATGCCCTCTTTCTTATCCTAATGATAGCTTATTAGCTGATGATTCATTCTTATTTGATGGGATATTTGCTTCATGGGTATGTCTTGACATAGTAGGTGGAAGATGAAAATTAAATCAAATAGGCTTGATCTTGACTTTGGCAAGCCACAAATGGTAAGGTAGAGCCTCCTTGGACCGGTACATCTTTTTATGGTCTCACTTAGGTGAGTGTAGGTCTCCTTATGGTGTGTGTTATATCAATAACGCACAAGTATGGTTTTTATTTCATCTTTTATGAGCATAAATTTCATTATATGCTTGCATTTGAAGCCATTCACATTGAATTTGTTGCCCATTTCTAGCCCCTCCTTACACATGTTTACATTTATCTAGCTACATTATAAACTTGCCTACCTTGTTAAGCTAGTAGCTATATCGTTGGTGTTAGGATGCTTATTTGAAATATACTTAATTTTTAGTCTTTGTGAGCTTGGTTATGCCGGATTTGCTATTTTCCGGAATTGGTTTATGAAAGAAAGAAGTGAAAGAGAAAGTTGTGAAAAAGAAAAGAAATGAAAAAATGATGGAAGAAAGAAAGAAAAAAAGATGTGGAAAAAAAATGAAAGAATGGGAATAGAAAAAAAAGAGAAGCATGAATTGTATTATGAAACAGAAGAAAAGTTGAATTAAGAAAACTCTCATGTATTATCATCAATTTTTGGAGAGTATTCTTATGGTTTGCATTGAAATATTGGGTTTAGTTTTGGGATTGAGCATCCTTACACTTGGTTGTTTCTAGATTTACTAAGCTCTACATAACCATAATTCATATGTTCCCCTTTCTTACCCATTACAAATTGTCTTCTTCTACCCATTGGCTTCTTTTACATGCTTGTATTTGATTATTTTTTACTTGTGATTTGAAATGACTACCATATTAGATTGCGGGCACACTCTCATGAGTCGAAGATAGGTGAGTGATATTCATATAAAAAATCCTTTCACATATATTGGGTATTGAGTGAATCGTGAGAGTCCAAAGTCAAAAAGATAATGTAAGGGCCGAAAAAGTCATTAGAAGTCATTCATGCTACGCCTTCATGTAAATCTCATCCATGTTTTTGCATTATCCTTATGCTCATGTTGTTTCGGGTTTTGAATCATGATGCTTATAGCTTGTTTTAGGATATTGCAATTGATGGGATATGGTTTCTTGCTTGAGGACAAGCAAGAGTTTAGCTTGGGGGAGTTTGATGTGTCCATTTTATATATGATTTTACTCCCTATATTAGCTCGGTTTTGATTGAATATCACACTTTTATTAGTGTATTTGTGAGCTAATTCCGTGTTCTAGTGTCTTTGCTTGTTTTTGTTGTATTTTGTAGGAAATGTAGCTTTCATAGCTTTTTCCTGTCATATTTACAAACACTAGAGATCACGAGGCTAAAAGAAACAAGACACGCAAAAGGAAGGGCATCTTGGAGAAAATCAAGTGAAAGAATCCCGAGCATGAAGAAATGGAGCTTGGGTTGATGCACAAATGAAGAAATGAATTAGGCCCAAGCAAATGTCCAAGTCAAGCAAGTGGAAAAGTTAAGCTTAGAGATGCTCTTAGGATGCCCAAATATACAATTAACCGGGTGAATTAAGGGGCATTAATAATGAACTTTGGATCCCCTTGGCATTTAATCAAGAGTTAAAGGAAATAAACCGGAAAACATAAGACCCCGATCGGGGTGGCCTGTCCCCAATCGGGATTGCCTTGTCTATTGGATTTTACGTTATGCCCCTATTTTACTATAAATAGGGGCCTTAATCCGTCATTAGGGGATATCTTTTTACACTCTCTTATACTCTTCATATACTCTAAGCAACACAAATTCTCTTAGTTTTCATATTAGTTTACATTTTGTTGAGCATTTCCTTTCTTAAACAATTTATATTAAGCTTTTGGTTCCATGTAATACCATATTTCCATTCAAGTTATTATGGTTGTTATTTGAGTTCTTCTTATTCATGCTCCAAGTTCTCTTGTTACAGAATTTACAATTCTTGTTTATTTCGTTATTTCAATCTTCATTATCGATATTTCATAGTCTTTACATTATTGTTATTAGCATTACAATACTAGTTTGTTGTTACATTTTATTATCAAGTTAATATCACCATAGTTTAATTCTAGAATTTCATATTACATTACTCATCTTTAGCAATTTCACTTATTTCATATGTTATCAATATTTAGTTTATTCATAATTTATAATATTTCATTTAGTTATATTTCCAATATAATCATGTTTATTAATTCATACTTCATTAGTTTAATTTTCATTATGAGTGAATAGTTTCATATGTCTAGGGATTAGGGAAGCCATGCATAAATAGTACTTGTAATTGTTAAAATTAGGATTCTATAATATCAATAAATTATTTCTATCACATGTTTGCCTTGTTTTGATTAATCTTTGTTTAGTGGCCATAAGCATAGATTACGTTTGTTAATTCGTTCTATAAGTCGAGAGGCACGAAATTGAAATAGACTAAACATGTGTTAGTAGAACGACCTAGTCATAACGAGAGTTCTCTAGGACCCGATCTATGGTTGACAATAAGGCCGAGAGGTGGTTGTCACGAGATCTAAACAATTGTTATTATTAAGAATTCCTAGTTTTGGCATGAATATTTACGTATTTGCATGTGTGACCCGACTCCCCTAGAATCCTTTATCATATATTATTTACATCATTTTATTTGCAATTTATCAAACCAAACCAACCAACCAATTGAAATTGACCTAGATAGAATTCTTTTCATAGCATTTTATAACGCAATTCTTGTCTTCTTATGTTCGAACCCTACCTTACTACATTAATTTGTTAGCCAAGTCTAGGTTATCTTTTTTATGTGTGCGATAGCCTATCAAAACCGAGATGGTAACATCTCCCAATAACCTTGGCCGGGTAATAAGGGGGTGTTACAAAGTGGTATCAGAGCGACGATTTTGGAACCTAAACCAATAAATCAAAATGAACGTAGGTGTGTCTAATAAAATGAACTCGACATGAGTACAATAGGAGATCGATTTTGGGTGAGTAGTATCCTGCATCTCAAAACTAGATCCTATTGTCTCGGTTGGTCACTACGTGGATAATATGTGTATGAGGGAACGCTATGTGACATGTTCTGTGATTTCATGTGTGCAAGGTTAAGTTGGCATGTCCTTGCATGACGTAGTCTTGTATGTGTTGATACGAGTTGATATATTTCTTGTTTGACATAACCCTTCATTGGCGTATGATAATATGTGATAGTTAAAATGATGGAATTGAAATGTTTACTTGAGTGAGATATATGTGATATGAGTAGAGGATTGTTTCATGTGAAATGCATCTAATTATATGATTGTTGCGTGTTTCAATATGATGAGTTTTAAAGCCATAATTGGCATGTGTGTTGTAGCCAGTTGATAGGCTTCTTGCTTTATATAATTGTTCATATGGTATGTGATAACATGTAGAAGTTGGATTAAGGTAATGATACGTATGACATGTTTTGAGAATGATTTTTACGTGTTGCTGTGTGAGGGGCGTTAGCCTCGTCCTTTGGCATGTTAATACCATATCTATATTTGGATTTCACTAGCGTCATAGTAGGGTGTGATTAGTAATAATTGTTAGTAAATTAGTCGTTAGTATAAGAATAGTAATTCTTAGTCGAAAGTTGCAAACCATAGTGAGGCACCCAACCGAGTGCTAGCGAGTACTCGGCCGAGTAGCAGTCACGCGACCGAGTGAACCCTAGTACTTGACCGAGTGGACCATTTTCCAGAAACTTGAAAATTTCTGGAAGTGGGTCACTCGACCGAGTGGAGAGGGCACTTGAGCGAGTGAACTCAGCACTCGACCGAGTGCCATTTTCTGGGTTGTGAATTTCGCGAGATTTGTATTATTACCTTATCTCTTGCATTTTTTCATCATTTCTTATAACCAAAGTTACCAAAATATATTTAAATGTTTTTCTCAAAACTCCATTGTTGATGTTTGTTGCTTGGACTAAAGCTTTCTACTCTATTAAATCCTCTTAATTCTTACTAATTAAACAATGTGAGTGCTTTTCTCCTTGTTATTATTTTCACCAATTTGATTTTGTTTAAATCTACGCTAATTCCTCCAAATTTTGTCAATTAATTGTATGTTTTGTTTGATTCATGATATTAATCACCTTTTTATAACATTTATGATGTCAAGTATAAAATTTTATATTTAATTTTGCCCGAAAATTTTATGATGTATTCTCGAGTCAATAATTTGATTTAGTATTTGTTGCATGGTTAATTGGTTAACAAGGACTAAAGTTTGGTTGTTATTGCTAACTCTTGTTATACATTTGAATTTTGTCTTGAAAATTTTATCCCAAAATTTTCGAAGCCTTGATGTTCATGTTTAAGTTTCAATTTACTTTTCGTGTTTAAAAAACATAGTTTAAATGACTAATGAGGCCACTATCCTTGTTAGTGACGGCATGTATCATCTTGAATCAAAATTTCATCTTAAATTGTTGCCCAAAATCTTTTAAATTTTCATCTTAAAATGAATGATTTTGATTCTTGCACTCAAAACATGACCTAATTGTTTCTTGGTATTTAGTGCTTGTTGATGTTGCATTGTGTTGTATTAAGCTAGCGGTTTTGCCTTACAAACGTCTCAAGTTTTGGCATGTATGTTAGTTATACCGACAAATCCGATTTTTATACTCCAGTTTTTGTCTAACTATGTCGTAAAGAATTAAATGTTGTTTAATGATGTCAGGCATGGTCTCAAAATTTGAAAATCTTATCTTAAAGCTTCTCTTGATTTAATTGAGTAATCAGGCTTCAATTTTGTTAATAATGCTACGTATTGTCTTAAATAGAGAATCTTACCTTAAAATTTTACTCAAAATTTTTTCATATAACATAGTGTATATGATTAAATATAAAATTTTATATTTAAAATATAGTTTCCTTATTTTAAAGTGTTGCAAACTTTGTTAATAATGTGTTATTTTGCTTATATATGGGTCAATGATTTTTTTACCTTATGGGTGGTATGATTTTGATGAGTAAAGACGTGTAGAAACATGTGGTTATGATTAAGGGGATATGAAACGGGAGTTAGTCGACGAACTTATGAGGGTAAAGGGGCAAGTGCCAATAATGTGTGATGAGTGGTGTTGTACTTGAGGGTT
This sequence comes from Silene latifolia, assembly GCF_048544455.1. Classification (NCBI taxonomy): domain Eukaryota; kingdom Viridiplantae; phylum Streptophyta; class Magnoliopsida; order Caryophyllales; family Caryophyllaceae; genus Silene; species Silene latifolia. The sequence continues at coordinate 98,051,953 of NC_133538.1, forward strand.
ATGAATGTGATACATGTGTTTTATTGGGATTGATGTAAGTTTGTTCGTTTAATATGATTTTATCCGTGTTAGTAGGTAGGTGTCTAATTTATGTTTGGAAATTGGGAGTATAAGGAAGTGACTTTAGGTTGCATAAGGTGTCTTGATTTGAGAAAGTTGATTATATGAGGTAATTTGTGGATAATGAGTGATGTGTAATCTAGGCTGAATATTTGTTGAGTGTTTGAACTCATGGGTAGCGAATGAGGCTTGGATTGCACGTTGAGAGATATTATTATTGAACATGATTTGGAGATTATTGTAATCTCCTATAAAATCTAGTGCAAGACAATGGCAGAAACACTGTCGCATGGGATTAAATACACAAAGATAAAAGTTCTAACTGTTATAAATTGAGAATGTATAAAATTGTCAAGGATGAAATTAAATTGTTAAGTCTAAACAAATGCCACTTTTATAAAAAGGGCGAAAACAAAGAAAACCTCCAAAAGTATTCAAGACTAAAACCATAAAAGAAAGCAGAAAAACAGAGTAGGGTCTGCAAACTACTCGTTGGCTCACACACCCAGCAAAGCTAACACCTGTCAAGTTATAAACATAACAGCCACAATCAGTGGGGAGTAACTCGACGTTCTCCCAACCATATCACATGATATAAATATTGCAGAAGTAGATAATATACCAAAATAACCTAAAACATTAAAACATATGTAACGGAAAATGGTAACCAAGATCACGTTTAAAACAAACGTGTTGCATGCTTAAAAGCAAAATTCTTCAAATAACATAATAGAAATAATACAGTTCGGGCTAGATTTTCACTTTAGCTATACTCCTTGATACCGCAGCATCTATACTAGTTTCGGGAACCCAGTGTCACACAAATATGACCAACTCCAAGCTCGTTAACTAGACAAAAAACTATAATAGGACACGACTTACCAGGCAATGTGAAGTCCTAGTCTAAGTACATGTACATGACTCTACGACAATCTGTACCTCCCACTAGGGTACCCAATCATATAGCTGTATAAGAACATGTATGCCTTAGTTCATTATTATTTTCCCTTCCTTTAATTATTCTAAACTTAAAAATATTTCAAAGATAGTATCTTATTCAAAGTATATGATTTCAAAGGTTCGTAAGTGAACTACACTTTTATTTTTTTTCAAACAGAAAGCTTAAACTTTACTTCGAAAAGTATAAAATTAATTCGAGGATTTTAAATTAATAAGTCTCTGTATTTAAAATCTAAAACCATCAAATGGCTTAAAATACTTTAGTAAAGATATATTATTTAAGCCTTAATGAGACGAAGTTCTAAAACAGTTTACAAAACAGAACAATAGTAGTGTAAAATTCATAATTAAATATAGAAAAATCAAAATAACACAAGGCTAGATTTCATAGTTTCCTGTAGCTCTTAGCTAAAACTTTCATTTAATAACCAACTTCAAAAGACGAAAGTATAAGGGGTCTAAAAACTCATTCCTAAAAGCTGGCAGAAAACGATATCCATAATGTTTCAATTCATAAAACGACTTTAAGAAAACATTTGAAGGCAAAGTAACAGTCTAAACCTAATTAGACATTCAAAAGTTTATGTAGAAAAAATATTAGCCACTGGATCACAAAGAAAATCATTTTACGAAATAATCTTTGAGCAAAAGACAGAATCGCAGTTTACAGGCGAGCTGTTCACAAATAATCCATTCTGAGCAAACCGTAAATCGGAAATTTATGATATTTTTTGTGTAGACATTAGTTTAAAATAATAGGAGTCTAATTTCAATATTTTTGCAGATATGAAATAAAAATAGGCGATATAAAGTTTACAAACAGACTGTCAGATTCGGCAGAATTAACAAACGGTTTTGCCAAAACTTCTAAATTACATATAAAATCGAAATTAAGGTTACAGAACCTAAAATTTTACACACACCCTAATATTCTATGTCTCTGACACATACTAAATTTTCGTGACATAAGCATTTGAATTAGTATTTTAAACATAATTAAAACTGTTCAGCATCACTAAAATCGCAAAAACCGTATCAACACAATAAAATCCAAAATAAAAACTAAATAAAACTCAAGAAAATTCATGCCATTCCTGAAACATATATTCAGGCCAAAAATATAATTTTCAAAATTATCCTCAACTTTACTAATACATGCAACTACAGCAAATACATCTTGCGATATCGAGTAACGTCGAAGTTACCATATTCGTCAAGCTCCGGGTCTATAAAATATTTTTCAGCGTCGGGATCCTCTTGATAACCTACAAAAACATAATATAAATATGTGTAAAATATATGAATTATTAATCTAAATCAAAAACTAAAATAAGAATGATAAGAGTAATTAAATTACTCTTAGAGTAAGATTAAGAACGATACATCCAGAGCGAAAATTGATGAAGAATTAGAGGTTTCTAGATGAATCTCACTCATGAAACAAGGGAGTTCTAGGGTTGTTTTCTCTTATTTTTGAATAATAAGAGTGAATAAATGTGGACTAAAGACAAAAGTATTTTAGGAGGAAAGAATAAGTATATAAAGAGATATAATCTCCTTGAAACACTCATAGAAAAACCAGCCAAGATGAGAAGATAACAACCAAAATATCTTCTCTATTTTTGTTGTAAAAATAATTAAAACTAGGATAAGGACTATTAACATAAAGACTTGAAATAAACGAGATAAAACAAGTTTATGAAATAACTTGTCTAGCATAACCAATATACAAACCAACCATAAAATGGAGCCAAAAAATTGATTCTCAAATTTCTTATAAAATGCCATTAATTAAAAGTCGGTCCAAGAAGAAATCGGACTGAAAATCATTTAAAAACGGAATTAAACAACGATTTAAACAAAAACCGATTAATAATTAAAATTAAATCTCATAATTTAAAGTAAATTAAATGTGATTGAAAAATTGCGGGTGTTACAATTATGGTTGATAACTAATTGGAATTTGAACTATGGAATAATGATAAAGCAGTTGAGGTGGCTAGGGGTAGAATGAGGTGATCAACTAGATTGGACGGTGAAAGATGTCTGGTAAAAGTCATAGTAATGTCTAGTGGTGAGACTACTTGAGAGTTATTGTACACTTGTGATGTGGTATTTGATGGTTATATTATTATACCGACGTCGGTTTTTCAGGGAGTCTCATTTTGTGAGATAAAAGACGAGGTTGTCCATTGAAAGTCAGTTTTCGGGGATGTTATTTTGTGAGATAGATTTGTAGGTGTAGCAATACCAAGTTGGTCTCCATGGTTATGAATTTGAGAGTATTTTGATTACTTGTGTGATATCGCATGACTGTTTAATTGAAGTAGGTGTATAAGTGTGAAAATGGTTATGTGGGACTTTGACCCTATGAATGGTAATATGGATGTTGTCGTAGAATTATCACCTAGTTTTCTGTGAAACATCCTTGTTAGAAGTTGTGACTTTGTGGTAGTGTTTCACTGAGTTGCGATGTTGTATCATGTTTTGTTTTAGTCGTGTTGTAATAATGGCCATAAGGCTGTGAGTTTGTTGTTATATGGTTATTAGATGGCGCACTAGTCACTTTGGCGTTTATTTTTATTCGTGTGCTAGAATAAGTGACCTTGGAAGTGATTTTGGACCGAACCCAATTCTGCCCGTGTGACAATCGGCTGATTGCCCCATTCACTCGACCGAGTGGCCTGCCTTGACCCTTGTTTTGTTGATATTCGACCAAATATTGAGTGTGTACCCTTATTTTCGCTGTTTATATTAATTGACTTGTGTTTGGATGAGCATGTTGACCTTACATGAATGATGTTCTTGTGAATTTTTTCCGTTTGGTCATATCATGTGCCATTTTACTATTTCAAGGTGCAATTGAATGAAAAGTATTGTGACAAGAGTAATTGACAATGGAGAGGATGTGATAAACACGTATGGTGCATGTTACTTATCGTGGGTTATTTTGTGATAACGGTGTTCATGTTATGTGATGGGTGCAAATTATTTGTCATATAGTGATTATTTGCATGATTGAGTATGGTAATCTTACTTATATGCGGGAGTGTTGATGGTGGATGGATACGAGTATGGAAACACATGTGTGATCATGTGGGGGATTTGACACGGTACATACGTGTAACACCCCCATACTCCAAGTGCCTTACCAGGACCACCTAAAACATGAGAATGTTACCATCTCGGTTACCCGAGGCAATGAATATCAAATAGACCATAAAAGAACGTACTTTAATAAAATAGTTTAAGTGAATACATCAAAACCCAAAACTGTAATGTATGATACAACCGTTCCAAAACCAAAACTAACTAATGTAAATACAATGTTTGACAAAACAGCGGAAGACTTCTAATAGACTCGTGGTGACACATGCCCAGCTATCCCTTGCAAATCCAAAGTATACCTGCTAGACAACTGCTCACCACCCCCGAATGGATCATCACAGTTTTTAAAACATTTAAACGGGATCAATTACTGCATAAACAATATAAGATAAACAACAACAGATACACACTCACAATCTCCAACACCGTCACATCACCAATCATCTAACTACACACTAAAGTATGTAGCCCTGCCAGAATATCCATCGTAACAGATATTCATCACCGCCAGTGGGGGACCGCAGCCGTTCCCACCTAAGCCACACTCATCTCCATCGAGCGAATAACCCATGTTCTTTAATGTGCACGTCCCTTATGTGGCGGGTTCCACAGAAGGCGAATCAAGGGCGTGACGCCACTCCCGCAAGTGACTCCACTCAGCCGAGGACGCACCTCGCAAACCACAAACAGTTATATGACTAACAACATTATACTATCAACAATCACCAACTCCAAATCCAACAACGATATGATATACAACAGCCACACTATACAATCACAATATAAATTCAAAACAATGCCAATACCAATTACGATATAATCATCATGCCAAACAACCAATCAACCATCTTATAATCATTTATACAATAACTGAGTAGGGAAACTCTACATGGAAAAGCAACCACCAAGATTGTCACAATCAGCTAATCAAAATCGTTCTTTAATGAAATCACCTCCTATAAACACACAATCATACAATCATAATCTAACATCAACAATACTCTCCAAAACCCCCAAATTACCCAATTAGGGTTTCAACTAAAATCAATGAAACGATATAAAAGTCACACTAGAAGCTTACCCACAATACGACGGTCTCAACGGCGTAAAGAATACAACGATCCGACGACTCTAGCCCTTAGGATTTGCTAATAACGCGATGAATGAAAGCTACGTAACTTCTTTTTCTCTTGAAAGGTTTTAGAAAAGGTGAAAAGTGATTAAACAGAATGACGGAGTCCTTTTATACTAACTCGCGTTATTAACAAAACCCGACTAAAATAACCCGTAAGACTCACTTACTCGATCGAGTAAGTCACTTACTTGATCGAGTGCCCAACATACTCTATCGAGTACCCATCAGGTAGCCTACTGTTTTGTATAAAAACATACTTACTCGGCAGCGTAAGCCCCACTCGATGGAGTACCCATAAACATAGAAAACCGTAGTATTACAATGTGTGGCATAGTATATGCGGAAAATGGAGGTGTTGAACATGATGAGTCACATCACGAGTAATTTTGGCATTTATTCATTGCCGCATGAAGTACGTATATTTTTGTGATTGACGCACATACCTGTGATTGTGTTTTGACGTGACATATACATGCATAATAATGTTGAATCAGGTTGTGTGGTATATATATATATATATACACACTATATATATATATATACATATATATATATATATATATATATATATATATATATATATATATATATATATATATATATATATATCACCAACGCTGGCTAAGAGTTACTTATGGAATTAGAACGTTAGACCTTAGCTTTGACTTCGTGCTTTGACCTTTGGCAGACCCATAGACTAAGACTTATATCAGCGATCTTATAAACATACGAGATTTAACCATAGACTTGTGTAGTAGAGAAACGGTTAGTAAACCTGGGAAATGATAGCTTGAGGCATTAGATGATGAGTCCCTTGAGAGTACCTTATGAATATCGAGCGTGAACTTCAGGACGAAGTTCTCTTTTAGGGGAAGTGAATGTAACAATTGGGAATTTAAAGAAAGAAAACGAGCTTAGTATACATATGAGTAGCACATGAGTAAAGAGCGGATTCACGATAAAGGAAAACGTGTGAGCTTGTGTGAGCCTGGTGAGAGAGATGAGGATCATATTGGCATAATGGGAATGAGGATGACAGTAAGAACCTTGAGAGAGTACTTAAGGATCGTTGATGAGATTTGAAAGAGTAGTTTGAAAGGAGAGAGAATGAGGTGAACTTCGGGGACGAAGTTCATTTTAAGGGGGGAAGACTGTAATACCCCGTATTTTACTTACCTCGTCAAAGGCTAGTCAACGATAAATGAGAAAATATATTTTATAAAATTATATTGTATTCTACGAGTTGGGTTACAAGACGGAACAATAACAACAACAACAACAACAACAACAACAACAACAACAACAACAACAATAACAATAATATCCTGGAACAAAGCACTCATAGCGAAGCTACTTTAGAGAATTCAGACTGATAATAGCATGGTGCTGGGCAGTTGGATCCATGCCTACCTCCTTTCTTCAGGTAACATCTGGACTGTTAACTGTCCTAATACTTGTGCTGAGAGTTGGAGGAGTGTGTTAAAAATTAGGGATGAGATTTTAGCCACTATTGGTAACCAAGAGGCTGCTGTTTGTCTACTTAATTCCTGGGAAAATCGTTGTTGTTTTGTCATGCAGAGGGCCTATGATTACTTTAGGCCTAAGTTTCGTCCATATTCATACTACAAGATCATATGGGCCAGTACTTGTTCTCCAAAGCATAGTCTCACCACTGTTTTAGCGGTTCAAAGGAAATTACCCACGGTGGATAATCTCCAACTAAGGGGGCTGCCCTTACCCAATCGATGCACGCTTTACTATGCTGTGGAAGAGTCTCATGACCACCTTTTTTTCAGATACTCATTCTCTTCTCATATTGTTGGTGTTATTTTTTCGTGGATTGGTTTGTCCCGTAGACCTCGAAGTCTGCTTTATGAACTTAAGCGTCTCAGTTATCTTCCGAACAAGAGAATTTGGCAACACAAGTGGAGGGTTTGTAGCTTTATGGCTACTTTCAGCCTTCTATGGGAAGAGCAGAATAGGCGAATCTTTTAGGGGTATGCCCAAACTGAGGATGGTCTGGTTCGGAAAATAAAATATAGTGTCATTGTACGTATTTTAAACGGTGGAGTAGGTGATGATGCAGATATGTTAGATCGACTCAATGCTTGAGTGACTTATTGGTTGTCTTTGTAAGAGTGTTACTCTTGTTTTCCCAAGTTGGATGAATAAAAGTAAGCTAATTTCTTGCAAAAAAAAAAGAAAAATAATAAAATAATAATAAAAATAATAATAATAATAATAATAAAATACGATACTTGTATATATATATATATATATACATATATATATATATATATATATACATATATATATATATTACACCCATCCTATATACTACACCTCCCCTTATCCACCCATCTTATCCATTCACAATCTCACAAAATCCACCACACAAACATGGGAAGAGAGAAAGAGAGGAAAAGAAAGAAATTTTGTCCCACCGCCTCGAGATCGTAAGGTAAGACCGTCTCATACTAGCTTATATATTATTTAATTTATACCGTTGACCCACCTCAACCTTGCCCCACCTTAGGACCGTCGTTGACCATTCTTTGACCACCATTGACCGTCAAAAATCGAGTTTGACCGTGACTATACATGGTTTATTGTTGCTGTTTTTATACCGTCTTTGGACTGGTTTTTAGCCAGTGTCTATGACCTAACTTGTGATGACCTTGGGTGGTTATTGTTTGGGGTTAACTGGGGAGTGTATTTGTGGTCGTGGGTTGTGGAATGGGTAGCGTTTTAGGTGGTAGAAAACGGGTTAAAGAGGGGCATACGGGTTTGGTTGTGTGTTATTGTTGTCGTGTGTAGGTGGTTTTGGCTCGTCTTGGGTGGCGTGTTGGTTCTGGGAAGTGGTTGTGACCACTGTGACCAGGTGGGGGTTGTGGTGGTTCGTGATGGTGGTGGTTTGGGCGATGTTTAAGAGGGTTGTTGGGTGTGTATGTGTCGTGTATGTAGCTGCTGTTTGTTGTTGTTGAGGCGGCTTTTTGGGGGCTCGTTGTTGGCTGATTGGGGGCATGAGTGGTTGCTGGAGTGAGGGTGGTCCACGACGGTGAGGTTGGTAGTGTTAGCTGTGGATAAGGAGTGGTGTTTGGGGGTTATTTCGTGGGGACAAGCACACAGTTCAACCGTGTGTTTGTGTGGGTGTTTGTGAGTGTTTGAGTGAAACATAAGACGGGTTTTAATTATTGCATAATGGGTACGAGTCAGCATTTGAATTTAATTATATTAAATTATATAATCGTAATTTAATTAGATTAGTTATTAATTAGATTAATTAGTAATTATGTGTAATTGTATTTTATTTAGGTGACGGTTTTTGTGGAAGAATATTGTTTAACTGGATTGCTTACGGAGTATGCAAAAAGGTAGGTTTATCCTACTCAGTTTTGATATTATGTCAATTTGCTAAATGAGTCATTTGTCATTATTTGCATTGAGTGAGTCGGTAATTAGCATATCGTGTGGTATCTTACATTTATTTTATTTGTCATACATATTGGAGGACATGGCGGTTTTGATTGGTTACTTGTTGTTGAGGAGACGTGAGGCGGTTGGGAGACCGTCTAACGCTCAGTTCGCCTCTTGGAACTTTCCACTCTAATAAGGATGTGCACATTAATGACATGAGTACGGAGGAACTCGTGTAGTTGAGACACGACGTCTGGCAGGGGATTCGGTTGGCTTCCGAACTCGGTACGTCTAGGCGTATCCCGGTAGCTTTGTGTGAGGTGTGGTGTCGTGGGCGTGTCCCAGGCACCGGTGGTAATGGGTACGTCTGGACGTGTCCCGGTAACGGTATAGTGATTGGATATAGTGTCTCATTCACATCATTGTCATGTTACATACACATATATATTGTGTCGTGTCTTATGTTTTTTATTGAAACTAACGTGTTGTATGTCTGTATAATTGTCACCTATTTCCGTGGTGGCCTGTGTTGATCCATATGATATTTCCAATCATATGGGGAGCAGGTTAAGTACAAGTTGTTTTTGGTGTCACGCGGGAGACGGGACGAGCTTCAGACTTGGAGTCGAGTCGGCATGAGATAGTCTTCTTTAGAGGTTCGTAGTAGTATGACTTGTATTCCTTTATTCATCTGTTACGTTTAAGTAATTCACTAAACTTATTATTTATATAATGTTTCTTTATTGTATCTCCGATTTACCGCCTCGGGAAATCAAGATGGTAACATCTCCCAATTACCTTGGCCGAGTAAGAAGGGGGTGCTACATCCCGGCCCTAGCATATACGTCTTTCACATCCACCAACACTCCTGCCGGGAGCTTTTCAAGGACCTTAAGGGTTACCCCTTTCTCAAACTTGAGAGCCAATAGTTGCGGGCTAAGGTGAATGTCATCCACATAGGTTAATAGCTCATTGAACTTCACATAGTATTCTTGTACCGTCATTCCCTAGGCCATCACGAAGCCATCGAACTCCGCTCGGAGCTTGCTTCGGACATCTCTGGAATGAATTCATATCTCATTTCCGCCTTAAAGTTTACCCCCACAAAATAGCATTCTCCCCTTTATTCTTGTAGTACTCCTTCATTGCCTCCCTTTCTTTGTACCACCACACACCCGCTTGGCCCCCAAGATAGAACGCGGCTTGCTCCACCTTGAGCTCCTCGAGACACCTCACGACTTCAAAGATGTTCTCCATTTACCTTACCCAATTGCCAAAGAGGTTTGGCTCTCCTACTCCATCATATTTGGCGAGTCGATGGCGAGCCCTAGCGTTGCTTATGGCCGTGGCATCGATCACCACTTCCCTTTCCCTAGTCACATTCTTGAGAGCCTCCGTAAGAGCCTCATTTTGCGTGACTATCCTATCCACTACCTCTTCGGACCTAAGAGGTGGTCCAGTTGCCGAGTGAGCTCTCCTTGGCGCCATTATAGTTTCAAGAACCATGGCAAACGTCAATATACGTCTCATAATAAGAGACAAGTGATATTGACTCAATTAGGGGACCACTCGGTCGAGTGGGAAACATCACTCGGTCGAGTAAGTCTCACTTGGACAAGTGAGCATGCCCACTCGGTCGAGTGTGCACTTTCCAGGTACTCCCCAAATTTTGCCACTCAACCCACTCGGTCGAGCACCCGGAGGCAAATGGTCGAGTGGACTACACTCGGCCGAGTGTGCCAAATCCAGATTTTTCTCCAGATTCTGGAAGATCCACCACTCGATCGAGTGTAAGGATCACTCGGTCGAGTGCCTCAAGCTCGGCCACGTTTTCTTCCTCCACTAGACCAAGTATACCCCTTTAAAGGTCTCACACACATTCTGACTCTCATAGTTCCACACATAACCTTATTTCGCATGCTTCTAAACGCAAGCACGAGAAAAAAATAAATAGCATAGATATGACTTAAGATACACGCATAATGATAACTTGCATGTGATTAACACTTTCCTTTGATAAACAACTCAACTTAACACATCAACATGCTCACATATTAACATCCAACATGCTTCACATTGACTTGGCTATAATTACTCATATAATCACATCCTGTACTACGAACATGAATCTATCTTACAAACACCAAAACAATAATATGCAACAATTATATGCACACCAAGAACGTCCCATTACCCTATGCATTGTGACCGACTCGAGTTAAGAGGACAAGAGTACAACCTTGGGACGTCTCCCAAGCTTGTCACGAGTTCCCTACAACTCAAACCGGATTTATTTTAATTGACGCACCTAAGTTCATTGGTTCATTAGTTTAGGCTCCAAAATCATCGCTCTGATACCACTTTGTAACACCCCTATAAGTCGGGAGGCCTTCCTTAAGGTGATCCTAATCCATGAAGGTGCCACATGACTTCATTTCCCAAGCTTGTAGTGCGAACAAACGAATTAAAGCAATTTAACATAGATAAGTATAACGTTAAGTTAAGTTAAGTTAAGTTAAGTTAATACATGTCCGGAGATTTAAATAACAATCCTGAATATACAAACCCAAATAAATAAAGTGGAGTCAAAAGTGTCAAAAAGCTAAGATAACAAGAAGTAACGACATCCTAAAGCGAGGACCGCTCCCAAGCCTCCAACGTATGTATGAACATGCAACATGTCAAGTCACTACTCCCCATATGAGCGAAAATCACCATATGGTTCACCACAGACATTTTAAAACACTTTGGTTAGCTTCCATAATATAAACGCCTACTAAATCATATGAATGTAAAGGCTAGCTAAATGATTATAATGTGAATGATGATGTAACAATGCAAGTTATCCAAACTCCATGTCTCCTCCATATCAAACCCCGTGACGGCATCGCAACACCGTCACTCACAGCCGGACCACAGTCCATAACAAGGTACTTGGGACACACCCGTGGTACCGGACCCGGGCGCTAACCGGATCCTTACCAGAGATCATGCCTCAACCACACGAGTCCCTCCAAACTCGAATCATTAAGGTGCACATACTTCTTGGAGTGGGAAGCTCCAAGAGGCGACCCAAGCGTAAGACGGTTTCCCAACCGCCTTATGTCACCTTAACAACAACCATACATGATACTACCAAATCCTCCATACGCCATAATAAACCAAATATGTACCATATGTCAATATGTCTTTTCACACAGTAATAAACCAACATGTGACAAGAATCCACATGTTTACAAATAATCCAACCAATCAATTGACAATCTTCTCAATTCATGTTATTGGTCGGGATATTTTTACTAAATCTTTTGGTTACTTGTCGTTAGGAGCACCTAGACCAAAACACAATTTATAACTTCACAAACAACTCTACAATTAGTAAAGAGGCAAGTAAAGGTCGGATCCCAAGGGACGGGAATTGAGATGAGATTTCTATTGCAACAAGTGGTGTCTTAGGGGTGTCACAATTGAGGTTTGATGTAGAAGATCACTAAACTAAATAGCAATGAAAGTAAACAAGCAAGATGAATTAAAAGGGATGTAAAGCATTGATAAAAAGCACTAGGGTGTCATGGGGTCATAGGGGATTCATGGGAATTGATCATACGAACATGTTCTCAAATTATAAGCAAGCAATTATTGTTGTGATGGATCAAGTTGGTTTATATCTTACAATCCTAGGAAAGTTTGGGTCCTGGGACCGAATCGATTAGATTGTACAACACCTACAAGTCGACTTAGTCTTCCCTACTCAACAACATGAATTGTCTAATGAGACTCGAGTTGGTTTATGTCTTACAAGTCTCATTGAAAAGATAGGTGATGGGTAAAAAATGCAAGGATTCATAGGCTCACATTTCATCAAACATAACATGTGCATGAGTTGAGATTACAACAAGCAAGCAAATAAACTATGAAAGCATATTAATTTAAGCATGAATCTTTCCCCATGTTGGTTTTCCCTAATTACCCATTAACCCTAGCTAAGGAACTACTCATTCATTATCATGTTGAACATGCTAGCAAGGTTATCAATCATACCAACAAAGTGAAACATGATGAATAAATGAAAGTGATTAAAAATAATTAAAGAGGGATTAAGAGAATTATACCTACTAATGATTTCAATAATAAAGCAAATAATAAAAGAAGTACTTGATGCTTGATTGAGAGGTTGTCAATCTCCCAATAATAACCCAAATAATCTTCAATTACCCAAAATAAAGGATGAACAAGAGAGAGATTAAGGAAATAAAACTTGTATTAAAACTTGATTAATTGTTGATTACAAGATTAAAGAGAGATTTGATTGATATTAACTACACTAAAGATTGCTAAGAAGAACATGCTCTTCTAATTAGACTAATGGGGTATTTATAGTGGGGATTAGGTGGATGAATTAGGGTTAACAAAGGGCTTAAATGACGATTAAGTCCCTACTTAAGGAAACGCCGGTCTTTTTGGAAAGACTCCGGTCTCTAGGGAGACTCCGGTCTCTAGAAAAAGATGTGCATCCTTCCTTGAAGCTTGAAGAAGATGAAATGGGTCTGCCTGAGAAACCGGGCGTCTTTAGCACGGGACGGGCGGATTTGGTGGTCTCTGCCCGGGCGTCTTCTGGGTCTTTTGCCCGGGTGTCTTGGGGAGGAGATGCACGGATTGTGGTGGTAGAGACGGGCGCCTTCTGGGGAAGACGCACGGATTGCTGTGCAGTCTCGTTTCTTCTTCTTTTCTTCTTTTTTCTTCATAGAATCCTTGGGGATTTCCTCGGGGATGCAAGGATCTTTTCTCATCATTGCCCATCTACTATAGTATGTACAAAGGCCTTCTAATCTTGTCTCTCCTTGATGCTTGGTCATTTAATTCAATCAATTTAGGCTCATTTTGCCATGAAAATGCAAGGTTTGCACTCCTTTCCTACCAAGGGATCAAAACCTCAAAGAATATGCAAAACAAAGAACTAAAGACAATAAATGACCCAAATATGCACCCAAAGCATGGGAACACGGCTAATTCGGGGACTAAATGTGCTCTAATTATAGTCACATCAAATATCCCCAAACCGAACCTTTGCTCGTCCCGAGTAAAGAGGTGACAAAGACTAGGACCATTATTTAAACTAACCTAATAACATAGCCGATATGAGACAATTAGCGGGTCTCACTCCGCCCCTTCAACTCACAACAAGACAACCATGAGGTAGGATGCCTTCTTGCAAGGCAAGGTGGGTCTTGCCAAAATGGCGACACATCCAAACATTAAGCAAACAAGATCAAGTAATGGATGCATCTACAAAAGAATAGCCACTTTTCTCATCTAAGTGGCGGAAATTATCTACAAGGGAAGCAAATCAAGGGTACACACTCCTTCATAGATGCAATTTCTTCAAACTACTAAGCCTAGAAGGATACCAATAAATCACCTCCAAATTGTGTCAAGCTAGTGTACCTTTGTCCTCAATCGTTAAATGCTTTTGTCAAGAATAGACTCCCTATGGTGTTAGAAACACTAGAGGATCGCGGAATTCCCCTTCTTGCCTAGACAAGAAGAAGGGTCATCCCCTCTCTACCATGCACAAAAATGGATACGATGGATAAAGGGATCAATAGATATTTGAGTTTGACTTTGGGAGTTTGCTTTTGTTTTTGTTTTTCCCCCCAATTTCTTGTGGCATTTGACATTTGACATTTGAGAACACTTTCTTTGCCATTTCTTTTTGATTTTTGGCATTTCAACACCTGACAACTTTCAACTTTTCTTTGCATTTCTCTTTGAACATTTTCAAAGTCACCCCATATGTAGTGAGGGTGGCTTATATTCGAAGCTTTAGGAGTTCTATTTTTGCTCCTCTTTTCATTTGATGCATTTTTGCAAACTTTCTTTCACTTTTAATTTCATTGAACTCAAATTGATTTCTTTTTGTGCCCATTCCATTTGATGACAAAAATTTGGTAGAACATGGATGATGGATAGATGCATGGTTTTAAGGGTCACCTTGGAATAAACGGTAGCCAAGAAGTTATCACACCACAAGGTACTCTTGACTAGGCCTTAATCCATGGGTCAAAGGATACTAGCTTGACACATCCTAGGGTGTTTTACAAGTATTCTAACAAGCAAAGTCTTAAGAAGAAAAAGCATCTACTAGGGCCTATATACACTTGTCAAGCTTCCCAAGTAGACGGTTTCGCAAAATTTTTCTAACATGCAAACTACATGCCATGATGCAACTACCATATAAACATCCTAATGCAAATGATTCTACCAACTAATATGACATATAAACTCAATGCAAGTCCTAAGTTCACATTGTTATACCGCATCAATCAAAATAAAGCCACATAGTCATTAACATAAAGAGGAAAAAGGAGATTGGAAAGATCATACCATGCGGTCTTCAATATCCTCATGTCTCGGATGTGGCGTAGTCGATCAATATGAACAAGGATAAAACAAACACAATATATACAACAATATATACATGACTACGCTACAAAGGAAATGAACTTGTTTTTGGTTTTTCAATTTTTCAATTTTTATGGTTTTTCAATTTTTTCAATTTTTTTGGATTTTTGAATAAAAGTTAAGTTAGAATTCCCCATCCCCACACTAATATGGGCATTGTCATGAATGGCCAAAATGATGGGAAATCATGCAAGCATGATGAATGAATTCTACTCTAAATGCAAGCTACGCTACATGATGCATGGTTTTTTTGTTTATGACGGAGAGCATAATTTAGATTACCTCCCGTTGCGTATGCATGTACTTCCCCAAACCGAGTTAGACATTATTTCTAATGTCCTAAAGTTGGGGTAGTTCATGCACACAAGATGCAATGCATGAAACTAAATTTGTCATTTTGGATTTTCAAAAGGTGGGAACAATGAAATTAGAACACCTCAATGGGGCCGAGGTGTTAGTCCTCTATGTTGCTAGGACTCAACCAACCATGATCAAGATAAAGTAAATAAAACAAAGAAAGAAGTAAGCAAACCTAAAGAGGGTAGGAGCCTCCAAAGCTTGCTAGTTTTCCACCATATCATCATTATCATCATCTTCCTCAATAGAAGTGGACTCATCACCACTTCCCTCTTCACTTTCTTGTTCACTTTTTTCATCATCCTCTTCTTCTTCTTCTTCACTAGCCTCTTCATCAATGCTATGAACAACCTCATCACCGACAACCTCATCGTCACCCGGAATCTCACCCCTAGATTCACTCGGAATGAAGACTTCCCTATTCGCCCAACTAGGCAAAGGACATGAAGGATCAAGTAGTCCTTGCCTAGCTAAATGAAGGAGGGGTGGATATTGGGCTAAGTAAGCATCTTCCCGATCCTTAAAAGCTTGCTTGTGCATCTCTTGCATAAGTAGAGTCATATAATCTTTGCTTGCTTCAACACCTTCGGGTTGAACTCTTGGTACTTGAAAGGATAGGGTGGTGTGACAATGGAAGAGGAGGGCATTTCAACTTCATTCCTTTGTTGTCGGATAATGTATTCGGCTTCTTTTGAGAGCGGAAGGAGGTAGTTGGTCCGATGGACACTCAAACGACAAATCTCAGAAGGCAAAGTAAAAGATCTAGCCTCATAGGTGAGCCACCCATACTTGGTGTCAAGAGGGTTATGGGTAACCCACTTGTACTTGTTAATCATAGCATCCATATCAATGAGATGACCCCCCTTTTTTGCCACATACTTGCTATCCTTGTTGAAAGGCTTGGTGAATTCCCTTCCAATATTTAAGGCCGACTCAAGAAGAACACAATCGATCTTGGTAAAGTGGTTGGTGTCTTTTCTTACAATGATGGTATTCCCTATGACCTTATGCCACACTCTAATGCCCGGATGGTGGACTAATAGAGCGCGACTAGCATGATAGCTCTCAAATTTCCTTCCGGAAATCACCTCCCAAAGAGGAGCGGGGTCATACTTTCCGGGATCCTTGAAATAACTATGTGAATCGCTAAGACCCAATGCTTTACCCAATTCTTCAAAGGTGATGCGCCTACTCACATTAGCTAGGCGGAACTCGATGTTTTCCATTGTCTCTACCTTAGTAACTTTCAAAGAACTCAAGAATTCTACGGTAAGCGAGGGGTATGTCAATTCTTTTGTTGCAAACAATTTTCCCAGCCCATGGCTTCAAAGAAGGCTTTAGTTTGCTCAAGGACACCAACCTTATCTAAGGCATCTTCACAAATAAACTTGGTGGATAGAAAGGCTTTTCTAGCATACTTGGTAAATGTTTCGCTATGGGAGTTAGAGATGAAAATTACCTCCGGATAGTTCGAAAGTTGAGCAATTTCCGGAGTTGTTTATGTTGTTGCTTCCAAGGGAGGTTGTTGTTGTTGCACTTCCAAGTTTGAGCTAGCTACCACCATAGCCAATGAGGCTTTATTTGCTTGAAGACTCTTTTGTCTTGTTGATAGTGCCTTTGCCTTAGGTGCCTTTGTTGCTCCTTTTGTCCTTACCATTGATGATTTAACCAAGAAAAGAGTGAAAATCTTCAATTTCCCAGTTTATCCAAATCGATTTTAAGGTGAAAGGATTTGCCTTTATAATTTCAAAAATCGACTCAAAGGTTGAAGTTTTTGGTGCTTGGTTTGATTTTTGTTGAAAGAGGAGTGATTAATTTTTGTTAGAAGGATGATTTTGATTTGATTTTGATGAATGTGGTTGAGGAAATCTTGTTTTTGTGATGGAGAGGATGAGGGTTTTGAGTTTTGGGGTTTATGGGTAGTGTTTTGAATGAAGAAATGAAGAAATGAATGAGGGATGGGGTTTATAAAAGACCCAAAAAAATTTGAATTGCAGGGGAAGACGGGCGTCTTTCCTTAGGGACGCTTGGATTCTGCTTGTTTCGGCTTCATAGTTCTCGCCTAAAGACGGGCGTCTTTCAGTAAAGATGCTCAGATTGTTCAACTGGGGGACGGGCGTCTTCTGCTGAATACGGGCGGATTCTCTTCCAGTGAGATTTCTTGTTTTTCCCAGCCAAACAGACGGGCGTCTTTCCTTGCAGGACGAGCGTCTTTCTGAGGACGGGCGTCTTCTCTTGCAGGACGCTCGGATTTATCAACAGTCCCAAAATTTCAAAATTTCAGTTCAGATTGACGGGCGGATTCTTACAAAGACGCCTGGATTGCCTGAAGACGGCGGATTCCCTTGAAAACGCTCGGATTCTCCCTGTTTTACCCGGATTCAGTTCCATCCGTGTACTTGCATATCCCTTGTCATTTTTCATTCTTCAAAATCCCGTGTTCTTCATTGTGGGGGCACTACTAAGGCATGAATAGCCTAGGCAATTGCTATCCCCACACTAAGCTAAAGCACTACATATCAATTGAATCATTAGTCCCTCCCTCACTTCTCTCAAAAATGATAATTATCTTGATCAAAGCATAAGAATCCAAGAATGACAAAAATGCAATGTAAGAATTAAAATGCGAGTTAGGGAGTTAGAAATATTTACAAATGGTGGTTTAGGGAGGACTCCACCAAACTCTCATCCTTAGTGAGATGTCATGGGGGTATGTCCAAGGTGTTGTTGATGTTGCTCAACACCTTGAAGAAGTAATCAAAAGCTTGTTAATTATCATGATAAAGATCTTCAATAGGACTTTGCCCTTGTTCTCGGTCTTGATCGATAGCATTACCAATATAGGGATTGAAAATCCCTTCAAACTCGTTGTCCCAAAGACCACAAACTTCATCCACTTGATCACTAAAGATCTCTTGAGTTGATGGAGACAACACTCCCATTTTCTTGTCTTGGCCAATGAGGCCATCCTCTTCATTGCTCGACTTTGGTGAGCTTTTCAAACTCTCTTTGTTACAATTAACTTGCTCTTTGAATGGAGCATCTTTAATTTTCTTCTTCCATTGGAATTCCGACTTCTTCCTATCATCCTTCCGGCTATAATGATCAACCATAAAACATGGTTCATGCAAACGGGGAGCTCTCATGGTCTTGTCAAGATTGAAAGCTATGCTCTCATCTCCTACTTCTAGAGTGAGCTCTCCATGATTCACATCAATCACCGCACCCGCGGTGTGTAAGAAAGGTCTTCCTAGAATGATTGGAATGTTGGAGTCTTCTTCCATGTCAACAATGACAAAGTCCACCGGGATGAAAAATTTCCCAATTCTTACGGGAACATCTTCCCATATCCCTAATGGTGTCTTCGTCGATCTATCTGCCATTTGGAGTGTGATATTGGTGCATTTAAGCTCTCCCATCCCCAACCTTTTACTCACCGAGTACGGCATAACACTCACACTAGCGCCTAGATCACATAAGGCTTTGTTGATCGTGGTGTCGCCAATGGTACACGGAATTGAGAAGCTTCCCGGATCTTTGAGTTTTGGAGGTGAACTCCCTTGAAGTATTGCACTACTCACCTTAGTGAAGGCGATAGTCTCAAGCTTCCGGATCGACTTCTTCTTTGTGAGGATGTCTTTCATGTATTTTGCATAGGCCGGCACGTGATTGATTAATTCCGTGAAAGGAATTGAGACTTCCAAGTTCTTCACAATTTCCATAAATTTTCCAAGTTGGTCATCAAATTTGGGCTTGGATTGACGACTTGGAAAAGGAAGTCTAATCACAATGGGCTCCTTCTCCTTGACCTTGTCTTCATTTTTCTTTGAAATTTCTTCTTTTGATGGTTCTCCATCCTTGGAGTTTTGCACAATTTCTTCTTTATCACTAGCTTCCACAACTTCATCCTCAACTTGCTTCTTCGGTGCTTCATACCTTATACCACTCCTCAAGTGAATGGCACTAACCATTTCATGTCTTGGGGGATTACTTTGAGGTGGTAATTGCCCCTTTTGTCTTTGTGAGCTTGAAGATGCTAGTTGAGTCAATTGGGTTTCCAACATTTTGGTGTGAGCTAGGATGTTGTTGATGGTGGTTTCCTTTGCTTGACTATCCTTTTGCATTTGAGTGAAAAACTCTTGTTGATTCTTTTGCATTTGAAGGACCGCTTTTTGAACATCAAAACCTTGGTCATTTTGTTGATTGTATGGAGATTGATTTTGGTAACCTTGGTTTTGGTTGTAAAAGGGTCTTTGATTTTGGTTTCTCATGGGAGGTGGGGTGTATGTTGTTTGAGGTTTTTGAACATTTTGGCTTTTGTATAAGAGATTTGGATGGAATTTGGTGTTTTCATTGTAATAGTTTGAATAAGGGGTACCACTCTTGTATGCTTGGAAAGCATTCACTTGTTCATTTGTTCCCCTACATTCACTTTGGTCATGTCCCAAAGTTCCACAATTCTCACATATCCCACTTGGGACTGATGAAGATGCCGTCATGGCATTAACATGATGCTTTGCTGATTTTGAGGCTTCTTCAAGTCTAGCCATAGCTTTTTCAAACTTCAAATTTATAGTATCAATGTGAGCACTAAGTTGAGCACCCAATTGAGTAATGGAGTCCACTTCATGCTTTCCTCCTCTAGTAGCCTTGCGAGGTCTACTATATTGTGAGTTATGGACCGCCTTTTCCTCAATTTTGTTCCACGTTTGATTGTCATCAACTTCGGTGAACATTCCATTTGATCCCATGTTGAGAATGTTCCTTGAATCTTCATAAAAACCGTTCCAAAATTGTGGTACCAAGAACCACTCGCTAAGTCCATGGTGAGGACATGAGCGACAAATCCCCTTAAACCGCTCCCAAGCTTCATACAAAAATTCTTCATCCCTTTGCTTAAAGCCCGTGATTTGAGCTCTTAGCATGTTAGTCTTTTCCGGTGGATAGAACTTTTTGTAGAAATGTTGAGCCAACTTCTTCCAAGAATCAATTCCGAGAGTAGCCTTATCAAGGCCTTTCAACCATTGTTTCGCGGTGCCAATTAGAGAAAAAGGAAATAAGACCCATCGTATTTGGTCTTGAGTTACACCGGTTTGAGAAATTGCATCACAATAGTCACAAAAAGTCTCCAAATGAGAATGAGGGTCTTCACTAGGCATCCCCCCAAATTAGCTTCTTTCGACTAATTGGATAAATGCGGATTTGGCAATAAAATTTCCGGTTAGATGTTGTGGTGTGGGAGTACCATTGGGTAGGTTCTCCTCGGTGGGTACGGAATGTGATGAAAAATTAGGCATTGTGGGTTGATTTTGTGTTGGGTTCTCCTCACCTTCTCTTGCAAAAGGGTTGATGAACTCAATAGTATTTGGTTGAATATCTACAACCTCACCAATACCTCTCAAAGTTCTCCTAGCAAGTCTTCTATTGGTTGTCAAAGTTCTTTCAATTTCACGATCAAAGGGTAACAAGTCACCTTGTGACCTTCTAGACATGCAAAATATCAAACAACTCGAAAAAAATTAGAACAAACCTTGAGGAGTTTTACTTCCCCAAGGCAAAAAAATACACAACTAATAACAATATAAGAAAATCTAAATCAAGTTAACACCGTCCCCGGCAACGGCGCCACTTTTGGTCGGGATATTTTTACTAAATCTTTCGGTTACTTGTCGTTAGGCGCACCTAGACCAAAACACAATTTATAACTTCAAAAACAACTCTACAATTAGTAAAGAGGCAAGTAAAGGTCGGATCCCAAGGGACGGGAATTGAGATGAGATTTCTATTGCAACTAGTGGTGTCTTAGGGGTGTCACAATGGAGGTTTGATGTAGAAGATCACTAAACTAAATAGCAATGAAAGTAAACAAGCAAGATGAATTAAAAGGGATGTAAACAATTGATAAAAAGCACTAGGGTGTCATGGGGTCATAGGGGATTCATCGGAATTGATCATACGAACATGTTCTCAAATTATAAGCAAGCAATTATTGTTGTGATGGATCGAGTTGGTTTATATCTTACAATCCTAGGAAAGTTTGGGTCCCGGAGCCGAATTGATTAGATTGTACAACACCTACAAGTCAACTTAGTCTTCCCTACTCAACAACATGCATGGTCTAATGAGACTCGAGTTGGTTTATGTCTTACAAGTCTCATTGAAAAGATAGGTGATGGGTAAAAAATGCAAGGATTCATAGGCTCACATTTCATCAAACATAACATGTGCATGAGTTGAGATCACAACAAGCAAGCAAATAAACTATGAAAGCATATTAATTTAAGCATGAATCATTCCCCATGTTGGTTTCCCCTAATTACCCATTAACCCTAGCTAAGGAACTACTCACTCATTATCATGTTGAACATGCTAGCAAGGTTGTCAATCATACCAACAAAGTGAAACATGATGAATAAATGAAAGTGATTAACAATAACTAAAGAGGAATTAAGAGAATTATACCTATTAATGATTCCAATAATAAAGCAAAGAATAAAAGAAGTACTTGATGCTTGATTGAGAGGTTGTCAATCTCCCAATAATAACACAAATAATCTTCAATTACCCAAAATAAAGGATGAACAAGAGAGAGATTAAGGAAATAAAACTTGTATTAAAACTTGATTAATTGTTGATTACAAGATTAAAGAGAGATTTGATTGATATTAACTACACTAAAGATTGCTAAGAAGAACATGCTCTTCTAATTAGACTAATGGGGTATTTATAGTGGGGATTAGGTGGATGAATTAGGGTTAACTAAGGGCTTATATGACGATTAAGTCCCTACTTAAGGAAACGCCGGTCTTTTTGGAAATACTCCAGTCTCTAGGGAGACTACGGTCTCTAGAAAAAGATGTGCATCCTTCCTTGAAGCTTGAAGAAGACGAAATGGGTCTGCCTGAGAATCCGGGCGTCTTTAGCACGGGAAGGGCGGATTTGGTGGTCTCTGCCCGGGCGTCTTGGAGTGAAGACGGGCGTCTTCTGGGTCTTTTGCCCGGGCGTCTTGCGGAGAAGACGCACGGATTGTGGTGGTGGAGACGGGCGTCTTCTGGGGAAGACGCACGGATTGCTGTGCAGTCTCGTTTCTTCTTCTTTTCTTCCTTTTTCTTCATAGAACCCTTGGGGATTTCCTCGGGGATGCAAAAATCTTTTCTCATCATTCCCCATCTACTATAGTATGTACAAAGGCATTCTAATCTTGTCTCTCCTTGATGCTTGGTCATTGAATTCAATCAATTTAGCCTCATTTTGCCATGAAAATGCAAGGTTTGCACTCCTTTCCTACCAAGGGATCAAAACCTCAAAGAATATGCAAAACAAAGAACTAAAGACAATAAATGACCCAAATATGCACTAAAAAGCACGGGAACAAGGCTAATTCGAGGACTAAATGTGCTCTAATTATGGTCACATCAGTTATAATGCAACTAAGTGATATCATGATGCTAAATCCACTTACCCAATCACAAGATATGATGAACACCCAACATTAGTAAGCAACCAAACCCTAATTACTTACTTACTCATGTTATCATGCAACTACCACATGTATTATGTAATTCATAACAACTAATGCAAAAGAAAACACTCATATTATCAAAGCTAAGTAGGGAAACCCTGCCTCTTGCAAATATTCAAGTAACTAGGCAACCAAGCAAGAAGGACTCCTCAGTGAAGTCTCCTCCTACACAATTAACGACTAACTATCACAACCAAATACTACAACAATAGTAATACTAATTAACCCCTCAATTAACCCACTTAATTAGTCAAAACCCTAATTAAAATCCCGCAAGATATCAAAAAAATGAATTAGGGTTTAGTAATTAAAGAATAAAGGAAAAAGAGTGAGTATATACTTGCAAGTGTAAACAAATGACAAAGGATGTGAATTGGAGGACAAATCTTCAAAGGTATGGCTAGCATCTTGAGTGGATAAGATATGGGAGGGTTTTACGGAATTTTGAGAGATAAGGGATTATAGGGTTTATGGGAAGTGACTGGAAAAATCTGAAAAGAGAGCTTAAGTATTAAGGCCCAACAAACAAGGCCCAAATATACACCGGCACTCAATTAAGTATACAGGTCCAGACCAATTTTCACTCGGCCGAGTGACTCGATATCAGGAGCTTGTCTAAAGTGTACTCGGTCCGTCTACTCGGTCGAGCAGACTTTCCACTCGGTCGAGTACTCAGCTGTACTCGGCTGAGTGCGCTACTATAATAAATGGCGTATTACATTTTTAATGAGTGGGGGTTAGGTAGGACTTAAGAGTATGCGTAGAAATTAAATGTTTTTTTTTTATTTTTTTTAGTGTAAAATATTGGATAATAATTAATCTCGGATTGTTTTTACAATCGACGATATTAATGAATGTCGTATCATTTTTTAATACTCGTCAATATTATAAAAATTTTAATTTTGCTTAACTTTTCTGAACTTAATTGTTTTGAACTGAACTTAATTTTGCTGAGGCTGAACTTAATTTTGCTGAGGCTGAACTTAATTTTGCTGAAATTTTCTGAACTTAACTTATAGGAACTTAACTTTTCTGAACTTACCATAATTTTGCTGAACATCAGTATCGACTACATCCAAGGGTTGAGGCATAATTGTCCATTGCCTATACACTTTACAAATGGGAAAGGTTGTTGTGTCTATGATTCCCTGATCATACCCCACTTAGAACTCAATTTTAACTCTTTTTCTTCACCTCATCATCAACACAATTCCGAACAAGAGGAATATTCAATGGTGCTAGTATGTCTTGAAAGGACATTCGGTGAAGATAGGCTAGTAACAACACCAAGACACTACTATTAACAGCAGTTTAAGATGTATTCCCAAAATACCTCCTTACCGATGTACATAGTCTATCCAAAACAAAGGAGCACCAATCCAATCGAGGCAAATGGGAAACGTCTTCTAAGTCTTTAAAAAGTAACTTGTCAACTTTTCGTTCAGAGTTCGGTGATAAGAAGCTTGAAACGGAAAACAAAATAAACAAACCCTTAAAGACATCACCACCATTCTCGTCCTCACTAAAGGCGTTAACAACCTTATCGAATAAAAGGTCTTCCTCCTTTGACACCTTAAGTACATCCATCCATTTTTTAACTAAATAAGCATCTTTAGTCTGTCCTTTTCCGTGGTGTGTTAGTGCCTCTATTTTTTGGTTAGGATATATTGGAATTCCCAAAATGTCATGAACAACATCGGGCGTAATATAGTACATGTTACCATTTCCCAAACTTTGAAGTCAATTATGCGGGTTAAAGTTCTAGACTAACCAAGAAACGATGCCTAAAGGAAGTGTCTTCAATTTCATCATCAACAACCCACCAAAACCTAGATCTTTTACATCCTCAATTTGACGGCTAGTTAGATCGTTCACTGCCATTTTGAAATAATTTGGATTACACTTGGTGGCAAAGTTTTTCTGTATACTAAAAAGGGAAAATAAAAATTAACATCTTATAATAAATCGGCATATTAAAAATTAATACAATGTATAATCAAGTTAGACTACCTACACAATTAATTTTAAAACTGATTATTTAACTGTATAAACCTGAGCTTTACAGTAGTAAATGAATCATAATGTCTGAAACCCAATTATTCTAAATTGGAACACAGACACGCACTTACATAAATGATCATACACAAACAAACACATAAATAAGCGGTGCAAGTCAATGAAGGCACTTACACTGCATCTGGTGTTGTTGATGACAGTATAAGACAAAATTGTTGCTTAATCCTATTGCGAGGTATATGTGTAGACCCTTTACCACTGATCATTTCATTGTTATCCTTTGTCGAACATTCTTCTAGTTCTTTGTCTGTGTGTGCTAATAAGTGAACTTGACATTGCAATATCTTGTACACCTATGAAATCAAAACAAGTACATTAAAAATAGCAATTATTGATATATCAATACACTAACAACGAAACATTATTTCTTATAGATGTTTAGACGTGATCGTTTCCTTGAAATCAAACCCCACATTCCTACCATTTCTAAAATGTTTCAACACATTTTAAGTGAATACGAGTCCAGATAATTAATAAAAGCTCAGTAACTAAAAGCCGTTTATAAAACGTGCTCTAATAATTGAGAATGAACAGAAATTATTGAATTATTGTGGGCATTAAAATTGAACTACAATTGAGTTTAAACTTCACTGAAACTCTTTTCGACAAGGAATACCAAAATCTTGTCAAACACTTCCTGCAAATCAATTTTACCAGAACTGGACATTCCGTTCATAAATTCAACCTTAAAATCAAGCTTTTTCCCCATCAATTTCAACCACCTGCAGCAATCATCGAATCCCCGTCCTTTACTCCCTCCTCATACTCCTTGAAAAAATCATTCACATCACGCTTAAGAAAAACCATTATTACTAAAGTGCATTGTCAAAGACGGTACCTTTGCACCAAATGAACCTCATGCATATAGCAAATAGAAGAAAAAATGTATGTAAAACAATTAAAAAAAACTTGCTTGATGAGTTTCTCCTTTCGCGACATTGTTGTGATTGGTAAAAGGTTATGAAGTTGCAGAGATGAAGAACGCCAAGTGAAAGTGATGAACAATTGTGCCTGATGACAATAAAAGAATTTTTCTATTTGGGAGATAAACGGTTAAGCAACTATCAGGGTTAGTCGTTGGTTTATTTTAGGGAAGAACAATTATTTTACAGTTAGCTTTGAAATATGTATTACGTTTAAATTATTTTTTTTAAATATGATTTTTTTGGCCTTTTACAAATTGGGATGGTCTTATGCTATGAGACTGCCCTATACAACAATTTGTGTTTTCTTTTGCATATACGATTCGGTTTTATATGGATTTGAGGCAAGTAAGAGAACAAATAAGTCGGTAAAGCGCTCTATCATGTGTTTAACACTATTGCATTCAGGGCTTGAACCCAAAACCGCCTCTGATTGAGTTAAAATAACCCTTACGGAAATATTGTGAAGCATATCAGCGTACAAGCTTAAGTGCTAGTTAACGGTGGAAAGTTTCACATCCTTAGGGAGAGAAAGGACGCGGATAATGACATTGACCGTCTAAAGGTTTTTATTACTAGACATGGACGAGAAGTGGTGTGGCCGGGTTCAAATATCCAAGCTGAATGACTCCGCCTTTTCTGAAAATAAACCGACCATTTTGATGTTTGACAAATTATGTATTGAGAGATAACATATAGTCGTACAAAACAATTATTAACATCATTCAATAAAAATGTCCTCCACTAGTCCACTTTCCCTACACGAACATAGGTTCGTACCCTTCGAACGCGCCCACCGTGCCTTCCAATATCACAATCATTGCAAGACGCGAGTCCATAAATCTTGCACCACCTTGCACCTAAAATTATTTCTCCATCAATTTTCTCCTCGACTTCTCCACACATATCTATATATAAAATCGGATTGCACTGTCTGTCCAAATTTAAACACAATACCAAACAATATGAGAAACCATACTCGCTACAATAACATTCTTTCCAACATAAAACACAATCCTAACAATGTGCGACTATTAACCGCGGCATTGCTTAGTTTCACTGCCGGAGCATTGTTAATGTTTGTCGTAACAAATAAGAATTCGGCATCAAGTCCACTTTGGTACGACCCGGTATCCACAACCTCGACCTCAACGACAATCCAACAAGAAGCGATCCTACATTATGCTACGTCAGAGATTGTCCCGTAATAGAGCCTACACGAGATCATGCAGTCATTTAATGTACTATGTACGACGGCCCCATGTAATTTTCTAGTATTTGAGTTGGGTTACGACTCACTTATGTGGGCCGCATTCAACCCGAATGGTACCACTCTTTTCTTAGAAGAGTCGAATGAGTGGGTTACATCAATACTTAAGGACGCACCCTGTTTGCATGCCAAGACGGTGTCGTATCGTACCCATCTTAAAAATGCTAACTGGCTACGGGAGACTTACGAGGATAATCCCGATTGTCGGCTTAGTAAGGGGTTGAAAGGTAACACGGGGTGCCCGTTAGCGTTGGAGAGTTTACCGGATGAAGTGTATGAAAGGGAATGGGACGTGATCATGATCATGATTGACGCTCCTAGGGGGTGGGAATCCGATCACCCAGGGCGAATGGCCGTGATTTATTCCATGGCCGTGATGGCGCGTGCAAGAACACGTCCTGGAAATACACACGTGTACTTGCATGATGTGAATAGACAAGTGGAGAAGACATTTGGGATGGAATTTTTGTGTGAAAAGTATAAGATTGGAGGTGTTGGGAAATTATGGCACTTTGAAATCCCTCCGGTTCGAGATGATGTAGGTGATGATGCCACATCTTGTTAAATACTCCATATTTTATTTTATTTTGAATTTTGAATTTTTATATGTTAAGACGGACTTTTCGTTCAATATGAGAGGTCTTACATTTATGTTATAATTCAAAGACCGTCTAACATGAGATTGTGTGAGACGTTTTGTCGAGAAGAAACCACAGTTCATTACTGCTGACCGCTGTCATTAGAAAAAAAATTTGTAGTTCATTGTTCAATCATTTGAATAAAATAATGTTTTTCCATCACCCACATATTGAAGGTAATGTTGATGTGAGAACAGTGCAGAGAATTATTTGTGATTTATAAGACATACCAACTTTCAACTCCGAGCAATATAAAGAAACGCAATCACGTAGAGTCAAACCAGGGGCGGCTAAGGCCCAGTTCAGGCTGAGCCTAAGAACCGGGCCTCGAACTTGGGAGCCTCACTACATAGACTTAAGAATATCACAAAATCTCATTGAAGACGGCCATATCCGTCACAAACTTGTGATGAATACCGTTTCCTCTCACAAAATACCCATTGAGAGGTGAGTGGGAAGCACATGGGGGGTGCCCCCCTTGTCCCCTCTCCCTTTTTGTGAGAGGTATTCAGCTTGTGATGAGATTCAAGCAAGATGCTTTGTAAGAATATATACTGTAAACATTGATATATTATTGTCAATAGAATTGGGTCTAGTGGTTCATTGGTAATTGGTAAGATTCTCCTAGTAGCATTCAATCAAGTCAAATTTTCACTTATGATTCTTCACTTTTTTTTAATTCATTCTTGTTTACGTTATTGTCACGTTCTTTTCGTCTTTTCATTATTTTTCTTTGTTACCCAATTATAAAATATCTTTCAAAGAGTTATACTCTCTGTACCCATTTTCATATAAATACGAGTTAAGAAAACATTATTTGCGTATTTAACACATATTAAATATATATATTTCTTCAAAGAGATGAGTGTTATCATAAATCGTTAAAAATGTTTTCCACCAGGTATCATTTTAGATTTATTCATATTATGAGTTTCAAAACTTTTTTGCGCAATAGGTAGTATGTTAATAGAGTGGATAAGGGCACCAGTTTTGCCTAATAAATAGAGAGAATTGTACTGATGTGAGCCTTTTTGGATGTATTTATTTACGTTTTCGGCAAGCATTTCTATGAGCTTAACTATTTCGCTTTATTCCCTCCCTTATTTGCTACTTTGGTACGTTTCGTGTCCTTTGCAGGTTCGAGACACATTTATGCATTTATAGGCCAAACTCGTTCCAATGGAGCAAGAGGAAAGTCAAGAGGAGTTTAGACGAGCTTAATGGATGCAATTTGGAAGGATTTTGAGCTTTGGTTATTAAATAACGCGCTTTGTCTATCGATCAAATGCTCTTGTCGATCGACAACCTTGCCATCTACCCGACGCAGCATCAATGAGTTAGAGGATCAATCAGCCTGTCGTTTGACATCAATCGAGGCCGTCCTACCGGCACAAACTGGTCATTCGACTTGTGCTCTGTTTTGGTTGGCCACCCTCTATTTCATATTGTTATTCAAACTAGCTGCCATTGTCGTCTTAATTTGCTGCTCTTGTCGTCCGACCAACAACCATCAAGCATGTCCTACCTTTCTCAAGGTAGTCGTCCTACCTGGATCAACATGGCGACTTCATTGCAGCCTAAGTCGAGCTACACCAAGCATCAGGTCGTTCGACCATGCTCATTCAAGTCGCTTGAGCAGCCTTTACTTCTTCTTTTTGCTTGACACAGTAACAATCGCCTTGGATCTCTTCTTCCCCTTAACGTCGGACCTCTGTTCATGTCGTTCCAGGTCGTTCGACCTGGTCATAGCAGCTATGTCATCCTACTTTGCTGATATTGTCGCTCGACATGAGTTTAGTTTTGCTAGATTGCAGCTTTTACATCGTTTTAAGTCGTTTAGCTTTATTTCTTTTTGGGCTTCTACTATAAAAGCTCCCTTATAATCTTTAATTTGGTTACGCTTCTTTATTCTACGATTCCCTCGGTAAGCTTTAGACCATGTAATTCCTCTACAACTTTTAGATCTGGATATTGCTCAACTCGGATTTATTCGGTAATTTTAATTATTCTTTTCCCTTTATTCATCTTTGCAACTTTAAATTATTTCTCCTTTATTATTGTTTGTTTAGTTTATGTTTAATAATTTTCCAATTAATTTCATTATGAATTCATTCCCTTTATCATTTAATTAAATTATTATCGCAAAATTAATTATGAGTAGGTAAATTCCCATGTGCTAGGATTTAGGGGAGCCATGGATTGAGACGGTATTATTTGGGTGATTGGATTTGTAATACTACGGCCATCACACGAGTATAGGCATGGCACCGTTCGAGGCTTTATATGGGAGGAGATGTAGGAGTTCGATTTGCTGGGATGATAGAGCTGAGGTAGTGTTTTTGGGACCAGAGATGGTTGAACAGGTTAAGCTGATTAGACAAAAGATGAAAGCGGCCCAGGATCGACAAAAGAGTTATGCAGATTTACATCGTCGTGACATAGAGTTTCAGGTTGGGGATAAGGTTCTTTTGAAAGAGTCTCTTATGCGTGGGGTCATGAGATTTGGGAAGAAAGCGAAGCTGAGCCAGAAGTTTATCAGACCATATGATATTTTGGATCGTGTGGGTGAGGTTGCTTACCGGTTAGCCTTACCAGCTGCTTTGGATAGAGTGCATAATGTGTTTCATATGTCTTAGCTGCGGAAGTATGTGAGTGATCCTTCACATGTGTTAGTTGTCGAGAACATCGAGTTGGATGAGTCCTTGTCTTATCTTGAGGTGCCGAAACAGATTCTTGATCGCAAGGTTAGGAAAACTAGACATGGGGAAACAGTGTTGCTTAAGGTTCTTTGGTCTAACCATGAGGTTCAGGAGGCTACTTGGGAGGCGGAGGAGGCTATGAGGGAGCGGTATCCGTCTCTTTTTGATCAGGTATGTGTGGTTACGGGGATGTAACCATGTTTATTTTAGGGGGGTAGGAGATGGTCGCATAGAGTTTTTGCATGTTTTATGTTGGTTTAGTAAAGTTAGTAGTTGTCTAGAGTCGGGTTGAGTGTTATTATGAGTGGTCTGTTTTGGGTGTTGTTTTGAGTTTTGGTTATTTTGTTGTGCGGAGGGAAGTTAGTATGTTTTTTTTTGTTTATGGGTTGAACTTCAGGGACGAAGTTCTTTTTAAAGAGGGAAGACTGTAATACTACGGTTTTATGTGTCTTTGGGTACTCTATCGAATGGGACTTACTCTGTCGAGTAAGTAGTTTTTGACGCAAAACAGTAGGCTGCCTGTAGGGTACTCGATCGAGTAAGTTGGGGACTCGATCGAGTAAGGGGCACTCGATCGAGTAAGTCACTTACTCGATCAAGTAAGTGTGTTTTACGGGCTGAGTTTGACGAGTTTTGTTAATAATACGAGATTAATATAAAAAGGGTTTGTCATTATTTCTTAAGCATCTTTTCAACACCCTAAACATTTCAAGAGACGATTAGAGGTTACGTGCTTTGCATCTCTCGGATTATTGGCAAACCCCTAAGCTAAGTTCATCGGATCATCTCGTTCTTTACATCGTTGTGATCATCGTGTCACGGGTAAGTTCCTTGTATAATTTATGTTGTGTTTCGTTAAGTTTCATTAAAACCCTAATTGGGTATTGTTGGGGGTTTTGGGTGATTCCTATGGTTGTGGTGGTAATTGTATGTATACATGTTATAGGAGGAGGATTCGTTGAGGAGAGATTCTGATTAGCTGCTAGATCGTATGTGGTGATTGCTATTTCAGGTAAGGTTTCCCTACTCAGTATTGGTTACATAGTATTATTGGTGATTGTTGTTGTTGTTGTTGATTCTTTATCGTGTTGGCATTGGTTTTGGTAATTGGTGTTTGTATAAGGTGATTGTTGTATAACTGTCTGTGATCTTCGGGGTGTGTCCCTGGCTGAGTAGAGTCACTTGCGAGAGTGGCTTCACGCCCTTAATTTGCCTTCTGTGGAACCCGCCACAGAAGGGATGTGCACATTAATGAACATGGGTTTATCGCTCGGATGAGATGAGCGGGGCTTAGGTG
Source organism: Silene latifolia (assembly GCF_048544455.1). Classification (NCBI taxonomy): domain Eukaryota; kingdom Viridiplantae; phylum Streptophyta; class Magnoliopsida; order Caryophyllales; family Caryophyllaceae; genus Silene; species Silene latifolia. The sequence goes on from NC_133538.1 coordinate 98,083,877, forward strand.
GGAATGGATGCGATCCCCCACTAGCGGCGAGGAGTACTTGTTGTGATGGGTACTCTGGCAGGACTACATAATCCGTGTGTAGTCAGGTGTGTGGAGGTGAGATGGAGTTGTGCTGATTGAGTTGTTTGTAGTATTTTTTTTCTTTGCAACTGTTGTTTTATGTAATCAGTACTGACCCCGTTTAATTGTTTTAAAAACTATGGTGATCCATTCGGGGGTGGTGAGCAGTTGTTGAGCAGGTATGATGGCTTACGCAAGGGATAGCTGGGATGGAGTCATCGCATGTCGTAGAGTCTTCCGCTGTGTCATGAACTAGTTGCTTTTAGTCGTTTGGACTTTGAGAACATTTGCATTTCTTTTATCAGTTTGGATTTGATTTGTATCACTTAAACTTTATTATTAATTAAGTACGTTTCGTTATTGTCCATTTGATTATCCTTGCCTCGGGTAACCGAGATGGTAGCGTTCTCATACCTTAAGTTGTCCTGCTAAGGCACTTGGAGTATGGGGGTGTTACAAGATTAGTCGTTTTATTTGATCTATGTTGTTAATTGTGACATTTAATTATAATTAATTGATTAAGTCGACGTAATTGATTAGTTGAAATGGTAAACCCCGACCTAAGATCGAAAGCCTGTTGAGGATTAGACCTGTCACACACACTAGAGTGCCCTAGTAAGTTGCAAGAGCCCGCTAGAAGCATTCTAAGACAAATAGCGGACCAGGAGGACCTTTTCATTGCCCTATAGACCGATAATTGAGACTGACCTTTACCCGTATCTTTGACCCGTAATAATCCATGGTGAACTGATGTCCTAGCTCCTTTCTCCTTGAATTTTTTCGACTCAAATTCTCTTTTTAATCCTTTTATTTTATTGCTTTAGTTTAGTAAAAATCAAACAAACCCTATTTAGTTACTTAGACAGACTCGAATAGCAAATAGAACATATACAGCCTCCCTACGGATACGACTTCCCGACTTCCTTTATTATGTGTGCGATTAGCTTATAAAATTTTAGCGCCTTTGCCGGGAAGGCTGATGCGTGTCCTAAATATGATGTTTTACACCCTATTTTACAAGCATTTCAGAGCTCAATTATGTAGTATATGTTACTACTTTCCCTATTTCTGTCTACTTTCGTATTTTTGTGTAATATTGCAGAAATGGAAGAATGCAGCGGAAAATTAGCCAAATCCGTCCCAGAGTACTAGGCATAGGACCTGGTGTGAAGTAAAGACTCGGGAGGCGAACTTGGTGCGCGTATCGAGGCCTGAAAGACAAATTTACGAGGCTTTTGGAGCAAAGTACCTAATGAAGCAGTCGATCGACTGATGCCCTTAGTCGATCGACCAGAGCACGATTCCTAAATCAAATCAGAAGCTACTGTACATCGGAGCTTGGTCGATCGACTGGTCTTATTGGTCGATCGACCGCACAGCGACTCTGACGCAAATCAAAGACGAGAGTTAGAAGCCCAATTGTAATTAGGTTTTTAGGAATAAGAGTCACGCTATACTCCTATATAACGTGAACCTATGTTTCAGAACAAGGATCGAATTTTTAGGATTCAATATCAAGTTTTTAGCATCAGATTCCATAGATTAAATTTAGTTAATAAACATTCAATACAATTAGCTTTATTTTCGTTAATAAAGTTCGTGCTTTCGGATTCTTCTTCTTGCTTTCATTCGGTAATTCTGATTCCTTGATTTCAGTTTGCTTTTATTCATTCATAAATTAGGATTGCATAGAGTAGTTTTCCAAGGCCTTATTTCGTTTATGCATCTTATTTACTTAGTTTATTTAATCATGCATCCAATTTCGTTAATTGTTAATTTCGTTGTTGTTATAAATTCTATCATGAGTAGCTAAACCCTTCGTGCTAAGATGTAGGGGACCTGTAGTGTAGGCGGCGTAGATTTCGTAAAACCTGATTCGGGTCTTGGTCGATCGATTGAGCCTGTTGGTCGATCGACCGCTTTACGTAAGATCAGCTCCGTTTTAATTGATTAATTTGCTTAATTCAATAAATCGAGTGCACGCGACTAGTTGAATACTTAGTAATTGACCGACCCATTAGATCGAAAGGTAGGGGATGGAATTAGACTACCAATTGAAACGACTAAGTTATACTGAGATCGAAATATAGGTACAATTTAGGCTTTTAAGAATCACTTTTCAGGGCGAGAGTCAGTACTAGTGATACTTAGGGACTCGTAGCTAGATCGAAAGATGCTATCTGTTAAGAATGGACCGAGAGGACTTCTTAGTTTCCCGCTTACGTGATTATTTCAGATTTACCTAGGATAATGTCGTCGAAACTACAGTGAACCGACCATCTTAGCATTCTTTTAATATTTGATTTCATCTATTTTCTTTAATTGCTCATTTATTTGCTTTAGTTTAGTTTTAATTTTATTGCCTTTGGTTATAGAATCATTCAAATCAAACCTCCCAAAACTGTTACTTTAGACTTAAATTAGACAACTTTAAATTGCTTGCCTCCTTGTGGTTCGACCCTGACTGCCACTATCTATAGTAGTAGTTTGGATTATAAATTTTATTTTTGATACTGTAGGACGGTATCAAATTTTGGCGTCGTTGCCGGGAAGGCAATTGTTTAATTTTTAGTTGTTTTTAGTTTAGTCTTTTTCTTAGTTTAAGGAACATTTGTTCCTTAAACTGTTCTCATATTCTACTTGTAGTTTTATCTTATGCGCAGGTCACAGGGTGGTGAATTACTACCGTTAGATCCTGAGATCGGGAAGACTATGCGTGAGTTGAGATGATCATCTAGAGTATTGCCGACAGAGGAAGAGCTGAGTACTCTGTCCAGTTATTACGCGAACGAGTTATTTGAGGAGGATCCACCTTCATCTCCTATTTCTACTTATTCAGCTCAGACCGTTACATCTCCAGATATGGCTGAAGAAGCAAGTGTAGCCACTCATTCTGAGCCAAAAGCTGAGAATCTCTATAAGGGATTCGCGTTGCCAACCGGGACGGATAGAAAATTCGAAGCGAAACCGTCCTACATTAACTTGGTTGAGAGAAACCAATTTGGGGGAGCTGCAAATGAAGATGCAGCTAAACATATGGAGATATTCATTGACTACTGTTGTTCTATACCCCCACTAGCAGGTGTGACCCAGGACCAGATAAAAGAGTCGATGTTCATATTCTCGCTTCGTGATGCTGCTAGGGAGTGGTATCGAGATCTGGATCGAGCTGCTAATGAGATTACTGTTTGGAATTCGCTGGCCCTAGCATTTTATAAAAAATATTTCTCTGCATCGAACACCAATGCGATTAGAGCTCAGATCACAAGCTTTAGACAGGGTTTTGATGAGGATTTTCATAAGGCATGGGTCCGTTTTAAGAGACTAGTGCGATCTATTCCGCATTATGGGTTCGAGCAATGGTTCCTGTGTAATCAATTCTATAATGGGCTTAATGATGATTAGAGGGCTATCCTGGATGCTACAGCTAATGGCAGATTCCAGGAGAATAGTGGAGAGACTAAGGGGTAGAAGATTATTGAAGATATGGCCACCCATAAAGCTGAGCATGGGAATTCTAGAGGGAATCAGAGAAGAGCAAACAAATCTCCTACTACACCGCAATAGAAGCCCTTCTCACGAGATTCGACAAGTTAGATTTTGGGGGATCCCAAAAAGGTGGGATATATAAAGTTAATGCAGTTTCAGACGGTCCCTTTACATGCAAAAGATGTGGAGGAGAGGGACATATTTCGGAGTTCTGTACTAGTTCGAATGAAACATGTGCTGCCTTTCAACATTTTAGGCAGACTGGTGCTTATCCCGATCCCTCTAATGTCCACCCCAATTTGAGGTGGACTAACCAGAATGTTCTTAATCCGGGTCCACCACAAAGAAGAATGAAAAACTATGTGCCCCCTCATAAGCAAAAGAGCAGATATCAAAAGCCTCCCTATGTGCCTCAAGGCAGGTAATTTCAAAGTTACGATATTTCCGAATTGAAAAACATGGTTCGAAATTTGTCGGGTTTGTTTAAAAAAGGAGTCTCTAGCTAGAGAGAGTTCTACAAAAATGTTGGAGAGCCAAATTGCCCAATTGGCAAGCAAAAGTGCAACTAAAGCTCCGGGGCAATTACCGTCGCAGCCGGATCAAAAAGAGTATAAATGCAATGACTTTGAGGAGTGGGTCTACCCTTGATGGGCCCACTATGGTCGAAGATGTTACTGAAAAAGATAAGGCAGAACCGAGTAAGAAAAAGGCTGGAATGAACAGTTGTAAGAAAAAGACGATCAGCAGGTCCATCAGTCGATCGACTGACACACCTGGTCGATTGACCGCATCTGGTTAACAGTGGCGAGTCTGTAACAAAACAGAAACTTTGAGCAACAGTGTGTCGATACCCAGTATCTGCACCTTCCAAAAACCACCCGATGATGATCGGACTGTAACGTGTTTTTGATATGCGTACGTGGATTGACTATATATGAGACGGTTTAATGCACTACTTGGATATGAAAAATGATTTCAAAAGTTTTCTAACTTCATTTGCATTAAAATAACACTATTTAGAGTTAAAACTGTCTTCGGACCCAAAACAGATTCAGAAACCCGCAACTCGAGTCAACCTGAGTTAACCCGAGTCAACCCAAATCTCGAATGTCAAAAATAATGCCATGAAGGTTTTCATCATGTCATTTCCATTAAAATGACCCTAATTAGAGTCCAATCCGACATCGAGCCAAAAACCGACTCAAAATTCAAATCCCGACTCACACGAGTCAAACCCGAGTCAAGCACACAAAACACCTACCTCAAGTAACTCCCAAAATCATCTTATTCGATGCCCATATTGTTACACATCTTATATGAATACCACATATCAAACCAATCAAACAATGGATGGAGAATAGGTCACGTCCAAATTGAAAGGGACAGTACACCCCATTGAGTCACGGGGTGGCTCGCGCCTCAATGGGGTGTCTCCTTAGCCTCCAAGCAAAATCTACCGACCTACCATCCCATATTTCTCTATAAATACCCACCATCACACACCATAATATTGACGAGAGCGTCCCCCCCTCACATCTCCCTTAAACTTCTATACTCGACTTCCTAAGTCACAAAATCGACACGTGTTTACGACCTACCGATCGTAAACACAAGCCTTACACATATTGTTTGGTACCGTCGCCGTGCATTCGACCGACCCATTCGACCAACTCAACATTAATCAACATGTTTTAATTAACATGCTTTCAACTCATTTTCAAAACAAAATCCTTTTTAAACTTCTTTGATCGCGATTAGTCACAACGATAAAACCGTCTCTAAAGTCGTCTACTTCGCAAACATCAATACACGTAAGTTTGAGGGTATAAATATCTCATTTATTTCATGTCTTTAATGTTTTCATAAATTTATGAACATGAACAATGCATAACACGGTTCAAATATAGGTTAGACGAGCCAAAACTGAGTTTTGGCCTGAGACAGAAGCTCCTTGCTATGCAAGGGAGCTCGCGCCTCAATGGGGTGCCCAGGTCAGACTCAAACGTGTTTGAGTTCGTCTTTCCTTCAACACTTTATTTTATTCTTACTTCTTTCCTTTTACGGTTTTTACCATTTCAAATGGTTTAATTCATTTTTATGATAATCATATTTTGAACATTACAAAAATCATCCTTGGTTCTTTATACCATGACGGTTTATTCTGTGACTCGATGATATTATTGGTTAATTACATTTTAATGGGTATTTTAACACCCTTTTCTTTTATTTACCATTTTTCTCATTTGTTTACATTTGTAAACATATTAGTCATAATTCATAATCATCCTTGGTTCTTTATACCAAGTCGGTTTAATCCGAGTACGATGACAAACTTGACTAATTACAAATAATTGAACTTAACATAATTAGTTCAAATCAAACATTTTCCTTTACCATTTTATTATGCTTTTCAAACATGCAAATCCGACAACGAATATTACAAACATAATAGTTATTATTCCGAGTCATGGAAATTATATTTGCAAATCTTTCATCATAAATACGGTTTTAAACAACCTTTTCAAAAACCAGGAGACGCCCCCTTGGGTCGGCTCATGGCTCGCGCTCCAAAAGGACCGCCTGTCTTCACATTTCAAAACCAGGGCAGAGCCCCTTCAATCGCCAATAGGCTCGCCCCCCAATAGGGCTGCCTGGCGCCGTTCTGCCTCATTTTTATCACTTGTCTAGGACGATCTCGATTACGGTTAATCCGAATACATGACGGATCAGATTGACAAACTTACGTCTTTACACTTTGTCATTTAACATCCTTTTTCGAATAAATGGATCGTGTTAAGCATCAAAATCCAAACTTGGTAAATGGATGTTTAATTTCCGTTTTCACATACAAATCAATCTAAATCCAACTTTGACATCTTATACTTGATATTTGGATAAACAAACTGACTTAGAAAGCTCACATGTTAGGTTAAACTCTTGGATGCGCATTCATGAATTTTAACCGTTCTATCAACTTTTGCACTTAAACAACCACGATCGATCAGTAGAGGCCGCAAACGCGTGCGGGATTGGGTGTCCAATTAAAGGGCTTCCCAATACGTACCCTCATCCCTTACTCAGAACCTTTGGATAGTGGATGGCCTTATCTAGGGCGTACGAGAGTCATTTTAGGCATAGAATGCTAAAAGGGGGACGACTTCTTATCTTTAGTACCTATGTCAAACACCGCTTTTAGCCTTGTTGACCTAGGTATAAAGTGGATTCGAACGGGTTCCAAGCATCCCACAAATGCTTGGTAGCGACTCTGAACATCTCTACATCGTTTCGCGGCCCTTGCCGAGACGATACCGACCGATCTTAAACGATCCGGCCGAAAGCATTTTTACACCGCCGAGCGTGGCTTTCAAGAGACCTCTGCATGTACCCAGATTGGCTTGGCGTGCAAGTGGCCCGTGACTGCATATAGGTAGATGGCCCAAATCCACAGACCGGCCTGTGGCCCATGTCCACAGATTGGCGACTCTGCTGGGGATAACTAGGACACTTGTGTCTTTGTGATACTTAGAGGTGAAACTCGAACGAGGTCGTGGTTAAAGTGCATTAATTGATATTACGGTCATAAGTCGGGTTCCTTGTCCGGGCCCATAACCTAAGCCTTTATCGACCAATTGGCTCGTCTCGTCGGCGTGAGTTTTCTCATCCCCGCGTTCCGAATCCCAATTGAGTCAAGCATACCATTGACGTTACACATTTCTGTTTCGTCAAAGAGCTTTTATCACTTTCGAGCACGAGGCTAGGGCACCCTCCTTACACATTTTTTTTGGATTGGTATCTTCTCGCAAATCGGGGTTTGATTGCTTGGTGTGTAACCCACCCTTCTAAGCCAAAACCCGTGTCAGCATAATGCATAATATAATGAACTGTGAGTGCTTATGTGCTACTTGATCATAAGTCCTTCCGTGTCATTTTCAAACTTTCAAAAACACCCTTTCGCGCCATTATAATGGCAATTTCAAACCTCGGTCTTTCGCCGACCGTTGCACGCCTTTTTTGGCCGTCGTAATGACGATTTTCAAACTCGGTTTTTACAACCGTTTCAAAACACCTTTTTATGCCGTTATAATGGCCGTTTCAAACCTCGGTCTTTCGCCGACCGTTGCACGCCTTTCTAGGCCGTCATAATGACGATTTTAAAATCCGGTTTTTATAACCATTTCAACACGCCTTTCTAGGCCGTCATAATAACGATTTTTAAACCCGGCTTTTTATAACCACTTCAACACGCCTTTCTAGGCCGTCATAATGACGAATTTTAAATCTGGTTTTTTATAACCATTTCAACACGCCTTTCTAGGCCGTCGTAATGACGACTTTTGAAACCGGTTTTCTACAACCATTTCAACACGCCTTTTTAGGCCGTCGTAATGACGATTTTCAAACCCGGTTTTACAACCGTTTCAAAGCACCTTTTTAGGCCGTCCTAATGATGATTTTAAACCCGGTTTTCTACAACTGTTTCAAAAGCACCTTTTTAGGCCGTCGTATTGACGATTTTCAAACTCGGTTTTTCACAACCGTTTTAAACCTTGGTCTTTTGCCGACCGTTGCACAACTTTTTATGCCGTTATAATGGCCATTTCAAAACCCGGTTTTTATAACCATTTCAAGTGCACCTTTTTATACCGTCATAATGATGATTTCAAACCTTGGTTTTCACGAACCATTTCAAAACACCATTTTACGTCGTCGTAACGGCCATTTCAAACCTCGGTCTCTCGCCGACCGTTGCATTCTCAAAGTGCCCTTTTATGCCGTCGTAATGACAAATTCTACCCTCGAATTTTCAAAGTTCGAAATCAGTTTTCAAACAAAAACGTTTTTTTCAAACCGTCGGAATGACGATTTCAACCCGTGCAACTTTCCAAAATTTCAAATGTCGTTTTCTAAATCAAATTTGGCTTTTCTAAGCCGTCATAATGACGATTTCAATTCTCACACTTTTCGATTTGAATACCGCCTTTCAAAGGTTAAAACGGTTCTCTAACCCGTCGTAATGACGAATTCAATCATCACAATTTCCAAATTCAAATCTTTGAAAACAAATCTGACCGTTTTCAAATTTTCAATTCAATTTCAAAATCTTTGAAAACAAATTTAACCGTTTTCATGGCCATTGTGATGACGATTTCAAATTCTTTGATTGTCGATTTTCAAATCCGTAATTCGGAATTTCAAAACCGTCTTTGGAAACAACACATTGTTTTCAGAGCTGCCGCAATTTCAACTCAAATGGTCTTTTGAAAACAAACTTAAGACAACTCCTTCAACTGATCGACTTTTGGAGATCTCTACTCTTCGGAAGCTGTCCATAAAACGACAAATGGATTTTTTTGAAAATTTCTATTTTCGAAAATTTCAATCCACCTTTCTGATTCAGCCTCGAGTTGATTAGAGTCCAGTCGATTTCAAGTCAAGTTGTCTAGATAACGTCGGATCTCCGCCGAAGTTAATACCAACCTTCTGGTCTAGGTCGTATCACCTAATCGACGAGACATCTTCAATGGCCTTAGCAGAGTCAAAACCTCTCGGGTATTAAACCCGCATTTCTCCTACATTACGGGTCAAAGGTCAAGTTTGTGTACATGTCTTGTCCAACGGCGTCACGCCAGCAAAACACATCCAAACTCAGTCAGATGTCGTCTGTCTAGGCATCACTGTGCCAAAGTCGACACTCCAGTCAAAGTTCAAAGTCATGCACCAAGAGTTCAAACACAAGAGGTCATTCACAATCTTCATGAACTCATAACCTAGTCACATCGTCGCGTCTTCACAGCAAAACTGCCTTTTGTGCATATGTGTCGTACTTGCCTTTGTTTGTGCAATCCCTTGCCAAGACAAGTTATAACGCCTATCGTTATGTCAAATAGGAATCCCTTGGGTGCCATCAATCGCCAACAAGACACTCAAGAAGCCGATCAATTTGCATCTGCCATGACTTCTGATGAAACTAACAACATGGTCCTTCGACTCCTAGCTACCGTGGAAAACTTGAGCACTCATCTCTCCCAAGTTGAGGCCAAAATGATAACTGGGAATTTGCCCTCTTGTGATATTGAGCAAAGGGTTAAGCACCTTGAAAGCCGACTACTTGCCAACGATAAAACCAAAACCAGACGACCTCATAGGTCCTTCCCTGATTTGGGTATCCCTTATGCCACGGCCTTCGAAAGGCTAATCTTCAAAGGAAAGCTCAAACCGATTGGTCCAACTCCGGACCCTCTACCAAACAAGCGAGGTCGTAAATGGGATAGAAACCTCTCTTGACAATATCACCAAGGTCGCGGACATGACACTGAAATGTGTCTCCCTCTAAAAGGCGTTATCCTTGATATGATTGAAAAGGGGTGTGTTACCATTACCTCCCTCAGCAAATAACAAAAACAACCCTCCAGAAAACCCTATTGGACACAGTGAGGAATCTTCCCTGGACTGCTCTCACCTCATCTCTCCTGACGATGAGAAAATCATGCAATTGAATAGAATGGCCTACAAAGTGCTATAATGATGCTCTCCATCTCAATCAACAACATGTTCTTAAAGTTGCAAGTTGCTATCGATGACTTGAACACCCGGGTAGCTAATTTGGAGAAGAGGTTTGGTAGTACAGAAAATGAACCTGACCATCAAGGAAACCAACCCTTGGTTCACCAACCAACAGCTGTTGAAAATGAGGAGTCATCCGATGGTTCCCACATCCACGAACCTACCAACAAAGAACATGAAATTACCTCACCAAAATCCCCTTCAAAACACAAAACAACTTCCCAAAAACTTCCTATTGACAACAACCAAATCCTGCTTCCGCCCAGGATTGACAAAAACAAAAACAAAAACAAAACTCACAAAAACATCCCAAAAAAACACCAATGTGGGAATCATGGGAAAACATCAAAGGGTATTCACAGATCTGAGAATAACATATGGCACTGCTCTGGAGATACTTGCTTCACAAGGAATGCTCCAACCCATTGGTCCGACTCCGGACAAACCTGAACACAAAAGAGGTCGTTCATGGAACTGAAAGGCCTATTGCCAATACCATCAAGGCAAGGGCCATGACACCGAAACCTGTTTCAAACTCAAGCATGCCATTCAAGATATGATTGAAGCTGGCAAAATCATAATTGTACCTCTCAGTCAAGACAATCCTCCTGAATGTCTCAAGTCAAACAGCAAGGTTGAACGTTCTCAAAGGACATTCACGAAACTCAACACAACCTATGCCGCAGCTCTTCAAAAGCTCATGACTGAAGGGAAGCTACAACAAATCGAGCCCACTCCGGACCCTTCTGAATGCAAGAAATCCCGTTTTTGGGACGACAATACCTATTGCCAATATCATCGAGGAAATGGTCAGGACACTGAAACAAGCTTCAAACTGAAACATGTTATTCAAGATATGATCGACAACCAGGAACTGATAGCTTCATCCCTATGCCAACCAAGTCATGAAGACAACCCTAATGAACATCGCTTTCTGCAAGGAAATAAAAGCCTCATCGACTATTGTCCTCATATAATCCCCAACAACGAGAGTGAAGTGCTCAAGTGGGTCAATGCTCAAGACCAGACATTCAAGCCACTGGATGCTGCGAAGGAGACCTTCGAGGAAGAAGATGATGATTAGGAGTCCGTATCTACGATTAAGTCTGAATCCGAGTCCGAGTCTTAGGCTTTCTCATATCTATCCTACCGTCTGTCCTTTTATTCCTAAGTGACAAACTGGGGGCTGTCCCCATGAGTCACATGTATTCATCGAGTCTGTGCTAACATCTTATTTATCTAAATAAAAGCACAATTTCCAGCTATCATATATTCTCCTCTTTACCATTTACCGTTGACAACGAGAATTGATTTGAGAATTGATTTAAAACAAACAATATGTTCCAATTCAATGTGAGTACACTCGACTGACGTTCCGTACCGAGTAAGCAGAGGACTCGAAACTTCGTGTCCATTTCTTTACCTATTCCATGTCTGGCAATAGAATCCTTTCATTAGCACCCAATTTAGAACGAGCTTCTATCAAGGGGATCCTACGACGAACCCAGATAACAAACCAGAACATCTCCTTGTTCATGATCAATGACGGAAGGCAAGCCCATTCCCCACAAAAACATCCCATCGCTAAATTTAAACCTCCCACCAACAGGTACATCCCCGTCTGCCCCTTTACCTGCCTCGAACGAAGGATGGCAAAGAACCAATAATTCAAAAGCCAAAGCGAAAGGCCAACATCAAAAGCCCTAGCTCATAAGCCATTCAGCCAAAAACAATTCACCCAAAGCCAAAGCTCAAGGGCAAAGCAAAAACCAAAGCCAAAAACAATTCAACCAAAGCCAAAGCAAAAGCCAAGGCTAAAGTCAAATCACAAACACAAAATAGTAAAATTCAAAATCGCTATTTTCACGAATTTGAAACGACGGAATCAAACACCGTCATTCTCAAACCACAAAAAAAAAAAAAACAGAATAGTGAAATTCAAATTCGCTATCTCTCACAAATTTCAAACGATGGAATCAAAACCGTCTTTTCCCAAACAAAAAAAGAAATGGCGAAATTCAAATTCGTTATTTTCTCTCAATTCCAAACGACGGAAATTAAAGCCGTCATTTTCAAATCAAAAAACAAAATAGTGGAATTCAAATTCGCTATTTTCACAAATTTCAAACGACGGAAATAAAACCGTCAATTTCAAATCAAAAACAAGATAGTGAAATTCAAATTCACTATTTTCACAACTCCAAACAACGGAATTAAAAACCATCCCATTCAAAAACGAAATAGTGAAATTCAAATTCACTATTTTCCCACAATTTCAACTGGCGAAGTTCAAAACCATCACTTTTCAAAAAAATGAAATAGCGAAATTCAAATTCGTTATTTTCCCACAATTTCAAATAACGAAACTAAACCGTCACTTTTCAAACTTCGGACCAACAAGTCCGACACAAACATCTAAAGTCCAGTACCAACAAGTCCAAAGCCCAAGACCCATGAGTCCAAAACACCCAGTCCAGGACCAACAAGTCCAAAGCCCAGGAACCATGAGTCCAAAATACCAAGTCCAGAACAAACAAGTCCAAAGCCCAGCACCCCTAAGTATTTCTGCAGACTACTACAAGGAAACCGAACAAGGATCCTGGGGATTCCCCTCAAGGTCATAACCAAAACTGCTTCACCCCTAAGTCCTTCTAGAGACTATTGCAGGGAGACCTATCTAGGCTTCTGAGGATTCCCCCTTAAGCTCGTAATATCACACCTTAACCTTTAAGGTCCAGACACGGAAATCTGATCCCATGTTATTTACCAACCATTTTGTGCTCATGCCACATCAAGCCGGAGACCCCATTACGCACCACACTACAAGCTATTACCCTTCGGCCTAAACACCACAAAATTCTTGCTCCATATTTTTATCTGTTAAGCAAACCCATTATTAACAAGCTCCACATTCCCTAATGTTGAAGCCATTTTTCACCACAATCCCCACGGAGTCCTCGAATGCTTTGCTATCGAGAACGGGACATACCTAATCTACCCTTAGAGTCCACTTTTTAGTGTGCTCAACTGATAAGGAACGTTTTCACAAATTTCACCTCTTCGATTCATGATCAAGAGGTATATATCTCCAATCAACCTTCGAGTCGCCAAACGGAATTTTCCGTCGTGACCCTCAACTCCAGATTTTTATCTGTCAAACAAACCATTATTACCAAGCTCCGTATTCCATAATGTCGAAGCCATTTTCACCACAATCCCCACGGAGTCCTCAAATGCTTTGCTACCGAGAAACGGGACATACCACTACAAAGAAAAGCTTCCATAGCGACGGAAAATCCACGTGTCCCCAAAGTCAACCTGAATGTCAAACTTTGCGACGGAAAATCCGTCGCAAATTCCGTCGCAGGGCAGAATGCACCAGTGGGTTTACAGCGCTTTTCCAGCTTCCCCAATTGCTTTGAAAACAATTACATATACTCCCGGTTTCCTACAAACATACAGAAAATCCAGCAATTGACAAATTCACAACTCGTTCAAGACGAGATTTCCAAACAACGTCGTCGCATTAACTTAAAATAAAAGGTTTACAACCGTTTAGTATAATAATTGTTCAACAAAGAAAGCTAAATAAGTCCATAAACTATGAAGTAGGAGTGATAACTACTAATCAACAAACAACTACTAATTAATACACGGGAGTAGGAGTAGGCCTAGCATTGTCGCCACCATCATCATCAAAGTCATTTCTAGCTTGAGATACACCTCCGGGGTTACAAGTTTGAGTGGTAAAACCTTGTTGGCTCAAGAACTCCTCTATTGCCGCAAGCCTTTGAGATTGTTCGGCCTCGACTTTCTTAAGTCGGGCATTCTCTTTTGCGACTCTACCAACAAAACCCGGAGTATGAGGAGTAGAAAAGAGGTTACCAGTCGAGCGGCGGTTGTGCTCCCAAATTTGTGGTGCTGCATTTCCCGCGCCAAGTACTCTACCTTTCTTATCAAATCCTCCATGTTCTTCAATATAAATCTCATTATCATCGATGTTCTCGACCCCTTGACTCTGAAGCTGAGTTTTCTTTGAGATGAATTTACCATATATCAATAAAAAAACGAAAGATTAGATACCATCTACTAAATAATCATGATTGAAAAAATGAGTTAAAAATTAAATAATTATAGTAACTTACGAAGAGTTGACCAGTTTTTTTGGATAACCATCCTTTTGTGCTATGCTTCCTTGTCTTCTCCAACAACTGCAAAGCGGACGGAATATCTCCTTTCCCTTCTTTATCAATCTACAATTTTGATACTTGTTAAATATAATTACTAACTTTAAATAAAGTTAAAGAAAAAAAAAGGTAATAAATTAAAAAAAGATGTGAAGAAATTACCATTGAGTCCATATATTGCAAAGTGCTTTTTCGACCCATTACGTGAGTAGCCAACGCCTTCCCTTTGTCGTCACTTCCCGACCTACGGTTGGCCGAATTCTGCTCCGATCTTCCCGTAAAACTAGGATCTTCAAGTGGTCTATTCTTCAATTGACGATGCAAATCAACACTAATCCAATCCGGCTTTTCATGCTCTTCCTTATGATAAGCTCGATAAATCATTTGCCGTAAACGGGTCTTCATGGCATCTTCCCAAGCCTTCTTAACCCTTGCCTTGTCGCGGGGATCGTAACTAACACGCCACTGTTCAATAAACAATAAAGTTAGAAAATAAACTTCCTTGTAAATAAATATAAAATAAATGAATAAAATACCTAATATTAAATTAAATGACAATTGCTAATACCTCAAACCAATTCCACCAATCCTTCTCTAGAGTAGATGACGCCGATTTCCAATTAGGAGCATGTTCTTTGTAGTTGCATCCAATAGTATTCGATATCAAGTTCACAACTTTTTCATCACTGAACCTGAAAAAAAGAATGACAATATAATATATATATATATATATATATATACATATATATATACATATATAAATCTTTATAAAAATAATTATTTACGAAAAAATAACATACTTACCAAACGCCATCTTGCTCAAGAGAATCGAGAGGAATTTTGTCAACTGGCACATTTTGTTGTTCTTGTTGATGACCTGCTAGTATTTCTTCATTCTCGTTTTCCTGTCCTTGGTTTCCTGCATTACTATTAGTGCCATGTCTTTGTCTCCTCGACGCCATAGAAACCAACTAAATTCTTCAACATTGTTAGAAATCAAATAATAGAACCAAAATAAAATATTAAATAATAGCAACAAAGTAAGAAATTGGCAAAGTAAGAAATCAAATAATCAAATAAAAGCAACCAAATTAGAAATTGGCAAAGTAAGAAATCAAATAATCAAATAATAGCAACGAAATAAGAAATTGGCAAAGTAAGAAATTAAATAATCAAATAATAGCAACCAAATAAGAAATTGGCAAAGTAAGAAATAAAATAATCATATAATAACAACAAAGTAAGAAATTAAATAGTACTCCCTCCCTCTCGGTCAAGTAATCAAATAATAGCAACAAAGTAAAAAAATAAGATTGAATAAAAAGTAAGATTGAATGAAAACAAACTAGATTTCATTAAATTAAGCCATACAGCATCTACAACTAATAGTACCAACAAATAATAAGATTGAAAGAAAGGGTACAAAACATCTACAACTAATATAAATCCTAATCATCATCATCATCATCATCACTTAAATTAGTGTTTTCATTGCGTTCAAAAAGCGAATCTAAAAAATCCTCATCATCATCTTCTTCTAAATACTTCTTCAAAGCCTCCTCTCCTAACTCTTCCTCATCTTCCTCCTCTTGCATATCATCATTCTGTACTTGCATTTCATCTCCTTGCATTTCTTCTTGTTCCTCCTCCACATTTTCATTCTCATCTTCTATTTCAATTATTCCCAATGTTGTAACACCATTATTAACATCTTCTTGAAAGATAGATTCATCAGTAGGAGCATCAACTTGTGATCTTGCCTTTATTTTAAATACTGCTGACCACTGATCTTTATCTCTTTTGATATTTGGATAAGGAGAATAGCACACTTGTTCCACTTGATATGCTAACACAAATGGGTCATATTTTGCAAATTTTTTGCTCCGATTAACATCCACAAGTTTATATTCCTTATGTACTTGCATTCCTCTTTCTGAGTTATCTATCCGATTACATTTGAATAAAATAATGTTGTAAGGGTTTTTCTCGCCAGTATAAGACAACTCAGCAACTTCATTTAGGGTTCCATAGTAGTTAGCTCCTTCAGTCGAACTCACACACACTCCATTGTTAATTGTCGACTTTTCCAAATCTTTCCCATCTATGAAAGCTCGAAATTTGTATCCATTGATGGAATAACGCTTCCATGTTCTTACTTTTCTTGAAGGTCCATTTGCTAAGGCAACTACTACTGGATCTTTTAAATTATTTACCTAGAATTAATGATAATGAACCAATTATTTACCAAATAATAATATAATTTAAATAAGCATTATAGAATATATATTATTTACTTACTTGACCTCTAAGCCAGTCAGGGAATTTTGTTTCAAATTTGTTCAAAATATCCTCGGCCATATAAACCTCAGGATATTCTCTTTTGATGTAATCCTCAAACAACCTATTCAAAAATGCCGAATTAAGTTTTGAATTAATTTTTGCATGTTTTACTTGAAACAACGTTTAAAATTAAAAAAAATTTCACCTACCTTTCCATACGTTTCAACTCATCAGAATCACAATTAGATAAAACATAGAGGTGTGCACGTTCATATTCGTTATCTTCCAAAAATCTTTCACGACATTTTCCAGAAGTAGTGCCCTCATGATCTTGAAATAGCTCGGGCAAGGTAGAATACTTTGTCTTTTTCTGACCTATGTCAAGGTCTTTTGCCTTTGTGTCTATATGATCTTCAAAGTAAAAAGAACAAAAATTTGCCATTTCTTCAAGCAAATATGCGTTGCATAATGACCCTTGAACACAAGCTTTATTTCCACTTTTTTTTTTCAAATGATTCAAGAACCTACAAAAAAATTGGTTAAGAATGAATGAAATTAAGTAATAACCTTAAAAGGCTTCATAAAAGATATTGATATTACCTCTCAAAAGGATACATCCACCTATATTGCACAGGACCACCCACTTTCACTTCATATGGCAAATGAATTGGCAGATGTTCCATTGAGTTAAAAAATGAAGGTGGAAGTATTTTTTCCAATTTTCAGATTATCTCGACAATATTTTTCTCGAGACTTGATATTTTTTTCAATTTGTACTGATGAAGTGCACAAGTCTCTGAAAAATTGACTAATCACAGTTATGGCATTCCATTCATTTTTAGGGAGAAGGTGCCTGAAAGCAACCGGCAGTAAACGCTCCATAAACACATGACAGTCATGGCTTTTCAAGCCATGTAGCTTCAACTCATTCATATCAACACATCTTCTCAAATCTGAAGCATAGCCGTCTGGAAACTTTAAATTACATATCCAATCACACAACACTTTCTTCTGCTCTTTTTTCAAAACGACTGAATCCACCTTTCGCGACCTTGAACAAAGTTGTAACATGTCTTTTTGTCCATTTGGGTTCAAGGTTGTCTTGTCTTTTCTATCCATCACCGTGTGAAATAGTTGTTCGAAAATTTTTTTCTTATTATGCATGACATCAAGGTTATGTTGAATTAGTAGTGTGCTCCAATATGGAAGCTCCCAAAAAATACTTTGTTTCCACCACCCAATTTGTTTCGCTTTAACCGTTCTCAATTGATGGTCAGATGCATCCACGATTTTTGGTAAATCTTTCACACATTCCCACACTTGTTCGCCCGATAATCTCGTTCCAGCAACATCGTTCTCTATTCTTCCTTTTCGAAAGTGGACCTTATCCTTGCGAAAAGTATGATCAGTGTCTAAATATTGTCTATGATAATCAAACCAACTTTATTTTCTGCTATGCTGAAGCCAAGTCGATTTAGTCTCTTTTTTCGTACAACATGGACATGCATTCTCACCAGCAGTTGACCAACCAGATAACATGCCATAAGCAGGAAAGTCGTTGATCGTCCATAGGAGTGCGGCTCTTAAGTCGAAGTTTTGTTTCCTAGACACGTCATATGTAAACAATCCCGTGTCCCACAATTGCTTCAACTCGTGAATTAGAGGCTGTAAATCGACGTCAAGGTTTTGTTTGGGACTCTTTGGTCCAGGAATAATTAATGTTAAGAACATAAATTGTCTTTTCATGAATAGCCAGGGTGGTAAATTATAAGGTGTAAGCATCACCGGCCAGCATGAATAACAGTTCCCGAATGGCCCAAAAGCCAAGAAACCATCGGTGCAAAGTCCAAGTCTAACATTCCGAGGCTCAGATGCAAAAGAAGGATGAAGATGATCAAAATGTTTCCACGCCTCACTGTCACTTGGATGAGACATTGTCCCACTAACTCGGGGGTTTTCATAATGCCAACGCATTTGTTCCGCGAGGTTTTTTGTGGCATAAATTCGTTGCAAACGTGGCCCTATTGGGAAATAATTTAAGAAATTCTTGGGGACCCTTTTGCCATTTGCATTCTTTGCACTTTTGTACCTAGCTCTACCACATTTTCTACACTTGTGAAGAAGAGCGTCGTCCATCCAAAAAAGCATACATCCATTAAAACATGCATCTATCTTTTCATGAGGAAGTTGAAGAGCTTTGACAACATTTTTGGTTTCATAGAAGTTACGCATCAAAATATGATCTTGAGGAAGAAGGTCCCCCATGAGTGACGTGAAACCATCTACACATTTATAGGCTAAGTTGAATTCACATTTCAGAGTGACAAGCCTTGCAGCCGACTGTAGCAATGAGAGTCGACATCCCTCGTTGCTCGGCACGTTTTAACATTTGAAAAAAGGCTCATACATTGGGATTTGGAGATTCATCAACCACCTCGGCATTAAGAGCTTCTTCCCTAATTTGATCAATGCTATCGCGCAACGCATCCTCTACCATATCCCTATAAGGATTGTATGAGGGCATTGCCATTTCCTCTTCCTCAACGGGGAATTTCTCTCCGTGACACATCCAATCATAATAGTTGTCACAAAAACCCTTTAGACCAAGGTGTTTTCGTAGTTCTTGTTCAACTAAAAATTTTTTTTTTTTGCACTTACTACATGGACACCTAATTTCTTTATTTCTAATGAATTCGTCTTGTTGCTTAACATAATCAATGAATTTATTAACCCCTATTACGAATTCCTTCCTTAATTTTTTATTGGAATCCAACCTTTCATACATCCAGTTTCGTTCTAATCTCTTCATTGCAAATCTACATATATATTAGTAAATAAAAATTATTAATAAAAATGGTAAGAGCATTCATAAACTCATCTTTGAATCTTTCATAAAACAACAACAACAACAACAACAACAACAACAACAACAACAACAACAACAACAACAACAACAACAACAACAACAACAACAACAACAACAACAACAACAACAACAACAACAACAACAACAACAACAACAACAACAACAACAACAACAACAACAACAACAACAACAACAACAACAACAACAACAACAACAACAACAACAACAACAACAACAACAACAACAACAACAACAACAACAACCTGCAAAAAAATACTTTCAGTATTGGGGTCTTTATCTCTCCAACGTAAACCCATCTTTGAATCTTTCATACCATTAGTAAATACCCATTTTTTTTATTGATTGTAATGAGACAAAATTCGCAAGACTTCCTTATTCTCCAAATACATTATTTAGAATGAATTCTCACTCTACATATGTATTCAGAGAACATTAAAGGAAATGTCAACCAAATTTTGTCTCATAACAATCAAGAAAAAAATTGAGTATTTACCACCTAAATGGCATAAAAGATTCAAAGACAGTCCCAAAACGGGGACTATTCAAGAATTACACCTAATGTGTAATCCTTGAACGGGTACTAAGTCAAAAATATATTAACAATCACAAAACAAGCATAAGATGAATTAATATTTGTAAAAAAAAATAAACATGACACAAAAAAACACAACTTATCAAAACAAATTTAATAATTACTAATAAACCTTATAAAATTAATCAAAAGTAGAGTAAGCATCCTAAATTTGGTTTAAACATCATAAATTGGCTTTTAACTAAACTAAATTAACTACCCTAATAATCCTAAATGCTATGACAATGTCATAAACGCAAAGTGTTCTGTTCTATTTGTCCACTTTGATTCATTAATGTTGATTTATGGGTAAATATACTTTTCTATACTACAAACTACTTTCAAAGTCGTTATACATTTATTAATATTAGACCCTTTTTTCGTTATAATATTCCTCCTTTAATTTAAGACATTTTTATGAAATTTTTTCTCTATTTTAATGAGCAATAGATGAATTCAAAATTGCTTCAATGTCGAGTAGCCTCATTTTATTTAATTATTTACATCAAAATTTCAATACCATCAACTATAATCGATTTAAAAGAGCTTTGAACATACTTACTGATACGTGCATATTCTATACACTTTATCTGCGGTTTTGGCACGTATTTCCATGCATAATTGATAGCTTAAGGCTACTATTTCTCCCGAAACGGTTTACTTTGCATTTTCTACGAATTATTGTAGGAATGCGTGGAAGTAGGCTAAATCAAGCCAAGTTCGTCCTCCGGAAGCGAGTTCAAGGAAGCCAAGAGGAAGGAGAGTTCATTTCACTCACCTTGAGATGCGTGCAAGGAGTGAAGAGTTGTTTGGAAGCCACAAGGAGCCACTGCACAGCATTTTCAGTCGATCGACTACGCCTTTCAGTCGATCGACCACTGGAGCTCAGACAGAAGCTACTGTTCCGCATGTTCAGTCGATCGACCGTGCTGACCAGTCGATCGACCTGATTTCGAGCTGACGTTTAATTTTTCCGTGTTAGACTTTTAAAAGCCCAACTTGTAATTAACTTTGGGTATCTTTTTATCAGAGAACGCAGCAACTTTTAGGTTATGTTATTCATTCTGGAAAAAACTTAGTTTTCAGATCTAGCTTGAGACGGAAACCTTTGATTGGAATGCTTTGTTCTTGATATTCAATTAGTAAGCCTTTTATGCAATTCTTCTTTCTCTTATTTTTGCTTATTAATTTAATTCTTGTTTCATCAATTAATTTCAGTAATTGAATTTCTCTTCTTTGTTCTAGTTAGATTCCATCATGTTGAGTTTGTCCTTATTTGTTAATTTCGCAATTAGTGTAGTCTTGATTATGCGTAGGTGATTCCTTTGATTGGGAATTAGGTGAGCCATGGTATAAAATTAGGATTGTTGTGTAGCATGAGTTCTTCCATATTGGTCTTGTTATCTTTTGATGGATTTCTTTGCTAGGTCGAAAGATTGGTAATTTGATTTATCGCTAGATTTAGAATTTCTCTTGAGTGAAAACTTTGATAAATTCTAGGGAATTATTGGACCGTGAGGTTATTTGAGCTTTGATCGAAAGCCTAGCTTATTTTCCCTGAGACCGTATTATGAGATCTCTGCTGCTTGACTGACCTGTTATTTGCCATGGTGAACTGAAATTCCCGATCCTCTTTTTTTATCTTGTTAAGAATATTCATTTTAGCAATTAGCCAGTTAATCAATCGATTTAAAAACCCCCAATTTATCGTTACTTTTTAAACTGAAAAATAGCAAACAAAATCAACCTTGTCTCTCTGTGGTTCGACCCTTACTATCACTAGCTATAGTTTTAGTTTGGAAATATAAATTTAATTTTGGTACTAAACGACGGTATCAAATTTTGGCGCCGTTGCCGAGGAGACGGTGTAATTCTGTTTGCTTTATTTTAGTTTATTTTCCTTGTCTCAGGGAACTTTTGTTCCTTGAGGCCGCCGCTACCTTTGCTTCTAGTTTTGCTTTTGCACGATTAGAGGACGGGTTTTTGAGAGGAAGACTTGAGTACTCTCATTTTGGAAGTTATGGCTACGATATATGATAATTTTCAGCCAAAGGAGCACAACCTTCCAAAGGGGCAACGATTACCTACCCCTTCTACCTAGGTAAATTCGAGTTTCGTTCCTCTTATATTGATTTAGTGGAACGGAATCGATTCGCGGGTCTACCGATGAAGACCCCTTGAAACATATGGAAATTTTCACGGACTATTGCTGTTCAATACCTATACCGGAGGGGGTAACTCAAGATGAAGTAAAGGGGTTCATGTTCTTATACTCCTTGAAGGATTCGGGCGCGAGATTGGTATCGCTACCTCGATAGAGTAGCGGTGAGTCACCGATTGGACATCTTTAGCACTAGCCTTCTACAAGAAGTACTTCACCTTTCAAGACTGATGCCTTGAAGAGTAAAATCACGAGTTTTCAGCAAGGGGCCGACGAAGATTTTTGTGAAGCATGGGGACGTTTCAAAAGTTTGGTCCGAGTTGTCCCTCATCATGGTTTCCAAAGAATGGTATCTTTGCAACCTATTTTACAATGCTTTATATGATGATTACAAGGTCATTTTGGATGCAATTTGCTAATGGTAGGTTCTAAAATAATACCGGTCAAAGTAAAGGTTGGAACACCATTGAGGAGATGGCGGTCCATAAAGCTGAGTTTGGAAGTTCACGTGGTAAGTCACGAAAGCAAAGTGAAGACATGACTATTTGTTGTGTCACTTATAACTTCCATTTCTACCCGTCTCGAGAAACTCGAGACTTCTGAAGCTTCCAAGGGGAAAGTCGAAGTTCCTATTCAAAACTCAGATGAGATCGAGAAGTTAAGAGAGATGGTCCAACTCCTTTTGGTTCAAGTGGCGAATATGGAAGCTGCCGGGATTGAGTCCTCACGGAATTTTGTGAAACAATTGGAGAACATGGAGGCTAATCAAGCCGCTAATTCTTCAAGCAAATGTGAAGGGCCGGTTGAGACGATCAATGCCATCAATCACAGAAGTGGCCTTTCTTATGAAAGTCCCGATAAGCCAAAGGAAGACTCGGGAAATGATGAAGAAGCTCGTTTGAATTCTGATGCAAAAACGAGTCTGAATGCCAGTAATTTAGGTCGATCGACCTGCATTCCCGATCGATCGATCAATCATCAGACAAAATAGTTTCTGGTCAGAAACTATTCACACCTAGCACATCCAGTCGATCGACCAACATCCTCAGTCGATCGACTGAGATACCTGATGATGTTAATTCTGGACAGGAACTGTTCACGCCCAGCTTACATGGTCGATCGACTACCCATACCAGTCGATCGACTGGATCTCCAGAGCAGGATGCAAATCCGTCAACTAGTTTGCATGATTCATCACTCATTGATGATTTGACGGGGGTTTTAAACCTACGGAAGCCGAAGGTTACTGATCCTACGGCCAGTGTTGCAGTCCCGTATCCGGAGCGTTTGAAGGCTACCAAGCTGGAGCGTAAGTTCGGTAAGTTTCTGGAGATGGTCCAGAATCTCGAGGTAACGGTTCCTTTCACTGATTTAATTACCCAGGTACCCTCTTACGCTAAATTTATGAAAGATATTTTGAATCGTAAGAGAAATTTTCGTGATGATGGTAATGTTGCGTTTGTGGAGGAATGTAATGTTCTTTCACAAGTTAATGTGCCACCTAAATTAAAGGACCCGGGTAGTTTTTCAATTCCTTGCACTATAGGTAACCACTTAATTGTAAAGGCCCTTTGTGACTTAGGGGCCAGCGTTAGTGTCATGCCGTATTCTGTTTGCGAAAGGTTAAACATTGGTAGACTTAAGGTGACCGATATTACCGTTCAAATGGCAAATAGATTGACTCAGAGACCTATAGGTGTTCTAGAGGATGTACCCGTTCGAGTGGGCAAGTTTTTTATTCCTGTCGATTTCGTCGTTTTGGACATTGCAGAGGATAGTCAGATACCTATCATTTTAGGCAGACCGTTCTTACATACAGCTGGGGCTGTGATAGATGTCAAACGCGGAACCATCACCTTAGAGGTAGGAGATGACACCATTGAGTTCAGTCTTGCTCACAAGGCAACTGAACCTGCTGATGAGGATACGTGTTATTCTATTGATGTTGTTGACAGGATTGTTACTTGTAATTGGAGGGAATCCTTAGCCAAGGATCCCTTAGCTGATCTAACCTATCTAGATGAGTGTGCAGGTAATACAGTGGAGAATGCTGAGGAGCGAGATGCTTTGGTTGCCTCAATGGAGAGCTACGAGCTCAATGAGGAAGAAGATGAGATGCTTTTGAGCCTGGCCAACGATAACTTGGTGAACACTTGCTACACCATTGAAGCTGATTCTGTCTATGCTGTAGAGGTAAAGGTGCCAGAGCGTAAGCCACTTCCCCCTAATCTTAAGTATGTTTTTCTAGATGATACGGAGCAGTACCCAGCTATTGTTAGCTCTAGGCTTAACGATGACCAGCTATCTGCTTTGATGTGTGTACTTAAGAAAAACAGGAAGGCTTTGGGTTACTCTTTGGATGACATTAAGGGCATCAGCCCTGATGTCTGTATGTACAGGATAGAGTTGGAAGAAGGCCACAGGCCTTATAGACAGGGTCAGCGTAAGTTGAACCCGAAGATGTAGGAAGTTGTCATGGCTGAGGTGATGAAACTACTTGATGCAGGTATTATTTATACAGTTGGCAACTCCAAGTGGGTTAGCCCAGTTCAGGTAGTCCCGAAGAAAGGAGGGACTACCGTGGTTAAAAATGATAAAAATGAACTAATACCAACTCGAGTAGTGACAGGGTGGCGGATGTGCATTTATTATAGACAGTTAAATGCCGCCACCAAGAAAGACCATTTCCCCCTCCCTTTTGTTGACCAAATGACTGAAAGACTTGCTTCTAACAAATTTTTCTGTTTTCTAGACGGATATTCAGGGTTCTTTCAGATCCCTACTCATCCGGACGATCAGAGTAAGACTACTTTTACCTGTCCACAGGGTGTTTTTGCGTATCGTAGAATGCCTTTCGGATTGTGTAATGCCCCTGCTACATTGCAGAGGTGCATGATGGGGATTTTTTCTGATTATATAGAGAATATTATGGAAGTATTCATGGATGATTTCTCAGTTTATGGCAGTGACTTTGATCGTTGTTTAGCTAACCTTGATAAAGTCATGCAGCGTTGTATAGATGTTAATCTTGTTTTAAATCGGGAAAAGTGTCGGTTTATGGTCAATGAGGGAGTTTTGTTAGGGCATCTGATTTCTGATAAAGGTATACATGTTGACAAGGCAAAGGTGCAGGTGATTGAGCAATTACCTCCTCCCGTGAATGTTAAAGGAGTGAGGAGTTTCCTAGGTCACGCTGGTTTCTACCGGCGTTTCATTAAGGATTTTTCAAAAATTGCTAAACCACTTACACAATTGCTTCTAAAGGATGCTGTCTTTGAATTTACTGATGAGTGCCATGTCGCTTTTAACAGGTTAAAGGAGGCCCTAGTTTCTGCGCCAATCATTCGACCTTTGATTGGAACCTCCCATTTGAGATCATGTGTGATGCCGGCGATTATGCTATCGGTGCGGTTAAGGGACAGCGAAAGAATAAAGCTTTGAATGCCATATACTATGCGAGCCGAACTCTGGATGAGGCTCAAGTCAACTATTTTACCACTGAGAAAGAGTTTCTAGCTATTGTTTTTGCCTTAGACAAATTTCGGTCTTATTTGTTAGGCTCTAAAGTTATTGTTTACACGACCATGCGGCGTTGAAGACTCTCTTTATTAAGAAAGATGCAAAGCCAAGGCTTTTGAGGTGGATACTCCTTTTACGGGAGTTTGATTTGGAGATCAAAGATAAGAAAGGAGCGAGAGAATGTGGTAGTGACCACTTATCTCGTCTGCAATGTGACAGAAGGGAGGATTCTTTGCCTATTAATGATTCCTTTCCGATGAGAGTTTGTTAGCTATTACTACTTCGGGTCTTATCCACCTCCGTGGTTTCTTGATTTTGCTAACTTTCTTTGTGATGGTAGGATACCACCCGAGCTTTCATGGCGTGAAGAAGCGGTTTGCTTATGATGCCAGACAATATTTTTGGGATGATCCTTATGTTTTCAAGGAATGCGCAGACGGTATCATCCGGAGATGCGTACCTCTGTGGGAGGTGAAGGATATTCTAGAGGCTTGCCACTCTTCTTCTTATGGTGGTCATCACGGTCCGTCCAGGACCGTAGCTAAAATACTCAATCTGGTTTCTATTGGCCAACTTTGCATGCAGATTGTCGCATTTTGTTCTTGAATGCGATGCTTGTCAAAGATCGGGAATATTTCAAGAGACATGAGATGCCACAGGTAGGCATTCTTGAGGTCGAGATTTTCGATGTCCGGGGCATCGATTATCAAGGACCTTTTCCGAGCGATTAAGGTAATAAATATATCCTCGTAGCTGTAGATTATGTATCCAAGTGGGTGGAAGCTATTGCTACTCCCCATTGCGATGCAAAAGCCGTGATTAAATTGTTTAAAAAGATTATTTTCCCTCGTTTTGGTGTCCCTCGGGTTGTCATTAGCGATGGGGGAATGCATTTTAAAGAGAAACAACTTAGTGCTCTATTGACTAAATTCGGTGTCCAACATCGTAGAGGTTTGGGGTATCATCCCCAAACTAGTGGTCAGGTTGAGGTTTCTAACAGAGAACTGAAAGAAGTCTTAGCTAAAGTTGTTTCTAAATCACGGAAAGACTGGAGTCTCAAGTTAGCTGATGTCTTATGGGCTTATAGAACTGCGTTTAAAACGCCAATCGGGATGTCACCGTACCGATTGATTTATGGTAAGACATGTCATTTACCTGTTGAGTTAGAGCGTAAGTCTTGGTGGGCTATTTGTGATTTGAATTTGGATCCTAACCTCTCTCGTGAGAAACGCATGACACAGCTGAATGAACTAGAGGAATTTAGGTCACTGGCCTATGACAATGCAAGGATCTACAAGGAGAAATCAAAGCGCTGGCACGACAAGAGAATCCTAAAGTGCGAGTTCCATATTGGCGATAAGGTACTTCTTTTTAACGCTCGTATCCGTTTATTTCTGGTAAGTGAAATCCGAGTGGGCCAGCCCCTATACGGTCACAACATCACAAAGTTCAAATCTGTTGAATTGGAGACCTCTGCTGGAGAAAGGTTCAAGGTAAATGGCCAATATGTGAAGCACTATCATGGATCAGATGCATATGTTGGGAAGGTCGAGGTTTTGTACTTCGATCCGCTATCAGATGATGAGAAGTGAGGTAACAAGGTCGTGCGGGACCTCTTAAACCAGCGCTAACTGGGAGGCAACCCAGGTTGTAGTTATTTTGTAATTTAGGATTTCCGTTTTGTTGTTTCATTCAATTTGCTTTTCAAGTTTTCTTGTTTTGTTTCCTTTATTTTCATGCATTTGCAATTTCTTGGTTTGGGAAAATTGTACGCCTTTGATAATTTCTGCAGGAATTTATTTTATACAAAGTGCGTAAGTTGTCTACTGGATTTTTGCGAGAGAAAGACAGGAAGTTATGATGGCAAAATGAATTTTGACGATTTTAATTCCAATTGCCAGTTCAAACAGTCGATCGACCAGGAGGTTCAGTCGATCGACTGAAGCAAGGAGAACAGAGGCTACTGTGCATAGGGAAGTGGTCGATCGACTGGGTCACATAGTCGATCGACCACCAAGGAGAGTCCAGAAGCCAGGAATATGAAGGATCAGTCGATCGACCGAGTAAACTGGTCGATCGACCAATCTGCGGGTTCAGAGGCTGCTGATAAGGGAAGTTTCTATCCTTATTTTCTCATTCTTTCATTGTTCCCAAAAATCAGAAAAGAGCAAACCCTATATCCTCTCCCTTTCTCGCGTTTTCACCTGCAAATCCGCCTCATTCTCTGCCTTTCTTGTTTTAATCTTCAAGGAAATCATCAAGGTATGTTTCAAATCTTATCTTTATGCTATTTGTTCGAGCTTTGCTGAAGTTCCATGCACACTTTTCGAGTACTGAGCCCTTGAGTCGAAAAAAAAAAAATTGATTTGGGGAAAACGATTTTAGGGTGTGATTTCTGGACATTTATATGCTTTAATTGCTTATTCTAGCCTTTACCCTTTGATTTTCGACACTAATTAGCAACTAGGAGCGATTATTTGATTTGCCCCAAAAATTTGAAACCCTAATTTGCGTGGATGGTCTGATTTTGATGCGAGTTTCTGGAATTTGAAACTTAAGTTGGTTGTTTGTTGCTAATTTGACTCTTTTGCAGGAATAACAATGACAAAGGGAAAAGCGCCAATGCAGGAAGGACAATCGAGCCAATGGCCTGCTAAGCGGCCACGCGGACCGCCTCTGATGATAGAATCCACTACGGATAGTCTACCTGACTATCCGCAGGTTATCTTTGAAAAACCTATTCAGCGCTCCAAATTCTCCTTCTTTGTTTCGACTGTAAAGGTCACAGCCACCCGGTTTCTCCATAAAGACACTTTGGAGAAACTAGGCTGTTATGAGTCGGTCGTGTCCCTGCTAAATGGGACGGGTATGACGGGTCTTGTGGACATGTCGGAGTTCACATATTATGTTATGACCCTTGAATTCTTTTCCTCTTACGCTTTTGATTCCGAAGCCTTTGAGGCTGATGAGACCAAACCCTGCATTTCCTTTCGACTTTTTAATGTTAATTATTCTCTGACACTTGCGAATTTTGCGGGTTTTCTGGGTCTGTACTTCGAGGGTAGCACCTCGGACCCCTCTGACACTCACCGGGCCATGTGGTCTTGTATTGGTGACACTTACGGGTCGAGGAGAACGGGCACTTCCGTCCACTTGCCCCCTCTTCGTTATTTTCTACGGCTAATGGGTAATACCATTTTTGGCCGTAAAGAGTCTAATAACGTGAATAATATTGAGCTTTCGATTTTGGCGGGTTATCTGAACGTTGAGCGTCGGAGAGCCTGCATCTATAACATTGCCTACTTGACCGCCGCTCACTTTCAGACTGTTAGTGAGGGCACCTTGACCACCATTGCCTGTGGCGGTTTGGTGACACGTATCGCCAACCGCCTTGTTTTACTTTTCCCTCGATAGGAGGACCCCATTGACCCTGAGCTGCGCATTATGGACCTCCGTTACGCGCAGGGTGTCTATTGGGTCGATAGACAGATGCGGTGGAAGATTGACTCTTTCATCTGTGACCGCATCCCTGTCACAGGCTACCCTTCTGTCTTGCCCCTCACCACTGTTGAGGGGGCTGCTAGGCCACCTTTGCCTAGTTACATGCTTCCTTTGGTGGCGGCCACGCCTTCTGCTGGCACTTCGAGGAGGGCTCGTGCCTCCTCTTCACAGGCATCACCCCCCTCCTACCACCACCACTACTGGTCCCTCCACTTCCAGGAGAGCCACTCCCTCCGTTTCCAGGAGAGCTACTCCTGCTGCTGAGGAGGAGAGTGAGTCGGGGTCCGACGAGGACAGCGACCCCTCCTACGAGGGTGGAGATTAGATGCTGGTGACCTCCCCGTTTTTGGCTGGTTTGGGGAGGTCGTATTTTGTGAGTTGTTTTCCTTTCTCTTTTCGCTTCCTTTTACTTTTTATGCTTTTATTCTCCCATTTTTCTGCTGGTGATTTGCTGTTGAGCACAATGGGGACATTGTGCGTTTTGGTTTGGGGAGGGTATTTGCATATGCCTTTTGTTTTGCATCTGCATTTGTTTTTTATTGCATTTCAGTCACATGTTTAGTGCATTTCTGTTTGCATTTGTTTTTATTTTCACCATTCAAAAAAAGGAAACAAAAAAACAAAAAAAACAAAAAAAACAAAAACAAAGAAAAAATTGATAAAATGCATAAAAAACCAAAAATATCACGTTTACTTTTGCATATAGTTGAGTCGGATTGGAGTTTTTAATGATGATTCTGCTCTATTAGTCAAATATGCCATTCCTTGCCTTTTCATAGCTGCTTAGCAAGAATTAAAAGTGATCTCTCAAATTTCGTTATGGAATCCATTTCGGGCAATTAGACTTGACTCATTACTTTTGGCAAACTACTTATACCTTCTAAGATATAGAGCCTATAACTGGTGACATTTATGACCGGTTAATTTAGGATTGAGAGTAGTTACTCCCTTCATTTCATGTTTTGCACGTGTATGAGTTTTGATTTCTTATTGCCTATACGCATTGGTTTGTGGTCGGTATTGCATGTTTAGGGAACTTTTGCATCCTCCCCTTTCTCATTTTACCCCACTAACTCCACTATAAGCCAAAATTGCCAGTTGCCCTCAACTACATCCCATAATTAGCCTACCATTGTGCCAAGCTAGGAAGTAGTAGAGGAATTTGTTGATTTAAGCTGTTTTGGTTCGCTCTTGTAATGTTGGAGCGGGTATTTTTGAGAAGTGAAGGATTTACTTCAGCCTGAAAACAGGAAGAAAGAAAAAGAACCAGAAAAAATGAAAAAAAAAAGGAGAAGTTGTTTACCTGGGCAGAATGTTCTGGAGTGTGCAGGGTGGTCGATCGACAGCCATCATTGGTCGATCGACCACCAGTTCAGGTCTTGAAAAAAAAAATGAAAATGAAAGAAAAAAAAAGAAGCAACAACAATGAAAAAAAAAGAGAGTTTTGAAAATAATAAGTCTTGGCTGAAATAAAGGCACGCCTCATATGCTTACCTCTTGATTTGGAGGCATTCGTTGGATTTTTGTGTTGCCTAGTCAATAAAGGCATGGTCTTTTTATTTGAGTGGGAAGAACGGGATTCAGTTTCTGATGGTTCGTTAGGTGCTAGCTTGGCTCTTACCTTCACTTTCCCATAATTGTTTTGCCCCTTCTTTCCCACTTAGCCTCACATATCCAAATTTTGCAATAGTTCGGCATGTGATAGTCCTTGACGGTGGTTATGCGTATGTACGGTAAATAGAATCATTATTCATGCTAGTCAAGCATACATGTTTTGTCGGTCGCATTCTAGGTGAGAGACTATACTTCTCTTCCCTCTCTTTTACATATTATCTTACCATTTGCTTTGCTGAGAGAAGAGTGATCCGGGAGAGTCCGATTGTGTGAGCCTTGCAAGGTCGAACGCCCGATTTAATTCTATGATATGCATAAATTTGTTCGCTTGATTTAAGCTTCGCAGTAGTTGACCTTGGGCATTAAATGGTTTGGCATTGACTTGTAGTTAGCTCTGAAATGTACTCCTTTCCATTTAGTTTTATACGGGTCATAGTGCTTGCTTGGGGACAAGCAAGGTTTGGTTTGGGGAGATTTGATACGTGCATATTCTATACACTTTATCTGCGGTTTTGGCACGTATTTCCATGCATAATTGATAGCTTAAGGCTACTATTTCTCCCGAAACGATTTACTTTGCATTTTCTACGAATTATTGTTGGAATGCCTGGAAGTAGGCTAAATCAAGCCAAGTTCGTCCTCCGGAAGCGAGTTCAAGGAAGCCAAGAGGAAGGAGAGTTCATTTCACTCACCTTGAGATGCGTACAAGGAGTGAAGAGTTGTTTGGAAGCCACAAGGAGCCACTGCACAGCATTTTTCAGCATTTTTCAGTCGATCGACTACGCCTTTCAGTCGATCGAACACTGGAGCTCAGACAGAAGCTACTGTTCCGCATGTTCAGTCGATCGACCGTGCTGACCAGTCGATCGACCTGATTTCGAGCTGACGTTTAATTTTTCCGTGTTAGACTTTTAAAAGCCCAACTTGTAATTAACTTTGGGTATCTTTTTATCAGAGAACGCAGCAACTTTTAGGTTATGTTATTCATTCTGGAAAAAACTTAGTTTTCAGATCTAGCTTGAGACGGAAACCTTTGATTGGAATGCTTTGTTCTTGATATTCAATTAGTAAGCCTTTTATGCAATTCTTCTTTCTCTTATTTTTGCTTATTAATTTAATTCTTGTTTCATCAATTAATTTCAGTAATTGAATTTCTCTTCTTTGTTCTAGTTAGATTCCATCATGTTGAGTTTGTCCTTATTTGTTAATTTCGCAATTAGTGTAGTCTTGATTATGCGTAGGTGATTCCTTTGATTGGGAATTAGGTGAGCCATGGTATAAAATTAGGATTGTTGTGTAGCATGAGTTCTTCCATATTGGTCTTGTTATCTTTTGATGGATTTCTTTGCTAGGTCGAAAGATTGGTAATTTGATTTATCGCTAGATTTAGAATTTCTCTTGAGTGAAAACTTTGATAAATTCTAGGGAATTATTGGACCGTGAGGTTATTTGAGCTTTGATCGAAAGACTAGCTTATTTTCCCTGAGACCGTATTATGAGATCTCTGCTGCTTGACTGACCTGTTATTTGCCATGGTGAACCGAAATTCCCGATCCTCTTTTTTTATCTTGTTAAGAATATTCATTTTAGCAATTAGCCAGTTAATCAATCGTTTCAAAACCCCCAATTTATCGTTACTTTTTAGACTGAAAAATAGCATCCAAAATCAACCTTGTCTCTCTGTGGTTCGACCCTTACTATCACTAGCTATAGTTTTAGTTTGGAAATATAAATTTAATTTTGGTACTAAACAACGGTATCACTTACCTCACTTCATGCAAACAAAATATATAATTCCCTAAAACATAATTAAGCATTATAAAATTGATTTAAACATCCTAAATTGGCTTTTAACTAAATTTCACTATCCTAATAATACTAAACATCCTAAATTGGCTTTCAACTAAACTAAACAATCCTAAACATCCTAAATTGGCTTTCAACTAAACTAAACAATTCTAATAATACTAAGCATCCTAAACTAATCATAATTAATCAAAACAATAACCATAAACCCTAATTAATCAAAATAGTAAAATTAATTAAACAAACCTTATATTAATTAAGAGAAGAAGACAAAGGAAGGGAGCGGCGGCGGCAGAAAAAAAAAGGGAAAGGGGAAAGGAGATGAAAGGGGAAAGAAGAAGAAAGGGGAAAAGGGAAAGGAGAAAGGAGAAATAGGAGGAGTGATTTGGGGAGTAGGGTGGTGGTAGGAGTGTTGGTGGTGAGAGTGGTGGTGGTGGGATTGAGGGAGACGAAATTTAGGGAATTCAAATTCGTTATTTTCCCACAATTTCAAATAACGAAATTAAACCGTCACTTTTCAAACTTCGGACCAACAAGTCCGACACAAACATCTAAAGTCCAGGACCAACAAGTCCAAAGCCCAAGACCCATGAGTCCAAAACACCCAGTCCAGGACCAACAAGTCCAAAGGCCAGGAACCATGAGTCCAAAATACCAAGTCCAGGACAAACAAGTCCAAAGCCCAGCACCCCTAAGTCCTTCTGCAGACTACTACAAGGAAACCGAACTAGGATCCTGGGGATTCCCCTCAAGGTCATAACCAAAACTGCTTCACCCCTAAGTCCTTCTAGAGACTATTGCAGGGAGACCTATCTAGGCTTCTGAGGATTCCCCCTCAAGCTCGTAATATCACACCTTAACCTTTAAGGTCCAGAAACGGAAATCTGATCCCATGTTATTTACCAACCATTTTGTGCTCAGGCCAAATCAAGCCAGAGACCCCATTACCCACCACACTACAAGCTATTACCCTTCGGCCTAAACACCACAAAATTCTTGCTCCAGATTTTTATCTGTTAAGCAAACCCATTATTAACAAGCTCCACATTCCCTAATGTTGAAGCCATTTTTCACCACAATCCCCACGGAGTCCTCGAATGCTTTGCTATCGAGAACGGGACATACCTAATCTACCCTTAGAGTCCACTTTTTAGTGTGCTCAACTGATAAGGAACGTTTTCACAAATTACACCTCTTCGATTCATGATCAAGAGGTATGTATCTCCAATCAACCTTCGAGTAGCCAAACGGGATTTTCCGTCGTGACCCTCAACTCCAGATTTTTATCTGTCAAACAAACCATTATTACCAAGCTCCGCATTCCATAATGTCGAAGCCATTTTCACCACAATCCCCACGGACTCCTCGAATGCTTTGCTACCGAGAAACGGGATATACCACTACAAAGAAAAGCTTCCATAGCGACGGAAAATCCACGTGTCCCCAAAGTCAACCTGAAAGTCAAACTTTGCGACGGAAAATCCGTCGCAAATTCCGTCGCAGGGCAGAATGCACCAGTGGGTTTACAGCGCTTTTCCAGCTTCCCCAATTGCTTTGAAAACAATTACATATACTCCCGGTTTCCTACAAACATACAGAAAAACCAGCAATTGACAAATTCACAACTCGTTCAAGACGAGATTTCCAAACAACGTCTTCGCATTAACTTAAAATAAAAGGTTTACAACCGGTTAGTACAATAATTGTTCAACAAAGAAAGCTAAATAAGTCCATAAACTACGGAGTAGGAGTGATAACTACTAATCAACAAACAAATACTAATTAATACACGGGAGTAGGAGTAGGCCTAGCATTGTCGCCACAATCATCAAAGTCATTTCTAGCTTAAGATACACCTCCGGGGTTACAAGTTTGAGTGGTAAAACCTTGTTGGCTCAAGAACTCATCTATTGCCGCAAGCCTTTGAGATTGTTCGGCCTCAACTTTCTTAAGTCGGGCATTCTCTTTTGCGACTCTACCAACAAAACTCGGAGTATGAGGAGTAGAAAAGAGGTTACCAGTCGAGCGGCGGTTGTGCTCCCAAATTTGTGGTGCTGCATTTCCCGCGCCAAGTACTCTACCTTTCTTATCAAATCCTCCATGTTCTTCAATATAAATCTCATTATCATCGATGTTCTCGACCCCTTGACTCTGAAGCTGAGTTTTCTTTGAGATGATTTTACCCTATATCAATAAAAAACGAAAGATAGATACCATCTACTAAATAATCATGATTGAAAAAATGAGTTAAAAATTAAATAATTATAGTATTTTACGAAGAGTTGACCAGTTTTTTTGGATAACCATCCTTTTGTGCTATGCTTCCTTGTCTTCTCCAACAACTGCAAAGCGGACGGAATATCTCCTTTCCCTTCTTTATCAATCTACAATTTTGATACTTGTTAAATATAATTACTAACTTTAAATAAAGTTAAAGAAAAAAAAAGGTAATAAATTAAAAAAAGAGGTGAAGAAATTACCATTGAGTCCATATATTGCAAAGTGCTTTTTCGACCTATTACGTGAGTAGCCAACGCCTTCCCTTTCTCGTCACTTCCCGATCTACGGTTGGCCGAATTCTGCTCCGATCTTCCCATAAAACTAGGATCTTCAAGTGGTCTATTCTTCAATTGACGGTGCAAATCAACACTAATCCTATCCGGCTTTTCATGCTCTTCCTTATGATAAGCTCGATAAATCATTTGCCGTAAACGGGTCTTCATGGCATCTTCCAAAGCCTTCTTAACCCTTGCCTTGTCGCGGGGATCGTAACTAACACGCCACTGTTCAATAAACAATAAAGTGAGAAAATAAACTTCATTGTAAATAAATATAAAATAAATGAATAAAATACCTAATATTAAATTAAATGACAATTGCTAATACCTCAAACCAATTCCACCAATCCTTCTCTAGAGTAGATGACGCCGATTTCCAATTAGGAGCATGTTCTTTGTAGTTGCATCCAATAGTATTCGATATCAAGTTCACCACTTTTTCATCACTGAACCTGAAAAAAAGAATGACAATATAATATATATATATATATATATATATACATATATATATACATATATAAATCTTTATAAAAATAATTAATTACGAAAAAATAACATACTTACCAAACGCCATCTTGCTCAAGAGAATCGAGAGGAATTTTGTCAACTGGCACATTTTGTTGTTCTTGTTGATGACCAGCTAGTATTTCTTCATTCTCGTTTTCCTGTCCTTGGTTTCCTGCATTACTATTAGTGCCATGTCTTTGTCTCCTCGACGCCATAGAAACCAACTAAATTCTTCAACATTTTTAGAAATCAAATAATAGCAACAAAATAAAATATTAAATAATAGCAACAAAGTAAGAAATTGGCAAAGTAAGAAATCAAATAATCAAATAATAGCAACCAAATAAGAAATTGACAAAGTAAGAAATTAAATAATCAAATAATAGCAACCAAATAAGAAATTGGCAAAGTAAGAAATCAAATAATCATATAATAACAACAAAGTAAGAAATTAAATAGTACTCCCTCCCTCTCGGTCAAGTAATCAAATAATAGCAACAAAGTAAAAAAATAAGATTGAATAAAAAGTAAGATTGAATGAAAACAAACTAGATTTCATTAAATTAAGCCATACGGCATCTACAACTAATAGTACCAACAAATAATAAGATTGAAAGAAAGGTTACAAAACATCTACAACTAATATAAATCCTAATCATCATCATCATCATCATCATCATCACTTAAATTAGTGTTTTCGTTGCGTTCAAAAAGCGAATCTAAAAAATCCTCATCATCATCTTCTTCTAAATACTTCTTCAAAGCCTCCTCTCCTAACTCTTCCTCATCTTCCTCCTCTTGCATATCATCATTCTGTACTTGCATTTCATCTCCTTGCATTTCTTCTTGTTCCTCTTCCACATTTTCATTCTCATCTTCTATTTCAATTATTGCCAATGTTGTAACACTATTATTAACATCTTCTTGAAAGATAGATTCATCAGTAGGAGCATCAACTTGTGATCTTGCCTTTATTTTAAATACTACTGACCACTGATCTTTATCTCTTTTGATATTTGGATAAGGAGCATAGCAAACTTGTTCCACTTGATATGCTAACACAAATGGGTCATATTTTGCAAATTTTTTGCTCCGATTAACATCCACAAGTTTATATTCCTTATGTACTTGCATTCCTCTTTCTGAGTTATCTATCCGATTACATTTGAATAAAATAACGTTGTAAGGGTTTTTCTCGCCAGTATAAGACAACTCAACAACTTCATTTTGGGTTCCATAGTAGTCAGCTCCTTCAGTCGAACTCACACACACTCCATTGTTAATTGTCGACTTTTCCAAATCTTTCCCATCTATGAAAGCTCGAAATTTGTATCCATTGATGGAATAACGCTTCCATGTTCTTACTTTTCTTGAAGGTCCATTTGCTAAGGCAACTACAACTGGATCTTTTAAATTATTTACCTAGAATTAATGATAATGAACCAATTATTTACCAAATAATAATATAATTTAAATAAGCATTAAAGAATATATATTATTTACTTACTTGACCTCTAAGCCAGTCAGGGAATTTTGTTTCAAATTTGTTCAAAATATCCTCGGCCTTAGAAACCTCAGGATATTCTCTTTTGATGTAATCCTCAAACAACCTATTCAAAAATGCCGAATTGAGTTTTGAATTAATTTTTGCATGTTTTACTTGAAACAACGTTTAAAATTAAAAAAAAATTCACCTACCTTTCCATATGTTTCAACTCATCAGAATCACAATTAGATAAAACATAGAGGTGTGCACGTTCATATTCGTTATCTTCCAAAAATCTTTCACGACATTTTCCAGAAGTAGTGCCCTCATGATCTTGAAATAGCTCGGGCAAGGTAGAATACTTTGCCTTTTTCTGACCTATGTCAAGGTCTTTTGCCTTTGTGTCTATATGATCTTCAAAGTAAAAAGAACAAAAATTTGCTATTTCTTCAAGCAAATATGCGTTGCATAATGACCCTTGAACACGAGCTTTATTTCCAATATTTTTTTTCAAATGATTCAAGAACCTACAAAAAAATTGGTTAAGAATGAATGAAATTAAGTAATAACCTTAAAAGGCTTCATAAAAGATATTGATATTACCTCTCAAAAGGATACATCCACCTATATTGCACAGGACCACCCACTTTCACTTCATATGGCAAATGAATTGGCAGATGTTCCATTGAGTTAAAAAATGAAGGTGGAAGTATTTTTTCCAATTTGCAGATTATCTCGACAATATGTTTCTCGAGACTTGATATTTTTTCAATTTGTACTGATGAAGTGCACAAGTCTCTGAAAAATTGACTAATCACAGTTATGGCATTCCATTCATTTTTAGGGAGAAGGTGCCTGAAAGCAACCGGCAGTAAACGCTCCATAAACACATGACAGTCATGGCTTTTCAAGCCATGTAGCTTCAACTCATTCATATCGACATATCTTCTCAAATCTGAAGCATAGCCGTCTGGAAACTTTAAATTACATATCCAATCACACAACACTTTCTTCTGCTCTTTTTTCAAAACGACTGAATCCACCTTTCGCGACCTTGAACAAAGTTGTAACATGTCTTTTTGTCCATTTGGGTTCAAGGTTGTCTTGTCTTTTCTATCCATTACCGTGTGAATTAGTTGTTCGAAATTTTTTTTCTCAATATGCATGACATCATGGTTATGTTGAATTAGTAGTGTGCTCCAATATGGAAGCTCCCAAAAAATACTTTGTTTCCACCACCCAATTCGTTTCGCTTTAACCGTTCTCAATTCATGGTCATATGCATCCACGATTTTTGGTAAATCTTTCACACATTCCCACACTTGTTCGCCCGATAACCTCGTTCCAGCAACATCGTTCTCTATTCTTCCTTTTCGAAAGTGGACCTTATCCTTGCGAAAAGTATGATCAGTGTCTAAATATTGTCTATGACAATCAAACCAACTTCATTTTCTGCTATGCTGAAGCCAAGTCGATTTAGTCTCTTTTTTCGTACAACATGGACATGCATTCTCACCAGCAGTTGACCAACCATATAACATGCCATAAGCAGGAAAGTCGTTGATCGTCCATAGGAGTGCGGCTCTTAAGTCGAAGTTTTGTTTCCTATACACGTCATATGTAAACAATCTCGTGTCCCACAATTGCTTCAACTCGTGAATTAGAGGCTGTAAATAGACGTCAAGGTTTTGTTTGGGACTCTTTGGTCCAGGAATAATTAATGTTAAGAACATAAATTGTCTTTTCATGCATAGCCAGGGTGGTAAATTATAAGGTGTAAGCATCACCGGCCAGCATGAATAACAGTTCCCGAATGGCCCAAAATCCAAGACACCATCGGTGCAAATTCCAAGTCTAACATTCCGAGGCTCAGATGCAAAAGAAGGATGAAGATGATCAAAATGTTTCCACGCCTCACTGTCACTTGGATGAGACATTGTCCCACTAACTCGGGGGTTTTCATAATGCCAACGCATTTGTTCCTCGAGGTTTTTTGTGGCATAAATTCGTTGCAAACGTGGCCCTATTGGGAAATAATTTAAGAAATTCTCGGGGACCCTTTTGCCATTTTCATTCTTTGCACTTTTGTACCTAGCTCTACCACATTTTCTACACTTGTCAAGAAGAGCGTTTGTCAATCTAAAAAAGCATACATCCATTAAAACATGCATCTATCTTTTCATGAGGAAGTTGAAGAGCTTTGAGAACATTTTTGGTTTCATAGAAGTTACGCATCAAAATATGATCTTGAGGAAGAAGGTCTACCATGAGTGACGTGAAACCATCTACACATTTATAGGCTAAGTTGAATTCACATTTCAGAGTGACAAGCCTTGCAGCCGACTGTAGCAATGAGAGTCGACATCCCTCGTTGCTCGACACGTTTTAACATTTGAAAAAAGGCTAATACATTGGGATTTGGAGATTCATCAACCACCTCGGCATTAAGAGCTTCTTTCCTAATTTGATCAATGCTATCGCGCAACGCATCCTCTACCATATCCCTATAAGGATTGTCAGAGGCCATTGCCATTTCCTCTTCCTCAACGGGGAATTTCTCTCCGTGACACATCCAATCATAATAGTTGTCACAAAAACCCTTTAGACCAAGGTGTTTTCGTACTTCTTGTTCAACTAAAAACTTTTTATTTTTGCACTTACTACATGGACACCTAATTTCTTTATTTCTAATGAATTCGTCTTGTTGCTTAACATAATCAATGAATTTATTAACCCCTATTACGAATTCCTTCCTTAATTTTTTATTGGAATCCAACATTTCATACGTCCAGTTTCGTTCTAATCTCTTCATTGAAAATCTACATATATATTAGTAAATAAAAATTATTAATAAAAATGGTAAGAGCATTCATAAACTCATCTTTGAATCTTTCATACAACAACAACAACAACAACAACAACAACAACAACCTGCAAAAAAATACTTTCAGTATTGGGGTCCTTATCTCTCCAACCTAAACCCATCTTTGAATCTTTCATACCATTAGTAAATACCCATTTTTTTTCTTGATTGTAATGAGACAAAAATTCGGCAGCACTTCCTTACAGTTCTCCAAATACATTATTTAGAATGAATTCTCACTCTACATATGTATTCGGAGAACATTAAAGGAAATGTCAACCAAATTTTGTCTCATAACAATCAAGAAAAAAATTGAGTATTTACCACCTAAATGGCATAAAAGATTCAAAGAAAACATAACTTATCAAAACAAACTTAATAATTACTAATAAACCTTATAAAACTAATCAAAAGTAGAGTAAGCATCCTAAAATTGGTTTAAACATCATAAATTGGCTTTTAACTAAACTAAATTAACTACCCTAATAATCCTAAATGCTATGACAATGTCATAAATGCAAAGTGTTCTGTTCTATTTGTCCACTATGATTCATTAATGTTGATTTATGGGTAAATATACTTTTCTATACTACAAACTTCTTTCAAAGTCGTTATACATTTATTAATATTAGACCCTTTTTTCGTTATAATATTCCTCCTTTAATCAAAGACATTTTTATGAAATTTTTTCTCTATTTTTATGAGAAATAGATGTATTCAAAATTGCTTCAATGTCGAGTAGCCTCATTTTATTTAATTATTTACATCAAAATTTCAATACCATCAACTATAATCGATTTAAAAGAGCTTTGAACATACTTAGCTCACTTCATGCAAACAAAAAATATAATTCCCTAAAACATAATTAAAAATTATAAAATTGATTTAAACATCCTAAATTGGCTTTTAACTAAATTTCACTATCTTAATAATACTAAACATCCTAAATTGGCTTTCAACTAAACTAAACAATCCTAAACATCCTAAATTGGCTTTCAACTAAACTAAACAATCCTAATAATACTAAGCATCCTAAACTAATCATAATTAATCAATACAATAACCATAAACCCTAATTAATCAAAATAGTAAAATTAATTAAACAAACCTTATATTAATTAAGGGAAGGAGACAAAGGAAGGGAGCGGCGGCGGCAGAAAAAAAAAAGGGAAAGGGGAAAGGAGAAGAAAGGGGAAAGAAGAAGAAAGGGGAAAAGGGAAAGGAGAAAAGAGAAATAGGAGGAGTGATTTGGGGAGTAGGGTGGTGATAGGAGTGTTGGTGGTGGGAGTGGTGGTGGTGGGATTGAGGGAGTCGAAATTTTGGGAATTTTGGGGTAAATAATTGAAAAGTGATAATGAAGGAGAAGGATTGCGCTGCTGCCCGTATAAATAAAGCTTGCGGCGGACTTTCCGTAGCAAAAATAAAATAATAATAAATCCTGCGACGGAATTTCCGT
Source organism: Silene latifolia (assembly GCF_048544455.1). Lineage (NCBI taxonomy): Eukaryota > Viridiplantae > Streptophyta > Magnoliopsida > Caryophyllales > Caryophyllaceae > Silene > Silene latifolia. Next base: position 98,125,386 of record NC_133538.1, read on the forward strand.
CGCAAAATAAAATAATATTATTTTTCCAGCGTGTTAAGAGGTGTACAGTTGGACACTAAAAAAAGCCTGCGACGAAAATTCCGTCGCAAGAAAAATATTATTTTAATGCAGCGACGGAATATCCGTCGCAGAATTTAATATTATTTTAATATAGCGACGGAAATTCCGTCGCAGGCCTTCCCGCCATGTCAGAAAATTTGGCGCTCTGGGAAAATATGCTGTAGCGAAAAGTCCGTTGCAAGTCCATCGCAAATTATGAGGTCCGTCGCAGGATCCGTCGCAGGTTTAAATTTGCTACTGGTTTATCTTCCGTCGCAATGTGTCCGTCGCATTGAAACTTTTTTTTTTAGTTACTCAATCTACCCTTAGGGTCCACTTTTTAGTGTGCTCACATGATAAGGAATATTTTCAAAAATTACACCTCTTCGATTTCATGATCAAGGAGGAATTATCTCAAATCAATTTTTCGAGTCACCAAACGGCTTTAACCGTCGTGACTCACACACTTAAAGGTCCTAACATCTCGCTTAGGCACACAAACACATTCAGAACTACGATCTGGTTTGATTTCACTTCACGTGAATACGTAGGCAGTCCTTCATGGACACAACCATACACCTCAAAATCACTTCAAGGTCCTAACATCTCGCTTAGGCACACACCCTGAACTACGATCTGGTTTGATTTCGCACATACGCGAATACGTAGGTAATCCTATTACGAGGACACAACCACACCCCCACACACATTCAATTTTCAAACCTTAAATTTGCAACCCATTGCACACACAGCTCAGAACTACGATCTGGTTTGATTTCGCAAACACCCGAATACGTAGGCAGTCCTATTATAAGGGAACAACCGCATACTCCTTTCACAAACCTTTCCAATTTTCAATCCTCAATAACCAACTCAGAACTACGATCCGGTTTGATTTCGGAAACACGCGAATACGTAGGCAATCCTATTACAAGGGCACAACCGCATATCCATTTCAATCTTAACCATCATCATCAATCCTCAAAAGCAGCCCAGCCAGCTACAAAATTTAATCTTATACCTCTTTACTGGGGGCTTCTTCCTTAAGACGTCGCCCATTCCTTGTTTTGTCAAAATCCCACCTTCTCACTCTGGGGGCTTCTCTTTCAAAACGCCACCCGTCCTTTATCCACAAACGTCTTTTCAGTCTCAACTACAGTCCAAAATAAAACTGCTCACAGCCTAGTGCTCGGTTCGGACGATGACAAGGTCTTGGTTCCGCTCTCCGAATCATAATACCTCGAGAAGGGATTTCAAGTAAGCAAACAGGGGCAAAGATGTCTGGAGAAGATAATCAATTCATGTTCCCCAGCCAAGTGGACCTTCTACTCCAAGTATTTGATACGCGTTGTCACCCTTTCTTGGCTAGGAGTTGCACTTACATGTGCAAGGTCTCTCAGAGTTACCCCCGTGTCGTGTCAATACTGAGTTAGCATCACGTTCACGACTGCCCATTTGTCAGTCTGTCAGTATGCATCTGTGTGAGTCCGTGTCCCAACGGCCACATGTCTCCTATCTATTAAATCACAGATCTACGAGTAACAAGACTCGTCTTTAAGCTTCACAACTTTCAAAACTCATATCTCCTCTCACGCGAGATATTACGTGCTAATTGCTTACATGCTTATGTGATCATATGCTTATATTCTTACATGATAGTTGCTTATATGCTAACTCCTCACATTCTCACATGCTTACATGCTTATGTGCTTATGTGCTTATATGCTTGCATTCAACGTGCTTGTCTATGCGACTGCGGATTTGTGTTGTCACTAACCATACAGATAATCTTGAGAAGACAAACTCACTCCAATTGAGTACTGGGTTCTTCCCAACAAACGGCGACCCATCAAGTCCAAGGGCTTTAACCCCGTCGATTACATGGCATACGCTACCTCCCGTGACGAGCAAGAACTCATATCCCTCTGCGAGTCCTGAGAAGTTTCTAACTCCCCAGCGAGTGCCGATTTTCAAATGGATGTCACACATGCTATTTCCCATAGTCGATCTTTCGACCAGCATGGCTGGCGAGCCTTTGTCCGCAAACAAGATACAACTCAAGGATGTATCCCGAAGATGCCTCGGGTACGACTCCTTTTCACAAGCTGGCGAGCCTTTGTCCGCAAACAAGATAAAACTCAAGGACGTATCCCGAAGATGCCTCAAGTACGACTCATTTTCACAAGCTGGCGAGCCTTTGTCCGCAAACAAGGCACAACTCAAGGACGTATCTCGAAGATGCCTCGGGTACGACTCCTTATCACAGCTGGCGAGCCTTTGCACGTACACGAGATACGACTCAAGGAAATTTCACGAAGATGCCTCAGGTATGACTCCTTCCTATGGCTGGCGAACCTCAAAATGCACTACCTTCTACACCGGCTGGCGAGCCTTTGCGCGCAAATGATTGAAGGACGTATCCCGAAGATGCCTCAGGTATGATTCCTTCTTATGGCTGGCGAGCCTTTATACGTAGTCTAATGGACTTTAAACGACCCGAATTGGAAGTCGACAGACTCTAAAATATTCCCGACGGCAGGTCCTTGACTCGAATCCTCGAGTAGCCTCGACGTCGCCCTTCCCCACGGCAGGTCCTTTGCTCAAACCTTTTTGAGTCGCATCGACGTCGCAATGGTCTTCAGATTGTAATCTTCTATTGACCTGGAGATCATACTTTAACTTTTGCCCTGTCCAAGCCTCAGTCAAAGTGGGGGCTCTGTAGATACCCAGTATCTGCACCTTCCAAAAACCACCCGATGATGATCGGACTGTAACGTGTTTTTGATATGCGTACGTGGATTGGCTATACATGAGACGGTTTAATGCACTACTCTGATATGAAAAATCATTTCAAAAGTTTTCTAACTTCATTTGCATTAAAATAACACTATTTAGAGTTAAAACCGTCTTCGGACCCAAAACCGATTCAGAAACCCGCAACTCGAGTCAACCTGAGTCAACCCAAATCTCGAATGTCAAAAATAATGCCATGAATGTTTTCATCATGTCATTTCCATTAAAATGACCCTAATTAGAGTCAAAACCGACACCGAGCCAAAAACCGACTCAAAATTCAAATCCCGACTCACACGGGTCAAACCCGAGTCAAGCACACAAAACATCTACCTCACGTAACACCCAAAATCGTCTTATTAGATGCCCATATTGTTACACGACATCTTATATGAATACCACATATCAAACCAACCAAACAATGGATGTTGAATAGGCCACGTCCAAATTGAAAGGGACAGTACACCCCATTGAGTCACGGGGTGGCTCGCGCCTCAATGGGGTGTCTCCTTAACCTCCAAGCAAAATAGACCGACCTACCATCCCACATTTCTCTATAAATACCCACCATCACACACCATAATATTGACGCGAGCGTCCACCCCCTCACATCTCCCTTAAACTTCTATACTCGACTTCCTAAGTCACAAAATCAACACGTGTTTACGACCTACCGATCGTAAACACAAGCCTTACACATATTGTTTGGTACCGACGCCGTGCATTCGACCGACCCATTCGACCAACTCAACATTAATCAACATGTTTTAATTAACATGCTTTCAATTCATTTTCAAAACAAAATCCTTTTTTAAGTCACTCTTTTTAAACTTCTTTGATCGCGATTAGTCACAACGAGAAAACCGTCTCTAAAGTCGTCTACTTCGCAAACATCAATACACCTAAGTTTGAGGGTGTAAATATGTCATTTATTTCATGTCTTTACTGAGTTTTGGCCTGAGACAGAAGCTCCTTGCTATGCAAGGGAGCTCGCGCCTCAATGGGGTGCCCAGGTTAGACTCAAACGTGTTTAAGTTCGTCTTTCCTTCAACACTTTCTTTTATTCTTAATTATTTCCTTTTACGGTTTTTACCATTACAAATGTTTTAATTCATTTTTATGATAAACATATTTTGACAATTATAAAAATCATCCTTGGTTCTTTATACCCTGACGGTTTATTCCGTGACTCGATGATATTATTGGTTAATTACATTTTAATGGGTATTTTAACACTCTTTTCTTTTATTTACCATTTTTCTCATTTGTTTACATTTGTAAACATATTAGTCATAATTCATAATCATCCTTGGTTCTTTATACCATGTCGGTTTAATCCGAGTACGATGACAAACTTGACTAATTACAAATAATTGAACTTAACATAATTAGTTCAAATCAAACATTTTCCTTTACCATTTTATTATGCTTTTCAAACATGCAAATCCGACAACAAATATTACTAACATAATAGTAATTATTCCAAGTCATGGAAATCATGTTTGCAAATCTTTCATCATAAATACGGTTTTAAACAACCTTTTCAAAAACCAGGAGACGCCCCCTTGGGTCGGCTCATGGCTCGCGCCCCAAGGGACCGCCTGTCTTCACATTTCAAAACCAGGGCAGAGCCCCTTCCATCGCCGATAGGCTCGAGCCCCAATGGGGCTGCCTCATTTTTATCACTTGTCTAGGATGATCCCGATTACGGTTAATCCGAATACATGATGGATCAGATTGACAAACTTACGTTTTTACACTTTGTCATTTAACATCCTTTTTCAAATAAATGGATCGTGTTAAGTATCATAATCCGAACTTGGTAAATGGATGTTTAATTTCCGTTTTCACATACAAATCAATCTAAATCCAACTTTGACATCTTATACTTGATATTTGGATAAACAAACTGACTTAGAAAGCTCACATGTTAGGTTAAACTCTTGGATGCGCATTCATGCATTTTAACCGTTCTATCAACTTTTTCACTTAAACAACCACGATCGATCAATAGAGGCCGCAAACGCGTGCGGGATTGGGTGTCCAATTAAAGGGCTTCCCAATACGTACCCTCATCCCTTACTCAGAACCTTTGGATAGTGGATGGCCTTATCCAGGGCGTACGAGAGTCATTTTAGGCATAGAATGCTAAAAGGGGGACGACTCCTTATCTTTAGTACCTATGTCAAACACCGCTTTTAGCCTTGTTCACCTAGGTATAAAGTGGATTCGAACGGGTTCCAAGCATCCCACAAATGCTTGGTGGCGACTCCGAACATCTCTACATCGTTTCGTGGCCCTTGCCGAGACGATACCGACCGATCTTAAACGATCCGGCTGAAAGCATTTTTACGCCGCCGAGCGTGGCTTTCAAGAGACCTCTGCATGTCCACATATTGGCTTAGCGTGCAGGTGGCCCGTGACTGCAGATCGGTAGGTGGCCCAAATCCACAGACCGGCATGTGGCCCATATCCACACAGTGCAGTCAGTCGATCGACTGACACACCTTGTCGATCGACTGAAGATACGTCTGATTGTGAACCTTTTCGTCCGCCAATGCTAGATAACTTGAGGGACTACTTATTTCGGGGTACGACGACTCCCAAATTATTGAGGCAAGATCCAAATGCTGATGGGTCAGTTCCGGTTCCAAAGTATGACCCTACAACTTTTAATGGTTCATTCCTGAGACGGTCTGAAGAATGTTCGAGCTACAACAAAGACAAAGTAGTGGATTTTCAGCATAAGTCCACTGATGCCGGTATGAGAGACCTAGAGGAGAGGACTAAGTTGCTTCTTACAGCCCCTTATCCAGAGAGATTGGTGCCGACAAAGGAATAGGTATCGTTTAACAAGTTTAAAGATGTTATTCGTAGTTTAAATGTGCAAGTTCCTTTCTTAGAATTAGTTAAATAAGTGCCTGCCTATATGAAATTTATGAAGCAGCTGTTGTCTAAAAAGAAGTCACTTGATACTGTGCAATCTGTCGCACTAACTGAGGAGTCATCTTTCTATTTGACTCATACTGCACCTTATAAGCTAGAAGACCCAGGTAGTTTTTCAGTCCCATGTAATATTGGCACCTTTTCTATTGAGAAGGCATTGTGGGACCTAGGGGCCAATATTAGTGTTATGCCTTTGAGTCTTGCTAAGAAATTGAAATTGACTAGGTTTGCTATTACAAATATGACAGTACAGATGGCTGATCGTTCTGCGGTCCAGCCTATAAGAGTCGTAGAGGACATTCATGTGCAAATAGGAAAGTTCTTTTTCCCAATTGACTTCATTGTGCTAGATATACCCGATGATGCTCACATTCCTATCATTTTGGGTAGACCATTTCTGCACACTACTGGTGCAGTTATAGATGTTGGCTCAGGGACATTAACCTTTAAGGTGGGAAAACAGTCCATTGTTTTTGCCAAAACCTATAAGAAGAAGGTTGTTATGTACCCAGTAACTTGCAATGTAGTTAAATCTTATGTTGTGTTGCCTGATATGCCTGCCCCTATGCCTATTTCTACTATAACACCTCCGCCTCTGTTTTGACTGTTGCAGGAGCTGGTTTGGGGAATTTAGAGCCGCATGTTGCTCCAGATGTGAGAGAGCCCATTGTGCAGAGAGGCGGTCTAGGGTGTCTGAGCTATGCAACTGATAAGGAGCCGGATGAGGAGCCAGTCAAAGTGACGGAGTCCGATTTGGATTTTGATTAGCCAAACGAGGTCAGTGATTGGGAAGATGTTAGAGATGTTGATCCCTTGAGTTCTGCGTATATTGGAGTTGTTAGGAGCGTAGCTGAGAGGATGAGCACTGTAGAGGCTACTTCTTGTAGCCAGAAGCCGAGCAAGTAGGCCATTCCGTGGACATTCTTGATCAACTATTAGTTGATCAAATACTTTTAAAACAATTTATTTACTATTTTTTGTTAGACTATTTATTGTTTTGGTGTGCGCAAAACTTTGCTTTATTTGGATTGCATAGGATTTTATAAGACTATAGACTTTTCGTTTGGGTAGTGCAATTTTGGAGCGCTTTATTATGTGCATGTTTGCAGGTATTAGACCAACTTAACTCAATTAATTGAGTTAATTTGAAGAAAAGAGGCAGAATCGTTAGGTATGCCAGTCGATCGACTGGACACCCTGGTCGATCGACTGATGCGGAGGACTCCAGAGGCACTGTTCCCAGGTGCTCTGGTCGATTGACTGATACCTTTGGTCGATCGAACACCTCCCGTGCTGATTCCCTTTTCTTCTATTCTCATTCTTTTGCACATATTTCTCGTTCCTTAGTTGTTTTCTCGGAATTATGTGTGGTACTTTTGTGTTTTCAGGTACCTTATGGTAGCACTGCTGGCTAATGAAACCTCCTATCTCACGCTGGTTTGCGGAGGTTTCCTTTTGTTGCGCTTAAAGTCTTGTGAGTTCCCCATGTCTCCTTCATGTCTTTTTAGTTAATATTATCGCAAATTCCCATTTCCCTTGATTATTTTCTCATATGATTTTGCACAATGAGGGCATTGTGTGATTTAGTTTGGGGAAGGGTTTTGCGTTGCATTCATTCTGTTTTGCATTCACGTTTACATTTTTGTCTTACATTGTTGTTTATTTTCCTCTTATATACAGAAAATCCTAAAAAAATTCAAAAAAAATTGCACGTTTATTTTAGCATGTAGGTCGAGTCGGAATAGTAGTAGTTTAATGATGACATTGCATTTTCATCTGTTTACGCCTAAGCCGTGCTCATTAACATTATATCAGTAGAGTCTTATTGCATATCTACGAGTTTTCGTTAATTTATTCGCTGAATCTCGAGACATGACTTAACTTTTTGGCAAACTACATTACATTTTGAGTTTTAGAGCCTTATAACTGGTGACATTAATGACCGGTTTATTTAGGAATGTGAGTAGTACTCCTTATGAGACATGTTATATCAATATGCATAAATATGAACTTAATCTGCTTAATACATGTATGCATTCGGTTTGTGGTCAGTTGACATATGTGAAAGAGGCCACCCCTTTATTCATTTTTCCCATAAGCCTCACACTGCTAGAAATCGCCTTTTTGTCCTATTAACTACATCCTATATTTAGCCTGCCCTTGTCAAGCTAGTAGTTTTAGTTTTTGGGATTGTTACTTCATTTTTGGTTGCATATGCTCTTCTTGAGATGATATTGGAAAGATGAGGAAGGAAAAGTTGAAAGAAAGATGAAAAAAAAAAAGAAAAAAAAAGAGAAAGAGAAAAAAAAAAAAATCACATGATTGAATCTTTATTAGTTGATGATTTTATATTCCCATGTTGCGATTAATATCATTTGGGGAATTAAGTTTGTGTGGAGAATGTGAGATTTGTGCTTACTGTTAGCACCGCTTTATTGTTTAATCTTGAGCAAGAAGTTGGAATGATTTATTAATTTGGTTCCCTTAGTTACAAGCTTGGCTTATAACTCTGTTTTTACCAAACTCGTCTTAGCCCCTTCTTACCCATAGCCTCACATATCCAAATTTACCTCGGCATATGCCATGGTCTTCAATGGTTGGAATGCATATGTACAGTCGTAGAGATTATTTTCATATTAGACTGCAGGCATGTCTTCATAGGTCGTAGTTAGATGAGAGTCTTTACCAATATTACTTCTTTCTATCTTTACATATATTCAGCTGTGTTTATTGAGTGAGTTGAGCGACCCGTGAGAGTCCAATATGATAAGTCTCTACAGTTTAAAGTTCAACAATTTTTAACGACTACATAACTCGTTTGCATGATTCATATTACTAATTGATTGTTGATTTTTAGCATTAAACTGGTTTAGGCTTTGCAGTTTGCATTTAGCTCTGAGAATGAACGCGTTTCATTAGGTTTTAAGATCGAGTCTAGTTCTTGCTTAGGGACAAGAAAGGTTTTGGTTTGGGGAAGTTTGATGCTTGTCCTAAATATGATGTTTTACACCCTATTTTACACGCATTGCAGAGCTCAATTATGTAGTATATGCTACTATTTTCCCTATTTCCGTCTACTTTCGTGTTTTTGTGTAATATTGTAGAAATGGGAAGAATGCAGCGGAAAATGAGCCGAATCCGTCCCCGAGTACTAGGCATAGGACCTGACGTGAAGTAAAGACTCGGGAAGCGAACTTGGTGTGCGTATCGAGGCCTGAAAGACAAATTTACGAGGCTTTAGGAGCAAAGTACCTGTTGAAGCAGTCGATCGACTGATGCCCTTAGTCGATCGACCAGAGCACAATTCCTAAATCAAATTAGAAGCTACTGTACAGCGGAGCTTGGTCGATCGACTGGTCCTAGTGGTCGATCGACCGCACATCGACTCTGACGCAAATTAAAGACGAGAGTTACAAGCCCAAATATAATTAGGTTTTTAGGAATAAGAGTCACGCTATACTCCTATATAACGTGAACCTATGTTTCAGAACAAGGATCGAATTTTTAGGATTCAATATCAAGTTTATAGCATCAGATTCCATAGATTAAATTTAGTTAATAAACATTCAATACAATTAGCTTTATTTTCGTTAATAAAGTTCGTGCTTTCAGATTCTTTTTCTTGCTTTCATTCAGTAATTCTGATTCCTTGATTTAAGCTTGCTTTTATTCATTCATAGATTAGGATTTCATAGAGTAGTTTCCCAATGCCTTATTTCGTTTATGCATCTTATTTGCTTAGTTTATTTAATCATGCATCCAATTTCGTTAATTGTTAATTTCGTTGTTGTTATAAATTCTATCATGAGTAGCTAAAACCTTCGTGCTAAGATGTAGGGGACCTGTAGTGTAGGCGGCGTAGATTTCGTAAAACCTGATTCGGGTCTTGGTCGATCGACTGAGCCCGTTGGTCGATCGACCGCTTCACGTAAGATCGGCTCCGTTTTCATTGATTAATTTGCTTAATTCAATAAATCTAGTGTACGCGACTAGTTGAATACTTAGTAATTGACCGACTTATTAGATCGAAAGGTAGGGGAGGGAATTAGACTACCAATTGAAACGACTAAATTATACTGAGATCGAAAGATGGGTAAAATTTAGGATTTGAAGAATCACTTTTCAGGGCGAGAGTCTGTACTAGTGATACTAAGGGACCCGTAGCTAGATCGAAAGATGCTACCTGTTAAGAATGGACCGAGAGGACTTCTTATTCTCCCGTCATACGTGATTATTTCAGACTTACCTAGGATACTGTCGTCGAAACTACAGTGAACCGACCATCTTAGCATCCTTTTAGTATTTGATTTCATCTATTTTATTTAATTGCTCATTTATTTTCTTTAGTTTAGTTTTAATTTTATTGCCTTTAGTTATAGAATCATTCAAATCAAACCTCCCAAAACTGTTACTTTAGATTTAAATTAGACAACTTTAAATTGCTTGCCTCCTTGTGGTTCGACCCTGACTGCCACTATCTATAGTAGTAGTTTGGATTATAAATTTTATTTATGAGACTCTACGACGGTATCAAAGGCGACGCATTTTCTATTTTTTTTATTTTAGTTTGTCTCTTTTCTCAAGGAACCTGTGTTTCTTGAGACCGTTTCTCACCTTTTAGTGCTAGTTTTGTTTATGCCCAGGTCCTTCAGATCTGAAATCTTACCATTTGATGCCGAACCAAAAAGAACTCTCCGTGCTAGATGAAACCTTTGGAAGGAGATTTATCAAGCAGAACACTTGAATACGCTTGATTCAGCTTACGCCGCTTTTATTGCAGATAATCAGTCCTTTGAAGAGGATACATCTATTTCTGCTGCTACTATAATACTCAAGATGCCTACTTTAGCGAGTAATTCAGAGCCCACCCTTTCAACCATTGCGAAAGGATTCAAGCTCCCTACTAGAAACAGTGGTACTTTTGAAATTCGCCCATCTTACATCAACTTGGTGGAGCGAAACATGTTTGGAGAAGGAGCTAGTGAAGACCCTGCTAAACAAATGGAGAAGTTTGTTACCTACTACTGCTTCATCCCTTTTACTGTTGGGGTAACCCAGGACGAAGTAAAACAGGTCCTCCTTCCTTTCTCTCTGCGAGATGATGCTGCGGAGTGGTTGCGTGACTTGGACATGGAAGCACATGGTATTACTGACTGGTAAACGCTAGCTATTGCATTCTACGAGAGGTACTTCACACTGTAGAAGACCAATGCTCAGAGAATCCAAATCACAAGCTTCAAACAAGGTCCCACTGAAGATCTGAATGAAGCATGGATTTGCTTCAGGGGACTAGTCCGTTCTGTTCCACATCATGGTTTTCAGATCTGGTTTTTGTGCAACCAGTTCTATAATGTTTTGTACGATGACCACAGAGCTCTTCTTGATTCCTCTGCCAATGGGAGGTTTCAAAACAATGATATTGATGCCAATGCTTTGAAATTGATATAGGAAATGGCCACTCACACTACTTAGTATGGTAATCCCAGAGGTAGAACAAGAGGGAGTGGTTCAGATGGTGCAAAGTCGGCACAGTTAGAGGCATTAACTACCCAAATTGCAGAGCTAAAGACTACCCAATCTTTGGGTAAACAGTAGACGGTTCATGCTATGATCCAATAAGAGGTGCCTTGTGAGCGATGTGGACTTGATGGCTATAGTTTTGCTAGATGTATGAGCACGATAGAACAAGTTCATGCTTTCAAGTCTTTCAAGTAAGGGACTCCTTATTCTAATTTCTTCCCTGAAAGGAGTCAGAATGTCTTTAATCCTAACCCCCAACAGAATAATACATATGTCATTCCTCAAAATAAAGGAAATCAGACATGCAATTTTGTTAGGCAGAACCAAGGAGGTCAAATTTTTTAATAAATGCCACCTCCTCTTCAGGCTCTGAATAATAACATGTCCGAAATTAAGGCAATGTTACAGCATCAAATGTTGGCTTCACATAAGCAAGAGGTTTTGATTACTCAGTTATTGGTTCATAATAAGATTCTGGATGCTCAGGTTCCTCAATTATCTAGCCAAACCTTGTAAAGACAACCGGGTGCATTACCTTCTCAACCAGGTAAACCACATGAAACGGTAAATGCTATCAACCTAAGAAGTGGTTTTACTTATGAAGGACCGAAGATGCCTAGATATGGTGGTGATTTGGTTATTGAAGAATTGGATGTTAATGTTAATGACAAGATTGTTGATCTGTTGCCTATTGCTGATGATTCGACTTCTAATACTACAAAGAAGCCAAAATCTGATAAAGAGAAAAAAGTTGCCGAGCCACCAATTGTGATCAAGCTCCCATTTGTAGCCTGATAGTTGAATACCGAGCTTGAGCAGCAATTTGGGAAGTTTTTGAAGCTTGTCAAGAATCTCCAGGTATCTGTTCCATTTACAGAGCTAATTACTCAGGTACCTTCTTATGTTAAGTTTATGAAAGAAATTTTGACTCGAAAGAGAAGTTTTGATGAGGTGGAGACTATTGATTTTACTAAGGGGTATAGTGCACTCCTACAAAATAAGTCTCCACCAAAGTTGGCTACCCAAGGTGGTTTCTCCGTCCCAAGTTCGATAGGCACCCATACTATAGATAATGCTTTGTGTGATTTGGGTGCCAGTGTCAGTGTCTTACCTTTATCTTTAGCTAAAAAGATAGGTTTGACCGAGTTTAAATGCACTAATATGACTGTCCAGATGGCAGACTGTCACTTGTCACGTTCTTTAGGAATCCTAGAAGATGTCCTTGTGTGGGTTGGGAAGTTCTTTATACCTATTGACTTTATTGTGTTGGACATTCATGAGGATACCCATACCCCTATTATCTAAGGGATACCATTTTTTCACACTGCTGGTGCAATTATAGACGTAGGAGCGAGGACTCTAACATTTAAGGTGGGGGGTGAGAAATTGACATACACCCAGTCTGATACCTATATGGCCCCTATGCAAGTTTTACCTTGCCATGTTGTTTCCCCTGTAGAGTCTCATAGTGTAGCAGATATTCCTGCAGTTGAGTCATGTTTTGCTATTACTGTGGCACCTCTGCCCCATGCTGGGAGCAAGATTGAGGACAATGGTTATGTTTCTCTTTCTGCAGGACATGACAGGTTGAGTCACAACGAGGGTTCGGGAGATGGACTTGGTGCATTGGGTATAGTTGCTAAAGCTGGAGATGTTGATTATGGCAAAATGTCAGGAAATTCAGTGTCGCGTGCGAAAAAAGGGCTCCCGAGGGCAAAGTGTAGTAAGGTAGCCTGTGCGACGGTATGCTCTTCTATTTCTGAAGAAAAGGTAAAGTGGTGGCCTATGGCTAAGATAAAGAATGATGAGAGTATTTCATTTACTCAGCAGTCATGTTGTGGGCTGTTCAATTGTTTTGGCAGATGAGGTGACAAAGGTCGAGCGGGACCATATAAACCAGCGCTGACCGGGAGGCAACCTGGATTTGTAGAAACTTTGTAAAGTGTGCTTAGTTTTTAATTCCTATGCTTTAATCTTGTTTCCTTTTTTGCATTTTCATTTAATTTAGCATAGCTTCATATGAATACAATTTTTGGAAGGAGACTAATTTTTCATCTGAGTTTCACGCAGGGCCTTATATGCGTGATAGAGTTGATTGGTAGCAGCTGGCCACGATCATCCTATGTTTGATGCTGGTTTGGGGAGGTCCGTTATGCGCTTATTGTGAGTCTCTTTTCCTAATTTATATTCATTTGCATTCATCTTGTTTGTATATCCGATCCCCGTCCCCTATATTTTGATGTTGTTGTTGTTTGCTGAATACAATAAGGGCATTGTTTGATTTGGTTTGGGGAGGATATACATATGTCTTTGTTGCATCCTAATGCATATTTCATGCATTTCTGCGTACATTTAATTCCAAAAAATTGAAAAAAAAATTGAAATTTTCAAAAAAAAATACAAAAACATGTTTGCATTTAGGTAGAGTCTTGGATTGAGTCGGAGTGGCAATATAACGATGATGAAATTGCTTTTATACTCTTGCTAACTCATTGTAAGCCTTGTATTTTTGACACCCTATTTTGAGAAATTCATTTTCATAATCTACGAGTTTTTGATAAATTCTACCAAACGAATAGACTTGACCTATTATGTTGGCAAAGTACTTATATACATTCTAAGGCTTAGAGCTTTATAAACTAATGACATTTCTGATTGGTTTCAATTAGGATGTGAGTAGTACTCGTTACATCGCATGTAACATCAATTTACATAAGCATGAAATTTGTCTCCTATTGCCTATATGCACTCGGGTTTGTGGTAGTGACACATGTGGAGAGGCGACCCTTCCTTTATGCTTTACCCCTATTAGCCTCACATTAGCCAAATTTGCCTTATTTTGGCCCATTTATTTAACTACATTCCTACATGGCCTACTCTTGTCAAGCTAGTCTTGTTGGTAAGTTTGGAAATTATATAGTGGTCATTTTAATGCTATTGTGATGGATGTTGGAAGGAAGGTAAAAAAAATGATTAATGAAAAAGTATTGATAAAGAAATGATAAGAAAAATGAAGTTGAAAGGAAAATAAAGAGATTGAACTTTTATATTACTCCTATTCATAATTTTAGGAGTACTGTTCTGGTTGTCAGCTAGGTTATGCCGCACTTGGCAGTGTGCTTAATTCTTCATGTTGGATTTATAAGTGGAATATTGTTACTTTTAGTTGTGTTCGGTGCTAGCATGGCTTTTAACTCCACATATCCAAACTATTTTGCCCTTTCTTACCCAATTACCTCACCTCACATATATATGTAAGTCCTCGGCATGTGTTATGGACCTTGTTTGGTTGGAGTGTATGTGTACGGTAGCTAGAGACATCTATCATGTTAGATTTCATGCATGCTTTTGTAGGTCGTAGTTAGATGAGTGACTATTTTCTTTCTCTCTTACAAAATTTGCACTCACCTTATGCTCAATTGAGAGATCAGTGACCCGTGAGTGTCCGACATAGATGGTCTTGCAAGGTTGACAGTTTGGTAGTCTTAGGTCATTAGTATAACTCGTTTGCATTTGAATTTTTGTGCTATAAAGCTTTGGAATTTATTCCTTAGCATGGGTGTACTATTGCATTAAATTGGCTTAACGAGTCATTTGTATAGCTAGCTATGAGTTATGTGCCGCTTCATTAGTCTCCCTTCTGTGTCTTCTGTCTATTGCTTGCTTGGGGACAAGTAAGGGTTTGGTTTGGGGAGGTTTGATGCGAGCCTTTTTTGATGTATTTATTTGCGTTTTCAGCACGTATTTCTATGAGCTTACTTAACTATTTCGCTTAATTCCCTCCCTTAGTTGCTACTTTGGTACGTTTTGTGTCCTTTGCAGGTTCGAGACACATTTATGCATTTATAACCCAAACCCGTTCCAATGGAGCAAGAGGGAAGTCAAGAGGAGTTTAGACGAGCTTTATGGATGCAATTTAGAAGGATTTTGAACTTTGGTTATTAAGTAACTCTCTTTGTCTATCGATCAAATGATCTTGTCCATTGACAATCTTGCCATTTACATGAAAAAGCATCAACGAGTTAGAGGATTAAACAGCTTGTCGTTCGACCTCAATCCAGGTCGTCCTACCGTCACCAACAGGTCATTCGACCTGTGCTCTGTTTTGGTTGGTCGCCCTCTATTTCAAATATTATTCAAACTAGGTGCCATTGTCGTCTTAATTTGCTACTCTTGTCGTCCGACAAACCATCATTAAGCATGTCCTACCTTTATCAAGGTAGTCGTCCTGCCTTCATCAACATGTCGACTACATTGCAACCTAAGTCATGCTACACCCAGCATCAGGTCGAACGACCATGCTAATCTAAGTCGCTCAAGAAGCCTTTACTTCTTCTTCTTTTTGCTCACAGTAACCATCGCCTTGGACCTCTTCTTCCCCTTGTCGTCCGACCTCTATTTAGGTCATTCGACCTAGCCATGGCAGCTATGTTAACCTAGTTTGCTGCTATTGTCGCTCGACATGAGTTTAGTTTTGCTAGACTTGCAGCTTTTACATCCTTTTAAGTCGTTTAGCTTTATATCTTTTAGGGCTTCCACTATATAAGCTCCCTTGTAATATTTAATTATGTTACACTTCTTTATTCCACGATTCCCTCGGTAAACTTTAGACTACGTAATTCCTCTACAACTTTTAGATCTAGAAATTGCTCAACTCGGATTTATTTGGTAATCTTAATTCTCCTTTTCCTTTTATTCATCTTTGCTACTTTAAATTGTTTCTCCTTTACTATTGTTTATTTAGTTTTTGTTTAATAATTTTCCAATTAATTTCATTATGAATTCTTTCCCTTTATAGTTTGATTAAATTATTATCGCAAATTTAATTATGAGTAGGTAAATTTTCATGTGCTAGGAGGATTTAGGGGAGCCATGGATTGAGACGTTATTATTTGGGTGATTAGATTAGTCGTTTTATTTGGTCTATGTTGTTAAATGTGACATTTAATTATAATTAATTGATTAAGTCGACGTAATTGATTAGTTGAATTGGTAAACCCCGACCTATGATCGAAAGCCTGGTGAGGGTTAGACCTGTCACACACATTAGTGCCCTAGTAAGTTGGGAGAGCCCGCTACAAGCATTTTAGGGCGAATAGCGGACCGAGAGGACCTTTTTATTGCCCTATAGACCGATAATTGAGACTGACCTTTGACCCTATCTTTGACCCGTAATAATCCATGGTGAACCGATGTCGTAGCTCCTTTCTCTTTAAATTTTCTTGACTCAATTTCTCTTTTTAATCCTTTTGTTTTATTGCTTTAGTTTAGTAAAAATTAAACAAACCCCATTGGGTTACTTAGACAGACTCGAATAGCAAATAAAACATATACAGCCTCCACGTGGATACGATTCCGACTTCCTTTACTGCATTAGTTTAGGCCTGTTGGTTATCTTTGATTATGTGTGCGATTAGCCTATCAAATTTTGGCACCGTTTCCGGGAAGGCGACGCATTTTCTATTTGTTTTATTTTATTTTGTCTTATGTGTCAAGGAACCTGTGTTCTTTGAGACCGTTTCTCACCTTTCAATGCTATTTTTTTTTATGCCCAAGTCCTTCAGGTCTGAACTCTTACCATTTGATCTAGAACTAAAGGGAACTCTCAGTGCTAGACGAAACTTTTGGAAGGAGATTTATCAAGCAGAAGACTTGAATACGCTTGATTTAGCTTACGCCGCTTTTATTGCAGAAAATCACTCCTTTGATGAGGATACATCAATTTCTGCTGCTGCTACAATACTCAAGATACCTACTTTAGCGAGTCATTCAGAGCCCAACCTTGGATCCATTGCGAAAGGATTCAAGCTCCCTACTACAGACAATGGTACTTTCGAAATTCGCCCATCTTACATCAACTTGGTGGAGCAAAATATGTTTGGAGGAGGAGCTAGTGAAGACCCTGTTAAACATATGAAGAAGTTCGCTACCTACTGCTGCTACATCCCTTTAACTGTTGGGTTAACCCAGGACCAAATAAAACTTGTCCTATTTCCTTTCTTTTTGGGAGATGGTCCTGCGGAGTGGTTGCGTGACTTGGACATGGAAGCATATGGTAGTACTTACTGGAATATGCTAGCTCTTACATTCTACAAGAGGTATTTTGCACCGGAGAAGACTAATGCTCTGAGAAGCCAAATCACAAGCTTCAAACAAAGTCCCACTGAAGATCTAAATGAAGCATGGGTTCGCCTCAAGAGACTAGTCCGTTCTGTTCCACATTATGGTTTTCAGATCTGGTTTTTGTGCAACCAGTTCTATAATGTTTTATACGATGACCACGGAGCTCTTCTTGATTCCTCTGCCAATGGGAGGTTTCCAAACAATGCTACTGATGCCAATGCTTGGAAATTGATAGAGGAAATGGTCACTCACACTACTGAGTATGGTAAACCCAGAGGTAGCACAAGAGGGAGTGGTTCAGATGGTGCAGTGGCGGCATAGTTAGAGGCATTAACTGCCCAAATTGCAGAGCTAATGACTACCCAATCTTTGGTTACACAGCAGATGGTTCATGCTATGATCCAACAAGAGGTGCCTTGTGAGCGATGTGGACTTGATGGCTATAGTGCTGCTAGATGTATGAGCACGATAGAGCAAGTCCATGCTTTCAAGTCTTTCAAGTAAGGGACTCCTTATTCTAATTTCTTCCCTGAAAGGAGTCAGAATGTCTTTAATCCTAACCCCCAGCAGAATAATGCATATGTCATTCCTCAAAATAACGGAAATCAGACAGGCAATTTTGTTAGGCAGAACCAAGGAGGTCAAAATTTTTAACAAATGCAACCTCCTCTTCAGGCTCCGAATAATGACATGTCCGAAATTAAGGCAATGTTGCAACATCCAATGTTGGCTTCACATAAGCAAGAGGTTTTGATTACTCAGTTATTAGTTCATAACAAGATTCTGGATGCTTAGGTTGCTCAATTATCTAGCCAAACCTCGCAAAGGCAACCGGGTGCATTGCCTTCTCAACCAGGTAAACCACATGAAACGGTAAATGTAACACCCCCATTTATTTAAGAGCCTTTATCAAGACATCC
This sequence comes from Silene latifolia, assembly GCF_048544455.1. Classification (NCBI taxonomy): domain Eukaryota; kingdom Viridiplantae; phylum Streptophyta; class Magnoliopsida; order Caryophyllales; family Caryophyllaceae; genus Silene; species Silene latifolia. Next base: position 98,143,727 of record NC_133538.1, read on the forward strand.
CAAATTAAATCAGAGCATTACCATCTCGGTTTTCCGAGGTAGTGAATAACAAAATACAACAAACCAAAGTACTTCAGATAAAATTTAGCGATTACATGTTTATTCTAACTTAACCAAACTAAAAACTCAATAAAAAATTAATTACAACTCGCAACGGAAATAAATAAAGTGATTAATAAACTAAATGGTATAGACTTCAAGGTAGACTGGACGAGTCCTCACGCATCCCCTTGAGCTCCCAAGTCAGCTAACTCCAGTACCTGTCAAATTTGCTCCCCAGTTACGGTTCATTACAATTGTTAACGAATACACTGTCAACCACGAGGTTGAGTAGGAATAAACTAAACAATAATAATTTCTTATTATAAATAAACAACTGTAGTAGCACAACCAACCGATATCCAACTATTGCCAACTCATCTAATCATTTCGTAATTAAATTAAAGATTTCACTAGCAGTAGCACAACTCCCTTAACACCGTGCTATGCTCCACTGTATAATTGGCAGTAGTCTATGCTCAACTGGCAGTAGTACCTTCTGTACTATGCACAACTGTGTAATTGGCAGTGGTACTCTCATACCAAGCTCAACTGGCAGTAGTACCCTCCGTACTATGCACAACTGGCAATAGCAACTCTCTTGCTAGGCATAACTGGCAGTAGCATATCTCATGCTATGCACAACTCATCACAATACTCGAAGGCCTTATCAATAATAATCGCAACAGTATAAATAACAGTGACATCCATCTCAACATTTAATATAATACTTTTAACCACAAATCTTCATAAAATATATCTTAGATATAACTCCGTCACATAAGAAAATAACACAAGGTTGAGTAGGATATTCCTACCTGATCAGCAAATTCCAATAATGCAATCCGAATAAATAGAAATCCAATTAACAAAGCATCTCACAACTCCGTCACCTTGAGACAAGTAATAATTATAATTACTAATTATTCTAATTATAAGACGTTATGTAATAATATAATTAATTAAACTCGTGTTAAATAATTAAACTAATCATAAAACAATTATACGATTAATATGGAGTTATTACATTTAAATCCCGACTTCTCAAAACTCGTGTCAACACCCAAATAAACTCGACTCACCACACTAATAATATAATACTTGTAATGGTCACTTGTAGAAAAAATACAATTCCATACAAACTCACCCACGCATCCTTCAACACCCCATCACAACCCCCATACGCATGACTCAAGCCCCCAATAATAACCCTTGCAACAACCTGATCCCACGGTAGCCACCAGCCCTGGCAACACCGTGTACCAACCTCACACCTCACCTAGTCACGGCGGACAGCAGCAGCCCCGTCTAGTACCTACAGCTCCTCTAAAAACCCGAGTCGGCTACTAAAACAACCAACACAACTCGTATTATGCAACCTTAACCCGACAACCACCCTTTCCTACCACCAGCTCCACCAAGACATACCACCACCACCTCCACTGCCTAACATCAGCCGCCCCCAGTAACACCGCATAACCACCACAACAACATGTCCAAACTGAACTCCCCTTCAACCCGTGTTCAACTTAACCTGCCTCGACAACAACACCTCAACCCTCACCACCTATGGATGCCACCGTTGTCAGAATGACCCATAGTGGTTCCATTGGTGGTCCCTCACTCACTTGACCCAACAATAACACCCCAGCAATAACCCAACACCGGCAGCAACAACAACACGCAGCCCTCCCCTGTTTCGAATTTCTGGCTACCACCACCACGAACTATCACCTATGGCCACCACGACACCCTTTCTAGGGTCGACCCAACCTCCATCATCCATACCAACCTTGCCCAGATCAAGTCAGGTCCGATTGGTGGCTCAAATTAGGGTTCGATTCCCCTGTTTCAAACTCGCTACAACCAGACCCGCCACCTTTAAACGCCCCAATAACCACCAAGTTCAGGTCAACAACGGTCAGAGAAAGGTCAGGCGGAGTCACGGTGGTCCAGTGCTAGCATAGGGTCAAAGTCACGACTTCATGGTTGCTCCTATGGTAGTGTACGGTGGTCACTAAAGTTCATTGTTACAACGTTATAACAAAATAATTGAGTTTAAGATGGTTTACCTTTTATCGCTAATTGCTCTTTAATTCTCTTCTTTATTTCTTTTAGATCTCTTCCTTCTTCTTTAATAAATTACTTTTCACATTTCTTTGTATTTATAGGCTAGGTTTAGGATGTGTAAGACACAAATTAGGAAACTATTATAAATTACCTTATTACTATTATAATTGTGAAATACAATTATTATTAGTATTACTATTACTATTATTATATCATAATTATCGAGTATTATTATTATTATTATTATATGAATTATCATATACTATTATTACCCAATTACCATCCCGGCTCATTATTCTATTATTTTATTATTTCTTTCCGTCTAACAACATAATCCGCAATTATTATAATTAATAAATATAACTAATCAATATAATTTATAAAATATAATTTATAATATATAATTAAAATACGGGGTATTACAGTAAATGCTATCAACCTAAGAAGCGGTTTTACTTATTACGGGCCGTAGATGCCTAGAGATGGTGGTGATTTGGTTATTGAAGAATTAGATGTTAATGTTAATGACAAGATTGCTGATCCGTTGCCTATTGCTGATGATTCGACTTCTAATACTACTATGAAGTCAAATTCTGATAAAGAGAAAAAAGCTGCTGAGCCACCAATTGTAATCAAGCTCTCATTTCCAGCCCGACAGTTGAATACCAAGCTTGAGCAGCAATTTGGGATGTTTTTGAAGCTTGTGAAGAATCTCCAAGTATCTGTTCCATTTACAGAGCTAATTACTCAGGTACCTTCTTATGCTAAGTTTATGAAAGAAATTTTGACTCGAAAGAGAAGTTTTGATGAGGTGGAGACTATTGCTTTTACTGAGGAGTGTAGTGCACTCCTACAAAACAAGTCTCCACCAAAGTTGGCTGACCCAGGTAGTTTCTTTGTCCCCTGTTCCATAGGCACACATACTATGGATAATCCTTTGTGTGATATGGTTGCCAATGGTATTGTCTTACCTTTATCTTTAGCTAAAAAGATAGGTTTGACTGAGTTTAAATGCACCAATATGACTGTCCAGATGGCAGACCGTTCCTTGTCACGTCCTTTAAGGATCCTAGAAGATGTCCCTGTGCGGGTTGAAAAGTTCTTTATACCCGTTAACTTTATTGTGTTGGACATTCCTAAGGAGACCCATATCTATATTATCTTAGGGAGACCATTCTTGGACACTGCTGGTGCAATTATAGACATAGGAGCGAGGACTCTGACATTTAAGGTGGGGGGTGATAAATTGACATACACCCAGTATAATGCACGTATGGCACCTATGAAAGTTGTATCTTACCATGTTGTTTCCCCTGTAGTGTCTCATAGTGTAGCAGATATTCCTGCAGTTGAGTCATGTTTTGCTATTGCTGTGACACCTCTGCCCCCATACTGGGAGCAAGATGGAGGACAATACTTCTGTTTCTTTTTCTGCAGGACATGACAGGTTGAGTCACCGCGAGGGTTCGGGAGATGGACTTGGTGCATTGGGTGTATTTGCTAAAGCTGGAGATGTTGATTATGGCGGAATGCCAGGAAATTCAATACCGAGTGCGAAGAAAGGGCCCCAAGGGCTAAGTGTAGTGATGTAGCCTGTGTGACGGTATGCTCTTCTATTTCTTAAGAAAAGTTAAAGTGGTGGCCTATGGCTAAGATGAAGAATGCTGAGAGTACTTCATTTATTCAGCAGTCATGATGTGGGCTATTCAGTTGTTTTGGCAGATGAGATGACAAAGGTCGAGCGGGACCATATAAACCAGCGCTGACCGGGAGGCAATCCGGATTTGTAGAAACTTTTTAAAGTGTGCTTAGTATTTAATTCATATGCTTTAATCATGTTTCCTTTATTGCATTTTTATTTAATGTAACACCCCGATTTATGAAGGAGCCTTTAGCAAGACATTCCCTAATAAACCGGACTGTTACCATCTCGGTTTCCCGAGTTAGTGAATAACAAATTAAACTCCAAGGCAAAATATATAATTACTTTAACTTAATTATTACAAAACCTCTTTTACATCAAATTACAAGGAACTAACATAAATGAAAGTGAAAGTCTTCTAAATGATGATCTAGCTACTAAGTCTTCTGATCCAGTGTCTCACGCCCATCAAGCTCCCAGCCTATCTCATAAACCTGTCAAGCCTGCTCCCCAATATTTGGATCGTCACAGGTGTTCACGAATACACAGGGTCAACCACGAGGTTGAGTAGGGAATACAATGAAACAACAAAATATGATATGCATGCTCCTCCGTCACCTCCATCTCCATCTCAACTCATATCTCATAACCCGGAACACCCAGCCATACCGATCCCCGGTAGACTATATATCGACCGTAGCCGATCTCGCATTTCCTTGTTGAGGACACCATGGCAAGTCTGCAGAACCCGCCCGGGCCTTATCACAACATCATCTTCACCACACCACATCACCACAACATCCTCCATCTCCAATGCATATGAATGCTCAAAAGAAATTAATGCAACACAATATATATATCTTTGAACTGATCAATCATAAAATCATGCCGGTTACCAAATGTTGTGATAACATACTCAATACGATCACTTCAGTCAATCACCTTCCAAAGATATGAATCATAACGTAAATCAACAGCCACGAAGCAAGTCAACGTTCACAGTTTGGTCATACGAAACACAAACAAGTCAACACAATTCAACATCAACGATAATAAGTCAAGTGTATTTCCCTACCTTTTCGCAATCCAAGCACACACAAGCAATCACTTATGATCCTTCACTTATCCATCACCTACATAACATAATTATGTATAATTACCATCTACTCAGTCAATTAATCATGCACATAACCTAGACTCATCATAACTTAATAGGAATATCAATTTAAAGAACAAACACGACTTTTCCTGATTTTCCTACTCATGGCAGACTCGGTATAAAATGAATAACTAATTCCAGAAAATTCGCATTGATGCAAGGCCAATTGAATTGGAACCCCATGAGTCTTAGCTACAATTTATATCTAACATGTTTTTCTCAAATTCCAAACTTATCAAGGGTTTTCAGACTGATTTACAAAAACTAACAGAAACCGTCGCATAAAAAGTATTGATTCATAAAACGAGTTTGACAAATGATTCTTAAGTAAAACCAACGCCTAACTCATCTAAACTCTTTAAATTAAATATATGAAAAAGACCCAGCACCAATTCAATATCTAATTTATGTTTTAGAAGTAATCTTTCAGACTCTACTGATTTGCGGACTTTTTAGATAGACGTTCACAAATAATTTTTTCAGGAAAACCTACACGGTAAAAAGCTACCAATTTTCACAGGCATAAACTAGGCTTGGAATAAAGATGAGTCTCTTCTTTAACTTTTTGCATCCCACGGCTTTAAGACAGGTAAAATACTCAAATAACACAGACCAACGAATCTGTAAATTGCTGTAACTATTCCATTCATTTATCTCATACAATTTATAATCAAAAACCCCCAAAGCAATTCTAGGGTTACGAAAATTATCCCAATACTACTATAATTATGCTAATAATTGAATAAAGAGGTAATAGGATAGTTTACTTACGAAATAGGATGAGAATAGGCTGAGAAATCGCCTCGCAATTCCTCACGCGGCTCCCTTCACACACGGCTCCCTCTTCTCTCTTTTCTCTCTTTTCTCATGGTTAGAATGAATATGGTGATAGGGAGATTAGGGTTTGGTTAGATGGGTTATACATATAGGATAGGTGCTATTAAGACGATACGGGCCTAGCCTAGTTAGATTAATTAAAACCCGAGTCACATAATTACCCGAGTCACAAATACACTACACGGCCCAGCTGCTAACTCGGCCTAATATAATATCATATTAAAATACCGGGTATTACATTTAATTTAGCATAGCTTCATATGAATATAATTTTTGGAAAGAGACTAATTTTTCATCTGTGTTTCACGTATGGCCTTATATGCGTGATAGAGTTGATTGGTGGCAGCTGGCCACGATCTCCCTATGTTTGATTGGAGGTCCGTTATGCGCTTATTGTGAGTCTCTTTTCCTAATTTATATTTGTTGGAATATGTGTCCTCCGACAATAATGCGATCACGACTGTTGATCATGATGATCACATGTTTAAGTCTCATTATAAAGAATACATTTGGGAAGTAATATTTTACTGTCAACTGATCAACATATATCTGTAATGATTGGCTTACTAGAGTTTGACATTACTGTCGTGCGACGGTGGTGATCAGTTGACCCCCTAGGTCATACCTATAGGGCAACACTCTTAATTGATCATTTAGTTAATCGTATAACGTTGCGAGTTAATTAAATTACTTGAAAATTGACGGACGATTTTGGAAGTAAAATTTACGTATCACATTGAAATTTGATTAAATGAGATACGGTCTGAGTAATCGAATTGTATCATTGCTCAGATGAAATTATTGTTTAAGGAAACAACTAAAATTGAATGAATTATTATAAAAACAATTTTTTGTGATTTGTAAATTGGTAAAATATTTTGGTACAAGTAATTATGAATTACTAAGTCGATTTTTGTATATGACGTATTTTAATTAATACGTTGATTTTTAATATGTTAAAAATACATAACAAATTTATGTAACATATGACATGTGACATAAGACAAATTAACAAAAATAAAATGGACTCCATTTTATGAAAGTGCCGAAATTAGGAGGAGGATTAGGCTAAATATTGTGTTTGATTAAGTTAATGGAAAACACAATCATTTCCCTAATAAGACTAGCCATGCACCTAGTTTACATTGTGAAGGCAAACAAGAGCATGCATTGGGTCTCCTTTCTTCCCTCCTCTTCCCTCCTAACCAGTTTTACCAAAGAAAATTCAAAGGGTTTGTGTCTTAATTTTTGATATACACTACATGCACGAGTGTGTATTATCATTCATTCTTTACTCATCCAAAATAAGAATTCTAGAGAGACAAAAAGCTCTCTTCTTCTTCTCTCCCAAAACCGAAAATATTAAGTGTTTTTATAATATTTTTGGGTCATTTTTCTACAAGATTAATATTGTACTAGTAACTATAATATTAATTTTAATTAAGAGAAAGCTTTGGGTATAAATCCTTGGGAGAGATCCTACACTTGGGTCTTAGTTCATCCAAAAGGGAAAGCTCAAGAACAAGAGAGAAAGGTGATCTCTCTTGTGCCCATTAAACCGAAAATCACAATGTATGAACATTTCTTCTTTATTTTGTTTAATAGTTTGCATGCATAAGATCAATCTTTAATTTTATGACAAATTAAATTAAAAAATATATGAATATGTAAGTATATAGATCTACTTTTCCTTCAATTGGTATGAGAGCCATGGTTATTTGCATGCAAATCGGTTAAAAGTTTTTCCGAGTTATAAAGATTAACATATAAAACTTGCGAAATTTGTGTTATTATGATATATCACGAAATTTATTCATGCATGTTAAAATTTCTGGTCCTAAAATGTTTTAGGATATTTTGGTTATATTTACGGATTTTTATTGTTCATATTATACAATAATGACATTTAAATATGATTTTATGACTAAAAATGTCATTTTCGGTCTAAAATTAGCTATACTTCGAATTTTCCAGTGATTTTTGTATATGTTGTCACATATATTATTTTGAGATAACCTATAAATTTTCATAATTTTTGGGCTTGTTATGCTCGAAAAATGGATTTTTCATAATTAAATTTGTATTTAGGTGAAAAATAGGTTAATATGAGATAAATTTCGAATCTGAACATAGAAATTTAGTATGTTGTGACATGCAATTTTAAAAGATGTGTGTAAAATAATGGGCTATAGTGAAGTCTTTTTGCATGATTTATGGATTTTTGAAGAAAAATAGCATAAATAGTGACATTATTAGTGAAAAATTAATAAAACATAATCTATGACTAAAGAAAAACGTCCAATGTTGCATTTTATTATCTTTTTCAGATCTAAAATTGAAAAGTTGATGAACATAATTTTTCACATGTTTTTATGATTATTTTAGTTAAAACCGATAAACCGCAACATTGTTTTTCCGGAAAAATTTCGAAATTTTTAACCTAAGGTTTTGAACATTATGAGTGTCATGGTATTTTTCCAGAATGTCCATGAGTTTATATTTTAAATTTTGAATTTATTTGAAATTTTGTGATTTATTTGAAGTTTATAGCTTATTTTTGTAATTTTAGTCCATTAATGAACAAATTTTATAAATATAAGTTAATTATGGTCAAATAATTAGTGAAGACTAAATTTTGAGTCCTAAGAGGTTAGGGTAATTAACTTATGCATAAATATGAATTTATGTAATTTTTTGTGATTGTAAAATGTTGAAATCACGCAAATCCGTAAAAACCGAGTAATATACGATATTGGCTAATTAAAGGCGATTTAGCATAAAATTGGGCATGTTCATACATATTATAATGCTGCATTTTCTTTATGATTGTCATAATTTTAATTTATGTAATTTTTGAATTATGTAATTTTACTTAGCATGGCCTTAGTTTTTAATTGGTATTTTCCGAAATGTATGGGAATATCGATTCGGTTGTAATTTTATTGTGATCTCGTATCACCGTTTTATAATTTAATAGATTTATTTTATTTTAGTTACAAATGTATAATAGGAAATTATGTAATTTATTATGTAATTTTATTTATCTCGGAGTTCCCAAAGACGGATTTCTTCATGATGGCGATACATAAAGACGGTGTTACCTCGAGATGCGTGCCACAACCGAAGTTCAAGGGACCAATGGAGTTGGTTTCCGAATATGTAATAGTTAAATAGTTTTTTCTATTTTAGGAAAGGCCATACTAGGATTTATTTATTTTATGCTTGCATTTTATTTTATGTCACATGCATAGCTAAATCGCCATAACTAAAACATGCATCCTCATTTTATCGAGTTTATCGACCGTGTCAATTAGAATTATCGTAGTTCACCGATTTAGTTCACTTAAAACGTGATAGATAATAAATTGACATGACCTCTCGCTAAAACTATCAATTGAGACATAGCCTTACCAAATAGTAGAAACCATGAAAACCTATTTCGCGAGGGAGTGCACTCGGCCACACCGGGGTACAAACCTTGTTACGTAGGGGAAATGGGTGATAAATGTCTATCCACCGAATTCATGTTGATAAGGGATGTATTGGCGACACCGTACCTAAGTTAATATGGGTTTGGATAATGGACACATTTATTCGAAATTTGGATTGAACTCAACAAATGTTTTTGATAAGGGATGTATCGGCCACACCGTGCCCTTGACGGATGTGTTTTGGGCTAAAGATAATTGTTAATGTAATATTATCGACCAAGAGTTCTAAAAGTAGAATCGATTAAAACGTTAATCCACCGAGTTATATTAATAAGGGATGTATCGGCCACACCGTGCCCAAGTTGATATGAATTTGGGTCTTGGGATCATTTATCTAGTTGGCTAGAGGTCACTAGAAAAATGCATAAAACTTGTTTAAATTATACATTTTACGAGTATTATTATTAAAACGACATTTGTTTTACTCCTTAAATTTTGTTTTGTAGACCACTTCTTTTTCTCATAACAAATGGCAACACCAACACCAAACGCCACGCCTCTCGCTAATACTTCATGGCTCCGATCCTTCATGGATCGATGAAAACTTGAAAAGAATGGGTCAAATTTCTCCGATTGGGATGCCCAAATCAAATTGGCCGCCCAAGATGACGACAAGCTTCGTTACCTTACCGAGGCCTCTCCTCCCGAACCTACTGCTAGGTCGACCGCCGCCACTAGGGAAGCATATGAGGCTTACCAAAAGGAGTCCGCCGCAATGAAAAATGTCTTGATATTTGCGATGGAGGCGGACCTCCAAAGGAGAGCCTTTAAAATGGGCAATGCTAATGAGATTTACTCCAAGCTTGTGACAATGTTTTCACAAACTCCGCGAATCGTCCAATATGAGGTGGCCACGGCATTCTTTGATCTCGACTTCAAAGAGTGCCAAAAGGTTAGCCCTCATGTGCTCAAACTCATGGAGCTTGTCAAGACCTTGAAAATTCAAAAGGTTGAAATCCCCAAAGAACTCATTGTAGATAGGATTCTACACTCCTTGTCCAAAGTCAAAGCATATGTTCAATTCCGGGTGAATTTTAACATGCAAGACAAGGATGTGTCTCTTGAAGAATTGCACAAGTTACTTGTGCAAGCCGAAAGGGACATAGGGGTTAAATGTGAACCCACCCAAGGATGTGCTTAACATAAGCACTAAGAGTAAGGGGAAGTTCAATAAGAATGGGAGGAAGGGTAAAAAGAAAACTCCCACATTCACCAAAGCTAAGACTTGTGAAGCTATCACTTCAAAAATCAAGAAGGGTCCTCTTGATAAATGCCATTATTGTAATGGCATGGGACATTGGAAAAGAAATTGTTCCAAATACCTTGGTGATATTAAGGCTGGAAAGATCACTCCAGTAGGTAAATGACTATCCTTCTTTTATGTTTCTAACTCAACTATGGTATTATGATGCAAAGTTGTGATAATGTATCTCCCTTTTTATTGTAAATAGGGCCTCCACCAAGCAAAGACAAGGGAAAGGAAAAGCAAGCATGAGAAACCATCAAGAAGCTAGGGATAGCTTTCATGGAGCTTTGCTTTTCATTGTCTTATTTTAAATTATGTTTTAGATTTTAGAACCTTAAGTTTCCGTGTTCGACATGGAAAGGTATTTTGGATAATGGGTTGTATTTTGGATAATGGTGACTTGGTTTGCAACCCAAGTCACCCGTTTTATCATTTTATCCTTTTGTTCTAAAAATTCATGTTTAAATGCTTGTTCTTAGAAACATATAACTTAAAGTGATCTAATAGACAAATATAATGACGAGTTTCATTATATGTCCACATGCTTAAGGCTTGTGTATGATCATTTATAAAGCAATTTTGAGTCAATGAACTCTCTTAAAGGTATGTCAATCACCAAGTACACATATGAAATCTATAACAATTAGTCAATCTATGAGATAATTCTCCTTATAACCTCAACATCATTATTTGTCTCTCATATGCTATCTTTGAATCTATAGTGTATTTATTCTAAAAATAGAGTGGGAGAAAAATGAGGACACAACACACAAGACAAGGTAAATTGGTGTACTTGTGTATATGAGATCTACGCAAGGGAGAATGATTTGAATGAAGGTATATCTATTTACATAGTATACGGTATAGATGAGATCTATGGTCTCAAGTAAGTTCTATATGACTAAAGAGACCAAGTGAAGTAATCATAAGAGTATATTCTCAAGATAACTACATGAGGAGACCAAAAGAAAGTTTTGGAAGAAAAATGACTAATGTAAAGTCTTAACAAGTTTTTGACTAAGTTCTATATGATAAATTTTGACCAATAGTTTCAACCTTGAGATTTACTTAAGAGCCTAAATGGATCATAGTAACATACTAGTTATGATCGAGTTGCAAAGATTGATATACCGATATCTTCAATGGCCAAGTTGTAACCACGCAAATGTCATTGCTTAACCTCATTATGAAATGGTTAAACCTCCTTCCGAAAGGGTATTTCGAAGGACGTGTTCTAGATATTATTTACATTTGAATAATGACATTGCTACACATCATTATGACATGAGTGTGTTAGAGATTTAAAATCTCTTTCCGTAAGGTTAAAATGAGACCTCTTTGAAATAGGTATTTTGAAGGGATATGATGGAAACATATATGGTTTTATCTTAATAACTTGGCAACGCAATTTATATTTCAATTCTTGAAAAGTTTCGATTGAGAAGTCAATTTCGAAATATATGGAATTGAGTGGGAGTTAGGAAATTATCATGTGAAGACATGGAATTTAGTGGGAGCTATCATCCTTTGAATGTTTACAACTCGCCACTCATTGAAGAATGACGAGCTAATACCTTCCTTCATAAAAGAAGTACTTGAGTTTTCAATTCTGGATGAAAATGGACTATGATGAATCCAATTACATCAAGGGATGTTGGATTAGTATTAAGAGATACACATCGTATCAACATTTACATAGGTTATTCATGTAGATGAAAATGGAATTGCCATTAGCAGTCATGGTCGTTCATTGAACCTATGAACGGTTGATCTCATGATTATTAGTAACTAATGTTTCCGCCATTAGAATAATCATTCACATGTCCAATGATGAATCATATGCATAAGAGCATGATGATTCATTGGTAAGCCATAATAGAAACGTCATGAGTTCTCGAGTAGAATCCGATGAGCGATTTCGGTGTTTGACGGAATGCTCTATTGTGTGTCAAGAGGTTGCACACATTATAGAAAAATCCGAGCACATGCAAGGATTTATGAAAATCCTTAACCTTTTAAGCAAGAAAGAGAAATAAGAAGTTTTAGAAAGATACTTAGTTAGAGAATAAGTTGCTCAAAACTAATCTTTCCTAATATACAAGGACTTGTGAGAAGTACTAGGTCAATCATCTTGACAAATTGTTGTAAGACTCTGCAAAACATATACCTAGTGCATTGTGTGTAAATGGAGTACTTGATCAGTATAAGTTATATCATTCACCACAAATTCGTTCGTTATGTGATAATCGATAAGGAAGTTCTTTCAAGATAAAGAACCAAAACCGAGGTCGGGAACCCTGATGTGTACTTGGTAAGATTCATGCTATGAGAGAGAACATGAATGTAAAGGAAAATGCGATTATAAGAAGTTTGAACACATGGACACATGGCATGTTAAACTTCTATTGCAATCAATAAGTGTTTACACTTACGATATACATCACAAGGTTGTAATATGATATTGACTACCCGAGTGTGATGTCGACATTTGTCGTTTGAGTTATTATTAACTCACCTTATACCTTGTTGCATCCAAACGGGTTGTGGAGACAATTGAACCCCGTTAAAGTGAACATGGATTAACATTGTATTTGCCCATAGTTACTTACATGAGGTGACGTCTCGAAGTGACTAGAGTGTGATGCGATTGATGGCAAGTTCAAGTGCCATAGAGTCATGTGAGATGACTAGTCGATCACATAGGCAGACTGTTAGGAACATTTTGTCGGGCCTAATGACCGCTTATAGAGTTCTGGCAAATTTATATAGCCTGGTCGTGGCGAGAGTTACTATATTATTCGAATGAGTCGATTCTTTTGACTAAAGACTATTCACCTTAGATGGCACAGTTTCAGATTAACTTTGATTTGTGTTACTACGACCTTCGTAAATGGGGTCAAATGCGCACATTTTGGGTTATGATGGCTGTGGCTAGTCGAAGGGAATAAGTGCGATAGGAATTGTCCACCCCTAGTCAGGGTTATAACAATATCTCAGGGCCACTCGAGGAGTAATGAACTGGAAATGCGTGGCCACGCTCGGAAAGTATCTATGATAGATAAGTCCGGTCAATCAGTTATTCTCCAGATCGAGGAAACCACTCTTGATATGATCACTTGCAAGTACGACCTGAAAGACACCTTGCATTGTGTGGGAGATAGTAATAGGACAAGAGAATTGGTGACGCACACTTGTCGAAGACAAGTGGGAGATTGTTGGAATATGTGTCCTCCGACAATAATGCGATCACAACTGTTGATCATGATGATCACATGTTTAAGTCTCATTATAAAGAATACAATTGGGAAGTAATATTTTACTGTCAACTGATCAACATATATCGGTAATGATTGGCTGACTAGAGTTTGACATTACTGTCGTGCGACGGTGGTGATCAATTGACCCCTAGATCATACCTATAGGGCAACACTCTTAATTGATCATTTAATTAATCGTATAACGTTGCGAGTTAATTAAATTACTTGAAAATTGACGGACGATTTTGGAAGTAAAATTTACGTATCACATTGAAATTTGATTAAATGAGATACGGTCTGAGTAATCGAATTGTATCATTGCTCAGATGAAATTATTGTTTAAGGAAACAATTAAAATTGAATGAACTATTATAAAAACAATTTATTGTGATTTGTAAATTGGTAAAATATTTTGGTACAAGTAATTATGAATTACTAAGTCGATTTTTGTATATGACGTATTTTTATCAATACGTTGATTTTTAATATGTTAAAAATACATAACAAATTTATGTAACATATGACATGTGACATAAGACAAATTGACAAAAATAAAATGGACTCCATTTTATGAAAGTGCCGAAATTAGGAGGAGGATTAGGCTAAATATTGTGTTTGATTAAGTTAATGGAAAACACAATCATTTCCCTAATAAGACTAGCCATGCACCTAGTTTACATTGTGAAGGCAAACAAGAGCATGCATTGGGTCTCCTTTCTTCCCTCCTTTTCCCTCCTACCCGGTTTTACCAAAGAAAAGGCAAAGGGTTTTTGTCTTAATTTTTGATATACACTACATGCATGAGTGTGTATTATTATTCATTCTTTACTCATCCAAAATAAGAATTCTAGAGAGACAAAAAGCTCTCTTATTCTTCTCTCCCAAAACCGAAAATATTAAGTGTTTTTATAATATTTTTGGGTCATTTTTCTACAAGATTAATATTGTACTAGTAACTATAATATTAATTTTAATTAAGAGAAAGCTTTGGGTATAAATCCTTGGGAGAGATCCTACACTTGGGTCTTAGTTCATCCAAAAGGGAAAGCTCAAGAACAAGAGAGAAAGGTGATCTCTCTTGTGCCCATTAAACCGAAAATCACAATGTATGAACATTTCTTCTTTATTTTGTTTAATAGTTTGCATGCATAAGATCAATCTTTAATTTTATGACAAATTAAATTAAAACATATATGAATATGTAAGTATATAGATCTACTTTTCCTTCAATATTCATTTCTATTCATCTTGTTCGTATATCCATGTCCCTTATATTTTGATACTGCTGTTGTTTGCTGAAAACAATGAGGGCATTGTATGATTTGGTTTCGGAAGGGTATACATATGTATGTGTTGCATCCATATGCATATTTCTTGCATTTATGCGTACATTTATTTCCAAAAAACCAAAAAAATTGAAAATTTTCAAAAAAAATACAAAAACATATTTGCATATAATTTGCATTTAGGTAGAGTCTTAGGTTGAATCGCAGTGGAAATATAACGATGATGAAATTGCTTTTATAGTTTTGCTAACTGGTTTAAGCCTTGCATTTTTGACACCCTATTTTGAGAAATTCATTTGCATAATCTACGAGTTTTTGATGAATTCTACCAAACGAATAGACTTGACCTATTATGTTGGCAAACTACTTATACATTCTACGGCTTAGAGCTTTATAAACTAATGACATTCCTGATTTGTTTCAATTAGGATGTGAGTAGTACTCCTTACATGGCATGTAACATCAATTTGGATAAGCATGAAATTTGACTCTTATTGCCTATATGCACTTGGGTTTGTGGTGGTGACACATGTAGAGAGGCGACCCTTCTTTTATCCTTTACCCCTATTAGCCTCACATTAGTCAAATTTGCCTTGTTCTGACCCATTTATTCAACTACATTCCTATATGGCCTACCCTTGTCAAGCTAGTCTTGTTGGTAAGTTTGGAAGTTATATTTGTGGACACGGGGGCCACAGGGGTGCTTGGGACAAGCGTTTTAATTTTGTGGAGTCGCCACCAATTTTTATGGGAACTTGGAATCGTTCGAATACCTCGTGTCATGCCAAGACACAAAGTAATGACATAGACACCAAGAACTCATTACCCTTAGCATTCTATGTCTAGAATGACTCTTGTGGATGCCAATGAACACGGATGTTCACAGAGATCTGGAGTAAGGGGTGAGGTTACGTATTAGGAAGCTCTTTAATCGAACACCTAATCCCGCCCGCCTCGATAGCGGCTGTTTAGGTATTTTTTACCGAATTGGATTATTCGAGTCAATGTGGTCTTACTCGATCGTTGGATATTCGATTAATTGTTTATATGTTTATGCGTAAATAAAGAAATAAAGTACAAAATATAAATTGACACGTGAGATTTGGTAACGCGGAAAACCCAATGTGGGAACAACCGCGGGAGGGACGGTACCCTGCCAAATATTATACTATACTTGAATAGGAGGATGATTACAATTGAGACGTAATGCTAATCTTGCTGGCACGAGGTGTCGTATTAGCAGGATCTTGGATGAATGTATAGGAGTGTATGTGAATATGTGATGTCTTGATGAGGATGTGTGTATGTATGAAGGTATGAATGTCCTCCTTTGATTGCTCCTTTGGGTATTTATAGGGTAAGAACCCTAGATATGTCCTACCTCGATTATGGAAAGGGAATATAACTTCCATAATAACTCTTTCCATGTTCGGTCATCTCCCTCAATTCTCCCTGATCTCCCTAACTTCTCCCTAAATTCCTCCTGGCTCTTCTTTCCTTAAACCGGATGCCTCCTTCAATGGGCTTCAGTCTTCTCCTGCCTGCATGCCGGCCCATTCTCTTCTTCGTGCTTTATTCTAACCGTGGACCCCTCTTTTTCTTACTAGATCTTTTATTCACCAAATGGGCCTTCTCTTATTGTGCTATTTTTAGCCCAAACAGTTTGCCCCAAATTTCTTGTGAAGTACGCTACGAGGTGTCGAGCAAGGAATTTACGTAATCGAATGTTAAAACCCTAAGCCATCATTTGCACTTCTTTTCATGCTGCTCCATCATTTCAGCCGCCACACTCCTCTTTTCTCGCACCCTACTCCCTCTCTCTTCTTTATAACCCCAACCTCCACCTTTCACTTTCATTAACTCCAAATCATTTCAAAAAACTCCTCCTCTCTCTAAACCCATAATCTTCTTCTTTCCTCACCTGACCGGTTCTGCTATCCCACCTTCCACCGTATTTTCCACCAGGTATTCCTCCCCTTTTCTCCTTTAGTTTCCATTTTCTCTTTCTTCACCATGGGTAAAACCCGACAATCTTTATCAACCACCGCACCCGCTGACTGTAATCCTGACCCAGCCTTCCCTTCCTGGGGACTCATCACTTACCCCCACGACTGTGACTCCACCTTGACTGTTGCTAACATTCCCACGATCAAGGGCATGCTTGGTCTTGATGACGGGGTGGATATTGCCATCCCTGGACCAGGACAGAAAGTTGATGCCCTTCGTCCAGGATGGGTCTGCTTTTACCTGTACCCTTTTAAATACGGCCTCGGTTTTCCTTTTCCTAAACTTGTCCAAGACTTTATCTTTACCAATAATTTCGCCATGGCACAAATTTATGCGACTGTCTGGAGGGTTCTTCTTTACTCTCTGGCCACTGGTCAGAACACTAGCAACTCTCTCTCTCTCTCTGGGTGATCTAGCCCATATGTACAGCATCAGGTCCCTGGGTAGGGGCCAGTTCTCTCTCCGGGGGCGTGGAGAGGCTCCCTTCAGGCATGTGTCCAAATCCCGAGATGAGAAATAGTTTGAGGACTTCTTATTCATGAGGAAGGACTCCATTCTGCCGCCTACTGATTACATCTTCGAGAAATGGATCATAACTTCGAGTAAGTAGTCTCCCTGTCACCTGATTTGTTTATCTCACTGCTTACTAGCTTACTTCATCGTCTTCGTGCAGGCCTCTGTGACCTGACTCGCATTGGTGCCAAGATCCCTGCCTGTAGCAAGCTGTTTTGTATCTCTGAATCCGAGAGAAAGTTTCCTGACCTGCTCCCTGGTTTTTCACCTGCTTCTTCCTCCAACCCTCCTAAGTCAGCTCACAGTATGTCTTCTGGTATGTTTTCCACATCCGTTTCAATTTGCATGCTGCTTCTCCTAATGCCTTAGGTATCCTGACACCTGTGGTGATGCCTGTTTGCAGGTTCCAAGGCTAATCCTTTAGAAATCATGCTCCAAAGTGCCAAAAGAAAGAGGTCTTCTGCCAGTCCTGACATGGCATCCGCCTCTAAGAGGAATGCTCCTGCTGCCTCTTTCCAGAGCCCTCCTACGTACTCCAGTTCTGCTGGGCCTGAGCCCTTGGAAGTTGACCTGCTCTCTAGCCATCCGCCTACACCTCCTGCCACCCCTCGTGCCTCAGCTAGCGGAGGCACTATTGCTCACTTCCCAGAAGGTTTCGGGAATGTGGACAAGGTACCATACTGGCCGGAGATCGACCAACTGCTCTTCCCTCCTCTAAAGGAGACGTTCTCAGAGTTCTCCCCAGAGGAGATGCCTGAGAATGACGTGCACGACGCCTTTATGGTGAACGCTCTTCATCTTCTACCTGTTTGTTTGTCTTCCTTTTTATTTAGATTCTACCCTTTAACTTCCTTGCTGACTCACGATTTTTCCTGCCCCAGACCCTCCAATCTGCACTCTATAATAGGAAGATGATCAACATAGTGCAGACCACCAGTCGTGCCACCAACGCCAAAAAGCAGGAACTGAAGGGGACAATTGCCGACTTGGCGCAGCAGCGGTCTGATTTGAAGGAACGTGTGGTAAAGTTGAAGGCAGAGCTTACTGTCACCAAGAAGAAGCTAAAGGAAGGGGCTGATCAGCTGGCCCGCACTCAAGAGGTGTGCGGCACTTTCTCTGACTCCCTCAAGCGCTCTGACCAGAAGATCAGCGAGCTGATCTCCCTGGCCACCTATGTTGTTGCCTATGCTACCTGGCGGGGAAAAATCAGCGGGATGCATGCTGCTCTTGAGGAGGCTCCCACCCAGCAAGATATAGAGGAGGAGGAGGAGAAACAGCTGGAGATGCTCTACCCCTCCCAACCTGATCTGAGTGCGCTGATGCCAGAAGTTGGGGAGGTGAATTCTTTGCCGACCGGGCCGAGCAGTCTGCTTGGTGGAGACGCTGGAATGCCCCAGGAAGCTGCTGACGGAGCTCAGGAAGCTATGACAGCTGAGGGTGTGCAAGCTGGTGCGGTACCTGAAATAGAGGGTCAGCAGGGAGAGGAGGTGCCAGAAGTGGAGGTCATCAATGTGACCGATAATTAAGTTGTTTTGTTTTTATCAATGAACGTTTTGGCAGTCTGGCCCAGAGGTGGCAGACTTGTAAGTTTTAAACTTTTTTCTGGCTGTTCCGCCAAGGTGGCGGTTTAAACTCAAGGGCCGTATTTTGGCCATATTTTAGAATATCCTTGCCGCATTTTTGGCAAGGTTTGATTTATATCTTCTGCTTGTTTCTTATATTTCCTTAGTTTAGGAAGTTGTCGTGTCAGCCCGCTGGTTGATTTAGGCGAGTCTTGTCATCCTGAAAAGGCTGACGTTCTGACTCAGCTAGCTGTCGTTTCAGCCTGATGGTTGATTTAGGCATATGCCGCAATGTAAGGAGGAGTGGCCGTGTCAGCCTGAGAGGCTGATTTAGACCAGTCTTGTCATCCTGAAGAGGCTGATCCAGACTAAGCTAGCTGCCGTGTCAGCCTGATGGCTGATTTAGGCGTATGCCGCAGTTTTGGATTACTTAACCTTGTTCATGACGCAAGGTGTGTTCATCACGTTTAATGCCAATAGAGGCGTAATTTAGGCAAGTTTATCGTCCTTCTAGGACCAGGTCTCCTACCTCCAGGAGCCTGACTTTCACATTTTTGTTGTAACTCCTGGCCACTGACTGCTTGTAGGCAGCCAGACGTATTTTTGCGCTTGCTCTCACCTCGTCTACTGTGTCCAGGCTTCTGACCATTTATGCATTGTTCAGTGGTCATGTCATACTTCCATACCTGTGGGTGGGAACTAGAACTTTTGATGAGATGACTGCTTATGCGCCAAACACCAGGCTGAAGGGTGTTAGACCTGTTGCTACCTTTGGCATCGTTTTGTCTGACCATAATACTAGTGGCAATTCATCTGCCCACTTTCCTCCTAACTCTTGTAACCTCCTTCTCGGATTGTCCATGATGATTTTGTTGCTGGAATCAGCTTGCCCGTTGGACTTTGGAGTCCTGGGTGCTGACTTTTTTAGGGTGATGTTCCACCTAGCACAGTATCCCTCAGTATCGTTGGAGATGAATTGTGAGCCATTGTCACATATGATTTCTGATGGGATACTAAACCTGCAAATGATGTTTTGTTTTATAAACGAAATGACTTGTTTGTCTTTTACTTCTGTGAATGCTTCTGCCTCTATCCATTTGGAGAAATAATCTGTCACTGCAAGCATCCATGTTCTGTTTCATGTGGCTCTTGGCAGAGGTCCAACTATGTCCATGCCCCATGCCATGAATGGCCAGGGAGAAATGATAGGGTGCAAGGGTTCTGATGGCTGATGGATCATTGGTGCTGAGCGCTGGCAGGCTTTACATTTGCGTGCGTACTCTGTTGCATTTGCCTTCATTGTAGGCCAATAGTATCCCTGCCTGAGGGCTTTATTTGCCAGACTCCTGCCCCCTGCATGGTTTCCACATTCGCCACTGTGGAGAGCATGTAACACAGTCTGCGCTTCTTCCTTGTCCAGGCACCGTTGGTAGGGGCCTGCCAGTGATTTCCTGAATAATGTATTTTCAATAAGTATGAATCTGGAGGCCTTCACTCTGAAAGCCCTTACTTCCTTCTTGTCATCTGGTAGCTTGTTATGACGCAGCCAGTCTAGGTAGGGTGTGCGCCAATCCCAATCATCTGCCTGTTCGTCCGCTTGGTCGGGCGGCTGACCGGCTGGCTTAGAGTCCTCACCTGCCTCTGTAACTGCCTGGACTCCTTCTCTATTCTGTGGATCCTCTAGTTCACCTTTATCTATTTCATCTGCTTTCTGGATGGAAGGTTCTAGCATGTGTGCTATTGGAATGCTGGAAAGTTCTGTCGGTTTAAATGTTGCCCCCAGAGTTGCTAAGGCATCTGCTTCCACATTCTGATCTCTGGGGATCTGCTTAAGCTTGCAAGCCCCGAATTTCTGTTTTAACTCCTTCGCTATTTTTAAGAATGAAATCATCTTCGAATCTCTGGCTATAAACTCATAATTCACATGATTGACTATCAGCAGAGAGTCACTGGATATGCGCAGGTGCCTGACTTCTAACTCCAAAGCTAGCTTCATTCCTAGTATCAAGGCCTCGTACTCTGTTTCATTGTTGGTTGCTTTAAATTCACATCTTACCGCTTGTGCTATTAGGTCTCCTTGTGGTGACCGCAGGATTAACCCTACACCTGCCCCCCTTTGATTGGAGGCTCCGTCAATATGCATCTGCCAGACCTCTGCCTCCTTGCTTCCTCCTAGGGTGAGGATTTCCTCATCTGCCAGATTTTGGATGGTCAAGGGCAAGTCGACACAAAGTCGGCCAGTGCTTGCGATTTGATTGCTGTTCTGGGGTCATACTGGATATCATACCCACTGAGGTGTACAGAACATTTTGACATTCTGCTTGACAGTTCAGGCTTCCTCATGATAGATTTCAGCGGGTACATGGTCACGACATGTATAGTGTGAGACTCGAAATAGGGGCGCAGTTTGCGAGATGCTACTACTAGTGCTAATACTAACTTTTCAAGAGATGTGTACTTGGTCTCTGCCGGCAGCAGAGACTTGCTTACGTAGTACACTGGCTTCTGCTCCTTTTCCTGCTCTCTGACTAGAACAGCGCTCACTGCCACCTCTGTGACGGCCAGGTATAGGAATAGTGGTTCTCCTTGTTACAGCCGACGGCGGTGGTGGGTCTTTGAGGTTGTGTTTCAGCTCTTTGAAGGCTTGCTCGTGATCCGCAGTCCATTGAAACTTCTGACTTTTTCTTAGTATGTCGTAAAACAGCCTGCACTTATCTGAAGATCTTGAAATGAACCTGCTTAAGGCTGCTACCTTTCCAGCTAGTTTTTGAACATCTTTAGGATTCTCAGGTGACTCTAGTTGTAAGACGGCATTGATCTGCTCGATGCTAGCCTCTATCCCTCTTTGAGTTACAATATAGCCTAAGAATTTGCCAGAAGATACTCCGAAGGTGCATTTAGATGGATTTAGCTTCATTTTGTATTCCCTCAGGGTGCTGAATGTTTCTGCCAGATGCCGCATGTGATATTTAGCGTTTTCTGATTTCACCACCATGTCATCAATATATACCTCCATAGTTCTCCCTATCTACTCTTTGAACATGCGGTTAACTAGCCTTTGGTACGTGGAGCTGGCGTTCTTCAGGCCAAATGGCAAAACGTTGTAGCAATATAGTCCTCTTTCAGACATGAATACTGTCTTCTCTTGATCTGCAGGATCCATCTTAATCTGATTGTATCCACTCCATGCGTCCAGGAATGTCAGCATCTCATGTCTAGCTGTCGCGTCTACCATTGCATCGATATAAGACAGCAGGAAGGGATCTTTAGGGCATGCCTTGTTGAGGTCGGTGAAGTCTACATATACTCTCCACTTCTCATTCTTCTTAGGCACCACCACTACGTTAGACAGCCATTCTGGATATTTTACTTCTCTTATTTTCTTTGCTGCCAGCAGACTATCTACCTCTTGGTTGATCACCTTGTTTCTTTCTGCTGCAAACTTTCTTCTTCTTTGCTGGATGGGTTTACACTTTGGGTCCACACTGAGCTTATGCATTATGATGGACGGATCTATTCCTATCATGTCATCGTGTGACCATACGAAACAATCCATGTTATCCTGTAGGAATTTGATTAGTTTCTGTCTCAAGCATCTCGTGCATCCTGCTCCAATGAGCACAGTTCTTTCTGGGTGCAGCTTGTCTAGGTTGATTTGATCCAGCTCTTCTACTGGGGGCTCGATGTATTCGTTATGGACAAGCTGCTTCTATAATTGCTATGCGAGAGGGTGGGTAGTACACTTAAGTGCCTTCTTATAGCAGCCTATAGCTTCCTCCTGATCTCCTCTTATTGTCTTTACTCCTCATGGTGTGGGGAAATTCGTGCACTGGTGATATGTTGAGAGGACTGCTTTCATCTGGTGTAGCCACGGCCTTCCTAGGATGACATTGTAGGTGGAGGGGCCGTCTATAACCAGATACCTGACTTACTTGTTGACTCCTCCCACATAGGTTGGGATGACTATTTCTCCCAAATGAGTTAGTCGTTTCCCCATCGAAGCCTACTAGCGGAATAGTCTTCTCCTGCAAATCCTTCTCGCTGAATCCCATGTTCTCTATGGTCTTCAACATGATCAGGTTGACCGAGCTACCTGTATCTACCAAGACCTTCTTAACTGTGCAATTGGCCATTGATAAGGTGATAATAAGTGCGTCATGATGTTCTCCTTTGTCGTACGTATCTCCTTCATCAAAGCTGACATCTGGTAAGTCGCTGTGAGAAATTCTGCAAGAATTTGCTGGCCTGTCTCCTTTGGTCTCGGTAGCACGTCTCTTGGCTGCTGAGTATGTCAGCCCGCTTAGGTCTGAGCAGCCTGTTATTACGTTTATTATTTTGGTGCATGTGGGTGGGTTTGCAGGCTTGGCGGAGCCTACCTTATCATGCTGCTTGCCCCCATGTGGTAATAAGTGGCTCAGCTTTCCTTGTTCATATAGGCGCTTGATCTCTCTTCGTAATGTGTAGCAATCCTCGGTGTTGTGCCCAATATCACGGTGGAACTCACACTTCTTTTGCTATCCTTTCTCCATGCTTGCTCCTCTACCGGTGGGTTGGGCCACCGACTCCATCTCCCATCTCCCGAGTGCCTTGATTCCTCCGATACCTGTAGTGAATCCATATTTTGCCGAGTAGGGAGTTGCTTTGATTTTCCTCGATTCTCGTGACTCCCCTTCCATATGGTCCAGCCTCTCGTCTTTCTTCTTTGGTGGTTTGCTTTCTTCCGATTTCTCCACCGCCGAGGTACTAGAAACACTTGGTGCATTAGGTAGGCGGCTCGGCTAGTATGTCTTCTTCCGGTCGATTCTGCGGCAAATTTTTTCCGTCGGCCTCAAAACTATGGAAGGGATGCATAGTTAGCTGCTTGTATAGGTCAGAGTCATGGTGGAGGCCTCTTCTGAAGGCTTCTACTGTTGTCGAAATGTTTCACTCTCGTACTGCTACCTTCTCATTGTTAAACCTAGTATTGTTTTCTCCAATGGTCTCTCCTGCCCCCTGGACGATTCTGTATAGATCTCCTGCATGCTTCTGCGGCTTCCTACTGCTTGCAAATTGCTGAGTGAATGCGTTCACTAATTCAGCAAATGTGGATATCGACCTGTTGGGCAGGCTTACAAACCATCGAAGTGTCGGTCCTGTTAAGGTGGATCCAAATCCTTTGCACATGCAAGCCTCCTTAACTTTACCTATGGCTGTTACCGACATCATCTTCTACTTATATTGGCTTATATGATCAAAGGGATCTGATGTGCCGTCGAAGAGAGGCATATTTGGATTTGTGAATCCCTTTGGCATGGTTGTGATGGAGATGGTGTCTACGAATGGTGAATCGGCATAGCTGTCTAGTGCTGCTTTCTCGAGTTGGGGTGGCAGCCCTGGGACCCTGCTCAGTATCTCTTTTAGCTCAATCTTCTGATTTGTTATCTTTGCTGAATGCGGGGCCCGTCTGTCGTCACCGCCTGGCGATTCAATATACGCCTCCCCGATCCGAGCTCTTGAAGGTTCTGACGTGTTCCAGCACCTAGAGAAGCTGATATAATGACTGTCCCCTACTGCCAGTTCACTTGTTGGTTCGACTCGGATCCTACTCCAGGTGTCTGATCGATCGTTGCGGGGCTGCTGACAGGGATGCCACCTGCTCGTACTTCCACACACCGTCGCAGGCGTTATCCGTGAGGTATCCCGGCCCTTGTGGGGTTATCCTTCCATCGATGGTATTGTAGAGCAGATCCAATCTTGTTATCAGTTCAGCCGGTATCTGTCGAAGTGGATTCCTGCTACCCGATGCCCCTTGTGTCAGATCTACTAGTGGAGACCTTCCTTCGTCTGCCTTGCTCGCTGGGGTGGCAGACTGCTGTTTCAGGATGTCTATATGCACCTAGAGCTCTCTGTCCCTCTTCCTTGCTTCAGCTTCAGCTTTCTTCTGGTCTTCTCTCATGTTTTCCATGGCGTTCTGGAGATTCTCTACGCCAGTGAGCAAGATTTGTGTGGGAGTAGGCGGCGGGGTGACGCCTAAGCTTGACGTTCCTTTATCTGATCTGGCCGGGGTTGCGACAGCAGGAGTCCTAGGAGGTAGAGAGGTTTTTGTTGTTGATATTGTTCTCGGAGTATGTCCAGGAGCCTGTGTTGCCACTGTTGATGTTGGATTTTGAGTAGAGGGCGGTGGTGGCGATGGTTGTCTGCTCCCTGACACGGCGTCCGATGCTTCCTTATCCATTGTGTATTTAGAGTATCAACGATTGACGACCAACATCCCCCACGGTGGGCGCCAAACTGTTTAGGTATTTTTTACCGAATTAGATGATTCGGGTCAATGTGGTCTTACTCGTTGGATATTCGATTAATTGTTTGTATGTTGATGAGTAAATAAAGAAATAAAGTATGAAATATAAATTGACACGTGAGATTTGGTGACGCGGAAAACCCAATGTGGGAACAACCGCGGGAGGGACGGTACCCTGCCAAATATTGCACTTTACTTGAATAGGAGGATGATTACAATTGAGACGTAATGCTAATCTTGCTGGCACGAGGCGTCGTATTAGCAGGATCTTGGATGAATGTATACGAGTGTATGTGAATATGTGATGTCTTGATGAGGATGTGTGTATGTATGAAGGTATGAATGTCCTCCTTTGATTGCTCCTTTGGGTATTTATAGGGTAAGAACCCTAGATATGTCCTACCTCGATTATGGAAAGGGAATATAACTTCCATAATAACTCTTTCCATGTTCGGTCATCTCTCTCAATTCTCCCTGATCTCCCTAACTTCTCCCTAAATTCCTCCTGGCTCTTCTTTCCTTAATCTGGATGCCTCCTTCAATGGGCTTCAGTCTTCTCCTGCATGCATGCCGTTCCATTCTTTTCTTCGTGCTTTATTCCAATCGTGGACCCCCCTTCTTCTTACTAGATCTTTTATTCACCAAGTGGGCCTTCTCTTATTGTGCTATTTTTAGCCCAAACAGCGACCTCTACTAATGATTAGGGAAATCGTTCTTATTTGATATGTTGTCGATTATATGCATGCAATGCAACATCCAACGTTTTAATCCTAACATGTGAATTAAACTATGTCGGTGAACAAATAGTTAGCACATATTAATGTCGAATTATGGTTTAGAATTAATTACATGTGAATACAAATAAATAAATCATACATAATTAAATACAATAAATAAATAAGCGATAATTTAAATTCCAATAAATTACAATAGATACAATTGATTTACGTCAAAAAAATACTTAAGACAGACGATTTGAGGAAAAGAAAGGAAAATAAAATAAGGTTAGAAAATATGGACAGATTAGGGGTGATATTACAGCTAATAGTCAATTAATTACGTAATTAAAGATTAAGTCAAAGCCAGAACGAAAATTCAGGGAAAGAACTCATCCAGGAACATGCGCAGCACTGCTGCGTCCCTTGTAAGAGGCGCAGCTTTCACTGCGAGTTCTTTAATGTTTGTTGGTAGGTTTAAGGATTTATTATCGATATTTGACTCGATTGAAAGTGATTTAACATATTAATTACATATGAAGCCATCATAAAAGCGATAAACACGAATTAAAACGAATTTAGAATGAATTAAAACGAGTTAAGACTAATTAGATTTAATTTTGAAAGACGTAAACGAACTTGAAAGACGTGATAAACTGGAAATCAACTATGAAAACATGTACAAAGGACGAATTCTAGAAACTTGATATGAACAAATTGAGTCTCTAAAATCCGGGTTTGATTTAATGAGGAAAACCCGCAAATATTGATTATAAGGGATTTAAGTCGGAATAAAACGTGACAATTATTAAGAATGTATTAAAATTTATTATGTACAAAGAAAAGAAAGGAAAATAAGAAAACAAAACAGAAGAATGAAATCAAGATAAAAAATCGAGGAAGAAGAAGAAGAGCAGAAACAGCGGCAGCCCCTGGAAGAGGCGCAGCAGATGCTGCGACTCTTCGAAGAGACGCAACTATTTCTGAGTTTCTTCTCGACGTCTGGTTACTGATAATCCGTAAAAACGGTTTAATAATAGGGTTTTAGAAGTCGGTTTTAAGCATACTTTTGACATGAATCTTACAATAATTGGTGCAAAAATAAAAATACAATAAAAAGAGATGGGATTTACATCCTCGGACTTACATGTTTGACAAAATGAGATTAACTAAGTTACGTTTAGTGATTGCTCGACTCGAATGTATGTAGAAAGTGCCCACGTAAGAGGATTTATATTAAGTTGATTGATGTGTAGTGGTCTAATTGGTTGGTCATGCAACATGACTGGAACTCAGAATGATCTGAGCTTAAGTGGTCGATTGATCAAGCACGTAGGCGTCGAAATCTTAGAGCACGGTCTTAGAATGCAAAGGGAAAAGAGAAGGGCAGATACTCACGTGAAAAATATGTGGAACGAAGGTCCCTATTTATACTAAAAAATGTGAAGAGTTATGGAATGACTCAAACTTTGGAAACAAATCATGGAAAAATCAGCAAATAGGGAGAAACGAGTTGGGGAAGAGGCACAGCAGCCGCTGCGATCCTTCGAAGAGGCGCAGCATCTGCTGCGTCATTTCCCTAGAGGTTTCCTCCTGCGGACGAAAGAATTCCGCGTTTCTTTTAGGGAATTGCGGTGGATCTTTATTTCGTAAAATAATATTTATGGGATATATTTTACCAATAGATATAAAATTAATTTATGGAATAAACATCCGGAATATTCTAGGACATTCCGACTCGGCATTTTAAACGGTTTCTTATAAAATGAAGCGGTTTTTTACCCGGACTCTAAATGAACTCTAATTACTGTCAAAACGACCGTATCGGTGTGTAGATGACGACCAAGGGGTACACACAAGTATTTGAGCTATCACTTGATTATAAACTTACGAGTTGTCATAAATCGTGCAGCATATAACACATGCGGCCCAATCATCACTGGGTGGTTGGCGGGAGGTGTAGAAATGAGGTATCTACAGAGCCCCCACTTCGACTAAGGCTTGGATAAGGCGAAAGTTAAAGTATAGCCATCAGGTCAATCGAAGATTACAACCTAATGACTATGGCGACGCGAGGCGGCTCAAGGGGTCTGAGCCAAGGACCTGTGGTTGGGAACATTTTAGAGTCTGTCGACTATCAGAGAGGGTCGTTTAAAGTCCATTAGACTACGTAAGGAGGCTCGCCAGCCATAAGAAGAGATCATACCTGAGACTTCTCTCGAGGTGTTTGGCATGAGAACTTCTAGGGAACGACACCTTTGCCGAACTCTATGAGGAAACAAAAAGTATTGAGGACAGCAGGACGTCGGTAGAAACTGCTGGGGGAATTGGCTTGCGTCGGTCTCAAGCGAACTCTCGTCGGGGAATATGTTGATGATTCTGTCTGGATTGAACCATTTATTGGGAATCTACTTGTGTCTTCTTCCAAACAAACTCCATCTCTCGAGAAGCGGTTGTCATGAACTCTCGGGCTGGAAATCCGCTCGTTGTTGCAAGCGAAGTCCTGATGAAAGATCCTTGCTGGGAGATAAAATACTGCGACGGTTTCACAGTTTGCTTTGGAAAACTATACGGGAGATAAAATACTGCGACGGCTTCGCAGTCTGCTTTGGAAAAAATACGCGTCCGGACAAAATAAATGCACAATAGACCAAATATAAGATATAAGGCGTTGGAGAAGAGGCGCTTAAAAAATTGGGCCCAAAAATAACCAACTTATAACAAATTTTCAAAAATTAAGCTGGAGGGAAGCTGAGGAAGAGGCGCAGCAGAAGCTGCGACTCTTGGAAGAGGCGCAGCAGGTGATGCGTTCTTTCCCGGGCTTGTCCCTGGTTTAGTAAAAACTCGATAAAACCGTGTTCATTATTCATAATTCAAAACACACTTTCCTTCAATATTCTCTCAAATTCCAACCAATTTCCGCCAAAATTCGATCAACTCGCTCCATTAATCATGACTAATATAGGTATGCATCACATTCTTGCTTTTAATTCTTTTTTTTTGATCAATTTGAGCCGAAAAATTAGGGTTTCCCCTCCCCTTTATGTCGAAAATTTGGGGGTTTTGCCCTTAAGGGATTTGTTTGATAAAATTGACATTAGAAATGGATAATTGGCAATGTTAGGAACATAACCATGTATTCTTTTTTTATTTTCGTCAAGTATTGAGCATTTGAGCGAAATTGAGACGATTTCTCAACTGTTTCGAAAACCGCTTCGAAAATGCCTTTAGGATGGTCCATTTTTTATGAA
The DNA here is from genome assembly GCF_048544455.1 of Silene latifolia. NCBI lineage: Eukaryota > Viridiplantae > Streptophyta > Magnoliopsida > Caryophyllales > Caryophyllaceae > Silene > Silene latifolia. The sequence goes on from NC_133538.1 coordinate 98,173,083, forward strand.
TATTGGTTTTCTGGAACCCTTGTGTAATGGGTAAACTTCCTACCATGTCGGATTTTTTATTTGTGACGACTTTTCCAGGACACTTTTCTAGGGCATAATTGCTATTATAGCAAAATGCTGCCGAATGTTTGACTCAAACTCGTGATTAGGCTTGGACTTAGACTTAACTTGACCCAATGTTCCACATGAGTGGTCAGGTTTCAAAAGAAATGCCCAAGAATGGCGAGAAAAGGCCACTTTTAGGGCTTGAAAATGCTCGAAACGGCCTCATCAAGGCTTGTTGTGGCTTGACATGGCCTAATTTACTTCAATTTTGCATGTGACATTCCTTCTACATCAGGGAGGGCTCCCATCGACGTGGACGTAGAGTTTGACCCTTCTCTCGCTCTTTTAGGAGGTGAGAGAGAATAGGTGTAGGATGCCGGGAACATGAGATCCTTTTCCGGCTACACGACGATGATGGACGCCTTCGAGTGACTGTCGGAGGAGGAGAAGGCCATCATCGAGTTGGGAGCCTTCGGAGCTTTGGTGGGAGCATGGCGGGCAATCAGGGAAAGGAAGATTCGGGCTAACCTTTGCCTGATTCGAGATTTCCTTAATCGGTACTGGGACACGACCTCGACTTTCCATATGCCTTTTAGAGAGGTCGGGGTCACTCTGGAGGACTAGGGCATGATCTCTGGTCTGCCTTGTGGAGAGGAGGCTTTGGTGTGGCTGTTGACGGCCATGAGGGTGGACTCAGCCGAGGCGAGGAGGCTGATCGGCTGGAACCTGGCGGAGGGTGCTGCCAGCGTTCCCGGGCTGGTGACGAGTTCTTACATCAGGGACTACTTTGCGGGTAGGACCCCGGCGACGGTGACGATGGATAGGAGGAAGGTATCTCCTCCTCCTTGTACTGTAGAGTAGAGGGCCCGCTTGTGGTTGTGGCGGTTCTTGTCTTCGATTTACCTCGGAGACAAGGGGAAGAGGCTGTCGACGAAACTTCTTCCCTTTCGGTCTGACTTGAGTAGCCTAGGTCGGTGGGACTGGGTTACTCCTGGCTTTGCGGTCCTCACTCTCTATATGAGGGCAATGGTACGTCCTGAGCTGATGGAGAAGGGGACTTCTCCTGCTACTGTCGGTCCTGGACTATTTTTGGAGGTATGAACCTTTTTTGCATTATGAAAGATCATTACTTCTTCATTTATTTCTATTTCTGTCAAATTATGAAAGATCATCATCGATTATCTTTGTTTGCAGGCGTGGGTGTACTCCTTCTTTCCCCGCTTCACGCCCAAGAGGACGGCGCCTGAGCCGAGAGCGTACCCGGTTGTGAGGGACTGGGTAGTGCATCATAAGAGGAGCCAACGCTCTTCTTACGACGTTTGTCGACGGGGGTGAATGCCCCGAAGCTGGAGAACGTAAGTACTCTTGATCCTTTCCTTTACTTATGTTTATTTATTATTATTTAGAAGCGATCATAGGAATGACCCCCTTCCCACTTAGAGCCGATCATAGGAATGACCCCTCGTTTGCTTGTTTTAGTTGGTGCCTAGACCTTGGGAGGACTACCCGGACGCTCCTGCTTTCGTGGCTGAGGTCCTTCGTCCTAGGAGCTCGAGCCGGTTGTTGCTGAGGACATCCATGGGACCTCTGTGGTACCTGGGCGAGCGTTTGACTCGTCAGTGCTCTCGTGACACTTTCGCGGTTCCCATTGATCCTCCACGGACGATGTTTAGGGAACCATCTGACACTGAGAGAGAGGCTGACTTGGAGGATGCGAGCGGTGATGCCCTGTTGGAGGTGGTGTCCTCCAGTTAGTGCGGATAACGTCATTGCACATACACTTGTACGGACAAGTGGGAGCTTGTTGGGGCTGGTGTCCTTTACAGTTAGTGCAAGGACTTATAAATCTCTAAAAGGATCAAAGGGTATACTTTTGTATCATAATCAGTTGGTCCACGTTTATCGATAACGGTTGGCTTGCTAGATAAGTTTGACATTATTTTCATACAGATGGCGGTGATCAACTGGTCCCTAAAAGTCACACCTATAGGATACGTTTGAGAGATGTGACGGTATGAAAATACAGTCATGTAGATGCCAAATTTGACTAACCAGTTAGTCTGAGTTATTAGACTAATAATTAGTCAAAATGTGATGTTGAGATATTTTATTTAATACGGATTAAATAATAATGGCTAAGGCGAATTAAGCAGTTAATTCGTAAATTGAATATAAGCGTTTTATATTTAATTAAATGTATATTGAATATAATTATACAATATCGTCTTTGTCGGACATGTATTAATGTTTCAACTAATCCGTATTATTAGTTGATGCTTTAATAACCGATAACCGATGACGATTTATAACTAAACCGCGTCATATACATTTAGGAATTTGGAATCGGACCACGAGTTAATATGAAGAGGAAATGAAAAAGCCCAAAAGCTTCCCTCTCACTCGGTTTGGCCGAGCCAAACATGAACAAAAGGGAGCCCTCTCTCTCTTTTGTTAACCTAAGCATTTCATTTGTAAAAAAAAACTAGGGTTTTGGAGATTATTTTTCTCTGAAACCTAGATCTCTCATCTAAGCAAAACTCACAAAATAATCCTCTCAATATTGCAAGGCAATTAGAGGATTCATTCTAGCACAAGGGCATTTCTCGGACAATCTTGGGTGCATCATTTAGGAGGAGATCTACTTTGATCTCTCATTGCCAATTTGCACTAGGACCGAAGGTTAATTCTTATCTTTATCGTTTCATTGTTGTTTTCGTTTATGACTATAAATCACGTATTAAATTTGCGTTATAATCCTTCAAATTATGGGTTTTATACGGATATTACCCTTCAAGTGGTATCAGAGCGAGGCCACGTAAATTTTTCTCTGTGATTTTCATCAATCGAAATGGATCGATAAATTTTTTTTTTGCTAGAAACCTCTCGGCCAAATTTTTTTTATGCACGGTTTTATTTTTTTTTGGCACGGCTGCCTTGTTTTTCGTGCCTTGTTTTCCTTTTGTTTTCGATTTTGATCTTTGCATATTATTTTGTAATCGATATTCATTGTAATATGTTAAAGATCTATCAATTGCTATTTCATTTCTATACGGATTAGGTGATATCGCAATTGTTTTTTTTTTATCAAATCGATTTTTTTTTTTGCTTAAAAATGATAAAACCGTGTGGCTGTTTTTGTCACGGCCTGTTTTGTGCCTTGGGAACCGTGTCCAGTTTACACGGTTGCATTGTCGATCTTTTGTTTTGTTTTGTTTTCGATTTGTTCTTTGCGAATTGTTGTTTTAAACGATAATTACAACAATATGTGAAGATCATGTCAATTGTAATTTTGTTTTAATCCGGATTATGTTCAAATTGCAATTGAGTTTTGTCAAATCGATTCGGTATTGGATGTTTTTTCTCTCGGTTAGAGCGGCTGAATTTTTTTTTCCTTTTTTTTGCTCACGGCAATGAGCAATCTTATAAAAAAAAAAAAAAAAAATTTCTGGTACTGTTCACGTACAGCAGTGAAAAAAAAAATAAAATTTGTTTTGTTTTTTTTTTTCGGCCTTTATTGCATAATATTGATTTATGCACTCGCTTGATAGTGAAACGGTTCACCCACGAACAATTTAGTTAGTTTAAAACGATTTAAAGTAACGGATTATCATGAATTAAAATTAAGTTGATGAAGCGGTCTTGTCACATAATTTTAATTGTTAAAAGGTGGTTTGGATAATTTAACATAATTACGGAATTATGTCACGAATAAATTTAATTTAGTTGATGCATTTTATTTATCGTTCTTGTTTATTTTGAATGCTTTTAATTACGTATTTATTTATTTTTGCTAACGGTTGTAACTTAGTGTGGCCTTAGTAGAACGTGTTACCGTAATGATAGAACACGGTCTTGGTTGTATTTTGAGATCTCGTATCTCCTTTTATTTCTTTTAATTACAGTTTTTATTTAGAATGTAAATAGGTTTATATTTTGTAAATTTTAATTGTAATTTTGAGAAGACAAAAGAAGGAGACCGGATGCTCACTCCCGCTACATGGACAAATATGGAACATCAAGACAAGCTTTTCGGGTCCAACGGTGGATTCCAAAGTTGTATTATGTTCTTTTTACTAGGATAGGCCACACTAGGAATTTTATTTACGTATTGCATTCATTTATTTATTTTATCGTAACGATAGTATGCATCATTTTCCGCCCAAAACCAAACCACCTAATAATTGCATGAAAACTGACACATATAGAGGTCACGAGTTAGTTTTCTTTGACATTCTCATGTCACACGATTAAGCCATCATCTAAATTAATTCATTCACGCAGTTGCTAGTTATTCGTTCACTTAAAATGAATTGAAACTTAGTTGATGGGATCTTCCTCGTATAAACAAAAAATTGAGAACGGTCTTTATAGGTCAAACTCCAATGAATCCCTTCTTCGTCGGTAGGCATAATATGACCCCTTCTACGTCGGGTCAGTTGAAACCGATTGACTTATTTTATCTCAACACTATGGTCACTCGTACGATCCTGTGATCATGGTGGACTATAGATAGGATTTACGGAAATCTATCGACCAAGAGTTTTTACGGAAGAACTAGCTAAACAGTTGGCTTATTAATTTACGGAAATTGAGTCTTGGGATCACTTGTATTATTCTTAAGGGAGATCAATTATACAAGTGCAATGAGTCTACATGATTAAAATAAATTTTAATAGACTTAAATCACCTCGATGAGTTGCTTATTTCGTTTTGCGTTTTCTTTCTTTTTCAGTGTAGATCACGTTCACATAAACTGCTAATAACAATATGGCTGGTCACTTGAACGACCCAATGCCAAGTGCCACATTGGACCGTGAGTCCTGGCTTCGGATCTTCATGAATCAGATGAATCAGTCAACTCGACTGAAGAATGATGGATCAAACTTCGCGGACTGGGAGGCAGCATTACGGAATCTTTGCCGCTGGCGCCGACGGGAAGCTCAAATTTCTGCTTGAGCCCATGCCGTCAAACCCAGGCCCCACGGCTGGAATTAACGAGATCGACAAGTATAACGATTTCGCCTTGGAAGCGGGTGCGATTAAAAACGTAATCATTTTTGCAATGGAACCCAATTTGCAGAAACGCTTCATAGCCCAAGGTGCAAACAAGATTTTCACCACGCTCACCAAGGAATTCTCGAAAGCACCGAGAATCGTGACCTATGAGCATACCACTCGCTTCTTTGATGCGAGACTCCAGAAGGGCCAACCGGTTAGCCCACACATTCTTAGCATGATTGAGAATGTCGAGAAACTGGAGACGCTTGATTGTAAAATCAGCGAGAACATCGTGATTGACCGCATGCTTCATTCACTCCACGATGGTTTTTCGCAATTTAGAGCGAATTACTATATGAATGATTTGAAGAAAAGTCCCCATGAACTGCACTCCCTTCTCGTACAGACCGAGAAGGACATGAAGTTCAGTGGGAGCATGAAACAGGATGTTCTCGTTGTGTCAAACAAGGGCAAGGGTAAGGGCAAAGTTCAGCCAGGCCTAGCAGTAGACAAACCGAAGTTTAAGAAGTCGGGTTCAGGTAAGAGTGGGCCTGGTGAGTCGAGCACCTCATCAGGCGCGACAAAGAGCAAGACCGAAAACATGGAATGCCATCATTGCCACAAGACTGGGCATTGGAGGCGTACATGTCCTGTCTACCATGAGGACATAAAAGCAGGTCGTGTTAAACCTGTTGCTATGTTTTCTTCCTCTTCTACTTTTATTCATATGATTGAGATTAACCACGCAAGTTACGGAACTTGGGTACTTGATACTGGTTGTGGTTCTCATCTGTGTAATCATGTGCAGGGGCTTCGAAACATCGAACCCCTCGTAAAGGGTGAGGTGGACCTGCGTGTTGGGAATGGAGCACGAGTGGCTGCCGTCTCAAGGGGAACATATGTGATCCAGCTTCCTAGCGGATTTGAGTTATTTTTACATAACTGCTATTATGTACCCATCTTTTCGAAAAACATTATTTCGGTTTACGCACTTGACAAACTTGGTTTTTCATTTGTAATAGAGAATAATACTTGCATTTTCTCTTTACACGATATGATTTATGGCAAGGCAGTCTCCATGAACGGAATTTATGTTTTAGATCAGACCACCGAAATATTACACGTAATGAATAAAAATTTAAAGGTTGGTGACAAAGATCAAACGTATCTATGGCACTGCCGTATGGGACACATTAATGAGAAACGCGTAAAACAGCTCATCAAGAATGGAGCTATCTCGGCCTTTGATTTTCAATCATTTGGCACGTGTGAATCATGTCTCATCGGTAAGATGACTCGAATTTCCTTCAAAGGTGTTGGAATGCGCGCTGCTGACCTATTAGGACTCATACACACGGATGTATGTGGTCCTATGTCAATCACCGCACGAGAAGGCTATAGGTATTTTATCACTTTCACGGACGATTTAAGTAGATATGGCTATGTCTACTTAATGAAGCACAAAAGTGAATCCTTTGAGAAATTCAAGGAATACCAGAATAGGGTACAGAACCTATTGGGTAGAAAGATTAAAACACTGCGTTCGGATCGTGGTGGCGAGTATCTTTCTCACGAGTTTGATCAACACCTTAAAGACGTGGGATTGCCCTACGGTTAACTCCACTGGAACACCTCACCGAATGGTGTGTCCGAACGGAGAAATCGAACATTACTTGATATGGTTCGATCCATGATGAGTCACACCGTGTTGCCGACTCATTGTGGGGTTATGCTCTTCTCACCGCTCTAATACTTAACCAAGTCCGTCTAAAGTCATTGACAAGACTCCATATGAGCTATGGAAGGGAAAGGTCCCTAACTTGTCCTTTATACGGGTTTGGGGCTGCGAGGCTTATGTCAAGTGGAGACACGAGGATAAGCTCGGCCCGCGATCGGTCAAGACATACTTTATAGGTTATCCTAAAGGAACACTTGGTCATTACTTCTATTCGCCAACCGAACAACGTGTTTTTGATGCGGCTAGTGCGACATTCTTGGAGAAGGAATTTCTCGAGAATGCAAAGAGTGATAGAACCTTCGACCTGTCGGAGATTCCAGAACCAAATACCGAGCAACCATTGGAGGAACCAATTCCTTCAATCCCTTGCTGGTGAATATTCCCGAGGAACCTAGGAGGTCGGGAAGAGTCTCTATTCCTCCGGACAGATACATTGGTATGGTCGAGGAACATGACATAGATGACGTTCTACTCTTAACGAGTAGTGAACCCGCAACCTATAAAGGTGCCATGACTAGTTCCGACTCAAAGCTATGGCTTGAGGCCATGCAATCCGAGATGGACTCTATGTATGAGAACAACGTATGGGATCTCGTTGACTTACCTGCTAAGGTTCGTCCCCTTCAATGCAAATGGCTTTACAAGATAAAGCATTCTGTGGAAGGTCAACAAGATATCTATAAAGCACGACTAGTTGCTAAAGGTTTCACCCAAGTGCCAGGTTTGCACCACGATGAAATTTTCGCACCCGTAGTCATGCTGCGTTCCATTCGGATTATCTTAGCGATTGCCGCTTTTCATAACTATGAAATTTGGCAGATGGATGTGAAAACCGCCTTCTTAAACGGTTTTTTGGAGGAAGAGTTGTACATGGTACAACCCGAAGGTTTCATCGATCCACAACATCCTAAGAAAGTGTGCAAGCTTAAGCGTTCCATTTATGGACTTAAGCAAGCATCTCGGAGTTGGAATCATCGCTTCGACCAAGTGATTAAAGAAAATGGATTTACTCGATCGGTCGAGGAACCATGTCTTTATATCAAGTCGAGTGGGAGCAAGATTGTCTTCCTAATATTGTATGTCGATGACATACTCCTGATTGGGAATGACATACCTCTCTTAACTTCAGTGAAAGTATGGTTGAAAAACCATTTCCAGATGAAAGATCTGGGAGAGGCACAAAGAATTCCAGGCATCCGTATCTATCGAGATAGATCACGACGGATGTTATCTCTCAGTCAGGAGTCTTACATAGACAAAGTCCTAGAGAGATTCAGCATGACTAACTCCAAGAAGAGGTTTCTTCCTATGGCTCCAAGGGTGCATTTGAGCAAGTCTCAGTCACCAGAGACAAAGGAAGAGAAAGAGCGCATGACACGGATTCCTTATGCCTCGGCTATAGGATCAATCATGTATGCCATGATATGCACACATCCGGACGTGGCATATGCATTGAGTATGACAAGTCGATTCCAACAAAGATCCGGTGAATCACATTGGATGGCTGTCAAGAACATTCTTAAGTACCTACGGAGGACTAAAGATTGGGCATTGACTTATGGAGGCGAACAAAAGCTATGCGCAAACCGGTTCGCAGATGCTAGCTTCCAAACGGATCGTGATGACTCGAAATCTCGATCTGGATTCGTTTTTACTCTTAATGGCACTGCAGTCACCGGAAGAGTTCCAAACAAATCACATACAGATTCTACGACTGAGTCCGAGTACTATGCCGCGTCTGAAGCTACAAAGGAAGCGATATGGATGCGTCAATTCTTACATGGACTATCTGTAGTGCCTAGTTCGAATGACCCGATCGCCATCTATTGTGACAATAGAGGTGCCATCTTCCAAGCTAAGGAGCCAAAGTCTAGCAACAAGTCTAGACATGTACAACGGAAAGCTCATCTAATCCGAGATTACGTGGAGCAAAAGGAAGTAGTGATAGAAAAGATTGCTACAGATGATAACATAGCAGATCCTCTCACTAAACCATTACGACAAGATAAGCATGAAGGGCATGTTAATTCCATGGGAATTAAACGTGTTCCTAAGTTGTAGTACTCTTTTATGGATTAGATTCATTCGCTTTTGTACTCTATACGACATCATCGTTTTGATATTTTATATATATATATTTTGTTTTTCATGTGGATTTGTACGACAAATGTTGAACACCACAAAGTGAACTGAACAAACATTATATTTTTGGTCCTTAATTGCCCACGTGAGCTGATAACTCAAGGTAATTATTTTGTGACATTGGTTGATGGTGGGTTCAACGAGCCATAAGTCAACAGGTTGACTGACCAATCACAGAGGCGATTTATACGGATATCTCGTAGGACACAATTGTGACATCAACGTGGAGTCCTAAATGTTTTACAACATTCGGTGCCCGGTCGTGGATAGGACCTCCATGGTGATCCTAAGAGTCGATTCTTTTGACTATCGACTGTCTCTTGAGACTACGACAGATTTTGGGTGACTTTGGTTTCTTTCTCACGGTCATCCGTAACAGGGGGCCAAGTAGATTGTTTCTGGGTCATTTCATGCTGTGCTTAGATCGGAAGGAGTTTGAGTTGAAGGAAATATTCAGCCTTTATCAGGTACTCGATATTTCTCAGGGCCACTCGAGGAGTCAGAATCGAAATGCATAGCCATGCTCGAATACGAATTCGTTTTATCAGTTAAGTTACTCTCTAGTCGGGGAAACCACTCTAGATACAGATCGATTGTAAAATACGACCTTTGCGGATCCGGATCTGCAAATTGTTTTACATTGAGTGGGAGAAATTTTAAATGAATATGAGAATCGGTTATCGCACATACACTTGTACGGACAAGTGGGAGTTTGTTGGAGGTGGTGTCCTCCAGTTAGTGCGGATAACGTCATTGCACATACACTTGTACGGACAAGTGGGAGCTTGTTGGGGCTGGTGTCCTTTACAGTTAGTGCAAGGACTTATAAATCTCTAAAAGGATCAAAGGGTATACTTTTGTATCATAATCAGTTGGTCCACGTTTATCGATAACGGTTGGCTTGCTAGATAAGTTTGACGTTATTGTCATACAGATGGCGGTGATCAACTGGTCCCTAAAATTCACACCTATAGGATACGTTTGAGAGATGTGACGGTATGAAAATACAGTCATGTAGATGCCAAATTTGACTAACCAGTTAATCTGAGTTATTTGACTAATAATTAGTCAAAATGTGATGTTGAGATATTTTATTTAATACGGATTAAATAATAATGGCTAAGGCGAATTAAGCAGTTAATTCGTAAATTGAATATAAGCGTTTTATATTTAATTAAATGTATATTGAATATAATTATACAATATCGTCTTTGTCGGACATGTATTAATGTTTCAACTAATCCGTATTATTAGTTGATGCTTTAATAACCGATAACCGATGACGATTTATAACTAAACCGCGTCATATACATTTAGGAATTTGGAATCGGACCACGAGTTAATATGAAGAGGAAATGAAAAAGCCCAAAAGCTTCCCTCTCACTCGGTTTGGCCGAGCCAAACATGAACAAAAGGGAGCCCTCTCTCTCTTTTGTTAACCTAAGCATTTCATTTGTAAAAAAACACTAGGGTTTTGGAGATTATTTTTCTCTGAAACCTAGATCTCTCATCTAAGCAAAACTCACAAAATAATCCTCTCAATATTGCAAGGCAATTAGAGGATTCATTCTAGCACAAGGGCATTTCTCGGACAATCTTGGGTGCATCATTTAGGAGGAGATCTACTTTGATCTCTCATTGCCAATTTTCACTAGGACTGAAGGTTAATTCTTATCTTTATCGTTTCATTGTTGTTTTTGTTTATGACTATAAATCACGTATTAAATTTGCGTTATAATCCTTCAAATTATGGGTTTTATACGGATATTACCCTTCATGCCCTTCTCCTTCCTGGCGAGGAGTACTCCGAGTTCGTGTTAGGTTCATATACCTCTTATAAGACATTTCTTATAGTAAACTAATTAACATTTTAACTTAAGTTCATTAAGATCTAGTGCATGCATAACTAATTAAGAGATAAAATAAGAAAAACAATGTTCCTTACATTGTTATATGGCACGAAATAAGGGCACAAATAAGGTCACATTCCTTATTTGTTTTTGAGCTTAAATGTAATGGATGATCCTCCAAAATCCCAAATATATAGATCCTCCTCTTGTTGCACCCAAAACAAAACCCTTAAGTAATATATTAACTAACTAGATTAATATACAAGTACCCTTAAAATAATTCTAATAATATCTTTATTACTACATGATACCGTCGTTTCAGTACCAAAAACAAATACCTAAGTACAACTAACAGAAGTCAGCGGTAAGTAGGGTCGATCTCCACAGGGAGGCGGTCACTATCTACTTGTCAATTCTAGTCTGTCTATGGTCACAAGATGGGGGTTTTGATTTGTTGGAACTAAACTAAATGAGATTAAGGAAGAGAATTAAGGGTAAGAGTAATTAGCAAGAAAGAGAGAGGGAACTAGGATTTCGGGTCATCAATAAACGTCAGTCAATTGCAGTTAAGGTCACTGATTGGTCAATGTGTCGGTCTAAGGGGCAATGAATATCTCCTTCCGGTCTCAATTCGCCCTAAAGCACAAATAGCTTAGCTTCCGCCCTCACTACGGTGCCCAAATGTTCGCTACGAGTCTCACCCTTTCCAACCTTCTGGTCCAGGTCAAGGTTTACTACGATAAAATGACTAATTGCGCCGACTCAATTAGCTAGATACAGTTAAAGTAGTGATTAACAACATAGACATAACCACAATAGACGATCTGTTAACCTAATTAACAATTAACAAACATTCATCGAATCCCCTAATCCTAGCTGGGAGAATTAGCTAGACATAATAACGAAAAGAGTAAAAACAGAAGTAAGGGAAATAATAAACATTAAATAACGAGAAAAGGGAAAAGGAGAGATTAAAGAGATAATAATCCGGAGAAAGAGAGGAGAGCAGTTTACAGAGAAAAGAGTAGAGTAAAGTATGAGGTCTCCCCCTAACAAGTTTCTATCGTCGTTCTATTTATAGAGATGACGATTTAAACCTAATGTCGAAATAAGATAAAAAGCCCGAACCCATTAGAGAAACCACTCGATCGAGTGATTTAAAACCACTCGATCGAGCAAAATGAAGCTCAAACCAATCGATCGAGTAAAATTATTGCTCGAACCAATCGATAGAGTAAAATTACTTCTCGATCGAGTAAACCCTAAATAGACACTATTCGATCGACCATAGAAAGTACTCGATCGAGGTCTTCAACCATCCAAAAGCACTCGATCGACCTATAAGTCACTCGATCGAGTAATATTTGACTTCAGCAGCTCACAATTTCGTCAGTTCAGCTTGACATGTCTTTTTAGTTCTCGAAATGGCTTTACGCATCCCGTAACAGCAACATTTCCGCTCCAATTCACTCTTCCTCCAAATGCATGCTAAACGGACGATAAACAGCTTGATTTCACTACTTTCTGATCCATTCCTGCAAAAAACACAAAACAAACCAAAGTGGCATATTCGGGGCATTTCGTAGCACAACTACAATAATAGCATAGAAATACGTGCATAAAAAGGCCTAAAAGGACTATATAACATGCACGTATCAAATCTCCCCAAACCAAACCTTTACACGTCCTCGAGTAAACTAAATGCAACTAATGGAACGGAAAATATAACTCAGAGCTAGCTACCAATGCCCACTTAAACCAATTTAATGCAGGAAAACTAACACTTATAACAAAACAGTCAAACGCAAACGAGTTATAGGATGTCTATAAAATAGCTGAACCGTCGACCTTGCAAGACCTTTAATAATGGACTCTCACGGGTCACTCTTCTCTCATGAAGCAAAGGGTAAGCAATTAAATGTGAGAGAGAAAGAAAAATAGTCGTTCACCTAGACTACGACCCACATAAACATGCATGTAACTAATATGATAGACAATTCTAATCACCAAACATACATACCAACCAAACAAGGTCCTGTCACAGCCGAGTGCTTAAAAAAATATGGTAAAGTGAGGCAATGGGTAAGAAAAGGCAAAACATGTTATGAGAATGTTGAGGTATAGGCGGCCAAGCTAGTACCTAAACAAAACCAAATAACAAAATCCGATCCCAACTCAATTATGAATTAAGCACATATGCCCTTCATTTGGCACAAAAGTCACCAAACCGAACTGAAAATACTCCTCAATAAATGCAAATAAAGGATAGGAGCGAAACCGTCTCATCAAACAACATATTTTCTTTCTTTTTTTCTCAGCTTTCTTTTATTTTTCTTTTTCTATTTTTTTTTCGGTTTCTTTCTTTCATCATTTTTCGTCTTTTTTTTCAATTCTTTTCTTTTTCTTCTTTTTCTTTTTCACGTCCTCCTTTTCTTCATAAATTACCAACTCCAAATCATCAGATACAAGCCAAACTTGGCACAATAAATTATATACCGCAAAACAACCTAAACTAGCTTGACAAGGCAGGCTAAATTTGGATAGCTAAGGGTCAACAGGCAAATTTGGCTAATGTGGAGTTAAATGGGTAAAAATGAAAGAAAAGGGAATTTGTAAGCACCTCCCTGCATGTGACACCAACCACTATCCCGAATGTATGTAGGCAAAAAGCAATTGAATTTCATATACGTGCAAATTAATGAACATGTTATGCAAGGAGTAACTACTCACAATCCTACATGAAACCGGTCATAAATGACACCAGTTATTAAGCTCTAGTTCCTTAGAAATTATAAGTAGTTTGCCAAAATTATCAGGTCAAGTCTATTCGTTCAGCTAAATTTTAACATAAACTCGTAGATATGCAAAAAGACAATGCTAAAAAGAATAATAGTTTATGCAAGGCTTATGTAAAAAAGGACAATTATAGTGCAATTTCATCATTGAAATCAACCGTTCCGACTCAACCTATATGCTAAAATAAACGTGAAATTTTTGAAATTTTGAAATTTTTTAATTGTTTTTTGAGATTTTTGATTTTCATAAAAATAAGAAATAGTGCATACAGAAATTAAACGTGATAACAAAAATCCAATAAAAACAATATGCAGACACAGATATGGATGCATAACCTCCCCAAACAAAACCGTACAATGCCCTCATTATACCAAAACATGGAAAGGAAATGCAAACTAGAAGAGAAAGAGAGTGGAAATGCGGAAAGCTCACAAGATTACGCGAAGTAGGGACCTCCCCAAACCAGCCAGCAACATGGGAGGTCGCTAAATAGCCCAGAATGTCGTCACAGGAAGCGAATCAAGCAAAGGGCATCTGAAACACCTCGATCGAGGAAGAATAATGGTCGATCGAGTGGTTTCTCCTTGGCAGGTACTCGATCGAATAGAGTATATACTCGATCGAGCATAAGCAGCAGCAAAATGGTTCGATCGAGTACAAAAAGCACTCGATTGAGCCGTACTCAATGGATTCCTGCAAAGACGCAATAAAACAGCCCGCAAAACTAACAAAACAAGCGTAACTGATATAGTCTATGGTTTGAAAACCAATAATTACACACACGACTAAATGAAATGTAATGTTTGAAAAACAACTGAAAATAAAATCTCTGGGTTGCCTCCCGAGTAGCGCTAATTTCAGACAGGTCCCAGCTCGACCTTCTTTTCTTCAAAAGCTGCTCCAGTCAGTCAGAATCAAAGCAATTCAAAGTTTTTAACAGTAGATCATATAACTGTGCATGTGCTACATAAGAGCATAAGTAGCACCAAAGTATAATAGCGACATAGGAAAATAACATGTATAAACGCTTAAGTCTAACAAATTTCCTATGAGAGCTCCTAAATTTTTCAACAAAATAAAGGAGCTCGGGAGAAATTATCAGTAGTCTAGGGTGCCGATTCAGGTTGACAAACTTCTGATGACAAGTACGGTGAAAAACTGTTAACTCACTTGTCCAATTGGGAGGGGGTAGAGCATTGAAATACTAAGCATAAGTCAAATGAGGCAATGTACTGTTTAAACAAACAATAATATAATTATCGTTAACTAACTCGGCTTGGTTGCTCTCAATAATGGAATTATTCACAAAGGAAGATATTACCTCTTCCGTGCTAGGAGCAATTACCGACTCAGCTATCTCCTCGTCACCCTCCTCTGTGGAAACCGTCCCGTAAATCGAAGCCTCAAGCGCATTCAGCTCGGCCTTGAAAGGGGAGATTCACCGTAACCATTATCTTCAGCAAAATCGTCATCTAGAACAAACCCACATGACATTTTATTGCTCGCACTGGCCAATTTAGTCGATCGAGTATAAATGTTACTCGATCGAAGACTCTCCTGATTTTCACTCGATCGAGTGCATGAAACAGCTCGATCGAGTAGTTCCTCTAAGCAGCAGTTCGATCGAGTGGAATAAAGTGTTTGATCGAACGATTCTTTAGGTAATTAACTCGATCGACCAATATATTTCACTCGATTGAGTGATTTTTGTTATACAGTGCTGAAATCCTCGTGTAAGGCATCATTATCTGATAGAACTTCGTAATCCGAGTCATAAAAATCATCATCAGCATTAGGCAACACGGGTTCTTCATGGGAAAAACCGCCCTCTGTGTAGGTAACGCAGGCTTCCTCTAGTTGCCTAATTTTCGACACAGCTGCTAGCTGAGCTATGTCAGACTCGAGCTCATCAATTTGCGCACAAACCTGTCTATCATATTCTTGCCTTTTGAGTGCAAGTGCCTTCACCAAAGACATCAGCTCAGAAAACTCTTCTTTCCGCTTATCAGGAGGAGGAGCTTGTTGTTGCGGTGGCCAGATAAATGGAGGCTTTTGATAGCCTCCCTGATAGGGTAGATGTGGCGGCACAACTACAGAAGTTTGACTAGCTCGTCTACGCTGCTTGAATGCGTAGACCTCGTCATTTTCAGCTAAGAAAAAAGCTGCATTGTGCTTAGCAGCACCACATCTCCCGCAGTAAATCACCTGCCGCGCCATATAATGGAACATGGGCGACGAGTCAAAGGTACTCAAGCCTTCCCTTTGATGATCTTCTACCTAGAACTGTCTAGGTAGGACCTGTGGGGCCTATCAAAACAGCACTAAAGGAAGAGATTAGAACGGCCTCAAGGAATAAATTCCTTGAGGCTAAAAACAGACAAAATTAAAGCAAGTAAATAAATTAGTTGCCTCCCCGGCAACGGCGCCAAAATTTGATACCGTCGTTTCAGTACCAAAGATAAATACCTATGTACAACTAACATAAGTCAGCGGTAAGTAGGGTCGATCTCCACAGGGAGGCGGTCACTATCTACTTGTCAATTCTAGTCTGTCTATGGTCACAAGATAGGGGTTTTGATTTGTTTGAACTAAACTAAATGAGAATAAGGAAGAGAATTAAGGGTAAGAGGAATTGGCAAGAAAGAGAGAGGGAACTAGGATTTCGGGTCATCAATGAACGTCAGTCAATCGCAATTAAGGTCACAGATTGGTCAATGTGTCGGTCTAAGGGGCAATGAATATCTCCTTCCGGTCTCAATTCGCCCTAAAGCACAAATAGCTTAGCTTCCGCCCTCACTACGGTGCCCAAATGTTCGCTACGAGTCTCACCCTTTCCAACCTCCCGGTCCAGGTCAAGGTGTACTACGATAAAATGACTAATTGTGTCGACTCAATTAGCTAGATACAGTTAAAGCAGTGATTAACAACATAGACATAACCACAATAGACGATCTGTTAACCTAATTAGCAATTAACAAACATTCATCGAATCCCCTAATCCTAGCTGGGAGAATTAGCTAGACATAATAACGAAAAGAGTAAAAACAGAAGTAAGGGAAATAATAAACATTAAATAACGAGAAAAGGCAAAATGAGAGATTAAAGAGATAATAATCCGGAGAAAGAGAGGAGAGCACTTTACAGAGAAAAGAGTAGAGTAAAGTATGAGGTCTCCCCCTAACAAGTTCCTATCGTCGTTCTATTTATAGAGATGACGATTCTTATTAAACCTAATGTCGAAATAAAAAAAAAGCCCGGACCCATTAGAGAAACCACTCGATCGAGTGATTTAAAACCACTCGATCGAGCAAAATGAAGCTCAAACCAATCGATCGAGTAAAATTACTGCTCGATCGAGTACACCTAGACCTGTCAAAATTCGACCCGACCCGAAAACCCGACCCAACCCGACCCGTTTTTGCAGGGTTACAAACCCGTTTTTTTCGACCTGCGACCTGTTTGACCCGAACCCGAAATGACCCGTTATTTTAGGGGCGAGACCCGACCTGAACGGGTCGACCCGTTGGGTCAAAGGTAAATCAAGAATTTTATTAAAATATTAATATTTATATATTATATTTGAAAAAATAGTTAAAAAAAAATTTTTTTATATTACTTAAAATTACAAAAATAACTAAAAAGTTAATTTTATATAACTTTTATAATATTTAATAATAAAATAATTATTAAAAAACTTTATTTTAATAATTATGTCAATATAATTAATGTAAACGTTGAATATGATTAAAATATTAATTTTAAATATGATTTACATTTTAAAAAAATATTTTTTTAATTAAAAAAATCGTTTAAAAAAGACGTTAGAAATTATTTCTTGACCCGTATTCTGACCCTAACCCGACCCGTGACCCGTATAACCCGACCCGTATCTTACCCGACCCGTATTCGACCCGACCCGTATTTTGACCCGACCCGTATGACCGGGCCCGGCACCCGACCCGCCCGACTCGTTTGACAAGTCTAAGTAAACCCTAAATGACACTATTCGATCGACCATAGAAAGTACTCGATCGAGGTCTTCAACCATCCAAAAGCACTCGATCGACCTATAAGTCACTCGATCGAGTAATATTTGACTTCAGCAGCTCACAATTTTGTTAGTCCAGCTTGACTTGTCTTTTTAGTTCCCGAAATGGCTTTATGCATCCCGTAACAGCAACATTTCCGCTCCAATTCATTCTTCCTCCAAATGCATGCTAAACGGACGATAAACGGCTTGATTTCACTACTTTCTGGTCAATTCCTGCAAATAAGACAAAACAAATCAATGTAGCATATTCGGGGCATTTCGTAGCATAAAACTACGGTAATAGCATAGAAATACGTGCATAAAAAGGCCTAAAAGGACTATATAAAATGCACGTATCACTACACTAGTAATCATATATATTGAAATTAGAATTTTAGATGAACAATTTTTAAACTTTCTAAAACTAATTTTAGAAAGATGTGGGAGAATGATTGAAGAATGCATGAATGAAATTAGAGAACAATTTTCTCTAATAATGGAGGGGGGAGCCGGTTTGGAGAGGTGAAGAAGGCCAATGCATGGCCTTCACCTTTTCTTTTTCTCTTCTCCAAAATATAGATGTGTACGGCTAGGTAGAGTAGGAATGATTATGTCAATTTTATCATATAAAATAAATCATCCACTAACTCCTTTCATCCTCCAATTTTCGGTCACTTTAGGTTAAATGGACTTCAATTTTATTTTGCCAATTTGTCATTTGTCACACAATATGTCACATGTAGTATGTAACATGTTATTAATTAATTTAATGCATATTTATCAAATAAATATCATTATATACATTAACCATATTACATATAACAAATTGTCTAGTAATTCACAATTACATGGTATAAAATAGGACATGTTAATATAATTCATAACATTTTGTAATTATATTTAACCATTCATTCTTATCTTAATTGTTTCATAAACAATAATTAATTTTAGTAATAAAATCTTTTAATTACTAAAATGAATTTTATTTAATCAATATTAACAATAAGATATCAATATTCTCACTCACTAATGAATTGTTCAATTTTAAGGAACTGATTAACTTGTATCGACATACAAATAATCAACTTGTCTATTAAGGGAATTGTCCTATAGGTGTGACCTTAAGGAATCAACTGATCACCACCGTCAAACGACGGTAATGTTAAACTTTAGTTAGCTAATAATAACCGATTAATAATGATCAGTTGACTATATAATGAATCATCCCTTACGTATTATTATTATGAGATTTAATTATGATTTTAAATCATGTGATCGCACTATTATTGAGGACACATACTCCAACAATGTCCTACTTGTCCGATACAAGTGTGCGTCACCAATTCTCTTGTCCTATTACAATCTCCCACTCAATGCAAGGTGTCTTGCAGGTCGTACTTGCATTCGATCATATCTTGAGTGGTTTCCTCGATTTAAAGAGTAACTGTCTGACCGGAATTATCTACTGTAGATACCTTCCGAGCGTGGCCACGCATTTTCAGTTCACTACTCCTCAAGTGGCCCTGAGATTTCAAACAACCCTGACAAGGGGGTGGACAATTCCTATCGCACTATTCCCTTTGTATAGCCACAGTTCATCATGACCCAAAATATACTCATTTGACTTCAGTTACGACAGTCGTAGAGTATAAATTAAAGCCAATCAGAAACTTATGCCAACTTCGGCAAATAGTCTCTAGTCAAAAGAATTGACTCATAAGAATACTATAGTAGCTCTTGCCACAACCAGGCTTTATGAATTTCCAGAACTCTATAAGCAGTCACTGCCCGACAGAGTATCCCATACAGTCTGTCTATGTGATCGACTAGTCATCCCATATGACCCTATGGTACTTGAGTTTGTGTAACCCTTCAACACACAACTTACTATATCATCCAAATATAAGAACAAGTCCTCAATTCTCCTCAAGAATCTTAAAGTATGTTCTTTAAGGCTTTCAAAAGACCTTCCTTCGAATTAACTTATTATTGACTTATTATGCTCCCAGAATATGATTCATCACGGCATGTGCATATAATGGCATACATGATCGTTCTAATGGTGGAAATATTAGCAATCGATTTCATGCGATCAACAACTTATTAGGTTCAGTGAATGACTATGACTCTATCATAGTAATTCCACTTTCATCAATATGAATAACCTTCTCAACCTTGTTAATGTTAAATAGATCAAGAATCTTATCAATATAGGATACTTATCTAAGTGCCAATCCAAAATTCCCTATGTCATAATAAATTTGGACTTTTTGGAATGCAATATGTCATCTTTCATTGAGAATTAAAAATTTAAACACTCCTTCATCAATGGTAGTGTTAGCTTAATATTCTCAATGAGTAATATGACATCAATATGGAAGACAATTTCTCCCACTGAATTTCATGTCTATACATGGCGATCTTGACTCCCACTCAAATTCTTGTCTACATATGGCTTCTCGACAATTCGGGTGAAACCGTTTTCTTTTCACATGATTGAAAGGATCATTGCTATCTTAAGTAATATTTAAAACTTTGTGTTCTCATTTCCAAATACCCATTTAGAAATTGGTTTTAACATCTAGCTTGATCATACAAACTATGAGGTGTACCAATGATAACATGGATCTTAGCATAGTTACACGTTAACTTAGCTTTTGTAGACATATCTTATGTCTGTCTATGCAACTTTTAAACAGATTTACCCTTTTGCACAGATTTAACTTTGGTTCATACGGCTCTTATGTAAAATAGAATTGAATTTACTTGATACAACAACTTTATAACCTTATTATGTAAGAACATTTTCTTTTGGTCTCCTCACTAGTCTAAAGATTTACCTAAGAAAGCTTTCTTTTGGTCTCCTCATATGTCATGACTTTCACTTAAGAACGCTTTCTTTTGGTCTCTTCACTAGTTCCCAACTAGTTGTATGTTTGTTGCTATTTTTCTCCCACTCTACTTTTTGAAAAATAGATCTATTTTTCATGAAAGATAGCCTAATAAGCAACAAACAATTTCAAACTTATGTTTGTGAAGGAAGATTCTATTGACATTATATAATAATTGTTAATATAACTTTAATAGATGACTCTTTTGTAAAGACATTATAATCTAGCTTCAAAGTAGATTTGTCCTTATAGAGTAAAGGATTGGACTCATATCCATGTCATATACAATCTTAAGGTCTTAACCTCTCCCATAGCTCGTATGGAGTCTTATAAGTGGTCTCAAGTCATAGTTATAAGTGATGTAGCCAATTAGTATATAAAATTTACCCTTTTTAGAGTTCAAATAACTCTTTTTGACTTTATAATCATTCTTTATTATATCAAATCAGATGTGATAATAAGTCACAAAAGCATAAGTGAGAATTAAATTCGCAACTTATGAACTAATTACAATGATCACATCGTTGTAATTCTTTTATGATTAGATTAAGTCAACATAATTTATGTGTTGATATGAAAGGTGTATAATGACAAGTTTTAGAACGAAAAAATTCTCATAAACCGAGTGACTTGGGTTGCAAACCAAGCCACTAAAATTCAAATATAACTTCTTGTTCTTGAAAACAAAAGGAAATAAACTAATTTCCATGTCTAGCAAGAAAATTAAAGAGTTCTAAAACAACAACTTCAAAATACAACAATAAAACGAAGACTATTAAAATAAGGCCAAGCTTCCATAGGTCTTCTACTATGCGCGACTACTCTAGCTTCCATTGAAGAGCCTCCTTAGGCTTGCTTGTCTTTGCCTTTGTCTTTGCTCGGTTGGCCTTAAAAACAAATTAAAAAGGGTAAGAATCACAACTTGTATCCAAATACCAAAGTTGAGATTGAAATTCAAAACATAAATGATAGTGAGAATTTTATTTATTACCTATTGGAACAATCTTTCCAACTTTGATATCTCCAAGATACTTCGGGCAATTCCTCTTCCAATGTCCTATGCCATTACAATAATGGCATTTGTCTTCGGAAGTAGCACCCTTTTTGGAAAAGCTTTTCTCAATTGCTTTTCCTTTTCCTTTGAAGGAAGTGGGTTTCTTTCTCTTATTAGCACTCCTCTTAAATTTCCCTTTGCCCTTGTTGTTAATTGCAAGCACATCCTTGGTTGAGCTAACATTAAGACCCATATTTCTCTCGGCTTGCACAAGAAATTTGTGCAATTCATAGAGAGAAGTCTTCATGTTTTGCATATTGTAGTTTAACTGCACATATGCTTTAACTTTGTTCAAGAAATGTAAAACTCGGTCTAACCTTTTGGCCCTCTTTGATGTTGATTTCGAAAAATGCAGAGACTGCCTCATATTGGATGATCCTAGGAGCTTGCGAAAACATGATCACAAGCTTGGTGTAGATCTCATAGGTCGTGCTCAGCTTAATAGCACTCCTTTGGAGATCGGGCTCCATAGAGAAAATCAAGACGTTCTTGATAGCGGCCGACTCTTTTAAGTAGGCCTCATAGGCTTCCCTTAAGGTGGCGGTTGACCTAGTATTAGGTGTGGTGGGAGCGGCTTCGGTAAGGTAACGAAGCTTGTCGTCACCTTCCGCGGCCAAACGGAGTTGCGCATCCCAATCGGCGAAGTTAGAACCATTCTTTTCAAGTTTACATCGATCTATAAAGGATCGGAGCCAAGAAGCATTGGGGAGTTGTGGAGCGTTTGCGCTAGTTGATGCGGATGAAATTGGAGTCGACATTGCAAACTAATCAAATTGACTACAAAATAGAAAATGAAGGAATTATAAACATTTATCGTCTTAAAACTTGTAAATATTTTTAACCAAGTTCAACATTTATATAGTGACCTCTACCCAACTATAATAAATGATTCTGAGATCCATCTTTATACAAATATGGGCACGGGGAAACCGATACATCCCATACTCATACAAATTTGGTGAATTAACTCTTTAATAATTGATTCTACTTTAGAACTCTCGGTCGATATTTTTCTTAAAACCCATCTCTAGCCACGGAACATAAGACTAGTCATAATATCCCGTTGAGACCAACCAAATTTCGCGTGTAATAACGTTTTATTACCCCACTTATCCAATGACAAATGAAGGCACCTTGGGAAAACCGAACCTACCTCCAAATGTCACGGGGAGTCATGGGTCCTACTATTTGGTAAAGCTAAGTCTCAATCTTTTAAAAGTAAAGGTCTTGTCAATTTATTATCTATCAATTTTAAGTGAACTAAAAGACGGATTCTCGATAATTATAATTGACACGGTCGTTGACTCGATACGATATGCTTGTGTTGTTATGGCGATTTGGCAATGCATGCAACATATTAAAAGAAATGCAAAGCAATAAATTCCTAGTATGGCCTTCCTAAAATAGAAAATTAAATAATCTATTACAAATTCGGAAACCAATTCCTTTGGTCCCTTGAATCTTCAAGTGGCACGCCTCCCTAGAACACCGTCTTCGTCGGAACACCATTCCGAATGGCACCGTCTTGAAGGAACTTCGGAATTACAAATAATAATAAAAATAAAAATCTATTCCTATTATACATTTGTAAAATGAAAAAACTAGTAAAAATAAAAGTGATACGAGATCACATTACATTACAACCGAATCAATATCCCTTTACATTATGGGTAATATTGATTAAAATCTAAGGACATACTAAGATAAAATTACATAATCCAAAATTATATAAATAAAATATGACATTCAACAATGAAATATGCAGCATTATAATATGTGTCTATAATGCCAAATTATGTGCCAAATCGCCCTATTTGACTTATATCAATTATATAACCCGGTTTTATGGAAATTCATGATTTTAACTTATTAAAATCGCTAAATAACACTAAAGTCTAATTTTAGTCCAAGTTAATTATCCTAACACTCTTACGACTCAAAAATTAGTCATTACTCAATTTTTGACAATAATTCAACTTGACATAATTTTATGCTCATTTTGACCCTAAAATCATAACATTTATGAAATAATTCGAATTAAATTACAATAATTTTAAATTTTAAATTTTAAATTTTTGAACATTATGGAATATATCCATAACACTCATAATGTCAAAAATCATGGTTAAAATTTTTTAAATTTATTTTGAGAAAAAAGTAGTTGCGATTTTCGGTTTTATCAAATAAAAGATCTAAAGCATACAAAAATTAATCTAATCAATTTTATAACTTTACATCTGATAAGTGGGATATAAATTCAACCTATAATACTTTTATCAAGCCATGTAATTTGTTTTAGCTATTTTTGCAAAAATAGTCACTATTTATGTTATTTTTACTCTAAAAATTCATAAATTATGCAAAATGAATCAAGTTCATCTCAAATTTTACATACAGTGAGTAAAATATGCATGTAATAACATATTAAAATTTCATGGCCTATTTCGAAGGTTAACTATTTTTAACCATTTTACCTCCTTTTAATCCATTTTTATCTCATAAAAATCATAAATCATGCAAAATAAATCAACTTTATACGAAATTTTACATACAATAGGTAAAATATTCATGTGAGGTCATATAAAAATTACAAGGTCAGAAACTAAGTTTAACTATTTTTAGGATTTTAAATACCATTTTAAGCATTAAAATGTAATAAAATCACTAAAAATCATTAAAATGAGCAATAAAATACCATAAATCATTAAAATGACCTAAATATATTTTAGGACCAGAATATACAACATGAATTAAAATTTTGTGGCTTTATCTAATAAATCACAAATTTTTAGTTTTAATTAAGTTACTAATAACTCGAAAAAACTATAAATCGATTATGCATGCATCATCCAATGCTATGATACCAATTGTTAGATTTATATACCTCTTATTAGACATTTCTTATAGTGATCTAAATAAAATTTTAACTTAAGTTCATTAAGATCTAGTGTATGCATAACTAATTAAGAGATAAAATAAGAAAAACAATGTTCCTTACATTGGTATATGGCACGAAATAAGGCACGAATAAGGTCACCTTCCTTATTTGTTCTTGAGCTTAAATGTAATGGATAGTCCTCTAAAATCCCAAATATAGAGATCCTCCTCTTGTTGCACCCAAAACAAAACCCTTAAACTAATATATTAACTAACTAGATTAATATACTAGTGCCCTTAAAATAATTCTAATAATATCTTTATTACTACACTAGTAATCATATATATTGAAAATAGAATTTTAGATGAACAATTATTAAGTTTCTAAAACTAATTTTTAAAGAGTTGAGGGAGAATAAGCTAAGAATGATTGAAGAATGCATGAATAAAATTAGAGAACAATTTTCACTAATCATGGAGGGGGGAGCCGGTTTGGAGAGGTGAAGAAGGCCAATGCATGGCCTTCACCTTTTCTTTTTCTCTTCTCCAAAATATAGATGTGTAAGGCTAGGTAGAGTAGGAATGATTATGTCAATTTTATCATATAAAATAAATCATCCACTAACTCCTTTCATCCTCCAATTTTCGGTCACTTTAGGTTAAATGGACTTCCATTTTATTTTGTCAATTTGTCACACAATATGTCACATTTAGTATGTAACATATTATTAATTAATTTAATGCATATTTATCAAATAAATATCATTATATACACTAATCAAATTACATATAACAAATTGTCTAGTAATTCACAATTACATGGTATAAAATGGGACATGTTAATATAATTCATAATATTTTGTAATTATATTTAACCATTCATTTTTATCTTAATTGTTTCATAAATAATAATGAATTTTAGTAATAAAATCTTTTAGTTACTAAAATGAATCTTATTTAATCAATATTACAATAAGATATCAATATTCTCACTCACAAATGAATTGTTCAATTTTAAGGAATTGATTAACTTATATCGACATACAAATAATCAACTTGTCTATTAAGGGAATTGTCCTATAGGTGTGACCTTAAGGGATCAACTGATCACCACCGTCAAAGGGACAGTAATGTTAAACTCTAGTTAGCTAATTATTACCGATTAATGTTGATCAGTTGACTATATAATGAATCATCCCTTACGTATTCTTATTATGAGATTTAATTATGATTCTAAATCATGTGATCGCACTATTGTTGAGTACACATACTCCAACAGTTCGTTTACCGGTGGTTGGCGCTCTGGCCGATCGTGGTAAGTGTCTTACTTTTCCCGCTTTTGAATTGATTTGATAAATGACGAATGATCTTCAAATGAGAACTCATTTGATCCTTGTAAGAGATCGAGGTGGCAGGCGTCGAGCCCCAAACTTACCCAGAGACCCTCGAGTACACTGACGCAGTGGGGACGATGACGATCTCGGAGATCCGCAACTTCAGCGAGGAGGTGACAGATGCTGGCCTAGGAGAGTGGCAGCACTTAGTGAGGAGGGTAAGCCCTCAATTTTGACTATCTTTATTGCTTTTATTGCACAAGAATGCGTTTGTTACCTCTCCTCTTTTCTTGAACCACTTTGTTATTCAAATGCAGCTGGCACCATTTCAGTACGTGGCGTTGTGGAGGACGGCCAACCGGCTGCGAGCCGCGACCATCGAGGCACTTGCAGGTGGCCGAGGACGACATGTATGAACCTCTCATTCTCTTAATTATTTCATTTCATTGATATTTCGAATTCTTATTGCAATTTCTGCATTTTGTTTTGAAATAGTTAAAATGAGGCATTTCTCCTTCATTTATATGTAGAGAGAGCATGACCTGGAGCGCGAGCTGGCGCAGTCCCGAGAGGAGACAACTCATCTGTTAAGGGAGTTGGAGGTCAGGGACGCTGAGATCGCTGCTCTCGAGGCGACCGTAGCTGAGCTGAGTGACGACCAGGAGTAGCTGTTTTCCCTTTTTGTTGTTGTCTTGTATATACTTTGTACATTTTGGACTTCGTTTTGGACTTTTCGGACCTGTTTTGGGCGAGAGCCCCTAGTTTCATGTATATATCGCATTTTGGTTGTGTATATAATGGCATGAGTGCCTTGTTGTTGGTTGTTTGCTGTTCGTGCATATAACACCCCCGCACACCCGGACGCCTTACCAAGGACCATCCCAGTGTATGACGGTGTCACCATCTCGGTTTCCTGAGGAGGTAGATCAAATTAGACAATAAAAGAATAATCGTATAATATTAATATGCCTCATACAACACAACTCAGTACAAAGTCTTTATAATAAAGGTACAACTACAACACTCATGACACTGCACCTCCAGACTGGTAGCGTGATGACTCGATCCCTCCAATCCTAGCAGCCACAATCAACAGTACCTGCTAAGCCAACTGCTCACCATCCCCGAATGGATCACCGCAGACACCACAAAACAACACGGGGTCAATACTGACTACTCAAATGTAAGACCGGTCAACACTGTAAACAGCTGATCATCCTCTATCCCAGTCCCTCGATCTCGCACAGTAACCGACTACACCCCGAAGGGTGTAGCCCTGCCAGATTACCCATCGCAACAGGTAATCCTCGCCGCCAGTGGGTGACCGCAGCCCATCCCACCTAGTCCAACTCATCAACGAGCGACAACTATCCATGTCCCTTAATGTGCACATCCCCTCCCGTGGCGGGTTCCACGGAGGGCGAACTAGGGTGTGAAGCCACTCCTGTAAGTGACTCCACCACAATCACACATACCATAGCATCACAGTTGTCACAACACAAAAACCGTCACCACACGACCACATCACCACCGCCACTACAACCCCCATCCTTCGACGATCAGCAGATAACAACAATTATGAAACAAACACAATCTTAATCAATTAACAGTACTGAGTAGGAAAACCCTACCTCGTCGCAAAGCATGTAAGACCTCCATACACAGCCACGCACGACTCCAATAAGCATCCTAACAATGATAACCATCTCCTATTATACAACTATACTCAAAGAATCACTCAAAAGAACACAAGGCAGAGACTTACCGAACATTACACATCGGCGGTGACATAGACGACCACCACACACGTCATCCTTCCCCGGTGAATCCCGTCCTTCCCATGGTGGAGGTTTAGGCTAAATACATTAGAGTGTGAAGATATGGGGTGATAAGAGAGGTAGATAGGTTAGGGTTAGAGAAAGGGAAACTGTCGAGGAAATGAGAAAATGAAATGAATCTCGCGAACTTGCGTTTATATTAACGTGTCGACAGCAGCCATACTCGGTCGAGTACGGGAGTACTCGGCCGAGTAGGCTCTACTCGGTCGAGTATAGGTGATACTCGGCCGAGTAACCTCAGCTAGGTCGAGTAAACAATCCTATAAAACTCATGTTACAAGCCTGATCCCTCACCCATTCATCACTAAGGTCTGTTTGGTCAACAAGATCGGTCAACAGCGTTCTTAAATATCCTGGGTATTACAGTCTTCCCCCCTTAAAAAGAACTTCGTCCCCGAAGTTCAGTTCGCACGCCACTCCCCTCAGGGTTACGCACTGTGACACTAACCACTTACACAAAGGCGCACCATTCACACCATCCTGACATCACCGTCATACCACATTACTCAAACAACAATCACCTATCACAGCTACTCTTCCAAACAATACTAATCACCAACTTTCACATATACTTACGGAAATTAATGAATTCATATGCACTCTTTTGTTAAATGCGACACAACGACTAGCAACCATACACAAATGCAAAACAATACTCAAAAACAGTACTCAACCACCACATTCCGTACACCTATACCAAATATTCAAATGCAAAACAATACACAAATGCAAAACAATACTCAAAAACAGTACTCAACCACCACATTCCGTACACCTATACCAAATATCACATAAATTGAATTGAGACACCCGTGCAAAGTATAATCTTCATATTACTTGAGTACAACATGGATACAACTTCAAGGAAACATAAATGTAATTCCGAATGCTAACATGCATAACATACATGTGATTCCAAATATTATACCAATAATTAAATACGTATTTCCGCGACATTACTCTTCCCCTCTTAAAGGAATTTCGTCCCCGAAGTTCACCACTAGCCACTTCCCGTGCCCAAAGCCAACACACACATGACATTACTCATAAACTCTTGTAGCACAACTTACTTTATGACATTACACGCTTGCGACTTGTAAAGACAAAATATTTCAGCAACTAAGTAGTATATATAAATAAATAAAAAATATGAGGTTAACAAAAGATAGCAGCTTTATTCGTGACCAGCTGGGGCAATTATACCGTAACCAAACATATCCACGCATAAGACTGGTGACAGCTACAACACTATATGGGTATTGTATTATCTTTCTACATTATTTAAAGACTCGGGTATTCCTCCCTGAACAATTAAATTCCTGGATACCAACCAATGTTATGTAACGAAACATTCACAAATTAACAGGTTATCTCAACAATCACGTACATGTGACATAATCATAATCAATCTTTTGAACAACTTATTGTACAAAATAGCAAAATAAGGCACTAACAAACTCCTTCATACAATTATTCACATAACTCATGCAATTCACGTAGCTATTACACATCAGTGTCTCTGTGTCAGCAATAATCGGCCGAGTATGAGAGGCTACTCGGTCGAGTAAGCTCTACTCGGTCGAGTATATTTGTATACTCGACCGAGTAAGCTCTACTCGGTCGAGTAATAACTATGCTCGGTCGAGTTATGACAGCCAGAGAGCATTTTGACGACATCATATAGAGCATTCACAATCAACCTGCACCAAAACTCTTCCCAGCAATATCAAACATAACTACTCTCTAACATAACGAAATCCAACTCGTCTCCACCCGATAACTAAAGTAATTAACGGCCTTATGGCCGAGTACAGTCATCCAACAATAGATAATAAATCCCGAAAGCAACATCCAAAATAGAAATAATAAATCCAACACAAAAGAAATATATGCAACACCAAAGAAATAAATCTAACACCAAACAATCTAACAACACAAGATCAATAACGAGGACCCTCCTCCTTGTCATCATCACCACCTGCGCCAGAAGTACCTGCGCCTGAACTCCCCGCTCCTGGAAAGCCTGCTGCTGCTGAGTAATCCCCTCCTAGTCGATCGCTGCAGTTGGCTCCCCACGGTCCCGCAAGGCGCCAAACTCGGTCTCCTCCGGAGGTCTCCGGTAACTCGGGTCAACTCCATAGCTGTGGAATACTCCCGTATCCACCCCCGGTCCCCTCCACCAGACAGGCTGTGCTAACTGTGTCCCAATGCCCTGGTTAAGGGTCATCTCATGTAGGTTGCGGAGCACCAAAGTAGAGGAGATCCGCTCAGCCAGGTCATGCGGCTGCATCCTGGAGTCATGCACTGTGGGGTAGGGCGAGTACTGATAAGGGTGGTAAGGGTAGGAGTCAGGAGTAGAGTAAGAGGGCTCAGGTACAACCGGGTCTACCCTAGACTGCCTCACTCCACGGCACTCCCGAGGTGGGGGAGGTGCTACTGCTGACCCTCAGACACGGTGACAGGCTCAGGTAGGTCCAAGAGAATCCGTGGGTCAATCAGGTAGGTCTGGGGCTCAGATCTAGGAATGGCACAAGTCTCCCACTTAGCCAAATGATCAACAACAGGGAGATGGGCTGGGTCCGGAAGTACCATCAACATAGATCCCCTCACTCTCCAGGCATAAGACCTGTCATCCATCTTCCTCAACCACCTGTTCTGACGCCAATACCGAGCGTCCATGGTAGGCACAATCTCTACATACTCATTCCCCTCAGGAGGTGGGGCCTCAAAATCTGTCAGGCGCTGAGCTAGGCGGGTCACTATGGCCCCGCAAGCAATGTGTCGGGTCTCGAATTGTGCCATGCGCTCATGACTAGAGCACACTACACCAGGAGCACTGTAGTAGAACGGTTTCTGGCGGTGTAGGTTAAGGTAAGACATAAGGAGCATGACTTCGTGAGAATTGAACTTGCTCACGTCATCTCTCGAGTACAGCAAATAGGTCAACATCCTCAGAAACATACGAAGGGAAACGTGCTGCACATCATTAATCAGCATGGCACTGGCACTAGGGGCAGGTCTGCCAGTCAAATATGGAAGGTAAAGAGGTGCACCACTGTTCTTGGCCACATCACTAAGGTACCCCTCCCCCTCGGCCTCTAGACCCAAATGATCAGCAAACTCAGCTAGGGTAAGCTCATGATCTGCATTCATGAGACGAAAAGAAACGGTCTTTCCCTTCTTATCATAAACAAAAGAGCTCAAAAACTCCAAGGTCAAGTGGGGGTAGGATTTCTTCCTTAGATGATACAACCCCTCCATACCCAAAATCTGAAAGATATGAAATATGTCCTCTTTGATCCCTAAAGTCTCAAGGATACCAGGATTAATACAGCGGGTGGGACGAAAAGGGTAACGCATAAGGGCCACAAAAGCCTTACGATGATTGAAATCAGAGAATATTACCGATGGATGTGACTCCACCGGTGGAACTACGGGTCCACTACTTGACTGACCAGTCTCAAGTTGGACATTAGCACGAGTTCTTTTGTTGGGTAAGCCTCTGGTTTTCACCATACTGCAACAGAACACTCTTTAACAAGGGATTGACACAAAAATTCTTAGCGTAAAAGACGGACTGTTTTCAATTGTATATCGATTTTGGAACGATCTTTTTATGACAAATTATCAGAAAATCACCAATTACCTTACAACTTATATGGTTATAAGCTTTAAGTTGTTTCAATTAAAGAATAACCATTAACAACAAAGAGAGTTTCGTTTTTGTAACCCTAGAATTCAGAAATTGAATTTTAAACCATGAAATCGCTTAAACAAGGGCATACACAAGGTCTACATATAATTGAATCCAAGAATCAGTAAATTGAAGACTAAATTTTAGTTGTTTTACAAAGAAAATTCGAATTATAGCATGAAATTATACCATAACTTTGAAAACAAATGAGAAAATTGAGTTTAATTACATCTTACCTTAAACTGATTTGGGGCAAGCAAGAGCAAGTGGAACACCAAGGTTTTACCCAAAAGCTTGAGAAATGAGGGATATGGAACTTTAGAGAGAAGGAGATGTGAAGGTGGGTGGCGGAAATAAGAAAGAAAGGAACGAAAATAGGGTTTTTGTATAACCCGATTAAATCCCGATAAAGCATTACTCGGTCGAGTATAGGTCATACTCGGCCGAGTGTCAACTACTCGGTCGAGTGTTTAGGCATACTCGGTCGAGTGTAGACTACTCGGTCGAGTATCCTTCTTGCTCGGTCGAATTTTTAAGAACAGAAGCGATTATTATTTTCACCAACCGGATACTCGGTTGCGTAGCTTGATACTCGGCCGAGTATACTCTACTCGGTCGAGTACAGTCACCTACTCGGTCGAGTTTACAGAAGTGAAGAGGAAATCATAAATTTTCATTGTTCCTGCAAAATAAATAATATTGTTCGGAGTTCCGTGCAACCGGCTCGTCACTATTAAAGCTGATTTCTACGACATAAACACATAACAACACGTATTTTTGTACATCCACTATCAAAACGATCATCACTTCTACCTTCATTCCTCACTATGCCATGAAACTATTACTCCCCATCCTTATAGCATACTCAGCAATTTAATTACGGTACCTGCAAGGTTTAGCTCTTATATCACATCATCTCAAATTCCGCTACTCACCATGTATACACCTTAATCACATTACAAGGCAACAATTCAACACACAACGCATTCATCGTGAAACAACTTGATTAATCTTACCACTGGTCGCACATCCCCACAATTCCATCACCCACTTCAAAATTTTCCACACATACACCTTGACACATGTCATCCTAAACATAGATACACACAATAATCATCACTAAGAATCAACGACTCTCACTAGCTACCCTTTTTCCCGTGTCTGGCTTAAGTCCGATGGGGCCATGATTTTGAAATGAGGGCGCCTACTCACCCAAAATCTAGCATCGGCTGGGGCTCTCAACGTACATACACCAGGTTCATTTTAATTGACACCCTATATTCATTAGATTCATTAGTTCAGGTTCCAAAATCGTTGGCTCTGATACCACTTTGTAACACCCCCGCACACCCGGACGCCTTACCAAGGACCATCCCAATGTATGACGATGTCACCATCTCGGTTTCCCGAGGAGGTAGATCAAATTAGACAATAAAAGAACAATCGTATAATTTTAATACGCCTCATACAACACAACTCAGTACAAAGTCTTTATAATAAAGTTACGACTACAACACTCATGACACTGCATCTCTAGACTGGTAGCGTGATGACTCGATTCCTCCAATCCTAGCAGCCACAATCAACAGTACCTGCTAAGCCAACTGCTCACCATCCCCGAATGGATCACCGCAGACACCACAAAACAACAAGGGGTCAGTACTGATTAATCAAATGTAAGACAGGTCAACACTGTAAACAGCTGATCATCCTCTATCCCAGTCTCTCGATCTCGCACAGTAACCGACTACACCCCGAAGGGTGTAGCCCTGCCAGATTACCCATCGCAACAGGTAATCCTCGCCGCCAGTGGGTGACCGCAGCCCATCCCACCTAGTCCAGCTCATCAACGAACGACAACTATGTGCACATCCCCTCCCGTGGCGGGTTCCACGGAGGGCGAACTAGGGTGTGAAGCCACTCCCGCAAGTGACTCCATCACAATGACACATACCACAGCATCACAGCTGTCACAACACAACAACCGTCACCACACGACCACATCACCACCGCCACTACAACCCCCATCCTTCGACGATCATCAGATAACAACAATTATGAAACAAACACAATCGTAATCAATTAACAGTACTGAGTAGGAAAACCCTACCTCGTCGCAAAGCATGTAAGACCTCCATACACAGCCACGCACGACTCCAATAAGCATCCTAACAATGATAACCATCTCCTACTATACAACTATACTCAAAGAATCACTCAAAAGAACACTAGGCAGAGACTTACCTAACATTACACATCGGCGGTGACATAGACGACCACCATACACGTCATCCTTCCCCAGCGAATCCCGTCCTTCCCATGGTGGAGGTTTAGGCTAAATACATTAGAGTGTGAAGATATGGGGTGATAGGAGAGGGAGATAGGTTAGGGTTAGAGAAAGGGAACCTGTCGAGGAAATGAGAAAATGAAATGAATCTCGCGAACTTGCGTTTATATTAACGTGTCGACAGCAGCCATACTCGGTCGAGTACGGGAGTACTCGGCCGAGTAGGCTCTACTCGGTCGAGTATAGGTGA
The DNA here is from genome assembly GCF_048544455.1 of Silene latifolia. Lineage (NCBI taxonomy): Eukaryota > Viridiplantae > Streptophyta > Magnoliopsida > Caryophyllales > Caryophyllaceae > Silene > Silene latifolia. Next base: position 98,206,907 of record NC_133538.1, read on the forward strand.
TACTGTAGGGTTAGATCCGTATAAAACCCTCTCTTTATAGGATTATAACGCAAAATTCATATGTATTTTATGGTCATAAAACGAAAAACAAGATGAAAGCGATAAAGATGTAGAAATAACCTTCGGTCCTAGTGCAAAAGGCAATGAGAGATTAAAGTAAATCTCCTCCTAAACGATGCACCCAAGATAGTCCGAGTAATGCCCTTGTGCTAGATCAATTCCTCTAATTGCCTTAGCAATATTGAGAGGATAGTTTTTGTGAATTGTGTTGGATGTGAGATCCGAATTTTGGGAGGCACAATTCCCAAAACCCTAATTCTTTTTGTCAAATGAATATTAGGTTAGACTAAGGAGAAAACTCTCCTTTTGTCTATGTTATACTCGGCCAAACCGAGTGAGAGGAGCCCATATGGGCTTTTCTTATTCTCTTCACTTAAACTCGTGGTCCGGTCCATAACTCGCTAAGTGTATACGACGCGGGTTAATTATAAACTGCTATCGGTTATCGGAAATTAAGGCATCAACTAATATCACGGGTTAGTTGAATTATTAATACATGTCCGACAAAACAGTATTGTATAATTATATTCAATACACATTTAATTAAATATAAAACGCTTATATTTAATTTTACGAATTAATCGTTAATTCGCTTTTAGCCCATGATATTTAATCCGTATTAAATATAATATCTCAACATCACATTTTTGACTAATTATTAGTCAAATAACTCGTACTAACCGGTTAGTCAAATTTGGCATCTATATGATCAGTATTTTCATACCGTCACATCACTCAAGACGTATCCTATAGGTGTGACTTTTAGGGACCAGTTGATCACCGCCATCTGTATGACAATAACGTCAAACTTATCTAGCAAGCCAACCGTTATTGATAAACGTGGATCAACTGATTATAATACAAAGTATACCCTTTGATCCTTTTAGAGGTTTATAAGTCCTTGCACTAACTGTTAAGGACACCAACCCCAACAAGCTCCCACTTGTCCGTACAAGTGTATGTGCAATGACGTTATCCGCACTAACTGGAGGACACTACCTCCAACAAACTCCCACTTGTCCGAACAAGTGTATGTGCGATAACCGATTCTCATATTCATTTAAAATTTCTCCCACTCAATGTAAAACAATTTGCGCTTCGATCCGCAAAGGTCGTATTTTACAATCGATCAGGATCAAGAGTGGTTTCCCCGACTAGAGAGTAACTTAACCGATAAAACGAATCCGTATCCGAGCATGGCCATGCATTTCGATTCTGACTCCTCGAGTGGCCCTGAGAAATATCGAGTACCTGATAAAGGCTGAATATTTCCTTCAACTCGAACTCCTTCCGATCTAAGCACAGCATGAAATGACCCAGAAAAAATCTACTTGGCCCCCTGTTACGGATGACCGTGAGAAAGAAACCAAAGTCACCCAAAATCTGCCTTAGTCTCAAGAGACAGTCGATAGTCAACAGAATCGACTCTTAGGATCATTATGGATGTCCTATCCACGACCGGGCACCGAATGTTGGAAAACATTTAGGACTCCATGTCGATGTCACAATTGTGTCCTACGAAATATCCGTATAAAACGCCTCGTGATTGGTCACAACTTTGTTGACTTATGGCTAGTTGAACCCACCATCAACCAACGTCACAAAATAATTGCCAGAGTTATCAGCTCATGTGGGCAATTAAGGACTAAAAAAAATATAATGTTTTTGCAGTTCACTTTGTGGTGTTCAAAATTTGTCGTACAAATCCACATGAAAAACAAAATATATATATAAATTATCAAAACGATGAGGTCGTATAGAGTACAAAAGCGAATGAATCTAATCCATAAAAGAGTACTACAACTTAGGAACACGTTTAATTCCCATGGAATTAACGTGCCCTTCATGCTTATCTTGTCGTAATGCTTTAGTGAGAGGATCTGCTATGTTATCATCTGTAGCAATCTTTTCTATCACTACTGTCTTTTGCTCCACGTAATCCCGGATTAGATGAGCTTTCCGTTGTACATGTCTAGACTTGTTGCTAGACTTTGGCTCCTTAGCTTGGAAGATGGCACCACTATTGTCGCAATAGATGGTGATCGGGTCATTCGAACTAGGCACTACGATAGCCCATGTAAGAATTGACGCATCCATATCGCTTCCTTTGTAGCTTCGTACGCGGCATAGTACTCGGACTCGGTCGTAGAAATCTCTTTATGAATAGTTTTGTTTCGAACTCTTCCACTGATCAGCGCCATTAAGAGTAAAAAACGAATCCGGCATCGAGATTTCGAGTCATCACGATCCGTTTGGAAGCTAGCATCTGCGTAACCGGTTGCGCATAGCTTTTGTTCGCCTCCATAAGTCAAAGCCCAATCTTTAGTCCTCCGTAGGTACTTAAGAATGTTCTTGACAGCCAACCAATGTGATTCACCTGGATGCTGTTGGAATCGACTTGTCATACTCAATGCATATGCCACGTCGGGACGTGTGCATATCATGGCATACATGATAGATCCTATTGCCGAAGCATATGGTATCCGTGCCATGCGCTCTTTCTCTTCCGGTGTCTCTGGTGCCTGAGACTTGCTCAAATGCACCCCTGGAGACATAGGAAGGAACCCCTTCTTGGAGTTAGTCATGCTGAATCTCTCTAGGACTTTGTCTATGTAAGACTCCTGACTGAGAGATAGCATCCGTCGTGATCTATCTCGATAGATACGGATGCCTAGAATTCTTTGTGCCTCTCCCGCATCTTTCATCCGGAAATGGTTTTTCAACCATACTTTCACCGAAGTTAAGAGAGGTATGTCATTCCCAATCAGGAGTATGTCGTCAACATACAATATTAGGAAGACAATCTTGCTCCCACTCGACTTGATATATAGACATGGTTCCTCGACAGATCGAGTAAATCCATTTTCTTTTATCACTTGGTCGAAGCGATGATTCCAACTCCTTGATGCTTGCTTAAGTCCATAAATGGAACGCTTAAGCTTGCACACTTTCTTAGGATGTCTTTGGATCGATAAAACCTTCGGGTTGTACCATGTACAACTCTTCCTCCAAAAAGCCGTTTAAGAAGGCGGTTTTTACGTCCATTTGCCAAATTTCATAGTCATGAAAAGCGGCAATCGCTAAGATAATCCGAATGGAACGCAACATGACTACAGGTGCAAAAATCTCATCGTAGTGCAAACCTGGCACTTGGGTGAAACCTTTAGCAACTAGTCGTGCTTTGTAGATATCTTGTTGACCTTCCACAGAATGCTTTATCTTGTAAAGCCATTTGCATTGAAGGGGACGAACCTTAGCAGGTAAGTCAACAAGATCCCACACGTTGTTCTCATACATAGAGTCCATCTCGGATTTCATGGCCTCAAGCCATAGTTTCGAGTCGAATCGGTCACGGCACCTTTATAGGTTGCGGGTTCACTACTCGTTAAGAGTAGAACGTCGTCTATATCATGTTCCTCGACCATACCAATGTATCTGTCTGGAGGAATAGAGACTCTTCCCGACCTCCTAGGTTCCTCAGGAATATTCACCGCAGCCGGGATTGAAGGAATAGGTTCCTCCAATGGTTGCTCGGTGTTTGGTTCTGGAATCTCCGACAGGTCGAAGGTTCTATCACTCTTTGCATTCTCGAGAAATTCCTTCTCTAAGAATGTCGCACTAGCCGCAACAAAAACACGTTGTTCGGTTGGCGAATAGAAGTAATGACCACGTGTTCCTTTAGGATAACCTATAAAGTATGTCTTGACCGATCGCGGGCCGAGCTTATCTTCAGGTCTCCACTTGACATAAGCCTCGCAGCCCCAAACCCGTATAAAGGACAAGTTAGGGACCGTTCCCTTCCATAGTTCATATGGAGTCTTGTCAACAGCTTTAGACGGACTTCGGTTAAGTATTAGAGCGGCTGACAAAAGAGCATAACCCCATAATGAATCAGGTAAAACCGTGTGACTCATCATGGATCGAACCATATCAAGTAGTGTTCGATTTCTCCGTTCGGACACACCATTCAGCTGAGGTGTTCCAGGTGGAGTTAACTGTAGGGCGATCCCACAGTCTTTAAGGTGTTGATCAAACTCGTGAGAAAGATACTCGCCACCACGATCTGAACGTAGTGTTTTTATCTTTCTACCAAGTAGGTTCTGTACCCTATTTTGGTATTCTTTGAATTTCTCAAAGGATTCACTTTTGTGCTTCATTAAGTAGACATAGCCATATCTACTTAAATCATCCGTGAAAGTGATGAAATACCTGTAGCCTTCTCGTGCGGTGATTGACATAGGTCCACATACATCCGTGTGTATGAGTCCTAATAGGTCAGCAGCGCGCATTCCAACACCTTTGAAGGAAATACGAGTCATTTTACCGATGAGACATGATTCACACGTGCCAAATGATTGAAAATCAAAGGCCGAGATAGCTCCATTTTTAATGAGCTGTTTTACGCGTTTCTCATTAATGTGTCCCATGCGGCAGTGCCATAGATATGTTTGATCTTTATCACCTACCTTTAATTTTTTATTCATTACGTGTAATATTTCGGTCGTCTGATCTAAAACATAAATTCCGTTCAAGGAGACTGCCTTGCCATAAATCATATTGTGTAAAGAGAAAATGCAAGCATTATTTTCTATTACAAATGAAAAACCAAGTTTGTCAAGTGCAGAAACTGAAATAATGTTTTTGGAAAGACTAGGAACATAATGGCAATCATATAATGATAACTCAAATCCGCTTGGAAGCTGGATCACATATGTCCCCTTGGAGATGGCAGCCACTCTTGCTCCATTCCCAACACGCAGGTCAACCTCACCCTTTACGAGAGGTTCGAGATTTCGGAGGCCCCGCACATGATTACACGATGAGAACCACAACCAAGATCCGCACCCAAGTTCCGTAACTTGCATGGTTAATCTCAATCATATGAATAAAAGTAGAAGAAGAAGACATACCAACAGGTTTAACGCGACCCGCTTTTATGTCCTCATGATAAACAGACATGTCCGCCTCCAATGCCCATCTTGTGGCGTGATGGCATTCCATGTTTTCGGTTTTGCTCTTTGTCGCGCCTGATGAGTTACTCGCCTCACCAAGACCACTCTTCCCTGAACCCGACTTCTTGAACTTCGCCTTACCTACAAGTTAGGTTTGCTGAGCTTTGCCCTTCCCTTTCCCTTTGTTTGACACAACGAGAACATCCTGTTTCGAACTCCCACTGAACTTCATGTCCTTCTCGGTCTGTACGAGGAGGGAGTGTAATTCATGGGGAGTTTTCTTCAAATCATTCATATAGTAATTCGCTCTGAATTGCGAATAACCATCGTGGAGTGAGTGAAGAATACGGTCGATAACAATATTCTCGCTGATGTTACGCTTAAAGGTCTCCGCTTCTCGACATTCTCAATCATGCTGAGAATGTGTGGGCTAACCGGTTGGCCCTTCTGGAGTCTCGCATCAAAGAAGCGAGTGGTATGCTCATAGGTCACGATTCTCGGTGCTTTCGAGAATTCCTTAGTGAGCGTGGTGAAAATCTTGTTTGCACCTTGGGCTATGAAGCGTTTCTGCAAATTGGGTTCCATTGCAAAAATGAGTACGTTCTTTACCGCACCCGCTTCTAAAGCGAAATCGTTATACTCGTTGATTTCGTTAATTCCAACCGTGGGGCCTGGGTTTAACGGCATGGGCTCAAGCAGATATCCGAGCTTCCCGTCGTCAGCGGCAAAGATTCCGTAATCTTTGCCTCCCATCCGCGAAGTTGGATCCGTCATTCTTCGATCCGAGTAGACCGATTCATCCGACTCATGAAGATCCTAAGCCAGGACTCACGGTCCAATGTGGCACTTGGCATTGGGTTATCACTTGAACCACCATTTGTTGTTTAGCGATTTAAAATCGTGATCTACACCGAAAAAGAAAGAAAAACAAAACGAAATAAGCAACTCATCGAGGTGATTTAAGTCTATTTTAAAATTCATTTTAAAACATGTAGACTCTCGCACTTGCATAATTGATCTCCCTCAAGAAAGATACAAGTGATCCCAAGACTCAATTTCTGTAAATTGATAAGCCAACTGTTTAGCTAATTCTTTCGGAAGAACTCTTGGTCGATAGATTTCCGGAAATCCTATCTATTAGTCCACCATAGTCACAGGATCGTACGAGTGACCATAGTGTTGAGATAAAATAAGTCAATCGGTTCCAATTTACCCGACGTAGAAGGGGTCATAGTATGCCTACCGACGAAGAAGGGAGTCCTTGGAGTTTGACCTATAAAGACCGTTCTCAATTTTGGTTTATACGAGGAAGATCCCATCAACTTAATTATAATTCATTTTAAGTGAACGAAAAACTAGCGTCTGCGTGAATGAATCAATTTAGGTGATGGCTTAGCATGATCGTGTGACATACGAATGTCAATGAAAACTAACTCGTGACCTCTATATGTGTCTGTTTTCATGCAATAATTAGGTGGTTTGGTTTTAGGCGGAATATGATGCAAGCTATCGTTACAATAAGATAAATAAATTGAATGCGATACGTAAATAAAATTCCTAGTGTGGCCTATCCTAGTAAAAAGAACAATATACAACTTTGGAATCCACCGTTGGACCCGAAAAGCTTGTCTTGGTGTTCCATCTTGATCCATGTAGCGGGAGTGAGCATCCGGTCTCCATCTTTAGTCTTCTCAAGAATTACAATTTAAAATTTACAAATATAAACCTATTTACATTCTAAATAAAAACTGTAATTAAAAGAAATAAAATGGAGATACGAGATCTCAAAATACAACCAAGACCGTGTTCCATCATTACGGTAACACGTTCTACTAAGGCCACACTAAGTTACAACCGTTTGCAAAATAAATAAATACGTAATTTAAAGGCATTCAAAACATTCAAAATATAAAAAGAACGATAAATAAAATGCATCAACTAAAATAAATTAATTCGTGACATAATTCCGTAATTATGTTTAATTTATCCAAACCACCAAAGATAATTAAAATTATGTGACAAAACCGCTTCATCAACTTAATTTTAATTCGATATAATCCGTTACAATAAATTTTTAAAGTAACTTTAGTTTTCGTGGGTGAACCGTTTCACTAATCAAGCGAGAGCATAAAAACGTTTTATGCATTAAAAAGGCCGAAAGAAAAAAACAGAAAAATTTTCTTCCAGATCGCTTCACGTGAACAGTACAGGGGCCAAAAAAAAAAAAAATTTTTTTTAAAACCTAAGAAAATGCCGAGAGGGTCTTTAACCCCAAAAAAATTTACACGGCTCAATTTGTGAGCAAAGAAAGATCAAAACAAAACGGTTTGATTTAAACACAATTGCAATTTACTCTAATCCGGATTAAAATAAAAATACAATTGACATGTTCTTCACATCTTGTTGTAATTATCGATTAAAACAACAATTCGCTAAGAACAACACTAAAACAAGAGATCGAACGATCTAACAAAATTGTGTGGCACGCAAATTAATGTAAAATTCAGAAAACAGGCCGTGAACATTACAAGCCTCACGGTTTTCAAGAACAAAATGCCGAGACAAAAATTTTTTTTGTGCAACACGAAATTTTATGCAATGATTTTAACCGATCTTTAACATATAGCGATGAATATCGATTACATAGACAATACGCAAAGATCAAAAATTAAAACAAGGCAATCAACACCGTGTAAACTAGACACGGTTTCCAACAATCACAAAAAAAAACGCAGCAATTTTTTTTCAAAAATGCCGTGACAAAAAACTGGCAGCCGAGACCAATTTTTGAACAAAATTCATCGTTTTCAAAATCGTTTAATGAAAAACACATATAAAAATATACGTGGCCTCGCTCTGATACCACTTGTAGGGTTAGATCCGTATAAAACCCTCTCTTTATAGGATTATAACGCAAAATTCATATGTATTTTATGGTCATAAAACGAAAAACAAGATGAAAGCGATAAAGATGTAGAAATAACCTTCGGTCCTAGTGCAAAAGGCAATGAGAGATTAAAGTAAATCTCCTCCTAAACGATGCACCCAAGATAGTCCGAGTAATGCCCTTGTGCTAGATCAATTCCTCTAATTGCCTTAGCAATATTGAGAGGATAGTTTTTGTGAATTGTGTTGGATGTGAGATCCGAATTTTGGGAGGCACAATTCCCAAAACCCTAATTCTTTTTGTCAAATGAATATTAGGTTAGACTAAGGAGAAAACTCTCCTTTTGTCTATGTTATACTCGGCCAAACCGAGTGAGAGGAGCCCATATGGGCTTTTCTTATTCTCTTCACTTAAACTCGTGGTCCGGTCCATAACTCGCTAAGTGTATACGACGCGGGTTAATTATAAACTGCTATCGGTTATCGGAAATTAAGGCATCAACTAATATCACGGGTTAGTTGAATTATTAATACATGTCCGACAAAACAAAGATTGTATAATTATATTCAATACACATTTAATTAAATATAAAACGCTTATATTTAATTTTACGAATTAATCAGTTAATTCGCTTTAGCCCATGATATTTAATCCGTATTAAATATAATATCTCAACATCACATTTTTGACTAATTATTAGTCAAATAACTCGTACTAACCGGTTAGTCAAATTTGGCATCTATATGATCAGTATTTTCATACCGTCACATCACTCAAGACGTATCCTATAGGTGTGACTTTTAGGGACCAGTTGATCACCGCCATCTGTATGACAATAACGTCAAACTTATCTAGCAAGCCAACCGTTATTGATAAACGTGGATCAACTGATTATAATACAAAGTATACCCTTTGATCCTTTTAGAGGTTTATAAGTCCTTGCACTAACTGTTAAGGACACCAACCCCAACAGATACTCAGCCGAGTAGCCTCAGCTAGGTCGAGTAAACAATCCTATAAAACTCATGTTACAAGCCTGATCCCTAACCCATTTATCCCTAAGGTCTGTTTGGTCAACAAGATCGGTCAACAGCGTTCTTAAATATCCTGGGTATTACAGTGCAGGTTAGCTTAAAAAATAGGTTTGGTAGGTGACGGTTTGTGCCGTCATGCTGCCAAAATTTACTTACAATTTAAAAATAAAAAACATAACATATGGGTGGCGTAAATTAGCGCAAAATGAGAAAAGTAAAAAAATTGCCCAAAAATGAGCAAAAATGACAAATATGTTAAGAAAATGCGCAAAAATGCCCAAAAATGAGCAAAAAAATGACCGGACTGTAGGGAGGGTTACCCCCTAAAAAGGCATAAAAAGAAATGTATAAGTGTATTGAAAACGAGGAGTGAAATGATTCCCCCAAAAAGGAAAATAAAATAAAATGGATAAGTGTGCTCGTTTGGCGAAAATGTCGACTTTATCTCGAAAAGCGAACCCGAAAATAATTAGGAAACATGAAACTTGGTAATATTGACGGAATTATCAAAATAATACTCTATAAGAATAGGAAATTATAGCAAAAACAAATAAGGAAAGATCCAAATATGAAAATCACGGAAAACAGCCTGGGGAAGAGGCGCAGCAAGAACTACGACTCTTCGAAGAGGCGCAGCTCCCCAGGTGATCAGTCCTCGACAGAAATTAGGAAATACCGTTTAGTATAAATAGAGACTTCGGGGAAGCTCTTATTCACACAATTCCTTAAGCTTTCTTCCGTCTTTCACATAAAAACTCCCATATCTTCATAAATATTTTAAAATCATGGATGCTTTTGAAAACCGTCTCAAGGAGTGGACAAACGAGTTCACGAATGTTGAAAAATATGACATGGGTGCTTTTATTTGGGATCGATCTTGAGTCTCAAATTAGTGAAAATTCTGAGGCCTATCTTGGATGCATGTCTTGCGTATTGGGACCCAAATTTTCATGTGTTTGCCTTTCCTGGAGGCGATATTTGTCCTTTCCCTGAAGAAATAGCTGCTATTGGAGGATGGGACCCGGAAAATACACCCGTTATACCTCTTAGCTCTCAAGGGTATAAAAGTAAAATTAGAGACTTGCTCGGATTGACCAAGGCTGAGGTGGACCGTCTCGTGACCTCAAAAGGAGTCCGTATGTTTGACTTTATTAACCGATTTATAAATAGGCAAGACCCTTCTATTTCTTATGTTGCGAGGCGCAGAGCCTTCAGGTTTTGTCTACTTCACTGATATGTCCTTCAAGGGCATGTCGACAAGGAGATGAGAGGGGATTCTCGTTTTTTGAGCCTAGTGGATCAAATGGAGCTGTGCAAGAGCCCAGCATGACTTGTTTTAGGAGAGACCATTCTTGGTTTGGATAACAGAAAGGCCAACCGCGAGCTTCCTTATTTGAGAAGTCCCATTATTTTACAGGTAAGAACCCAGTTTCTTTCTTTTCCATATATGTCAACCATTTTTCTTGTTCTTTTTTTTCGTTTTTTTGGTTGATGAAAGTGTATTTAATTCCCATCTTCTTTTGCAGGTTTGGCTAATGGAATGGCTGCGATTGATTGAGCCCCAGTTAATGTGCCAGGATATCATGCTCGATCGATTGCAATGAGAACTAGGCTCTACATGGTGGACTTCACTAGGGTTTGCAATTACTAGGAAAATAAATTGAAGAATGAAGGAGGTCCTCTGATTCGGTGGATCGTGCTGTGGTGGAATCTCAGATCAGTCACTGGAGTCTCATCTTTTGATCTGACACGGTCAGTGCGCATCCCTGGCTTGGAATTCATGATTTGTATCTATCCGGAGAGGTTGATGAGGCAAGTGGGCCTTAAGCAGAAGATTCCGAAGCTTGACACCGTCCCTCAAACTACATTGGCGCATACTACAGAGATTTGTCGAGAATAGGCAATCAAGTGGGCTCAGAGGAACATGTGGTTTATACCAGTTCCTGTTGGCTCCTTATGTGTATCTAACTGATACTTGCAATGGAGGAAGGCTGGTAATCCTGAAGAGCGCGAGAAATTGAGGAAACACGGGCCTGTTGACTACAAGATTCGTTATGTAGCAAAGGAGAACCAGAAGTACTTGACTGAGGAGGAAGAAGAGGCCGGATTCCGAGTCGTTCATCCGTCGAAGAAACCGAAGACCGCTTCCGCCATAGAGATGGTGATGGATCGAAATGGCAAGGCTAGACCGCGAGTGAGACCTTTGGTGATTAGGTCGGAGATAGCACAAGAGCGTCCGGCTCGTGGTCTAGACTAGAAGTATGACAAGGGTGACAAAGGCAAAGGGAAAATGGAAGAATAGCCTTAGTCATTTATTATTATTATTATTATCATTATTATCATTATTATTATTATTATTATTATTATTATTATTATTATTATTATTATTATTATTATTATTATTATTATTATTATTATTATTATTATTATTATTATTATTATTATTATTATTTAAGTTGTAATAAACGGCGGGGTTTTTAGAATCCTAACCTAGCATTTTTTTCAGCATTTAATATTATTTGGCATATTATTATTATTTATGGAACAAATGCATAAAAGATTAGTTAAGAAACTATTATGATTTCTTTTTATTATTCTTGTCGAATTTCAAATGCAAATGTAAATGTCCTTCTATTTACATTTTAAAATAATGGGTTGTACACTGTAAAGGATTGCCTACGTATTCATTTAAAAAAATGAAATCAAACCCTATGCGTAGTTCGAATAAATACAAAAGAATAATTGTTCAAAGCAAGAGCTTGTAATGAACTTTTGAAAATAAGCATGAGCTTTACTTACTCCTAAAATACAATTCAATTTATTTGATGATATGAGGATGTCGAAATGCCAAGATGCAAGAGCAAGGTGACATAAGCTGTATTTCAGCGGGCCAAGGGCCATTTATTTTGTGTCGTATGAGCGCTACGTGGGTGTTACGCGAGGCGCGTGTTTGTCCTATACTAAGGGTAATATCGTTTCAGTTGGTCGAGGTTAGTTGGGTTAGCAAATTAATTCCCATCTAGGTCTGTAATCCTAACCGCACCCCCCGAGAGTATGGACTTGACTAGGAAAGGTCCGGCCTAGTTGGGTTTAAACTTTCCACGTGGATCGACAGGTAGGAGAGTTCTGACTGATTTGAGGACCAAGTCTCCTTCTTTGATGTTCCTGGGCTTAACCCGTTTATTAAAGGCCCATTTGATACGTGCCTGATAGGTTTGCACATTATGTAATTCCCGCAATCTTCGTTCATCAAAGAGGATGAATTCTTCATAACGGTCCCTATTCCATTCAGCTTCTGGAATTTGAATTTCAAGCAAGATATGTAAAGACGGGATTTCTAGTTCAACAGGTTTCACATCTTCCATGCCATAGGTTAGAAAGAAAGGAGTGGCCCCAATGGGCGCCCTAACTGATGTGCGATAACCCCATAACGCAAAAGGTATTTTTCTAGGCCAATCTCGATAATTGTCGATCATTTTCTTGAGGATCGTGATGACATTTTTGTTAGTTGCCTCCACCGCGCCATTAGTTTGAGGTCTATAAGGCGAGGAATGGTGGTGCTTGATTTTGTATTTAGATAGCAATTATGCAGCTTCGGCTTAGAAATGTGACCCATTGTCACTAATGATCGCGTGTGGGCAACCATATCGAGAGATGATATTGGTTTGTATGAACTTTGCCACATGTTTAGCTGTAAGAGCAGTGTAGGATGATGCTTCGACCCATTTGGTGAAATAGTCGATAGCTACCAAACAGTGACCTCCTGTTCCAGGTGGAGTGATCTTTCCAATGATGTCGATTCCCCAAGCAGAAAATGGCCAAGGAGATGTCATGGTGTAAAGCATTGAGTGTAATACTCCGTATTTATAAGTCACTGGGTACTCTATCGAGTAGGCCTTACTCTGTCGAGTAAGGGTGAGTTGCGTTTTTAAAATAGTTTCTGACCTGTTGGGTACTCGATCGAGTAACTATGATACTCGATCGAGTAAGGGGGTACTCGATCGAGTACCTTAACTAATCGATCGAGTAGCCGGTTTACGGGGAGTTATTTCTCGGGTTTTGTTAATTATGCGATTAAGGTATATAATCTTTTCCGTCATTGTTCTAAACACTTTTCAAAACCTAAATTACTGTCAAGAGAGAAAGCAAAGTACGTTCATCACCTTAATCGCATTGTTATCAAATCCCGGAGTTTGGAAGGTCGGATTTCACCTTTCTTTATACCGTTGTGATCCTTGCGTCAAGGGTAAGACCTATATACAATTTTTATAATGTTTCTTTAAAGTTGGTTAAACCCTAATTTGGGAATTGGGGGTTTTGTAGTATGTTATGCTTGGTAGTGATTATATGTTTGTATGTTAGGAGGAGGATTCGTAGAGGAAGCTTTTTTATATCAGCTGTGAGATCGTCTGATTGTTGTGCTTTCCAGGTAGGGTTTCCCTACTCAGTATTAGTTACATAATGTGTGGTGATTGTGCTGTAATTAGTGCTTGTTGATTTGTTTCGTGACGGTTGTTGATTGATTGTTGTTGATGGATGTGATTGTTTGTCTCTGGTTCTCGAGATGCGTTCTCGGCTGAGTGGAGTCACTTGCGGGAGTGGCTTCACGCCCTAGTTTCGCCCTCCGTAGAACCCGCCACGGGAGGGGATGTGCACATTAATGGGACAGGGTTATCGCTCGGTATGATGAGCGGGGCTTATGTGGAACGGCAGTGCGGTCCCCCATCGGCGGGCTGGTCCAAAGTGGATGGTCGGTGACGGAGATGGAGTGGAGTGGATGATTGTGTATGATTGTATGAGCTGTATTGTTTTCTGTTCCGTTGGTTATATAATTTATGTAAATAGTACTGACCCCGATTATTGTTTTAAAACCTGCGGTGATCCATTCGGGGATGGTGAGCAGATATTAAGCAGGTATGGGTTGAGGACTGGGATAGCTTGGATGTGCCACGATTTGATGATAGAAGTCTTCCGCTGTAGCTTAGTAGTTTTCACAACCATTTCAGTTAGATCAGTAAACAGTCAGTTTAAGAACATGTATTTGTACTTTTGGTTTTGGTTTCGAGATTGTAACCTTTCACGAAGTATTTCTATTTAAACGTTATTTCTTTATTGTTTATTTGATTATCATTGCCTCGGGTAACTGAGATGGTAACATCCTTATACCTGGGTTGTCCTGGTAAGGCACTCGGAGTATGGGGGTGTTACAAAATGGTATCAGAGCGACGATCCTGAAACCTTTACCCAATGAACCCAATAAATATAGGGAGTCAATTAAAATGAACCCGTGGTAAAGGTTGTAGGAGCTAATGCAAAGGCTTGGGAGACGTCCTAAAGTCGCGAAATCGCCCTACAATTTTGAAACGGACACATGGGGGGGGGGGGGGGGTATATGTCAAGTCGTATGCGTTGTTTGTCAACTTGTGTGTGTGGATGTGATGAAGTATGCCGTAATTGTTGGATGTTTGGAGTAGAGGATTGATATATGAATGAAAGATTGATGAGATATACAGAAATGTTGTTGGAATAGAAAGGCATGTTGGATAATTATTATGTGGCATTTGATAATATGACGTCACTGTTTAGTTGATTATATGGAAAACTTGATAAAATTTCATGCTTAGCTATATCACATGTTGCGGTTATAATGTTGCTTAGTATGTTGGGAGATGTGAGATAACATGCGGGTAGTTTATGCGAGTCAGCATGACTCGATCGAGTAGGGGGATACTCGATCGAGTAGGTGAGATACTCGGTCGAGTGGGTTTCACTCGATCGAGTGGGTATTTGATGATTTTGAATCCAGAATCGTGTTTTTGGGCACTCGATCGTGTACCTCGGGCACTCGATCGAGTAGGGGGTCACTCGATCGAGTAGCCGGGCTACTCGGTCGAGTATGTTAGAGGTCAGAAGGTCTGTTTAGGTTCTGGAGTCGAGGCACTCGATCGAGTATGCTGGGCACTCGATCGAGTAGCCTCTTACTCGATCGAGTAGGTTTGGGTACTCGATCGAGTATGTCATGGGCAGCCTGTTTTCATGTTTTGAGATTTAGTGCGTGTGTTTATGTCTACCCTTTCTTATATATTGTTTCAAGATGCCGCCCAAGAGAAACACTTACTATGCGAGAGGTGAGACCATGAACATAAATGATGTTGTTAAGATGTTGGAGCACCAAGATGCCCTGACTGAGGCCAAGAAAGTGAATAAGGATAAGGAGATTGATCACTCTAAGATCAATCTCTATATAGCGAGATTTAACCCAAAAGAGTACACGGGAACCGGGGGACCAAACCTTCTTGACAACTGGCATCGTGTGATGGAGAACATCCTAGACCTGGTTCATTGTCCTGATGAGATGAGAGTAGAACAAGCTGCATTCTACCTGAGGGACGCAGTTGGCAAGTGCTGGGATACGGTGAAGGTGAGTTCTAGGGAGATGTATGTGAACTAGGGCTTACCTGCTATACCTTGGGAAGAGTTTCAGAGAGCTATGAGGAAGGAGTTTGTACCGGAACATGTGAGGAGTAAGCTGAGAGAGGAGTTCGATGGGTTTAAGATGACATCCGATATGTCGATTCTTTGAGTATTACAAGCAGTTTAATGAGAAGTCTAGGTATGCTGAGGATATGGGTCTGAGTGAGGAGAACCTAGCGTTGAGGTTTGAAAGAGGGTTGACACCCAAGATTATGGATAAGTTACCAGTGGGAATCCTTACCGATGTTAAGGAAGCTTATGAGAGAGCTGGGAGAGCTGAGAGGCTGGTTGAGATGGATCAGGAGAGAGTGAGTGAGAAAAGAAAGGCTGAGAGTGAGGGTGGAGGCCAGTCTAGTCACAAGAAAGGCAACCACAATCAAGCTAGAGGGTTTTCTTCTGGGTCAGGGTTTAGTGCTGGGGCTTCCTTCGGGCGTGGCCGTGTGAGTAGCAGTGGTAGTTGGGCTATGACTTGCTTTGGCTGTGGCGGTGTGGGCCACAAGAGACATGAGTGAACGAGTATGCCTGGAGCTTTTTAGGGATCAGCTCGGGGGAGCTATTCTCAGGGACCTGCTCAGAGTTATACGAGCAATAGACCGTCTGGGTCATGGTCTAACCGGGGAAGTCTGAGCTATCAGGGTGGAGGTAACCGCAATGGCGGTAATTCTTATAAGAAATCAGCTACGAACAACAACAACAATCAGGGGTCGGGTGCTAAGCCGACCACATCAGCCAGTACTGTCCATGGAGGTGGACAGAAGACCAGTGGAAAGTTGTTCATGATGGACAAGAAAGCAGCTGAGGAGGATGCCCATGTTATCACTGGTACTTTTCTTGTTAACGGTATTTATACCTTTGTTTTGTTTGATTCAGGGGCGTCTCAGTCGTTTGTATCTTCGAGTCAAGATAAACGGTTGGGTTTGAGGGTATACGAATCTGTAAGTGAGAAAGTTTTTATACCTTCGGGTGAGTTTGTATCATGTGGGAGGTTGTTTAGAGATGTATCTATGATAGTTGGGCAAGTTGATCTACCTGTAGACTTGCTAGAGTTTCCATTTGACGGTTTTGAGATGATAGTGGGGATGGACTAGTTAGGAAAGTATAAGGCTAAGATAGACTGTCATCAAAAGAAAGTGTCTTTGAGAGGGCCTAAGGGTGTTAGTGTGTCTTATCGTGGGTTTCTAGTCAAACCCAAAGATAAGTTGATTGGAGCTGTCACCGTGAAGTCTTACCTGAGGAAGGGATGTCCTTTGATCTTGTGCCATGTGAGAGATGACCGGATAGAGAGTCCGACAGTTGATCAGATACCGGTGGTGGGAGGGTTTGCAGATGTTTTTCCAGAGGATATTCCGGGGTTGCCACCGAAGAGGGAGATAGATTTCACCGTTGAGTTGAAACCAGGGACGGGGCTAATCTCTAAGGCACCGTACCGGATGGGTTCTAAAGAGATGGAGGAGCTCAGGAAACAATTAGATGATCTGATAGAGAAGGGATACATTAGACCTAGTGTATCGCCGTGGGGAGCACCAAATCTTTTTGTGAAGAAGAAAGATGGGAGTTTGAGGTTGTGCATAGACTACAGAGAGCTGAACCGAGTGACAGTGAAGAACAAGTATCCTTTGCCCAGGATAGATGACCTGTTTGATCAGTTGAGTGGTTCATCAGTCTTCTCCAAGATTGATTTGAGGTCGGGGTACCATCAGGTGAAGATTAGAGAGATGGACATACCAAAGACAGCTTTCACGTTGAGGTATGGCCATTATGATTATGTAGTGATGCCGTTTGGGTTATCTAATGCACTGGCTGTGTTTATGGATTTGATGAACAGAATCTTCAGACCGTTTTTGGACAAATTTGTGGTGGTGTTTATTGACGACATCTTAGTCTATTCCAAGACTAAGGAGGAGCATGAGGAGCATTTGAGGATTGTGTTGCAAAACTTGAGGGAGCATGAGTTATATGCTAAGCTGTCCAAGTGTGAGTTCTGGTTAGAGAAAGTTGCTTTTCTGGGGCATGTGATCTCTAAGGAGGGAGTAGTTGTGGATCCGGCGAAGATTGAGGCAGTGACAAAATGGGAAGCACCAAAGAATGTTGCTGAGATTAGGAGTTTCTTGGGTTTAGCTGGATACTATAGACGGTTCTTGAAAGATTTCTCCAAGATAGCTAGACCTATGACATCTTTGATGAGGAAAGAGAACAGGTTTCGTTGGGATGAGAGTTGTGAGAAGGCGTTCCAAACATTAAAGGAGCGTTTGACCACATCTCCTATCTTAGCATTGCCTGAAGGGATTGAGGACTTTGAGGTTTATACAGATGCCTCAAAGAATGGGTTAGGATGTGTGTTGATGCAGAACGGTAAGGTGATTGCCTATGCTTCTAGGCAATTGAAGCCGTACGAGGAGAATTATCCTACACATGATCTAGAGTTGGGTGCAGTGGTGTTTGCTCTCAAGATTTGGAGACATTACCTTTATGGGGCGACCTTTAAGGTATTTTCGGATCACAAGAGTCTCAAGTATATCTTTACTCAAAAGGAGTTGAACATGAGACAGAGGAGGTGGATGGAGCTGATTGGCGATTATGACATGGATATTATCTACCATGAAGGGAAAGCCAATGTTGTTGCCGATGCTTTGAGTAGGAAGAGTGTACATTCCCTATGTACAGCTCTATCTTTGATGAGGTTGAGAGATGAGGTGGGCAGGTTTGGGATATATATGATGTAGAGAGGGGATGTTGTGGGAGATTTGACAGTTTTCCCTGATCTTTATGATGATATTCGAGGCAAACAGGCTTCAGATCCTAAGATGGTTGAGTGGAGAGCTCGAGTAGAGAAAGGGACAGTGTCCCGATTTTCTATTCATACCGATGGTAGTTTGAGATTCGATGGTAGGTGGTGTGTCCCTAATGATGAGGAGCTGAAAAGGACAATCATGACAGAGGCACATTGTACACCGTATTCAGTACATCCGAGTGGTGACAAGCTATACAAGGATTTAAAGAACACGTTTTGGTGGCCTGGGATGAAGAAAGAAACAGCAGAGTTTGTGGCCCGTTGTTTGACATGCCAGAGAGTTAAAGGGGAACAGCGATGACCACAAGGTAAGATTCAGTCTTTAGACGTACCTGAGTGGAAGTGGGAATCCATTTCTATAGATTTTATCGTGGGTTTACCAAAGAGTCAACAGGGTAATAACATGATATGGGTGATAGTGGATCGACTGACCAAGTCAGCTCACTTTGTTCCAATGAAAGATACATGAACTAAGGCACAATTGGCTATGGCTTATCGAAAGAATGTGCTAAACTTACATGGAGCCCTAAGGACATAGTGTCTGACAGAGATGCGAGGTTTATATCACGGTTTTGGAAAGAGTTGCAGGAATCTTTGGGAACAACTTTGAAGATGAGTACAGCTTTTCATCCTGCAATGACAGTCGACGAGAGAACAATCAAAACTCTTGAGGATATGTTACGAGCTTGTGTGATGGACTTTGGTGGTAGCTGGGAACAGAGGTTGGATTTTATAGAGTTTTCTTACAACAACAGCTATCACACTAGTATTGGCATGGCACCATTTGAGGCTTTATATGGGAGGAGATGCAGGAGTCCGATTTGTTGGGACGACAGTGCTGAGGCAGTGGTTCTAGGACCAGAGATGGTACATGAGATGGTTGAACAGATTAAGATGATCAGGGAACGGATGAGAGAAGCTCAAGATAAGCAAAAGAGTTATGCAGATCTACATCGCTGGGATATAGAGTTTCAGGTTGGGGATAAGGTTCTTCTGAAAGTGTCTCCTATGCGTGGGGTTATGAGATTTGGGAAGAAAGGCAAGGCCGAGTCGAGAAGTTCATCGGGCCTAATGAGATCTTAGAGCGAGTTGGGGAAGTTGCTTATCGTCGGCTTTACTGCTGCGTTAGAGAGAGTGCATAATGTGTTTCATGTATCGCAGCTGCGGAAGTATGTGAGTGACCCGTCACATGTGTTAGAGGCAGAGAACTTAGAGCTAGATGAGTCTTTATCATATCTTGAGGTACCTAAGCAGATTCTTGACCGGAAGGTTAGGAAGACTAGGAGTGGTAAGACAGTTTTGCTTAAGATCCTTTGGTCTAACCACGAGACTGAGGAAGCTACATGGGAGGCAGAGGACGCCATGAGAGAGCGCTACCCTTTCCTTTTTGATCAGGTATGTTTGGTTACGAGGACGTAACCTTGTTTCTTTTAGGGGGTAGGAGATGATCGCAAAGAGTTTTTAAGAGCTTTATACCCTTTTTATATTGTGTCGGTATGGTCGTCGTCGTTTGAGTCGGGCTGAGTTTGAGTTAGTAACATGTTTTATGTTGAGTTTTGTTTTGGTTGTTGAGTCGGGAGTGCGTAGTGTGAGTCTTTGTTTTGTTGTGGTTTGAACTTCGGGGACGAAGTTCTTTTTAAGGAGGGAAGACTGTAATACTCCATATTTATAAGTCTCTGGGTACTCTATCGAGTAGGCCTTACTCTGTGGAGTAAGGGTGAGTTGCGTTTTTAAAATTGTTTCTGACCTGTTGGGTACTCGATCGAGTAACTATGATACTCGATCGAGTAAGGGGGTACTCGATCAAGTACCTTAGGTACTCGATCGAGTAGCCGGTTTACGGGGAGTTATTTCTCGGATTTTGTTAATTATGTGATTAAGGTATATAATCTTTTCCGTCATTGTTCTAAACACTTTTCAAAGCCTAAATTACTGTCAAGAGAGAAAGCAAAGTACGTTCATCACCTTAATCGCATTGTTAGCAAATCCCGGAGTTTGGAAGGTCGGATTTCACCTTTCTTTATACCGTTGTGATCCTTGCGTCAAGGGTAAGACCTATATCCCATTTTTATAATGTTTCTTTAAAGTTGGTTAAACCCTATTTTGGGAACTGGGGGTTTTGTAGTATGTTATGCTTCGTAGTGATTATATGTTTGTATGTTAGGAGGAGGATTCGTAGAGGAAGCTTTTTGATATCAGCTGTGAGATCGTCTGATTGTTGTGCTTTCCAGGCAGGGTTTCCCTACTCAGTATTAGTTACATAATGTGTGGTGATTGTGCTGTAATTAGTGCTTGTTGATTGGTTTCGTGACGGTTGTTGATTGATTGTTGTTGATGGATATGATTGTTTGTCTCTGGTTCTCGAGATGCGTTCTCGGCTGAGTAGAGTCACTTGCGGGAGTGGCTTCACGCCCTAGTTTCGCCCTCCGTGGAACCCGCCACGGGAGGGGATGTGCACATTAATGGGACAGGGTTATCGCGCGGTATGATGAGCGGGGCTTAGGTGGGAACGGCTGCGGTCCCCCACTGGCAGGGCTGGTCCAGTGGACAGTCGGTGACGAAGATGGAGTGGAGTGGATGATTGTGTATGATTGTATGAGCTGTATTGTTTTCTTTTCCGTTGGTTATATAATTTATGTAAATAATCTCGACCCGATTATTGTTTTAAAACTGCGGTGATCCATTGGGGATGGTGAGCGATATTGAGCGGTATGAGTTGAGTCTTTGGGATAGGCCGGGATGTGCCACGATCTGATGATAGAAGTCTTCCGCTGTAGCTTAGTAGTTTTCACAAACATTTCAGTTAGATCAGTAAACAGTCAGTTTAAGAACATGTATTTGTACTTTTGGTTTTGGTTTCGAGATTGTAACCTTTCACTAAGTATTTCTATTTAAACATTGTTTCTTTATTGTTTATTTGATTATCATTGCCTCGGGTAACCGAGATGGTAACATCCTTATACCTGGTGGTCCTGGTAAGGCACTCGGAGTATGGGGGTGTTACATTGAGGGAGGGACATGTTGCACATTCCCGAAGACTTGGCAATTATGGCAGTGTCTTACGTATTTAATACGATCTGACTCCATTATGGTCTAGTAGTATCCTAGACGCGTGATTTTCTTTGTCATCATGGGTCCACTCATGTGAGGACCGCATTCTCCATCGTGAACTTATCCCATCACTTTTTGTGCCTGTGATTGTTCAAGGCAACTCAAAACTACACTAAGAGGCGTTCTTTTGTACAATTCTCCTTGCATGAGAAGGTATTAAGAGGCTAGTAGGCGTATGGCGTGTTGTCCCCTCTTATCCATATCTGGTGGGTATGTACCATTGAGTTTGAAGTTCAGGATGGCTTGAAACCAGGGTTCCTCTGGGCTTCCTGCCTCATCTGTAAGGTGGTGTAAATAGGCTGGTTCTGACCGTCGTTCGATGCATAAAGGCATTTCATCCATATTGTCTGGCATATTAATCAAAGATGCAAGTTTTCAACAGCGTCTGCAAATTGATTTTCTTCACGAGGCAGGTGTAGATAGGTGACTTGATCGAAGAATTGGGAAACCTGATCTATCCTAGCCTGATAGGGTGCTAGACTTTCACTTCGAGTTTTCCAAGATCCCGTAATTTGGTTGATGATCAAGGAGGAGTCTCCATGAACTCGATGATTCTTGATTCCATAACTTACTGCTGATTGTAGACCAATGAGGCAAGCTTCATATTCCGCTGCGTTATTTGTCACCTCGAAGTCGAGTTTGACAGAAAGTGGTGTATGCTCACCTTCAGGAGAAATGAGCAACACTCCTATCCTCTTAGATTTGATGCTCCATCAATATAAAGATCCCAAGAGTCTACACTGGTCTGTATATATCTTCGTCTGGAAACGACCACATGTCTATTGCTTGGGTGTCGTCGATGGGATTATCTACGAAGAATTCCGCAACGGCGCGTCCCTTTATGACCTTCAGAGGTACGTATTTGAGATTAAACTCTGAGAGCATTAAGGTCCACCTTGCCAAACGTCCATTGAGAACGGGTTTCTCGAAGAGGTATTTGACATGATCTATTTTAGAATACACCTTGACAGAGTAGCTAAGCATATAGTGGCGTAGCTTCTTTATTGCACACACAAGAGCGAGGCATGTCTTTTAGAGAGGTATGTACTTACACTCGTATTCTATGAACTTCTTACTAAGCTAGTAGATAGCTCTTTCTTCTTTTCCAACAGTTTGTGCGAGCATAGCCCCCATGGCTGTTTTGGTTACTGTGAGATATAAACCAAGAGGTTGATCTCGTTGAGGTGGCGTTAGGACTGGTGGCTTAGCCAGTATCTCCTTAATTCTGTCAAATGCCTTTTGACAGTCGTCGTCCCATATGGTACGATTTGTTTTCTTGAGCTTTTTGAAAATGGGTTCGCAGATCATAGTAAGCTTCGATATGAATCGGCTTATATACTGAACTTTGCCTAGAAATCCTCTAATCTCCTTCTCTGTTTGGGGTTGCGGCATTTCGATTAGAGCTTTGATCTTGGATGGATTGATTTTTATTCCCCTCTGGCTGACGACATACCCCAGAAGCTTGCCTGATGTTACTTTGAATGCACATTTTTTAGGATTGAGCCTCATGTTGTACTTGCGCAATCTTAGGAAGAACTTGCGAAGGTTATTAATATGCCCCTTTCTATCCTTGAATTTGACAATCACATCATCGACATACACTTCTACTTCTTTATGCATCATGTCATGTAGCAAAGTGGTTGCAGTGCGTTGATACTGTATAGCAATACGTGCCCCCACTGAGTGACGAAGGTTGTCTTATACATGTCTTCTATAGCCATCTTGATCTGATTATACCTTGCATACCCGTCTATGAAGGATAACAACGCGTGATCTGCTGTATTATTTACCAATATATCGATGTGTGGTAGAGGGAAGTCGTCCTTGGGACTTGCTTTGTTCAAATCTTCGAAATCAACACAAACTCGGATTCGCCCATCCTTTTTTGGTAAGGGGACTATGTTAGCCACCCAGTCTGAATACTCGGAAACTTTGATGAATCCGGCTTTGAATTGTTTATCGACTTCTTCTTTGATCTTAAGAGCTCATTCGGTCCTCATTCGACGAAGCTCCTGTTTTATTGGTTTGAAAACTGGTTTTTTTGGAATTCTATGTTCTTCAATATCCCGGTCGATTCCTGGCATGTCTTTGTAAGACCAAGCGAAAACGTCCTTGAACTCGTGTAGGAGGTCGATGAAATTGGCCCTTTCAGTTGGGTTTAAGGTCGTCCCTATCCTAAGTTCTTGGGGTTCTAGTTCGGTTCCTACATTGATGGGTTCGGTGTTCTCTATAACTAGTGCCCCTTCCCCCTCTTGTAATATTTCTTTAAATATGTAGGGAGGTAATTCGACCGAGTCTGGGTCAGGATCATCCTCATTATCATCGTAAATAGAATTGCATTCAGAATAACACAAAGAGTAAGCAGAATCTGATTTATTCATATTAAATTTTGAAAAGAGTTGAAATAAAGAAGTCGTCTGTTCAGTGGTCAGTGGCGGTAAAGGGACAGCTGCTGGGACATTTCCCAAGCTAGTGTTACTATTTGATGCTACGCTAGGAGAAACAAGGGGATGGGGAGTGACGACAGAAGAAGACTCTCTAGCGACTTCTCTAGACTCAGGCTCTGATTCCGACTCCGACTCCGACTCTGACTCGAATTCGTTGTCTTCAGGTTCTACTTTGAACATCTCTCTTTCTCCAGTGGTGACTTTGAAGAACTTTCCTTAGTTGTTAGTCCACTTAATCGATTTTCTCCATCCTTTCTACTGATTTGAACTAGTGTGAGTGATCAATGTTCCGGGGTTGAAATGGTCATCTTGAAGTATCATGGTAACGATCTCATCCTGCGATGCTCTAACAAATCGGTCTTCTCCAAATAGAAGGCTAATAGTCTGTTCATATAAACAAGGTGTTTGACGAGTTTTGACGGTAGGAACCGTTGCTGGAGGGATGAAATAGCAATCGTGGAAGACCTTAATTCCAGCTAGTTGCATTCCTTTATAATGCCAAGGTTCGGGAAACCCGTGAAAGTACTCCTGACTCCCTTCTCTAAAGAAGTATCCATTTAGGGTGGGGATATAGGGTCGCATCTGGATTCCTCTATCCTTATGGTTTTGGAATTGGGTGAGCATTTCTAAGGCTTCTTCTTTTGTGGGCTTGTATCCCAAACCTAGTGGTATCCTTTGAGAGTTTCCTTCCTTATATGGCGCGAAAGTATTCTTCTTGGCAGGGTTTAATGGCATTCCTGGGAAGTATCCCTGGGAATTGAGGACCACCAAATTGCAATACGGGTTGAAGTACAAAGGTGCCAGCTCGCTTTCCACAAGGTTTATACTCTGAAAACCCCCAAGCTCATATACTGGATCGGTGACTACTTGTTTGCTGGACATTTTCTCTATCACAACCTTGATAGGTGATGAAGTGATCGTCACTACTTTGCCATCTAGAGGTATCTTAATCTTTTGGTGTAAGGTGGATGTTACCGCTTTGGAAGCGTAAATCCAAGGCCTTCCCGGAAGTATATTGAATGATGCTTGGATATCCACTATTTGAAAATTAACCTTTCGCTCGAGTGGCCCTGTGGCTATAGTGAGATTGATTAGCCCCACTACTTTACGTCGTGTTCCATTGTATGCTCGAACACCTTGGTTTGTAGGAGTCCAATCTGATTCTTTCATGCCCAACTTGTATGCTGCAGTGGTATGACATTGACTGCGGAGCCATCATCCACCAAAGTCATTGGTACGTTCTTCTTTAGGCATGTGACCGTAATGTACAGAGCGAGGTTATGACTGGCGCCGAAGGGAGGCAAATCTTCATCTGAAAAAGTAACTGGGTTACTTAGTTTAACTGAATCTTGGAAGGCTAAGTTGACTACGTCGTCAGGTGTAGTGTTGTGCGCTACGTTCAATTTAGCCAACGCTTGTAGTAAATCTTGACGATGGGGAAATGAACTCGCAACTAGTTGCCAAACTGAAAGATCAGCCTTTGTCTTCTGCAGTTGTTTTAGCAAGTGGTCAGTAGACGTATCTTCGCCGTCATTTGGGGTGATGACATTGGTGTTAGTAACTGGGCCATTAGCCGTAGGACCGTTCTGAGAAATATTTTGATATGGACGCCCTGAGCGAGTAAGGTGGTCTATATCTTGATCTTCGCTAGCCTTGACTATGTCCTCACTAGCTTTGACTAAATAGTGTTCTGTGAGGTATTCATCTTCATCGTCATCAGCCCATATTCCGTTGGCGATGCTGAGCTCTCTCAACCTGATGATCTCAGCTTCTAGAATGATTATTTGCTAGACTAGGTTGTCAACTACCGTGATTACCTCTTGCATCGTAGACTCTTGAGATAGACTTGGAGTTAGTGACACGTTCTCCATAGGTATGGTGTCGGGAATGCGTAGAGATGCCACTACCTCTTCCAGCTCTGAAACTTGCCTACTCACACTCTCTAACCATGCGATAAAATCGGCAATGGTAGGAGAAATGGTGGAATAGCTCCCTTCCTCTTCTAGTGCATAAATCTCATCTTCGGCTGGAGAAATGAGGTGTGAACAATCCAACGTGGATTCTTCATCTGTGATCATCAGAACTCCAAGAGGATTCTGAGTATTATTAGGCTTACCTCCGGGAGGTATGGGTAAACGACCATCTTCGATCATATCCTGAGGACATGTTTCAGTTTAAAACATTTTTCTGTATCGTGTCCCTTGCCTCTATGATATTCACAGTATGCATTCTCATCCCAGAATTTAGACCTCTTTTCTGGGTCAGGTGTAGGTCCTATAGGTTGGACCTTACCTTGTTTCATCAATCTTTTCAGAGCGTTAGAATATGAATCACAATATTTGTGAACTTCCTTTGCGGGTTATTCTTCTTTGATGATTCAACAAGGTTAACCTCATAAATCTTGCTAGTAGAGCCATAAGAACGACTCGTTGAGCCTTGATATCCACGACCTACCGTTTTAGATAAGAGTCCTTTACGGATGTCATTTTTAATTCTTGTCCCTAGCGCAGTTAGATCTTTGAAAGACTTTATATTTTGGTACCTCAAATGGTTTGCATAAATGGTTCTCAGGTTATCCACGAACTTTTCCACAAGAGTGGCTTTGTCTGGACGTTCAACAAGTTGTGTGCTAGTCTTCCTCCACCTACTTAGGAAGTCGGTGAAGCCTTCCTTTTCATTTTGGGTAAGAACCTCTAGAGTGCGCATGTTAACTTGGATCTCAGCATTATCTGCGTATTGTTTAGTGAATTCAATTGCGGCATCATCCCAAGTGGCAATCTTCTTATGCTCCAAAGAGTAAAACCATTGCTTATAAATGGTGTCGAGAGATGAAGGAAAGATCCTTAGGAAAATCTCGGGTTTGATCCCTTTGAAATACATGTAATATTTGAAAGCACGAATGTGGTTCAAAGGGTTTTCATGCCCCTTGAATTTTGGAATGTTAGTCATGTTGAAGTTGGTTGGCAATTAAGCATTTACCGCCTCATACTTGCGATTATTCTCCCTGTAGATGTCATCTCCCTTAAGGTACATTAGTTGCTCCTCCAAGTATTGGAGTCGCTTTTCAGCTTTAGTAGGACCTAGTGGAGGGTTGGCTTCTTCTTATCCAACAAAGGGTGGAATGTCATCATGCATGCTCGCGTTAGGAGCTTTATTCTCTGCAAGAGGAAGCCTAGTTTCTACAGCAACAATTCGGCCTTCAATAGCTGTAACACCCTCGCATACCAGGATGCCTTACCAAGGACCATCCCAGTGTATGAAGGTATTACCATCTTGATCATCCGAGGTAGTAGATCAAATAGACAATAAAAGAACATTTATAATATATATTACTTTAATTCTTTACAACCGAAATATAAAACGGGTACAAGTGATAACTATGACTACTATAAAGCTCATGCGTCAGAACATCTATGCCGGTAGCGTGGTGACTCGATTCCCTCCATGCCCAACAGCAGCAACTCAACTGCACCTGCTAAGCAAACTGCTCACCATACCCGAATGGATCACCGCAGTTTTGAAAACACAACACGGGGTAAGTTACTGATCAATTAAAGTAAGACAAGCGTATAAAGCAACCAGCTGGTCATCCTCCATCTTCGGTCTCCCGATCTCACACAGTAACCGACTACACACCGAAGTATGTAGCCCTGCCAGATTACCCATCGCAACAGGTAATCCTTGCCGCCAGTGGGGGACCGCAGCCAATCCCCACCTAAACCCCGCTCATCAACGAGCAATAACCTTGTCCCTTAATGTGCACATCCCCTCTCATGGCGGGTTCCACGGAGGGCGAACTAGGGTGTGAAGCCACTCCCGCAAGTGACTCCACCATAAACATCACAACACTATCACAAGCACCACACAACTACCACACCAACACTCTGATGATGATCAGCAGACAACAATCATACACAGTACAACAATATATCTCAAATCAATTAAACAGGAACTAAGTAGGGAAACCCTACCTTATCGCCAATCATGAAAGTGTGTCGATAAACTGCCAAGTAAGACTCCAAAATGTACCCTACAACGATAACCACATCCTATTATACGACTACCCCAAACAATCTACTGAAAAGGACAACCAAACAGCAACTTACCTAGTGACGCGGACCAACGGTGACACAGACGACGACCAAGAAAGCATCCTTCCTACGCAAACCCCGTTCCCTTCCATGGTTAAGGTCTAGGCTAAATGAGGGTGTATGGAGATATGGGTGATAGGTGAGAGAAAGGTAGACTAGGGTTAGAAAAAGAGGAACTGTCGAAAGTGAAAAATGAAATGAAACTTGCGAACTTGTGTTTTTATATCAACGCGTCAACAACAGCCATACTCGGTCAAGTACTCACATAGTCGGCCGAGTAAGCTCTACTCGGTCGAGTATTGACACTACTCGACCGAGTAGTCCCTACTAGGTCGAGTAAACACTCTCATAAGGCACTTATCCTCACCTAGCCTCTCACCTATCCCCTCCTAAGGTCTTTCCCGGTCAAAGGGTCGGTCAAAAGAGTCCTTAAGCATCGTGGGTATTACAGTCTTCCCCCCTTAAAAGATACTTCGTCCCCGAAGTTCAACCCATACATCT
The DNA here is from genome assembly GCF_048544455.1 of Silene latifolia. Lineage (NCBI taxonomy): Eukaryota > Viridiplantae > Streptophyta > Magnoliopsida > Caryophyllales > Caryophyllaceae > Silene > Silene latifolia. Next base: position 98,235,255 of record NC_133538.1, read on the forward strand.
CAACGGCGAGGTTAGCCACCTAAGTGACGATCAATATAACCCAACGACGTACCCAATCGCGACCATCACAAGACAATATAAATGCACTACTACAAAACACCCATTGCACAAGACTGCGACTACTCCAACACTCACGACCAAATTATCCAGATATAGCATCCAAATCGAGTTCTCATATCGATTACCATAATTAAGTTCATGACAACACAGCCGGAAAGATGAACATAGAAAGAAGACATATATGGAAAGAAGACTAGACACCAAAGAACTTTTTATTAACTTTTGTTTATATGTACTTTTGTATCGCGATCGCGATATGTTATCTACCCTTCCAAAAAGGAATTTCGTCCTCGAAGTTCATTACACCCAATAACATCAACTAACCAAACCAGACAACCAATATAAGGCATATATTTGATGCACGGCCACACACACACCTACACTCATAATGGACAATTCACTTACGAATATTAAGCAATGAAAAGATGCACATATCCTACTCAAAGAACTACACGAGAATAAAACACCATGGTACTACTGTCACCTAAACCACAATCACGCTACGTATTACCGTTTCCGCCATGCCTGAAACTCGTCCATAAGTTGTATTTAGAAGTACAAGGTACCTTATACCGGGGTGTGAGGATAATTGCAAGATAACTTAGTACGCCCAAGACTAAAGGAAAAAACGTATGAAACTAAAACGATTTGCAACACCATAAAACGCAATACCTTGATACTCGGCCGAGTATATGAGTGTACTCGACCGAGTAGGCGCTACTCGGTCGAGTATGTTGTATACTCGGTCGAGTCTTCATGGGCAGAGAGCGATTTCAACAATTTGAGCAAAATTCGCCCACAAACTAACCTGCAACAAATTATGATTGCCATTCACAGCAGCATGTCCATGTCTACCAAATCACAAACATAGTATTTGAAAACAAGTAACGGCCTAAGGCCATATACAGTCATCCAAATGAAAAGAGTACGACAAAACGAAATATCCATTAACAAACTGAAAACAAGTCTAGAAATACAAGAAAATCACTCATAAGGACCCTCCTCTATCTCATCACCACCACCAGTCCCAGATGTGCCAGCTCCAGATGTACGTGCTCCCTAAAAACCTTCAGCCGAGTAGCCGCCTCCACCTAGGTGACTGCCGTAGTTGGCTCCCCACGGACCCGCGAGGCAGCCAAACTCGGTCTCCTCTGGTGGCCTCCAAAATCCGAGGTCGACTCCGTAACTGTGGAAGACACTTGTGTCTACTCTGGGTCCTCTCCACCAGACGGGTTGTGCTAGCTCGGTCCCTATACCCTGATTATGGGCCATCTTATGCATGTTGCAGAGCACCAAGGTGGTGGAGATCCGCTCAGTCAAGCCACTCACCTGCATCCTGGGATCATGCACTGTGGGGTAGGGCAAGTACTGCTATGGGTAGAAGCTCGGCATGGAGTAAGAGGGCTCAGTGTCAACCGGGTCCACCCTAGGCTATCTAACTCTACGGCGCTCACGAGGTGGGGGAGGAGCCTGTTGTCCCTCCGATGCCACTAAAGGCTCAAGTAAGTCCAGGAGAATGGTGGGGTCGATCAAATAATACTGAGGTCCTGGTCTAGGTACCCCACCCACGGGCTCCCACTCAGCTAAGTGGTCAACCACAGGGAGGCGCGCGGGGTCAGGAAGTATCATCCATAAGGATCCCCTCACTCTCCAGGCCTAAGACCCATTATCCATCTTCCGCAACCACCTGTTGTTACACCAATATTTGGCTTTCATGGTCGGTACGGCCTCAAATAGCTCGTCCTTCGATGGAGTTGGAGCCTCAAAGTCAGCCAGGCGCTGGTCTAAACGGGTCACTATGGCCTCGCAAGCGATGTGACGGTTCGGGGACCGTGCCATATGATCCAAGCTAGCACAAACCACCCGCGGAGCGCTATAGTAAAAGGGCTTCCTACGGTGCAGGTTCAGGTAAGACATCAACAACATAACCTCATGGGAATTAAGTTTGCTCACATTATCTGTCGAATACAATAGACAGGTCATCATCCAAAGGAACATACAGAGGGACACGTGCTAAATATCATTAATCATCATAGCACTAGCACTAGGACCTGGTCGGCCAGTCAAGTAAGGAAGATAAAGAGGTGCACCACTATTCTTAACTACATCACTAAGATATCCCGTCCCCTCTACCTCTAGGCTCAGGTGGCCAGCAAACTCATCCAGGGTCAACTCGTGGTCCTCATTCATGAGGCGAAAAGAGACCGTCTTCTCCTTCGCATCATAAACAAATAAGCTCATAAATTCCAAGGTCAAATGAGGGTAGGACTTCTTTCTCAGGTGATACGACCTCTCCATTCCCAAGGTCTGAAATATATGAACTATATTTTCTTTAACCCCCAAAGTCTCCAATATCTCAGGGTTCACACACCTAGTAGGTCGGAAGGGACGACTCATCAAAGCTACAAATGCCTTACGTTGCTTGAAGGTGGAAAAGATTACCGATGGATGTTCTTCCACCGGAGGAACAACGGGTTCCTGACTAGATTGACCCGTTTCAAACTGGACATTGGCACGAATTCGCTTGTTGGCTGGGGCTCTTGTTTTCGGCATGCTGCAAAAAGATAGGCTTTAACAAGGATATTCTAACCAGAAAATTGTCATGGATGGACTGTTTTTGGGAATGTATACAATTTTAAAACGTACTTTTAAGAAGAAATTTTCCCACAAAACACAAGGTATTTTAATCAGAAGAGTCATTTTTATCATCAAGAAACTTGAAAAAGTATCTTAAAACAATAAAAAGGGCCAAAAATTCAACTTAGGCAAAACCCTAGAAAATCTTGTATCACACAAGTGGCGATTTAAATCATGAAATTGTGTTTGTGACGGCATAGACGATGTTTATAAGCAACTAAACTCAAATTATCAGAGGAAGAACACCAATTTCAGTTTACAGATGATAGGGATTCGGAGTTTGAGCAAATGTATACCATAAATTAAGAACACAAGAAAGAAATTGTTTAAAACATTACCTTGATTGAGGTTTTGAGCAATAAATATGAAAAATCCACAAGAAATTACAAATAGAACACCCAAGGACTTTGAGAGAGAAAGGTTTGGAAGTTTTTTGATAGTGAAAAGATGAAGTGTGAGGCGGAATTAAGAAGAAAGAAGGAATTATAGGGTTTTTAGAACAACCCGGCTGAGTCACGATAAAACCGTACTCGGTTGAGTATTGGGCTTACTCGACCGAGTATGGGCTACTCGGTCGAGTATTCAGTTTGCTCGGTCGAGTATCCAGAGATCAGTAGCAAATCTAAATTTGACTTACCGGGTACTCGGTCGAGTGTTACTATACTCGGCCGAGTGTGGCCTACTCGGTCGAGTATTATTTATACTCGGTCGAGTTTCATAGAACAGAAACGAAATTTCGGAATTATTGATCCTGGAAAACAAATAACAACGTTCGGAGTTCCGTATAATCGGGCTCGTCACCGTTAGAACTTAACTCTACCACATAAACACGTATCACACACGATATATACATATAACCATTGCTAAATCAGTTGACGAACTACCTACGTTCCTCATACCAATTACAGCAAACAGTTACGGCACGATCCATACACACTACTATGACTAGCGACACAACGTGCGAAGATCAGTCTATAACGCTACAACATCACACCTCATGGCGCATTTCTACACCGTTTACCATACCGTTAACCTGTATGCATATAGTCACTCTATACTCACGCTACTATAAACATTCATCTAACAGTAAACCATCATATGACACAACAATTAATCAAGTAAACTATTCGACTTAGTCATGCCACAACACAAAGGAATTTAGTAATTATCATCACCATTACATGTAAGACTCACATTATTACAAGAATTACGGCTAACAATCACACATGATAAGCACTCTTCATGCAACTACTCTTACTAACTACCCTTTCCCTGTGGCTTGCTTAAGCACGATTGGGCCATGATTTTAAAATGAGGGCGCCTAGTCACCCAAAATCTAGCATCAGCTGGGGATCCCAACGCACAAACACCAGGTTCATTTTAATTGACACCCTATGTTTATTGGTTCAAGTTCCAAAATCGTCGGCTCTGATACCATTTGTAACAACCCGACCCACCACAGTCGTAACACAACCCAATAAGATGGGATATGTACCTTTGGGCCCATTACTTGTCCTCACTTAAGCCCAAAAGTACAAGGACTTGTTACTAAGTGGTGGATGGAATCCCTTATAAACATATCAAACCTCCTCAATTCCCTGATGTGGGACAACCTTACTCTTAATAACTTGGGGTGTTACAATCACTCCCACTTAAAGAACACAACGTCCTCGTTGTGCCTCCAACTTGACCGCAGCCAAAACCAAAATCCTCCCCCGCTAGATGTGTGACCAGGTATTCCCAACCACGGGCTCACCACACGATCGCAGGGTCTCTCTGATACCACTTTGTAACACCCTTACACACCAAGATGCCTTACCAAGGACCATCCCAGTGTATGAAAGTGTTACCATCTCGGTCATCCGAGGTAGTAGATCAAATAGACAATAAAAGAACATTTATAATATATATTACTTTAATTCTTTACAACCGCAATACAAAACGGGTACAAGTGATAACTATGACTACTATAAAGCTCATACGTCAGAACATCTATGCCGGTAGTGTGGTGACTCGATTCCCTCCATGCCCAATAGCAGCAACCCAACTGCACCTGCTAAGCCAACTGCTCACCATCCCCAAATGGATCACCGCAGTTTTGAAAACACTAACACGGGATCAGTTACTAATCAATTAAAGTAAGACAAGCATATAAAGCAACCAGCTGATCATCCTCCATCTCCGGTCTCCAGATCTCACACAGTAACTGACTACATACCGAAGTATGTAGCCCTGCCAGATTACCCATCGCAACAGGTAATCCTCGCTGCCAGTGGGGGACCGCAACCAATCCCTCCCTAAACCCCACTCATCAACGAGCGATAACCCTGTCCCTTAATGTGCACTTCCCCTCTCGTGGCGGGTTCCACGGAGAGCGAACTAGGGTGTGAAGCCACTCCCGCAAGTGACTCCACCACAAACATCAGAACACCATCACAACCACCACACCACTACCACACCAACACTCCGGTGATGATCAGCAGACAACAATCATACACAGTACAACAATATATCTCAAATCAATTAAACAGGAACTGAGTAAGGAAACCCTACCTTATCGCCAATCATGGAAGTGTATCCATAAACTGCCAAGCAAGACTCCGAGACGCACCCTACAACTATAACCACATCCTATTATACGACTACCCCAAACAATCTACTGAAAAGCACAACCAAACAGCAACTTACCTAGTGACGCGGACTAACGGTGACACGGACGACGACCAAGCAAGCATCCTTCCTACGCAAACCCCGATCCCATCCATGGTTGGGGTCTAGGCTAAATGAGGGTACATGGAGATATGGGTTATAGGTGAGAGAAAGGTAGACTAGGGTTAGAGAAAGAGTAACTGTCGAAAGTGAAAAATAAAATGAAACTTGCGAACTTGCGTTTTTATATCAACGCGTCAACAGCAGCCATACTCGGTCGAGTACTCACATACTCGGCCGAGTAAGCTCTACTCGGTCGAGTATTCACACTACTCGACCGAGTAGTCCCTACTAGGTCGAGTAAACACTCTCATAAGGCACTTATCCTCACCTAGCCTCTCACCTATCCCCTCCTAAAGTCTTTCCCAGATAAAGGATCGGTCAAAAGAGTCCTTAAACATCGTGAGTATTACATTAGCATTGAGGCTAGCATAGGCTTGGTCTTGGCTTGTTTGGAGACGAACGAGCACAGCTAGGATTAGATCATTACCATTTTGGGGTTGTCCATTAACACTTGCGTGACTAGTTCCAGGCATCTTTGAAACTGGATAAGAGATCGATGACGAATCAAAACACGATCGACCATTTTAGAACACTTACTCGAAAAAGACTCAACTTCTGAAGTGGGAGTGTGCCACTATGTTAAGTGAGGTTTGAAAATGACAAAGTTTTGAAATGTTTGTCCCAAACAACTGTAGTGTAGTTGTAGGAGTGTTGACTTGAAGTGAGGTTTTTTGAAATGGGTTTTGAGGCTCGAATTTTGACTGGACATTTGGACAGAGTTTCGACTCATTTTGCACCATTTTAAGCCATCTTTGGAAATGTTTACATTTTGAAAAGGATTTTTATAATTTTACAAAATTTTATCATGGTTTTGTTTACAAAATGGTGATCACGTATGATACAAGCATTCATACAGGCATTATAACGGTATACTGAGTGCATTCATAAGGGTTTTGGCTTAAAAGGTGGGTTGCCATACCAAGCAATCAGACCCTAGTATGTGGAGAGGTCCCTGCCAAACATGAGTAAGGTCGGTTCCTAGTCCATTTCCTCGAGTAGTGAAAGCCCTTGATACAAACATGAGTATGCACCACGGTATGGTTGACGTCAATCGCTATCTATCCTTAGGCTCAGATAACAATTTGGACCATCCAGACGGGACAATTGGTCGAACGGGTTGGGTTGGGCCTAACAAGGCCAAATAAGACGACCTAAGAAGGTCGAGTAATGAAAACCGACAACTGTCTCATATAAACTATTCTCTAACCTTGTTCAAGTTTCACCCTGGGTAACACGTAAGTGTATTTTCCCCAGCGGAGTCACCAAACTGTGGACACGGGGGCCACGAGGGCGCTTGGGACAACCGTTTGCATTTTGTTGAGTCGCCACCAATTTTTATGGAAAATTGGAACCTTCGAATACCTCGTGTCATGCCAAGACACAAAGTAATGACATAGACACCAAGAACTCGTTATCCTTAGCATTCTATTTCTAGAATGACTCTCGTGGATGCCAATGAACACGGATGTTCCCAGATCTGGAGTAAGGGGTGAGGGTACGTATTAGTCAGCTCTTTAATCGAACACCTAATCCCGCCTGCCTCGATAGCGGCCTCTACTAATGATTAGGGAAATCGTTCATATTTGATATGTTGTCGATTATATGCATGCAATGCAACATCCAACGTTTTAATCCTAACATGTGAATTAAACTAAGTCGCTGAACAAATAGTTAGCACATATTAATGTCGAATTATGGTTTAGAATTAATTACATGTGAATACAAATAAATAAATCATGCATAATTAAATACAATAAATAAATAAGCGATAATTAAAATTACAATAAATTACAATGAATACAATTGATTTACGTCAAAAATATACTTAAGACGGACGATTTGAGGAAAATAAAGGAAAATAAAATAAGGTTAGAAAATATGGACAGATTAGGGGTGATATTACGGTTAATAGTCAATTAATTACGTAATTAAAGATTAAGTCAAAGCCACAACGGAAATTCAGGGACAGAACTTATCCCGGAACAGGCGCTGCACTGTTGCATCTATTGGAAGAGGCGCAGCTTTCACTACAACTGTTCCTGAGGTGAGTTCTGGCTGTGAAGTCAGAACTGTGAGTTCTGGCTGTGAAGTCAGAACTGCGAGTTCGTTAATGTTCGTTGTTAGGTTTAAGGATTGATTATCGATATTTGACTCGAGTGAAAGTGATTTAACATATTAATTACATATGAAGCCGTCATAAAAGCGATAAACACGAATTAAAACGAAATAAGAATGAATTAAAATGAGTTATGACTAAATAGATTTAATTACGAAAGACGGAAACGAACTTGAAAGACGTGATAAACTGGAAATAAACAATGAAAACATGTACAAAGGACGAATTCCAGAAACTTGATAAGAAGAAATCGAGTCTCTAAAATCCGGGTTTGATTTAATGACGAAATCCCGCAAATATTGATTATAAGCGATTTAAGTCGGAATAAAACGTGACAATTATTAAGAATGTATTAAAATTTATTATCTACAAAGAAAAGAAAGAAAAATAAGAAAAGAAAACAAAAGAACGAAATCAACAAAAAAACCGAGGAAGAAGAAGAAGAGCAGAAATAGCGGCATCCCCTTGAAGACGCGCAGCAGATGCTGCGACTCTTCAAAGAGGCACAACTTTTGCTGCATTTCTTCTCGACATCTGGTTAATGCTAATTCGTAAAAACGGTTTAATAATAGGGTTTTAGAAGTCGATTTTAAGCATACTTTTGACGTGAATCTTATAATAATTGGTACAAAAATAAAAATACAATAAAAAAAAAGATGGGATTTACACCCTCAGACTTACATATTTGACGAAACGAGATTAACTAAGTTACGTTTAGTGATTGCTAGACTCGAATGTATGTACAAAAGTGCCCTCGTTAGAGAATTTAGATTAAGTTGATTGATGTGTAGTGGTCAAATTGGTCGGTCATGCAACGTGACTAGAACTTAGAATTATCTGAGCTTACGTGGTCGATTGATCAAGCACGTAGGCGTCGAAAGCTTAGAGCACGGTCTTAGAATGCAAAGGGAGAAGAGAAGGGCGAACACTCGCGTGAAAAATATGTGGAACGAAGGTATACTAAAAAATCTGAAGAGTTATGGAATGACTCAAACTTTGGAAAAAAATCACGGAAAAATATGAAAATAGGCAGAAACGAGCTGGGGAAGAGGCGCAGCAGCTGCTGCGATCCATTGAAGAGGCGCAGCATCTGCTGCGTCATTTCCTCAGAGGTTTCCTCCTGCGGAAGAAAGAATTACGCGTTTCTTTTAGGGAATTGCGGTGGATCTCTACTTCCTTATTTCGTAAAATAGGATTTATGGGATATTTTTTACCAAAAGATATAAAATTAATTCATGGAATAAATATCCGGAATATTCTAGGACATTCCGACTCGGCATTTTAAACGGTTTCTTAGAAAATGAAGCGGTTTTTGACCCGGACTCCAAATGAACTCTAATTACTGTTAAAACGACCGTCTCGGTGCGTAGATGACGACCAAGGGGTAGACACAAGTATTTGAGCTATCACTTGATGATAAACTTACGAGTTGTCATAAATCGTTTCGCGTATCAAACATGCGGCCCAATCATCACTGGGTGGTTGGCGGGAGGTGTAGAAATGAGGTATCTACAATATTGTGGTCAATTTTATTGCTATTGTTATGGATGTTGGAAGGAAGGTGAAAAAAATGATGAATGAAAAAGTATTTGAAAACAAATGATAAGAAAAATGAAGTTGAAAAGAAAAAAAAGGTCAAAATTTTATATTACTCATATGTTCATCCTATTTATAATTTGAGGAGTATTGTTGTGGTTGTGAGCTAGTTTATGCCTCACTTGGCACTGTGCTTAATTCTTCATGTTGGGTTTATAAGTGGAATATTGTTACTTTTGGTTGTGTTCGGTGCTAGCTTAGCTTTTACCTCCACATATCCAAACTATTTTGCCCCTTCTTACCCAATTGCCTCACCTCACATTTATATGTAAGTCCTCGGCATGTGTTATGGACTTGTCTGGTTGGAGTGTATGTGTACGGTAGCTAGAGACATCTATAATGTTAGATTGCATGCATGCTTTTGTAGGTCGTAGTTAGGTGAGTGATTGTTATCTTTCTATCTTACAAAATTTGTACTCACCTTATGCTCAATTGAGAGATGAGTGACCTGTGAGGGTCCGACATAGATGGTCTTGCAAGGTCGACGGTTTGGTAGTCTTAGGTCATTAGTATAACTCGTTTGCATTTGAATTTTTGTGCAATATAGCTTTAGAATTTGTTCCTTAGAATGGGTGTACTATTGCATTAAATTGGCTTAACGAGTCATTTGTATAGCTAGCTCTGAGTTATATGCCACTTCAATAGTCTCCTTTATGTGTCTTGTGTCTATTGCTTACTTAGGGACAAGCAAGGGTTTGGTTTGGAGAGGTTTGATGCGAGCCTTTTTGGATGTATTTATTTGCGTTTTCGACACGCATTTCTATGAGCTTACTTAACTATTTCGCTTTATTCCCTCTCGTAGTTGCTACTTTGGTAAGTTTCATATCCTTTGCAGGTTCGAGACACATTTATGCATTTATAGGCCAAACCCGTTCTAATGGAGCAAGACGGAAGTCAGGAGGAGTTTAGACGAGCTTAATGGATGAAATTTGGAAGGATTTTGAGCTTTGGTATTAAGTAACTCGCTTTCTCTATCGATCAAATGCTCTTGTCAATCGACAACCTTGCCATCTAACGACAAAGCATCAATGAGTTAGAGGATCAATGAGCTTGTCGTTCAACCTCAATCTAGGTCATTCTACCGTCACCAACAGGACATTCGACATGTGCTCTGTTTTGGTTGGCCGCCCTATATTTCATATTGTTATTCAAACTAACTGCCAGTGTCATCCTAATTTGCTACTCTTGTCGTCCGACTAACCATCATTAAGCATGTCCTACCTTTCTCAAGGTCATCGTCCTACTTGCATCAACATGTCGACATCATTGCAGCCTAAGTCGTGCTACACCAAGCATCAGGTCGAACAACCATGCTCATCCAAGTCGCTTAAGAAGCCTTTACTTCTTCTTTTTGCTCGACACAGAAACCATCGCCTTGGACCTCTTCTTCCCCATGTCGTCCGACCTCTGTTCAGGTCGTACGTGCAATACTACGGTTTTCTATGTTTATGGGTACTCTATCAAGTGGGGCTTACTCTGTCGAGTAAGTGTGTTTTTATACGAAACAGTAGTATGCCTGATGGGTACTCGATCGAGTACGTGTGACACTCGATCGAGTAAGGGGAACTCGATCGAGTACGTCACTTACTCGATGGAGTAAGTTGGTCTTACAGGTTGTTTTAGCCGGGTTTTGTTAGTAATGCGTGATTATTATATAAAGCCTTCCGTCACCTTCTGTGTCACTTTTCACCTTTTCTAAAACCTTTCAAAAAGAAAACAAGTCACGTTGCTCTCTTTCGTCGCGTTGCTATCAAGTCCCAAAGGCTAAGGTTGTCGGATCGTTGTGTTCTTTACGCCGTTGAGTTCGTCGTGTCAAGGGTAAGATCCTTGTATAGTTTTTATATTGTTTTGTTGATTTTGTTTAAAACCCTAATTGGGTAGAATTGGGGGTTTTAGGAGTATTATGTTGATTAGATGGTAATTGTATGAATATGTGATTATAGGAGGAGGTTTCGTAGAGGAGCATTGTTTGGGCTAAAAATAGCACAATAAAGGGGAGGCCCACTTGATAAAATAAAAGGCTATGGGAGGAGTGATAAGGAGGAAGGAAGCCCGTAACTAGAGAAGGGGGGAACGGGCTGGCGTATACGGAAAGAAGACCAGGAGCCCATCAGAGTAGACGTCCAGATTAAGGAAAGAAAAGTCAGGGAGAAGTTAGGGAGAAGTCAGAGAGATCAGGGAGAATTGGGGAAGACGGCCGAATATGGAAAGAGTTCTTATGGAAATTATATTCCCTTTCCATAGTCAAGGTAGGATATGTCTAGGGTTCTCACCCTATAAATAGCCAAGGAAGCAAATCAAGAAGGACATTTAACACATCCACATATTCACACATTGACGTGAAGACCTCAGCATATTCTCATACTCACATATACATCCGCCCAAGGTCTTGCAGGCCTGATACCTTGTGCCAGCAAGATTAGCACTACGTCACTATTGTAATCATCCTCCTATTCAAGTATAGTGCAATATTTGGAAGGGTACCGTCCCTCCCGCGGTTGTTCCCACATTGGGTTTTCCGCGTCACCAAATCTCACGTGTTAATTAATATTTCGCACTTAGTTTCTTTATTTACGTATCAACATACGAACAATCATACGATTAACCAACGAGTAAGACCGCATTGACCCTAAACAACCAATTCGGTAAAAAATACCTAAACAGTTTGGCGCCCACCGTAGGGCATTGTGGTCGTCAAACGTTGATACTCTAAATATACAATGGATAAGCAAGCATCCGACCCCGTGTCAGGGAGCATACAACCATCACCACCACCGCCCTCTACTCAAAATCCAACATCAACAGTGGAAACACAAGCTCCCGGACACACCTCAAGAATCATACCAACAGCAAAAACCTCGCTACCTCCTAGGAATCCTGCTGTCGCGACCCAGGCCAAATCAGGTAAGGGAGCGGCAAGTTCAGGCTTCACCCCGCCACCTAGCCCCACACAAATCTTGCTCACTGGCATAGAAAATCTTCATAAAGCTATGGAAAACATGAGAGAAGACCAGAAGAAAGCTGAAGCTGAAGCAAGAAAGAGAGACAGAGAGCTCTGGGCGCAGATAGACATCCTGAAGCAGCAATCTGCCACCCCAGCGGGCAGGGCAGACGTGGGAAGGTCTCCATTAGTAGATCTGACGCAGGGAGCATCTGGCAGCAGGAATCCACTTCGACAGATACCGACTGAACTGGTAACCAGGTTGGATCTGTCCACAATACCATCAGATGGAAGGATAACCTCGCAAGGGCTGGGATACCTCACGGCTGGTAACTGGCCTGCGGCCAGCTGCATGAAAGCACGAGCAGGTGGCATCCCTGTCAGGAGCCTCGCAACGATCGATCAGACACCTGGAGCAGGATCCGAGTCGAACCAACAAATGAACTGGCAGCAGGGGATAGTCGTTACAACAACTCCTCTAGTAGCTGGAACATATCAGAACCTTCAAGAGCCCGGATCGAGGCGATATTGAATCAATCGGCGGTGGTGACAGACAAACCCTGGACTTAGGCAAAGATAACAAATCGCCAGATTTGGAGTTAAAAGAAATACTGAGTAGGGTCCCAGGGTTGCCACCCCCACTCGAGAAAGCAGCACTAGACAGTTATGCCGACTCACCATTCGTGGACACCATATTCATCACAGACATGCCAAAGGGATTCACAAATCCAAATATGCCCCTCTTCGACGGCGCAGCAGATCCCTTTGATCATATAAGCCAGTACAAGCAGAAGATGATGACAGTAACAACTATAGGGCAAGTCAAGGAGGCTTGCATGTGCAAAGGATTCGGATACACCCTAGTAGGGCCGGCACATTGATGGTTTGTTAGCTTGCCCAACAGGTCGATATCTACATTTGCTGAATTGGTGAATGCGTTTACTCAACAGTTTGCAAGTAGCAGAAAACCACAGAAGCACGCAGGAGATCTGTACAGGATCGTCAAAGGCGCAGAAGAGACCATTGGAGAATACAATACTAGATTCAACAATCAGAAGGCAGCAGTACGAGAGTGCGACATTTCGACAGCAGTAGAAGCCTTCAGAAGAGGCCTCCACCACGACTCCAACCTATACAAGCAGCTAACTATGCATCCCTGCCATAGTTTCGAGGCGGTGCAAGAGAAGGCAGTTGCCGCAATCAGATTGGAGAAAGATACCCTAACCAGAGCCAGCTTACTTAGCACGCCAAGTATTTCTAGTACCTTAGCCGTGGAGAAATCAGGAAGAAAGCAAACCACCAGCAAGAAAGACGAGAGGTACAAACCATATGGAAGGGGAGTCAACAGAATCGAGGAAAATCAGCAACTCCCTACTCTGGCAGAATATGTATTCACTACAGGTATCGGAGGAGTCCTGAAGGCACTTAGGGAGATGGGAGATGGAGTCACGTGGCCCAACCCACCAGTAGGGGAGCAAGCATGGAGAAAGGATAGCAAAAAGAAGTGTGAGTTCCACCGTGATATTGGGCACAACACCAAGGATTGCTACACATTACGAAGAGAGATCAAGCGCCTGTATGAACAAGGAAAGCTGAGCCACCTATTACCACGTGGGGGCAAGCATCAGGATAAGGTAGGCTCCGCCAAGCCTGCAAACCCACCCACATGCACCAAAATCATAAACGTGATAATAGGCGGCTTAGACCTAAGCGGGCTGACATACTCAGCAGCCAAGAGACGTGCTATCGAGACCAAAGGAGACAGGCAAGCAAATTCTTGCAGAATTTCTCACAGCGACTTACCAGTTGTCAGCTTTGATGAAGGAGATACGTACGACGAACGAGAACATCATGACGCACTTATTATCACCTTATCAATGGCCAATTGCACAGTTAAGAAGGTCTTGGTAGATACAGGTAGCTCGGTCAACCTGATCATGTTGAAGACCATAGAGAACATGGGATTCAGCGAGAAGGATCTGCAGAAGAAGACTTGTTTTAGCAGGATTTTCCCTGAAAGGATCCGGCTTGATTATTGAGTAATAAGGGTATCTAGTTCAATAAATTTAGAATAATAGTATGAGTAAATAATAGGAAAGAATTAAGTATAGATAATGTTGTTTGTATTTCTTTGATAAGCTGATCACAAACCCGTGTATACAATTGAATATTCAGGAAAAAGTAAGAGATAAATTGTAAATAATTGATGAATAATTATCTGTCCTTTACAATTGTTAGAACATGCTATTTATAGTTCTTCAGATACTAACGTTGCATTCAACCCCAACGTTTCTTTTGACTGTTGGTGTTGTTGGCTAAAAAATAGGGCACATTCCCTATTAATCCGGTTGACTCGTTCTTCCTCAACAAACTTTGGCTTTTCTCATTTTACACGTTTTGATTCATGGGAATAAGGTTCTCTTGTAGTTGGACTTGGTCTTCCTTGAGAATAGGACGTGAGCATTTGCCTTTATATAACCGTTTTGCTGCTTATCAACTTAATCCAGCCTGCTTAAGTGTCCTGCCAGGCTATTCTGCACTTACCATCGGGTTTTTCCTCTAGGATTTAATAGCTTGCTTATCTTGTGGTACTCTTCATCTGCCAAATAGTAATTAGATTTGTCCGGCCCTGGTTGCCCAAATCAGCCTAATAAGGTCAGGCTAAATTGAAGTCAGACCAGGTTAAATTGGGCCTAACAATTGTCCCTTGACATTTTACCCGTGTTGGATCAGGCCAGGGGTGAGATGTCAATTTACCGGGCTCAACAATAAAAAGAATCACATTTACTCAAGGACTCTTAGACTTCTAGTGACCGTTAATCACTACAACGGCTAATTACATGCTGTCATGCTGACAATTTTGTGTTTTCTAGGGTTTTTGCACCGTTACTCTTCTTCAATAAATACGGTGATTGCGATGAGTTTATTCTTCACCAAAATTCTTCTATCTCTCTTGCTAGATCTTCTCTAAAATTCTTCCCTATTTCCCAGGAATTCTAGTTTGTTACCTGTAATTTCTTACTAAGTAATCATTAATTTACCACAAAGGATATGGGAGCCAAAAAGCGTCCTGCTTCCCAGAAGGTTGCGGCTGAATCTGAACCCACAGACGTCCATGAGGAGGAGGTGGTTGAAATTGATCCCCCTGCTCGTGCTATTGCGTTTAAGTATCAAGATTCTATCTTTTATGCTCTTCAATCTCTAGAATCCTCTTTCCCTGAAGAAAACCTATTGAAAACAAACTATGATGGGATATTAAGGGAGAAAATATTTATCCGTGACTCAGCTGAGGTTTGGATTCCTGAGTTTTGTCCAGTCAGAGCTAACTGGGTGTCACCTGGTTGGTTCTGTATCGATGAATGGGCGTTCAAAGCGGGTTGTAAGTTACCTTTTACTCCTTTAATGATTGACACTATTCGTGCCATGGAGGTATCACCTTTCCAAATCATGCCCATGGTTTGGAAACTTGTTCACTCTATTGAAAATTTATGTGCTAAACATAAACTTGTGATTACTGTCAATGACATCAAGGCAGTATATCATCTGAAAAATCCTTCTACCGGTCGTTTTAATTTGAGAATTAAGTCAAAAATGTCTCCATTAATTACTAACCTGGACTCTGGAGATAATAAAGGCTGGGCTAAAACTTACCTGTTTTTCCGGACTGACAGTCTGGGGTCAGGCCTGTATTATTTGAGATATCCTCCATTGGAGAGTGGTAGGTTTCCTGCATTCTTAATTTATATTTTATATCGTACGCAATTTGAATATTTAAGTTTTACTGTGCACTTTTGGTGATATCTGCAGCTCCTAACTGGAACTCTGATCCTCTTGACGAGGAATCCATTTCAAGGATAGAGGCTTTTCTTGCTATTCCTGAGGAAGAGAAGACTTGGTCTGCTAGTCTGGGCTGGGATTTGTTGCCCCGGTATATGAAACCTAAGCTGAGTATGATCAAAGTACCTAAAGGCAAGCCCAGTTCCACTGCTCTTTCTTGTATGTCTTCTTCATATCTTGGTGTTGATTGTTGTATTTTTGTTACTTCCTTTCTGATACTTATATGTATTTTCTATATATTCAGTATACAGATCTTCTGCTAGGTTGGCCAGTTTTAGTGCAGTCGACTTGAAAGTTGGGGTTGCTAGGATTGCTGAACAGTCCAAGAGCCAGGAGGCTGGTGGGAGTGACAAGACGCTTGATATTTTAGTTTCTAATGTTCAGCCTCCCTAGGAACCACCCAGGCTTGTATCCCCGGAGGTTGTTCAGGCTTCTAAAAGGAGGAGGGTGGCTGTTATTCCTGAAGAGGAAGGGAGAGAGAAAGAGCCTATTCAGGCTCAACCAATTAGAAGTGTCAGGGAAAAGTCTGCTCAGATAGACGATATGGATGCTGCCCGGGCACAGATAAATGATTTCTCTGCTAATATGAGCGGCCAGCTTTGACAGTACTCTTGAATCTTCTACTAAAGTAGTGTCTATTTTGTCTTCTCTTGTGACAAAGGCTGCTGCTCTTGCTTCTCAAGCTAAGGAGGTTAGTTGCAAAGGGTTTTTTTTATTATGTGTTTTTTGTCTTGCCTTGTATTTGGCTAATTGATTTTCTTTTGTCTTTCTGTAGGGATTGCATGCTGGGTTGGCTACTGCTTGTCAGCTCAGAGACGCTCAGGCTAGGATTTCTGGCTTAGAGGAGAAATTGGACAAAGTTAACCGTGAGCTGCACACATCCAGAGGTAATGAGGTAGTGCTTCAATCTCAGCTAGGGTCGGCTAGAGAGGCATTCAGGGCTACTTTGGTTTGTGAGGTGGCTGCAAAAAACGCTGAGAAAGTTGCCAGGCAAGAGCTCGAGGCTGCAAGGGAAGAGTTGGAGACTGTCAAGGAAGAGCTGGCTGCCGAGAAGCAGGCAATGCAGGATCAGCTAAGGAAGAATGAAGAGCTTGGTGCTGAAAAGGAGCTAGTGGAGGCGCGGCTTGCTGATGCTGCTCAGTACTTCTTTGGGAAAGGCCGGGTTGATGCTATGAGGGATCGGGAATCTGACCGGGCTAAGTGGGATCCGGATCGGGATGAGACAGCTCTCGATACCCAGTATCCTGATTTGGCCAATATGGGTCAAGAAGAAGAAGTGGATTCTCCTCCTTCCAAGGAGAAATCTGGTGATCAGGAAATGGTGGATGGTTGTGAGTCGGTTACTGGTTCGAAGCCTGCTTAGATTTGGGTTTTTGCTATTTTTTTGGCCCATCCAGGGGGGATGTTCCTGGAATGAATAATTATTAGGTTTGTGGTAGGGTTGGTGTTTTTTGAGTGAATATTTTGTTTTGGTTTTTGAATAAATATTTGGTCTTTGGTGGTTTCTTTTTGCGTTTTGATAAGGTATATTTGTAGTGTTGGATGTGTACTGGATCTAGCCAGTTATTCGACTGGATCAGGCCAGTTTTTTGCGCTGGATCTGGCCAGTTCTTTATGTCATGGGTGGGGTTATTGCCTGTGTGGAGGGCTTATGTCCCCTGCCTGTCTGGAGGGCTTATGACCCATTTATGTTATACAAGCCAGGAAAATGTTTTCCGGGTTTGTATATTAAATTGAGCTCAATATTTTAAGGCTTGTTTTTGCAACTGAAAGTTGGATATCAGTGGGGTGGCCCCCAATCTTTAAAATTTGTTTTAAGTAAAGTACAGTATGCAAAACAAATATTGAAGATTCTACTTGTTAAAGGGAAATATGAGAATATTGATAAGTACTTGGGCACATAATGGAAGAAATCATATAAGGCATTTATTCATATAATGGCAAATATCATACATTTAGTGTCATATCAGGTCAGGCAGGAAATGGTAAGATAAAGATTATACCTGGACTGGGGGATATATTTTATATGTGAAATAGTTTTAAGTGTGCAATATTCTAAGCTCTTGGGATCATTTCACCGTCCAGGGTTTGTAGCCTATAAGCTCCTTGGCCGACTATTGAGTCAATCAGGTAGGGACTTTCCCAGGTTGGGGCCCATTTGCCAGCGTTCTTCTCTTTTGTGTTTTGAAAAAAATTTCTGAGAACAAGGTCTCCTACCCTGAATACTCTAGCTTTGACAGTCTTGTTGTAGCTCTTTGCAACTCTTTGCTGATATGCTACCATTCTAATGCTGGCTGCATCTCTTAGTTATTCCATCAAGTCCAGGTTATCCTCCATTAGAGGTATATTGCCCGTTATTGTATTCAGGCTGCATCTGGCTGATGGGATGTCGACCTCTGCTGGGATTACTGCTTCGCATCCATAGACCAAGGAGTAGGGGGTTTGGCCTGTGGATGTTTTAGGCGTGGTTCTGTCGGCCCAGAGGACCAAGGGCAGTTCTTCAGCCCATCTATCTTTCCTTCTTTCTAGCTTCTTCTTTAGGCAACTGATTATTACTTTGTTACTAGATTCTGCCTGGCCGTTAGCTTTTGGATATCCTGGTGTGGAGGTTACCAGGTTGATGTTCCATTGAGCACAGAAGGCTGCTATTCTTTTTCCCACGAATTGCGTGCCATTGTCGCATACTATTTCAGAAGGGATGCCAAATCTACATATGATGTTGTGTTTGATGAATGTTATGACATCCTTTTCTTTGACTTGCCTTTATGAATCAACTTCTATCCACTTGGATTAGTAGTCAGGCATTGCTAGCATAAAAACTTTTTACCCAGGTGCTTGAGATAGTTTTCCTACTATATCCATGCCCCACTTCATAAATGGCCAGGGGGCGGATATGGAATGTAGTTCCTCAGATGGCTGGTGAATATAAGGTCCATGAATCTGGCAGGCTTCGCATTTAGAGCTGAATTCCAGGCAATCGGCCCTCAAAGTGGGCCAGAAATAACCTGTTCTGAGTACTTTGCTTGCCATGCTCCTTCCGCCTTTGTGATTTCCACAGTATCCTCCATGGATTTCTGATAGTATCTGCTCAGCTTCTTGTGGTTCCAGGCATCTGAGGTATGGTCTTGCCTGCGACTTCTTAAAAAGAACGTTGTTAATAATAGTATATGAAGCAGCTTTAATTTTGAGTGCCCTAGCATCTTGCTTATTCAGGGGGAGGATTCCCTGTTGGAGCCAATCATAGTAAGGTTTTGTCCATGAATTGGCAATATATATTGGGAAACTTTCACCTTGTTTGTTTATTGCAGGTTCTAATAAATGTACGATGGGGATTTTATCAAAATCAGTGGGGCTGAAGTTGGATCCCAGGCCGGCTAGGGCATCGGCCTGGGTATTCAAGTCCCTTGGTATTTGATCAATGTTAAAATTTCGAAATTTCCTTTTTAAATTTTGGACAACTTCCAAATAAAGCATCATTTTTTAGTCTTTTGCAGTATATACTCCATTTACTTGGTTTGAAATAAGAAGGGAATCAATACGTACCTTTAGGTTTTGTACACCAAGGTCAATACATACCTTTAATCCAGCTATTAGGGCTTCATATTCTGCCTCATTCTTGGTAGCTTCGAATGCACAGCTTATAGCTTGTACTATGTGACACCCTCATTCATTGCGGAAAAGTAAACACATAATTCTAGATAAAAACTGCATGGATATGTTTGTAATAAGTTCATTTGGGTAAAAAAACCTGTAATTTTTAAAACCTGAACCTGTTATAAAAATATCCAAATGGGAAGGTGTCAAACATGAAAGGTCTAAAATAAATCTCATAAATAAAACATCGCTAAAGTCGCGAAACAAAGTTATACAACCCAAATATGAAAAAGGGAGACATATGTCCCAAAAAAGTATATGACATAAAAAGTGTTTAAGGGTCACAATAAAATAAAGCCAATCTAGGTCCCAAGGTTACTTTGCTCGCTAGCTCGTCCATGTACCCCATATAAGCATCACCATACCTGTCGATCACATTTTATACAAATACGAAAGCCACAGTCAGTGGGGAGTAACTCCGAGTTCTCCCAGCCATGAAATGTCATAATTAATATAACATGTAAACATAAAAATATGAATATGAATAACACATAGCCTTAGCATATAGAGGCTAGACAATCGTGCTTATCATGTGAACAACAATATAACAACACATAGTCCTAGCATGTGAATACTAGACCGACTCATACTACACTATCATGTGAATCACATAACATCCGGGAATCCAAACTCTATCAACCATAACCGGCTTGCATCTCACCTTCTATGATTCATAGAATCATCAAACAAGAAAGGACAATATATCTAGAGACAGGCATAAGTTCTTAGTACAGTCAATAGTCACTCTATAACTCGACATGCGGAAACCTGCGCACACCTAGCGACATGCGGAAAACTACCGCATCCAAGACCCATGATAACAACACATGAGTACCCCTAAGGAGTCCACCAAAGGGTTGGCTAGTACTTAAGCTGACCATATACTTCTAAGAGTACGTCAGGAGGTCATACCCTAACTTGGATATAAACCTACCAAGCTAAGACACAAAGGCTATTAAGCGGTGAACATACACTCGTGAAAGATTATAAGGGCCTATCTATAACGATGGTCTAAGATACCAACACCAAACAAGACAAGTAGGACACCCACTTAATCATAAGAGGGGCAAAGAGTCCAAACTTGCACACACAAATGATCATACACACCCTAGCATATGAAAGGCTACGCAAGAGCATATTCAGCTGACAATCCAACAATATCTCCAATATCAATAATAATCCAAATTCCAGCTAACCAACAGTACCATAATCCATGAGAACAAGCTAAAATGGCAAAGAGGCAACAAGACTCAAGTATAAGGCAACCAATTCATCCAACAACCAACATGTGAAAGGACAATCATACTCAAAGACAAATCCTCGACCCTAGTCCCGCGACGGGTCATCGGTCAAATCGAGGCTGACCGGTTTAAACCTAGCTTGACCAAACTCATTTAGACAAATTGGCCCAGCTCAGAGTCTTGGCCTACTTTGGCCCAAATCACAAAATTCATCACAATATCATTCTCATGCCATTTCCAATTTCTATCATGTGAAAAACTATCAACATAAGGAAATATATTCCAACTTACAACATATCCAATTCAATTAAATTCTCGCATAATAATGATTACTCACATGCCAAAAATACCAAAATACATAAATACGCAAACAAAAGACCTAAAACATCAAACAATAGACCCAAGACCCGACCCAAAGTGACGGGTCAAAGTCCGGGCCGGACCCACCGGGCCTACCGGGTCATGTCGCGCCCTTTACGGGTTGTTTTGGGCGGTTTTTCCGCCCCTTTTCTCTTTTTCCTACCAAAATCCGTTTCACGCTCAATTTAATACCGTCTCAAGCAACAATCAACAATAACCATTTCGTTTCAATACCCAAGTATATGAAATAACCACAAATTAGTAAGCTTTAAAAACACAAGTCATGGGAAAAACGAAACTAACGCATTATTAATCACTTAAACACTTAACAAACAACAAATACAACATCTATGTGACATTAAATCGTCGAGTAACTCGGAATAGTTACCTTAAGCTAGCAAAGAGACAAGTAATAACTTGAGAAAGCTTCTAAAACCCAAAATTACTCTTCATCTTCAACCACATATGAATCACCTAACTCATCTTCAAATTCTTCACCTATAAGAACAACAAAAACACAATTATTAAGCTTAAATTCGAAACCCTAAAAAGATGAGCCTTAAAACAAAATTGGGGGAAATGAAAATAAAGCTTACTAGGAGATGAGGATTGAAGAGAGGATTCCAAATATATAAGTTTTATGCAAATTGGTGGAGAAATGAAGGATTTATGGTGGTTTTAGGGATTGTAAGAAGGTTATTTTGAGAGGAAATTGGTGTTTGATGAAAGGAAGAGAGAGAGTGAATTATGGAGGAAATGAATATTGAAAGAGGAGGCATATGGAGGGAGATGGCCGGTCACATGGCATGGGAAGGCTGGGTCAATTGTTTACGTTTTAGGTTTGCGTCGACGATAATTAGAAATATTCGTCGAACGCGATTTCCGAGAATATTAAAGTTCTTAAACACGATTTTACTAAAAGATTAAGTACTCATTTGCCCAATATCCAAACTCGTTTACCCAACGACCGTAAGAAATGGGAAAATCCCAATATTACGACTTTTATCAGAAATCTATTTTATCAAAGTAAAAGGTTTAAATATAGTTTAAATTACTTTTAAACATTTCTAAACTATCAAAAATAATTTCATTTCTTCAAAATAAAATAAGATTATACTTTATCAAATAAATTTTATTTCAAATAAATTAATATTAAATTAAAATAGATTAAAATATTACTTTTAAAATATAATAAAGGTCTTCAAATTTACGGGGTGTTACAATCATCCCTCCTTTTAAGAAGTTTCGTCCCCGAAACTTAAAGAAGGAACATTGTATATATGTAGGTCTATCTCTTTAAAATAAAGTAAACAAAATCTTCAAAGTGTGAACGTATGAAATATAAGTGTCTTTTCAATGGAACGGAATATCCTCGTCGGTCGTTCAAGAACATCAACGTTGCAAATCAAAGACATAAAAATATATATTTTTACACCAACAAATGAGAAAACCAATTATCGGACGTCTCCAATAACGAGCTTTACCACTCATTGACGTTAAAACCAGTGAAAAACATTAAAACATTTTCAAAAATCTTTAGTTCGAAACTCTATAATAAGGATAATAACCCCACTAACTATGACCAAACTCTAACTACGACTTTTAAACAACTAAGCAAGGACTACTAACGCGGAGAGTATTTAAGAGAAGGAGAGGAACACTCGAAAGGATAGCTAAAGCTCACAAGAATTAGATAAAGGAAAGAGAATTACCTCACGAGAAAAGTTCGGGATATTTAGCTAACATAGAAGATTCAGGCTCCCAAGTTTCTTCTTCGACATTTCCACAATGCCAAAGGATATGAACTAGGGGCACAACTTTGTTTCTAAGTTGCTTGTTTGCTCTTTCGAGGATTCGGATTGGCCTTTCTTCCAAAGTCAAGTTAGGTTCCAAATCTGGGATTTCTTCTTGAATAACATGGCTCGGATCACTAATGTATTTCCTCAACTGAGATACATGGAAGACATTATGAACCTTGCTCAAATTCGGGGGCAACTCTAAACGGTAAGCAACGGGAACAATCTTCTCAAGCACACGGAAAGGTCCAATGTATTTGGGACTCCGCTTTCCTTTTACACCAAACTGTTTCACCCCTTTCATAGGTGATACCTTAAGGAACACTCGATCATCAACCTCAAAGGCAAGTGGTCGACGACGAACATCGACATAAGATTTCTGTCGGTCTTGAGCGGTTTTCATATGCTCTCGAATGATCTAAACCTGATTGATGGTCTCAGTCACCAAATCGGGTCCCAACACATGAGCATCTTGGACTTGATCCCAACAGACCGGACTACGGCACTTCCTACCATACAAAGCTTTATAAGGTGACATCTTGATAGAAGTATGATAGCTATTGTTGTAGGAGAATTCAACAAGAGGTAAGGACTTCTCCCAAGAAGTGTGGAAGTCTAAAGCACAAGCACGGAGGAGGTCCTCTAAAGTATGGATAGTCCTCTCAGTCTGTCCATCTGTAGCGGCATGAAAAGTGGTACTCATCAGTAGCTTACTACCCATGGCTTCTTGCAAAGCAGTCCAGAAACGGGAACAGAATCTCGGATCACGATCTGAAACTATATCCTTAGGCACTCCATGGTAGCGTACTATCTCCTTCACGTAGGCACCCGCTAGGACATCTAATCTCCATGTCTCCTTGATAGGTATAAACCTAGCACATTTGGTCAATCGATCTACAACCACCCAAACCGCATCTTTTTCGCTAGCAGTCTTAGGTAAAGCCATCACAAAGTCCATGGAGATGGACTCCCATTTCCAAAGGGGAACATCCAAAGGTTGTATCAAACCCCCGGGTTTCTGATGCTCAATCTTCACTTTCTGACAGGTAAGGTACTTGCTAACATACTCTAGGACATCAATCTTCATCCTAGGCCACCAAAACTGTAATCTCAAGTCTTTATACATCTTGTCACCACCAGGATGAATAGAGTAAGAAGAAAGGTGAGCTTCATCAAGGATCTTCTTCCTCAACTCAGCTACTCTCAGAACATACATCCTACCTTGGTAACGAAGGTATCCATCACTATCCACCAAACAATCCTTAGCTTGCCCAAGTTGGATTTTTGCTTGAATGGACTTGAAAGTAGCATCCTCACGTAGGCAAGTACGGATCTCACGGTAAAAGTCGGTTTCTGCACTCAAGGCACTAAGATAGTCAAAGCCCTTCCCAACAAGGCTTATCCCTAACTTTTGAAATTCCGTGGTAAGTTCATTAGGTAACATACGGATAGTGCTCACAGAGTGACTAGTCTTCCTACTCAAAGCATCGGCCACCACATTTGCTTTCCCTTCATGATAAATCAACTCGGCATCATAATCATTCACCAACTCTAGCCATCTTCTTTGCCTCATATTCAATTCTTTCTGGGTAAAGATACACCTCAAACTCTTATGATCGGTATAAATGCGGCAATGAACTCCAATAAGGTAATGCCTCCATGTCTTCAAGGCATGTACCACGGCGGCTAATTCAAGATCATGAGTCGGATAGTTCACCTCGCGAACCCTCACTTGTCGAGAAGCATAAGCAATAACCCTTCGGTTTTGCATCAAGACACAACCTAGGCCATGCTTTGAAGCATCACAATAAACATCGTAGTCCACACCATCCTCAGGTAAGGTCAACACCGGAGCGGTAGTCAACCTAGTCTTCAACTCTAAGAAGGCATTCTCACACTCATCGGTCCATACATACTTAGACTCCTTCTTCAACAATTGAGTCATTGGTCTAGCTAACTTAGAGAAATCTTTCACGAATCGACGGTAATAACCCGCCAAACCGAAAAAGCTTCGAATCTCAGTCACATTTTTTGGACTCTTCCAATCAACAACGGCCTCAATCTTAGAAGGATCTACCATAACACCATCTTTGGATATGACATGTCCAAGAAAAGTTACTTGATGCAACCAAAATTCACATTTCGAGAACTTAGCATACCACTTTTGACGATGTATAATGTCTAAGATGATACGGAGTTGTAGGGCATGTTCTTCATCATTCTTTGAGAAAATCAAGATATCATCAATGAACACCACCACATACTTATCGAGGTACTCACTAAAGGTACGATTCATTTGATCCATGAAGATAGCCGGAGCATTAGTCAATCCGAAAGGCATCACTTTAAATTCAAAATGACCATATCTCGTGCTGAAAGCAGCCTTAGGAAAATCGGACTCACGCACCGGAATTTGATGATAAGCCGATCGGAGGTCAATCTTGGAAAAAGTTGAAGTACCACTTAATTGGTCAAAGAGATCATCAATTCGTGGAAGAGGATACTTGTTCTTGATTGTCACATGATTGAGTTCAAGATAATCTTTTGATCTCGACATTCAAATCGAGCATGAAAGGTAGATAACCAATCCATACCAAAAATAAAATCAAACTCCTCAAGTGGAAATAGAAGGAGATTAGCCGGGAAAATAGATCCCGCTATCGATATAGGGACATCCGAATAAAAATAAGAACAAGAGAAGATGTCGCCGGAGAGTAAAGATATTGATGTACTATCTCCAAGTGAAGGTTCAAGAGGTAACTTGTCGGAGAATTTCATCGATATAAATGACAAGGAAGCACCGGTATCAAATAAAACCAAACAAGGGACATCAAATATTAAGAACGTACCGACTATGTCAGGTGTGCCACACCTCAAAGACGGTTCATCACAAAGATGCGACCTCTCGGCCTCTCAGGAACAGCAGGAGTAGTAGTAGTCTTCTTCTCAGGACACTCATTAGCCTTGTGTCCAGGCTTGTTGCAGGAGAAACACACAATTTGCTTATCAAAGCAACCAATTCCGGGATGCAAAGGCTTCTTACAAGGATAGCACATACAACCCTTAGGATTTTTGTCGTTGCTAAGAGATAGAACACGAGCACCTTGATTTGCTTTTCCACTCGGAACAAACCTCTTCTTGTTAGGATAAGAGGGGGAATAAGCGGGCACAAAGGGTCTAGAAGGAGCAACATAAGGCCTGGAAGTGGAGTAGAGTGGCCTCTTGCCAAGGGAAGTACGAGAAGCATGAGCCTCTTCATCAATAGCCCGAATAGAGCTCTCGGCCCATAATGCATCATCATAGATTGAGACAAAGGAAGTAGAATCCCTACGGATCAAGCTCTTAAGCTTTAGAGTAAGCTTGTCAAGGTAAAAGAAAGCCTTTTCTTCTTCATTTTTGACAAGTCTAGAAGCATAGTGAGCAAGTTCATTGAACTTGTCGGTAAAGGCTTGGACATAAAGACTTCCTTGCTTCAAATTCATAAACTCTTTAAGCCTTTGTTGTTTCAGCTCTTTTGGATAGAACCTAGCCTCAACTAGATCCTTAAAGTGATCCCAACCAAAACCAGGCTCAAGAGTGGAAGTAGGACTAGTCATGGTCCACCATCTATCAGCTTCTTTCACAAGGAAGTGAGAAGCCAATTTCACCTTGTCCTCTTCACGAACATCATACAAGACAAAGCTCTTCTCCAATTCTCGAAACCATTCGGTGAGTGCCACCGGGTCTACTTCACCACCATAAGTTTGAGTCTTGTTTCGAGTCAATTGACTAGCCACCCAAGTGTAAGAACCGGGTCTATCACGTTCTGGAAACTGAGGAGGGGGAGGAGGAGCTGGTTGGTTTTGGTCGATTCAAGAATCTGAGTAAGAGCTAGCAAGATTGCATTATCTACGGATCTTGGAGGAGCCATCTTGAAAAAAAGAACATTGGTTAGCACCTAACAAATAGCAATCACAAAGAGACTACAACATAAGGTCCTAAGTCTACCCATCCTACCCATCTATCAAGTTTATTATTTTAAGGTCAAGTTATTTATATTGGGGGTGCACAAACGTGCGTCGGGAGCAAATATGTTCTGATAACACCTGTGACACCCTCATTCATTGCGGAAAAGTAAACACATAATTCTAGATAAAAATTGCATGGATATGTTTGTAATAGGTTCATTTGGGTAAAAAAACCTGTAATTTTTAAAACCTGAACCTGTTATAAAAATATCCAAATGGGAAGGTGTCAAACATGCAAGGTCTAAAATAAATCTCATAAATAAAACATCGCTAAAGTCGCGAAACAAAGTTATACAACCCAAATATGAAAAAGGGAGACATATGTCCCTAAAAAGTATATGACATAAAAAGTGTTTAAGGGTCACAATAAAATAAAGCCAATCTAGGTCCCAAGGTTACTTTGCTCGCTAGCTCGTCCATATACCCCATATAAGCATCACCATACTTGTCGATCACATTTTATACAAATACGAAAGCCACAGTCAGTGGGGAGTAACTCCGAGTTCTCCCAGCCACGAAATGTCATAATTAATATAACATGTAAACATAAAAATATGAATATGAATAACACATAGCCTTAGCATATAGAGGCTAGACAATCATGCTTATCATGTGAACAACAATATAACAACACATAGTCCTAGCATGTGAATACTAGACCGACTCATACTACACTATCATGTGAATCACATATCATCCGGGAATCCAAACTCTATCAACCATAGCCGGCTTGCATCTCACCTTCTATGATTCATAGAATCATCAAACAAGAAAGGACAATATATCTAGAGACAGGCATAAGTTCTTAGTACAAATAATAGTCACTCAGAACTCGAGTCTATACCACGAGGTAAGGTAAACACCCTAGTCCTAAACCTGCGCACACCTAGCGACATGCGGAAAACTACCGCATCCAAGACCCATGATAACAACACATGAGTACCCCTAAGGAGTCCACCAAAGGGTTGGCTAGTACTTAAGCTGACCATATACTTCTAAGAGTATGTCAGGAGGTCATACCCTAACTTGGATATAAACCCACCAAGCTAAGACACAAAGGCTATTAAGCGGTGAACATACACTCGTCAAAGACTATAAGGGCCTATCTATGACGATGGTCTAAGATACCAACACCACACAAGACAAGTAGGACACCCACTTAACCATAAGAGGGGCAAAGAGTCCAAACTTGCACACACAAATGATCAGACACACCCTAGCATATGAAAGGCTACGCAAGAGCATATTCAGCTGACAATCCAACAATATCTCCAATATCAATAATAATCAAAATTCCAGCTAACCAACAGTACCATAATCCATGAGAACAAGCTAAAATGGCAAAGAGGCAACAAGACTCAAGTATAAGGCAACCAATTCATCCAACAACCAACATATGAAAGGACAATCATACTCAAAGACAAATCCTTGACCCTAGTCACGCGACGGGTCATCGGTCAAATCGAGGCTGACCGGTTTAAACCTAGCTTGACCAAACTCGTTTGGTCAAATTGGCCCAGCTCAGAGTCTTGGCCTACTTTGGCCCAAATCACAAAATTCATCACAATATCATTCTCATGCCATTTCCAATTTCTATCATGTGAAAAACTATCAACATAAGGAAATATATTCCAACTTACAAAATATCCAATTCAATTAAATTCTCGCATAATAATGATTACCCACATGCCAAAAATACCAAAATACATAAATACGCAAACAAAAGACTCAAAACATCAAACAATGGACCCAAGACCCGACCCAAAGTAACGGGTCAAAGTCCGGGCCGGACCCACCGGGCCAGCCGGGTCATGCCGCGCCCTTTACGGGTTGTTTTGGGCGGTTTTTCCGCCCCTTTTCCCTTTTTCCTACCAAAATCCGTTTCAAGCTCAATTTAATACCGTCTCAAGCAACAATCAACAATACCCATTTCGTTTCAATACTCAAGTATATGAAATAACCACAAATTAGTAAGCTTTAACAACACAAGTCATGGGAAAAACGAAACTAACACATTATTAATCACTTAAACACTTAACAAACAACAAATACAACATCTATGTGACATTAAATCGTCGAGTAACTCGAAATAGTTACCTTAAGCTAGCAAAGAGACAAGTAATAACTTGAGAAAGCTTCTAAAACCCAAAATTACTCTTCATCTTCAACCACATATGAATCACCTAACTCATCTTCAAATTCTTCACCTATAAGAACAACAAAAACACAATTATTAAGCTTAAATTCGAAACCCTAAAAAGATGAGCCTTAAAACAAAATTGGGGGAAATGAAAATAAAGCTTACTAGGAGATGAGAATTGAAGAGAGGATTCCAAATATATAAGTTTTATGCAAATTGGTGGAGAAATGAAGGATTTATGGTGGTTTTAGGGATTGTAAGAAGGTTATTTTGAGAGGAAATTGGTGTTTGATGAAAGGAAGAGAGAGAGTGAATTATGGAGGAAATGAAAATTGAAAGAGGAGGCATATGGAGGGAGATGGCTGGTCACATGGCATGGGAAGGGTGGGTCAATTGTTTACGTTTTAGCTTTGCGTCGGCGGTAATTAAAAATATTCGTCGAACGCGATTTCCGAGAATATTAAAGTTCTTAAACACGATTTTACTAAAAGATTAAGTACTCATTTGCCCAATATCCAAACTCGTTTACCCAACGACCGTAAGAACTGGGAAAATCCCAATATTACGACTTTTATTAGAAATCTATTTTATCAAAGTAAAAGGTTTAAATATAGTTTAAATTACTTTTAAACATTTTTAAACTATCAAAAATAATTTCATTTCTTCAAAATAATATAAGATTATATTTTATCAAATAAATTTTATTTCAAATAAATTAATATTAAATTAAAATAGATTAAAATATTACTTTTAAAATATAATAAAGGTCTTCAAATTTACGGGGTGTTACTTACTATCTTATCCCCCTGTGGCGATTTTAGTACTACCCCTAGGCCTGTGCCCCTCATGTTGGCTACACCATCGACAAATAGGGTCCATTCTAGGTTTGTTTGGTCATTGGTCAATCTATTTACTTCTTTTATTAGGTCGGGTTCTAGGGCTGGACTAAAATCAGCCACAAAGTCTGCTAGTGCTTGTGACTTAATTGTTGTCCTTGGTTCAAATGTTATGTTGTATGTGCTTAGCTGGACTGACCATTTGCACATTCGTCCGGACAATTCTGGTTTCCTAAGTACAGACTTGATAGGAAGATTGGTTCTGACTATTATAGGGTGGCTTTCAAAGTATGGTCTTAATTTTGTGCAACTCATAATTAAAGCTAAAACGTATTTTTCAAGTAGGCCATACCTGATCTCTGCATCTAGTAGACTTTTACTTACTTAATAGACAGGGTGTTGTTGTCCGTCCGCTTCTTTGACCAGAAGTGCACCGACAAAGAAGCTTTAAATGGACTCGATGTATACTTGTCGGGGTTCGTCTTTGACTGGTTTTGCCAACAAGGGAGGAGAGGATAGATATGTTTTCAGATCTTCAAAGGCAGCTTGATGATCAAGGGTCCATTAAAAGTCTTTGTTTTTCCTCAACAGATTATAAAATGATTTGCACCTCTCTAACGATCTTGAAATGAACCTGTTCAGGGCTGCTATTCTTCCTGTCAGCTTTTGTATGTCTTTGACTGTCTTTGGTGGTTCTAGCTCCAGGATGGCTTTGATTTGTTCAGGGTTGACTTCTATTCCTCTTTTTATCACCATATAGCCCAAGAATTTGCTTGCTGAGACACCAAAATGGCATTTTTATGGGTTGAGCTTCATGTTGAATTTCTCCAGTATTCGGAAGGCTACTTCCAGATCTTTGACGTGGTCTTCTGCCTTTTTTGACTTGACTACCATATCGTCAATGTAGACTTCCATGGTATCTCCAATTTGATCTTTGAACATCATGTTGACTAGTCTTTCATAGGTTGCACCTGCATTTTTTAATCCAAAGGGCATGGCAGTGTAACAGTATACTCCCCTTTCAGTAATGAAGGCTGTACTTTCCTGATCTGCGGGGTGCATCTTTATTTGGTTGAATCCGCTGGAGGCGTCCATGAATGTTAACATCTCGTGGCCTGCGGTGGTGTCCACCATTGCATCGATATGTTGCAGGGGAAATGGATCTTTGGGGCAGGCCTTGTTCAGGTCAGTGTAGTCTACACAGACTCTCCATTTGCCGTTTTTCTTTTGGACGACTACTACATTTGCTAGCCAGTCTGGGTACATTACTTCTCTGATCATTCCCATGTCCAATAGCTTGTCAACTTCTTGGTTGATGATTTTATTCCTTTCTGCAGCAAATTTCCTCCTTTTTCTCATGTGCTTAAAGGATTTGTCAATACTTAACTTATGAGTTATAATATCAAAGATCTATACCAGTCATATCAAAATGTGACCAAGCAAAATAAGACATTTTAGTTTTGAGAAAGTCGACCAGATTGGGTCCGATCAATCAAAGTGCGTCGACCCTACAAGTACCTTCCCTGTCGGAATTCCGGTCTAGAATGACCTCTCCTGTTTCCATTTGTGATCACAAGATATATTCTTTCATGACAGTGACTTTAATTACTATGCGAGGACTTACCTGGCTTTGAAGGTTTCAAAGCCTGGTGTAGCATTCCCGAGTGTCCTTTGTTCTCCCCGATGGTGGTTATCCCCCATTCGGTTGGTATTTTCACACATTGATGGTATGTTGACGGATTGCTTTGACGTTGTGGATCCATGGTCCGCCAGATTACGTTATACGAGGATAGGCAATCTATTACCCCGAATCTTTCATAGGAAGCCATGCCTTCCACATAGGTCGGCAGGCTAATTTCTCCCAGGATGTTCTTTGTTTCTCCACTGAATCCAACCAGGACACTGGATTTTTTGATGATTTTCTCTTCATCTATCCTCATAGCTTTGAGGACGTCAAGCATCACCAAGTTGATTGAACTACCCCCGTCTATCAGGATTCTTGATACCTTAGCTGTGCCAATTTGCATGGTAATTACCAAGCTGTTATGGTGTAGACCTGATATTCCCTGCAAGTCTGAGTCATCAAAAGTAACAGCAGGTAATGACTTAGATCTAAAAGGGGGTTGAAGTTTAGACTCCTAGGATATTCTTTTGGCAGCCGACCTGGTTAAGCCACAGATTTCTGATCCTTCATTTATGAACTTGACTTCATAGATTGGGGGAGGAGGAGGAGGATCTCTGTTGTTCCCTGAATCTCTCTTGTTGTGTCCTTCATCTTTGTTCTTTGGCTGCTGGATTAAGTCTTTCAGATAGCTCTTCTTTAGGAGGTATGCCACTTGTTTCCTGAGTTGGATGCATTCTTCTGTGGTGTGCCCGATGTCTTGGTGGAAGTCACACCATCTCGTTGGACTTTCCTGGGGTTGTCGGATTTTTTGGGCCATCTGACCGTGTCTCCCAAGCTTTCCAGGCGTTTGATTAATCCTGCAGTATTTATAGAGAAGTTATATTCAGGAATAGTTGGTAGGCTAGAAAGGTTACCTTTGTGTTCTTGTGCCATGTTGACTTCAGATCGTTCAGGTCTGGAATAGGGTGTTGATCTGGGGTTACCTCCTTTCTGGTAGGAGCTTTTCCTGTTAGTGTGTCCGTAGCTTTGATTTCCTCCGGACGAGTTTGTTCTGAAGTTGAGATCTTCTTCCAATCTGACATGTTCTAAGGCGATGGATTGAACAGTGGCAAAGGTTGGGCAGGCTTTTTGGGTTAAGTCTGCATAGATGTCACTGTCATTAAGGACTTCTTGCCTGAAGGCTTCTACCGCTGTCTCTTCGTCGCACCTGGGAATGGCTACCTTCTCTTTGACAAATCTAGCCAGGAATTCTTTGAGAGATTCTTCAGGAAGTTGCTTTACCCTGAACAGGTTACTGGGTCTCTTGGCCATATCTCTTCTGCTTGCGAATTGTTGATTGAAGGCATTGACCAGTTCTGCAAAATTCTTGATACTTCCATTTGGGAGATTGATGAACCATTGTAATGCTGCTCCAGTTAGGGTTGTACCAAAGCCTTTACACATGCAGACCGGCCTGAGTTCACTGGGTATTGAGGCGGCTAACATCTTCTGTTTGAATATGGCAACGTGATTTTGTGAATCAGAGGTTCCATCATAAGTTCTCATGGATGGGATGGTAAATTTCTTGGGAAGATCAATTTTTGCAATTTCATCTGCAAAGGGTGAATCAGCGAAGCTGTCAACTTCTACTTCAGCCACATGATCTGGCACTCCAGGTATATTTTCTATTTTGTTGTGGATTTTTTGAATTTCCTGAAGCATAGCCATCATTATTGCTGCTTCAGTTTTGTTTGTTTCATCGTTGGGAATTATTTGGGTGCCGGATGACGTATCCTTCTCCGGAGTTCCAAAATTGGAAAAGTCAATGTTTTTGATAATGGATGAGAATGGGGTTCCTGGCTCGAATCTGGTCCTGGAGCCTGAAAGCCTGATTTTCCAATTTTTTTCTCAGGTTAGATTCAGATTCCTTAAGCCTACTGATTTCAGCCTCTGCTTGGGCCGCCTTTTCTTGAATTGTCTCCAATTCTTTGATCTTAGCTAAGGTTGTCGTCAATTGTTTTTCTGGGGTGAGTTCTACCATTTTTGTATGTGAATACTAAATGAAAAAATGATGAAAGAAAATTTTTTTTGATTAACGAACTAGATGCCCCACGGTGGGCGCCAATTGTTTTAGCAGGATTTTCCCTGAAAGGATCCGGCTTGATTATTGACTAATAAAGGTATCTAGTTCAATAAATTTAGAATAATTAGGGCTGTCAATGATATGAGCCGGCTTGTTGAGCCCTCGGAATCGGCTCGGTCAAAGCTCGGCTCGTGCTCGGTCAAAACGAGCTCGAGCTCGAGCTCGAGCCGAGCTTGGCTAAATACGAGCCGAGCCCGAGCTCAGCAAGGCTCGGCTCGGAAGCTCGTTTGGGCTCGTTTATAAATTTTTTTTGTATAATCTTTATATTGTAGTATTATTTTTATTTCAAATTATATGTTATTTAGACATTTTTATAAGTATATCATGATATAATATTTTTTACTATTTTATAATTTAATTATTTTTCAAAAATATTTATATTTAGTTAGATTTAAAAGGTGAGAAAGGGAAAATATATAATGACAAAACGAGCTCGATTCGAACTCGAGCCGAGCTCGAGCTTTTCCCGAGCCGAGCTCGAGCTTCAATTTTTTAGGCTCGACGAGCTTCGAGCCGAGTCCGAGCTCGAGCTAAAAAATTCGAGCCGAGCCCGAACCCACCCGAGCTCGAGCTCAGCTCGGCTCGTTTACACCCCTAAGAATAATAGTATTAGTAAATAATAGGAAAGAATTAAGTATAGATAATGTTGTTTGTATTTCTTTGATAAGCTGATCACAAACCCGTGTATACAATTGAATGTTCAGGAAAAAGTAAGAGATAAATTGTAAAGAATTGATGAATAATTATCTGTCCTTTACAATTGTTAGAACATGCTATTTATAGTTCTTCAGATACTAACGTTTCATTCAACTCCAACGTTTCGTTTGACTGTTGGAGTTGTTGACTAAAAAATAGGGCACATTCCCTATTAATCCGGTTGACTCGTTCTTCCTCAACAAACTTTGGCTTTTCTCCTTTTACACGTTTTGATTCATGGGAATAAGGTGCTCTTGTAGTTGGACTTGGTCTTCCTTGAGAATAGGACGTGAGAATTTGCCTTTATATAACCGTTTTGCTGCTTGTCAACTTAATCCAGCCTGCTTAAGTGTCCTGCCAGGCTATTCTGCACTTACCATCAGGTTTTTCCTCTAGGATTTAGTAGCTTGCTTATCTTGTGATACTCTTCATCTGCCAAATTGTAATTATATTTGTCCGGTCCCTAGTTTCCCCAATCACCCTAATAAGGTCAGGCTAAATTGAAGTCAGACCAGGCTAAATTGGTCCTAACAAGACTATTTCGCTAGTAGGCTTCAGTGGGGAAACAGCTAACTCGCTGGGAGAAATAGTCATCCCAACCTATGTGGGAGGAGTCAACAAGCAATTCAAGTATCTGGTTATAGACGGCCCCTCCACCTACAATGTCATCTTGGGAAGACCGTGGCTACACCAGATGAAAGCAGTCCCCTCAACATATCACCGGTGCATAAAGTTCCCCACACCATGGGGAGTAGAGACAATAAGAGGAGATCAAGAGGAAACTAGAGGCTGCTATAAGAAGGCACTTAAGTGTACTGCCAGTCCACCCGCATAGAAATTACAGAAGCAGCTTGTCCAGGGACGAATACATCGAACCCCCAGCGGAAGAGCTGGATCAAATCAACCTGGACAAGCTGCACCCACAAAGAACTGTGCTCATTGGAGTAGGATGCACAGGAAGCTTGAGACAGCAACTAATCAAGTTCTTACAGGATAACATGGATTGTTTTGCATGGTCACACGATGACATGATAGGAATAGATCTGTCCATCATAACCCATAAGCTTAGTGTGGACCCAAAGTGTAAACCCATCCAGCAGAGAAGAAGAAAGTTTGCAGGGGAAAGAAACAAGGTGATCAACCAAGAGGTAGATAGTCTGCTGGCAGAAAAGAAAATAAGAGAAGTAAAATATCAGAATGGCTGTCTAACGTAGTGGTGGTGCCTAAGAAGAATGGAAAGTGGAGAGTATGTGTGGACTTCATCGACCTCAACAAGGCGTGCCCTAAAAGATCCCTTCCCGCTGCCTCATATTGACGCAATAGTAGATGCGACAGCTGGACATGAGATGTTAACATTCCTGGACACATGGAGTGGATACAATCAGATTAAGATGGATCCTGCAGATCAAGAGAAGGCGGCATTCATGTCTGAAAGAGGAATATGTTGCTACAACGTCATGCCATTCGGCCGAAAGAACGCATGCTCCACATATCAAAGGCTGGTTAACCGCATGTTCAAAGAGCAGATAGGAAGAACTATGGAGGTGTATATTGATGACATGGTGGTGAAATCAGAAAAAGCCCAAGGTCACATGCGGCACCTGGCAGAAACATTCATCACCCTCAGGGAATACAAAATGAAGCTAAACCCATCTAACTGCACCTTCGGAGTATCTTCTGCCAAATTCTTAGGCTATATTGTAACTCAAAGAGGGATAGAGGCCACCATCGAGCAGATCAAAGCCGTCTTACAACTAGAGTCACCTGAGAAGCCTAAAGATGTTCAAAGACTAGCTGGAATGGTAGCAGCCCTGAGCAGGTTCATTTCAAGATCTTCAGATAAATGCAGGCTGTTTTACGACGTACTAAGGAAAACTCAAAAGTTTGAATGGATCGCGGATCACGAGCAAGCCTTCAGGGAGCTAAAACACTACCTCAACAGTCCGCCACTACTGTCGAATCCGGAGCCAGGAGAACCACTATTCCTATACCTGGCCGTCACAGAGGTGGCAGTGAGCACTGTTCTGGTCAGAGAGCAAGAAAAGGAGCAAAAACCAGTGTATTACGTGAGCAAGTCTCTGCTGCCGGCAGAGACCAGGTACACATCTCTTGAAAAGTTAGTATTAGCACTGGTAGTAGCATCTCGCAAACTGCGCCCATATTTTGAGTCCCACACCATACATGTTGTGACTAATTACCCGCTGAAATCTATCATGAGGAAGCCTGAACTATCAGGCAGAATGTCAAAATGGTCTGTGCACCTCAGTGGATACGATATACTGTATGACCCCACAACAGCGATCAAATCACAAGCACTGGCCGACTTCTTGTCAGACTTCAGCCCAGCCATTCAGAATATGGCAGATGAGGAAATCCTCACCTTAAAGGGGAGCAAGGAGACAGAGGTCTGGCAAATGCACATTGACGGAGCCTCCAACCAAAGGGGGGCGGGTGTGGGATTAAACCTACGATCACCACAGGGAGACCTGATAGCATAAGCAGTAAGATGTGAATTCAAGGCAACCAACAATGAAACAAAGTACGAGGCCTTGATATTAGGAATGAAGCTAGCTCTGGAATTAGGAGTTAGACACCTGCGCATATCCAGTGACTCTCTACTAATATTTAATCACGTGAATGATGGGTTTATAGCCAGGGACTCAAAGATGATTGCGTACCTGAAGATAGCGAAGGAATTAAAACAAAAATTCAAAACTTGCAAGCTTAAGCAGATCCCTAGAGATCAGAACGTGGAAACAGATGCCTTAGCAACTCTGGGGACAACATTCAAGCCAACAAAACTATCCAGCATTCCAATAGCACACATGCTAGACCCTTCCATCCAGAAGGCAGATGAAATAGATAAGGGAGAACTGGAGGATTCACAGAACGGGGAAGGAGTCCAGGCGATTCTGAAGAGAAGGCGAGAACTCTCACTAACCGGACAACCGCCGACAAAATGTACCCAATCAAGGATCGGGATTGGCGTACACCTTACCTAGACTGGCTGCGTCATATCAAGCTACCAGATGACAAGAAAGAAGTGAGAGCTTTCAGAGTAAAGGCATCCACGTTCATACTTATTGACGATACACTATTCAGAAAATCACTGGCAGGACCCTACTTACGGTGCCTAGAAAAGGAAGAAGCACAAACTGTGTTGCATGCTCTCCACAGTGGTGAATGTGGAAACCATGCAAAGGCAGGAGTCTGGCAAATAAAGCCCTCAGGCAGGGATACTACTGGCCTACAATGAAGGCAGATGCAGCAGAGTATGCATGCAAATGTGACGCCTGCCAGCGCTCAGCACCAATGATTCATCAGCCGGCAGAACCCTTGCACCCTATCATTTTCCCTAGCCATTCATGGCATGGGGCATAGACATAGTAGAACCTCTGCCATGAGCCACAGGAAACAGAACCTGGATGCTGGCAATGACAGATTACTTCTCCAAATGGATAGAGGCAGAAGCATTCACAGAAATAAAGGACAAACAAGTCATTTCGTTTATAAAACGAAACATCATTTGCAGGTTTGGTATCCCATCAGAAATCATATGTGACAATGGCTCACAATTCATTTCCAACGACACCGAGGGATACTGTGCCAGGTGGAACATCACCCTAAAAAAGTCAGCACCCAGGACTCCAAAGTCCCATGAGCAAGCTGAGTCCAGCAACAAAATCATCATGGATAATCTAAGAAGGAGGTTACAGGAGTTAGGAGGAAAGTGGGCAGATGAATTGCCACTTGTATTGTGGTCAGACAGGACGACACCAAAAGTAGCAACAGGTCAAACACTCTTCAGCCTGGTGTTTGGCGCAGAAGCAGTCATTCCATCAGAGATTCTAGTTCCCACTTACAGGTATGAAAATATGATAGGGGAACTGAACAATGCAGAGATGGTCAGAAGCCTGGACACAATTGACGAGCTACGAGAAAGCGCAAAATACGTCCGGCGCCTACAAACAACAAGGGCCAGGAGTTATAACAAGAATGTGAAAGTCAGGCTCCTGGAGGTAGGAGACCTGGTTCTCCGAGAGGTGTTTTAAAACACTAAGAATCAAAAAGCAGGCAAAATCGCCTACAAATGGAAAGGACCATACTAGGTAGAAGGAGTTGTTGGCCATGGTGCATACAGATTGATGACTATGGACGGTCAAATCATACAACGCCCATGGAACATACTTCACCTGAAGAGATATTACTTTTAATAATAAGTAGACTTTAGCCTTCAGAATGATGTACTATGAAAAGCTAAAACATTTCAAAATTAAAATAAAAACCCGGTAGTAGGCATTCTGCCAACTTCACTCCTATTTCTGGTATCTCTAACTATTAAAAATTTTAAATTACTGCTAGATGGTGTGGTCTAGCAGCGTCCTGGGACCACAATTGCTCTGGTACCCCATGAGATGGCGACAGGTACTTCACACCATTTTAGTAGATTTTTCTATTTTCAGACTTCTCTAGGTACATCACTCTGAATCCTGGTGTCTATGGTACTTTGAAAGAATATCTAGTAGGACTGTCAACTGCCAACGCGGGGTGACAAGGCACATGACACTCCAACATGCCTAACCTATTTTCTCCACAGGGAGCACCCTCACCAGGCGGACTGTGGAACATACGAAAGAGAGCCTGGTTGACAGCTATAAAAGCTTACCTAGCTACCCGTGATACCACCCCCTGGACGTAGCTCGCACTAATCGCAATTAATCAGGGCCTCAGCATGCATGCACACGAACATAGAACATAGGGATCTCTGCGCTACCAGAATCCTGCAGCGTCCCATTGGTCCTAGAATGACGATAAACTTGCCTAAATTACGCCCCTGTTGGCTTTAAACGTGATGAACACACCTTGCGTCGTGAAGAAGGTTAAGTAATCCAAAACTGCGGTATACGCCTAAATCAGCCATCAGTCTGACACGGCAGCTAGCTTAGTCTTGATCAGCCTCTTCAGGATGACAAGACTGGTCAAAATCAGCCTCAGGTTGACACGGCCACTCCTCCTTACATTACGGCATATGCCTAAATCAGCCATCAGGCTGACACGACAGCTAGCTGAGTCAGAAAGTCAACCTTTTTAGGACGACAAGACTCGCCTAAATCAGCCAGACAGGCTGACACGGCAGTTTCCTAAACTAAGGAAATCTAAAAAATAAACACAAGATATAAATTAAACCTTGCCAAAACCGCGGCAAGGATGTTCCAAAATATGGCCAAAATACGGCCCCTGAGTTTTAACCGCCAACTTGGCGGAACAGCCAGAAAAAGTTTAAAACTTACAAGTCTGCCACCTCTGGGCCAGACTGCCAAAACGTTCATTAAAAAAAACAAGTTAATTATCGGTCACATTAATTACCTCCACCTCTGGCACCTCCTCTGCCTGCTGACCTCCTGTTTCAGGTACCGCGCCAGCTTGCATATCCTCAGCTGCCATAGCTTCCTGAGCTCCGTCAAAAGATCCCGAGACATTCCAAATCACCCCCGACTTTTGCTCAGCCAATGCAAGAGAATTCACCTCACCAACTTCAGGCATCAGCGCACTCAGATCAGGTTGGGTGGGAAGAGCATCTCCAGCTGTTTCTCCTCCTCCTCTATAGCTTGCTGGGTGGGACCCTCCTCAAGAGCAGCACGCATCCCGCTAATTTTTCCCCGCCGGGTAGCATAGGCAACAACATTGGTGGCCAGGGAGATCAGCTCTATGATCTTCTCATCAGAGCGCTTGAGGGAGTCAGAGAAAGTGCTGCACACCTCTTGAGTGCGAACCAGCTGATCAGCCCCTTCCTTCAGCTTCTTCTTGGTGACAGCAAGCTCGGTCTTCAACTCCACCACACGCTCCTTCAGATCAGACCGCTGCTGCGCCAAATCGGCAATTATCTCCTTCAGCTCCTGGTTTTTGGCGTTGGTGGTACGACTGGTGGTTTGCACTATGTTGATCATCTTCCTATTTAGAGTGCAGACTGGAGGGTCTGGGGCAAGAAAGTCAGAAGTCAACAAGGGAAGTCGAAGGGCAGAATCTAAACAAAAGCAAACAAACAGGTAGAAGATGAAGGGCATTCACCATGAAGGCGTTGTGCACATCATTCTCAGCCATCTCCTCTGGGGAGAAATCTGAGAATGTCTCCTTCAGAGGAGGGAAGAGCAGCTGGTTGATCTCCGGCCAGTATGGTACCTTGTCCACATTCCCAAAACCCTCTGGGAAATGAGCAGTAATACCTCCGCTAGATGAAGCACGGGGACTGACAGAGGAGTAGGCGGATGGCGAGGCAACGGGTCAACCTCTAAAGGCTCAGGAACATCAGAACTGGAATACGTAGGAGGAGTCTGGAAGGAAGCAGCAGGAGCACTCCTCTTGGAGGCAGATGCCACGTCAGGACTGGCAGAAGGTCTCTTCCTTTTGGCGCTTTGGAGGATGATTTCTAAAGGATCAACTTTTGAGCCTGCAAGCAGATGTAGTCTCAGGCGTCAGGACAACTAAAGCATTAATAAAAGCTGCAAACTGAAACGATTGTGGTAAGCTCACCAGAAGACATGCTGTGAGCTGATTGAAGAGGGTTGGAAGAAGATGCAGGTGAAAAACCGGGGAGCAGGTCTGGGAACTTTCTCTCAGATTCAGAGATACTGAATAATTTACTGCAGGCAGGGATCTTGGCACCAATGCGAGTCAGGTCACATGGGCCTGCACGAAGACGATGAAGTAAGCTAGTAAGCAGCGAGATAAATAAATCAGGTGACAGGAAGGCTACTTACTCGAAGTTATAACCCATTTCTCGAAGATGTAATCGGCAGGAGGCTGGATGGAGTCCTTCCTCACAAAGAAGAAGTCCTCAAACCCTTTCTCATCACGGGATTTGGACACATGCCTGAAGGGAGCCTCTCCACGGCCCCGGAATGAGAATTGACCCCTACCCAGGGACCTGATGTTGTACATATGGGCTAGATCACCCAAGGTGATAGAATTACCAGTGTTTTGACCGACGGCCAGAGAGTAAAGAAGAACCCTCCAGATGGCAGCGGAAATTTGTGTCATGGCGAAATTATTCGTAAAAATGAAATCTTGGATGAGTTTGGGAAAAGGAAAACGGATGCCATATTTAAACGGGTACAAATAAAAACAAACCCATCCGGGACTAAGGGGGTCGGCTTTCTGACCCGGTTTAGGGATGGCAATATCCACCCCGTCACCAAGACCAAGCAAACCCTTGATCGTGGGAATGTCAGCAGCAGTCAAAGCAGAATCGCAGTCGTTGGGATACTTAAAGAGTCCCCGAGAAGGAAAGGTTGGGTCAAGATTGCGGTCAGTGGGTGCACAGATTGATCGGGTTTTACCCATGGTGGAAAAGATAAAATGAAGATCAAAGAAGGAAAAGGGGAAGAATACCTGATGAGAGTAACGGTGGAAAGCGGAACAGTGAAGCCGGCGAGGTAAGAGAAGAGGAAGGTTGAGGGTTTAGACAGAGGGAGAGTCTTTGAAATGATTTGGAGTAAATGAAAGTACAAAGTGGGGGTTGGGGTTATAAAGAGGAGAGAGGGAGTAAGGTGCGAGAAAAGAGGAGTGGGGCGGCTGACGTGATGGAGCTGCATGAAAATAAGTACAAATGACGGCTTAGGGTTTTAGCATTCGATTACGTAAATTCCTTGCTCGACACCTCGAAGCGTACTTCACAAGAAATTTGGGGCAAACTGTTTGGGCTAAAAATAGCACAATAAAGGGGAGGTCCACTTGATAAAATAAAAGGCTATGGGAGGAGTGATAAGGAGGAAGGAACCCCGTAATTAGAGAAGGGGGGAACAAGCTGGCGTATACGGAAAGAAGACCAGGGGCCCATCAGAGGAGACGTCCAGATTAAGGAAAGAAAAGTCAGGGAGAAGTTAGGGAGAAGTCAGGGAGATCAGGGAGAATTGGGGAAGACGGCCGAATATGGAAAGAGTTCTTATGAAAATTATATACTCTTTCCATAGTCAAGGTAGGATATGTCTAGGGTTCTCACCCTATAAATAGCCAAGGAAGCAAATCAAGAAGGACATTCAACATATCCACATATTCACACATTGACGTGAAGACCTCAGCATATTCTCATACTCACCTATACATCCGCCCCAGGTCTTACAGGCCTGATACCTCGTGCCAGCAAGATTAGCACTACGTCACTATTGTAATCATCCTCCTATTCAAGTATAGTGCAATATTTGGAAGGGTACCGTCCCTCCCACGGTTGT
Source organism: Silene latifolia (assembly GCF_048544455.1). NCBI lineage: Eukaryota > Viridiplantae > Streptophyta > Magnoliopsida > Caryophyllales > Caryophyllaceae > Silene > Silene latifolia. The sequence continues at coordinate 98,277,918 of NC_133538.1, forward strand.
TCCCACATTGGGTTTTCCGCGTCACCAAATCTCATGTGTTAATTAATATTTCGCACTTAGTTTCTTTATTTACGTATCAACATACGAACAATCATACGATCAACCAACGAGTAAGACCGCATTGACCCTAAACAACCAATTCGGTAAAAAATACCTAAACAAGCATTACTGATTAGCTGCTTGTGACGGTCTCGTGGTTACTTATTCCAGGTAGGGTTTCCCTACTCGGTTATTGATTACATAGTATTGGTGATGATTGTTTATTGTCGTTGGTTCATATCATATTGGAATTGGAATTGGTGATTGTTGATTGTATCGTTGGTTGTGATTGTCTGTCTGTGGTTCTCGAGGTGCGTCCTCGGCTGAGTGGAGTCACTTGCGGGAGTGGCTTCACGTCCTTGATTTGCCCTCTGTGGAACATGGGTTATCGCTCGGATGACATGAGCGGGGCTTAGGTGGGAACGACTGTGGTCCCGCACTGGTAATGTGGACTACTTGTTGCGATGAGTATTCTGGCAGGACTACATACACACCTGACTACACACTTTAGTGTGTAGTCAGGTGTGTGGAGTTATGATGAAGATTGGATGATTGTGTATTGTTTCTGTTGTATTGTTTTTATGTAATCAGTAACTGACCCCGTTTAAATGTTTTGAAAACTATGGTGACCCATTCGGGGGTGGTCAGCAGTTATTGAGCAGGTATGAGATGGACGCGCATGGGATAGCTCGGTTGAGTTGCCACGAGATGTCTAGAAGTCTTCCGCTGTGTCTTAAACATTTATTTACTTCATTTGAGTCCGCGTTTTGGAACAGTTGTATTTTCTTTTGACAGTTTTGGTTTTGGACTTGTATCGCTTTAAATATATTTAATAAAGTATATTTTATTATTGTCTATTTGATATACATTGCCTCGGGTAACCGAGATGGTAGCATTTCCATGCCTTGAGTGGTCCTGGTAAGGCACTTGGAGTATGGGGGTGTTACAAAGTGGTATCAGAGCGACGATTTTGGAACCTGTAATTAATGAGCCCAATGAATATAGAGGGTCAAAATAAAATGAACCCGGGTAGGAGTTGTTAGGAGCTAATGCAAAGACTTGGGAGACATTCTAAATTCGCGAACTCGCCCTACAACTTTAAACCGGTCACTATGGGGTGTCATGAGATCGCTATGTGTTTACTAATGTTTATATGGATATGATGGATGGATGAGATGTGATTGAATGGAGGATGTGGTGGAAAAATATGAAGTAATTACTGCATAAGAATGTGATTTATGTTTAAGAGCATGTTATGTGATGAAAGGGAGAATTTACAATGTGGCTATACTAGTAACATGTGATTAGGGGATTTGATATGATTATACATGATCTTGCTTGCGTAAAGTTATATAATAAGGTTATATACTTGTTTACTGTTGTTTTATATGAACATGTTGGATGAAGAATGTGGTTGAAATGGATGAATTGATTGGAAAAGATGGAGTGACAATTGCATGAGAATATGAATTTCGTGATTAATAATATGTTTAGGTGACGAAGTGGAGTTGTAATAGTGTTGTATTAGTAACATGGGAATAGAATTTATAATGTATGAGTATGTTTTGTTTTACGAAAAGTTATAAAGTTAAAGCATGCGGGTAGTACATGATTGATAAGTTGAATGTTATATGAGCATGATAGATGTTATTGTTTGGCTTTTGGTAGATAGTAACATGTGGTTAACGATAATGGTTTTACAAGTATCGAGTCTCTTTCGTTCACTTTGTTGATATTTAAGTTGTTTGAAAGGGAAAATCAAATAGTTATGTTGTTCAATTACAGAGGAGTTGTCTTTAAACTGTTATAACTTGAGATGTATATATGATTTTGATGTTATTCCAATTGGAGCTGATAGCTTGTTCTGTTACGACTCTAACGATAGGTCACACGCCCAAAATGACCAAGAAACGAGTGACATATGACCGTTTTACGAAAACTGGACAGTGTTGAGAACTGCGTAGGGTACTCGATCGAGTGGCCTTTACTCGATCGAGTGCACCTCTTGTTACTCGATCGAGTAACCCTTACTAGATCGAGTAGCCCTGGTAATTTCTTATACGTGCTTCTAACCTTCACCTACTCGATCGAGTAGGCTACACTCGATCTAGTGACCCCTGTTTTGGGTCGTATGCTTATCTTTTGACTTCGTCGCATATTATATTTAATTCAAAGGTGTTCTTTTGCTTCTTTATGCATTGTTTTACGCATGTGTTGGTCCTGATGCGTAAGTTACCCAATCTTATGATGTAAGGAGTGGCACCTTATGGTGGGTATGAGTTCGGTGGGGAGGACATGAGTTATATGTGGTTGTGATGTTGGAGCTTGTGTCCTCCACAAATTAGTGTGATAACATTTGTAAATCTCTTACAGGTTCACAAGGGTATACTTCGTATTTTAATCAGTTGATTAACGATTACCTAGTAACGGTTGGCTTGCTAGAAAGTTTGACGTTATTATCATACAGATGGCGGTGATCAACTGGTCCCTAAAGGTCACACCTATAGGATGTGTTTGAGAGATGTGGTTATAGAAATATAATCACATTGATGCCTTATATGACTAAACAGTTAGTCAATGTGTTGATGAGACAATTATTTAATAAAGATTAAATAATATTAGTTGAGACGAATTAACTGTAAATTCGTAAATTGAATATAATAAGTTATATTTAATTAAATGTATGTAATGCTAGCTTGGACGAATTAATCTGTTAATTCGTAATTAAATGTAATCGGTTATATTTAATATCAACAAGATGAATGTGTCATAGTGGTAATAGTGAGGGTACTCAAACCAAGAGGTCATGGGTTCGATCCTCACTAGATGACAATTTACACATTTTATATTTTTTTGGAATAACCGAAAATAAGAGAAATAACTCTCTTAATTTCGGTAAATTGGGCCGAAATTATGGAAAAGAAAATCCACCCTATTTCTCCATATACTCGGTTGTTATAAGGGGAGATGAGGGAATTTTCTTAACCTAATTCTTTTCCCAATTCTTGCCTCCTCTCATCGGAAGAACACAAAAAAACCTAAAAATTAATCAGTGATTTTTGGATCGATTCTAACAAAATCAAAGGGCATTTCTCATATCGTCTTGGGTGCAACTGATAAGCAAATATCAACTTTGATATTGTTCTTAGGCCGTTTTTGCTAGGACCAAAGGTTATTTCTTAATCTTTTACAATATTGTTTATGCAATTTAATTTTATGACTTGCTTTCATCATCTTATAGATTCGTTATAGTCCTTAAATTAAAGGGATGCATACAGATAAATCCCACAAGTGGTATCAGAGCCAAGGCCACGAATTTTAATTTTGATGATTTTCATAAAATTGTTTTTAAACAATAATTAGGGTTTGCGAAAAAAAAATATAATCGGCTGGATTTTTTTTATCCGTGGAATTTTTTTCTTTCCGTTACGTACTGTTCATGGATGAACAGTACTTTTATTAAAAAAAAAATTCTGTTTTTTTTTCTTTTCGGTTTATCCTGAAAAACCGATTAAAGTTTTTTGCGGCTATTTTTGTTTATGCTGATTTGAAAAGCATCCGAGAAAAGAAATTTTTTTTCCTGTTACTGTTCACGTCACGTTACTGTTCACAGAGGACAGTTCTAAAAAAAGAAAAAAAATTTCGTCTTGTTTCGGTTTTTTACAGATAAAAACCGTGAACAATATGAGAAACGGGCTGTTTTTTTTTTTTCTTCTTGCTGTTTTTGCCGAAAAAAAGGGCTTGATTTTTTTCTTGGTTTAGCCGAGACATATTAAAAAAAAAGATTTTGTTTTTGTTTGTTTTGGCCAATATTAATTATACATTACCTTTACAATGTATGATTAATTGTTGTGAAACGGTTCACAATTTTGAGATACCTAATTATTTTAAAGCAGTTTAAAATATTGATGGATTAAATTCATATTACAAGTTTAATATGAATTAAGATTGAAATTAATGTGATTAATTGAGGAATTGTCACTTAATTTGTTTTTAAATAGGTGGTTTGGAAAATTAATCTACATAATTAAAGAATTATGTCTTGCATGTTTAATTTATTTTAGTTGATGCATTTTATTTTAGTTGAATGAATCGATTGAATGGTTTAATTTACGTTTTTTTTTGCAATCAGTTGTAATTTGTAATACTTAGTGTGGCCTTAGTTAATTATGTTTTCGTAATGAAGGAAACATAATTTTTATGTAATTATGAGATCTCGAATCTCCTTTATTTTTTCTTTAGTTTTGGGTTTTGAAATTAGAATGTAATAAATAGGTTTATTATGTAAATTTTATTTATTGTATTTTTCAAAAGGAGACTAAAGATGGAGATTGGAACTCACTCCCGCTACATGGATCAAGATGGAACATCAAGACAAGCTTCTCGGGTCCAAGGATGGATTCCAAACTTGTATTTAATGTTCATTTTGATAGGATAGGCCACACTAGGACTTTTATTGTTTTACGTTTTCATTCATATTGCTTTTCATTCACATGGTAGTTTATGCATCATATTCCGCCTAAAACCAAACCACCTACTACTAAAATGCATGAAAATTGACTCATATAGATTGTATGTTAGTTTTCATGGACATACAGATGTCACACACTTTATAAAGCCATCACCTTAGCTTATTCATTCTCGCATGCTAGATATTAGTTCACTTAAAATGAATCTAAATTAAGTTGATGGGATCTTCCTCTAAAACGGAAATTGAGATTAGTCTTTATAAGGGCAAACAACTATGAATCCCTTCGTCGTTGGTAGGCATAATATGACCCCTTCTACGTTGGGTAAGTAGTTGTGTTTACTTAGTTTACCTCAACATCATAGTCCGAAGAGTTTCTCGTGATTATAATGGACTAAAGATAGAATTTACAGAAATTTATCGACCAAGAATTCTAAAGGTAGTATTAGCCAAGAGGTGGGCTTATCAATTTACAGAAATTGAGTCTTGGGATCATTTATATAATTCTTGAGGAAGGTCAATTGTATAAATGCATGAGTCTTCGCGTTATAACAGTATTGCATTAGACTTAAAAATCAAATCGATGCATAGGCTTATTATTCAATTTTCTTTTCGCAGTCTAGAACACGTTAATTTTACTGTTACAACAAATGGCTGGAAATAATGAAATCCCAATGCCAAGTGCCACACTTGATCGCGCGTCCTGGCCGAAAGTTTTTATGGACAACATGAATCAGTTCACACATCTGAAAAATGACGGGTCCAACATTGTGGACTGGGAGGCAGCACTACGGAATGATGCCATTGCTGACGGTAAGCTCAGGTACTTAACTGAGCCAATACCGGTAAACCCAGGCCCAATGCAGGAGTCAAAGATTCACTCGCTTATAGTGATTTCGTTATGGAAGCGGGTGCGATAAAGAACGTACTCATCTTTGCAATGGAAACCAATTTGCAGAGACGCTTCATTGCCTAAGGTGCAAACAAGATTTTCACCACGCTCACTAACGAATTCTCAAAGGCACCGAGATTCGTTACTTATGAGCATACCTGTCGCTTCTTTGATGCGAAACTCCAAAAGGGCCAACCGGTTAGCCCACACATTCTTAACATGATTGAGAATGTCGAGAAATTGGAGGCACTTAATTGGAAAATCAGTGAGAGCATTGTCATTGACCGAATGCTTCATTCTCTTCATGATGGTTTTGCCCTTTTCAGGGCGAACTACTACATGAATGACTTGAAAAAGAGTCCTCATGAGCTACACTCCCTTCTTGTACAATCCGAGAAAGATATGAAATTGAGTGGGAGCATGAAGCAGGATGTTCTCATGATTTCCAATAAAAGTAAAGGTAAGGGCAAGGCTCATGGCGACCTAGCTGTAGGTAAGCCAAAGTTCAAGAAGCCAGGAAATGGTAAGAGTGGGCCTGGTGAGACTAGTGGCTCACAGGGCAAGACAAAGAGCAAGGGCGGTGACATTGAGTGCCACCATTGTCACAATACTGGACATTGGAGGAGGAATTGTCCCGTGTACCGTGAGGACATAAAAGCAGGCCGCGTCATTCATGTTGGTATGTCATCTTATATTCATATAATTGAGATAAACCATGTAAGTTGCGGAACTTGGGTACTTGATACTGGTTGTGGTTCTCATCTGTGTAATCATATGCAGGGCCTAAAGAACATCATACCTCTCGAAAAAGGTGATGTGGACCTGCGAGTAGGGAATGGAGCACGAGTTGCTGCAGTCACGAAGGGAACATATGTAATCCAACTCCCTAGTGGTTTTGAGTTATTTTATATAACTGTTACTATGTACCCAGTTTATCTAAGAACATTATTTCTATTTCCGTACTCGATATAGACGATTTTGCATTTTCAATAAAGGATAATACCTGTATTTTCTTTTTAATGAAATGATTTATGGCAAAGCAGTTTCCATGAATGGAATTTACATCTTAGATCAAACCACGGAAGTATTACACGTGAATAATAAGAAATTAAAGGTTGGTGACAAAGATCAAACCTATCTATGGCATTGTCGAATGGGACACATAAATTAGAAACGCGTAAAGAAACTCGTCGATAATGGGACGATTCCCGCATTCAAATTTTCTACATATGGCACGTGTGCATCATGTCTCAATGGCAATATGACTCGAATTTCCTTCAATGGTGTTGTAATGCGCGCTAGTGACCTATTAGGACTCATACATACTGATGTTTGTGGACCTATGTCAATTACCGCTAGAGATGGCTATAGATATTTTATCACTTTCACGGACGATTTGAGTAGATACGGATATGTCTACTTAAGGAAGCATAAAAGTGAGTCCTTTGAGAAATTCAAGGAATACGAGAACAGGGTTTAGAACCAACTGGGTAGAAAGGTTAAAGCACTCCGTTTAGATCGGGGTGGCGAATATCTTTCAAATGAGTTTGATCAACACCTGAAAGACTGTGGAATCGTTTTGCAGTTAACTCCACCTGGAACACCTCAATTGAATGGTGTGTCCGAACGGAGAAATCGAACCTTACTTGATATGGTTCGATCTATGATGAGTCACACGGTAGTGCCTGATTCATTATGGGGTTTTGCTCTTTTGTCAGCTGCTCTTATACTTAACCGAAGTCCGACTAAAGCTGTCGACAAGACTACATATGAAATATGGAGGGGAACGGTCCCTAACTTGTCCTTTATTCGGGTTTGGGGCTGCGAGGCTTATGTCAAGTGGAGACACGAGGATAAGCTCGGCCCACAATCGGTCAAGACATACTTTATAGGTTATCCAAAAGGAACATTTGGTCATTACTTCTATTCGCCTACCGAACATCGAGTTTTTGTTGCGGCTAGTGCGACGTTCTTAGAGAAAGAATTTCTCGAGAACAAGACGAGTAATAGAACCTTCGAGCTGTCGGAGATTCCAGAACCAACAACCGAGGAACGGATGGAGGAAGTTGTTCCTCCAACTGATGACACGGTTCATATTCCTGAGGAACCTAGGAGGTCGGGTAGAGTCTCTAATCCTCCGGACAGATATATTGGTATGATCGAGGAGAATGACGTTTTACTCCTTGAGAGTAATGAACCCGCCACCTATAAAGGTGCTATGGCCTGTTCCGACTCAAAGCTATGGCTCGAAGCCATGCAATCCGAGATGGACTCCATGTATGAGAATAACGTATGGGATCTAGTTGATTTACCTAATAAGGTACAACCTCTACAGTGTAAATGGCTTTACAAAATAAAGCATTCTGTAGACGCGCAACCAGATACCTATAAGGCACGACTTGTGGCAAAAGGTTTCACTCAAGTGCACGGATTGCACTATGATGAGATTTTTGCACCTGTAGTCATGCTACATTCCATTCGGTCAATCTTAGCGATTGCCGCCTTTCATGACTATGAAATTTGGCAAATGGATGTAAAAACCGCCTTCTTAAACGGTTATTTGGAGGAAGAGTTGTACATGGTGAAACCCGAAGGTTTCATAGATCCTGAACATCCTAAGAAAGTATGCAAGGTTAAGCGTTCTATTTATGGACTTAAGCAAGCTTCTCAGAGTTGGAATCATCGTTTCGACCAGGTGATAAAAGAGTATGGTTTTACTCGATCGATCGAGCAACCATGCTTATATACCAAGTCGAGTGGGAGTAAGATTTTATTCTTGATATTGTATGTCGATGACATACTCTTGATTGGGAATGACATTCCTCTCCTATCTTCGGTTAAAGAATGGTTGAAGAACCATTTCAAGATGAAAGATCTGGGTGAGGCACAACGCATTTTGGGAATCCGTATCTACCGAGATAGATCACGACGGACATTATCACTTAGTCAGGAGTCTTATTTGGATAAGATTCTTGAGAAGTTCAGCATGACCAACTCCAAGAAAGGGAACCTTCCAATGACGACGGGATGCGATTGAGCAAGTCTCAATCACCCACGACGCTTGAAGGGATTGAGCGCATGAGTCGTGTTCCTTATGCATCCGCAATAGGATCAATCATGTATGCCATGATATGCACACGTCCCGACGTGTCATATGCATTGAGTATGACGAGTTGGTACCAAAAGAATCCAGGTGAAACACACTTTGATAGTCGTTAAAAATATCCTCAAGTACCTACGGAGGACTAAGGATAGGGTATTGACTTATGGAGGCGATACTAAGCTATGCGCAATCGGTTGCGTATATGCTAGCTTCCAAACGGATCGAGATGATTAGAAATCTCAGTCTAGATTCGTTTTTACTCTTAATGGTGTTGCGGTCACCGGAATAGTTCCAAACGGAAGTTGTAGCGATTCTACTCTTTGAGCCATTGAAATATGATAAGCATGGAGAGCACGTTATTTCCATGAGAATTAAACGTGTACCTGAGTTATAGTAGTTGATTATGAATTCGATACGTTATCTTTTTCATAAACTATTTATAACTTCATCGTTTTTATAATATTTTGTTTTTCATGTGGATTGTACTGACAACATTGAACGCCACAAAGTGAACTGAATTACATTATATTTGTTTTGGTCCGTAATCGCCAATGTGAGCTAATAACTCCAGCTATTATATTGTGCAGTCGATTGATGGTGGGTTCAACGAGCCATAAGTCAAACGGTTGACTGATCGATCACATATGCGAGATTATAACGATACCTCGTAGGACAACTTTTTGTGACAACGTAATGGAGTCCTAAATGTTTAAAAACATTCGGTTCCAGGTCGTGGATAGGACATCCATTGTGTTCCTAGAGTCGATTCTTTTGACTATCAACTGTCTCTTGAGATTAAAGCAGTTTTTGGGTGACTTTGGTTTCTTTCTCACGGTCCGCCGTAACTGGAGGCTAAGTAGTTTTTTTCTGGTTCATTTCATACTGTGCTTACAACTGCAGGATTCGAGTTGAGGAAAATATCTAACCCTTATCAAATATAGTTATTTCTCAGGGCCACTCGAGGAGTTGTAACTGAAATGCATGGCCATGCTCGAATGTTGATTCGTTTATCAGTTAAGTTACTCTCTAGTCGGGGAAACCACTCTTGATGATGATCGCTTGTAAAATACGACCTTTGTGAATACGGATTTGCAAATTGTTTTACATTGAGTGGGAGAAATTTTAGGATATGAGAATCGGTTATCGCACATACACTTGTGAGAACAATATGATAACATTTGTAATCTCTTACATGTTCACAAGGGTATACTTCGTATTTTAATCAGTTGATTAACGATTACCTAATAACGGTTGGCTTGCTAGAAAGTTTGATGTTATTATCATACAAATGGCGGTGATCAACTGGTCCCTAAAGGTCACACCTATAGGATGTGTTTGAGAGATGTGGTTATAGAAATATAATCACATTGATGCCTTATATGACAAAACAGTTAGTCAATGTGATGATGAGACAATTATTTAATAAAGATTAAATAATATTAGTTGAGACGAATTAACTGTAAATTCGTAAATTGAATATAATAAGTTATATTTAATTAAATGTATGTAATGCTAGCTTGGACGAATTAATCTGTTAATTCGTAATTAAATGTAATCGGTTATATTTAATATCAACAAGATGAATGTGTCATAGTGGTAATAGTGAGGGTACTCAAACCAAGAGGTCATGGGTTCGATCCTCACTAGATGACAATTTACACATTTTATACATTTTTAGAATAACCGAAAATAAGAGAAATAACTCTCTTAATTTCGGTAAATTGGGCCGAAATTATGGAAAAGAAAATCCACCCTATTTCTCCATATACTCGGTTGTTATAAGGGGAGATGAGGGAATTTTCTTAACCTAATTCTTTTCCCAATTCTTGCCTTCTCTCATCGGAAGAACACAAAAAAACCTAAAAATTAATCAGTGATTTTTGGATCGATTCTAGCAAAATCAAAGGGCATTTCTCATATCGTCTTGGGTGCAACTGATAAGCGAATATCAACTTTGATATTGTTCTTAGGCCGTTTTTGCTAGGACCAAAGGTTATTTCTTAATCTTTTACAATATTGTTTATGCAATTTAATTTTATGACTAGCTTTCATCATCTTATAGATTCGTTATAGTCCTTAAATTAAAGGAATGTATACAGATAAATCCCACATGTGATAGATAGTGGAAAAAGAAAAAGAAGATTGGTAAGGCTTATTGAGGCATGGTGCAATTTTTTTGAGACGTGGTGAGTGATATAATTGCGAATTTTAGTAATGTAAAAGTAAGTGAATATGGGTAAGGGGGTGATGTAAGTTTATGGAACGTGAGAATGACAAGATTGAAATAAGGGGTGCAAGTGGTAGTAACTTGGGATGTGTAAGGATTATGAAGGGAGATAGTTGTAACTGGGTTGGTTAAGAATATATGTAATGAAAGGTCGTTGTAGAGAGATGGAGAAGAGTGTTATATAGTGAACTTAGATGGAAACATGTCACGACATGGATTTGTAGATAGTGAGTGAGTTTGGGGAATTTGGTTTATTAAAAGGTGAAACTAGTGTGTGATTTCTTTGGGCAATTGACGGTATGAAATGAGTTTTGGTTTCTAGGAAAAAAATAAAAAAATAAAAATTGGAGAGTAAGCTTTGCTTGTATAGACGGATTGGTGACAAGTGTGAGTGATAGCATGATGAGAGAAGATCCATGGTAAGAAAGAGTGAGATGGTACTGATATGAAATAATGGAATTTGAGTTTTGGAACAATGAGAAGGTAACCGGAGCACGAAAGAGTTAGGTAGAAGAAATAAGGAGTTGAATTGTTAATTGATTTTGTCGAGTGTAAAACGAAAAGAATAAGGGGAGTGAATTAAGAGAATGTCGACCAGAGTTAAGGAACACGAAAGTAAGAAATCGTGGAGATGTACGATAGCATCATAAGAGGGTGTGATTTAATGGTTATATAAGAGTTTCGGGACAACATGTTAGCCATGAGTTTTGAGGAATTTAGGAGAGTAAAAGTTGGTAAAGTATTGACACGATATGTGATTTTTGGTGGGGAGTTAGGTGATGATACAATTACGGATAGAATTGGAATAAATGTTCAGGTAAATGTTGTTGATGGATTTGATGTACGTTATTTGGGATGTTAACCGAAGATGGGAAAGAAACCGTGATATTTAGAGATGAGTGGTAGTGTTGAGGTGTCGTCACTAGTGGTTAAGGGTGATGATGAGCAGGAAAGATAGCCGTTCTAAATAGGTTGATTTTGTAGAGACTAGATTGATATGTATGGTTGTGAGGAGTATAATATGTGGTTATAGGAGACAGTTGCTAGTAGTTGAGTATTAGTGGTATGGTTATATCTGTCAGGAGGTGCTAGTTATGCGAATGGGAGAATGTATTATGAAGGGCATGCGAGTTTAAGCTCGGGCGAGAGATAACCTTTCTCAAGTGGTAACTTACTTGATCAGGATTGACTAGTTGGATGTGATTATGGGTCTATGATATATATAAATGTTTATGTGAGGTTATGTCCTCACGAGAAGTGGTATGGTGTGATAGTTATACAGTTGTTATCTGAATGTTTTGTAACGTATGTTAGATACGGTAACCTAATGGAATGATATTCAAAAATGATTGTTTGGGTGATTTGGCATGGCTAGTATACTTGAATGTATATTCATGACATATGTATTCCGTGAAATGGTGTGGATGATATTCATGAGGTTCTTATCTATTTATTCTGTGTAATATGTTGCGTTGTGATCTAGTAAGGCAGTTTTGAATAAGTTTTCTTGTCCATGAAGTTATACTGAGTTAGTGTTTATGAGATTGTGTAAGTTGCAATGACTATCGATGTGATTGTTGTTACTCGGGTGGTGATCCGGGCACGGTACTTCGTGTTGTGATGCAGGTAATTTCGCGCTGTGGTGCGGCTGTTGGTGGCGGTGTTGCGATGCCGTCATCGGTTGTGGTGGATTAGACGGGATACTTATGAGACGAGTTTTCGAAAGTGTATACCAGTTATACATAGACTGTTGTTTTGTTTACTGTTGTTTCTTGTGAGCCTCGTTTGGACATATAGACTGTTGTTTTGTTGATTGATGTTCTTACCAGTTTCAGCTTGGGAGTGAGGGTAGGGTATGATATGGAAGAGAGTTGTGTATGTTTCCGTTGTTGTCATGGTATAGTGATATCCTGTTAATGGGACACAGTTGCGAGAGGTTGTTGGAGTACTTGTGATCTTCTTTTAGAGGAGGCATTGGTTGACATAGTAATGCCAAGTGATTTATAGAGCATGTGTTGTATTGATCTAGAAGTTGCAGGTGGTTCGTAATCTTTTATTGAGACAGTGAGTATAGAGTGTTGGGAATTAGTATTATGTTAAGTTATGGATGAGTTTTGCGATAATAAAAGAAAAGAACTTGAGGGTCTAGTGTGAGTGTGTGTAACAAGTGTGGATTGTGAGTATGCTTTTGGAGATAGGTGCTTTATATAGAGTGGTATGTCGTTCTGCGGTAATGTGGAAGAGTTGGAGTATTGGTTGTGCTAAGGATTTTGTGGTATAAGTTAGGTGGTGTGCCGAATGAATTGAGGTATGAGAACTCTTAAAGTAAGAGAGCCTTGGATATAGGAATGGTTGTAAGTGTTGAGTTTATAGGCGGTTATCATTTACTTGTGGTTGTGATGAGAAGATACAACTAAGGATTTACTATTACTGGGTTACGAGGACGTAACCTTTATCTTAAGAGGAGTAGGATGCGACAAAGAGAGTTTGATGGTTGTACATGTTGTAGTATAATTGGAAGTAGAGTGTTGGTGTAGCATAAGGGATGGATCTTTGTTGTGGTTGATTTTATTAAAGGTCATGGCCGTGCTTGTAGTAGTATGATGTTTAGGAGTATGAGTAAACTTTGATATTGTTGACAGTTGGATAATGATATTTATGACTATTAGTAAACTTCGAGGAAGAAGTCCATTTTAAGGGTGGTAGAATGTAACATTCTGTTTGGTGGTTGATCTTCCTTGGTGGATATTCTTGATGTTGGATTTGATAGTGGATAATATGTTAATGAAACGGAGCTGGGTTACGGTCGAGAGGCTATAATGTAGTTGATACAATATCGTGAGCCATGTTGTTGAGGTAGGCATAGTTGGTGCAGTTGGTGTTAAGAGTTCATGTTTTATAGGTTGGGGTTTTGTTTTAAGTTCTTAGTTGCGTTGTTGTGTCTTGACCGAGTTAGTATATTTGTTTTTTGGTATGGGTTGAACTTTGGGGACGAAGTTCCTTTTAAGGAGGGAAGACTGCAATACTACGGTCTTCTATGTTTATGGGTACTCTATCGAGTGGGGCTTACTCTGTCGAGTAAGTGTGTTTTTATACGAAACAGTAGTCTGCCTAATAGGTACTCGATCGAGTACGTGTGACACTCGATCGAGTAAGGGGCACTCGATCGAGTACGTCACTTACTCAATCAAGTAAGTTGGTCTTACGGGTTGTTTTAGCCGGGTTTTGTTAGTTACGCGTGATTATTATATAAAGCCTTCCGCACCTTCTTTGTCACTTTTCACCTTTTCTAAAACCTTTCAAAAAGAAAACAAGTTACGTTGCTATCTTTCGTCGCGTTGCGATCAAATCCCAAAGGCTAACGTTGTCGGATCGTCGTGTTCTTTACGCCGTTGAGTTCGTCGTGTCAAGGGTAAGATCCTTGTATAGTTTTTATATTGTTTTGTTGATTTTGTTTAAAACCCTAATTGGGTAGAATTGGGGGTTTTGGGAGTATTATGTTGATTAGATAGTAATTGTATGAATATGTGGTTATAGAAGGAGGTTTCGTAGAGGAGCATTACTGATTAGCTGCTTGTGACGGTCTCGTGGTTGCTTATTCTAGGTAGGGTTTCCCTACTCGGTTATTGATTACATATTATTGGTGAAGATTGTTTATTGTCGTTGGTTCATATCATATTGGAATTGGAATTGGAATTGGTGATTGTTGATTGTATGTCTGTAGTTCTCGAGGTACATCCTTGGCTGAGTGGAGTCACTTGCGGGAGTGGCTTCACGCCCTTGATTCGCCCTCTGTGGAACCCGCCACAGAGGGGATGTGCACATTAAGGAACATGGGTTATCGCTCTGATGAGATGAGCGGGGCTTAGGTGGGAACGGCTACGGTCCCCCACTGGCGGTGTAATACTCCGTATTTATGAGTCTCGGGGTACTCTGTCGAGTAAGGGTGAGTTGCGTTTTAAAATAGTTTCTGACCTGTTGGGTACTCGATCGAGTAACTATGATACTCGATCGAGTAAGGGGGCACTCGATCGAGTACCTTAGCTACTCGATCGAGTAGCCGGTTTACGGGGAGTTACTTCTCGGGTTTCGTTAATTATGCGATTAAGGTATATAATCTTTTCCGTCATCAGTCTAAACACTTTTCAAAACCTAATTTACTGTCAAAGAGAGAAAGCAAGTATGTTCATCCCTTTAATCGCATTGTTAGCAAATCCCGGAGTTTGGAAGGTCGGTTTTCATCGTTTGTTATACCGTTGAGATCCTTGCGTCGAGGGTAAGATCTATGTACCCTTTTTACTGTTTTTCCTTTAAGTTGGTTAAACCCTAATATGGGGATTTAGGGGTTTTTGTGTAGATTGTGATTTGGTAGTGTTTATATGTTGTATGATAGGAGGAGGTTTTGTAGAAGAGGCTTTTTGATACAGCTGTAGAGACCGTCTGATAGTTGTGCTTTCCAGGTAGGATTTCCTACTCAGTATTAGTCCCATAATGGGATGATTGTTGATGTGTTGAGATTGATTGTTTAATATCGTAATTGTATTGTGACGACTGTGATTGTGATTGTGATTGTTTGTCTCTGGTTCTCGAGATGCGTTCTCGGCTGAGTGGAGTCACTTGCGGGAGTGGCTTCACGCCCTAGTTTCGCCTCCTGTGGAACCCGCCACAGGAGGGATGTGCACATTAATGGACAGGGTTATCGCTCGGTATGATGAGCGGGGCTTAGGTGGGAACGGCTGCGGTCCCCCACTGGCAGGGCTGGTCCAGTGGACAGTCGGTGATTGAGATTGTTGGGATTGGTGTGATTGTGTGTGTGTGACGGTTAAGCTGTCTGTTTATCGTATTGTTGATATATATATAAGTTGTGTGATTAGTACTGACCCCGGTTGTTGTTTTGTAAAACCTGTGGTGATCCATTCGGGGATGGTGAGCGATAATGAGCGGTTTGAGTTGAGTCTTGGGATAGGTTGGGATGTGCCACCGTCGACGATAGAAGTCTTCCGCGTAGTTTTATTAGTTTTATAACTTTTCGCTTAACTCGGTGAGACGATTGGTTTGAGAATTTGTACCGTATTTTGGGATTTGGTTTCAGTTGTACTTTTCACTAAAGTTATATCATTTAAAGTTGTTTCGTTATTGTCTTATGAATATCATGCCTCGGGTAACCGAGATGGTAGCATCCTTATACCTGAGTGGTCCTGGTAAGGCACTTGGAGTATGGGGGTGTTACAAATGGTACCAGAGCGACGATCCTGAAACCTGTAACCAATAAATCTAATGAATATAGGGAGTCAATTAAAATGAACCCGGGGTAAAGGTTGTAGGAGCTAATGCAAAGGCTTGGGAGACGTCCTAAAGTCGCGAACTTGCCCTACAATTTTGAACCGGTCACATGGGGGGTGTATGTCAAGGTCGTATGCGTTATTTGGTTAGCTTGTGTGTGAATGTGATGAAGTGTGTGTAATTGTTGGATGTTTGAAGTAGAAAGTTGAGAATCTGAAAGAAAGGTTGATGATATATGTAGAACTGTCGTTGGAATGAGAAACATGATGAATGTTTTACTATGTGGCGTTTAATAACATGATATGGTTAATTAGTTAGCTATATGAGGAGTTGCGTAGCATCATGTGCTTAGTTATGATATAATGTTGGAGTTATAATGTTGTTTCTAGTATTGGGGTATGATATAGCATGCGGGTAGCATTTTCGAGTTAGCATGACTCGATCGAGTGGGACTGACTTGATCGGGTGGGTGTTTGACGATTTTGAATCCAGAATCGTGTTTTTAGGCACTCGATCGAGTACCTCGGGCACTCGATCGAGTAGGGGGTCACTCGATCGAGTAGCCTGGCTACTCGGTCGAGTATGTTAGAGATCAGAAGGTCTGTTTGGGGTCTGATGTTGGGGCACTCGATCGAGTATGCTGGGCACTCGATCGAGTAGCCTGTTACTCAATCGAGTATGTTTGGGAACTCGATTGAGTAGGGCCTGGGCAGCTTGTTTTCGTGTTTTGAGGTTTTAGCGCGTATGTTTATATCCACCCATTTTCTGATATAGTTTCAAGATGCCGCCCAAGAAGAATGCTTTGTATGCGAGAGCTGAGCTTATGAACATAGATGATATCGTTAAGATGTTGGAGCATCAGGATGCTCTTACGGAGGCTTTAAAGACTGTGGGAAATGATAAGGATAAGGACAAGGAGAAGGAGGTTGATCACTCTAAAATTAGCCTCTATATAGCGAGGTTTAACCCGAAAGAGTACAAGGGGGTTGGGGAGCCTAACCTTCTTGATAACTGGCATAGAGAGATGGCTAGATTTAGTTCACTGTCCTGATGAGATGAGAGTAGAACAGGCTGCGTTCTATCTGAGGGAAGCAGCTAGCAAGTGGTGGGATACGGTGAAAGTGAGTGCTAAGGAGTTGTATGCGAACCACGGTTTACCTGCTATACCTTAGGAAGAGTTTCGTAAGGCTGTGAGGAAAGAGTTTGTACCGGAACATGTGAGGAGTAAGCTGAGAGAAGAGTTTGACAGTTTTAAGATGACATCTGACATGTATGTGGCCGAGTACTAGAGGCAGTTCAATGAGAAGTCTAGGTATGCTGAGGATATGGGTTTGAGTGAGGAGAATCTGGCGCTGAGATTTGAGAGGGGGTTGACCCCTAAGATTATGGATAAGTTACCCGTGGGAGTCCTTACTAACGTTAAGGAAGCTTATGAGAGGGCTGGGAGAGCTGAGAGGTTGGTGGAGATGGCTCAAGAGAGGTTAGGTGTTGAGAAAAGGAAGTCTGAGAGCGAGGGTGGTGGCCAATCTAGTCACAAGAAAGGCAACCACAATCAATCTAGAGGATTTTCTTCTGGGTCAGGGTTTAGTGCTGGAGCTTCCTTTGGGCGTGGCCGTGGAAGTGCTAGTGGTAGTTGGGGAACGACATGCTTTGGTTGTGGTGGTGTAGGCCACAAGAGACATAAGTGCACGAGTGCACCTGGAACTTTCCAGAGACCTGCGCAGAGCTATGCGAGCAATAGACCGACTGGATCATGGTCAAACCGGGGAAGTCAGAGCTATCAGAGTGGAGGTAACCGCAACGGCGGTAATTCTTATCAGAAACCACCAACGAACAACAACAACAATCAAGGGTCGGGTGCTAAGCCGACCACATCAGCCAGTACTGTCCAGGGAGGTGGACAGAAGACCAGTGGAAAGTTGTTCATGATGGAGAAGAAAGCAGCTGAAGATGATGCACACGTTATCACTGGTACTTTTCTTGTTAACGGTATTCATACCTTTGTTTTGTTTGATTCGGGGGCGTCTCAGTCGTTTGTATCTTCGAGTCATGTTAAACGGTTGGGTTTGAGGGTATATGAGTCTGTTAGTAAGAAAGTTTTTATACCTTCGGGTGAGTCTGTATCATGTGGGAGGTTATATAGAGATGTACCTATGATAGTTGGGCAAGTTGATTTCCCTGTAGACTTGCTAGAGTTTCCTTTTGACGGTTTTGAGATGATAGTTGGGATGGATTGGCTGGGAAAGTATAAAGCTAAGATAGACTGTCATCAAAAGAAAGTGTCTTTAAGAGGTCCTAAGGGCGTTAGTGTGTCTTATCGTGGGTTTCTAGTCAGACCCAAAGTTAAGTTGATTGCAGCTGTTACCTTGAAGTCATATCTGAGGAAGGGATGTCCTTTGATATTGTGACATGTGAGAGATGACCGGATAGAGAGTCCGACAGTTGATCAGATACCAGTGGTGGGAGAGTTTGAGGATGTGTTTCCGGAGGAGATTCCGGAGTTGCCACCGAGTAGAGAGATAGATTTCACAGTTGAGTTGAAACCGGGGACGGGGCCAATCTCTAAGGCACCGTATCGTATGGGCCCTAAAGAGATGGAGGAGCTTAGGAAGCAGTTAGATGATTTGATAGAGAGGGGATACATTAGACCAAGTGTATCGCCGTGGGGAGCACCAGTTCTTTTTGTGAAGAAGAAAGATGGGAGTTTGAGGTTGTGTATAGACTATAGAGAGCTGAACCGAGTGACAGTGAAGAACAAGTATCCTTTGCCAAGGATAGATGACTTGTTTGATCAGTTGAGTGGTGCATCAGTCTTTTCAAAGATTGAATTGAGGTCGGGGTACCATCAAGTAAAGATTAGAGAGGTGGACATACCAAAGACAGCTTTCACGTCGAGGTATGGCCATTATGAGTATGTGGTGATGCCGTTTGGGTTATCTAATGCACCGGCAGTGTTTATGGATTTGATGAATAGGATCTTCAGACAGTTTTTGGATAAGTTTATAGTGGTGTTTATCGATGATATCTTAGTCTACTCCAAGACTAAGGAGAAGCATGAGGAGAATCTGAGGATTGTGTTGCAGACCTTGAGGGAGCATGAGTTATATGCTAAGTTGTCCAAGTGTGAGTTCTGGTTAGAGGAAGTTACTTTTCTGGGACATGTGATTTCAAAGAAGGGTGTAGCTGTGGATCCGGCAAAGATTGAAGCAGTGACAAAGTGGGAAGCACCAAAGAATGTTGCGGAGATCAGAAGTTTCTTGGGTTTAGCTGGATACTACAGACGGTTCGTGAAAGATTTCTCCAAGATAGCTTGACCTATGACAGCGTTGATGAGGAAAGAGAACAGGTTTCGTTGGGATGAGAGTTGTGAGACGGCGTTCCAAACATTAAAGGAGCGTTTGACTACAGCTCATATCTTAGCATTACCTGAAGGGATCGAGAAATTTGAGGTTTATACAGATGCCTCAAAGAATGGGTTAGGGTGTGTGTTGATGCAGAACGGTAAGGTGATTGCCTATGCTTCAAGGCAATTGAAACCTTATGAGGAGAACTACCCTACTCATGATATGGAGTTGGGAGCGGTGGTGTTTGCTCTCAAGATTTGGAGACATTACCTTTATGGAGAAATCTTTAAGGTATTTTCTGATCACAAGAGTTTCAAGTACATCTTCACTCAAAAGGAGTTGAACATGAGACAGAGGAGGTGGATGGAGCTGATTGGCGACTATGACATGGAAATTATCTACCATGAAGGGAAGGCCAATGTTGTTGCAGATGCTTTGAGTAGGAAGAGTGTACATTCTTTGTGTACAGCTCTATCTTTAATGAGGTTGAGAGATGAGGTAGCGAGGTTTGGGATGCATATGATGCAGAAAGGAGTTGCCATGGGAGATTTGATGCGGTGCGGAGTTTTATGATGACATTCGAGGTAAGCGGGCTTTGGATCCTAAGATAGTTGAGTGGAGAGCTGGAGTAGAGAAAGGGACAGTGTCTCGATTCTCTATTCATACAGATGGTAGTTTGAGGTTTGATGGTAGGTGGTGTGTCCCTAATGATGAGGAGTTGAAAAAGACTATCATGACAGAGGCACATTGCACACCATATTCAGTTCATCCAGGTGGAGATAAGTTGTACAAGGATTTAAAGAACACGTTTTGGTGGCCTGGATGAAGAAAGAGACAAATGAGTTTGTGGCCCGTTGTTTGACATGCCGAGAGAGTTAAAGGGGAACAAATGACGACCACAAGGTAAGATTCATCTTTAACGGTACACGAGTGGAAGTGGGAATCCATTTCCATGGATTTTATCGTGGGTTTGCCAAAGAGTCAACAGGGTAACAACATGATTTGGGTAATAGTGGATCGACTGACAAAGTCAGCTCACTTTGTTCCAATGAAAGATACATGGACTAAAGCACAGTTGGCTATGGCCTATCGAAAGAACGTGCTTAAGTTACATGGAGTCCCTAAGGACATAGTGTCTGACAGAGATGCGAGGTTTATATCAAGGTTTTGGAAAGAGTTGCAGGAATCGTTGGGAACAACTTTGAAGATGAGTACAGCATTTCATCCTGCGACAGACGGACAGACTGAGAGAACGATCAAAACACTTGAGGATATGCTACGAGCTTGTGTGATGGATTTTGGTGGTAGCTGGGAACAGAGGTTGGACTTGATAGAGTTTTCTTACAACAACAGCTATCACACTAGTATTGGTATGGCACCGTTTGAGGCTTTGTATGGGAGGAGATGTAGGAGTCCGATTTGTTGGGACGATAGTGCTGAGGTAGTGGTTTTAGGACCAGAGATGGTACATGAGATGGTTGAACAGATTAAGATGATCAGGGAACGGATGAGAGCGGCTCTGGATAGGCAAAAGAGTTATGCAGATCTACATCACCGGGATATAGAGTTTCAGGTTGGGGACAAGGTTCTTCTGAAAGTGTCTCCTATGCGTTGGGTTATGAGATTCGGGAAGAAAGGCAAGCTGAGTCAGAAGTTTATCGGGCCTTATGAGATCTTAGAGCGGGTTGGGGAAGTTGCATATCGTCTGGCTTTACCAGCTGCATTAGAGAGAGTGCATAATGTGTTTCATGTATCGCAGCAGTTGCGAGTATGTGAGTGACCCGTCACATGTGTTAGAGGCAGAGAACTTAGAGCTAGATGAGTCCTTATCATATCTTGAGGTGCCTAAGCAGATTCTTGACCGAAAGGTTAGGAAGACTAGGAGTGGTGAGACAGTTTTGCTTAAGATCATTTGGTCTAACCACGAGACTGGGGAAGGTACATGGGAGCCATAGGAAGCTATGAAAGAGCGTTACCCTTTTCTTTTTGATCAGGTATGTATGGTTACGGGGACGTAACCTTGTTTCTTTTAGGGGGGTAGGAGATGATCGCGAAGAGTTTTTAAGAGTTTTATACCCCTTTTTGTATGTTGTGTCGGTATGTTTGTCGGGATGTGTTGGGTTAGTAACATGTTTTATGTTGAGTTTTGTTTTGGTTGTTGAGTCGGAAGTGTTGTAGGAGTATCTTTTTTTTGTTGTGGTTTGAACTTCGGGGACGAAGTTCTTTTTAAGGAGGGAAGACTATAATACTCCGTATTTATGAGTCTCGGGGTACTCTATCGAGTAGGCCTTACTCTGTCGAGTAAGGGTGAGCTGCGTTTTAAAATAGTTTCTGACATGTTGGGTACTCGATCGAGTAACTATGATACTCGATCGAGTAAGGGGGCACTCGATCGAGTACCTTAGCTACTCGATCGAGTAGCCGGTTTACGGGGAGTTACTTCTCGGGTTTCGTTAATTATGCGATTAAGGTATATAATCTTTTCCGTCATCATTCTAAACACTTTTCAAAACCTAATTTACTGTCAAAGAGAGAAAGCAAGTACGTTCATCCCTTTAATCGCATTGTTAGCAAATCCCGGAGTTTGGAAGGTCGGTTTTCATCGTTTGTTATACCGTTGAGATCCTAGCGTCGAGGGAAAGATCTATGTACCCTTTTTACTGTTTTTCCTTTAAGTTAGTTAAACCCTAATATGAGGATTTGGGGGTTTTTGTGTAGATTGTGATTTGGTAGTGTTTATATGTTGTATGATAGGAGGAGGTTTTATAGAAGAGGCTTTTTGATACAGTTGTAGAGACCGTCTGATAGTTGTGCTTTCCAGGTAGGATTTCCTACTCAGTATTAGTCCCATAATGGGATGATTGTTGATGTGTTGAGATTGATTGTTTAATATCGTAATTGTATTGTGACGACTGTGATTATGATTGTGATTGTTTGTCTCTGGTTCTCGAGATGCGTTCTCGGCTGAGTGGAGTCACTTGCGGGAGTGGCTTCACGCCCTAGTTTTGCCTCCTATGGAACCCGCCACAGAAGGGATGTCCACATTAATGGACAGGGTTATCGCTCGGTATGATGAGCGGGGCTTAGGTGGGAACGGCTGCGGTCCCCCACTAGCAGGGCTGGTCCAGTTGACAGTCGGTGATTGAGATTGTTGGGATTGGTGTGATTGTGTGTGTGTGACGGTTAAGCTGTCTGTTTATCGTATTTTTGATATATATATATATATATATATAAGTTGTGTGATTAGTACTGACCCCGGTTGTTGTTTTGTAAAACCTGCGGTGATCCATTCGGGGATGGTGAGCAGTAATTGAGCAGGTTTGAGTTGAGTACTGGGATAGCTGGGATGTGCCACCGTCTGACGATAGAAGTCTTCCGCTGTAGCTTTATTAGTTTTATAACTTTTCAGTTAACTCAGTAGACAGTTGGTTTGAGAACTTGTACCCGTATTTTGGGATTTGGTTTCAGTTGTACTTTTCACTAAAGTTATATCATTTAAAGTTGTTTCGTTATTGTCTTATGAATATCATGCCTCGGGTAACCGAGATGGTAGCATCCTTATACCTGAGTGGTCCTCGACTCAATTTCTCTTTTTAATCATTTTATTTTATTGCTTTAGTTTAGTAAAAATCAAACAAACCCCATTTGGTTACTTAGACAGACTCGAATAGCAAATAGAACATATACAGCCTCCCTGTGGATACTCCCGACTTCCTTTACTGCATTAGCTAGTTTAGGCATGTTGGTTATCTTTTATTAGGTGTGCGATTAGGCTATCATATACTTTGAGCAAGCAAGCTAGAAGAATGACAGTTTGCTCAGATAGTAAAGTCATCATGCAAAATTATTCTTTAATACCAAGGCCGTCTAATAGCAAGTCCAAAATGTTCTTAGAACGGGCTCTAGTCCACACTTTTAGAGTTGAAGTTGCTAGCTAAATGTCCAGTTCGAGTACCATGAGCTACAAAGGTTAAGTTTTCTATAATATGGGACCTCAAACAGTCTTTTGGACCAGCTATCTCAAATTTATTTGATGTCCGTGGTTAATACAACAGCTTAAGATTTAACTAATCCAGTATGTATTCTTACGAGCTACAACCGACTTAGTTAATTTATTAACAGCTTCGCAGTCGTGAAAATTTAACTAATCTTGTACTTAGACGGCGTTATTATTCATACCAACTATACAATCTTATAGCAGCACCAGCTTCCCTTCGGCCAAATTAAAGTTGATCATCTGAGATACTCATGCCACTGCACAGCTGCACTAGAGTTAGAATGATCTTTAATTTCACTATTTCAGAATTATACTCCTATTTGTTTCGGCAAATCGGAAATCATTACAACATGCCCATCTTATATATAATAAGGGAGCCAAATAGATGAGATGATCTCTCAAAAAGAATAATCCTGAAGAAATGGTAGGCAGAATTGATTTACTTTCTTAAACTCGTACAAAGCCTAACTTACAGTCTCTTAGGACATTAGCAATAGACAAACCCCAAATGAGGTTTGTCTAATGCCACATCACTCAACACACAAACCTCTCTAACAACAAACCTCAAGACAACAATAGACAAACCTCTTAAATATAGACAAACTTCATAAAAACATACTACATGGGGTCCACTATCACTCACAACCAAAAACACAAATTGTATACAAAATTATAATCATTTTCATCTATGAACCTCTACCCTTATTCCCAACAATAAAGAGGTTTGCAATAAACCTCTAAAAAATACACAAACCTTTGTTGACAAACCTCTATTGTTGATGCCCTTAGCAAGCAGTAGAGGGCATGCCCATAAACATGCTCATCGCACCAGGGACATAAGTCACATGAGGACTCTTTGCCATGGCAGCCACATTTTCCTTCAGAGCCTCAATCTTCCTTAGCTCAATCAGGCCCATTCCTGATGCTGCAGTTGCCTCTGAAATCAACTTCGTGGCCTCACTTTTCTCCTTCAACCCTGATAACCGCTGCTCTCTTCTCCTGTTCAGACTTCATGACACCTTGACCGTTCAGCCTCCTGTTGCGCTACTTGCTTCTGCTCCACGGCTTTTCAGAATTCATTTCCATAGGATAGGTGAGAGATAGCAACATCATCTAGAATAATATTGAAATCCCTGGCCCTACATGTACAAGTTAAGTGTAAAGTATATGAGAATATTGTAATTGTATTGATGCTAATGATATTTACATTAAGGGTTTATATACTAGCTTACAAAAGATACTAGCCAATAATAACAAGATACAAACCTTAATTAGTGGAGCTAATCAAGGTAACAAATAACTAAATACAACAATAATATATGCAGGAGATATGTTATACAATCACGTTTGATTTGGTGTGATTTGTTCCTTGAATAGAGGAAGTTGATCTTGAGTGAATAATATCTTTTGATTGAGCAATATCTTTAACATTCCAGCTCAAGATGGACGGGCGATAGCGAAGGCCAATCTTGGATGAAAGCAATAAGAACCGTGGCTCGTGGAGCAGCTTAGTGAGGGTGTCCGCTAGCTTATCAGACCCGTTGATGTGTTGAACTCGAATTAGACCGTTGCGAATCTGTTCTTTGACAAGGTGGAACGCAAGTGCAACGTGTTTCATTTTGGAGTGAAAAACCGGGTTAGCCAAGTAGGTAGTAGTACTCAGATTGTCACAATATATCAACGGCGGAGTAGTAGATTTAATACCAAGTTCGAGTAGTAGATTTTGAAGCCAAATGAGCTCGGCAGTTGTGCTCGCAACAGCTCGGAACTCAGCCTCGGTAGAAGGGCACGAGACCGCCTTTTGTTTCTTAGAGGACCATGATATAGGATTACTACCTAAGTAAATAATATAACCGGTTGTAGAAAGGTAGTCATGAGGGTCACCTCCCCAGTCCGCGTCACAAAACGCATGGAGACATAGTTGTGTTGAGGCACGCAAATGAATACCGAGGTGTAATGTACAATTTAGGTAACGAAGCAGGCGTTTTAGGGCGGCCCAATGGGTGGTGGTTGGGTGAGTTAAAAATTGAGCTGATTTGTTGACAGAAAAGGCAATATCAGGTCGAGTGAGTGATAGATACTGCAGACTACCAACAATGGAGCGATAGTCGGACTCATTTTCGATTGGGTTGGTTAGGTCTTTAACAAGA
The DNA here is from genome assembly GCF_048544455.1 of Silene latifolia. NCBI lineage: Eukaryota > Viridiplantae > Streptophyta > Magnoliopsida > Caryophyllales > Caryophyllaceae > Silene > Silene latifolia. The sequence continues at coordinate 98,303,421 of NC_133538.1, forward strand.
GGTGGATGAGCAAGCATAGGGGTTGACGCGGGTTTGGAGTTTTCCATTTTGAATTTGGCAAGGAGATCATATAAGTACTTGGTTTGATTTAAATGTAACCCGTTTTTGGTTGGGGTGACTTCTATGCCTAAAAAATACGATAACGGTCCTAAGTCTTTTGGGAAAATTGGTGGGAAATTTTGGTGATAAAATCGGTGATGTGGTTTTTATGTGGTCCGGTTACGATTATATCATCAACATAAATTAAGACAAATAAAATAGTACTTGTTGTTTTGAAAATAAATAATGATGGGTCGGATAAGGAATTTCGAAAACCTGAAGCAATAAGGTAATTCTTTAACTCGGTGTACCAAGCACGTGGTGCTTGCGTAAGCCCGTAGATTGCTTTGTTGAGCCTGCAAACATAGGAAGGATTAGTGGAATCGATAAAGCCTGCTGGTTGAGCCATGAAGACGGACTCGGTTAGTCGTCCCTGCAAAAAGGCATTGTTAATGTCTATTTGGTGTAAGTGCCATTTTTGAGTGACAGCAAGAGTTAGAATCAAGCGAATCGTAGTAGGTTTGATGACGGGACTAAACGTTTTCGAATAGTCAATTCCGGGTCGTTTATGAAAGCCTTTAGTGACAAGGCGAGCCTTGTGTTGTTTGAGACTACCATCGGGGTTATATTTGATGCGGTATACCCATTTGCAACCCACAACGTTAGGGGCTTGGTGAGGTGGGACAAGGGTCCAGGTCTGATTTCGTGTGAGGGCATCAAATTCATCGGTCATCGCTTGGCGCCATAGAGGATGAAGGAGAGCTTGTTTAGTTGTAGTTGGGGTGGTGTGGGTGGTCGAAAGAGTAGCAGTATCAGCATGTTTGTTGGTTTTGAAATAACGTGGGTTAGGCATAATAATGTTATTGGAGAGACGGGTTCGATGGATGGGTGGTGGAGGTGGAGGAGGTGGAGGTGGAGGGGTGGAGGCAGCGGTGGAAACAGAGGATGGCGAGGTGAGAGGTGTTGCGACAGAGGGTGGCGAATCAGGAGGTGTCGAGGAGGGAGTGGATGAGGCAGAGGACGACGTAGCAGAGGTGGGCGAGGCAGGGGTTGATGAGGCAGGAGATGTAGGGGTCGGAGTGATGGGCTGGGTTGGTTGAGCAGCACGAGCAGGTGGGTTAATTGGTGGTAGGAGTGGAATAGTGAGAGTGCACCATTGACTTGGGGTATGGGTTGATGTAAAGGTCGAATTGGTTAAAGCAAGATAAGGATATTCGGTTTCGACGAAACGGACATGCCGTGAGGTGTATAAGCGATTGGTGATAGGATTAAGGCATAAATAGGCACTTTAAGTGTTTGAATATCCTACAAAGACACAAGGGGTCGATTTTGGTTCAAGTTTGTGGTTGGTATATTGTTTTAGCCACGGGTAACAGAGGCAACCAAAGGGTCGTAATTTGTGGTAATTTGGTTGTTGATTAAAGAGGAGTTTGTAGGGACACTGGTTGTTAAGGGTCGGTGTTGGGAGTCGGTTAATGAGATACGCGGCAGTGGAGAATGCATAAGGCCAGTATTTTGTTGGCATTTGTGCTTGAGTGAGTAAGGCTAAACCAGTTTCAACGATATGACGGTTGACACGTCTGTCGCGTACCTGTCAAAAATAAAACCTAACGGTCTCAACTAAAAATGTAGTAGAGGCAGTCGAGTATCGAATCCTCAGGGAGGTAATGCAACTACAGCTATCTATTTCTAATCCTATGGTAACAATTGGTGTTGATTAAATTTTTGGTTCTAAACTACGGAGTAAAAGGAAGAGAAATAAAGAGGAGAGCAGATAAGCAGGAAAATGATTTAAAACTATCAATAAGAGGGGGACATGTCGGGAACTCGGTTCACTACGGTAGTACAACAACTTAGCAGTAAATGACTCAGACGAACTAATGCGAGACGGATATTAGAAGGTCCTTTCGGTCCACTTCCCACCCTAAAATACCGCTAACTTAACTTTCGTCCTCATTAGGGTAGTCTACTGTTTATAGCAGGCCTATTTAGTCCAATCTTTCGATCCAGGATTAATTGTAGCCAGATTAATGGGTGACATAGAAGCGTGCACTCAACTAGGTCGGTAATTACAGTTATATTGCTATAGTGACAGAATCTCTTAGTCAATTCGTCTAATTCATTCACTACGTCGTCATTATTCTACCGCAGATCCCTAATCCCAACATGAAGGGAGATTAGCTACTCATGTCGATTATTAAACTAACAGCACACAAATTTCCAGCAGAAGACATAATGAAATAATAAATATAAAGCGCAATAACAGAAATTAGGGCAAAGAAGAACGATAACATAAACAGGAATTAAAAACAAAAGAAGGTTAATTATTATTAAAGAGAAGGAAGAGATTACAATCTAAGCGATTCCGGCGTAAAGAACCGAAATTCAATGAAGCAATCCCGGTCGCAAGAGCAACGTAAGAAGTAACAGTAGGTTCCTAATGTGTATGATAGTAAAAGAAAGATAGTAAAAAGGAATAAGTAAAGAGAGATGCCTAATTAACCTAGTAAACATAGGTTAAATAGGAAACAAACAATGTTTAGCGAAAATTAAACACACGGACTGAAGCAAAGCCCATGCCCGTGAAAAACCCCTCGATCGAGTGGATTAAACCACTCGATCGACCATCATCTCAGCAGGAGTCCCTCGATCGACCAGCAGGGTACTCGATCGAGGACTGGTCATACGCACCTTACTCGATCGAGGAAGGAATAGCTCGATCGAGCCTCTGGGAGCCAAAGGATTACTCGATCGTCCAACAAACAGCTCGATAGACCACCTGGGTCTTCAATTCAGCTAACGTCTTCACCAAAATGCCTCGTAATGCGTGCAACGACACTTCCAAGTGCAACATCTCACTCTGGGACAATCCCGTCTCCTCTAAATGCATGCAAAAAGGACGAAAAGGAGCATGGTTCCACCACTTTCGCGATCATTCCTATAAAAAGGACAAAATACACCAAAGTAGCCAATTCGGGGCAAAATACTATAAAAATAGTAGAGAAATGCATAGAAATACGTGCTGAAATAGGCCAAAAAGACTATACATTAGGCACGTATCAAATCTCCCCAAACCAAACCTTTACTCGCCCTCGAGTAAACTCAAAACTAAACTAATGGAACGGAAATGATAAATCAGAGCTAGCTTAACTTGTCTACTTGAACCAATTTAATGCAACAAAAATCAACAGTTGAGCCAAGCAGTCAATACGCAAACGAATTATAAGTCGTTCATAAATAAAGCCGACCTATCGACCTTGCAAGACCAACAAAATTGGACTCTCACGTGGTCACTCTTCTCTCATGAAGCAAAGGGCAAATGTTATATGTAAAAGAGAGAAAAAAAGACAGTCACTCGCCTAATCATGACCTACATAGCATGCATGCAACAAAGATGAAAGACAATTCAAGTACTAATGCACAAATTCCAACCAATTAATGTCCGTCACAGCCGAGGGTTTGCAAATAATATGGGAATAGTGAGGTTCAGGTGAGAAAAGGCAAAACAAGTTATGGAAATGTGGAGGTAAAAGCGTCAAGCTAGTTCCTAACAGGACCATAATAAACCATCCGGATCTCAAACTGACTGAAAGACTAAGTACTAGTGCCCTTCACTTGGCACAAAACTCACTAGACTCAAGGCACAATCTCCTCAAAAAAAAAATATAGAATAAGAGTGGAGGAGTCAGACGGTCACAAAGTTCCCTTTTTTAAACACATCGTCTGAAACAACTAACTGAAACAACCAACCCTCTTGTCGATTGTACATCTTCAAACATCTTCTCAACTCTGACAAGAGGGGACAACTTTTTACACAATCTCTATTTCTTTCTTTTGCTTATCAGCTCTTTTTCTGTTTTTTTCATATTTTTTCCATTCTTTTTTTTTTTTTTCTTTTTTTTTTCGCGTTTCTTTTTTTTTCATACTTTTTTTCTTTCTTTCTTCCTCCTTCCTCAACACAAACACCAACTCCAAACAGGAATTACAGACCAAACTGCAATGGAAAACATACCACAAAAGGACAGACTAACTAGCTTGACTAGGCAGGCTTAGTTTGGAATGTAGCTAATGGGTCAAAAGGGCAAGTTTTGGTCAATGTGGAGCTAAATGGGTGAAAGATGTAAAGAAAGGGGAATTTGCAAGACCCTCCCCGCATGTGACACCACCACAAAACCCGAATATGTGCATTTGACGAGAAATTGAATGTCATAAATGTGCAAATGAGACAAACATGCTATGCAAGGAGTACTACTCTCAAAATTCCTAATGAACTGGTCATGAATGTCACCAGTTATGGCTCTAAAACTCAGAATTTTTAAGTAGTTTGCCAGTTTATTAGGTCAAGTCTAAACAGTTAGCTATTATTTGAACAGAAATTCGTAGATTATGCGTATGACAAGGCTAAAGACTATCAATACAAGTGCAAGGCTCAAGTAATATGACAAGCTATAGTGCAATTTCATCACGGGAATCTACCGTTCCGACTCAACCTATATGCTAAAATAAACGTGAATTTTTTGAATTTTTCTAATTTTTTTTTTTGGATTTTTGATTTTTTGAAAATAAACAACAAATGCAAACTGAAAAATTAAACGTGAATGCAAAACAAATGCAGATCTGCAGACTCAAAAGGATGCAATACCCTCCCCAAACCAAAACGGACAACGCCCTCGTTGTCCTCCAAAGATCACCAAAGAGAAAAATGGGGGATGGGAGTATACAACCAATAAAATAAAAATAAAGGAGACGAAATAAAAAGAGTGAGAGAACATACAAAACACGAACTTCCCCAAACCACGGAACTGGGAAGTGAGTAGACCAAGATAACTACTCGTCGTCGGCACCGACCGTCTCTCTCGTACTCCGACTCAACAAAACAGTCTCCCAAACCAAAGAACAAACAAGGGGGAGACTCGGTCGTCATCTCGGCTGATCCTCCGGACCGGTGTGAACGGAGGGTCACTCTCCTCCTTTCTCGGAAGCTCGTCGGGCCGCTGCTCGGCTCGCAACCGCACCTCTCGTGCTCTCATTGTCTCCTCCACCTCCTCCTCCGAGTCGAAGAAAGTGGAGGGTACCCGTCCGCTAGGTATCGGTAGAAGGAAGGATGCGGCCACCCCTCTGGAATCGGTCGCCGGGCTCGGATATGGAACTCGTAGAGCGGGAATACGGCTAAAGCCATATCCGTCTCATCTCGATAATGTACCCACATATCCGAAAGCACGGCATCACGACGCCCTTGGTCCATGACCTCGGGCGCCTCTAAGACAGGAGGGCGGACAAAATTGGCCGGAAAAACCGAACCAGAAGGAGGGTCAAGTGGGGGTGGAGTGAGTGAAGGTGTAGGGGAGGCGTGGGGGTCGGTCCACTGGGCCTGAGTCGGGGCAGTCCGAGAGCTAGAAGATGCTCCGGCCTCCCGCTTCCTCTTCCTAGAAGAAGAAGGAGGGGTGAAGGTGAGGTGGTAGGTAGGTGGAGGTGGCCTCGCTCCTCCTCGAGAGAGAGCGGTAAAAGTGGCGGAAGGGTAGAGCACGGCAAGGTAAATGTACGTGGAACCACGGATCTTCCACGTCCTCGCACTCCCCTTCGCCTTTGGGAACCAGGTCAAGTCGATCATGGCATCCAGGTCAAGGTGAGCCATCTCGTCGGTGAAGTGAGTGAAGGGTCGATGGGGTAAAGGTGGCGGGCGATCCTAGTCACTAGCCCGCCAGACAATAGCGGTCTTGACCCGAGTCCCAATCCGTTCAATGCTTTGAGCTACCGGATAGGCAATGTTTAGAACAAACGCGGTACCGTAGTCAATGTTGAGGTACCCCGCGAGAATCGCTAGCTCGGTGTTGGTCACGTTATTGGACTCGGGCGCCCAAAAATGGTCTCTCCTAACTACGCAAGTAGTAATGGGCGCAGTAAGTGAATGTGAGCTCCCTTCCGTGAGTGGAAGGGAGTGTGAGAAAGAGCACCCAGTGGGCAAGGAGGTCTCGAGGTGGGGCGGTGGGACCGTCACGACTAGGCCCAAAACTCCGGCCAAACTTGGCCAAAGTCCGATGGTGCGACTCATTGCGGAGTCGAAAGTAAATGCAGGAACTGGAGTGGTCGGCAGCGTAAGAGTCGGTGTCAAAGGAATAGGAGCTAAAGAACTCGTACGTAAGGGTACGAATAGTAGCCTCCCGCATGGTAATCGACCCGACATACCCGTTCCGTTCAACAAACTACAGACCTCCTCATAAATGCCTAAGGTCTCTAGGTCGGTCCGCGCAAGGAAACGGGTGGAGGAGAGAGGGCAACGAAGTAAAGCGACTAACCGTTTCCGGTGAGCCTCAAGTGAAACGTCTGCGTGGCGACTTGATGCAGTGCGAGAGCGCCCTCTCCCGTAACAACGACCTCGAAGGGTGGAAGTGATGGCTAATCGCTAGCTTTCTTTGGTGTGGTCTCGGTGGCGGATACCAGTCATGCGGGAAATGGGGCTGAATCCGCATCCGAAAGAGAAAGGCCTGGTAGGAGTGATGGCCTGTGAAGCCTGAACCGAGCTCCCGGCTGAGCTGGCCGCGGAGTAAACTGTCCCTACAGCTGAGACAAGTAGAACTGGTGCGGCAATGGTGACCAAGGCGGAGCTAGTGGTAGCAAAGCAGGACCACGACTCGCTCACCGACGAGCCGGGAGGACGTACTAGTGGAAGGCACAGAACTCGCGTCCATCCTGCAAGATATCAAAGGGCACGAATAAGAAGGGATGCTGCTAACCGTGGCTAAAACAACCGCTAACCAACATGTGACAGCAAAAAGAATGGCCCTATTAGTCGAAAAATTCGACTTCCAGAATGCAAAACCCAACAATTCCTCAAACCTCGAATTACAGCATGTGAGTGGTGATAAAGTGACAAAATATGACCGCTAAGAAAGACTGAAATCAGCAAGGAACAGCATGCGGCAACATACAGTCTACTAGCAAGCGAAAAGCACTCACGGAACAAAAGTCCCAATAATTCACAGCGTATACGGGCGTTAGGGGACGGCAACGATTAACAACAGCAGAAAAGTAGGCATGGACTGAAGTTAAGCAAGCAAGGCAACATAGAAGCCGTCTAACAAATAAACACTCGACTTACAGGAACCCTAATCGCGGAATTTGCGCAAAACTCGAATTAAACATGTAGACATAGCGAGGAATTGCGAAAAGATCATCAACAAGCAAATTAAGGGCATATAAACACAATCAAATCAAAACAATTCGACTAGACATGGAATTTTCGAGCCCTAATTCAAAATCACCTCAAAAATTCGAATTAAATCAAGAGAAATTGCAAAGAGTGTGATAGAAACACTTACTTGATGATGATTATCCTAAAACAAGCAATTAAACTTCAAAAACAAGCAAGCAAGGCGGATTTTTAATCGAAAACCCGCGGAACCCTAATCCCTCTTAAAAACCGTGAAAACGAACACAAAATAAGGGGAAAACAAGGGGCTATTGAAGAATTAAGTGCTAGTGATAGAATGTTGGTGGTGGATTTGATAATTTTGGGCAAAAATTGGGGATTTGGGGGAAAATCAATCGCAATTAAGGGAGAGGTTAGACGGAAGTTAGGGATAAATGAAATAGAATTAGAAAAGTAAAGAGTTTTAAGAAAGAAAACTCCCGTTTACTGTTCACTTCACTCGATCGAGTGATTTTAAGTCACTCGATCGAGGACTTTTTCATGTCCCTCTGCTCGATCGAGTAAGGGACCTCTCGATCGACCATTCCTCTGTGGCCTTTCTTCGATCGATTAACCAGCCAGCTCGATCGACCCACTTGCCACTCGATCGAGTACAAAAAGTACTCGATCGAGGACTTCCTCGTGTAGACTTCTTTGAAATTCCGTCCTTTCTACCTTGAATTGCGTGCATCTTCCCCAAACCTGCATGAAACATATCCAAACATATCCCAAAATACCAAAAACGCAGAAAACACAGTCTATAGTCTTAGTCTACGCTAAAAAAAAATGTCTAAACTAATTGTCCTAATAAAAATGTAAATAAAAGAAATTCAAAAGAAATTCAAACGAATATCTATTACACTTTGTTACACAGGGCATTTCCCCGTTTAATTCCCATTAGCTTTCAGTAGCCCCTTCGTGGGCTTCTGACTGGAGGACGTCACTTCAGCGATACTGACCGTCGTCTTTGATTTCCATGAGCTTGAATTACTGTTTGTGACAGTAGGAGGAATGTAGTTCCCATCTATGTAGGTGCGAACTGTCTTCGTTCTCGCCCCTCTATCAGCTTCTTTGGCATCCTTGGGTCCAGCTTGATTGATAATGGTTGCACCCTGTCCCTTGACAGCTCCTTTCTTGCCTTCATCCGCACTGCCTGCAGGTAAGGACAACAGACGATTTTTTCTCCTTTTTGCTCTCAATCTGAGGCGGAGGGTTAACAATAATAGCAATATTCTCCAAATTTTCACCTGGAGTGTCAATAATAGGGTCAACAGAAGAGAGGGCATTGCAAGGCTGAGCTTGCATGGGAGCCCTCCGGAACTTGGACTGATGAAAATCGGCTCCTCATCCCCTACCCGAAATGTCAAAGTCTTCCCCCAACGTCTATTACTTGCGCACGGCGTGGACAAAAACGGTCTCCCTAAAATGATAGGGGTGTGCACATCTTCGGGGATATCTAAGACGACAAAATCGACGGGAATAAAGAACTTCCCGATCCGAACAGTCGTCTTCCGCTACACCTAGTGGCCGTGATAAACTACGGTCGGCCATCCGGAGCCGTCATGTTGGTGCAACTCAGTTTTGTCACACCAAGTCTCTTAGCTAGAGACAATGGTAAAACACTTACGCTAGCGCCTAAATCGCATAGCGCATTATCAATCAATTGCATTCCTATGTGACAAGGGATCGAAAAACTACCCGGGTCTGATTGCTTAAGAGGTAGCTTATTTTGAGATAGGGCTGACCCCATCTCAGTCAAGGCTATGGTCTCATTATCATTAATGGTCCTCTTACGCGCTAAAATCTCCTTCATAAATCGTAAATAAGAGGGTACCTTAGTCAGCAATTCAGTGAACGGCACGAAAACTTCCAAACTCTTCAAAAGCTCAACAAATTTGCTAAACTGTTGATTAATCTTGGTATTCTGCAACCGCCTCAGGAAGGGAACAGTAATTGGAATCTCGAGTCCCTTGTTTCTTGCCTCCAAAGTGTCTTCCGGAGCAAGTTCAGTATCCTTCGGACGCTTCTTACCTCTCGAACGAGGCCTTTCTGGTAATTCATCGCTTAAACGAGCACTATAAGACTCTCGAATAAGCTTCCCATCATCAATATCACTCGATCGAGCAATGTGTTCACTCGATCGAGCACCTTCTTCAGCAACTTCAGTCGATCGAGCAACATTCCCACTCGATCGACCATCTTCAGCTTCCAGTTCACTCGATCGAGCAGAAAGACTACTCGATCGAGGGCTATCCTCACTAATGTCACTCGATCGAGCACCAGTCTTCAGTCGATCGAGTAACTGCTTCGTCGTGAGCCCCTTTTTCTTAACAGAACACTGTTCATCATCAGTTACAGCTATTTCCAGGTCTGATTTCTTCATTTCTGGTCCCTCATAAGAAAGACCGCTTCTCAACTCTATCAAATGTACCGTCTCATTTGGGTTCTTGTCATTTTGAGTCGGTAAATGACCGGGCTTCCTTGAAGATTGATTTTCAGCCAATTGGGCAACTTGAGTCTCAAGTGCCTTGAATGCCGTGTCCTTCTAATGTAATTGCTTTGCAATGGCTTGCATCATGGACTTTAACTCACCTATCTCGCTCACCCCACTAGATGACGAAGCACCTTGGTTAGGAGGGTTGAAAGACGGAGGCTTCGATAGCCTTGTTGCTTCCGTGCGGAGGAATATAGAAGCTGCGCTGCTTGATTTGGAGGAGCGGTGGGATTGAGTACGTTGTTCTGATTACTCCACCTCAAATTGGGGTGGATATTCGGCTCGTAATGAGTGTTGTTTTGCCTGTAGTGTTGAAAGGCAGCACATTGCTCATAAGGACTAGGACAATAATCAGCGACATGTCCATCTACCCCACATCTCGTGCATGCACGAAAGGACCGTCTCGTCATGGCATTAACCAGGTACATCCCGGCTTGAGAGCTCCCCTAGTTCATACTTGTCGAACCTAGCAAAGTAAGGGCTTCTAATGCGGCTCTCAAGAGGATTCAGCGCTCTCCTTTGGTTTCCCCTTGAATTCCCGTATTCACCACAGTGAGTGGCTAAATCATCTATGATTTTCCATCCCTTCGTCGGCCCCAAGTTGTCGGAAAATCGACCGTTGGTTGCTGCATCTAGTATAGCCCTCTGATCATCATATAAACCATTGTAAAAATGGTTGCACAGACTCCATTTTTCGAAACCGTGGTGTGGTATGGTACGCACTAGTTTCTTAAAACGAAGTCATGCCTCGTGGAAGTTCTCGTCGGGCCCCTGTTTGAAACTCGTTATCTGAGCTCTGATGGCGATGGTTCTCGAAGCAGAGAAATACTTTTTATAAAACGCCAATGCTAGCGAATTCCAATCTGTTATCTTTGTGGCGGCTTTGTCTAAATCCTGTACCACTCCCTTGCAGCATCGCGGAGTGAGAAGATGAACATAGTTTCTTTGATCTGATCACCGTGACGCCGGTGGGAGGAGGTATGGAGCAGCGATAATCAATGAAGGTCTCCATATCTTTGAGTGCGTCTTGATTGCAGCTCCCCGAACTGATTTTCTCGACCATATTGATGTATGCGGGCTTAGGCTCGAACTTCCGGCATCTCCGGCAGATTCGAACCCTTTATAGAGATTGTCGGCCGTGGGCTCGGAGTGACTAGCAATGGTTGCTTCCTCAGCCATTTCGGGAAATTCTGGGAAAGTGATAGACTCAAGTGATATATTGGAAACTGGAGAAGACGGTGGATTGTCTTCGAAAAGCTCGTTCTCGTAAAAGTTACCACGAGAACTAGGCTCTTCCTCTGCCTGTTGCTCTTGAAATAGTCTCCTTTTTACGCGCAGAGATCTCTCAATCTCGGGATCAAAAGGTAGAAGTGGCCCACCTTGCGACCTGCGCATAAGACGAAACTACAGACAAGATATGAGAATAGTCTAAGGAACGATGTTCCTTAAACTAAAAGAAGAATTAAAAATAAACAAATAGTAAATTAAACAGTTGCCTCCCCGAAACGGCGCCAAAATTTGACACGTCCGTCGTGTACTGTCAAAAATAAAACCTAACGGTCTCAACTAAAAATGTAGTAGAGGCGATCAGTATCGAATCCTCAGGGAGGTAATGCAACTACAGCTATCTATTTCTAATCCTATGGTAACAATTGGTGTTGATTAAATTTTTGGTTCTAAACTACGGAGTAAAAGGAAGAGAAATAAAGAGGAGAGCAGATAAGCAGGAAAATGATTTAAAACTATCAATAAGAGGGGGACATGTCGGGAACTCGGTTCACTACGGTAGTTCAACAACTTAGCAGTAAATGACTCAGACGAACTAATGCGAGACGGATATTAGAAGGTCCTTTCGGTCCACTTCCCACCCTAAAATACCGCTAACTTAACTTTCGTCCTCATTAGGGTAGTCTACTGTTTATAGCAGGCCTATTTAGTCCAATCTTTCGATCCGGGATTAATTGTAGCAGTTAATGGGTGACATAGAAGCGTGCACTCAACTAGGTCGGTAATTACAGTTATATTGCTATAGTGACAGAATCTCTTAGTCAATTCGTCTAATTCATTCACTACGTCGTCATTATTCTACCGCAGATCCCCTAATCCCAACATGAAGGGAGATTAGCTACTCATGTCGATTATTAAACTAACGAAGACACAAATTTCAATGAAAGACATAATGAAATAATAAATATAAAGCGCAATAACAAAAAATTAGGGCAAAGAAGAACGATAACATAAACAGAATTAAAAACAAAAGAAGGTTAATTATTATTAAAGAGAAGGAAGAGATTACAATCTAAGCGATTCCGGCGTAAAGAACCGAAATTCAATGAAGCAATCCCGGTCGCAAGAGCAACGTAAGAAGTAACAGTAGGTTCCTAATGTGTATGATAGTAAAAGAAAGATAGTAAAAAGGAATAAGTAAAGAGAGATGCCTAATTAACCTAGTAAACATAGGTTAAATAGGAAACAAACAATGTTTAGCGAAAATTAAACACACGGACTGAAGCAAAGCCCATGCCCGTGAAAAACCCCTCGATCGAGTGGATTAAACCACTCGATCGACCATCATCTCAAAGAGTCCCTCGATCGACCGGCAGGTACTCGATCGAGGATCGGTCATCGCACCTTACTCGATCGAGGAAGGAATAGCTCGATCGAGCCTCTGGGAGCCAAAGGATTACTCGATCGTCCAACAAACAGCTCGATAGACCACCTGGGTCTTCAATTCAGCTCACGTCTTCACCAAAACGCCTCGTAATGCGTGCAACGACACTTCCAAGTGCAACATCTCACTCTGGGACAATCCTGTCTCCTCTAAATGCATGCAAAGAGGACGAAAAGGAGCATGGTTCCACCACTTTCGCGATCATTCCTATAAAAAGGACAAAATACACCAAAGTAGCCAATTCGGGGCAAAATACTATAAAAATAGTAGAGAAATGCATAGAAATACGTGCTGAAATAGGCCAAAAAGACTATACATTAGGCACGTATCAACGGTGGCGACGCTCCGCGAACCCATTGTGTTCGGGAGTGTGTGGTGGTGATGTGAGATGGGTAATACCATCGTCAAGTAGGTTCGGAGTAATTTTAATATATTCACCGCCATTATCGGAATAAAATTGGCGGATAGGGCGGTCGAAATATTTTTCTATGATAGCTTTAAATCGATGAAAGGTGGTAGCGGTGTCGGATTTATTTTTTAAGGGGTATAGCCAGAAATAATGGGTAAAATGGTCAACGAAAATGACATAATATTTGTATGCATCTTCGGATATGATTGGTGACGTCCAAACATCGGAGTAAACAAGGTCAAATGGTGCGTGAGATTGAAGGGTAGAAAAGGAAAATGGTAGTTTGTGGCTTTTGTTAATCAAGCAGGAATTACAATGCGATAAATCAGAAATATGAAAATTAAAACTAGAACTTAATAAATGTAGAATCGAGTTTGAGGGGTGTCCTAAACGAACATGCCACAAACTGCTCGAGGATTTATTGGCTGCTAGGGCTTGAGGCGGCTTGGTGTAGGGATTCCATTGGTATGATCCATCAATAAACGGTCCTTCAAGCAGAGTTTCCCCCGTCTTGATTTCCTTAAAACAAAAAGAGGTAGAGGAAAATAAGGCATAAGCATGGTTATCGGTGCAAAATTGTGATACGGAAATTAAAGGTCGAGAAATGTGAGGAACTACAAGAACATTATGAAAACGTAAAATATGACTAGATGTAGGGATAGAAAATGAACCGAGATGGGAGATAGACAAGGACGAGCCGTCACCGATTACGAGATCGTCGGGTCCATCATATGGGGTTTGAAAAGCGAGGGTGTTGAGATCGTTGGTGATATGGTTGGAGGCCCCGCTATCAATGAGGTATGAGGTGGAGGGTCCAGTCGAGGTGGTGGCAGTGTGAGCGGTGGGGCGTGGTTGTCGAGTGGGAGGTGGAGGGAACACAACGTTTGGGTAGTCCCTCTTAAAATCAGGACAATAGCTAATAACGTGGCCAGTAGTACGACAATATTGACAACGGCCACGAAACGGGTTGGAGTTCGAATTGTTGTTGGATTGGCCACGGTTTTGAGGATTGGGTTGATAGGTGTTGTGGGTTTGGTGTTGATGACGGGACTGGTTGTTAGTGGTGGAGGGTGAGTAGCGTGTGTTATTGTTGTTGTTGGTGTGATGATAGGGTCGGGTGTAGGCGGCGTGAGCCGAGGGGTTAAAGGCGGCATTGGCTGCCGGAGGTGGTTGATTTTTAAGGGTGAGTTCATGTTGAATTAGTTTTTCATGGAATAATTCAAATGAGATGGGTGAGTCACGGGCACGAACGCCATCGATGACGGGATAATAAAGCTTGTAGTCGAGGCCATTGATGATATGTGAGGTTATATCTTCGACGTCGACGGGTTTGCCTAATTGTGCTAATTGGGTTGTACATTCTTTGATAGCAAGCATGTACTCGGATATGGTTTTTCCGGCATGGGTGATGGTGCGAAGACGATCCTTCAATTGTAGGATATGTCCTCGGGAAGGGTTGGCGTAGGTCGTGGCGAGGGTAGTCCAAGCCTCATGCGAAGTAGTGGCATCGAGGAGGACGGGTTGAACAGCCGGGTCAAGGGTGCCTGCTAAGGCGCCTAGGATTAGTTGGTCCTGATGAAACCAAGTTTCATAGGCGGGGTTGGGAATTGGTTGAGGGTCGGGTTTGGTGGTGGTAGCAGCTGGTGTGGTGGTTTTGGGTGGTGGTTTGACAGTTCCATCGAGGTAAGCAAAGAGGCCGTAGCCAAGGAAAAGGCGACTGATTTGGTAATGCCAGGCTTGGTAATTTGTCGGGGTGAGTTTAGTACATGTGGGAAACGAAACGGAGAGAAGGGGTTTGGTTGGTTCAGCGGAATTGGGTATTTGGGCGCTGGTGGTTGCCATGGGTACACCGACGGTGGTTAGGGCAGCGGAGATGGTAATTAGTATGAGGATCGATGCGATTCCTGATACCATGTAAAGTATATGAGAATATTGTAATTGTATTGATGCTAATGATATTTACATTAAGGGTTTATATACTAGCTTACAAAAGATACTAGCCAATAATAACAAGATACAAACCTTAATTAGTGGAGCTAATCAAGGTAACAAATAACTAAATACAACAATAATATATGCAGGAGATATGTTATACAATCACGTTTGATTTGGTGTGATTTGTTCCTTGAATAGAGGAAGTTGATCTTGAGTGAATAATATCTTTTGATTGAGCAATATCTTTAACATTAAGTATCACATCAAAATACACTTTATAGGTGAGTTTATACGACATACAGTATACAACGGCCTTTTTATACCGTAAGCACTTCATTGTTACTATCATTAGATGAAATGCGTAGCATATAAGAGGATTGTTGTTGTACGCTTAGACAACAGTTACACAGAAGACAAAAAGGAGATTAACAAACAACCTTTTGATCAAGCTATCTCTAACAAGAGCAGAAACCTGAGGGCGATCAGTAAGAAGTTGATCAGCATTAAACTGAGCAACAACAGCCTTCAACACCTCATTACCAATACTAGGAAGCACCTTATAATCATACTCCAACCCAAGTTGCTGAAAAATGGCAGTAAGTTTCGCCTCATCAGGGCGGACTCGTACTGTTAGATTCACCATCTGAAGGTCCTTAGTACCTGTCTACCTGACATGGAGGAGAACTCATGAGGTCGGGTTCGGATATCGAAGGTGAACGGTTTTTGGAGCAATGGGATCTTGAAATGAGTCCCCTCGCCTATAGTGTCCTCTAAGACACCCCCAAAACGGTCGAATATAATGGCTTTTTGGCCGCCATCGACCGTGTAGAAGGTGGAGCTAACGGCAGCAGCGCCAATGCCGAGAGGGAGTATGGCGCGGGCGAGCGGAATTAGGAATGGGATGGCTTGTTGGGGGTTGAATTGAAGGGTTAGATCCGTATAAAACCCATTAAATTTAAGGATTATAACATAAATTTAATATGTGATTTATAGTCATAAAACGAAAAGCATAAAGAAACGATTAAGCAAGAGAAATCAACCTCGGGTCCTTTGATGCACGGCGTAAAGAACAGAAATCAACAGCGATTCCCTCCTAATTGTTGCACCCAAGATGTCCGGGATATGCCCTTGTGCTAGAAGTGTTCTCCGATTGCCTTGCAATATAGGGAGAACTTGATGTGAGTTTATGTTGGATGAGAGATCCGAGTTTCGAGAGGCACAATTCCCAAAACCCTAGAATTTTTACAAATGAATGATTAGGTTAGAAGGGAGGAGAAACTCTCCCTTTTGTTCCCTCTCATTCGGCCGTGGGTTTCTTAGGGAGGAGTGGGCTTGTCCACTTCCTCCTTATTAAACTCGTGGTCCGATAAAATCCGCTAAGATGTATACGACGCGGTCTAATTATAAACTGTTATCGGTTATCGGAAATCAAGGCATCAACTAATAATACGGGTTAGTTGAATTATTAATACATGTCCGACAAAACAGTATTGTATAATTATATTCAGTATACATTTAATTAAATATAAAACGCTTATATTCAATTTTACAAATTAATTGCTTAATTCGTCTTAGCCATTTTTATTTAATCCGTATTAAATAAAATATCTCAACATCACATATTAGACTAATTACTAGTCAAATAACTCGGACTAACTGGTTAGTCAATTTTGGCATCTACATGACTGTATTTTCATACCGTCACATCTCTCAAACGTATCCTATAGGTGTGACTTTTAGGGACCAGTTGATCACCGCCATCTGTATGACAATAACGTCAAACTTATCTAGCAAGCCAACCGTTATTGATAAACGTGGATCAACTGATTATGATACAAAGTATACCCTTTGACCCTTTTAGAGATTTATAAGTCCTTGCACTAACTGTTAAGGACACCAGGCCCAACATGAATGTCATTGTTGTTGTAGAGGACAATGGAGAAATGGGAGTGGTGTGGTGGGGTTTAAGAACGGGATTTGGAGGGAAAATTGGTTGGTTTACACACTAATTTGTTGGTTGCATGTGTGGTTGTGTCACATAAAATGGCATGATTTTTATCATGCTTTGTTTGTTTTCATTCGCTAATCGGATGCAATTTCCGATTTTCGGCAAGTAAATTACTTTCTTGCGGTCTTAGAGACGCTGTTTCACAATGAAATGGAGGGAGAACTGTTAACAAATTGAGGGGCTTGAGACTTGAGAGTTTTTTTTTTTTTTTTTTGGTCAAGTGAGACTTGAGAGTGGGGAGGGTGTTTTCAGGGGTTCCGGGTCGACTTTCGGCGAGAATGTGGTGGTTTTGATAGAAATAGGTGGTTTTTAGGGAATAGGGGTTGTTTCCCGCAAGGGCCAATGAGGGAGTTGCTTCTAATGGATTGTGGTGGTTGGGGTAGGGGTGAGCAAAACCGGATATCCGATACGGTTTTGGAAACTGTATCGGATATCCAGTTTTTAAATCTTCTTTTTTAGTATCTTAATCCGATAGGTGTCCGTATATACGAAAACCGTATATCGGGTATTCGGTTTCAGCCTCACTTATGTAATTTAATATATTTTTTTTCTTTTCTATTTGTGATTGTTGGTTTTTTTAGTAACTTAAAAGTGTTTTAAAAAATTATAAGAGTAAATAACTACTCCCTCCTATTCACTAACATCTTCCACATTTTCTTAACCGGTAAGTCACAATAATCTTCCGCTTTCCTTATTTTTCTATCAATTTGTGGTTAATATTACATGTAACCTCATATTCTCTTTCCTACTTTCATTTTCCTCCACATACTATCATTCCACTAAATATTTGTCTAAAAGTAATGTGGAAGAAGATAGAGAATAGTAGGGAGTAATAAAGTTTAATACTAATAAGTTTAATCACCAACATATTAGATACTAGTATATTGCCTGTGCGTTGCACGGATTCTGAAATAATTGACTAAATGTATAGTGTGTAAGGACGTTTTAACCTTATTGTGTAAAGAGAATTGTAAAAAAAAAAAAATTATGCTAACATAATTTTATTAAAGATCATTATTGCTTCAACTTGTGATTTTATTAGCTAGACTAATTGACACTTTGATGACAGATTTTTTTTCCTTTAGATGGTAGTTTTGAGAGGTTTTTTTGATAAAAATGATAATTCAATTGTATTTAAATTCACATAACATTGCATTACATACAATATGTACACATCTTCTCTCTCTTGATCTATGTATCAAAAGTATAATAAATGACCAATGTAGATGCGATACAACCTTAGGCCTTAGATCTCTTCTTTTCGATATGTCCTCCGCCTCACTTCAACCACGCATTTATATGATGTACTCAATTATTGTCAATGACTCTTGGAACGTTTCTGACAATGAATTAATTTTCTGCTCTTTTTTTCATCATCAAAATATTCTTATTTCTCATTTTCCTTTTAACGTTGTTCTTACTGCTATATCACCTCTTGTTGCTCATTTTAAAGTTTATCCTTAGGCCTCTCTTATTTTAAACAGTGCTCTTACTCTCACGTCACCCTTCTTTTTGGGCTCAACCTTAAATGGTTATGTTCTACTCGTACCTAGAACTGTATTTCTCTTTTCTTGTGACTTGCATGGTTGGGTATACTCCCACATAATGTGACCCTCTCCTCTCAGGGTTTGCCTATTTCGCTTTCTTGTGGCATGTGTCAACATCATTTTAAGAGCACCATTCACGTACTGTGGGATTGTCCCTCGCTTTTCAGCGTATAGAGTTCTTGTCAGCTCCCGCTTACCTTTTACGTACTCCTTTAATTTGCTGAGCTCCAGCCTAGATTACAAAACCTCAATCACTCCAACTCTCTTGATTACTATGATCTTTTCTCCTTAATCATGTGCCTTTGGTCAACTCAGTGTTAGACATTTGGGTCCGTAATGGCTTTCTTCTACTCGTTGTCATTGTTTTTCTTGGTCTCTTGCCAGTATTCTTAGAAGAACGCCCTCAAACACATGTCAACTGAATCTATTGGGCCTCTCCTGATTCCCCATGACACAAAATCAATGTATGTAGCCGCCGCCTTTTGTGATACTTCTCTTTTAATGGGTATTGTTTGGGTTGACCGTGATTATTTAGGGCAGCAGTTAAAAGAATGAACTTTCAAGTGTACTGTTTTTACCCCTATGGAGCGCACTACTTGACTACTTGTCATCCAGGTTGAATTGGCGGTTGGCCTTCTTTCTGGTGCATCTCTTTTAATCTATGTATCTAAAGTATGATAAACGACGAACATAGACGCGGTACACCTTTAGGCCTCTTGAATCCCTTCTTTTTTTACCTCCCCTCCTCACCCGAATCATGCGTTTGATGCTCTTTGTTATTGGCAATGGCACTTGGAACGTTTCTGACAATGATTTTATTATTTGCACTCTTTTTTTCATTATTAAAATATTCTTGTTACACATTTTCCTTTAAACTTCGTTCTAACTGTGATATCAGCTCTCGGTGCTCCTTCAAAACCTAACAAAATCACCTTAACCTTCTTGTCTTGGCCCAACCTTAAATAATTATAGGGTCTAATAGTACCCAACACCGTATTTCTCTTTTATTGTGGCTTATTTGAATTGGTGGGGGTATAATCCACATAATATTACCCTCTCTTCTCGGAGTTTTGTCTATTTCGTCTTCTTGTGACACGTGTAACCATCATTCTAAGAGCATCATCCATATTTTCATATCCCTTTCTATCATTCTAATAATTATACTCCCAGAGTCCCAGCTAAAAGAAGTAGAAAACACTGACACAGACTTGCCTATAACCAGTTTTCCTGCCTAACAGTAAGTCTCCCTTAAGACGGCACTTTTGGTCTTAAGCTTAAGACGGGTTAAGTACATACCAATTGTGTATATAAGAATGCATAGGAAAAAACAATATATTTGTCTTGTATACACAAATGGTATTGTACCTCACCCGATAAGAAAAGACTTTTTCTTTGTATTATTTGCTATTTCGAAAATTAACACATATTGATTTACCTGGTATATAATTTGCTAGCCAGGAAACGAAAAAAAATATAAGGGTTTTTCTTTATTGAAAAAGAGCCAGTTAGATGATTATTTAGATTAGAAGTCAGGACCTTGTAGCCTTGTAGGTGTATTTGGGAGAAACAAATCGCCAAAATTTGGATATATACTAACGTTATGTTTTAATGTTGCAGTTCTTACCAAATTAGGAGGATAATATAACTGAAAATGAATATGATCATATAATTTAAATCAGTTAAAACATTAACATTATGTTGTATTCTCTAGATTATAAAAGTTTTGAGTCTAATTCAATTTATTCAAATAATAATTCTTATTATCTTTCTCTGGAAGTAGTGTAGTAGATTGAAAGTAATTTCAATTCTAAGCCAAAATAGCGGCTACGTAGAGATATGTACATTGACAATACTAAGATATGTTGAGTTAAGAAATTATTTTATATTTTTTTTTTAAAAAAAAAGTTACTCTCATTGTTGTATATCATATAACAAAATACCATGAAAATTGTAGCTGTATATTGATTTCTGCAAGCTTTCATGTGAACTCACTTAATTTGCTTTGAATATAATATACGGAGAAAATAAAGTTAGTAATCAAAAAAAATTAGTAAAATATAAGCAAATAGAGTAAAGAATACGACTGTAATTTGAAGGAACTAACCCAAATGAAATATCACAGAAGTTTACTAATTCTAGTTGAAATGGTAAAAATAAATAATTAATTAGCCAAAGTCTACTAATTTTAGTAGAAAATTGAAAATTAATTATCTTAAAATAAAATTTTCTAATTCTAAAAGAAATGTTAAAATATTATTTATTAATTAGAGTGTTTTAAAAAACCTGGAGACTACCACATCGAAAAAAGTCTCAAATATATATTTACTAGATTTAATGCCCGTGCGATGCACGGGCCTAAAATAATATCGTTTTACTAACATTTTCTTACAAAAGTTTACAATAGGAGTTAATGGTAAAATATAATCTAATTGTTGTTACCCACAAAAATACATAGGTATATTAGTTTGTTAAGACTTTCAGAAAATAGCTCATTTTGTTAACTTGCACAATTTACATTAATCAAAACTTCTTTAAGAGAAACAAACATTACGAAACTTTTCTTCGAAGTATAGTTGAATATAAAAATATACTTTGTCTAAACATTACTTTTAAGGGTAAATAAAATCTTGTTTATGAGCTAAGATTATATTTTCTGAAACTCGAGCCTCTTAGATCACCATGGTAAAACTGGTGGTTTGCAGACTATCTCGTATACTTAGAAATTTACTTAGCGGCTACTTGTTTCCTCATAAAAAAAATTTGATGTATACATATGACATACTTTCCGACATTTTTTAGTTTTATGATCGTCACCTTATTATTATAACATTATTTACCAATCAAACAAATAAATGATAGATGACATACTTACAAAAATTTGATATCTTATTTTTAATGGTTGAATGACAACTTAAAAGATGAGAATTTGGGATTAAAAAAAAAAGAAAAGAAATTCATGTATTCCCATATTAGCTTGCTGTGAGATCCTGAAAAAAATCTTCTTTTTTGAAATAAATAATTTGTATGGAGTCGCCGGTAAGTTTTATAAAAAAAACATACAAAAATAAGTTAACGGAAAAGGCCCCTTTAAATCTCTGAATTAGGGACTGATCCATCACTCTGGTCTGAACCAAAGATTGCGAATTCGGGGGTAAAGGTACGGTCAGGGAAGGTGTTAGGCACCCGGACCGTCCATTAAACTAACGGCATCTACTATTTATTTATAATATTATATATTTGACGAAATTAAGACAAAGAAAATAAAGTTAGAAACAAACTTTATACCATTATTTACAAGGACAAATTTATTAGGTTAGTCAATACAATAAATAGAAAAAATAAATAAAAGGCAAAATAAAAGAATTAAATAAAAAGAAAGAGTAAAGAAAAACTTATTTGATATTGGTACCCTCAGACCTATGTGGATGTTGACTATGAATGAATTTCGACTTTGTCGTAAATTAACGGTTCTTATACACTTATATTGAAACTGGGACGATTTTATTTGTATGGTTTGATTTGAAATTGGGATAGTATTTTTGAGACGGTGTATGCAAGTATATTTTGTGGATCGGTTTTAATATGTGTATCGGACAATATTTGTGTCTCCTATTTTATGCCCGTCTGTCCGTGTGTTTTCGTATATCCCCTTTTGCATATTGGTGGGTGGTATTTATACTGACATGAGATAGAGAGGAAGTTGGCTAAGACTTGGCTGTTTTCATAAGAGAGAGTTTTATTTGATGTTCGGTTGATACTTGGAGTGTTAGTATGTAAAATTGTAAACGTAGAGTTTGACCTCTGATCATCAATATAGTTGTCATCACTCATCAGATATAAAGATTAATAAAGATTAATTTAGCTTTACTTCTTGATCACTCACGTTTCCCTGGATTCTATGCATCTTACTTTGACTAGGATTAGTGCACTACACTAACTATTTTCATTGTTACCTTGGGCCACCAATCACACGTATTTTGAGTATTTCTTAATTGGCCCAGATCCTAACTCCCTCCTTTTTCCCCTTATCGCTACCCTTTGGAGAATTTAGTGTTGCAGGAATGATATGGTCTTCAGGAGTCGTCGCCCTTGGCCTATGGGTGCCCTCAATTCTATTCTTGGTGACATTGAGTGTATGAATGAGGCTGTGTGCAATAAGGACGCTTGCCTCCTTCAAGCGTCTGTGTTGGACTTCTCTTCTGATTTTGATCTAGCAAAGAGAATTAGAAACTCATTTCCCTATTGGATTGTTGGGGGGCCTACGTGCGGAAATGTTTGTACTGTTAAGTGTGATGCTGCTTGGAGGGCTGATAGAAGTTCTGGCATGGGGTGGTGCTTATTGGACGGTGATGGAATTTTACGGAATTCTGCGCATGCTCGCTCGTTTGCATCTTCTGCCCTGCAAGCTGAAGGTCAGGCTGCAATCCAGGCGTTAAAATGGGCCTTGGAGGAAGGGTATCTTCACGTTAGACTGGTTACGGATTGTCTTGTCTTGGTTTTGCAGGTGGCCGGTGCGGATAAGCCTATTGCGTCTATTGCTTGCATTGTCCAGGATATTAAGTCTATTGCGTCTTGTTTTCACTGTTGCTCTCTTAGCTTCTGTCCTAGGGGAGTGAATAGGATAGCTCATAATCTTGCTCAAGAAGCTCTGTTGTAAGCTATGCTATTTGTTGCTGTCAAAAAAAAAAAAAAAAAAAAAAAACATGGTGGATTGCCTTGATTTATTAGGCCTATTAAAAACGGGTAAGGTTTGGTTACGGATGGTATGTTAAAGTTTGAAAGAATGGAACGGATATTTATAAATGGTTTTATGCCATTTTTAGTAATTTCGGGAGTCGTTAATAACATTGTCAATTTTCATTTAGTCATTAAATTTTAGCCCCATCATTGGGTACCTTTAAGGCTAGTAGACAACTTTGAGGTGTCTACAGAATCCCCCCACTTTGACCGAGTCTGAGTAAGACGAAGGTCAAAGTAGTCCGATCGGGACAGATAAAGGTTAAGAAACGTACCTGAGCCTCTTATTTTACCTGTCTGGAGTAGCTGGAAACTGTGACTGGCGTAGCAAAACTTTGTTTTACTAATCTGGAATGAAACTGGTAAAACTTTGTTTCACCGATCTGGATACTGGTATGACAAAACTTTGTTTCGCCGGCCTGTAATCTGGTAAAGCAAAACTTTCTTTTACTGGTCTGGAATCTGGAATAGCCAAACTTTGTTTAGCTGGATTAGAATCTGATATAGCTAAACTTTGCTTAGCTGGTCTGGATCTGGTAGAACGAAACTTTGTTTCGCTGGTCTGGAATCTGGTATAGCCAAACTTTGTTTAGCTGGTCTGGAATTTGGTTAAGCAAAACTTTGTTTCACTTAAGAGTGAACCTTCAAAATTTGATTTCACAAACTCGAATGCGTGTCAGGGCCCGCCGACCGAGGAATTCAAAATTTTATTTTGAAAAAGGATTAAAATGTAAAATCTGATTTAACAAACTAGGATTTGCAAAATTTTATTTCGCAAAAAGGCAAGTTCAGAAAATTTTATTTTAAGAACTCTAATGCATGTTAGGGCCTGCCGACCAATTGATTTGAAAATTGCAAAATTTTATTTCGCAAAGGGAAAGTTCAAAAAATTTTATTTTAAGAACTTAAATGCATGTTAGGGCCTGCTGACCAATTGAAAATTGCAAAATTTTATTTTGCAAAAAGCAAGTTCAGAAAATTTTATTTTAAGAACTCAAATGCATGTCAGGGTCTGCCGACCAAATGATTTGAAAATTGCAAAATTTTATTTTGCAAAAAGGCAAGTTCGGATAATTTTATTTGAAGAACTCAGATGCATGTGAGGGCCTGCCGACCAAAGAATTTGAAAATTGCAAAATTTTATTTTGCAAAAAAAGCAAGTTCAGAAAATTTTATTTTAAGAACTCAGAATGCATGGCAGGGCCTGCCGACCAAATGATTTGAAATTGCAAAATTTTATATCGCAAAAATGCAAGTTCAGAAAATTTTATTTTAAGAACTCAGATGCATGTCAGTGCCTGCCGACCAGTTGATTTGAAAATTTTATTTCGAAAAAGCTAGATTTAAAAATCACAAAATTTTATTTCACGAAATGGCTGGAGATTTGCAAAATTTTATTTCGCATAAAGAATAGCTTAGAATTTTTTGATTGGAAAATTTATTTTACGAGGAGATAAGACTTTATGAGAAAGCCCCCACTTTGGATGAATTTGGAAGATGAATGACAAAGTAGTCGACCGGGAGTAGTTAGTGACAAACTGGAGTAGTTAGTGACAAATATATGGCACCTAAAATGCGAATGCATGACCTAGATATGATGCTCTTATGAATGCAGAATGATGTCATTTGAAAACCTTTGAAATGAATAGTGAATTTTTTTTGAAAATATTTTGAAAAAAGATGGAGTCTGACCCAAATGTGATTCAAGTAGAATTAATGGACACGGTTACTCTGAAAATATCTCTGGTGTGGAGAATATTTATCATTTTTTATTTGACATGTGAATTTGAGTTATTTTTAATGAGTTCTGCCCTCTTTACAGTAACAAGCTCTACTAATTAAGCAAAACTAATACCATAAAAACAAAATACTTTTGTGAACGTATAAATTAAACTTAGTGTACATCCCCCGAAGTCTTAGATGCTAAACGAGGGTGATAAATGGAATGGAGTAGAAGATTCTATGGTGTTAGAAGACACTGGAGACCTGTGTGCCTCTCTCACTCACCTAAATGAATGAAAGGATTGTCCCAAGATGAATGGAGACAATGTAACTGTGAATTGACTCGTCTAAGAAATGAAAAAAGACACTCTGCAATTTTTAATTGCACCTTTGACTGGAATATTTTTTGTCTTTTCTACTGGAATTTTTTTTTGTCTTGTGAATTTTTGAGATTTTTGACACAGGATTAAATTGCAACTTTGGCTGGATTTTTTTTATCTTCTGAATTTTTGAGACTTTTGACATTGGATTTGATTGAAAATCTGACTGGAATTTTTGTTTACTTGTGAATTTTTGAGTCTTTTGACGCTGGAGTTGTATCTATTTGAGATCATAATTTCTCTTTGAATATTTGAGAGCCTGAAAACTGGATTTGGATCTGCTTGAACTTGTATCGGTACTTAGACTCATATCTTAAATTCATCCTAAGGGACTAGTGGTCACCTATCTTGTTTTAATAGCATGGACTGTGTGCTCCCGTGTCTTATTTGGTATGTTTGGGCAAGGGTGTACTGAGAATCTGGTTTGCAGATTTTTGAGCTAGTTTTCTAGCACCAATGGGAATGGTTGACAATATTTGATAAAATGGTCGATCATATGACATTGTGCTCATCTGGTAGTCATTTGAGATATGGGAAGTTGACGAATCTGGTAGATAGAGAGTTGTGCTCACTTGGTAGTCATATGGAAAATTGACGACTCGGGTAGAAAGATGTAGTCTCCAAACCTAGAGGTCACCTAGAGACATGGCGATCAAGGAATTATCACACCACAAGAGATGGAAAAGGTGGTTAAATGCACGCCCTCATTCAAGTTGATTCTAAGAGGTCGATTGATCTACACTAAAGAGATACACCCTAAAGTATTTCAAGTCTATTCTACTAGTTAAGGGTAAAAATTAAAATAAGTGACTAATAAAAAAACATATGCTCTTTTATTTTTGCAACTTAAAGAGGACTTGGATGGCTCTATTTTATATTAAATTTTCATGAATAGGTACATTAGCAGGGGAACCAATTTGTGTACAATGAAGTTGAGTTTGGTTGAGTACGTACACGTGCTTCTTATTAAAGTCTTATAGGAGGTTTAGCATTTGATAATTATCTAGTTGAATTAGTTTTACACCCGTGCAACATTGCACGAGTATGTTTTTAGGAAAATGTAGTATAATTGATTGTTATTAACAAAGCATAAACGATATAATTGGGTCGAATTTATGTGTAAAACAGAACCCTTCTATTAACCTGTATGCCATACAATTAGAAAATTGGCCAAAGTTTTTAAGCGGTCCAACAACAACCGAAACCTAACTCCCTTAAACAAATTAATAAGCTCCTTCCAAGACGTACTCCATACAATTTCTACGAACATTCCATCTTTCATGTATCAATGATGATAATTCAAACAATTAACTTTTAAATTCTTTTAAATAGTTATCTGCTTCTAAACGTGGATCTCACACATTTTGACCCAGGGACATGTGAGATTCGCATCCAAGTCAGTCTTAGACTCTTAGACGTGGATCCCCCACATCCAGTCATTGTTATATATTATAAAGGGTTAATTGATAAAAAATACCAATATAAGGACCCCTTTTCATAATCAATACCAACATAATCAATAATTAGTAATAAGTACCAAAATATTAACTTTTTTCTATGATAGGTACCAAGTCGCCTAAAAAACCAATCTTAAACTACTCAAATAAGTCCAAAAAGCCGTCATTGAAGTATAAATCTCCACTCACCCACGTTCAAAATCCCCCTTTTAGATGAAAGCACCTTTAAAGTAGGAAAAAAAACTAGAGTAAGAAGGCGACTTGGTATCTATTATAGAAAAAAGTGAATATTTTGGTACTGATTATTAATTGTTGATTATGTTGGTATTGATTATGAAAAAGAGGATTAAAGTTGGTAGTGTTTATCAATTTACCCTATTATAAATGTTAGAATTATCGCCAATGCGATTGACATTTGTCGAATTTATTCATTTTTTTTTAATCTGTATAGATTTGTAATTTTTTCAATTGATTTGATTTAATTTTTTTTTATTGGAAGAGTGAAAATGAGATAAAAAGTAATCCACTATCTCAATTATCATTTATTTATCTTTGACTAAAATATCCCTTAAAAATATAAAAAGTAAATAAATGACCGATACAGAGGGAATACGATTTTAAAATTAATCCCCCAAAAGAAAAAAAAAAGATTTTAAAATTAATGGCAAATTTAAGAAAGTGGCGGAAAAAACGCATAACTATGTATAGTATTTTGTCAATGGTTTATAACAACCCCTATAATAAAAACCATCTACTCGGTATAGTTTATGTTAATTTTTGGCCTGCTATATATTGATCAAATACAAATAACATTGAGACTAAACAATACCACAACTCACCTAAATATCAATATCAATTAAATTATTACCGTATGACAATCTCTCTTTGTCTATAGATACCACGCTAACCTATATTCTAGCAAAAATCCTTGTTTCAGACTGATAATTTTCGTCTTTTAAAAAAACGAAATTTTGTGATTAATTATTTAATTTAAAAATCTGAATAATTTCTGAATTTTGGTTAACGTATTATGTTAGATTGGGGATTGTTGTAAAAATGATGATAATTTTTTTTGTTCTGTTGTGAAGATTTAGTTTACAAACAATAAAAAAAAAACTAATTGCAAGGCTGAAATAAAGGAAAATAATACAAAGGGCGGTGGATAATTGTTTGATTTTTTTGTGCATGATGGGAAGTTAACAATTGTGTAAAAAAGCAAATGTGTGACGTGGTTTAACCTCATGGCTTTAAATGTTTGTGTTTTAGTAAAGATAAAATTATAATTTTTTTCGTTATTTATCAATTGTAATTTGTCGTTTTTTAGTGTAATATAAACTTGATGTAATTTATTGTTATTTGATGTAATGTAATATAATATAATAATATTAAAAATTCATAATTTCATAATAAACTATTCATTATTCATAAATAGTTTAAATTTATTTGTTAATAAATATTTAAGTCGTTAAATTATGATTAATTTATTCCGTTAAAATCATAAATCATAAATGTAATATAAATAAATATTTCCGGAAAATTTTCCGAAAAATCATAAACGTAATCATTTACGTACAAAAAGTTACGTACAAAACATCAACAGTTTTTATAAAAATTAATTTCTTTACCTTTATGTGGGTCCCGCATTTCACAATTTTATATAAAAAAAATGTATGAGATGACATGGACGCACAGAAACTCTCTAAATGATCTTGTATTTATGAAGATAAGATTGAGAGTCTGGAAACTGGATTTGGATCTGCTTGAACTTGTATCGGTACTTAAACTCATATCTTAAATTCATCCTAAGGGACTACTGGTCACTGTTGGGGCTGGTGTCCTTAACAGTTAGTGCAAGGACTTATAAATCACTAAAAGGATCAAAGGGCATACTTTTGGTATTATTATCAGTTGATCCACGTTTATCAATAACGATTGGCTTGCTAGATAAGTTTGACGTTATTGTCATACAGATGGCGGTGATCAACTGGTCCCTAAAAGTCACACCTATAGGATACGTTTGAGAGATGTGACAGTATGAAAATACGATCATGTAGATGCCAAATTTGACTAACCATTAATTGAGTTATTTGACTAATAATTAGTCAAAATGTGATGTTGAGATATTTTATTTAATACGGATTAAATAATAATGGCTAAGGCGGATTAAGCAGTTAATTCGTAAAATTAAATATAAGCGATTTATATTTGATTAATGTATATTGAATATAATTATACAATATTGTCTTTGTCGGACACGTATTAATCATTCAACTAACCCGTATTATTAGTTGATGCCTTAATTTCCGATAACCGATGACAGTTTATAATGAAACCGCGTCATATACACTTAGCGAATTATGAACCGGACCACGAGTTAAAGTTAAGAGGAAGTGGAAGCCCACTTCCCCTTGATCCACTCGGTTTGGCCGAGATTAGGAGAACAAAAGAGAGCCTCTTCTCTTGCTTAACCTAATCATTCATTTGGAGAAAATAATTAGGGTTTTGAGAAAAGTGCCTCTCAAAATTCGGATCTCTCATCCAACGAAAACTCACAAATCAATCCTCTCAATATTGCAAGGCAATTAGAGGATTCCTTCTAGCACAAGGGCATTTCTCGGACAATCTTGGGTGCATCGTTTAGGAGGAGATCTACTTTGATCTCTCATTGCCGAATTGCACTAGGACCGGAGGTTATTACTTAATCTTTATCGTTTCATTGTGTTTTTCGTTTATGACTATAAATTGCATATAAAATTTGCGTTATAATCCTATAATTAAAGGGTATTATACGGATATTACCCCACAAGTGGTATCAGAGCGAGGCCACGTAAATTTTTCTATGTGATTTTCATCAAACGAAATGGATCGATTAATTTTTGTTGGAAAAAAAATTCACACGGCTGAAAAGTTTTTTTCGGTTATTATTTTTTTTTGCACGGCTGCATCTTTTTGAATTCCGTGCCATGTTTTTGTTTTTGTTGTCGATTTGATCTTTGCATATTATTTTGTAATCGATATTCATTGTAATGTGTTAAGATCTATCAATTGCTATTTCATTTCTATACGGATTAGGTGATATCGCAATTGGTTTTTATCAAATCGATAATTTTTGTATAAAAATTTTGATAGACCGTGTGGCTTTTGGTCTCGGCATATTTTTATGTGCCACGACTGTTTTTATTTTGGGAACCGTGTCTAGTTTACACGGTTGCTTTGTTCTTTTGTTTTGTTTTCGATTTGTTCTTCGCGAATTGTTGTTTTAAACGATAATTACAACAATATGTGAAGATCATGTCAATTGTAATTTTGTTTTAATCCGGATTAGATTAAATTGCAATTGGGTTTTTACAAATCGTTTTGTTGTTTGATCTTTTGTTGATCTCGAAATGATTAAGCCGTTTTTTTTTTCTTCCTATTGTTGCTCACGGTTTTAGCAACAATTTTAAAAAAAAAAAAATTTTTTTTCGGGTACTGTTCACGCCCAACAGTAGAAAAAAAAAAAATTTGTTTTGTTTTTTTTCGGCCTTTGTTGCATAAAACGTTTTTATGCTCTCGCTTGTTAGTGAAACGGTTCACCCACGTAAAATTAAGTTACTTTAAAACGATTTATGGTAACGGATTATCTCGGATTAAAATTAACTTGACTAAAGCGGTTTTGTCATGTAATTTTAATTATCTTTGGTGGTTTGGATAAAATTTTTAACATAATTACGGAATTATGTCACGAATAAATTTAATTTAGTTGATGCATTTTATTTATCGTTATTGTTAATTGTTTTGAATGCTTTTAATTACGTATTTATTTATTTTGCAAACGGTTGTAACTTAGTGTGGCCTTAGTAGAACGTGTTACCGTAATGATGGAACACGGTCTTGGTTGTATTTTGAGATCTCGTATCTCCCTTTTATTTCTTTTAATTACGTTTTTATTTAGAATGTAAATAGGTTTATATTTTGTAAATTTTAATTGTAATTTTGAGAAGACTAAAGAAGGAGACCGGATGCTCACTCCCGCTACATGGATCAAGATGGAACATCAAGACAAGCTCCTCGGGTCCAACGGTGGATTCCAAAGTTGTTTTATGTTCTTTTTATTAGGATAGGCCACACTAGGAATTTTTATTTACGTATTGCATTCTTTTATTTATTTTTCGTAACGATAATATGCATCATATTCCGCCTAAAAACCAAACCACCTAATTATTGCATGAAAACTGACACATATAGAGGTCACGAGTTAGTTTTCTTTGACATTCTCATGTCACATGTTTTTAAGCCATCACCTAAATTAATTCATTCACGCAGACGCTAGTTATTCGTTCACTTAATATGAATTATAATTAAGTTGATGGGATCTTCCTCGTATAATCAAAAATTGAGAACGGTCTTTATAGGTCAAACTCCAATGAATCCCTTCTTCGTCGGTAGGCATAATATGACCCCTTCTACGTCGGGTAAGTTGGAACCGATTGACTTATTTTATCTCAACACTATGGTCACTCGTACGATCCTGTGATCATGGTGGACTATAGATAGGATTTACAGAAATCTATCGACCAAGAGTTTTTACGGAAGAACTAGCTAAACAGTTGGCTTATCAATTTACGGAAATTGAGTCTTGGGATCACTTGTATTATTCTTGAGGGAGATCAATTATACAAGTGCAATGAGTCTACACGATTAAAATGAATTTTAAATAGACTTAAATCACCTCGATGAGTTGCTTATTTCGTTTTTGTTTTTCTTTCTTTTTCAATGTAGATCACGAACTTTTAAACTGCTAATAACAAATGGCTGGTTGTACTTATAACCCAATGCCAAGTGCCACATTGGACCGTGAGTCCTGGCTTCGGATCTTCATGAATCAGATGAATCAGTCTACTCGACTGAAGAATGATGGATCAAACTTCGCGGACTGGGAGGCGGCATTACGGAATGCGCTGCCGCCGACGGAAGCTCAAATATCTATTAGAGCCCATCCCGGCAAACCCAGGTCCCACGGCTGAGTCTTTGAAATCACCAAGTTTAATGATTTCTGTATGGAAGCGGGTGCGATTAAAAACGTACTCATTTTTGCAATGGAACCCAATTTGCAGAAACGCTTCATAGCCCATGGTGCGAACAAGATTTTCACCACGCTCACCAAGGAATTCTCGAAAGCACCGAGAATCGTGACCTATGAGCATACCACTCGCTTCTTTGATGCGAGACTCCGAAAGGGCCAACCAGTTAGCCCACACATTCTCGGCATGATTGAGAATGTCGAGAAGCTGGAGACCTTTGATTGTAAGATCGGCGAGAACATTGTGATCGACCGCATGCTTCACTCACTCCACGATGGTTTTTCGCAATTTAGAGCGAATTACTATATGAATGATTTGAAGAAAAGTCCCCATGAACGCACTCCCTTCTCGTATGCAGGGCCGAGAAGGACATGAAGTTCAATGGGAGCTTGAAACAGGATGTTCTCGTTGTGACAAACAAGGGGAAAGGTAAGGGCAAAGCGCGAGCAAACCTAGCGAGGGTAAACCGAAGTTCAAGAAGTCGGGTTCAGGTAAGAGTGGGCCTGGTGAGTCGAGCACCTCATCGGGCGCGACAAAGAGCAAGAATGAAAACATGGAATGCCATCATTGCCACAAGACTGGGCATTGGAGGCGTACATGTCCTGTTTATCATGAGGACTTAAAGGCAGGTCGTGTTAAACCCGTTGGTATGTCTTCTTCTTCTACTTTTATTCATTTGATTGAGATTAACCACGCAAATTACTGGAACTTGGGTACTTGATACTGGTTGTGGTTCTCATCTGTGTAATCATGTGCGGGGGCTCAAAACATCGAACCCCTCGTAAAGGGTGAGGTGGACTGCGTGTCGGGAATGGAGCACGAGTGGCCGCCGTCTCGAGGGGGACATATGTGATCCGACTTCCTAGCGGATTTGAGTTGTCATTATATGACCGCTATTATGTACCATCTTTCGAAAAACATTATTTCGGTTTACGCACTTGACAAACTTGGTTTTTCATTTGTAATAGAGAATAATACTTGCATTTTCTCTTTACACGATATGATTTATGGCAAGGCAGTCTCCATGAACGGAATTTATGTTTTAGATCAGACAACCGAAATATTACACGTAATGAATAAAAAGTTAAAGGTTGGTGACAAAGATCAAACGTATCTATGGCACTGCCGTATGGGACACATTAATGAGAAACGCGTTAAACAGCTTATTAAAAATGGAGCTATCTCGGCCTTTGATTTTCAATCATTTGGCACGTGTGAATCATGTCTCATCGGTAAGATGACTCGGATTTCCTTCAAAGGTGTTGGAATGCGCGGCTGCGACCTATTAGGACTCATACACACGGATGTATGTGGTCCTATGTCAATCACCGCACGAGAAGGCTATAGGTATTTCATCACTTTCACGGACGATTTAAGTAGATATGGCTATGTCTACTTAATGAAGCACAAAAGTGAATCCTTTGAGAAATTCAAGGAATACCAAAATAGGGTACAGAACCTATTGGGTAGAAAGATTAAAACACTACGTTCAGATCGTGGTGGCGAGTATCTTTCTCACGAGTTTGATCAACACCTAAAGGACTGTGGGATTGCCCTACAGTTAACTCCACCTGGAACACCTCAATTGAATGGTGTGTCCGAACGGAGAAATCGAACACTACTTGATATGGTTCGATCCATGATGAGTCACACCGTGTTGCCGACTCATTGTGGGGTTATGCTCTTTTGTCACCGCTCTAATACTTAACCGAAGCCCGTCTAAATCATGACAAGACTCCATATGAACTATGGAAGGGAACGGTCCCTAACTTGTCCTTTATACGGGTTTGAGGCTGCGAGGCTTATGTCAAGTGGAGACACGAGGATAAGCTCGGCCCGCGATCGGTCAAGACGTACTTTATAGGTTATCCTACAGGAACGCTTGGTCATTACTTTTATTCACCAACCGAACAACGTGTTTTTGTTGCGGCTAGTGCGACATTCTTAGAGAAGGAATTTCTCGAGAATGCAAAGAGTGATAGAACCTTCGAACTGTCGGAGATTCCAGAACCAAGTACCGAGCAACTATTGGAGGAACCTATTCCTTCAATCCCGGCTGCGGTTAACATTCCCGAGGAACCTAGGAGGTCGGGAAGAGTCTCTATTCCTCCGGCAGATACATTGGTATGGTCGAGGAACATGACATAGATGACGTTCTACTCTTAACGAGTAGTGAACCCGCAACCTATAAAGGTGCCATGACTAGTTCCGACTCAAAGCTATGGCTTGAGGCCATGCAATCCGAGATGGACTCTATGTATGAGAACAACGTATGGGATCTTGTTGACTTACCTGCTAAGGTTCGTCCCCTTCAATGCAAATGGCTTTACAAGATAAAGCATTTCGTGGAAGGTCAACAAGATATCTATAAAGCACGACTAGTTGCTAAAGGTTTCACCCAAGTGCCAGGTTTGCACTACGATGAAATCTTCGCACCCGTAGTCATCTTTGCGTTCCATTCGGATTATCTTAGCGATTGCCGCTTTTCATGACTATGAAATTTGGCAAATGGATGTGAAAACCGCCTTCTTAAACGGGTTTTTGGAGGAAGAGTTGTACATGGTACAACCCGAAGGTTTCATCGATCCAGAACATCCTAAGAAAGTGTGCAAGCTTAAGCGTTCCATTTATGGACTTAAGCAAGCATCAAGGAGTTGGAATCATCGCTTCGACCAAGTGATTAAAGAAAATGGATTTACTCGATCGGTCGAGGAACCATGTCTTTATATCAAGTCGAGTGGGAGCAAGATTGTCTTCCTAATATTGTATGTCGATGACATACTCCTGATTGGGAATGACATACTTCTCTTAACTTCGGTGAAAGTATGGTTGAAAAACCATTTCCAGATGAAAGATCTGGGAGAGGCACAAAGAATTCTAGGCATCCGTATCTATCGAGATAGATCACAACGGATGTTATCTCTCGATCGGAGTCTTACATAGACAAGATCCTAGAGAGATTAAGCATGACTAACTCCAAAAAGGGGTTTCTTCCTATGGCTCCGGGGGTGCATTTGAGCAAGTCTCGAGGCACCGGAGACACCGGAAGAGAAAGAGCGCATGGCACGGATTCCCTATGCTTCGGCTATAGGATCAATCATGTATGCCATGATATGCACACGTCCGGACGTGGCATATGCATTGAGTATGACAAGTCGATTCCAACAAAGCATCCGGGTGAACCACATTGGTCTGGCTTTGTCAAGAAAATTCTTAAGTACCTACGGAGGACTAAAGATTGGGCATTGACTTATGGAGGCCCTCAAAAGCTATGCGCAACCGATTCTGTGCAGATGCTAGCTTCCAAACGGATCGTGATGACTCGAAATCTCGGTCACGGATTCGTTTTTACTCTTAATGGCGCGCTGATCAGTGGAAGAGTTCCAAACAAATCTGTTACAAAGATTCTACGACGAGTCCGAGTACTATGCCACGTCGAAGCTACAAAGGAAGCGATATGGATGCGTCAATTCTTACATGGGCTATCTGTAGTGCCTAGTTCGAATGACCCGATCACCATCTATTGCGACAATAGTGGTGCCATCTTCCAAGCTAAGGAGCCAAAGTCTAGCAACAAGTCTAGACATGTACAACGGAAAGCTCATCTAATCCGAGATTACGTGGAGCAAAAGGAAGTAGTGATAGAAAAGATTGCTACAGATGATAACATAGCAGATCTTCTCACTAAAGCATTACGACAAGATAAGCATGAAGGGCACGTTAATTCCATGGGAATTAAACGTGTTCCTAAGTTGTAGTACTCTTTTATGGATTAAATTCATTCCCTTTTGTACTCTATACGACATCATCGTTTTGATATTTATATATTTTGTTTTTTCATGTGGAATTGTACGACATTTTTTGAACACCACAAAGTGAACTGAACGAACATTATATTTTTCAGTCCTTAATTGCCCACATGAGCTGATAACTCTGGCAATTATTTTGTGACGTTGGTTGATGGTGGTTTCAACGAGCCATAAGTCAACCGGTTGACCGACCAATCACGAGAGGCGATTTATACGGATATTTCGTAGGACACAATTGTGACATCGACGTGGAGTCCTAAATGTTTTATAACATTCGGTGCCCGGTCGTGGATAGGACCTCCATGGTGATCCTAAGAGTCGATTCTTTTGACTATCGACTGTCTCTTGAGACTAAGGCAGATTTTGGGTGACTTTGGTTTCTTTCTCACGGTCATCCGTAACAGGGGGCCAAGTAGATTTTTTCTGGGTCATTTCATGCTGCGCTTAGATCGGAAGGAGTTCGAGTTGAAGGAAATATTCAGCCTTTATCGTGCTCGATATTTCTCGGGGCCACTCGAGGAGTCAGAATCGAAATGCATGGCCATGCTCGGATACGGATTCGTTTTATCAGTTAAGTTACTCTCTAGTCGGGGAAACCACTCATGATACAGATCGATTGTAAAATACGACCTTTGTGGATCCAGATCTGCAAATTGTTTTACATTGAGTGGGAGAAATTTTAAATGAATATGAGAATCGGTTATCGCACATACACTTGTACGGACAAGTGGGAGTTTGTTGAGCCGTGTCCTCCGGTTAGTGCGGATAACGTCATTGCACATACACTTGTACGGACAAGTGGGAGCTTGTTGGGGCTGGTGTCCTTAACAGTTAGTGCAAGGACTTATAAATCTCTAAAAGGATCAAAGGGCATGCTTTTGGTATTATTATCAGTTGATCCACGTTTATCAATAACGATTGGCTTGCTAGATAAGTTTGACGTTATTGTCATACTGATGGCGGTGATCAACGGTCCCTAAAAGTCACACCTATAGGATACGTTTGAGAGATGTGACAAGATGAAAATACGATCATGTAGATGCCAAATTTGACTAACCGGTTAGTAGAGTTATTTGACTAATAATTAGTCAAAATGTGATGTTGAGATATTTTATTTAATACGGATTAAATAATAATGGCTAAGGCGGATTAAGCAGTTAATTCGTAAAATTAAATATAAGCGATTTATATTTGATTAATGTATATTGAATATAATTATACAATATTGTCTTTGTCGGACACGTATTAATAATTCAACTAACCCGTATTATTAGTTGATGCCTTAATTTCCGATAACCGATGACAGTTTATAATGAAACCGCGTCATATACACTTAGCGAATTATGAACCGGACCACGAGTTAAAGTTAAGAGGAAGTGGAAGCCCACTTCCCCTTGATCCACTCGGTTTGGCCGAGATTAGGAGAACAAAAGAGAGCCTCTTCTCTTGCTTAACCTAATCATTCATTTGGAGAAAATAATTAGGGTTTTGAGAAAAGTGCCTCTCAAAATTCGGATCTCTCATCCAACGAAAACTCACAAATCAATCCTCTCAATATTGCAAGGCAATTAGAGGATTCCTTCTAGCACAAGGGCATTTCTCGGACAATCTTGGGTGCATCGTTTAGGAGGAGATCTACTTTGATCTCTCATTGCCGAATTGCACTAGGACCGGAGGTTATTACTTAATCTTTATCGTTTCATTGTGTTTTTCGTTTATGACTATAAATTGCATATAAAATTTGTGTTATAATCCTATAATTAAAGGGTATTATACGGATATTACCCCACAGTCACCTATATTGTTTTAATAGCATGTACTGTGTGCTCCCGTGTCTTATTTGGTATGTTTGGGCACGGGTGTACTGAGAATCTAGTTTGTCAATTTTTGAGCTAGTTTTCTAGCACCAATGGGAATGGTTGACAATATTTGATAAAATGGTCGATCATATGAAATTGTGCTCATCTGGTAGTCATTTGAGATATGGGAAGCTGACGAATCTGGTAGATGGAGAGTTGTGCTCATTTGGTAGTCATATGGAAAATTGACGAATCGGGTAGAAAGATGTAGACTCCAAACCTAGAGGTCACCTAGAGACATGACGATCAAGGAATTATCACACAACAGGAGATGGAAAAGGTGGTCAAATGCACGCCCTCATTCAAGCTGATTCTAAGAAGTCGATTGATCTACACTAAAGAGATACGCCCTAAAGTATTTCAAGTCTATTCTACTAGTTAAGGGTAAAAAATATAACAAGTGAGTAATAAAAAAAACATATGCTCTTTTTTCTTTTTGCAACTTAAAGAGGACTTGGATGGCCCTATTTTATATTAAATTTTCATGAACAGGTACATTAGCAGTGGAACCAATTTGTGTACAATGAAGTTGAGTTTGGTTGAGTACGTACACGTGCATCTTATTAAAGTCTTATAAGAGGTTTAGCATATGATAATTATCAAGTTGAACTAGTTTTACACCCGTGCAACATTGTACGGGTATGTTTTTAGGAAAATATAGTATAATTGATTGTTATTAACAAAACATAAACGATATAATTGGGTTGAATTTATGTGTAAAACAGGACCCTTCTATTAACCTGTATGCCATACAATTAGAAAATTGACCAAAGTTTTTAAGCGGTCCAACAACGACCAAAACCTAACTCCCTTAAACAAATTAATAAGCTCCTACCAAGCCGTACTCCATACAATTTCTACGAACATTCCATCTTTCATGTATCAATGACGATAATTCAAACAATTAACTTTTAAATTCTTTTAAATAGTTATCTGCTTCTAAACATGGATCTCACACATTTTGACCCAGGGACATGTGAGATTCGCATCCAAGTCAGTCTTAGACTCTTAGACGTGGATCCCCCACATCCAGTCATTGTTATATATTATAAATGTTAGAATTATCGCCAATGTGATTGACATTTGTCGAATTTATTCATTTTTTTTAATCTGTATAGATTTGTAATTTTTTCAATTGATTTGATTTTAATTTTTTTATTGGAAGAGTGAAAATGAGGTGAAAAGTAATCCACTATCTCAATTATCATTTGTTTATCTTTAACTAAAATATCCCTTAAAAATATAAAAAGTAAATAAATGACCGATACAGAGGGAATAAGATTTTAAAATTAATTCCCCAAAAGAAAAAGAAAAAAAAGATTTTAAAATTAATGGAAAATTTAAGAAAGTAGGGGAAAAAAACGCATAACTATGTATAGAATTTTGTCAATGGTTTATAACAACCCCTATAACAAAAACCATCTACTCGGTATAGTTTATGTTAATATTTTGCCTGTCATGTATTGATCAAATACAAATAACATTGAGACCCAACAATACCACAACTCACCTAAATATCAATATCAATTATATTATTACCGTATGAAAATCTCTCTTTGTCTATATATACCATCCTAACCTATATTCTAGCACAAATCCTTGTTTCAGACTGATTATTTTCGTCTTTTAAAAAAACGGAATTTTGTGATTAATTATTTAATTTAAAAATCTAAATAATTTCTGAATTTTGGTTAACGTATTATGTTAGGTTGGGGATTGTTGTAAAAATGATGATAATTTTTTTTGTTCTGTTGTGAAGATTTAGTTTACAAACAATGAAAAAAAACTAATTGTACGGCTGAAATAAAGGAAAAGAATACAAAGGGCGGTGGATAATTGTTTGATTTTTTTTTGCATGATGAGAAGTTAACAATTGTGTAAAAAAGCAAATGTGTGACGTGGTTTAACCTCATGGCTTTAAATGTTTGTGTTTTAATAAAGATAAGATTATAATTTTTTTTTTGTTATTTATCAATTGTAATTTGTCGTTTTTTAGTGTAATATAAACTTGATGTAATTTATTGTTATTTGATGTAATGTAATATAATATAATAATATAAAAAATTCATAATTTCATAATAAACTATTCATTATTCATAAATAGTTTAACTTTATTTGTTAATAAATATTTAAGTCGTTAAATTATGATTAATTTATTCCGTTAAAATCATAAATCATAATTGTAATATAAATAAATATTTCCGGAAAATTTTCCGGAAAAATCATAAATGTAATCATTTACGTACAAAACATCAGCAGTTTTTTTAAAAATTAATTTCTTCACTTTTATGTGGGTCCCGCATTTCACAATTTTATAAAAAAAAAATTGTATGAGATGACGTGGACGCACAGAAACTCTCTAAATGATCTTATATTTATGAAGATAAGATTGGACAGACTGACAGAGTATAAGTTGCACTTTGTGTTTACTTTGTCTCACTTATTATACGCACGCTAGTACTGGTAACCGAGGCCTGTTTTCGAAATTAATGGAAGGATTTAATATGTAGGTCGACTTATATAAATTTCTTCGATGGATCACAAATGAGTTAAGTTTTTTTAGAAAGAAAAGAAAAAAAGAAGAAATCGGAAAAATTTTAAAGAATATTTTTTTCTAAAAGTTGAAAAATTTAAATAAGACCCCTATTTATTAAAAGCGAAAAGAAAAAAAAAGTGTTTTTTTTTTGTGTGTGAAAATGATATGTACAGTATAATGTCAATATGTACAGATGATGACTAAATTTAATGAAAGTGAGTATGTATCTTATGGTTACCTCACCTAAAAGACGCCTATGTAACTCAAATCGCAAGTATATACTGTTAGTTAAGTGATGCATGTAAGATTTAATGGAGGTACTGATTTGTAATTTTTATTTTACGAATGCAAGACTGACACACGGTGATATGAGACGCTAATATACTGTGAGTGCTATATGCAAATGCTAAGAGGGAGTGGGACGTCTGAATTATGCAAAGACTATATGAAAAAGCTGAGACTAATTTATTGACGTGGAATTCATGTTTTAAGTGGACTAGCACTAGTATTGATGCATATTTATCCTACCGTTTTTGTTTGTTAACTAGTTATGAGTACATGCACGATTATGATAAAAAAAAAAAGACACATATTTACAAACAAGACACATATAATATGACCTAATAAAGATTTACGGGCTCTATAGTTAGGTTTATGGTTGGAAAGTGGAATGTTTTGCCAAAATGGGGCTTTCTCACAAAGTAATAAACAAAATAGGTGGCTTTTCAAAGTTATTACCCAAAATGGGTCAACGTCATCACCGAACCTAGCCTCGTATTCAAGTCGCCGGCGGTAAGCGACCGTAAACAAAGTGACAATTTATGCTAACTAAACCTGTTGACCTCATTTTGAATAAAATCGCTCTCGCAGGCAGCGACTTGAGCTCAAGTCGCCTTCCCCCAAAGCGTCTATCTAGTCCAGTAGCAACTTTAATTGGCCAAAATTTTTCTTCTCACCCAGAGTAAAGTCGCTCTGTGAGCGGGCGACTTGAGCTCAAGTCATCTTCCCCATGACGACTTTGCTCAGTCCAGAATGTGATTTTTTGGCAGTTATTTTGATCTTTTCCTCAGACAAAAGTCGCTCTGGGAATGAGCGTTTTGAGCTAAAATCGTCACCCTACCAAGTGACTTGAAGCTATTTACATATCAATCATAGAAACAAATGTTCTTGCCCGGAATTGTTCTCCATATTTTTCTGTTCTCATTCTTTGACAACCAAGGAAATCATCCTCATCAAGAACAATAATGCACAAAATAAGACCAAAGGAAAGTTTTGAAATGAAATAACTTAAATATTACTCAAACCAAATTGTTTTCACATTTGATACAAACCAAAGTAGCTTAAATGTTACACAAACTAAATTGTTTTAACATTTGATACAAACAAAAGGAGCTTAACTATTATACAAACCAAAGTGTTTTGCTTAACTAAAAACATAAAACTACACTACTATCTTCTAACTTGGCGGCGACTCCTCTTTGATCTCCTTGGTTGAGACGATGATCCTTCCTCATTTTCC
Source organism: Silene latifolia (assembly GCF_048544455.1). Taxonomy (NCBI): domain Eukaryota; kingdom Viridiplantae; phylum Streptophyta; class Magnoliopsida; order Caryophyllales; family Caryophyllaceae; genus Silene; species Silene latifolia. The sequence goes on from NC_133538.1 coordinate 98,344,795, forward strand.
GCTTCTTGGATGGGAGTTAGATGAGTAATGGGGTCCACTTGTGTTGTAACATGAGGTGGACACTACTACAAAAATGATCAAAGAGAAAGGTCTCTAACCGTTCTTAAAGGTATTTTGAACCGGCCTATGGCCAGGCGTTCTCTTTTATCTAAGAGAACGGTTAATATATAGTCAACCCGGTCTCGTTGTTACAACATTGAGAACGGTTGTGCTTTATAACCGTTCTCTTTGATATAACAAACAGAACGCCTACATAATTTTCAACGAGAATGGTAAATGTTACAACCGTCCTGTTTGTTAATTTCAAAGAGAACAGTTTTTACAACGAACCGTTCTCTTTGATCCTCGCATTTTTTTTTAAAAAATATTTTTGTTTTTGCCGTAACCCCTACACGATTGAATCGTATAGCTCATAACAATTAAACCTGCATTACAATTCAGAAACTCCAGCATGTTTTACGCAACAAAGTTCTTCAAATTTAATTTTAATTCATAAGGAAAAATCCTTGAAAAATATACAAACAAGCTAGGATATAAATATCAAAATACGTAAAAATAGATAATAAAAATCCTTCAATCGTCATCACTTAGCCGCATCTAAGTACAAAAATAATGAAAACATCAAGAAACTCTAATAATCGTCTTCATTCACCATTACTTCTGGGCTTAAAATTGAGTGTGAATTCGGCCCAAATATTCCGCACCTCGTCAATTTGCTCAACCGTATATGTCTTTGGGGCATTAAGCATGAACTATATAAATAAGACATCCAAGTAGTTAATACTATATATGACGTGTAAAGTAAAACAAGTAGTAAGATAGAAATGAGAAAAAAAAAGAAATGAAAATGATTTAAATGAAGGATTATTTCATGGAATAATCCATTCTAAGCCCCATCTTAATCCCTTCCCTTCCCTTCATCCCCTTCATTCCACAAATTTTGCCATTACCAACAAGTCATCAAAAGAGCCGCTAATCAACAAGATATAACATCAAATTTTCTACTGTTATGCTAGTAGGCTAGTACCAGTACTTTCAAACTTTCCACATACATTCTAAGCCATCTTTAGGCATCAGAATTTTGCCAAGTATGCTTTTCAAATGTTCCTTTCTTTAGCTCAAAAGTCTTGAATCCTCATAACGCCGATAACCAGAGAACAATTAATCAATGAAAATGATGAAGACTACAAGTTGAGTATTAATCAATTAATCAATGAAAATGAGGAAGATTACAAGTTGGGTATTGTTGATTTGGGGTTTTCTTTCAGATCTTGCACATGGGTTTTCATCAAACGTATGTCATCAAAACATTATAATTTGATGGAAAATTAAATAACTCGCAAGTATGAAGGAGGCTCACAATCGCTAGGAACATTAGGAGCACCACTAGCAGCTTGGGCGCAAGTTTCTACTGCAATTTCTTTGGCGACATTGGATAGGTAAGCTAAAATGGGAATTACTATTCAAACATTGTGTTTCTATATGGAATGTATGCGTGGGAAAGGGTATCCTTAAGCGAAGGAAATGTTCGCGTTTAGGGTATTCTATGGTGGAGGCTCTGCTTATATATTACTTGCACACAAAAAAGATGTCAGAAATGAAGAATAAAAAAAACTTACATTTGGGGTAATATTAATATATCTTCCTTTGATAAGCTCCAACATATATCGGCAAACATAATATCCGCATAACACACTCCCAAGAGGCTGCAAAGGACACTAAAATAAAAATCCATAATGAGATAGGGGATCTGAGTCCATAGTAATATTTTTTTTTTCGGTTTTCAGAATTCGAGAAAACAAAGTTGTCTATTTTAAGTTGCTTCAGTTATAACTCCCAAGGGCTATTCTCACATCATGAGCAATCTAGTTCATAGTAATATGTGGATGTGGAAACTCCAATTAAAATTTCTAACACAAGCTAAGTTCTGAGCAACTCACGTGAATAGAACCATAAGAAAGGCCAATATCATAAAATTTGGTACGTCCGAACCATAAACCAAAACCGGAAAAAGCTTTTGTTTCTATTTCACTATGGATATACGTACCTTAATTAATTTCCATGTAAGTGGTTTTGCCTCAAAGCCGGCTAGTGGATCGATGGAGTTTCTTTTTTCGAAGGCTTTATATTTCATTTAATTAAAATTAGTCATCGCTTCAAACATAATTCTAATCAGTAATAACTAATATCAAATATACATTATTTACCTAGTAACTATTTCCACGAAAAACTGAGGAGGCTCCATATGTCCAGCAGGATCACACCAATACACGTTACTTTCTGATGGACTAATCGCAGCCAACATCCAGTGATCACTTCAATTAAAAAATCGAACAATGAGAATATTTTCACGTAATTAGTAAGGAATAAATAAATAGAAGTTTGAAAAGGGGAAAGTCTATGTATACCTTTCGTGATAAGCTGCAAATATAAGTTTCCGACCCACTACACTCGTACATGTGTCATAGCTCTTGCAATATAATCTGATCGATAATCTTCACTTACGGCTGCAAATTTAGACAATGGCTCGGGGAACAAGAATCCATATAAACTAGTAGACTTCATAGTATCACTAAGATCACTCAAATACCTACAACAATTTGAAGTAAACTTGTTCAAATAGTTCATAAAAACAAGTTAACTAAACAAAATTCAAAATAAGAATGGAACTTACTATTAATGTTACAAAATGTTAAAAAGTTCTTACCTCATAAAAATAGCAATGTGAGAGGCACCTATCTCAGCTTCATCACACCAATGAATAAGCTCCTCATAAGAAATCAAAGAAGTGTATTTATCAAGGTGTAATACATGGTCATCAATAGGAACGTTAATAAGTGCTCCGCTCGTCTTCAATATGCGAGCCTCAAGAACTAAAGATTTCATCAGCGGGGTTCTTAACTTTTGCTTAAACTCAGCACTAACTTCTACACCCATAAAAGTCGGGACCAAAGGTGGTGGAACCCTTTGAATCTTCTTCTTCCTCTTCTTCTTCATTACAATCTCCATCTTTATTAATTTTTGTCAAAATAGTTAACATTTATAATAACTTAGTACAAAAGAATTCTTTTAATTTTAAAAAATAAAAAATTACCTTATGAGTAATATGAATATGATTCTGAGGCCATTGAACATATGAGTCCTTCGTATCAATCAATACTATCAATTCATCCCTAATAGGCACAGGCAGCTTAGCATTTTCAAATCCAGAATGTATTTTCTTAACTTCGACTTTCTTATAACCATTAAGTAGTGTAATGCCGTGAACAGTTACGGATTGCTCCTTACTTTCCATGTACATGAAGCCTGATGCCACCATCTTATTCAAATTTCCGGGTAATGATAATTCACAGTCTCTCCAACCCTTGAAATTTTACTAAATCAAACTTCAAACTAAGTTAACACATATATAGTAATAAGTTAACACATATAAAGTAATAAGTTCTGTTCAAATCAAAGTGCGTGTTAAATAAAAAGATGTTACCTGCTGCTCACTAGTTGACTCTTCATGGGGCATCTTTTCAAGGGGTAGCTCTTGACGGGATTGCTCCTCAATCTCTTTACGGTGTGGCTCTTGATGTGATTGCTCCTCACTCTCTTGTATTGAAATACTATGAGAACCATCCATAGATGCACAAGCCTTCGATCCTTGAGTACTCATAGACATTCATTTCGTGAAACATTCTAATACTTCTTGGCTTGGCTTCTCACCAGTGATGCGTGTCCTAAATATGATGTTTTACACCCCATTTTACACGCATTTCAAAGCTCATTTGTGTAGTTTATGCTACTATTTGCCCCATTTCGTCTACTTTCGTATTTTTATGTAATATTGCAGATTTATGCGGAAATGAGTAGAAATTGAGCTAAATCTGTCCCCGAGTATCTTGCATTGCATTTGACGTGAAGTATTTACTCAAGGAACGAGCTTGGTGCGCACTTCGAGGCCCGAAAGACAAATCCACGAGAAGTTAGAAGTCAAGTATCAGCTACTTCAGTCGATCGACCGCTGCCCTTAGTCGATCGACCAACCCGCAAGTTCCAGTAGCTACCGTTCAGCAAAGAGCAGTCGATCGACTGCCTTGTGTGGTCGATCGACCAAGCCGCTAATTCCGACGTGAATAAGAAGATCGAGAATTAAGAAGCCCATTGTACATTAGGTTTTGGAATAAGAACTACGTTGTATTCCTATATAACGTAGCTTTAGCATTCCGAATGATCATCGAATTTATTTCAGTTTTTAATCTAGTTTTATTCAGTTATTAATTAGGGTTTGGTATTAGAAGTTTTAATCATTCAATCAATTTACTTTTGCATTCGGTCTTTGATCTTCCTTCCTGCTTTTACGGTATTCTTCTGCTCTTATTTCAGTTTACTCTATTCCGTTCGTAGTATAGAAATTACTAGATTAGTTTCCCAAAGCCGAAATTATCGTCTTATGTTAATCGTTTATTTAGCTGTTTTAATCATGAATTCTGTAATTTTATTAGTCAATCTTATTGTTGTTATTATTTCCAGTATGAGTAGCTAAACCCCTTGTGCTAGGATGTAGGGAATCTGTAGCGTAGGCGGCATTAGAATAGGAAGACCCTAATCGCGCTATGGTCGATCGACTGGGTTCCCTGGTCGATCGACTGGCCTCATTAAGTTTTGCTTCGTTTTAATTAATTTAATTTCTATGTTTGACGAATCGAGTGCACGCGACTAGTTGAATGTTTTAGGATTGACCGACCCAATAAAGATCGAAAGATAGGGAAGGGAGATAGCCTACCTAATTAAGACGACTAGATTAACGGGATCGAAAGATAAGTTAGGTTAGCCTTTTTAGTCACTTTTCAGGATGAAAGTTAGTATTAGTGATATTAGGGACCTGTAGCGAGATCGAAAGATGCTACCTGTGAGAGTGGACCGAGAGGACCTCTTATTTTCCCGTCTCACCTGTTTGTTTTAGACCTACCTAGTATGTTGCCGCTGAAACTACAGTGAACCGACCATCTTAGTACCCTTTTAATATCTGTTTTCATCAATTAGCTTAGTTTACTGTTCTTTTATTGCCATTAGTATAGACCAAATCAAATCAAACCCCCACATTTGTTACCTTGGACTTAAAATTAAACAACTAATAATTGCATCGCCTCCCTGTGGTTCGACCCTGTTACCACTAGCTTCTGTTAGTTTTAATAGGTATTATAAATTTTATCTTTGGTGCACACAACGACGGGCATCAAATTTTGGCGCCGTTGCCGGGGAGGGATTGTTTAAAATTTTTAGTTGTTTTATTTTTAGTGTTTCTATTAGTTTAAGGGACATCTGTTCCTTAAACTATTCTCATATTCTATTTGTAGTTTCTTCTTATGCGCAGGTCACAGGGTGGTAAATTACTACCGTTTAATCCAGATATTGAGAAGACTTTGCGTGAGTTGAGACGATCATCTAGAGTATTGCCGACAGAGGACGAGCTGAGTACTCTGTCTAGTTACTACGAGAACGAGCTATTTGAGGAGGATCCACATGCATCTCCTGTTTCCACTTCTTCAGCTGAGACCGTCACATTTCCAGATTTTCTAGTCATGGCTGAAGAAGCGAGTATAGCCAGTCACTCTGAGCCGACAGCTGCGAATCTTTACAAAGGATTCGCATTACCAGGGGAAGACCGAAATTCGAGCCGAAGCCTTCGTACATTAACTTGATTGAGAGAAACCAATTCGGGGGAGCTGCAAATGAAGATGCAGCCAAGCATATGGAGACATTCATTGATTATTGCTGTTCCATACCCCCACCAACCGGTGTGACCCTGGACTAGGTAAAGGAGACTATGTTTATATTCTCCCTTCGTGATGCTGCAAGGGAGTGGTACGGAGACCTGGATCGAGCTGCTAATGGGATCACTGACTGGAATTCCTTGGCCCTAGCATTCTACAAGAAATACTTTTCTGCCTCGAAGACGAATGCCATTAGAGCTCAGATCACGAGATTTAAACAGGGTCCGGATGAGAATTTTCATGAGGCGTGTGTCCGTTTCAAGAAGCTGGTGCGAACCATTCCGCACCATGGGTTTGAAAAGTGGAGCCTATGCAATCAGTTCTATAATGGGCTCTATGACGATCAGAGAGCTATCTTGGATGCTGCAGCCAGTGGTAGGTTCCAGGAGATTGTTGGAGAGATTAAGGGGTGGAAAATTATCGATGATTTGGCCACCCATAAAGCTGAGTATGGGAATTCCAGGGGAAATCAAAGGAGGGGTGCTGAATCTCCTTCTGTAGCTGCACTAGAGGCTCTCACGGCAAGGTTTGATAAGTACGAGTTGGGAGGAGCCTCAAAAGGAGGGATCTATCATGTGAATGCTGTTTCAGACGGTCCTTTCGTCTGCAAAAGATGTGGAGCTGAGGGACATGTTTCAGACAATTGTCCTAATCCCTTTGAGTCTTGTGCTGCCTTTCAACATTATAGGCAGACAAACACTTATTATGAGCCGAATGTCCACCCGAACTTGAGGTGGAGTAGCCAAAATGTCTTGAATCCGACTCAACCTCCACAGCAGCAACAACAGCAGAATTATGTGCCCCCTCATAAGCAACAACAGTTCCAAAAGCCTCCATATGTTCCTCAGCAGCAGCAGCAGTCCCAAGGCTCTGAATTTGCCAAATTGAAAAACTTGTTGCTGAAAGAGTCTCAAGCTAGAGAGGCCGGGATGAAGATGTTAGAAAGCCAAATTGCTCAATTAGCAAGCAAGAATACAACTCGAGCTCCAGGACATTTACCGACGCAAACAGACCAAAAGGAGACCCTTAATGCCATTACTTTGAGGAGTGGGTCTACCCTTGATGGGCCCGCTATGGTCGAGGACATTGCTGAAAAAGATGAGGTGGAACTGAGTCAGAAGAAAGTCGGAGCGAACAAAGTGGATTAAAAAAGACGTTTGCCAGGTATGTCAGTCGATCGACTGACATACCCAGTCGATCGACCAGTCCGCGACAAACAGTAGCTTCTGGTCCTGTAGAAGTCAGTCGATCGACTGACCTACATGGTCGATCGACTGACAGCGCTGCTGAAGGTGATTCTTTTCGTCCTCCAATGCCTAACAACTTGAGGGATTACTTGTTTCAGGGTACGACTGCTCTGAAAATATTGGGGGAAGACCCAAATGCCGATGGGTCAGTTCCAGTTCCGAAGTACGACCCGATGACGATTAATGGATCATTTTTTAGACGGTCTGAAGAGGGTTCGAGCTACAACAAGGAGAAGGTCGTGGATTTTCAGCCTAAATCCACCGATGCCGGCATGAGAGATTTAGAGGAGAGGGTTAAGTTGCTTCTTTCAGCCCCTTATCCGTAGAGATTAGTGCCGACGAAGGAACATGTATCGTTTAATAAATTTGAAAATGTCGTTCGTAGCTTAAACGTACAAGTTCCTTTTCTTGAATTAGTTAATCAAGTGCCTTCTTACATGATATTTATGAAGCAACTTTTGTCTAAAAAGAAGTCACTTGAAATTGTGCATACTGTCGCACTAACTGAGGAGTCATGTTCTTACCTGACCCATACTGCACCTCATAAGCTAGAAGACATAGGTAGTTTTTCAGTCCCATGTAATATTGGCACCTTTCCTATTGAGAAAGCCTTTTGTGACGTAGGAGCCAGTATTAGTGTGATGCCTTTGAGTCTTGCTAGAAAGCTGAAATTGACTAGGTTTGCAGTTACCAACATGACCGTACAGATGGCTGATCGTTCTGCGGTCCAGCCTATAGGAGTCTTAGAGGAGATTCCCGTGCAAATAGGAAAGTTCTTTTTCCCTATTGACTTCGTCGTCCTAGATATGCCCGAGGATGCCCACATTCCTATCATACTAGGTAGACCATTTCTGCACACTGTTGGTGCAGTTATTGATGTTGGTTCTGGGACTTTGACCTTTAAGGTAGGGAAACATTCCTTCGTCTTTGCTCAGACCGCTAAGAAGAAAGACCCCTATGTGGCCAATCACTTGCAATACGGTTTCTGAGAAGAAATCTTATTTTATACTTCCTGATATGCCTATTCCTGTTGTGACACCTCCGCCCCAGACTGGGAGCAAATTGGAGGAAGATTCTTCTGTTTTGAATATTGCAGGAGCTGGTTTGGGGAAGGGAAAGCTACATGTTACTCCAGCTGCAAAGAAGCCAATCGTTCAAAGAGGTGGTCTAGGATGCCTTAGCTATGGCACGGATGAGGAGCCCGATGATGAGCCAGTCAAAGTGATGGATTCCGATTTGGATTCTGACGAGTTGGAGGAGGTCATTGAGTGGGAAGATGTCCAACATGTTGATCCATTGAGTTCTGCGGATGTTGGAGTTGAGAAGAGTGCATCCGAGAAGATGAGCACTGTAGAGGCTACCTCTAGTAGCCAGAAACCAATTAAGTGGGCCATTCCGTGGCCATTCTTGATCAACTATTAGTTGATTGAGATGTTACAAACATTTTATTTCTTTTAGACTCTTTTTATTGTTTTGTGTGCGCGAGACTTCGCATTTTATAAGTTTGCTTAGGATTTTATATACTTTTAGACTGTTGCTTTTGGTTTTGCGCAATTTTGGGCACGTTATTATGTGTGTTTGCAGGTCTATAGACCATATTAGCTCAAGTTATCGATCTAATTCGAAGAAATCAGAAAGTTATAGGGGTTTCTCGATCGATCGATCGCTTTCCTATGGTCGATCGACTGAGCTGCGACTTCCCGAGAGCTTCGTTCTGTTCATTCCGGTCGATCGATCGCTGCTATGGTCGATCGACCATTGTCATCTTTGTGCACTGTTACGACCTTTCCCCTGCTTTGTGTTTGGTCGTTTTGCGGAATTGAGGAGTCTTCCCTCCTCTTTATTTTCCGCCATATTTCTGTTTTCTTCCGTTTTAATTTTTGCACATAATTACCGCTTCCACATTGCTTTCTCGGATTTATGCGTGGTATTGTTTGTCTTTTCAGGTACTTATGGTAGCAGTGCTGGCTACTGAAACCTCCTAGCTCACGCTGGTTTGGGGAGGTTTCCTTTTGCTGTGCTTAAAGTCTTGTGAGTTTCCAAGTTCTTACTTCATGTTTTGTTTAGTTAATTTATCGCAAATTCCCGTTTCCTTTTTCTTCATTACATGATTTTGCACAATGGGGACATTGTGTGATTTGGTTTGGGGAAGGATTTTGCGTTGCATCTCATTTGCTTGCATTCACGTTTACATTTTTGTCTTGCATTTGTTATTTATTTTTCCTTATATATACAAAAATAATTACAGAAAAATTTCAAAAATTTCAAAAAAGTTGCACAAAAATTGCACGTTTATTTTAGCATTTAGGTCGTGTCGGAACGGTAGTATTTCAATGATGACATTGCATTTGCATCTGTTTTTGCCTAAGCCTTGCTAATTGACATGTTATTAGTAGAATCATATATGCATAATCTACGAGTTTTCGTTAAAGTCCTTGCTGAACTTGAGACTTGACTTAGATTTTTGGCAAACTACATTATATTCTGAGATTTAGAGCTTATAACTGGTGACATTCATGACCAGTTTATCTAGGATTGTGAGTAGTTACTCCTTATGATACATGTTATATAAATTTGCATAAATATGAACTTGATCTACTTAATACCTGTATGTATTCAGTCTGTGGTTAGTTGACACATGTGGTAGAGGTCCCCTTTTCTCATTTTACCCATAAGCTCTACACTGCCAAAAATAGCCTTTTTGTCCCGTTAACTACATCCTACATTTAGCCTGCCTTTGTCAAGCTAGTAGTTTACGTTTTGGGATTGTTACTTCATTTTTTGGTAGCTAATGCTCATTTTGAGATAAAGTTGGGAAGAGATGGAAAAGGAAAGAAAGAAGAAAAAGAGAAAAAAAAATGATGATTCGAAAAAAAAAAAAGATGCGTCTGTACTGTAGAGGGCGGTCGATCGACTGCAGCCCGAGAAGGAAAGAAGGAAAAAATCAATTCGCATAGTTTAAAATCTTTATTCAAATGGCGATTTTTGCTCCCATATTGCATTTCTATCTTATGGGGAGTTGATTGATTAATTATTATGAAGATTGCGAGATTTGTGCTTCTAATTAGCACCGGGTTTTATTGTTGATTTTGAGCAAGAAGTTGGATGTTGTCATATGGCTTTGTTAGGTACTAGCTTGATCACCTGTACCTCCACACTCCCATAATTATCTTTGCCTCTTCTTACCCATACCTCACATATCCATATTTACCTCGGCATGTGTCATGGTCATCTGTTTGGTTGGAATGCATATGTACGGTTGTAGAGATTACTTTCATATTATATTGCAGGCATTTTCTTATAGGTCGTAGTTAGGTGAGTGTCACTAACAAGATGAATCCGTTCTATCTTTTACATATTTTCACCTATGCTTATTTGAGTGATTTGAGCGACCCGTGAGAGTCTATAATGATAAGTCTCTAGAGTTGACGGTTCAGCAGTTTTTGACGACTTCATAACTCGTTTGCATGATGCATATTGCTAATTGATTGTTGGTTATTGCATTAAATTGGTTTAGGCTATTCGGTTTGCATATTCGCTCTGAGATTGAACTCGTTCCATTAGGTTTTAGGATCGAGTCTGGTTCTTGCTTGGGGACAAGCAAGGGTTTGGTTGTTGGAATATGTGTCCTCCGACAATAATGCGATCACGACTGTTGATCATGATGATCACATGTTTAAGTCTCATTAAAATGAATACAATTGGGAAGTAATATTGTTCTCAAATCTGTCAACATATATCGGTAATGATTGGTGACTAGAGTTTGACATTACGTCGTGTGACGGTGGTGATCGATTGACCCCTAGGTCATACCTAAAGGGCAATACTCTTAATTGATTATTTAATTAATCGTATAATGTTACGAGTTAATTAAATTACTTGAAAATTGACGGATGATTTTGAAAGTAAAATTTACGTATCATATTGAAATGGGATTTAATAAGGTACGGTCTGAGTAATTGAATTGTATCATTACTCGGATGAAATAAATTGTTTAATGTAACAATTAAATTGAATGAATTGTTATAAATACAATCTGTTGTGATTTATAAATGGTAAAATATTTTGGCACAAGTAATTATGAAATTACTAAGTCAATTTTGTATATGACGTATTTTTATTAATACGTTGATTTTTAATATGATGAAAATACATAAACAAATATATGTGACATGTGACATGTAACATATAGACAATTGACAAAAATAATATGGACACCATATTATGCAAAGGGCCGAAAATTAGAAGGTGTTTTAGCTAATTATAAGTTGTGTGTAATTAGTGGAAAACACAATGATTATATATAGCATCCTAGCCATGCAAGCCTATTGTTCCTTGTGAAGAACAATTTCTCCATGCATTGGCTCACCCTAAAGCCCCTCTTACACGGTTTTTGGGAAGAGAAAATGATCATTGTTTTCTCTTATAATTTTACCTAATAATACTCTAAAATGTTTTTAGATTATTCATTCATTCAACTCATCCAAAATATAAGTTCTAGAGAAATAAAATCCTCTCTTTATCTCTCATCAAAACCGAAAATACTTAAGTGTTTATAAATATTTTTGGTTCAATTTTCTACTATAATTAATATTATAACTAGTATTTATAATATTGATTTAATTAAGAGAAGCCTTGGGTATTATGCATAGGGAGAGATCTTACACTTAGATCTTTGTTCTTCCATTGGAATAGCTCAAGAACAAGAAGAGATAGGTGATCTCTCTTGTGCCCTAATAGCCGAAATTTACAATGTATGGACATGATTTCTCCTCTATTTATTTTATTGTTTGCATGCATAAGATCCGTTTTAATTTTATGACAAATTATTTAGACATATAAGAGTATGTTAACATGTATATGAATCTACATTTCCTTCAATCGGTATCAAGAGCCACGGTTGTTTGCATGCAAATTGGTTAAAAGTTTTTCCGAGTTATATGAATAACAAAATAAAACTTGTAAAATTTGTGTTATTATGATATATCACGAAATTATTACATGCATGTTAATATTTCTGGTCCTAAAGTGTTTTAGGATTTTTGGTTAATTTTTCGGATTTTTATTGTTCATATTTTACAATAATGGCATTTAAATGTGATTTTATGAGTAAAAATGTCATTTTTGGTCGAAAATTAGCTATACTTCGAATTTTAAGTTGATCTTTGGATATGTTATCACATATATTATTTTGAGATAACCTGTAATTTTTCATAATTTTTGCACTTGTTATGCTCGAAAAATGAATTTTTCATTATTAAATATGGATTTAAGAGAAAAATAGGTTAATATGAGTTAAATTTCGAATCTGGTCATAGAAAATTAATATGTTGTCACATGCAATTTTACAAAATGTGTGTAAAATAATTGGCTATAAAGAAGTCTTTTAGCATGATTTATGAATTTTTGAAGAAAAATTAGCATAAATAGTGACATTATTAGTGTAAAATTAATAAAACATAATCTATGACTTAGGAAAAACGTCTAATGTTGCATTTTATTGTATTTTTCAGATCTAAAATTAAAAAGTTAATGAAAATAATTTTTCCATGTTTTTATGATTATTTTATTAAATATCGATAAACCGCAACATTGTTTTTCCGGAAATTTTTCGAAATTTTTAACCTAAGATTTTGAACATTATGAGTGTCATGGATTTTTTCCAGAATGTTCATGAATTTAAATTTCAAATTTTGAATTTATTTGAAATTTTGTGATTTATTTGAAGTTTAATAGCTTATTTTTGTAATTTTGGTCCATTTATGAACAATTTTGTAAATAAAAGTTAATTATGGTCAAAATTATTAGTGAAGACTATATTTTGAGTCCTAAGACGTTAGGGTAATTAACTTATGCATAAATATGAGTTTATGTATTTTTGTGATTATAAAATGTTGAAATCACGCAAATCCGTAAGAACCGAGTAATATATGATATTGGCTAATTAAAGGCGATTTAGCATAAAAAAATTGAGCATGTTCATACATATTATAATGCTTCATTTTTCTTTATGATTGTCATAATTTTAATTTATGTAATTTTGAATTATGTAATTTTACTTAGTATGGCCTTAGATTTTAATTGGTATTTCCCGAAATGTATGGGAATATCGATTCGGTTGTAATTTTTATTGTGATCTCGTATCACCGTTTTGTAATTTAATAGATTTATTTTATTTTAGTTACAAATGTATAATAGGAAATTATGTAATTTATTATGTAATTTTATTCATTCCGGAGTTCCAAAAGACGGATTACTTCAAGAATGGCGATACATAAAGACGGTGTTACCTCGAGATGTGTGCCACAACCGAAGTTCAAGGGACCAATGGAGTTGGTTTCCGAATATGTAATAGATTAATAGTTTTTCTATTTTAGGAAAGGCCATACTAGGATTTTTCTTTATGCTTGCATTTTATTTTATGTCACATGCATCGCTAAATCGCCATAACTAAAACATGCATTGTCTTCTTTTATCGAGTTTTTCGACCGTGTCAATTAAAATTATCGTAGTTCACCGCTTTAGTTCACTTAAAACGTGATAGATAATAAATTGACATGACCTCTCGCTAAAACTATCAATTGAGACATAGCCTTACCAAATAGTAGAAACCATGAAAACCTATTTCGCGAGGGAGTGCGCTCGGCCCCACCGGGTACAAACCTTGTTACGTAGGGGAAGTAGGTGATGAATGTTAATCCACCGAATTCATGTTGATGAGGGATGTATCGGCCACACCGTGCCCAAGTTAATGTGGGTTTGGATCATGGACACATTTATTCGAAATTTGGATTGAACTCAACAAAAGTATTTGATAAGGGATGTATCGGCCCCACCGTGCCCTTGTCGATGTGTTTTGGGCTATAGATAATAGTTAATGTAATATTATCGACCAAGAGTTCTAAAAGTAGAATCGATTAAACGTTAATCCACCGAGTTATATTGATGAAGGATGTATCGGCCCCACCGTGCCTAAGTCGATATGAATTTGGGTCTTGGAATCATTTATCTAGTTGGGTAGAGGTCACTAGAAAAATGCGTAAAACTTGTTTAAATCATACATTTTTACGAGTATAATCAAAACGACAATTGTTTTACTCCTCATATTTTGTTTTGTAGACCACTTCTTATTCATAACAATGGCAACACCAACTCCTAATGCTACACCACTCGCTACTTCATCATGGCTCCGATCCTTTATGGATCGATGTAAACTTGAAAAGAATGGGTCAAATTTCTCCGAATGGGATGCCCAACTCAAATTAGCCGCCGAAGGTGACGACAAGCTTCGTTACCTTACCGAGGCCTCTCCACCCGAACCCTCCACTAGGTCCACCGCGGCCACGAGGGAAGCCTATGAGGCTTACCAAAAGGAGTCCGCCGCAATGAAAAATGTCTTAATATTTGCGATGGAGGCGGACCTCCAAAGGAGAGCCTTCAAAATGGGCAATGCTAATGAGATTTACTCCAAACTTGTGACCATGTTTTCACAAACTCCGCGGATCGTCCAATATGAGGCGGCCGCGGCATTCTTTGATCTCGACTTCAAAGAGGGCCAAAAGGTTAGCCCTCATGTGCTCAAACTCATGGAGCTTGTCGAGACCTTGAAAATTCAAAAGTTGAAATCCCCAAAGAACTCATCGTAGATAGGATTCTACACTCCTTGTCTAAAGTTAAGGCATATGTGCAATTCCGGGTGAATTTCAACATGCAAGACAAGGATGTGTCTCTTGAGGAGTTGCACAAGTTACTTGTGCAAGCCGAGAGGGACATGGGGTTAAATGTGAACCCTCCCAAGGATGTGCTTAACATAAGCACAAAGAGTAAGGGGAAGTTCAAGAAGAATGGGAGAAAGGGCAAGAAGCAAGCTCCCACATTCAGCAAAGCTAAGTCTTGTGAAGCTAGCACCTCCAAAGTCAAGAAGGGTCCTCTTGACAAATGCCATTATTGTAATGGCATGGGACATTGGAAGAGGAATTGTTCCAAATACCTTGGTGATATCAAAGTGGAAAGATCACTCCAAAGAGGTAAATGACTAACCTTCTTTTTATGTTTCAAATTCAACTATGGTATTATGATGCAAAAGTTGTGATAATGTATCTTCCCTTTTTATTGTAAATAGGGCCTCCACCAAGCAAAGACAAGGGGAAAGAAAAACAAGCATGATAAACCATGGAGAAGCTAAGGATAGCTTTTATGGAGCTTTGTTTTTCATTGTCTTATTTTAAGTTATGTTTTGAATTTTAGAACTTTAAGTTTCCGTGTTCGACATGGAAAGGTATTTTGGATAATGGTTTGTATTTTGGATGATGGTGACTTGGTTTGCAACCCAAGTCACCCGTTTTATCATTTATCCTTTATGTTCTAAACTTTCATCTTTAAATGCTTGCGTTTTGAAACATAAGATTATTCACTTAAAAGTGATCCCATAGACAACTATAATGACGGGTTTCATTATATGTCCACATGCTTAAGGCTTGTGTATGATCATTTATAAAGTGACTTTGAGTCTATGAACTCTCTTAAAGGTATGTCAACCACCAAGTACACTTATGAAATCAATAACAATTAGTCAACCTATGAGGTAGTTCTCCTTATAATTCAACATCATTAATTTGTGTCTCATATGCTATCTTTGAATGCTTAGTGTATTCATTCTAAAGATAGAGTGGGAGAAAAATGAGGACACAACACACAAGGCAAGATATAATTGTGTACTTGTGTAAATGAAGATCTACGCAAGAGAGAGAATGATTTGAATGAAGGTATATCTATTTACATAATATACCAAATAGATGAGATCTATAGTCTCAAGTTAGTTCTATATGACTAAGGAGACCAAGTGTAGTAATCGTAAGAGTTTATTCTCAAGATAACTACACGAGGAGACCAAAAGAAGTTTTGGAAGAAAAATGACTAATGTAAAGTCTTAACAAGCTTTTGACTAAGGTTATGAATCATTTGACCAATAGTTTCAATCATGAGTTTTACTTAAGAGCCTAAATGAATCATAGTAACATACTAGTTATGATCAAGTTGCAAAGATTGATATTCCGATATCTTCAATTGCCAACATTTTAACCACGCAAATGTCATTGTTTAACCTCGCTATGAAATGGTTAAACCTCCTTCCGAAAGGGTATTCCAAAGGACCTATTCTAAATATTATTTGTATTTGAATGATGACATTGCTACACATCATTATGACATGAGTGTGTTAGAGATTTAAAATCTCTTTCCGTAAGGTTGAGATGAGACCACTTCAAAATAGGCATTTTGAAAGGATATGATGGGAACATATATGGTTTTATCCTAGTAACTTGGCAAAGCGATTTATATTTATATTCTTGACAAATTTTGATTAAGAAGTCATCTCGAAATATGTAGAATTGAGTGGGAGTTAGGTAATTCTCATGTGAAGACATAGAATTTAGTGGGAGCTATCATCCTTGAATGTATAAAACTCATTACTCATTAAAGAATGACGAGCTAATATCTTCTTTCATAAAGAAGCTTTTGAGTTTTCAATTCTGGATGAAAATGGACAATGATGAATCCAATTACATCATGAGATGTTGGATTAGTATTAAAGAGATACACATCGTATCAACATTTACATAGGTTATTCATATGAATGAAAAATGGGATTACCATTAGCAAATCATGGTAGTTCATTGAACCTCGAGAACGTTAATCTCATGATTATTAGTAACTAATGTTTCCGCCATTAGAATAATCATGTACATGTCCAATTATGAATCATATGCATAAGAGCATGATGATTGACTTGGTGAGCCATAATAGAAGCGTCATGAATTCTCGAGTAGAATCCGATGAGGGATTTCAGTGATTGACGGATGTTCTATTGTGTGTCAAGAGTTTGCACATATTGTAGAAAATCCGAGCACATATGAGGATTTATGAGAATCCCAAATCTTTCAAGCCCAGAAAGAGAAATGAGAAGTTTTGGAAAGATACTTGGTTAAATAAGAGGTTATTCAAAACAATCTTTCCTAATAAAGCTAGGACTTGTGAGAAGTACTAAGCTAATAATCTTGTCAATTGTTACAAGATTCTACAAAACATATACCTAGTGCATTGTGTGTGGATGGAATACTTGATCGGTACAAGTTGTATTATTCATCACAAATTCGTTCATTATGAGATGATCGATAAGAAAGTTCTTTCAAGTTAAAGAACCAAAACCAAGGTCGAGAACCTTGATGTATACTTGGTAAAATTCATGGTATGAGAACATGAATGTGAAGGAAATTGCAAGTGTAAGAAGTTTGAACATGTGGACACATGGGATGTTAAACTTCTATTGCAATCGATAAGTGTTTACACTTATGATAAACATCACAAGGTTGTAATATGATATTGACTACCCGAGTGTGATGTCGACATTTGTCGTTTGAGTTATTATTAACTCACTTGGTACATTGTTATATCCAAACGGGTTGTGGAGACAATTGAACCCCGTTAAAGTGAACATGGATTAACATTGTTTTTGCCCATAGTTACTTATATGAGGTGACGTCTCGAAGTGACTAGAGTGTGATGCGATTGATGGCAAGTTCAAGTGCCATAGAGTCATGTGAGATGACTAGTCGATCACATAGGCGGATATTAGGCACTTTTTGTCGGGCCTTATGACCGCTTATAGAGTTCCCGCAAATTTATATAGCCTGGTCGTGGCGAGAGCTACTATAGTATTCGAATGAGTCGATTCTTTTGACTAAAGACTATTCACCTAAGATGGCACAGTTTGATTAACTTTGATTTGTGTTACTACGACCTTCGTAAATGGGGTCAAATGGGCATATTTTGGGTTATGATGGTTGTGGCTAGTCGAAGGGAATGAGTGCGATAGGAATTGTCCACCCCTAGTCGGGGTTATAACAATATCTCGGGGCCACTCGAGGAGTAATGAATCGAAATGCGTGGCCACGCTCGGATGGCATCCAGAGTGGATAAATCCGGTCAATCGCTTATTCTCCGGATCGAGGAAACCACTCTCGATATGATCACTTGCAAGTACGACCTGAAAGACACCTTGCATTGAGTGGGAGATAGTAATAGGACAAGAGAATTGGTGACGCACACTTGTCGAGGACAAGTGGGAGATTGTTGGAATATGTGTCCTCCGACAATAATGCGATCACGACGTTGATCATGATGATCACATGTTTAAGTCTCATTAAAATGAATACAATTGGTAAGTAATATTGTTACCATCAACCGGTCAACATATATCGGTAATGATTGGCCGACTAGAGTTTGACATTACTGTCGTGTGACGGTGGTGATCAGTTGACCCCCTAGGTCATACCTAAAGGGCAATACTCTTAATTGATTATTTAATTAATCGTATAATGTTACGAGTTAATTAAATTACTTGAAAATTGACGGATGATTTTGGAAGTAAAATTTACGTATCATATTGAAATGGGATTTAATAAGGTACGGTCTGAGTAATTGAATTGTATCATTACTCGGATGAAATAAATTGTTTAATGTAACAATTAAATTGAATGAATTGTTATAAATACAATCTGTTGTGATTTATAAATGGTAAAATATTTTGGCACAAGTAATTATGAAATTACTAAGTCAATTTTGTATATGACGTATTTTTATTAATACGTTGATTTTTAATATGATGAAAATACATAAACAAATATATGTGACATGTGACATGTAACATATAGACAATTGACAAAAATAATATGGACACCATATTATGCAAAGGGCCGAAAATTAGAAGGTGTTTTAGCTAATTATAAGTTGTGTGTAATTAGTGGAAAACACAATGATTATATATAGCATCCTAGCCATGCAAGCCTATTGTTCCTTGTGAAGAACAATTTCTCCATGCATTGGCTCACCCTAAAGCCCCTCTTACACGGTTTTTGGGAAGAGAAAATGATCATTGTTTTCTCTTATAATTTTACCTAATAATACTCTAAAATGTTTTTAGATTATTCATTCATTCAACTCATCCAAAATATAAGTTCTAGAGAAATAAAATCCTCTCTTTATCTCTCATCAAAACCGAAAATACTTAAGTGTTTATAAATATTTTTGGTTCAATTTTCTACTATAATTAATATTATAACTAGTATTTATAATATTGATTTAATTAAGAGAAGCCTTGGGTATTATGCATAGGGAGAGATCTTACACTTAGATCTTTGTTCTTCCATTGGAATAGCTCAAGAACAAGAAGAGATAGGTGATCTCTCTTGTGCCCTAATAGCCGAAATTTACAATGTATGGACATGATTTCTCCTCTATTTATTTTATTGTTTGCATGCATAAGATCCGTTTTAATTTTATGACAAATTATTTAGACATATAAGAGTATGTTAACATGTATATGAATCTACATTTCCTTCATTGGTTTGGGGAAGTTTGATGCGTGGCCTAAATATGATGTTTTACACCCCATTTTACACGCATTTCAGAGCTCATTTGTGTAGTTTATGCTACTATTTGCCCCATTTCGTCTACTTTCGTATTTTTATGTAATATTGCAGATTTATGCGGAAATGAGTAGAAATTGAGATAAATCCGTCCCCGAGTATCTTGCATTATATTTGACGTGAAGTATTTACTCAAGGAACGAGCTTGGTGTGCATTTCGAGGGCCGAAAGACAAATCCACAAGAAGTTAGAAGTCAAGTATCAGCTACTTCAGTCGATCGACCGCTGCCCTTAGTCGATCGACCAACCCGCGAGTTCCAGTAGCTACCGTTCAGCGAAGAGCAGTCGATCGACTGCCTTGTGTGGTCGATCGAACAAGCCGCTAATTCTGACGTGAATAAGAAGATCGAGAATTAAGAAGCCCATTGTACATTAGGTTTTGGAATAAGAACTACGTTGTATTCCTTTATAACGTAGCTTTAGCATTCCGAATGATCATCGAATTTATTTCAATTTTAATCTAGTTTTATTCAGTTATTAATTAGGGTTTGGTATTAGAAGTTTTAATCATTCAATCAATTTACTTTTGCATTCGGTCTTTGATCTTCCTTCCTGCTTTTACGGTATTCTTCTGCTCTTATTTCAGTTTATTCTATTCCGTTCGTAGTATAGAAATTGCTAGATTAGTTTCCCAAAGCCGAAATTATCGTCTTATGTTAATCGTTTATTTAGCTGTTTTAATCATGAATTCTGTAATTTTATTAGTCAATCTTATTGTTGTTATTATTTCCAGTATGAGTATCTAAACCCCTTGTGCTAGGATGTAGGGAATTTGTAGCGTAGGCGGCATTAGAATAGGAAGACCCTAATCGCGCCATGGTCGATCGACTGGCCTCATGAGGTTTTGCTTCGTTTTAATTAATTTAATTTCTATGTTTGACGAATCGAGTGCACGCGACTAGTTGAATGTTTTAGGATTGACCGACCCAATAAAGATCGAAAGATAGGGAAGGGAGATAGTCTACCTAATTAAGACGACTAGATTAACGGGATCGAAAGATAAGTTAGTTTAGCCTTTTTAGTCACTTTTCAGGATGAAAGTTAGTATTAGTGATATTAGGGACCTGTAGCGAGATCGAAAGATGCTACCTGTGAGAGTGGACCGAGAGGACCTCTTATTTTCCCGTCTCACCTGTTTGTTTTAGACCTATCTAGTATGTTGCCGCCGAAACTACAGTGAACCGACCATCTTAGTACCCTTTTAATATCTGTTTTCATCAATTAGACTAGTTTACTGTTCTTTTATTGCCATTAGTATAGACCAAATCAAACCAAACCCCCACATTTGTTACCTTGGACTTAAAATTAGACAACTAATAATTGCATCGCCTCCCTGTGGTTCGACCCTGTTACCACTAGCTTCTGTTAGTTTTAATAGGTATTATAAATTTTATCTTTGGTGCACACAACGACGGGAATCAACCAGTTTGCCAAAAATGCACAAACATCGTTTGCATATTTGATACTTGTGCTTGCATAGTATTTATCTGCGTGCAATAAATAAAATCTCAAATCATGCTTAAAGTAAAATATTTTACAAACAATAAATTTTTTGAGACCGTCTTATTCTATGTATACATAATAAATTACCGTCTCTTTGAGACGCACTACTTCAGTCGTCGGCTTTTTGGGAGCCCTCCCAAAATACTCAGTTATGCATATGTCATCAGGAACTCCTCGCACACGGCCACCATGTTCAGGTCTGCCGATTGCCTTAGCAAGTATATCTTCTCGTCCTTCAAGCACAAATGTACCTGCCGCCACCTCTTTTTCTAGTGCTTTCTACACCCATTGATTATATTATATTATATTATACAATTACATATTTGTGTCAAATCTTAGAAATAAATAATGATTATCGTAACAATTGAAGGACTTACAATTTTCAAAACGACTTCCTTGTCATATTCGGTCATATCTCCATTATTAGGCGTGTGACCTCTTAGCCAAGTTAAGTGTCGATCAACTTTCTCCAATACGTGTCCTTTGGAGGCAAAGTCTTTCTTCTACAAAAATAACATTGTGAAGAGTACAACAAAGTGTAAATAAATGGAAATTATAATGGTTTATAGCATTAGATTCCATCATACAATTATAAGATTATAAAGATATGTCTAGGTGTACTTACGACTATAACTTCAATCCTACGATATCCTGCTCGAGAGCCATAGAACCTTGTATTATTCATCGAAGCATTCCTCTTGTTGATTGCACTTATTTCCTTACATTTTACACAAATATATATAAAACATAAAATAGTTAGACGACTAATTCAGGTTAGTATAATCTTCAATGTCAAGTTAATCATCATGTCACTGGCGACCCTTGGATTAGTTTTGAACCAGTGAGATAATTTCCTAACGACCTTACCAACTTGACCTGACAAAGTAGTTGTACTAGCTGACATAGAATTTTAAGTTCATACAATGTCAATGGTCTATATTAGGGAACTAAATCACGAGCTAACTAGACATATACCTTGTACAAGAACAACAATACTTATTACCTTCTTGAGGCTTCTTTCAGGACTAAAAATAAAACAATTTCTTATGTTATCAGTTTAGGGAATTTTAAGTTCTTTCAGGTAGACAAGTAAATTCATCAGGTGGGCTTTTGGTAAATATGATGGTAAGTGAATATTACCTTAAATGCCTCAGCAGTGTGAGACGCCACAAACGCATTCCACTCCTTTGGTGTTATGTGGTCATACAATTCTGGTGGTGTCCTTTGTATTGCTCCCGTTTCCTCATATAGCCACACACAGACTAAGGTGCATTTCCACTTTCTCCATAATTTACCCGCCTTCATGAGACACCAATCATAACGGTCTTCGATGACGGTAAAAGTGCCCTACAAAATGAAGGAAAAGTAGATCTATATACTAACATATTCATATATGTTCCATTTTAATTTCTCATAAAATTAACAAGTGATCTTATGCATGCAAACTATTTAACAAAATAAAGAAGAAACATTCATCCTTACATTGGAATTTCGGTTCATATGGGCACAAAAGAGATCTCCTTCTCTTTTGTTCTTGAGCTTTCCTTTTGGATGAACAAAGACCCAAGTGTAGGATCTCTCCCAAGGATTAATACCCAAAGCACACTCTTAATAAAATTAATATTATGTATACTAGATAATATTAATTTTGTGAGAAAAATTGACCCAAAATATTTGGTTTTTGCTCTCAAAACCGGTTGAGAGAGAGGAGAATGGAAGGTGATTTTTCTCTTTCTAAAAACTCTTTTTTTTGTGTGATGAATGAATAATGATCACTAGTCTCTATCTAAGTGAATATTAAGCAAAATAATAAGAAAAACCACAAGGGTTTTCTTCCCCAAAACCGGTTGGGAGAGGAGGTACAAAAGAGCCAATGCATGCCCTAGTTGTTCTTCACAATGTAAATTAGGGTTGCATGGCTAGGCTATTAGTGAATGATTATGTTTTCCACTAATTTAAACAACACAATATTAGCCTAATTCTTCCCCTTAATTTCTATACATATAAAATGGAATCCATTTTATTTTTGTCAATATGGTAAGGCTATGTCTCAATTAATTGTTTTAGCGAGAGGTCATGTCAATTTATTATCTATCACGTTTTAAGTGAACTAAAGCGGTGAACTACGATAATTCTAATTGACACGGTCGATAAACTCGATGAGATGAGGATGCATGTTTTAGTTATGGCGATTTAGCGATGCATGTGACATATAAATAAAATGCAAACATAAAATAAATCCTAGTATGGCCTTCCTAAAATATAAAAACTATTTAACTATTACATATTCGGAAACCAACTCCATTGGTCCCTTGAACTTCGGTTGTGGCACGCATCTCGAGGTAACACCGTCTTTATGTATCGCCATCTTGAAGAAATCCGTCTTTGGGAACTCCGAGATAAATTAAATTACATAGCAAATTACATAATTTCCTATTATACATTTGTAACTAAAATAAAATAAATCTATTAAATTACAAGACGGTGATACGAGATCACAATAAAATTACAACCGAATCGATATTCCCATACATTTCGGGAAATACCAATTAAAATCTAAGGCCATACTAAGTAAAAATTACATAATTCAAAAATTACATAAATTAAAATTATGACAATCATAAAGAAAATGCAGCATTATAGTATGTATGAACATGCCCAACTTTATGCTAAATCGCCTTTAATTAGCCAATATCGTATATTACTCGGTTTTTATGGATTTGCGTGATTTCAATATTTTACAATCACAAAAATTACATAAATTCATATTTATGCATAAGTTAATTACCCCAACCTCTTAGGACTCAAAATTTAGTCTTCACTAATTATTTGACCATAATTAACTCATATTTATAAAATTTGTTCATTAATGGACTTAAAATTACAAAAATAAGCTATAAACTTCAAATAAATCACAAAATTTCAAATAAATTCAAAATTTGAAATTTAAACTCATGAACATTCTAGAAAAATACCATGACACTCATAATGTTCAAAAACTTAGGTTAAAAATTTCGAATTTTATCCGAAAAAACAATGTTGCGGTTTATCGGTTTTAACTAAAATAATCATAAAAACATGAGAAAAATTATATTCATCAATTTTTCAATTTTAGATCTGAAAAAAGATAATAAAATGCAACATTGGATGTTTTTCCTTAGTCATAGATTATGTTTTATTAATTTTTCACTAATAATGTCACTATTTATACTATTTTTCTTCAAAAATCCATAAATCATGCAAAAAGACTTCACTATAGCCTATTATTTTACACACATCTTGTAAAATTGCATATGACAACATACTAAATTTCTATGATCAGATTTGAAATTTATCTCATATTAACCTATTTTTCACTTAAATCCGAATTTATCAATGAAAAATCCATTTTTCGAGCATAAGAAGTCCAAAAATTATGAAAATTTATAGGTTATCTCAAAATAATATATGTGACAACATATCCAAAAATCACTCAAAAAATTTAGTCCGAAAATGACATTTTTACTCATAAAATCATATTTTAATGCCATTATAGTATAATATGAACAATAAAAATCCGTAAATTAACCAAAATATCCTAAAAACATTTTAGGACCAGAAATTTAACATGCATAAATTAATTTCGTGATATATCATAATAACACAAATTTTATAAGTTTTATATGTTAATCTTTATAACTCGGAAAAACTTTTAACCGATTTGCATGCAAACAACCATGGCGCTCTGATACCAATTGAAGAAAAACTAGATCTATATACTAACATATTCATATATGTTCCATTTTAATTTGTCATAAAATTAACAAGTGATCTTATGCATGCAAACTATTTAACAAAATAAAGAAGAAACATTCATCATTACATTGGAATTTCGGTTCATATGGGCACAAAAGAGATCTCCTTCTCTTTTGTTCTTAAGCTTTCCTTTTGGATGAACAAAAACCCAAGTGTAGGATCTCTCCCAAGGATTAATACCCAAAGCACACTCTTAATAAAATTAATATTATGTATACTAGATAATATTAATTTTGTGAGAAAAATTGACCCAAAATATTTGGTTTTTGCTCTCAAAACCGGTTGAGAGAGAGGAGAATGGAAGGTGATTTTTCTCTTTCTAAAAACTCTTGTTTTTGTGTGATGAATGAATAATGATCACTAGTCTCTATCTAAGTGAATATTAAGCAAAATAATAAGAAAAACCACAAGGGTTTTCTTCCCCGAAACCGGTTGGGATAGGAGGTACAAAAGAGCCAATGCATGCCCTAGTTGTTCTTCACAATGTAAACTAGGGTTGCATGGCTAGGCTATTAGTGAATGATTATGTTTTCCACTAATTTAAACAACACAATATTAGCCTAATTCTTCCCCTTAATTTCGGTACATATAAAATGGAATCCATTTTATTTTTGTCAATTTGTCTTATGTCACATGTCATATGTTACATAAATTTGTTATGTATTTTTAACATATTAAAAATCAACATATTAATAAAATACGTCATATACAAAAATCGACTTAGTAATTCATAATTACTTGTACCAAAATATTTTACCAATTTATAAATCACAATAAATTGTATTTATAATAATTCATTCAATTTCAATTGTTTTTTTAAACAATAATTTCATCTGAGTAATGATACAATTCAATTACTCAGACCGTATCTCATTTAATCAAATTTCAATGAGATACGTAAATTTTACTTCCAAAATTGTCCGTCAATTTTTAAAGTAATTTAATTAACTCGTAACGTTATACGATTAATTAAATGATCAATTAAGAGTGTTGCCCTATAGGTATGACCTAGGGGGTCAACTTATCACCACCGTCGCACGACAGTAATGTCAAACTCTAGTCTGCCAATCATTACCGATATATGTTGACCAGTTGACAGTAAAAACTACTTCTCAATTGTATTCTTTAAAAATGAGATTTAAACATGTGATCATCATGATCAACAGTCGTGATCGCATTATTATTGTCGGAGGACACATATTCCAACACAAAATGACAAATTAAATAAAGTTTTGTAATATATTAATAATAAGTCTCTCTTAAGATTAAAAATATGCTCTCATTTACATATGAAAGACAAATTTTTATACTCACTGTGATACTATCCAAAATTCCTTTCCTCAGGACATCATCCACATGGTCCCACGTTTCCACTATGCAACTAACATGCCTCCGAGCAGTAACGCCAATCCAGCTACTAAACTTTACAGCAAAAGTTCCTGTAGGCAATCTGAAAAATGATTCGCAAAACTAATCTCGTTGTGGGTAGGGGTCCAAATACCTGAGCAGAATGTGGTTCAGTGGTGGCTCAGTCTGAAAAATGACAAGGAAAACTACACTCTACAAATGAAGGACGGGAAACTACTGCAAATATTGAAGTCTAGCACACCAATCAGAATCCCCCTAAAGACATGAGAAAGCCAAAAGTATAGTAGGCATAGATGGAAAAAGGTCTTACAGAATTTTCAAACGCCCTGTCAACTTATTGTTGTGGAGGTCCCTGGCATAAATGTTTCGTTGTGTTTATCAAAATTATAGGAAGGCAGGAAATATCAAAACTACGAAGCAAGGCTAATAAAGACACTTACAGCCGTTGAAGATCCAGCAGATTATTCACAGCAATAGGAAAAGGTCCCACAATTGACACTGCATAAAGTTCCCTGCAAAATGATAAAAAGAAACGCAATCAAAAATGATGAGCCATTTTGCTTAGTTTATCATAACTCAGAACCGAATAATAGGTAGCCCTAATGCCATTGAAAATGGAAAAGAAAGTCTACAAACAACTATGCAGCAGAAAATTACTTACAAGTCAGTGACAACGTAGTATTTATAAAGCAGTTTTAACCATAATCTTATATAATTATCTTAAACAAAACTTACTCATGTGTCTTCACCACGAGGGCGTTTTCTCGAAGGGGTATCGGTATTAATCCATATTCCTTCATTGTGATCATCACGTGTATATAAACTCGAAGTATTGACACTATCCGTATCATCTAAACTTGATACATTGCGATCAAAACCCTCAAATATAACATCTTCATCAAAACTATCCACATCCCACCTACTCCTTATGGATAAAACAACTGGCCACTTTTTATCCAATGGATCGGTGACATAAAACACTTGTTTTGCTTGTGTGGCTAAAATGAAAGGATCTTCCTTATGTCCAATTTTATCAAGATTCACCAAAGTGAATCCTAATTCATCCTTACGGACACCAGAATTACTTTGACACCATTTGCACCCAAATATAGGGATTTCAAAATCTGTGTAATCTAATTCCCAAATCTCTTCAATAACTCCGTAATAATGCATCTTACCTAAAACTGGATTCTTATCTTTTGAACTAGAAAAGTGCATTGCTTCAGCTTCTACACAAACCCCACTATTTTGCATTGTACTCTTTTCATCTTGCTCACGAGTGTAAAAGGTGCACCCATTAATGGCATAACCACTATAAGAAGATGCATACGTATTTGGGCCGAAACAAAGTCTTCTTAATCTGGAAGATATATAATCAGGATATTTTTGCAAATTTTCTATCACTCGACCCTTGAACCAAGCTCTAAACATCTTGTTGTGCTCACTTGCGATCCACATCTCGGTTTTATTTCGATAAATATCTCTCAAGAAAACCATGTGTTCTTCAATATAAGGTTGTACCTCATCCTCGTTATGAAGAACATATGTGTGTGTTGTATGCCACTTATCAAATGCCATATCTTGACGAACATGACCTCTCAGACCTTTGCCCATCATCCACGAACTATGCCGATTCTTAGGAATCCCAAGTAACTCAGAATTCGCTAAGTGTGTATAACAATAAGAAAGCGCTTCATCGATGATGGCACGCTCAGCAATGCACCCTTCAGGACGATATCTATTAGACGTATAATCCTTATATACTTTCATCAATCTTTCAAAAGGATATTGATACCTTAAATAAACAGGTCCTAGATACTTGATCTCTCTAACCAAGTGTACAGTCAAATGAACCATGATTGTGAAAAATGAAGGAGGAAAATACATTTCGAATTGACAAAGAGTAGTGACAATTAGATTTTGCAAAGCCTCTAACTCTCCAGGATCAATAACTTTGTTACATATGGCATTAAAGAAAAAACAGAACCTGGTTATGGCATATCGAACCTTTTTAGGTAAAATGGAACGTATGGCTACGGCTAGTAATCGTTGCATCAAAGTATGACAGTCGTGAGACTTTAGACCACTAAGCTTGAGATCCCGCATTGATACCAGACTACTAATATTGGAAGAATATCCCTCAGGCACTTTAACACCATGTAAACACTCACAAAACTCTATTTTCTCCTTTCTTGAGAGTGTATGGGCAGCAGGAGGCAAATATGTCCGTAGTCCCTTCTCTTGCGGAGCCAACTCGGGTCGAATTTTCATATCCATCATATCCTTCCTAGCTGTCGTGTTGTCTTTTGACTTATTTGGGACATTCAAAAGAGTGTTGATAATATTGTCACAAACATTCTTTTCAATATGCATAACATCCAAACAATGTCTTATGGAGAGTTCCCGCCAATATGGGAGTCGCTCAAAAAGAGGCGACATCTTCTTGTATCCACGAGATGCTAATTTAGAACCCTTCTTCCCATATGTAATTTTAATATCTTTCACCCTTTGATATACATCATGACCGGTTAATAGCTTAGGACATGGACGATTATCAGGTTTTCCATTGAAAGCTTTTTGTAGCTTGCGATATGAATGATCTTCTTCTAAAAATCGACGGTATCCTAAGAAAGCTTGCTTTCGAGAAAACCTCAAATAAGAAGAATCAACATCTTCTCCACACAAGGGGCACGCCTCTTTCCCATGCACAGTGTGTCCACAAAGATTACCATATGCAGGGAAATCAGATATAGTGCATAATAACATTGCTTTCAAATTGAAAACACTATTTTGGTAGGCATCAAAGACTTATATCTCTTCATCCCATAATGTTCTCAAATCATCAAGAAGGGGTGCCAAGTAAACATCTATGTCATTACCCGGTTCTTTAGGGCCAGAAATCAATAAAGACAACATCAAATACTTCCGTTTCATGGACACATATGGAGGTAAATTGTAAATAGCTAAAAGTACAGGCCAAGTGCTATGTTGACTACTTAAATTCCCATAAGGATTCATCCCGTCAGTAGAGAGTGCAAGTCGAAGATTTATTGATTCTTTTCCGAATTCGGGATACTTAACATCTATTAGTTTCCACTCTAAACCATCAGACGGGTGTCTCAATTTGCCATCATTAGCCTTTGCAGTTTTATGCCATGTTAACAACTTTGCATCTTCTTTATTCGCAAAGATTCGTCGCAACCTAGGTATTATTGGAAAATACCACAAAAAATTTTCTGGGATCCCCTCTTTCTTTTTATATCGCCATTCATTAAAAACTGGACAATGAGTCAAACTCTCATATTCCTTGCGATATAATATACAATCATTTGGACATGCATGAATCTTCACATATTTCATACCAATTCCTCTAAGTATCTTCTCTGCCGCATATGTACGATTAGGAAGAACATTATCTTCTGGAAGCATGTCCTTCAATAATTCGAGGAGGTGGGTAAAACTTTTATCACTCCACCCATTGGTTGCTTTCAAATTATATAGCTTAACAACGGCTGACAATTTTGTATAATTCTTACAACTCTTATACAAATGTATTTCGGAGTCTTTTAACTTCTCTAATACAATGCTTGTAATGTCATCTAAATTAGTAACATCGAGATCTTCATCGTCACCTAGAATGTCATCTTTATCATCGGGATATTGGTCAGAGTTATCTTATTCTACATTGTCTTTACTTAACCGATCCTCTAATATTGTTTCTAACTCATCATCAAACTCGTCAGCGGACACAGAATTAATATCACAAGAATTCATATCCCAATCCGAATCTTCCAGTGAGTCGATACTTTCGAGAAACTCATATATTTAATATTCAGACACATATCACAAGGGCAAGGCATATGAGACGTGTCTTTCACATTATTTCTAACGAATTCATAAAACTCAGCTAAACCGGCATCATATTTAGGATCACCTCTTTTCCCATCTATCATCCACGTACGATCCATATTGATCTATATAATAGAAAAAAGCAACAAATATTACAAGAAGAAAAATAAGCAACAAGAATGTTTTGTACCGGAAACAAAATAAATGAACCCATATACACCAACTCAATAAAAAAATCAAAATCCCATGATTCAAAGGACATATTAAAACGACACTCCTATAACAAATTTGCAGCCATGTAAAACTTTGAGTTGTTAACCAAATTTGAGTCATGTAAAACTTTTCTTTCGGGACTGAATTCATCAGCATGATTCACCAGCTTTTGTAAGTCTTTGCAGCCATGTAAAACTTTGAGTTGTTAACCAAACTTGTGTTTATGAAGACAAAATTTTCAGCTTTCTATATATTAAAACAGGCACAAACTTCCTGTTCGAGATTCGAGCTTCTCATACTTGGTCAAAGTAGTTAATATGAGTGTGTATAACTTTGGAAATAGGAGACCATGATTATATTTTGCTGATGAAAAATTCCATAAAAAGTCTCATAACCATCTTTTCTCAGCACAAGTTTATGAAAGATTTGCCTTTCGATTTTGGTGTTTCGTTCTAAATCCCACAAACTCATTGGTTAATATCTGACTATAAAACAAGTCACTGGTACCCAAATAAATCATAACTGAAATGATGGTAATGAACACCCAAAACCTGGAAGCAAAGGTAATAATCTAATTCTAAGCCAAAAGAAACTTCATGAACAAACCAATTAATATTACGATTAGTTTACTTCTCGGTGTGAATCTGATGCACTAGACAACCTGCCGAATCATGACCCTGAAGTTCAGAATGCTGCAAATCATAGCCTTATATACGAGTGTGTTTGGAGTAGGTAGTTTCCTTAGTGCCTTGATGATATCAGTGATCGAATACATCACGGCTAGAGAAGGCAAGCAACGTTGGTTCTGTGATGATATGACGAAAGCAATGCTAGATAAGTACTGTTGGCTATTAGCTATATTAAGTTCATTCAGATTGCTAGTTTATGTAGTTTTGTGTAAATTCCATAAGAGTAGGAGTGACATGGGTGATGAATATAATAGTTCATAAAAGTTTCGATATCCCCATAACCTCATCCCTCTAACTAGTTTTCTATCCTATGCTAAAACCCCTTCCCAATCTCATCCGACTCCTAACGTTCACCTTTGGCACAGTTATTAGAAAAAAAAAGGGGGGAAGGAAAGTATGGGAAATTCCACACAGATTGTATTCAAAGCTAAAATTTACCATATAAGAAAATATACAGAACTAGCGAGACATCTAAATAAGGAAACTGTAAGGATTTGAATTATACAAAGGGAGAAATTTTGTAAAACAACACTTGAGCAACAAAGGAACCGTGAATGGCAAGGTTTTTCACAAATGTCGTAGGCGTCATTGGCATCCAGACTGCTCTGAAAGCATAACTAGGTGCCAAGCCCACCAGGGTAAATGTAGACAATGTATATTCAAAATATAAGAGACTCGGGGAAATTGAAGCGAACAATCATAGATGAACCATCTCCTGATATGATAATAGACATGATATAGAGTGTAAATACTTCTAACTAAAACTTTTCAAGCTATCTAAGTTAGTAATGTACGGAGACAACGGAGTAGTATAAAACAATTAAAAAAACAAGAACATCCATCATGCAAACATAGAGCACTAACAAAGGATGACTACAAAATACATCAGTATCAGTTAACGGAAAAGATGTACGAGCTATCATTACCGAATTCACAGGTAAGAACCATAGCCATTGACTTCAAACTCTACAGCACCACTCCATCTACGACAATCATCGCAACCAAAATCCACCATAAACCACCACAACACTAATGCACACCATGACCATTGACTACCAACTCCACATAACCATTCCCTCTCCTGGACCCCACAACACTAATGCACACCATGACCATCCTGAAGTTCAGAATGCTGCAAATCATACAACAACGGTCCAACTCTTTGTTTCCCTATGAACTACAGGAAGTTGTTCATGCTAAGTCTGAGGTTTGTCCATGTTCTAATTTATTTGTTTGGTGATTTCCTTGACCTAACGTGACTATTTCTTGATCGTTTTCATTTTTTTTTTTTAAAAAAGTGTCCGCATTTTCCAGCGCTGGAAACCAGTCTTCAAAAAACTTTGCATTAACCAGTCTTAAAAAAAGTTTCCTGAAGTTCAGAATGCTGCAAATCATAGCCTTCAAAAAAGATTTGCTTTTCTGATTCCATGTTCTAATTCATTCCACTAGGTCCCAGCCAATTTTACTTTTTTTTCCTCCCTGGATGAGCAAATTGCTTAAACCCTTTGTCCCAACCACCAAACCTTCATCTTCCCCATATACTCCTAACCATCATCTCCCCCAAACCCAATACCCAAGCATAAATCCAGTAAACCCTTTCTCACCATCAACCTAACCATATCCCTACCCCAAACCGTCAATTAAGAGAACCATTAAATTGTTATCGCTACCCTAACATCAACAAATATTAACTCTAACATGACCACAAATTGAATTCATTATACATGACCACAAATTGAATTCATTAAAGTAGCAATTTAATGAATTAAGTGAAAAATATCATGTGGACTGTAGTATTATCTTGACTACTTAAACTAATAATAAAAAGTAGTGAAAAGTGGTCTTACCAAAGACCAAGAACGATCGAAGAACGAAAAGGCGAGCGACGAGGGACAACCAGGTGGTGGCCGGAGTACGAGCGAGACGAACAACAATGGCGAGACCGTGCTAGATAGGGAAAACACGATGATGGTCGGTGTTTGAAAGAAGCAATGGAACTGTTTGAGAAAGCAATGGTGTTTGAAAGAAGTAATGGAACAGTATTAGAATTTGTAACGGTGAATCACAACTAGAACGGTGATTAGGTTCCACCGTCCTCTTTGTTTTTACAATTAGAACGGTTATTGGTGGTAACCGGTCTCTAAATTCTTTTAAGACGGTTGGTCAACTTTAACCGGTCTCTTTGTTAATTTAAGAGAATGGTTAAAAAAAACAACTGTTCTCTTTTAGAGTCATATATGCGCGCCATATCTAAAAAAAAGTAACACACCAGTTCCGCTATCAACCATTCTCTAAGGGGCGTTCTCGATGCCTTAAATTGTAGTAGTGGGACTTGGGTGAGGAATGTTTGGTGGTTGGATGAGATGTCCAAAATGTGCACTTTCCAAACAATGAAGAGATGTATTTTGCATGTCAAGTAGCAAATTTCTATAGCTAGGATCCATTGTAGGTGGCATATTTGACATGTAGTCGGTCACTTGATGGTAGATATATGAATGACCACCCGCAAGAGTGTCCAAGTCAGCTGCACTAGGATGGTAGTGATGCTCATGGAGGTATTTGTTAGTTAAGATCTGATTTTGAGGACTAACAATCGGACGAGTGTGCTCCCGATACCATATCATGTATGGATCATGGTGTGACATGAAACCACTATAAGGAATTCCTCCACCCAACATTTTTTCCTTCCTATTATCCCACTCATTCACATAAATGGAGAACTCAGTTGCATAGTCCCTTGTCTTGCCTCGTTTATCAGTTTTATGAAGTAAAGGCTTGGTGTTACAATTGGGAGGTATTGTTTGATGCCATCCAAATTGCCTAACAACCCTATTAGGTAGGTGCATCTCGATAATCTCGAAGCATATCAAAGGGGCTTCAACAACCCACTCCTCCTCATCCTCATGGCAAATATCGGGAAGATATTGTAGGGTCTCTTGTGTATAAGGTAGCCAAGTGAATTGTGTTTCCATCAATTTATCAAACATATCTCTACATGTCACAAGACCAAGCCTACGATCTTTATACTTACGATCCACCCTCAACCATTTACACCCTAAGGGATCCTTTCCCGCTACCATTTCAGAGCCTAGAGAATAGACTTCTCCCTCGTTCTCTACAAAATGTGACCTAACAATTTTGGGACGACCTACAACAATACGTTCCCAAGCCCATAACTGAAGGAGAACAATTGGCCCAGATATTTCACTCTCCTCTCTTTTAGAAGCACCACACAAGTTTCTATATAAACAAGATAGTGCAGCAGAGCCCCAACTATACTCATCAATTTCATCTAAATTAGCCAACAAAGGTAAGAAAAGGATACAAACCTCATTACCGCTTTTATCGGGAAAGATGATTGTCCCGATCAAATAGAGAATATAGGCACGAATATGCTTATGGAGCCTATCATCGTCAGCATCTTGTGGTAAACCGGAGAAATTACCACTGAACCATGTCAATTTCAAACCCAAGCCTTTTAACTCAGTTGATGATGGCTTTAATCCCAATAGTTCCTCACACAAAGCGGGCCAATAGTGGTCACTTCTACCGGTGACCGCCTTACCACTTACCCATAAACCAAATAAAACATTCACATCTTGTAAAGTCACGGTTGTTTCACCAATAGGAAAGTGAAATGTGTGAGTCTCCTCCCTCCACCTCTCAACCTATGCGGTAATCAAATCCGAATCAACATACAAAAAAACAAAACCGATGAACTCCGTAAAATTGAGTATCTTTGATAAAAGCTCGAACCCTAGGATGAACATAAAACTCATCTTTTCCTTTCAAGTGTACCCTACATTTCAACGGACCATGATCCTGCATTAGACATAGTAAGGTAAGAAATAAATATCTCACTTTTCTAATTTAAAAAGAATAAAATAATGAATAAAAACATATAAAAAAAGTAACTTACCACCCCATTTCATATAGATTTACTTCGGTGGCCCGCTTGTAATGTAAGAAGTTCGGGGTTAAGTGGACCCGGATCCATGAGACCTGCAACACAAATAAATTAAGTCTATCATGATTAATAAGCAACAAATAATTAATTAATAAATAAAAAGAATAAAAAATTTACCCGGAAGAACCAACAATTTTACGATTTTTAAGAGGATATCCACGCTTGTTGTGTCCTTTTTTACGACATAAGGTGCATGTATTTTTTGTTTTCGTTAATTTTGACCCTCGTACATCTCATTATGTATCCTTTTGGACTTTGGACGACCATGTCCCCTCTTCAATGACATGTCTGGTAATACATGCTCCCCAACCCAATTAGGCCAATGACGTTCATCAGGAACCGGATGAAAGTTTGTCTTGTAAGAACCCAAATATTCCCCACAAGTAAAATACGGGTCAATAAATTGGTCCGTGGTTAGATTGTAGGTTCTACAAACTGCAGCAACATGAGAACATGGGAAATGGTAGATCTGAAACTTGTTGCAAGTACAAGTTCTTTTAGACAAGTTAACAGTATGTCTATGTCCACCCTTTCCTAATGTCCTTTGACCTCTCTCAGTTTTAACTTGGTAGACACCGGTCTCTGAATTAAAGGGCTCAACTTTATGATGTGTTGCTTTTTCAAAATTGTTTTCAACATGCTTGGTGACTACGGGTGAAATCTTCAAACCCTCCATTATTCTAGCCTTAGCAAATTCACACCTTTGGACAAAGTAAAAATTTACTCTAAAAAATGTGACTTTGACAAGAGCAGTGATAGGTAAGAAACGAGCTCCCTTTAGCATATTATTAAAAACCTCAGCCAAATTGGTTGTCTTGATTCCATATCTAAGGGCACCACCGTGACACATTGACCACTTTGACAAAGGTAATTTATCTAAGCCTGCCCTTGTTTGTACATTAAGTTCATTGATCTTTGCTAAACCAGTATTAAACTTGATGGATTGATCCTGAAAAGCTGTCCAACTAAACAAGTCTTTCAACGACTTATTTTTGAACTTTGAATTGATGTTGGATGCATGGTGTCTTATACAAAACCTATGTCGCCCTATGATATGATGCCTGTAAGATATTATACAAAGACCACTTCGTTGTGTAACCAAACATCTTTTACATGCCATAAACCAAGACCATGTCTCCGTAGTCTCCAATTTAACAATGGCAAAAGCAAGAGGATATAGTTGATCATTGGCATCAACACCCATAGCAACCATAAGCACACCTTTATACTTGCCATACAAATGAGTCCCATCAATTATAATTATATGGCAACAATGAGGGAATCCCTTGATTGATGCTCCAAAAGCCCAAAATACCCGGCCAAATATCACAACATTTGGATCATCAGTTGGATAATTTACAAATTGAACAACAGTACCGGGATTAGCTTCCTTCAGAGCTTCAAAGAATCGAGGAAGCAACTGGTATGATAACTCTCAATCACCAAATATGTCGGCAAGAGCTTTTCGTTTAGCTTTCCATGCCCTCATATAAGTGATATTGTAGTTATATTTATCAATTATTATTTCAATAACTTCATTTACCGTCAAACCCCAGTCTACCTCCACAATATTCCTAATGGCATTACTAATGAAAGTTCTTCGCAAGTTTCGGTGGTCTATAGGCATGGTGTCTCCTACACATGATGTCTCATGACCACCATTGTATCTCATAATAGTAAATGCATCGGAAACAATTTTTTTTGGGTGGCTCTTAATGTCCAACTACATGATGTAGGTCTTCTCCCACATTTGTATGTCACAGTGTGAGGCTTTGACTCATGAATTTTGAAACTTTGATTCACCCTCAAGTTATACGATGTAATTGCTTCCGTCAAAGATCTCTTATTAGGAAATGTTTGACCAACAGAAAACTCTCCCCTAACATCATATGGGACAACATTTTTCCAATTAGCCCAATTATTCCCTTGTATTTCATCAAATTTAGAAATACTAGTGAATTCTGGATTTGGGGCAGTGGAAGACACATGGTCAATGTCTTCCTCATCCTCATCATCCTCATCACTAGCATTCTCTAGTCTTAAATCAACATCATCCTCAACTTCATCCCCTTCAATATTACCGTCCCCTACCTCTACTCCGATATTATTTGTTAACAATGACACATACCGATCATCACTCCCTAAACCTTGTACATTATGCGTTGGTGACATAAAATTATTAAGAAAGAGATTATTGTCATTTAACATACTAGTAAAAGACACATCCAGTACTACATTTGCATTACTCACTTGAGGTTGTTGAATTGGTACCAACTCAACATAAATGTCCATAGATCCCGCCTTTGAATGACATATACTAGCCCACATCGGTTGTAAAAAACGATCATTGTTGAGAGAAACAACCTTAAAACATCCAAGACTGGGAAACTTCATTTTCAACACTAATTTATACCTTACTACTATCAACACCAATGGTTGTGTATACCTCATTGTGGAGATCATTGAAGCTCATGTTATTATTAGCAAAAATAAAAGACTCATTTCCACCTACATAGCTTACACACCCATCTCTTTCAACTATTTCACCATTCCAATAACACAATAAGGGAAAATGACTTCTCTCCATAGCTATAACTAAAAAAAAAATCGAACTACAACACTAATAACTACCTAAGTTCAACACAAATATGAAATATATATATGGAAGAATAATCAAAAACTAGAGTAAATAGCTACTCTAATCAAGTACTAATTAAAAAATTAAGTAAGCTAATACCTTCAATATGTATGGAATTTGCCAAAGAAATGCCCAAATATTTGTTTGATATGGCTTAGAGAGTAATAAATTGTGTTTTAATCAAACCAATTGACTGATTTAGAGTTGATTTTGGGGGAAAAATCGAAGAAATCGAGTTATTAGGGTTTTCATTTGGGGATTTTATTTTTTTCGAACTGAATGACGGGGTAGGGGAAGAGAAAAAACTCGCGTGTATAGGCAAAGGGTTAAGTCGCTCTCTCGGTGAGCGACTTGAGCTCTTCTCCAGCTTCGCAAAACCCGATCCTACGTGGACCCATTTTTGACAATAACTTTGAAAACGCACCTATTTCGTTTATTACTTTGTTAAAAAAGCCCATTTTAGAAAAAAATTCTGGAAAGTGGGTACTCACAACATTAAAATACCCGAGGGTATCTCTCGCTTTTGTGCTCACTCAGTCGAATGGACCAAGCGAGTTGCCAAAACACGACGTCATGAGGTGGAAAATACGTGTAAAGTCTAGTCGGTCGAATGGACCTTCTAAGTATACATCGTACTTTACCGAGGGTTAATGGCGTAATATTGGCTTACAGGGAGCCTACACCTTTTTTGTCTCAGAATATTACGAATATACAAAATCTTATCTTCATAAATACAAGATCATTTAGAGAGTTTTTGTGCGTCCACGTCATCTCATACAGTTTTTTTTTTTAAAAAAATTGTGAAATGCGAGACCCATATAAAAGTAAAGAAATTAATTTTTAAAAAAACTGTTGATGTTTTGTACGTAACTTTTTGTACGTAAGTGATTACGCTTATGATTTTTTCGGAAAATTTTCCGGAAATATTTATTTATATTACATTTATGATTTATGATTTTAACGGAATAAATTAATCATAATTTAACGACTTAAATATTTATTAACAAATAAAGTTAAACTATTTATGAATAATGAATAGTTTATTATGAAATTATGAATTTTTTATATAATTATATTATATTACATCACACCAAATAACAATAAATTACATCAAGTTTATATTACACTAAATAACGACAAATTACAATTGATAAATAACAAAAAAAAATTATAATCTTATCTTTATTAAAACACAAACATTTAAAGCCATGAGGTTAAACCACGTCACACATTTGCTTTTTTACATAATTGTTAACTTCCCATCATGCACAAACAAATCAAACAATTATCCACCGCCCTTTGTATTCTTTTCCTTTATTTCAGCCTTGTAATTAGTTTTTTTTCATTGTTTGTAAATTAAATCTTCACAATAGAAAAAAAAAAAAATTTTCATCATTTTTACAACAATCCCCAACCTAACATAATACGTTAACCAAAATTCAAATTATTTAGATTTTTAAATTAAATAATTAATCACAAAATTCTGTTTTTTTTAAAGACGAAAATAATCAGTCTGAAACAAGGATTTGTGCTAGAATATAGATTAGCGTGGTATCTATAGACAAAGAGAGATTGTCATACGGTAATAATATAATTGATATTGATATTTAGGTGAGTTGTGGTATTGTTGGGTCTTAATGTTATTTGTATTTGATCAATATATAGCAGGCCAAAAATTAACATAAACTATATCGAGTAGTTGGTTTTTATTATAGGGGTTGTTATAAACCGTTGACAAAATACTATACATAGTTATGCGTTTTTTTCCCCACTTTCTTAAATTTTCCATTAATTTTAAAATCTTCTTTTTTTCTTTTTGGGGATTAATTTTAAAATCTTATTCCCTCTGTATCGGTCATTTATTTAATTTTTATATTTTTAAGGGATATTTTAGTCAAAGATAAACAACTGATAATTGAGATAGTGGATTACTTTTCATCTCATTTTCACTCTTCCAATAAAAAAAATTATAATCAAATCAATTGAAAAAATTACAACTCTATACAGATTAAAAAAAAAAAAATCGACAAATGTCAATCGCATTGGCGATAATTCTAACATTTATAATATATAACAATGACTGGATGTGGGGGATCCACGTCTAAGAGTCTAAGATTGACTTGGATGCGAATCTCACATGTCCCTAGGTCAAAATGTGTGAGATCCGTGTTTAGAAGTAGATAACTATTTAAAAGAATTTAAAAGTTAATTGTTTGAATTATCGTCATTGATACATGAAAGATGGAATGTTCGTAGAAGTTGTATGGCGTACGGCTTGGTAGGAGCTTATTAATTTGTTTAAGGGAGTTAGGTTTTGGTCGTTGTTGGACCGCTTAAAAACTTTGGCCAATTTTTTAATTGTAAGGCATACACAGGTTAATAGAAGGTTCTTGTTTTACACATAAATTCAACCCAATTATATTGTTTATGTTTTGTTAATAACAATCAATTATACTACATTTTCCTAAAAACATACCCGTGCAATATTGCAAGGGTGTAAAACTAGTAGAGAATGAAAAGAGAATACGAAGAGACAGGAAGAGAAAAAAAAAGGTTGGAGTTTGAACACGGAATATACACAGATACAACGCCAAATTATGTAATCAAAGACCATGGTCCACGTAAAATGACAAATTTTATAAATTTCTCCTGTGAAGCTGATGTGCACGATGCACACACTACGTCTAGTTTGATTAAATTTTTGACACACAAAGCATGATTAACAGGTGATAATTTGTAACAAATACATCCTAATCATATTTATAAAAAAAAAAAAGTCAAATATATAAGATTACAAATAAACTTCAAGTCGTACCCGCTTAATAGTCCTCAGCGGAATCGCCACTGTGAGATCCCTGAAAAAAATCTCCTTTTTTGAAATAAATAATTTGTATGGAGTCGCCAGTAGGTTTTATAAAAAAAACATACAATAATAAGTTAACAAAAAAGGCCCCTTTAAATCCCTGGATTATGAACTGATCCATCACTCCGGTCTGAACCAAAGATTGCGGATTCGGGGGTAAAGGTACGGTCAGGGAAGGTGTTAGGCACCCGGACCGCCCATCAAACTGATGGCCTCTACTATTTATTTATAATATTATATATTTGACGAAAATAAGACAGAGAAAATAAAGTTAGAAACAAACTTTATACAATTATTTACAAGGACAAATTTATTAGGTTAGTCAATACAATAAATAGAAAAAATAAATAAAAGGCGAAATAAAAGAATTAAATAAAAAGAAAGAGTAAAGAAAAACTTATTTAATATTGGTACCCTCAGACCTATGTGGATGTTGACTATGAATGAATTTCGACTTTGTCGTAAATTAACGGCTCTTATGCACTTATATTGAAACTGGGACGATTTTATTTGTATGGTTTGATTTGAAATTGGGATAGTTTATTTGAGACGGTGTATGAGAGTATATTTTGTGGATCTGGTTTTAATATGTGTATCGGACAATATTTGTGTATGTCGTGAATCTCCTATTTTATACCCGTCTGTCCGTGTGTTTTCGTATATCCCCCTTTTGCATATGGAAAATGAGATAGCGACACCGGGTGTTACTTAAATTCAGTAACACCTGGGATAAAATAGTAATTTGATTAACTATTTTGAATTTCAAATAAAATACTAATGAATGGCAATTTAGGAACTTTGGCTAGTATTATTAGTTACACAAGAATTAAATATTTGAAATAACTAAAAAATCTATTTGTTATCACGCCCATTTGTAGACAATTAAACTCTATCATCATTAGAATTGGGCACTTGATCAATACATCAACAATGGTGTTCAAACGAAAATTCATGAAATTCATTGGTAAAAGCTATGATGTGGAAAATAACAGTAATTGTATACATTAACAATGGTTTTCTTCAGCACGTGTCTTAGCGACCATGGAAATCAAACTGGGTAGATGGAAGAAATAGATTAGTTTTCACATTTTTAGGAATATTGGATATAGTTTATAGTTTTAATTAGTATCTTTTATATTTTATTTTATTAAATATAATAGATTGCGAGTTACGGTTTTATCCATGTGCAAAAACGAAAACAACTTTTTAGTTTTTTTCGTTTTTTCTATTTTTTTATTAGGGTGTTATCGAGCTCGGTAACACCCGGTGTCGCCCTATCACTTCCCCATGCATATTGGTGGGTGGTATTTATACAGACATGAGATAGATAGGAAGTTGGTTAAGACTTGGCTGTTTTTTTTTTTAGACAAAGGTGTACTATTTTATTAATAAAATAAAATCACATTACACGATACCATTAACATACCAGTCTTGATTACAGCTAAGAAATAACTTAAGACGACGAATAGTACTAGATAGAAGGATAGGTAAAGCAGGATCGCTAGAATCATGTAACAGTAGGAGAAGTCGGTTGTTGTTGATCTGGAAAAGTACATTATGGAGTCTGAAATCTGAGGCTTGCATCATAGCCTCATTCAGAGCTAAGGTGGTGATTTGTAGATGGGAAAAACAGTAGCATCTCAGCACCTCGTGTGAGATATGATCATTTTGATAGACTTTGAAAGAGCCAGTCTGCTTGTTCTTATTAAAAACAACCTCCATTCGGAAGAGGTGACGAAAGGAATGCAGGTTAGAGGAAAGAATGAGCTCAACAGGCTGTCTGCACTCATCAGGCTGTCTGGCAAAGTGGCAATTGTAGGTAGAATTTTATTTGATGTTCGGTTGATACTTGGAGTGTTAGAATGTAAACGTAGAGTTTGACCTCTGATCATCAATATAGTTGTCATCACGAATACTAGCTATAAAGAATAATTTGGCTTTACTTCTTGATCACTCACGTTTCCCTGGATTCTATATTTCTATGCATCTTACTTTGACTAAGATTAGTGACACTACAACAAATTGTCACTTGCGCCACGAATTATGCCACGGAAATTTATAATTCGTGGCTAAATTCTGCTTAGCAACGGAAAAAACTTATTCATTATTTTCGAAAAAATTTATTCCACGGGATAACTTTTCCCGTGGCAAAAAGTCACTTGCGCCACGAATTAGGCTACACCCATGGGAAATAAACTTTTTAGCCACGAGCTATGTCACACCCATGGCGAAATTTTAATTAGCCACGAAATGTCTCGTGGCAAAAAAAAAATTAGCCACGAACAAACAAACACCCGTGGCGAGTATCTTTTCCGACTTAAATTACGATATTTTCATGTTAAGGCAAACCTAAAAATTGCTTGATTAAAAAAAATACAAAATTTGAACGAAATTTAATCAAATATAAATAATATGAAAATACATTTAAATATAAAATTTTGGAACGTATTTTTTATTGTTTTATTTAC
Source organism: Silene latifolia (assembly GCF_048544455.1). Taxonomy (NCBI): domain Eukaryota; kingdom Viridiplantae; phylum Streptophyta; class Magnoliopsida; order Caryophyllales; family Caryophyllaceae; genus Silene; species Silene latifolia. The sequence goes on from NC_133538.1 coordinate 98,387,642, forward strand.
TTTAATAAGAAATTTTAAGGTAATCAATTAATGGCGGCCATGGGAAATTTTCCGAGTCTAGGGTTTCTTCTAGGGTTCCTGTCAAAATTTTTTTGATCTCCTTCTCTCTTTCTCGGGGCTTTCTCTTACGATTTCGATCGTAAGATTAGTCTTTTCTTTGTTTTTGTTTGTTGTCTTTTGTTTTCTTTATGCAGGGTCATAGAAACAGCGGAACGAGGGGCAAAGACTGGAATGGGAAAAGGCCGATGGGTTCGAATGAGCTCGATGAAGGGTCGTCTATTGTGTGGGAGGAAGGTGAAGATGAGGGAGAGGCCAAGAATCGATTTATACTGGTTGGGAAGGTTTGGGCATCGAGAGCCATAAACGTAAAGGCTGCCATCGACACTATGATAAAGCTTTGGAACCCTATGAAACCGGTTATGGGGAATGTTGTCGATTCCAAGGAGAAAACCTTTATCTTCAGGTTTGAGGCAGAACGGGACAAAGTTAGGGTTTTTGAAGGCAAACCATGGTATTTTGACAAGTTTGTTTGGTGCTTTAACGAACCAAACCCATCAGGTAAGCTCTCGAATGTACCTCTTGTTCACTTTCCGATTTGGGCTAGGGTTTACGATCTTCCAATCTCTGGTAAATCGTCCTTGTCTAATGCTCGACGAATTGGTGACACCTTGGGTTCATTTGTTGCTGCCGAGTATGGACCAAACGTGGAACTAGATAGAGCTATTAGAATCCGTATCCTTCATGATGTAAGAGAGCCTTTAAAAATGGGGGTGCCCATTTCGATGAAGGCTGGAAAGGTGGTGACTTTCGATGTCAAATACAAATGACTACCTCTGTTCTGTTACGGGTGTGGGGTTATTGGGCACGGAGAAAAAGATTGTGAACACGGTCCGTATGGAAGAGGAGCTCGGGTATGGGGAATGGTTGCGTGCCTCGCCCTAGAAAGTCACCAAGACCTCAAGCGAGGGGACGGGGAAAGCTGCTAGGGATTTGCGGGGTTGTTTTGATAGGGTGAGTAGGGAGGAGCCAAAGGCTGATATTGACTCTATGATTGAGAAGCTACAATCTATAGCTCTTGATCTCCGTCACAAGAAGAGTGTGGGAATGCAGAACACGGTGGTGGGGAGGAGGAGCGAGACGAGGGGAAGTGGAGGAGAAGATGCTGTGGAGATAGGGAGGGAGGGGGTGGAGAGAGGGGGTCGAAGGGAAGCCAAATAAATGGGAGTGCAGTAGAAAATATGGAGGAGAGGGGAGAGAACACAGCAATGGCAAAGGACTCTAATGTTAATGTCGAGTTGAGCATGGGGATGAGTAGTATGGGGGCAGGGCCTACTGAGGTTGATGCGGGGAGGAGGCTAGTGAACAGTGGAAAGGGAGGGACCTGGACCAGAATACCGCGGGAGGGGAGTGTGGGGGAGCAGAGAGAGATGGCAGTAGGTGGCGGAGAAGGAAGAAAGAGGAGCCGTGATGAGGAGATTTGCAGCATGGAGAATAGTGGGGTAGGGAAGCGTTTGCGAGTTGTAAACGACGGGGGCGTCAATATACCTGAGGCGGAGGTTGAGAATACTCAACCCCGCCAGGCCCAATGAATATCTTAAGCTTAAAATGTCGGGGATTGGGCAACCCCGACATGGTTCGTGCCCTCCGTGACCTTGTGCGGAGGGAAGCCCCGGCCTTAGTGTTCTTATGCGAGACTAAACTGAGCGGTCGTGAAATGAGTAGGGTGATGGATCAGATGAGTGGGTATAATGGGATGGAGGTTGATAGTGTTGGGAGATCGGGGGGGCTAGCATTTTTTTGGAGACGGGAGATTGATTGTTCTTTTATATCGGCATCGGTTCACTATATGGATTTCAGGATTAAGTCACAAGTAGGGGAATGGAGGGTAATGGGTTTCTGTGGGTGGCCGGGGGTGTCTGAACGTCATTTAACGTGGGAGCTGTTATGAGTTCTCGCAAGGCAAGTCGATTTACCTTGGGTTTGTTTGGGTGACTACAATGAGATCCTCTTTGCGATGGAAATTAAGGGGGGTAGCCGGCCTCAATAGCAGATGAATAATTTCCAAGCAGCTGTTGTGATTGTGGACTGCGAGATGTGCCATGGGAGGGATATAATTTCTCTTTCGACAATGGACAAGTGGGAGCGGCTAATCGACAGAGCATGATTGATAGAGCTATGTGTAATGGAGAATGGTTAGAGTTGTTTCCGTATGCTAAACTTTTCTATCTCGAGCGTGAATGGTCCGGCCATGCTCCGATAAAGCTAGTTCTTAATTCTAGGGAGAAAGTTGGGGGGGGAGAAGCGGATGTTTAGGTTTGAACAAATGTGGGTTGGAGAGGAGGGATGTGAGGCGGCTGTTGTGCGTGGGGTTGAGCGTGGGTGGGGGAATTTGGTGACGATGTTGAGCTCTTGTGCTAGTGAATTACAGGAGTGGAAGAAGACAAATATACATAAAATTAGACGGTTGATTGGGCAAAAACGAAAACAAATAGATTTTTTAAACCGTGGGAATCGTGGGCACGAGCAGGTTGCGAGATGACGAAAATTGGTTGCGGAGGTGGCTGAATTCACGAGACAAGAAGAAATTTATTGGAGGCGACGTTCGAGGGCACTTTGGTTAAAGGATGGGGACCGAAATACAAAGTTTTTTCATACTTGTGCTTCTGAACGAAAGAGGAAAAACTATATAGGGAGGCTTTTTTATGATGCCGGGGTGGAGAGGAAGGGAGATGAGGCGGTTGCTCAAGTGGCCATAAATTATTTTCAGGAGCTCTTCACAACTTCAAATCCGACCGAGGGAGAGGGTGTCTTGCAGGGGCTGGAGAATCGTGTCACACCGGAGATGAACATGACATTGAAGCGAGATTATAGCGCAGATGAGATTGTTGAGGCATTAAATCAAATGAACCCGCTGAAAGCTCCCGGACCAGATGACATGAATGGCTTATTCTATCAATCCTATTGGAGCACTATTGGCCCTGAAGTGATTAGAACGGTGTTGGCTATTCATCGAGGGGAACAGTCAGCTGAGGAGTTGAATAAGACTAACATCGTTTTGATACCTAAGAAGAAAGCTCCGGATAAGATTCGTGATTTCCGCCCGATTAGTCTATGTAACGTTGCCTACAAACTTGTGTCAAAGGTACTTGCAAATAGATTAAAAGTTTTTCTGGATAAAATTGTCTCGGAGAATCACACCGGGGTGGATAATATCGGATAACGTGCTTAATGCTTTTGAGGCCTTTCACTTCATGAAGAATTCACGGGTAGCGGAGGGGTTCATGGCTATCAAACTCGACATGGCCAAAGCCTATGATCGGGTGGAGTGGTGTTTCTTAGAGAAGGTATTGCGGACTATGGGTTTTGATAGAGAATGGGTGAGGCGAATTATGGACTGCATATCCATAGTTTCGTTTTCAATCCTTGTTAATGGAGCTCCGTCGCGGGAATTTAGACCATCTAGAGGTTTGAGGCAGGGAGATCCTTTGTCCCCGTACCTCTTCATTTTGTGTGCCGAGGCCCTTTCCCATAGTATCAGGCGAGCTATTAAAGTCGGGTCTCTCCATGGTATTCGGGTATCACAAACTGCCCCGACTATTTCTCATCTTTTCTTCCCTGATGACAGCATTGTTTTCATTAAGGCGAGTTTAAATGAAGGGGAGGTAATCCAAGGTATTTTGCGGTTTTATGAACAAGCAACTGGTCAGCTGGTAAATTTGGATAAAACTACAATTTTTTTCAGCCGGGGTGTGGGAACGGCAAGGCGGGATGCTATAGTGGCTCAACTGGCGATTGTGGAAGTGGAGGAACAAGAGATGTATCTTAGGTTACCTACGGTTGTCGGTAGGTTTAAAAAAGCCCTTACCAATATCATTCGTGACAAACTGACCAAGAGAATCCAGGGATGGCGCGGGAAATTATTGTCTAGAGCAGGGAAGGAAGTTCTTATAAAGGCGTTAGCCAATTCGCTTCCTACCTATGTGATGAGTGTGTTTAAAATTCCAGCGAGTTTTTGTGACGATCTTCGGTCAGTGCTTTCTCGGTTTTGGTGGGGAAAGAGTGACGGAAACTGAGGTATTTCATGGGTTGCTTGGAAGCGTATGTGCCAACCTAAGAGCAGAGGGGGATTGGGATTTCGTCACTTCCGTCTCTTTAATTTGGCTTTACTCGGTAAGCAGGTTTGGAGGCTCATAACGAACCCGAATTGCTTGTGGGCAAGGGTGATGAAGGCCAAATACTACCCTTTGGGAGATGTGATGACGGCTGTGTTGGAGCTGTGTCCTCCAGTTAGTGCGGATAACGTTATTACACATACACTTGTACGGACAAGTGGGAGCTTGTTGGGGCTGGTGTCCTCTACAGTTAGTGCAATAACATTTAAATCTCTAAAAGGATCAAAGGGTATACTTTTGTATTATTATCAGTTGGTCCACGTTTATCAATAACGGTTGGCTTGCTAGATAAGTTTGACGTTATTGTCATACAGATGGCGGTGATCAACTGGTCCCTAAAAGTCACACCTATAGGATACGTTTGAGAGATGTGACGGTATGAAAATACAGTCATGTTGATGCCTAATATGACTAAGCAGTTAGTCGGAGTTATTGACTAATAATTAGTCAAACGCGATGTTGAGATATTTTATTTAATACGGATTAAATAATAATGGCTAAGGCGAATTAAACAGTTAATTCGTAAATTAAATATAAACGATTATATTTGATTAATGTATATTGAATAAATTAATTATACAATATTGTCATTATCGGACATGTATTATTATATCGACTAATTCATGTTACTAGACGATATTTTAATAATCGATAACCGATGACGATTTATGATAAAATCCCGTCATATACATTTTAGCAATTACGAGTCGGATCACGAGTTAAATGAGGAGAAAGTGGAAAGCCCACTCCCTCCTCTTGAGACCCGCGGACCGAGGCAAACAAAAGGAGAGGCTCTCTCTCCTTTTGACCTGAGCATTTTCATTTTACAGAAAATTAGGTTTTGGAGGCATTCTCTCTGAAACCTAGATCTCACATCGCAAACCTCACATAAACTCTCTCAATATTGCAAGGCAATTAGAGAGTACTTTCTAGCACAAGGGGCATAGTCTCAGACGGTCTTGGGTGCAACGATTAGGAGGAAATCTACTTTGATTTCTGTTCTTAGGCCAAATTCTCAAGGACCCGAGGTTGATTCTTTATTCCTTATCGTTTCTCTTGTATTTATGTTTTATGACGATAATCACATGTTAAAGATACGTTATAGTCCTAATATTTAAGGGAATTTTACGGATATTTCCCCACAAGTGGTATCAGAGCGAGGCCACGTATATTTTCCATTGTGATTTTCATAAAAACGATTTGAAACGATTTTTATTGTCTCGAAAACCGTGCGGCCACATGTTATTCTCGGCTGTTTTGTGTTTGTTTTCGATTTGATTTTTGCATATTGTTATTTTACACGATCATTATAGCAATATGTTAATGTTTTGTCAATTGTTGATTTAATTTTACACGAATTAGGTCAAAATTGCCATTGTTTTTGCTTTGTCAAATCTTTTCACGAGGGTTTTTAATTTTCAGAACTGTTTTGGTCTCGATCGAGTGGATTTCTAATCGATCGAGAGCTTTTCTGACTTATTTTTGCTCGATCGAGTACATGTTATACTCGATCGACTGCTTTAAACCCCATCATCCGCTCGATCAAGAAGCCCTCGTACTCGATCGAACAGGTTTGCTAATAAAAGTCCTCGATCGACCACAAGTTCAGTCGATCGAGCACTTTCTGTTTGGCAATCTTCTCGATCGAGTGGCAGCTTCAGACGATCGAGCCTTTTGTTCTTCGATCGAGGACTTTAGTGTCTCGATCGAGGAATTTTTGTTCTGGCAGCGTGTAAAATTTATTTCTTTTGTTTTAAATTTTCTTTTGGCCATAAAATGTACATTATACGGATATTGTACACTCGCTTGATAGTGAATTGGTTCACTCACGTACCAGATAGTTATTTTAAAGCGAATTTAAAATAACGGATTGTAATGGATTAAAATTAAGTTGATAGAAGCGGTTTTGTCATATAATTTTAATCGTTAAAAAGGTGGTTTGGATAAATTCAACATAATTACGGAATTATGTCATGAATAAATTTTAGTTTTAGTTGATGCATTTTATTAATCGTTATTTTGAATGCCTTGAATGCTTTTAATTACGTATTTATTTTTACAAACGGTTGTAACTTAGTGTGGCCTTAGTAGAACGTGTTACCGTAATGATGGAACACGGTCTTGGTTGTATTTTGAGATCTTGTATCTCCGTTTTGGTTTTTCCTTGTAATTACGATTTTTTAGAATGTAAATAGGTTTATATTTTGTAATATTTAAATTGTAATTTTGAGAAGACCAAAGATGGAGAATCGGATGCTCACTCCCGCTGCATGGATCAAGATGGAACATCAAGACAAGCTTTTCGGGTCCAACGGTGGATTCCAAAGTTGTATTATGTTCATTTTTACTAAGATAGGCCACACTAGGACGTTTATTTACGTTTTGCATTCTTTTATTTTTATTGTAACGATAATTTGCATCATATTCCGCCTAAAACCAAACCACCTAATAATTGCATGAAAACTGACTCATATAGAGGTCACGCGTTAGTTTTCTTTGATATACAGATATCACATGTTTTTATTAAGCCATCACCTAAATTAATTCATTCACGCAATGCTAGTTTTTCGTTCACTTAATATGAATTAAAACTAAGTCGATGGGATCTTCCTCGTATAAACAAAAATTGAGAATAGTCTTTATAGGTCAAACTCCAATGAATCCCTTCTTCGTCGGTAGGCATAATATGACCCCTTCTACGTCGGGTAAGTTGGAACTGATTGACCTATTTTATCTCAACACTATGGTCACTCGTACGATCCTGTGATTATGGTGGACTATAGATAGGATTTACGGAAATCTATCGACCAAGAGTTCTTACGGAAGAACTAGCTAAACAGTTGGCTTATCAATTTACGGAAATTGAGTCTTGGGATCACTTGTATTATTCTTGAGGGAGATCGATTATGCAAGTGCAATGAGTCTACACGATTAAAATGAATTTTAAATAGACTTAAATCACCTCGATGAGTTGCTTATTTCGTTTTGTTTTTCCTTTCTTTTTCAGTGTAGATCACGATAATTTAAACTGCTAATAACAAAATGGTCTGCCGTCTTTGACGACCCAATGCCAAGTGCCACATTGGACCGTGAGTCCGGCTTCGGATCTTCATGAATCGGATGAATCATCAACTCGATCAAGAATGATGGATCAAACTTTGCGGGCCGGGAGGCGGCATTACGGAATCTTTGCCGCGCAACACGGAAGCTCAAATTTCGACAGAGCCCATCCCGTCAAACCCGGTCCCACGGGCTGGAGCTAACGAGATCGCCAAGTATAACGATTTCATCATGGAAGCAGGTGCGATTAAAAACGTACTCATTTTTGCAATGGAATCCAATTTGCAGAAACGCTTCATAGCCCAAGGTGCAAACAAGATTTTCACCACGCTCACTAAGGAATTCTCGAAAGCACCAAGAATCGTGACCTATGAGCATACCACTAACTTCTTTGATGCGAGACTCCAGAAGGGCCAACCGGTTAGCCCACACATTCTCAGCATGATTGAGAATGTCGAGAGACTAGAGGCGCTTGATTGTAAAATCAGCGAGAACATCGTGATTGACCGCATGCTTCATTCACTCCACGATGGTTTTGCGCTCTTTAGAGCGAATTACTATATGAATGATTTGAAGAAAAGTCCTCATGAACTACACTCCCTTCTCGTAAAGACCGAGAAGGACATGAAGTTCAGTGGGAGCTTGAAACAGGATGTTCTCGTTGTGTCAAACAAGGGCAAGGGTATGGGCAAAGCTCAGGCAGACCTAGCGGTAGGTAAACCGAAATTTAAGAAGTCGTGATCAGGCAAGAGTGGGCCTGGTGAGGCAAGCAACTCATCAGGCGCGACAAAGAGCAAGACCGAAAACATGGAATGCCATCACTGCCACAAGACTGGGCATTGGAGGCGTACATGTCCTGTTTACCATGAGGACATAAAAGCAGGTCGCGTTAAACCTGTTGGTATGTCTTCTTCCTCTTCTACTTTTATTCATATGATTGAGATTAACCACGCAAGTTACGGAACTTGGGTACTAGATACTGGTTGTGGTTCTCATCTGTGTAATCATGTGCAGGGGCTCCGAAGCATCGAACCCCTCGTAAAGGGTGAGGTGGACCTGCGTGTCGGGAATGGAGCACGAGTGGCTGCCGTCTCGAGGGGAACACACGTGATCCAGCTTCCTAGCGGATTTGAGTTATTTTTATATAACTGCTATTATGTACCCAGTCTTTCTAAAAACATTATTTCAGTTTCTGCACTTGACAAACTTGGTTTTTCATTTGTAATAGAGAATAATTCTTGCATTTTCTCATTACACGATATGATTTATGGCAAGGCAGTCTCCATGAACGGAATTTATGTTTTAGATCAGACCACCAAAATATTACACGTAATAAATAAGAAGTTAAAGGTTGGTGACAAAGATCAAACATACCTATGGCACTGCCGTATGGGACACATTAATGAGAAACGCGTAAAACAGCTCATAAAGAATGGAGCTTTCTCGGCCTTTGATTTTCAATCATTTGGCACGTGTGAATCATGTCTCATCGGTAAGATGACTCGTATTTCCTTCAAAGGTGTTGGAATGCGCGCTGCTGACCTATTAGGACTCATACATACGGATGTGTGTGGACCTATGTCAATCACCGCACGAGAAGGCTATAGGTATTTCATCACTTTCACGGGCGATTTAAGTAGATATGGCTATGTCTACTTAATGAAGCACAAAAGTGAATCCTTTGAGAAATTCAAAGAATACCAGAATCGGGTAAAGAACCTACTGGGTAGAAAGATTAAAACACTGTGATCAGACCGTGGTGGTGAGTGTCTTTCTCACGAGTTTGATCAACACCTCAAAGACTGTGGGATTGCCTTACAGTTAACTCCACCTGGAACACCTCAGTTGAATGGTGTGTCCGAACGGAGAAATCGAACACTACTTGATATGGTTCGATCCATGATGAGTCACACCGTGTTGCCTGACTCATTGTGGGGTTATGCTCTTCTCACCAGCTGCTCTAATACTTAACCGAAGTCCGTCTAAAGCTGTTGACAAGACTCCATATGAACTATGGAAGGGAACGGTCCCTAACTTGTCCTTTATACGGGTTTGGGGCTGCGAGGCTTATGTCAAGTGGAGACACGAGGATAAGCTCGGCCCGCGATCGGTCAAGACATACTTTATAGGTTATCCTAAAGGAACATTTGGTCATTACTTCTATTCGCCAACCGAACAACGTGTATTTGTTGCGGCTAGTGCGACATTCTTAGAGAAGGAATTTCTCGAGAAAGCGGAGAGTAATAGAACCTTCGAGCTGTCGGAGGTTCCAGAACCAAATACCGAGCAACCATTGGAGGAACCAGTTCCTTCAATCCCGGCTGCGGTTAGTATTCCTGAGGAACCTAGGAGGTCGGGAAGAGTCTATATTCCTCCGGACAGATACATTGGTATGGTCGAGGAACATGACATAGATGACATTCTACTCTTAACGAGTAGTGAACCCGCAACCTATAAAGGTGCCATGACTAGTTCTGACTCAAGGCTATGGCTTGAGGCCATGCAATCCGAGATGGACTCCATGTATGAGAACAACATATGGGATCTTGTTGACTTACCTGCTAAGGTTCGTCCCCTTCAATGCAAATGGCTTTACAAGATAAAGCATTTTGTGGAAGGTCAACAAGATATCTATAAAGCACGACTAGTTGCTAAAGGTTTCACCCAAGTGCCAGGTTTGCACTACGATGAAATTTTTGCACCCGTAGTCATGCTGCGTTCCATTCGGATTATCTTAGCGATTGCCGATTTTCATGACTATGAAATTTGGCAGATGGATGTGAAAACCACCTTCTTAAACGGTTATTTGGAGGAAGAGTTGTACATGGTACAACCCGAAGGTTTCATCGATCCTGAACATCCTAAGAAAGTGTGCAAGCTTAAGCGTTCCATTTATGGACTTAAGCAAGCATCTCGGAGTTAGAATCATCGCTTCGACCAAGTGATAAAAGAAAATGGATTTACTCGATCGGTCGAGGAACCATGTCTATATATCAAGTCGAGTGGGAGCAAGATTGTCTTCCTAATATTGTATGTTGACGACATACTCCTGATTGGGAATGACATACCTCTCTTAACTTCGGTAAAAGCGTGGTTGAAGAACCATTTCCAGATGAAAGATCTGGGTCAGGCACAAAGAATTTTGGGCATCCGTATCTATCGAGATAGATCACGTCGGATGTTATCTCTCGGTCAGAGTCTTACATAGACAAGATCCTATAGAGATTCAAATGACTAACTCCAAAAAGGGGTTTCTTCCTATGGCTCCAGGGGTGCATTTGAGCAAGTCTCAGGCACCAGAGACACCGGAAGAGAAAGAGCGCATGACACGGATTCCTTATGCCTCGGCTATAGGATCAATCATGTATGCCATGATATGCACACGTCCGGACGTGGCATATGCATTGAGTATGACAAGTCGATTCCAACAAAGATCCGGGTGAATCACATTGGATGGTCACAAAGAACATTCTTAAGTACCTACGGAGGACTAAAGATTGGGCATTGACTTATGGAGGCGATCAAAAGCTATGCGCAACCGGTTACGCAGATGCTAGCTTCCAAACGGATCGAGATGACTCAAAATCTCAGTCTGGATTCGTTTTTACTCTTAATGGCGCTGCAGTCAGCTGGAAGAGTTCCAAACAAAGTGTTACAACAGATTCTACGACTGAGTCCGAGTACTATGCCGCGTCTGAAGCTGCAAAGGAAGCGATATGGATGCGTCAGTTCTTACAAGGACTATCTGTAGTGCCTAGTTCGAATGACCCGATCACCATCTATTGTGACAATAGAGGTGCCATATTCCAAGCTAAGGAGCCTAAGTCTAGCAACAAGTCTAGACATGTACAACGGAAAGCTCATCTAATCCGAGATTACGTGGAGCAAAAGGAAGTAGTGATAGAAAAGATTGCTACAGATGATAATATAGCAGATCCTCTCACTAAACCATTACGACAAGATAAGCATGAAGGGCATGTTAATTCCATGGGAATTAAACGTGTTCCTGAGTTGTAGTACTCTTTTATGGATTAGATTCATTCTCTTTTGTACTCTATACGACATCATCGTTTTGATATTTATATATTCTGTTTTTCATGTGGAATTGTACGACAATTTTTTAACACCACAAAGTGAACTGAACAAACATTATATTTTGGTCCTTAATTGCCCACATGAGCTGATAACTCTGGCAATTATTTTGTGACGTTGGTTGATGGTGGGTTCAACGAGCCATAAGTCAAACGGTTGACTGACCAATCACAGAGGCGAGTTATACGGATATCTCGTAGGACACAATTGTGACATCGACGTGGAGTCCTAAATGTTTTATAACATTCGGTGCCAGGTCGTGGATAGGACCTCCATGGTGATCCTAAGAATCGATTCTTTTGACTATCGACTGTCTCTTGAGACTAAGGCAGATTTTGGGTGACTTTGGTTTCTTTCTCACGGTCATCCGTAATGTAACGGGGAGCCAAGTAGATTTTTTCTGGGTCATTTCATGGTGTGCTTAGATCGGAAGGAGTCGAGTTGAAGGAAATATTCAGCCTTTATCGTACTCGATATTTCTCGGGGCCACTCGAGGAGTCAGAATCGAAATGCATGGCCATGCTCGAATACGTATTCGTTTTATCAGTTAAGTTACTCTCTAGTCGGGGAAACCACTCTTGATACAGATCGATTGTAAAATACGACCTTTGCGGATCCGGATCTGCAAATTGTTTTACATTGAGTGGGAGAAATTTTAAATGAATATGAGAATCGGTTATCGCACATACACTTGTACGGACAAGTGGGAGTTTTTTGGAGCTGTGTCCTCCAGTTAGTGCGGATAAGGTTATTACACATACACTTGTACGGACAAGTGGGAGCTTGTTGGGGCTGGTGTCCTCTACAGTTAGTGCAATAACATTTAAATCTCTAAAAGGATCAAAGGGTATACTTTTGTATTATTATCAGTTGGTCCACATTTATCAATAACGGTTGGCTTTCTAGATAAGTTTGACGTTATTGTCATACAGATGGCGGTGATCAACTGGTCCCTAAAAGTCACACCTATAGGATACGTTTGAGAGATGTGACGGTATGAAAATACAGTCATGTTGATGCCTAATATGACTAAGCAGTTAGTCGGAGTTATTGACTAATAATTAGTCAAACGCGATGTTGAGATATTTTATTTAATACGGATTAAATAATAATGGCTAAGGCGAATTAAACAGTTAATTCGTAAATTAAATATAAACGATTATATTTGATTAATGTATATTGAATAAATTAATTATACAATATTGTCATTATCGGACATGTATTATTATATCGACTAATTCATGTTACTAGACGATATTTTAATAACCGATAACCGATGACGATTTATGATAAAATCCCGTCATATAAATTTTAGCAATTACGAGTCGGATCACGAGTTAAATGAGGAGAAAGTGGAAAGCCCACTCCCTCCTCTTGAGACCCGTGGACCGAGGCAAACAAAAGGAGAGGCTCTCTCTCCTTTTGACCTGAGCATTTTCATTTTACAGAAAATTAGGTTTTGGAGGCATTCTCTCTGAAACCTAGATCTCACATCGAAAACCTCACATAAACTCTCTCAATATTGCAAGGCAATTAGAGAGTACTTTCTAGCACAAGGGGCATAGTCTCAGACGGTCTTGGGTGCAACGATTAGGAGGAAATCTACTTTGATTTCTGTTCTTAGGCCAAATTCTCAAGGACCCAAGGTTGATTCTTTATTCCTTATCGTTTCTCTTGTATTTATGTTTTATGACGATAATCACATGTTAAAGATACATTATAGTCCTAATATTTAAGGGAATTTTACGGATATTTCCCCACAGGCTGAGATGGGTCATAATCCGAGCTATACATGGAGAGGGATACACGAGGCAAGAGAGGTGTTGCTACGGGGTTTGACGCGGAGAATTGGAGATGGTGCAACATCTTCGGTGTGGTGGGATGCGTGGGTGGCGGGTAATTATTCAGGCTGTGTCATTTCACCGTGTCCTCTTGGATGCGAAGATATGAAACTGAAAGAGCTGCTACACCCTGGTGGAGCGGGGTGGGATATAGCGAAGCTTGAAAATCTTTTTCTCCCATTTGAGTGCGAGAGAATTATGGGGATGCGAATCAGCCGGGATCGACCTTGTGATGTGTGGGCTTGGAGGGATGAAAAGGACGGTATCTACACGGTAAAATCAGCTTACAGACGGTTGGCAGGGGAGGAGCTCGATGGTGGGGAGACTTCGAATTGGGAGCAAGAGAAATGGTTATGGAACAGGCTTTGGAAAATTCCGGTTTGACCCCGAGTGAAGCTTTTCTTCTGGCAGCTGTGTGGAGAGGCTTTAGCGACTAAGGCGAACATTTTTTCCCGAGTGGGAGGTGAGTTTCCTTTTTGCTCTTTTTGTAAGTCTTTCTCTGAGTCGAGTCTTCATTTGTTCCGGGATTGTCATTTTGCTCAAAGGGTATGGGAGGGTTTGGGGTTGGCCGTGGAGGAGGAGGAAGAGGTAGGGAGTATAAGGGACCGGATTGAGGGTCGATGGAAGGTGCTAGGGGTGGTGGAGCAAAGCTGGTTCATGATAAGGTGTTGGGAATTATGGGAGCACCGAAATAAAGTCGTGTTCGAAGACAAGGTGGCTGATTATTTAGGGGTAGTAGAGCGAACGAGGGATGTCGTTGATGAGATTGAGGGGGGTGGCTGGATGAAGAGAACGGGTGAAGGGGGGAGACGGTTTGACCGAGGTGAGCAAGATTGAAGGGTGGCAGAGGGCTAAGGAGGGGTTCGTGAAAGTCAATGTCGACGCAGGGGTTAAGGAGGGCAATGGGGTTGGGGTATGGTGTGTGTGTCATGACGATCAGGGGAGGGTTTTATGGGCGGTGTCGAGAGGTTGGAAGGAGGTGTGGGAACCACATGTGGCCGAAGCTGTTGCGGTGATTGAAGGTCTCGAAGCGGCTCTACAAAAAAGACATTCAAATGTCATTATTGAAAGCGATTGTCTCCAAGTTATCGAAGCGTTGAAGAAGAAGAAGGAAGGCCGTTCTGAGTTTTGTTTAGTTTTAAGTGACATTTTAAATTTATTTTGTTCCTTTAATTCTGTTTAAAAAAAATTATAAACTTATATAAGTTATATGTAAGCAAAGAAAAGTTTATCTTCTAAATTTTTTGATTTTTTTTTTTTACAAATCACAATTATATTTTGTAGGTTTTAAAAACATTGATAATTTAAGAAATTTGTTTTAATATATAATTTTGTTTAATAAAGTCGTGAATGTTTTTTAATTTCTTTTACTTTTTAAATTAAAACTTTATAATCTTGAATAACAATCTTAAATGATATAATCACATTTAAAGACATAGCATATCAATTTAAATAAATAAGTTATTTACCATATATCATAGAGAAATCTAAAATTAATATATTGTCAAACCGTTTTATTCAAAATAGATTTACAACTTTATTTGTAAGATATTTATAGAAAAATTTGAATTTGATATAAAATTTAACTTGTTGAGGAAAAAAATTTGGGAAAAATTTTTTAGAAGTGAAAAAGAAACAAAAATTAGATTACAATATTGATTAAATAAAATAAGTGCGCTAAAAAATGGAAGTAAAAAATGATCTCACACAAATCAATTAAGAAAAAAACATATTGGAAAAATTATCAATATAAAAATTAAATATGGTGATTTTTTTTTTCATTGAAAATGAGCGCATAACAGGAAAATTATAGAAATTATAATAATTTAAAGTCACAAGTGCAAATAATGTGAAATTTTTGAGAAAAGAAACGATAAATCATAACAAAGAGAAACCAGTTTAGGAAAATAAGCGATTTTGTTGTACGACAGTCTTTTTCATATTTTTTGGGTAAAAAGTGACTACTTTTTGGTTAATAGTGACCACTTTGGGGGATAAAAGACCATTAATTATAAAAAGCGGTCATTATTTTACAAAAAAAATGGTCACATTTTTCATATCGTAGGTACGACGGTCATACTATAGAATTTGCATAGAATAATATACGAAAAATGAGTACAAGAGAAATAAAAATAAGAATGTTGATAAACTAAAGAAATAAAAAAAATGTTAGGAAAATAGGATTAAGGTTACTTTTTGGAGAAAATGGTTTTGCTGACTTTAGCAAAAAAAAAAAAAAAAAAAAAAAGAAATGATGTCAAAATTATAGTCGGGAGGTTAACATTGAAAATTTGATTGTTTTGGCCAAAATACTGTTTTTCTCGCAAAAAATTGTAAATCGTGTAACATTTTTGTAATTAAAAAGTATTAAAGGTAAATCTTGAAAGCAAAAAATAAACTTAAAAGGATTCAAAGTCATAATTATATCAACAAAGTTAACTTTCAATTTCGGTAGCACATCAAAAGAACTCTATGGTTAAGCGGGCTCAGGTGAGAGTAGTGTTGGGATGGGTGACCTTCTGGGAAGCCTCTTCGATGTGCACGGATGCATGACTGGTGAAAACATGTTAACGTTCAAATGAATCAAGTTAACTAGCAAAACAAGTACCTAGATTGCCATGGTTCCATATATGATAAAATATCCATTGTGAAAAAAAAAACAAATTATTCTACGTTTTGTTTATTTAATTTTCATATATATTGTTTGCCACGGGAATTATTTTATGGCCACGGGAGTTATTAGCCACAAGAGAATCTGTGGCCAAAAATTCAACAATATCCACGTTCTTGTTTTGTCGTGGCTATCTCTTTGCCACGGCCACTTGCATCACGAAAGGTATTCCCGTGGCAAAATGATTTAGCGACGGAAATTTAGACTTGCGCCATGAATTTAGCCGTGGCCCAAGTGCTCATTTGTAGTAGTGTGCACTACACTAACTATTTTCATTGTTACCTTGGGCCACCAATCACACGTATTTTGGGTATTAATAGTGAATAACAAGGTGGGTTGCCTTGATTTATTACGCCTATTAAAAACGGGTAAGGTTTGGTTACAGATGGTATGTTAAAGTTGGAAAGAATGGAACGGATATTTACGAATGGTTTTATGCCATTTTTAGTAATTTCGGGACATAAGCGTAAAGAGTCGTTAATTATAATATTGTCAATTTTCATTTAGTCATTAAATTTTAGCCTCATCATCGGGTACCCTTAAGGCTAGTAGACAACTTTGAGGTGTCTACACTTGCGTATACGGTCAAAAAAAATTACTTTTCATTATACTCGGAAAGTTATTGTGCAATGACAATGTTAGTTTATGTTACTCGATCTATTATGAAATTCATTAATTCTTTTATGAGATGGTCTCGTGATAATGTTTATTGTCCATACTTCTGATTCTTCAAAGCTTATTTCACAATCGAGCTGAGCATATTAAGAACTCGAGTTTGACTCAAGTTCTTTCATGTTTATCAATTATCATACATCCAAGTCGAGAAGTCGTTGTTGGACGTAATATTAAGAGTTTGAGTTTGACTCAAATTGCCATCGTAAGGCGTAAGCACATAAAATTTGTGTAGGGATAGAGGAATTGATATAATAATATAACTCTTACTTTTTTTAGTAAAGGATATTATCTTATATGGAGTAGTACACAATAGAATTACTTACCTTATCCTTTTTTACTATTTAGATTAGATGAGTTCATCATAATGATGTTAAGAAAAATGAATACCAACTATGTTGAAGCACGTACCAAAGGATATGTGTTGAAGGATATTACTATACATTGCAAATTTGTAGTATATGTATAGCTATGAAATAATACTTGTTATATTAAGCATTCACTTGTGGTTTCATATAAAGATAAGATTTACGGGATTTTTCACATGTTTTTTTTTTTTAAATCAACAGCCCGAAGGCCTTACTCGATTAATAACTTATCAAAACGAACAGTAGAGTTTGCAGACGATGGTAGTCCATCATCCCATACAACTTTACCCAAACTACGAGGAAAACAATGAGCTAAAGCATGAGCTACACAATTATTATTACGAGATACACGTAGCCAACTGACCGACTGAAACTTGGAACTACACTCGAGAATGTCTTCGATAAGCAAAGCGAATCCACTCCGTCCCGTCTTCCTTCCTTTAAGAGCTTCAATAACTTGTAAACAATCACTCTCTACTTCAACATTTTGGATCCCCCGCCTCACCACTTCCTCCACCCCATCAAGCACCGCACAAGCCTCCGCCACAGGAACCTCCCATTGTTGTTCTCTACCAATGGACATGCCCCACATCACATCCCCATTAGAGTCCCGGCACACAACTCCCGTAGTCACCCCCTCTCCCTCCTTCACCCCGGCGTCGACATTAATTTTGACATAGCCGTGCCTCGCAGCCTTCCACCCACCATCCTCCCTATCCCCATCATTCAACCTCCGCGCTGAAATACTCCGCCCTTCTCTCTCGCTATCCCCCATCCCCTCCTGGATCACATCCCTAGCCCTCCTAACCACAAGCTCCGGTTCAACCTCAACATTGTCGAAGATGACTTTGTTTCGGTGTTCCCAAATAACCCAACACCCAACCATTAACTTGATACACTCCGTCACACACATGTCATGCCAACAAGCCTCCACCCACTCCTTCACATCACCCCCCTGCTTCTCCGCGGCAGCCTCTAACCCCAACTCATCCCACACCCATTGAGCCACCCCACAGTCCCGAAATAAATGTAAGCTTGATTCAATAGAAACATAACAAAAGGAACAAGAAGAATACTCACCTCCGACTCGCGCCACAATGTTCGCCCTCAAAGCTAATGCTTCACTACACAGCTGCCAAAAGAAGAGCTTCACACGAGGCCAAATCGAAAAGTTCCAAAGTCTATTCCAGAGCCGCTTCAATCTATCCCCATCTGAGCTGTATGTCAAATCCCCTACCTCACCAGCCAACATCTTATACGCACTACGCACCGTATAGAAACCATCTCGTTCCTGCCCCCAATACCAAATATCTCGCGGTCGATTTGGGCTAACCCGAATATTCGTTATACTTTCCCGTTCAAACTCCAAGAAGAAATGGTTCAGCTTCCCCTCATCCCACTCACAACCATTCGGCAAGAGTAACTCTGCGACCTTCATCACCTCATTCCCCGGACCACATGGCGAGATAACACGCCCAGAATGCGAGCTGGGAATCAACGCGTGGCCCCAAACATTCATATCCATACCGTTCCCTATCCTCCGTCTAAGACCCTGTTCCATGACTTTTCGAGACTCAAAAATACTACGCCACGTATAGCTAGGATTATTACCAAGCCGAGCTGTCATGAATTCTCCATCCGAGAAGTACTTTGCCTTCATAAGACGGGTCCAAAGGCTATCCGGGTTAGTTATAAGCCGCCATGCCTGTTTACCTAGCAAAGCAAGATTAAACAGCTGGAAATCACGAAAACCCATGCCTCCCCCGCACTTAGGCCGAGCCAACGTCTTCCATGCCACCCAATGGATAGCCCTTTTGTTCTCATCATGTCCCCACCAGAAACGGGCAATAATCGATCGCAACTCATCGCAGAAGTTTACGGGAATTTTGAACACACTCATCACATAGGTAGGGAGCAAATTGGCCACAGCCTTTATGAGAATCTCCTTACCAGCCCTAGACAACATCTTCCCGCGCCACCCTTGCAACCGTTTACAAAGTTTATTATGAATAATATCCGTAATAACTTTTTTAGACCGACCAATAATCGTAGGTAGTCTCAAATACCGAGCTTGCTCTTCGACTTGTACAAAACCCAGCCTAGTCGCTATAAAATCACGCCGCCCCCTATCAACACCTCTGCTGAACAAAACAGTCGTCTTGTCTAAAATCACTAGCTGACCCGAAGCTCGCTCATATCTCCGTAGAATATCATTCACCACCGAAGCATCCTCCAACGTGGCCCGTGTGAAAAAAATGCTATCATCCGCGAAAAGAAGATGAGAAATAGTAGGGGCCGAACTGGCAATATGAATCCCGCGCAGCGCATTGTTTTTCACGGCCCTTCGAATCATATTAGACAAGGCTTCCGCACACAAAAGAAATAAATATGGAGACAGTGGATCCCCTTGGCGCAAACCCCTAGTTGGACGAAATTCTTCAGATGGGAACCCATTAATGTGAACAGAGAAGGTCACCGTCGAAACACACTCCATGACACGCGCAACCCACCTCCGATCAAACCCCATGGTACACAGCACTCGGCGCAAAAATACCCACTCCACTATATCATACATAGACCTGTCAAACGAGTCGGGCGGGTTGGGTGTCGGGTCGGGTCAGAATACGGGTCGGGTTAGATACGGGTCGGGTTATACGGGTCACGGGTCGGGTTAGGGTCAGAATACGGGTCAAGAAATAATTTCTATTTAAACGATTTTTTTAATTGAAAAAATATTTTTTTAAAATGTAAATCATATTTAAAATTAATATTTTAATCATATTCAACGTTTACATTAACTATATTAACATAATTATTAAAATAAAGTTTTTTTTAATAATTATTTTATTAATAAATATTATAAAAGTTATATAAAATTAACTTTTTAGTTGTTTTTGTAATTTTAAGTAATAAAAAAAAAATTTTAACTATTTTTTCAAATATAATATATAAATATTAATATTTTAATAAAATTCTTGATTTACCTTTGACCCAACGGGTCGACCCGTTCGGGTCGGGTCTCGACCCTAAAATAACGGGTCATTTCGGGTTCGTGTCATACGGGTCGCGGGTCGAAAAAAACGGGTTTGTAACCCTGCAAAAACGGGTCGGGTTTTCGGGTCGGGTCGAATTTTGACAGGTCTAATCATACGCCTTAACCATATCAAGCTTGATCGCCATATGTCCCTCCCTATGTCTACTATTCTTCATATGGTGAAACAATTCGAAAGCAATCAGAATATTATCAGAAATCAAACGGCCCGGTGTAAAGGCACTTTGATTATCTGATATAATCTCCCCAAGGAACACTTTCAGACGGTTAGCAAGAACTTTGGAAACCAGTTTATAATCCATGTTGCACAAACTTGTCGGTCTAAAATCGCGGATTTTATCAGGCACTTTTTTCTTCGGAATTAAGACAATATTGGTCTTATTCAACCCACTCGGAGATATTTCGCCTCGCAAAATACCAAGAACCATAGTCACCACATTAGGACCAATAAATTGCCAATAAGATTGATAGAATAAGCCATTCATACCGTCGGGACCAGGTGCTTTCAAAGGATGCATTTGATTAAGAGCCACGACGATCTCAGCTTCACTGTAATCAGCTTGTAAGACCCGGTTCATATCATCTGTGACCCACCCCTCAAGCCCGAATAGCACATCATCGAAATCAGTAGGTTCGGCCGAAGAAAATAATTCCTGAAAATATGAAATAACAACGTGTGAAACCGCCTCTTCCCCAGCCCATTCTCGCCCCTCATCAACGACAAGCATGCCAATAAAATTCTTCCTCCTTTTCTCCCCTACTTTATTGTGAAAAAATTTCGTATTTTGATCCCCATCTCGTAGCCAAAGAGCACGTGATTGCTGCCTCCAGTAATGCTCTTCCTGTTTATAAAGACCAGCTATTTCCGTTATTAACTTTCTCCTTCGGTTCACAGCCTCTTCCGTGCGGTCTCCCTCATTCCCACGGGCCAGTTGCTTGCGTTTAACCTCCGAGGACCGATTGATCTTTCCTATACTAATTTTATACCAAGCTTGCAGTTCTCTAGCACAGCCACGCAAAGCCTCCACCAAATCACTATTACCCCGCTCCACCCCACGAACCACAGCCTCCTCACACCCCTCTTCCCTCACCCAAATTTGTTCAAAACGAAATCTAGTCCTCGCTTTACCACCAATTTCGCGTCTGTCAAAGACCAATTTGATTGGTGCATGGTCGGACCATTCACGATCAAGATTAAACAGCTTCGCGTACGGAAAAGAACCTGCCAAAAATGAGAACATAGAGCCCGGTCCAGCCAGCATTGACGGTTGTCTGTACCAGCTTGTCCATTATCAAAAGTGAATGCATACCCTTCCCACGGCACATCTCTCAGCTCACAGTCGTCAATTGCCGCTTGGAAATTGTTCATTTGCCATTGGGCCCGGCTCCCACCTTTCTTTTCCGTTGAAAAAAGTATCTCGTTGAAATCCCCCACACAAACCCATGGTAATGAATATTGACCATGAAGAAGACGAAGAAGCTCCCACGAGATATGACGGTCTGAAACAGCTGGCCATCCATAAAATACCGTAACTCTCCACTCCTTTTCTCCCTCCCGTATATGGAAGTCCATATGATGAACAGACGCTGACACAAACCTACAATCCACTTCCTTTTTCCATAAGAACGCAAGACCCCTCGACCGTCCCATACTATCAACCTCAATCCCATGATAGCCCTCCAATTTCTCCCTCACCCTCCGCATATCACGACCACAAAGTTTTGTCTCGCATAAAAACATCATGGTCGGGGCTTCCCTTCGTACTAAAGTACGAAGGGCATTCACCGTGTCGGGGTTGCCCGATCCCCGACAGTTTAGACTTAAGAGATTCATTGGGCCTTGCGTGGTTGAGTGCCCTCAACCTCCGCCTCAGGTATTAAGACGCCCCCGTCTGAAAAGGTCTTCATCCGCTTCTCGCCACCACAGTCCACCTCCTCCCCCTTCCCCTGTTCCCTCCGCTTATAGCAACCATCTCCCCAGCCAGCTGTCTATCTCCTACCCTAGCCAACTTCTTCCATTCTCGCCTTTTGCCACCCCATGCCATCAGGTTAGACCCCTCCACATTTGTCCCCCCATCCAAACCACTTACTCCAGCCCCCGACACCATACCCACTGTCACAGCTACCTCACTCCCTCCCTTTCTCACAAAAGTGCTCAGCAATACGACCCTCCTCTAACCCCTAAACCTCTGCAAGATCTCCCTTACTTCCACTCCATGTGCTCTCCCCCTCCCCTATAACCACACATAGTCGCCCAAACTACTGCTGCCCACGCTCATCCCCCCCCCCCCCCTCCTTCCTTCTCCCTCTCACCAGTAGAACTTCGACCTTTCTTAGTTTTAAGATCAATGGCTATCGATTGCAACCGCTCAATCATCAAGCTAATATCCCTTTCTTCATCCCGCTTTTCTCAGCATCAAATAAACCGTTAAAATCCCTCCTCGCCTTTCCACCCCCATCAGCTGCTTTTGTTTTCGTGACCTTCCATGGAGACGCCCTAAACCATTCCCCAAAAGGGAGCTCATCCTCCTCATACGGACCATGTTCACAATCCTTCTCCCCATGTCCCATAACACCACACCCATAACAAAAAATAGGTAGCCTTTCATATTTCACATCAAAATTCACCACCCTACCCTCCTTCATCATAATTGGGATCGTAGCTTTAAGGGCTTTTCGAACATCATGAATAACTCTAATGCGTACTGCCCTATCGAGTTCGCTGTATTGTCCTTGGTCTGTCTCGATAAACATACCCAAACTTGCCCCAATTGTCCGTAAATTTGCATGGCTCGTCCTCCCGAAAATGGGGAGATCATAGACTCTAGCCCAAATAGGAAAGTGGAACAAAGGAACATCAGTAAGCTTACCGGAACGATTAGGTTCGTTGAAACACCATACAAACTTCTCGAAGTGCCATGGCTGCCCTTCGAGAACTCGCGCTTTATCCCTTTCCCCTTCAAATCGAAAAACGAATGTCTTCTCCTTTGCGTCCACAACGTCGCCAAGAATCGATTTCGAGGGATTCCACAACCGTTGATACCGTCGTAGAGTACCAAAGATAAATTTATATTTCCAAACTACTACTATAGCTAGTGCCAGACAGGGTCGAACCACAGAGAGGCGATGTAATTATTAGTTGTCTGATTTTAGTCTTAAAGTAACAAATGAGTGGGGCTTTGTTTTGAGTGATCTATAGCTAAAGGCAACAAAGCTAAGACAAATAAACGAGCTAATAAAAGAAGTAAATGAAATCGAATATTAAAAGGGTACTAAGATGATCGGTTCACTATAGTTTCGGCGGCAGTACACTAGGTAGGTCTAAAACACTCACGTGAGACGGGAAAAATAAGAAGTCCTCTCAGTCCATTCTTAAAAGGTAGCATCTTTTGATCTCGCTATAGGTCCCTAATATCACTAATGCTAACTTTCGTCCTGAAAAGTGATTTTAAAGTCCAAATTAACTTATCTCTCGATCTTATTAATTTAGTCGTCTTAATTAGGTAGTCTATTTCCCTCCCCTATCTTTCGATCTTTATTGGGTTGGTTAATTCCAAGGCATTCAACTAGTCGCGTGCACTCGATTCGTCAAATATAGCAATTAAATTAGTTAAAACGAAGTAACACTCATGGAGCCGGTCGATCGACCAGGTAGGCCGGTCGATCGACCATGGCGCGATCTAGGTCTTCCTAATTCTAATGCCGCCTACCCTACAGATCCCCTACATCCTAGCACAGGGTATTTAGCTACTCATACTAGAAATAATGACAGCAATAAAATCAACAATTAAAGCATTCGAATTCATACTTAAATTAATTAAATGAACAATTAACATAAAACGATAATTGGCTTTGGGAATTCTAACCTAACAATTCTATACTACGAACGAATTAAAGCAGCGAGTATTAAACGAAGGAACAGAAAATACCGTAGGGAGAATTGAAGAAGAAAGATCAAAACCGAATGCAAAAAGTAAACTTTATTGACGGAAAATAATCTAAACTAATGACTATCGAATTGTATGTTAAGAACTTGATGATAAAACTGGATGATCCAAACTAAAACCTAAAGCAACGTTATATAAGAATACAGCGTGATTCTTATTTCCTAAAACCTACTTACCATGGGCTTCTAACTTCTCGTTCTATTTATTCACGTCAGAATTAACGGTTCGGTCGATCGACCATGCAAATTCGATCGATCGAATAATACGCTGAACAAAATGAGCTTCGTAAGTCGTGCTTTGGTCGATCGACCATAGGCATCAGTCGATCGACCACTATAGCTGGTGGTCCGCTTCTAAATTCTTCATAAAGTTGTCTTTCAGACTCGAAATGCGCAGCAAGTTTGCTTCCCGAGTAAATACTTCACGTCAAATGCAATGCCTAGTACTCGGGGACGAATTTGGCTCGATATCTACTGATTTCCGCAATAATCTGCAATATTACATGAAAATACGAAAGTAGACGAAAACAGGGAAAATTGTAGCTTAAACTACACAAATGAGCTCTGAAATACGTGTAAAATACGGTGTAAAACATCATATTTAGGACACGCATCAAACTTCCCCAAACCAAACCCTTGCTTGTCCCCAAGCAAGAACTAGACTCGATCCTAAAACATAATGGAACGAGTTCAATCTCAGAGCGAAATGCAAACCGTAAAGCCTAAACCAATTTAATGAAACAACTAACAATCAATTAGTAGTGTGAATCATGCAAACGAGTTATGTAGTCATTAAAAATCAATCAACGAACCAATCAGAGAGACTTATCATTATGGACTCTCACGGGTCCCCCGAATCACTCATAAGCACAGGTGAATAATGTATAAGATAGAAAGAAGTAAATGTAATGACTCTCACCTAACTACGACCTATAAGAACATGCCTGCAATCTAATATGAAAATAATCTCTACAACCATACATATGCATTCCAACCAAACAAATGACCATGACACATGCCGAGGTAAATTTGGATATGTGAGGCTATGGGTAAGAAGAGGCAAAACAATTATGGGAATGTGGAGGCATAGGTGATCAAGCTAGTACCTAAACAAAACCATATGACAACATCCACTTTTTTACTCAAGATTTTCGATAAAAACAGTGCTAATTATCAAGCACTAAACTCACAATCTCCAATAGATGTAACTCCCCAAATGATATAAATACAACATGGGAGTGTAAATCACCAACTCATAACAATTGTAGCATGTGATTTTCGAATTTTCTTTTTCTGCTGCAGTACTCAGTCGATCGACCACTTGGTTCAGTCGATCGACTGACCTCTTTTTTTTCGAACTCTTTTTCTTTCTTTCTATTTTCTGTTTTTTTTCTTTTCTTTTTTTTTTCTTTTCAATTCTTTTTCCTCCTTCATTCTTTCATCCAACATCATCTCAATAAGAGCATATGCAACCAAAAATAATAAGAACATTCCCAAAGACTAATACTACTAGCTTGACAAAGGCAGGCTGAATATAGGATGTAGTAAAAGGGACAAAAGGCTATTTTTGGCAGTGTGGAGCTTATGGGCAAAATGAATAAAGGATACCTCTTCCACATGTGTCAACTAACCACGAATCCGAATGCATATAGGTATTAAGCAGATTAAGTTAATATTTATGCAAATTTATGTAACATGTCTCATAAGGAGTACTACTCACAATCCTAGATAAACTGGTCATGAATGACACCAGTTATAGGCTCTAAACCTCATAAATATAAGTAGTTTGCCAAAAATCAAAGTCAAGTCTCAAGTCCAGCAAGTAAATTAACGAAAACTCGTAGACTATGAATATTGATTCTACTAATAACATGCCAATTAAGCAAGGCTCGGGCATAAAACAGCTGAAAATGCAATGTCATCTTTGAAATACTACCGTTCCGACTCGACCTATATGCTAAAATAAACGTGAATTTTTTTTTGAATTTTTGAAATTTTTCAATTTTTTTGAATTTTCTGTATATATGGAGAAATTAAATAACAATGCAAACAGAATAATTAAACGTGAATGCAAAAACATATGAATGCTACGCAAAACCCTTCCCCAAACCAAATCACACAATGTCTCCATTGTGCAAAATCATATAATGAAATAAAAGGGAAACGGGAAATTGCGTGAAAATTAACTAAATAAGACATGAAAAGGACTCGGAAACTCACAAGACTTTAAGCGCAGCAAAAGGAAACCTCCCCAAACCAGCGTGACCTAGGAGGTTTCAGTAGCCAGCAGTGCTACCAAAAAGTACCTGAAAAGACAGAAAAGTACCGCGCGTAATTCCGAGAAAACAATTTATTAAACGCAAAATTATGTGTAAAATAAAGAAACGGAAGAAAACAGAAATGAGTCGGAGAATAAAGTGGAGAAAAGACTCCCTCAACTCCGCAAATCGACCAAACACAAAGCAGGGAATGATCGAAAACAGTGCAAGAAGACCTTTGGGCGGTCGATCGACCACATCACCCGGTCGATCGACCGAGTGAACAGAATGAAGCTCCTAGAATTCGCAGCTCGATCGATCGACCATAGGAGGCGATTGATCGACTGGACAACCTGCTGTAAGTTCTGATTTTCTTCGAATTAGCTCAATAAATTGAGCCAACATGGTCTATAAACCTGCAAATACACATAATAACGCGCCCAAAATTGCGCAAAACCCAAAGTAACAGTCTAAAGTATTTAAAATCCTAAGCAAACTTATTAAAATGCGAAGTCTCGCGCACACAAAAACAATAAAAAGAGTCTAACGAAAGCAATAAAATGTTTTGTAAAGTCTTAATCAACTAATAGTTGATCAAGAATGGCCACGGAATGGCCCACTTGCTCGGCTCCTGGCTACAAGAAGTAGCCTCTACAGTGCTCATCTCCTCAGCTGCACTCCTATCAACTTCAACATCCGCAGAACTCAACGGATCAACATTTTCAGCATCTCCCCAATCAATAACTTCATCTGACTCGTCAAAATCCAAATCGGACTTCGTCACTTTGACTGGCTACTCATCAGGCTCCTCATCAGTGCCATAGCTAAGACATCCTAAGCCGCCTCTTTGAACGATTGGCTCCTTCACAGCTGGAGCAATATGGGGCTCTTCCTTCCCCAAACCAGCTCCTGCAACATCCAAAACAGAAAAATCTTCCTCCAATTTGCTCCCAATTTGGGGCGGAGGTGTTACAACAGGAATAGGCATAGGGGCAGTCATATCAGAAAGCACAAAATAGGATTTCTTTTCAGAAACCACATTACAAGTTACTGGCCACATGGGGTCTTTCTTCTTAGCTGTCTGGGCAAAGACAATGGAATGTTTCCCTACCTTAAAGGTCAATGTCCCTGAGCCAACATCTATAACTGCACCAGCAGTGTGCAGAAATGGTCTACCCAAAATAATAGGAATGTGAGCATCCTCGGGCATATCTAACACAACGAAGTCAACTGGAAAAAGAAATTTCCTATTTGCACAGGAATGTCCTCTAAGACTCCTATAGGATGGACCGCAGAACGATCAGCCATCTGTACAGTCATGTTAGTAACTGCAAACCTAGTCAATTTCAACTTCCTAGCAAGACTCAAAGACATGACACTAATACTGGCTCCTAGGTCACATAATGCCTTCTCAATAGAAAAGGTGCCAATATTACATGGGACTGGAAAACTACCTGGGTCTTCTAGCTTATGGGGTGCAGTATGAGTTAAATAAGAACATGACTCCTCAGTTAGTGCGACATATTGCACAGTACCAAGTGACTTCTTTTTAGACAAAAGTTGCTTCATAAATTTCATGTAAGCAGGCACTTGATTAACCAATTCAAGAAAAGGAACTTGTACATTTAAGCTACGAATAACATTTTCAAATTTGTTAAATGATACCTGTTCCTTTGTCGGTACCAATCTCTCTGGATAGGGGGCTGTAAGAAGCAACTTAGCCCTCTCCTCTAAGTCTCTCATACCGGCATCAGTGGATTTAGGCTGAAAATCCACTACCTTGTCTTTGTTATAGCTCGAACCTTCTTCAGACCGTCTCAAAAATGAACCATTAATCGTCATCGGTCATACTTTGGAACCGGATCGACCCATCAAAGATTTGGGTCTTGCCTCAATATTTTCGGAGTAGTCGTACCCCGGAATAAGTGGTCCCTCAAGTTATCTGGCATTGGAGGACGAAAAGGTTCATGATCAGCAGCGCTGTCAGTAGACCGACCATGTAGGTCAGTCGATCAACTGACTTCTACAGAACCAGAAGCTGTACTGTTGCGTGTTTCAGTCGATCGACCAGGTATGTCAGTCGATCGACTGACATACCTGCTGATCGTCTTTTTCTTGCCACTGTTCGTTACTGCCTTCTTCTTACATGGTTCCGCCTCATCTTTTCCAGTAGCTTCCTCTCTCATAGTGGGCCCATCAAGGGTAGACCCACTCCTTAAAGTAATTGCATTAAGGGTCTCTTTTTGATCCGGCTACGATGGTAAATGCCCCGGAGCTCGAGTTGCATTCGTGCTAGCCAATTGAGCAATTTGGCTCTCCAACATTTTCATCCCGGCCTCTCTAGCTTGAGACTCTTTCAGCAACAAATTTTTCAACTCGGCAAAATCGGAGCCTTGGGACTGCAGCTGCTGCTGCTGAGGGACATACGGAGGCTTTTGGTATGGCTGCTGCTGCTTATGAGGGGGCACATAGCTTTGCTGCTGCTGCTGTGGACCCGGATTAAGGACATTCTGGTTAGTCCACCTCAAATTGGGGTGGACATTAGAGGGATCGGGATAAGCACTAGTTTGCCTATAATGTTGAAATGCAGCACATACTTCAGCCGAACTAGGACAAAAATCCGAAACGTGTCCCTCAGCTTCACACCTCTTGCATATAAAGGGACCGTCTGAAACTACATTAACTTTATAAATCCTTCCTTTTTGGGATCCCCCAAAATCTATCTTGTCAAACCTTGCAGTAAGGGCCTCTATTGCAGCTACAGCAGGTGATTCAGCTGACCTCCTCTGATTTCCTCTAGAATTCCCATGCTCAGCTTTATGGGTGGCAATGTCATCAATGATTTTCCACCCCTTCGTCTCACCACTATTTTCTTGAAATCTCCCATTAGCTGCAGCATCTACGATGGCTATTTGATCATCATAAAGACCATTGTATAATTGGTTGCACAAAAACCATTTCTCAAACCCATGGTGCGGAATGGTTCGCACTAGTCTCTTGAAACGGACCCATGCCTCATGAAAATCTTCATCAGGACCCTGTTTAAAGCTCGTGATCTGAGCTCTAATTGCATTGGTCTTCGAGGCGGAGAAATGATTCTTGTAAAATGCTAGGGCCAGAGAATTCCAGTCCGTTATCCCATTAGCAGCTCGATCCAAATCTCGGTACCATTCCCTTGCAGCATCACGAAGCGAGAATATGAACATAGTCTCCTTCACCTGGTGCTGGGTCACACCCTATTTGGTGGGGGTATGGAACAAAGATAATCAATGAATGTCTCCATATGTTTGGTCGCATCTTCATTTGCGCTCCCAATTGGTTTCTCTCAACCAAGTTAATATAAGACGGTTTCGGTTCGAATTTCCTATCTCGTCCCGGTGGCAATGCGAATCCCATGTAGAGATTCTCGACTTTCGGCTCGGGTGATCACAGCTATACTAGCTTCTTCACCATATCCGGAGATGTGAAGGTCTCAAATGATGAAGTAGAAATAGGAGATGAAGGTGGATCCTCCTCAAATAGCTCATTCTCGTAGTAACTGGACAGAGTACTCAGCTCTTCCTCTGTCGGCAATACTCTAGATGATCGTCTCAACTCACGCAAAGTCTTCTCAATCTCGGGATTGAACGGTAGTAATTCACCACCCCGTGACTGCGCATAAGAAAAAACTACGAGTAGAATATAAGAAGAGTTTAAGGAACAGATGTCCCTTAAACTAAGATAAAGACCAAAATAAAAACAACCAAAAAATTAAACAATTGCCTCCCAAAATCAACGCGCCAAAATTTGATACCGTCGTAGAGTACCAATGATAAATTTATATTTCCAAACTACTACTATAGCTAGTGGCGGTCAGTGGTCGAACCACGAGAGGCGATGCAATTATTAGTTGTCGATTTTAGTCTTAAAGTAACAAATGGGGTTTGTTTTGAGTGATCTATAGCTAAAGGCAACAAAGCTAAGACAAATAAACGAGCTAATAAAAGAAGTAAATGAAATCGAATATTAAAAGGGTACTAAGATGATCGGTTCACTATAGTTTCGGCGGTAGTACACTAGGTAGGTCTAAAACACTCACGTGAGACGGGAAAAATAAGAAGTCCTCTCGGTCCATTCTTAACAGGTAGCATATTTCGACCTCGCTACAGGTCTCTAATATCACTATTGCTAACTTTCGTCCTGAAAAGTGATTTTAAAGTCCAAATTAACTTATCTCTCTATCTTATTAATTTAGTCGTCTTAATTAGGTAGTCTATTTCCTTCCCCTATCGTTTGATCTTTATTGGGTCGGTCAATCCCTAGGCATTCAACTAGTCGCGTGCACTCGATTCGTCAAATATAGCAATTAAATTAGTTAAAACGAAGTAACACTCACGGAGCCGGTCGATCGACCAGGTAGGCCGGTCGATCGACCATGGCGGGATCTAGGTCTTCCTAATTCTAATGCTGCCTACCCTACAGATCCCATATATCCTAGCACAGGGTATTTAGCTACTCATACTAGAAATAATGACAGCAATAAAATCAACAATTAAAGCATTCGAATTCATACTTAAATTAATTAAATGAACAATTAACATAAAACGATAATTGGCTTTGGGAATTCTAACCTAACAATTCTATACTACGAACGAATTAAAGCAGCGAGTATTAAACGAAGGAACAGAAAATACCGTAGGGAGAATTGAAGAGGAAAGATCAAAATCGAATGCAAAAAGTAAACTTTATTGACGGAAAATAATCTAAACTAATGACTATCGAATTGTATGTTTAGAACTTGATGATAAAACTGGATGATCCAAACTAAAACCTAAAGCTACGTTATATAAGAATACAACGTGATTCTTATTTCCTAAAACCTAATTACCATGGGCTTCTAACTTCTCGTTCTATTTATTCACGTCAGAACTAACGGTTCGGTCGATCGACCATGCAGCTCGATCGATCGACGGAATACGCTGAACAAAGCTTACGTAAGTCGTGTCGTGCTCTGGTCGATCGACCATAGGCATCAGTCGATCGACCACTATAGCTGGTAGTCCGCTTCTAAATTCTTCATAAAGTTATTTTTCAGGCCTCGAAATGCGCACCAAGTTCGCTTCCCGAGTAAATACTTCACGTCAAATGCAATGCCTAGTACTCGGGGACGGATTCGGCTCGATATCTACTCATTTTCGCAATAATCTGCAATATTACATGAAAATACGAAAGTAGACGAAAACAGGGAAAATGGTAGCTTAAACTAAACAAATGAGCTCTGAAATGCGTGTAAAATAGGGTGTAAAACATCATATTTAGGACACGCATCAACCGTACTATAGTATCTATGGCTGCCCTTACATTCAGAGCTCTCGATGCCCATAACTTTCCTACGAGGACCTTACTATCATCAATCGAACTAGCTTCCTCCTCCCAAACAAAAACCGCATGCCCATCCTCCTTGTCGAAAGAAATCGGCCCCTTGTCTTTTCGATTTGGCTCTTGTGAAGAACTCATCCTTTGTACCTGCATAGAAAAACAAAACTACAAGATAAAAACAGTGCGGAAAGACCTCTCACATGATCGAAGATCGTGAGAAAGAGCCTCGAGCAAGAGGATGAACCCTAAGATTTTTAGACGGAAACCCTAGGAACCCTAGACTTCAATCTTTTGTTTTTTATGCATCCATAATTTTAGATATTGGATTTTTCACATATTTGATTATTACTAAATAAACAAAACTAACATATATAAATTCTCAGGAAAAAATTTTGAAAAACCTAGTAGAAACTTATGAGACAAATAATGTGTGAAGTCCTTATAAAAAAAAAGTAAAAGTGGACTCTAACTAATTTAAGTACGTAGTGTTTCATTAAAAAAAACGTAAGAAGTGCTTCATCATAGTAATTCATTATCAGCCAAAAAATATTGTAAGCAAGTATAAAAATTAAAAAGTGGTGATTACTTTTCTTCTTTCTTTTTTTTCTTTTGTTTATTTGCTCGATGTTCTACGACCTTGAGACTTGAGAAATGAGAGGCGCAAGTGCACAACTGCACAAAAACATCTCCATAGACAAATGAAGTTCGTAATTACACCAAGCATCTTTAATTTTAATTATCTGCAACCATCTAAAAGAATTAAAGATAAAAAAAATAATCTCAATTGAAAAAACAAAACATACATACTAAAATACAAACACCGAAGAAACTGTATCTTGAAGGCTAAGGAACCCGATCTCGGTTCTCCACGGCGGTCGAAAATCCAAAAATTGAACACCGAATTTAAGTCTTCGTGTATATTTCCTGCCATATAGACAAAGATTATTTAGTAAACATACATATTATAAGCAAACAAAAAAAAGAACATGGAACTATATATATTTGTTTTGGGATGATATGAGAAATAGTATATATAGGGTAGTATAGACATTGAAGCTAAAATATTAAGTAATACAGATCTGATAACTGATAGTCTTTGTTCCGTTTTAGAATTCATGTCATACCATGAGTCCACTAATGTGATTAGTATTATTGTATTATGTATTAAACTATTAACCGCTAGCAAATTTCACCTCTAATATATCTCCAAATTTAAAAAGATATTTGTATTTTATTTAAGTAGCTCAAAATTGTTGGATTCTCTGTAATTGCTCGAAAAAAACTTTCTTTAATAATATACTAGATTTAATGCCCGTACGATGCACGGCCCTAATAGGAGGATTCTAATGAGTATTTGTTTATATAATTAACCCTGACAAACTAATAGAAGTTACTTTATTAATCAACCTCATGTGTCAAGCCTATCTTTAAGGGTATTGCTTTTTCACATACGGATTTTACTCTATCATATACGTCATTTACAATTTTAACCTTGTTAGTTTTTCATCTCACATCCAATTGATTTTTTTTTCTTCCTTCATCCATCTCCCACCCTTGTCATTATTTACATCCCTTATTTTTAGAATAGAAAAAAAAAAAAAAAAAAAAAAAGCAATACAAGTAAAATTAATCAATGTAGCTAATTAATAAAAAAAAACAAATCAATAAATACAAAAAAAATATACGTACAGAACATAAAAAAATAAAATAAAAAAGTAATTATGATTTTAGGGGGAAAAACACAGCCAATACAACGTTCATCAACACCACCCATCCCACCACCATCCGACAACCTGACGACTACACACACCACCGTCCCCAATTGACCACCATCTCAGTCGACCACCGCACCCAGTCGGCCACTCACTTCCCCCTGTATTCGCTCCTTCTCCCGCACTGCCCCTCCCTCGCACTCTCCCTCCCCCCGCTCCGGCCACCACCGACCACCATTATCGTCCACCATACAATCCCTGCTCCAACCAGCATCATCCAACAACTAAACCACCATGCCTTCCGCCAACCATCAACCTAATTGAAGAACTTAAGAATTATAAACCCTAATTTTTGGGCAAATTAGTTGATAAACAACTTATTAATAATTGCTAAACAAAATAATTACATCACTACTTGAAGAATTATAATCCATTATTCAAGTTTTAAGAACAATTAGATTCAATTTTAGGGTAAAATGTATGTTTAAAACCTACTGAGCCTAGATTTAGGAAAAGGGTATAATATGGAAACTTAATAAAAAAAAAAGTATGTGAAAGAGTAAAGTCCGTAGGTGAAAAAGCAACATCGATCTTTAATTGTAGGAGGTTGAACTCGTGGACATAAACGACCATTAAAATATTTAGCTAGATTTCATTTTTTTTCTATTGTTCAACACTCTTCCTAACAGTGTACCTCCACCACTTATTAGATGTTGAACTTGGGTCAAAGACTACTATAACATATCATCTTTAATAGAGATGTACTCTTTATCGTTTCGCTAGGTTTCAATTGTATCCAAATACTACTGAGAAGGATTAAAGAGTGTATAATCAGAACGATTCAGCATGTAATCCATAAGCAAGATAGAACTTAGACTGTTATTAGGGATAGTTAGGACTTGGTGTCACGATTCGCTCATTTCGAGCTCCCGTGATGCCTTAAGGATGCTTATGGTAGCTCACACAAAGCATACTCGCATATACAAAGCCTACACCAACTCCGGGCAGCTCAACAACAGTTTACTTCAGCTCACGACTAGCTCACTCAAGTTCACTCAGCTCACTCTTAGTAGAGGCAACTCATTTCAAGTTGAGGTTAGCTGGACAAGCAACTACGGAGTCCACAAGTCCAACCATGCCGAGTAGATGCGAATACGCCAAGGGATGTGTCCTAGGGCCTTGAACCAAGTCCCTTGTCCACATACATCCCCCCTACCTTATCCTTATCCTAATCCATCCTTATCTATTCCCTCTCTCACACACAAATACTCCCCCCCTTATCATCCTTATCCATTATGTCTCTCACACACCAAATACACCCCCCTTACCCAATCCTTTTGGCGCCAATATGAAGAGGAAAGAAGTCACACCCCTTCACCCTCTCCCTTGCCGCCAACCATGAAGAGGAGTGATGGTTCACTCCCTCCTTTTGCCGCCAACTCTCAAGGGGAGTGAAGGTCGCACCCCTTCACTCCCTCCTTTTCACTTGGACGCCCATTTGAAGAGGAACAAGGGGATCCTTATCCCCTTATTCACACCATTTACCAAGAGGAGCGAGCATCGCACCCCTTCACTCCAACCACCCCTTTTGGGCATCTATAAATAGGGCATTAGGCCGCACTTTTCATTCATTCAATTTGCATTCAATCTACAACTTTGTAATCATTTAGCAATCATATTGTAATCTTTATTTCCGCATTCAAGCATTGTACAAACTCTCATTATTATTAATAATATTCAATCTTTCCGCTGCAACTCTTGTACTTTGCCATTTTCTCTCAAATATTCTCAAGTGATATCATTTCAAAGGCCTGACTCGCACCAAGCCGAGTGTCTTGGCACGAGTGGCGCACGTATTCCTCTTCCAGAAGAATAAGTACGTGACACGTGGTTACCAGAGCCATTTTTCGACCAATTCACGCTTCATCTACATCAAATAAACGAGGTTTTCCAAACCAAGTTTTACATCAAAGTAACGTGGTTACAAGACAAAGGTTCACATCCAAATCACATCTCATTTTATTTTCTTCAAATTATTTTTGATATCACCATCGAAGAATGACGGGATCGGAAATAAACATAAACCCAACGGCCGAGAAGGCCAAAAACACAAAGGCAGCAACCGAGGCACGCTTTGGCAAAATAGAAGGCGATATTGGTGCCTGTCGAGAAGCCATGCAACAAGTCAATGAAAGGCTTGCATTTTTGGAAGTCGACAGGCCAAATCCCCAATTAACGCAAGCAATTGACATGATCAACGAACTCGCACAAGTTGTTGATAATTTAAGGGCCGAGGTTGTTTCTCTCCAAAATGGAAAAAACGGGGGAGCGGGCAGGAAAAACGCACCAAGAGTGAAAGTTCATGAGCCGCCAAAATGTATTGGAGAGCGAGACTCCAAGACAATTGACAACTTTCTATGGAGTATGGAACGCTACTTCCAGAATGTCCTCGTGGAGGACGACAAAATGAAAATAAGCACCGCAACTTTGTACCTAACCGAAGATGCAATCCTATGGTGGAGAAGAAGAGAAACCGACATCCAAAGGGATGCGTGTACCATAGATACATGGGACGCGTTCAAGGCATATTTCAAGAAACAATTCTATCCCGAGAATGCCGGAGAACTCGCCTCTAGAAAATTAAGAAATTTGAAGCAATCGGGATCTATTCGGGAGTATATCAAGCAATTCACTACTCTCCTACTTCAGATTGACGGTATGCCCGAATCACTTTCTCTTCTCTATTTCAAGGATGGTCTTCAACGATGGGTCGAAGAAGAAATCAAGCACAGGAGTGTGAAGACTCTTAGTGACGCTATTGCGGTTGCCGAATCACTATATGAAAGTTCGAGTGAACCAAGCAAGAGTTTCTCGAAGAATTATAAGGGGAACGGTGGAGGAAGATATGCCTCAGATCATTCAAAGCCAACGGGTGGCAGGACTTCGTATGACTCCAAGGACGACAATAGGGACAAGTCCAAGGAGAAGTCCAACGAAAACAAGAAACAACCTGACTGTTTCTTTTGCGGAGGGCCGCATTTCATCCGTAATTGTCCAAACAAGCAGAGTTTGAACGCTTTGGCCAAAGCGTACGCGGATCAGGATGAATCCGATGAAGGGGAGGCCACCATGAGTACACTTCGTTTACTCAATGTCATGTCCAAAGAATCGAAGAAAAGATCCAGAATGCACGGGGACGCGGGTGATCGCAAAGAAACTTCGTCTAAGAAAGGTCGTATGCCTACCAGGGACATTGACTTAATGTTTGTTGAAGCAAGGGTAAGTGACACACCCATTGTCTCTCTGCTTAACACGGGAGCATCCCACAACTTTATGACCAAGGGGGTCGCCGCAAGATTGGGTATCAAGTACGGGTATGGAACCGGCAACCTGAAAGCCATGAATTCCGCGTCTATACCCATCCATGGAACCGCTCGTGATGTACCAATCCAAGTGGGGGATTGGGAGGGAACGGTGGAATTTACCATCGTAACAATGGATGACCATGCCTGTGTTTTGGGGCTGGAATTCATCCGGGCCGTAGCGCCAGTTACATTTGTGGGGAGTAAGGCCGTCATGGTGGAAGGCCGAATATGGGTACCACTAGCACCCAATCCAAAAAGAAGAAGCCAAGATCGTAGTTTGTCTACAATACACGCAACTGACGATCCTAAAGGCACGAGGTTCGCGAGGAACCCCAAGGAAAAAGACAAGGATACATGTGGAAAATGTTGTTTCCTATGTGACGGGCCTCACTTAATGCGGAAGTGCCCCGTGAAAGAAACCCTTCTCAAAATGATGGAACGGACAACCATCACCAAGAACTCCAACTTTGGAGACTCGGGTACAAAAAGAGTTGGAAAGGACAAAGTTCGAATCAATGAGATTCAAGACAAGGAATGCCATATCCAACCGGCAAACATCCCAGATTCGGCACAAGAACAATTCACTGATGAAACACCAAAGCCAGAGAAGCCCATAGACGTAAGTGACGTACTACCATTCAATTCTCTATGGACGACTCAAGGACAAATTCAAAACGTGGAGGCCAAAATATCAATAGATCCAAGGTCGTTATACAACGTCCTTACCATTAAAAGGGCCGCCCAAGATTGTATTCGCTATTCCTATGTCAAGACTACTGTCAAACCAGAAGGCGATTCCGAGCATCTAGAATGCCGTATGGCCTACAATGTACCTATTCAACTTGGAGATTGGCAAGGAGTGGCTGATTTTATGATCGCTAATGTTGAAAGCGACGAAGTGTTACTTGGTGTCGATTTACTGCGAACAATGGGATCTTGGAGATGGACCCCCGATCTACTCATTCTCAATGCCGAACAACAAGCATTTGACATCAACGTGAAAGTAGAGGAGGTCCAACAAGGCTCTCTTGCCGACTTATCCGGACAAGAAACTCGACCAATGGAGGTTATTTTGGGCACATCTCAAGGGGAGATGGCCGAGGAATTTCAAGAAAAGATTACGGAAATTCCCGAAGAAGAGAAATCTAAAGAAATGAAAGATCTCCGAACGGGAGGGAAGCCCAAGGAGACAAAGAAACCCGACAAAGAAAAAGGTAAACCCAAAATAAAGAAGCGACCAAATAATGGCAACTGTTTCGAATGTGGAGGCAATAACTTTTTAAATGCCTGCCCGAATGCCAACAAGAACAACGAACGGATCACGATGCCGAGCACAAGTCAAGTGAAAGTACAAGTGCGTATCAACGGTCCAAGTTCAAGCACCAACATAAGAATCGAGGCGAAAGAAGAAGACTTCCCTTGGAAACCCGACAAGAAGATCGTGAACAAAAACCAAGGGATAACCTCAAGCAAACCCTAACATTAAATAAATGGCATGACCACAAGAAGTCCAAAGGAATACTATTTACGGACATGGTCATGCCATAATAAAGGTTGACGAGGACGTCAACCATTCCAAGTGGGGGAGAATGTCACGGTTCGCTCATTTCGAGCTCCCGTGATGCCTTAAGGATGCTTATGGTAGCTCATACAAAGCATACTCGCATATACAAAGCCTACACTAACTCCGGGCAGCTCAACAACAGTTTACTTCAGCTCACGACTAGCTCACTCAAGTTCACTCAGCTCACTTTTAGAAGAGGCAGCTCATTTCAAGTTGAGGTTAGCTGGACAAGCAACTACGGAGTCCACAAGTCCAACCATGCCGAGTAGATGCGAATACGCCAAGGGATGTGTCCTAGGGCCTTGAACCAAGTCCCTTGTCCACATACATCCCCCTACCTTATCCTTATCCTAATCCATCCTTATCCATTCCCTCTCTCACACACAAATACACCCCCCCTTATCATCCTTATCCATTATGTCTCTCACACACCAAATACACCCCCCTTACCCAATCCTTTTGGCGCCAATATGAAGAGGAACGAAGTCACACCCCTTCACCCTCTCCCTTGCCGCCAACCATGAAGAGGAGTGAAGGTCGCACCCCTTCACTCCCTCCTTTTGCCGCCAACCCTCAAGGGGAGTGAAGGTCGCACCCCTTCACTCCCTCCTTTGCACTTGGACGCCCATTTGAAGAGGAATAAGAGGATCCTTATCCCCTTATTCACACCATTTACCAAGAGGAGCGAGCATCGCACCCCTTCACTCCAACCACCCCTTTTGGGCATCTATAAATAGGGCATTAGGCCTCACTTTTCATTCATTCAATTTGCATTCAATCTACAACTTTGTAATCATTTAGCAATCATATTGTAATCTTTATTTCCGCATTCAAGTATTGTACAAACTCTCATTATTATTAATAATATTCAATCTTTCCGCTGCAACTCTTGTACTTTGCAATTCTCTCTCAAATATTCTCAAGTGATATCATTTCAAAGGCCTGACTCGCACCAAGCCGAGTGTCTTGGCACGAGTGGTGCATGTATTCCTCTTCCATAAGAATAAGTACGTGACATTGGGATAAAGGAGTGCATAATGAGAAAGATTGAGAGGTTTTATTTTATTATTTTTTTCTTTCAGCTTGTATGATTACCATATAACTGAAAGACACGACTAAAACTCACAAATACTATCATACAACCAGTTGTGTATTAGCATTATACAACTGGCTCAAGCCAACTCAATATTTTAAAAAAAAAAGAAAAAAAACTAAACCTACCCAAATCTAACGTTAAACCTCTCACACTTCTCTTAAAAAAAACATTCATTGCTCTCATATTTATTCTATAATGAAAAAATATAAGAAATTGATAATACCATCAAGAAAGAAAAAATGCTCATAACATTATTTTGAGGTAAATTTCGACATCAATTTGTATATTGGCATGTATTTTCTGGGCATTTATATTTTGAGATTTCGAGTTTTGTATGATTCATTTTGTGCTTTCGAGTAAATTTCTTGAGCTATAATTTTTTTAACCTTGTATTTTTTTAGTTTACAAGTAAAGGTTTCGAGTTTTTTAAGATATATTCTGAGCTTGCGAGTAACTTTTCCGAGCTATGTAGAAAACTTTACGAGCTCTCTACGAAACTTTACGAGCTCAGTAAGAAATTAACTATTCCGAGCTATGTAAGAAACTTTACGAGCTCTCTAAGAAACTTTACGAGCTCTCTAAGAAATTTCATATGTATCTAATTTCAGTTTTGTGAGTTATTAATAAATCTAAGTTTAACAAACTTGACTTCGTGGATTGACTATGAATTGTGATTTTTGGAATCCGTTTTACGAAAAAAAATCCTAACTTACGTAATAGTTTCGGCGTTTCAGAAAACGTAAAGATTCCGAGCTTTTATCATATATTCCGAGCTAGAGAGTAAATTTTTCGAGCTTTATAAGAAATCTACCGCATAAAGTTCTAGAGCCTCGTAAATTTGATGTATCTTCCGCCTTAAAAGCTTTGTTCAGCACAGGTTGTAATTATTGATTAAATCGTTGAATTTTTTTTAGAGAGAGAGAATTAAATTAAAATAGTTAAAAAAATTATTGAGGAAGAAGATGATTGAGTAATTGGAGAAGCAGTTAGAAAAATAAGGAGAGGAGTTAGAGAGAGAGAGGAAGAGAGTTACGTTGATTTTGTTTTGTAGGTTAAAACAATTATAAGGGGAAAAAAACTAAAGTATCCTTGGTTGTATAATAGCTTCTGAACAATAAAACACTTATGAACAATATACGATACAAAATACATGTCATGCACATCTTATTGATTACTTGTAAATGTGAATTATTTAAGCTGAATTGTGTTAGTATCTTACAATAATTGCTGATGTTGAATTACTCGAATAATCCAAAAAAAATAAAAGTAAATATCATATGAAAAAATAACATTTAAAATATAAAATTATCAATGATAACGATTAAGCATAAATGAAAAAACTATAATATCACATCATAGCTAAAATTAAACCCCAGAATAAAATTGATAGCATATTAATCTCAAAATTATAATCGCATAGCAATCTCTACATACAGATGCAAGAATGAAAAAGCTCAAGAACTAAAAAAACACAGCTTGAATTGACACAGGTAATTCTTTGGAAGCATATATATACTAATGGTTTTTCTAACGCGTGCCCTAAGGGCACACGTTAATAGTTGATTAGGCATAGGTTAAGCATTATCATTAGTTAAAGATTCCCTCATTTACCTTAATTATCTTTTATTTTTCTCTCTCCCAAATATTCTCTTATCTCCCTAATATTTTCCTTCCTTTCTCCCAAATATTGCTTCTCCCACGTTGGTTGTTGTTATATGCCATTAAGTTTGACTTTTTTTTTAAAAAAAAAAAAAATTCTACCTAGTACATAATTGTTCTTAATCAACTACAAATACAATTAATTAGAATATATTGACAGTAGAAAAACAGTAATGGAATATATTAAACTTAATAGATGAAAGTCATAATCACTTATACAAATTTTAAAAAATCTCAAATAAAATTGCAAGATACAAAAAATAAAATCTCAAAAGATATAATAAAGTCTCTAAATTTATTCTAGTCCTTTAAACAAAAAATTGGATTTAAGCCTTCTCTTGTTTGGGAGTCTTTTTTCCTCTTCTTAGCATCAACCAGGACAGTATTTACATGAATGTTTTCCTTTTCTGGACATGTTGTAATTTTATGTCCGGGCGTTTTACAAAAAGAACAATTTCTACTTTGCTTTTGTGCAGCTTCTTTTGCACCTATTTCGCGCCTGAATTTCGGACGACCTTTAGTTTTCGAAACTGGAGGATTATGAATGTGATTATCCTCACCCAAATCAATGATTTTAGAACCCAATACTTCACTATCTGAAATTGTTTGATTGAGTGGCGGACGATTACCCTGGTATGGAACTCATCACGACACCATCGTAAGGGTAAATATCTCACTGGTATGTCGAAACGGTCTTTATGTATGAACACAGATAATATATGTCGGCAAAGAATACTCCAAAACTCAAAAAGCTTACAGCTACAACTAATATTGTCGCAATTCCAAACGACATTATGCTTCTGTGTACGTAGCTCCTTATAATGTCGAACAATGAAAACATGAGTGTGATCCAAACATACCGTATATTGAGTAGCCCTTTCAAACTCTTCTTGAAACTTTTTGAAAGAAAATGATGTAAAAACTTTATACACTTTCTCTTCCAACGGAGATGAAGTACGAAAAGAAGATCCTCTATATGTATCCAACATGGTATGGTGTAGTTGAGTTTTCCCAATATCCTCAACTACTAGATCAATCTGTAGGTGTGCCAATTGATAAGAAATGAATTAGAAATGTATCAACATGGATAAAAAGAAAATACTCTTAAAAGTGTAGAATAATAACAGACTTCAAATATTTACCTGACTAATAAGCTGAGTCAAACACAATCGTGAAGATGTAAATCGTTTCACAAAACTGTTGACGCTCTCACATCTTACCGTAGTGGTCATACCACCCAAAAAAATAATCACGAAGGTAAGCCGACAACCAATTTCGCCTAATCTCATATAAACCACGTATATGCTTATTTTCTTGTAAATTAAACTTTGATACCATAAGAGGCCATTCTTGTTCAAAATCATCAATATTGTCCAACTTATAAAGCCTATAAAAATCAGAACACCAATGCGAATATTGATTTCTAAGAAGAGCCGTAAACCAAGAAGAAAATTTAGATGTAATATGCCATATGCAATAAGCGTGTTTTGTAAATGGCATTTCTATGGAGATTGCTTCTGACATCCATGGATCCTGGTAAGTAGTTATTGTCATTGGCGGCTTCTTCATCAGTGTAACAAAAGTCTAACAACAAGCAAAAAATACGTAAGAAGTATATACAACAATATAACTTTACAACATAAAAAACAAGTGGATATCTATAGAATATGTGTACCTTTATCAACCAACAAAAAGTAGCTCTACTTTCTTTTCGGAGAAGAGCACAACCAAATAATATATTTCTCCCATGATTATCAATGTCAATAAAAATGCCAAAAATCATGTCATATAAATTCACCCTATAAATTGTATCAAACCCAGTAGAGTCTCCGTACTCTTAATAAATCAAAGCAGTGAGTAGGTGACCAAAATATATTCTCCAGCCTATTCTCATTGTCAATAGTAAAATCAAATTGAAAGTTAGGGTTCTCAGTTTTGGCGCTCTTACAAATTTCAAGAAGATCCATAGCGTCATTGGCTAAATTCTCTTATCGCTTTCTACTAAAAAAATTATGAACATCTTTCTTAAAAAATGGTAAATCGCCATACTTCACATTTTTCTGGAGCTCCATCACTCGTATTATTTGTCTGACTGAAAGACCAGTATTTTTATACAACATATGTTGTTGCTCATCTTCTTTAGATATGGAGCGATAAGAAAGAAGAAATCGCACTTGAGTAGCTGACAAAAGTTGATGGTTATGATGTGAATTAAATTGGGTAACATGCCACTCTTCGAGAAAAATGTCACAAGATTTTTTAAGAGTTATACACATAACAGCGTTACAACCACACCTCGTTGATGGTCTGTTTCGCCGCTCCCTAGACGACTCTACCATTTTCACTCTTGGAAATCCTTCTCGATGAAAAAAAAATCTCGCCTAACCATTTTTCCATTCTTAGTTTCAAACCGACCTCTACGAATTGAAAACCCATTATCTCTAGCAAAATTCTCGTAAAACAAATAAGCCTCCTCTTCACTTAGAAAACATTGACCAACAAAGGGTTCAAAAGAGTTTCTATCAATATTTTCCTCATTTTCATTTAGTTTTAATAGATTATGAAATATTCTATTAAGTTTAACGACTTCATTATTTCCGAACTGGCGCATTTCATCTTCTGATTCATTGTTCAAGTAAAAAAAAACGAATTACATTTGACCTGCAAACACAAGTTTTTATTGTATAATTAAAGTATCAATCATTTGCTAAATAACTGAACAATCGTAAGACACGACGTCACACCAACACCCAACATGACATCCTATATACTTGAAATAAATTAGCAACATGACAACCAATACATGTTTGGCATGCAAATTATATATTATGACACCTCCTCCCTATAAATCAAAGCGAGTCTTATCGTATCGAAGTCGACATATACAGGCTATCTTGACAAGCAAGGAGCATTTCTTCCCTAAAACACTACTGAATTTATACAAATTTTTATTTTCCCTGTATGGGAACACCCTCCAAAGGCAACGACTGATCTAGTTTTCAAGATTTGTAAACCGAAGTCTTTGATATTAGACACTGGTTTCTATGAATTTGCAACCATCTTTTAGAGGTGTGCAAGAACTCGACTAAGAAAGATACAACAATTTATACTGGACACAATACGTAAAGAAAAACCACATACCTTGCGGAAGGAGAGTCTGTTGCATCGGAATTGATTAGATTGCTCATTGAGTCAATGTTGATTTGGGGTAGATGAAAAATTGATTTATGGAGCATAAAATTGGGAGAAAGGAAAGAAAATATTTGGGAGATAAGAGAATATTTGGGAGAGAGAAAAATAAAAGATAATTAAGGGAAATAAGGGAATCTTAACTAATGATAATGCTTAACCTATGCCTAATCAACTATTAACGTGTGCCCTTAGGGCACGCGTTAGAAAAACCGATATTCTAATATACACAAATAGTAGTAGGTCTTATGTGGTAGAATTGTGCGGTAGAGTTTGAAGTTTTCCACCCCACAAACAAACTTTTTCTTAATGCAAATAAGATGTATTTTTTTTTTTTTTTTTTTTTGACAGCAATACATAGCATAGCTTACAATAGAGCTTTTTGGGCAAGATTATGAGCTATCATATTCACTCCCCTAGGACAATAACTAAGAGAACAACAGTGGAAACGAGACGCAATAGACTTAAGATCCTTGATAATGCAGCTAATAGACGCAATCGCCTTCTCCGCTTCG
Source organism: Silene latifolia (assembly GCF_048544455.1). Lineage (NCBI taxonomy): Eukaryota > Viridiplantae > Streptophyta > Magnoliopsida > Caryophyllales > Caryophyllaceae > Silene > Silene latifolia. The sequence goes on from NC_133538.1 coordinate 98,432,232, forward strand.
GTAACCTGCATAACTAAAACAAGACAATCTGTAACAAGTCTAATATGGAGATAGCCTTCGTCCAAGGCCCAATTTAGCGCCATGATAGCAGCATGTCCTTCGGCATATAGGGCAGAAGAAGCAAACGTGCGAGTATGAGCAGAAGTCCTTATGGTTCCATTATCATCCAACAAGCACCACCCCATACCAGAACTTCTATCCTCTCTCCAAGCAGTATCACACTTGACCGTGCAAACATTCCCACAATCAGGCCCACCAACAATCCAAAATGGAAAGGAATTTCTAATCCTCTTAACTAAAACAAAATCAGGAGAGGTGTCCACGAAAGGCGCTTGGATAAGGCAAGCGCTCTTGCTACACACAACCTCATTCATACACTGAATGTCACCCAGAATAGCAGTGAGAGCACTCATAGGCCAAGGGCGGCGGTTATGGAAGATTATCCCATTCCTGCAACACCAAATTCTCCAGAGGGTAGCAAGAAAAGGGAAGAGGAGGGAGTTAGGATCAGGCCCTTTTAAAAAGTAACCCAGTTTATGACCCAAATCCTAACATCAATATCCACCCCTTCCGTGAGTCTGAGTCCTAAAGGACAGCCAAACCAGAGAGCCTTTGCAAAACTACAATCTCTGAAGAGGTGAGAGAGAGATTCCACACAGGGGGAAGAGCCTTCACAAAGAGAGCAGGTAGAGCGCCAATGCATATTTCGTTTAAGAAATTCAGAGCCAACGGGAAGGGCGTTAGCCATAAATTTCCATAAAAACACCCTTAGTTTGATGGAAATAGGCAATTTCCATAGCTTTGATTTGCAGAAGGCAACAATAGTTGTAGACATTCTAGAGCGATCAACAGCCGAGTTAGAACCAATAGATAAGCCCTTAGCAGCAGCATAATATCTGGACTTGACAGTGAAATCGCCATGTCTGGACAATTTCCAGTAGAATGAGTCATCTGAAGGTTGAGTAGGGATATAAGTTGCGAAGATTTTTTTTTTTAACTCCCTCTCCTGGATCGAAACCAAAAGAGGAGAAATCCCATCTCCTATGATTATCATGCAGATCTCCAACCAGGAACGTAGCATTAGTAGGAGCATCAATAAAATCCTCACAGAGATCACGAAGACTATATCCCTCAACATCTATCCGTCCAGGCATTAAGACGAGAGGATGAGCCAATCGTCCAAGCAATATTGTTAAAATAAGATCAGAGCCCCAGAATAGGCTTTTTAGAGCTCATGACGACGCTTGGGGAGTCTTCCATCGGTTCTGGAAAAAAGGATCATTTTGCACACCAAGCTTGGGACCAATAACTTTGCTAATAAGGCTTTCTGGAACACTTAAAATTCTCCAAGCAGACTTGGCAAGAAGGGCTTGATTAAAACAGCCAATATTGCGAAGACCAAGACCCCCTTCTCCCACCGGCCTACTAAGGAAGTCTTTACTATACCAATGAATAGACTTATTGATTCTAGTTCTACTCCACCAAAAATGCACCATCAGAGACTGAAGCTTTGACGTTACACTTACCGGTATGCGAAATACCGATAGAGAGAAAAGAGATAGTGAAGAAAGAACATAATGAATAAGGGTCAATTTACCAGCCGAAGAGAGAAGAATGTTATTCCAGGAGGATAGCCTGCGCTTGGTTTTGTCAACAAAAAAATTAAATAGGTCCCTTTTTGAAGACCCAATACTCGTTGGTAGGCCAAGATAATTGCCAAGATCATGCTTAGGTGCAAATTTGTACTCAATCAAGCACTTCTTTACCGTCATAAGTGAGCAATTCGGGCTAAAGAGAATAGAGGACTTATCTGTATTAATGCATTGCCCAGAGGCAACACAATATTCATCAATAATGTTCATAAGAAAATCCAAGTCCCCAAAATCACCGCGAATAAAGAAGAGAGAATCATCCGCAAATAATAAATGGGATATATCCGGTCCGTTCTTGCATATTTTGATACCCTTAATGAAGGTGTCATCCTGAGCGTAGAGAATCATTTGAGAGAGAACTTCCGTGCAAAGCGCGAAGATATACGGAGATAAGGGATCACCTTGCATAATCCCACAGCGAGGTTCAGGTTTTTCCATAGGTGCACCATTAATCAGGATATCATAAGTAACAGATTCAATAGTACTCATAATAAGGTGAACCATAGAGCTCGGCAAGTTTAAGCTCGATAGTACCCCCCTAATGAAGTTCCATTTTAGTCTATCATAAGCTTTACTCATATCAGCCTTAACCGCCATCAAACCCTTCTTACCATATTTCCTATGGTTGATAACATGAAGGATTTCTTGGGCAATGACAATATTATCCGCAATACTTCTATTTGGGACGAAAGCACTTTGGAATGGACCAGCCAGATCATCCATAATTCCTTTCAATCTATTCGCAATACATTTTGTAACCACCTTCATAATAACGTTGCAGAGACTAATCGGCCGAAAATCTCCAACTCTCTCCGGACAATCGTTTTTAGGAATGAGAACAATAAAGGTTTTATTAAAATCTTTAATCACATTACCCGAGTTGAGAATATTGAGAGCACCATTAATCACATCCTTTTTAACAATAGCCCAATACCTCTGGTAAAAGGCTGCTGGTATACCATCGGGACCTGGTGATTTTAAAGGACCCAATTGGAAAACAGCTTGTCGAACATCATTTCTCGAATAGACACGGCCCAACTTGGCCCTCTCCTCGAAGCCTACTCTACGCTTGAGATTATCGAAAAGATAACCATAATTACACATGTAATTGTCAAAGCATTCAGGCTCAGCATCAGACTTAAAAATAGTGGAAAAGTGTTTAAGAAACAAGTCACCAATCTTCTTCATATCAAAAGTTCATTCATTAGATTCCTTCTTAATACCCAAGATAGTATTAGCACCAGACCGTCCTTTAACCCAATTGAAAAAGTATTTAGTGCACGTATCCCTCACAATTCCATTTCAGTTTTGCACGTTGTCGCCAATAAGTGCGAGCAGCAGTAGCGAATTCCATAAGCTTTTTGTGACATAAATCATAATTATCAATGACACCACCATTCTCAATATCAATGATATAGGACTCAAGTTCCTGATCAAATGCACTCCACTTTAATCCCCACTCATCTTTTTTGTTGCAAGCCCAAACTCTGAAGTCATTATTGGTGCGACGTAATTTGGACAAAAGAACCTGAGAATCATCACCCTTATCATTTTTTTCCCAACTTTCCTTAACAAGGCTATTACATTCAGCATAATCAAAACACCAAGCCTCAAGTCTGTAAACTTTCTTCTTGGTGTAGAGAACCATATTTGTATCAAGGATTATGGGCGCATGATCCGAAATTTGGATAGGTAAGTGCTTGATGAAAGTATTAGGGAATAAAGAAAGCAAATCATTGGAAGCAAAACCCTTATCTAGTCTTTCGTAAATCCGAGGTGGGCTCTCCCTATTATTACACCAAGTGAACCTAAGACCCTTAAAGGGGATATCCATCAGACAAAGTGTATTCTTCCAGTTGGAGAATAAGTCAGCTCCTCTAATCAAATTATCACCCCCTAACTTATCAGAAGAATACTCCACTTGGTTGAAGTCTCCAATAAGCAGGAAGGGTTTGTCAAGGGAATTGAGAAGATTAGTAAACGATTCCCACATAGCACCTCTTTTAGTATGATTAGGTTCACCATAAACACAACACAAGTACCACAAACTACCCTTACATTGGTTAACCGAAAAGATAATGAGATTAGAGCTGATAAAGACACATTCTAACTTACAACTGCTTTTCCAGCCAACCCAGCGACCCCCCCCCCCCCTTTAAACCCACAGCATCACAACCAACAGACTGAAGGAAACCCATGGGGCGCAAGTGTACGTCAACAGATTGTACATCACACTTAGTTTCAGAAAGGAAAATAAAATCTAAGTTATTTTTAAAAGACCTACAAATAGCTCTAAGTTTAGGAATTGAAGGGGCGAGCGGGTCCTTAAGGCCCCTACAAATTCCAAACCAACTCTTTCATGGATAACGAGAAGATTGAGACCACCGCATCCGGGCCAACCAACAACATAGCCATATCCCGACTTCACCCTACCCAAACACACCTCATACAGAAAAGGCCTCATCAACCATAAGGGAATCAACACATCCACCACCACCAACTATCCAACCCAACCAAAGCAACCAAGACAACACACACACACACATCAAAAACCACTATACCCAGCCACACCAAACACGAAAGAAAGGGCCAGGACACGACAACCACAACGAGGGGCCAACAGAGAACCCGACAATCAGCAACGAACACAAAGACCAAAGCTTCCCAACAACAACAAGCCACGAAGGCTCAAACCCCAACTGACTTAGAAATCACTTCGACACACACACCAAGGGCCAGAAAGATGACCCAAACAAGACACCAACCAAGACACCCGTTTTACCTAACGATACCTCCCAGGACCACCGCCCTACAATCAACTAGAGCCAGCAAAGGGACGACACAGAAAGATACAAGTGAGAGAGGAATTGGGACTGATAGGTGGGGAAATGGGGGGGATCACCATATCAGGCCCAGACCGGATGAGCTATACTCATCGACAAAGACGGACTACTACAGAAACAGTAGAATCAGACCAGGGGTGGAGGGAATGGGGGGAACACCCCTGGCATGATAATAAACACCGCGGCGACAGGCAAGGTACCGTAAAGCCGGAGCGTCAAGAGGTGAACCCCCCAGGCCGGTGAGGCGATAGTCCTCAACGCAAGCACCGAAGCCCACGAAAAACCAACCAAACAGTGAGCAGCGATAACACCCTAAGCCAGACGGAAGAAAACAACGAAAGAAAGCCGGTCAGGTGGAGCACAGACAGGCAGAATTGCGAACATGACGGACTCAGACGCCTCAAAACGGTCGGAACAGACAACCAAACCCAATCAAAGCAGAGAAGAGGGGCTGGGAAAACAAAGAAAACCTTAAAACACAGCGAGTCGGGACGTCACCGGAGGACGGCTAGGACGGCCATAATCCCAGAAACAACCAGACTGCAAAAGAACGGTGGGTGGATTGGTAGCGCGACTAAAACCCGATTGATTTTTGGAGGAAAACAAAATGTGAGATATGTCGAATCGCCGGAGATAGGACATGAGAGCGACCCATCTCCGGCGATTGGGTAGGGTGAGAAGAAAGGGGGCTAGTGTGGAAGACGGAGACGGTGGAGCAGGGAGGTCAGGGATTGGTGGTTTCCGATTTGCGATTGGGGATTTTTAATCCTTGCTGCTTTCTCTCTCCTCGTGTTAAGTTCTTTTTTAAAAAAAAATATAAGTCGAAGTTCAAAATAAGATGTATTAATGTTAGTATTCTAGTAGAGTTGTACGTCAAACAAATTTTATCTCCGTGGTGAATGTAAACTTTTAACACACTATTATATGCTATTTAATTGAATTGAATTAAATAACTTTTTTATTTTTCATTTAGAGTGTGTTTGGATAGCAAAAGTGGAGAGAAAGGGAGGGGGAAGGGGAAGGGAGAGAAAGGAAGGGGGAATGGAGTGTGGTTGTTTGGATACAATTTCCCTCAATATCTTGCCTATTATGGAGAGATTTTGATTAGGCTTGGAGAAGGGAAATTGGATCCCTTCAAATCTCTCCCCCTCCATTTCCCTCCACCCTCATTTGCTATCCAAATAAGGGATTTTAAATCCCCTACTCTCCCTCCCTTTCTTTTCCCTCCAAATACCTCAATCCAAACACACCCTTAGTGTGTGTTTGGCCTAGTTTGTAAAAGTGTTTTTAGACTCAAAAACGTCCAAAAACACTTTTTGACCAAACACATAGTTTTCTAAAAGTTAAACAAAATTTCTTAAAAGCTAAAAATCCATATTTTTGCCCATAGAAATAGAAGCAACTATTTGTTGTTTCTGCTTTTGAAAAACACTTATAAAAAATTAAGTTTGAAAAACAAACACACATTTATGAGAATTAAGGCCAAACATGCTCTTAAATATATAGTAGTTTATAAAAGTTGGAACTCTCTATAATCGCATAGTAGTTAGTTGGACTCCCTATAATCGCTCGAAAAAAGCTTCCTTTAATAATATAGATAGATATTAATATTGATTTTGTGATTTATGTATATATATATTTTTTAATATTTTATTCTAAAATAAAAAAGCAACCGTATCAGATAACGTATATCCGGTTTCATATTTTGCCGATCCTTATCCGATACGGTTTTTAAAGAACCCTATTGGATATCCGGAAATTCGTATCGGATATCCGGAAATCCGTACGAGCGAAACAACAAATATTTAACTAACACGGTATTAATGTACAACAGAAACATGCAACAGAATTTCTCAAGAGCAGATTAATGTCCGTGAGTTTGAAATGAAGTAACCGGCACCTAGCAAGAGACATGTCCGTTACCATGCTAAGTGAATCCTGTATGAGACGCTCAACAATTCTGATCAGCACAAATCTTAAGCATTCCTCGATTCATAGTACGGTTAATGTGTTGATCTACATAGAAGACGCTCTCATACAGTACCAGGCTGATTACCTCCAAGTCGAACCACCTAATCTGATAACTTCTTCGGAGCCGCTGTCCTTGAACCCTCTTCCTGTACTGGCATCACCTTTTTGTTCACTTAGATCACCATACAAATCTTTGAGCTTAGCCAGATTGCTAGACACACTAGCCTTTTCTTTTTCTTTGCCTGCATCTCTCTGAGAGCTGGAATGAACATCAAAGCGTTCACTAGGAGTTTGGCGGCTACGACTTCTACTCCTACTCATTCTGCTCCTGCTTCTTCGAGAGCGGTAATCGCTATGTCTGCCATTGCCCCGATCCCTTCTACTCCCCTCCCTCTCTGAGTACCGAGGTCTGTCATAATCCCTCCTCCGATCTCTATCTCTATCTCTATCATAATCCCGGTAACGATCCCGAGCCCGATCTCCATCACAGTCACGAATATCTCGGTCACTATATCCATTCCAATCTCGGCCCCGATCCCGGTCACGGTATCGATCCCTATCCATGTAATCCCTGTCAGACAAATCACGGCTCTGACTACGATGCCTACTAGGGGATCTTCGTGAATCATCTCTACCACCATCATCATACGAAGAAGGGGGCAGGGCACGGCGAACAGGAGAAGAATCCCTAGTTGATGCCCTATGGGGAGCACGTTGTCCGAAAGAAACAGAAAGAGCAGCCTTGACAGAAGGAGGACGGCGTGCAGTGTCTTCAGATCCAAATCTACTGTTGTCTCCTATAGAGCCTGAAGGCTTTGTGGGCAGGTTCATTTTTTCAAGATTTGACGTAATCTGACGGAGAACAGGTACAGGGACACGAGGAAAGAGAGTATCAAAATAGTACTGCATTATGAGGGAGAGCAATTAGTCAGAGTATATCTCAGACGCACCCCCAAAAAATTGACAAAAACTCGAAATTTTCGACTACCAAGCTACAGAACAACATTCAACAAACTAGTGATTTTGATGTAACATTGCCTTGTCCATCTTTTATGTACTCGAAATCTGTTTCCTAACTGCCTAAAGGCAATGATCTAAAGTTGACTGTCGTATTTCCTTTTCCCCCTATGTTTCGAAGAAGGGCACGTCTACATTGATCGTGAAATCAAAACGAACTGAACTGCCAGTTATGACCTTCTATTCATTAATTCTCGGGCAAAGTAAAACCAGGCACCATAGGCAAAGTAAGACCAGCACACACCCAGCAAGTTTGACAAGCAAACAAAGTACATATAGGAAAACTAACCTGTCCAAGAAGAAGATCTCGCACATACACACCCATAGTCGTCATCTTTCCATTAGATCCAGGAGAAAATTCCTGAGGAAGAATTTACCAGGAATTAGAGGAACTACTAACCATAGGCTGTAATAGAAGAAACGGGGGAGAAAAAAACAAGTATTATGCCTTAATACGATTAAAATAATTTAACTAGCTAAAATAACAAGGTTAAGCATTCGCCAGTGAGGGTAACAAACATGAAATCATATAGAAAACCTTATCATTTTTGCGAAGAACGCACTGAAGCACTTCATTGTTGACAAAAGCTGCACTTCCGGACCTTTTGAGACAAAATAAGTAGTAAGCAAAAGCACGGGTTCCACCTTTGAGAAAAACACTACCAACCTGAAATAAGTTAGCAGTAACCACCTCTTTTTCCCATTTTTTACTTTCTATGAATCGTGACAAATGAGATCAGTACAGGTCAGGCATAGGTGTCAGGTCAAAATATAGGAAATGACAATTCAAGTACTGAATCAATTTCAAGGTTGGAATGAAAATCAAAAATACATTTTCATGCCTTTATTCTTTATCATTACTTGATAAAATATTGATCTTACTAATTGACATGTATTATTAATGTTTTGTTTATACTTGTGAGTTTATGACTTGCTAGTTTAAATTTTGAACAAGTACCATGACATAATTGTTGTTTTTAATTTATATCCTCTAAATACACATTTTGCCGAATTGTATATAGTTTTTGGGTAAAGACAAGTCAGTCGAGTTCAACCGTGACCCTAATCCAGAATTTGTGGGATGTTTAGTTCTTAGGGGCCACGGTTCATGATTACCGGGTTCATGACCCTAGAAATTGTATCGGCCCAGGTTGGACAGGTCTAGACGTATATCACAGTGCACAATCCATGGGTAGTGTTCAACAACCAAGCTACTTTGGTGAAGGAAATTCTCATGTACAAAAGTAAAACCTACTCATCAAAATAAAATACAAACCCATCAAATCATATAGCGTCTTTTGCTGCAGGCCATCAACAGCCACTAAACCAGGAAGTTCAAAACGGTGTGAACTTGTGCTACAGATGTAGTTTGTGAGTAATTGTTTGGTTCATTCAGAAATTAAAGGCTGTTCGCAAATCTGATATCAGGCATTCTATGATGCAACTCCCTCTCTACTAATTGCGGAAAAAAAAAAAAAAAAAAAAAAAAAAAATCATTCATTTTCTCGAAAATTTCTCTTACAAGATCCTCCAAATCCCATAGACAAATAATATAAGATTTTACCAGTCCCCAGATTGCGGTTTCAGCCTTGCCAATTCACCTAGATGACACCTACAAACCTACTACCTCGACCGCCAACAATCCATAGCACCAAATCGCCACAGCGACCAAGCTAACCACCACAACCTTTGAAAAGCGATTTAACGACGAATAAAGAACTAAATTCCTATGCGAAAACTTGCACTTAAGGGGAGATGGGGGGGTGAAAATATTTTATATTCTGTAGGAAATAAGTAGTCAAAATATTGTAGGAAATAAATTCAAATATTTGTCTTTACGGTATCTAAACAGCTTTCCTGCTTTCACTTTCGGAAATTCACATGGAAAATCACTATATCAGCAATGAGATCACATCAGAACTATTGTTAGCATTACATTTCTGCACCATCTCTAAACATGTTGTTCTTTATTTTAAGGATATCTAAAAACTCGTGATCAGCAGAATTTAAAGCCTCAAAAAGAAGCTGTTATCTAGGTGGTGTCAGATTTATGTAATCCAGAAACATAGAAGTAAATTCTTCACTCGATATGCTAATAGTTGAACATTTTAAGCATCTCTGCATAAATTTATGCTTCCTCCACCAGATCAGAATTATCGTGCACCTGAGTCCCAAGTCCGAGATCTAGAGTCCCCATTAACATTTGTCCCGTTCAAACAGTAAAAACTTCACCAATATGTCTTCAACCAGTGATTTGTTTTCACCACTATACTATTGTCCCAGTGGTTACTCCGTGAATACCTCTCACTAATTACACTTTAAAATATTTTCTGAAAAGAAGTGTCCGTTATCATGCCAAAATTCTTAAATATAATATTTAAAGTGCAAACAATAAGCTTTCCTAATAAACCACAATTGTATCAATTGGCGCAATTTCATACCGGGCAACTTGCATGCTCTTCTTCAAGGACAATTGTATCCTACTATAGCCGATAACATCCTCCTTAAACATCCACATATAACCCCTAATTCACGGGTATAACTGAAATTTCAAGTTACCTTCCTAACTGGGTATTAAAAATATTGTGGCTGCCAGCAGAGAGAGAAATCCCTAGATGTAAATCCACAGTATCCTCTTTAACTAGTTTTCCTTATAACTTGCCTATATACTGCATACTTCAGCCGGATACAGAAGTAATAGAATACAAACAACAAAGGTGATATGCTTTCAATGAACTCCAACCAGAAAAATAAGCACAAACTATGAGAAAAAGTTAGTACATTCCATAATTCTACAACAACAACAACATTACCCCAGTGCCTCAATGTCTCCCGCAAATTGCGGGGTAAAGAGGGGTCGGATGTACGCAGCCTTACCCTTGTGTTAGACTGTTAGCAACACAAAGAGGCTGTTTCCGAATGACCCAAGATGAAAATTGCGTCGAGAACTGCATTGAAGGACCGCTACTTCGCAAAAGAACGAAGAGCAGCCACTTTAGTGAGCCTTTTTTATTTATTCCATTATAATCCATAACCAAAGAGTAATGAGTCTTTGGCTCCATTGGAAATATACATTCCATAATTCTACCACGAGTGAAAATCAATACGATGAACTTGTTTAACCATAAATATCTTAAATTTCTTTTGAATGGTGCAATAAGAATAGATTAAGTAAGGAGTTATAAATCTGAAATACCAAAGAGTTGAGAACTTTCCCTACCCGGAATTGATTCTGACTACTACAAAAGATTAGAGATCTAGTTGATGCAAAATTTAAGCAAGAGGCCCCAATCAATTACAACTAGTTGCACAATCAGGTATGGATTTTAATGGGACAGGCATCAGTATTTTTTACCACCCAAAAGCATTTAAACATATATTGGTCTGCATAAACAAATATTGACCACAAAAGGCAAATGAGATTTTGTAATAAATGAAGTTATATGATGGGCATCTCCTTATTAGAAGCACATTTTCTAAGATTTAACACAGTTTACTTTAGTCGATTTTTTAAACATGGCAACTGCAATTTGACGCCAACCACTGCCCATCTAAACTAAGAATTGCATTACAATTTGACAGATTTAGAAATAAGGTCAAACTTACTAGAGCAATTCCACAAGTCTGATCTAGTAATTAATAATATAGTTCACGAAACCAACCATTCTATAAAGACAATTAAGCAACATAAAAAAACAACATAGTATTACATGCCTCACCTGCTGCAGTTATATACATAACGGCCTCCAAGAGTATGGCAGTTCACAACATATGTAGATTAATTCATAGGGTAGAAGGTAAAGGGTCAAAACTAAAACAATAAAGAGATTAATATGTCAGAAGGCTGCATGTACAGTACCTCATCATCGTTAACATATGGTTCAAACCACTTCCACAGAGTTTTTGCATCTCCAGCATATCTCAGGTAGAGGAAACCAATCTGCAAAAACAGACTTAATCATTGATCAAAACATATGATACAACAAAGGACATAGCATAAGGATGAAATACATCCAAAAATTGGCGATGCTGGATGCCCATTGAATTTCCATAAAGTAGGAGAAGTATTAGAGGGAGAAGACATTACGCTTATCAGCATTTAGCTTTTAAGTGAAGACATATGAACGCAATGTTAGGTACAAGCTATGTTACTCAGACACGGATACGAAGTATCGTATCCGATACGTATAGCAGTATCCGACACGTGATTTTGAATTTTAACTGACACGGCCCACGGGTATACGGTCAAAGAAGTGTCTTGGCTATTTTTTAGACATGGATACGACACGTCTTATTTATTTTATATATATATATATATATATATGTGTATATATATGTATATATATGTATATATGTGTATATATGTGTATATATGTATATATATATGTGTATATATGTATATATATATATATATATATATATATATATATATATATATATATATGATATTAGGATCATGTAAGTCCTCCTCTTATATGTGAGTCCATAAGTCTCATTGTGAGCCTTTGGATGAGGGAGGTAAAGGGCTGAGATTAAAAGCAAAAATAAGGGGATTAATGCCTAACTAAACACTCTCCCTATGTACTTTACTAATCAACATTAATTAAATATACTAATCCACTATATAAGATTTTTTCTCACAATAACTTCTCACTCATCCCTCACAATTTCATCCATTCATCTCTCTAAAATCCCAATTAAATCAAATACCCAACAAAAATCACAATCCAAAAAAACCAAGAAAATCACCCCAAATAATTCACCCTCTCCCACTCACCACCACCCACCCCAACCCGTCACCCACCAGCCCACCACCCCGCCACCCATCAGCCGCACCCGCACACCTACCACACGGCCACCTCTCCTCCCCACCCGACACCACCACCACACCACCCACCACAACCGTCACCAACCCTCCCACCACCACGCCTCCACTTCCACTCTTCCAGATCTGACCACCTACCCCCACTGCCGCCTCCCTCCACTGTCGCCTCCTCTCCTGCCTAAACACCGTCCACCACCACCAAAGACCCACGACCCCAGCCGCGCCAACAACATCACCAGCAGCCGCCTAACAATGCTCCTCCTTCACGCCGCACCACCACAACCCTCACGCCGCCGCATGCTCCTCCTTCCCGTTCCCCTTCCCCTTCCCCGTATTCCAGATCTGGTTTTTTTTTTTTTTTTTTTTATTCTTCTTCTCCTTTTCCATTTTTGTACTTTTTTTTTAAAAAAAATAAAATAAAGTTGTGTGTTACTTATTCCAGATCTGGTTAGTTGGACTTTTGATTTGAATATTTGATCTGTTTAACAAAAAAGTAGATCTCCATAATTTGTTGATTTTTTGTGTGTCAAATCTCTTGTTATATATTCGTCTTGTTTGTTAGTGTTTTTCTTTCTATTTTCTGTTTGTGTTAGCTTCATTTTCTCACTATGGTGTGTGTGACTATTGAGTTCTTCAATAATAGATCTACAATAATAAGCACCACTACCACTTTCCATTCTATTTTTTTTTACTTCCTTTTTAGATCTGAAAATAATGATATTTGTAATTTTTTTTTTTTTACGAGATCCTTTTAATTATATCTTAGATCTTAGAAATTAATCTCGTATAATTTGTTAATTTAAATCTTCTAGTAAAGTTAAAATTACAATTTTCTCTATTAGAATTACTGTTTTCTCTATTAAAGTTAAAATTACAATTTTCTTAAAATTACACTTTGTACCTTTTGAATTACAATTTGCAATGTGAACGACACTAATTGTACTAGAATTACACTTTTTCTGTACAATTTTTCTAAAAAATTACTTTTTTTCGTGTTAAAATTACACATTTTCCGTTTAGAATTACACTTCTTCTGCTAAAATTACACTTTTTATCCTTAGAATTACACTTTTTTCTCCTAGAATTACACTTTTATTTGCTAGAATTACACTTTTTTCTGCTAAAATTACTTTTTTCTGCTAGAAATACACATATATCCATTGGAATTACACTTATTTCTCTCAATGGACTTGGTTATATTCTCATTGGACTAATGTTACACTCTCAATGGACTGAAATTACATTCTCAGTGGACTGAAATTAAACTTTCTTACACTAAAATTACACTTTCCTAGACTAAAATAACACTTTCCTGTACTAAAATAACACTTTTTGTCGTTAAAATAACACTCGTAAAATGCTAAAATTACGATAAGTTCTGAAAAAATTACAAAAATTTAAAATATTATTCGTCAAAATGACTAAAAAAGACTGAAGTTAAACTCATAAAACGCAAAATTCTCGTAAACATTCCTTAAAATTACAAATTTCAAAATAATATCCGTCAAAACCGCTTCGTAGATTAAAGTTACACTTTTTGCTGTTAGAATTATACTCGTAAAATCCTAAAATATCGAAAACTTGTTACAAAAAAAAGCGAAAAAAACCGAAACAGGAAAAGTGTTAACAAAATTTTTATAAACTTTGAAGTATAAGACAAAAGGTGGTGTTAATTGTGTATGATAATGAATTAGTAAATGTATTATTAAAACTAGAGAGAGAAGTGAACTAATTAGTGTTAAGTGTGTTTCTACTTTCAATCTCAAGCACCCACCAAGCATGATCTAAGGGTTATGGAAGGGACTTATGGACTCAAAACATATGAAGGACTTATAAGAACTTTACTATATATATATATATATATATATATATATATATATATATATATATATATATATATATATATATAGAGAGAGAGAGAGAGAGAGAGCGCAAAGTTCTTATGAGTCCTTCATATTATTTGAGTCCGTAAGTTCTATCTTCAACCATTAGATCAAGCATTGTGGATGGTTGAGATTGAAAACAAGAAACACACTTAACACTAATTAGTTTCCTATACACTAATTAATCCCACTTTCTCTCTCTAGCCTTAATTATACATTCATCATCATACACACTTAACACTACCTTTTGTCTTCTTATGCTTCCAAATGTATGCAAATTTTATGACACTTTTACTGTTTTACAAACGTGACTTTAGACTTTTACGAGTATAACTTTAACAAAAAAAAGTGTAACTTTAAACTAAAAAGCGGTTTTGACGTATATTATTTTGTTTTTTGTAATTTTGAGACAAGTTTACGACATTTTAGTATTTTTAGGGTGTAACTTTAGTCTTTTCCGAGTGTAACTTTAACCATTAATAGTGGAACTTTATACTACGAAGCGGTTTTGTCGGTATTATTTTGAAATTTGTAATTTTAAAGCATGTATACGACAATTTTGCGTTTTACGAGTATAACTTCCGTCTTTTTCGAGTAATTTTGACGAATATTATTTTAAATTTTCATAATTTTAGCACTTATTTTAAGTTAATTGACTTATAAGTGCAACTTTAGTCTTTTAGAAGTGTAACTTTAGTCTTTTGAGAGTGTAATCTTCAGTCTATATTAAATGCCAGGGTTACCTAATTCGCTCCCCCCCCCCCCCTCCGAATTGCGAATTAATTCGTCGCAATTCGTTTTCATCTTAATTCGTCCCAATTCGAGCAAAAAAATATGGAAAAATTGAAGTATAGACAAGATACCTGATTATTTTGCAGGTTGAACTTATTTTGCAGGTTGAACTTTGAAGCCAAGCACAATGATTTAATTCACTATTGTACATTTGTAGATTTAGCTTTAATTTGATTTTGATTTCTCACAGGGAGTATGATTTTTTTTTTAGCTTTGTTGATATAAAAGGATAATTGTGAATTTTTGATGAAGGGTGATGATGGAGGTTCAAGGAGGAAGTGGAGTTCGGCAGATCACCATTGATGAAGAAATGAAGAGTCAACCGACATGTCATGGTTTTTGTTGAGGAAGAGGAGGGCCTTTTGATATTCTTTTTTTTTTCCAGATATTCTTAAATCTTAATAAGTGTGTTCCTAGGTTTTTGTGGTTTTTATGGTTTTTGAGTTCCCAATGGAGCCTTTTTTATTTAAAATTTAAATGTAATGTGAATTGATTTAAAATTAAGTAAAAATTTAAATTTTGCTAAAATAATTTTTGTATTTTATTCATTTTGTAGAGTAGGCGAATTGATTCGAATTAGCGAATTATGATTTCCTTTTGCGAATTGGATTCGACAAATTACCGAATTTTAAAATAATGTAAATTGAGCAAATCGCGAATTAGAATTAAGAAAGCGGATTGAACGAATTGCGAATCCGGTAACCCTGTTAAAAGTGTAACTTTAGTCCATTGAAATTGTAATTTTAGTCCATATTAAAAGTGTAACTTTAGTCCATTGAGAGTGTAATCTTTAGTCCATATTAAAATTATAACTTTAGTCCATTGAGAGTGTAATTTTAATCCATATTAAAAATGTAACTTTAGTCTATTAAGAGTATAACTTTACTCATTGAGAGTGTAACTTTGATAGAGATAAACGTAACTTTAACAGAGATAAGTGTAACTTTAATAGAGAAAACTGTAACTTAAATAAAGTGTAACTTTAATAAAGATAAGTATAACTTTAATAGAAGTAACTGTAATCTTAACTTACCAGAAGATAAAATCAACAAATAAAGAGAAAACCTTTAAAAAAAAAAGAATAGGTTTAACTTTTCAAAACTAAATCTAACTTTTTGATCTAAAAACTAAATCATAATTTCATTTCAAAAAATAGATCTAACAAAAACACAATTTCTTTTCAAAACCTAGATCTAAAATTTTAAAAATATATCTAATGTCATACTAACACCCGAAAATAAAAATAAAAAATTGCATGTAACGAAATTTTTTAACCACGCGAAATTTTTAAACACACTCACCCGATATTTAAAAGAACAAACAAAAAAAAACCAGATCTGAAAAGGGAGAAGAACGAGAAATTTTTTAAAAACACGAAATTTTAAACACACTAACACACAAAATTAAAAAAAAAAAATTAAAAATAAAAAATAAAATACAGTAAAAAAAAACGCCATTTGAAGGGATTAGAGAAGAAAAAAGAGAGGACGGTTGTGGTGTGGGTGGAAGCGAGAGGCGAGGAGGCGCGGCTGGGGAGGAGAGGAGGCGTGTGGGGGTGGGTGATGGTGGACGTGGGGATAGGTGGCGGTGGTCGTGGGGATAGGTGGCGGTGGTCGTGGAGTTGGGTGGGTGAGGAAGAGAGGGGGATAATTTTTTGATTTTTTGAGGTTTTGAATTTTTTTGGTTTTTGAGAGAGGAGAGGTTTTTGAGAGAGAATATGAAGGAAATTGTGTGGGATGAGAGATAAGTAGGTAGGAGGAAAAAAGTGTGATTTATTTGGATTTTGTATTTTTTTTTTGGGTTTTTGATTTTTTGGGGTTTTTTAGAGATGAGGGATAAGTGAGATGTAGAGAGAGGAGAAGATGGTTGTGATAATGAGATGGTGAATGATTAGTGAGGAAGATGATTGAGTTAAGGAGATAATTAGAGGAGAGTCCTTTTTGGCCATCCATTGAGATCTAATCTCATCCATCCATTTCCTTCATCCAATGGCCTAAATGAGGACCTGTGGACTCAAATTATGTATGTGGACTTATGAGATCCTAAATATATATATATATAGAGAGAGAGAGGATCATGTAAGTCCATCATATATCTTTAAGTCCATAAGTTCTATTAAGAGCCTTTGGATGGTGAAAATGGATGGCCAAGATCAATCCCCAAAAAGTGTGTTTAATGGTTAATCTCACCATCTCTCTCCTCCCTCACTAATCTATCCTAATTAATCACTAATTTACTATATATTTGTTTTCCACTCACCCATTTCCCTCTCATCTTACACATTTCTCTTCTCTCGTCTCTCTTCTCTCAAACCCCAAATAAATAAAAAACCCAAAAAATCCAAATACAAATAAAAAAAACCCAAAAAATCCAAATAAATAAAAAACCCAAAAAATACAAATACAAATAAAAAAAACCCAAAAAATCCAAATAAATAAAAAACCCAAAAAATCCAAATACAAATAAAAAAAACCCAAAAAATCCAAATAAATAAAAAACCCAAAAAATCATTCATTTCTTCTTCATTCAGCACCACCCACCACTACCCCACCCGACACCCAACCGCCACCCACACCCACCGCCACCGCCACCGCCACCGTCGCCGCCTGTAATTTTATAAATTCTTTTTTTTTTTCCAGATTTCGCGTCTCATTATTTCCGTCACTTTTTTTTTTTCAGATTTTGTGTTAAATTTGTTGTTTGGGGTCGGTTTATTTTATTTGTTATTTATTCTTTTCAAATCTCTTCTTATTATACGTTTTTTTTAAGATTTCGGGTTTTAAATCTCGTTTTTTTTTTTAGATACTTTTTTTTCATCTAAGATCTATTAAAATATTTTTCATAAAATTTGTTATTTTAATCTTAGCTATATAAAAATTCTTATAATTTGTTGATTTTAATCTTATATTTTACATTTTTATACAAAAATGATATAAAATGACTAAAGTTACACAGTTATGGGCAAAAATTATACTGTTATGGACTAAAGTTATACAAAAATGGACTAAAGTTATACAAAATTTGACAAAAGTTATACTGTTATGGTCTAAAGTTATACAAAAATGGACTAAAGTTATACAAAAATTGACAAAAGTTATACAAATAAGGACTAAAGTTATACAAAAATGGACTAAAGATAAGGACTAAAGTTATACAAAATGGACTAAAGTTATACAAAATGGACTAAAGTTATACAAAACGTATAACTCTAGTCAGTAAATGTATAACTCTACTCGGTAAATGTATAACTCTAATAACAATATGAGTAACTTCTACTCAACGAATGTATGATTCTAGTAGAAATGTGTTGAACTTCTACTTAATGAATGTACAACTCTAGTAACGATATGAATAACTTCTACTCAACGAATGTATAACTCTAGTAGAAATGTGTGTAACTTCAATGAAAGTATAACTTTTGTTTTCTCATTTCACTTTGTTGACAAATGAAAAAAAATATAAGTATAACAAAAAATAACAAATAAAAACCAACGCTATAAATTTGAATTTATATCATTACTGTTTGTATAAATTTAGTCCATAAATATTTGTATAACTTTAGTCAATTTTTGTATCACTTTTAGTCCATATTTGTATAACTTTAGTCCATATTTGTATCACTTTAGTCCATTTTTGTATAACTTTAGTCCATATTTGTATAATTTTAGTCCATTTTTTTATAACTTTAGTACATATTTGTATAACTTTAGTCAATTTTTGTATCATTTTAGTCCATTTTTGTATAACTTTAGTCCATTTTTGTATAACTTTAGTCCTTATTTGTATAACTTGAGTCAATTTTTGTATAACTTTAAAGTTTAAAGGGTATAACTTTAGTCCATATTTGTATAACTTTAAACTTTAATGTTAAAAAGGTATAACTTTAGTCGTAAATAGTCCACCATAATAACAAAAAAATGTTAATCTAACAAAAAAAACCCGTAAATCCAAGAAAAAACCAAATATAAAAAAAAAAAAACAAATAACAATGATCACTGATGTTGCACATGAGGCCATTGAAGTTGTACACAATGACCACTGAAGTTGCACATATAAGTTTAAATTTTAAATCTAAAAAATAAAAACAAATGAGAAGAAGAAACAAACTAAACAATACTACATTAATCCATAATAACAAAACCACTGACATGAAACTATAATGCGCAAACAACAATAATATTGCAAAAAAAAAAAAAAAAAAAAAAAAACTATCTGAACTTTAAGATTATAATCTTAAAAAAACCAACAATAACAAGAACAAAAAAATCGAAAATAACTTTAATCCATAATAACAAAAACTCGTTAATCTAACAAAAAAAACCGTAAATCTAAGAAAAAACCAAATAACAAAAAATTATAAATAGTATAACTTTAGTCGTAAATAGTATAACTTTAATCATAAATAGTATAACTTTACTAGTAAATTGTATAACTTTAGTCGTATAGCCCAATTAAATCAACAAATTATATATATAACAAAAAAAATGTCATTAAAATTTAACAAAAAATCACCAATAGATATGAAGAAAATTAATACCAAATCTAAAATAATAAAAAAATATCTAAACCAAAAAAACTATTAGAGGTAAAAATCAGATCTGGAAATCAGGAAAAAAAAACAAAAAAAAAACAAAAAAAAAACAAAAAAAAAAAAAAAACAAATACAAAAACCAACTTTCAAATACTCAGATACGGTTTTCGTGGGTTTTTGTGAGTGGGGTATCTGAAATTTCAACTAAAACCAAATATGAAAACAAAGAATCACATAACAAAATAAAAAATATTCCGCTGTTATTGTGATGTTATTCTGCTGTTACTTTGATTTTTTTTACGACTTTGATTTTTTTCTCTTTTTTTACCACATGTCACTTTAATTTTTTTACTACTTTGATTTTTTCTCTTTTTTTTACCGCGTGTTATTGTGCTGTTATTCTGGTGTTATTGTAATGTTATTCCGCTGCCAATTTGATTTTTTTACGACTTTGATTTTTTTTTTCTTTTTTTATTATTCTCTGTTATTCTGCTGTTATTCCGATGTCACTTTGATTTTTTTTACAACTTCGATTTTTTTACTCTTTTTTTTACGGCATGTTATTGTGCTATTATTCTGGTGTTAGTGTTGTTATTCCAGGAAAAAAAACTTATTCACAGATCGATCACTCAACCCCTAATATAGTAATCGATCAACTCAAACAAAATCCTCGATACGAACGAAACCGATAATCGACAAAAGTAGAAATAAAACAAAACAAAAGAAAAGAAAGATGAAACTACTTAGAGAATGCGAAGATCAAAAATAGTACGAGGCAACTTAATTTGACCATATTGAACAGCCGCCATTCTCCAAAAAAATGAAAAACAATCCAAAAACTAACACCACAAACACCGACGTAGCAATCACCACTTCGCCGGTTTTAATCGGATACCTACTTTCCATTTTCGACTTTTTACTCATCGGCGAATCCTCCATTTTCACGCATTCTTCATCTCCACCGCTTCCTTCTATTACTATTCTCGAGGCCGCCATTGGTATGCGGTACCATACCTTCAATTAATCCAATTCTTGTTTTTAATTTATGTTTTCCAGATCATTATTTTGTTGCCTCTGAGAATCTGGGATTCCTCAAAAGTGGAATTCTACAAAATATCAGCCAAAATATCCAAAGAAACACCAACATCCTTATCCAAAACCTTAGCAAAAAAAGTAGTCTGTTCCCTAGAAGTTTAAGCATTCAAATGACCACTCATATTTTCAATCTCTTCCTCAAGAATCCTGAAGAACCCTAACAGAACGCCTCTCCGTCCCTTTGAATAAAATATGCTCTAAAAAATGAGCAGTAACATTAGTCTCATCGCTTTCGAACCTCGAACCCGCATCAATCCAAACCCCAACAGTAGCAGTCTTTGCGGCAAGATTCGATTCCGTAGCAACACGAAGCCTGTTCGGGAGGGTCGTGATTCGGGTCGCGGGTGCGGGGAGGATCGGTGTGTAGCTAGGGTTGGATGGGGTGAGTTGTGTTTTAGGAAACGTGGGTCGTGATTTGAGAGGCGTCTTAGCTTTGATTTGACGATTTCGGCGGCATTGTCGTATACCATGGCGTTTGGGGGTGGTGGGGATGAAGTTGCGACGGTGGCGGCTGCGGTGGCGGTTGAGAATGGATTGGATCGGTGAGGTAGGCGTCTCCCCATTGTCAGTAGACGGCTGAAACCCTAATTTGTTGTTGGCAGATGAATTTGGGGATAATTTGATTTGATTTGAATTGTTGTTGAGGTTGATTTTGAGAACTTTTGATGACATCGTTTTTGACTGATTATCGTGTATGCAATCATGTTTTGAGGTCTGTTACTTATAATTCAACAGCGGCTATGGCGATGGCGAATGGTGTCGTTTCGGCAGAGAAGCACACAGGCGCGTCGATAATGGAGCAGTTAGTACCGGAGATTACGACGCACGATGGTTAGTTGATACAACGAGAGTGTTCTCAAACGACCATATTATTATTTTATTTTGAGAGTCATCTTAGCCGTTGATTTCTCAGAACTCACTGTAAGAACCAAACTAACGAGATCTCGTCTTTTTATACTTTAATTTTTTTTTAGATCTTGGGTTTTCAGATCTCGTTTTTATTTTGTAAGATTCTTTTACTTTGATCTTAGATCTACAAAAATAAATCTCAAATAATATGTTGATTTTAATCTTAGATCTACTAAACAACAAATAGATTTTTGAAAAAATAACTGTATTATCTCGTTTGTGGTGGTAGTTTGGTGGTGATTGTTGGTAGTGGTAGTTGGTGGTGATTGTTGTTGGTGGTTCAGACAAAAGTTGCACACGTCCTCTATTAAAGTTGCACAATGCATGTACTAAAGTTATACGCACGATACATTATAATTATCATAATTCAAAATTTATATAAAAATGACTTAAAATGACTAAAGTTATACCGTCATTGACTAAAGTTACACCGTCATGAACTAAAGTTACACTAGAACTAAAATTGTATTAACTAGTCTTAAATTTTAAAAAAAATTAATTAATATACAAAAAAGGACTAAAGTTTCACTATTATGGACTAAAATTACACTAGTGAACTAAAGTTACACTCAGAAAAAACTAGAGTTACATAAACTCAATATAATGTATAAAATGGACTATACAAACTGAAGCTATATTATTAAGGACTAAGGTTACATCCTTAAACCACTAGAGTTACATGATTTTGAATATATAAATTTAATTTATATAATTTTAAGTCAATATTGTGTAACTTTAGTCCAAAATTGTGTAACTTTAGTATTTCATAGGTGAAAACTTTAGTTCTTTAGAGTAAACTTCAGTTACACCCTTTAAGCATTAGAGTTACAATTACTAAAATGACTTTTGAATATATAAATTTAGATTTATATGTTTTTAAGTCAATTTGATGTAACTTTTATGTTAATTTTTAAGTAATTTTAGTCCAAATTTGTGTAACTTTAGTGCAAGTTTATATAACTTTAATCCAAATTTGTGTAACTTTACTTCTTTTCGATAAATTAATTGGAATTTATATAATTTTATGCAACTTTAGTCCAATTTTGTTTTACGAGTGGAACTTTTAGTCCAAAATTGTGCAACTTTAGTCGAAAATCATGTAGCTTTAGTCCAAATTTAAAATCAGATTTGAAATCAACACAATAACAAGACGAAACTGAAGTTGCACATAATGTCATTGAAATTGCACATAATGTGTAATAAAGTTGCACACAATGCCATTGAAGTTACACATAATAATGTGTAATAAAGTTGCACATAATGGGCAATGAAGTTACACAAAATGTCATTGAAGTTACACATAATGTGCAACGTTAGTCGTATTCACAAATAGATCTGAAAAGTTAAATAATTAGACGAATTTAGATTTGAAAAATTATTAATTTAAAAAAAAATATATAACAAGGCAAATGTTAAAAAATATAATTTGTTACTAAAAATTCAAAAGTAGATCTAAAAAATTCAAAATTAAAAAAATTAACAAATGTAAATTGTCAACAAAAATTAAAAAGTAAAAAAAACCGTCTCACAACAACACCGACACACAAATACCAAACAAATCAAAAAAACGAAAAAAATAAACAAATTAAGTTATTAAAAATAGATCTGTAACTTTTGTAACTTTTGTATTTTATGAGTGTAACTTTAGCCCATAATTATATAACTTTAGTCGTAAATAGTGCAACTTTAGTCGTAAATAGTGTAACTTTAATCAATAACATGTGTAACTTTAGTCCTAACCAAATTCTAAAATAAAAAAATGACCATATTAGTATAAAGTTACACTAATTCATATTTTTATATAAAAATATATATATAACAAGAAGGGTTTTTACAAGAAGAGATTTGAATACAAAATCTGAAGAAAAATATATAACAAGACGATTTTTTAAGGCGAGATTTGAAGAACTATAAAACAAGACGATATTTGAAAAAAAAAGACAAGATTTGAAAAAATAACCAACTCAAATCTTAAAACAGAAGAAAAAAAAAGAAAAAAAAAAAGTAAAACAAAACACGGCAAAACAAAAACAAAAACAAAAACAAACAAACAAACCACCACCTACCACCACGACACCCCTACCCCACGACAACAACACCACCCAACAACAGCCGCGGCAGAGAGGAGAGACGGCAAGTGGAGGGAGGCGGCGGATTTGATAATAGTGTTGTTGGCGGTGGTCGTGGTGACCGAGCGGTGTTGTTTTGGTGTTCGTCGTGGTTGGTGGGTAAGGCGAGGGGGTGGGTGTGGGTGTGGTCAGAAGGTGACGGTGATGGGCCGGTTGTTGTGGTCAGATCTGGTGGTGGGTTTGGGTGAGAGGTGGGTGTGATATATCTCTCTCTCTCGCTCTACATATATATATATATATATATATATATATATATATATATATATATAGGCGGGATCTCGTGAGTTTGGTTCTTACGGTGAGTTGTGAGTTTGGAAATCTAAACCATTAAATAGGCTAAGATCAACGGCTGATATTAATTGACTCAACAAATAAACGCCTGAAAAATAGACTCTCAATAGTCTCTCCAATCCCCATGAAAGAAAAAAAAGACCCAAAATTAAATCAAACACCATCAGGGCCCTTAATAATTTCAGTCGGAAAATGGATGCATTGGCCAACGGAAGAAAACGGGTCACTAACACGACGTCGTACGGAGTTTACGGTGGTTTCTCTCTCCTCGTAGTTCGCGCCGTTTTCGTCGGCAGGTATGAATTTCGGTGTTTGTTAGATTTATCTTGTGCTTGGACTGCGTTGTTGAATTTGATTTTTTGATTTTGTGATTTTGTGATCATGTTATAGTGATTCATCCTGTTAATTTTGTTGCTGCGTTAATTTATAATTGAACATCGCTGTGCAAATTAAAGTTGGATGAAATTTGATTAATTAGAAGTAATTTTGTTTCTAGAATGCGAACATTTGGTTGAATTGATATTCACGTCGTTCGTTTGGCTCGAGTTTTCCCAAAGTTTTCAGGTGTGGTTATCGGTTTTGGACGGCTATCGGATTACCCTCAGCGGATGCGAGATGTAGGCGGCTGATTCCTGCTCAGTTTTCTCGAATGAAATTCATAGTCTTTATCATTCCTGATCTTCAATCGAATTTATCGTCATCATCAGATTCATCATGGTAATTATTATCTGGTCATCATCTCCAGATTCTGCTTGCGTTCATCAATTTTGGTTGGTTGCGGGTTCGGTTTGGGCATGAGGATACAAATGGTTGACTTGGTTTCGATTCGGAGTTCGAAGATGAGAAGTTGGATATTAGAGAAGAACCACAGATGAGATGATGAAAGGGTTGGTTTGTTATTTGGGCAATTTGGTTGCTGTTCTAGATTAACATGTACATTTCATTTGGTGTTGAAGAATTGTCCCGCGCTTGAAGAGATGAATTAGATGAACCATTGGTTAAGGCGAATAATATTAAGTGCTTAAAACTTGAGTTAAACGAATTTTTTTTTTTTTTTTGCAATGTTACATGAGTAATGTGATTGTGAGTATGCTGACAATGGTGGATAAACATGTGGGGATTGTTGATAACCAAGTGGAGACATCTCAATTTATGGGTGCGTGTGAATGGAATTAGTTGATATTTATCTGGCTAATTTTCTGTTTGTCAGTTTTTTTTTGGTTATTGACATTGTTGGGTAGAGGTATGACTCCCCTGATGGTCATAACTTCAACGCTATACTTATGCCAACCGGAAAACTAGTTTGAAGTATTGTAGGCCATTTGCCAACACACTGTTTTCTTTTTCAATGGAAGTGGTTTCCTAGACATTCGAAGAAGACTTGTTTAAGAATTATTTTTAGGACTATGATTTTGAGTTGTGGAATCTTAATAATTGATTGTGTACGTGGATAAGGTCCATTCAATATAGAAAACTGTTACGATTATGTTTCAATATGTTTATTTAAAATAACAGCAAAATAACAGTAGAATAACAGCACAATAACACGACGTAAAAAAAAAAAGAAAAAAAATAAAAGTCGTAAAAAAAATCAAAGTGGCACCGAAATAACATCACAATAACACCAGAATATCAGCACAATAACATGCGGTAAAAAAGTGTAAAAAAATCAAACAACAACAACAAACAACAACATCAGAGCCTTAATCCCAAAATGATTTGGGGTCGGCTGACATGAATCATCCTTTCGAACTGTCCATGGGTGAACGCACGCCTCAAAATGCGAATAAAAAGGGAAGATGAAAAACAAAAAGGGAGAACGAAAATGTAATGGAAAGTCAAGGTGAACTTAGAGGTTTTAAAATCGAATTCCGTCTTTCTTTTATAAAAACTTAAAATTTAAATCGAGAGAAAAGATTAAAGCGATTTTTAAAAACCGAAATAGAGTTAAGGATCCGGAATGAACCAGGTCAAAACTATAAGAAAGTGGTTGTTGAAAAAGTATGTAATAAAGGAGAGAAAAATAAATAAATTAATTTCTTTAAATTAAATGAATAAAAAAACACTAAATCTGTCAAAAACATCAAATACTAAAAATCCACATGTATCCTTTCCCTCCATTGTGCCCTCTCCGTCACCATACTCTCCTCAAGCCCCAGAACTCTCATATCGTGCTCTATCACTCTCAACCATGTCTGTCTCGGTCTTCCTCTGCCTCTAAGGACCTTTTTCTCGTTCTCCAGTCTCCGACCTCCTGGCCCAGTGCGTCCATAGGTCTCCTTCTCACATGGCCAAACCATCTTAATCGGTTTTCCATCATCTTGTCCTCTATTGGCGCCACTTTTACCTTTTCCCTAATCACCTCATTCCTTAACCGATCTTTCCTTGTATGTCCGCACATCCACCTCAACATGCGCATCTCCGCCACACTCATCTTTTGAATGTGATAATGTTTCACGACCCAACACTCGGAGTCGTAAAGTAGAGGCGAGCCTAATTGCCGTGCGATAAAATTTTCCCTTTAATCTTTGGGGCATATCTTTATCGCATAGAAACCCTGAAGCACTCTTCCATTTCAACCATCCCGCTTTAATTCTGTGAGCCACATCTCCGTCTAACTCCCCATCTTTTTGAATAATAGATCCTAGATATCTGAAGAAATCAGACTCCTCAACAACATTCCCATCGAAAATAATACTCCCCGCCTCTGTCGATCTCAACCCCGCCACCCTAGTGAACGACACCTCAAATACTCGGTCTTACTCTGCTCGGCTGAACCCACGAGTCTCTAAGGTCTGCCTCCACACTTCCAACTTTCTCTCCACCCCCTCTTTTGTCTCATCAATCAACACAATATCATCAGCAAACATCATACACCAAGGGATGTCGTCCTGAATATCCCTTGTCAACTCATCCATAACTATAGCAAAGAGAAAAGGACTAAGTGCGGAACCTTGATGCACCCCGATGGTAATAGGAAATTCTTAGTTCTCCCAACATTAGTGCGAACACTTGCACTAGCCCCCTCATACATGTCCTTTATGAGGTCAATATATTTTCGCGACACACCCTTTCTCGCCAAAGCCCACCAAAGTACTTCTCTTGGTACCCTATCATATGCCTTTTCCAAGTCAATAAAAACCATATGCAAATCCTTCTTCTTGTCCCGATGGTATTCCATCAACTGTCTCATGATAAAAATCGCATCCATAGTCGATCTCCCGGGCATAAATCCAAATTGGTTTTCCGAGATGTCTACATATCTCCTAAGCCTTTGCTCGATTACCCGCTCCCATAACTTCATTGTATGACTCATAAGTTTAATTCCCCGATAATTGCAACACTCTTGGACATCACCTTTGTTCTTGTACAAAGGGACTAGAGTGCTTTTCCTCCAAACCGATGGCATCTTGTTGCTCCTCCAAATCTTGTTGAAGAGCATGGTTACCCATTCAATCCCTTTCTCCCCGAAGCACCTCCAAACTTCTATGGGTATACCATCCGGTCCCTCTGCTTTCTTTGACCCCATCTTCCTTAACGCCTTTCTAACTTCACTCTTTTGTATTCTACGCACAAATTCCCGATTAACCATGCTTGGTGTTACCTCTACATCCCCAAAACCTTGTTCCTGATGTCCATTGAATAAATTGTAGAATAATAGCAGAATAACAGTAGAATAACAGCACAATAACACGTAAAAAAAAGGAAAAAAAATTAAGTCGTAAAAAAAATCAAAGTGGCACCGGAATAACATCACAATAACACCAGAATAACAGCACAATAACATGCGGTAAAAAAAAGAGTAAAAAAATCAAAGTATTAAAAAAATCAAAGTGACATCGGGATAACATCACAATAACAGCAGAATAACAGTAGAAGAACAGCACAATAACACGTGGAAAAAAAAAATCAAAGTCGTAAAAAAATCAAAGAGACAGCAGAATAACATCACAATAACAGCGGAATAACAATAACAGCACAATAATATGTGGTAAAAAAAAAGAGAAAAAAAATCGAAGTCGTAAAAAAAAACAATAACAGCATAATAACACGAGGTAAAAAAAAATAAGAGAAAAAAAAATTCAAGTCAAAAAAAAAATCTGGTACAAAAAGAAAAAGAGAAAAAGTTAACATAATGAGAAAATTAGAGAAAAACATAAGAAAAAAAAAATCAAAGTTGTAAAAAAAAAGCATAATAACACGAGGAAAAAAATTAGATAAAAAAAATTAAAGTGAAAAAAAAGAGTAGTACTAGAAAAAAGAGAAAATAAGTAAATGACAGTGATTTTTTACCATTGTAAGATTAGATCTTCGCCATTCATCTCTAATATAATCTAGTGGCTGAGATTTCCAAGCACAAACTTACAACTCACCATAAGAAACAAAACTCACAAGAACCCCTCTCTCTCTCTCCATATATATATATATATATATATATATATATATATATATATATATATATATATATATATATATAGGTGAGATCCCGTGAGAACGAACACTCGGTGAGAACGGTGAGAACATGACCCTTATCAACGCCATACACTATTAACAATGTAAAAATAAGAAACCAAATCACACAAACCCCAATCTCCTTATCTCTCACATCTCTATACATCACCACCTGACCGATGGCCACCACCATGAACTCCGACGGTCGACACTGAAGACAGAGTTGCATCACCGACGACGACCGTCGACTAATCCAGGCAAGTAGCCAGGTACTCGGTCGTTGTTCTCTATCCACTGACGCCGACGTCGGAGCTCCGGCAACCACCACCAACATCCGCTCCTCCTCGCCCCCTTCTCCCACCAACCAATCTCCCTTAAATTTACTCCATATCACCGCCATGTCTCAAGTAAATAATTACCGTCATCGAAACGAAATTGAAGCGCGAATTTACTTCTTCAATTAAAGCTTCCCTGCCTATTAAACTACAATTAACCAAAAATAAAACTCAAATCAATCGCCAAACAAGGTCATATTGGCTTCTCTTAATAACTAAGGAGGGCTAACTATGTTGGGCTGAAGTTTTTAGCTTTGGTATTGAAGCAATTAATGGTGGTATTTTTCACACTTGAAGATAAAGGTATTGAAACCCTACATGAAAGTGTGAAGGAAATTAGAAATTAAACTACTCATTTTGCTGATTTGGTGACCATTTGTTTTGGGAATATGTTCAGTAATCGAACATTGCGATGAATTTAATCGCGTTTTTTATTGCGTTCCATTTGATAGTGGCACCTTCTTCCATTTTTCTTGGTGTTGATGGTAGGGGTAGTTGTGAGAGGTGGTAGTGGTGTGAGCAGACTAATTATGTAATTAGGGGCGTATTTGTTTATAGATACATTAAAAATATTATTAGATACATTAATTATACTATTAGATACATTAATCGTGAGTGGAGAAAAAAGTGTACCTACGATAGTAAAAATGTATCTACATTGTAATAACATGTATCTATAATTCAAGTAAAAAATGTATGTGAGATTTGGTAAATATAAAAAATAAATATACCTACACTATAAAAAAGTGTATCTAGAATAACAAAATAGTGTATATGTCACATACACTTTTTTTATACCAAATCTCAGATACACTTTATATTATTGTAGTTACGTTTTTTTCTTTACCTAAATTCTATATACACCTCTTAAGATTGTAGATACACTTTTTTCCATCCTAAATACGCTTTTTAATTCGATTCTATATACACCTTTTTTTTTATCCTAAATACACTTTTTACCTAAATTTTATATACACTTTTTAACAATATAGATAGATACGATTTTTTCTATCCTAGATTCACTTTCTACGAGATATATATTTAATGTACTCCGTATATGACATTATAATTAACGTATTTAATGTACTCTGTATATGACATTATAATTAACGTATCTAAGTACGGAGTAGCATTTTTGATATATAAAAAAAATAAATTGTCAAAGTTGTATGCCAGCACTACCAAACTCCAAAGTACCAGTACCAATCTCTAATCCCTTCGTCTCTTTCCAGCACCATTACCTTTGTTAAACTAATTATATCTCACTAAATCAATTCATCAAATCCAAGTAATCCAAGTAATCAACGTATGTATTAGGATTCTTCAATCAACTTCACTTTATTAATGAGATTCATTCATCCCCTCCATTATCAATACTGGCCATCCATCACCGTCGAATAAATGGGTAAGAACGGTAATTATGAATAGTGCTCAATCTGAAAATGTCGACTCGGACTTCGGGTAATACTACCTGCTTTGTTATATGGAATTCCGTCGATTTTCTAGCGCCGCTACCGCAACTCCGGCGAACAAAAGAATTGAAGATGAAGGTGGTGTTGTTGTTGTCATAGATGACGACGCTTAACACCAAGCCGAAAATCTCTCAGACAATTTCGGAATTTCATCGCCGGAGACGAGATTTGTATTCTACCGCATTGTGGACATGGATTCCATGTCTGTTTTAGTGACACGATCACACTCTTATTATCTTTATCACCGTCAAATCCTAGTCGTTGAGGGTGGTTGGTCATGTCGTCGGCGATTTCTGCACTGGCTGGTGATATCGTCGGCGCCGATTATGGTGGTTATCGGCGACGGCTGCCAGTTGTTGCGGTGGGAGGTGGTGTTAGTGATTAGTGAATTATTGAGGAGGAGTTTTTCGTGGGTTTAGATGTCAATATATGTGAGAAAGTGGTTATAATCTCAGCCTTTCATCTCACCCATCTAAAGGATGAGGGTCGTTCTCACCGTTCTCACCGAGTGTTTGTTCTCACCGGATCCTAAATCTATATATATATATATATATATATATATATAGAGAGAGAGAGAGATTGGATTTGGTGATTTTGGTTCTTATGGTGAGTTGGGAGAATCTCAACCATTAGATTAAATTAGAGATGAGTGGCCAAGATTAATATTAGTTGTCATATAAAAGCATTGTTATTTAATTTATTTTCTCTTTTTTCTAGTGCTACTTTTTTTTTTACTTTAATTTTTTTATCTCTTTTTTTTACCTCGTGTTATTATGCTTTTTTTTACAACTTTGATTTTTTTTTCTCTTATGTTTTTCTCTAATTTTCTCATTATGTTACCTTTTTTTCTTTTTCTTTTTGTACCAAATTTTTTTTTGCTTGAATTTTTTTTCACTCTTATTTTTTTTACCTCGTGTTATTATGCTGTTATTGTGCTTTTTTTTTTAACTTGATTTTTAAACGACTTTGATTTTTTTTTTCTCTCTTTTTTTTACTACATGTTATTGTGCTGTTATTGTGCTATTATTGTTATTGTGATGTTATTCTGCTGACACTTTGATTTTTTTACGACTTTGATTTTTTTTTTTCGTTTTTTACCACATGTTATTGTGCTGTTATTCTATTGTTATTATGCTGTTATTGTGCTTTTTTTTTACTTTTTTTTTTTTTTTTTACTTTTTGATTTTTTCTCTTTTTTTTTTACCACATGTTATTGTGCTGTTATTGTTATTCCGATGTTATTGTGATGTTATTCTGCTGTTAGTTTGATTTTTTTTACGACTTTCATTTTTTTTCTCTTTTTTTACCACATGTTATTGTGTTGTTATTGTTATTCGCTATTATTGTGATGTTATTCCGATGTTATTCTCATTACTTTTGATTTTCTTTACGACTTTGATTTTTTTTTTACCACGTGTTATTGTATTGTTATTCTACTGTTATTCTGTTGCTGTTGTGATGTTATTCCGATGTCACTTTGATTTTTTTTACTACTTTTATTTTTTTACTCTTTTTTACCGCATGTTATTGTGCTGTTATTCTGGTGTTATTGTGATGTTATTCCGGTGTCACTTAGATTTTTTTACTATTTTGATTTTTGTACTCTTTTTTACCACATGTTATTGTGTTGTTATTCTCTGTTATTGTTATTACGGTGTTATTGTGATGTTATTAGATGTCACTTTGAGTTTTTTACTACTTTGATTTTTTTTACTCTTTTTACCACGTGTTATTGTACTGTTATTCTGGTGGTATTGTTATTCTAGTGTTATTGTAAC
Organism: Silene latifolia; assembly: GCF_048544455.1. NCBI lineage: Eukaryota > Viridiplantae > Streptophyta > Magnoliopsida > Caryophyllales > Caryophyllaceae > Silene > Silene latifolia. The sequence continues at coordinate 98,464,207 of NC_133538.1, forward strand.
TTTAACAAAGAAAAGTGGGCGGAAGAAGACCTTCAGCAACTAATTTATTTAAAACCGCCATAGCCTCCTTCAATGTTGGAGGAGTAAGAAAATTTGCGTGCAGGATTTCTCTTTTTAGTGATGCGCGATTAGCCTTCAATAAAATTGAGAGATATCCAATCAATTAATTCTCATATATAGGCTTATCTAGATGGTATAACTGTATAAGTTAAAAAGAAGCAATGCAAACCATTTTAAGAATATGCTTGATTTCTTCGACAAGACTTCTGTCATTAACTCCTTTGAGTAATATATCAACTGTATTCTTTGTAGCTTGTGCTAAGTGAAATATATCTACAACACAACATAGATTGTAAGGAAAAATCACACTCCTATATGCTATGCATCTCGAACGCATGAGAGTAAGGATGCTTGTAATACAAAAAGGGGTAATCGATTCTAAGAAACTAGATTAGAAATTCCGCTAAACGCACTAGTAAGTGCTAATGTATATTGGCGGTTGCCAAAAAAATTTCTAACGGACTCTCAACCCCACCTACTCACACAAACGAGAGGCACGAGCAAATGATTAGCTAATGTGACGCAAAGACGGCGTCCAACCAACAGATCACTTTTTCGCTAAAATAGGCATGGAAAGTAAACCATTTTCTCAATCATTAATAAACCAATTCCATCCTACGCAGTAAAGTTTTGAAATACTAGTGGATGGTACATGTTGACGAATCGATGGCTACTAAGTACTTGACCCGCATCAACCAAACGGCGGCGACACCAACATTCCTCACTCGCCTCCACAACCACCACTTTCGTCCTCCTCATCCACTCGTTCTTCGCCATCAACAAATTGATCACCAATCCACAACCGCCTTGATCCGAATTTCGAAAAGATGCGGTTTAAACAAAGATCTGATTTCTAATATCGGTTTCTCTCAAAAACAAGAACAAAAGACTCAAAATCCACCAGGAATACCATATTAACCAAATTAGAAGCGAAAAATGACCCAAAAGAACATCCGATCTTTTTTCTAAAGTCTCGACACACACGATTGCTCGAAATCTTGACTTTTTTTAGATTCAACACTTTTTGCGGGGACATGATCATTATAAACGACCAAGCCCTTTAGCTTCTGAAGATTTCATGATTCTAAATCTCTTGCAAGAGGTGATGAACATCTCCCAGGGAACGTCTCCGACAAGCATCCAAATACCATGTTTGTCTTCATATGTTGGTGCGTACTCGATCCATTGAACCCGTCTCTTTCCGAGTATTTTCCGATCACGAGACCTTGAACATGTTTCCTAAAGCCATCAACAGTTCCTCATAAATTTGGTACACTTTCAGTCAATCTTCCTTAAGTATGGTGCTCCACTCGTCGAAAAGGTTAAGACAATAAACCTAATCTCTTCCCCATTTGCCTTTCTTAATTAATTAACCCAATCTTTCAATTATTCATCAACGGAACCCAGATTTAAAGACGATAAACCCAATCTATTCCTTAATCTTAAATCGGGACTTGGGCAGTATAAATAAATTTAGTTATGAATCGCCCAACAACGATGACGGATGTTTGAATTCTTACTGCATCAATGTTGAGACTCGAAATGCTTAAAAATCACTTGAAACACAAGAGGCAACACAATCCATATTTGGGCACCAAAAATGTCGAAAATTGACGATATTGTTGAATTTAATGGTAGAATTCGTGAAATTGCAGGAGATATCATTGCTAGTATACTAATTTTGCCCAAAAGTCTAGGTATTTTTTATTTTTTAATCGTTTTTTTTTTTACCCAAATCTGTTTTTTTTTTTTTTTTTTGGAGGTGGAGGGAGAATGAAGATAGAATTATGGGGAAGAAAGACGATATAGGATGTCAGTTTTTTTCTTTTTTTTAGTTTCAATCTCAAGCGTTGGTTTCCTTTAAATCAATGGCTGAGATTTTCAAACTCACAACTCACCGTAAGAACCAAACTCACGAGATCCCGCCTCTATATATATATATATATATATATATATATATATATATATATATATATATATTTTGGGATCCGGTGAGAACCACCTACATATTGAGAACCGTGAGAACTCTACCTTACGGATTTTTTTTTCTAAAAAATAACGATATATTTGGATTCGTCATAGAATTTTATGGCCAGTTAACATATTTCTTGGTCAATAATTGACTGAAATAGAGACGAGAAATATTTTATTAAATTTCATGCACCTAGAACTTATTTTCATGTATCTAACAATTTTCATGCACCTAGAACTCGTTTTCGTGCACCTAGAGCCTGATATTTTCGTGCACCTAGTAATCATTTTCATGCATGTAACAATTTTAATGCACCTAGTATTCGTTTTCGTGCATCTATAACCATTTTAGTATACCTAATTGTATTTTTGTACATTAAGTTTTTATTTTGTTAATAAAATCAAAAAATTCTGTTTAGCTATACTAAAAATGTGTTTGAATAAACTAAACTAAGGGTAAATGATCCATCAAAACTTTCGAAACAAGATTTGATGATGATTTAATAAGGGTTCTCACGATTCTCATTATGTTAGTGGTTCTCACCGGATCTTGACCCATATATATATATATATATATATATATATATATATATATATATATATATATATACTCTTTTTTTTTCCTGAATTGGAAAATAATTAAAAAAATATATTGTAGACTTGTGGTTAGTATGATATGTTTTCAGTTTTATAAGTGATATATACGTGTAATAGTACAATTTACAACTTTATTAAATGTGAGGAGTAAAATATTATGTCTACACTTTCCCGTCCAACTACCCACTTGCTCTTCTTTTCCTAAAAATGAAACCATAATGTGCAACCCACTTCCGCAGCCCCAATACTAATTTTTCCACATTACACTTTCTCTATCTTCCTTCTTTTCTCCCTTCTCGGTGTCTCCTCCTCACACCCATAATGCTAACTTTTTGAGGTCGAGATCTTCATATTTGAAGGGCTTCGAGAGAGCAACAAGATAAGTTTTCTCATTCCTTTGTGTCGTACCCGAGTCGTGTCGGAGACGTATCCCGTGTCATATCCCGTATCGTATCGTGTCGACACAGGATACGCCATACGCCAGTGGTCTGACGTGTTAACGTGTCGGAGGAGTAACACTGGGTACAAGTCAACCTTAATTTAAAAAGCGCCTAAGCACAAGGCGCCAACCAAATCGCATCAGTGCCCAAGGCACATGGAATATAAAAGGCACACGAGGCGCAACTAGTGAGGCGCACCAAGACACACTCGAGGCAAATCACTATGCAATTCCATATTTTTTTTTCAAAATTCTTTTATTTTGTCCTTTTCTCCCTCCTTATCCTTAATTTTCACTTGTAAATACATGTTAGCCCTCATTAAAACAAAAAAAGAGTATTCTCGCACAAAAGTTGATTGTAAAATATGGATATTCGTTTGAAAAATTAGTATGCCTCTTGTCCAAGAGGCGCGCATCTTGTGCCTCGTCCCCTTGGGACCCCATCGCCTCACTTTGCCTCAGCCTTCTCAAACTAAGCGGTCAACAACGCATCACTACAACATCAACAGCTTTTACTTCTATTTTATGCATTTCATCAAACAACTCAAGCATGCCAGAAACAATGGGGTAAACCCTTAGTTTGCAAATCTAGTATAGACCAACACTTTGAGTCTAACATTTATGATCTTCAATAGCCTAATTGATTGCAACCGAAAATTCTTCTTAACAAAAATTTAATCCTAATAAGGTGGAACACTCTTGATGCTCTTGAAGAATTTGGCATCGCATAATGATGCAAAAAAAAACAATTTTAAGGATGAACTCATGAACTAAGTTATATACTTCTAAGTCTCAAGAACTTGAAAAGAAACACACACACTATCAAGATAGCTACGAAGACTCTGCCTTTCACTCTGAACTTAACCCTTCTTATTTCTTAACAAAACAAAGTATCTTGCGCCTGCGAGCGCGCACACACAAACTCCAAAATCGCATTCACCCTAAACGGAGTATATAGGCATTAATCAAAGCTATTCCTTAACACCTAATGAAATATTGGTTCAGGCACCTCATAGATTACTCTAAGTCTTCTTTCGCCAATCGACATTCTAAAAACATCCCACCATCACCAGAATTAAACAGCCAGCACCCATATAACTACTCCTTCCATCCATTCCATTTCAATACGTTTGTTCAAAATATGTGACGACAATTTTCAACAAACCCAATTATCATAGCAAACTAAAACAGTAACGAGTAAGTCCACCAAAGTACATACAAACTACAACAAACATAAGAAATTAAGAAACTTACGGCGCGAATGTAAGGAGAATCAGGATGCTTAAGCAAGCCGTGCATTTGCTTAACAGTAAGCTTCATCGTAAAAAACTTATACAATAAACAAAACGCGGTCGACGGACCGCGGCAATTCCCCGTCATCCATGGCTCCACGTGATCAACTTGATTATAAATTTCATCGACTACTTCATGATACGTCTTCAATCGAAAAAGATCCCTAAAATAATCTGAAGAAAGTATATTCATACATAATACTTTCTCCACCAACGAATCTATGGGTTTTCCTGATGTTTGTAAATCCCCCATTTTAATATCATTCAAATTAACCGCCACCAATTGCGCGCGATTTTGGAGGAAACCCTAGAAATTGATTTTCGGAAACCCTAGGTATTGTTTCGTCGAATTGGTTTGGTTGGGTTTGGGTTATTGTGACGTGAATTAGGGTTTGGTTGAGGATCGATGATTAAAGTAAAATTTTTTGAATTAGATGATTTGGGGAAACCCTGTACGAATGGTTTACTCAATTCCAGATTTTTGGAACCCTAGTAATTTGGGGGTGGAATTGAGAGAGGAGACGGAGAGAGATATAGATGGTCGAGACCTTGAGTAAAGAGAGCATCGTCGAGTTGGAGGAATATTAGCCGACTAGTACTAATTTCTCTAAGGGCATTTTCGTCTTTTATGTGTCGATGAGACAAGTCACGACTCACGAGTCTAATAAACTAAGGCCTCGTTTGGTTGGTCCTCGTAAATCATAGGAGTTGCAAAATCCCATGAATTACAAAATTGGAACTTGTTTGTGTGGACATAGGCCACCCGTGCCGCGCAGCATCTCGCGCGTTGGAATCGAGGCGGCGACACTTCTCCCACGGAACCCTGGCGAAAGCCAAAGCACGTCATGGGCCGTTAACGATTTGTGAGGGATTGAAACTGGTGAAAGGTTTGACCAAGCCTGCATTTGTGGAGTCGCCACCAATTTTTATGGAAAACTGGAACCGTTCGAATACCTCGTGTCATGTCAAGACACAAAGTAGTGACATGAACCCTAAGAAATTCGTTACCCTTAGCATTTTATGTCTACAATGACTCCCGCGATGCCAATGAACACTGATGCTCACAGATATCTGAGTAAGAGGTGAGGGTACGTATTAGGAAGCTCTTTATTTGAACACCTAATCCCGCCCGCCTTGATAGCGGCCTCTACTACTGATTAGGGAAGTTATTTATACTCGATGTATTGTTGGTTATAATGTATGCAATGCAACAAACGAAAGATTAATCCTAGCATGTGAGAATAACTATGTCGGTGAACAAGCAATTTAGCAATTTATTGGTCAAAGTAGGAAGTTAGATTAATGACATTTGAATATACATACAAAATGAATAAAATAAGAATACAAGACGAATGTACATCATATAAATGTCAAAGACATGGTTTGAAAGAAATAAATGAAATAAGGAAATTAATTGAAATAAGGAAATAAATCAAATTAGGAAATTAATTCAAATGAGGAAATTAAAAAAGGAAATAAAAAAATAAGGAAATAAAAAAAGGAAATAAAAAAAGGAAATAAAAAAAGAAATAAAAAGAAAGGAAATTAATGAATTAAAATAGGTTAGAAGGTGATAGTGAGGAATAATAGTCGATTAAAGAACCCTAAACATACTATGTCAAAGCGAGAAGGAGTTCAGAGGCAGAAGCCAGCCTAGAACAGGCGCAACAATGGGAGCGTCCTCTGGAATAGGTGCATAACCCACTGCGTCACTGGGATGGGTTCTAACTGTGAAAGTCAGACTCGGGTGGTTGTTACGGTTGATTTATTATAAAAATTGATTTTATTTAGAGTAAAGGTCGAAAAGATAAAGTAGAAGAATTTGATAAATTAGAATGACTCAAAACCCGACTCAAAACCAATTAATATTGATGATTAATGATTCTTAAGCGGATTTCGGATGAATGTTGAACTAATAAAATTTGAATCATAAATTAATGTACAAGAATTAAATTAATTTACAAAAGTCGAATTTAAAAGACTCAATATTAATTATCAAGCCTCCTAAACTCAGATTTGATGATAAAAGATGAGGTAAACCAGCTGATATTGATTATTAGCAATTTAAACCGACTCGGAAAATGAAGGTTTTAAAAAAATAAATTGATGAGTAAAATAATTTGATGAAAACTAATTAAAAGATGTAGGTTAATTAAAAAAGGTAAGAAAAGAAAAGAATTGAGAAAGAAAGAAAGGAAGAAAGAAGAAGAAGAAGAAGAAGAAGAAGAAGAAGAAGAAGAAGAAGAAGAAGAAGAAGAAGAAAAGAACAAACCCGAGGAGAATAAGAAACAGAGCAGTTGAAAGCAGCCTCTGGAAGAGGAGCAGCAGAAGTTGCGATCCTTCCAGACGGCGCATCAGACACCGCATTTCTTCTACTTGTCAGATCTGAACGGATTTGACGAAGCAAGGTTTGAAACTTATATTTTATGAAATAGTTTTATGAATTGACATTAATATGATGAAAACTCGTAAAAATAAATACAAAACAATATAAACAAGATTAAAGATGAGATTTTACACCCTCAGACTTACATGTTAGCGTCGCGAGATTTAACTAAATCTGCTTTTAGTGGTAGCTCGACTCGATCTATGCAAATATGAAAGTGCCCTTGAAAAATGATTTAAAAAAAGATTGATTTAATATGATTGTGTAGTGTTCAAATTGGTCGGTCTATGCAACGTGACTGATACCCAGAATGATCAAGGCTTACGTGGTCGCGTAGAACAAGTACGCATGCGTCGATAAGCAAGAGCGCGGTCTTAGAATGCAAAGAGAGAAGAGAAGGGCGGACACTCGCGTGAGAAATATGTGAGGCGAAGGTCTCTATTTATACTAATCAGGAGGTACGGTTTAAGAAAGGGATATGGAAGGAAATAGGAAAGGAAAAACCGACTTAGGTTGAAACACAGAAACTTGGATGAAAAGAAAGCCCTGAGAAAAGGCGCAGCAGGTGTTGCGACCCTTAGAAGAGGCGCATCACTGCTGCGGTTTCTCTCGAGTAGTTTCCTTCTGCGCAAGAATGCGCGTTTGACAACCTGTTGTATTTTAGGCATAACTTCCTCTACAAGACTCAGATTGAGGTGATTTAGGTGGCGTTGGAAAGATAAGATAAAGATCTAGAACTTTCTGTGAAATAGGACAAACCCAAAAAAGTTGTTATCACCTCTTAAAACGGGCCTAAAGGTCGGGTTGTCATTTTAGCTAAATGAATGTACATTTTGCAATGTAAACTTAAGTTTATCCTAAAGAAGTGACATGGGACTCAAAATGAGATTTACCCCTAACATTTCATGACATCCTAACCTTAAGTAGATAAGCACTGATGAGTCACAATTATATACATATTACTTTTGATACGGTTTTCGTGCTAGTTTATATTAATTACATGCTTTTTATGCTAGAATGTCGATACTTCCGCTATTTGGTGTTTAATGCAGGAATGATGCATTTATGGAGCATGGCACGGGAATCTAGAAGAATAAAGGAAGAGAAGTGAAGAAGACAACATGAAGAAAAGAGCTGAAACAGGGAGCATACTCGATCAAGCCCAAGTGAACTCGATCAACTGGGAATGTACTCGATCGAATGCACCCAAGCTCGATCGAGTACACACTATTTTGAGGATTTTTCCGCAAGTTCCTTAAGTCGGTTATGATTTACTATAAATACCCAATTCGTACCCTATGTTATTTGGACGCTTTATATTACCTAGCTACGAATAACTTACCCTAGAAAACTCTCTAAAAACTCTTAGGTTAGTTCTATTGTTATTATTGTCTTCGGATCTAAGCATTCCTCTATTACGGTACTCTTTAATCTCTCTTTAGTTATTAATTCAAGTTCTTGTTTGTACAATTATTTCATCGTTCATCTTATTATGTCTTTAATTATGTCCTTCATCTTATTGTTGTTATTCTTTCTATTATGCATAGCTAAACCTCTAATTTAGGGTGAATGGGGATCTAGGTTGTTAGAAGGGGATAAATTAATGAATTGATAGTTAAATTGCTTATTTGTTGTTATTCAGTTTATTGTTCTTCATTTAGTTAGTTAATTTGTGACACCCCGCGATAACGCGGAAGATATAACTTATAAATTCAAGCGGAAATTAGGAAAATTTATAAATAAAGAATGCGGAAATAAATTAAGTTTATACAAATATAAAAGTCAAATGGGGAAAATATATCCATCGAATAACGAGACTAAAAGGTGAGTCTAAACATAACGATAGCCAAAATCCACGATCAAGGTACTCGCTAGCTCACACATGTCTTCACCCCATAAATGCACCAACTAATACCTGTCATTCATGTAAACATGAACGCCACAGTCAGTGGGGAGTAACTCATGGTCCTCCCAGCCATAAATTATCGAAATGAACATAACAAAGAACTCAATTAATCAAACATTTAAAACAAGATGTGAATAACTTGAATCATAATAGACATGGGATCAATCATTTTAACGCAATGAAAGAAACAAGGTAGTATAGCAAATGAGTACGTCATGGCATATTTAAATAAGTAAAGCAAAGGAAGAACATAGATACGGTTAGTTAACCACAAACACGAATTCCATTGAGAGGTGACATATGCAACTGTTCAAATGATACAAAACTAATACTTAAATCATGTGAGATAGACAAACGAGTAGTCAAACACTGCAATACATATAGTTGAAAACCATAGCCATTCCTTTGGAAATCTTATAACCAACATTTGCACGGGACGTGGCTACTAATGTCACATTCATACTTATGGCTTGCATCTCACCATAAGAACGGATGAGAACATCAATCCCAACGATCATATCGCAACTAGAGGGCTTACAGCTCACCTCTAGTATCCGATAGGACCAAGACTCTCACAACCAAACAATACAAGGCACAACTCTTGCCTTGAATGACATATACCGATATCTATAACCAAGCAAGACCTTTACTACTCATATATGTATATAATTCCCCTGGTAGGACGACAATGGTACTCCCAAGACTCAGTCCTAGTCTAAATCTGGCCAGACTCTCAGGACAGCACAGTTCCCGATTCGACATGCGGCAGGAGACTCCGCATCCAAGACTCGAATAATAGACCGGAAATCGAGAACCCACAATCGGCAGGACATTCCAAAAGAGGCGGAAGATATGAGCTAAACCCACAATCGGCAGGACAGTCCGAAAGAGGCGCAAAGATAAGTCAAGCAAAAAGGTATAGTATAAAGGCATTATCATAAGAATACGACTCACTACAAGTAATTATTTATAAAGATTCTTTCATACTTGTATTGTATTAATGAATATCTCATTTCATAAGTAAACATGCCGGTTAAATTAAATATAACAAGCGGTAATGAATAATTTACGTTATGTGAAAGTTTACGGAACGAAATGGAAACACGCACAAGTGACTCATTTATGAGCCCACTACAAAGCATAGGATTGGCCCAACAATTTAATCATGTGATAAGTCCAACAAATGAGACATAGCAAGCCCAAACAAAAGAAGCATGTGAACTCCAACAAGTGACATACAACAAGCCCAATGATTTAATCATATAAAACCCGATAAATTAGACATGTTAAGTCCAATCATTTACTCATATAAAGTCCACCAAAAGATTTATATGAAATCTAATAAATGGCATACAACAAGCCCAATCACTTTAACTACACAAATCCAACTAATTTAACATAACTAACCCAACTAATTTAACATAACAAATCCCAACTAAATAAACACCTCAAGCTCAACATTACAAGACATAACACATTATGGCCCAATAGCATGGACGTAAGTAAGCCAAATTTTGGGTTCTCATAAACCCGTCCCAAGTACCCATGTTGGATCCAAAATTAAGACGGAAAAATAATTAAATAACGGAATTCCACAATTATAAATCATGAGAGGAAAATATATAAATGAACGATATTTAACGAATTGCGTTATATAAGACATGAGACAGAAATTCAAATATTTCAAATAAACTAACTAGTGCCAAAACCACTCAAATCCACGACTTAAGGACTGGTTGGGCAGCCCTTACCCGACCTCAAAACCCGGGCATACACGGCCTCACAACACCCCATAGACAATCCATAAAGCAGTCTGCTCAACCCCTCCCCCACTGCTGCCACACGGCCCGTAAACAACCACCAAGACAGCCGCATAAGCCGAGCTAAAACAGAGTACAAGACAGTCCTAGGTTCGTCTCCAAACAGCCCTAAAATCTCCATTTCGACTGCCCAAAAACACTACACAAACCGGACCAAAGGTGATACCCAAAATAGTCCTTAAATCACCATTTTTATGACTAAAAATAGTCCCAAAAACACAATATAAAACCGATAACAAATGAATTAACTAATACGAAACACGAATGCATGAAACTCCGACAAACATACACCATACCATTCTGAAATTATGATATCGACTAAGCATATAATAAATTACTAATTGAACAAACAGGACAGTGAGGATCAAATACAATGACACAAATGCTCCAAATAATCATTACTCTCCAGTCTCCAATCGGTTATACTCCAAAACACGAATCAACTTTAACAATAAATACTGTTTTCAAACGAAAATAAAGCGAAACCTCATAAAGAATGAAACTTTACCGCAACTAAACATTCAACACACGAGTTTAGCACACAAAATGACATAATAACAAGAGATCTCGACATTTGTCGAGTAACCTATCACCGTTACCTTATAACTTCTTCAGAGAACGCGATTCCGACTCGAAACTACTCCGGGTCGTCCAAGCTTCCACCTAGACATCACAATACACGAAATTAGCACGGATTTTCGAGCCATATTGGGACGGCCAAACTGAAACAGGAGGAAAGTTGGTGTCTTTCTTACATAAACGGATGGAGGACGGAATAAGGAAGGTTTTGGCGCAAGAATTAAAGAAAATGGTTAAGAAATGAAGTCGGGATCTCAGTTTCAAGCTCGAGTAAAAATGGAGTTTATGTAATACTCCGTATTTATAAGTCTTGGGGTACTCTATCGAGTAGGCCTTACTCTGTCGAGTAAGGGTAAGTTGCGTTTTAGAAAAGTTTCTGACCTGTTGGGTACTCGATCGAGTAACTAGGGTACTCGATCGAGTACCTCGGGTACTCGATCGAGTGTCCGGTTTTACGGGGAGTTTTCTCGGGTTTTGTTAATTATGCGATTAAGGTATATAAGCTTTGTCGTCATTGTTCTAAATCACTTTTGCAAAACCTAAACTACTGTTTAAGAGAGAAAGCAAGCAAGTTCTTCATCCTAATCGCATTATTAGCAATCCCCGGAGTTTGGAAGGTCAGTTCTCGTCGTTGGTCATACCGTTGAGTTCCTTGCGTCGAGGGTAAGATCTATGTACCCTTTTTATTGTCTTTCCTTTGATTTGGTTAAACCCTAATATAGGGATTTGGGGGTTTTTGAGTAGTATGTAATTGGGTAGCATTTATGTGTTGTATGATAGGAGGAGGTTTCATAGAGGAGGCTTTTTAATACAAATTTGTTGAGACCGTCGATTGTGTTCTTTGTGCGGTGGGATTTCTACTCGGTATTAGTCCCATAATGGGATGATTGTTGATGTGTTGTGATTGGTTGTTTGATATAGTAATTGTATTGTGATTGTGATTGTGATCGTTGTCTATGGTTCGCGAGGCGTGGCCCTACCGAGTGAGGTCGCTTGCGGGGAGTGGCTTCACGCCTAGTTTCGCCTTATGTGGAACCCGCCACCGAAGGGATGTGCACATTAATGGACAGGGTTATCGCTCGTAATGAGGAGCGGGGATTTGGTGGGTACGCAGTGCGGTCCCCCATGGCGGTGGTCCAGGTGGACGATCGGTGATTGAGATTGTTGGAATCGGTATGGTTGTGTGTGTGACAGATTAAGTCGTCTGTTTATCTTATTGTTGATATATAAATTGTGTGATTAGTACTGACCGTTTAAATGTTTTAAAAACTGTGGTGATCCATTCGGGGTGGTGAGCGATTATTGAGCGGTATGATATGACGCGTATGGGATAGCTAGGATGAGTCATCACGTGGCGGTTAGAAGTCTTCATGTGTCGACGGTGTTTTGTAGCTTTGATAGTTTTAGCATGAGAGATCGAGAATCTTGTATTTCTTTTTATCAGTTTGGAATTGCTATGTAATCACCTTAAACTTTATTTACTTTTAAAGTTGTTTCGTTATTGTCTTATGAATATCATGCCTCGGGTAACCGAGATGGTGGCATCCTTATACCTAAGTGGTCCTGGTAAGGCACTTGGAGTATGGGGTGTTACAAATGGTATCGAGCGACGATCCCGAAACCTCGTAACCGATGAACCTAATGAACATAGGGAGTCAATTAAAATGAACCCGGGGTAAAGGTTGTAGGAGCTAATGCAAAGGCTTGGGAGACGTCCTGAAGTCGCGAACTCGCCCTACAATTTTAAACCGGTCACATGGGGGGTGTATGTCAAGGCCATATGTGTTGTTTGTTAGCTTGTGTGTGGATGTGATGAAGTATGTGTAATTTTTGGATGTTTGGAGTAGAAAGTTGAGAATATGAAAGAAAGATTGATGAGGCATATAGAACCGTTGTTGGAATGAAAAGCATGATGGATGATTCATAATGTGACATAATAATAACATGTGAATATAAATGTTGTGTTGTATAAGTATATTTTGTTTGCATAGAGTTGTATGATAAGTTTATGTACTTGTCCACGATTGTTCATGTGTATATGTTGTAAGAAGTGTGTAGCTGTAATGGATGAATTGGTTGGAAGAGATTAAGTAAGTAATTGCATAAGAATATGAAATTCATGTGTGGAGCATGTTTATGTGGGTAATGGATTGTATAATGTTGCAATGTTAGTAACATGTGAATAGGGGATTTTATGTCGTATATTACGTTATGGTGTACGTAAAGTTATAAAATAAAAGCATGTGGGAAAAACGTGATTGACAAGTTAAATAATCTATGTGCATGATTAATGTTGTTGCTTGGCTTTTGAAAGTAGTAACATATGATTATGAATACTGGTTTTATGAGTTTTGGACTGGTTTTGTTTGCTTGGTTGTTGTTTAAGTTGTTTGGAAGTAAAATCAAGTAGTTGTGTTTTCGATTATAAAGAGGTTGTCTTTAAACTGTTATAACTTGAGATTCATAAATGATTTTGATGTGATTCCAATTGGAGGTGATAGCTTGTCCTTTTACGATTCTAACGATAGGTCACACGCCCAAATCGACCAAGAAATGAGTGAGTTATGATCGCTTTCTAAAAACTGGACAAAGGTCTTGAGAATTGGGGTACTCGATCGAGTAACTAGGGTACTCGATCGAGTAAAGGGGCACTCGATCGAGTACCTTAGCTACTCGATCGAGTAGCCCTGGTGATTTGTTTTACGTGCTTCTGATCTTCACCTACTCGATCGAGTAAGTCTCTTATTCGATCGAATGGCCTGTACTCGATCTAGTGACCCCTGTTTTGGGTCATATGCTTATCTTTTGACATTCGTTGCATAATATGTTTAATTCAAGTTGTTATTTTACTTCTTTATGCATTGTTTTACATGTAAGTTGGTCTTGATACGTAAGTTACCCAATCTTATGGGGTGGTGAGTGGCACCTTATGGTGAGTATGAGTTTGGTGGGAGGAGATGAGCTATATGTGGTTGTGCTGAGAAGTGGAAAAAGAAAGAGAATATTGATGAGCTGATTGAGGCATGGTGCAAGTTTTGGTGAGACGTGGTGAGTGATTTGTTCGCGAAATTGAGTGATGTAAAAGTAAGTGAAAGTGGGTAAGGGATGATGTGGGTCTAAGGAATGTGAGAATGAAAATATTGAAAGGAAGGTTTGGATAGTGGCAACTTGAGATGTGTAAAGAATTATGGAGTGAGATGGTTAGGAGTCGTGTGGGTTAAGAATATACACAGTGAAAGTTCGTTTTAAAGGGGTTGAGAAGAGTAGTATATAGTAAACTTTATGGAGACATGTTGCGAGGTGGATTTGTGGACAGTGAGTGAGTTTGGGAGATTTGGTTTATTAAGAGGTGAAACTACGTGTGATTTCTTTGGGCATTTAACGGTATGAAATGAATTCTGATTTTTAAAGAGGTACAAAGGAGATACAATTGTTTAAACAGTGAACGTTGATTTTATGGATAGGTTAGTGGCAAATGTGAGTGATAGCATAATAAGAGAAGATCCATGGTAAGAAAGAGTGAGATGATATCGATATAAAATAATGGGATTTGAGTTTTGGAGCGATGAGAAGGTAATTGGTGACTACAGGGTTAGATAGAAGTAATAAGGAGTTGAGCTATTAAATGGTATTGTTGAGTATAAGGAGAAAAGAAGGATAAAAGTAAGCTGAGAAAAATGTTCACCGGAGTTATGTAACATAAAAGTAAGGAATCGTCGAGACGTATGATACTATCAAGAGTAAGTAAGTTAATGGTTATACAGAAGTTTCAGGACAACACGATTAATCATGAGTTTCGAGGAATTAAGGGAGTAAGAAGTTGGTAGAATATCTGCATGATATGAGATTTTGGTGGAGAGTTAGATGATGACATAATTAAAAATAGTATTGGGAAGAATGTTGAAGTAATTTTGTTGATGGATGTGATGTTCGTTATTTGGGATGTTAACCAAAGATAGGAAAGAAATCGTGATATTTAGAGATGAGTGTAAGAGGTTTGACGTCCGGACAGTGGTAGTGTTATGGTTTGTGACTAGTGGTGAAGGGTGATGGTATATTAGAAAGGTAACAATTCTAAAGAGGTTGATTTTGCGAGAGACCAGTTGCTATGTATGGTTGTGAGAGAGTATAAGGTGTGGTTATATGAGGCGGTTGTTAGTAGTTGAGTATTACTAGTATGGTTATATTTGGCATGAGTTGATGGTTATGCGAATGGGAGAACGTGTTATGAGGGGCATACGAGTTCGGCTTTCGGGTGAGAGGTAACTTTTATAAGGTGGTAACTTACGTGATCGGGATTGATTTGGTTGGATGTGATTACTGTCCGTGATATATATATATATAAATGTTTGTGTGAGGTTTTGACCTCACAAGACGTGGTATGGTGTGATTATCATAAAGTTGTTATTTGAATGTTCTGTAATGCATGTTGAGTACGCTAATCTAATTGAATTATATTAAAAAAGATAATAATTTGAGTGATCTGGCATGACTGACTATACTTGTATGTGTTCATGATACATGTCAATCTGTGATATGGTAAGGGGATGATATTCACGAGGTTATTATCTGTTTAATTCATAAAATAGGTTGTGTTATGATTTAGTAAAGTGGATTTGAGTAAGTTTTCTTGTCGAGAAGTTATTAAAGTCGGTATTAATGGGAGTTGTATGCAATTGTGATGACTATCGATGTGGTTGTGGTGCCTCGGGTGGTGATCCGGGCACGATATTTAGTGTTGTGATGCGGGTATTTTCGCACTGCGGTGTGGCTGATGGTAGCGGTGTTGTGATGCCGTCACCGGTTGTGGTGGAGTAGGCGGGATGATTATGATTCGGGTTTCGACAGTACATACCAGTCATACATAGATTGTTGTTTTGTTTGATGTTGCTTCTTGTGAGTTTCAGTTTGTACAGATAAACAGTTGTTTTGTTATTGATGTTTCTTACCAGTTAAATTTTGGGATGAGGGTAGAGTACGATATGAAATAGAGTTGTATATGTTTTCGTTGTTGTCATGGTATAGTGACACTCTGTTAATGGGACACGGTTGTGAGAGGTTGTTACAGTAATTCTGATCTTGTTCTAGATAAGGCTTTCGTAGACATGGTAATAGCAAGTGATTCGTAAAACATGTGTGGTAATGACTTGAAAGATGCAGGGGGTTCATAATCCTTTGTGGAGATAGTGAGTGTAGGGTGTGTTGGGGGAATTAGTGTCATGTTAAGTTATGTATGAGTTTTGCGGTAATCAAGGAAAAGAACTTGATGATCTTGTGTGAGTGTACGTAACACGTGTGGATCGTGAGTTATGCTTTTGACGATAGAAGTTTTATATAGTCTATATAGAGAGGTATGTCATGTTGCGGTAATGTGGAAGAGTTGGAGTATTGGTTATACTAAGGGTTTTGCGGTATTAGTTAGATGAAGTGCAGAGTGAATTGAAGTATGAGAACTTTTTAAGTAAGAAAGCCTTGGAAAATAGGAACGGTTATAGAACTGAGGTTATAGGCGGTTATCTTTGACATGTGGTGGTGATGAGGATGATGAGATGATTTAACTAAGGATTTAGTATTAGTGAGTTACGAGGACGTAACATTTGTCTAAAGAGGAGTAGGATGCGATAAAAGTGAGTTTCATGGTTGTGCATGTTGCAAAATAATTGGAAGTAGAGTGTTAGCATAGCGTAAAGGAGGGATTTGTTTTGTGGTTGATGTTGTTAAAAGGCCATGGCCGTGCTTGTAGTAGTGTGATGTTTAGGAGTTCGAGAGTTTTGATAGTGGCATGATGATGTTTATGAGTGTAAGTAAACTTCGAGGACGAAGTTCCTTTTAAGGGTGATAGAATGTAACATTCCGTTTGATGTTAGGGGTATTTTGATATTGGATTGGCTCTGGGTGATGTATTACGGAGCTAGTTGGTGTGTATGGAGTTAGTGTTGAGAGAGATATAATGGAGTCGATACGATATCGTGAGCCATGTTGTGGAGGTAGGAATAGTTAGTGGGGTTGGTGTTACGAGTTCATGTTTGGGTTGGAGTTTTGTTTTGAGTTCTTAGTCACGTTGTTGTGTCTTGATCGAGTTAGTATGTTTGTTTTTGAGTATGGGTTGAACTTCGGGGACGAAGTTCCTTTTAAGGAGGGAAGACTGTAATACTCCGTATTTATAAGTCTTGGGGTACTCTATCGAGTAGGCCTTACTCTGTCGAGTAAGGGTAAGTTGCGTTTTAGAAAAGTTTCTGACCTGTTGGGTACTCGATCGAGTAACTAGGGTACTCGATCGAGTACCTCGGGTACTCGATCGAGTGTCCGGTTTTACGGGGAGTTTTCTCGGGTTTTGTTAATTATGCGATTAAGGTATATAAGCTTTGTCGTCATTGTTCTAAATCACTTTTGCAAAACCTAAATTACTGTTTAAGAGAGAAAGCAAGCAAGTTCTTCATCCTAATCGCATTATTAGCAATCCCCGGAGTTTGGAAGGTCGGTTCTCATCGTTGGTTATACCGTTGAGTTCCTTGCGTCGAGGGTAAGATCTATGTACCCTTTTTATTGTCTTTCCTTTGATTTGGTTAAACCCTAATATAGGGATTTAGGGGTTTTTGAGTAGTATGTAATTGGGTAGCATTTATGTGTTGTATGATAGGAGGAGGTTTCATAGAGGAGGCTTTTTAATACAAATTGTTGAGACCGTCGATTGTGTTCTTTGTGCCAGGTAGGATTTCCTACTCAGTATTAGTCCCATAATGGGATGATTGTTGATGTGTTGTGATTGGTTGTTTGATATAGTAATTGTATTGTGATTGTGATTGTGATCGTTGTCTATGGTTCGCGAGGCGTGGCCCCGGCTGAGTGAGGTCGCTTGCGGGAGTGGCTTCACGCCCTAGTTTCGCCTTATGTGGAACCCGCCACAGAAGGGATGTGCACATTAATGGACAAGGTTATCGCTCGTAATGAGGAGCGGGGATTTGGTGGGTACGGCCGCGGTCCCCCATCGGCGGGTCGGGTCCAAAGGACGGTCGGTGATTGAGATTGTTGGAATCGGTATGGTTGTGTGTGTGATGATTAAGTGTCTGTTTATCTTATTGTTGATATATATTGAATTGTGTGATTAGTCTTGACCCCGTTTAAATGTTTTAAAACTCGTGGTGATCCATTCGGGGTGGTGAGCGATTATTGAGCGGTATGATATGACGCGTATGGGATAGCTAGGATGAGTCATCACGTGGCAGTTAGAAGTCTTCCGCTGTGTCAGACGGTGTTTTGTAGCTTTGATAGTTTTAGCAGTAGACCGTCTGAGAATCTTGTATTTCTTTTTATCAGTTTGGAATTGCTATGTAATCACCTTAAACTTTATTTACTTTTAAAGTTGTTTCGTTATTGTCTTATGAATATCATGCCTCGGGTAACCGAGATGGTGGCATCCTTATACCTAAGTGGTCCTGGTAAGGCACTTGGAGTATGGGGGTGTTACAGTTTATAACTTGTTGTTTGTTGTTGTGTTTGCAGGCTTTACGAAAAAAGAAAGGAAGAAGGACGGAAGGGAGTGAGGTGGAGGACGGGAGTATAATAATAATAATAATAATAATAATTATAATAATAGTAATAATAGTAGTAATAATAGTAGTAATAATATTAGTAATAATATTAGTAATAATATTAGTAATAATATTAGTAATAATAATAATAATAATAATAATAATAATAATAATAATAATAATAATAATAATAATAATAATAATAATAAGGATTATATAAATTTTGAGTGTAGGAGAGTATCGGGTTGGTCCGAATTAAATTAGCCTTACAAGAGAAATGTGACGATCTTTGCTAGACGGAAATATGTCTTAAGGCGGAATTTATTATTGTTACTATTATTTTCGCTATTATTACCGTCCGATTAAAATACGTATTTTTATATGAATTAAGTTTTAAAATATTCCTTTTATAAAAATTATGTTTAAAATAACATTAATTAAATTAAATAATTTAAAAATATAAATAAAACAATAGAATGGTTAATTAAATTGTAAATGCTAAAATTAAAAATTCGCGGGTGTTACAATCATCTCACCTTTTAAAAAGTTTCGTGCTCGAAACTGGAAAGTAGAAATGAAAGGTTATAAAAATAAAGCTGGACTTTTTGAAATCGGTAACTAAAGCATTAAAAGGTTACTCTTTGTGAGGATTAAAATTCTTTCAAAAGTTTCAAGTAGGATTTTCCAACAGAACCAGATTCCCATCAAAGGGACGGCAGTGCTCTCGTTGCGCATTCAAGAACATTAACATTCCAAATCAAAGATAAGGTCAAATACCAAATCATTTGCAGAAATCCGAAATCAAAATACTTTTAAAAATATTTATGAAGAGTTTTCAAAAGTATAAGTCTCCTTCATGAAACGAAATTGCTCTTGTCGTGCACACAAGAGCGCTAACTTTCCAGTCAAAGACAAGTTTAAAACAATATCATTTGCCAACAAGCATAGAACAAGTTATTAAACGTCTCTAATAACGAGTTCTAACATCCTATCAACGTTAAAACCAATTGAAAAAATGTAATCAACTCAAAATTTCTTTTACAAAAGCCAAAATAAAAATGAAAGTTTCATTTTTAAACTAAAAAAGGAGTCAAGTATTGGAGATGTAACTTCAAACTTTGACAAAGAAATTATAAATAGATCAAAGTTAGTTAGAAATTGAGCAGAATTAAAAGTAATCTCGGGTTTAACAATCAAAGATTATGATAAAGGAGTCTATACTCAAGGATCAAAAGAGGAACTAAATCAAATTTTCATTTTCAAACCTTTAAAATAGGTAAAGTGTTGTAAAAGTAATATAAATTTTTAACAACGAACCAAAAATGGTGGTTTGAAAAGTACAAAATGAACAGTAACTTAGACTTCATAAATACAAAGTACGCTAAGAAGATTCAAATTTAACCAACAAAAGAGCTATGATGAACTCCCTAGGGGTAAGAGTCGAAGTGAGGTCACCAAGGATGTCAAAGATAGAGTTTTTATAAGCCTTTAGACTAGAATTAAAAGGGGAAGTACAACAAAAAGAATAGGAGATGCGTTAACGATAAAGCTTATGGTCAAGGAAGAGGAAAAGGTACAAAATGAATTCAAGGGTAAGGGGGAAATAAGGATACAAGAGGAAGTCCGAAGGTAAAACAGAAAGGAGTTTAAAAGAAGGGTGAGTATCACGGGATAAAAGTAAGATAAGGTTGATCAAAGATAGAAAACACACCCGTAACGGTGTCGGGATGAACGGCGACTCCGATTTGATTATTGACATGAATGGCTCTTCTTGGCTTAGCTTCCGGAGCACGAGGAGGAGGAGCAATCTTCTTCTCAGGGCAATCCTTGATGAGATGTCCAGGCTTCTTGCAATGGTAACACTTTAAGGGCATATCAAAGCATCCAATTCTGGGGTGATAAGCTTGCCTACACTTGAAACACTTGTGGGTCTCCTCGGGATTGTCTTCCGACGGGGAAGCTTGTCCACCTTGCACTTGTCCACTTGGCATGAGCTTCTTCTTCTTGTTCACAGATGACGAAGATGAGGGCACAAATGGTCTCTTGCCACGGGAGTTAGGACGAGGATTGACTTGAGCATTGGCATTCCGTTGATTCTAAAGAATTAGAGCAAGAGCTTCCATGATAGTATTCTCCACCTTGGTTGGTCTCACCATCTTCTCAAGACACCAAATAAATCAATCAAGTTAGCACCTAACAAATATCATACACAAAGATACTACCAACTTAGGTCCTTAGTTCTACCCATCTCTCATTCATTATTCAAGGTACACGTGTATGCGTCGGGAGCAACAAAGGCTCTGATACCAACTGTGACACCCCGCGTTAACGCGGAAGATATAACTTATAAATTCAAGTGGAAATTAGGAAAATTTTGAAACTTTTTAAAGTTAAAAGCGCGGGTTCATTAAAACCTAAAACATAAATAAAGAATGAGGAAATAAAATTAAGTTTATACAAATATAAAAGTCAAATGGAGAAAATATATCCCTCGAATAACGAGTCTAAAAGGTGAGTCTAAACATAACGATAGCCAAAATCCATGGTCAAGGTACTCGCTAGCTCACACATGTCTTCACCCCATAAATGCACCAACTAAAACCTGTCATTCATGTAAACATGAACGCCATAGTCTGTGGGGAGTAACTCAATGTTCTCCCAGCCACAAATTGTCAAAATGAACATAACAAAGAACTCAATTAATTAAGCATTGAAAACAAGATGTGAATAACTTGAATCATAATAGACATGGGATCAATCATGTTAACGCAATGAAAGAAACAAGGTAGTATAGCAAATGAGTACGTCATGGCATATTTAAATAAGTAAAGCAAAGGAAGAACATAGATACGGTTAGTTAACCACAAACACGAATTTCATTGAGAGGTGACATGTGCAACTATTCAAATTATACAAAACTAATACTTAAATCATGTGAGATATACATACGAGTAGTCAAACACTGCAATACATATAGTTGAAAACCATAGCCATTTCTTTGGAAATCTTATAACAAACATTTTCACGAGACGTGGCTACTAATGTCACATTCATACTTATGGCTTGCATCTCACCATAAGAACGGATGGGAACATCAATCCCGACGATCATATCGGGCTTACAGCTCACCTCTAGTATCCGATAGGACCAAGACTCTCACATCTAAACAATACAAGGCACAACTCTTGCCTTGAATAACATATACCAATATCTATAACCAAACAAGACCTTTACTACTCATATATGTATATAATTCCCCTGGTAGGACGACAATGGTACTCCCAAGACTTAGTCCTAGTCTAAATCTGGCCAGACTCTCGGGACAGCACAGTTTCCTATTCAACATGCAGTAGGACAGTCCGCATCCAAGACTCGTGATACCGTCGTGAAGTACCAAAAATAAAAGACTATTACTACTAACAGAAGTCAGCGGTAAGTAGGGTCGATCTCCACAGGGAGGTGGGAAAATGTCAGCTTAACTAAGTCCGTCAGGGTAACAAATTCTTGGGGGTTTTTGAATGATTGCTCTAAACTAAGGAGGTCAAAGGAGAGAGATAAAGTAAGAGAGTTGAAAACAAACAAGAGAGAAAAAGCAGCTAAGACAGTCGGTTCACCATGATTTTTAGGAAATGAAGTCTAAGGTCTCAGGTCAATGCAAACTCGATCTACAGGGTAATGAATATCTCCTTCCGGTCTCAATTCACCCTAAAACACTATTAGCTTAGCTTTCGCCCTCACTAGAGTGCCCTAATGTTCGCTACGGGTCTTACCTTTTCCAATCTTCCGATCTAGGTCAAGGTGTCCCGTGATTAATCACCTAATTGCGTCGACTCAATTAGATAAGAACCGTTATAAGCAGCGATTAACAACATAGACCTAATTCGCATCAAACCTAATTACTTATTCACAATTCCTTTAAATCATGGCTCCCCTATGTCTTAACAAGGGAGATTAGCTATGCATAATTCTTGAGGAAACAACAATAATACATGATCTATAAAGATTCAACATGACAAAAAGGTTAAAGAGAAATTAATAACAACAATGGAGATCAAGGAGAAGAAAACAATATAATGCAATAATAGATTAAGAATCAAGGATGGAGTAAGAATACCGATTACAAGAGGCAAAATCCAAAATTAGGGTTCTAAGAAGGGAGTAGTGAGAGTCGAAGGAAAAGTGAGAGGAGGAGAGAGATCCGATAGAGTCCTCTTGTGAATACCGTCATAACTATATATTCTAAATTACAAAAGTAAATCTCGCGAATAACCAAAAATCAGCCTAAGACACATAGGCTCTCGATCGAGTGACTTTAAACAACTCGATCGAGAGAAAACCCTGGAAATTCGTTCGATCAAATAGAAGGGGAACTCGATCAAACACTTCAAATGACGGCCAAATCGATCGAGTGCAAGAAAATCTCGATCGAGTGATTCTTGAGTGGTAGAGCATTCGATCGACCACAATTAGTAGCAAAACTGGTCGATCGAGCTATATAAGCACGAGTGAACTCCTTGGCACCTTCCGTAGCCATTCCACGCATCCCTAAGTGACAAATTCCGGGCTCCGATTCCTTATTCTCCAAAATGCATGCGATTAGGATAAGTTTAGGCTTGATTTCGTTCCTTTTCCGATTCATACCTGTAATTTATACAAGACAGACCAAAGTAGAATATTCGGGGGAATTTGTAGCTAGATGGCACGTAAATAGCACATAAATGCGTGTGAAAATGAGGTAAAAACCTTATATAAAATGCACGCATCAACTCGAATAATAAATCAGAAATCAAGAACCCACAATCGGCAGGACAATCCGAAAGAGGCGGAAGATATAAGCTAAACCCACAATCAGCAGGACAGTCCGAAAGAGGCGCAAAGATAAGTTAAGCAAAAAGGTATAGTATAAAGGCATTATCATAAGAATACGACTCACTACAAGTAATTATTTATAAAGATTCTTTCATACTTGTATTGTATTAATGAATATCTCATTTCATAAATAAACATGCCGGTTAAATAAAATATAACAAGCGGTAATGAATAATTTATGTTATGTGAAAGTTTACGGAACGAAATGGAAACACGCACAAGTGACTCATTTATAAGCCCACTACAAAGCATAGGATTGGCCCAACAATTTAATCATGTGACAAGTCCAACAAATGAGACATATCAAGCCCAAACAAAAGAAGCATGTGAACTCCAACAAGTGACATACAACAAGCCAAATGACTTAATCATGTAAAACCCAATAAATTAGTCATGTTAAGTCCAATCATTTACTCATATAAAGCCCAACAAAAGATAAATGAAATCCAATAAGTGGCATACAACAAGCCCAATCACTTTAACTACACAAATCCAACTAATTTAACATAACTAGCCCAACTAATTTAACGTAACAAATCCCAACTAAATAAACACCTCAAGCCCAACATTACAAGACATAACACAATATGGCCCAATAGCATGAACGTAAGTAAGCCCAATTTTGGGTTCTCATAAACCCGTCCCAAGTACCCATGTTAGATCCAAAATTAAGACGGAAAAATAATTAAATAACGAAATTCCACAATTATAAATCATGAGAGGAAAATATATAAATGAACGATATTTAACGAATAACATTATATAAAACACGAGACGGGAATTTAAATGTTTCAAATAAACTATCTAGTGCCAAAACCAATCAAATCCACGACTTAAGGACTGGCTGGGCAGCCCTTACCGGACCTCAAAACCCGGCCATACACGGCCTCACAACACCCCATAGACATTCCATAAAGCAGCCTGCTCAACCCCTCCCCCACTGCTGCCACACGGCCCGTAAACAGCCACAAAGACAGCCGCATAAGCCGAGCTATAACGGAGTATAAGACAGTCCTAGTTTCGTCTCCAAACAGCCCTAAAATCTCCATTTCGACTGCCCAAAAACACTACACAAACTGGACCAAAGGTGATACCTAAAATAGTCCTTAAATCACCATTTTTATGACTAAAAATAGTCCCAAAAACACAATATAAAACCGATAACAAATGAATTAACTAATACGAAACACGAATGCATGAAACTCCGACAAACATACACCATACCATTCTGAAATTATGATATCGACTAAGCATATAATAAATTACTAATTGAACAAACAGGACAGTGAGGATCAAATACAATGACACAGATGCTTCAAATAATCATTACTCCCTAGTCTCCAATCGGTTATACTCCAAAACACGAATCAACTTTAGCAATAAATACCGTTTTCAAACGAAAATAAAGCGAAACCTCATAAATAATGAAACTTTACAGCAACTAAACATTCAACACACGAGTTTAGCACACGAAACAACATAATAACAAGAGATCTCGACATTTTCCGAGTAACCTATCACCGTTACCTTATAACTTTTTCAGAGAACGCGATTCCGACTCGAAAATACTCCGGGTCGTCCAAGCTTGCACCTAGACCTCACAATACACGAAATTAGCACGGATTTTCGAGCCATATTGGGACGGCCGAACTGAAACAGGAGGAAAGTTGGTGTCTTTATTATATAAACGGATGGAGGACAGAATAAGGAAGGTTTTGGCGCAAGAATTAAGGAAAATGGTTGAAAAATGAAGTCGGGATCTTAGTATCAAGCTCGAGTAAAAATGGAGTTTATAGCTTGTTGTTTGTTGTTGTGTTTGCAGGCTTTACAAAAAAAGAAAGGAAGGACGGAAGGGAGTGAGGTGGAGGACAGGAGTATAATAATAATAATAATAATAATAATAATAATAATAATAATAATAATAATAATAATAATAATAATAATAAAAAGGATTATATAAATTTAGAGAGTAGGAGAGTATCGGGTTGGTCCGAATTAAATTAGTCGTACAAGAGAAATATGATGATCTTTTCTAGATGGAAATATGTCTTAAGACGAAATTTATTATTGTTACTGTGGACATGGGCCAGATGGCGGTCTGTGGATTTGGCCCACCTACCGATCTGCGGTCATGGGCCATCTGCACGCCAAGCCAATCTGTGGACATGCAGCGGTCTTTTGAAAGCCACGCACGGCGGCGTAAAAATGCTTTCGACCGGATCGTTTTAGATCGGTCGGTTTCGTCTCGGTAAATGTCTCGAAACGATTAGAGATGTTCGGAGTCGCCACCAAGCATTTGTGGGATGCTTGGAATCCGTTCGAATCCACTTTATACCTCGGTCAAATGAAGCACAAAGCAGGGTTTGACATAGGTACTAAAGATAAGGAATCGTCCCTCTTTAGCATCCTATCTCTAGAATGACTCTCATACGCCCTGGATAAGGTCGTCCACTATCTAAAGTTTATGAGTAAGAGGTGAAGGTACGTATTGGAAAGCCCTTTAATCAGACACCCAATCCCGCCCGCGGTAGCGGCCTCTACTGATCGATCTTGGTTGTTTAAATGCAAAAGTTGATAAAACAATTTAAATGCATGAATGCGCATCCAATAATTTAAACCTAACATGTGAGAGATTTCTAAGTTGGTTGATTTAATCCAAGTATCAAGTATAAGATGTCGAGTTGGATTTATGGTTGATTTGCATGCAAGACGGAAATTAAACATCCATTTACCGTATTAGGTTTATGGTGTATACACGATCCATTTGTCTTAGTAAGGCATTTTGCAAATGTGATTTTTGAATGAGCAAATAGTCATCTGATCCGTTCTATATCCGGGTTGGCCGGAGTCGGGATCGTCCTAGACTAATGCTGGAAAGGGAACAGACCCTGCACCAGGCGGCCACATGAGGCGCGAGCCTGTTGGCGGTGCAAGGAGGTCTCCCCTGGTTTTGAAAATAAGAAAGAAAAGGCCTGTTTAGGCGCGGGTCAGTCAACGGTTATATGCTGTGCTCTGACCATTTGAAAAACGTTTATGAAACGTGTTGAAAAGTGGGCATTTAAACCCGTTTTGGTTTGAAAGGGTCGTTTAGACCGTTTTTGTTGATTTGAGGAACGAGACTCGAATAATCATCATTATTTTGATGATATTCGGTGTCGGGTTCGACTTGACATGGATAGTTTTGAGAATGATCATGAACTAATTGTTTTAAGTTCATTTGAATATAATTAGTCGATACTCATCATCATACCCGGGTTAAAATCCGGCATGGTATGTGGAACCAAGGATGACTTTGTGTTGGTGACTATGTTTATTTTGGAAATGTAAAGAAATGATGTAAGGGTTTAAAATACCCCCCAAAATGTAAAGAAATGAAATAAAAGGCTTTAAAATACCTTTTAAATGTTATTAACCAAATATTATCACCGGAACACGGATTAAACCGTCATGGTATTAAGTACCAAGGGTGAAAAATGTTTTATGGTTAAAATTTGTAAAAATAAATAAAAGGGTTTGAAAACATTCGAAATGGTAAAAACCGATTACAAATATGAAAATAAATTAATGAGGAAGGACAAGAAAAAACACGGTTGAGTTCTGACCTGGGCACCCCATTGAGGTGCGGGCCTCTGTGCAGAACAAGGGGTTTCTGCCTCAGGCCAAAACTCAGTTTTGGCTCGTCTATCCTATGTTTTGGATCGTGTTATGCATGTTTTAGCATGTTATGGTCATAAAACAAGCAAAGACATGATAAAAGAAGGATTTTTACACCCTCATACTTACATGTTTGGTTATGGCGAGAAACCGACGTAAGTGTAACAACTCGTTTGGTCGGAAAAGACTCGGTTTAAAACCGTTTTGGTAAGTAAAAAGAGTGTTGTATTAAGATTAGTGACGGTGTAGTGGTCGAAATGGTCGGTCAAGTTATTTAATGCACGATGACGGTACCAAACAATGTGTAAGGCTTGTATTTACGATCGGTAGGTCGTAAATACGCGTCGGATTGTGACTTAAGAAGTCGAGTCGAGAATTTTAAGGGAGAAAAGAGGGGGCGGACACTCGCGTAAGTTCTCAAATGGGGGCATTTGAGGGGTATTTATAGGAGAATGAGTGGTTGTGTGAGTTTTGAGCGACGTGGCCACCTGGGCTGCTCAAAGAGGCGCGAGCCACGTCGCGGGTCTTCGAGTTGTCCTGTCACTTTCACACAAGTGCAATCATGATTTATTCTATCCTAGGATTTGTAGTCATATGTTTGGTACTTGACCATTCATGAATCTAGGAAATATTAGTATAGAAGGTTTGAAATGGTTTGTTTTTTGTGGTTGACTCGTTGTTGGAGTCATGTGTAGGGTAATATCCGTATAAAACCCTTAAATTATAGGATTATAACGCAAATTTAATACGTGATTTATTGTCATAAACGAAAAACAATGAAAAATGATAAAGCACAAGAATTAACCTTCGGTCCTAGTGCAATTCGGCAATGAGAGATCAAAGTAGACCTCCTCCTAATTGTTGCACCCAAGATCGTCTGAGAAATGCCCTTGTGCTAGAATGTATCCTCTAATTGCCTTGCAATATTGAGAGGATTGTTATGTGAGTTTTGTTTAGATGTGAGATCTAAAATTTTGAGAGAAATGTTTCTCAAAACCCTAATTTTCTTTTGCAAATGATAAATTAGGTTAACAAAGAGGAGAGGCTCTCCTTTTTGTTCTTCTAATTTCGGCCAAACCGAGTGGATTAGGAGGAAATGGGCTTTCATTTTCTCCTTATTTTAACTCGTGGTCCGATGCTAAAATGTATATGACGCGGTCTTTATTATAAATCGTCATCGGTTATCGGTTATTAAAGCATCAACTAATAATACGGATTAGTTGAAGCATTAATACATGTCCGACAAAGACGATATCGTATAAATAATTTATTCAATATACATTAATCAAATATAAATCGCTTTATATTTAATTTACGAATTAATTGCTTTATTCGCCTTAGCCGTTATTATTTAATCCGTATTAAATAAAATATCTCAACATCACATTTTGACTAATTATTAGTCAAATAACTCGGACTAACTGGTTAGTCAAATTTGGCATCAATATGACTGTATTTTCATACCGTCACATCTCTCAAACGTATCCTATAGGTGTGACTTTTAGGGACCAGTTGATCACCGCCATCTGTATGACAATAACGTCAAACTTATCTAGCAAGCCAACCGTTATTGATAAACGTGGACCAACTGATAATGATACAAAAGTATACCCTTTGATCCTTTTAGAGATTTATAAGTCCTTGCACTAATCGTAAAGGACACCACCCCAACAAGCTCCCACTTGTCCGTACAAGTGTATGTGCAATGACGTTATCCGCACTAACTGGAGGACACACGGCTCAACAAACTCCCACTTGTCCGTACAAGTGTATGTGCGATAACCGATTCTCATATTCATTTAAAATTTCTCCCACTCAATGTAAAACAATTTGCAGATCCGGATCCGCAAAGGTCGTATTTTTACAATCGATCTGTATCTAGAGTGGTTTCCCAGACTAGAGAGTAACTTAACTGATAAAACGAATTCGTATTCGAGCATGGCCATGCATTTCGATTCTGACTCCTCGAGTGGCCCTGAGAAATATCGAGTACCTGATAAAGGCTGAATATTTCCTTCAACTCGAACTCCTTCCGATCTAAGCACAGCATGAAATGACCCAGAAACAATCTACTTGGCCCCCTGTTACGGATGACCGTGAGAAAGAAACCAAAGCCACCCAAAATCTGTCTTAGTCTCAAGAGACAGTCGATAGTCAAAAGAATCGACTCTTAGGATCACCATGGAGGTCCTATCCACGACCGGGCACCGAATGTTATAAAACATTTAGGACTCCACGTTGATGTCACAATTGTGTCCTACGAGATATCCGTATAACACGCTTCGTGATTGGTCACAACCGGTTGACTTATGGCTCGTTGAACCCACCATCAACCAACGTCACAAAATAATTACCTTGAGTTATCATCTCACGTGGGCAATTAAGGACCAAAATTATAATGTTTGTTCAGTTCACTTTGTGGTGTTCAAAATTTGTCATAAAAATCCACATGAAAAACAAAATATATAAAATATCAAAACGATGATGTTGTATAGAGTACAAAAGAGAATAAATCTAATCCATAAAAGAGTACTACAACTTAGGAACACGTTTAATTCCCATGGAATTAACATGCCCTTCATGCTTATCTTGTCGTAATGGTTTAGTGAGAGGATCTGCTATGTTATCATCTGTAGCAATCTTTTCTATCACTACTTCCTTTTGCTCCACGTAATCTCAGATTAGATGAGCTTTCCGTTGTACATGTCTAGACTTGTTGCTAGACTTTGGCTCCTTAGCTTGGAAGATGGCACCTCTATTGTCGCAATAGATGGTGATCGGGTCATTCGAACTAGGCACTACGGATAGTCCTTGTAAGAATTGACGCATCCATATCGCTTCCTTTGCAGCTTCGACGCGGCATAGTACTCGACTCGGTCGTAGAATCTGCTTTAACACTTTGTTTGGAACTCTTCCCGCTGATCGCAGCGCCATTAAGAGTAAAAAACGAATCCGACCGAGATTTGGAGTCATCTCGATCCGTTTGGAAGCTAGCGTCTGCAGAATCGGTTGCGCATAGCTTTTGATCGCCTCTATAAGTCAATGCCCAATCTTTAGTCCTCCGTAGGTACTTAAGAATGTTCTTGACAGACCATCCAATGTGATTCACCGGATGCTTTGTTGGAATCGACTTGTCATACTTAATGCATATGCCACGTCCGGACGTGTGCATATCATGGCATACATGATTGATCCTATAGCCGAGGCATAAGGAATCCGTGTCATGCGCTCTTTCTCTTCCTGTGTCTCTGGTGCTTGAGACTTGCTCAAATGCACTCCTGGAGCCATAGGAAGAAACCCTTTCTTGGAGTTAGTCATCTTTGCCAATCTCTCCAGACTTTGTCTATGTAAGACTCTGATCGAGAGATAACATCCGTCGTGATCTATCTCGATAGATACGGATGCCTAGAATTCTTTGTGCCTCACCCAGATCTTTCATCTGGAAATGGTTTTTCAACCATACTTTCACCGAAGTTAAGAGAGGTATGTCATTCCCAATCAGGAGTATGTCATCGACATACAATATTAGGAAGACAATCTTGCTCCCACTCGACTTGATATAAAGACATGGTTCCTCGACCGATCGAGTAAATCCATTTTCTTTAATCACATGGTCGAAGCGATGATTCCAACTTCGAGATGCTTGCTTAAGTCCATAATGGAACGCTTAAGCTTGCACACTTTCTTAGGATGTTCAGGATCGATGAAACCTTCGGGTTGTACCATGTACAACTCTTCCTACAAAAAGCCGTTTAAGAAGGCGGTTTTCACATCCATTTGCCAAATTTCATAGTCATGAAAAGCGGCAATCGCTAAGATAATCCGAATGGAACGCAAAGATGACTACGGGTGCAAAAATTTCATCGTAGTGCGGACTGCACTTGGGTGAAACCTTTAGCAACTAGTCGTGCTTTATAGATATCTTGTTGACCTTCCACGCTGCACGCTTTATCTTGTAAAGCCATTTGCATTGAAGGGGACGAACCTTAGCAGGTAAGTCAACAAGATCCCACACGTTGTTCTCATACATAGAGTCCATCTCGGATTGCATGGCCTCAAGCCATAGCTTTGAGTCGGAACTAGTCATGGCACCTTTATAGGTTACGGGCTCACTACTCGTTAAGAGTAGAACGTCATCTATGTCATGTTCCTCGACCATACCAATGTATCTGTCTGGAGGAATAGAGACTCTTCCCGACCTCCCGGGTTCCTCGAATATTAACCGCAAAGGGATTGTGGAAACCGGTTCCACCAATGGTTGCTCGGTATTTGGTTCGAATCTCCGACAGTCGAAGGTTCTATCACTCTTTGCATTCTCGAGAAATTCCTTCTCTAAGAATGTCGCACTAGCCGCAACAAAAACACGTTGTTCGGTTGGCGAATAGAAGTAATGACCAAGTGTTCCTTTAGGATAACCTATAAAGTATGTCTTGACCGATCGCGGGCCGAGCTTATCCTCGTGTCTCCACTTGACATAAGCCTCGCAGCCCCAAACCCGTATAAAGGACAAGTTAGGGACTGCCCCCTTCCATAGTTCATATGGAGTCTTGTCAACACTTTAGACGGACTTCTGTTAAGTATTAGAGCAATCGATGAAGAGCATAACCCCACAATGAGTCGCAACACACGGTGTGACTCATCATGGATCGAACCATATCAAGTAATGTTCGATTTCTCCGTTCGGACACACCATTCAACCGAGGTGTTCCAGGTGGAGTTAATCGTAAGGCAATCCCACAGTCTTTAAGGTGTTGATCAAACTCGTGAGAAAGATACTCGCCACCACGATCTGAACGTAGTGTTTTAATCTTTCTACCTAATAGGTTCTGTACCCTATTATGGTATTCTTTGAATTTCTCAAAGGATTCACTTTTATGCTTCATTAAGTAGACATAGCCATATCTACTTAAATCGTCCGTGAAAGTGATGAAATACCTATAGCCTTCTCGTGCGGTGATTGACATAGGTCCACATACATCCGTGTATGAGTCCTAATAGGTCGCAGCCGCGCATTCCAACACCTTTGAAGGAAATCCGAGTCATCTTACCGATGAGACATGATTCACACGTGCCAAATGATTGAAAATCAAAGGCCGAGATAGCTCCATTCTTGATGAGCTGTTTAACGCGTTTCTCATTAATGTGTCCCATACGGCAGTGCCATAGATACGTTTGATCTTTGTCACCAACCTTTAACTTTTTATTCATTACGTGTAATATTTCGGTGGTCTGATCTAAAACATAAATTCCGTTCATGGAGACTGCCTTGCCATAAATCATATCGTGTAATGAGAAAATGCAAGTATTATTCTCTATTACAAATGAAAATCCAAGTTTGTCAAGTGCAGAAACTGAAATAATGTTTTTGGAAAGACTGGGTACATAATAGCAGTTATATAAAAATAACTCAAATCCGCTAGGAAGCTGGATCACATATGTTCCCCTCGAGACGGCAGCCACTCGTGCTCCATTCCCGACACGCAGGTCCACCTCACCCTTTACGAGGGGTTCGATGTTTCGGAGCCCCTGCACATGATTACACAGATGAGAACCACAACCAGTATCAAGTACCCAAGTTCCGTAACTTGCGTGGTTAATCTCAATCATATGAATAAAAGTAGAAGAGGATGAAGACATACCAACAAGTTTAACACGACCTGCCTTTAAGTCCTCATGATAAACAAGACATGTACGCCTCCAATGCCCAGTCTTGTGGCAATGATGGCATTCCATGTTTTCATTCTTGCTCTTTGTCGCGCCCGATGAGGTGCTCGACTCACCAGGCCCACTCTTACCTCGAACCCGACTTCTTGAACTTCGGTTTACCTCTCGTTAGGTTTGCACGAGCTTTGCCCTTGCCCTTGCCCTTGTTTGTCACAACGAGAACATCTTGTTTCATGCTCCCACCGAACTTCATGTCCTTCTCGGTGCATGTACGAGAAGGGAGTGCAATTCATGGGGACTTTTCTTCAAATCATTCATATAGTAATTCGCTCTAAAGAGCGCAAAACCATCGTGGAGTGAATGAAGCATGCGGTCAATAACAATGTTCTCGCTGATTTTACAATCAAGCGCCTCCATCTCTCGACATTCTCAATCATGCTTTGAGAATGTGTGGGCTAACCCCGTTGGCCCTTCGAGTCTCGCATCAAAGAAGCGAGTGGTATGCTCATAGGTCATGATTCTCGGTGCTTTCGAGAATTCCTTAGTGAGCGTGGTGAAAATCTTGTTTGCACCTTGGGCTATGAAGCGTTTTTGCAAATTGGATTCCATTGCAAAAATGAGTACGTTTTTAATCGCACCCGCTTCCATGACGAAGTCGCTATACGTGGAGACCTCGTTAACTCGAGCCGTGGGGCTGGGGCTGGCGGGAGGGGCTCGATCGGATACTTGAGCTTCCCGTCGGCAGTGGCAAGATTCCGTAATGCCGCCTCCCATTCCGCGAAGTTTGATCCATCATTCTTCGCCTAGTGGACCGATTCATCCGATTCATGAAGATCCGGCCGGGACTCATGGTCCAATGTGGCACTTGGCATTGGGTCATCGAGGATGCCACCATTATGTTATTAGCGCTTTTAAAAACGTGATCTACGCTGAAAAAGAAAGAAAAACAAAAACGAAATAAGCAACTCATCGAGGTGATTTAAGTCTATTTAAAATTCATTTTAATCGTGTAGACTCATTGCACTTGCATAATTGATCTCCCTCAAGAATAATACAAGTGATCCCAAAACTCAATTTCGTAAATTGATAAGCCACTGTTAGCTAATTCTTCCGTAAGAACTCTTGGTCGATAGATTTATGTAAATCCTATCTATAGTCCACCATGATCACGGGATCGTTTGAGTGACCATAGCGTTGAGATAAAATAGGTCAATCGGTTCCAACTTACCCGACGTAGAAGGGGTCATATTATGCCTACCGACGAAGAAGGGACTCATTGGAGTTTGACCTATAAAGACCATTCTCAATTTTGGTTTATACGAGGAAGATCCCATCAACTAAGTTTCAATTCATTTTAAGTGAACAAATAACTAGCAACTGCGTGAATGAATTAATTTAGATGATGGCTTAAATCGTGTGACATATGAATGTCATAGAAAACTAATGCGTGACCTCTATATGAGTCAGTTTTCATGCAATTATTAGGTGGTTTGGTTTTTAGGCGGAATATGATGCAATCTATCGTTACGATAAAATAAATAAATGAATGCAATACGTAAATAAAAATTCCTAGTGTGGCCTATCCTAGTAAAAAGAACATAATACAACTTTGGAATCCACAGTTGGACCCGAGAAGCTTGTCTTGATGTTCCATCTTTGTCCATGCAGCGGGAGTGAGCATCCGATCTCCATCTTTAGTCTTCTCAAAATTACAATTAAAATTTACAAAATATAAACCTATTTACATTCTAAATAAAAACTGTAATTAAAAGAAATAAAAAGGGAGATACGAGATCTCAAAATACAACCAAGACCGTGTTCCATCATTACGGTAACACGTTCTACTAAGGCCACACTAAGTTACAACCGTTTGTAAAAATAAATAAATAAATACGTAATTAAAGGCATTCAAAACAATCTAAATAACGTTAAATAAAATGCATCAACTAAAATAAATTTATTCGTGACATAATTCCGTAATTATGTTAAATTTATCCAAACCACCTTTAATGATTAAAATTATGTGACAAAACCGCTTTAGTCAAGTTAATTTTAATCCGTGATAATCCGTTACTTTAAATCGTTTTAAAGTAACTAAATTGTACGTGGGTGAACCGTTTCACTATCAAGCGAATGCACAAAATTCGTATTGTGCACATGTTTTGGCCGAAAAAAAATAAAAACTGAATTTTTTTTTTTTTTTTTCTCTTTCTTCACGGTCTGACCGTGAACAGTAATTTTTTTTTTTTTTTTTTTTTTTTTTTTTTTTTTTTTATAAAGTTGCTGAAAACCGAGAGCAACAAAGAAAACAAAACGGCTCAAAACGTGAGCAACAAAGATCAAAACAAAACGATTTGTTAAAACCCAATTGCAATTTTAATCTAATCCGTATAGAATTGAAACTACAATTGATACATCTTTAACATATTGCAACAATTATCGATTAAAATTACAATATGCAAAGAATAAAAAGACAACAAAAGATCGACAATGCAACCGTGTAAGCTGGACACGGTTCCCAAAGAAAAACAGGCCGTGGCACAAAAAAAAAAAAATGCCGAGACCTAAAGGCCACACGGTCTATCAAGTTTTTATACAAAAATTATCGATTTGATAAAAACCAATTGCGATATCACCTAATCCGTATAGAAATGAATTTGCAATTGATAGATCTTTAACATATTACAATGAATATCGATTACAAAATAATATGCAAAGATCAAAATCGAAAACAAAAAAACAATAAAGCAATGCACGGAATTCAAGGCAGCCGTGCAAAAAAAAATAGCCGTGCTAAAATTTTTTTTCAGCCGTGTGGTTTTTAAGCAACAAAAAAATTATCGATCCATTTCGTTTGATGAAAATCACATAAAAAAATTACGTGGCCTTGCTCTGATACCACTTGTAGGGTAATATCCATATAAAACCCTTAAATTATAGGATTATAACGCAAATTTAATACGTGATTTATTGTCATAAACGAAAAACAATGAAAAATGATAAAGCACAAGAATTAACCTTCGGTCCTAGTGCAATTAAAATGAGAGATCAAAGTAGATCTCCTCCTAATTGTTGCACCCAAGATCGTCTGAGAAATGCCCTTGTGCTAGAATGTATCCTCTAATTGCCTTGCAATATTGAGAGGATTGTTATGTGAGTTTTGTTTAGATGTGAGATCTAAAATTTTGAGAGAAATGTTTCTCAAAACCCTAATTTTCTTTTGCAAATGATAAATTAGGTTAACAAAGAGGAGAGGCTCTCCTTTTTGTTCTTCTAATTTCGGCCAAACCGAGTGGATTAGGAGGAAATGGGCTTTCATTTTCTCCTTATTTTAACTCGTGGTCCGATGCTAAAATGTATATGACGCGGTCTTTATTATAAATCGTCATCGGTTATCGGTTATTAAAGCATCAACTAATAATACGGATTAGTTGAAGCATTAATACATGTCCGACAAAGACGATATCGTATAAATAATTTATTCAATATACATTAATCAAATATAAATTGCTTTATATTTAATTTACGAATTAATTGCTTTATTCGCCTTAGCCGTTATTATTTAATCCGTATTAAATAAAATATCTCAACATCACATTTTGACTAATTATTAGTCAAATAACTCGGACTAACTGGTTAGTCAAATTTGGCATCAATATGACTGTATTTTCATACCGTCACATCTCTCAAACGTATCCTATAGGTGTGACTTTTAGGGACCAGTTGATCACCGCCATCTGTATGACAATAACGTCAAACTTATCTAGCAAGCCAACCGTTATTGATAAACGTGGACCAACTGATAATGATACAAAAATATACCCTTTGATCCTTTTAGAGATTTATAAGTCCTTGCACTAACTGGAGGACACAGCTCCAACATCGTGATTTGAATTTTTGAATCGCTTTTTGGTCCGGTGTCGGTTTTGACTCTAGTTAGTGTCATTGCGACCCCGTCGTCGTGCAGTAAACACTCCAGGTACTTTTGAAAAGTTTTGAAATGTTTTATTTTCGAAATCGTTTTAAGTTTTACGACGTAAAGTTGTACACAAACTGTCGATCAAACACCGCGATTCCAAAACATGTTGTAGTCCGATAATCATCGGGTGTTTGTTGGAGTCTCAGCAGATACTGGGTATCTACAGAGCCCCCACTTTGACTGAGGCTTGGACAGGGCGAAAGTCAAAGTAGAGCCCCCATGTCAATCGAATATTACAACCTGGAGACCCAAATGACGTCGAGGCGGCTCGAAAGGATTTGGGCCAAGGACTTGCCGTCGGGAAGGGCGACGCCAAGGCGACTCGAGGGTACGAGCCAATGACCTGTCGTGGGGAACAGTTTAGAGTCTGTCGACTGTTCGTGCGGGTCGTTTAAAATCCGTTAGACTACGTACAAAGGCTCGCCAGCCATAAGAAGGAGTCATACCTGAGGCATCTTCGGATATGTCCTTGCGTGTTTGTGGACAAAGGCTCACCAGCTGTGGTGCGTACATGAGGAGGGCTCGCCAGCCGCGATGCATAGTAAGGCTCGCCAACCATGGTGCGTATATGAGGAGGGCTCGCCAGCCGCGATGCGTAGTAAGGCTCGCCAGCCATGGTGCGTATATGAGGAGGGCTCGCCAGCCGCGATGCGTAGTAAGGCTCTCCTGCCATGGTGCGTATATGAGGAGGGCTCGCCAGCCGCGATGTGTAGTAAGGCTCGCCAGTCATGGTGCGGTCGGTTGATCGACCGTGAGAATAGCCGCATCGGATGGGCTTGTTTTGAAAGTAGCGGACTCATGATGCCGCCGTGGAAATGGTGAATTTTGAATTTCACTATCAATGTTGTTGAAATGAGCGGGTCCCGCGAGGAAGTCCCCCTGTTGACATTTTGAAGGAATAGTGAATTTTGAATCTTCACTACTCGTTTTTGAATTTGAAGTGGCGGTTTTAATCGCCGTTTGTTTGAATTTTTTGAAGGAAATATCGAATTTTAGATTTGGATATTACGTATGAAGTGACGGTTTATGTGCCGCCGTTGACATGTGAAGGAAATAGTGAATTTGGAATCTTCACTATTACGTTTGAAGTGACGGTTTGTGTGCCGCCGTTGACATGTGTGGTGAAAATAATGGAATTTAATTTCCAACTATTATTTTGAAAATGACGGTTTTAATTGCCGTCGTTTGAAATTTGACGAAATAGTGAATTTGAATTTTCACTATTATTTTGAAAATTGATGGTTTTAATTGCCGTCGTTGAAATTTGAAGAAAAATAGTGAATTTGAATTTTCACTATTATTTTGAAAATTGACGGTTTTAATTGCCGTCGTTGAAATTTGACGAAATAGTGAATTTGAATTTTCACTATTATTTTGAAAATTGACGGTTTTAATTGTCGTCGTTGAAATTTGAAGGAAAATAGTGAATTTGAATTTTCACTATTTGCTTTTGTATTTGAAAAATGGCGGTTTTAATCGCCGTTTGTTTGGAATTTTGAAGGAAAATAGTGAATTTTGATTTCACTATTTGTTGTTGTATTTGAAAAATGACGGTCCTTAATGTCGTCATTGAAAATTTGAAGTTTGTTATGGGAAATTGGGCCAAAGCCCAAAATTTCGCTGAAAGGGCAGGGAGCACCTCATTGAGGCGCGAGCAACCTGGCGAGTCAAGGGAGCTTCCCTATTTTTCTGTAAAAGACGCGAGGATGGTCCGCATATCATCCTCATTTCGTCTTCAACCTTCGACACAAACAAACCAAAAAACCGCCATTGTTGGTCTTTAGCTTGCCATTCGTGCCATTATCAACAATGTCATCTCAAGGTATGTATTTCCTCTTGAATCCATTTAAATTTGTTGGTCTTTTAGCTGAATTGAATTAGGGCGAGAATTTTGCCCTACAAAATCGATTTGGTAGGTTTTGATTGAGCCCATTTTGAGTGAAATTGATGATTGTATTAGGTTAGAACCTGTTTAGGAGTATAGGGGTGCTTTTAGTTTGCATTTTGGTCCCCGTTCCCGCTCCTTATGCTCGAAAAACGTGAGTGAGGTGGAGAAACCGTCTCATCTCACAATGCCAAGTTTATTTGCTCGGTTAGTGGGTCCCACTAGGTTGCATTGTAGTCGGGAAAGACCGTATTTGCCATTGTGGACCTTTGGTGGGTATTGCGGACAAAATTGGAATTTTTGCCTTTTGTGACGGTCTTATGTCTGACGGAATAAGCGCCTGTTTGAGCTTGAATTGAGTCAGTTTGCCTTGAAATGGACCTTATTAGTAGTTTAGGTCGCTTTGAGGCGTGATAAAATCACGTTGTCTTGTCGTGTTCGTATTTTGAATTTTTGACCGGTTTGCGCTCAAATTAGCGTAGAAATTGCCTTTTTGAGCCTGTAGAAAAATACCCTATTGTATCGGGAATGTATTTTGATTTGTTGGCGGACCTTGTATGGGTCTTGGGGTGTCGTTTTTTTGTTGTGGTTGTTTTGACTCGTCTTTTGCTTGAAAAGAAGGGTGAGTCATTTTTTTTTGCGTTTTTTTTTTGTAAATTATTTTTGTTTGGCTGGGCCTGGGCGGGATTGCCCTTGTTTTGCCTTGCAGGTTTTTTTTGGATTTGTCCATTTTACGCCGTCGTAATGCCGAAATTTCGGCTGATGTTCTTTGTTTGCATGTGAGTGCTCGAGATAGGCTGGGTCCCTTGCTACGACCTTTGAGGAGCTGTTTGGGACGGGGCCGGTTAGCACTCCAGTTAGTGCACCCGCCGCGGTAGTGGAGGACGCTTCCAAGGAGGAGGGGCCCCTTAGGAGACTGTTGGGGCCGAGAGGGCCGTTGAGGAGCGTGAGGAGCCCGTTGTTGGGGCTACTGGTGTTGAGAGAGCTCAGACTGGGTCTGAGGCTGGGAGGAGGGTTTCTACGAGGAGACGGACTCCTCGGCTGACCAGACGGACGTTATGGAATGTCGCTAGGGTCGTTGAGATGCCTTTCATCTGTCACATTGCGTCTCGTGGTCAGAAGAGACGGAGGGCGGAGACGGTTGGGGATGATGCAGACGTCGCGAGTTGGGAGGCTAGACGGGTTATAGCCCCGCGGGGGCTGAACCTGCGGACGACGCCTGCTTGGGCCGAGGGTTTTGATGGTAGCCAGTTGCTGCTTCGACTGGACAGACACATCTCCTAGCGTGTTCACGAGGGCTTGGTGAGTCGTGTCACCTGATTGAACTTTCGTCACTTTTGAAGTATCAGACCTGGATAGGTGTTCTGACGTTGTTTGTTTTTTATTTCAGGAGATCGGCACCATGAGGACTTTCTCGGGCTTCACTACCTGCCTGGGCTTTTACGACGTTCTCCGAGTCAGGACGAGGGCGTTGATAGAGAGGTCGGCTTTTGGGCTGGTGGTGGCCGCTTGGTGGGATATTCACAGGTCTTCGATTAGGTCAAACCTGTGTCTGATCTGTGCCATGTTGGATTGGTACTGGGACACGACGTCGTCGTTCCACATGGAGTTCGGGGAGGTCGGCGTGACCTTAGAGGATTTTGCCATGATATCTGGCCTCCCTTGTGGCGAGACACCTGTCGAGTTCACAGAGACACCGGAGAGGGTGTCTTCTCGTGCGGTTACTCATCTGATCGGTACTGTTTTGCCTGAGCCTTCCAACATTACTCCGTACCTGATTGCGAGTTCGTATGTGTGAGACCACTTCAGAGGGAGAGTGGTGGGTGATGCTCCGGCGCCGTTGGCGAGTCCGGAGGCTGAGGCTAGAGCTGACGCGCAGGAGGCACGGTTGTGGTTGTGGTACTTCTTGAGTGCCACGTACTTTGGCGACAAGGGTGAGCGCTTGTCGACCAAGGTACTTCCTCTCCTTGCTGACCTTGACACTTTGGATCACTTTGACTGGGTTACGCCGGCCTTGGCGAGTTTCACCCGGTACTTGCACACGGCGGTGCGTCCGGAGTCAGTGGGGGACGGTAGTGCCCTTACTTTGGTTGGTCCCGGCCTCATCTTTGAGGTACGAGCATTTTTTGTAGTTTTGAGTTTGAGTTTGAGTTTGAGTTTGATTTTGATTTTGATTTTGGCAATTTTTTGGAAAGATTGGCTGATTTGTGTTTGCTGTGTTTGATTACAGGTTTGGTTGTATGCTTACTTCGCCCCTCTGCGTTCAGGGACTACAGGTGATGTCCCTTCGACCTACCCTTCCGTGAGGGGTTGGACGGTGGCTCGGAAGAAGTCGATTAAGTCGACTTACGAGGACTGCAGGCGTCGTGTGAACGCCCTTTGAGTTGCTGACGTTAGTTGTTGTTCCTTACTCCTTCTTCTTTATTGAGATAGATAGAGATAGGATTACTAGGTAGCTTAGGAAGCCTCCAGTCGATATAGACATCCTCAACATCATCTCTCCAGATGCCATTAATTTCCGAATTCCAAGGGTACCTTGGAGGGGTATTCCTTGGTGGGCAGTTTTTGTGAGGGACATTTTTGTGGGGGTGATTCTTGTGAGGGTAGTTATTGTGAGGCTGATTATTGTGGGGGTGATTATCGTGAGGTGCATACCAGAATGGTCGCGGGAGCAATCCATCCTGGTGAGGGTAGTTTTGGGCTCTCGAGGGACTCTCCCTCGGGTGTGGTGGTGAAGGATTGAAGATAAGTCGACGGTAGGCATCGTTAAGTCGGGTGATCCTTTCGGAGAGACTGGCTATAGCTTCCTCAACTTGTTGGACCATGGCAAGCATAGTTGCGGCACTGAACACAAATACCCCGTCCGAGGGATATTTTTCCAAGGCATTCACCTCGTCATCAACTGGCAGGATGAAGTGTGAGCAGTCCAGGGTCGGCTCATCGTCGGAGATGGCGTGGATTCCCAAAGAGTTGGTTTTGTTGTTCGGCTTAGTTGGCGGGGGTAAAGGCAATTCCCCTTTCTCAATCATGTCTTGGATGATGTGTTTGAGTTTGAAGCAGGTTTCCGTATCATGCCCTTTCCCTTGATGGTATTGACAATAGATATTAGGGTTCCAGAAGCGGGATTTATTAGCATCGGTCGGATCCGGGGTGGGTCCGATTGGTTGTAACTTCCCCTGGTCTATGAGCCTCTTCAGGGCGCTTGCATAAGTTGACCCTATATTAGTGAACACTCGTTGGGGGCGCTCAGCTCTCTTGGCGGTTGGTTCAAGGAGGTTGACCTCATCAATCTTGTTCGTTTGACCATAAGGGCGAGATCCGATTGATGTGAATCCTTGGTAGCCTCTACCAGTGGTTTTGGCTAAGACGCCCTTCCGGAGGTCATCTTCAATGCGTGTCCCGAGGATTTGCAGATCCTAGAAGGTCCTAATATTTTAGTACCTCAGTAAGTTGGCATACACTGGGCGGAGATTGTTGACGAACTTTTCCACCAAGATTGATTCACTCGGCTTGCTGACCAGCTGAGTACTTACTCTCCTCTAACGGGTTAAGAACTTGGTGAATCCCTCCTTGTCGTTCTAGGTTAGGACCTCAAGAGTACGGGTATTGGCTCGGATTTCAACATTGTCTGCATATTGCTTAGCAAATTCAACTGCGACCTCATCCCAAGTAGTAAGTTTCTTCGGATCAAGGAAGTAGTACCATTGGCGAGGGATTGGTTCCAGAGAGGACGGAAAGATCCGGGTGAAAAGTTCCTATTTAACCTCTTTTATGGCCATGTAGTCTTTGAAGGCACGGATATGATTGAGTGGGTCCTCCACTCCTTTGAACTTGGGCACATCAGTCAGGGTAAAGTTGTCAGGTAATTGATCCCCAATAGGTTCGAACCTTCGGTTGTTCTCGAGATGGATATTGTTACCCCAAGCTAGTAGCTGTTCTTCCAAGAGCTTTAGCCTCTTCTCGGTTTTCGTCAAAGGTGGAGTATTATGTTCTCCAGCTTCCTTGTTTTCCAGGGCGTCGATACAGGTCTCGACGCGATCCAGGGTGACCTTAAGAGCGGTGAGCAGGCTGGCTAGCTGATCAGTCGTGACATCTATGTTGTTATCATTGTTGTTGTTGTTGTTGACAGACGAAGTTGAAGACGGGGCCATGGCTCTGAGGCAGAAAAACGGCTCCCATTACAACTCAATCCGACACGGTTCAAAGACTGAACGCAGACAACACAAAGGGCGAGACAAGGATCAGACTCAAAAAGACGAGGATGACCGTGTGTGGTACCTCGGTGCTGACTCGGTTTATGACGTGACGGTGTTGACCGAACTTTTGACACGCGTCTAATGTAGTGGCGTGGCGCCATTGGACGAGTCTCGCGGTGAGACGACTCATAAGTAAAGACCCATAAGTACGTTTGCTTCGACTCGATAGACACGAGGCGGAATTGGAACGGTGGACTGAAGTTTTCGAAAATAGAAATTTCCAAAAAGATTCATTTGTCGCTTTATGGACGGCTTCCGAAGATAGAGATCCCCGCAAGTCAGTCAGTTGAAAGGGTTGTCTTGAGTTTATTTGCAAAAGACGGTTTCGAGTTTGAATCGGCTCGGAAAACAATGTATTGTCTCCCAAGACGGTTTTTTGAAATTCAAAATTATATGTTTTGAAAATCGAGTTTGAAATGTTTGAAGAGGTCTCGGGGACGGTGCATGGTCCTCGGGATCTCGAAAGTGTCTTAAGAAAAGGGTGTGTGCTTTTCTCGAGTTTTGAAAGAGCCATTGTCGGCGCGAAACGGGTTAAAATCCGTGTCTAGACGCGGAGATTATAACGGCGTAAAAAGGTGATTTGAAATGGTTGTAGATAACCAAGTTTGAAAATCGTCATTACGACGGCCTAAAAAGGCGTGTTAAAATGGTTATAAAAAACGGGTTTAAAAAATCGTCATTACGATGGCCTAGAAAGGCGTGTGGGAATGGATATAAAAACCGGATTTGAAAAATCGTGATTACGACGGCCTAGAAAGGCGTGTTGAAATGGTTATAAAAAAACAGGGTTTTGAAAATCGTCATTATGACGGCCTAGAAAGGCGTGTGAAAATGGTTATAAAAACCGGGTTTGAAAAATCGTCATTACGACGGCCTAGAAAGGCGTGCAACGGTCGACGAAAGACCGAGGTTTGAAATGGCCATTATAACGGCGGCAAATGGTATTTTTGAAAGTTTGAAAATGACACGGAAGGACTTATGATCAAGTAGCGCATAAGCACTCACATTTTCATTATATTATGCATAATGCCGATACGGGTTTTGGCTTAGAAGGGTGGGTTACACACCAAGCCATCAAACACTGATTTGCGAGAGGGATACCAATCCAAACAAAATGTGTAAGGAGGGTGCCCTAGTCTCGTGCTCGAAAGTGATGAAAGCTCTTTGACGAAAAAAAAATGTGTAACGTCAATGGTATGCTTAACTCAATCGGGATACGAAACGCGGGGATGATAAAACTCACGCCGACGAGACGAGCCAATTGGTCGAAGAGGGTTAGGTTATGGGTCCGGACAAGGAACCCGATCGTGACCGTAATATCAAATGCATTCCAACCAAGACCTCGTTCGAGTCTCACCATCTAGGGATCACAAAGACGTAAGTGTCCTAGTTATCCCAAGCGGAGTCGCCAATCTGTGGACATGGGCCACAGGCCGGTCTGTGGATTTGGGCCACCTACCGATCTGCGGTCACGGGCCACCTGCACGCCAAGCCAATCTGTGGACATGCAACGGTCTTTTGAAAGCCACGCTCGGCGGCGTAAAAATGCTTTCGACCGGATCGTTTTAGATCGGTCGGTTTCGTCTCGTTAAAGGTCTCGAAATGATTAGAGATGTTCGGAGTCGCCACCAAGCATTTGTGGGATGCTTGGAACCCGTTCGAATCCACTTTATACCTCGGTCAAACGGAGCACAAAGTAGGGTACGACATAGGTACTAAAGATAAGGAATCGTCCCTCTTTAGCATCCTATCTCTAAT
The DNA here is from genome assembly GCF_048544455.1 of Silene latifolia. NCBI lineage: Eukaryota > Viridiplantae > Streptophyta > Magnoliopsida > Caryophyllales > Caryophyllaceae > Silene > Silene latifolia. The sequence goes on from NC_133538.1 coordinate 98,508,854, forward strand.
ACGAAACACGAATGCATGAAACTCCGACAAACATACACCATACCATTCTGAAATTATGATATCGACTAAGCATATAATAAATTACTAATTGAACAAACAGGACAGTGAGGATCAAATACAATGACACAAATGCTCCAAATAATCATTACTCTCCAGTCTCCAATCGGTTATACTCCAAAACACGAATCAACTTTAACAATAAATACCGTTTTCAAACGAAAATAAAGCGAAACCTCATAAAGAATGAAACTTTACAGCAACTAAACATTCAACACACGAGTTTAGCACACGAAACAACATAATAACAAGAGATCTCGACATTTGCCGAGTAACCTATCACCGTTACCTTATAACTTCTTCAGAGAACGCGATTCCGATCGAAAATACGCCGGGTCGTCCAAGCTTGCACCTAGACCTCACAATACACGAAATTAGCACGGATTTTCGAGCCATATTGGGACGGCCGAACTGAAACAGGAGGAAAGTTGGTATCTTTATTACATAAACGGATGGAGGACGGAATAAGGAAGGTTTTGGCGCAAGAATTAAGGAAAATGGTTGAAAAATGAAGTCGGGATCTCAGTTTCAAGCTCGAGTAAAAATGGAGTTTATAGCTTGTTGTTTGTTGTTGTGTTTGCAGGCTTTACGAAAAAAGAAAGGAAGAAGGACAGAAGGGAGTGAGCTGGAGGACGGGAGTATAATAACAACAATAATAATAACAATAACAACAACAACAATAATGATAATAATTGTTCCGGGTGTAATTCCAGAGCAGTGTTTGTTTACCACGCAAGCTTAGTGAATGAATGTCCTTCCTTGCCTTGGTTCTTCCTCTCGGTCTCTCCTGAAACGATGAACAAACTGAGGGCTCGGCTTGCACCGAGCGTACTCACTCAGACGCTCAAGTCAGTGAACTTAAAGGGGATTAAGTTGTGTGTTACTTGGCGAAGTATATATTGTAGAGAGATAAGGAAGATATTACCAGATTATGAGGTGTTTAGGTTAGATTGTGTATCCTCTCCTCAATGAGAGTTGAGGAGTATTTATAGACTTTCACCTTTTGTCACGTAGTGGCCAAGTGGCCAAGTGGCTAGCAGGTGGAAAGACTGATGTACCCTCGGCCGAGGGACCCATGGCAGGCCGGCGGGCCCTGTTGACTCCATGCCGAGGGGTCTTGGATATGAGTACGCGGATATGTGCCCCGGCTGGTTAGTTGTCCTAGCCGAGGCACAAGAGACAAGCCGACAGGCTGCGTCGGTTAGGCTGTCTGATACGTTGACTTGCTGTGGATATCTTTGACCTTGCTCAATATGTTGACTCAGTCAGCGGGTGCAGAATATGCCCCATCAATTTGCCCCCAGCGTAGTCTATGCCGTGGTATGGACCTTTGATGAGTGTTGAGCGTATTCTGCGTAAGTAAAAATTTTCTGCTCCGGCTTCTTCTACCTCGGCTTGGTTCTGCTTAGGCCGTACCGTATCATGTCCCCCCTCCACATGGATGTGTAATGGACATCAGATGTGGAAAAGAGAGTGGCGCTGGCCGAGGCCGAGGTTGTGAGTGCTTTGTGTGCTTTTGATTGCCCACCCGTAGGTCTTTGCGCCAAGCTTGGTTGAATCAGCGGTCCGTTTGGCAAGTAGATACTAAGGGGCGATGTTGAAGAGGATATGTCCATTGGCATTCTGTCAAGGAGCATGTTGGAGAAGTTTTGTAACTGTTTGTCGATTGACATCCCATGGCTGAATGCTTGACATGTGTCTCGTTGTTGATTGGTTGACGCTTCATGGGCTTTGCCCTGATTGGTCCGTCTTCGTGGGCTTTGCTCTATAAATAGAGTAGTATGCCCCTTAATTTTCGCACAAAGTTCAACTTCTCAAAAAAATTTTCTTTCTTGGATTTTCAAGGGTTTATTTCTCTTCTAATCTTCAGAATCGTTACTTCGGCGTAGCACTTTTTCTTCAAGGTAAACAAACAAATTTTCCAACTTTTAATTGTTAAGTTTTTGTTGTGAACATGTCTTCTGCTGATGCCGGACCTAGTAACCTTGCGCCGGGGGGTTCCCCGTCGCGCCTTGATGAGGAGGAGGCACTGGCCGCCATCCCGATAAGGTCTGGGGGCCCTAGGTCTCCTTCTCCTGAAGTTGATCCAAAAGCTCTCGAGGATTGGGAGGATGATGATGATGATGTTGATGATGACGGTGATGATGTTGAAAGGACTCGTCCTAATGAGGAGAGGCCGTACATCATGGATCACGGCGACGCCTGTAAGGTCTGCCCTGACCGTGCTTGGACCCACAAGTTTGCCAATTGTTCTGGTCCTGACTTTTTCGAACGTCACTTCTCCATCGGCAGGGAGTATAGTATTGTTATTCCTGGGGAAGGTCAGGCGGTCTTTGCCCTCCTCCGGGCTGTATCGGTGTGTACATCAGACACCTGGAGTATGGGCTCCGGTTTCCTCTGAATGAACACGTTATGGCCATAATTAAAGCCATGAACGTCGCCGGGCCCAACTGCACCCGTTGGCCATTAGGACTATAGTCGGCTTTGTGTGGCTCTGCCTTTTCAAGGGGAGGTCCCAACGGTTAACTTATTCCGCGGCTTCATCACCTTCGCCGTCGCCCGGTCGCGTTGGGTGGTACAGCGTGAAGACGGAGCGGGTTACGTCTCCGTTGATAAGCTTTCTTCTGCAAGGACCGGAAGGCGCGGTGGGTGTACGTTGAAGTTCCGGAGGATTATCCATCGCCCGGTCCTTCCAAAGACCAAGTCAATTTGCGGTGCGAGAGTAAGGTGGAGCATGACAAATGGGTCTCCGAGTAAGCTTAAGATGGACGCCAGCAGGTCTCTCTTAATGCGGATGAGAAGCGGGCGATGAGGTCATTTGAGGCGAGAAGAATGGGATGCCGAAGGGATGGATGCCCCGACGCGGATCATTCTTCGGGATGAGTCGCTCTGCACGTCGGCCTCATCCGGCATACCCCTCGAACGGGGTGAGTGGGGTCGGTGTGAGGCCCATCTCTACTTTTAATGTTTCGTTATTTGAACTTTGATTTATTTCTTCTACTTAACCCTTGCTTCGTTTCCTTTGCGACCATTTTGGCCCTGGATGCATGCGAAGATATCCTTAGGAGAATGAGACTTGCCAAGGACAAGACGATTGTTAAATTGCATCCTAAGGCTCGGACCGTGATCGCATCGACCGCCAAATGATCTCATGGATCGCGGTGAAGGCCCTAGATGTGAAGGCGGCCCAGGCGAAGGTTGCTGGTAACATGCCGCGCCGAACGCGGAAAACAAAGTCTTCGGCGGCGACGGCGTCGACATCGCCCACCTCCCATCCCTTCATCCGAAAGAGACGGTGGAGGTCGTTGATATTACCGCCGAGGAGGTGGTCACCTTGGCGATGGAATGTCCTCTCTTCCGCAAGAGGAAAGAGCCTACTACCGCCGCCGATGCTTCGCTTCTCTCGCTGCTGCTCGCCGAGGCCGAAAGAAATACGTCCTCCGGCCAAGAAGGCCAAGCCTGGTGCAGATCTATCCCGTGGCTCGAGACTTAGCTTCTGGTTCATTAGGCGTTCCCGATGACAGCTCTCGGTATGTCCATGAATGTTGACATGGATGCTTTGGTTGAATTTTTGTAGATCCACCGCCGCGTCTACCGGACACACTTTGTTGAACGGCGTCTTTGAAGCAAACTGCGCAAGCAAGTGGTCAAGATGCCACCGTCGTCTCTTCCTTCCCGAAGCCTACCCCCGTCCAGATTAGGTCGGAGGGCCTGAGTTTGGCCAGGATGCTGTCGAAGTGGGCTGATGTGGCCGGTGCTCTTATTGTGGAGCAAGAAAAGGCCATGGCTGAAGCTGCTCCACAGCTCGAGCGGCTCAGGCTTGAACTCGACGCTGCGAAGAAGGAAGCTGAGAGGGCCAAGGCTGAGGCTGAAGAGGCGGTCCGTGCTGAGAGAAAACTTAGGGAGGACGCTGAAAAGGCAGTCCTCGCTGAGAGAGCCAAGGCCGAGGCTGCGGAGGCTGATGCCGCTAAGCTGCTGGAGGGGCGTGACCACCTTCAGAAAGTCGCCGACTTTAATGCTAAGAAGAGGGACGAATGGAAGGCCATGTTTCAGGCCCAGGGGAAGGTGGTTCGGAATAAGGATGCTATCATCGCCCAGAGGGAGGAGGACATTGAGACGCTCCAAACCGTTATCCTCCCTAACATGTGCGCCCAATACCGGGACCTGGCCGAAGAAGCCGCCAGGGAAGTGATTGGGGAGCTCTTTCCTCTTGATGGCTCCTTTCCGTGGCAAAAATTTGACGAGCTGCTTGATGACAAGCTCGAAGCTAAGGAGAAGGCCGCGGAGGCGAAGGCCGCTGAGGAGGCGAGGGTGAAGAAGGAGGAAGAGGAGGCCACGGAGAAGGCGGCCCTTCTTCCGAGAAGGCTAAGGCGGCCAAGGAGGAAGCGAGAGAATGAGAGCACCGAGGTCGCTGAGGCCAAGCCGCCAAGACGCTTCCTGGTCGCCTACCAAAGACGATGTCTTGCTAACGTCGGCGATGGCAAGCAAGCAACGGCATAGGGAGACGGGCGGTCGTCACCAGGTTCACCCGGCATCTCGGATAGTTTCAGCTGTTCGGGGGCCAACTATTAAGCCTTTCCTCCCTGCCATCTTTTGGCGCTTCAAATGATATGTCTGTAACCTTTTGTTCTTCTTTTCCTTGTATTTTGTAAAACTTTGGTAGGTTGTGTTTTGGCTTATCCCTATGGGGACGGCCGTCGTCTGTATTCTCCTTGTAATCATTTTCGATAAAGTTTGATCACAATCCTTCACTTGTCTTCTTACGTTATTAATTGAGCACTTTTTCGTTTTTACCTTCGGCCTGGCCGAGCAGTTAGAATGCGTATCTCAACTGTGTTTAACGTTTTTAAACATGTTGGCATGTTGGTCGCTTCCTCTTTCACTCTCGGTCTGGCCGAGGCGTCCGATTTGCGTTTTCCAACCGCCGCTGTGAACATGTTAGCGTATCGACCGTTGTGTCCCCTGCCAGGCCTTCGGTTGGCCGAGGCGGCTAGAGGTTACGGCTCGACAGCGTTCGTATCTGTAGACATATTGATCGCTTCCTCTGCCAGGCCTTCGGTTGGCCGAGGCGGCTAGAATTGCGTCTCAACTGTACTTATACGTTCCTAAGGCATGTTGGTCGCTTTCGCGAGTATCAATCTGCAGTAGTGACTCGCCGTGGCGTCTACTTCTTGGGGTGACTGCCCGGCTTGGGCCGTGGCGTCTACCTCGATATGACTACGGAGGGGATAAACACTTTGATGGAAAACTTGGATGATTCTTTATTAGATATAAACACGCGTCGGGGTGCCAACAATTGTCTTGGACACCTCCGCCGCTATACAAAGTATTTCCTGAGATTGTCAGTGTTCCAATGGCTCATCAAAGGCACACCCTCCATGTCTGTCAGCCGGTATGTACCCGGCCTCATTTCTTCAACCACTTTGTAGGGACCTTCCCAGTTAGCCGTCAATTTACCATGAATGTTCCCTTTGTTGGTGGCGGCCGACTTTCTTAGGACTAGATCTCCTACTTTTAAGTCCCTTTTGTGGACTCTTCGGTTGTAGGCTCTTCTCATTCGGTTTTGGTATACTGCCAAGTTGAGGCGTGCTGTATCTCGGCTTTCTTCGACCAGGTCTAGGGAGGCTTTCAGACCTTCCTCATTTTCAACCGGGTTAAAGGTGGTCGTTCGAATGCACTGGGCCGCTTCAATTGGAAGGACTGCTTCGGATCCGTAGACTAAGTGGAATGGACTGTAGCCCGTTGCTTCTTTCTCCGTGGTCCGGAGGGACCATAGGACGCCGGGTAGTTCATCGGCCCATCTTCCCTTTAGGTCTTCAACTGTCTTCTTCAAACCGTTGAGGATTGTTTTATTGGCTGCCTCCGCCTGTCCGTTGCTCTGTGGGTGGCAGACGGAGGAGTATGCAAATTTGATACCAAGTTCCTCCAACCAGTTCATTATTGTGTCACTCCAAAACTCTCGGCCGTGGTCAAATACCATGACTTGGGGTAACCCAAAACGAGTTATGACATTTTCCCAGATTACCTTTCTTACGGCCGTGGTCTTGGCGGTACCGCTACGGTTCAACCCATTTGGTGAAGTAGTCAACGGCGACAATCAAGTACTTTCTTCCTCCGGATGCCGTTGGAAATGGCCCTAGTAGATCCATCCCCCACTTTGTGCAAAAGGAAGGGGACTAAGTACCGCCGCGGAGTCTCGGGAAGGTGCATGTATCACCGGAGCATGCATTTGACAGTTGTTGCACTTTCTGGTTTTGGCTCTGGAATCCTCAAGCATGGTGGGCCAGAAGTAGCCGGCTCGGAGAGCTTTGTGGGCTAGTGTTCTTGCCCCCATGTGATGACAACAGATGCCTTCGTGAATTTCTGTCAGTATTAGCTCCGCATCGGCTGGGCCGACACATTTCAAGAGTGGCCTTATTACGGACCTCCTGTATAATTCTCCTTCAAACACCAAGTACCTTGCTGCGATCCTCTTTATCTTCTGTGAGAGACTGCGGTCCTCCGGTAATTCATTCATCAGTTTGTACTTCATTATCGGAGTCATCCACGTCGTCTCGGCCTCTATGTCGCCCACCATGCCGACGGTCTCAGTAATGCTTTTGGCATTCCTGACGTCTACCAGCACGGTTCGACTGACATTCTTGATGGTTGAACTGGCAAGCTTTGAGAGAGCGTCGACTCGGTTGTTCTCAGACCTGGGAATGCATTGTATCTGAAAAGATTTCAATTTTGAAGTGTCAGCTTTTACCCTTTCCAAGTATCTTACCATCCCGTCGTCTCAAGTCTCGTACTCTCCTCTAATTTGATTAGCCACTAAAAGTGAATCTGTTTTCAAAATGACGTGTTCCGCCCCGGCAGCTCTAGCTAGCTCGACCCCGGTTATCACCGCCTCGTATTCGGATTCGTTGTTTGAGGCCGAGAAGGTAAATTTCAAGGCGTACTCAAACTCGTCCCCGTTTGGGCGATGATAAGTATCTTGCTCCCTGAGCTGTTCACATTATTGTGGAGGACCCGGTGTATACTTCCCATACTCCGGGGTTTTGCTCTTCTTGATATGTGCACTCGGCCAGGAAATCTGCAAGTGCCTTTCCCTCTATCGAGGGCCTCGGCTTGTATTGAATGCCGGCGGGATAGCTCTCTTGCCCATTTGATGAGCTGTTGCCGGATTGCTCAAATTTTTCCAATGCTTTCTCCAATGGTTGGTCGGTTAAGACCATCACGGGATGTGCGTCGAAGTAAGGCTTCGATTTCCTTGCGGCACGACGACAAAGAAAGGCGCTTTTTCAATCGGTGGGTAATTTCTTTCGGCGAAACAATGTATGGTCGACAAAGTAGATTGGGTGTTCTTTGTTTGTCTTCTTCTCGATGATCACGACGACCGTGGCCGAGGTAATCTTGCTATGTATAGATATAGCGTCTCCCCAAAGATCGGCACTGGACGGGGTTGGGAGAGTTTGAAGATGAGCTTTCGGTTGTTTGAAAGTTGTGCTCTGTTCCTCCCCCACCAAGTCCTTATTTCCCTTCAACACTTTGAAGAATGGGGTGCTCTTGTCGGGCGACCGAGAGATAAAACGGGCTAGAGCCGCCATCCTTCCGGTCAACATCATAACCTCTTTTCGATTCCTCGGCTCCGCGGCAGTCCGGTTGCTTGGACTTTTTCTGGATTGGCATCAATTCCCCTGGCGCTGACAAGCACGCCGAGGAACTTACCTGATCGGACACCGAAGTTGCATTTCATTGGGTTAAGTTTCATCTTGTATTTCCTTAGTGAACAAAATTTCTCGTGTAAATCGGCTAAGTGCTCGCTGTCAGACTTGCTTTTTACAATAGCATCGTCGACGTAAGCCTCAATGTTTCGCCCTTTTTTATTCTGGAACACTTTGTCCACCAGTCTTGTGTAAGTTGCGCCGACGTTCTTCAAACCGAACGACATCATTTTATACATGTATGTGCCGTTACCGGTGATGAATGCGCATTTAGGCATGTCTTCTTCGGCCATGAATACCTGATGATACCCGAGAAGGCGTCCAAAGAAAGGCTCGGATAGTGTAGCTGCCGTGGCGTCGATTAAACTATCTATTCGAGGCAAGGGATAGCAATCTTTGGGGCACGCTTTATTAAGATTTGTAAAATCTACACACATCCTCCACGCCCCCGATGATTTCTTCACCATTACAACATTAGCTAACCACTCAGGATAAGTACAAGGCATGATAAAGCCCGCCGCTAGTAATTTATCTACCTCGGCTTTGATGGCTTCATCTTTCTCGGTGAGGAGTTCCTCATCTTCGCTTGACGGGCGAGCGGTGGAGAGTACGTTCGGCTTGTGAACAATTACCTCCCGGCTCACGCCGGCATCTCGGGCTTGAGTAAGCGAATACGTCTTTGTTCTTCCTCGGCAGTCAGGAGAGCGGCCCTGAATTTTGGCTCCGAGGTTGACACCGAAACGATTACGGTGCGCCCTGGGTCAATTTCTACTTCTTCGGTCTCGGCTCCTTCGACCATGCCGACCGTTGCATCCATGAGATCGCCCTTCGTTGTAGGGATGGGCTCTTCCCCTTCTCTGACTTCTTCGCCACTTTGAGGGATTGCATGTTGCACCCTCTGGCAGATATCTGGACGTTGACTACTTCGTCTTTTTCGTCCTTTGAGACGAGCTTATGCGCTTCCCCCCGGTCCGAGACATACATCAGTGTCAGGGCCCGAATGGACATCACCGGCAGCCTGATTGACCCCAGGGGTACCAGGCCGGCCCCGGAAAAACTGTACAACGGATTGGTGCAGGGGCTCAAGTCCTCAACCTTCAGACCGAGGTTGCGAAAGCACTCCCTGAACATGATGTTCGTGTAGGCGCCTGTGTCAATCAGGCTCCTCTTGACCAGGTGGTTGGCTATGTCCAAGTGGACTACGAGTGGGTCGCTGTGCGGGGCGATGACTCCCTCGTAGTCCTTCTTCCCAATAGTCATATCGGGGATGTTGGAAGCGGGGATCGCTGGTTTTGGGCACAAATTTGATGGCCGATATAGCTCGTTCAGGTGCCGTTTGTGCCCATGAGCGGATCCACCGTTCTCGTTGCCCCCGATGACAACATGAATTACTCCTATCCGTTCAAAGACGGATTTTTTATTTGAGCCGCCGGTATTAGTCTTTTGACCTCCGGCAACATATTTGCTGAGGCTCCCCTTCCGGATCAGCTCTTGAATGGCATTCTTCGATGCCGGCAGCGATTGTCGATTAAGTGGCCGGTGTGGCCGTGGTACTCACGATCGGCTCGTGTCACCGTCCCCTCGCCTTGGGAGGCCTTTCCCACTTCGACCCTCGTTCTTGCTCGGGGCAAAGACCTCGGCAACGAGATACGACCAAGGGGTGTGACCATTGAACCGCTTTTGGTAGTACGGTCCTGAACTCCCCGGCGCCCGCCGAGTTCTCATTTCCTGGCGGACTTGTCAGACCGTGACCTATTATTGTCACGGCGTCCTTCATCCGGTTGTCCTCCCGGCGGCTCTTTCTCTCTCGAGTGCCCGACCTCGGCTGGGCCTACCCGGGTTTTGTGGTAGTCCTCCACCTTTATGGCTTAGTCGGCCATCTTCCCGGCGGAGTCTAGGTTCGAGCCTCCGCACTTGATGAGCTCGTTTTTAAGTCTCCTCTCGGGAGGCCTTTCATCGGTGCGAAGGCCGCCGGTTCATTGTTCGACTCACGAATCTGCCGAACCTTGGCGTCGAACCTCTTCACATAACCGGAGAGACTCGCCTCCCTCCCCCGTCCTCGATAGTCGGGAGATCCGATGTCTCGACGCCCCTCCTCTTATTGCAAGAATATCTTTGGGCCAAAAATGTGTCCCTTAAGTCGGCATAACAAAGATACCGACCCATCGGGTAGCCCCTTATACCAACTTTGTGCCATCCCATGCAGAGTCGTTGGGAAGACTCGGCACCAAACCTCATCGGGTTGCTCCCATACCGACATGTAAGACTCGAAAGCCTCGGTGTGGTCGGTTGGGTCGCCTTCTCCTTTGTATGATATGGGTGGCAACTTTAGCTTAGTTGGCACCGGGACCTCTAGGATATAGGCATCTAGGGGCTGTCTGACCACGTGTCGAATGACACGCGGCGATCGGCTCCTCGCATCCTTAGTCCGGCTCCTCTCCCCGTGGCGGGAAGGGCTTCTTCTCCGACTCTGGTGAGTCGGACTCCTTCTCCGACTCTGGTGAGTCGGACTTCTTCTCCGACTCTGGTGAGTCGGACTTCTTTCACTCCTCTGGGGCAGGCCTCGTCGGTGCTGCGGCGACAATGTCCTCCCGCGAGTGCGGGAAGGACTCAGGTCTACCACTTGCACTCTGGGCTCCCCCGGCGTCTTAACATGGTCAGCTTCCTCCAATGCTTCGTTCAAGTTTCTCGGAGTCACTTTTTGGACCCTGATCTCCTGTGGGGGTGCCGCCGCTCTTGTCGTTGTGACAGTATGAGTCGGCGTGCTACCCATTAGTTCCAGGAGTAGCTTCAGTTTAGCTGCATCAACCACATGTCCCATGATAGTGACTTGGTCGGTGGGCAGCGGTGTATCTTGTTCCTTCGGCATCCCGTTCGTCGTATCAGTGATACGGCCGGTGGGGGACTGCCCGATTTCAGAGTTGTGGAATGTGTCATCTTGGTAGAATTCAGTTTCCACAAGCACCGTTTCTGGTTGTTTCGACATCTTCTTAGCTCGTTGGGTGGGTTTTGTTTTGTGTTTTTTTTTTTGTAAGGGATTTGACTAGCTTCTAGTATCAACTCCCCACAGACGGCGCCAATTGTTCCGGGTGTAATTCCAGAGCAGTGTTTGTTTACCACGCAAGCTTGGTGAATGGATGTCCTTTCTTGCCTTGGTTATTCCTCTCGGTCTCTCCTGAAACGATGAACAAACTGAGGGCTCGGCTTTGCACCGAGCGTACTCACTCCGACTCTCAAGTCAGTGAACTTAAAGGGGATTAAGTTATGTGTTACTTGGCGAAGTATATATTGTAGAGAGATAAGGAAGATATTACCAGATTATGAGGTGTTTAGGTTAGATTGTGTATCCTCCCCTCAATGAGAGTTGAGGAGTATTTATAGACTTTCACCTTTTGTCACGTAGTGGCCAAGTGGCTAGCAGGTGGAAAGACTGATGTACCCTCGGCCGAGGGACCCATGGCAGGCCGGCGGGCCCTGTTGACTCCATGCCAAGGGGTCTTGGATATGAGTACGCGGATATGTGCCCATTGGTTAGTTGTCCTAAGCCGAGGCCAAGAGACAGTCGACAATTTGCGTCGGTTAGGGTTTTGATACGTTGACTTCTTTGTGGATATCTTTGACCTTGCTCAATATGTTGACTCGGTCGGGGGTGCCAGAATATGCCCCATCAATAATAATAATAATAATAATAATAATAATAATAATAATAATAATAATAATAATAATAATAATAATAATAATAATAATAATAATAATAATAATAATAATAATAAAAAGGATTATATAAATTTAGAGAGTAGGAGAGTATCGGGTTGGTCCGAATTAAATTAGTCGTACAAGAGAAATGTGACGATCTTTGCTAGATGGAAATATGTCTTAAGACGGAATTTATTATTGTTACTGTGGACATGGGTCACAGGACGGTCTGTGGATTTGGGCCACCTACCGATCTGCGGTCATGGGCCATCTGCACGCCAAGCCAATCTGTGGACATGCAGCGGTCTTTTGAAAGCCACGCACGGCGGCGTAAAAATGCTTTCGACCGGATCGTTTTAGATCGGTCGGTTTCGTCTCGGTAAAGGTCTCGAAACGATCAAAGATGTTTGGAGTCGCCACCAAGCCTTTGTGGGATGCTTGGAATCCGTTCGAATCCACTTTATACCTCGGTCAAACGAGGCACAAAGCAGGGTTTGACATAGGTACTAAAGATAAGGAATCGTCCCTCTTTAGCATCCTATCTCTAGAATGACTCTAATACGCCCTGGATAAGGTCGTCCAATATCTAAAGTTTATGAGTAAGAGGTGAAGGTACGTATTAGGAAGCCCTTTAATCAAACACCCAATCCCGCCCGCGGTAGCGGCCTCTACTGATCGATCTTGGTTGGTTAAATGCAAAAGTTGATAAAACGATTTAAATGCATGAATGCGCATCCAATAATGTAAACCTAACATGTGAGAGATTTCTAAGTCGGTTGATTTAATCCAAGTATCAAGTATAAGATGCCGAGTTGGATTTATGGTTGATTTGCATGCAAGACGGAAATTAAACATCCATTTACCGTATTAGGTTTATGGTGCATAACGCGATCCATTTGTCTTAGTAAGACATTTTGCAAATGTGATTTTTGAATGAGGAAATAGTCATTTGATCCGTCCTATATCCGGGTTGGCCGGAGTCGGGATCGTCCTAGACTAATGCTGGAAAGGGAATAGACCCTGAACCAGGCGGCCACATGAGGCGCGAGCCTGTTGGCGGTGCAAGGAGGTCTCTCCTGGTTTTGAAAATAAGAAAGAAAAGGCCTGTTTAGGCGCGGGTCAGTCAACGGTTATATGCTGTGCTCTGACCATTTGAAAAACGTTTATGAAACGTGTTGAAAAGTGGGCATTTAAACCCGTTTTGGTTTGAAAGGGTCTTTTAGACCGTATTTGTTGATTTGAGGAACGAGACTCGAATAATCATCATTATTTTGATGATATTCGGTGTCGGGTTCGACTTGACATGGATAGTTTTGAGAATGATCGTGAACTAATTGTTTTAAGTTCATTTGAATATAATTAGTAGATACTCATCATCATACCCGGGTTAAAATCCGGCATGGTATGTGGAACCAAGGATGACTTTGTGTTGGTGACTATGTTTATTTTGGAAATGTAAAGAAATGATGTAAGGGTTTAAAATACCCCCCAAAATGTAAAGAAATGAAATAAAAGGCTTTAAAATACCTTTTAAATGTTATTAACTAAATATTATCACCGGAACACGGATTAAACCGTCATGGTATTAAGTACCAAGGGTGAAAAATGTTTTATGGTTAAAATTTGTAAAAATAAATAAAAGGGTTTGAAAACATTCGAAATGGTAAAAACCGATTACAAATATGAAAATAGATTAATGAGGAAGGACGAGAACAAACACGGTTGAGTTCTGACCTGGGCACCCCATTGAGGCGCGGGCCTCTGTGCAGAACAACGGGCTTCTGCCTCAGGCCAAAACTCAGTTTTGGCTCGTCTATCCTATGTTTTGGATCATGTTATGCATGTTTTAGCATGTTATGGTCATAAAACAAGCAAAGACATGATAAAAGAAGGATTTTTACACCCTCATACTTACATGTTTGGTTATGGCGAGAAACCGACGTAAGTGTAACAACTCGTTTGGTCGGAAAAGACTCGGTTTAAAACCGTTTTGGTAAGTAAAAAGAGTGTTTTATTAAGATTAGTGACGGTGTAGTGGTCGAGATGGTCGGATAAGTGATTTAATGCACGATTTGTTCTATCCTAGGATTTGTAGTCATATGTTTGGTACTTGACCATTCATGAATCTGGGAAATCTTAGTATAGAAGGTTTAAAATGGTTTGTTTTTTGTGGTTGACTCGGTTTGACTCGTTGTTGGAGTCGGGATTTGAATTTTTGAGTCGGTTTTTGGTCCGGTGTCGGTTTTGACTCTAGTTAGTGTCATTGCGACCCTGTCGTCGTGCATTAAACACTCCAGGTACTTTTGAAAAGTTTTGAAAAGTTTTATTTTCGAAATCGTTTTAAGTTTTCCGACGTAAAGTTGTACACAAACTGTCGATCAAACGCCGCGATTCCAAAACATGTTGTAGTCCGATAATCATCGGGTGTTTGTTGGAGTCTCAGCAGATACTGGGTATCTACAGTTACTATTATTTTCACTATTATTACTGTCTGATTAAAATACGTATTTTTATATGAATTAAGCTTTAAAAAATTCCTTTTATAAAAAGCATGTTTAAAATAACATTAATTAACTTAAATAATTTAAAAATATAAATAAAACAATAGAATGGTTAATTAAATTGTAAATGCTAAAATAGAAAATTCGCGGGTGTTACATAATTACTGGCCAGGGTTAATTGACTAGTATAGGGAATTGAGACTTTCACCGATCGGGTTAGAATCAATATAGACCGCGATAACTGAATAGAGATAATTTAATGATAGCGACAACATGTTAAATTAGATCTAAAGGGAATATTGAATCGGCCGATCATATAACCTTAAACAACGTAATTAGCTCTGTTAATGAATTAAATCTGACCCCCGGATGACTACCTAGTGAACTTGATCCCTAGGCTCTTTAACATTATTGAATTTATCTTTATTTACATCGCAATTTGTTTTTAGTAAACCAATCAAATCTTTCAAGAAAACGGTTACTTTATGACGAACTTAAATATTATCAAACTAGAATAATTAACTCGCATCCCTATGGATTCGACCCTTTCTTGCCACTAGCTACCAGTTAGTAGTAATATTTAGATTTATTTTGATAGGCCAACGACTGAAAATAACCTTATCAAATTTGAACTCCTCCAAACCATCTCTTTGCTTGTCCTCAAGCAAAGCATCACACAATACCAAAGGCAACCTAAAGGACACATCTAACAGAAGGAATGAGAAATAACTAGAGATAATACAATAAAAGTAGATACAAGGAAAGAGAATACCGGGTAAGAGAGTAGGAGTTCTCCCATAATACTACGGTTTTCTATGTCTATGGGTACTCTATCGAGTTGGGCTTACTCTGTCGAGTAAGTATGTTTTTATACGAAACAGTAGGTGACATGATGGGTACTCAATCGAGTACGTGTGACACTCGATCGAGTAAGGGGCACTCGATGGAGTAAGTCACTTACTCGATCGAGTAAGTGAGTCTTACGGGTTATTTTAGCCGGGTTTTGTTAATAACGGGTGATTAATATAAAAGGTTTCGGTCATTCTTCCTAGTCACTTTTTCACCTTTCTAAAACCTTTCAAAAGAAAAAGAAGTTACGTAGTTCGCTTTCTTCGCGTTGTTAACAAGTCTCAAGGCTAGGATCGTCGGATTGTCCTGTTCTTTACGCCGTTGAGTTCGTCGCGTCAAGGGTAAGATTCTTGTATAATTTTTATAATGTTTTAATAAGTTTGTTTGAAACCCTAGTTGGGTAGAATTGGGGGTTTTGGGAGGATTATATTGATTAGGTGATAATTATGTGAATATATGTTATAAGAGGAGGATTCGTAGAGGAACATTATTGATTAGCTGCTGTGACGGTCTTGTGGTTGCTATTCCAGGTAGGGTTTCCCTACTCAGTATTGTTTACATGACATTGTTGATGATTAATCATTGTTGTTGATTTATATCATATCGGATTTGGAATTGGTGATTGTTGATTGTATAATGTGGTTGTTGTATAATTGTCTGTGGTTTGCGAGGTGCATCCTCGGCTGAGTGGAGTCACTTGCGGGAGTGGCTTCACGCCCTTGATTCGCCTTCTGTGGAACCCGCCACAGAAAGGATGTGCACAATTAGGAACTTGGGTTTATCGCTCGGATGAGATGAGCGGGGCTTAGGTGGGAACGGCTGCGGTCCCCCACTGGCGGTGTGGAATACTTGTTGCGATGAGTATTCTGGCAGGACTACACACTTTAGTGTGTAGTCAGGTGTGTGGATTTATAATGGAGATTGGTTAATTAGTTTGGATTGTTTATTGTTTCAGCTGTATTGTTTTATGTAATTAGTACTGACCCCGGTTTAAATGTTTTGAAAACCGTGGTGATCCATTCGGGGATGGTGAGCAGTTATTGAGCAGGTATGAGTTGATGCGCATGGGATAGCTGGGTTGAGTCACCACGAGCTGTTTAGAAGTCTTCCGCTGTGTCATAAACATTATTCTACATTATTTCAGTTGGTTTAACAGTTTTGAGAAACAGTTGTATTTACTTTATCAGTTTTGGGATTTGGACTTGTATTGCTTTAAACTCATTTAATAATCTATGTTTCTTTATTGTCTATTTGATATACATTGCATCGGGTAACCGAGATGGTAGCATTCCCATGCCTTAAGTGGTCCTAGTAAGGCACTTGGAGTATGAGGGTGTTACACCAGCTGCAAAAATAGGGGAAATGACCAACCGCAGAATTCCATCCAAGCCAGCTACGTTTTAGACCCAAAAAGCAAGGGTACTCGATTGAGCCTGGCTTCACTCGATCGAGTACTCATCTGGCGAGACAATTTCCTGCATTTAAAAATAAATACCATGCAGGGCATATTCAATACAACCTAAAGCACGCAATAGTAAATCAAAAAGTAGCGCATGTGCTACACAGAGACATAAGTAGCACCAATAAAATGTATAAGCAAATAAAATAAGCAACGAATAAAGTTCCGGCTCATCAAACTCAAAACCTAATATAAAATATGAGCAAGAATGGTCAGTGATCTTCAAGTCATCATCATTAGGAAGGAGATGGGGCTCTTCATTCATCATAGGAGCTTCATCAAAAACTTTGACGGGCTCCCCTCTAAAAATCTCGGCCTCCAAGGCATCCAATTCAGCTTCTATGTCAACATTGTCACCAAAGCTGTAAACCGGCTCAGGATGAGGCTCATCTCCATAAATCAACTTCTCTATCTCATCTACTTCCTTGATCCATGGTCCGGACGCAACAGCAAGGGCGTCAGACTGATTCCTGTCCAAACATAAAGCAAAGGAATCATGATAGGTGGATCAATAACATTAAGCATATAACACGGGGCTACTGAGTGGGGACGCTTTAAAGCGTTATCAAGAACAAATTTAATAGTATCATCCCCAACCCTTAGTGTCAGACTACCATCCCTAACATCTATGAGTGCTCTTGCTGTAACACCCCGGCCCAAACCGGGTCGGGAGCGATTACTTATGATAGCTCACCAGGCTGTGTACATGGCCCACAGATCAACACGGGTCCTTTATAGCGCATTTTGTCCTCACTCATGCGCATCCTGGAAACCTTCCCAGGAGGTCACCCATCCTAAGACTACTCCCAGTCAAGTACGCTTAACTTTGGAGATCTTTCGCATTGATGACCATAAAAGAAAGTGCACTTTGTTGATATGAGTAGTACTTCCAATCCCTTTAAGCACTAGTCATTTAAGCCTATCACTGGACCTCTTCAATTACCGTGGGGTGTTATAGTCACCCCCACTTGAAGAACGCAACGTCCTCGTTGCGCCTGGGAGCATAACCGTTAACCCAGAATCCTCCCTCGCTAGGTGTGTGATCACAATGGAGCGTATAACCACTGCCTCCAATCACCACACGGTCGCAGGGTTGCTCTGATACCACTTGTAACACCCCGGCCCAAACCGGGTCGGGAGCGGTTACTTATGATAGTTCACCAGGCTGTGTACATGGCCTACAGATCAACACAGGTCCTTTATAGCGCATTTTGTCCTCACTCATGCGCATCCTGGAAACCTTTCTAGGAGGTCACCCATCCTAAGACTACTCCCAGTCAAGCACGCTTAACTTTGGAGATCTTTCGCATGGATGGCCATAAAAGAAAGTGCACTTTGTTGATATGAGTAGTACTTCCAATCCTTTTAAGCACTAGTCATTTAAGCCTATCACTGGACCTCTTCAATTACCATGGGGTGTTACACTTGCGGTGTGAAGGAACGGTCTACTAAGAATAATAGGTACTTAGGTGTCTTCAGCCATATCCATAACAATGAAATCAACTGGAATAAAATATTTCCCTACTATAACTGGCACATCTTCTAAGACCCCAATATGGCTCTTTAAAGATCTATCAGCCATTTGCAAGGTCATATTAGTAACACGGAGTTGACCCATATTTAACTTTTTGCATATAGAATACGGCATGACACTAACACTAGCTCCTAAATCACAAAGGGCTTTATCTATAGCTATACTATCAATATGACAAGGAATAGAAAAACTCTATGGATCCTTTAGCTTTGGTGATGAGTTAGCTTGCAATGCGGCCGCGCACTCCTGAGTGAATGCCACCGTCTCAACTTCATCAAAACACCGCTTCTTTGACAAGATCTCTTTCAAAAACTTAGCATACGCCGGCACTTGAGTGAACAATTCAGTAAATGACACATTTACTTGAAGATTTTTCACTATCTCCATGAACCTCCTAAACTGTTGTTCAAGCTTAGATTTATGCAATCGGCGTGGAAAAGGTATTCGAATTTTAATTGGCTCGGCTTATTTTGCTTTAGTAGTAGTCTTGGAAGCCCCGTCGTCAGTTACAAGGTGTACTCTCGATCGAGAATCCTATTTTCTTCCAATGCCATAGCTGAAACACGAGAAAAATCATCTTCTGGGGGGTGTACTCGATCGAGCCCACCTGTACTCGATCAAGTACACACGGGTTCCCTCGTGTTTTCGCTTTTATTCTTACCCCGTGTTTAATCCTTGCTCAATTCTTTCTCGTCATCACTCAACTCAAGATTACCCAATCCCTTAGGATGCATGTAAGGGACCTTATCTTCATTAATGGGAACATCCGGACTTTGATAAGTAGTACCGCTCCTCAGTGAAATAGCATTAACTTGTTCATGTGCTTGTTTACCATGAGGAGGAAGATTGACGGAATGTTTTGAAGGATTTTGAGCCGCCGTTTGAGCAACTTGGGTATCCAACATCTTGTTATGAGCTATAAGTTCAGAAATTTGAGCCGTTTCTTTTTGTTGAATCATCAAAGTTTGCTGCAATAAAGCTTTCATCTCAGCCATGTCATTACTTAGAGCTTGTGGAGGAGGTTGCATCTGTTGAAAACCTCCTTGATTTTGCCTAACAAAGTTCCCTTATTGTTGATTACCAAGATTTTGAGGAATAATATAAATATTCTGTTGTAGGGCCTGAGCAAATACATTCTGACTCCTTTCAGGGAAGAAGTTAGAATAGGGAGTACCTTGCTTGAATGACTGAAAAGCGTGAACTTGTTCAATTGTACTTATACACTTGGTCGTAGTGTGGCTATCAATCCCACATCTCTCACAGAACACTTCTTGTTCAATCATGGCATGAACCATTTCTTGCTTATTACCCAAAGACTGGGTAGTCTTTAACTCGGATACCTGAGCAGTCACGGCCTCCAGCTGTGCCGCAACAACATTATCCGAACCACCCCCTCTCTTACTACCTCTGAGGTTACCATACTCAGCAGTGTGGGTAGCTATCTGATCAATCAATTTCCATGCATTATGTAACACCCCCATACTCCAAGTGCCTTACCAGGACCACTCAGGTATGGAGACATCACCATCTCGGTTGCCCGAGGTATGATAATCAAATAGACAAAACAGAAACAACATTTATTATAAGTAATTTAATGAATAAGTTACAATCCTCAAACCAACTGAAAGTACAATACATTATTCCAACTAACTGTTCTCAAATGAAATGTAAATAAAGACTAAACTACAGCGGAAGACTCTATCGTCATGTCGTGGCCATCCCCAGCTATCCAGTACCATCTCTATACCTGCTCAATATCTGCTCACCATCCCCGAATGGATCACCGCAGGTTTTACAAAACAACACCGGGGTCAGTACTAATCACACAACCAAAATAGATAATAACAATAAGGCAACAGACAGCTGAACTGTCACACATACACACAACACCAACTCCCATCATCATCTCAACACGATCGTCCACTTTGGACCCACCACCCGATGGGGGACCGCACGTTCCCACCTAAGCCCCGCTCATCGTACGAGCGATAACCCTGTATCATTAATGTGCACATCCCCTTCCGTGGCGGGTTCCACGAAGGGCGAAACTAGGGCGTGAGATCACTCCCGCAAGTGACCCCACTCAGCCGAGAACGCATCTCGAGAACCATCACAACCAATCACAATCACAATCACAATCACAATCACAATCACAATCACAATCAAACACTAACTACAAAGACATCACCAATATCCCATTATGGGACTAATGCGAGTAGGAAATCCTGCACCCGGAAAGCAAACACGCAGACGATCTAAACAAATTTGTCTCAAAACGGCTCCTCTACGAATTCTCCTCCTATCACACATAACACATAAAGGCTACCAATTACTTACTTACTCATAAAACCCCCAAACCCTAAATTAGGGTTTGACCAAAACTAGCAAAACATTATAAAAATATGCTAGAAGCTTACCCTCGACGCAAGGAATCCAACAACACGAAAAACAACGAGGATCGACCGTCGAACTCCGGAATCGTTAAGGATGCGATTAGGAAGAAGGATCTCTTTGCTTTCTCTCTTAAACCGGTTTTAGGTTTTGGTAAAAGTGTTTTAAAACAAAGACGAATTGGTTTAAATACCCTAATCGCATAATTAACAAAACCCGCGAAAACTCCCCCGTAAAACCGGGCGCTCGATCGAGTACCCAAGGTACTCGATCGAGTACTCCCTACTCGATCGAGTGCCCGAGCTACTCGATCGAGTGCCCAACAGTCGAAACTATTTTGCTGCGACACTTACCCTTACTCGACAGAGTAAGGGCTACTCTATAGAGTACCCCCAAGGCTATAAATACGGAGTATTACAGTCTTCCCTCCTTAAAAGGAACTTCGTCCCCGAAGTTCAACCCATACATAAAAACAAACATGCTAACTCGATCAAGACACAACAACGTAACTAAGAACTCGAAACAAAACTCCAACCCAAACATGAACTCGTAACACCAACTCCACTAACTATTCCTACCTCCACAACATGGCTCACGATATCGTATCAACTCCACATATATATATCTCTCACGACACCAACTCCATACATAACCAACTACCATCCTCTAATGCCGCTAGCTCCATAATATCATCCACTATCAAATCCAAAATCAAGACACTCATAGACATCAAACGGGATGTTACATTCTACCACCCTTAAAAGGAACTTCGTCCTCGAAGTTTACTCACACTCATAATCTCATCATCCAACTGTCAACACTATCGAAGTATTCTCGCACTCCTAATATCAAACTACTACAAGCACGTCCGTGACCTTTTAACACTATCAACCACAACATATACAAATCCATATCTTATGCTACACCAACACTCTACTTTCAAATATACTACCATATGCACACCCATCAAAATCTCTTTTATCACATCCTACTCCTCTTAAGATAAATGTTACGTCCTCGTAACTCACTAATACTAAATACTAGATACATCTCATTACTCTCTTTACCACCACATGTGTAAGATAACCGTTTATAAACCAAACACTTACCATGCATATATCCAAGGCTCTCTTACTTAAACATTTCTCATAACTCAACTCATTTGGCATACCACCTAACCTATACCATAAAACTCGTAGCAAAATCACCATACTAACTCTCCATTATTTCTGCAAAACAACATACCTCTCTATGTAAGGCACTTATCTCCCAGAAGCATAACTCACGATCCACACTCGTTATGTACACGCACACTAGATCATCAAGTTCTTTCTTCCATTACCGCAAAACTCATACACAACTTAACATGACACTAATTCCCAATACCCTACACTCACTGTCTCAACAAAAGATTATGAACCACCTGCATCTTTCGGGTCATTACCACACATGTTCTACGACTCACTTGCCACTACCATGTCTACTGAAACCTTAACTAGAACAAGATCATAATTATTGTAACGACCTCTCACAACCGTGTTCCATTAACAGAATATCACTATACCATGACAACAATGAAGACATATACAACTCTATTCCACATCATACTCTACCCTCATTCTCAAACTGAAACTTGTAAGAAACATCATCAAACAAAACAACGATCTATCTGTCCAAATCCAAACTCATAAGAAACAACAACAAATAAAACAACGATTTATGTATAATTGGTATGTACTTTCGAAAACTCGTATCATAATAATCCCGCCTACTCCACCACAACCGTGACGACATCGCAACACCACCACCAACGGCCCGCATCGCGGTCGAAAATACCCGCATCACAACACTAAATATCGTGCCCGGATCACCACCCGAGGCACCACAACCACATCGATAGACATCACAACTGCATACGATTCCCATAAACACTGACTGAGCATAACTTCTCAGACAAGAAAAACTTACTCAAATCCACTTTATTAAATCACCACGCAACACATTATATGGATAAACAGATAAGCATCTCATGAACATCATCTCTACCATTTCACGGAATACACATGTGTTATTAATACACATAAAATTACAACTAGTCGTGTCAAATTAATCAAATTATTGCCTTTTTGGACATCATTCAATTAAATTACCGTGTCCAACATATATTTATTACAGAACATTCATAAAACAACTTTATAATTATCACACCATACCACTTCTTGTGAGGTCAGAACCTCACACAAACATTTACACATATAACATAGACCCATAATCACATCCAACCAATCAATCCTGATCACGTAAGTTACCACTCACAAAGGTTACCTGTCCCCCGAGCTTAACTCATATGCCCCTCATAACAATGTCCCCCATTCGCACAACCATCACTTCCTGCCAAATATAACCATACCATTACTATTCAACTATTAGCATCCGCCTCATCTAACCACATCTTATACCCTCTCATAATTATACACAACAATCCGGTCCCTACCAAAACAACCTCTTTTGAATTGCTTCCTTTCTAATATACCATCACTCTTATCCATTAGTCACAAACCATAACACCACCACTGTCCGGACATCAAACCTCTTTCACTCATCTCTAAACATCACGATTTCTTTCCTATCTTCGGTTAACATTCCAAATAACTATCATCAAATTCACCAACAAAATTACATCAACATCATTCCCAATACTATCTTACTCGTATTTTCATCTCACTCTCCACCAATTATCTATTATCGTGCAAATTCTCCACCAACTTCTTACTCCCTTAATTCCCCGAAACTCATGATTAACCATGTTGTCCTGAAACTCCTATATAACCATTAGCTAACATCCTCGTGATACTATCACACATTTCGATGATTCCTTACCTTTATATCACATAACTCCAGGGAACATTTTCCTCGCTTACTTTCATCCTTCCTTTCTCTTTACACTCAATAATACCAATTAATAGTTCAACTCCTTATTTCTTCTACCTAACTCTTTAGTAAACCAGTTACCTTCTCATCGCTCTAAAACCCAAATCCCATTATTTTATATCGATATCACCTCACTCTTTCTTACCATGGATCTTCTCTTATTATGCTATCACTCACACTTGCCACTAATCTATCCATAAAATCCACGTTCACTGTTTAAACAATTGCATCTCCCTTTTTACATCTCTAGAAATCAAAATTCTCTTTTTATACCGTTAATTGCTCAAGGAAATCACACATTAGTTTCACCTCTTAATAAACCAAATCTTCCAAACTCACTCACTGTCTACAAACCGAGCTCGCAACATGTCTCCATAAAGTTCACTATATACCGCTCTTCTCAACCTCTTTAAAACGAACTTTCAGTACATATAATCTTGACTCACACGATTCCTAACCATCTCCCTCCATAATTCTTTACACATCTCAAGCTGCCACTATCCACATCCTTACTTCCAATCTTTTTATTCTCACGTTCCTTAGACTCACATCATCCTTTGCCCACATTCACTTACTTTTACGTTACTCAACATACAAACATATCACTCATCTCATCTCACAAAACATGCTCTATGTCTCTATACACCATACCAATCTTCCCTTTCTTTTTCCACTATCTATCACAACACATATAACTCATGTCCTCCCACCGAACTCATACTCACCACAGGTGCCACTCACTACACCACAAGATTGGGTAACTTACGCGTCAAGACCATCATACTTGTAAAACAATGCATAAAAGAGCAAAATAATAACTTTGAATTAAACATAATATGCAACGAATTCAAAAGACAAGCATATGACCCAAAACAGGGTCACTAGATCGAGTCTGAGCCACTCGATCGAGTAAGGGACTTACTCGATCGAGTAGGTCAAGATCAGAAGCACGTAAAACAAATCACCAGGGCTACTCGATCGAGTAACTGAGGTACTCGATCGAGTGCCCCCTTACTCGATCGAGTACCAAGGATACTCGATCGAGTACCCTAATTCTCAAGACGACCAGTTTTAAAAAATAGTCATAACTCACTCATTACTTGGTCAATTTGGGCGTGTGACCTATCGTTAGAATCGTAAAAGGACAAGCTATCATCTCCAATTGGAATCACATCAAAATCATTTATGCATCTCAAGTTATAACAGTTTAAAGACAACCTCTTTATAAACGAAAAACACAACTATTGATTTTTACTTCCCAAACGACTTAAACAACAACCAAGCAAACAAAACCAGTCCAAAACTCATAAAACCAGTAGTCGTAATCATATGTTACTATTTTCAAAAATCAAGCAACAACATTCATCATGCACATAGGTTATTTAACTTGTCGATCACGACTTACCCACATAAACATGCTCCACCCATGAATTTCATATTCTTATGCAATTACTTACTTAATCTCTTCCAACTAATTCATCAATTACAGCTACACACTTCTTACAACATATACCCATGAACAATCGTGGAAAAGTACATAAACTTATCATACAACTCTATGCAGACAAAATATACGTATACAACACAACATTTCTATTCACATGTTATTATTATGTCACATTATGAATCATCCATCATGTTTCTCATTCCAACCACAGTTCTATATATCTCATCAACAAGTTTCCTCATATCACCATTTTCTTTCACATGCTCAACTTTCTACTTCAACATCCAACAATTAACACATTCCATCACATTGTTACACAAGTTACTAAGCACACACATGACTCAACACATATTTACCCCACGTGACCGGTTCAAAGCGTAGGCGACCCCTTGCGACTTTAGGACGTCTCCCAAGCCTTTGCACTAGCTCCTACGACTTTTACCCCCGGGTTCATTTTAATTGACTCCCTATGTTCATTAAGTTCATTGGTTACAGGTTTCGGGATCGTCGCTCTGATACCATTTGTAACACCCCATACTCCAAGTGCCTTACCAGGACCACTCGGGTATGAAGACATCACCATCTCGGTTGCCCGAGGTATGATAATCAAATAGACAAAACAGAAACAACATTTATTATAAGTAATTTAATGAATAAGTTACAATCCTCAAACCAACTGAAAGTACAATACATTATTCCAACTAACTGTTCTCAAATGAAATGTAAATAAAGACTAAACTACAAATGCGGAAGACTCTATCGTCATGTCGTGGCCATCCCCGGACTATCCAAGTACCATCTCTATACCTGCTCAATATCTGCTCACCATCCCCGAATGGATCACCGCAGTTTTTACAAAACAACACCGGGTCGATCTAATCACACAACCAAAATAGATAATAACAATAAGGCAACAGAGAATGAATCACACATACACACAACACCAACTCCCATCATCATCTCAACACCGACCGTCCACTGGACCACCACTGCGATGGGGGACCGCGGCCGTTCCCACCTAAGCCCCGCTCATCGTACGAGCGATAACCCTGTATCATTAATGTGCACATCCCCTTCCGTGGCGGGTTCCACGAAGGGCGAAACTAGGGCGTGAGATCACTCCCGCAAGTGACCCCACTCAGCCGAGAACGCATCTCGAGAACCATCACAACCAATCACAATCACAATCACAATCACAATCACAATCACAATCAAACATTAACTACAAAGACATCACCAATATCCCATTATGGGACTAATACCGAGTAGGAAATCCTACCGGAAAGCAAACACGCAGACGATCTAAACAATGTCTCAAAACGGCTCCTCTACGAATTCTCCTCCTATCACACATAACACATAAAGGCTACCAATTACTTACTTACTCATAAAACCCCCAAACCCTAAATTAGGGTTTGACCAAAACTAGCAAAACATTATAAAAATATGCTAGAAGCTTACCCTCGACGCAAGGAATCCAACAACACGAAAAACAACGAGGATCGACCGTCTGAACTCCGGGAATCGTTAAGGATGCGATTAGGAAGAAGGATCACGTTTCTCTCTTAAACCGGTTTTAGGTTTTGGTAAAAGTGTTTTAAAACAAAGACGAATTGGTTTAAATACCCTAATCGCATAATTAACAAAACCCGCGAAAACTCCCCGTAAAACCGGCGACTCGATCGAGTACCCAAGGTACTCGATCGAGTACCCCCCTACTCGATCGAGTGCCCGAGCTACTCGATCGAGTGCCCAACAGGTCAGAAACTATTTTGCTGCGACACTTACCCTTACTCGACAGAGTAAGGGCTACTCTATAGAGTACCCCCAAGGCTATAAATACGGAGTATTACAGTCTTCCCTCCTTAAAAGGAACTTCGTCCCCGAAGTTCAACCCATACATAAAAACAAACATGCTAACTCGATCAAGACACAACAACGTAACTAAGAACTCGAAACAAAACTCCAACCCAAACATGAACTCGTAACACCAACTCCACTAACTATTCCTACCTCCACAACATGGCTCACGATATCGTATCAACTCCACATATATATATCTCTCACGACACCAACTCCATACATAACCAACTACCATCCTCTAACGCTGCTAGCTCCATAATATCATCCACTATCAAATCCAAAATCAAGACACTCATAGACATCAAACGGGATGTTACACATTATCATCGTTAGTATTGTCCTGAAATCTCCAATTATCTGAAGAATCTAGAAGAGCTCTATGATCATCATACAACCCGTTGTAAAACTGGTTGCAAAGGAACCACTTTTGGAAGCCATGATGGGGAACTGAACGAACTAGTCTCTTAAAGCGAACCCATGCCTCATTCAAATCTTTGGTGGGGCCTTGTTTGAAGCTAGTAATTTGGCTTCTCAAAGTATTGCTCTTTTGCAGCAGAAAGTATCTCTTGTAGAATGCAAGAGCTAATGTATTCCAATCAGTGACCCCATGATCCTCCATATCTAGATCCCTCAACCACTTGGCCGTGCCGTCTCTTAGCGAAAAGGGAAAGAGAACCTGCTTCACCTGATCTTGAGTTACTTCTGCAGTCAATGGAATGGAGCAACAATAATCAGTAAATGTCTTCATATGCTTGGCAGGATCCTCATTAGCTCTTCCCCCAAATAAGTTTTGCTCCACCAAATTGATGTAAGATGGGCGGATCTCAAAGGTGCCCTTGTCAGTGATAGGGAGCTTGAATCCCTTGGGAATAGAAGCCAAGGTAGGCTCAGAATGACTGGCAGGAGTAGGCATCTTTGTTGAATTTTTGGCAGAAATAATAGGCTTGTCCTCTTCGAAGGACTGATCTTCTGCGTCAAATATGTGCTCTGTATCACTATCAAGTATACTCAAGTCTTCCACTTGACCTATTTCTCTTTGAAATTTCTGTCTATACCGAAATTTTTTTTCTAGCTCGGGATAAAAATGCACAATCTCCAACCTGTTAGACCGGGGCATACATGAAAACAACAAGAGAAATATCAAACTGTCTCAAGGAACTGATGCTCCCTGCGACAAAAGACAAAAATAAACAAAAACAAACAGAAAAATTGTTGCCTCCCCGGCAACGGCGCCAAATTTGATAAGGTTATTTTCAGTCGTTGCCGTATCAAAATAAATCCTAAATTACTACTAAGTGGTAGCTAATGGCAAGAAAGGGTCGAATCTAGAAGGAGGAGAGTTAATTATTCTAGTTTGTTAATATTTAAGTTCGTCTTAAAGTAACCATTTTCTTGAAAGATTTGATTGGTTTGCTAAAAACTAATTGCAATGTAAATAAAGACAAAATCAATAATATTAAAGAGTCTAGGGATCAAGTTCACTAGGTAGTCATCCGGGGGTCAAATTTAATTCATTAATAGAGCTAATTACGTTTTTTAAGGTTATATGATCGGTCGATTCAATATTCCCTTTAGATCTAATTTAACATGCTGTCGCTATCATTAAATTATCTCTATTCAGTTATCGCAACCTATATTGATTCTAACCCGGTTGGTGAAAGTCTCAATTCGCTATACTAGTCAATTAACCCTGGCCAGTAATTAACTAACTAAATGAAGAACAATAAACTGAATAACAACGAATAAGCAATTTAACTATCAATTCATTAATTTATCCCCTTCTAACAACCTAGATCCCCATTCACCCTAGATTAGAGGTTTAGCTACGCATAATAGAAAGAATAACAAAAATAAGATGAACGAAGGACATAATTAAAGACATAATAAGATGAACAATGAAATAATTGTATAAACAAGAACTTGAATTAATAACTAAAGAGAGATTAAAGAGTACCGTAATAGAGGAATGCTTAGATCCGAAAACAATATTAACAATAGAACTAACCTAAGAGTTTTTAGAGAGTTTTCTAGGGTAAGTTATTCATATCTAGGTAAAATAAAGCGTCCAAATAACATAGGGTACGAATTGGGTATTTATAGTAAAACATAACCGAGTTAAGGAAATTGCGGAAAAATCCTCAAAATAGGGTGTACTCGATCGAGCTTGGGTGGACTCGATCGAGTACATTCCCAGTTGATCGAGTTCACTTGGACTTGATCGAGTATGCTCCCTATTTCAGCTCTTTTCTACGTGTTGTCTTCTTCACTTCTCTTCCTTTATTCTTCTAGATTCCCGCGCCATGCTCCATAAATGAATCATTCCTGCATTAAACACCAAATAGCGGAAGTATCAACATTGTAGCATAAAAGGCATGTAATTAATATAAACTAGCATGAAAACCATATCAAAAGTAATTAAGGGGAGGCATAAATATGTATATAATTATGACTCATCAAGCACATTGCTTTTTGACTCGGGATTGACGGTTTCAGGATTACAAAGGACGATTATGCCCATGGACTCCGATTTGACTCTAATTACTGCCAAAACGACCGTAATGACACCTAGATGACAACCAAGGGATAGACACAAGTCTACGAGTTACCTTTTATTAACCGATTTACGAAACATCATAAACTCGCGACATATGATAAACATGCGGTCTAATCATCACTGGGTGTTTGGCGAGAGGTGCAGAAATGAGGTGTCTATAGTTTGGTTGCCCATTTTTTGCTATATAATGTAGGCATTCAATTTTCCAAGGAGTTGGATTACCTAGCCCCCCTGAATAATTTTAAATTTCGGTGTAATTGAATTCTTACATCGGCAACCAAACAGATTTAGCTAATTCACGTGAATTTCATGTGGGAACTTAATTCCCATGAATTTGATATTCCGGTGGAATTGTATTTCAACGGGCTACCAAACGAGGCCTAATAGTATGTATGAGATTGTTTTACATTGTAAAACGGTTTTTTGATTAGGGTAATACTAATTTATTGGTGTCGATAATGAGTTATCTGGTCATTTGGGTAATACTTCCTCCATTCTACAATAATCTACCCATTTGCTTTTGGCTCAACAACCAAGGAGAGTAAATTAGAGGCAACATGTGTGAATAATTAGCAACTTAAGGTGATGTGTTAAGAGGTGGGGACGTGGGGTAAGGCTTAATCTTCCCACCAAACACAAAATGTACCCGGTTTGTTAGAGAAAGGGTGGGTAGGGAGGGGGGGGGGGGGAGGACTACATGAAACTTGAATTTTCCCACCAATTAACATCACTTCATAGCAACTTACATCTTCTACAACTACTCACTAAGTTACATTCATTACTAACCTAAGCAAATTACATCTCTTCAATAAATCTTTTACAGCCATTCTCTTCAATAAAAAAACACAAAATATAAAATCAAAGTCCAAAATGACATAAATTACACAAGTTTCTGTTAGGTTTATTTATCTCTTATTAGACTCCTCTAATAATTAACTAATTAAATTCTTAATTATTTGTTCTTTAGATCTAGTGCATGCATAACAAAATAAGAGATTTATAAGAAAACAATGTCCCTTACATTGTTAATTTCGGTTTTGTGGGCACAAGTAAGGTCTCCTACCTTCACTTGTTCTTGAGCTATGATGAGTATTAGGATGATCCTCCAAAGACTCCAAGTATAGAAGCCACTCCTCTTGATTGCACCCAAGATTATCCTTTATCTCTACTAAATAATATTTGCTAGATATTTGTTTAGTAGTTTACCTTAAAATTGATTACTAGTACTCATATATTACACTAATAATATTAGTAATCTCATTTGAACAATTTAGATTATCATTTCTCTAGTTTTTGAGAAAGATGAACAAGTAAGAGAAAAGTATGCATTTTGAATGTAGTATGTATGAATGAACAAGCAAAATGAGAACAAAATGTTCTCATATAGAGAGCATGCAACCGGTGGGGAAGAGGCCAAAATGGCATCTTTTTGTTTTGCTTTTTGTCTTCATAATGCAATAGGTAAGAAGGCTAGTATGCATAGGTTTGATTGTTTATTATTTGATCACATTAAATAAAATAATCACAACCCACTTATACTCCCTCCGTTTCGGTCCAAAACACTTAAAATGGACTACCATTTTATTTTCTTAATTTGTCATTTGTCACACAATATGTCACATGTAGTATTTTACATGTTATTAATGAATTTAATGCATATTTATCACATAAATATCATTTTACAAATTAATTAAATTACATACAACAAATTGACTAGTGATACTTGATCACACAAATAAAATGGGTCATATAATTATAATTCATAATATCTTGTAATTATAATCAACTATTCATTCTTATCTCTATTGTTTCACAAACAATAAACAATTTTATTAATAAAGTATTTCAATTACTAAAATAAATCTTATTTTATCCCATTACAATAAGATATAAATATTCTCTCTCATAATTGAATCGTTGAATTTTAAGGAATTGATCAACTTGTATCGTTATACAATTAATCAACTTTGCTGATTAGGGCATCATCCTTTAGGTGTGACCTTAAGGGATCAACTGACCACCACCGTCCCACGACAGTAACGTCAAATTCTAGCAAGCCAATCGTTACCGATTAATGTTGATCAGTTGACTATATAATAAATCATCCCTTACGTATTCTTTATATGAGATTTAATTATGATATTAAATCATGTGATCGCACTATTGTTGAGGACACATTTTCCAACAATCTCCCACTTGTCCGAGACAAGTGTGCGTCACCAATTCTCTTATCCTATTACAATCTCCCACTCAATGCAAGGTGTGTTGCAGGTCGTACTTGCACTTGATCATATCTTGAGTGGTTTCCTCGATCTGGAGAGTAACTGTCTGACAGGAATTACCTACCATAGATACCTTCCGAGCGTGGCCACGCATTTCCAGTTAACTACTCCTCGAGTGGCCTTGAGATTTCAAACAACCCTGACAAGAGGTGGACAATTCCTATCGCACCACTCCCTTCGTTCAGCCACAGTTCATCATAACCCAAAATATACCCATTTTGACTTCATTTATGACAGCCGTAGAGTATAAATAAAAGCTAATCAGAAATTTGTGCCAACTTGGGTGAATAGTCTCTAGTCAAAAGAATTGACTCACAAGAATACTATAGTAGCTCTTGCCACGACCAGGCTTTATGAATTACCAGAACTCTATAAGCGGTCACTGCCCGACAGAGTGTCCTATACAGTCTGCCTATGTGATCGACTAGTCATCCCATATGACTCTATGGTACTTGAACTTGCCATCAATCGCATCACACTCTAGTCACTTCGAGACGTTACCTCATATAAGTAACTAGGGGCGAATACCATGTCAATTCAGTTCACTTTAATGGGGTTCAATTTGTCTCTACAACCCATTTGGATTTAACACAGTAAGAGGTGAGTTTAATAAAACTCAAACGATAAATGCGATTATCACATATGAATAGTCAATACACTATTACTACTTCATATCTTATAATCTTTTAGTGTACCATTTACACTAGTTAAAATGCAATAAAAGTTTGGCAAGTGGATATACCCTATATCCATATATTCCAACTTTGTCAATTGCTATTTCTTTCTATTTAATGTTATTTCTAATAACT
Organism: Silene latifolia; assembly: GCF_048544455.1. Taxonomy (NCBI): domain Eukaryota; kingdom Viridiplantae; phylum Streptophyta; class Magnoliopsida; order Caryophyllales; family Caryophyllaceae; genus Silene; species Silene latifolia. Next base: position 98,540,933 of record NC_133538.1, read on the forward strand.
TGAATTTATCTCTAAGTATTTGTCTAGTATTCTAACTAGACTTGGGCTCTTTAACTTGAAATATGCTCCCACTGTTATCACATAACTTGTGATAAAGTCATTGGTAGAGGAATCTACTCTCATTCCCTACGTTGACCATTTTATCACAATTTACTTAGATTCCTTTTGTAGAATTTGCAATGCGCGAAGCTAAAAAACTTTTCTAGTCTCTTACTCCCAAGTCAATAAGACATCCTAGGATTTCAACAAATCCCTTTTCATTTGGAAACTAAAGTCTGTGCAACCCTTCACACCTAACTTAGTTTATCATCCAAACATATGAACGAATCCTTAATTCTTCTCAAGAATCTCCAGGATGTTCTTTAAGGCTTTCACAAGCTATATCACGGGAACTATCTTATTATTGACTTATCATGCCCTAGGCATATATCAACTCATGGCATGTGCGTCTGTTGGCATACATGATTATTCTAATGGCGGAAACACAAGAAATTGATTTCATGTAATCAATAACTTAATAGGTTCAGTGAACGACTATGACTCCATCATAGTAATTCCACTTCCATCAACATGAATAACCCATTTAACCTTGTTGATGTACAACAGATACGAAATATCTTATCCTCATAAGACTCTCAACTTTATGCCAATATTCTCTCACATAGATTCAAAATCTAGAATACTTTGCATCCCTTTCCAAGTCTCCAATCACACTTTCACAGAAGAGAGCACTGGTACATTATTCTCAATAAGTAATATGTCTTCAACATATAAGACATGGAAAAATGATTCTGGCTCCCACTTAATTTCATGTATAATCATGATTCTTCAATCATGTAAATGTAACCATTCACTATTATTACATGAATGAAAAGTATAATCCTTTAATGCTTGCTTAAGACCATTCTAGGATCACTTAAGAAAGCTACGCATAACATGTTAGGATTCTTAGATCTTCATCTAAGGTTTTGTGTTCCAAACACTTCCTTCTCTAAATTCCCATTTTAGAAAAGGGAATTTTTATTTGCCATTCTTCATTAAAATGAAATGCGGCGATTCCTAACATAATTTATCTTGATCAACATCTTTATGTCAATCTTATGCATTTGAGTACTCTAAAGCTCTATTCACCTTTAAGGAGACCCTCGCCTTAAAGTAAATCTACTCTTGAGTAACAATTTTCGGATTGTAATGTTATGGCTCGTATATAACAAGGTCGATTTAGGACAAGATCAAAATACCATTGCTTTCGCAAAGCAACATTTTAACAACAAGACATTTGTGCTAAACTCCCACTGAACTATACTCCCATTCTATCTTTATAGATTATAGTCCCATTACTTTCACAAAGTAACACATTAACTATAAGACATGTTTGTTACGATCCAATCTACTCCCACTCTATCTCTCAGAAATACATCTATCTTCTTGAGAGATAGCTTTGTGAGTTACAAACATATATATGGCGGAGTATTAGAAGTTTTTCTTGACTATGCATTAGCTCACAAAAGGCCATCCCTATCATGGCAGCTTGATTCATGTTATATGCCAGTCTGATCCATGTCATATGTTAAATAGACTCTCTATTTCAGGTATCTCATGGTTGACCATCCGTTAAGAATTACGTGTCAGTTTTGGATTGTAAATTCCCAGAATTGAGTTCAACAACTCAAACTGACTCATATTAGTTTGATCTTATGGGCAGTGACACTAGATCATAATCCATCTGTAATAAATCAAATTTATTACTTAGATCTTTGCCACTATGATCGGATCGTAATGCTTTTAGTACCTTGTTCAATTGGTTCTCTACGTGATTTAGAAATTTCTCAAATGCTTCACTTTATATTTGATTAAGTAAATATACCCATATCTACTTAAATCATTGTTAAAAGTGATGAAGTACTCATAAATTCCCCTTGCGGTGATGCTTATTAGAACACATACATCGGCATGTATTAGTCCCAACAAATCACTTACTCGTGTCTCTTTACCACTAAAGAGAGTACAAATCATTTTGCAAAGGAGACAAGATTCGCATATTCCATATGATTGAAAATCAAATGGTTCATTAAATCTAGTCGACACTAGCCTTTAATACGTTTCTCATTTATGTGACCTAATCGAAAAAGCCAAATGTACAAATCATTTAGATAACTAGTTATGAGTCTTTTAGATTGTATTATGAAGATATATTTGCTCGAGTTGGAAGTGTCTAAAACTTGTATATCATAAAGATAAGTGACATGGCTCACAGCCATGTCTGTTTTCAACAAAATACAAATCCTTTCATATCTAACATAGAAATATAAATAATGTTTTAGACAAAATGGTACATAATCACCATTATGTTGATTACAACTCAAAGTTATTTAGCTAAAACAAGTACACAAGTCCCTCTTGAAGTGGCGGCTACCCTAACTCCATTTCCTTGCCGGAGATTTATATCACTCTTGTTCAACTTTTCCATATTTCCAAGTCCCACTTGGAGTAACAAGTCCAACTTTGATATCTCCCAAATACTTAGGGCAATTTCGCTTCCAATGGCCCATGACATTATAATAATGACATTTCTCATATGATTGTGGCACCCTTCTTAGTCTTGGTTTTGGTAGTCCCACTATTCATTACCAATTCATTATCAGGTTTGGGTTTCTCACCCATCTTTGCCTTCCCTGTAACAATGCCAAAACTCCTTTCATTTGCAAGGACACTCTTGCTAGAACTCCAACTCAATTTAATATTTCCCCTTGTTTCTTCAAACAATGATGCCTTGGGTTTAGTGAGATTTTCTTCACAAGATTTTCTTACCAAAGTGGTGGGCATTAATATTGGAGTGGGTGGTGTGGAGGTGGTAAAGAAGCAAAAATTTCCATCCTAACCGATGCCAACGCGTAATTCTCTAATCGTATCATTGTCATACTCGGAGCATTTTTAATCGAATGATTGGAGCCATGAATCAATGGTGATTGGTGTAGGAGTATTAGATGCATTCATTGCACATAATTAACTACAAAAATGGAAATAAAGGAAATAATTAACATCTATCGTTTTAAAATTACTTGTAAACAAGTATTTAAGCATCTATGTAGTGACCTCCACCCAACTAACATAAATTATTCCGAGATCCAAATTCATATTAATACGGGTACGGTGAGCCGAGTCATCCCTTATTAATATAACTCGGTGGATTAACCTCTTAATCGATTCTACTTTTAGAACTCTCGGTCGATAAAAATTACTCTAATTTTCATCTTTAGCTCGGAACACATGCGACTACGGTCACGAATACTTCCGTTGAGCTCAATCCAAATTTCGATGTAATAACATTTAATTACCCACTTACCCAACGTAACAAGGTTTGTATTACGGTGAAACCGGATTAACTCCCTTACGAAATTAGGATTCATGGTTTCTACTATTTGATAAGGCTAATTCTCAATTATTATAAGTGAGAGGTCTTGTCAATTTATTATCTATCACGTTTTAAGTAAACTAAAGCGGTGAACTACGATAATTTTAATTGACACGGTCGATGACTCGATATGATGTGCATGTGTTGTTATGGTGATTTGGCAATGCATGCAACATATTAAAAGAAATGCAAAGCAATAATAGTAAATTCCTAGTATGGCCTTCCTAAAATAGAAAATCAAATAATCTATTACATATTCGGAAACCAACTCCTTTGGTCCCTTGAATCTTCAAGTGGCACGCCTCCCAAGAACACCGTCTTCGTCGGATCACCTTTCCGAATGGCACCGTCTTGAAGCAATTTCATAATTACAAATAATAATAAAAATACAAAACTATTCCTATTATACATTTGTAAAATGGAAAAACTAATAAAATAAAATAAAATAAAAGTGATACGAGATCACATTAAATTACAACGGAATCAATATTCCCTTTCATTACGGGTAATATCGATTGAAACTAAGGTCATACTAAGATAAAATTACATAATTCAAAATTATATAAATAAAATACATTCAAGTATTGAAATATGCAGCATTATAATATGTATGTATCATGCCAAATTATGTGCCAAATTGCCCTATTTAACTTGTATCGTTTATATAACCCGGTTTTATGGAAATGCGTGGTCATAACTTCTTAAAATCACAAATTAACACTTAAATCACATCTAAGCTCAAGTTAATTATCCTAACACTTTTAGGACTCAAAAATTAGTCATCACTCAATTTTTGACAATAATTTAACTTGATTTAATTTTATGCTCATTTTTGACCTTAAAATCATAACATTTATGAAATAAATCCAAATTAAATTACAATAATTTCAAAATTTGAATTTTAAATTTTTGAACATTCTAGAATATTTTCATGACACTCATAATGTCAAAAATCATGGTTAAAATTTTCGAATTAATTTTGAGAAAATATAGTTGTATTTTATCGGTTTTATTTCATAAAACATCTAAAGTATCCAAAAATTAATCCAATCAAGTTTACAACCATATATCTGATTAGTGGGATATTTATGCAACCTAAAGTAATTTTCTCATGCCATGCAATTCGTTTTAGCAATTTATGCTAAAATAGTCACTATGTATGCCATTTTTACACTAAAAATTCATAAATCATGCTAAATGAGATCATTTAATCTCGAAATTTACATACACTCTGTAAATTATGCATGTGACAATATATTAAATTTTCATGGCCCAATTCGAAATTTAACTATTTTTAACCATTTTACCTATTTTAATCCATTTTTATCTCATAAAAATCATAAATCATGCAATATTAATTCAATGAATACGAGATTTTACACACAACTTTTAAAATATGCATGTGAGGTCACATAAAATTTTTAAGGTCAGAGAGTAAGTTTAACCATTTTTAGTCATTTAACCTCCATTTATGCCATTTTTACACTAAAAATTCATAAATCATGAAATATTAATCACATTAATATGATATTTTACATGCAGTACATAAAATATTCATGTGAGATCATACTAAAATACCACGTCCAGTAGTGAAGTTTAACTTATTTTAGTGAATAAAAGTTCATTTTAATCATAAAAATGTAATAAAATCACTAAAAATCATTATAATGAGCTATAAATTTCCATAAATCATAACAATGACCTAAAAACATTTTAGGACCAGAATATATAACATACATGATGATATCGTGGTTTATACTTATAAATCACAAATTTTTAGTTTTATATGTTAACCTTTTAACTCGGAAAAACAATAACCGATTATGCATGCAATGTAATACTCAGGATATTTTAGGACTTTGTTGACCGACCCTGTTGACCAAGAAAGACCTTAGGGAGGAATGGGTGAGGGACTAAGTTTGGAACATGAACCTTATAGGATTGATTACTCGACCTAGCAGAGGCTACTCGGCCAAGTATCGCCTATACTCGACCGAGTAGAGCCTACTCGTCCGAGTAATCCAGTACTCGACTGAGTATGGCTACTGTTGACGTGTTAATATAAAAGGAAAGTTCGCGAGATTCATTTCATTTTCTCATTTTCTCGACAGTTCCTCTTTCTCTAACCCTAACCTGCCCCTCTCTCCTATCACCCCTACCTCCATACACCCTCATATATATAGCCTACATCTCCACCATAAAAAAGACGGGATTCACTTAGGAAGGTTGTGTGCGTGGCCGTCGTCCGTGTCATCGTTGATTCGCATCATTAGGTAAGTCTCTGCCTTGTATCTTCTAGTAGGTTAGTGAGGATAGTTATATAATAGGGGATGGCTATCGTTGTAGGATGCATATTGGAGTCTTGCTTGCCTGTGTGTGGATGCTTTTCATGGCTTGCGACGAGGTAGGGTTTTCCTACTCGGTTACTGTTAATTGATTTAAGATTGTGTTTGTTCGTAATTATTGTTATCTGCTGATCATCGGAGTATGAGTATTGTGGTGACGGTGATGAGGTGGTTGTGTTGTGACGGTTGTGGTGTTGTGACAGCTGTGTTGCTGTGGTGTGTGTGATTGTGGTGGAGTCACTTGCGGGAGTGGCTTCACACCCTAGTTCGCCCTCCGTGGAACCCGTCACGGGAGGGGATGTGCACATTAAGGGACAGGGATTGTTAGTCGCTCGTTGAGGAGCTGGACTTGGTAGGGATGGGCCGTGGTCCCCCACTGGCGGCGTGGACTACCTGTTGCGATGGGTAGTCTGGCAGGGCTGCACACCTCGGTGTGTAGTCGGTTACTGTGTGAGATCGAGAGACCGGGGTTGGTGGATGATCAGCTGGTTATTTATCGTACTTGTCTTATCTTAATTGCTCAGTAACTGACCCCGTGTTATGTTTTCAAAAATGTGTTGATCCATTCGGGGATGGTGAGTAGTTGGCTTAGCAGGTATAGTTGGTTGTTGCTGTTAGGCATGGAGGGAATCGAGTCACACGCTACCGGCATAGGTGTCAGACGCATGAGTTCTTTAGCTGTCATAGTTATTACTTGTATTCAGTTTTGTACCGTGGTTGTAAAGTGTTAAAGTAATTAATTATAAATGTTCTTTTATGGTCTATTTGATCTACTACCTCGGGTGACCGAGATGGTAACACCTTCATACACGGGGATAGTCCTTGGTAAGGCGCCCTGGTGTGCAGGGGTGTTACAAAGTGGTACCAGAGCCGACGATTTTGGAACCTGAACCAATGAATCTAATGAATTTAGGGTGTCAACTAAAATGAACCTGGTGTATGTGCGTTGGGAGCCCCAGCCGATGCTAGATTTTGGGTGAGTAGGCGCCTTTATTTCAAAATCATGGCCCCGTCGTGCTTAAGCCAGACACGGGAAAAAAGGTAGCTAGTAAGACTCATTGCTTAATGATGGTTGTTGTGTGCATCTGTGGTTAGAATAATGTGTATCAATGTGCGTGGAAAATCCTAGAATCGGTTAAAGGGTTTGCTGAAATGTGTGACAAGGGGTAAGTCAAATAATTGTTTGTCAATGGTTGCGTTATGTGATGATTGATGTCTTGTAAACGTTTAGTTTAAGGTGAGTACAATGTGATCGGTGGAATGTGTAATAATGTGATAAATGAGTTAAACTTTGCTTGTGCAGTAGTTAATTGTTACATATGCTTAAGGGTGACATGTAAGTTGTTCTTTTAGCAAAGTAGGGAATGTAAGTATAAATGACGATCGAATTGGTAAGGGATGTGCAAAAATTCGTGTTGATGCGTGTTTATGTGATAAAAGTAAGCTCTAACAGTGACGAGCTATTTGCACGGAACTCCGAACTATGCTATTTGTTTTGCAGGAACATTAAAATTTAGATTCCATCTCAACTCTTAGACACTCGACCGAATAGAAATTGGTACTCGACCGAGTAGACCACACTCGGCCGAGTATGAATGTGCTCGACCGAGTGCTCAGTTTGTGGAAAATCAAAATCGCTACTGCTCTTGAAAACTTGACCGAGTATATAGAATACTCGACCGAGTATACCCAGTACTCGACCGAGTACTGCTTTATCGGGACTCATCCGGGTTATACAAAAACCCTATTTTCATCCCTTCTTTTCTTATTTCCGCCTCCTATCTCTTCTTCTTCTTCTCTCTAAAACTCCATACTTCTCCTTCTTCAAGCCCTTTGGGTAAATTCTTGGTGGTCAACTTGTTCTTACTTGCCACAAATCAATTCAAGGTAAGGTTTTAAACAATTTCTTCCTTTGTTTTCAAAGTTATGGTATGATTTTGTCAATTTTTTTTGAAATTCCATCATGAGTAACTGAAATTAAGTCTCCTTCTTGTTATTCCTTGGATTTAATTGTATATAAACCTCGACTATACCGTCACAAGAGCAATTTCAGGGTTTAAATTAGATTTTTTTTTTTAATTTTAGGGTTTGCTAAAATCGATATACCTCATCTTTTGTTTGATTATCATTCGGTTTCAAGCTTTTGGATGTCAGTAACGATGTTTTAAGTAAAGTATTTGGTGTTTTAATGAGAAAATTTGTCTTAAAAGTTCGTCTCAAAATTGTATACAATTGAAAAACAGTCCATCTTTTGCAACATTGTTAGTGTGTAAATTCCCTTGTTAAAGCTTGTCTCTTTGCAGTATGGTGAAAACCAGAGGTCTAACAAGCAAGAGGACCCGTCCAAATGTTCAACTTGAAACGGGCCAGTCTAGCCATGAGCCCGTGGTTCCACCGGTGGAGGCATATCCATCGGTAGTTTTCTCTGATTTCAAGCAGCGCAAGGCCTTTGTAGCCTTGATGAAGCGTCCTTTCCGACCTACTCGGTGTGTGAACCTCGAGATTTTAGAGACCTTGGGGATTAAGGGAGACATAACTCATATATTTGAGATTTTGGGAATGGAGGGGTTAAGGAAGAAGTTCTACTCCCACCCGACCTTAGAATTCTTGAGCTCATACGAGTATGACGAGAAGGGGAAGACCGTCTCCTTCCGCCTCATGAATGAGGATCATGAGCTGACTTTGGATGAGTTTGCGGGCCATCTGGGTTTGGAGGAGGAGGGGACGGGATACCTTAGTGACGTGGCCAAGAAAAGTGGTGCCCCTCTCTACCTTCCTTTCTTGACTGGCCGACCTGCCCCTAGTGCCAGTGCTATGCTGATCAATGATGTGCAGCATGTTTCCCTTCGTATGTTCCTGAGGATGATGACTTGTTTGTTGTATGCGAGAGATTATGTGAGCAAGATTAATTCTCATGAGGTCATGTTGCTTATGTCTTACCTTAACTTGCAACGTAGGAAGCCGTTCTATTATAGTGCTCCGGGGATAGGGTGCTCTAGTCTGGAGTGCATGGCATAGTCTGAGACCCGACATATTGCTTGTCGGGCCATAGTGACCCGCCTAGCTCAGCTTCTGGCTGATTTTGAGGCCCCACCTCCAGAGGGGGATGAGTATGTGGAGACCGTTCCTACCATGGACGCTCATTTTGGCGTCAGAACAGATGGTTGAGGAAGATGGATGACGGGTCTTATGCCTGGAGGGTGAGGGGATCGATGTGGATGGTACTTCCTGACCCTGCCCATCTCCCCGTTGTTGACCACTTGGCCGAGTGGGAACCCTGTGCTATACCTAGACCTGAGCCCAGACCTATCTGATTGATCCTACCATTCTCTTGGATCTACCCGAGCCATCACGGTACTGAGGGACAAAGCAGGCACCTCCCCCACCTCGTGAGCGCCGTAGGGTTAGGCGATCTAGGTAGACCAGTCGAACCCGAGCCCTCTTACTCGCCCGGCTTTTACTCTCACCAAGATTTCGCCCTACCCCACGGTGCATGACCCTAGGATGCAGCCGAGTGACTTGTCTGAGCATATCTCCACTACTTTGGTGCTCCGCAACATGCACGAGATGGCCCTTAATCAGGGGATAGGGCACAGCTAGCACAGCCTGTTTGGTGGAGAGGACCTGGAGTGGACACGGGAGTCTTCCACAGCTACGGAGTTGATCCCGGTTTTTGGAGGCCACCTGAGGAGACCGAGTTTGGCTGCCTCACAGGATCGTGGGGAGCCAACTACGGCAGCCAACTAGGAGGGGACTACTCAGCAGCAGCAGGTTTTCCGGGAGCAGGTAGCTCGGGTCAGGTACTTCTGGTGGAGGTGGTGATTAGAACATGGAGGAGGGTCCTAGCTATTGATCCTTTTGTTGTATTTCCTGGATTTGTTTCTTTTGTGTTGGATGTTTACTTTCCTAATTATCTCTTCTTTGGATGACTGTACTCGGCCATAAGGTCGTTACTTATTTAGCTTATTGGGTAGTGACTCGTTTGATTTGGTTATGTTTAGTATGGTGGTAGTAAGTTTGGTTGCAGGTGAATTCGAGGATGCATTGTGTTGCAGTGCCTTAGAAAGCTCTCTGCATGTTTAAACTCGACCGAGTAAAGGCACTACTCGACCGAGTAAAGCTTACTCGGCTGAGTATACTATTATACTCGACCGCGTAGCCACTCATACTCGGCCGAATGTGACTGTTACAGGAACCTTTTGTGTTTGATATTTTCCGAACCATCAGATCTATCTGATTATTGGTGTGTCAAGTGTGTGGGTGCCTCATAGTATCGCTTAGCGTAACCAATTGTCCAAGAATGGACTACGATCATGTTACATGTATGCATGTGCTTGGATAATATGTCAAAATATGAATGTTTCTTCATGTTCCGGGTGTAATTCCAGAGCAGTTATTTGTTACCACCCGTGCTTGTAGAATGACGTCTTTGGTTGACTCCTCCTTGCGGTCTCCTGAAACAATGAGCAAACTGAGGGCTCGGCTTTGGGCCGAGCGAACTCACTCCGACGCTTAAGTCAGTAAACTTAGAAAGATAAGTTGTTGTTACTTGGTGAAGTATGTATTGTAGAGAGATAAGGAAGATATTACCAGATGAATAGTGATTCTTAGGTTAAATTGTGGATCCTCTACTCAATGAGAGTTGAGGAGTATTTATAGACTTTCACCTTTTGTCACGTAGTGGCCAAGTGGCCAAGTGGCTAGCAGGTGGAAAGACTAATCTACCCCTCGGCCGAGGGACCTATGGCAGGCCGGCGGGCCCTGTTGACTCACCGCCGAGGGGTCTTGGATATGAGTTCGCGGATGTGTGCCCCGGCTGGCTGATTGCCCCCGGCCGGACCCATCCGACAGCCGAAGCAGTGCCTCGTTGCTTAGGGCTGTCTAAGCCGTTTGACTTCTTTGTGGATATCTTTGACCTTGCTCAATATGTTGACCGTCAGTGGTGCAGAATATGCCCCATCAATTTGCCCCAGCGTAGTCATGCCGTGGTATGGGCTCCGGTGTACGTTGAGCGTATATTCTCGCGTAAGACCAAATTTTACTTTTCGCCTTCTTCTACCTCGGCGTGACTCTGCTTAGGCCGTACCATATCCCCCTCCACATGGTTGTGTAATGGACATCCGATGTGGAAAAGGCAATGACGCCGGGCCGAGACCAGGGTTGAGAGTCTTAGTTGTTTCTGATTGCCCCCTGGCCGGTGCTTTTTGGCTTGGTTGATCATGTGGCCGGCGGAGAGACGGATACTTAGGAATTTGTTGAGGAAGATGAACAGGCAGAGAGATATGAAGGGGCGTGTTGAAGACGCTTGGTCACTGTTGCATTGATTGACCTTCAACTGTTGCAACGATTGACATTCCGTGGTTGCATGTTCGACACGTGTCCGTTTGTTGATTGGTGACGTTTCATGGGTCAGCCCTGATTGGTCCCTCTTCATGGGCTTTCCTCTATAAATAGGGTACTTAGTCCCTGAAATTGGCCACCAATTTCATTTTCTCAAAAACTTTCTTCTTTCTAGCCCTTGTGACGAAACCTCTCTCTAGCTTTCAGAATCATTACTCCGGTGTGGCATTTTTCTTCAAGGTAAACAAATAAATTCTCTTTTTAACTCGTAAGTTTTGTTGTAACATGTCTTCTCTGGTGTTGGACCTAGTAAGCTGCGCCGGGGTTCCCGTCGCGTCTTGATGAGGAGGAGATACTAAACGCCATCCCGATAAGGTTTGGGGGCCCTAGGTCTCCGTCTCTTGAAGTCGATCCAAAAGCTCCGGAGGGTGGGGAGGATGATGATGTTGATGATGACTGTGAGGAAGGGATCCCTTCTGGTGAAGAGAGGCCGCATATCCTGGACCACGGCGAGGCGTGCATGACTGGTCCTGACCGTGCCTGGACCAATAAATTCGCCGATTGTTCCCGGTGGAACTCTTTTCGAGGGTCATTTCTACTTCGGTGAGGGGTACAAAATTGTTATCCCTGGAAGGGTCAGGCGGTCTGTTGCCCTCCTCCGGTCATATCGGCGTATATATCGTATCCGAGTATGGCCTCCGGTTTCCTTTAAATAAATACGCCACGGCCATCATCAAAGCTATGAACGTTGCCGTGCTCAACCGCATCTGTTGGCCATTAGGACGATAGTTGGCTTCGTGTGGCTCTGTCTTTTCAAGGGGAGGTACCTACGATTAACTTATTCCACCGCTTCATCATCTTCGGCATCGACCCCGGTAAGTGGGGTGGTACGGCGTGCGATGGAGCCGGCGTCCTCTCTCGTTGATAAGCTTTCTTCCTGCAAGGACTGGAAGGGGCGGTGGGTGTATGTCGAAGTCGGATGACTATCCACCGCCCGGCCTTCCAAAGACCAAGTCAACTTACGGTGCGAGAGTAAGAGGGAGCGTGAAAAATGGGTCTCCTGCAGTAAGCACAAGATGGATGCCAGGGGTTCCTCTTGGTGCCGACGAGGAGCGGCGATCTGTTGTTGATGTTTGAGAAGGGATGGGTGCCCCGACTCAGATTATTCTTCAGGATGAGCTGCTTTGCCGCGTCGGCCTCATACCGACCCTCAACCAGGGTGAGTAGGGTCGGTGTGAGGCCCATCTTTGCCTATGACGCTCCTGTTTTTAGAGCTTTGTTTTACTTCTTTTATGTAACTCTTGTCTGGTTTCTTGCAGACCGGTTTGGCCAGGATCTGCCTGCGAGGAGACCTTGAAGAGGTTAGGGCTTGATAAGGACGGGAACGTCGTTGAGCGGCACCCTCAGGCCGACGCGCGTGATCGTAGATTGGCTCCCAACGAACTTATGGACAAGCAAACAAGGCACCGGATCGGCGGCTCAAGCACGGGTTCTCGGGGCGTGCAAGAGAACATCAAAGGCAAGGTCCAGGTCGGCGACGTTGTCGATCCCAACTCCCTCTTCAACCCCAACGGTCCAGAAGGAGCATGTGGAGGTCATTGATGTCTCCGAGGAGATGGTGACCGGGTGCGAAGGGCCCTCCTCCTCCAAAAAAGAGAAAAGAGTCACTGCGCCGCCTGCCGCCGGGGAAAAAGTGATTCACCCGGTCCTCCAACTAAGAAGGTCCAGACTGTACGGACCTAACTCGTGGTTCGACTTAGCCGGTTCATTATGCATTCCCGATGACAGACTCTCCGATGTGTCAATGAATGTTGACATGGATGCTTTGTGTAAATTTTTGTAGATCCGCTGTCGGCGGCCGCGTTCTTCTGATCGGCAATTAGACAAGCGGCTGAGAAGGCGGGTGATAGGAATGTCACCGTTGACTCGCACTCCGAGGAAGGTTCCCCCGCCGAGCTTGTGGCGAGGGTGCAAAAATATCCAAGAGGTCGGCGAAGTGGACTCAATCGGCCGCTCCTACATTATGGAGCAAGAACAGGCCATGGCCCAGTGAGCCACACGATCCAACGGCTCAAGCTTGATCTCTCCGCTGCAAAGGGAGAAGCCGGGAAGGCTAAGCTTGACCTCCTAGCCGCTCGGAAGCGTGCGGAGGAAGTTGAGAAGCGACTCTTGGCCGAGAAGGCCAAAGTTGAGGCTGCGATGCCACCTGCCGCGATTGTTGGAGGAGCGGGACAGGTATAAGGGTGGCTACGACGCCGTTGTTGCCAAAAGGGAAGAATGGAGGGGATGTATGAGGCTCACTCGAGGCACTCGCGGACACTAGGGTTGTTCTTGCCCAAAGGGAGAAAGACATTGAGGTGCTTCAAGATAAGATCCTCCCCGACCCGTGCGCTCAATTCCGGATCGGCCGAGGAAGCGACCAGGAGGCAATCAAGAGGCTCATTCTCAAGACTCCTTCCCGTGGGAGAAATTTGAACAGCTTCGGACGAGATGGCGGATGCCGCGGAAAAAGCGGCTGCGGAAAAAGAGGAGGCGGCGAAGGCGACTCAGATAGCCGAGGCCAAGGCGGCCTATGATGCAAAGGTGAAGGAGGCCGAAGAGGAGGCTGAAAGGCTGAAAGCATGTGGAGATGACAAGCTTCCCTCTGGGCCGGCCACCGAGGTTGACGCTGCTGCTGCCGATGGTGGGCGATCAGCGTAGGGAGACGGGCGGTCGTCACCAGACTCACCCGCGTCTCGGATAGCTTTAGCTGTTCGGGGGCCAACCATCGAGCCTTTCCTCCTGCCATCTTTTGGCGCTTCAAATATTATGTCTGTAATCTTTTGCTTTTCTTTTCCTTGTTTATGTAAGACTTTGGTAGGTTGCGTTTTGGCTTATCCCTATGGGGACGGCCGTCATCTGCATTCTTCTCGCTTGTAATCTGTTGTCATTAATGAAAGTTTGCTTGTTTTGCCTCTGGCTTGGCCGAGGTCTTTTCTTGTCTTCTTGCGTTATTAATTGAGCGCTTTTTATTTTTACCTTCAGCTTAGCCGAGGCAAAATAGAACGCGTATCTCAACTGCGTTTAACGTCTTTTTCTTGAACATGTTAGCGTATCGATCGTTGTGTCCCCGCCAGGGCCTTCGGTTGGCCGAGGCGACTAGGGGTTACGACGCGACAGCGTAAGTTAGCGTATCGATCGTTGTGTCCCCCCGCCAGGCCTTCGGTTGGCCGAGGCGACTAAGGGTTACGACGCGACAGCGTAAGTTGGCGTATCGACCGTTGTGTCCCCTCGCCCAGGCCATCGGCGGGCCGAGGCGACTAGGGGTTACTGCGCGACAAAGATTCTTTGGCGTATCGACCGTTGTGTCCCCGCCAGGCCTTCGGCGGGCCGAGGCGACTAGGGGTTCTGTGCGACAAAGATTCTTTGGCGTATCGACCGTTGTGTCCCCGCCAGGCCTTCGGTGGGCCGAGGCGACTAGGGGTTACTGGCGCGACAAAGATTCTTGGGGATTTGCCGGCTTGGGCGGGCGTCCACCTCGATATGACCGCGGAGGGGATAAACGCTTTGATGGAAAAATTGGGTGATTCTTCATTAGATGTAAACATGCGTTGGGGTGCCAACAATTGTTTTGGATACCTCCGCCGCTACACAAAGTATTTCCTGAGATTGTCAGTGTTCCAATGGCTCATTAGAGGCACACCCTCCATGTCGGTCACCCGGTATGTACCCGCCTCATTTCTTCAACCACTTTGTAGGGACCCTCCCGATTGGCCGTTAGTTTACCATGAATGTTTCCCTTGTTGGTGGCGGCCGACTTTCTTAGGACTAGATCCCCTACTTTCAAGTCCCTTTTGTGGACTCTTCGGTTGTAAGCTCTTCTCATTCGGTTTTGGTATACCGCCAAGTTGAGGCGTCTTCAGTATCTCGGCTTTCTTCAACTAGGTCTAGGAGGTTCTTAAGCCTTCCTCATTTTCAACCGGTTAAAGGTGGCCGTTCCGAATGCTCGGCACCGTTGCTTCAATTGGGCGGGATCGCCGGACCAGTAGACCAGGTGGAACGGACGTACCGTTGCTTCTTTCTCCGTGGTTCGCAGGGACCATAGGACGCCGGGTAATTCATCGGCCCATCTTCCCTTTAGGTCTTCAACTGTCTTCTTCAAACCATTGAGGATCGTTTTATTGGCTGCCTCCGCCTGTCCGTTGCTCTGTGGGTGACAGACGGAGGAGTACGCAAACTTGATACCGAGTTCTTTCAGTCAGCTCATTATTGTGTCACTCCAAAACTCTCGGCTGTGGTCGAATACCATGACTTGGGGTAACCCAAAACGAGTTATGACATTTTCCCGGATTACCTTTCTTCTACTACCGTCGTCTTTGCGAGTCTTTACGCTTCAACCCATTTGGTGAAGTAATCAACGGCGACAATTAGGAACTTTCTTCCACGGGATGCCGTTGGAAATGGCCCTAGTAGATCCATCCCCACTCGTGCGAAAGGAAGGGGATTAAGTACCACTGCAGTCTCGGGACGCGCATGTATCACTTTGGAGCATGCATTTGACAGTTGTTGCATTTTTGGTCTTGGGTCCTGGAATCCGCAAGCATGGTGGGCCGTATAGCCGGCTCGGAGAGCTTTGTGGGCTAGTGTTGTTGCCCCCATGTGATGGCCGCAGATGCCTTCGTGGATCTCTGTCAAGATTAGCTCCGCGTCGGCTGGACCGACGCACTTTAAGAGTGGCCTCGTCACGGACCTCCTGTACAATTCCCCTTCAAACACCAAGTACCTTGCTGCGATCCTCTTTATTTTCTTCGAGAGACTGCGGTCCTCCGGTAGTTCGTTTGTAAATTTGTATTTCATTATCGGAGTCATCCACGTTGTCTCGGTCTCTACGTTACCCACCATGTCGACGGCCTCAGTAATGCTCTTGGCATTCCCGATGTCCACCAAAGACGGTTGGTGACATTCTTGATGGTCGAATCGAGTTTTGAGAGAGCGTCGGCTCGGTTGTTCTCAGACCTGGGAATGCATTGTATCTGAAAAGATTTCAACTTTGAGGTGTCAGCTTTTACCCTTTCCAGGTATCTTACCATTCCGTCGTCTCGAGTCTCGTACTCTCCTCTGATTTGATTAGCCACCAAAAGTGAATCTGTTTTCAAAATGATGTGCTCTGCCCCTGCGGCCCTAGCTAGCTCGACTCCGGTTATCACCGCCTCGTATTCGGATTCGTTGTTTGAGGCCGAGAAGGTAAATTTCAAGGCGTACTCGAACTCGTCCCCGTTTGGGGCTGATGATAAGTATCTCGCTCCCGAGCTGGTTCGTCGTGGAGGACCCGTCGGTGTATACCTCCCATACTCCAGGGTTTTGCTCTTCTTGGTATGTGCATTCGGCCAGAAATCGCGATTCTGTCCCTTTATTGAGGGCCTCGGCTTGTACCGAATGCCGGCCGGATAGCTCTCCGCCCATTTGATGAGTCTGCCGGATTGCTCAAATTTTTCCAATGCTTTCTCCAACGGCTGGTCGGTTAGGGACCGTCACTACGGATGTGCGTCGAAATAGGGTTTCGCTTTCCTTGCGGCGACGACGACAAAGAAAGGCTGCTTTTTCAATCAGCGGGTAATTTCTCTCGGCGGCAACAATGTATGGTCGACGAAGTAGATTGGTGTCGTTGCTTGTCCTCTTCTCTCGACGACGATCACGGCCGACCGTGGGCCGAGGTAATCGCTATGTACGAGATATAGTGTTTCCCCGGCATCGGCCCGGACAGGGTTGGGAGAGTCCGAAGATGAGCTTTCGGTTGTTTGAAAGGCGTGCTCGCTCCTCCCCACCAAGTCTCTATTCCCCTTCAACACCTTGAAGAATGGGGTGCTCTTGTCGGTGACCGAGAGAGATGAAACGGGCTAGAGCCGCCATCCTCCCTGGTCAAGATCATGACCTCCTTTCGATTCCTCGGCTCCGGCAGTCTAGGATCGCCTGGACTTTGTCTCGGATTGGCGTCGATTCCCCCGCACCGACAAGTACGCCGAGGAACTTACCCGCCCGGACACCGAAGTTGCATTTCATTGGGTTGAGCTTCATCTTGTACTTCCTTAGTGAACAAAATGTCTCGTGCAAATCGGCTAAGTGCTCATTTGTCGGACTTGCTTTTTACAATAGCATCGTCGACGTAAGCCTCAATGTTTCGCCCTTTTGATTTTGGAACACTTTGTCCACCAGTCTTGTGTAGGTTGCACCGGCGTTCTTTAAACCAAACGGCATCATTTTGTACATGTATGTGCCGTTAGCAGTGATGAATGCGCATTTAGGCTTGTCTTCCTCGGCCATGAACACCGATGATACCCGAGAAGGCGTCCGTCCAAAGCTCAACAGAGTGTGTAGCCCTGGCGTCGCGTCGATTAAACTATCTATTCGAGGCAAGGGATAGCAATCTTTGGGGCATGCTTTATTAAGATTGGTAAAATCCACGCACATCCTCCACGCCCCGATGATTTCTTCACCATTACAACATTAGCTAACCACTCAGATAGGTACAAGGCATGATGAAGCCCGCGCCGCAATTTATCTACCTCGGCTTTGATGGCCTCATCCTTCTCGGCCGAGGAGTTCCTCATCCTTTGCTTGACAGGGCGAGCGGTGGGGAGTACGTTTAGTTTGTGAACAATTACTTCCCGGCTCACGCCTGGCATCTCGGCCGCCGAGTAGGCGAAGACGTCTTTGTTCTTTCTCGAGATCTAGGAGTGCGGCTCGAATCTTGGCTCCCGTGTTGGCACCGATAGTTACGGTGCGGCCTGGGTCAATCTCTACCTCTTCGGTCTCCGCTCCTTCAACCATGCCGACGGTGGCACCCATGTGCTCGCCCTCTTGTTGCAAGGATGGGCTCTTCCCCTTCTCTCGACTTCTTCGCCACTGGAAGGATTGCATGTTGCACCCTCGCGACACTTGGATATTGACCACTTCGTCCTTTTCGTTCTTTTGAAACGAGCTTATGCGCTTCCCCGGTCCGAGACATACATCAATGTCGAGCCGGATGGACATTACTGCATCGGCCTCGCTCGGGTGACTCGGCCTATCGAACGTTGTAGGCGGACGAGCCGTCAATGACCACGAACTCGTACATAACGTTTTTGGCCGCACTTCCCTCGCCGAACCTCACCGACGGCTGATTGACCCCAAGGGTATCAGGTAGGCTCCCGAAAAAGTCATACAACGGGTTGGTGCGAGGGCTCAAGTCTTCAACTTTCGACCGAGGTTGAAAAGCATTCGCCGTACATAATGTTTGTGTAGGCGCTGTGTCAATCGTGCACCTCTTCACCAGGTGGTTGGCTATGTCCAAGTGGACTACGAGTGGGTCGCTGTGAGGGGTGATGATTCCCTCGTAATCCTTCTTCCCAATAGTTATATCGGGGATGTTGGAAGCGGAGTCGCCGTGTTGGGCACAAAGTTGATGGCCTGATACAGCTCGTTCAGGTGCCGTTTGTGCCCATGAGCGGACCCACCGTTCTCATTGCCCCCGATGATAACATGGATTACTCCCATCCGTTCGAAGAAGGATTTCTTATCCGAACCGTCGGCATCGATCTTTTTGGCCTTTAGCAACATACTTGCCGAGGCTCCCCTTCCGGATCGCTTCTTCAATGGCATTCTTCGATGACGGCAGCGATTGTCGATAAGGTGACCGGTGTGGCCGTGGTACTCACAAGATCGGCTCGTGTCACCGTCACTCCTCGGCCCGGGAGGCCTCTCCCACTTCCGACCCTCGCTCTTGCTCGGGCGAAAACCTCGGCGCGGACACACGGCCGGGGGTGTGATCATTGTACCGCCTCGGTGTGTTCGTTCCGAACTCCCCGGCGTCCGCCGAGTTCTGTTTCTGGTGGACTGTCGCGACCGTGACCTAATATTGTCGCGGCGTCTTTCATCCGGGTTGTCCTCCCTCGGCTTTTTCTTTCTCGAGTGCTCGGCCTCGCTGGGGCTCGCCTGTGTTTTGTGGTAGTCCTCCACCTTAATGGCTTGATCGGCCATTTTCCTGGCGGAGTCCAATCTCTGGCCGCCGCACTTGATGAGCTCATTCTTTAGGTCTCCTCTCGGAAGGCCTTTCATCGCCGCAAGGTCGCCAGGTTCATTGCTCACTCACGAATCTGCTGAACCTTGGCGTCGAACCTCTTCACATAACTTCGGAGAGACTCGCCTCCTTCCTGTCTGATAGTCAGGAGGTCCGAGGTCTCCACGGCCCTCCTCTTGTTGCAGGAATACTCGGGCTAGGAACGTGTCCTTTAGGTCGGCGTAACAAAGATACCGACCCGGGTAGCCCTTGTACCAACTTTGTGCCATCCCATGCGTTGTCGTTGGGAAGACTCGACACCAAACCTCATCGGGTTGCTCCCATACCGACATGTGAGACTCGTAAGCCTCGACGTGGTCGGTTGGGTCGCCTTCTCCTTTGTATGCTATAGGTGGCAACTTCACTTAGTTGGTACCGGGTATCTAGGACGAGGCGCCGAGGGGCTGTCGACCACGTGTCGAATGACACGCGGCGATCGGCTCCTCGCATCCCTAGTCCTGCTCCTCTCCCCGTGGCGGGAAGGGCTTCTTCTCCGACTCGGTGAGTCGGGCTTCTTCTCCGACTCGGTGAGTCGGACTTCTTTCACTCCTCCGGGGTGCCTCGTCGGTGCTGCGGCGACGCCATCCTCCCGCGAGTGCGGGAAGGACTAAGGTCTACCACTAGCGCTCCGGGTTCCCCGGCGTCTTGACAGGGCCGACTTCTTCCGAGTGCTCCATTCAAGTCTCTTGAGTCACATTCTGGGCCCCGGTCTCCTGGACGGGTTCCGCCGCTCTTGTCGGTGTGACAAAGTGTGAGCCAGGCGTACTAGCAATTATGTCCAGGAGTAGCTTGACTTGCCGCATCAACCACATGTCCCATGACGGTGACTGGTCGGGCGGATATATCTTGTTCCTTTGGTGTCCCGTTCGTCGTATCGTTGATATGGCCGGTGGGGACTCGCCCGATTTCGAGTTGTGGAATGTGTCGTCTTGGTAGAATTTGTTTTCCACCGACACCTTCTCCGTTGTTTCGACATCTTCTTAGCTCGTGGGTGGGTTTTTGTTTTGTTTTTTTTTTTTGTTTGGGAATGAATGTGACTAGCTTCTAGTATCGTTTCCCACGACGGCGCCAATTGTTCCTGTGTAATTCCGTGAGCGCTTATTTGTTACCACCCGTGCTTGTAGAATGACGTCTTTGGTTGACTCCTCCTTGCGGTCTCTCCGAAACAATGAGCAACCGAGGGCTCGGCTTTGGGCGAGCGAACTCACTCCGACGCTCAAGTCGGAAACTTAGAAAGATAAGTTGTTGTTACTTGGTGAAGTATGTATTGTAGAGAGATAAGGAAGATATTACCAGATGAATAGTGATTCTTAGGTTAAATTGTGGATCCTCTACTCAATGAGAGTTGAGGAGTATTTATAGACTTTCACCTTTTGTCACGTAGTGGCCAAGTGGCCAAGTGGCTAGCGGTGGAAAGACGATCTACCCCTCGGCCGAGGACCTATGGCAGGCCGGCGGGCCCTGTTGACTCACCGCCGAGGGTCTTGGATATGAGTTCGCGGATGTGTGCCCCGGGTCGATTGACCCGGCCGGGACCCATCTAACAGCCGACAGCCCTCGCTTGCCAGGGTCACTAAGCCGTTTGACTTGCTGTGGATATCTTTGACCTTGCTCAATATGTTGACTGGTCAGCGGGTGCAGAATATGCCCCATCACTTCACATTGCCATGGTCAACATATATATATATATATATATATATATACATAATGTGTGAATGATGACGTAATGACAAGAAGTGTCGTAGCTGTCATAAGTCCTGTACATATATATGCTTGGTTATTTATTGCAATCTTCCGTGGTGTCAGTAATTGATTACACTTATAGCAGGTCCAACTGGATGAGTGAAACTTAATGGTCGTTACGTCACTAGATAACGGTTAATCGATTGAGTTACTATTATTCGCTAACAATGTCTCAGTATATATATATATATATATATATATATATATATATATATATATATATATATATATATATATATATATATATATATATATATGGATTACTTAATTTCCGTCACATTATATGGCTATGGGTCGTAATTGTGTAACGTCATAAATTGAGTTTCATAGCATGAATCAAGGTTAGTCGCAGTTTGTGAGTAATGTCACTATTAGGATATAGGTGTTTATTTTGGGAGCGGGGAAGTTGTTAGTAGTGAATTTCGGGGACGAAGTTCCTTTAAGAGGGGAAGAGTAATGTCGTAAAAACAAATGATGAAGTTATGTCTATAGTATTTGAAATTACATTTATATTACATGTATTGAAGTTGCATTGAAGTTGCATGTATGATTCCTTGAAGTTGCATGGAAATTTCGCGGATGTGTGTCTTTGTTGGTCGTTGTGTTACTTTTAACAACATGGTGTATAATGAAAAACAGGTAGTATGGGATAGGAACATATTTTTGCTGTGAATCTGTGGTAGGATTATTTCCCTGTATGTTTTGTGTGTGATAGTTGTTGGCCGGTAATACATGGGAGAATAGTTATGGTCGTATGATTGTTTGTTTGAATAAATGATTGTTTGTTTGAATAATGTGGTGGGGTAGTGGTATCAAGGTTGGACAGAGTTTGTATGTCTTTATGTATGTGGATTGTGTTCATAATGCGTAACCTTGTTATTGGTGTCGTGGGGACTGAACTTCGAGTTCGTATATCTTTATGTATGTGGATTGTGTTCATAATGCGTAACCTTGCTGTTGGTGTCGTGGGGACTGAACTTCGGGGATGAAGTTATTTTTAAGGAGGGAAGTGATGTGGCTGTCGCAACCTTATCAAATGTAACCAACTATACTCTAACTAACGCAACTAGGGAAAGTCGGGATCGTATCCACAGGGAGACAATTTGTTCTATTTGCTAAATCTAATCTGTCTAAGTAACAAGTTTGGGATTGATTTTGTTTCATTACTAAGCTAATGTAACTGAAAGTAAACCAGCAAAGTGTAGAAATCGAGTATAAAAATATAAGGAAAAATGGCTAGGATTGTCGGTTCACCATGAATTGTCACGGGTCTAAGGAGAGGTCATAGGTCAGTCTCAATTACCGGTCTAATAGGCAGTGAAAAGGTCCTTTCGGATCACTATTCGCCCTAAAATGCTTCCAGCGGGCTCTCGCAACTTACTAGGGCACTCTAATGTTTACAACAGGTCTAATCCTTACCAGGCTTTCGATCTTAGGTCAGGATATACCAAATCAAATAACCAATTGTGGCCTTTAATTATCTATTTGTATATTTAATGTAGTAATTAACAATAAAGACTAATAAAATTGATTAACCTAATCACCTAATTGACAACCCTTAACTTTTCATGGATCCCCTAAATCCTAGCATGGAAATTAGCTACTCATGTTAAAATCGATAGCAATAATTAAAGTAGATGATAAATAAAAAGGATACATAATTAGATTGATCGGAAGAGAAATAAACATAAACTCGAACAAAATTGAACGCAAGAGAAATAATTAAAACTAAATAAGAAGAACGAAAAATGAGATTAAATTAATTACCAAAATAAATCCGAGTACGAGACAAATAGATAAGAGAATTCAATCTAGATCTAAAAAGCTGAGAAAGTTTCTACGTAGTAATGTGTCTAACTGTCTGCTTGCATAAAAATAAGTGTTAAAAGTTGTAACCTAATTAAAAGATTACAAGAACTTTTATACTAGGTCCAAATAAAAGAAATAAACCGAGCAAAAACATGTCTGTCCGTCTACTTCGTCGATCGACATAGGCACAGTGTCGATCGACAGTGTGTATAGAAGTCTATCGACAGAGCAGGGATGTCTATCGACAGAGCTGAAATTTCTGCAAAACGGTTCCCTGTGTCGATTAACAATGTCTATCGGCATATGGGTTATTGTCAATCGACATATGGGCCTGTGTCTAATGGTCATGTCTAACGACATATTACACTCTGTCTATCGACATTGAGAGGCAAGTCTATCGACAATATCATCACGTCAATAGACAACATGTATAAAACTCCATTCCTCGCTCTCCTAAGCTCGTCTAAACTCTTCCAAGCTTCTATCTTATTCCTTTACCGAACGAATTTGGCTTCTAAATGCACAAACGAGTCTCAAACCTGTAAGAGACATGAAATACACCCAAAGTAGCAAATACGGGAGGAAATAGAATGAAATAATCATATAAGTAAATAGAAATGTGTGCCAAACATGTGAATAAACGCATATAAAAGGCAAACATCAGGAAGACTGTAATACTCAGGATATTTTAGGACTTTGTTGACTGACCCTGTTGACCAAGAAAGACCTTAGGGAGGAATGGGTGAGGGACTAAGTTTGGAACATGAACCTTATAGGATTGATTACTCGACCTAGCAGAGGCTACTCGGCCAAGTATCGCCTATACTCGACCGAGTAGAGCCTACTCGTCCGAGTAATCCAGTACTCGACTGAGTATGGCTGCTGTTGACGTGTTAATATAAAAGGCAAGTTCGCGAGATTCATTTCATTTTCTCATTTTCTCGACAGTTCCTCTTTCTCTAACCCTAACCTGCCCCTCTCTCCTATCACCCCTACCTCCATACACCCTCATATATATAGCCTACATCTCCACCATAAAAAAGACGGGATTCACTTAGGAAGGTTGTGTGCGTGGCCGTCGTCCGTGTCATCGTTGATTCGCATCATTAGGTAAGTCTCTGCCTTGTATCTTCTAGTAGGTTAGTGAGGATAGTTATATAATAGGGGATGGCTATCGTTGTAGGATGCATATTGGAGTCTTGCTTGCCTGTGTGTGGATGTTTTTCATGGCTTGCGACGAGGTAGGGTTTTCCTACTCGGTTACTGTTAATTGATTTAAGATTGTGTTTGTTCGTAATTATTGTTCTCTGCTGATCATCGGAGTATGAGTATTGTGGTGACGGTGATGAGGTGGTTGTGTTGTGACGGTTGTGGTGTTGTGACAGCTGTGTTGCTGTGGTGTGTGTGATTGTGGTGGAGTCACTTGCGGGAGTGGCTTCACACCCTAGTTCGCCCTCCGTGGAACCCGTCACGGGAGGGGATGTGCACATTAAGGGACAGGGATTGTTAGTCGCTCGTTGAGGAGCTGGACTTGGTGGGGATGGGCCGTGGTCCCCCACTGGCGGCGTGGACTACCTGTTGCGATGGGTAGTCTGGCAGGGCTGCACACCTCGGTGTGTAGTCGGTTACTGTGTGAGATCGAGAGACCGGGGTTGGTGGATGATCAGCTGGTTATTTATCGTACTTGTCTTATCTTAATTGCTCAGTAACTGACCCCGTGTTATGTTTTCAAAACTGTGTTGATCCATTCAGGGATGGTGAGCAGTTGGCTTAGCAGGTACAGTTGGTTGTTGCTGTTAGACATGGAGGGAATCGAGTCACCACGCTACCGGCATAGGTGTCAGACACATGAGTTCTTTAGCTGTCATAGTTATTACTTATATTCAGTTTTGTACCGTGGTTGTAAAGTGTTAAAGTAATTAATTATAAATGTTCTTTTATGGTCTATTTGATCTACTACCTCGGGTGACCGAGATGGTAACACCTTCATACACGGGGATGGTCCTTGGTAAGGCTTCCTGGTGTGCGGGGGTGTTATATGCAACATCCCTATGCTCTGATACCACTTGTTAGGTTTATTTATCTCTTATTAGACTCCTCTAATAATGAACTAATTAACTTCTTAATAATTTATTCTTTAGATCTAGTGCATGCATAACAAAATAAGAGATTTATAAGAAAACAATGTCCCTTACATTGTTAATTTCGGTTTTGTGGGCACAAGTAAGGTCTCCTACCTTCACTTGTTCTTGAGCTATGATGAGTATTAGGATGATCCTCCAAAGACTCCAAGTATAGAAGCCACTCCTCTTGATTGCACCCAAGATTATCCCTTATCTCTACTAAATAATATTTGATAGATATTTGTTTAGTAGTTTACCTTAAAATTGATTACTAATACTCATATATTACAATAATAATATTAGTAATCTCATTTGAAAAATTTAGATTATCATTTCTCTAGTTTTTGAGAAAGATGAACAAATAAGAGAGAAGTATGCATTTTGCATGTAGTATGTATGAATGAATGAACAATCAAAATGAGAACAAAATGTTCTCATATAGGGAGCATGCAACCGGTGGGGAAGAGGCCAAAATGGCATCTTTTTCTTTTACTTTTTGTCTTCACAATTCAATAGGTAAGAAGGCTAGTATGCATAGATTTGATTTTTTATTATTTGATCACATTAAATAAAATAATCACAACCCACTTATACTCCCTCCATTTCGGTCCAACACACTTAAAATGGACTACAATTTTATTTTGTTAATTTGTCATTTGTCACACAATATGTCACATGTCGTATGTTACATGTTATTAATTAATTTAATGCATATTTATTACATAAATATCATTTTACAAATTAATTAAATTACATACAACAAATTGACTAGTGATACTTGATCACACAAATAAAATGGGTCATATAATTATAATTCACAACATCTTGTAATTATAATCAACCATTCATTCTTATCTCTATTGTTTCACAAACAATAAACAATTTTAGTAATAAAGTATTTCAATTACTAAAATAAATCTTATTTAATCCCATTACAATAAGATATAAATATTCTCTCTCACAATTGAATCGTTCAATTTTAAGGAATTGATCAACTTGTATCATTATACAATTAATCAACTTTGCTGATTAGGGCATCATCATTTAGGTGTGATCTTAAGGGATCAACTGACCACCACCGTCCCACGACAGTAACGTCAAACTCTAGCAAGCCAATCGTTACCGATTAATGTTGATCAGTTGACTATATAATGAATCATCCCTTACGTATTCTTTATATGAGATTTAATTATGATATTAAATCATGTGATCGCACTATTGTTGAGGACACATTTTCCAATAGTTTCAACCACAATACAATGAAGAAACCAAATCTCACTGATGATGAGAGGCATATGGTTGTGTGTATGTTGTTTAAGAGCTGCAAAAATGGAAAACCAGAGCACGGTAAGATGAATGAAGTAGCCACCACATTCAATGTCACAAGAAAAATTATTTACAGCATTTGGACAGCAGCAAAAAAGTAGCGGATGGAGCATATACCCATCAATGTAAGGAGTAAAATAAAAGGAAAGAAGGGGAAGGAAAGGATACCTTGTCCAATTGAGACCATTATGGGACTTGATGTGTCAAAGAGAACCACGTTGAAGAGGTTGGGGAAGGTAATAGGGCATTCACCTTCTACCTGCCATAGATGGGTTAAAGAAGATTTAATTAAGTCTCACACAAACAGCATACACCCAGCATTAAGTCAAGACAACAAGTATATCAAGCTGCATTTTGTAATGGGGAAATTAGTCTTTGATAGACTGTTAAGGTGTGTCATGTTCAAGGAAATGAGCCATATTATTCACATAGATGAAAAGTGGTTTTATATGACAAATCCAAAGTGCAGATACTACATTGGCAGCAATGAAGCACTTCAATATAGAAGTTGTAAGAACAAGAGATACATAACCAAAATTATGTTCTTGACTGCTGTTTCAAGGCCCACATACAAGGAAAATGGGGAGGTTCTATTTGATGGGAAGCTTGGCATATGGCCATTTACTTACCAAGAACCAGCCAAGAGGAAAAGTAAGAATAGAGATGCAGGTACAATAGTCACAAAACCCATTGAATCCATCACCAAGAAAGTTACCAAGGAAACTTTGATCAATTATGTGATACCAGCCATTAAAAAAAAAATGGCCAGCAACTGCATCAAAAGAAATAAGCATTCAACAAGATAATGCTAAGCCACACATCAATGGGAAAGATAAAGATTTCATAGAGGCAGCCACATCAGATGGTTTTAATATCAAGTTAAGTCAACAACCACCCAACTCCCCCGATTTAAATATCTTAGACTTAGGTTTCTTTAGGTCTATACAATATTTGCAAGATGAGTTTCCAGCTAAGACAGTTGAAGAGTTGGTCAAGAATGTGACTGAAGCATATGAAGCAGAGACATTTGAAAACTTAGACAATATGTGGCTAAGTTTGAAAGCTTGTATGGTGGAAATTATGAAAAGAAAAGGTCATAATGATTACCCACTACCACACTTGGCCAAGGCTGCACAAAGAAGGAATGAGACACTACCTAGAAATTTACAAGTTGATGAAGATTTGGTGAGGGAATGCATTCAGTTTTTAGTTACATGTAGTGTGATAGGTGAATTAGATCAACTCATGTTAAACTTAGGCATCCAAGTCCCCTTTTGAACAAACTAGTTTGTTGTTTGAATGAGAAACTATCATCAAGGTTATTGTTAACATGATAGTTTGTCATTGCAAACATCAAAAACATCAGGCAGTTTAAAATGAGAAACTTGGTAAGAATATGTAAGCTAAGCATTTTGGAGATTGAACTATGTATGCAATGAATGAATGACATTTTGGATAATTCACAATGAATGGCATGTTGGCAGATGCACTATGTAAACATTTAAATGGTTACTCTCAGCAAGCAATTTATCCTCATTGAGCAACATGACCACATGTAAGTGCCTCATCAAGAGTAGACATAACATGGATACTCAAATGTAAAACAACAAGAGAACCTCAACATGATAAGCCCCTTGGTGGCAGCAAGCATAGGTCAATACCCATATAAATCTAAGAACAAGAATGCTTCAACATGCAAACTACATGGAACTCTTATTTGTAGGGTTATATGGATCCTTTCCAAATCAATAAAGCAATACCAACAAGTAACCTCTCAGTCAAATGCAGACTTTCATTGAGATTAACACATTACTCTCAGCAAGCAATTTATCCTCATTGAGCAACACGACCACGTATAAGTGCCTCATCAAGAGTAGACATAACATGGAAACTCAAATGTAAAACAACAAGAGAACCTCAACATGATAAGCCTCTTGGTGGCAGCAAACACGGG
Organism: Silene latifolia; assembly: GCF_048544455.1. Lineage (NCBI taxonomy): Eukaryota > Viridiplantae > Streptophyta > Magnoliopsida > Caryophyllales > Caryophyllaceae > Silene > Silene latifolia. Next base: position 98,569,062 of record NC_133538.1, read on the forward strand.
TCAATATCAAAGTAAATTAGGCCAAGAAAGGAAATGGGTACATCATGATGAATCATAATATAAAACCAGCAAACACAATATACTCCTTCAGCATCCCATGAGAAAATTATCCTATCAAATCAAAACACAATATATTCATTCAGCAGCCCAACTTCAATTTAAACAAGGATACAAGTAAACACAAATTTAAACAGAAACCTCAGCACCACAAAGTTGACCAACCACCCAACAACCTCAACATAAACCACAACTAACAACAGATTTACCAGCACCTAAGCAGAAAACTATTCAAAACACAAGGAAATTGAAACAATCGAAGATAGAGTGCTAGAAATGAATGATAAGGTTATTTTCAGTCGTTTGCCTTAATCAAAATAAATCCTATACTACTACTAACAAGATAGCTAGCGGTAAGTCAGGGTCGAATCCACAGGGAGACGGTGATTATCTAGTTTGTTTATATTTAAATCTGTCTTAAAGTAACCAATTTTGGGGGTTTGTTTTGTTTGTTATCTAATCAACTAATAACGAGTAAATAAAGACGAATAACAATAATATTAAAGAGTCTAGGGATCGGGTTCACTAGGTCGTCATCAAAGGGTAGAATTTAATTCATTGATTGAGCAATTTATATTGTTGAAAGTCATATGATCAGTCGACTCAATATTTCTTTTAGATCTAATTTAACATGCGATCGCTATCATTAAATTATCTATATTCAATTATCGTGGCCTATACTAGTCTTAACCCGGTCGGTGATAATCCTAATTTATGCAAGACTAATTAATCAATTCTGATCAGTAATCAACTAAATAGAAGTAATACGATAATCAAACAAAAATTAAGAGCAATTTAACATTCAATTCATAATAACCCCTTTTCTAACAAACTAGATCCCCTTTCACCCTAGATAAATAAATTAGCTACTCATAAATCGAAATAAGCAAGTACAAATAATAATTGAATGCATAATTAAAGTAAAGAGAAGAGAAGAAAAAACTTAGTCTTAAAAGAATTGAAAGGAAGAAAAATAGAGTACGGAGGATCCGAGGCTCTCTGTCCCCAAAATACGTACTAGGAGAACAACCCCCCAATAAAGCCAAACCTAAAACTAATTTATAGTCCTAGTTGGTACGTAACATGGGAGTCTTGCTTCCCCTTCTATTTCCTAAATAAAATCTAGAATTCTAGTGGCCCAATTAAACATGACACTTTATTTTTATTTCCGAGTCTACGAGCCAAGTTTGTCCAAGACCGTTTGACTTGCAAGGCCTTTTTGTTGATCATAATAAAAGCTGACCCATATATTCTTGATTCATGCTTTCAAAATCATATCTTTGGATTGGGATTTTAAGAGTTGATCCACCGCCTTTGTTCAATGTCTTAGCCCATCTCGCTAGTATTCAACTTTTAGCATTAAAAACCGACTTTCCTGCAAATAATTACACAAACTCGTAGTAAACCGTAAAGGAGACAAATATAACGTAGAACATACTAAAAATGCAGGAATTATTTATAATTTAGGGGGATTAACTATATAAAATATAGGTATAATAATGAGTTATCAAACTACCCCACGCTAGACCTTTACTCGTCCTCGAGTAAACTCAAGAGGCAAAACAAGACAATACTCAACAAAGGTCTAAGAGTAGCAAATTACAAGGTAATCGAGCAATAATCCAACCAAGGTTTTCGAAAAGAAATTAAATACAAGTTCAAAATCATTTTAATTTCGAAATAGAGTTAGATCACAATTTAGCAAGCAAGAACAATCACCCTAACAAATCCGTCAAAATTCAAGTATTGTGCACAAGTGACCATTCATTCTTACCACAAACCATCTAGACAAGTGACAAACCTGTGACCCTCACTTTCGGGAATGTAAACGCGGAAGAATCACTCACTCTCATGTGTCCAAGTGATGAGGACACGGGTCACACAGATAAACTAAGCCTAAACTTGCCGACTACTACATGTCAAGAGGAGTTTTAAGGGTTGTAACGGGGCTATGGGTTAAAGGGAAGAAGGTGGACAATTTTTGGGAATGTGGTGTTAAAGAGCAAGAGCTAGAGAAGAACAATTAATTCTCGACCTAAGAAATAAATGCAAAAAAACCTCCAAACTACTACTCCTCATATGAAATATAGCACAAACACCACTTTATTAACAAAATCTCCATCGTATAGGACATACACTTCTTTATTAAATCATACTGAACCCCACTTATTAACGAATGGTACCACAACTTAGAACTTCAATTTTTTTTCTTTTTCACAATTTTTTTTCATTTCCTTTTTTTTTCTCGGGTTTTTTTTATTCAATATTCTTCTCTTTTTTTTTCTGATTTTTTTTCTTCACTTTTTTTCATATTTTTTTTTCTTTTTCAAATACAGGAATCCTTCTCATATAACACGTATTCACCAAATCACCATCAATTACCCCATGCTTCGCTTGTATGATACCTCTATTTAAACCGAGAAAAACAAACACTTCACTAGCCCTTACTAGGGTAGGATAATGTGGGAAAACGGGTTAAAATATCGGGTAACAAAGAAAACAAGGCTAAGGCTCAAAGGGGTTGCAAATAGGAAATATTAAATTTAGGACGGCTTTTTGGCTAATGTAGTTCATAAACAAATGAATGCCTCTATCATTCATGCAATCCTAATGGCAAGTACTAATCCTATAACCACTCATGAAAGAATTAGATTGGCATGGATATCCCAATCTTATTTGGCTCATGTGATCTCACGGTTGTATAGTCACAAGTATAGTCATACCGCCTTCCCACAAACAATGTCACAAGATAAAGCACAAAATAATTATTCCGTTGGACTATCAAGGGCGAAAACGTCTCACCAGCATCATGCATCAAAATAAAAAACAATTTGCAAGCAATTCATTTTTAAAATAATACTAACTCGATCAAATTATGCTCATTGTCCGACAAGAATTTGCCACTAGATACATTCTGGTCACATTAGAATTTTAAAATTTTCATCATATTCACCAAATTCAAGTTTGGCAACCAGAAATCAATCACAATAATTAATCCCTCCCCCATGCTTGAATCATGCATTGCCCTCAATGTATGTGAAAAATAACTATAAAATTAGAGGACATAAAATGTAATGGAGGAAGGAAACGAGCTCACCAAAGCAATATTCGAGATAGAGTTGACAGAGCCCTCACAGTAGCTCATGATTTCAGCAGGTAATGTGATCAAATGGTTGCCCCGGAGCAGCAACAAAAATTCAATTGTGAGTCCAACAAAGCTAGTAGCAAAAACAATATGTCAGCGCCTCCACAAATAGCTCAGAAGGCAGACATCGAGCTGAACAAGTGACCACACAGGGGCTCGACATAGGAAGAGTCAAGCCGAAGAAACCCCAGAATTAGCAAATCCATCCCATATTTGCCAACAATCAGCATTCTGGCGCAGCAAAAATTCAGACCACAAGAACTCGACATAGCAGGAGTCGAGCCAAACGAACCCAGAATTTGCATAAATCGAATCTGTATTCGCAGGAAATCAGCTGGTGCTCGAAACCAGACTCAACACCATACGTATCCCATCTCGAGTCTCAATTTCCATAGCAATTTAGCAGAGAATTTGCTCCTTAAATTAGCCCGGACCCACAATGAACCCATCAAACTAAACCATTATAGAGCCAAACCGTACAACAAGTAGTGGCTCATCTCATATACGGACTTGATATAGCAGGAATCGAGTCGAGCAACTAGTAGATAGCACATCCTCAACTCCGATTTGTAGCAAAATCGAAAATAATTAACCTACACAAGGGCTCGACATAGCAGGAGTCGAGCCATACCGACCTCGGAATTCGCACAAACGAAGTCATATGTCGCTGGAAATAAGCGTTCTCAAATTAGCCGCAAACCAAACTCATGGAATCCAGGGAAATCAATATCAAAATTGATTTAAGTGATTTAATTAAGCACCAGAAACTTTCGTCCAAAAATTGCAGCAGCGTGGATTATGACGATCCCATAATTAGTAACTAATTCATACCCAATGCATCCCTGAATTGCCTTAATGTCAAGCGAAATAGCATACCGTAATTGCAGCTTCCATCACCCCAATAGGTTCACATAATAGTAAATCAAATCGATTTGGGGGTTAGGGTTTCAAAGGTACCTGAGAAAGATGCCGCAACAGTGGATAGAGGCGGTGATGTGAGCCGGCACAGGGGACGAAAGAGACGACAGTCATGGTGGCTGACTAGGTGATCGACGACAAGAGTCCGGCGGCGGTGGTGGTGCGCCGTAATAGTGGCGAGAGATAGGAGTAGGAGATGGAGATGTGAAGGATTTCTTAGAGTAAGGGTTTTTTGGACGATAATCTGAGAGATATTTTTAAGTCGATCGACTTTTTGTAATGGTCGATTGACTATTGTAAGCCTCTCGATTGACTTTGGCAGCAACTCATTTGCAACCCTAGTATTTGGTACGTTTCCGACAAATTCGTGGACTATTCCTTTCATAGACGCCTCTTTATACTCTTTTAAATCCGTCTCTATTAAAGTTGACAATGCTCTTAGAAGTCGATCAAAGGTCCTGCCATGAAATTCAGAAAAATGACAATAGAAACCAGTTAGACATGATAAAATAAAAACAAAAGAGATATAAACATGTAACAAAATTTTCTTTGTGTCTCTATATTCAAATCTAGTTTCTTTGTCATTTTTAGGCCAAATAATTAACAAGCGAGCTATAAATGACAATATCATATATGAATCAAGTGTAATTGGAGGCTTAGAAAATAATATAGGGGGATCATTTATGTGAGGTACAAGAGATTCTTCCGAAGGAAAAAGCTCACTGTGTTCATCAAATTTTACCCCTATACATGCTTCATCTTTTTCACCATCTAATTGGTTCACCTCAAGTCTCAGAAAGGCAAGATCAAATAACTCATGTGGTTCATCCATAAAATCATCATAGTTATCCCACCGTACTTCAAGATCCCTAACAAAAGTCTCCTCACACACTCTATTGCAAGACTCCTCGTAGAATGGGCTCTCTGGGTTCTCACACAAACTTACCTCGTGGCTTGGAGCATAGTCATACCCAAAATTAGGCTCGGTGCACTCAAAATTGTTAATATAGGTGTAAGGGATATCAGAAACTGAATCATCAAGCTTTTTTACCAAAGAGTGAACCTCAGAATATTCAGTCAAATTAGAGTTAACTTCAACGTTCGAAAGAGGAATAGTCAAAGAAAAAGCTCTCAAATTATAATCATCATCTTCGTCAAATATGTCTATGTCATCTCTAAACGTAGCTGAGTCACTCAAAACATGATCAACTGAGGGTAGGGAATCAACTTTAGTGACTAACTCACATGGAGTATCATGTTTGTTTTGATCTAATATATCTATAAGTTTTTTAAGTCCCGCCTCAATTGTGACACCCCGCGATAAAGCGGAAAATATAACTAATAAAATGCGGAATTTTAAGGAATTTTTAAAACTTTTAAAATTTAAAGCGCGGGTTCACCAAAATCTAAAACATAAATAAAGAATGCGGAAAGAAAGTTTAAATTATACAAACGTGATAGTCGAGGTGAGGGAAAATATATCCCTCGAAAGACAATACAATAAAAGGTAGGTCTAAACAATCCTAATAACCAACTACTAGGCCGAAGTGCTCGCTAGCTCACACATGTCTTCACCCCATGAATGCATCACTAATACCTGTCATTCATGTAAACATGAACGCCACAGTCATAACAAGGAACTAAAACAGGTAAGTCATATAAGGTACATACCAAAGATAAGAATATCAAGTTTATATGTAAACATGGCAAATAATTGAGATGGAACAAGATAGGCCAACCTTAGCTTAATAAAGATTCAACTGATCATGTGAAACAATTAAATAATATGAAAGACAGGAATATGGTCATTTATACAAAAGCACGCATTTCAAAGAAATACAATATAGATATGAGATTAGAATCTAAATCATGTGAAGCAGTTAAGTAAGGGATCAACCAATGCAAATTACAAGAATAGAAACCGTAGCCATTATTTGAAAAACCACTTAGCAAACATTGCACGGGACGTGGCTACTAATGTCACATTCATACTTATGGCTTGCATCTCACCATAAGAACGGATGGGAACATCAATCCCGACGATCATGTCGCAACTAGAGGGCTTGTAGCTCACCCCTAGTATCCGATAGGACCAAGACAAACAACACAAGGCACAATTCTTACCTTGAAAGACAAATACCAATATCTATAACCAAGCAAGACCTTTACTACTCATATATCAAAATATAATTCCCCTGGTAGGACGACAATGGTACTCCCAAGACTCGGTCCTAGTCTAAATCGCCGGACTCTCGGGCGAACGGTCCCCGATTCGACATGCGGCGAAAGTCCGCATCCAAGACTCGATCGACGTAACGGAAGTCGAGAACCCACAATCGGCGAAACGATCCGAAAGAGGCGGAAAAATATGAGCTAAACCCACAATTGCGAAACGATCCGAAAGAGGCGTAAAGATAAGTCAAGCAATACGGTATAGCATAAGGGCATCATCAAACGAATATGACTCAACCAAGCGATACGAATCAACTTGGAAAGAGACTACTACACGACCCAACCAAGCGATGCGAATCAACTTGGAAAGGGACTACTACACGACTCAACCAAGCGATGCGAATCAACTTGGAAATAGACTACTAATGTAATGAGCCGATGATAATCCAAATAAGACATGACATGTCCAATACATAGAACATATGAGACCCAACCAAGAAACCATGTGAAGCCCAACAAAAGTGACATAACAAGCCCAAACTAATGAATATGTTAAGCCCGACATAAGAAGCATGTGAAAACCAAATAGCCCAACACAACAAGTCCAACAAAAGAATCAAGGTGAGCCCAACAAACAAAACCAAATGAGCCCAATTGAAGAAATATGTAAAAGAAAGATAGTTAATGAATTACGTTATATAAAATACGAGACGGATATTTAATTATTTCAAATAACACGAAATGGACCCAACAAGCAAAGCATACCAAGTCCAATGGATAGGACAAACTCGCCCAACAAGTAAGCTAGACAAGTCCAATCGATTAACAAGACAAACCCACTCCAATTAACATGCCTAAGTTAAATAAAATATGATAAGCGATAATGAATAATTTACGTTATATAAAATATACGGGATAAAATGTGGCCAAGTTCAAGTGACCCATTTATGAGCCAAATAAACAAATTATAAGGAGCCCAACAAATCAAATATAATACCAAAAAGGCAAAACAAGTCTTCGTCAAAAGGTTGTAGCCAAACAATTGTTCTTTGTTCCTTTTAACACTCATACTCACATTCTAATGCTTTTCATCATCAAAGTAGTGTCACTCCCCGCTAAATCTCTAAGCCAACCTCAATGATCCATTAAAACCAGAATAATGTCACAACATCATTACCTTAAATCTTGGACACCCAAAACAACAACTCCTTATTTAATCTCATGCTTATCCTAACCAACTCCAATAATCTGGCAACTAAACCCACCCCTCCAACAACGTAATAAACTAATTAATAGGAAATATTAGTTATCTATATAATAATCAATCAATTAGTCCAACCTATAGAAAAATCTGAGCACATAAAAACCGTAATCAATCAACAACAATAACTTTGTCCAAAACCGAGCCAACAAGGAACAACCCGACACTTCCTCTCATGTCCCCGCGCCAAAACAGGGCACCCATCTTCCATACGGCTCCATTTCCCGCATAAAGACAGGCCCCAACCAGCTATAACCACGGTCCGAGTGAGCCATAGCCCGAGCTCAAGACAGACAGAGTTCATGACCGAACTTTCGCACCCAAGTCGACCCATTTCAAACACCAAATTAAGACGAAGGTTACCATACACAAGAGACGAGTAAAGGACCAATCTTTAACAGAAAAAGAACATACAAAACGACCCATAAGGCGTAAATTTCGACCTTGTCGAGTAACCTATCACCGTTACCTTTTTGCCCTTCAAAACTCCGAGAAAACGTCTAAAAGTATGAGCTTCCCACCGGTTCTTGATTTCTTAAACTAGAGGAAAGAAAACGAGATAAAAGAGCTAAAAATCAGAACTTTCATGAGACGGGTCAAACTGAAATCACCACAAAAACAAGACTTTAATACCTTGAAAGATGAAGGAGGAAGTAAGGATGAGAATGGTACAAAAATTAAGAGGAAAAGTGGAGAAAATAGGCCGAATCTGGGTTTGAAGCTCGGCCAAAATGGCGTCTGTTGAAGCTGCATATTGTTGTTGTTGTTTGTTTTTACGCAGGAAGAAGAAGAAAAAGAAAGGAGAAATGAAAGGAGGTGGGGACGGGTGTATTACACAACAACCACAAATAATATTAATAATATATAATAATAATAGTAGATATTTTGAAGGTGGGTGAATGTGTTGTTGGTTTTTGATTGGTCCAGATTAAAGTGGGTGCAAGGTGAAATGTGACGGTCTATAGCTAGACGGAATAAGGTCTCGAGTTTACTTTAACTTGAGACGGAAACTAATATTATTACAGTCGCTATTATTATCCGACCAAAAATATGTATGCATATATTATTATATAAATCGTGCCTTAAAAATATAATTTAATCGTACGTATTTTTATAAAAAAATGAGCTTTTATATAATACGTTTATAAAAATCGTGTTTGACATAAAATTAATTAGATAAAATAATTCAAAAATACATAACAAAATAATTAAACGGTTTAATAAATTTCAAATGTCAAAATGGGAAATTCAGCGGGTGTTACAATCACCCCATCTTTTAAAAAGTTTCGTCCTCGAAACTTGAAAGTAGAAATGAAAGGTTATTTAAAATGAAATCGAACTGGACTCATAGTCGAATCATTTAAAAGGTTGCTTATGGTAAGAATTAAAATTCTTTCAAAAGTTTCAAATAAAATTTTTCGACAAAACTAGATCGAAAGGTAAATCATTGTATAAATCAGAAATCAAAGCACTTTCAAAATCAATAACGAAGAGTTTTCAAAAGTATACGTCTCATTCATGGAATGAAATTGCCCTTGTCGTGCACACAAGAACGCTTACTTTCCAAATCGAAGACAAATTTAAAACAAAAATCAATTCGCGACAAGCGTAGAACAAGTTATTAAACGTCTCTAATAACGAGTTCTAACATCCGATCAACGTCAAAATCAAAAGAAAAAGTAATTCACTCAAATTCTCTCCTGCAAAAGCCAAAATAGAGATAGAGGTTTCACTTTTAAACTCAAAAGAGAATTAAATTCCTGAAAATATAACATTATACTTTGACAAAGAAATCATAGATAGGTCAAAGTTAACAGAAATTGGATAAAGTTAAAGAAATCTCGGGTTTAGTAATCAAAATCACGATAGATAAGTTTATATTTAAAGAACGAGTAGGGAATTAAACCATGTTTTCATTTTCAAACCTTTAAAATAGGTAAGGTTTACAAAAGTAACATAAACTTTTAACAACAAATCAAAACTAGTAGCATGAAAGTTTAGAAATTGAACAAAAAGGAAGGTAGCTTAGATAGCATAAAAACAAAGTACGTTAAGAGAATTCAGACTCAACTAACAAGAGAGCTATGATGAACTTCCTAGGCGTAAGAATTGATGTCAAGTCTACAAGGATGTAAAAGGTGGAGTTTCACAGGTTACGAGTACCAAACTTAAAAGAGGAGTATGATGAAGCAAGGAAACGAGGTATGAACAAGAACACTTATGATCAAAGAAGAAGGGAACTAGACAACAAGGAAACGCCAAGTACTCAAACTTCAAACAACAACATCATCCTAAGCGGTTAAAAAAACTTCAACACCCAAACTTATGACCAAAACACTCCCAAAATTTTCCTCAAACACTCATGTTACTTCACCCCAAGCAATTCCATGAAACAAGGTACTCCACTATAAGTGAGATTTCATCACTCCAAATCCTCAAACATCCACAAACAACTTCCACGAGATCAAGGTCAAACTTCCAACAAAGCTATACTCGTATCTAACTAGCGTCAACCATGGGTTCCTTAGAAAGTAAACCCTCAATCAAGAATCACAATACCAAGCTCTAAACTCCCAGAAAAGGTTCCTCAATTATTTCTCAAGGTTCTCATTTCAAGACAATGTAGTAACACGCCAACCCAAAGTCTTCTTTCAACTCAAGAACTCCCAAGAGCCAACTAATAATCCCACAATTAGCATCTATCACATGGTAACCAATACATTATCAAACTCTCATGTCCAAAGCGATTATGGGAGCCAATCAAAAACTCGACTTACCTAGTCAATCCTATATCCTCAAATCCACCATTCAATTTCAACCATTTTATGTCAAGTACTAAGCACTAGTATCCCAAGACACGTCTCACTACACTTCCCAAGGTTTTCAAATCCCAAACATAAACAACAAAGCCAAGTTCTATAACCTTAGTAACAAACGCAACTCACACTTGACAACACAAAAACCACCAATCAAATATACTCGCTTTATCAAGGGTCTAGGTTTAAGAACCATCAAGTATGTCTCATCACACTACCTAAGTCTCTCCAACATCAAATCATCTCAAAACCAGGATTAAGGGTCAACCACAAGCAATCTCCTCAAAAGTCAAAATCCCCAACCAAGGTCAACATTCCTTAAAAGAAAGAATACCATCAATAGGCGTTAAGGGAGGATTACCAAGGAACAAAGGACAAGTTAGGGAATACAAGAGTGACTTACAAGGAAAAGAAAAGAGGGTTTAGAAGACGGGATAAGCATTAAGAAGTGAAGAATATGGCGAGGTACACAAGGAACGAGATACATCTTCATGGAAGTAGAAGCATTCTTCAAAGGTTGAACAATTCTTCAATCCTCAAAGAATAGGCACCAAATCTTGATCTTCATGTAGATAAGCTCACGGTAATTGATCCAAGGGCACAACAATTATTAAATGACATTCAACAAACAAAGTTAGAACCTAACAAAGAGCAAACACACTACAGACTACCATCTTAGGTCCTTAAGTCTACCCATCTCTCATTCATTATTCAAGGTCAAGTTCAAATTAAATTTGGGGTACACGTGTGTGCGTCGGGAGCAACATAGGCTCTGATACCAACTGTGACACCCCGCGATAAAGCGGAAAATATAACTAATAAAATGCGGAATTTTAAGGAATTTTTAAAACTTTTAAAATTTAAAGCGCGGGTTCACCAAAATCTAAAACATAAATAAAGAATGCGGAAAGAAAGTTTAAATTATACAAACGTGATAGTCGAGGTGAGGGAAAATATATCCCTCGAAAGACAATACAATAAAAGGTAGGTCTAAACAATCCTAATAACCAACTACTAGGCCGAAGTGCTCGCTAGCTCACACATGTCTTCACCCCATGAATGCATCACTAATACCTGTCATTCATGTAAACATGAACGCCACAGTCATAACAAGGAACTAAAACAGGTAAGTCATATAAGGTACATACCAAAGATAAGAATATCAAGTTTATATGTAAACATGGCAAATAATTGAGATGGAACAAGATAGGCCAACCTTAGCTTAATAAAGATTCAACTGATCATGTGAAACAATTAAATAATATGAAAGACAGGAATATGGTCATTTATACAAAAGCACGCATTTCAAAGAAATACAATATAGATATGAGATTAGAATCCGAATCATGTGAAGCAGTTAAGTAAGGGATCAACCAATGCAAATTACAAGAATAGAAACCGTAGCCATTATTTGGAAAACCACTTAGAAAACATTGCACGGACGTGGCTACTAATGTCACATTCATACTTATGGCTTGCATCTCACCATAAGAACGGATGGGAACATCAATCCCGACGATCATGTCGCAACTAGAGGGCTTGTAGCTCACCCCTAGTATCCGATAGGACCAAGACAAACAACACAAGGCACAATTCTTACCTTGAAAGACAAATACCAATATCTATAACCAAGCAAGACCTTTACTACTCATATATCAAAATATAATTCCCCTGGTAGGACGACAATGGTACTCCCAAGACTCAGTCCTAGTCTAAATCTGGCCAGACTCTCGGGGCAGAACGGTCCCCGATTCGACATGCGGCAGAACAGTCCGCATCCAAGACTCGATCGACAGAACGGAAGTCGAGAACCCACAATCGGCGAACGATCCGAAAGAGGCGGAAAAATATGAGCTAAACCCACAATTGCGTAATCACCAAAGAGGCGAAAGATAAGTCAAGCAATACGGTATAGCATAAGGGCATCATCAAACGAATATGACTCAACCAAGCGATACGAATCAACTTGGAAAGAGACTACTACACGACCCAACCAAGCGATGCGAATCAACTTGGAAAGGGACTACTACACGACTCAACCAAGCGATGCGAATCAACTTGGAAATAGACTACTAATGTAATGAGCCGATGATAATCCAAATAAGACATGACATGTCCAATACATAGAACATATGAGACCCAACCAGTAAACCATGTGAAGCCCAACAAAAGTGACATAACAAGCCCAAACTAATGAATATGTTAAGCCCGACATAAGAAGCATGTGAAAACCAAATAGCCCAACACAACAAGTCCAACAAAAGAATCAAGGTGAGCCCAACAAACAAAACCAAATGAGCCCAATTGAAGAAATATGTAAAAGAAAGATAGTTAATGAATTACGTTATATAAAATACGAGACGGATATTTAATTATTTCAAATAACACGAAATGGACCCAACAAGCAAAGCATACCAAGTCCAATGGATAGGACAAACTCGCCCAACAAGTAAGCTAGACAAGTCCAATCGATTAACAAGACAAACCCACTCCAATTAACATGCCTAGTTAAATAAAATATGATAAGCGATAATGAATAATTTACGTTATATAAAATATACGGGATAAAATGTGACCAAGTTCAAGTGACCCATTTATGAGCCAAATAAACAAATTATAAGGAGCCCAACAAATCAAATATAATACCAAAAAGGCAAAACAAGTCTTCGTCAAAAGGTTGTAGCCAAACAATTGTTCTTTGTTCCTTTTAACACTCATACTCACATTCTAATGCTTTTCATCATCAAAGTAGTGTCACTCCTGCTAAATCTCTAAGCCAACCTCAATGATCCATTAAAACCAGAATAATGTCACAACATCATTACCTTAAATCTTGGACACCCAAAACAACAACTCCTTATTTAATCTCATGCTTATCCTAACCAACTCCAATAATCTGGCAACTAAACCCACCCCTCCAACAACGTAATAAACTAATTAATAGGAAATATTAGTTATCTATATAATAATCAATCAATTAGTCCAACCTATAGAAAAATCTGAGCACATAAAAACCGTAATCAATCAACAACAATAACTTTGTCCAAAACCGAGCCAACAAGGAACAACCCGACACTTCCTCTCATGTCCCTGCCCAAAACAGGGCACCCATCTTCCATACGGCTCCATTTCCCGCATAAAGACAGACCCCAACCAGCTATAACCACGGTCCGAGTGAGCCATAGCCCGAGCTCAAGACAGACAGAGTTCATGACCGAACTTTCGCACCCAAGTCGACCCATTTCAAACACCAAATTAAGACGAAGGTTACCATACACAAGAGACGAGTAAAGGACCAATCTTTAACAAAAAAAGAACATACAAAACGACCCATATATGAAATTTCGACCTTGTCGAGTAACCTATCACCGTTACCTTTTTGCCCTTCAAAACTCCGAGAAAACGTCTAAAAAGTATGAGCTTCCCACCGGTTCTTCAGTTTCTTAAACTAGAGGAAAGAAAACGAGATAAAAGAGCTAAAAATCAGAACTTTCATGAGACGGGTCAAACTGAAATCACCACAAAAACAAGACTTTAATACCTTGAAAGATGAAGGAGGAAGTAAGGATGAGAATGGTACAAAAATTAAGAGGAAAAGTGGAGAAAATAGGCCGGAATCTGGGTTTGAAGCTCGGCCAAAATGGCGTCCTGTTGAAGCTGCTGCATATTGTTGTTGTTGTTTGTTTTTACGCAGGAAGAAGAAGAAAAAGAAAGGAGAAATGAAAGGAGGTGGGGACGGGTGTATTACACAACAACCACAAATAATATTAATAATATATAATAATAATAGTAGATATTTTGAAGGTGGGTGAATGTGTTGTTGGTTTTTGATTGGTCCAGATTAAAGTGGGTGCAAGGTGAAATGTGACGGTCTATAGCTAGACGGAATAAGGTCTCGAGTTTACTTTAACTTGAGACGGAAACTAATATTATTACAGTCGCTATTATTATCCGACCAAAAATATGTATGCATATATTATTATATAAATCGTGCCTTAAAAATATAATTTAATCGTACGTATTTTTATAAAAAAAATGAGCTTTTATATAATACGTTTATAAAAATCGTGTTTGACATAAAATTAATTAGATAAAATAATTCAAAAATATATAACAAAATAATTAAACGGTTTAATAAATTTCAAATGTCAAAATGGGAAATTCGCGGGTGTTACATCAATCTTCGCCACTCCAGCATTCCACCTCATCTTTGACTCATAATTGTTGTTTCGGGCTAAATATTTAAGGAGTTTCCATCGCTCCTCATAAGGCATGTAATTAAACATCCCTTCACAAGTTTCCTCAATTCTATCCCGTGTCGCGCCATCGACACCATCATAAATTATGTGACACATCTCCCAAATATCAACATAATAGCCATATTGATTGATGAAAGATATTAATCTATCCCAATAATTATGCAATGCTTCATGTTCAAATTATGGAAATAGAAGATGGTCATAATGATGAAAATAATATAAAGCAAGGTAAAAAAATAGAAACTAAGCAAAAGACAAACTAAATAAAAGCAAACAGAAAACTATTGCCTCCCCGGCAACGGCGCCAAATTTGATAAGGTTATTTTCAGTCGTTTGCCTTAATCAAAATAAATCCTATACTACTACTAACAAGTTAGCTAGCGGTAAGTCAGGGTCGAATCCACAGGGAGGCGGTGATTATCTAGTTTTTTATATTTAAATCCGTCTTAAGGTAACCAATTTTGGGGGTTTGTTTTGTTTGTTATCTAATCAACTAATAACGAGTAAATAAAGACGAATAACAATAATATCAAACAATAATATTAAAGAGTCTAGGGATCGGGTTCACTAGGTCGTCATCAAAGGGTAGAATTTAATTCATTGATTGAGCAATTTATATTGTTGAAAGTCATATGATCAGTCGACTCAATATTTCTTTTAGATCTAATTTAACATGCGATCGCTATCATTAAATTATCTCTATTCAATTATCATGGCCTATACTAGTCTTAACCCGGTCGGTGATAATCCTAGTTTATTTTTTTTTTTGGGAAAGGTAAGCTTCTCATTAAAAAATAGAATGTCCCAATTACAAACAATAGCATCATTCAGAAGTTTAAACCTATCACTTAGGCCTTCTGAAGATGATCAATCCAGGCTAATACATTTGCATTTCGAGTTTCACAATGTCTAAGTCTAATCTTAACTTCATGCTTCACCCTGTCAACAAGAACTGTTGGTCTTCAAATAAATCCATCCACCCTGCTAGTATTTCTCATCTGCCATATCTGATACATCAAGCAAGCTAAGATCACAGCAGTCACCATCTTCTTGCAAGCAGAAGACTGCCTCCAATTAATCATCCACTGGATACACTTCGTGTCAGGTAGCTTTATGTTACACTAGCCACTGATACACTGAAGACACTGTTTGCTATAGTAGCATTCAAAAAAGAGATGATTATGATTCTCTTCCTGAGTGCCACACAGAAAACATCTGTTACTAGTAATAATCTTCATCCTGAACAACCTGTCCTGCGTGAGTAGCCTCTGATGAGCCACTAGCCAACACAGGAAGGCATGTTTAGGAATAATCCATCTGTTAAGCACCCATGGGTACCAAGGAACTTTCTCTCCATCAGGTTTCAACCATTTGTAACCAATACTAACAGAATAATGTGCTAATCCATTCCCATCAGTATAAAGCTCTTTAAACATTTCTTTGACCTGGCAAATTTTTCTCCAGGCCCAACTACTGCCCACTCCAGGTTTATAAGTCATCCAATCAGTCTGTTTAATATACACAGCGTGCACCCACCTGACCCATAGATGGTCTTTCTTCTGAGTTACCCACCATGCATATTTGCCAATACTGGCCACATTCCAGAGGTGCAGATCCTTGAGCCCCATGCCACCTTGTTTCTTTGGTTTACAAATCTGTTCCCAGGAGACTAGAGCAGGACTTTCACTTTGATCAGTTCCATGCCACAAATAAGCTCTGCATACTGCCTCAATCCTGCCAATAACAGCTCTAGGTAGAATAAAGATTCTACCCCAATAGCTATGCAAGGTAGTAAGGACTGCCCTAATTAAAACAATCCTCCCTGCATAAGAAAGTTTACGAGAACCCAGGCTCCTGATTCTATCCACCACCCTCTCAACAAGACAGGTACAGTCAAGAATAGAAGGTCTCTTAGGGGAGACATTGACTCCCAGATATTTAAAAGGGACAGTCCCTCTTTTAATCCCCCGAATTCTCGCTCAACCTCTCTTACCAAAGACTTCATCAATCCCATTGCAGTAAAAGTTGGACTTACCCTTGTTCATACTTAGACCTGATGCTTTAGAAAAATAGTCAAAAGCTTTTAGCATCAGAGTGATTGATGCTTTATCTCCTTTACAGAACAAAATCAGATCATCAGCAAAGCACAAATGGTAGAGTTTCACCCTATTACATAGAGGATGAAACTTAAATCTCTCCATCTGTTGAACTACCCCCAAAATTCTGCTCAAATATTCAAGACAAATAGTAAACAATAGAGGAGAAAGGGGATCTCCTTGTCTGAGCCCTCTTTGTCCCTTAAAGAATCCAAAAATATTGCCATTAAGAGCCAAAGAATAGGAGGGAGTAGTCATACACTGTACCACAATTTGAATAAATTTAGGAGGGAAACCCATAGCCTCCATCATGTCAGTCACAAAACTCCATTCAACTGAATCATAAGCTTTTTGTAGGTCAAGTTTCATCATGATTCTAGGTGAACAGCTCTTCCTCTTGTATAACTTGATCAAATCCTGACAAATCAGGATATTGCCAACAATGTCTCTTCCTTTTATGAAAGCACTCTGAGATGAACTAATCACATCAGGAAGAACCTGGCCAAGCCTTATAATCCTAGTTTATGCAAGACTAATTAATCAATTCTGATCAGTAATCAACTAATTAGAAGTAATACGATAATCAAACAACAATTAAGAGCAATTTAACAATCAATTCATAATAACCCCTTTTCTAACTAACTAAATCCCCTTTCACCCTAGATTAATAAATTAGCTACTCATAAATCGAAATAAGCAAGTACAAATAATAATTGAATGCATAATTAAAGTAAAGAGAAGAGAAGAAAAAACTTAGTCTTAAAAGAATTGAAAGGAAGAAAAATAGAATACGGAGGATCCGAGGCTCTCTGTCCCCAAAATACGTACTAGGAGAACAACCCCCCAATAAAGCCAAACCTAAAACTAATTTATAGTCCTAGTTGGTACGTAACATGGGAGTCTTGCTTCCCCTTCTATTTCCTAAATAAAATCTAGAATTCTAGTGGCCCAATTAAACATGACACTTTCTTTTTATTTCCGAGTCTACGTGCCAAGTTTGTCCAAGACCGTTTGACTTGCAAGGCCTTTTTGTTGATCATAATAAAAGCTGACCCATATATTCTTGATTCATGCTTTCAAAATCATATCTTTTGATTGGGATTTTAAGAGTTGATCCACCGCCTTTGTTCAATGGCTTAGCCCATCTCGCTAGTATTCAACTTTTAGCATTAAAAACCGACTTTCCTGCAAATAATTACACAAACTCGTAGTAAACCGTAAATGGGACAAATATAACGTAGAACATACTAAAAATGCAGGAATTATATATAATTTAGGGGGATTAACTATATAAAATATAGGTATAAATGAGTTATCAATGAACCTCCATTTTCTAGCAATTTTTTTCCGCGTTTTTAAGTATTTGTCACAAAATTTCTTGAACTTCATAGATTTTGGCGACAAATCTCTAGATCCACAACTTCCCCCAGAAATCGTCTTGTGCTGAACAATATCATCGGCTTTAATTATCTCCAAAACTTCAAAACACAAATAACAAAAAATTTAGCCAACTCATTATACACCTTACAAAACACAAATAACAAAACAATTAAAGAAAAAATAAAACTGAAGCCGTATTAAAAGGAAATAACCTCTCTTTTCTTCCTTTTTCCTCTTCTTCTCTAAGAAATTGTCGCAAAACCTGTTGAACTTCTTCGAACTTGGTGACAAATCACCAGATCTAGCAGTTTCCAGGAAATATCCATTCCCATAACCACATGCATCAAGATTATCAACGCAGTGATCAAGTTTCTCATCAAAAGATAGGACTTCCTCAACCAAAGAATCAGGAACAAAAGTATTTTGATCTGCATAAAACTTCGATGTAGCTTCGTTATCGTTGTCATCATCAGAATGAAGCAGTGATCCATAGCCTGAGTAAGTATCAGGGGCGACATGACCTACACCAGGTATATACAAACAATGATCTAAAGATTGATGGTACGAAGTTTGAGATTTGGGAAGTATTTTCTGGAGTTTTTTAGACATTAAGTCTAAGATAAGGTGACAAAGAACGAATCAAATGGTAGGGAAGATGAAAAAAGCGAGAGAAAAACGGAGATGTAGAGAAAGGAAGGAAGAAGGAGGATATGGAGAGCGGCGCAAGAAAATGAGAGAGAGATCTAGGGTTTTAGGTAGAAAGTTCTAGAGAGGAATATGGAAAGAGTAAATGTGAAGATAGAAGGGTGAGTTGGTGTAAATGTAGAGAGAGAATGAGGGAGTTATATGAATTCTGGTGGGAAATGGAAAAAAATGGAGGGAGTAATTAGTTTAATAGATAGGTTAATATAGATTAGAACTTAATTATAAATATTAAGTAGTGTCATAATATGTAAATATTGATGTGCAATTAGGACACTTTTGTCATTTTTTATTACCAAGAATAGAAAGAAAGGAAATGGGTAGATCAAAGTGAAATGGGCCAATAAGGAAAATGGGTAGATTATTGTAGAATGGAGGAAGTATAAAAAAAGAATCGTGTTCAACGTCGTATTGAGTTAAAGCACATTGTTATTATGGGTCGGCACGACATCAGTACAATGTTTTGCGATTGAGGGAATGTGATGATTGATGATATTTTGAACGAACATGAAGGATAGGCAAGATTCATCCCGACCAGTTTTAGATAGAAAGAGAGAGAGAGAGAGAGTTATTAGACGATATAGATTGCGTATTTGCGTTCGAAGGAGTCTGTGTTGTTTTGGTAACTTTGTATGAAAAGTGTACAAGATCTATTTTTAGTCTATGCAAGGAAATCAATTGTATTATTGAAGACATCATTAAGCTGGTTTATAACTTCCATTTTATTTCCTTTTGTTATGTCCCTAGAAACTGCAATATGATAGCTCATAGATTAGCTACATGAGTTATCTGTTTGTAATCTTTAACTTGCTTTTCAATTGTCCAAAAAAAAAATTTGCAGCCACAATACACAATATCGACAATGAGTATAGTTCAAACAGGAGAGTTTGAATTGAATGAAGTTTTTCATGCATTTGTAAAAAAAAAAAAAAAAAAAAAAAAAAAAAAAAAAAAAACTTACATGCTAAACTCATCACCTCAAGTAGTTAAGGGTGCTCGCCCTACTATCATGTTGAAGTCTTTAGGCTTGTTAAGGCCCCTCTCGACTTGGGCTCTCTTTGGTAGGATAAATAAGAACATTTACTTGGCTAAAATTTAGCTAATGGTTGGTAACCGGTAAGTAACTTATTTGAGCAAATAAGCCGAAATAAAAGGCTAGCTAGAGCATACCATCAAATATGCCAAAACCACAAGAACTAATACCGAATTTCCTTATCTTATTAGTTAAACTAGATTTCATGCCCGTGCGTTGCACGGTAACCAAATAATGTTTTGTTTTAAAGTGAAGTTATGAGAAATTGTATGTTCTCTTGTTAAAAATGTAAGTTCTTTTCAATAGGCGCCAAACCCGATGCTCAGTGGTCTCATGTCATAAACTCCCTACATTCATATCAATTCCATACGTTTGTAAAATAATGTCGTCTTACTAAATAAAGTTGATCGGTTAATATCATATAATTGGAAAAGTGAGTATATAACTATATTCAAAACCACATAAATTTTGTCTAACTCCCCCATTTGTACAGATGCAAATCTATGTAAAGTCATGCCTCAAGGGTTACATGTCTTCGTTATGCAGTTAAATACAACCAAACAGATGAGGTTGTGTCGAATTCGTGTTTCATTAATCTGAAAGAATATACATCATGCATTATATTATTCTATGTATCGATTGAAAATTTCGAAGTTTGTCAAGGGAATTTTCAATTATGTTTTGTATGAATTCAAATTATATATCCATATTTATATTACAAATTATACAATATTTTCAAACGTTACGGCACACTAATTTTATAGTTTAGTAATAAATTTAAAAAGTCCCCTAAATAGTAAGGTTAATGAACTTATTCTATACGGCATCTTAAGTAACGTTCAATACACAACCCTAACCAACCGCAATGACTAAAACTTGGGAGAGACGGTCTCTCACTAAGTTATTGAGAGACCAATCTTTTGTACCCATTTATCTGCTTTTCGTGTCCCTTTTTTTATTGATCGGGACAATGTAATTCCATACCTATTTTACATAATAAAGGTACCTATTTTATTTTTAATCATGATATGTACCTTAAAATGGTCTCTCAATAAACTTATTGAAAGACCGTCTCAGGAGACTTATCCGTCTGCGATAGCTCATTATCCATCCCATTTATTAGGATTAATGAATCAAATATAAGGGTATTTTATAATATAATACCATCTAACTTCTTTAGTGATAGAATTTCACAACTGTGTCGTGCGTATGTTACTATGATTCTAGTGTCATTAAGATTAACTTTATCTTTAGTTGTTAAAAAAAAGTTCAAAAGACATGGTCAATAAGTTGTTCATTTCTTTTCAAATTCTTTTTTAATTAGTTACAACTTACAAATGATTGGGACGAAAAGATTATAGAGTTAGAACTGAATTAGTTTTAGAAAGTTTGGTATTTGGAGTGTAAGTGTATAACCAAACTATTGGGGTGAGCAGTACATTAATAAAAAGAGTGATAAAAGAAATAATATGTAATAGTTTTCCCTAAAATTTATTCTATATATTAAAAGTAGATATAATAAAAAAATAAGAAGTTTTATTATGAGATAAGTTACTAAGTTATCATCATGCTAGGTATAGGGTACATACACTGATAGTTCGTATCCTATCAAAGTATACAATTTTACAAAGAAGGTGGGGCAATCATCTTCTTTTGCTTCTAAAATATTTGTACCGTATGATCATGTATGCATATTTGTGTTCAATTTTTTTTTTTAAATGCACTATTTCTTTATTTGTGCCCATATTTGAGTGATTTTGTTCTTTCATTCCAGACAAAACCTCCTTAATGTATTAACTATCGGAATTATTTTTTCACATACGGATTTTACTCAATCACATACATTTTTTCATTAAGTTTCCATCTTCCAAATCTTAATCAAATTGCTCTAGTTATTAAAATTATTATCTATTTCAATTACTTTACTTACGTGTGTTATTTAAATTTATGAAACTAGCGTTTATTTGTTAATTAAATTTATGAATTAGGGTTTATGGGTGTGAATGGTGGTGGCTAGGTAGCAGACTACTGGGTAGTGGCGGTGTTGTCGTCATCAAATTGCATTCACGAAGAGTTGATTAAAATCAATTTGCATTAACAGCAGTACAATACAACAATTCCTTTTCCTCTGGAAGCGAACAAAATTCGTAAAGTAAAAGAAACCGAACATAATTGCTTGACTTTCTCCGTAAACCAACTTTCAGAGAGAATAAAATGAGATTTGTGAACCAAAATATTAAATGAATCAGTAGCCGTGGACCAAGTTGCTTGACAGTATTTGTCCAACAATATAAAGACGAGGTATGGTGGGAGTAGATGGGCGTTTCTTGATCGGAGTTGATTTGGGTTGGGTGAGAGAGATCATAAAAATGACAAGGGTAAAATCGTAAATATTCAACTAATCTGCACCAAAAAAAGTTAAAAGTACATGAAAAAACTTTAATTTGCATGGCACAATACAAACTTATATCTGTCGTAATTCAACGAAAGATTGAAAAGTACACCATACACAAATTTCAAGATAGGTAATTCAAATACAAAAAGTAGTATACTTTCAATATCATAACCAAACGATGGAGAGTATATCATAAGCAAAGGTCTAAAAGAAAAAAGAACCTATTAAAACAAATAAATATATGTGAGAATTTAGTTATGGGGTAAAAAGAGATTCATGACTATATATAGGTAACAAATAGAAACTCAAGCCACCAACAATTCTTTCACAATGATGACTTACGCTAATTGTCAAACTCTATTGCAAAAATTAATCTACAAAATAAATACTTATCTCCATCAAAATTAAGTATTATCTCATAACTAAATAAATTATTTTTTTATTTAAGAAGTTTAAAATAGTTGGAGACTACCACATGTTTTGAAAAAAGCCTCTTTTATATATATATATACTAGATTTAATGCTTGTGCGATGCACATGCCTATTTGTAATGTTTTATCGGTGTAAAATGTAGTAAATGAATACGAAGTATGTTTTGTAGTATGATTTAAACCATATGTCGTGTGGTATTCTATTCTTGATGGGACTGATAGCGTAAGAAATTATAACAATGACTAAGATCTTGTTCTTTTGGGCTGAATTGAAATGAATTAAACTAAATTGAGTTGGAGTGAACTGAATGGAGCTAAACTAAATTAAAATTAATTTCCTAATGAATAAACCAGAAATAAGTTAAGTTGAACTGATGAAATGAGTTGAATTAAACTGAATTGAATTGAACTGAAATAAGCTGATATGAGCTGAACTGAATTGAAATCAATTTGCTAAGATGGATAGAGCTGAAATAAGCTGAGTTGAACTGAATTGAGCTAAACTGGACTGGATTGAGCTGAAGTGAGCTAAATGAGAGGTGAAATTAAGCCGAAAAGAAGGGTCTAAGATTGTAAACCATATGAAGGGTATTTATTACTTTGTTCCAATATTTATTTGTCCTTTTTTTTAATTACTTATGAAGGGCATTATTTTAAGGGCATTATTTTAAGAAAAGGTAAATATAGAGGAGTATACTTCTATTCAAGGATAGACATAAGCATAAATAAATAAATGTAGGCGATCGTTTATATGTATTTGTGTAAACTTTGTTTTTTTTTTTTTTGCAAATTGTACGATTTGAAAAAAAGAATCGTCATTTTATAAACTCATAAACACGAGTTATGACCACTTAAAGTAGTGTTTTGATTAAAATAAAATGGGTATTCCATTCAAAGTGTCGTCAGACCTTAGGGATACAATGTGAATTTTCCGATGTAAAATTATATACATATGCTATTTGATGAACATGAAAGCACGATATGTATGCTAAAAAGAAAGAAAAAATTCATCTTTAATACTCCCTCCGTCTGGGTGTTGTGAATATTATGTAGCGTTTTGACCACTTAGTTTGCGAGTTCTCGAAATCACATTAATAAATTTTGACATTGTTTTCAATGTTGGATTTTTGCGAGTACCGACTTTATTATCTTACGAACAAAATAATACGGAGTATACTGTATACTGAGTATTGTATATGTCACCAACTTAAAATCTTCTTATTTAAGATTCATCAAAAGTCACTTTGAAATTGCATGATAATAAGATTGTTAAGCTATGCTAGAAAGTTAGAAACTAAATTATACATATCCTTGTATTATCTTCTAAAATTCTTAAAAGGAATATTATTATCTGAATTTCGTCATAAGAAGTTTAGAAATTGTTCAAATTTGGACAAACATAAAAGTATAGAACAAATTGAATTAGGGAGTCACATAAAATGTAACAAACCATCATAAAATTGGTATAGTCATTGTCATTCTTCCTTCAAGTTACATGATATAATTTTCTTATTATAGGCTTGAATACGTGATTAATAAGTTCTAGTCCAAATTTAATTGTACACCTCTTACAAACAAAGAAGTATTACCTTTCATGACTTACTGTGCTCATACTTCATATACAACATTGATTTGATACCGGCATGGGCAACATTGTGTCGTTTCCTCAATAATACCTAAACATTTATTACAAAAGGTTAGGGCATGAGTTAGCAACAACGAAATACAAATAACGATAAACAAAAATGGATCAACACTCATATAACATGAAAAATCATATGCACATAGAAATCCATAGAAAATGTCTCAAACCACTCATTATGTGCGCGCGTCCTCCATATAGAGCCTGGGGGTTTAAATGTTTGATGCTGGTATCGTGTTGCCGTCTTTCGATAATATCTGACATTGATTATTGGAGGTTAGGGCTTCGATTCGAACCAATGAAAAAAAACGATAAACAAAATAAATAGATTAGCTAGTTGCATTAAAAATCATGCAAACAAATAACGTAAATAACACTATAATCAAGAATCATGTAATAGCTATGTCGTTCCTAAATAACACTATAATCAAGAATCATGTATGGGGAAAATATATCCTACGGCCTTTTATATAGGCATATATATGCTACATAAACTACATTAGTTTAATCTTTACTAATTTCAATCTTATATGGTAGCTGTAACTTGTTTATCTTTCCCGTCTTTTAGTATCATAGATAGAATATTCTGCAATTTATTAACATATTTTTAAAGGGTTGAATTCTATTTTAACTAAAATTGATCGTTTAAGTGTGCTAAAAAAACAAATTTGATCGTTTAAGAGTCCTTAATTGTATTGTAAGATAACTCCTAACTACTTTTAATACGGAGTACATGCTTGATCTTACTAATATTATATTAGTAATTAGTCTTCTCTTAATGTTGGAGTTTCTATAATCGCTTGAAAAAAAAACTTCCTTTAATAATATAGATAGATATTGATTAATCATCGAGTAATGCAAGCCTCGTGTAAGTACACCCTATGATATACAATCAATTTCCAGCTCCTGGTAATCTAAAAGATACCATCTAGCAAACAACTTATTTACAACACCTTGAAAGAACATGGAAAGTTACTAAACCATGGAATGCCGGGGTCTTTCAAGCGGTAGTGCCTCCATCTGTAATTCTGTATCCGAGTATCACGATTTGGAGAAGCATCTTCCTTGTTCTCTTTGGCGTCTGCCCTCTTAAATTGTTCTAATGCTCTTTTTGTGTATAGTAAACACAACAATTGTGATTACTGCAACAACGAAGGAGATCCCATTGAAGCCGATCTCCACCCAAGTTAGATGATGATTCCCATACTTCACATCAGCAAACGTCCTTATTAGTCGGTCACTGCAAATAATGCTTCGTTAACTCAGTTGAAGGACAATCAAGTTAATAAAAACCAAGATATAGTGCAAAAGCCTTCGAAAAAGGTAAAAGGCATTTCTAATACCATTACCCGAGTGCCTCAAACGCTTCGGAGGAGACTATGACAAGGTTTGGGGAGGAGAGGGTCTCGAGCATGTGCACCCTTACCCTCATAATGAACACACACAGACCGTCCATAAAAGATCCATAATGAAAATTGCAACAAGAATGGTATTTCACTATTTCCATTTATGACCACAATTAGAATACTTGAGCAAAAGCCAAAAGCAATATCAGTATTAGAGATATTAAATCTTGTAACAAACTCACGTAACCAATTCCTAAGCTAAAGCTCACATGTTCCTATTATTTTGTATTTACTTAGTCAACGTAGTTAGTTTTCTAATCCTAGATTTTAGTATCTGTTAGCTTAGGTTTAGCTCAATGTTGTTAGCTATTCTTCTGTATAAATAAATCCTCTTGTATTCACTTTGATATACAATACAATTATACAACTTATTCATTTCTCTATATGGTATCAACGAGTCTGTCGATCCTCACGATCAAATAAAAATCCGTCCTTCTTCTTGTACCCGATCCTCGACCTTTCGTTTTCGACCACCATGGCTAACAACCAACTCCAAATTGCTAACGCTGCCGACCCCAATCATCCCCTTACCCTCGTCAATTTCTCAAACTGCATCCAACTTAAGGACACCATCACCTTCCGTCAATGGAGGTTTCAAGTTCGTGCTATCATGAACGGTCTTGAACTCTTCACTTACCTTGATGGCACCACCACTGCTCCACCCAAAACCCGAACAGTTCAACCCACTCCACCCGCAACCGAACCCACTGTCACCCCTAACCCGGCCTACTCCACATGGTATAGGCAAGATCAACTTATTTTAGGAGCCCTTACCGGTACCTTAGCACCACCCATAGCCGCCCTTATCGTCAATGATACGACTTCCACCGCTGCTTGGACTACTCTTTGTCGCACCTTTGCCAATTCCTCTCGAGGACACCGTCTCCAAATTAAGGACCGCTTAGAGAATATCACTCACACCGACAACATGACCATAACCGAGTATATGACCGCCATCAAAGCTTGCACCGATGACTTGGCTCAACTCGAACATCCTATGGATGTCGATGACATTACTGCTCGCATTCTCCATGGTCTCAATTACGACAAGTATGGCTCCGTAATTGAGGCAGTGCGTGCTCGCGATACGTCAATTTCTTTTGAATCGCTTCATGAGAAATTGATCCAGCAGGAACTCCGTCTCAAACACACTTCTGCTGCCAGCCCTTGCAACACCTTTGCTCCGTCTGCTAACCCTGCTCACCCTCGCCAAAACCAACCCTACCACTCCAATTACAACCACCAGAATCGTTCCACCTTTTCTCCCCGCAACAACCAGCAGAATCGCACTTACACCCCAAAACCAAACTCTTCCTCTGGTTCCTCTGGTTACTCTAAGCCCTATAAGGGTCGCTGCCACTTTTGTGACGAAGTCGGACATGTAGCATCTGACTGTCGTGACCTTCAGGCCAAATATCCCCATGTGATCTTCCCAACCCGCCAGCGCCGTGGCCCAAACCCTCAAGCCCATTCGGCCTCCCATCCCTCGAACCCACCCGTGTCCTCTTGGACTGTCGATAGTGGTGCCTCGCACCATATTTCTGATGACCTCAATACTCTTTCTCTCCATCAGCCTTATGATGGTGAAGAGCTTGTCATTGGAGATGGTTCTACTCTTCCCGTCACACACACTGGTTCTTTCAATTTTCCCTCCTTCTCTTCCTCTATTTATTTTAATAACGTTTTAATAGTTCCGTCTATTTCTCGAAAATTACTATCCGTTACTCAATTCTGTACTGATAACAATGCCTATGCTATATTCTCATCCAACTTTTTTTGTTTTAAGGCAAAAACGACGGGAGCGGTTCTACTTCAAGGGTCCCTTATTGATGGGTCGTATATCTGGACGCCATCTCCGCCTCACGCACACATAGCCGTAGCTCCTGGTCAAGACTCCTGGCATCACCGTCTTGGCCATCCTTCCAACAAAGTTACTCAAATTTTAAATTCTAAGTTTAATTATCGTATTTCCCTTTCCGAACCATGTATTGCTTGCCAAATTAATAAAAGTCACAAGTTATCCTTTGGTCAATCAACTCTTACATCCTCCGCTCCTCTCGATTTAATTTTCTCCGACTTATGGACATCCCCCGTTACCTCCACCGAGTCCTATAAATATTACGTCATTTTCGTCGATCATTTTACTCATTATATTTGGATTTATCCTCTTAAACGAAAATCTGAAACCGAAATTGTTTTTCAAAAATTCCGCGCTATAGTTGAAAAATATTTTGACAGACCGATTAAACAATTCTACTCCGATAATGGCGGTGAATTTGTTAAACTTACAGCTCACTTAAATATCAATGGCATTACACATTTAACATCACCGCCTCACACACCTGAGCATAACGGATTTGCCGAACGTCGTCATCGACATATTGTTGAAACCGGCTTATCGCTTCTCACTCATGCTCAGTTACCGTCCTCACTTTGGCCGTATGCCTTCTCTACGGCCGCATACCTTATTAATCGTCTTCCGACCCCTACTCTTCAAAATGAGTCT
Organism: Silene latifolia; assembly: GCF_048544455.1. Classification (NCBI taxonomy): domain Eukaryota; kingdom Viridiplantae; phylum Streptophyta; class Magnoliopsida; order Caryophyllales; family Caryophyllaceae; genus Silene; species Silene latifolia. The sequence continues at coordinate 98,597,281 of NC_133538.1, forward strand.
CCCTTTTCTAAATTATTCCGTCAAGTTCCAAATATTTCCAAACTTCATAATTTTGGCTGTTTATGTTTTCCTTGGCTCCGTCCATACACGACTCATAAACTCCAACCTCGCTCAATTCAATGTGTTTTTATAGGTTATTCTTTAACGCAGAGCGCTTATTTATGTCTTGATCCGCTTACATCCCGTGTCTACACATCTCGTCATGTTCGGTTTTTTGATAATCACTTCCCATATAATTCTCTGTTGAACGTCACCTCTCCTACTTCAAACATCTCCTCCACTGATTGGTGTCAATTTACAATTCCCCTTCTTTCTTCACCCTCGACAGTCCCTCCCACCATTCCCCTCGCCTCTAACCCCGACGCCACTCCCGCCACCACCAGTACCACCCCAACCTCTCCCATCGCCGACCAACTCACACACGACAATCCCACCACCTCTGCCTCCCCTGCTACTCCTGCCTCGCCACCTTCACCACCGCCTCCACCGCCTCGCCCTTCCTCTCGACCAACCACTCGCTTGTCCAACAATATAATAAAACCAAACCCTAAATACATTAAGACTCCTTCCCCTGCTAAACCTCCCACTGCCAAACGCACCACTGCCAAACGCACCACGGCTCTTATCTCCACTGTACCCACACCTCATGCCACCCCGACAACCGTAAAGCAAGCTCTTATCGACCCGTCTTGGCGTTCTGCAATGCAGGCAGAATATGACGCCCTCTCCCGTAATGAAACCTGGAATCTTGTTTCTCCTGACTCTGCTTCCAATGTTATCGGTTGCAAGTGGGTTTTCCGTCTCAAATATAACCCGGATGGTAGTCTAAAACAACATAAAGCCCGCCTCGTAGCCAAGGGTTTTCACCAACGCCCTGGTTTGGATTATACCGAGACCTTTAGCCCCGTTATTAAACCCACAACCATTCGACTCATCCTTACCCTAGCCGTTACTCATGGTTGCTTGCTCCGTCAGGTCGACATTAATAATGCTTTCTTACAGGGTACTTTAACTGAAGATGTTTATATGGTTCAACCACCTGGTTTTGTTGATTCTAAATTTCCGTCTCATATTTGCAAATTACGGAAGGCTATTTACGGGCTCAAACAAGCTCCCCGAGCTTGGTACAATGAGCTCAAACGATACTTTATTTCTACTGGTTTTCGAAATTCCGTTTCGGATCCGTCACTGTTTATTTACACTAACGCTAATATCCGCTTGTATGCATTAGTCTATGTTGATGACATAATTGTTACAGGGACTAATGCCAACGAAGTTAACAAATTTACAGCTGCTATTTCTACTCGCTTTTCTCTCAAAGATCTTGGCTATTTATCTTATTTTCTTGGAATGGAAGTAACTCCCACATCGTCAGGTTTGCACTTAAATCAATCCAAGTATATATCCGATCTTCTTACTCGTCATAATATGTTGGATTGCAACCCGTCTACAACACCTATGTTATCATATCCGTCTCTTATTCGACAAGATGATCAGCCGGTTGAAAATGCATCTGATTATCGTGCTATTGTTGAGAGTCTTCAATACTTGTCCTTGACACGGCCCGACATTGCCTTTCCTGTCAACAAACTTGCTCAATTCCTTGTTCATCCAACTGTGACACACTGGACGGCTCTCAAACGGCTTTTACGGTATTTAAAAGGTACAATTAATCATGGAATTCAATTGTTTAAATATACTCCGTTTAATTTCCATGCGTTTTGTGATGCTGACTGGGGTGGTGACCAATCCGATTATGTCTCCACCACTGGGTATGTTGTGTTTATTGGTCGTAATCCTATTTCTTGGTCCTCTAAAAAGCAACGGGCGATATCACAGTCTTCCACTGAAAGCGAATTCCGGGCCATTGCTACTACCACTTCTGAAATTTTATGGCTCAAATCTCTTGTATCGGAACTCGGTATTTCATTGCTATCTGCCCCTACCATTTTTTGTGACAATCTTAGTGCCACCAGTTATTCTGCTAATCCTGTCTTTCATTCACGTATGAAGCATCTGGCAATTGCTTTTCATTTTGTTCGGGAACAGGTTCAATTGGGCACCATTCGTGTGCAACACATTAATGGCGATGATCAGATTGCGGACACTTTAACCAAGCCATTGTCCAAGTCACGTTTTCTTCTTCTAGCTTCCAAGATTGGTCTTACTCTCCGACCGTCCATCTTGATGGACAGTATTAGAGATATTAAATCTTGTAACAAACTCACGTAACCAATTCCTAAGCTAAAGCTCACATGTTCCTATTATTTTGTATTTACTTAGTCAACGTAGTTAGTTTTCTAATCCTAGATTTTAGTATCTGTTAGCTTAGGTTTAGCTCAATGTTGTTAGCTATTCTTCTGTATAAATATATCCTCTTGTATTCACTTTGATATACAATACAATTATACAACTTATTCATTTCTCTATAATCAGTTGTTGGGCCTCGTGGCTGATGTAGAGTAGCTAAGGCTCTGTTCTTTTGGACTTAAATTGCTGAACTTAACTTAATTTTTCTGAACTTAACTTAATTTTGCTGAACTTAACTTAATTTTGTTGAACTTTTCTGAACTTAATTTTGCTGAAATTAATTTTGCTGAACTTTTTTGAACTTAATTTTACTAAACTTAATTTTGCTGAACTTTTCTGAACTTAATTTTGCTAAACTTAATTTTGCTGAACTTAGGGGTCGTTTGGTTTGCTGCTTAGGAGTGAAATGGATTTGAATGAGAAACCATAGAAGTATGGGGTTCCAACCCCATACCTTTCAAAACTTGTTTGGGAGGTGTTTGTGTAACACCCCCATACTCCAAGTGCCTTACCAGGACCACTCAGGTATGAAGATATTACCATCTCGGTTACCCGAGGCATGATAATCATAAGACAATGAACAAACATACTTTATTAAACAAGTTAAGTGATTACATAACAAAGCCAATCAGTAAGCAAAATACAATCGCTCTCAAACTATAAACCAACCGAAAGGAACTGCCCTAACAAACACAAATGGAAGACTAAAGACTCGATATGTGATGACTCCATCCCCACTAGATCACAAGCGTATCCAAGATATACCGCCAAGCAACCTCACCACCCCGAATGGATCACCACGCTTTTAAAACATTTAAACGGGTCGAAGACTAATCACACAATTTATATACATATCAACAATCCGATAATGCAGACAGCTCACACCGACACACATACAATCACACCAATCCCAACAATCTCAATCACCGATCGTCCACTGGACCCGCCACCGCCGCTGGGGGACCGCAGCCGTACCCACCAAATCCCCGCTCTTCATACCGAGCGATAAACCCATGTTCATTAATGTGCACATCCCCTTCCGTGGCGGGTTCCACGAAGGGCGAAACCAGGGCGTGAAGCCACTCCCGCAAGTGACTCCACTCAGCCGAGAACGCATCTCGAGAACCATAGGCAACCAGTCACAATCACAATATCAACAACCGTCTGAATCTATCAACAACGTACAATCACAATCACATCCGTCACAATACAATTACTATAACAAACAATCAATCTCAACACATCAACAATCATCCCATTATGGGACTAATACGAGTAGGAAATCCTACCCGTAAGCACACATCCAGACGGTCTCTCACCGAGTCAAAAGCTTCCTCTATGAACCCTCCTCCTATCATACAACATATAGAGGCTACCAAATCACATACTACACATAAACCCCCAAATCTCTAAATTAGGGTTTAACCAAATCAAAGGAAAGACAATAAAAAGGGTATATAGATCTTACCCTCGACGCAAGGAACTCAACGGTATAACCAACGACGCGAACTGACCTTCCAAACTCCGGGGATTGCTAATTATGCGATTAGAATGAAGAACTTGCTTGCTTTCTCTCTTAAACAGTAATTTAGGTTTTGCAAAAGTGATTTAGAACAATGACGACAAAGCTTATATACCTTAATCGCATAATTAACAAAACCCGAGAAAACTCCCAGAAAACGCTACTCGATCGAGTAGCTAAGGTACTCGATCGAGTGCCCCTTACTCGATCGAGTACCCACGTTACTCGATCGAGTACCCAACAGGTCGAAACTATATTAAAATGCAACTCACCCTTACTCGACAGAGTAAGGCCTACTCGATAGAGTACCCAAAGACTTATAAATACGGAGTATTACAGTCTTCCCTCCTTAAAAAAGAATTTCGTCCCCGAAGTTCAACCCATACATAAAAACAACTATACTGACTCGACCAAGACACAACAACTTAGCTAAGGACTCAAGAACTCGACCGAACATAGAACATGAACTCTTGACACCCACTCCACCAACTATGTTTACTTCCACAACATGACTCACTATATCGTATCTACCACATATATATCTCTCACGACACCAACTCCATGCATAACCAACTACCATCCTCTAATGTTGCTAGCTCCATAATATCATCAACTATCAAATCCAATACCAAGACACTCATAGACATCAAACGGAATGTTACATTCTACCACCCTTAAAAGGAACTTCGTCCTCGAAGTTTACTCACACTCGTAACCTCATCATCCAACTGTCAACACTAGTGAAATATTCTCACACTCCCAAACATCACGCTACTACAAGCACGGTCATGACCTTTAATAAAATCACCCACAACACGAATCGATCTTATATTCTACATCAAGACCCAACTTCCAAATATATTATCATATGTACAACCATCAAAATCTGTTTTATCGCATCCTACTCCTCTTAAGACAAATGTTACGTCCTCGTAACTCACTAATACCCAAACCATATCTATATCTCATTACCCTCTGTACCACCACATGTCAAAGATAACCGTCTATAAACCAAACACTCACCATTCTTATATCCAAGGCTCCCATTCATAAACATTTCTCATTCCTCAACTCATTCGGCATAGCACCTAACCTATACCATAAACTCGTAGCAAATCACCATACCCACTCTTCATTATTACTGCCAAACAACATACCTCTCTATGTAAGGCACTTATCTCCCAGAAGCATAACTCACGATCCGTACTCGTTACGTACACGCACACTAGATCCTCAAGTTCTTTCTTTCATTACCGTAAAACTCATACACAACTTAACATGACACTATTTCCCCAAACACCCTACACTCACTGTCTCAACAAAAGATTATGAACTACCTGCCGCTTTCAGATCATTACAACACATGTTCCACGAATCATTTTCCATTACCATGTCTACCGATGTCTCATCTCAAAAAGATCAAAATTATCAGAATAACCTTTCACAACCGTGTCCCATCAACAGAAAATCACTATACCATGACAACAACGAAAACATATACAACTCTCTTTCATATCATACTCTACCTCATTCCCAACTTAACCTGGTAAAGAAAACATCAATCAACAGACAAAATCGTCTGTCACACAAACTGAAACTCGCAGAGAGCAACATCAAACAAAACAACAATCTATATATAACTGGTATGTACTTTCGAAACTCGAATCATAATCATCCCGCCTACTCCACCACAATCGGTGACGGCATCACAACACCGCCACCAACAGCCACACCGTAGTGCGAAAATACCCGCATCACAAAGACTATGTACCGTGCCCGGTCACCACCCGAGGCACCACAACCACACCGATAGACATCACAATCAGTATACAATTCCCATAAACACCGACTCAAAGATAACTTCTCGACAAGAAAAACTTACTCAAATCGACTTTATTAAATCACCACGCAACATATTATATGGATAAACAGATAAGCATCTCATGAACATCATCTCTACCATTTCACGGAATACACATGTGTTATCAATACACATAAAATTATAACTAGCCATGTCAAATCAATCAAATTATTACCTTTTTGGATATCATTCAATTAAATTACCGTGTCCAACATATATATTACCGAACATTCATAAAACAACTTTATAATTATCACACCATACCACTTCTTGTGAGGTCAGAACCTCACACTAACATTTACACATAACATAGACTCGTAATCACAACCAACTAGTCAATCCTGACCACGTAAGTTACCACTCGATAAAGGTTACCTGCCGCCCGAGTTTAACTCATATGCCCCTCATATCATATTTCCCCATTCGCACATCCATCACTTCCTGCCAAATATAACCATACCTTTACTATTCAACTAATAGCATCCGCCTCATCTAACCACATCTTATACCCTCTCACAATCATACACAACAATCAGGTCCCTACCAAATCAACCTCTTTAGAATTGCTACCTTTCTAATATACCATCACTCTTAACCACTAATGGTAACACCACCATGCCACCACTGCTCGTATATAAAACCTCTTACACTCATATCAAAATAACATGGTTTTTCTCCTAGTTTTGGTTAACATTCCAAATAACGAACATCAAACCTATCCACAAAATTACCTCAACATTATTCCCAATACTATCTTATTTGTATTGTCATCCAACTCTCCACCAAATATCTCGTATCGTGCCAATACTCCACCAACTTCTTACTCCCTTAATTCCTCGAAACTCATTATCAATCATGTTGTCCTGAAACTCCTATATAACCTTTAGCTAACATCCTCGTGATACTATCACACATTTCGATGATTCCTTACCTTTATATCACACAACTCCTATGAACATTTTCCTCCTTACTTACTTTTATCCTTCTTTCCTCTTTACACTCAATAATACCAATTAATAGTCCAACTCCTTATTCCTTCTAGCTAACTCTTTAGAAATCCAATTTACCCCTTCGTTGCTCCAAAACTCAAATTCCATTATTTTCTACCGACATCATCTCACTCTTTCTTACCATGGATCTTCTCTTATTATGCTATCACTAACACTTGCCACTAATCTATCCATAGAATCAACGTTTAATGCTCAAACAATTGCATCTCCCTTTTTACATCTCTAGAAATCAAAATTCATTTAATACCGTTAATTACCCAAGGAAATCACACAAAGAGTTTCATCTTTTAATAAACCAAACCTCCCAAATTCACTCATTGTCTACAAATACACCTCGTGACATGTCTCCACAAAGTTCACTATATATTACTCTTCTCAACCCCTTTAAACGAACTTTCACTACATATATCCATAACCCACACGACTCCTAACCATTTCCCTCCATAATTCTTTACACATCTCAAGCTGCCACTATCCACATCCTTACTTTCAATCTTTTATTCTCACGTTCATTATACTCACATCATCCCTTGCCCATATTCACTTACTTTTACATTACTCAACACACAATCATATCACTCATCCCGTCTCGCAAAACGTGCGCCATGCCTCAATAAACTATACCAATCTTCCTTTTCTTTTTCCACCGTCTATCATAATCACATATAACTCATGTCCTCCCCACCGAACTCATACTCATCATAAGTGCCACTCTTTACAACATAAGATTGGGTAACTTACGCTTCGGACCAACACATACGTAAAACAATGCATAAAGAAGTAATACAACACCTTTGAATTAAACATAATATGCAACGAATGTCAAAAGATAAACATATGACCAAACACGCATATGACTGCACAAACCCCACTCGATCGAGTACCGGAACCTACTCGATCGAGTTGAGGCTACTCGATCGAGTGCCCAATCATGCTCGATCGAGTGCCCCGACTCAGGAACCCAAACAGACCTTCGATCTCGATTACTCGACCGAGTAGCCCCGCTACTCGATCGAGTGACCCCATACTCGATCGAGTGCCCGAGGTACTCGATCGAGTGCCCAAAAACACTATTCTGGTCAAAATAACGACAAATACCCACTCGATCGAATCAAACCCACTCGATCGAGTCATGCGATTTCGTGAATACTACCCGCATGTTATCTCACATACCCCAACGTACTATGCATTCATTATTATTTCAACATTAAGATTACAACTACGCATTCAAATCTGCGCGACTCCTCATACAATCAACAAAATAATCTACTTCGTGTTATCAAGTGCCACGTTATAAATAACCATCATGCTTTTCATCCAATTCGTTATACAAAACACATATCATTGAACCTCTATTCTTCATGTTACTACTTACCAAAAGCCAAACATTACCATCTATCATGCTCATATAACATTCAACTTTCAATCATGTATTACCCGCATGTTTTAAACTTTCATAACTTTTTATAACACAACAACATTACAAATCCACTTCATCACATAAACACTTCCATAATCAAGAAATTCATATCCTTATAAAATTGCCACTTCATCTTTTCCAATCAATTCATCTAGTTCAATCATATACTTCATCTAACAAGCGCATATGATACGATAGTAGACAATTATACGAACTTAATATATAGCTTTACGCAAACAAAACTACGAAAACAAATCTTATCACACCCCCTAACCACATGTTATTAGGATTGCCTCATTATAAACCATTCGTCCTGCAACATCATTATTCATCACACATCATCATATACGAACTACTTTCTTTTTCTACCATATCATTCATCATTCTCATATACTTTTCCAACGATTCCAACCAACATGTAAACCAACTATCATGCAACATGTTTTCAACAAACCACATACAAAATCACATCGTCACCATCTTTGTCTACACATTCCCCATTCTCCACAATCATACATCCACTGGTTCATACCACACATTACTATATAGATACACAATACACAAGGTAAACACATAGCGATCCCGACTCGTATCCCAAGGTGACCGGTTCAAAATTGTAGGGCGAGTTCGCGACTTTAGGACGTCTCCCAAGTCTTTGCATTAGCTCCTACAACCTTTACCACGGGTTCATTTTAATTGACTCCCTATATTCTATGGATTTATTGGTTACAGGTTTCAGGATCGTCGCTCTGATACCATTTGTAACACCCCCATACTCCAAGTGCCTTACCAGGACCACTCAGGTATGAAGATATTACCATCTCGGTTACCCGAGGCATGATAATCATAAGACAATGAAGAAACATACTTTATTAAACAAGTTAAGTGATTACATAACAAAGCCAACTGTAAGCAAAATACAACTGCTCTCAAACTATAAACCAACCGAAAGGAACCGCCTAACAAACACAAATGAAGACTAAAGACTCGATATGTGATGACTCCATCCCACTAGATCACAAGCGTATCCAAGATATACCGCTGCAAGCAATCGCTCACCACCCCCGAATGGATCACCACGCTTTTAAAACATTTAAACGGAGTCGATTAATCACACAATTTATATACATATCAACAATCCGATAAACAGACAGCTCACACCGACACACATACAATCACACCAATCCCAACAATCTCAATCACCGATCGTCCACTGGACCAGCCACCCGCCATGGGGACCGCAGCCGGACCCACCAAATCCCCGCTCTTCATACCGAGCGATAAACCCATGTTCATTAATGTGCACATCCCCTTCCGTGGCGGGTTCCATGAAGGGCGAAACCAGGGCGTGAAGCCACTCCCGCAAGTGACTCCACTCAGCCGAGAACGCATCTCGAGAACCATAGGCAACCAGTCACAATCACAATATCAACAACCGTCTGAATCTATCAACAACGTACAATCACAATCACATCCGTCACAATACAATTACTATAACAAACAATCAATCTCAACACATCAACAATCATCCCATTATGGGACTAATACGAGTAGAAATCCTACCTGTAAGCACACGGTCAGACGGTCTCTCATCACCGAGTCAAAAAGCTTCCTCTATGAACCCTCCTCCTATCATACAACATATAGAGGCTACCAAATCACATACTACACATAAACCCCCAAATCTCTAAATTAGGGTTTAACCAAATCAAAGGAAAGATAATAAAAAGGGTACATAGATCTTACCCTCGACGCAAGGAACTCAACGGTATAACCAACGACGCGAACTGACCTTCCAAACTCCGGGGATTGCTAATTATGCGTTTAGAATGAAGAACTTGCTTGCTTTCTCTCTTAAACAGTAATTTAGGTTTTGCAAAAGTGATTTAGAACAATGACGACAAAGCTTATATACCTTAATCGCATAATTAACAAAACCCGAGAAAACTCCCCGTAAAACCGGCTACTCGATCGAGTAGCTAAGGTACTCGATCGAGTGCCCCCTTACTCGATCGAGTACCTACGTTACTTGATCGAGTACCCAACAGGTCAGAAACTATATTAAAACGCAACTCACCCTTACTCGACAGAGTAAGGCCTACTCGATAGAGTACCCAAAGACTTATAAATACGGAGTATTACAGTTTGGTTGGGAGGTTTGGAATGGAATGAAATGGATTCTAGTCATTCTAGTGTTTGGTTGGGGTGTTTTGGAATGGAGTTAGAATCCTGATGGATTCTCATTCCACCCCAACCCCTTGGAATCCCATACCCACCTCCTCCCCATGGATTCAAACTCCATTCCTTCATGTTTATTTTTCTAATGAACCAAACATGTTTTGGAAGGTATGGAATTGGAACCCCATACTCCTATGGTTTCTCATTCCAATCCATTCCATTCCTAAGTAGTGAACCAAACGACCCCTTGGTTCATTGGAAAAATAAACATAAAGTTATGAAATTTGAATCCATGAGGAAGAGGTGGGTATGAGATTCCAAGGGGTTGGAATGGAGTTAGAATCCATTGAGTATCTAACTCCATTCCAAAATGTTCCAACCAAACATTGGAATGGATCAAATCCATTCCAATCCATTCCAATGATGTCAACCAAACACCCCCTTAACTTCTTAACTTTTCTAAATTAAAAGAATCTTACTTAAATTAACTTAATTTAATTTCACTTAATACTATAATAATAATAATAATAATAATAATAATAATAATAATAATAATAATAATAATAATAATAATAATAATAATAATAATAATAATAATAATAATAATATGTCATCTGTTTTGGGTGGTGGTCCTCGGCTATTCAACGCCATCGTGTGCGAGGAAGGGTGTTGGGGTTTTGTTGTCCTTTCATGCCTGAGCTAGTACGGTACCATTGCCCTTTTTCGAGTCTTCATGGGTGTCGGGATGGTTTCGGTAAGGGCCTTACAAAGGCAGCTTGGCAGAAACATTTACAGGTCCGACATTGTCATGACGGTGCGTTGGACCTTACGCGTCAGACTCTTACTGATAGTTTGACTATTTATTCCAATGCCGAGAGTTCTTTGAGACGGATGGGGCTCTGGTTGTGTGGGGTGTGTTTTATGACCCGTACTGTTAGAGCAAGATGTCAGCATAGTCGGGGTGATTTTGTGGAGCATCCGGGGTGTGTTGATGGCATTTACACCTTCCATATTCATGGTATTCCGTGACCTTAGGCTCCTTCTACTTCGGTTTCTTCTGATGATAGTGTAGAGCTCGTTCAGTGGTCTATATCTTCGCTGCATCGTTTGCTGTCTTTAGGCCTTCGCACCGTGAAATCTATTCCTCCTAAGTGTCGTTTTGGGTTTGCTCGGGCTTTGAAAGGGGCCTTGGATGCGGTGTTTGATGCCCCCAGTGATCTCTCCCGCTGGGTTCGTTTGCTTGTTCTACCACTTTGTTTGCTCAGGACTTTCGCTCCTCGGAGTAATCATGAGTGTCGGACTGTTATTCGGCGTCAGCATCAGGAGGAGAGTATTGCCAGGGCTATACTTGCTTGGGGGACACCTGGGGGGGGGGGGGGGGGTTGCAGTTGTTACAAGAGTGTTTTGATGAGGGTCCTTCTTCATTTTCTGTGGATGAGGATCTCGATTTGAGTGAGCTTAACCTCCGCCAATGCCGGCGGAAGATTTCTGATGGCCATTATACTGCTGTTGTACGGGTGCTTTCTTCCTCTGGGGTCGCCCTCTACTCCGATGCCACTCCCGTGGCCCTGCGTGAGAAGCATCCTGTCGCCCCGCCTCCTTCATTGCCTCCTCTGTCTGGGGATCATCATCCTCTGGTTGCCTCTTCGGCGGTGGTCTTGGATATGATTCGGAGCTTCCCTCGTGGTACTTCCTGTGGGAAGGATGGTTTTCGTGCCTAGCACCTTATGGATCGCTTGAGTGGCGCCGCTTTGTGGCTATCTCCGATGATTTGATCACTTCTATTACTAGGGTGGTTAATCTTTTTCTTGAGGGCCTGTCCTCTTCCTCCGGGTGAGTACATTGCCGCTTCTCTCACACCACTCGTTAAACCGGGTGGTGGAGTTCGTCCTATTGCTGTTGGTACGGTCTGGAGACGGCTTGTCTCTAAGGTTGGTTCTTCTATGGTAGGCCCGTCTTTATCTTCTTATTTTGATGGGCTACAGTTCGGGGTGGGTGTGTCCGGTGGAGGAGAGGCTATCTTGCATGCCTTGAACCGGCTCATTGAGGCTCGGGGGGCTCAAGTGGGGCTTTTTATGCTGCTGGTTGATTTCCAGAATGCGTTCAACCTTGTTGACCGTTTGACCATGCTTCAGGAGGTCCGCCGTCGTTGCCCGGCTCTCTCCCGTTGGGTGGAGTTTTGTTATTCCAGCCCCGCCCGCCTTTTTTATGGGGAGCACTGCTTGTGGTCTTGTCAGGGTGTTCAGCAGGGTGATCCGTTGGGGCCTTTGCTTTTCGCGTTGACTTTGCATCCCTTGGTTTGCAAGATCCGGGACACTTTTGACCTCACTTTGCAGGTATGGTACTTAGATGATGGCACCATTGTGGGTGATACTTTGGAGGTGGGGAAGGTTTTGGACTTGATTAGGTTGGATGGCCCTCGTTTTGGTTTACACCTTAATGTCTCCAAGACGGAGGTCTTTTGGCTCATTGAGGACCCACGAGAGCCGGCTTCCTGGGGTTTTCCCCACTTCTATTTCTCGGCCATTGCGTGGTGTTACAAAGATTGGGAGGACTCACAAGATTTGTCCCGCTTTTAGCGGTGAGATTGTGGCGACGAGAGTAACTAAGACCATTGAGCTAATGGACTTGGTTGCGAGGATTGAGGACCCGCAATATGAGTTGCTTCTTCTTCGAGCTTGTACTGGTATTTCTAAGCTCTACTTCTCCCTTCGTACTTGCTCCCCTAGTGTTTTTGGGTCTGTCCATCTTCCTTTTGATGCCGCTCTGCGTTCTAGCTTGGAACGTATTGTCACCGCGTCAGGGCCGGGTTTTGGGGATTGGCAGTGGCGCCTTGCTACATTCTCTTTTCATCTTGGTGGACTAGGTGTCTATGCGGCGGAGATGTTTTATTTTATGCTTTTATTGCATCCCGCTTTGCGCCTCATTGGTTTGCGAGCTAAGCTCCTCGGCCCTTCCGGTGTTATAGCCGCCCCCGCTTTTGATGATGCCGCGCAGTGTTTTTACCGCGATTACAGTTCTAATATATTAGGCCACCCTAGTGAAATTGTCGCCCCAAACTTATGAAGAAATTGGCGATATTTATTTCACGACGGTTCTTTCTTTGCCTCGTAGTCCTGTTTTCTCTTTGACACCGCGCCGCCTTTGCTTTATGGCGATCTCGGCAGGTCCTCACTCCTCGATTGGTTACGTGCGGTTCTATCTCCGGGTTGGGCGGAGACTATGAACGGGAGGACTTACGGTAGTGTCTTTGGGGTATCGTCCTGGGTGTTCCGTTATTCACGGTATTTGGGCCCCGTCTGCTTGCTCTCGGGTTTTTGTTGAGGATGTTTTTGGGGACCACGCTGTTTCTTGTACTGGTTCTGTGGGCGTTAAACATCGGCATAACCTTGTCCGGGACACTCTTTTCGAGATCTCGCTATAGATCCGTATTATCATGGGGAAGGAGGTTGATATCGGTTTGGTTGATGGGCATGGTGGCTCGCTTCGTCCTGCGGATTTGTTGCTTTATTCTTGGAACAGGGGGCGTGATGTGTGCGTCGACTGACGGGTTCTTCACCTTTGACTCGGATCGGGTTGGCGATTTTGTGCCGGTAGGGTTGTTGATGATCTTGCTTTCAACAAAGTGTGCTAAGTATGGGGATTTGTGCGCGTAGCGGTTATGGTTTCCTACCTTTCTCTTTCTCTTCTCTTGGGAGCCGGGTTCGGATGTTGTTGCCTTGCTCAAGCGGATCCGAAATTCTCCGTATCTCGGATGCGGGGGCTCGGTAGCCGCTTACATTTTTACTAGACTTAGCTTCGCTTATTGCTAAGGTGTGGGAGCCGATTGTCTCTCGGCTCCCCACCAATTTCATGTAAACCTTTTATTTTTATTTTAATGAAAGTCATTGTGATCTTATAATAAAATAATAATAATAATAATAATAATAATAATAATAATAATAATAATAATAATAATAATAATAATAATAATAATAATAATAATAATAATAATAATAATAATAATAATAATAATAATAATAATAATAATAATAATAATCAATCAATCAATCAATCAATCTATATATATAAAAAAAACTTTTTTCAAGGCATATGGTAGTCTCCAACTTTTATAAAAGACTCGAATAAAATCTTTAATTTTAAATTACTAATATTTCATAGACTACTAATATTTAGTTGGCATAACTTATCTCTAAACATTATCTTTCGGTATTTGGCTCCAACACAAATACTACAAGCATTATTTCTGCAAGAGTATATATATTATACAGTGTCTCTTCTTTCGTCCCTCAAAACACATCGTCACAATACCTTGCATTGTTTTTTTTTTATTGTTTCATGTAGATGTGTATGTATATATATGATTTTAGTAGTTTTCCTGCTTTATTACTCCATATAATATATAATGTTTTTCATACAAAATCATGGTGCAGCTGTGCAGGTACAACCGTACAAATTGTATCAGAAGAACGAATTGCGATAAAAAGAATAAGAATTAAGAATTCACCTTGATACAGAAGGAGTATAGACATAGTAGTAAGTGTCAGCTTAAGTTTTGTATTTTGAGTTCTTTTTACATTTGTTCTATCAATTGGTCTCCCTTGTGACGGGTTACCATTTGTGGCGGATATTTTGTGAGTTAAAATGGTAACAAAATGGGTTAGTGGAAAAAGGGGACCACATGAATAGTGTTGCAGAGAGAGAAAAAGTGAGTACTTTGTGAGGTAAAATGGTATCCGTCACTCAAGAGTGACGGATATGTGCCGTCACAAAGAAGAATTTGTGTTGTTCTATAGTACTCCCTATTAATCTAACCAATTTTTTTAAGGACCGAAACTATCAATTTCTTTCCAGTTAAGAACCTAAACTATGAAAAGTTACAATGAAGGATTTAAGGCTATGTTCCGTTTGTTCTCCATTAAATCTATTTGGACTGACAGCTAACAATATTCTACTTTACTAAAATATAATTTCCCTCTCGACCTCTCCCTCAACATGTATATCCGGTTAAAATAATGAAAATAATTTGTTTACGGATCAGATTAATCCATATAAACAAGAATGATCAATCCTTTGAACGCATATGACGATGAAAAAAAAGAGTACAGTTTACGATCGACTTTATGTGTAGTATGTGCCATGTAGAATTGTGGATGTAACCAAGGATATAAGGAAGTTAGGCGTGAGATTATTGTGCAAGGTCAATTTCGACAATATGACGATGTCTTTTTGTTCGGTAAATATTGTGTTCGAGTGCGTGGCGAGAATATATATTTGGTTCATTAAGGACTTTAAGGTGTTGGTTTTGGGTCTGTCATTAGTCATGGTAGGCTGTGAGCATGATACGAGTCATAGACGAACTCAAAAAGATCAAACCCAA
This sequence comes from Silene latifolia, assembly GCF_048544455.1. Classification (NCBI taxonomy): domain Eukaryota; kingdom Viridiplantae; phylum Streptophyta; class Magnoliopsida; order Caryophyllales; family Caryophyllaceae; genus Silene; species Silene latifolia. Next base: position 98,612,962 of record NC_133538.1, read on the forward strand.
TAAGAATCACTTGATTTGAGTGTAAATAATGTTTTAATTATTTTGCAAAACATACAGTTTTTTATCTCAAAAATTGTTTTAATAACGTGGATTATTGAGCACCTTTTCCTTGAATGTTATTCAAGGACAAAATAAAAGATATAATTAAATACAACTCGACAACTACGCGATTTCGATCTTTAATAGAAGTTTGACTCAACTTCTCTTTATTCGGTTATGTATGTCGTAGGTCGGAGCTTGACTTCTATTCCGTCTCGACTTCTAATCCGTCAGATTATGTATGACAAACTATATTAGTATATACATTGGCTTGCTAAAATTTGAGAAATTAAAAGTAATAAAGAGTTCTGACGTTTCTATGTTGTGAGACTCGACTCCTTTTTATTGTGCTAAATTTTTCTATTGGGACCATCTTATACAATAGGACGGTTCTATAAGAAATTTGCTGCTGGAATATTATTTATTTATGGAGTATAATATCTAATGTCAATCTCCTAATATAGGAGTATATATTTTCTTTATTTTTAACTTTTTATATTAATTGGGCCAAGCCCAATATAGTGTGAAAACACACAAATTAAAATGCTCATGTCCATTTCGTGTAATATAGAGCTCACGCACTATAGTATACACACGATTAATTTGTTCTACTGATATAAAATTTCTCTTTAAGTTGGTTGTTTATGTAATATGTCATATTCCAAGTCAAATTATATGACAGACGGAAACCTAATACAATAGTCAATATAATAGTGTATAACGAGTAATTAATACTCCCTCCAATCCAATCCAAACTATCCATTTGCTTTTTGGAGGTCAAACTTTGAAAAGTTTGACCGTTAATCCACAGAAAAAATATAAAACTTTGAACGATAAAATTTACATATTTAGTTGTATTATGAAATATCTTTCATAAATTATATTTTTTGCAAAAAAAAAAAATTATATACAAAGGAAGAAAAATGCGATCAAAGTGTCGCTTCGAAGACTACCCAAAAGCACGTGGGTAGTTTGGATTGGATTGGAGGGAGTACTAAGTAATACTCCCTCCATTCAACTCCACATGACCATTATCTCTTTTGCACACTATTCACAAGCGGACATTCAACTTCAATTTTCTCTCGATACATAAGTGAAAATATATTCATGTGAGATCTTATTTGATTCGTCTTTAAGAGTACTTTAAAAATATCTAACTTTTATAAAAATATCTAACTTTTATAATTTTTGCAAAAACTCCCTTCCATCTAAACCAAAGGTAACAGTTACTTTATCACACTTGCCGATACACATTTTACCACGTGAATATCTTTAATCACACATTATTAAAAAGAAGATAAATCAAACAAGATCTCACATGAGTATAATTGTTTTAAAAATTAAGAATAATATCAAAAATTCTCTACGATCATAAATAGTGTCGAAAAACAAGTGTTATCTTTGGGTTGGATGAGAGTATTAAAATTCTTACAAACTCTACTATGCATAATTTTAAACTCACTTAAAAACAAAACACTATTTAGTAACCGTGCAACGCACGGGCATAAAATCTAGTACTAATAATAATAGAGAAATATAACTTAAAACACAAGTAAAGATAATAAAATACTTCCTTTATATAAATTAATATGTTCGTACACATTACCTGATACATAAAAATAAAAAGTAAATCACATATTACTTTTTTTTTCTAATCATCTAGTTCCATATTATCATCTTCCTCGTCACTTTCTTCATCTTCATTTGAGCTCACCCCTGTCAAATCCATTGCCTCGCCAAATGTTTTTAACTATGTTATTTTGCACCTTGTACATAGCTTTTTTCCGCTTCTTATCAAACATGCCTGAATTTATTGTCCCTAAAACGTTCTCATGTTGTATAACAGGTATCCCAAGAGTGTGCATCCGTATAAAATTATCAAGTGTGACGGGTGTGATTAAAATTATGGAGTTTTGATGCCTTTGTGTGGTTTTAATGGGTGGGTTACGGGATAGGTAAGAATTCGGGGTTGAAATAAATATCTTTGTTTTTTTTTTTTTTTTTTTGAAAAAAATATAGAATAATCATTAATCTCGCGTTGTTTATACAATCGATTTGAACGAAAATTGTATCTTTTTTGTAAAACTCGTCAATATTATGAAACTTAAAATTTTGCTGAACTTTTTTGAACTTAATTTTGCTGAACTTTTGCCGAACTTAATTTTGCTGAACTTTTATGAACTTAATTTTGCTGAACTTAACTTATAGGAGCTGGACTTTTCTGAACTTAACTTAATTTTGCTGAACGTAAGTTAAAGAGAGTGACTTTAAGTCCAAAAGAACAGGGCCTAAGTTGCTAACCCAATCAGATCACAAACACGATATCATGTAGTGAAGAGTATAAATTGTACTCCTATTCACCAACGCAAGATTACCAGAAATGCAATGCACCTGATCCTAATATACATTCTAACAGTTTTTCCAAACTACAGTTTCAACGAACTTGCGTGTAAATGTAAAGATAAGCTTCTGGCACCATTCCTGCAACAGAACCCCATAGGTAAGGCCAAAATTTCATGCTAGACTTGAAGATGGTATATGGAAATGGTGAAATCCTGAAGAGCGCAACCACGCGAAACTGATGGAACCAGCTGCCTTCTGCAGCCAGTCTAAGGACAGCAGCTTTGTCTGGCCATCTTTGCAACCATTGCTGGTAAATTTAAAATTGACAGATGGTAAGTCGAAAAAAGAGAGAAGGAAATCAATATCAAGATATCAGCAAACCTAAACCAGAAGCTTACGTGGATTTTATCACGGAATAGCAAACCAATTAAATAGGGAAGAACCATTCCGATAGTTGTTCCAACCATGATTATCACAAAACCAAGACCATAACCGAAGATCATGCCTGCGAGCCACATGCAAGGGCCAGAAGGAAGCAAAAGTACAGGGAAGAATGCAAGGGAAGCAATAAGCACAATAGCAAGAACTGGACGGCCAAAGGCAGTGGCTTCCCACTGCATCATTGGAACAAGAATCTGCAGAACAAGAGAAATCAAACCTTGCGGCGAAGAGTTCCTGATCACATATTGTCAAAAGACGTATAGTGGATGCATCACTTCCCAGCATAACGGCTAATAGTTACTTCGTCGGTTCGTCCATCCTACTTATTGTTCTCATTTGACTTAACTTTCACCATTAGTTTCTCCAAATAATGTAGAATAAGAAATACAAACTTTGGCACGTTTTATTCGCCAAACAAGTATTTTGAAATTACCAGTTTTTAAAAATTACAATTGTACGTTGTGAGAAAATACAAGTCAAATTTAAAATTGTTTTGACCTTCAATGTAAAATGAGGACAACATGGATTGGATGGAGGGAGAACTTGCTTACCTTCTTGGTATATCACAATCCTATGTACTCCTGATACACACCGAAATATGAGTGAAGGGTAGTCTAGTAACTTTCTCTTCTATTTCTTATTCTCCAAGTCATTAGAAGCTATATAATGGTATTGGTTAATGTGTAATCATCAATCAATGAAAATTATGAATGTAATTGTGAGATTATCTCATTTGTTATAATGGAATCTAGGTGATTTATTCACTGCAATTCTATTATTGGAGTAGCCTATCGATCTTTAGGATCGAACAGCTGCATTTCTATCCTTTTACAATTTCCGTCTTATTTTAGATCGTATCATTTGGTCATCAGAGCTCACTTTCCTCTTCACTTGTGGGTTTCTAAAAAAAAAAAAAAAAAAAATCAAAACAAAACACTACTTTTCTTAGTTTGTACGAGACATTTCAATATAAAGAAACATTCTTAAGCCAACAATGGATTCAGACTCAAATTCGTTCGATAAATTATGGTATTGCTTCTCAAATTCTATGTCTATGGAGCAGCTCCTGAAATTTGCATTAACAAGTAAGGTTATTTTGTCTTATGAAATTGATTACTTGAATTCATTTCATGATCGATTAATGCAAGGTCTTTGGAAAAGATCTCCTAATGGTTGTTTCTATAAGATGGATGATCGACATGAAAAGCTAGCCTATGTTATTTTGAATGAAAATTATGAGGCTGAAGTGGAAAAATCGTTGGAGAAATTCCGGAAAATGAGCAATCATACTGCTGCACAAAAGGTGTTTGATGAAATGTCGAAACCAGTTTTATGCGAAAGTCGATTGTTTCATCCAAGAAAACGATGCACACAACCTGTTTAATGCTAATGAAATGATTGTGTCGACTCGTATTTTACGAAAGAGGAAGTTGTGTGTGGTGCACAACTAGTGTTTGACAAATTGTCCGAACCAATTTTGAGCTCAAACATTGATCAAATAGCAATAATTGGTGATGACCATAGCCTATTGAATAACATTGACGAAATCGGACTGATGTAAATGGAGTCCCCGAGCCATATATTGGCGAGGTGCTTGGATGCGTGCGAACGCCCGCACACTTTATTTCATACGATGCCGGTACCAGACTTCATTTTAGAAATGGCTAAGGTAGCAAAAACTACACAGAAGAAAATGAAGACATGGTAGGCGCTCACCAACCTGCTCGCTACAATGCCTGAACCAACCGAACAAGCTAATGCGAGACAAACCAAATGTCAAGTCGAGGTGATTAACAATGAAATCGCTCCAAGTAAGGTGTTCGATGAATTGACTCTTCCAACCTTCATCAAAGAAATGGCACAAGTGGCCTCTTTTGCTGAAGAGAGTACTCCAGTGTCCGAGATAAAAGCAGATGCCAAAGGTTTTAAGGATAATTCTTGTTTGGCTAATGATCCCTGTGCGTTTGTTTTTGATCCCGGCGTTTCGTTTTTGCACATAAATGAAATAGAGATAGGTTCTTATGCAAAGTTTTTGGGGCTGATAAGTGGATGGAAAGCACATGTGAACTACAAGGAAATACATAGTTGGGGCAAGTATCGATCGTATACTCAGTTTGCATTGTTAGACCAAATAAAGAAAGTTTCTTACTTTAGAGGAGATGTTACCAAGCAGCCAACATTAAAGCTCTGTAAGTGCTCAGACATGCTTATTTCAAGTCATTCTAGTAGCTGCGTTTTTATGATATTGGTGAATGGGAAGTATGTCGGAGTACTTGAGCGTGATATTCACCCAAATACTGCTTGGATTTTTGTGTCTTTTGACCCTGGAATACTTGAAAGTTGTGTGCCAAAATTATTTCTCACCACCACCCTTGAGGACAAGGGTGTTTTTAGGGGTGAGGAAGATACTAATGGGAAATGTAGTTGGAAATTGCTCAACCATCTAGGATTATGGTCTAAATACAATGCTAGTAGGACAAACATTTGCTTTGTGCTCCTTTCCTATATTTTTGATCCAGGAGGTTTTCATTTTGTGTGGATCAAATATCTATGATGGTGTTGGATGATTCGTTCGTGAAACTACTGTTACTTTCTACCTCCACATATTCTATGATCATCTTTGCTTCGATTCTGGTCCTTGAGGACCATGACGGTTACATGGGTGAGCATGCTGATGCTTATTCTTTGCTATATGACACCATCATGCATAATGTAGAAATAATCATCAACCAAGTTACAAATGTTCATGCTCACATGGTCAATACTATTTTTGAAGACCTAGCTTCCAACAAACTTGAAATTACTAGCCTCCTCTTTGGACTTGCGCATTTGGGTTTTGATATGGTATGCGACAAGACTGGTTTTAGGGGTGAGGAACGTACTTGGAAATCGTTTACTCCTATAGTTTTATGGTCTAACTACATCCTTAGTAGGGCAAAAATGAATTCACTTCTTGTGCACACTTTTGGTCCTGGCGAATTTTCTCTCTTAATGCTACCAAAAGGATGTAAGGGAGCTTTGAGCAGTATCCTTAATTGTGTTGGTATTGGGTATCAACTAATAATGGTGGCACATGTCAAGCTCCTTGATCCAAATTTGGTGATAGTACAAATTCATACAATTATTGGGGTTGTGTCATACAAGTGTGGAGGCAGTGGTATTATATTTGTAAAAGGCGATATCAAGGATGAACGCAACCAACTATCCAGTGGTTACTTAAAAGCTGAAAAAGAGAGAGGGATTTCTTGCACAATAATGCTCTATACAAGGACAGAGAAAATCACTTGCTTCTTGGAGTATGGTGGTACTATCAATTTTCATCTCAGGGAGTTTGATACTCTGCTAGGACTTGACACTGCTCAAATGAACGCCACTATTACAATTGCTGAGGTAATATTTGTCTTTGACCCGGGTGGTAGTAGATGTGGGATAAAGATGACATACAAATATCGATTTGTCAATGCAAAGGTAAAGCAATTGAACGACAAAAGAGTAGAAGACCACAGGATTTATGTGTTTGATCCTGGCGGACCGTTGATGAGACTTTTTATTAATGCAATGGTGACGAACTCACAACCTGGAACGTATTATGCCATGTCTTGCTTCAAGTATCGCTTGTCTTTGATCCTTGTGATCCTTGAGGACAAGGATCGTTTCAAGAGGCGGGTATTGATACACACCGAAATATGAGTGAAGGGTAGTCTAGTAACTTTCTCTTCTATTTCTTATTCTCCAAGTCATTAGAGGCTATATAATGGTATTAGTTAATGTGTAATCATCAATCAATGAAAATTATGAATGTAATTGTGAGATTTATCTCATTTGTTATAATGGAATCTAGGTGATTTATTCACTACAATTCTATTATTGGGGTAGCCTATCGATCTTTAGGATCGAACAGCTGCATTTCTATCCTTTTACAATTTCCGTCTTAATTTAGATCGTATCAACTCCCTCCATCAGCTAGGAAGTAGGAATCATAACATTTGCATATAATGGCACTAATGACACTTTGTAAGACAATGACACTTTGAAAGACAGTGGAAGCGGAAAGTAAGAATGGCAAAATACAGTGCGCTTTCAGCTCATGTTTAGTCTTAAGGTAAATTAAGCAGTGTGCGTTTACCCTCTCTCTTGTCTGGAATCAATCTTGTGCTTATTAGTTATACTCTTTAAATTACTTATGTTTTCTAATCATTATCACTCCTCCCCAAACCATAATTCCTGCTTCGAGAAATGCTTTCCCCAACACTTAACTTACAAGGGTATAAATTCCATTCATAACATCTCACAAGCCTGCTTGCCAGTGAAACATCGAACCAATAGGAACAAAGTTCAAATAGGCTGATGTTTGTCAACACATAAGAGAGAAAAGAATGCATAGCCAACGTACTCAAATGTATTTGGCGAGTTGGTTTGAAGGCACTGGTGCACTCTGCTGTCTAACCTATGTGGCCTACGCAAGACTATTTCAAATAAACCAATCTTTTTATATCTTTTGTATCTTGGTCATTAACACTAATCTGAAAACCTTCGTTTTAAGCTGAAACTACGTAGAAACTACGGAATACTTACAACAGAGCATAAATTGTAAAATGAGCCTCAAAAAGTACAACATACCTTCTCAAAAAGAAAAGGAACTCCCTATTTTAGCAATATGAGAACAAATGCTACACCACTAATGCAGGATAACAACATTTTTATCCACCAAATGAAGGGTCTTAGTCTTGTTTCAGCTTGAGAGTGTAAGTTCTCAACCACGGGTTTTTTAGTCAAATCAGAAGTCATCAATCTTTCATATTCACTGTCATCACTCGTGGCTGGTCCAACATCTAGATCATGCTTAGCTAACTCCATTGAGTCTGGCATCTCCACAAGATCTCGAGAGCTGTAATAAAAAAAAATGCATTGTATGAGAATACATGATCAATAGTCACTCTCAAGCTACATAATAAATACACACCGTATTTTTTAACACGCAATACTATAGCGGAACCCTGGCATAGCTAACGGTGATGAAACAGTGAAACACTATCCTAATAATAATCAAGCAAATATTCTGAGTTCTACTATCCTATGAAATATTCCTTAAGAAACACAACGTACATATCCAACGTTCTGAACAAGGGTATTGTCGAAACAAGAAAATCAGCAAGCAGCTTTAGTAATTGCATCTACAAGAAGAGTAGACTTCTGATTTTCATTTTGGCCACCATATCATTCAATTTTGCAATTATTTCCCTTCTTTCTCTTTAACAACTTTTTTATATATTCCTCTGTTAAAATGATGACCCTTTACCATAACTATATCAATTCACTTTTAATGAGTACTAATCTAGTATGCTGAATTGTGCATGAAAAGTGCACAGATCACTAAAGTCAAAACTAAGGAAAACTATCAGTAATCTTTTTTCAAAGAAATTTATATTTGGACATTGAATTGTCTAAGTTGACTGCGCTGTTAATTCAACCATGGCAAACAGCGGGAAGTACAGATAATCTGATATGCAGGTTACCTATGACAGATCTCAATCAAGTACTATTAACAGCAACACGAGACACGACCAAAATTACTAGTGGATAAAATGCTTAAAAGAACAAAGTGATCCTCTATCCTATAATGGTCCTAGAAGCATGCTAGAATCCATATCAATTCTCCCTAAAGAGACCGTCGTTATAAGTACGTACTACGTAGTGACTCCAAAGTTGGTCACAGTCACAGGCAGTTCTTAAAAATATTTTTAAAAAATCTTAAAATAATTTACCATCAACAAAGGCGACTACATTTACATGCCAAATGTGAAGATTGATAAAAAAAAAGTAGCAACTAGCAAGTGAGCCTTTTCTTTCTATGAAGACCTCCTTTCACAGATTTATTTCCTAATATTGACATCTGTTTAACTGTTGTTGATAAAACTTCAGTAATTAACCTCCTTTAAATTATGGAAGAAAATACTGGACAAAAATCTCTAGAGCAAGCCCACAACTTAAAACTGCAAGCTTCTACTTATTAGGGTAGCTTTAATGATGCAACTCTACCGAGCAAACCTAGCCAAGGCTGTGAGCATCACACAACTTTAATCATGATTCTGTTATTCAAGAATTTACAATAAGCTTGACTTACCGTCAAGTCCTATAGAAAGACATAGTACATGTTAGTATGTTACAACCTTCCCATGAACATGTTACAACCTTCCCTCTCTCCATAATCTAGTTAAAAACTATGTAGCTCCAACTTTTACATTATTTTGTGTACCCGTCTCTGGCACTCGACCCTCCCATCATGGGTATGACGAACACTTGATTTTAAACCAAAAACGGATGATCATAATCATAAAATAAAAAAACAATCGAGCCTCACACTTGGTGACACACCCACCTCGAATACTTCTAACCTAGCTTGAACTAACTACGGCCGGGAATGAGGTCCAATTCAAACACTAGTAACATTAATGATAACTGAAATGTGAACTATAACAGTTGGAAATCGAAATTATCCTATGACTTTATCCCTCTCAACACGAGTTCACAGTTAAGTCCATTACCGATCTCTGGCACTCGACCCTCCCATCACGGGTATGACGAACACTTGATTTTAAACCAAAAATGTGTGATCATTCAAAAAAAAAAAAAAAAAAAAAAAAAAAAAAACAGTCGAGTCTCACACTTGGTGACACACCCACCTTGAATGCTTCTAACCGAGCTTGACCAACCTCGGCTTGAATGAGGTCCTATTCAAACACTAGTTACATTAATGGTAACTGAAATGTGACCTAGAACACATGGAAATCGAAATTCTCCTATGAATTTATCCTTCCCAACACCTGAATTCACAGTTAAATCCATATCTAGGCAATCGAAAAACTAAAAACCCTCGACATCAAACCCTACCCTGCACTCCATTAGTCCATTCCAAGCAAGAAAACACTAAAAACTCGCAAGATCGTCACAAAAATAATAATAAAGGAAGCACCTTTCTTCAAACTAACAGTTCTACATCAAAACCCATATCACCAATTCAACAAAAACAAATACCCAATAAAAAATTAGGTTTTTTTTTGTCAAACACAACCTTTAAAAAAAAGTTTTTTCCAAACACCACCTTTACAAAAAAAAAGTTTTTAAAACACAACCTTTAATAAATTTTTTGTTATCAAACACGACTTTTTGGCGGAAGGACTTAAAGGTTGTGTTTGACAAAAAAAACCCTAAAAAATTAACAACAAAAATCAAATAAAATAAATAATTGAAATAAAGAAAAAGCATACAAAAGATAATGGGTTATTCTCTCGTGTACCCTAAACTTTTTCGTTTTTTAAGGTGTTTTTCACAAAAAAACTTTGACCGACAATAATTCTTTGTTACGAGTTCAGAAAACGGTAATTTTTTTCTTCAAACCAATTATTCCGTTAAGGCCTTGAATTTGAAAAAACAATTCACCGCTTTTTGAACTCGTAGCCGAAAGTTCTGGTTGGTCAAAATTTTTTTTAACGAATAAACTTTGACCGACCAAAATTCCCGACTACGAGTTGAGACGTCGGTGAATTCTTTTTTAAACTCAAGACTTGTTAAAGATGGTCAATTTGAAAAAAAAAATTTATCGCATTGAACACATCCAAGAGTTATTGTCGGTCAAATTTTTTTTTTTTTTTTTGCAAGAAAAGAGGTTACACACTTACACTTTAGAAAATGAAGAAGTTAAGGATACACGAAAATGAAGAAGGCAAGTTTCTATCAATGATCTGGATCGCATTTGGACAACATCTAACGGTTCTAAATTTACGCATAAAAAGATTGTGGGAGGAAATTGTGAGAAAGGAAATGGATCCATTCCCCACAAAATATCCCAAAAATAATTATATGTAAGCTTAGTTAGGTAGACAATATCAAAAAACAAATCAACAACTAAACATGTAAATTGTTACCAAAATAGTCCAACAAAATTAAACTCCTAAGATGCAGGAAATAACACAAAATCTCATTGAAGACGGCATGTATCCGTCACTTTGGAATGACGGATACCATTTCCTCTCACAAATGACCCAAATAGAGGAGAGAGGGAAGCACATGAGGGTACCCCACCTTGTCCCCCCTATCCATTTTGTGAGTGACATTACCCGTTACTTGCTCCGACCCGTTTTCAGCAAGACTAACTGAGGAAATAAATAGCAAGAAAAAGAAAAATACCAAAACTACCCTCGAGAAATTTTCAAAAACCCAGAAAAACCCACAAATTCGTTGAAGTAGCTGAATAATTCCCCAATTTAGTGATTTTATGAGAGATGGGAGATAATAATAATAATAATAATAATAATAATAATAATAATAAGAGGAAAAGTAAAGGAATGTTTGAAATTGCGTAAGTGAAGAAAGGAGCACAAATTCTCGTTATAGACGGGCACTATCCGTCTATACGTATAGATGGATACCATTTTTCCTTACAAAATACCCATTTGTATAAAGTGGAAAGCACATGGGGTGTCCCACCTTGTCTCCCCCACCCATTTTATTAGAGGTCTCTACCCGTCTGTTCGCCTCACCCGTCTATACCAAGACTTTGCGAGAAAGGAGAATCTTGGGTTTTACACAAACTAGTTTTAAACCCGTGCAAAAAATGCACGGTGTAATAACATGTGCTATCATTGGATATAGGACTATATAAATGTGCGTTATTAAATGTGAATGTGCGTGACAATGTAAATAAGTCTTTAATTAGAGATTCAACGTACATGTAATTTAATTAACGTTAAAGGTAATATGAAAAGAGTATATGACTTTTACAATAAATCTTTCTTAAGACGGCATCATACGTCTTAAACTTAAGACAGGTTTAATACATATCACTTGTGTATATAAGAATGCATAGGATAAAAAAAAAACATATTTGACTTATATATATACTCAAGTGGTATTGTACTTGACCCGTAGACGGATAATGTCGTATTAAATGAGAATTTGCGTGACGTTTATACTATCATTTAATGATAAATTAAATTTTATGGGTGTTTCTGGATAAACACACAAAAATGAATATTGATTAAATATGAATGTTATATATAAATTAATTTTCAAAATATTTGTTTTCAAATTTTAAAATGATAAAAAAAAAAAAAAAAAAATCCTTATTTGCACCAACTCGTTGCATAAACCCAAGCCTATACACTCAACTTGTTGCATAACTTCATGAAGCTAATTTACCCTCTCCAATTTATTACTCTCCTTATTAAAACCATAAAGCCTCCAATAAGTCTAATTAATACACCAAATCTTTCATTTGCATTATGGAGAGTGAGTCGTGAACCCAAAAAAAAAATTGTGTCATTCCTCACATCTCTCATTAAATTTTCTCAACCTTCATTTCATCCTTACCACTACGTCTTCTCTCTAACTCGTCTACCGTCTCAAATCTTTACATATTTGGCTTCAAACTCGGTTCTCAAGTATCAAAATTGTTGTTTTTGTAACGAAAAAAATGTGTCCAAGCATGTCAATCTAGTGATTCTTTTGTAAGTAATAGTGCTTTAATTTGTAAGTATGTTTTAAGCATGATTCTTTTTAATTTTGTTGGATGATTTAAAGTATTGTTTACATTAATTTTAGCTTGATCTGTCCTTTTTATCATTATATTTATGCGTTGTTTGATTCATATTTTTTTATTCAAGAATTCTTTTTTTTCGAAAAAGGTTGTTAAATCTAGCTAAATAATTGCTAGATGCAATCTTTTTGTCAATATTTGTTTAGTCATTTTAAAGAAAAATTGGAACTTTATATTTTTTTATTTATGATTCACGATTAATTGATAAGATTTTCTCACTAAATCTAATGTTAGATTTAAAGATTTCTACATTAATTATCCCGTCAATTAAAGTTTACACTTTTTTCACAACAAACACAATAATTTTTACAGTAATTTTAATGTTATTATTACTTATTGTATCGCCATAAATTCTTAAATGAGATTATATCATGGTAAATTTAGATTTTATTCAATTTAATTTTATGAGCACATAATTGATGTGCACTTATCATTAATATAATTTGTAAAAATTATTTGCAACTTTTTAACATTGAATGAATCTTTATTAGCTTAATATTTGTAAATTATTTGTGAGAGACAAAAGCAAAATTAATTAATAATTAGGATGAGAAAGGAGGAGAGAGACTAATTAATTAACTTAACAATCATGGGGGGCCCTACATTCAATTCACTCCCTAAAATTTTTAAAATCGAAGCGAAAAAAGACTTTTTTTATACTATGTAGATTAAGCAAAATAAATTTGTGTTTTTTTTTTTTTAATGTTTAAATGAGCGCAAGAGGAGCACAATATCACGACCTTTTGCTTAATACCGTAACTCAAGATGACTTCTATACCTGATCAAAATAGAATAGGAGTGATAATAAAAGAAGGTTATAAACGATTTAAGTTATGATGATGTTAAGTAAGATCAACTAACATAATGTAAAGGAAGGGGTATTTGATCGGTCCGGATTCTATCTATTTCCTCAAAAGAAATGGACATCTATTTCTTATCAACGGTCGGATCAAATATTGTGATGATCCAACGCTTGTAATCGTTTCATAAAAATAAAGGTTTAATGGATGGTAAGAGAAAATATATTCAAATATGTTTGTATTAGAGAGAAAATGGAGAGAAGGTAATGGAGAAGATCTAAATTCGTATTTGATTACGTATTACTACGATATTCCGTCTTAACTACTAAGCCAAGTTTTTCCGATCATGTGTTATTGGGTTATGTTTTTGGTTGAGAGGTAAAGCAAAAGCTAGAAAGCGTGCCTGCCAAACTTGTCTAGTAAAAGTTGAATTCTAGAAGCATGCGTGCGGAGTAATATAGGCTCTGTTTGGTAAATGGCATATTGGCCAAATTTCAGCATATTGGAGATGTTTAGCATGTTTGACTTACGAATATGCTATTTAGAGCGTTTGGTTAATGACATATTGAAATAGCATATTGGGGTCCAATATGCTATTTTGCAATATGCTGCTCCTACTAGCATATTAGGTTAGCGGATTAGAATGAAAAAATATTGTCATATTTACCCCCTTAAAAAATACTAACCTTCCTTTTATATATTTAATAAATAATTTATTCATATCCTTATTTGTCATTTTACAAAGAATCTAAACAATCTGCTAATCTAAAACTGTCAATTACCAAACATCTCTAAAACAATTTTGCTAAATAAATCTGCTAGTCAAACCCGCTAAATCATAATGCTAGTCAAATCTGCTTTCTAAATCTGCTTCTGCTAATATTAATCCGCTGTTTACCAAACAGGGTCATGTGTGTTATGTGTAGTTACTAGTCATTTTTGAATGTTTTTAATTAATGTTTTGTTAATGTTGTCAACATGTTGGTCCTTGATTTTGTTCTTAATCTTTGGGATTAATGATTAACGATTATCTTAATCTAGATGTTTGAATAGTGTGTTTCATGGGATTGTTTTGTTTGAGTTATTGTTGTCGTCAATGTCGTTTGGATAATAGTGGGTTTCATGGGATTGTTTTGTATGAGTTATTATGGGCGCCGAACTTTTAGCAAGATCACTACAAAAAAATAGTGACCTAAGCTCTAGTAATCTTGGCATTCGAATTGGATCCGGGGTGGAAAAGATTTCATTTTTCACTTTTGTGGATGACACTATTATCTTTGCGAAAGCTTTTAAGCAGAGTTGCAAGTCCATTAAGGTCGTGTTCTTTCTGACTTATTTTCACTTCACTTCACTTTCAAATTTCTATTCTATTCGGTTTAGTTCAAAGACATATTCGATTTAGCTCACTCACTCCATTCGATTTAGCTTTTAGTCACTCAACTCCATTCAGTTCAGCTCCACTAAATTCAACCCATTTCAATTTTGTCCATCTTAAACTTAATAGTTTTTATTAATATTATTATTATTATTATTATTTATTATTATTATTATTATTATTATTAATTAATCATCCTCATTATTGTTATTATTATGAATATTTTGGTTATTAAAATCAATAATATTCATATTAATATAATTAATACTATCACTAATATTATTATTAATATGAATATGAATATTAATTATTAATAATAATAATATTAATACCATTGTTAATGTTAATTTTAATATTACTATTATTAATACCTAATTGTTTTTTCATATACGAACTTTACTCTTTCACATACACTTTTTCATAAACGTTCTATTTTGTATCCTTTTCACCCAAATCTGAACCAAATGATCTCTTAATTCAATATTTTTCCTAAAACTTAATTTAATTCCTCAAATGAGTTAAAACTTAAAAGATGGATTCTAATTTATCAATTAATAAATTAATTTACTTGTTTATCAATGTTTAATATTATTTGTTGAGCTTTAATTAATCAATCAAGTTTTATTTGTTTGTTAAAGATGAAATTAGGATCTATCAATTTTTATTTATCTAATTAATTAAATTAGGATTTTTGGTGGTTCATGGTGGCTACCTAATCAGTCAAATTAGGATGATACACGGCTAGACTTTGAACAACAATCTAGCAAATCGGCGCTCAATTATTTCAGCTAATTAGATTGATGGCGAGCTGTGGCTCATGGTGGCTACCTAGTTAATTACTCAAATTAGTATAATTACTAGTATTAATATTATTATTAGTAATGTTCTTCTTCTTCTTCTTCTTCTTCTTCTTCTTCTTCTTCTTCTTCTTCTTCTTCTAATAATAATAATAATAATAATAGTAATAGTAATAGTAATAGTAATAGTAATAGTAATAGTAATAGTAATAGTAATAGTAATTATAATAATTATAATAATTATAATAATAATAATAATAATTATTATTATTATTGTTGTTGTTGTTATTATTATTATAGTTACTAATATTAATATTATTAATATTTATTATATTATAATTATTGTTAATTATTATTATAATAATAATAATAATAATAATAATAATAATAATAATAATAATAATAATAATTATTATTATTATTATTATTATTATTATTATTATTATTATTATTATTATTATTATTATTATTATTATTATTATTATTATTATTATTATTATTATTTCATTTCAGCTCAAATCAGCTTAGTTCAGTTCAGCTCAGCTCCATTTAGTTCAGTTCAGTTCAATTCATCTCAGCTTCATTCAGTTCAGTTCAGTTCATATCAGCTCTATTCAGTTCAATTCAGCTCAATTCAGTTCAACTCAGCTCCATTCAACTCAGCTCAGTTCAGTTCAGCTCTTAAAAGCCAGAAAGAACAAGGCCTAAGTCTATTTTAGACAAATTTTGCATGATTTGAGAGTTGTTTGTTAATTTTGACAAATCTACCTTTTAATGCACCAGAAATATCGATCGTACTCTTCGTGAATCCTTTAGGGGCATTCTCTGGATGAACGAGGAAGCTCATTTAGGCAAGTACTTAGGATGCCCTATAATTCACAGCAGAAAGACTAAAAATACGTTTGAAATCATTGTTGAATCTTATTGCACTCAATTATCCAAATAGAAAGCGAATTCATTATCTCAAGCAGGTAGACTAGTCCTGGTTAAGGTAGACTAGTCCTGGTTAATGCTAATCTAGCCTCGAAGAGAACTTTTCAAATGCAAAGCTTCCTTCTGCCTTCTTCCCTCATCAATCCATAATATATTAGATAAGATTAATAGAGACTTCCCCTGGAATAAGAATCCTAACCAGCACTCCCCTAATTTGATTAGATGGCATAAAGTTTGTTTACCAAAAACAGTTGGTGGACTGGGCATAAAACCTTCTCAAGCAGCTAATAAAGCTCTTCAAATGAAACTTTTATGGAAAATTCTTATGGATAAGGAAAGTGTTTGGATTAAAGTGATATCTAAGAAATACTTGAGAAATTGCTCACTCTTTGACCACAAGCCAAGTTCAGTCTCTTCTTGGCAATGACGTAAACTTATGAGTTTTCGGACTCTTTTTATAAAAGGATTGAGATGAAAGGTAGGTGATGGTAGCAACATTAACTTTTGGTCTGATAATTGGGTCTTTTCCCTCCCACTTACTAGCAGTATGGGTGATGATGATAGTAACCGTGATCTTAATCTTTTGGTTAAAGATTTTATAACATCTGATAAACAATGGGATGTTTATAAATTATCCAATTTAGTGAATAATGATATTGTAAATCAGATTACTAACATTCCACTGCCAAAAAATGATATTCCAGATACCCTCCTTTGGGGGTTGTCCGTGGATAAAAATTTATCTACCAAAACAGGAACATGGTTAGCGCAAGGTTTTTTCGATCAAACTCTTGACAAATGTGAATTTCAGTGAATTTGAAAAATGAATATTCCTCCAAAATTAAAATTTTTTGTTTGAAAAGCATGTGTTGATGGCCTGGCCTCCCAATGAAAGGTAGGCTACTCAAGAGTCATATTAGTGTCTCACCTCATTGTGTTTTATGCAACTAGCCTATCGAAAACAAATATCATTTCTTTTACAAATGTCCCATGATTGAGTCTGTTATCCAAGACATGAACATTATCAGTTATAACATTTGTTTATCAAATTATGATAATGTTGCAAGTCAAATTTTGTAATGAAACTCAATTATCTCAAAGACTTAATTCCAAAAGATGATTTCATTAAGATGATTTTTATTTGGTGGAATGCATGGTATTATAGAAATGACATTATCTTTAACAATGTTCATCTCAATATTAGCAAGCTTATTATGTAACACCCGCGAATTTTCCCATTTTGACATTTAAAATTTATTAAACCGTTTGATTTCTTTGTTTTATACTTTTGAATTATTTAATTTAATTAATTTCATATCAAACACGATTTTTATAAACGAATTATATACAAGCTCATTTTTATAAAAACACGTATTATTAAATTATATTTTGGGGCATGATTTTTATAAGAATGTATTTATTCATATTTTTGGTCAGATAATAACAGTGACAATAATAATAATAATCTCTGTCTTAAATTCCGTCTAGCTAATAGACCGTCACATTTCCACTTGTGAGACTAACCTTTCCCGACCTATCCTAAATTGACAACACATCACACCCACCTAACATCTTACACCCACCTTTAAATATCTCTTTTTATATATTATTATTATTATTATTATTATTATTATTATTATTATTATTATTATTATTATTATTATTATTATTATTATTATTATATACTATTATTATATATTATATATTATTGATATTAGATTTTTTTATTTGGTGGTCGTTGTATTTCACGCAAACCCCACACCCCTCATTTCTTTTCTCTTCTTCTTCCTGCGGAAAAAGACACAAACAACAGCTTCAACAGGACGCCATTTTTTTGGCCGAGCTTCAAACCCGTTAAAACTTCTTTTCTTTTCTCCACCTTTCTTCTTAATTTTTACATCATTCTCATCCTTACTTCTTCCTTCATCTTTCAAGGTATGAAAGTCTTAATCTTGTTGAATTTTCGAAATGGGCATCTTATTACAAACTCGATTTTGTGACCCATGTTACTCGTTTTTCCTCCTTTTTAGTTGAAGACTGAAGATAGGCTCGTGTTATGGACATTTTTACTTGGGAATTTGAAGAGTTAAGGTAACGGTGATAGGTTACTCGACAATATATCGGGAATTCGCCCTTCTCCTCGGTTTTCATCTTTATTTATCGTAAAGTTTTAACCTTTATGTGTTTTCCCATGTGTGGTGTTGCTCGTGCTAAGCTTGTGGTCAATTTAGTTGGTTGATAGTCGTTCCAATGGCTTAATTGTCACGGTTTTGTCGTCTCCGAACCCGAGTGTTGCTTGTTGTCACTTCAAATAATCCGTATGCTTTCCTTGCTGGTTTTCTAGGCTCGTTTATGGCAGGAAACTAGTGGCGTTATCTTGTTTTAGTCTTACTCTTTTCAGCTCGAATTCGTCTTTTACTTTTCGTCGGAAATCGAGCATTTGTTGGCTGCTCACCCCGATTTTTGCCCTCCGTTTTACTGCTCGTGCTCTCTGTTTTAGGACGGATTTAATGCTCCCTCAGATCGGTTTCCCCTGCTTGTATCCCTACGCTAAAGTCGTCACTTGTTTACTCGATTTTTGCCGCTTAGAAAACTCGGGTTTTGGGACTGTCGTAGTTCTGTTTTTATTCTCTGTTTGGAGGGTTGTTTTTGAGCGGGAATGGTGGCGTAAGGGGCTGTGCTTGGCCGCGGCTGTAGCCTGACCATGAGTGGTTGTGGCCATGGCGATAGCTGTGGGCTAAACGGCCTCAGCCAGGACTCGGCATTGTCGAGTTGTGGTCTCGGTTGGGAGTGCGTACTCCTCCCTTAGTCTCTCCTTGCTTTTGTGGCTTAGTAGTATTTTATGAATAACATGTTTTGGGCTCATATTTGTTTGATGGTTAGGCTCACTCTTGCTTAAAGGTTGGACTCAAATCCTTTTTTCTTTTGGGCTCAATTTCTTGGTTGTTTTGGGCTCAACATGTTTAGTTGTTGGGCTTGACTTGTAGTTTTTGGACCACACTCGTGTTATGAGTGCATTCGGTGCTAATTTGGTTTATGTAAAATATTATTAATTCCCGTCTCGTGCTTTATATAACGTAATCCGTTAAACATTGTTCTTTATATATATATATTTCTCTCACATGATCAAATTGTTGGATTTCACATGATTATATGTTTGTTTTTACATGAGTATTAAGTTGGGTCTAACATATCTTGTTTGTTGGGCTTAATGTGATTTAATTGTTGGACTCCTCATAATTTGTTTATTGGGCTCATAAATGAGTCACTTGGACTTGGTTACATTTTATCCCGTATATTTCATATAACGTAAATTATTCATTATCATTCATTATATTTTATTTAACCGGCATGATAAATTATAAAATGAAATATTTATCTGCATAAGACAAGTATGAGATATTTATTGTTAAATAATTATTTGTGAAGGGTCATATCCTTGATAATGTCTTGTATTGTTCGGTGGTGTGAGTCGTGGTCCTATCGGACACTAGGGGTGAGCCATAGGCCCTCTAATTGCGATATGATCGTCGGGACCGATGTTCCCATCCGTACCTATGGTGAGATGCAAGCCATAAGTAAGAGTGTGACATTAATAATCCCGTCCCATGTACTTGTTTGTTGTACTCGTTTATTCTATTTAATCGGCATGTATAATTATGAAATGAAATGTTTATTTATATGTTACAAGCATGAAAAGGTTATTATAAATAATTACTTGTAAGAGTCGTATTCTTGTAGAAATGCCATATCACCATCGTATATGCTTGACATACATTTTTGCCCTGCTTGTGCTGTTCTGGCAAGCACGAGTTTGACCTACTTGTGCTGTTCTGGCAAGTACGGTATTGGCCTACTTGTGCTGTTCTGGCAAGTACGGCTTTTGGCCACTTGTGCTGTTCTGGCAAGTGAGTCTTATCTTAGTCTTTCCGCCACTTTCGTGCTGTTCTGGCGATTGGGGTACTCGGTCTCCTTAGTAGTCGAGTCTTGGGTGCGTCTTTGTCTTTGGCGCACGTCGAATCGGGATGTACACCCGAGAATCTGCAGATTTAGACTAGGACCGTATTATTATCGTAGTCCTACCCGGGGAAACTATAGTCTAAGAGTGATAAATGTCTTGCATTATTTGGATGGTTACTTTGGTCATATCTCCTTGAAATACGTGTTCGTGGCTAAGTGGTCGTGTCTGTTTCCTTGTCTTTCTTTTCCATTTATTTATTGTTGCTTATGCCTCACTTGTTTATTCCATCATTTCTTTTATTCTTGTTGGTTTAAACACGTATGATCCCATGTTTGGTTATAATTCGATTCACCCATGTCTTATTTAATATGATTGTTTGTTTATGTTCTTTGTTATGTTTGTTTCGACATATTGTGGCTGGGAGAACTTTGAGTTACTCGTCACTGACTGTGGCGTTCATGTTTACATGAATGACAGGTTGTGAAGATGCTTACGTGGGGAAGACGTGTGGGCTAGCGAGAACTAAAACCTTGGACCTTAGTTTCTAGTTTAGAAACCCTTTATATGTTTATTCGTGGGATATCTTTTCCCCACCTTCTAGACTTGGGTTATAATAATCTAATTTTGTTTTGGCACCCGCGTGTTAATCTTTAACTAATAACAAAAAGTTTTTAAAATATCACAATTTCCGCTTTAATTTATTAGTTATATTTTCCGTGTTATCGCGGGGTGTCACAGTTGGTATCAGAGCCTATGTTGCTTCTGACGCACACACGTGTACCCCAAATTTAAACTTGAACTTGACCTTGAATAATGAATGAGAGATGGGTAGACTTAAGGACCTAAGGTGGTAGTTTGTAGTGTGTTTGTTCTTTGTTAGGTTCTAACATGTTTGTTGATTGTCATTTAATAATTTGTGTGCTCTTGGATCAATAACCGTAAACCTACCAACGTGAAGAGCAAGATTTGGTGCCTATTGTCGAGCATTGAAGGTTTGTTCAACTTTGAAGAATGCTTCTACTTCCTTGAAGATGTTTCTCATTCTTTGTGTATCTTGCTTTATTCTTTATCTCTTGGTGCTTATCCTTCTTCTAAACTCTCTTATGTTTTACTTTGAAAGCTACTCTTGTACTCCTAACTTGTCCTTTGTTCCTTACTCATCCTCCCTTAACGCCTTTTTATAGTACTCCTTCTTTTGAGCAATGTTGACCTTGGTTGGGAATTTTGACTTTTGAGGAGATTGTTTGTGGTTGACCCTTAATCCTGGTTTTGAGAGGATTTAATGTTGGAAAGTCTTAAGTTGTGTGATGAGACATACTTAGTGATTCTTATATCTAGATCCTTGATAAAGTGAGTATAGTTGATTGGTGAATTCTGTGTGTCAGGTGTGAGATGCATTTGTTACTAAGGTTATAGAACTTGGCTTTGTTGTTTATGTTTAGGATTTAAGAGGTTTGGGAAGTGTAGTGAGACGTGTCTTGGGATACTAGTGCCTAATGCTTGGCTTAAAATGGATGGAATTGAATGGTGGATTTGAGGATATAGGATTGACTAAGTAAGCCGGTTTTTTGATTGGCTTCCATAATCACTTTGGACATGAGAGTCTGAAAATGTGTATAACCATATGAGAAAAGCAAATGGTGGGGTTATTAGTTGGTTTAAGTGAGTGATATTGATTACTACTTGAGGTATGGTATGAGAGCGAGAGTAAGCTACATTGTTGGGAAGTCTTAGTACTTGTTTTAGTAACTTGAAAGGATAATGGTATGGTTGACACTAGTTGTTAGGTTAAAGAACATAGTTTCAATTTATGGTTTTAGAAATTTTGAGGTTGTATTGAGTACTTGAGATGATGGGATGATGTTGTAGATGAGTGTAGTTCTGCTTTTGGGAACCCGTGATAAGTAAAAGGATAAAAGGACTCGAGATCCTATTGATTATTCAGACTTTGGATTGGCATGTTACTACTTTGTATTGAAATGAGAACCTTGTGGAATATTCGCGGAACCTTTCTGGGAATTTAGAGCTTAGTATTCGGTTCTTTGATTGGGGATTTTACCACTTTGAGAAACTTATAGATGACACTAGTTGGATACGAGTATAGCTTTGTTGGAAGTTTTGATCTTGATCTTGTGGAAGTTGTTTGTGGATGTTTCAGGATTTGGAGTGATGAAATCACACTTATAGTAGAGTACCTTGTCTCATGGAATTGCTTAGGATGAAGTAACATGAGTGTTTTGACGAAATCCTTGGAAGTGTTGTGATTAAAAGTTTTGTTGTTAGGATGTTTTCGGAACCGCTTAGGTTGATGTTGTTATTTGAGGTTTGAGTATCTGACGTTTCTTTGTTGTCTAATTCCCTTTCTTCTTTGACCATAAGCATTACCGTTCATACCTTTTTTCCTCGCTTCATCTTGCTTCTCCCTTGAGTTTGATGCTAGTGACCTATGAAACTCTATCTTTGACATCCTTGTAAATTTGACTTCAATTCTTACCCTATGAAATTCATCATAGCTCTTTTGATTAGTTAAGTTTGAACTCTCTTAACGTACTTTGTTTTTATGCTATCTAAGTTACTTTTTCACTTCGTAAACTTTCTAAACATTTCAAGCTATCAGTTTTGGTTCATTGTTAAAAATTTATATTACTCTTACAAAACTTTACCTATTTTAAAAGGTTTGAAACTGAAAATTTGATTTATTTCCCTATTTGTTCCTTGAGTATAGACTTCTCTATCATGATTTTAATTGCTAAACCTGATATGTCTTTAGATTTTAGCCAATTTATGTCAACTTTGATCTATTTATGATTTCTTTGTCAAGGTTTGATATTACATCTTCAGAAATTTGACTCCCTTTTTAGTTTAAAGGTGAAACCTTCATTTTCATTTTAGCTTTTGCAAAAGAAAAGTTGAGTGAATTACTTTTCTTTTGATTTGGACGTTGATCGGATGTTAGAACTCGTTATTGGAGACGTTTGATAACTTGTTCTACTCTTGTCGACGAGTGATTTTCGTTTTTAATTTGTCTTTGACTTGGAAAGTTAGCGTTCTTGTGTGCACGACAAGAGCAATTTCGTTCCATGAATGAGACTTGCACTTTTAAAAACTCTTCGTTAATGTTTTTGAAAGTGTGTTGATTTTGATTTATACAAATGATTTGCCTTTCGACTTGATTCTGTCGGAAAATTTTAGTTGAAACTTTTGAAAGAATTTTAATTTTTACGATAAGTAACCTTTTAAATGTTTTGGTTCCCGATTTAGAAATTCCAGTTTTATTTTTTATAACCTTTCATTTCTACTTTCAAGTTTCGAGGACGAAACTTTTTAAAAAGTGGGGTGATTGTAACACCCGCGAATTTTCCCATTTTGACATTTAAAATTTATTAAACCGTTTGATTTCTTTGTTTTATACTTTTGAATTATTTAATTTAATTAATTTCATATCAAACACGATTTTTATAAACGAATTATATAAAAACTCATTTTTATAAAAACACGTATTATTAAATTATATTTTGGGGCATGATTTTTATAAGAATGTATTTATTCATATTTTTGGTCAGATAATAACAGTGACAATAATAATAATAATCTATGTCTTAAATTCCGTCTAGCTAATAGACCGTCACATTTCCACTTGTGAGACTAATCTTTCCCGACCTATCCTATATTGACAACATATCACACCCACCTAACATCTTACACCCACCTTTAAATATCTCTTTTTATATTATTATTATTATTATTATTATTATTATTATTATTATTATTATTATTATTATTATTATTATTATTATTATTATTATTATTATTATTATTATTATTATTATTATTATTATTATTATGTACTATTATTATATATTAGATATTATTGATATTAGATATTTTTATTTGGTGGTCGTTGTTGGATTTTACGCAAACCCCACACCCCTCATTTCTTTTCTCTTCTTCTTCCTGCGGAAAAAGACACAAACAACAGCTTCAACAGGACGCCATTTTTTGGCCGAGCTTCAAACCCAGATTCCGGCTTCTTTTCTCCACCTTTCTTCTTAATTTTTACACCATTCTCATCCTTACTTCCTCCTTCATCTTTCAAGGTATGAAAGTCTTAATCTTGTTGAATTTTCGAAATGGGTGATGCGTGTCATTTATATGATGTTTTACACCCTATTTTACACGCATTTCAGAGCTCATTTGTGTAGTTTAAAGCTACTATTTGCCCCATTTCGTCTACTTTCGTATTTTTATGTAATATTGCAGATTTATGCGGAAATGAGTAGATTTTGAGCCAAATCCGTCCCCAAGTATCTTGCACTGCATTTGACGTGAAGTATTTACTCAAGGAACGAGCTTGATGCGCATTTCGAGGCCCGAAAGACAAATCCACGAGAAGTTAGAAGTCAAGAGTCAGCTAAAGCAATCGATCGACCGGGTCCTATAGTCGATCGACCAACCCACGAGTTCCAGTAGCTACTGTTCAGCATAGACCAGTCGATCGAGCGGTCCCAGCAGTCGATCGACCAAGACGCTATCTCAGACGTGAATTAGAAGATCGAGAATTAGCAAGCCCATGATATATTAGGGTTTAGAAATAATAGCTGCGTACTTTTCCTTTATAACGCAGCTTAAGTTTTGAGAATAAACATTGAGTTTTCAATCCAGTAACATTCAGTTTTATCAGTTTTTAGAATATCAAATAATTAGGGTTCGGAATATTATTTCGCATTGGATTTTCGTTCGTGCTTTTAATCTTTCCGTTACAATTCCTCTGCAATATCGGTATTCCCCTATTCTTATTTCAGTTCATCTTTATTGCGTTGATAGTATAGAAATTGCTAGTTAGTTTCCCGAAGCCACAATTATCGTTTTACGCTAATCTTTTATTCCGTTAATTCAAGCATGAATTCAGTAGTTTTAATCCTTAATATTATTGTTGTTTCCACTATAGTCATGAGTAGCTAAATTATTCGTGCTAGGATATAGGGACTCTGTAGGATTAGGCGACGTAGAATGGTAGACTGAAATCGCGTGTCAGTCGATCGACCGCCATACCTGGTCGATCGACTGACCACGTGAGGTGTTACCTTCGTTTTAATTGTTTTAATTTCTATATTTGACGAATCGAGTGCACGCGACTAGTTGAATGTTTGGGATATGACTGACCCATTAGATGGAAAGATAGGGAAGGTTGATTGACCACTAATTAAAATGACTAAACTATGTTGAGATCGAAAGATAGGTAAAGTTTAGGGTTTTAGTTACTTTTCAGGACGAAAGTCAGTATTAGTGATATTAGGGACTTGTAGCGAGATCGAAAGATGCTACTTATTAAGAGTGGACCGAGAGGACCTCTTGTTTTCCCGCCTCGTGTGTTTGATTTAGACCTACTTAGTATGCTGCCGTCGAAACTATAGTGAACCGACCATCCTAGTACCCCTTCTTTTATCTGTTTTATCCGTCTATTTAGTTTATTGCCTTTAGCTATAGACCAAATCAATTCAACCCCCACATTCGTTACCTTAGACTAGAATTAGACAATTATTAATTACATTCGCCTCCTTGTGATTCGACCCTGTTACCACTAGCATAGGTTAGTTTTAATAGGAAATATAAATATTATTTTTGGTACTCACAACGACGGGTATCAAATTTTGGCGCCGTCGCTGGGGAGGCAATTGTTCTAATTTTTAGTTGTTTTATTTTAGTCTGTTTCTTAGTTTAAGGGACATTCGTTCCTTAAACTATTCTCATATTCTTCTTGTAGTTTCCTCTTATGTGCAGGTCACAGGGTGGTGAATTACTACCAATCGATCCTGAGATTGAGAAGACCTTGCGTGAGTTGAGGCGATCATCTAGGGTATTGCCGACAGAGGAAGAGCTGAGTACTCTGTCAAGCTACTACGAGAACGCCTTATTTGAGGAGGATCCACCTTCATCTCCTGTCTCTAATTCATCAGCTGAGACCGTCACTTCTCCAGAAATTCCAGTCATGCCTGAAGAAGCAAGCATCGCTAGTCACTCGAAGCGACAAACGCGAATCTTTACAAAGGATTCGCATTACCAGGGGACGACCGAAAATTCGAGCCAAAGCCTGCCTATATTAATTTGGTTGAGAGAAACCAATTCGGGGGAGCTGCAACTGAAGATGCAGCCAAGCACATGGAGACCTTTATCGATTATTGTTGTTCCATACCCGCACCCACTGGCGTGACCCCGGATCAGGTGAAGGAGACCATGTTTATATTCTTCCTTCATGATGCTGCAAGGGAATAATATAGAGACCTGGATCGAGCTGCTAATGGGATCACCGACTGGAGTTCGTTGGCCTTGGCATTTTACAAGAAATACTTTTCTGCCTCGAAGACCAATGTGATTAGAGCTCAGATCACGAGCTTTAAATAAGGGCCGGATGAGAACTTTCATGAGGCCTGGGTCCGTTTCAATAAATTGGTGTGAACCATACCGCACCATGGGTTTGAGAAGTGGAGCCTATGCAATCAGTTCTATAATGGGCTCTATGATGATCAAAGAGCTATCTTGGATGCTGCAGCAAGTGGTCGATTTGCAGAGAATGTTGGAGAGACCAAAGGGTGGAAGATCATTGATGACTTAGCCACCCATAAAGCTGAGTATGGGAATTCCAGGGGGAATCAGAGGAGAAGTGCTGAATCTCCTTCTGTAGCTGCACTTGAAGCTCTCACCGCGAGATTTGATAAATACGAATTGGGAGGAGTTTCAAAAGGGGGTATCTACCATGTGAATGCCGTGTCAGACGGTCCTTTCGTCTGCAAAAGGTGTGGAGCTGAGGGACATGTTTTAGAAAATTGTCCTAGTCCCTTCGAGTCTTGTGCTGCCTTTCAACATTATAGGCAGACAAACACCTACTATGAGCCTAATGTTCATCCCAACTTGAGGTGGAGTAGCCAGAACGTTCTAAATCCAACTCCACCTCCGCAGCAGCAGCAACAGCAAAGCTATGTGCCCCATCACAAGCAACAACAATATCAAAAGCCTCCATATGTCCCTCAGCAGCAGCAGCAATCCCATGGTTCTGATTTTACTGAATTTAAGAACTTGTTGCTGAAAGAGTCTCAAGCTAGAGAGGCCGGGATGAAGATGTTAGAGAGCTAAATTGCGCAATTGGCTAGCAAGAACACAACTCGAGCTCCCGGACACTTACCGACTCAAACGGAGCAAAAAGAGACCCTCAATGCCATTACTTTGAGGAGTGGGTCTACCCTTGATAGGCCCATTATGGTTGAGGACATTGCTAAAAAAGATGAGGCAGAACCGAGTCAAAAGAAAGCTGGAACGAACAAAAGCAAGAAAAAGACGATCAGCAGGTATGTCAGTCGATCGACTGACATACCCGGTCGATCGACTGAAGTGCGACAAACAGTAGCTTCTGGTCCTGTACAAGTCGGTCGATCGACTGAGATTGGTGCTGAAGGTGATTCTTTTCATCCTCCAATGCCAAATAACTTGAGGGATCACCTGTTTCGGGGTACGACAACTCCGAAAGTATTGAGTCAAGACCCGAATGTTGATGGGTCTGTTCCGGTTCCGAAGTACGACCCGATGATGATAAATGGTTCATTTCTGAGACGGTCTGAAGAAGGGTCGAGCTACAACAAGGAGAAGGTGGTGGATTTTCAGCCTAAATCCACCGACGCCGGCATGAGAGACTTAGAGGAGAGGGCTAAGTTACTTCTTACAGCCCCCTATCCGAAGAGATTGGTGGCGACGAAGGAACATGTATCTTTCAATAAATTTGAAAATGTTGTTCATAGTCTAAACGTACAAGTACCTTTCCTAGAATTAGTTAATCAAGTGCCTGCTTATATGAAGTTTATGAAGCAATTACTTTCTAAAAAGAAGTCACTTGAAACTGTACATACTGTCGCATTAACTGAGGAGACATGCTCTTATTTGTCCCATACTGCACCCCTTAAGCTAGAAGACCCGGGAAGCTTTTCAGTCCCATGTAATATTGGCACCTTTCCTATTGAGAAAGCCTTATGTGACCTAGGAGCCAGTATTAGCGTTATGCCCTTGAGTCTTGCTAGGAAGCTGAAGTTGAATAGGTTTGCAGTCACAAATATGACAGTACAGATGGTTGATCGCTCTGCGGTCCAGCCAATAGGAGTCTTAGAGGACATCCCCGTGCAAATAGGGATGTTTTTCTTCCCTGTTGACTTCGTGGTGCTTGATATGCCCGAAGATGCACACATACCTATCATACTAGGTACACCATTCCTGCACACTGCTGGTGCAGTTATTGATGTTGGTTCAGGTACTTTGACCTTTAAGGTAGACAAGTATTCCATTGTCTTTGCCCATAAAACTAGGAAGAAAGACCCCATGTGGCCTGTCACTTGCAATACGGTTTCTGAAAAGAAATCCTATTTTATACTTCCTGATATACCTGTCTCTATTCCTACTCCTGTTGTAACACCTCCGCCCCAGATTGGGAGCAAAGTGGAGGAAGATTCTTCTTTTTTAGACATTGCAGGAGCTGGTTTGGGGAAGGGAAAGATGCCTGTTGCTCCAGCTGTGAAGGAGCAAGTCGTTTCAAGAGGCGGTCTAGGTTGCCTTAGCTATGGCACAGATGAGGAGCTTGAAGATGAGCTAGTCAAAGTGAGAGAGTCCAACCTGGACTTTGATGAGCTAGAAGAGGTCATTGATTGGGGAGATGATGAAGCTATTTATCCGTTGAGCTCTACGGATGTTGAAGCTAAGAAGGGTACAGCTGAGAAGATGAGCATCGTTGAGGCTACCTCTTTTAGCCAGAAGCCAGTCAAGTGGGCCATTGCGTGGCCGTCCTTAATCAACTATTAGTTGATTGAGACTTCTTCAAAACATTTGCTTTTTATTGCTTTTGAACCTTTTTAGTGCTTTTGTGTGCGCGAGACTTCGCCTTTTAATAAGTTTGCTTAGGATTTTGAATGCTTTAGTCGGTTACTTTGGGTTTTGCGCAATTTTGGGCGCGTATTATTGTGCATTTGCAGGTTTATAGACCTCATTAGTTCAATTTATTGAGCTAATTCGACGAAATCAGGAAGTTACAGCAGTATTTCCAGTCGATCGACCGCCTACCATGGTCGATCGACTGGGGTGCGACTTCCAGGAGCCTCTGTTCCTGTTCATTCCGGTCGATCGACTGCCTACCATGGTCGATCGACCCGGGACGCTGTTGTACCTTCTCACGACCTTTCCCCTGTTGTGTTTGGTCGATTTGCGGAATTAAGGGAGTTTTCTACTCCACTTTATTTTCCGTCATATTTCTGATTTCTTCCATTTTCTTTATTTTACACATAATTACCGCTTCAAAATTGTTTTCTCGGACTTATGCGTGGTTCTTTTGTCTTTTCAGGTACTTATTGGTAGCATCACTGCCTCAAAACCTCCTAGCTCACGCCGGTTTGGGAGGTTTCCTTTTCGCGCTTAAAGTCTTGTGAGTTCCCGAGTTCCACTTCATGTCATAATTCTTTATTTTCTCGCAAATTCCCGTTTCCTTTTTCTTCATTACATGATTTTGCACAATGGGGACATTGTGCGATTTGGTTTGGGGAAGGGTTTTGCGTCGCATATCATTTGCTTGCATTCACGTTTACATTTCAGCTTGCATTTGTTTGTTTCGTTTCTTATATATACAAAAATTCAAAAATTTGAAAAATTTCAAAAATTTCAAAAATTGCACGTTTATTTTAGCATATAAGTCGAGTCGGAACGGTAGTATTTCAATGATGACATTGCATTTGCATCTGTTTTTGCCTAAACCATGCTAACTGACGTGTTATTAGTAGAATCGTATAAGTGCATATCTACGAGTTTTCGTTAATTATTTGCTGGACTTGAGACTTGACTTAGATATTTGGCGAACTACTTATATTTTCTGAGTTATTAGAGCCTATAACTGGTGTCATTCATGACCAGTTTATCTAGGATTGTGAGTAGTTACTCCTTATGAGACATGTTTTATTAAATGCATAATTATGAATTTAATCTGCTTAATACCTGTATGCATTCGGTTTGTGGTTTGTTGACACATGTGGTAGATGTCTCCTTTTCTCATTTTACCCATAAGCTCCACACTGCCAAAAACAGCCTTTTTGTCCCATTACTACATCCTACATTTAGCCTGCCCTTGTCAAGCTAGTAGTTTATGTTTCTGGGGTTGTTACTTTGTTTTTGGTAGCATATGATCATTTTTGAGATGTTGTTGGGGAGATGAAAGGAAGGAAAGAAAGAAATAGAAAAGAAAGAAAGAAAAAAAAAGAAGAGAAAAATGATTCGAAAAAGAAAAAAAAAAGTGTTGTACTGTATAGGCAGTCGATCGACTGGCATCATCGGTCGATCGACTGGGACCCGAGCCGAGAAAGAGAAAAAATCATTTTCGCATGATTCAAGTCTATTAGATGGCGATTTTTGCCCCTATGTTTCATTTATATATTATGGGGAGTTGATTTATTACGGAGATTGTGAGTTTTGTGCTTGCTATAGCACCGGTCAATTGAAGTTTGAGCAAGAAGTGGATATTGTCTTATGGTTTTGTTACGGTACTAGCTTGATCACCTATACCCCCACATTCCCATAAATGTTTTGCCTTTCCTGCCCATTACCTCACATATCCCATATATACCTCGGCATGTGTCATGGTCATTTGTTCGGTCGGAATGCATATGTGCGGTTGTAGAGATTGCTTTCATATTATATTGCAGGCATGTTCTTATAGGTCGTAGTTAGGTGAGTGTCACAAACAAAATGAATTCTTTCTATCTTATATATACTTATATTCACCTGCATTTATTGAGTGATTTGAGCGACCCGTGAGAGTCCAATTTGATAAGTCTCTATAGTCGACGGTCAGCAGTTTTTAACGACTTCATAATTCGTTTGCATGATTCGCATTGCTAATTAATTGTTAGTTGTTGCATTAAAATGGTTTAGGTTTTACATTTTGCAATTCGCTCTGAGCTTGAACTCGTTCCAATAGGTCATTAGATCGAGTCTAGTTCTTGCTTGAGGACAAGCAAGGGTTTGGTTTGGGGAAGTTTGATGCGTGTCATTTATATGATGTTTTACACCCTATTTTACACGCATTTCAGAGCTCATTTGTGTAGTTTAAAGCTACTATTTGCCCCATTTTGTCTACTTTCGTATTTTTTTGTAATATTGCAGATTTATGCGGAAATGAGTAGATTTTGAGCCAAATCCGTCCCCAAGTATCTTGCACTGCATTTGACGTGAAGTATTTACTCAAGGAACGAGCTTGGTGCGCATTTCGAGGCCCGAAAGACAAATCCACGAGAAGTTAGAAGTCAAGAGTCAGCTAAAGCAGTCGATCGACCGGGTCCTATGGTCGATCGACCAAACCACGGGTTCCAGTAGCTACTGTTCAGCATAGACCAGTCGATCGACCAAGACGCTATCTCAGACGTGAATTAGAAGATCGAGAATTAGCAAGCCCATGATATATTAGGTTTAGAAATAATAGCTGCGTACTTTTCCTTTATAACGCAGCTTGAGCTTTGAGAATAAACATTCAGTTTTCAATCCAGTAACATTCAGTTTTATCAGTTTTTAGAATATCAAATAATTAGGGTTCAGAATATTGTTTCGCATTGGATTTTCGTTCGTGCTTTTAATCTTTCCGTTACAATTCCTCTGCAATATCGGTATTCCCCTATTCTTATTTCAGTTCATCTTTATTGCGTTGATAGTATAGAAATTGCTAGTTAGTTTCCCGAAGCCACAATTATCGTTTTACGCTAATCTTTTATTCCGTTAATTCAAGCATGAATTCAGTAGTTTTAATCCTTAATATTATTGTTGTTACCACTATAGTCATGAGTAGCTAAATTATTCGTGCTAGGATATAGGGAATCTGTAGGATTAGGCGGCGTAGAATGGTGGACTGAAATAGCGTGTCAGTCGATCGACCGCCATACCTGGTCGATCGACTGACCACGTGAGGTGTTACCTTCGTTTTAATTGTTTTAATTTCTATATTTGACGAATCGAGTGCACGCGACTAGTTTAATGTTTGGGATATGACTGACCCATTAGATCGAAAGATAGGGAAGGTTGATTGACCACTAATTAAAATGACTAAACTATCCTGAGATCGAAAGATAGGTAAAGTTTAGGTTTTTAGTCACTTTTCAGGACGATGGGGCATATTCTGCACCGCTGACCAAGTCAACATATTGAGCAAGGTCAAAGATATCCACAGCAAGTCAACGACTTAGACAGCTTAGCCGATGCAGCCCGTCGGCCTGTCAGCCTGGGTCTCGGCATGGCAACCTGCCAGCCGGGGCACATATCCGCGTACTCATATCCAAGAACCCTCGGTCGGCCTGCCATAGGTCCATCGGCCGAGGGTAGAATGGTCTTTTCACCTGCTAGCCACTTGGCCACTACGTGACAAAATGTGAAAGTCTATAAATACTCCTCAACCTTCATTGAGGAAAGGATCCACATTTTAACCTAAGAAACACTATTCATCTAGTATTATCTTCCTTATCTCTCTACAATATACATTTAGTCAAGTGACAACAACTTATCCCATAAGTTTACTGACTTGAGCGTCAGAGTGAGTTCGCTCGGCCCCAAGCCGAGCCCTCAGTTTGTTCATCGTTTCAGGAGACCGAAAGGAGGATTCAAGCAAAGACGTCATTCTACGAGCTACGAGTGGTAACAAATATCTGCTCTGGAATTACACCCGGAACAATTGGCGCCGTCTGTGGGAAATCGCTACTAGAAGCTAGTCACATTCATTCCCAAAAAAAAAAAACCCACCCAAAAAGCTAAGAGGATGTCGAAACAACAAGACGCAATTCGTGACCGACGAAACCGCACTCTACCAAGATGATACCTTCAACAATTCTGGAGTCGTGCAGCCCTCCACCGGTGGAGTAATCCAACCGGAGTTCGGGATGCCAATAATACCAGTTTCACGCCGCGCTCGCCAACCAGGTCACCATCATGGGACATGTGGTTGACGTAGCAAAAACCGAAAATGCTCCCGGACCTAATTGGTAATACGCCCGCTCACACTGTCACGCCGACAAGAGCGGCGGAAACCGTCCAAGAGACCAGGGCCCAAAATGTGACTCCGAGAAATTTGAACGGAGCACTAGGAGAAGCCGACCCAAGTCAAGTCGCCGGGGGAGCCCAAAGTGGGCGTGGTAGACCTAAGTCCTTCCCGCACTCATGGGAGGATAGCGTCCCCGCTGCATGAACGAGGCTTACCCCAAAGGAGCCAGAGGAGTCCGACTCAGCAGAGTTGGAGAATAAGCCCGAGTCGAAGAAGGAGTCCTTCCCGCTACGAGGGGAGGAGCCGGACTAGGAACGCGAGGAGCCGATCGCCGCGTGTCGTTCGACACGTGGTCGACACCCCTCGCGCCTCGTCCTAGAAGTCCAAGTGCCAACTAAGCTCAAGTTGCCACCCATATCATACAAAGGAGATAGTGATCCAGCCGACCACGCCGAGGCTTTCGAGTCTTACATGTCGGTAAGGGAGCAGCCCGATGAGGTCTGGTGCCGAGTTTTCCCAACAACTTTGCATGGGATGGCTCAAAGTTGGTACAAGGGGTTCCCCGACGGCTCGGTATACTATTACGCCGACCTAAGGGACGCCTTTCTAGCCCAGTACTCTTGCAACAAGAGGAGGGCCGTTGAGACGTCGGACCTCCTAACTATCAAACAGGAAGGGGGCGAGTCTCTACGAAGCTATGTGAAGAGGTTCGACGGAAAAGTCCAGCAGGTTCGAGAAATTAATCCCGAACTGGCGGCCTTCGCGCTGATGAAGGGCCTCCCAAGGGGAGACTTAAAAAATGAGCTCATCAAGTGCGGAGGCCTGGGTTTGGATGCCGCCAGGAAGATGGCCGACCAAGCCATCAAGGTAGAGGACTATCGCAAGACCAGGGTAGGCCCCAGCGAGGCCGAGCACTCAGAAAAGAAGAGCCGCCGGGAGGACAACCCGGATGAAAGACGCCGTGATAATATTAGGTCACGGTCTGACAAGTCTGCCAGGAAACAGGACTCGGCGGATGCCGGGGAGCTTCAGACCGTACTTCACCGAAACGGTACGATGATCACACCCCCTAGTCGTATCGGCCGCCGAGGTCTTCGCTTTGAGCAAAAACGAGGGTCAGAAGTGGGAAAGGCCCCCTAGGCCGAGGAGTGACGGTGACACGAGCCAGTACTTTGAGTACCACGGCCACACCGGCCACTTAACCAACGACTGCCGCCATCTGAAGAATGCCATTGAAGAACTAATCCGGAAGGGGAGCCTCGGCAAATATGTTGCCGGTGGCCATAAACCAGATGCCGGCGGGTCGAATAGCAAGTCCGTCTTTGAACGGATAGGAGTAATCCATGTTGTCATCAGGGACAACGAGAACGATGGGTCCGCTCATGGGCATAAACAGCACCTGAATGAGCCATATCAGGCCATCAACTTTGTGCCCAACACAGCCACTCCCGCTTCCAACATCCCCGATATGACCATTGGGAAGGAGGACTACGAGGGAGTCATCGCTCTTCACAAATGACCCACTTACATCCACCCGGACATAGCCAACCACTTGGTGAAGAGGTGCCCGATTGACACAGCGCCTACACAAACATTATGTACGAGAATGCTTTCTCCTCTGGCCTCGAGGGTTGAAGACTTAAGCCCCGCACCAACCCGTTATACAACTTTTCCGGGGACCGGTCCGTACCCCGGGTCACCCGATTGCCGGTGAGGTTCGGCGAGAGAGGTGCGGTCAAGAATGTTATGTCTGAATTCGTAGTCATCGACGGCACGTCTGCCTACAACGTCCTCATAGGCCGGGTCATTTTGAGCGAAATCGACGCCGTAATATCCATCCGGGCCCTGACATTCATATACGTCTCGGACCGGGGAGAAGCACATAAGCTCGTATCAAAGAACGAGAAGGATCCCGGCGTATGGGAGATACACACTAGCGGCCCTTTCAAGACGGATAGCTCGAAAGCCAGCATCGTTATTATTAGCCCGAACGGAGACGTGTTTGAGCACGCCTTGAAGCTTACCTCCTTGGCCTCAATCAACGAATCCAAGTACGAGGCAGTGATAAATGGAGTCGAGCTAGCTAAAGCCGCCGGGGCGGAGCATGTCGTGGTGAAAACGGATTCGCTCTTGGTGACCAACCAGATCAAAGGAGAGTGCGAGGCTCGGGACTATAGGACGACAAGGTATCTAGAGAGGGTGAGAGTCGGCGCTTCAAAATTAAAATCCTTCCAGATACAGCACACTCCCAGGTCCGAGAACGACCGAACCATCAGCATGGTTGAAGGAGCAGAGACCGAGGAGGTGGAGATTGATCCAGGCCGCACCGTAACCGTCGGTGTCAACCTGGAACCAAAATTCAGGGCCGACCTCCTAGACCTGCTGAGGGAAAATAAAGACGTCTTCGCCTACTCAGCGGCCGAGATGCCGGGTGTGAGCCGGGAGGTAATTACTCACAAGCTAAACGTACTTCCCACCGCTCGCCCCGTCAAGCAAAGGATGAGGAACTCCTCAGTCGAGAAAGATGAGGCCATCAAAGCCGAGGTAGATAAACTACTTACGGCGGGTTTTATTATGCCTTGCACTTATCCTGAGTGGCTAGCCAATGTTGTGATGGTGAGGAAATCATCGGGAGCATGGAGAATGTGTGTAGATTTTACCAATCTTAATAAAGCATGCCCCAAAGATTGTTATCCTTTGCCTCGAATAGATAGCTTAATCGACGCCACGGCAGTTGCTACACCATGCCGAGCCTCGCTAGACGCCTTCTCGGGTATCACCGGTATTCATGGCTGAGGAGGACATGCCTAAATGCGCATTCATCACCGCTAATGACACATACATGTACAAAATGATGCCGTTTGGTTTGAAAAACGTCGGCGCAACGTATACGAGACTGGTGGACAAAGTGTTCCAAAATCAAAAAGGGCGAAACATTGAGGCTTATGTCGACGATGCTATTGTGAAAAGCAAGTCGGACAAATGAGCACTGCCGATTTACACGAAACATTCTGTTCACTAAGGAAATACAAGATGAAGCTCAACCCAATGAAATGCAACTTCGGTGTCCGGGCAGGTAAGTTCCTCGGTGTACTTGTCAGTGCCAGAGGCATCGACGCAAATCCAGACAAAGTCCGAGCAATCCTAGACTTGCCGGAACCAAGGAATCGAAAAGAGGTTATGATGCTGACCGGGAGAATGGCGGCTCTCGCCCGTTTCATCTCTCGGTCAGCCGACAAGAGCACCCCATTCTTCAAAGTGTTGAAAGGGAATAAAGACTTCACCGGGGAGGAATGAGCACGGCTTTCAAACAACTGAAAGCTCATCTTCGAGACTCTCCCAACTCTGTCCCGTGCCGGCATCGGGGAGACGCTATACCTGTACATAGCGATTACCTCGCCACGGTCGGTCCGTGATCGTCGGGAAGAAGACAAACAAAGAACACCCAATCTACTTTGTCAGCCATACGCTATTGCCCGCCGAGAGGAATTACCCACTAATTGAAAAAGCGGCTTTCGCCGCCGTTGCCACAAGGAAGTTAAAACCCTACTTCGACGCGCACCCCGTGACGGTCCTAACCGATCAGCCATTGGAGAAAGCTTTGGAAAAATTCGAACAATCCGGTAGACTCATCAAATGGGCAGTGGAACTCTCTGGCTTCGGCATCCAGTACAAACCAAGGCCCTCGATAAAGGGGCAAGCACTTGCAGATTTCCTGGCCGAATGCACATATCAAGAAGGGCCAAACCCAGGTGTATGGAAAGTTTACACCGACGGCTCCTCCACGATGAACAGCTCAGGAGCCGGCATCCTTATCATCAGCCCAAACGGGGACGAGTTTGAGTATGCCTTGAAATTCACCTTCTCGGCCTCGAACAACGAATCCGAATACGAGGCGGTGATAACCGGAGTCGAGCTAGCTAGGGTCATGCTTAGCGAGAACACATTGTGTTGAAGACAGACTCACTATTGGTTACTAACCAAATCAGAGGGGAGTTTGAGGCTCGGGACGACGGAATGGTAAGGTACCTAGAAAGGGTAAAAGCCGACATAGCGAAATTGAAATCTTTCCAAATCCAATGTGTTCCCAGATCTGAGAACATCCGGGCCGACGCTCTCTCAAAGCTTGCCAGCTCAACCATTAAGAATGTAAGCCGAACCGTGCTGGTAGACATCAGGAATGCAAAGAGCATCACTGAGACCGTCGGCATGGTGGGCAACACAGAGACCGAGACAACGTGGATGACACCGATAATGAAATACAAACTTACAAGTGAGCTGCCGGAGGATCGCAATTCCTCGGCCAAGATAAAACGGATTGCCGCCAGGTACTTGGTGTTCGAAGGGGAACTGTACAGAAGATCCGTAATAAGACCACTCTTGAAGTGTGTCGGTCCACCGACGCAGAGCCGAGCATCGACAGAGATTCACGAGGGCGTCTGCGGACACCACATGGGGGCAAGAACACTAGCCCACAAAGCTCTCCGAGCCGGCTACTTCTGCCCACCATGCTTCAAGATTCCGAACAAAGACCAAGAAGTGCACGAATCGTCGATGCATGCCCCGGTGATACACGCTCCCTCCCGGGACCTACAACCGTACTTAGTCCCCTT
The DNA here is from genome assembly GCF_048544455.1 of Silene latifolia. Taxonomy (NCBI): domain Eukaryota; kingdom Viridiplantae; phylum Streptophyta; class Magnoliopsida; order Caryophyllales; family Caryophyllaceae; genus Silene; species Silene latifolia. The sequence continues at coordinate 98,650,898 of NC_133538.1, forward strand.
CCTTTCGCACGCTGGGGGATGGACATGCTAGGGCCGTTCCCAACGGCCTCCGGAGGAAGGAAGTTCTTGATCGTCGCCGTTGATTACTTCACCAAATGGGTTGAAGTCGAGCGATGCCGGCGAAGACCACAAATACCGTCGGAAAAGTAATCTGGGAAAATGTTATAACTCGTTTCGGATTACCCCAAGTTATGGTATTCGACCACGGCCGAGAGTTTTGGAGTGACCTGATAATGAACTGGTTAGAAGAGCTTGGCATCAAATTTGCATACTCCTCCGTCTGCCACCCACAGAGCAACGGGCAGGCGGAGGCAGCCAACAAAACAATTCTCAACGGTTTGAAGAAGACAGTTGAAGACCTTAAGGGAAGGTGGGCCGATGAACTACCCGGTGTCCTGTGGTCCCTTCGAACCACGGAAAAAGAAGCAACGGGGTACACCCCCTTCCACTTAGTCTACGGTTCCGAAGCAGTCCTACCAATTGAAGCGACGGTGCCAACATTCAGAACGGCTACCTTTAACCCAGTTGGAAACGAGGAAAGCTTGAAAGCCTCCCTAGACCTAGTCGAAGAAAGCCGAAATACAGCACGCCTCAACTTGGCAGTATATCAAAACCGGATGAAAAGAGCCTACAACCGAAGAGTCCACAAAAGGGACTTAAAAGTGGGAGACCTAGTCCTAAGGAAGTCGGCTGCCACCAACAAAGGAAATATTCATGGTAAACGACGGCCAATCGGGAGGGTCCCTACAAAGTGGTTGAAGAGATGAGGCCGGGTACATACCGGCTGACAGACATGGGAGGTGTGCCTTTGATGAGCCATTGGAACACCGATAACTTAAGAAAATACTTTGTATAGCGGCGGAGGTGTCCAAACCCATTGTGGACACCCCAACGCACGATCACAACAAACAAATGAATTACCCAAGTTTTCCATCGAAGTGTTTGTCCCCTCCACAATTGCCACCAGGCGGGCACTCAAAGAGAAGAATTGCTATCGAGCCATAACCCCGATTACCTCGGCCTTAGCCGAGAGCGACGGGGACACAATGACCGATACGCTAGAAGAATTGCTATCGAGCCATAACCCCGATTACCTCGGCCTTAGCCGAGAGCGACGGGGACACAATGACCGATGCGCTAGAAGAATTGCTATCGAGCCATAACCCCGATTACCTCGGCCTTAGCCGAGAGCGACGGGGACACAATGACCGATGCGCTAGAAGAATTGCTATCGAGCCATAACCCCGATTACCTCGGCTTAGCCGAGAGCGACGGGGACACAATGACCGATACGCTAGAAGAATTGCTATCGAGCCATAACCCCGATTACCTCGGCCTTAGCCGAGAGCGATGGGGACACAATGACCGATACGCTAGAAGAAATACTACCGAGTCATAGCCCCGATTATCTCGGCTTTAGCCGAGAGCAACGGGGACACAATGACCGAGAATGAAAGAGGAGGCGACCAATGTGTCATGTTTAAAAAGACGTTAAACACAGTTGAGATATGCATTCTAACTGCCTCGGCCATGCCGACGGTAAAAACGAAGGCACTCAATTAATGACGCAAAAAGACAAGAGAAGAATGATGATCAAATCCCCGGCCAAAGCCGAGGACCGATAATAAAACTTTATTAAAAATAATTGCAAGGAGAGTACAGACGACGGCCGTCCCCATAAGGATAGCCTAAACTCTACCTACCAAAGCTTTACAAAAAGCGAGGAAACAAAAAAAATAAAAGGTTACAGACTTGTGATTTGAAGCGCCAAAAGATGGCAGGGAGAGAAGGCTCAATAATTGGCCCCCGAACAGCTAAAGCTATCCGAGACGCCGGTGAGTCCGTGACGACCGCCCGTCTCCCTATGCCCGTTGCCCTCCATCGCAGGCAAGAAAGATCTTCTGATGGCCGGCTCGAAGAGGGCTCGACGTTTTCAAGTGCCTTTAGCCCCTCAGTCTCCTTCACCTTTGCATCATAGGCCGCCTTGGCCTCGGCTATCTGAGCGCCTTCGCCGCCTCCGTCTTCTCTTCTACAAACCGCCGCCTCCGCAAAGATCGGCCATCTCGTCCGTAAGCGGTCAAATTTATCCCACGGGAAGGAGCCCTCGAACGAGCTTTTTGATTGCCTCCCCGGTCGCCTCCTCGGCCTGGTCCCGGAATTGGGCGCACATTTTAGGGAGAAGATCATCTTGAAGCATTTCAATATCCTTCTCCTTTTGAGCAAGGGTAGCTCGCGTCCCCCGAGCGCCTCCGCCTGGTTATGGAACAGATCCTTCCACTCTTCCCTCTTGGCAACCACGGCGTCATAAGCGCCCTTGTACCTGTCCCGCTCCTCCATCATCTTGGCAAAGTGGCGGCATCGCTTCCTCAACTTTGGCCCTCTCGGCCCCTAGCAGCCTTCTCGCTTTCCTCCAAGCTCTTCTTGGCGAAGAAAAGAGATCCAGATTTAGCCTTCCCGCTTCCCCTTTGCGGCAGAGAGATCAAGTTTAAGCTTTGCGATCAGTGGCGCAGCTTGGGCCATGGTCTTCTCCTGCTCCATGATGTGGGAGCCGGCTTGTTGGGTCCACTTGGCCAGCCTCTTATATAGTTTCACACCCTCTGCCACAAGCTTGGAGGGAGGAATCTTCTGAGCTGAGGAGTCAACGATGACATTTCACACCCGCCTTCTCAATAGCCTTCTCAGTCGCTTCCCTAATTGCCGTTCGGTGAGAACGGCGGCCGCCGAAGGAGGATCTACAAAAATTTACACAGCATCCATGTCACCATGCATTGACACATCGTAAAGCCGGTCATCAGGGATGTCCAACGAACCAGCTAAATCCGAACCACAAGTTAGATCCGTACCAGTCTGGACCCTCTTCGTACGAGGGCCGGCTGAGTCAGTCTTCTCCCCAGCAACGATGGAAGCAGACGGAGGCTCTTTTCTCTTCTTCAAAGGAGAAAGGCCCTTAGCAATGGTCACCGCCCCATCAGTGATTTCGATGACCTCCATAGGCTCCTTCTGAACCACTGGGGTCGAAGAGGGAGCTAGCACGGACGCCGCCGCCAACCTGGACGCTGCCTTCTTTGTTCTCTTTGGCACGCCTCCGAGAACCCTTGCCTGTGCCGCCGTCGGATCCAGTGACTTCAGCTGCTTATCCATGAGTTCGTTGGGAGACGGTCTACGATCACGCAAGTCAGCCGTAGGATGCTGTTCAATGACCTTCCTGTCCTTATCAAGCCCCAACCTCTGCAAGGTCCTCTCAGACAGATCCTGGCCAAACCGGTCTGCAAGAAATCAAACAAAGGTTACATAAAAGGAGTAAAACAAAGCTCTGAAACAAGAGCATAACAGGCAAAGATGGGCCTCACACCGACCCCACTCACCCCGGGCCGAGGGCTTCGATGAGGCCGACGCGGCATAGTAGCTCATCCTCAAGAATAATCTGAGTCGGGGCAGCCATCCCTTCTCGGATCAAACAACAGACGCCCGCTTCTCATCCGCAAGAAGAGGGATCATCGAAGCGTCCATCTTAACCTTACCCCGGAGATACATTCTCATACTCTTCCCGGTCCTCACACCGCAAGTAAACAGGCTCGGAAAGACCGAGGCAATGGGTAGTCCTCCGGCACTTGAACATACACCCATCGCCGTTGCCAGTCCTTGCAAGAAGTAAGTCTGGACACGGAGACGAAGCCTGGCTCCGCCTGCACGCTGTACCACCCCACTTTACCGGCGATTGACGGCCGTAGATGATGAAGGCGGCGGAATAAGTTGACTGTCGGGATCTCCCCCCTAAAAAGACAGAGCCACACAAAGCCGACTATCGTCCTCATGGCCAACGGATGCAGTTGGGCCACAGCGACGTTCATAGCTTTGATGATGGCCATGACGTATTTATTCAAAGGAAACCGTAACCCATACTCCGTGCACGATGTACACGCCGATGTGACCCGGTGGAGGGCAACAGACCGCCTGACCCTCCTTAGGGATAACGATCTTGTACCCCTCACCGAAGGAGAAATGACCTCAAAAATGTTTCGCCGGAACAACTGGCGAACTTATGGGCCCAAGCACGGTCAAGACCAGTCGTGCAGGCCTCGCCGTGATCCGGGATAGACAACCTCTCACCATCAGACGGAGTCCTCTCATCATCATCAGCGTCATCATCCTCATCCTCCCACTCCTCCAAAATTGGTGGATCGACTACGGGAGAAGGAGACCTAGGGCCCCCAAACCTTATCGGGATGGCGTCTAGTATCCCCTCCCCATCAAGACGCGACGGGGAACCCCCCGGCGCAGAAGTGCTAGTCCCGGCGTCAGCAGAAGACATAATAGCAATAATTACTTAACAAAATAAAAAGTGAAGAAATTTGTTTGTTTACCTTGAAGAAAAACACTCGCCGGAGTAACAACTCTGAATATTAGAAGACAAAGAAGCCCTTGAAAGTTTAGAGAGAAGAAAATTTTGGAGAATGAAATTGGTGGCCAATTTCACGGAATAACTCGCCCTATTTATAGGAAAAGCCCATAAGGAAGGACCAATCGAATGACCCCGTGAAGCGTCAACCAATCGGCGTGCGGACACGTGTCGGACATGCAACCACGGATGTCAATCGTTGAAACAGATTGAACGTCAATCAATGCAACGATGACCAAGCGTCTTCAACACGCCCATTCACATCTCTCCGCCTATTCACCTTCCTCAGCAAATTCCCAAGCATCTGTCCTCCGCCGGCCACATGATCAACCAAGCTAGGTAGCGCCGGCCGGGGGCAAGCAAAAACAACCGGCTCTCTCAACCCTGGTCTCGGCCAAATGGCTTTTTTTCCACATCGGATGCCCTTTACACATCCATGTGGAGGGGGGATATGGTACGGCCTAAGAAAGACCAGGCCAAGGTAAAAGAAGCCGACGCAGTAGAAGAAGCCGATGCAGAAAATTTTTTACAAATTACTTACGCAGAATATACGCTCAAACATACATCGGAGCCCATACCACGGCATAGACTACGCTGGGGGCAAATTGATGGGGCATATTTTGCACCACTGACCAAGTCAACATATTGAGCAAGGTCAAAGATATCCACAGCAAGTCAACGACTTAGACAGCTTAGCCGATGCAGCCCGTCGGCTTGTCGGCTGGTCTCGGCATGGCAACCCGCCAAATGGGGGCACATATCCGCGTACTCATATCCAAGAACCCTCGGTCGGCCTGCCATAGGTCCATCGGCCGAGGGTAGAATGGTCTTTTCACCTGCTAGCCACTTGGCCACTACGTGACAAAAGGTGAAAGTCTATAAATACTCCTCAACCTTCATTGAGGAAAGGATCCACATTTTAACCTAAGAAACACTATTCATCTGGTATTATCTTCCTTATCTCTCTACAATATACATTTAGTCAAGTGACAACAACTTATCCCATAAGTTTACTGACTTGAGCGTCGGAGTGAGTTCGCTCGGCCCCAAGCCGAGCCCTCAGTTTGTTCATCGTTTCAGGAGACCGAAAGGAGGATTCAAGCAAAGACGTCATTCTACGAGCTACGAGTGGTAACAAATATCTGCTCTGGAATTACACCCGGAACAGTTACCTTAGACTAGAATTAGACAATTATTAATTACATTCGCCTCCTTGTGGTTCGACCCTGTTACCACTAGCCTAGGTTAGTTTTAATAGGAAATATAAATATTAATTTTGGTACTCACAACGACGGGTATCAATGGGCATCTTATTACAAACTCGTTTTTGTGACCCATGCTACTCGTTTTTCCTCCTTTTTAGTTGAAGACTGAAGATAGGTTCGTGTTATGGATGTTTTTACTCGGGAATTTGAAGAGTTAAGGTAATGGTGGTAGGTTACTCGACAATATGTCGGGAATTCGCCCTTCTCCTCGGTTTTCATCTCTATTTATCGTAAAGTTTTAACCTTTATGTGTTTTCCCATGTGTGGTGTTGCTCGTGCTAAGCCTGTGGTCAATTTAGTTGGTTGATAGTCGTTCCAATGGCTTAATTGTCACGGTTTTGTCATCTCTGAACCCGAGTGTTGCTTGTTGTCACTTTGAATAATCCGTATGCTTTCCTTGCTGGTTTTCTAGGCTCGTTTATGGCAGGAAACTAGTGGCGTTATCTTGTTTTAGTCGTACTCTTTTCAGCTCGAATTCGTCTTTTACTTTTCGTCGAAAATCGTGCATTTGTTGGCTGCTCACCCCGGGTTTTGCCCTCCGTTTTACTGCTCGTGCTCTCTGTTTTGGGACGGATTTAATGCTCCCTCAGATCGGTTTCCCCTGCTTGTATCCCTACGCTAAAGTCGTCACCTGTTTACTCGATTTTGCCGCTTAGAAAACTCGGGTTTTGGGACTGTCGTAGTGCTGTTTTTATTCTCTGTTTGGAGTGTTGGTTTTGAGCGGGAATGGTGGCGTGAGGGGCTATGCTTGGCTGCGGCTGTAGCCTGACCATGAGTGGCTGTGGCCATGGCGATAGCTGTGGGCTGAACGGCCTCAGCCTGGACTCGGCATTGTTGAGTTGTGGTCTCGGTTGGGAGTGCGTACTCCTCCCTTAGTCTCTCCTTGCTTTTATGGCTTAGTAGTATTTTATGAATAACATGTTTTGGGCTCATATTTGTTTGATGGTTAGGCTCACTCTTGCTTAAAGGTTGGACTCAAATCCTTCTTTCTTTTGGGCTCAATTTCTTGGTTGTTTTGGGCTTAACATGTTTAGTTGTTGGGCTTGACTTGTAGTTTTTGGACCACACTCGTGTTATGAGTGCATTCGGCGCTAATTTGGTTTATGTAAAATATTATTAATTCCCGTCTCGTGCTTTATATAATGTAATCCGTTAAACATTGTTCTTTATATATATATTTCTCTCACATGATCAAATTGTTGGATTTCACATGATTATATGTTTGTTTTTACATGAGTATTAAGTTGGGTCTAACATATCTTGTTTGTTGGGCTTAATGTGATTTAATTGTTGGACTCCTCATAATTTGTTTATTGGGCTCATAAATGAGTCACTTGGACTTGGTTACATTTTATCCCGTATATTTCATATAACGTAAATTATTCATTATCATTCATTATATTTTATTTAACCGGCATGATAAATTATAAAATGAAATATTTATCTGCATAAGACAAGAATGAGATATTTATTGTTAAATAATTATTTGTGAAGGGTCATATCCTTGATAATGTCTTGTATTGTTCGGTGGTGTGAGTCGTGGTCCTATCGGACACTAGGGGTGAGCCATAGGCCCTCTAGTTGCGATATGATCATCGGGACCGATGTTCCCATCCGTATCTATGGTGAGATGCAAGCCATAAGTATGAGTGTGACATTAATAATCCCGTCCCATGTACTTGTTTGTTGTACTCGTTTATTCTATTTAACTAGCATGTATAATTATGAAATGAAATGTTTATTTATATGTTACAAGCATGAAAAGGTTATTATAAATAATTACTTGTAAGAGTCGTATTCTTTTAGAAATGCCATATTACCATCGTATATGCTTGACATACATTTTTGCCTTGCTTGTGCTGTTCTGGCAAGCACGGGTTTGACCTACTTGTGCTGTTCTGGCAAGTACGGTATTGGCCTACTTGTGCTGTTCTGGCAAGTACGGTTTTTGGCCACTTGTGCTGTTCTGGCAAGTGAGTCTTATCTTAGCCTTTTCGCCACTTTCGTGCTGTTCTGACGATTGGGGTACTCGGTCTTCTTATTAGTCGAGTCTTGGGTGCGTGCTGTGCTGGCGCACGTTGAATCGGGATGTACACCCTAGAATCTGTAGATTTAGACTAGGACCGTATTATTATCGTAGTCCTACCCGGGGAAATTATAGTCTAAGAGTGATAAATGTCTTGCATTATTTGGATGGTTACTTTGGTCATATCTCCTTGAAATACGTGCTCGTGGCTAAGTGGTCGTGTCCGTTTCCTTGTCTTTCTTTTCCATTTATTTATTGTTGCTTATGCCTCACTTGTTTATTCCATCATTTCTTTTATTCTTGTTGGTTTAAACACGTATGATCCCATGTTTGGTTATAATTCGATTCACCCATGTCTTATCTAATATGATTGTTTGTTTATGTTCTTTGTTATGTTCGTTTCGACATATTGTGGCTGGGAGAACCTTGAGTTACTCCCCACTGACTGTGGCGTTCATGTTTACATAAATGACAGGTTGTGAAGATGCTTACGTGGGGAAGACGTGTGGGCTAGCGAGAACTAAACTCTTGGACCTTAGTTTCTAGTTTAGAAACTTTTTATATGTTTATTCGTGGGATATCTTTTCCCCGCCTTCTAGACTTGGGTTATAATAACCTAATTTTGTCTATTAATGTATTTGTTTCGTTTCATTTTGGCACCCGCGTGTTAATCTTTAACTAATAACAAAAAGTTTTTAAAATATCACAATTTCCGCTTTAATTTATTAGTTATATTTTCCGCGTTATCGCGGGGTGTCACATATTACTTTTTGTAATAATAACATTAAGATTTAGAATGAGACTAGACATAAAGATCTAAACAATCCTGAATAAGAAAAGTCAATTAGAATCAATTCTAGTAAGAAAGAAATCTGGTGGGAGAAACATAAAAACGATTTCCTAAAGCTAAATTTTGACGGATCGAGAATAGAAGACAATAAAGCTGCTTTAGGTTATTGTATAAGAGATCATAATGGTAATGTCATGTTGTTGGGAGCAAAAAAGTGTGGATCCAATAGTATTCTGGTTACGGAAGCTCTCTTTAAAAGAAGGCATTTCAGCAGCTAAATCCTTAGGAATCTCAAAAATAATTGTGGAGAGTGATAATTTATGTGTTATTAACTCAATCCGTAGTACTTGGCAAATCCCTTGGGAAATATCTAGTATTATCAAGGATGTGAAATCAGACCTTCATTGTTTCGATGAAGTGATAATTAAACATTGCTTCCGTGAAGCCAACAAGGTTGCTGACTTTATGGCTTCTATTGGATATTCTTGTCCAACTCTTTTGAGGTGGTCTGAAAGCCAGTGACTTCAACTTACCATACACATTCGAAAGGATGAGATAGGTTGGTCCTATCCTAGAGGATCAATCTAGTTTTCTTACCTCATAAAAAAAATGTCGTTTGGATGATAGCTACAAGTAGTTTAGTAGAATAATAAAATACCCGTACAAACTATAATTAAATCTACACGATTATTTAGGTGATACTTTAACTTTGTTTTTTCCTAGTGTTTTGTAAATAATCCCCTTTTATGTATTAATTTTTACAAATAACCCCCTTTTATGTCTATTTTTATTAATAACCACGTACTTAATCCAAAAATTACCACTTAATATTAATTAGGTTAACGAATTTTATAAAACTTGATCTATATACGACATTACGACTTAAACTCACAAAAAAACCTAAACTATCCTTACCTTACACACAACCCAATTAAGATGCCCATTCATTCACTCCCTCACCCAAATCAATCGACAAACCCAACACCCAACCCGAATTAATTGTTCGGCCCTATCACTGCTCTCTCTTTCCCCTCTCTATCACTGCTCTCTCTTTCCCCTTTCTATCACTACTCCTAAGGACTTGCTTGGACTGAGGGTAAAAGGGGGAAAATGAATAGGGGAGTGATATGTAAGGTGCATTTTTCTTGTTTGGTATGAAGAGTAATTGTTCACCTTCCGAATCTATTACCCTCATGAAGGGGTAATACATTACCCACCCTCCCCCTAGGTAATGATTATGAGAGTAAAACATCTCCTCAGTAATCATTACTCTTATATGCCAAACCTATCATCAAGGAAATCATTACTCAGGTAATTAACTTTCCCGTTAATTGTCACCCGATTAAAATATACCCTCTGATTATTCCATGGATTCCAGACAAGCCCTAAGTCCTAATGGTAACATCTCACATGTCTTGGATTAAGAAAATATGCCAGTTATCTTGTTCATGGTACGCACAATTAAGATTATATCTTTCTAGAGAAATCCACTCTCTGCAACATTTGATAACAGAAACATTCATTTCACTATTGTTCATTAGCATTAGACTACGTTTATGGGTAGGGGTAACAAGGACTAGGTCTTGAATAAAGACAAAAAAAATTAAAAAGAAAAAGTAAACAAAAAAGGAAAATCAGGAACACATTGGAGGAAAAGTAGTTCCAAATTACAAAATATATAGGTGTATAATTACAACTAATAAGGTCCTAATTACAAGGCAAGTATATTTCTAAAGATACTAACTGAATAACAAGAAGATACACTATACAAACATAATATTTACTAATAGTTCCACTTTAGAACACTTGGAACAGAGTTAGGAACACACTAGTAGATTGCAATTCACACAACCAAGCATGCAAACTCCATTTGCCTAGCAAATAGAAAGATGACACGTATAAATGCTAAGAGAGATTTCTCATATTTACCTAAGTTTGAGTTTCTTTTTTCAAAAACGAATGTAGTTTCTATTTTACATATAAAAAAAAAAGTAAAAAATAATACATTAATATTAATAATATTTCATGCCCTAAGAAACTACATCAGATATACTTTATAACTTATTTCAATTATATATTTTTCTCAATTATTACCTTCTAAAATAAAAAAAAATTAAATGTTATAAAAATTAATAAGCTTCTTAAACAATTTGGATAAAAATTATACTTATTATATTTATTTATGTTGTTGTAAGGATTTAATATAAATATGTGATGTTAAGTAGGTTGAGAGAGGGCTGTAAGAACAACGGATAAAACAACAAAATTAGGATGATCGCGATACATACTAAAATTATTGTGACACAACCGAGTTTAACGATGATCGTCCAATACAAGAGAGTGTAACCAACGCCGTTCCTTTCGAATATTTTCCTCAAGCATCAAGTCTAACCGGTTATTTGCAGAATCGGGTGCAGCTCTGTAATAGAGAAATTCATGTTCAACTAAGAAATGATCTTATTGAGCACATTTGACAAAAATTCAAGTAGTTGTATTTTTTCATTACTATTTAATGATGTTTATTTGTTTTTAAGTTAAACACGTTTTTAATATTCTAGTATCATGTTGCACACGTTGTTTATATTCACGGTATTTGATTTTTTAAATTACTATGTAATGGTTGTTTTAATATATCTTATTTAATAAAATCGTATTTCTTTTTGTATTTTTTATCTAAAAAAGTTAATTTATATTAACATTAAATACATTTCTAACTATTATGAAAATAAAAACATGATGTAAGGATATAAGAAAAATATATGATGTTAAAAAGAGGAACTAGGTCTAACTAGGGCTTGATAAAATAACAAAATCAGGAACTAGGTCTAGTAAGTAGGTTAAGAAGTATATATTAGTATTTTAATGCAGGAACTAGGTCTAGGTAGGGTTACAGGAACGACTGATAAACATGGTCTTACATAACAACAGTATAAGAAGCGCTACATGTTAGTTATTGTTACCTACTAAAACAAATAACATAAATATTGTCCCAACAATGGAGTAGATGCAAAATTCTTAAAGGGATGTGCTAAATCCCGCACGTAATATTACTTAATCCCACACATTTTTCCGCCTTCTTCCGAGTTTGCCCCTCTCATTTATCGCCCTCTCTAAGAGAGAGAAATCAAAAACCAAAAAAATAAAATATTCTCTAAAAGTGCCCTGATAGACCATCGACTTGGAAACTTATCGACGACGCAGAGAGGGGAAGGGGACGTCAGCGACGGAAGGTCGACGGCGATGGTGGTCGACAGCCGTTGGGTGTTGAGGAAAGGAGAAGGGGATTTGGTGGTTGGGCATTGATAAACGCAAATGAATTGATGAATAATGATTCCCCAAAACTTATCTGAATATTGATCTCATAACTATCACAACGTAAGGGATGGCTGAGATGGGACAAAATTTACATTTTGATGGCATTAAACTTTCTAAGGAATTCAGAATCATCAATTATGTATCAATTATGTTCATTCTTTTATGTTTTTGCAGGATTTATTCTATTTTCAATAAACCCTAATTGTAAAAACTTTTTTTTGAAAAAAACTCATTCAGTCGATTACCAGACGAGTTTATTCATGATATTGATGATGAAACGATTAAATTACATTTGATATGTGCAAATTAGATCCATAACTATCGAATTATTTAGGTTTTGAAAAGGAAAGAAGGATTTTTTTTGTAATTTTTTTTTGGATGAAGGGTAGGATTGGAATAATAGAGATAATTGTGTGGGATTTAGTAAAATGATGTGCGGGATTTAGCAAATACGTTCTTAAATATGGTACAAAACTTTGTATAAGAAACAAAACAAACAAACAAACAAAAAGATGTTTGAAGCCTCCCAAAATTATTGGTTCAGATTTGGGGGTTTAGGATTCTCCGCAAATGCTTATTTGGTTGATTTAGTAGTTGATTTGGTTGATTTCGTAGTTGATTTAGGAGTTGCCGTGAAGATGAAAGCCAATTAGGGTTTATGCTTTAATTGGGGGTTTTGTCAATTCAGTTAGATGATGGAATGAATGGTGGGTTTGTTTGAGGGTGGTGTAATAAGTAAGGTAAGGGTAGTTTAGGTAATGTTATAATAGTTCGGATTTTATAAAATCCGTTATTTGTTATGAAATATTATAGTATAATATTATATGGATATTCATATCTTAGAATATTCTATATTATCTTATGGAAACTCTACCTTCATGTGTATATATACTCCCCCCATAATGGAATAATATACAGTTTTGTCTCTCTTTTGTTCTCTCTAACTTTTCTCTACAATTCTGTCTTCCCTTTATTTCACAACTCGTTATCAGCACGAGTCTCTAACCATCCTTATTATTATTTTTATTATTATTTCTACATCAATCAGATCTGATAATCAGGAAGTTCATATCAGATCTTAGTATATTATTTATTTAATTGGAAATGATACTTAATACATGCATTAATTGCATTGATTCATGTGTAATTATTCTCTAATTCGTAAATTAATACCAAATATGGAAGGGTATTAAATGCTTAAATACAACTCATTCGGCTATATTTATCATTTCCCTTAGTTAATTCAGGTACGTTTACTCGTCATTACTTATGGTTGTTAACGACACATATTGTAACAATAGTATAAAAACAAACAATTACTATGAAATCATGGAATATAATCAATCGATTCGGGTACAATTCATTGATTCAATTTATTATTGTTCTCGTACTTATTTTCTGTGATTTACAATCGTAAGACTTCTTTCCAAGAAAAAAAAGGAACACTACTGTAAGACGGCTAAAGTTAATTCAAAGTGGTATTGTTACCTATGTTTGTTGCCGATAAAAGAAAAAAAAAGTTGAACTCAATTCATGAACAAGAATTAAAGGCATGTCCAATCTGACTCAAACACCGAATTATTGAGAAGATGAATGTTTGGATTCGACTCTTTGCATCTTTCTTAACTTATCACTTGAAACTACTCCTATTCTAGGAAGATGATAGAGTTACACCAGGTGTATGAGACCCTCATACACCACCAATAGTAACGCGCCACTTGTGCACTTAAAAAATCTGATTTAATCTAATTAATCCCTTGATTTCTTCATTAATTACCCCTTAATTAATGTTTTCGGTATTGCCATATATTTTATTAATTAAAAAAAACTTCTCTCCTAATTTTTATTTAACTCTTATTTATTACTAATACCTTTTATTATTTTTAGTATTTATGTATACCATTAATATTTCGTATATTTATGTATACCTCTAATATACGTACACAGTCCTGTATACGCTACGGTTTAATATACGTACTGTATTAATTTATTTATACGGTATGATTATTCCTTATATCTATGTTTATGTATTTACGAAAATACATTATTTGCGTTAATTTTTTTTAAATTTTTTTTTTAAATTAATATTTTTTCATATAATACCTTTTCTTTTGTCTTATATTTAAATTTTGTTTAAAATTTATTATTTTAAATTATATCTAAATTTAGTTGTAATTTTTTTTCCGTAATGTTTTGTTTTATACACACTGGTTTTAATATTTAGTTTGTTTAAATTAATTTTTTTTATTAAAATTTTAAATTTTAAATTATTTTTTTTATGATTAATTTTCATTGTACTTTTTTTTTTGCTTATGTGGGTATGAATAAGTTATGTCTTTTTTTATACACATTATTTTAAAATTTTAATTAAATTGATTAATATTTTATTTTTTTAAGTTATACGAAGTATTTGCTAATATCCATGACGGGAAGTTAAAAAGACCTTATATATATATATATATATATATATATATATATATATATATATATATATATATATATATATATATATATATATATATATATATATATATAGACTGGACATATGACAAAGATAAGTTAGTGGGTGCAGTGGTTTAGTTGATGCTTTCCTTACTAAGTGTCTCGTGTTCGAATCCTCTTGTGGGTTTTTCTTTTTGTTTTTGGCATAATTTTGCACAAGTTAACCGAATGCTATTCTAATACTTGAAGACATAAACTCAATACTGTGAAAATGAATTAAGAAAAATAGTCATTGATTTTGATTTATCATACATTATTTGTTTAAAGAAGTCAAATGATATACAAAAAAAAAAATTCATACTTCCTATTTACAACCTATGACTATAATTAGTATATTGAGAATATTGAGAATTTGAATATTGTGACCTAAATTGTGGAGTCTGTTGTGATTGGGAGAACGTCGGAGTATTTTGTGACGCTGTAAAACGTGGAGTATTTTGTGACGCTGTAAAACGTGGAGTATTTTGTGTACCACCAAAGCCACTCATAAAGGATGAAGCATCATCGTTTGCAACATGTCGGGTTGGGTTCGTATTTGGGGGGGAGAGTAGTGGTCGTCGGATCCTCATCATTTGTCTTTGTCCTTCTCTTTGTCTGCCTTACAATACGTCTTCTGCCATTCCCTCGCTTGTCGGGGGGGTCTCTAATGTCACCTTCTTGTTGAGGTGTGTTTATGATAGTCTCCCTAGGTCGTAGTCTCCCACGACCCCACATTTTTGAGGAAACTCCACTTGCCGCAAATGAATCTATAGACTGTATCCCAGCATGAGCCTCCAACTCTTTGCTTAGTTCATCGGTTCTGCTATTATAAATGGCAGAAGACCCTTCACTTTGCATAGCCAACCTCTTAATGTAATCATTTTTTACCGTTATCTCAAGAGACCTTTTAACACGATCTAACTCATCCGGGTTGTAGTACCCAACCCGAATATTTTCATATCCTCTAACCAAATCCTTGCGCCAGCGATCCAATATGTATTTGTCTGGGATAGCTTTTACGTCCAATACATCAAGACACTTCATGATATGGAGACATAAGATCCCTCTAAATTCAAATATATTACAACCACATTTATACTCACCAGTGATTGTGTCAATACTCACTTCAAAACTTCTTCGATCTTTCTTCCAAAATGCTTCTGTCACTTTTGATGTGGCCATAAACCTCTTGATGAAACCCAAACTATTTGGAAGAGTTTCGATGTTGGTGCTTATACAACCATATACCTCGCCACCTCTCCCCTATGTTTGTGTAGATCTTACTAAAGATATCCTCGAATAATATCATGGGATCCCATTTAAGTGGGCTCTTAATGTCTTTGGCGTTATTGACTTTCTCGTCCTCCACCTTTTTCTCCATGGCATCCTCGTAGTGCTTCATGAATTGCATCAGGCCGGTTTCTATGCTCATGTACGTTTTAATAAATCTGTTTGTTTGTTCATTCCTCTGAGTAGAAGACATACCCGGACAGAAAGTGTCTTTCCAAAAAACAGGCATCCACCGCTGTCTCATATCCCATGCACCCCTCAACCATTTGTTGCGTCGCAAGTTGTATTTTTCCATGAAATCGTCCCACATATCTTGCAGTTCCTCCTCTGTGATACTCTCGTGCACAAGCGTACGCAAATCTCTGTCAATCTGAGGAAATTGTGGGTGGTCTTTTAAATTCTTATCAGCGTTTTGAAGAATATGCCAAAGGCATAATCTATGTTTAGTCTCCGGGAACACTTTCTTGATTTCCCCCTCCATTGCTTTACATTGATCAGTTATTAAGACGGTAGGAGCTCTTCTCATACATTCCATCCACTTCTCAAACACCCACTCGAATGACTCGGTGTCTTCTCGAATGACTCGGTGTCTTCGTATGAAATTAAAGCCGCTGCATATAATATTGTATTTCCGTGATGATTAACTCTAACGAATGGACAGAAAGACATCTGGTACCTGTTGCTTAGGAATGTACTATCGAACGACGATGGGTCACCAAAAGCCTTGTACATGGCACGACATCGTGCATCAGACCAGAAAATGTTCAACAGCTTATTATCCGCGACCCTTTCAACAGCGTAGTAAAAATCTGGATTCTGCGCTTTTAAGCCCTCGAAATAATTTAAGACCTCTTTAGCGTCACCACGAAACATAATTTTGCGACGTTCGCTGTTGATGAAGTTTCTCGCGTCCTGTCCATTGAAATGTAGATTATGAATCCCTCCAACCTCCCTAACTAATGTGTTGAAGTTCCGGGTAATTGGTATGCCAGCTCTGTCGTTCAACATCAACCTGGTCTTGAAATATTCGCTTATGTGCCTATAATTGACTACATGCCGGCTAATTTTAGGATTCAAATCGTGATTATGTACCAAATCACAAGTACACAAATTTCCCATTGTCGTGATTTAATTTCCCAATTACATACATTTTACATGGTGTTATACACGAGCTTTTCTTCGTCGTATTGCCCTCTGAACACATAAGCCTAATCTTGTTCATCATGTGGAATCCTGGTTCTTTATCCCCAACTCCGTTTCGACGTACCCCCCTGCTCCTTGAAGGGAGCCAAAAGTTGGCTACTACGAACATGAAGTTCAAACCCCGTCTTATAAGCGTAAGTATAACAGAAAGCGGCAAACTGTTCTCCTGAATCAAATTCCGCACCAACCGTAGGCTCAATAGCTAGTTGATTGTCTTCATTACCTTTCGGAACATGTGCTGCATGCCGTAACAATTCAGTGGCTGTGTCATTCTCGTCAATGACTTCGTTTTCTCCCTCCTCCTCCATATACAGAGCATTTAAATCAAAACTATTCGACATTTTAAAATGATGAAGGTTGTTTTGAGAAGATGAAAGTGATGGAGTTGATGATAACTTAGAGTTTGCTGTGTTGAACAACTTTGACTGTGGAAGTTGAAAGGTTAATCTCAATTTACTTTTAATTATTTTTAATTTTTAATTTTAAAAATATAACCTACTATTTACGGTGGAAGTTGGAAGGTTAATCTCAATTTACTTTTAATTATTTTTAATTTTTACTCATATTTGTTTTTAATTATTTTTAATTTAAAAAAAAAACCTACTATTTACGATGGAACTTGGAAAGTTAATCTCAATTTACTTTTAATTATTTTTAATTTTTACTCATATTTTATTTTTAATTATTTTTAATTTTAAAAATAAAACCTACTATTTACGGTGGAAGTTGGAAGGTTTTCTCCCTAATTTACTTTTAATTAATTTTAATTTAAAGCAACTTTGTTGAAAAATTTCCGCTTAATTCTCCCGCGAACCTAATCCTACGATTATCCACACTCCTTATAAAACCCTACGATTTAGTCATATTGTACTTTTTTTTTTCAACTACAAAATATTTCAAATATTAAGATTATGGGTGTCTTGCCGTCACCATATTGCGACCCCTCATTTGTAACAACCCTAGAAAGCTATGACAAGTTGCTCAGTAGAGATCCGACGTTCTTAATTGGGGAGGAGTTCATGGAAAGGGTGATGATCAATCGTCAGAAATTTATTGATCTTGCAGGCGCTAGGTTTGGTTTTTTACCTGGTTGTGACACTTACCCAGTCGTTCCCAGGCCAAGAAGGCCTCTTACAAGGAAAATGACATCTAAATTATCTACTGGGCGTATCCAACTTACTTTAGAAGCAGCAACTGTCGTACTCGACATTCAAGCTATTGTAGATTATTATGAGATTGATGTCGCGACGTAGAAGGTGAATGGAGGAACTATTGGGAGATGGAGAGGGATTATATCATTAGAACTGGCGTAATTCCAAGTCACCTATGGTGCTTTCTTGTGTAAAATGTTTAATTCGATCAAATAATATTCAAGAATTGTTATGATTACTAGCATTTGTTTTTATTTAATTTTAATTAAATTTATCTTACTTGAACAATTTAGATTAAATATATCTTACATAAACAATTTCAAAATTTAAAAACTTTTCTATAAATTTGATAATTATTTGGTTAAGATATCATGGGAAAATTTAAAAAGTAACGTTATCATATAAGAGATTAAAAAAGTAACGTTATCATATAAGTAAAAAAAATCGATAATTTCTATTTACATAAATAAAAAAATCGATTAAAGAATTTTAAAGTATACAATTTCATATTATTAAATTAATTAAAGAAGTACTCATTGTATTGGATTATTGAAGGACAAAATGTCATTTCCTAAACATATTTATTTAAAAACAACTTCCAACTCCTTCAACAAAATTTATTAATTTCAATTTATTAATTAAAATAAAATCCGTGGCAATTGAAACGACACATGTTGTTTCATTATCTCATCTATAAATACACATTCACTAAATACAAACCCTAGTTTCTCAATTAACCATTTCCCATTCATTTCTATTTTCCTTCTCCATCTCTTAAAACCCTAAGCTCTAAACAACCCTAAATCTTTAAACTCCAAACTTCTTTCATAAAATGGATCAGAACATTCACTTAACAATGATACACAACAAGAGGAACAAATACTATGTAATACCCATCCTTTTAGGGACCCGTTGACCAACCTTGGGAGCAGGTAAAAGCCCTTAGTGATGCGCGCCAGAGTTACCTTGTGCCATGATTGCCTTTAGAAGTGAGTAGTACTCGATAGAGTAGAGGCTACTCGATAGAGTAGAGGCTACTCGATCGAGTAGCTTGGGTACTCGATCGAGTAGGGGCCACTCGATCGAGTAAGTGGGTTACTCGATCGAGTAGCGTCTTTTCAGTGAGGGTTTTTAATCGTGTTTTGTTAAAACCGCAAATCATTTTCGCCTCCTTCCTTCAGATCTATAGGTCGCCTCCCTCCTTTCCATTCACCAAATAACTTCCACGGGAGCCTTTGAGGATGCTAGTGCCTTGAGGATGAGTTGTTTGAGTCGGGTAGCGGTCTTAACGCCGTTGTGGGTTGCGTAGGTATGTCGTCATCATCATCTTTGTCTTGGTTGTTCCTTGTAGGGTTGTTTTGGTAGTAATAGACTTGTATGCTGTTTTTATTGGGATTGCTTGCTTGGTTGATGTCGTTTGGTTGATCGAGGAATCGCTGCTTTTGGTTAAAGGTAGGTTTGCCTACTCAGTTTCTGTTGGTTGTTTAGTGTGTCGGTTGTCGTATTGTTGTTGTGACCGTGTGACTGAGTATATGTGGTAATCGATTGGTGTACGCTGTTTTGTTAGTTGTGGTTGTATTGCAGCTGTGTGTGATCGATTGTCTCTGGTTCTCGAGGTGCGTCCTCGGCTGAGTAGAGTCACTTGCGGGAGTGGCTTCACGCCCTAGTTTCGCCCTACGTGGAACCTGCCACGGGAGGGGATGTGCACATTAATGGGACAGGGTTTTCGCTCGGTATGATGAGCGGGGCTTAGGTGGGAACGGCTGCGGTCCCCCACTGGCAGGGCTGGTCTAGTGGACACTCGGTGACGGAGATTGGTTGGAGTGGTTGTGACCGTGTATGTGTGTTTGGTTGTGTTTGTAATGTGTTGGTATTGTTTGTTGTGTCATACCTTAGTTACTGACCTTGTGTGGTTGTCTTGTTTGTTCTGTTGTGTCTGCCATGATCCCTTATGGTGAGCAGTCTGTCTTATCAAGTGTTGTCTTGGATGGTAATTGGAGTCCTGGCAGGGATGAGTCTTCACGAGTATCGACAGTAGTAGTATATAGTTTCACGAGTTGTATCTTCCTTTCGATGTTTGGGTTGTATCACTTGTAAAATAACTTTATATGTTCTTTTATCGACTTTTGATGATCACTTTACTCGGGCAACCGAGATGATGATGCTTTTATATGCTAGGGAATGTCTTGTTAAGGCTCTTTGGTATATGGGGGTGTTACAAAGTGGTATCAGAGCGACGATTTTGGAACCTGTAACAAATGAACCTAATGAACGTAGTGAGTCTAATAAAATGAACCTGGTGTATGTATATTGGGAGCCCCAGCCGATGCTAGATTTTGGGTGAGAAGGCGCCCTCATTTCAAAATCTTGGCCCCACTGTGCTTAAACCAGTCACTGGGTATGGGAATGTTGAGTCGGCAATTATGTGCCTAATGTGTATGGTGATTAGGTTAGAATTGATTGTGGTCGAGTCTTTGATGAAGTTAGTATGTGTGTCATGGTCATCTTAGAGTCATATGTGATTAAGTTCCTAATGGAACTAATAGGTATGGGTGATGCCAATGAGAAGTGTTAAAAGTTTTGCGCGATAAAAGTGTATGTGTGTGTGAAAAGGGATAGAAACGTGTGATAAGATATGGAATGTGGTGATGGCTGTGTTTATTTCAAGCTGTTAGAAATAGTAGTTCCTATAAGAATTTGTAAGTTTTATAATGATGATAATAACGATAGCTAAAGAGTTGTAGAATTGTAATGAGAATTATCAAAATAGTAATGAGTGAATGTAATATATGAATGGTTGAAAGCTTCCGCAGGTGACGTGATTAATTTGAGTAGATTAATTGTTTGTGTTGAAGCATAATTATGTTGCTAGTACACTTGAATAATACCCGTAAATTTAATGTTAAAGGAGTGATTAGAGCAATGTGATTATAAGTTTATTAGCGAAATTGTAAACAAAGGTTTAGTTATGAAACAATGCGTTAAATGTATACATGAATGATTTAATAGCATGGCAAACTATGTTGTGTGGAGTTCGTTATAGAATAACATGATATGTATCCTAGTTGGTGAAACCGTTGTTGGACAATTGAGTAGTAATGGTATAATGTGAATGAATATGATAACCAATGACGATTTCCGAACTCGGTTTGGAATCGACACGTGACGTTGTTTTGCAGGAATCTTCAGTTAACCTCGTAATTCCGACCGTGTACCCAACCTTACTTGACCGAGTGTGGGTGCTTACTAGACCGAGTAGACCTCACTCGATCTAGTTAGGAAGCTATGACGTCGAGGAAGTAGGAATTTCCTACGAATACTCGATCAAATAGCGCACCCGAGACACTCGATTGAGTAAGCTACAGTACCGGCAATCTCACGGGTTCATAAACCCCTTTTCTTTACTCTTTCTTCTTATTCTTCCTCACAACCTCTCAAACCCTAACCCCTATATCTCTCTCAAGCCCTTGATTTCTTGTGTTTGTGGTGATCTAATTGGTGATTTTCATAGCTTTTATTTGTGCTTTTACTTCTTATTTGATTAAGGTATGATTTCCTTCCTATTTTTATGCTTTTCATCAATTAAAAAGAAAATTAGGTTGATATAAAATATGAAAAATCGATTCATATGGAAGAAAATTTGCTTGTAATTGTTGTAATATGATCTAGATGCTTCCCTTTTATGATTATTGTTGTTTATAATACAAAAATCGAATAGAAATTGCATATGCTTGTGATCGAAATTTCTAGCGTTTGGTAATTTGAAGGGAGTTTTGGTTGCTTATTACATGTAAAAGGGGAAAAATTGGGCAATGTATGTTGTCTATATCATGTGGGGAGTTAATTCCACCTCAAAATTTGTCTTAAAACTCCGTCTTAAAAGTGCCTCAAACTGAAATTCGTCTCATATGATTGGGAATTTGTGTTGTACATGGATGTATTTTGAAGATTTAAGTCCTAAAGATTGTAATAGTTGAGTTAATTCGCGTTAATTATGATGAAATTTTCACAGCTGTAGAGACCGTCTGAGATATAAGGAATTGAAATTTTATTTCTAATTTGGGAAATTGTTGGTGATAGTGTGTACTTAGATGATTCTTTCATGGCTTAATTTGTGTAATTAACATGTTTTGGTGCATATGCGTTGGTGTACTTAAATAATATGTTGAAACAGATGCCGAGACTAAACTTTGGGACCAGACAAAGTAAGAGGGGTAGGGCTTCCCAGCTCAAAGTTGGGGAGGGTAGTGGACCAGTGGTACCAGCTGTACCAGAGTATCCTTCTGTGGTCTTTGTAGACTTTACACTACGGAAAAGGTTTGTAGCCTTACAATCCCGAAAGATGAGACCGACTCGCTGTGTGGATACCACTCTTTTAGAGGACCTGAGGATTGAGACGGATGTCCGTCATATCTTTTAGACTTTGGGGTTCACTGGGCTATACCGTTTGCGAAAGCATTCATATGCTTTTCTGACCTTGGAGTTCATGGGCTCGTTTAAATACGAGCCGGCTGAGCAGACGGTGCAGTTCCGTCTTATGAACACCAGTTTTGTTTTAACCATGGACCTGTTTGCCTCCCACCTTGGTTTGGCCAAGCCTCCCAAGGATCCTCTCGTGACATCCTAGGAAGTGCGGGGTTTGCCCTCTTCTCGCCCAGACATCGGGAAATCAGCTCCCACCGCTAGTAACATGTTGATTAATGATGTGCAACATGTTACCTTGGGGATCTTTCTTCGTGCTATGTCGTGTCTCCTTTACGAGAGGTCTGATATGAGTAAGTTAAACTCCCACGAGTTGTTGCTTCTGATGGCTTACCTTAACCCTGAGCGGACTGAAAAAAGTGACCTTCAATGCTCCCACAATAGTTTGTACTAGTCTTGCTTTGATGGCCTCCTCTAGCACTAGGTTTCTGAGTTGTGGTGCTATCGCCACTCAGTTAGCCAAAAATCTAGCTTCTTTTGAGGCTTCCTCCGAGTACGTTCCTTTAACCACCCCGGTACCTACCATGGACAGAGATTACTTCGTCGACCTTAAGTGGTTGAGAACCTTAGAGGATGGTAGTTTAGCATGGAGAGTGTGGGGAATGAGTTGGATGAAGATACCAGCTCCTGAGCACCTCCCACCGACAGAGCCTTTACCTGCGGCAGTGGTAGATGTCGATTCAGATGAGGAGGAGACTGAGGTGTGCCCTGCGAGGCAGACGTACTTCATCGACCCGGAGATTCTTCGAGTCATGCCTGAGCCGAGGAAAGGGGAGAATGTGAGAGCTACGGAGGATAGACCCAGGATAGGGAGAGGACCACGTCGTGTAAGGGAGAGGATGGCTGAGACACAGCCACAGCCGGCAGCACCGCCACAACACCCATTTTCTTGTTACCCTTATCTTGATACCCCAGCGACACGTGATAGCTACCTGGCAGAGAAAGTGTCATATACCTTGATGCTCCGGAACATGCACGAGATGGCATATACTCAGGGTATTGGGACCGAGGGACCGCATCCGGTTTGGTGGAAGGGAATCGGGGACTACAATGGGCTTTTCCACTCCTACGGGGTGGATAGGTCCACATGGGGAGCATCTCTGTCATACCCCTATGGCGGCTTGACCCCTTGGTACGTGAGACCAGATGCTGGAGCCGGTGGCGATGTGGGTTTGGGCGCATCGAGAGCAGGTACCTCGGGTGGTGGTGGAGATGAGGATTATGTCATGGATGAGCAGTAGCAGTAGGAGTGATACTCCTTTTCTTATCTTGTTCGTAGTTGTATCGGATGTTAGTTTGCTTTGATTGGAACTTTTTCATTTCGTACTTGTTATGTTCGGTTTGTATTGGTGGCCATAAGACCGTACTTGCTTTTCCAAGACTTGTTTGCAGGATTTCTGGTCGGGTTACCATCCCGACTAGCGGTTATGCGACCGTATATATATATATATATATATATATATATATATATATATATATATATATATATATATATATATATATATATATATATATATATATATATATATATATATATATATATATACGGTCGCATATATATATTGTGTTGTGTTAGAAAAGTTGTGGAGTAGCATTTGACCTGTGGCCACTCGACCGAGTGCCTCTCACTCGATCAAGTAGCTGCAGGTGTGCCAGTAAAAAGGGTATTCTGATCTCGGGCTACTCGATCGAGTAGGGCCAGCTTGATCGAGTGCCTAACCCACTCGATCGAGTAGCACTTTTACAGGCACTTTTTCGAAAATAAAATTGTTTGAATGTTTCTATTTTTACATATTTCGATAGTTATAATGGTTATTGAAGGATAGTAACATGTTTGGGCTAACTTATTACTTATAAATGACATTAGGTGAGTGTAGATGTGACACAAAAGTTCTTTTATTGCATTCTTTTTATTTTACCAACATCTACAAGAGGGCATAACTTATTCATTTTCGAAAAGACTTGTTAATTATTTCGCAGAATTTCCATAACTACATTATATACAATTGATATGTGCATGTTTTTTTTATGGTTCTTGATAATTGTTCTCATAAGGCAGTATACATATATATAGAAGACTATGTTCGTCGTGATTAATGAGTAATGTTGACAAGGTGCAGTTTGTGTTAGAAAATTTATTTGATGGTGAACTTCTGGGATGAAGTTCCTTTTTAGGGGGGAAGAGTAATGTCGCAAAATAAAAAAGGCCGATATTATAATAATTTTGTTGTATACTATACTAATTTCGTTGTTTGTTTGTAATGCTCATTATTGTCTCTGTTATAATTCTAGCATGAAGTTATAATTGTTTTAATTGTTTTGATGAGTAATTTGTATGTTTAAGTAAAAGTTGAATAATTTACAATGAAAAGATAGTCATAAAGAGATGAGTGTGTCGGGAACGGTAACGAAGTGTTTGAATCATACAGTGTAACAGGATCGTTGTGTGGCATGTTTTGGTGTTGATAGTTGTATACTAGTGAAAGTATAGTCTCGTAGTGCGTGGCTAAGAGTTTGGAGTAGTAGTATAGTCGTTGGTCGTGTTGGTACATGTTGTGAGTTTGGTACTTCAAGTTGTGGGTGGTAGAAGTTGGAGTATATGATGTGTCGGGCAGTGATGATGATGACATAGTGGGGTAATGCTTTTAGAGAGTAGTGGCCTGCGTCGGGTGAACAGTGATGTCGACCTTGGTGTCTTGTTTTTTTGGTGGGGGAGGATGAGTTGAACTTCGGGGACGAAGTTATTTTTAAGAAGGGAAGACTGTAATACCCGTCCTTTTAGGGACTCGTTGACCAACGTTGACCAACCTTGGGAGCAGGTAATAGCCCTTAGTGATGCGCGCCAGAATTACCTTGTTCCATGATTACCTTTAGAAGTGAGTGGTACTCGATAGAGTAGAGGCTACTCGATCGAGTAGCTTGGGTACTCGATCGAGTAGGGGCCACTCGATCGAGTAAGTGGGTTACTCGATCGAGTAGCGTCTTTTCAGCGAGGGTTTATAATCGTGTTTTGTTAAAAACGCAAATCATTTTTGCCTCCTTCCTTCAGATCTATAGGTCGCCTCCCTCCTTTCCATTCACCAAATAACTTCCATGGGAGCCTTTGTGGATGCTAGTGCCTTGAGGATGAGTTGCTTGAGTCGGGTAGTGGTCTTAATGCCGTTGTGGGTTGCGTAGGTATGTCGTCATCATCATCTTTGTCTTGGTTGTTCCTTGTAGGGTTGTTTTGGTAGTAATAGGCTTATATGCTTTTTGTATAGGGATTGCTTGCTTGGTTGATGTCGTTTGGTTGATCGAGGAATCGATGCTTTTGCTTAAAGGTAGTTTTGCCTACTCAGTTTCTGTTGGTTGTTTAGTGTGTCGGTTGTCGTATTGTTGTTGTGACCGTGTGACTGAGTATATGTGGTAATCGGTTGGTGTACGCTGTTTTGTTAGTTGTGGTTGTATTGCAGCTGTGTGTGATTGATTGTCTCTGGTTCTCGAGGTGCGTCCTCGGCTGAGTGGAGTCAGTTGCGGGAGTGGCTTCACGCCCTTGTTTCGCCCTACGTGGAACCCGCCACGGGAGGGGATGTGCACATTAATGGGACAGGGTTTTCGCTCGGTATGATGAACGGGGCTTAGGTGGGAACGGCTGCGGTCCCCCACTGGCAGGGCTGGTCCAGTGGACAATCGGTGACGGAGATTGGTTGGAGTGGTTGTGACTGTGTATGTGTGTTTGGTTGTGTTAGTAATGTGTTGGTATTGTTTGTTGTGTCATACCTCAGTTACTGACCTTGTGTAGTCTTCTTGTTTGTTCTGTTGTGTCTGCCGTGATCCCTTATGGTGAGCAGTCTCTCTTAGCAGGTGTTGTCTTGGATGGTAGCTGGAGTCCTGGCAGGGATGACTCTTCACGAGTATCGACAGTAGTAGTATATAGTTTCACGAGTTGTATCTTCCTTTCGATGTTTGGGTTGTATCACTTGTAAAATAACTTTATATGTTCTTTTATCGACTTTTGATGATTACTTACCTCGGGCAACCGAGAGGTGTTGGAATATGTGTCCTCCGACAATAATGCGATCACGACTGTTGATCATGATGATCACATGTTTAAATCTCATTATAAAGAATACAATTGGGAAGTATTTTTACTGTCAACTGGTCAACATATATCGGTAATGATTGGCTGACTAGAGTTTGACATTACTGTCGTGCGACGGTGGTGATCAGTTGACCCCCTAGGTCATACCTATAGGGCAACACTCTTAATTGATCATTTAACTAATCGTATAACGTTTTTTGTTAATTAAACTACTTGAAAATTGACGGACGATTTTGGAAGAAAAATTTACGTATCACATTGAAATTGATTAGAATGAGATACGGTCTGAGTAATCGAATTGTATCATTACTCAGATGAAATTATTGTTTAAAGAAACAATTAAATTTGAATGAATTATTATAAATACAATTTATTGTGATTTATAATTGGAGAAATATTTTG
The DNA here is from genome assembly GCF_048544455.1 of Silene latifolia. NCBI lineage: Eukaryota > Viridiplantae > Streptophyta > Magnoliopsida > Caryophyllales > Caryophyllaceae > Silene > Silene latifolia. Next base: position 98,677,783 of record NC_133538.1, read on the forward strand.
GTACAAGTAATTATGAATTACTAAGTCAATTTTTGTATATGACGTATTTTTATTAATACGTTGATTTTTAATATGTTAAAAATACATAACAAATTTATGTTACAAATGACATGTGACATATTGACAAATTTGACAAAAATAAAATGGGTTCCATTTTATGAGTGTACCGAAATTAAGAGGGGATTAGGCAAAATATTGTGTTGTTTAAATTAGTGGAAAACACAATCATTTGCACTATAGACTAGCCTTGCAACCTAATGCTTATTGTAAAGAACAACACAAGCATGCATTGGCTCCCCAAAATCCCCCCTTCCACCCGGTTTTTGAGATGGAAAATCCATTATGGTTTTTCATCTTATTTACCTAATAATACACTAAAAATGTAGTTAGTGCAATTCATTCTTTACTCATCCAAAAATAAGAATTCTAGAGAGACAAAAAGCTCTCTTCTTCTTCTCTCCCAAAACCGAAAATATTAAGTGTTTTATAATATTTTTGGGTCATTTTTCTACAAGATTAATATTGTACTAGTAACTATAATATTAATTTTAATTAAGAGTAAGCTTTGGGTATAAATCCTTGGGAGAGATCCTACACTTGGGTCTTTGTTCATCCAAAAGGGAAAGCTCAAGAATAAGAGAGAAAGGTGATCTCTCTTGTGCCCATATTAACCAAATTTCCAATGTAAGAACAAGTTTCTTCTTTATTTTGTTTAAATGTTTGCATGCATAAGATCATTAGTTAATTTTATGACTAATTAAATCATAACATATATGAATATGTAAGTATATAGATCTACTTTTCCTTCAATCGGTATCAAGAGCCATGGTTGTTTGCATGCAAATCGGTTAAGAGTTTTTCCGAGTTATAAGAATAACATATAAAACTTGTATAATTTGTGTTATTATGATATATCACGAAATTAATCAATGCATGTTAATATTTCTGGTCCTAAAATGTTTTAGGATATTTTGGTTAAATTTACGGATTTTTATTGTTCATATTATACAATAATGGCATTTAAATATGATTTTATGAGTAAAAATGTCATTTTCGGTCTAAAATTAGCTATACTTCGAATTTTCTAGTAATCGTTGGATATGTTGTCACATATATTATTTTTAGATAACCTGTAAATTTTCATAATTTTTGGACATGTTATGCTCGAAAAATGGATTTTTTTTTTATTAAATTCGGATTTAGGTGAAAAATAGGTTAATATGAGATAAAATTCGAATCTGGTCATAGAAATTTAGTATGTTGTCACATACAATTTTACAAGATGTGTGTAAAATAATAGGCTATAGTGAAGTCTTTTTGCATGATTTATGGATTTTTGAAGAAAAATAGCATAAATAGTAACATTATTAGTGAAAAATTAATAAAACATAATCTATGACTAAGGAAAAACGTCCAATGTTGCATTTTATTATCTTTTTCAGATGTAAAATTGAAAAGTTAATGAATATTTTTTTCTCATGTTTTTATGATTATTTTAGTTAAAACCGATAAACCGCAACATTGTTTTTCCGGAAAAATTCGAAATTTTTAACCTAAGTTTTTTGAACATTATGAGTGTCATGGTATTTTTCCAGAATGTTCATGAGTTTATATTTCAAATTTCAAATTTATTTGAAATTTTGTGATTTATTTGAAGTTTATAGCTTATTTTGATTTTTTTTTAGTCCATTAATGAACAAATTTATAAATATGAGTTAATTATGGTCAAATTATTAGTGAAGACTAAATTTTGAGTCCTAAGAGGTTAGGGTAATTAACTTATGCATAAATATGAATTTATGTAATTTTTGTGATTATAAAATGTTGAAATCACGCAAATCCGTAAAAACCGAGTAATATACGATATTGGCTAATTAAAGGCGATTTAGCATAAAATTGGGCATGTTCATACATATTATAATGCTGCATTTTCTTTATGATTGTCATAATTTTAATTTATGTAATTTTTGAATTATGTAATTTTTACTTAGTATGGCCTTAGATTTTAATTGGTATTTCCCGATATGTATGGGAATATCGATTCGGTTGTAATTTATTGTGATCTCGTATCACCGTTTTGTAATTTAATAGATTTATTTTATTTTAGTTACAAATGTGTAATAGGAAATTATGTAATTTGTTATGTAATTTAATTTATCTCGGAGTTCCCAAAGACGGATTTCTTCAAGATGGCGATACATAAAGACGGTGTTACCTCGAGATGCGTGCCACAACCGAAGTTCAAGGGACCAATGGAGTTGGTTTCCGAATATGTAATAGTTAAATAGTTTTTCTATTTTAGGAAGGCCATACTAGGATTTATTTTATGTTTGCATTTTATTTATATGTCACATGCATCGCTAAATCGCCATAACTAAAACATGCATCCTCATCTCATCGAGTTTATCGACCGTGTCAATTAGAATTATCGTAGTTCACCGCTTTAGTTCACTTAAAACGTGATAGATAATAAATTGACATGACCTCTTGCTAAAACAATTAATTGAGACATAGCCTTACCAAATAGTAGAAACCATGAAAACCTATTTCGCGAGGGAGTGCACTCGGCCCTACCGGGGTACAAAACTTGTTACGTAGGGAAAGTGGGTGATAAATGTCTATCCACCGAATTCATGTTGATAAGGGATGAATCGGCCCTACCGTGCCCGAGTTGATGTGGATTTGGATCATGGACACATTTATTCGAAATTTGGATTGAACTCAACAAAAGTTTTTTGATAAGGGTTTCATCGGCCATGCCGTGCCCTTGCCGGATGTGTTTTGGGCTATAGATAATTATCAGAGTAATTTTATCGACCAAGAGTTCTAAAAGTAGAATCGATTAAACGTTAAACCACCGAGTTATATTGATAAAGGATGAATCGGCCCTACCGTGCCTAAGTCGATATGAATTTGGGTCTTGGAATCATTTATCTAGTTGGGTAGCGGTCACTAGAAAAATGCATAAAACTTGTTTAAATTATAATTTTTACGAGTATTATTATTAAAACGACATTTGTTTTACTCCTTTGTTTTGTAGACCACTTCTTTTTCTCATAACAAATGGCAACACCAACCCCTATTGCAACGCCTCTCACTAGTTCATCATGGCTCCGATACTTCATGGATCGATGTAAACTTGAAAATAATGGGTCAAATTTCTCCGATTGGGATGCCCAACTCAAATTGGCCGCCCAAGGTGACGACAAGCTTCGTTACCTTACCGAGGCCTCTCCTCCCGAACCTACTACTAGGTCGACCGCCGCCACTAGGGAAGCATATGAGGCTTACCAAAAGGAGTCCGCCGCAATGAAAAATGTCTTGATATTTGCGATGGAGGCGGACCTCCAAAGAAGAGCTTTTAAAATGGGCAATGCTAATGAGATTTACTCCAAGCTTGTGACAATGTTTTCACAAACTCCGCGGATCGTCCAATATGAGGCGGCCGCGACATTCTTTGATCTCGACTTGAAAGAGGGCCAAAAAGTTAGCCCTCATGTGCTCAAACTTGTGGAGCTTGTCGAGACCTTGAAGATTCAAAAGGTTGAAATCCCCAAAGAACTTGTTGTAGATAGGATTCTACACTCCTTGTCCAAAGTCAAAGCATATGTTCAATTCCAGGTGAATGTTAACATGCAAGACAAGGATGTGTCTCTTGAAGAATTGCACAAGTTACTTGTGCAAGCCGAGAGGGACATGGGGTTAAATGTGAACCCTCCAAAGGATGTGCTTAACATAAGCACTAAGAGTAAGGGGAAGTTCAAGAAGAATGGGAGGAAGGGTAAGAAGCAAACTCCCACATTCACCAAAGCTAAGACTTGTGAAGCTAGCACTTCAAAAATCAAGAAGGGTCCTCTTGATAAATGCCATTATTGTAATGGTATGGGACATTGGAAAAGAAATTGTTCCAAATACCTTGGTGATATTAAGGCTGGAAAGATTACTCCAGTAGGTAAATGACTATCCTTCTTTTATGTTTCTAATTCAACTATGGTATTATGATGCAAAGTTGTGATAATGTATCTCCCTTTTTATTGTAAATAGGGCCTCCACCAAGCAAAGACAAGGGAAAGGAAAAGCAAGCATGAGAAACCATCAAGAAGATAGGGATAGCTTTCATGGAGCTTTGCTTTTCATTGTCTTATTTAAAATTATGTTTTGGATTTTAGAACCTTAAGTTTCCGTGTTCGACATGGAAAGGTATTTTGGATAATGGGTTGTATTTTGGATAATGGTGACTTGGTTTGCAACCCAAGTCACCCGTTTTATCATTTTATCCTTTTGTTCTAAAATCCGTATTTAAATGCTTGCTCTTAGAAACATATGATTATTCACTTAAAGTGATCTAATAGACAAATATAATGACGGGTTTCATTATATGTCCACATGCTTAAGGCTTGTGTATGATCATTTATAAAGCGATTTTGAGTCTATGAACTCTCTTAAAGGAATGTCAATCACCAACTACACTTATGAAATCTATAACTATTAGTCAATCTATGAGATAATTCTCCTTATACTTCAAATCATTATTTGTGTCTCATATGCTATCTTTGAATCTATAGTGTATTTATTCTAAAGATAGAGTGGGAGAAAAATGAGGACGCAACATGTGTTGGTGTTTGTGTTGGTGTTTGTGTTTGTGTTTGTGTTTGTGTTTGTGTTTGTGAATGTTTGTGTTTGTGTTAGGTTTGTGTTTTGTGGCTGTAGCTGATCTGTGTTTGTGTGGTTTATAGTATGGAAAGTATTGACAACAGTTGTTAAACAAAAACCCGTTGTCATTACAGAATATATTAACAACGGGTCCATAGTAAACCGTTGTTAAAAAGTATTAACAACGGGTTTATAAATAACCGTTGTAATTACTTTTCACTAACTGATGCGTGTCTTTTATATAAGGTTTTTACCTCATTTTTACACGCATTTCTGTACTATTTATGTAGCATCTAGCTACAAATACCCCCGAATATCCTACTTTGGTTCTTTTTATGTAATTTGCAGGAATTAACCGAAGAGGAGCTAAATCGAGCCTTTTACCGTCCGTTTAGCATGAATTTGGAGGAAGAGTGAATTTGGAGCGGGAATGTAGCTATTTTGGGATGCGCAAAGAAGAAAGATAGCTAGGCGAGCAAAGGAAGAACTTCAAATAGCTAGTGCCTACTTTGGAGAGCTATATCTCGAGTTCTACAACAGATATTCAGGTGATTCCAATTGGAGATGAAATTTTGTCCTCTTAGCTTTCCAACGCCACCGGAATCGCCCTATTTTCCCAAGTAACGAAGAAATGGCAGCCGTTTTAAATTCAGTGCGCAAAGGAGGAAAAGTACTCGATCGAGTAGATACATGGTCGATCGAGTACTAGCTACAGCGAGAAGATTTTAGTCGAGAATAATTAGATTAATAATAATACTACTTAGTATAAATAAGAGTAGTTTTAGACCTAATAAATATATCATTCATTCCCTGGACTTGGGGGAGGCAGAGGAACGATGCTTCTTCTTTTCCCTTTTTTTTTCGGATCAATTGTAATTTCTCTTCCCTTATTTCTCATTCATAATTAGTTTGTTCTTAATCTTTCTTACACTCTTATTTAATTTATGCATCTTAGATTAATTCTCTCTCTTATAATGCCTCTTTCAATTAATTGCTTATTTATCCTTATTAGTTTCATCATCATGTCTAGTTTTAATTATCTATTTGTTGTTATTGATAATTCAATGATCATGAGTAGCTAATTTTCTTATGCTAAGGCTATAGGGGATCCGTAATATGAAGGGAGAGTAATCGATTCATTAGGTTAATGCCGGTACTGTCTTTGTTGGTTAAATGCTACAATTAACTGTATCTTTCTAATTGAGTCGACGCAATTAGACCTATAATTCCTAGTGATCCTTGACCTGGACCGAAAGGTTGGAAAAGGTAGACTAGTAGCGAACAATAGAGTATTGCAGTGAGGACGAAAGTTAAGCTGTTTACACTTTAGGGTGAATTAAGGACCGAAAGGTGACGTTCGCTACCCTTTAGACCGTATTTGCATCGACCTGAGACCTAGATTACTCGACCGGATGATTATGGTGAACCGTTTGTCTTAGCTATTCTTCTCTATCTTTTATTCTCTTCCCCTTATTCTCTTTAGTTTAGAAATCACATTTATAAACCCCCAAATTGGTTACCTTGACGAACTTAGATTTAGCCGACAATTTCCTACCTCTCTGTGGATTCTACCCGACTTCCCTAGCTATATTAGTTAGAGCCAGTTGGTTATTTTTTACAGGTACGCGACAGACGTATCAAATTTTGGTGCCGTTGTCGGGGAGGCGATGCATTTATCTGTTTTAATTTTGTCTGTTTTTCGCCTCAAGGGAAGACTGAGTACCTTGAGGCCGTTCTAATCTTTTTCTTCGGCGCTGTTTTGATAGGTCTACAAGTCTATTAGTCAGTTTTTAGAGAAAGATTATCGAAGGGAAGGCTTGAGTACCTTCGATTCTTTGCCAAGATGACGTCCGTTTCCAGACTTATTGCTCAGTTTGAAGCTCAAACTGAAAAATCTGCCAATTGGGAGAGGAAAGATTCTTGGGGTTGTGGTAATTACTATGATGTCGCTTCTCGACCACAACCATTGATGCAACAAGGCTATCAACAGCCTTGTTATTTGTTTCCACCGCAACCAACCCCTTCACCTGCTAGGAATGATGAGGTGGAAGAACTGAAGTCAACAATATTGGCACTTGCACTACAGTGTCATAATTCTAGTGCGGAATTTGATAGCCGTATGAAGAAGCTAGAGACTCGGTATGATCAATTAATTACAGAGCAAGAGCACTGTGAGACGGTGTATGCTATCAACACCGACACCATTCCGTTTCATGAAGATACCCCGGAGGATGGTTTAGACGAGTTTTTGGAATTAATACTTGCTGCGTGCAATGCAGACACTCGATCGAGTGAAAAATCAACTCGATCGAGTGAACTTATTCATCCCATCACTCGATCGAGTGATAATTATGGTCGATCAAGCATTACAGAAATTGAGGATGGTCGATCGAGTGGAATTTTTACTCGATCGATCAAATTGCCGAAGAAATCACTCGATCGAGTGATAAAACCGATCGATCGAACGAGACGATCTTTGTAACCCTCGATCGAGAGGATGTAAACACTCGATCGAAGACTCTTGAGGAAGAAGCGTTCATTCGGCCAATCCACTGATCCTCAACCGACTATAGATGATGAGGAAACTACTCGATCGAGTAGTATTACGTTCGATCAATTCCTTATCCACAACGATCATTTGTCACACCGTAGATTTCTGACCGCATACGAGCTTTCAATGTCATTTTGCTCATTACGATGAGATGATCACTCAGGTACCTACTTATGCTAATTTTATTTCTCAAATTGATTGGTCTGAGAGGGATGCTAGTGAGACGGTAATGAATGTTGCTATGACTGAAGAGTGCAGCGCACTTCTTCGAAATGGGACCCCGCCAAAATGTCTCGACCCATTCGTTTTTCTATACCATGTTCTATAGGGACCCATTCGTTTTATAATGCTTTATGTGACCTCGATTCTAGTGTCAACATTTTACCTTTGTCGGGCTTTGAAATTGGGACTGACTAAGTTTACGCGCTAGAACGATCGTCCATTGGTGATTACTCCTATGTACGGGTCAAAGGAGCTTTACATGACGTACCTGTTAGGATCGGGAATTTCTATATTCCCGCTGATTTCATTGTCTTAAACATACCCGAAGACCGCAATGTTCCCATTATTTTGGGACGACCATTTTTGTGCATCGCGGCGCAATTATCGATGTCGGGGTTGGGACACTTACTTTTCAGGTCGGAGGGGAGGACTTGGTTTTTACTAAGTCTGATGACCCAAGGGAACCCATGCACATCACGCCATGTGATGATGTCCCTCATGAAGAGTCCTTTGATACACCGTCTGGTAGCCCTTCTGAGTCACATATTATTGCTGCTTTTATGACGCCTCCGCCCCATTCTGGGAGCGAATTGGAGGAACATGTCTTTGTTTCTCTCTCTACAGGTCTTGACAAGTTCAAAGACCCGGGAGGTGAGATGGGTGCTCTTAGCATGAAGTCGGGAACTGCCTGGATAGATGACCCAGGAGGAGGTATTGATAAAGCCACACCGTCTAGGAAAAAGATGCGTGATGAGGTGATAGATTGGGACCCGGATGCTGTGGGAAGCTGCTGTTCTTACATTGCCAAGCTGTGGAGGCCGGATGTCCGCTGACGATTGGCTTTGAAGCTACCGCGTCCGTCGAGGCCTAGTAGTAGGCCGATGATTTGTGGTTTTGGATGATCCGGAAAAAGGTCGTGCGGGACCTCATAAACCGCTCTCTCGGAGGCGGCCGGATCGTTTTATTGTACTTTTGTTGAACTATTTATTTTTCTTTGGCTTTACGTTGAACTTTAGACGCTGTTTTACGAACTTCCCATGTTTTTCCTTGCTTTAATTGCGTGTTTTGCAGGTCTAAGTACTCGATCGAGTGGTTTTCAGCTCAATCGAGCACTTTTTGAGGAAGTTTTCACTCGATCGAGTGATATTGTCCTCGATCGACCAAAACCAAAACCATGCTTACTCGATCGAGTGGTTTTCTACTCGATCGAGTCCTTCCAATGCGCCAGTTTACTCGATCGAGCTGTTCCAAGTGTTCGATCGAGTAGTTTTGACTCCCAGCTAATGTTTTCCGTCTATGGAGCTACTGTTTGACTTTCTTTGACCTCCCATGTTCATGGTCGGTTTGGGGAGGTCCCTCCTTATGACGTTTTGTAAGTTTTCCGACTCCACTTCTCCTTTTCTCTTCAGTTTGCATTTCTTTCCCTATTTGTGGTACAATGAGGGCATTGTACGGTTTGGTTTGGGGAGGTATGCATCCATATCTGTGTCTGCATGTTTCTTGCATTTTTGCTTACACGTTTATTTATTCTTGCATGCATTGTTGTTTTAATTAATTCAAAAAAATCATATAAAAATCATAAAATTCAGAAAATTTTATAAAATTTCATGTTTAAATTGAGTCGGAACGTTTGAACATTGACGCTACTTTGAACCCATACTTGAGCCCTGCATATTCTTGACATTTAGTTGGCATGATTATGTGCATAATCTACGAGTTTTTGTTTCTCTCTTATCTGAACGAATAGACTTGTTTCATTATGTCGGCAAGCTACATTACATTCTGAGGTTAGAGCTTTTTAAACTGGTGACATTCATGACCGGTTTCATTTAGGATGTGAGTAGTACTCTCTTTAAGGCATGTAACATCAATTTGCATAAGCATGAATCTAGTCTTCTTAATACCTGTATGCATTCGGTCTGTGGATGGTGACACATGTTAGGAGAGGCAGTTCCCTTTATTTCATTATACCCATGAACCCCACATAGCCAAATTGCCTTTTTTGTCCTATTAACTACTTTCTATAATACTTCCTACCCTATCCGAGCTAGTGACGAGTAGTTGTTGGAACGTGTTATTGCAATATGGTTATTTTATCTGATTTCAGAGGATGGTGGAAGAATCGAAGGGAATGAAATAAAAGAATTGTTGAAAAAAAAGAGAACGAAAGAAAAGAAAAAAAAAATCGAAAAAGAAAAGAAGAAGAAAAAGAAAGAAAAATCCCATATGAAAAAAGAATGAGAATTGTATAATAATTCACACTCCCATGTCTTATCTATATTTTATGGGGAGTTGACGATTTTTGGTGTTTTGTGAGTTTAGTGCATAATTTTGCACCGTTTCATCTTGCTGTCATGAGTACGAAGTTGGGATGCAGTTTATATTTGGATCCGTTGTTGCTAGCCTGGCTATTAACCCCACATATCCAAATTCATTTTAGCCCCTTCTTACCCATTACCTCACTTACCCAAATGTAAGTCCTCGGCATGTGTCTTGGTCATTAGTATGGTTGGAATGCATATGTACGGTTGTAGAGACTTTATTCATGTTAACTGCATGCATGTTCTTATAGGTCGAGCTAGGTGAGTGTCTTACTTCTTTCTTTCTTTCACATATATACTCACTTTGTGCCTAATTTTGAGTGACGAGCGACCCGTGAGAGTCCGATATCTTTTGAATCTTGCAAGGTCGATGGTTCAGTAAGTTTGAAACATTGATTTAACTCATTTGTACTTCTCATTTGCCACTTTGTCAGTTATTGCATTAAATTGGTTTTAGTGGGTGATTTGTAGCTGATGCGTTGGTCCCGTTCCACTGTTGTTTCTTAGTTGCATTCATATTTGCTTGGGGACAAGCAAAGGTTTGGTTTGGGGAGATTTGATGCGTGTCTTTTATATAAGGTTTTTACCTCATTTTTACACGCATTTCTGTACTATTTATGTAGCATCTAGCTACAAATACCCCCGAATATCCTACTTTGGTTCTTTTTATGTAATTTGCAGGAATTAACCGAAGAGGAGCTAAATCGAGCCTTTTACCGTCCGTTTAGCATGAATTTGGAGGAAGAGTGAATTTGGAGCGGGAATGTAGCTATTTTGGGATGCGCAAAGAAGAAAGATAGCTAGGTGAGTAAAGGAAGAACTTCAAATAGCTAGTGCCTACTTTGGAGAGCTATATCTCGAGTTCTACAATAGATATTCAGGTGATTCTAATTGGAGATGAAAGTTTGTCCTCTTAGCTTTCCAACACCACCGGAATTGCCCTATTTTCCCAAGTAACGAAGAAATGGCAGCCGTTTGAAATTCAGTGCGCAAAGCAGGAAAAGTACTCGATCGAGTAGATACATGGTCGATCGAGTACTAGCTACAGCGAGAAGATTTTAGTCGAGAATAATTAGATTAATAATAATACTACTTAGTATAAATAAGAGTAGTTTTAGACCTAATAAATATATCATTCATTCCCTGGACTTGGGGGAGGCAGAGGAACGATGCTTCTTCTTTTCCCTTTTTTTTTCGGATCAATTGTAATTTCTCTTCCCTTATTTCTCATTCATAATTAGTTTGTTCTTAATCTTTCTTACACTCTTATTTAATTTATGCATCTTAGATTAATTCTCTCTCTTATAATGCCTCTTTCAATTAATTGCTTATTTATCCTTATTAGTTTCATCATCATGTCTAGTTTTAATTATCTATTTGTTGTTATTGATAATTCAATGATCATGAGTAGCTAATTTTCTTATGCTAAGGCTATAGGGGATCCGTAATATGAAGGGAGAGTAATCGATTCATTAGGTTAATGCCGGTACTGTCCTTGTTGGTTAAATGCTACAATTAACTGTATCTTTCTAATTGAGTCGACGCAATTAGACCTATAATTCCTAGTGATCCTTGACCTGGACCGAAAGGTTGGAAAAGGTAGACTAGTAGCGAACAATAGAGTATTGCAGTGAGGACGAAAGTTAAGCTGTTTACACTTTAGGGTGAATTAAGGACCGAAAGGTGACGTTCGCTACCCCTTAGACCGTATTTGCATCGACCTGAGACCTAGATTACTCGACCGGATGATTATGGTGAACCGTTTGTCTTAGCTATTCTTCTCTATATTTTATTCTCTTCCCCTTATTCTCTTTAGTTTAGAAATCACATTTATAAACCCCCAAATTGGTTACCTTGACGAACTTAGATTTAGCCGACAATTTCCTACCTCTCTGTGGATTCGACCCGACTTCCCTAGCTATATTAGTTAGAGCCAGTTGGTTATTTTTGACAGGTACGCGACAGACGTGTCACTAACTTTGCGCCAATTTTGCGCCAAATTATTAACAACGGTTGTGGATGTTTGACCCGTTGTTAAAACCTACAACAACAGTTATCGAACCATAACCGTTGTAATTAATTTTAGTAAAATTCGCGCCATCCGTTCTACAACGTCTTATGGTGATTTTCGTGAATAAGCGTTGTTAAAGGGGCGTTGTAGTTGCCTGAATTTGTAGTAGTGTATAGGATGAACGGCCACGATTTAATGTGGAATATCATATAATATTTTATTGACAACTGAACGGCCACGATTAACTATTAAGTACCATCACTTTTTATGTTGTTTTAACCCTAAATTGTCCTTTTCCCGCCAAAAAATTCGTACAATCCTATTGATCATACGTTGCAACGATTAGTCGATAGCAACGTACGATCTCATCTTAAGTCTTGGAAACTTGTTAAAATTAGTCCTACACCGTTGATCGGAATAATTAACTAATTATAGCAACATACGATTGATAACAACTTAACTTAGGTCTTAAATTTATGTCTTACGTCCCGAGACATAAGTATCTACACCCGTATTCATCGTACATTGCTATGATTAGTCAATAGCAACGTACGATCTATAACATCTTAAACATAGGTATTTAAACCCGTATTGATCGTACATTGATATGATTAGTCAATAGCAATGTACGATCTATAACATCTTAAACCATAAGATATAGGTATCTAAACTCGTATTTATTGTATATTGCTATGATTAGTCAATAGCAACGTTCGATCGATAACATCTTAAACCATAAGACATAGGTATCTAAACTCGTATTGATCGTATATTGCTATGATTACTCAATAACAACGTATGATCGATAACATCTTAAACTATAATACATAGGTATCTAAACTCGTATTGATCGTATATTGCTATGATTACTCAATAGCAATGCACGATCTATAACATCTTAAATCATAAGACATAGGTATCTTAATCAAGTCTTGCGTTCCGATCATATATAAACTCATATTGATCAAACGTTGCTAAAATTAGTACTACACTGTTGATCGGGACAATTAACTAATTATAAAAACATACGATTGATAAGATCTTAAACCATAACTAGAATAACATCTTAACCTTAGGTCTTAAATTTACGTCTTAACCTTACGTATTACACATACGATCGTACATATGGTTAAAAACCCTAAAACCACAAATAAACCCTATAAACCCAAAAGTCCTAAAAAACCTAGAAACCCTAAACCCCAAATAAACCATAAACCCCAAATAAACCTTACAAACCCTAAACCCCTAAAAAACCCTTAAAACTCTAAAATTATATTTTAACCAATCCATGATGGGCTAAAATTTGGATGAACATCAACGCGACGAGCTATGTATAACATTTGTATTATATTTTCAAAAACATAATTTCTATTTTAATATTTTCACTTAATAAACAAAATAAATTAAGTAACAGTAAAACCATTCATTTCTTAACTGTTGTTTTTTATTTCATAACAAATAAAAACTTATATTTTAATATCAATTTAACTGTTGTTTTAATATTTTAATATTTTAATATTTCAAAACTTGTTCTTAATATTCATTTATTATATTAATATGTTACTTTATTAATGTAACTGTATATTTATATTATGTTTTCAATAATAAAATTTATATTTTAATATCTTAACTTAATAAAACTAATATTTTACATTCTAATTTGACTAATATAATTTCTGTATGGATAAAAATATGTTTCGGCATTAATATGTTACTTTATTCTATGAATTACATAAAATATTACTTTCAATTATTTAAAAACATGTAAATAAATTAAGATATATATTATTTACTATTATTTTTAATAATATAATTGGTCATTAATAATTTTTATCTACTTGCCTTTTCGAATACTGTAAAATAAATTAAGATGCATAGGGAAGACAAAAGTTAATAATTCAATTTTATGGAGAATAGTAAGAGTTACACTATTTTTTTTAATTCCATTTTATCGAGTATGATAACAATCACCCTTTTTGGTTTTTATTTTTTTATTTTAATTTATAAGGACAATTAAATTAAAATAAAGGTAATATGAGATGAAAATTACTTTCATTAATATTAAAAAGGACGATACAAAGGAAAAAAAAACAACAAACAGAATTTAAAAACTAAACCTAATGACTACAACCAACACAAGAATCAAATCTAAATTTCTTAGAATTGAGCCTTCTTGGACGAGTCCTCTCGAACCTCTTCTTGGACATCTTTGAAGGGAGGATTTCGGGGGTTTTTGTGCATGACGATTTCCCCATAGATTTTCTAGAGTTCTTCGGCTTAGGAGGGGTTGCTATAACCTCAATCACCTCCACTACTTCGTCCTCCTCTTCCTCATCCACCCTAACAATGGAGGAATCAACTTTAGGGGTAGCTAACATCTCTATCTCATCGTCAATTTTCTTCCAATACATTTTATCGAGTTCAAATTTACCCCAATTAAGCATATTAAATTCCTCCTCAAATAAATCGACAAGGAAAGTATTTCCATGGTAACCCGGACTAGCTCTCGTTAAAGCATTTTGGACATTAGTAGGACCAACTTGCTTGATTATTTCTCTCATGAACAACCTCGTGCAGACAATGTCTCTTGCATGGGCTTTTCTCTCTCCCGACATTTTTGTTATTTCACTTTAGGATAGTTAAATTAATTTAATAGGGAAGATGTACTTTGGATGAATTAAAAATTGGAGGGAATGAGTATATTTATAATACAATATTTCCCTCCAAAAAAAATAATCAATGCATGGTTTACCGCCAAATGCAAGTTAGGTGGGGAAAACCCTAACGACCGTTCATCTTCTTAATGATTACAAAATAAAAATAAGAACTTATAGATTATCAGCAAACAATTCGTGTTGCACAGTTGGTAAGATACATAATTTTCTAACCTGACGTCTAAGGTTCGAACCTTGTTGCGGTACGTTTTATTAACAAGTTTTTTCTGTGTACTTTTTGTAAAAAAAAAAGTATTTAAATAAAAATAGTTGTACCATAAATAATTATGTCCAACAAATTTTTATTATTAACAATTTTTTAATAATTTTTTTATTAAATAATTATGTTCAATACATTTTTTTTTAAGAAAATTAAAAAATAAATTTTTAATTTTTTTTTTATTTAACTCACTAATTTCATACTTAATATTATGAAATTATACAAAAAAAATATAATGTAAAAACAGTGCGTTATAAAATGCAAAAACAATTTATCAATAATAAATAAAAAAAAACTTGAAATACAGAATGCAAATATATTCAATAATAAATTAAAACGAAAAATACATATAAAAAATAATCATCGAAAATAATTATACAAAATATATTACAAAGATAAATAATAAATAAGAAAGTGAGATACAAAATTACGAAATATACAGTATAAAAATGTATACAATTAATATCGTATAAGCTCAGGTACAAATATAACGTATTAATTAATGTATCCGCCTCAGTATAAATATACGGTATACAAATGTATAGATAAATATTGAAATACACAAAAATATTAATAATAAATAAGAGTTAAATAAAAATTAGGAGAGAAGTTTTTTTTAATTAATAAAATATATGGCAATATCGAGGACATTAATTAGGGAGGGTAATTAATGAAGGAATCAAGGGATTAATTAGAATAAATCAGATTCTTTGAGTTTGACATGTGGCGCATTTTCATTGGTGGTGTATGAGAGCCCTCATACACCTGATGTAACTCTACCCTTTTCGCCTATTCTAAATAACGTTGGAATCCTAAACTTAATCAAAGGCTGATATTTCAATTGTGTAATCAATGCATGCATGTGTTTCTTAATTTTTGTTAAACGTATCATCGTCTTGTGCATTTATGCCATTTTATGAACGATTGTTTATCATTAATATTGCATGTTGTTTTACAATGGTGGATGCGTAAATAAGCAAAAAAATAAATTTGTATTGACGAGATTTAGATTCTAATCGTACAGGGTTTTCTCTAAATATTTTATTGCATTACCAAAATTGGGAATATGCTTAAATTACACGGAACATGACTTTGTAGTTATAAATATAATGTTTAGATTGTGAGACTCTCATTGGTATCCCTGTATTATTCACTTTTCTAAGTTATACCCCTTCCTTTTCATGAACCCCAATTATACCTCTAAACATTGTTATATACTCCCAACCGTGACCATCTTTTCTTTTCCGTCACCTTTTTCCGTTAAAGGCTTATTTGGCATGGTGATTAGGATGATGACTTTGACAATTCTCATATTGACTCCAAATGCATGTTTACCTCCCACTATTTATCCGATTTCCCTCCAATATTCATTACTCTTTATTTAATTTCTCCCCCACCCAACAAGAATCAATCACGTGCTTTTTTTACTTTCATGGTGAAACCCCCAAATTGAAGTTTCCAATTTAGGAACATAGCTTGTAATAGTTAGGGGAAAAATGCAGTGTACAAGATTTTGGGATCTATAAGCACCCCTTCCAAAATTTATTTCAAGTGTCAAGATTGCAACTTTGTGAAAATATATAAAAAAGAAACATAATCTTCAAACAGCTCTACATCTTAAGATGCTGAAAACAGATAAAATGAAGAAAGAAAAACAATAGAATGTACCAAATTTTAACAACAAATCATCTACCCTAACTTTAGTCAACTCACCCATTGAAAAAAGATTGTAACTTTTGCAAACTCAAAAAGAAAGATGGTCCATAGAATCATAGATAACACAATTAATTAAAAGGGTATTACTTGTCAAAAATTCATGATGAAAATAAGATTGAAAATTAGGGGAAAATGCAGTGATAAACACTTACATGTAGATGGAGGATTAGAAATTAGAAGAACAAAGGTGCTAAGATGAAATTGCGTTGAGTGTTGATGGACTTGAAGAAATTGGAAAAATGGTAGATGAGTAGAGCAATGAAGAAGAATGGGTACTGGACTACTGGGAGAAAGAAAATATCAGTGAGACTATAAACTAATTAAAGTATAGCTAGCATTATAGTCAACATCCTAATCACCATGCCAAATAAGCATTTAACGGAAATAAGTGACCGAAAAGAGAAAATGGTCACAGTTGGGAGTATATAACGAACTTTAGGGGTATAACTGAGATTCATGAGAAGGAAGGGGTATAACTTAGAAAAGTGAATAACTCAGGGATACCAATGAGAAAAACCTTACTTATTTTTTTTAATGTTGTTTACCAAAGCATACACAATCAAATTTGTTAATTTCCTAGAGAAACTTTCATCACTTATTAGCGCCATTATACACTCATACTCTAGGTTGCACGAAAACGGACACGGAGTCGGAATACGACACTTAGAATTTTTTATGACACAGGACACGGAAAAAAAATCAATATACATATTGAAATAAAAGGAATTTCAAGACCATTATAATCAACATCTAAACTTTGGTCATTTATGTTGGAGTTAGTGTCTCCACAATAGTGCGTTTACATAATAAATCTCATTAAAGGAATATCATCAGGATATTCAATTATTTGATCCTCGTCAGTTAATTAACATAAATCGATAACGGTTGGCTGACTAGAAGTTTGACGTTATTGTCGTGAGACGGCGGTGATCAACTGACCCCTTTCGGTCACACCTAAAGGAACGAACCCCAATTGACAACTAATTAATTGTATGAAATACAATTTATTTAGTCCCTTGATTTATAGACTAAAAGGTTAGTCGATTAATTTTAGAGAGATTTCGAGTTGCGAACTCGAGGCGCGGTTGTTATTATTTAATTATGCGATAATTGAATAATAAAATTTTATGAGATGGGTTTTAGTTAATTAATTGTTAATTCACTAAAATTGTACTAATTGATTAATGTAATTAATATTAGTACGTAAATAATATGTGTAGCGGTACACGTATATTTACGGAGTGATTTGGACAAATTTTATTGGGAAGCATTTAAACATAAATCGATGTTTAAAGTTAAATTTACACGTATTTGTGCGACAAATATAAGAACCAAAATGGACCCGTAAATGGGACATTGGACCGTGTAAATGGAGTGTAGTGGATGATTATAAACATAATCATTTCACTTTGCTTTATATACTTCCATAAGTTATCTTATGTTCATTTTGCATGTAATGAAAGATTGGACAAAAAATAAAACATGTCCACTCCCTCACTCCACCTACTCCAACCGGTTGTCCTCCTCCATATAGACCAATTTTTGTTCATTTTTTACATGCTTGCTCACTTGTGTTTTTGCATGTGAATAAAATTTTCTATCTCTCTAAAAATAATAAGAACACCTACTAAGCTTGTTAGTAATCAAAATAAATATCCACTAAGCTTGTTAGTAATATATATATATATATATATATATATATATATATATATATATATATATATATATATATATATATATATATTTGGGATCCAGTGAGAACCAACATTATAATGAGAACCATGAGAACTCCACCTTACGGAATGTTTTTAAGAAAAATAATGACATATTTGGATTCGGCGTAGAATTTTATGGCTAGAAAACATATTTCTTGATCCAAAAAGTATTAAAGTATTGACGGAAATTGAGGCGAAATACGTTTTACTAATTTTCATGCACTTATTACTCATTTTCAAGTATCTAACAATTTTCATGTACCTAGAACTCGTTTTCGTGCATCTAGAACCCGTTATTTTCATGCACCTATTAATCATTTTCATGCATGTAATATTTTTCATGCACCTAGAATTCATTTTCGTGCATTTATAGCCGTTTTAATATACCTAATTGTATTTTTGTATATTAAGTTTATATTTTGTTAATAAAATCGATAAATTTTGTTTAGTTATACTAAAATATATGTTTGAATAAACTAAACTAATGCTAAATAATCTATCAAAACTTTCGAAACAAGTTTTGGTGGAGATTTAGTGAGGGTTCTCATGGTTCTCATTATGTTAGTGGTTCTCACCTGGATCCCGACCCATATATATATATATATATATATATATATATATATATATATATATATATATATATATATATATATATATATATATATATATATATATATATATATATTATCAAGGGTTAAATTTTACAAGTATCTAGTTAATATTTGTAAGATTATTTGGGTGTTGTTCTTGGGTGCTACTTGAAGGAGACTTTCTCTTTGAAAGTTTTTCTAGGAGGATCATCCAAATTTATTTAGCTCAAGAACAAACTAGATAGGTGATCTAGTTTGTGCCCATTTTTACCATCAATATCAATGTAAGGAAATTGTTTTTCCTTAACCTTTATTATTATGCTTTTATATTTGCATGCATGTTACATAGATCACAAAAATGACATAGTATGAGATAATTTATTTTAATTAGTGAGTATAATTAGGATCTATGATCTTTCAAGTGGTTTCAGAGTTAGGCTTGTAATTTGCATGTTGATTTTAAGCATATTAAACAAATTATGAGATAATTTGAAAAACTCAAAAATTCTGTTAGAAGAAGTTTTAGCACGAAAATTTTTGGGCATGCAAATTTATTGATCTCAAAAGGTTTGTGGTAAAATTTGGTGATTTGTAAAGTTATTTTGCTAATTTTAATGATTCTTGGTAGAAAACCGAGTCAAAAATGCCGTATTTTTGTTAAGAGTTAACTAAAAATAGTTAGAAGTTGATTCGGGTCATGAAAGTTTTATGGTATTTCATGCATATTTTCTACTGATTGTATGTAAAATTTCGAAGGTTGTTTTGAAGTTTTGCATGTTTATTGATTTTATGAGATAAAAGTCGATAAAAGTGAAATAAATTAATCATATACTCGAAACATTTGTTCTTACCCTTGATAAATTTATATAAATTTAAAAATATGATTTAAAAGTGAAAAGTGAAATTTAAAATGTATTTTCACCTTGTTTTGATGTTTATTGGTTTTAGTGGTTAAAACTGATAAATATCGATATTTTTCTTCATAAAAATTTATCCGAATTTTTGGGCAATTTTTCTGACATTTTGGTGTTCTTGGGAGTGTTCCAGAATACTCAAAATTTTTTGTTTCAATTTTTGTTAATATTTTCAATTATTTTGGATTTATTACTTAAAAGTTATGATTTTACCGATTAAATTAGCAAATTATCACCAAATCAAACTAATTATTCATCATCAAATTAGTGAGGACTAATTTTTGAGGTTCAAAACAGTTTGGAAAATTAGTTTGGACTTAAATGAGATTTAAGAATTGATTATTGATTTTTACATGCTAAAAATCGATTAAATCCACAAAACCAGGATGGATACCTACGATTATTAGATAGGGCGATTTTGGCATCATTTTACAGCATTTTAAGCATATTTATTTAAGTTGAATGAATGATTGTCATTTATTTAAAGTATTTATTTTATTGTACCTAGTATGGCCTAGTTATTTTTAATCGTTATAACCCGAAATGAATGGGAATAGCGATTTGTTTGTAATTTAAATACGATCTCTCGTCGGTTTGTAATTAATTAATAGTTTTATTCATTTTATTAATTAATGTATAATAGGAATAGCTATGTAATTTAATTTTAATAGTTATTTTTACCGGCGTTTCCAAAAGACGGATTACGTCAAGACGGAGTCTATTTTTGGAACGGTGTTCCAAATCCCACTTGAAGAAGCCCCTTTTGGAAGATGTTCCTATGAAGAGGCAAGGGACCAAGGAGTTGGTTTCCGAAATATAATAGACTAGTTTTTATTAACTAGGAGGTCATACTAGGATTTATTCATATGCTTGCTTGCTTTTATGTTTTCGCGCATGCCAAAATCGTCATTCACATGCATTTTATTTTCGCGGTAGTCAATTCACGTCATTTACATTCACCGACTTAGTTCACTTACAGGGAATTTATGACTAAATTGACAATATCTCTCACATAACTAAAATTGAGATTAGCCTTACCAATTAGTAACACCTATGAATCCCTTGTTCATTAGAGTCACGCTCGCCCAAGCGGTGTGTTTTCTTTTTACCTCGGGTAAGTAGGGTGGTAAACGGTCATCACGCGCCAAAATTAGTTGGACTCAACGGGATATAAGATGGTCTTGTGTTCCGGGGCTAGTAGATAGATTTAAGGAAATTCGTCGACCAAGAGTTCTAGAGGTAGAATTAGTCAACGTGACTTACATAATTTACACGATTATGGGATGTTTCGCCCAAGCGATGCTCATTTTTGTTTAAAATTTGGGTCTTGGAATCATTTATATAATTTAGTCGGAGACCATTATATAAATGTTAAAACTTGTTAAACATGTTTTCACAAGTATTTTTTAAAAACAATGAATGTTAATTTTTCCTTATTTTGTTGTAGCATTTTAATTCGCAATGGCAACTTCTTCAACTCCATCGACTACTACACTAGGCAAAGATTCATGGTTAAGTTCCGTAATGGACAAATGTATCTTAAAAGATGACGGTAGTAACTTTCTTGAATGGGAATCCAACATCAAAAGCATCGCGTTGTCCGACAACGTGCTTACTTACTTGACCGATGCCCCTCCCATCAAGCCCGGTTTAAGGGCTTCATCGGTGGTCCGGACCACCTATGATGACCATGTGAGGATGTCGAATGATATCAAAAATGTGTTGATATGGTCGATGTCCCCAAATCTCAAGCTTTCATGCATTTCCTTGAATGCGTACGAGATATTCTATGTTTTCACAAACACCTAAATCCGTTAATACGATGCGGCGGCACACTTCTTTGAAGCAAAGCTTGAGAGGAGCCAAAAGGTTGGTCCCCATGTGCTAAAAATGGTCGAATATGTCGATATCCTAGAGCGTCTAGGGTGTAAGATTCCTAAGACTCTTGTGGTGGATCGTATCCTCCACTCACTTCCCACCAAGTTTGCCCACTTTAGGGTAAACTACAACATGAATGGCATGGATAAGAGTTATCATGAAATTCATACATTCCTCACCCAAGCGGAGAGGGATATGGAAGCTAGTGGGAGTGAAAAACGGGATGTTCTAACCATGAAGTTAAAGAACATGTCCCTTGGAGTTAAGAAGATAAAGGGGAAGGAAAAGTCTCAATTCAAGAAATCGTCAAAGAAACAAGACAAGGGAAAGGGGAAAGCCGTTGAGAATGGCAAACCCAAGGCAAAAGGTATCAAACTCTCCGAGGTCGAATGTTTCCATTGTAATGGGAAGGGGCATTATAGGAGGAGTTGTCCCAAATACTTGGAGGATCTCAAGGAAGGGCGTGTGACGCCTATTGGTATGATTTCCTCTCTCTATGTGGTAGACGTTAATTATGCTTGCACTTCCACTAGGGTACTTGATACCGGATGTGGCTCTCACCTTTGTAATCATTTGTAGGGTTTAAGGGACGTGCGAGCACTAGCAAAAGGTGATGTGGATCTCCGCATGGGCAATGGAGCTAGAGTAGCGGCCGTTTCCGTGGGGACCTATGTGCTCACTTTAGCTAGTGGTCTAGAATTGTATTTAAATAAGTGTTATTTTGTACCAACTTTAACTAAGAACATCATCTCCATTTCCGCATTAGAAGCGAAAGGCTTTTGTTTTATGATTAAGAACAATAGTTGTACATTTTCATTTAATGATGTGGTTTACGGCAAGGCCATTTCAATTAGAGGCATTTATGTTTTAAATGATGCTAATGACGTTTATAATGTGGAAACTAAAAAGTTCAAAACGGGTGATCCAAATGAATCCTACCTTTGGCATTGTCGTTTAGGTCACATAAACGAAAGACGCATTAAGAGACTTGCTTCATCAAAAGTTCTCAAACCATTTGATTTCGAATCTCATGGTATATGCGAGTCTTGCCTTTTAGGCAAGATGACTCGTGCACCTTTTGCGGGAAAAGGGACATGAGCTAGTGAGTTTTTGGATCTCATACATACGGATATGTGTAGACCATTAACCATCACCGCTAGAGGAGGTTTTCACTACTTCATTACTTTTACTGATGACTTGAGTAGATATGGGTATGTCTACTTGATGAAGAATAAAAGTGAAGCTTTTGACAAGTTCAAGGAGTTTCAAAATGAAGTAGAGAACCAATTGGATAAAATGATTAAGACCCTATGACCCGATCGTGGTGGTGAATATCTAAATACTGAATTTGATTCACACCTGAAAGATTGTGGTATAGTATCACAATGGACTCCTCCTGGCACACCACAATTAAATGGTGTGGCCGAAAGGAGAAACCGAACTTTATTAGACATGGTTCGGTCTATGATGAGTCTAAACAAGCTTCCTGATTCGTTTTGGGGTTTTGCGCACTTGTCTGCAATATTTTCACTAAATCGAAGCCCGACTAAAGTGGCCGATAAGACTCCATATGAGATATGGATAGGGAAAGTCCCTCATTTGTCATTCATGCGTATTTGGGGTTGCGAAGCGTACGTCAAGATCAAGTCTGACAATAAGCTTGCACCCAGGTCAGACAAATGTCTTTTTGTAGGATATCCAAGGGAAACACGTGGCTATTACTTCTACAATAAACACGAGAACAAAGTGTTTGTGGCTCGTGATGCTGTTTTCCTAGAAAAGGAGCTTATTTCTAGGAGACAGAGTGGGAGAAAATTTGAACTTGACGAAGTTCGAGAGCCACAAACCGAAAATGAGGTAGAGGAGAACGTGGAGGATAGCATTCCCTCTTCCTCTGAAACGGTAATTGTTCCGAAAAAGTCAAGTAGGATTTATAATCCACCTGACCGCTACCTTGGTAACATCGAAGAGGATGGTGTTTTGTTACTTATGGAAAGTGATGAACCCACTACCTACAAATCGGTCATGTCTAGTCCCGACTTCTCGCATTGGCTAGATGCCATGCGGTCCGAAACGGATTCCATGTATGAGAACCAAGTATGGGACTTGGTGGATTTACCTGAGGGGGTGCGACCCCTTCAGTGTAAATGGATATATAAAATTAAGCTCGGCGTGGATAAACATATAGATGTTTAGAAAGCTAGATTGGTGGCAAAAGGTTTCACCCAAGTTCATGGTTTACACTATGACGAAACCTTCGCTCCAGTCGTTATGCTTCGGTCCATTAGGATAATCTTAGCGGTTGTCGCGTTTCATGATAATGAGATTTGGAAAATGGATGTTAAAACCGCCTTCTTGAATGGGATTCTAGAAGAGGAAGTGTACATGATACAACCTGAAGGTTTTGTTGATACATCTAACCCTAAGAAGGTGTGTAAGCTTAAGAAGTCCATCTATGGTCTTAAGCAAGCATCTAGGAGTTGGAATCATCTCTTTGATCATGTTATTAAACAATACGGTTTCACTAGAAGTGTGGAAGAACCGTGTTTATACATGAAGTTTAGTGGGAGTAAGGTTGTATTCCTTGTCCTATATATGGATGACATATTGCTCATCGGGAATGATGTTCAATCGCTCACTTCCGTTAAGGAGTGGCTAGGGAAACACATCCATATGAAGGACTTGGGAGAGGCACAACGAATCTTGGGTATCCGGATCTATAGAGATAGGTCCAAAAGGATACTAGCATTGAGTCAAGAAGCTTATATTGACAAAGTTCTTGACCGGTTCAATATGAAATACTGCAAGAGAGGATTTATGCCTATGCGCCAAGGGATTACTTTGAGTAAGTCATAGTCTCCCTCTACCCCTAAGGATATTGAACACATAAAGACCGTCCCTTATGCTTCCGATGTTTGGTCTATCATGTATGGTATGATTTTCACTCATCCCGACGTTGCGTATGCCTTGAGCATGACAAGTCGTTATCAAGCCAAGCCTGGTGAGAGTCACTGGATAGCCGTAAAGAACATCCTTAAGTACTTGAGAAGGACTAAGGATTCGTTCTTAGTGTTTGGAGGAGAAACTGAGTTGCGTGTAAGAGGTTACACGGACGCAAGTTTCCAAACCGATCGGGATGATATGAAATCCCAATCCGGCTATGTGTTTATGCTAAATGGAGGAGCTGTTTGCTGGAAGAGCTTCAAGCAAAGTGTTACCGCGGATTCTACAATAGAGGCTGAGTACCTTGCATCGTCTGAGGCTGCAAAGGAAGCTTTTTGGATTCGGCAATTCATGGAGGGACTAGGAGTAGTCCATTCCGCCAAAGATCCGATCACTCTATGTTGTGATAACAGTGGGGCTATTTTTCAAGCCAAAGAGCCGAAGTCTAGTAATAAGTCTAGACACATTGAAAGGAAATACCATGTAATTAGAGATTATGTGGAAAGGAAGGAAATTTACATTTGTAAGTTTGGGACAGACGATAATGTAGCTGATCCTTTAACCAAGCCTTTATCAAAAGCTAAGCATGATGGTCATGTCGTCGCAATGGGATTGAGACGAGTACTAGATTTTCTTTAGATTATGGATATGTAATAATTGAATAGTGTATCACTTTTTATATATATGATAATCGCATTCATTATTTAAGCATTCATTTATGAATTCTTTTATTTAGTGTGACTAAATTTCAATACCTTGTTTATCTGAATAAGTTGTGGAGACAATGTTGAACACAATTCAAGTGAATAAGATGAACATTGTATTTTGTCCCTAGTCACTTAATGAGGTGACGTCTCGGAGTGACTAGATTGTAAGTCGATTGATGATTGTTCAACACCATGAGGTCATACGTGATGACTAGTCGATTACATAGGCAGAGTGTGTGACACTTTGCCGGACAGTGACTATTTAGAGAGTCCCTAAGTTCTATTATAGACACCTGGTCATGGCAGGGATCTATAAGATGTTCCTATGAGCCGATTCTTTTGACTGGAGACTATTATCCAAGTCAATACAGTTTCTGAGTGACTTTGGTTTTTGTCCTAGGTCGTACCGTGAAAGGAGGCCAAAGGACATCTTCTGAGTCATGATGATCTGTATTGGGCAAAGATAGATAGGGCATACAGGAATTGTCCACCCACATTGGATACCTATATCTCAAGGCCACTCAAGGAGTTGTGACTATAAATGCGTGGCCACACTTGGAAGTAATCTGTGGGAGATTTTCCGGTCAGGTAGTCACACTCCCGATCGAGAAAACCACTCGCGATATGTTCATGTGCAAGTGCGACCTGAAAGACACCTTGCATTGAGTGGGAGATTAAAACGGACAAGAGAATTGGTAGCGCACACCTTGTGTCGAACAAGTGGGAGATTGTTGGAGTTAGTGTCCTCCACAATAGTGCGTTTACATAATAAATCTCATTAAAGGAATATCATCAGGATATTTAATTATTTGATCCTCGTTAGTTGATTAACGTAAATCACTAACGGTTGGCTGACAAGAAGTTTGACATTATTGTCGTGAGACGGCGGTGATCAACTGACCCCTTTCGGTCACACCTAAAGGAACGAACCCCAATTGACAACTAATTAATTGTATGAGATACAATTTATTTAGTCCCTTGATTTATAGACTAAAAGGTTAGTCGATTATTTTTAGAGAGATTTCGAGTTGCGAACTCGAGGCGCGGTTGTTATTATTTAATTATGCGATAATTGAATAATAAAATTTTTATGAGACGGGTTTTAGTTAATTAATTGTTAATTCACTAAAATTGTCCTAATTGATTAATGTGATTAATATTAGTACGTAAATAATATATGTAGCGGTACACGTATATTTACGGAGTGATTTGGACAAATTTTATTGGGAAGCATTTAAACATAAATCGATGTTTAAAGTTAAATTTACACGTATTTGTGCGACAAATATAAGAACCAAAATGGACCCGTAAATGGGACATTGGACCATGTAAATGGAGTGTAGTGGATGATTATAAACATAATCATTTCACTTTGCTTTATATACTTCCATAAGTTATCTTATGTTCATTTTGCATGTGATAATGAAAGATTGGGAAAAAAATAAAACAAGTCCACTCCCTCACTCCACCTACTCCAACCGGTTTTCCTCCTCCATATAAACCAATTTTTGTTCATTTTTTACATGCTTTCTCACTTGTATTTTTGCATGTGAATAAAATTGTCTATCTCTCTAAAAATAATAAGAACACTTATTAAGTTACTAAGCTTGTTAGTAATCAAAATAAATATTCACTAAGCTTGTTAGTTATATATATATATATATTGTGGGATTTATCTGTATGCATCCCTTTAAATTTAAGGACTATAACGAAATTTATAATGATGAAACTAGTCATAAAATGAATTGCATAAACAAAAACGTAAAGGATTAAGAAATAACCTTCGGTCCTAGCAAAAACGGCCTAAGAACAATATCAAAGTTGATATTCGCCTATCAGTTGCACCCAAGACGATATGAGATATGCCCTTAACTTGTTGCTAGAATCGATCCCCGAATTTTTAGTAAAATTAATTAGGGTTTTCAGTTTTTGTGTTTTTAGATGAGAGGCAAGAGTGAGATAGGAAAATTAGATTAGGAAAAATCACCTTCCCCCCTTTATAAAACCGGGTATAAGGAGAGAATAGGGTAGATTTTTCTTTTCCTATTTTCGGCCCATTTCCAAAATTAA
Organism: Silene latifolia; assembly: GCF_048544455.1. NCBI lineage: Eukaryota > Viridiplantae > Streptophyta > Magnoliopsida > Caryophyllales > Caryophyllaceae > Silene > Silene latifolia. Next base: position 98,705,008 of record NC_133538.1, read on the forward strand.
AAGGAGTATAATTTCCTTATTTTCGGTTTTGGCAATTACCAAAAATGAGGATAAAAATCCATATTTTCGGTTATTCCATAAAATGTATAAAATGTGTTAAATATAAATTGTCATTTAGTGAGGATCGATCCCATAACCTCTTGGTTTGAGTACCCTTACTATTACCACTATGACACATTCATCTTGTTGATTAAATATAACCAATTACATTTAATTACGAATTAACATATTAATTCGTCCAAGCTTAACATTATATACATTAATTAAATATAACATATTATATTCAATTTACGAATTGACAGTTAATTCGTCTCCGCTAATATTATTTAATCGGCATTAAATAATTAATCATCTCATCAACACATTGACTACTTGTTTAGTCATATAAGGCATCAATGTGATTACATTTCCATAACCACATCTCTAAAACACATCCTTCAGGTGTGACCTTTAGGGACCAGTTGATCACCGCCATCAGTATGATAATAACGTCAAACTTTCTAGCAAGCCAACCGTTATTAGGTAATCGTTAATCAACTGATAAAATACGAAGTATACCCTTGTGAACCTGTAAGAGATTTACAAATGTTATCACACTAATTTGTGGAGGACACAAGCTCCAACAAACTCCCACTTGTCCTCACAAGTGTATGTGCGATAACCGATTCTCATATCCTAAAATTTCTCCCACTCAATGTAAAACAATTTGCAAATCCGTATTCACAAAGGTCTTATTTTACAAGCGATCATTATCAAGAGTGGTTTCCCCGACTAGAGAGTAACTTAACTGTTAAACGAATCATCATTCGAGCATGGCCATGCATTTCAGTTACAACTCCTCGAGTGGCCCTGAGAAATAACTATACCTGATAAAGGTTGGATATTTTCCTCAACTCGAATCCTCGCCGATGTAAGCACGGTATGAAATGACCCGAAAAAATCTACTTAGCCTCCGATTCACAGATCCGTGAGAAAGAAACCAAAGTCACCCAAAAACTGCCTTAGTCTCAAGAGACAGTCGATAGTCAAAAGAATCGACTCTAGGAACACAATGGATGTCCTATCCACGACCTGGCACCGAATGTTTTTAAACATTTAGGACTCCATTACGTTGTCACAAAAATTTGTCCTACGAGGTATCGTTATAATCTCGCATTTGTGATCGATCACCAACAACACTTATGGCTCGTTGAACCCACCATCAATCGACTGCACAATATAATAGCCAGAGTTATCAGCTCTTGTAGGAGATTACAGACCAAAACAAAATATAATGTAATTCAGTTCACTTTGTGGCGTTCAAAGTTGTCAGTACAATCCACATGAAAAGCAAAATATTATAATGAAACGATGAAGTTATAAATAGTATATGAAAAAAGATAATGTATCAAATTCATAATCAACTACTACAACTCAGGAACACGTTTAATTCCCATGGAAATAACGTGCCCTTCATGCTTATCAAAATTCAACGGTTTAGTGAGAAGGTCCGCGATGTTATCATCCGTCGCAATCTTGTCAACCACTATCTCTTCTTGTTCCACGTAATCACGGATCAGGTGAGCTTTCCTACATGTCTAGATTTGTTGCTAGACTTAGGCTCCTTAGCCTGGAAGATGGCACCTCTATTGTCACAATAGATGGTGATCGGGTCATTCGAACTAGGAACTATCGTAAGTCCTTGTAAAAATTGACGCATCCATATCGCTTCCTTAGCTGCTTCCGAAGCGGCATAGTACTCGGATTCAGTGGTAGAATCTGATACAACACTCTGTTTGGAACCCTTCCAGCTGACCGCAGCACCATTAAGAGTGAAGACGAATCCGGACTGAGATTTTGAATCATCTCGATCCGTTTGAAAGCTAGCATCTGCGTAACCGATTGCGCATAGCTTAGAATCGCTTCCATAAGTCAATACCCTATCCTTAGTCCTCCGTAGGTACTTGAGGATATTTTTAACAGCTATCCAGTGTGTTTCACCTGGATTCTTTTGGTACCGACTCGTCATACTCAATGCATATGCCACGTATGGACGTGTGTATATCATGGCATACATGATTGATCCTATTGCAGATGCATAAGGAACACGACTCATGCGCTCCATCCCTTCAGACGTCGTGGGTGACTGAGACTTGCTCAAAATCGCATCCCGGCGTCATTGGAAGGTTCTCCTTCTTGGAGTTGGTCATGCTGAACTTCTCAAGAATCTTATCCAAATAAGACTCCTGACTAAGTGATAACGTCCGTCGTGATCTATCTCGGTAGATACGGATTCTCAAAATGCGTTGTGTCTCACCCAGATCTTTCATCTGGAAATGGTTCTTCAACCATTCTTTAACCGAAGATAGGAGAGGAATGTCATTCCCAATCAGGAGTATGTCATCGACATACAATATCAAGAATACAATCTTGCTCCCACTCGACTTGATATATAAGCATGGTTCTTCGACCGATCGAGTGAAACCATACTCTTTTATCACCTGGTCGAAACGATGATTCCAACTCCGAGAAGCTTGCTTAAGTCCATAAATGGAACGCTTAAGCTTGCATACTTTCTTAGGATGTTCAGGATCTATGAAATCTTCGGGTTGCACCATGTACAACTATTCCTCCAAATAACCGTTTAAGAAGGCGGTTTTCACATCCATTTGCCAAATTTCATAATCATGAAAAGCGGCAATCGCTAAGATTATCCGAATGGAACGTAATATGACTACAGGTGCAAAAATATCATCTTAATGCAATCCGTGCACTTGAGTTAAACCTTTTGCCACTAGTCGTGCCTTATAGGTATCTGGTTGCGCGTCTACAGAACGCTTTATTTTGTAAAGTCATTTGCACTGTAGAGGTTTTACCTTATTAGGTAAATCAACTAGATCCCATACGTCATTCTCATACATGGAGTTCATCTCGGATTGCATGGCTTCGAGCCATATCTTTGAGTCGGAACAGGCCATAGCACTTTTATAGGTAGCGGGTTCATTACTCTCTAGGAGTAAAACGTCATTCTGGTCGACCATACCAATGTATCTGTCCGGAGGATGAGAGACTCTACCCGACCTCCTAGGTTCCTCAGGAATATTAACCGTGTCATCAGTTGGAGGAACAACTTCCTCCATCCGTTCTTCTGTACCAAGTTCTGGAATCTCCGACAGCTTGAAGGTTCTATTACTCGTCTTGTTCTCGAGAAATTCTTTCTCTAAGAACGTCGCACTAGCCGCAACAAAAACTCGATGTTCGGTAGGCGAATAGAAGTAATGACCAAATGTTCCTTTTGGATACCTATAAAGTATGTCTTGACCGATCGCGGGCCGAGCTTATCCTCGTGTCTCCACTTGACATAAGCCTCGCAGCCCCAAACCCGAATAAAGGTCAAGTTAGGTACCGTTCCCTTCCACATTTCATATGGAGTCTTGTCGACAGCTTTAGTCGGACTTCGGTTAAGTATAAGAGCAAATGGTGAAAAGAGCAAAACCCCATAATGAATCAGGCACTACCGTGTGACTCATCATGGATCGAACCATATTAAGTAAGGTTCGATTTCTCCGTTCGGACACACCATTTAATTGAGGTGTTCCAGGTGGAGTTAACTGCAAAACGATTCCACAGTCTTTAAGGTGTTGATCAAACTCATTTGAAAGATATTCGCCACCCCGATCTGAATGGAGTGCTTTAACCTTTCTACCCAGTTGGTTTTCAACCCTGTTCTGGTATTCCTTGAATTTCTCAAAGGACTCACGTTTATGCTTCATTAAGTAGACATATCCGTATCTACTCAAATCGTCCGTGAAAGTGATAAAATATCTATAGCCATCTCTAGCGGTAATTGACATAGGTCCACAAACATCAGTATGTATGAGTCCTAATAGGTCACTAGCGCGCATTCCAACACTTTTGATGGAAATTCGAGTCATTTTGCCAATGAGACATGATTCACACGTGCCATATGTAGAAAATTCGAATGCGGGAATAGTCCCATTATCGACGAGTTTCTTTACTCGTTTCTCATTTATGTGTCCCATTCGACAATGCCATAGATAGGTTTGATCTTTGTCACCAACCTTTAATTTCTTATTATTCATGTGTAATACTTCCATGGTTTGATCTAAGATGTAAATTCCATTCATGGAAAACGCTTTGCCATAAATCATTTCATTGAAATAGAAAATACAGCTATTATCCTTTATTAAAAATGAAAATCCGTCTTTATCAAGTACGGAAACTGAAATAATGTTCTTAGACAAACTGGGTACATAGTAACAGTTATTTAAAAATAACTCAAAACCACTAGGGAGTTGGATTACATATGTTCCCTTCGAGACAGCAGCAACTCTAGCTCCATTCCCGCCTCGCAGGTCCACATCACCCTTTCCGAGAGGTGTGATGTTTCTTAGGCCCTGCAAATGATTACACAGATGAGAACCACAACCAGTATCAAGTACCCAAGTTCCGAAACTTGCATGCACTACTACAAAACTTGTGATGGACATCGGACTTTTCGCTATATGGACATCGGATACACAACCGATGTAGAGTTTGGTCATGTCCATTGTGGATTAATGGACATCGGATTTTAAACCGATGTCCATTAAAATTTGCACATCGGATTTTTAGGAAAACCGATGTCTATTTGATCAATGGACATCGGATTTTTAGGAAAACTGATGTCTATTTGATCAATGGACATCGGATTTTTAGGAAAACCGATGTCTATTTGATCAATGGACATCAGTTTTTTGCAAAAATCCGATGTCTATAATTATTATTTTTTATAAAAAAAAAAATATTACGCTGTTGCCCATATTAGTCGTACACATGATGAAAATGCAAAATGATTCCATAATCAACAAAAATATCTCAGTATACAATCAATCGGTTATCCAAAGCCAATTACAAAAAATTTCATCTACATAATGTGTCAAATTTACTTAGACGACTAACCTATACAAAAATATAAACCGATATGTAAACTATACAAAAAAATTTCATTTACATAATGTGTCAAATTATTTATAGATCTTCAACTACTTAGTATACCTTCGCGATAGCTTTTCCTCTTGGTCGTCATTGAATTTCTTCCTTTTGTATCGGTATTTGAATTTATGTAATCAAGCAAGTATGATACACTGGCAATATAGAATGAAGATAGAATATTAATCACAAGGCATACCCAGTATCCACATTCAACAAAATTGCAACAAAAGGTACAGATTCACGTTCTACCTAGTAAGTGGAGTAATAATGGACAAAAGGTCACACCGCTTATGACAAATGACCTATTTAAGTTGAGGTTTTTGAAATACCTCGGTGGCCTTTGGCTTTGGCAATGGATGCATCAGGTTTTCGAGTCCCATTTCTCGCGACTTCTTCTTGTTCAAAGGCCTTGGATTCAAAATACTCAAGCCAAGCAAAGATCCTGCAGTGAAGATCCGAAACATGAAGCAAAACATTCACAAGGCTTTTTCAAAAAATCATTGGAAGAGTTAAGCTTACGAGAGATAATCAAAGCATCTTCTTGGAAATTGGTGTTAAACTGTCCGATGAACTCCTTGAAGTGCATTAAAATTTGCAGACCACTGGCTGAATTATGGCAGCAATGGCACAATAAGCCTTGCTTAGCTTCACTTTTAAACAAACAGGGGAAAAAAATCAATATAATGAGAGACGAACCCAATACAACTAGAATGACTGAATTAATAAATAAATAAAAGTTCAACTACATGAATAAATGGCCAACGATCAATTACAAATAACACCAACCACTCATAATCGTTCTTGTCACCATCCACATTGAGCGGATCACCGGTCTCTCCTCGAACAGGGATATTGATTCCAAGCTTGAAAATCCGTAAATGGCTTGGCTCTAGAAGTCGAAATTCACAAATGCAAGTTACACAGACATTTAGCCCCATTAAGCATTGAATTGCGTATAAAATACTTTACATTTCAAACAACAAATAAAGTATAAGAGCAGAAGAAATTACATAACAAATCTTCAAAATCGTCAGTTGACTCAAGAAGGAAATTCTGTCTTTCTCTGCTTTGCAATTCGTTGAATAAAGCAAGATCATCGTCTTTTTCTTTAAAAGATAACACGCCCTCGAGACTACGTCCTATCTTATGGCTATCACTACGGAAATCGCCCCTGGAAGAGCGCCCCAAGGACGGAGAAGGTGGCATCTTGAATGCCTAAATCACTCCCAACTTTGCCGTCAAGCAATACAACCCATAACCAGAAACAATCACCAAGAAAATAAATAAGCCTGTGATACTTGCCCACCAAAGATAATTCCCTTACTAATAAAGTTCTCGCAATCAAAATTCAGGTTTCCAACGCCAAGCTTTACCCTAGATACGCTAATTCAAACTTAAACTACACTTCATTACAACATAATTGTTGTTACGATATGCAATCATTTTGATGGTGTGAGAACCCAGTCATTACAAGCACCCCTCCAGCTAAGTGGAACAACCTTAATCAGGGCAAATTCATGGCCACAACAGCCAAATGCCGACTATATGGCAACAATTGAACACCCTCCTCACCAAATTACCAATTAAGTCACAATTAGGCAATGAAGTTATCGAAGTAATAGAAGATAATACAGACTGAATCAAACAAATTAAAATGTGAAGGGAAGGATACCATATTGATTCATCCTACAATAATGATTCATCCTACAATAAATTAAACAAATCACGAATTGCGGAATTATTACAAATTTTATACAAAAAACTCCCAATTTAATCACAAACCCTAATTTAAAAACATCAAGACCGAACTCTAAATTTTTTTCTAAAGAGTACCCACTTAAATTTGCATAAAGTACAAGCCTTAATCTGAATACTCTTAACTAAACAATTATCAAGCTCGAAAAACAAAAAGACAAGAACCAAAACAAAAAGTTCTCGGGATTAAAATAGATCTGAGAGCGAATTTACCGATTAAAGAAGAGATGCAAGTTCGTGCACTGGTCGGTGAGCTGCGGTGGTGGGCGGGCATGGTGAGCGCTGGTGGTGGGCGACGTGGGTGTGAATGTGTGAGCGCATTGAAGGGGAAGGAAAGAGGGAGTCTGAACTCTGAAATTCTGATTAGGTGTGAATGTCCGGAAGTTCGGATTTAAGCTGAGGTTGAGGTTGTTGTTCTCGGTGTCTGTGGCGGCGGCGGTTGTGGTGCAGCAAGAGTAGCGGAAGATTGAAGATGGTCTTGTTGATTTGAGAGGGGGAATTTGATGGAAAAGGGAAATAGGGCTTGTGAGTGAGGGGAGATGATTGTAGATTTTGGATAAGTTATATCCATACGGGGTTCTGGCAAATATTTTTGCCGCCTATAATTTTCACTTTAGATGCACATCGGTTAAATGCAATGTCCCATGTTCATGACTTTTATATAGACATGGGTTTTATTAAATATCACATGTCCTTTAAAATCAGAAATAATGAACATGTGTTTTTTAACGCAACCGATGTACATATAATTATATGCACATCAGTTTTTTGCAAACAACCGATGTGCATATTATGTACATCGGTTTTCCAGATAATCCGATGTCCATCGACTGATGTCCATAACGAGTTTTGTAGTAGTGATGGTTAATCTCAATCATATAAATATAAGATGACATACCAACCGGAACGACGCGGCCTGCTTTGATGTCCTCACGGTAGACGGGACAGTTCCTCCTCCAATGTCCAGTCTTGTGACAATGGTCGCACTCAATGTCACCGCCCTTGCTCTTTGCCTTGCCCTGTGAGCCACTAGTGTCACCGGGCCCACTCTTACCGTTTCCTGGCTTCTTGAATTTTGGCTTACCTACAGTTAGGTCGCCTGGAGCTTTGCCCTTACCTTTACCTTTGTTGGAAATCATGAGAACATCCTGCTTCATGCTCCCACTCAATTTTATATCCTTCTCGGTCTGTACGAGAAGGAAGTGTAGCTCATGAGGACTCTTTTTCAAGTCATTCATGTAGTAGTTCGCCCTGAAAAGGGCAAAACCATCGTGAAGAGAATGAAGCATACGGTCAATGACTATGCTCTCACTGATTTTGCAATCAAGTGCCTCCAACTTCTCGACATTCTCAATCATGTTAAGAATGTGTGGGCTAACCGGTTGGCCCTTTTGGAGTTTCGCATCAAAGAAGCGACAGGTATGCTCATAAGTAACGATCCTCGGTGCTTTTGAGAACTCGTTAGTGAGCGTGGTGAAAATCTTGTTCGCACCTTGGGCAATGAAGCGTCTCTGCAAATTGGTTTCCATTGCAAAGATGAGTACGTTCTTTATCGCACCCGCTTCCATAACGAAATCACTATAAGCAAGTGACTCGTTAACTCCCGCATTGGGGCACAGGGTTTACCGGTATTGGCTCGATTAAGTACTTGAGCTTCACCGTCGCAATGGCGAAGATTCCGTAGTCTTTGCCTCCCGATCCCGCAAAGTTGGACCCATCATTCTTCGATCGCGTGTACTTGATTCATGTTGTCCATAAAAACTTTCACCAGACTCGCGTCCAAGTGTGGCACTAGGCATTGGGATTTCGTTATTTCCAGCCATTTGTTGTAACAGTAATGTAAACGTGTTCTACACTGCGAAAAGAAGAATAAATAATAAGTATGTGCATCGATTTTAATTTAAGTCTAATGATCTAATGTCATAACGCGAAAACTCAAAACATTTATACAATTGACCTCCCTCAAGAATTATATAAATGATCCCAAGACTCAATTATCTGCAAATTGATAAGCTAACCTTTTAGCTAATTCTACCGTTAGAATTCTTGGTCGATAAATTTCTGTAAATTCTATCTTTAGTCCATCATAATCACGAGAAACTCTTCGGACTATGATGTTGAGGTAAACTAAGTCAACACAAACTACTTACCCAACGTAGAAGGGGTCATATTATGCCTACCGACGAAGAAGGGATTCATAGTTGTTTGCCCTTATAAAGACTAATCTCAATTTCCGTTTTAGAGGAAGATCCCATCAACTTTATTTTAATTCATTTTAAGTGAATTAATATCTAGCATGCGTAAATGAATAAACTAAGGTGATGGCTTAATAAACATGTGACATCTGTATGTGTATGAAAACTAACATACAACCTATATGTGTCAATTTTCATGCATTTTAGTAGTAGGTGGTTTGGTTTTAGGCGGAAAATGATGCATAAACTATCATGTGAATGAAAAGCAATAGGAATGAAAAACGTAAAAACCATAAAAAAAGTCCTAGTGTGGCCTATCCTATCAAAATGAACATTAAATACAAATTTGGAATCCATCCTTGGACCCGAGAAGCTTGTCTCGATGTTCCATCTTGATCCATGTAGTGGGAGTGAGCTCCAATCTCCATCTTTAGTCTTCTTTGAAAATTACAATAAATAAATTTACATAATAAACCAATTTATTACATTCTAATTTCAAAACCCAAAAACTAAAGAAAAAAATAAAGGAGATTCGAGATCTCATAATTACATAAAAATTATGTTTCCTTCATTACGAAAACATAATTAACTAAGGCCACACTAAGTATTACAAATTACAACCGATTGCAAAAATACGTAAATAAATTCATTCAACGATTCATTCAGCAAAAGAAAAGCATCAACTAAAAAAAAAATTAAACATGCAAGACATAATTCTTTAATTATGTAGATTAATTTTATCCAAACCACCTATTTAAATTATCAAATTAAGTGACAATTCCTCAATTAATCACATTAATTTCAATCTTAATTCATATTAAACTTGTAATATGAATTAATTCATCAATATTTTAAACCGCTTTAAAATAATTAGGTATCTTTATATGTGAACCTTTTCACTACAATTAATCATACATTAAAATGTATAATTATAATTATTGGCCAAAAACAATAAAAAAAAATTTTTTTATAAAAGTTCTCGGCAATGCAGCAAAAAAAAACAAAACAGCTCGTTTTTTTTCTTTCTTCACGGTTTTTCTGTAAAAACCGAAACAAAAATCAAAAAAAGTTTTTTTTTTAATTCTGTCCATACGTGAACAGTAACAGAAACAGAAGAAATTTTTTTTCCACGGCTAAAAAAAATTAAAACAGTCGTCCCAATTTTTTTAAATCGGCATTATGCCCTAAATTATCAAAAACATGATTATTGATGAACAAAATCGCTTATTGTTGCTATTAACAAGATTGGCATATTCATCTTATAATTTAAACATGTAAATTTATGAAACATGATTCTAAACAACAATTTAGAACCATTTATGCCAAAAACAATATAGCAAAAAATAATTTATCATCAATAAAACTAAGCAATTCCATTTACATATCAATTTAAATTTTATTAAATCAACACATCTACAAATTCATTATATTATCATTTTAACCTATTAAAACAATAATATTAATAAATCAAATGGAATCAAAACAACAAAAGAAGAACGAAAGCGGCTGCAAAAAAAACAATTCGGCATAAAAAAAATTTCAGCCGTGTGCCTCTTTTTTTTTTTCGAAACCCTAAAATTGTTTACATCCAATTTTATGAAAATCGTCAAAATTAAAATTCGTGGCCTTGGCTCTGATACCATTTGTGGGATTTATCTGTATGCATCCCTTTAAATTTAAGGACTATAACGAAATTTATAATGATGAAACTAGTTATAAAATGAATTGCATAAACAAAAACGTAAAGGATTAAGAAATAACCTTCGGTCCTAGCAAAAACGGCCTAAGAACAATATCAAAGTTGATATTCGCCTATCAGTTGCACCCAAGACGATATGAGATATGCCCTTAACTTGTTGCTAGAATCGATCCCCGAATTTTTAGTAAAATTAATTAGGGTTTTCAGTTTTTGTGTTTTTAGATGAGAGGTAAGAGTGAGATAGAAAAATTAGGTTAGGAAAAATCACCTTCTCCCCTTTATAAAAACGGGTATAAGGAGAGAATAGGGTAGATTTTTCTTTTCCTATTTTCGGCCCATTTCCGAAATTATAAGGAGTATAATTTCCTTATTTTCGGTTTTGGCAATTACCAAAAATGAGGATAAAAATCCTTATTTTTGGTTATTCCAAAAAATGTATAAAATGTGTTAAATATAAATTGTCATTTAGTGAGGATCGATCCCATAACCTCTTGGTTTGAGTACCCTTACTATTACCACTATGACACATTCATCTTGTTGATTAAATATAACCGATTACATTTAATTACGAATTAACATATTAATTCGTCCAAGCTTAACATTATATACATTAATTAAATATAACATATTATATTCAATTTACGAATTGACAGTTAATTCATCTCCGCTAATATTATTTAATCGGCATTAAATAATCGTCTCATCAACACATTGACTAACTGTTTAGTCATATAAGGCATCAATGTGATTACATTTCCATAACCACATCTCTCAAACACATTCTTTAGGTGTGACCTTTAGGGACCAGTTGATCACCGCCATCAGTATGATAATAACGTCAAACTTTCTAGCAAGCCAACCGTTATTAGGTAATCGTTAATCAACTGATAAAATACGAAGTATACCCTTGTGAACCTGTAAGAGATTTACAAATGTTATCACACTAATTTGTGGAGGACACAAGCTCCAACATATATATATATATATATATATATATATATATATATATATATATATATATATATGTATATATAGAGGCGGGATCTCGTGAGTTTTGTTCTTACGGTGAATTGTGAGTTTGTGCTTTAAAATATGGACCATTGATAAAAATAGATCTTGCGATTGAGATTAGCCCAGCAACCATGAAAACTGAATGACGTGTACTTAAATATTAACCACTCTTATCTCTTTCTCTTTGTCTTCCTTAAAAATTCTCCCAGAAAATTATATTAAATTAAAGTAAATCTTGTTTCCCCAAATCAATTCAATTCAATTTGAATCAATCTCTCGAATCATTACTGCTCTATTTACTTACTCTACTAGTATATATTTATATACTGGTTTCATCTTCTCAATTCACTTTTTTCATCACCATTACCATTAATTAATTATGCTACCTCGCCTAGGATTGTGCTTGAGTTTCCGATCATCGTCTTCATTTCACGTTTCTCCTTTTTCTTATCCATTCCGAGCTCTTTTATATTACCCACTACTGTATATTAAGAACACTCACTTTTTCCCGAATTTCTTTTTAATTTTATTTTTCCTGCATAATTGATGATGAACCGTTGGCTACTGCGGTGGTGTAGGAGTTCGATGTGAGCTGATATTGCGGTCGGTGCCATGTCGAACCAAGTTGATGCAAACTGGTGGACGAGGGAGTCCTATGGTGGTGCGAGTGTCCGGATGAGGTTCAATGGTGAGGTACTAGACTGGTGAAGGGTGTGGTGAAATTAATGGGGGTGGAGAGGAGAGGAGCGGAGCAGGTTGCTTGCGTGGATGCTGGTGATTGGAACAGCGGTGGTTGGTTCAGAGTGATACAGTGCTCTTGCTGACAGGATTTCTTGCGACGATTCTCATGCGTGTGCTCAAGAATGATTTTGTCAAGTAAGAACTTTAAATATAACCTTCACTTTTGTGTATATTTATTAGTTTTTTGCCAAGTTTTACTTCTAGATAGCAAATTGCAAACATGGTTGACATGTAGCTGTTTCTTTCAAGTCATGATAGTGGCTGTTTTGTTCATAACGTTTAAGATGACTGATGTTTAATTAATATTACGGTTAGTGCTAATTATTTTGTTAATTTGGTGAAAAGGTATGCACATGATGAGGAAACAGCTGAAGATGAGGAAGAAACTGGATGGAAATATATTCACGGGGATGTCTTTAGATTTCCCAAGTACAAACCCAAAAGCAGTTACATGTCAACCATGTTTAATCGATTTGAAAAGGGTCCGGCATCTGTTGCCAAAACCAACTCACATTCCTCCTTGTCGATATTAAGTCAAACAGATTTGGACAGTGTCCGAGATCAGTTGTCATCCATGGGATAAGCAATGACAAAGGGACTAATGCTCTAGATGTATGTTTGTTTGCTTTAGCCTTCAAGTCCATTTTTTGTGCATTTGTTTGAAACTTTGAATAATCGGTAACATGGAATCATAACCTATCAGCAGGTAATTAATCCTATTGTTAGCCTGGTTCATTCCTCATATTAAACCACCACAAATACGATACTCTTAAACTTATGGTCAACACCCAAGACGAAGAGAGAGATAAGAGTGATTAATATTTAAGTAAAAGTCGCGCGTCATTTAGTTTAAGAGCAAATTTGGTATTGATCAAAGTAGTAAAAAAACAAAAGTGACACCGGAATAACATCACAATAACAGCAGAATAATAGTAGAATAACAGCACAATAACACGTGGTAAAAAAAAAAGAAAAAAAAATCAAAGTCGTAAAAAAATCAAAGTGGCACCGGAATAACATCACAATAACACCAGAATAACAGCACAATAACATGTGGTAAAAAAAAGGAGTAAAAAAATCAAAGTGGTAAAAAAAATCAAAGTAGTAAAAAAATCAAAGTGACACCGGAATAACAGCAGAATAACAGTAGAATAACAGCACAATAACTCGTGCTAAAAAAAAAGAAAAAAAATCATAGTCGTAAAAAAAATCAAAGTGACAGCAGAATAACAGCGGAATAACAATAACAGCAAAATAACAGCACAATAACATGTGGTAAAAAAAAAAGAGGAAAAAAAATCAAAGGAAAAAAAAAAGCACAATAATGGCATAATAACACGAGGTAAAAAAAAATGAGTGAAAAAAAATTCAAGCAAAAAAAAATTTGGTACAAAAAGAGAAAGAAAAAAAGGTAACATAATGAGATTAGAGAAAAACATAAGAGAAAAAAAAAATCAAAGTAGTAAAAAAAGCATAATAACATGAGGTAAAAAAAAAAAGAGATAAAAAAATTAAAGTAAAAAAAAAAAAGAGTAGCACTAGAAAAAAGAGAAAATAAACTAAATAACAATACAACTAAGATTAATATTGACCACTCATCTCTAATTTAATCTAATGGTTGAGATTCCTCCAACTCACAACTCACCATAAGAACCAAAATCACCAAATCCAATCTCTCTCTCTCTCTCTCTCTCTCTCTCTCTCTCTCTCTCTCTCTCTCTCTATATATATATATATATATATATATATATATATATATATATATATATATATATATATATAGAGGCGGGATCTCGTGAGTTTGGTCCTTATGGTGAGTTGTGAGTTTGGAAAATCTCATCCATTGGATCAAGAGAACCAACGACTGAGATTAAACAAAAAATAAATAAAATAAAGTATGCAAAACGCTGTCATTCTCCCCACCACAAATAAATTAACAATTAAAATCAAATTGAAACCAACATAACATGGAATCATTTCATCTTCATCACAATCGCACATTCTTCATCGTTTGTTCTCACTCAATATCTTTCTCTCTCGAACATTTCTACCGCCGTTTCAATCAATTTGGTAAGCAATTGTTCTAACATTTTCCATCAAATTCAATTAATTTTAGGTTTTTGTCCGCAATTTCGCGTAGAGATAAAAGAGGACCCATTTAAAGTTGAATCTGGGACAAGCTCAACCAAACCTGAATCTGACAGTGTTGATTCGAAGTTATCTAGCAATCAATAATTTTATATGCTGATAGTGTTGGGCACATTATGACGGTTTTGTACAGTTTACTGAGTTTGCGATTGCTCTTATTGGTATCGGAAGGTAAGGATAGGTCTAGATGTCTGAGCATTTTACATATTCCAGTTTGTGTCTTACGATACGCTGTCACCAAGGATACCTGTAAAGCATTTTAGCTCATAAATTAAAGTTTCAAACCAAACTCCATCAATATAATCTTCTGTAGCTTCTTGGACCACTTTAATACATTTTGCTTTGAAGTGCTGCTTCATCCTGCTTAATATTTTGACTATTCTTATGATGTTGCAGTAGTTTTGCTATGTGGAACTTGGAGAGCACAGACCCACCTTTGGTGGTACTTTCACAGATATTGCTATGTGGATATTTTGCCCCTTCAATGGTCCGGCAACCCATTTAAAGTCGGGTTGACTAATATCTTTTTGAATCGTATTGGCGAGCATGTCGTGGATCGGGAACACTTTACTCTTCGGGTAAGTAATTTTAACGGAGAGTTATTGAGCATTTACTGCTCTGAACACATCGGTGGTAGGTGGGTCGATGCAAGTACACTGGAATATATAAATGGAAACAAGGCAATTATTTATGCTTCCAAATGTAGACATGCCACTTATGCTCACCCGGGAACGTACATACAAGGGTCATCAAAGCTGGGGATTGGTGTTAGAAATGATATTGATAAAAGCAAGTTCTTCGTGGACTCTAGTACGAAGTACTAGAAGTACAAGATCATTGCCGCGGAGTATCTTGGAAATGCTGTGGAGGAACCGTGTTGGGTTAATTACATGAGAGAGTGGGGTCCAACTGTTACTTATGACGCGTTTTCTGAAATAGACAACAAGATAATTAATCATCTCCCGAGAATATTCCGTTTTTCAATGGAGAATGTAATGGAGCTGTTTCCGACTGAGCTTTGTGGGGGAAGAAGGACCAACGGGGCCTAAGGAGAAGGATAACTGGTTTGGAGATGAGAGATGGTTATTAGTTGATTACTGCTCTCCTTGAGTGTAGAATTGTAGAATAACATGGAGAATAACAAAGACAATAACAAAGAGAATAACAAAGAGAATAACAAAGACAATAACACGTGGTAAAAAAAAAGAAAAAAATCAAAGTGGCACCGGAATAACATCACAATAACACCAGAATAATAGCACAATAACATGCGGTAAAAATAAAAGTGAAAAAATCAAAGTCGTAAAAAAATTCACAGTAACAGCAGAATAATAGTAGAATAACAGCACAATAACACGTGGTAAAAAAAAGAAAAAAAAATCAAAGTCGTAAAAAAATTCACAATGAATGAGAATAACATCACAATAACAATGGAATAACAATAACAGCACAATAACATATGGTAAAAAAAAAGAGAAAAAAAATCAAAGTCGTAAAAAAAATCAAAGTAACAGCAGAATAATATCACAATAACAGTGGAATAACAATAACAGCACAATAACATGTTGTAAAAAAAAAGAATAAAAAAATCAAAGTCGTAAAAAAAATCCAGGTAAAAAAAAGCACAATAATAGCATAATAACACGAGGTAAAAAAAATAAGAGTAAAAAAAATTTCAAGTAAAAAAAATCCGGTACAAAAAGAAAAAGAAAAAAAGGTAACATAATGAGTAAATTAAAGATAAACATAAGAGAAAACAAAAATCAAAGTGGTAAAAAAAAAAACATAATAACACGAGGTAAAAAAAAAAAAAAGAAAAAAAAATTAAAGTAAAAAAAAAAGTAACATTAGAAAAAAGAGAAGAAAATAAGTAAATGACGATGGTTTTATATGACATGTAAGATTTTATCTTGATCACTCATCTCTAATATAATCTAGTGGTTGAGATTCCCCCAACTCACAACTCACCATAAGAACCAAAATCACCAAATCCAATCTATATATATATATATATATATATATATATATATATATATATATATATATATATATATATATATATATATATATATATATATATATATATATATATATATATATATATATATTATCAAGGGTTAAATTTTACAAGTATCTAGTTAATACTTGTAAGATTATTTGGGTGTTGTTCTTGGGTGCTACTTGAAGGAGACTTTTCTTTGAAGGTTTTTCTAGGAGGATCATCCAATTTTATTTAGCTCAAGAACACACTAGATAGGTGATCTAGTTTGTGCCCATTTTTACCATCAATATCAATGTAAGACCATCCCCAAGCAAAGGTCGCGCTAATTAGATCACGACCCTGTTTTACTCTTAATCCCACTTTATTTATCTTGAACTACTTTCACCCTCCCAAGCAGAAGGTCACGACCTAGGTCATCAATCCAATCATTTTTCACTTTCCAACTAATTACATCTCTCTACATTATATCACTTTTTCATATATATATATTTTTATTAATTATTAATATTGTCAACCAATCACATATCGCCACATATAGGTCATGAGTTGGGTCAATTTGCTCCACCAAAGGTCACAAATTGACCACCAAAGGTCACAAATTGACCTCTTCTCTCCAAAGGTCACCATAATTTTTTTGTTAATTGATGATTAGTGTGACCAAGCAAGGTCATGACCTAGCAATTGACCTTGCTTGGGAATGGTAAATTATTTTTCTTTAATCTTTATTATTATGCTTTTATATTTGCATACATGTTACATAGATAACTAAAATGACATATTATGAGATAATTTGTTTTAATTAGAGAGTCTAATTAAGATTTATGATCTTTCAATTTAAAGGTCAGAAATTCATAAAATGACAACAAATATTATTGTCTAATACATTTAAAATCTAACATGTGATAAACTAGAATGTTCCTAATTATAATTTACAAACCCAAATTAAACCAAGTAAATCGTATAAACAATACGGAAATTGAGCCAAGTAAATTGAGCAGGTGTCAAATTAACATTTGGCAAGTAGAAAGTTGAACCACAATAGCCCTTCATCCTTTGTCCTCAATAATCCACTAGAAAGTTCCGTACTATTTCAACCCTCTCGTCCTTTTTGGTCAAATTGCCATTTCACAAAGCCACAAAGTTCAAAATGAAATCCAAACACCTTAATAACCCATTTTAATAATGCCCCATTTTAATCACACCTTAATAATTCTTAACGGCTTAATAAAACCAAATTTTCATTACCTATTTTTACAAATTCATAGAATTGAATTAGGAAAATCCAAACACAAACCCTAAAATTGGAAATTAGGGGAAACTGATAGATTAGGGAAAACAGAGAAGGAAGGCAAAAATTTGTAGTATTGGACTGATCGGCGACGACGAGGAGACACCAACGGCGAGCTCAAGTGAGGCGAGGTGAGGTCACAAGTGCCGTCGAATTGTTGGTGGTCTGATGGATGGGTTTTGGTTTGAGTGTAGTGAATGTGTGAAATGAAAAATGAGGGTTTTGTTTTGGATTTTGCATATTTGGTGTGTCCGACGAACACGGGCCGTGTTCTAAGTGGCTAAGTGGTTGGACCGTGTCCGAGACATGTCCGATTAAATTAAAAACCAAGGACATGGTTTTTTGCGTGTCCAGAATGTATTTGGGTGTGTCCATGGCGTGTCCGTGTCGGACACCGTGTCCGACACGCGGACGCTACAAAAGTGCCATGCAACCTAGCTCATACTCAGTACTTTGAAAAATCAATGATTGACATATACAGTGTTGTTCGTAAATTCTGTAACAGCAAAGAATTACGAAAGGAATAAAGATGCAGTAACGAAATAAATGCCAAAGATCAGAAATACCGACAGAGGAAAGGTAGTGACACGGTACGGAACCGCTGCCTTAAAAACTATTTCTCCGGTGCGACCGTGGTGGCGATCAGCAACGACCGGTAGTCCCCAAGGATTACACTACTGCTGCCTCACAAACTCGCCCACTCGAATTTGTAAGACCTGGAACGGACTTAAAGCTGAACCCAGAAATTATAGAGAGAGGAAGAGGTTTGAGAGGAGAAGAGAGTAGAGAGTTTATGTTGTGTGTTAAACTGACAGGAAGACCTCGGTATTTATAGCAGAAGAGAGCCATAAAACCGTCCCCTAAAACGCAGCAGTCAATGACTGAAAGTGGGGAGTAAACTTCTCACCCACTAACAGTGTTGACTGACTCATTCAAACACACAAACAAACTCGGCCCAAAAACTCTCAAAGCGCAAAAGGCCCAAAAAGGTAAAACCGGGCCTTGGGCCCGCCCCGCAGGGGCTCTACCCAAACCCAAACCCGAGCCCGAGCTCGAGCCGGGCCGGGCCGGCGCGCGCGCGCGTGTGTGTTGGACCCAAACCCACTGGCCCAACAAACACACACAAAACCCACCTTGGTCCATTCTCTTATCCATACAAAGGACAAAGGGATATATAAATCCCACAACTTTGTTGTTCACCACCGATGTGGGATACAAAACAAAGCAAAAGTTGAATTTGCCTTTTCTCAAGGCATCAAATCCAACAATCCCCCACGATGGCTAAGAGAAAAGGAAAGAAATTTCTGAGTAAAGGAAGGATTGGATACTTAGGTATCAATATCTTTCGATTTGAATTGACACTTTAGTGAAGTGAGGAAACAACTTACTTACAGCGAGAGAATATCTTGCGATTTGAATTCCTAACTGAGCTTCGGTCGATACCCCCCACAACACATATCATACCTTCTAATTAAGACCGTCCCGCGATTTCAGAGTGCAACGCGCTCTTTTAGAGTTTCATGCGTTACCTTGGTACTAATAGGGTGACCTCAAGACTTCTCATAGTCTTAGGATCATCACACCTACGTAGGTGGCTCAAGTGCTTCTCAGTAGCACTTCTCACACGAGCCATTAAGGACATAAGTCCAACCTGGTGTATAATTCATCAAGTGCGTCTCAAACGCACCACCATAAAGGCTATGAATCATACTATGCCATAGGAATGAAACTTTGGACCTAGTCAATCTCAACCTTGACTTAAGGACCTAAGCCCCATTCCCCTCGACGTATTAACGACTAATCTCTTAGTCAACCCCTTAGTAAAGGGATCAAAGAAGATTACTCTCGGACTTCACATAGTCCACAGTAATCACTCCATTCTCAAGGAGTTGTTTAACTGCAGCGTGCCTTATTCGCATGTGTCTCTTTTTCGAATTGTAGACACTATTCTTTGCAACGCCAATAGCAGCTTTCGAGTCACACAAAGATGGAGACCTGTCGGCACCGTCCTCCCCATACTGGTACATCAGCCAATAGGTTTTTCAGCCAATCGGCTTCTTGTCCTGCCAACTCAAGAGCTATGAACTCCGACTCCATGGTAGAGCGTGCAATACAAGTCTGTTTAGAAGACTTCCACGATATCGCACCTCCACCCATGGTGAAGACATAACCACTAGTAGAACAAATCTCATCGTTACCTGCAACCCAATTTGCATCACAATATCCTTCTAACACAGCAGGAAATTTACCATAATGCAAACACAGATCAACTGTTCCTCTTAGGTATTTTAGCAAACGACGAAGAGCATTCCAATGTTCGTTACTGTGGTTATGTGTATAACGACTCGCCTACTAACCGCATATGCAATATCTGGTCGAGTACAGTTCATAAGAAACATCACACTCCCTAGGATTTTAGCATACTCTTCCCCGGGAAACACTCATCACCCAAGTTTTTACTCAAATGTATACTAGAATCATAGGGTGTTCTAGCAGAGCACAACATCAAAGCAATTTAAACTTTTTCAACACTTTTTCAACATAATGAGATTGACTCAAAGAAATTCCATTGGAGTTTCGGATAACCTTAACTCCTAGGATAACATCAGCTTCTCCTAAGTCCTTCATCTCAAAGTGTGATGACAGAAATTCTTTGGTTTTAATTATCACATCTAAATTGTTACCAAAAATAAGCATGTCATCCACATATAGGCATATAATAACACAATCAGATTCTATTACTTTGGAATAAACACATGAATCAGAATTGTTAATTATAAAGCCATTACTCATCAAAGTAGTGTTGAATTTCTCATACCACTGTTTAGGTGCTTGTTTCAGACCATAAAGTGACTTGTTCAGTTTACACACTTTATTCTCTTGACCCTTAACCACAAACCCTTCAGGTTGCGACATATAGATCTCTTCCTTTAGCTCACCATTCAAGAAAGCAGTTTTAACATCCATCTGATGTATAATAAGGTTATGAATAGCAGCTAAAGCGACAAGAGTTCTTATAGTCGAAATTTTGGTCACAGGAGAATAGGTATCAAAGTAATCAATGCCCTTCTTTTGTGTAAAGCCTCTAACTACAAGTCTAGCTTTGAACCTTTCTATTGTACCGTCAGTCTCATTTTCTTTTAAAGATCCATTTACTCGTAATGGGTTTACTACCTTTAGGTAAATCACTCAACTCCCAAGTCTGATTAGAAACAATAGAATCAAGTTCACTTTTAATAGCATCTTTCCAAAAATTAGCATCAATGGATTTCATTGCCTCACTATAGGTTTTTGGGTCATCCTCTATTAAAAAGGCTGAAACAAACTCATCGCTTGCACAAACAGAGTATCCATATTCAGATAAATGTGTTGTAACATAATCACTATAATCCTTTGGACATCTAGGTCTTTTACTCCTCCTAGGTTGAACAGCATGATCAATAGGAGTGCTACTACAACTAGCATGTGAAGACATATCAATAGATGCAACAGGTAATGAAGTAGATGAAACAACATTTTTCTGAAAAGGGAAAACATGCTCAAAAAATTCGGCATCTCTAGCCTCAGATATAGAACGGTCACTCAAAGACATAAATCTATAGGCAGAGCTATTTTGAGCATAACCTATAAAAACGCAATCATAGGTCTTAGGTCCAACGGTAGGTCTCCTAAAGTCAGGTAAACCCACTTTAGCCAAACACCCCCACACTCTAAGATAACTCAGGTTAGAAGGATAGCCCTTCCAAATCTCGTAGGGTGTCTTGTCAATTTTCTTATGAGGTACACGGTTAAGAATGTGACAAGCTGAAAGAATTGCTTCCCCCCACATATCGTCAGATAGGCCAGAACTTAAAAGCATAGCATTCATCATTTCCTTTAAAGTTCTATTTTTACGTTCAGCTACACCATTGGATTGGGGTAAGTAAGGTGGACTAGTCTCATGTATTAAACCGTTTGCAGCACAAAAGTCTGCTAAATAACTGGATTTATACTCACCACCTCTATCAGACCTTACCCTTTTAATCTTCCTGTCGAGTTGATTTTCGACCTCATTTTTAAAGTTTATAAACGATTGTTCTGCTTCATCTTTAGTCTTAAGCAAATAAACTCGAGTGTACCTCGAACAGTCGTCTATAAAAGTCACATAATAATTCTTGCCACCTCTACTTGCAACATTTTTGAAGTCAGCTAGGTCGGTGTGAATTAACTCAAGAAGACTCGTATTCCTAGTTGTCACAGGTTTACTAGGTTTCTTTGTGAATTTAGCCTCAACACAGCTACCACATTTAGAGAATTCTTGACTCGACAAACTTGGAATTAAACTCATGGTTTTAAGTTTTTTAATGTAGTCGATATTCACATGACCTAATCTACCATGCCAAACATCAATAGACTCAAATATATAAGCGAAGTAGATGCAATATTATTAAAAACAGAATCAGTGTTCAATACAAAAAGACCCCCAGACAGATAACCCTTGCCCACAAATTCCCCATTGCGCGACATTACAACCTTGTCACCTCAAAACAAGTTTCATGCCCGCTTTGTTTAACAAGGCACCAGACACGAGGTTTCGACGCAATGTAGGTACAAATAAAACATTATTAAGGGCAAGTGTTTTCCCGAGGTGAGTTTGAGAAAGATCTTGCCTTTGCCTCGTGATCTTTGCAGTGAAGAATTACCCATGTAGACGCATTCCCCATCGCCTATCTCCTCGAACTCAAGAAATAACCCCTTATCAAAGACAGAGGTGTCCTGGAAGCGCCGATTCAAGACCCATTCAAGAAGATTACCCACCAGATTAGCTTCAACAACCACAAGAAGAATGACATCATCAGTCACAAAGATTGGCTTCAGCTTCAACAGTCTTCTTATCGATGCAATCGGTAGGCTTTGTGACCCGGTTTCCCACAAACATAGCAAACCAAAGGACCCTTAGGCTTCTCGAATCTTTGCAACCGGCTTAGTGTACTTCCCTGGATCGGTCTTCTTTCCTTTACCCTTACCCCGACCAACCTTGGCCTTACCCTTACCCTTGAACTTTTCAAAGCATTTGACGGACCACCGGACTCAACCAAATTAGCTTTGACAAAGCAAGAATGATGCATTCACAGACCGTAAACAAAGGGTTGTCTTTGAGGCGATTTGCCTCTTCGGTCCTCATATGACTGATAAGTTCCATAAGGGACATGTCTTTCTTTTTGTGTTTTAGCTGATTTCTATACTCAGACCAGGAGAGAGGGAATTTTTCCAACAGCACATTAGCAACAAAAAGGTCGTCTAATTTCATGCCCTCACTAACAATATCAGCACACAAGTTTTCATAGACATGAACCTGTTCCATAATAGACTTCCCATCCACTATCTTAAATTGCAGCCACTTACCCACAACATATTTTTTCTTACCCGCATCGTCAGCCCCATATTTTTTCAGTAAGGACTCCCAAATGACTTTAGCCGATTTATTATCAGCAAATAAATCGAATGCAATGGTTAACCATGTTATTAAGTATGTGACACCTAGCAGTTTTGTTGTCCTTAACAAATTTAGCAATATCATCTTCATTTGACTTAACTGCCTTAGCCGCAGGAGGGGTAGTCTCAGCATCAGACGGAACAACAGGTTTTGGCGGGTCATTAAATAAAACATAATCTATTTCCAACTGCTAAAAAAATATCAACAGTTTCTGGGACCAACGCTTATAATTCTGACCATCCAATTGCTCAATTTTCGAAATATCGTACAATTTTTTCAAATGACGACATACATGGCTACTGCACTTAATTAAATAGTTTTTAAATTGTTGTTCGTAAATTCTGTAACAGCAAAGAATTACGAAAGGAATAAAGATGCAGTAACGAAATAAATGCCAAAGATCAGAAATACCGACAGAGGAAAGGTAGTGACACGGTACGGAACCGCTGCCTTAAAAACTATTTCTCCGGTGCGACCGTGGTGGCGATCAGCAACGACCGGTAGTCCCCAAGGATTACACTACTGCTGCCTCACAAACTCGCCCACTCGAATTTGTAAGACCTGGAACGGACTTAAAGCTGAACCCAGAAATTATAGAGAGAGGAAGAGGTTTGAGAGGAGAAGAGAGTAGAGAGTTTATGTTGTGTGTTAAACTGACAGGAAGACCTCGGTATTTATAGCAGAAGAGAGCCATAAAACCGTCCCCTAAAACGCAGCAGTCAATGACTGAAAGTGGGGAGTAAACTTCTCACCCACTAACAGTGTTGACTGACTCATTCAAACACACAAACAAACTCGGCCCAAAAACTCTCAAAGCGCAAAAGGCCCAAAAAGGTAAAACCGGGCCTTGGGCCCGCCCCGCAGGGGCTCTACCCAAACCCAAACCCGAGCCCGAGCTCGAGCCGGGCCGGGCCGGCGCGCGCGCGCGTGTGTGTTGGACCCAAACCCACTGGCCCAACAAACACACACAAAACCCACCTTGGTCCATTCTCTTATCCATACAAAGGACAAAGGGATATATAAATCCCACAACTTTGTTGTTCACCACCGATGTGGGATACAAAACAAAGCAAAAGTTGAATTTGCCTTTTCTCAAGGCATCAAATCCAACATACAGTACTTCGTATAGAGTTTGTAAGTCTCACAAGTGCTGCGTTTTGGTGTTGCATCATCTCATTGGTAATTATGCGTAGAATCATGTGCATGAATTAGATGTACTTGCACCTATGCAAATCTCTGGAAGAATTTGGCAGACATACACGGTCCATGCATTGACATGTTTGATTATTATTACACAAATTCTTGTTTGTGACGGCACATATCCGTCACTCTTGAGTGACGGATACCATTTTAGCTCATAAAGTACCCACTTTTTCTCTCTCTGCAACACTATTTATGTGGTCCCCTTTCTCCACTAACCCATTTTGTTACCATTTTAACTCACAAAAGATCCGCCACAAATGGTAACCCTTCACAAGGAAGACCAATCGTTATTATTAATAATGAATATAGTTTATACGGAATACGATGCAAATTTTGGAAAGGACATATCGTATAATTTTGGACCTAAATTTTTAAAGATTTATTTTATAGGATTAATTGATAGAAATACTCCAAACTACGGGTGTTCTGTTCAAAATACTTCAAACTCTATTTTAACTACCAATATAACCAACTAATCCCCTGCTTCGATTTTATTATAATATCTGACCGGCTACCTGCTAAGTAAGTGAATAAATTTCTAACTCTCCTTTAACCCCTATAGAAAAAGAAGAAGGTAATTGAGATAATTTTGTGTGTTGTATTCCTCTGCAAAATCAGTACATATATACACCTCAAGGTTGATCTCAATATCAACTACTTCCTATTTTACATCCTATAAAATCGGAAACAAATAACAAAAAATATTTACAAATAACAGAATTGCCGTGAATACGAGATTCACGCAATAATATCGCCAATACCCCCCCTTAAGTTGGAGCGGGGATATGAGAAATGACCAACTTGCCAATTAAATCCTCAAACCGCGTACGTCCCAACGCCTTAGTCAAAATATCCGCTAGCTGAGAAGAAGTATGCACGTAGCAAGGAAGAATGATACCACTACGAATATGCTCACGAATGAAATGGCAATCAATCTCGATGTGCTTAGTGCGTTCATGATACACCGGGTTGTTAGCAATGTGCATGGCGGACTGATTGTCACAGTGCAAACGAACCGGAAATTGAACAGTGATGCCGAGACCGTGAAACATGCCCTTTAGCCAAAGAATCTCGCAAGTAGCTGCAACCATGGCACGATATTCAGCCTCGGTGGAAGATAAAGAAACCGTAGCCTGCTTCTTTGTTTTCCATGAAATAGGAGAACCGCCAATACACACAAAGTAAGCAGTAATAGAACGACGGGTAATCGGACAACTCGCATAAGCCGTGTCACAATAAGCCTCAAGCGAGAGAGAAGCATCAGCCTGAAACAGAAGTCCCTACCCCGGACTCCCCTTTAAAAATCGGACAACACGAAGGGCTACCTCCCATTGAGATGTAGTGGGTTTTTGCATAAATTGCGAGAGTATATGAACCGAATAACATATTTCAGGACGTGTAAGCGTTAAATAAATTAGCTTATCAAGCAAACAGCGATACCGAGTCCCATCCTCGAGAGGCGAGTCTTTAGCAAGTGCAAGCTGATGTTTTTCATCCATAGGAACATGAGCCGGCTTACAACCAAGTAGTCTAGTTTCAGAAAGCAGGTCGAGGGTGTACTTTCGTTGACAAACAAACAGGCCCTTTGAACTATGCGCCACTTCCAACCCAAGAAAGTATTTCAATTTTCTCAAGTCTTTCATAAAGAAACACGTACTTAGGTAGGATTTAAAATCTGAAATGGCGCTAGAATTATTACCCGCAATAACCAAATCGTCGACATAAACGAGAATATGTAATTCAATACCATTTTGACGATAAGTAAATAAAGAATTATCGGAAGCGCTCATAAGAAAACCATAATCACATAAGGCTGCATTAAGCTTCGCATACCAACACCGTGGGGCTTGTTTAAGCCCATAAAGAGATTTACGAAGTCGACAAACCTTACCCTTGACACCACGACTAAAACCAGGCGGCATTCTCATATAAACTTCCTCCGATAAATCACCATGAAGAAAAGCATTCCGGACATCCATTTGATGTAACTCTCATTTTTTAATGGTTGCAACTGCTAAAAAAGTACGAACAGTCACCATTTTAACAGTAGGAGCAAAAGTTTCGGTGTAATCAATACCTGCTTCCTGGTGATTACCGAGAACAACGAGTCGAGCCTTGAACCTCTCGATAGAACCGTCTGCATGACGTTTAATTTTATAGACCCACATACAACCAATGGCACTTTTATCTGGCGGTAAATCACAAATAGACCATGTCTCATTTGATTCAAGAGCGGCTATTTTCTCGGCCATGGCAGCGTGCCATCGTTCATCACGCATGGCCTCTTTGAAAGAGGTGGGTTCAACTTCATGATTCAAGGCTGCAAGGAAATGTCGGTGGGAACTCAAAAAAGTATTATAATTCACGTAATGAGTTAAAGGATAGAGACTACCTGAGAACGGAGTAGATGAAGGTGACTTGGATGGCTCGGTCGTGTCAATGTGATCCCACGAAACATAATCTTTGTGATTTTTGTTTGGAATTTTGTCACGTTTGCCTCGACCAAGTTCGACAGCCGGTGCTTCAGTAGGTATTTCTTCACCCAGTACCGTGTCATTAGTAGCAACATTCTCAGCAGTTTCAACATTCCCATCACTGTTATCCCTTGAAATTTCATGAGAATTTGAAATGGAAATGCTACTGTCAATTTCGCTCAACTCAACCGAAGGTGTGCTTACACCAGCCCGTGGTGTTTGATCAGGAGGACAATAATCCGGGTCAGAGTGTAATCCATGATCGTCAAAATCATTGAATTCCAAATAAGGCACTGATACAAAAGTTCCGGATAAAGGAAATTCCGTCTCAACAAAACTCACATCACGACATTGAAAATACTCGCCGGTCTCAAGATCAAATAAATTCCAACCTTTCTTTCCAAAAGGGTAGCCAACAAAAATACAACGACGACTCCGACTAGCAAATTTATCAGACGGATTTAAGACTTTTGCATAAGCTAAACATCCAAAAACACGGAGTAAAGTGAGATCTGCTTTTCGACCAAATAACAACTCAAAAGGTGTCTTTCCTTCAAGAATACGAGTAGGAGTTCTATTAATTAAGTAAGCGGCTGTTAAAACACATTCTCCTCAAAATTCAATAGGTAACCCCCCTTGAAATCGTAACGCACGTCCTACATTAAGGATATGACGATGCTTACGTTCCACCAGAGCATTTTGCTGTGGCGTTCGAACCATCGAGGTCTCATGAATAATCCCATTTTCGCGCAAATAAGGAACTAAGGGCTTAAATTCCGTACCATTATCGCTACGTAATTTTTTGATGTCACAATTAAATTGTCTTTTAATAAGAGCAAAAAACTCTTTTAAAAGGCGTGTCACTTCATCTTTTGTTTTCATCAAATAAACCCATACACAACGCGAAAAATCATCGACAATGGACAAAAAATAGCGAGAACCACAAGCTCGATTAGGAACATAAGGACCCCAAACATCACAATGTATCAATTCAAACAAAGAATCGGCCTTATTAGTACTTAAAGGAAAAACGGAACGTGTTTGTTTGGCCCGAAAACAAATATCACAAGTTTTAATAGCTAAATTGCGCTTACAACTACTAACTTGAGGAAGGTGCTCCATTGCTTTAGAAGAAGGATGCCCTAACCGTTTGTGCCAAAGTTCAAAATCCCCTTTGTCTTCGACCACATTAACACGAGTTGGAGCCACCACACGCAATAAATAGAGCCCATTCACGAGTTCACCTTCACCAATCCTCGTCCTCAAGATAGGTCCTGTATAACACAATTACTATTAGTGAATTCAATACATAAGTTTCGAGCCGATAAAAGCCGTGACACGGATAATAAATGACATTGAAAATCCGGTACATATAAAACATCATGTAACACAAGATCGTTGTTAACCCGAGCACTGCCTTTATGCGTGGCTTTTAATCGAGAACCATTCGGTAGCCCAACCTCTAACGGTTGGATGGGAACAACATAATCGAATAGGGATAAGTCACCGCTGACATGGGTCGATGCACCCGTATCAACTATCCAGTTTAAATGTTGCTTACCATTGAGACGAATATGATTGGCGTCAACACTTGGCTCACCATTAACGGAATTTACTTTGGCAGTAGAGGACATGCTGCCACCATCAGAACCCGCACCAGTACGCGGACCACGGCCCTCCGGAAATCCATGCTTCTCCCAACAACGCGACTCCGTATGCCCGGGCTTGTTGCAATGCGAACACTTCAGCCGTGGTCGTCCCTACGGCTTCGCCCCTGTTCCAGCCGTCGATCCACCCTGAACAGCAAAAGCCATCGCTGCCACACGCTGTTGTGTGAGATTACGAACCTCTTCCTCTTGAACCATGCGAGAGTAAACGGAGTTCAGGGAGGGTAAGGGTTCGGTTCCCAAAATATTGGAGCGAGCAGTAGCAAAATAGGGTTCGAGACCCATCAGAAATTGACGAGTTTGACGAGTCTCGCGACGCTTACGAAGGGTAGAAGGAAGACCACAGGTGCAGCCGGAGCAATTACAGGAAGGAAGAGCATCATAATCGTTGATGTCATCCCATAGCTTCTTGATGCGACCATAATAAGCCATTACGGTCTCACCATCGAGTTGTTTACAATTAGAAATATCAGATTCTAATTAGTAGATTTTGACCCCGTTTCCATGTGAAAAACGCTGGCGTATATCGTCCCACAATTCAGCCGCGGTATCTCGATAAGAAATCTGAGATCGAAGGTTTGACTCGATTGTGTTAAAAATACAAGCGATGACCGTAAAATTAGCTGTCATCCAATCGTCAAGGTCCTCCGAATCATCCACCGGTCTCTTGAGTGAGCCATCGACAAAACTTAGTTTCCGCTTTGCCCCCAAACCATTACGAAAACCCTTGGACCATTCCGCATAATTAGAACCGGTGAGCACGACATGAGTTATCCTGGCGCCGACTCCATCATTATTGGAAAGGAAGTAAATGGGTTTAATGGTGTGGGTAGCGGGAAGATTAGTAACAATGGCGCCTGACATTATGTGGGTGTCGATTTAACAGAATCGAAACCAAATTGATACCATATAGAAAAAGAAGAAGGTAATTGAGATAATTTTGTGTGTTGTATTCCTCTGCAAAATCAGTACATATATACACCTCAAGGTTGATCTCAATATCAACTACTTCCTATTTTACATCCTATAAAATCGGAAACAAATAACAAAAAATATTTACAAATAACAGAATTGCCGTGAATACGAGATTCACGCAATAATATCGCCAATAACCCCTCCTTTTCTTTTTATTTCTCTGTTAATCTATTCACCTAATCAAATCAATAAGCTCACTCTCTTCTCCAACACATACAACCCCATTATTGATCTAACTCCACCTTGCACCACTTTCTACCACCCTAACCCAACCCATATTGCCACAACCGCCAATCGTCCATCTCACCGGAAATGGACTCGTCAATGGTATGCAAACAAATTAATAATACCTGCAGTTAAAATCAGTACAGACCAAGGTCATTTCTTTACCAATCCTTAAGAGTAGAAGATGATAAAGAAGAAAAAATAACCTGGATTTCCAGGTATGAATAAGACATGCAATGTGGGATTTGGAGAGTGAATTTCCCGCAACTCCGTCATATGACTGCGCCCACCAAATAAAAACATACTCCGTATCACATAAACCATATATCATTGGTAGCAGATTTTCCATTTTCGACGGAGACAATGACTCGTTATTCTTTATTTCTTTGATTCTGGATTGTAATGGAATGACTCCATACACAGATTGCGCTTGTATTTCATACAATTCCCGACGCATTTTCCATTCTATTCATCCATTTCATTTCCCTTTTTCATTGAGACGAAGCTAGTAAAATCACACATGAATTTAGCAAGAAAAGGGAAATAAATCAAAAGAATAATAAATAGTTTGGCGGTGGATTTGATGTTGTCTTTTGGATAAATTTATTTCTTAATTTGCTTGTGCTGTTGGTCCAATATGGCAACAGTTAAATGGTATATTGTTCGATTTTCGATATATATAATCAGGGACGAAGCTAGGACCAAATAGTAAGGGGGCCCGGTTTATAGACATACGAACGATGAATTACCATATTTCGTATATTTTAGCATTGTCAATTAACATCACACCTTTATTACGGAGTACTATAGTTATGATTATTTTTGGAAGTATATAAATTATAAATTGCTTTTTCCGATGTAATAACGAAGTTTCACACACGTTAATTTTTTTTTTCTTTTAAGATACTAATAAGCTTTCTATTGTTGAACCTTTATCAAAGATTCATTAGGTGCACAAAAATTAAGCCACATAAGGTATAAGATCATGATAAAAAAAAGGAGTATGCACAAAATAAAACAAATTTGAAGATTATTATTTAGTCTAATTAAAAAAATTGGTCAATTTTATTTTGCTTGAATAAGAATTTTTTTAGTATGACAATTTTATCTTAAATAAAGAATTTTAAAAATATTAGAGTTAAAAAAAACCAAGATTCGAACTCAGGACCTCCTACACCTAAACAACAGCCAAACATCAATTACCATCTTTGCCAAGTTAAACCAATGCTTAATCAGTTAACTACTAATAAATATACATAGTTTAACCCAAGGCTGCCCGGGCCATGGCCCATCCGGCCATGCATGTGCTTCATCATTGTATATAATACTTACTCTTTATCAAAAATAAAAAAATGGAAGAGAGAGATATAATTTGTAAAGGAAGAAGATGAAGAATAGAGGAGTAAAGAAGGGGTAAAGGAAGAAAACGAAGACTCATAAAAGAGAAAAAATGGGCACAAAACAGAATGACCTGCTACAATAAGTTAACAAAACAACCAATTCTATTCAAAGCCAAGGGGGCATTAGTTGGTTACATTGGTAGTTAAAATAAAGTTTGGAATATTTTGGGCAGCACACTCATAGTT
The DNA here is from genome assembly GCF_048544455.1 of Silene latifolia. NCBI lineage: Eukaryota > Viridiplantae > Streptophyta > Magnoliopsida > Caryophyllales > Caryophyllaceae > Silene > Silene latifolia. The sequence goes on from NC_133538.1 coordinate 98,736,427, forward strand.
CAGAGTGTTCCTATCAATTAATCCTATTTTATAAAGATGAGCAAATATGTCCACATAATGGCTTTAACTTGAAGTTAAAAGTTTTAAAGGTGTATAATAATTTAACACCGTCTCATCAATACAATATATTTATCTTGTGTAAGCATAAGTACCTAGAAGTCCACATGTAAATGCTAGTGAACAGAAGTTCAAAGCTACGTTTTTAAACCGCAAATGAATTTAAAGCGGTCTTTATGGAAGGCAGATTTGAGAATGATTCTTGTTCACCTGAAATTGTACAATATAATGAAATCTGAATTTTGATCCATTTTTGGAAGTGAATGTGACATCTCATAAAGACTCTACCTGTAGTAGAGATCGAGAATCTAGCGTTTTGATAAGCCTAATATTGCGGCCTAAATTGAGCCTAGTAGTGTTGCCTTATTGTGCCAAGTAAAGAAGCCTTAATTGAGCTTAATGATGTGGCTTTATTAAGCCAGATTCATTCATCATGGAAAGAAAATATCCAATGAAAAGTCATGTGGGACTCATATATGCTTGAAGTTTGATATGAGTAAGGAAAATTATTTATGGGTTTAAATCTTGACATGCACACTATGGCCTGAAGTTCAAAGTGTTTGCAAATAATAAAACTATGACCCAAAGTTTATAGTATTTACATATACATAATTATGAGCCGATGTTCATAATGTTTACAAATATTAAAATTGTGGCATGAAATTCATAGTGTTTGCAATTCACGTTTTTTATATGGTGATTACATTTTGAGTATTAAAACAAGAATAAATTCGGGGTTTATTCATGTATGTCAAAAGCTCATAAACTATGGCATATGAGATTTATTAATGATGTAATATACTTTTCATGTGAAATTATGATGGAAAAAAAAATATGATTTGAACACTTTATGAGTGATATCTTGTCTCCATGTAAAATTATGATTTTATTGGAGGAAGTTATGCCACCGATAGTGGTCAAATACGAGGACATGCTATGTTTATTTTAAAACACTAATATTCCGTATGAAATAGGACATTTACTTTAGTCCTGAAATAAGAGTGATCACGTGACCAATATTAATATATGGTTGGTTGAACAGTACAACTAATTTGAGAGTTGTTAAATATTTTGTCAACCTTGAAGGGAATAATTGATTTGTAAGTTGAATTGTGATCAGCTTATATGTATTATCATGCTATATAGCACATTGCAACGTTGTGATAAATATATGTATGTCATTATTGTATATGTTGACGATTATAATTATTGGTCATATGAAAATACTCAAAGAGGAATATACTCCATTGGAATATAGATGAGTCTTGCCTACATATATGAGACACCTATTGTATTATATGTCACATCATTTATCCGATTGAATAAGTATGGCTAACTACAAGTTTAGCATGAGAAATATAGTTAACAAAAAATGTGGCGTGTGATAAGGGAAATTATTGAGACAACCGATTTTATTAAAGATTGTCATGGATTGTGGACAACATAGAAAGTTGACATAAAATAATTCAGATGTGACATATTAAGGCCATCAGGGTTCTTATTATACCCGTTTTGGTAAACCTGAAGTTTATCATAAGGAAAATATAACTGGTGAAACTCTCTCATGTAAATTTATTAAAGGCAAGACATTACACAAAAATTGAGTATATTTGATATTAGAAATCTAACAACTACTCGGAGTATAATAAAGAACTTAAATGTTCATGTATGGATTGACATTTTTCTTTGTAGATTTTCACTACATTACTCTAATCGTTATGGTACTTCTGGAGCATAAACTAATTTCACATGTGTAGCAAGACACTCATTTAAATCATTATTCTCATATGCTCAAACTTCAGGTTGAGACAATAATAATTTAAATGAGTTTCTTGCTAAACATGTGAAATTAGTTTATGGTCCAGAAGTACCATAATGATTAGAATAATGTAGTGAAAATCTACAATGAAAAATGTCAATCCATACATATATGGCATAATAAAGAAAAGCGCGCAAAGGTATTGGATGAATTATTCAATAATTATCGGATTGATTCTCCTGAATACAATGAATCAAGGAATGATAGCTACACTCTTTTTCCCGTCGACTAGATTTTTTTTTATCCCAATGGGTTTTTCCTAGCAATGTTTTTAACGAGGTAGCACTATAAGCGCATTATTACGCTATAGTCATGCCATCATGGTTGTTGAGATGACAATTTGTTCAGGAATATGGCCCTGTTCTTTCTGGCTTATTTTCAGCTCACTTCAGTTCAACTCAGCTCTATTCAGTTCAACTCAGCTCAGCTCATCTCCATTTAGTTTAACTCAGCTCAGCTCCATTCAGTTCAGCTCAACTCAGCTGAGTTCAGCTCCACTAAATTCAGCCCATTTCAATTTTGTCCATCTTAAACTTAATAATAATAATAATAATAATAATAATAATAATAATAATAATAATAATAATAATAATAATAATAATAATAATAATAATTATTATTATTATTATTATTATTATTATTATTATTATTATTATTGTTATTATTATTATTGTAATTATTGTTATTGTTATTGTTATTGTTATTGTTATTGTTATTGTTATTGTTATTGTTATTGTTATTGTTATTGTTATTGTTATTTTAATGCAGAAAAGTTTTGGATCTATATTTCATGATAAAACATAAAGTACAAGATCATTGCCACTCTTTCTTACAAAGGAGACCATAGTAGTCCCCTAAGATGAAATAAGTAAAAGCCTAATAAAAAACCTAAGAAGTTCATGAACCATACAATCATAGGTTTACAACCTTATTAATTACAATATAAAGATTTTCTAGGGAAGATTTAGTCCCCTTAAAAATCCTATTATTTATTTCCTTCCACACATAGTATATGGTGACCGTCAAACTAGCCCTGTGCTTGTCAGATCTTCCGGTGGAGATAAAGTCCTGCATAACATGAGCCAACGAAAAAGATCTCAAAGGTAGATGAGTCCAGTGAGCAATCTCTATCAACACTTGCCTTGAGTAAGCACAAACAAAAAACAAGTGAGGCAAGTCTTCACAGCTACATTTGCATAATGCACATCTATTAACCAAGTGCAGTCCACAAGTCATCAATCTATCCACTGTGGGTAAGCCATTATTCAGGACCATTATTCCTGTGAAAGAATGCTTGGGGTGGCAGCCTGTACCATGAACCAGGGAAGACCAAATGATAGGAGCTCTTCTAGCTCGGATATAGTCATACACGGCATTGGTGTCATACCTCATATGAGATGTGCAGGCCTCAAGCTGCTGGATAGTCTGAGCAGGGGACACTGCAAGTCCTAAGAGGAGCTCTTTCATCTTTACCACATTATTCCAGTACCAGGAATTAGTAATGGATTGGTTTGCTACCTAAATACTAACACCTTTTAGTACATAAGTATGTATCCATCTAGTCCAAACACAACGAGGTCTGTAAAACAGTTTCCACACCCATTTTAGCATTTGTTCACAGTACAATTCCAACTTAGAACTTGTTTTATACCTAACCCTCCCTCTCATTTAGGGGAGCATAGAAACTGCCATTTCTGGAAAATATGTCTTCTAGACCCATCTGCAATGCCCCAAAGAAAATCCTTGCAAAGTTTGTGATTCTCTTAGCAATTTCTTTAGGAAGTAACACACTTGCCCCCCCCCCCCCCAAGAAACTATTAAGGCCAAATTTAATAGAGTTAATAAGAAGAGCTTTACCTGCATAACTGAGACTGTGATTAAGCCAATGCATGATTCTACTCTTGATTTTGTCCAAGTGGGGTTGATACATATCTTGAGTGATTCTTGCATTAAACATAGGAGTCCAAGGTATCTGAATGGAAATGCACCCATACTAAAACCTGTAGCTTCCAAAATGAGATTCCTGACATCATCTGCAACTCCACCCATATATAAATCAGTCTTAGCAGGATTAACATATAGTCCAGAGAGTTTGCTAAACTGATCTAGGCAATGTGCTACTGCTTGTATAGATGGAAAGTACCCACGAGTAGAAACTAACAAGTCATCATCAAAGACAAGATAAGTTAGGTTCAATTGAACACAATTAGGGTGATAAGAGAAGTTAACAACCCTAGGAAGTTTTCTAAGTAACCTTGACAACACATCCATGCATATGACAAAGAGATAAGGAGAAAGAGGATCCCCTTGTCTCAGCCCACATTTCCCTGGGAAAAAACCTTGAACTTCACCATTGATTAACAATGAGTAATATGGAGAAGTTATGCATGCCCTAATCCAATCAAAAAATTTAGAGGGAAAATTAAGTTGAAGCATACTATCCTTAAGGAACCCCCAATTGATAGAGTCAAATGCTTTCCTTATGTCAACCTTTAACAAGCATCTGGAAGTGAGATATGCACGGCCATATTTAGACACTAGCTCATGAGCCAACATAGTGTTGTCAAAAATGTCCATATTAGCCATAAAAGCAGCTTGTTCAGGACCAATAATGGAGTCAAGAACTTGCTTTAGCCTATTGGCAAGTAATTTACTCACCACCTTATAAAACGTGGTGCAACAGGCAATTGGTCTAAAGTCTTTGACAGTGAGGTGGGTCTCCATTTTAGGAATAAGCACCAACAGAGTTGAGTTAGCAGCTTTAGGCATTGTGCAAGTCTGAAAAAATTCAAAAACAGCTGCTTTAAAGTCATGTCCAACCAAATTCCATGCATCCAAGAACCCTGAGGAATACCCATCAATACCAGGACTCTTGTTCCTATCTATGGACTTTAGAGCATTAAGTATCTCTTGAACCCTAACCTGCTGCACTAGGAGATTACAAGTATCAGAGGGGATAGTATCCTACTAAAATAAATGGGCAGGGAGAGGTAGAACTGGGGAAGAAGGGCCCAAGAGGGTTTTATAATAAGAAATAAAACCATGGGAGACCTCTTTAGTTCATGTACATAGCTTCCCAGACTTATCCTGGATGCTTCCTATGCTGTTTCTGACTCTTCTATTAGCTAACCTAGAGTAAAAATATCTTGTACTAAGATCATTTAGCTGAAGATTCTGAACTTTGGCCCTTTGAAAAAGAACTTGCATTTCAGCTCTCTTTACCATCAGGTAATCTTATAACAAAGTTTTTTCCATATCAATAAGAGTAGGGTCCATGGGTGAGTTACTAAGTTTGTCTTGACATTGGTGGAGTGCTTGTTTACAAACTGCCACCCTATCAGAGAGGTTAGTAAACGAGGAAGTGTAAATTCTCCTTAAATACCCTCTTAAGCTTTTTAAGTTTCAGAAACAAAGTACCAATGTGACTACCAAAATACTGATTACTCCACCCTTCCTTCACACTCTCCTGAAATTGGGGGGAAAGTGCCCAACAATTCAATTACTTAAAATATGATTTACAAGGGGTAGGCATGTCAGCAATATTAACCAGGCAAGGAGAATGGTCTAAGACTCCTGTATTCAGAAAAGTAGCAGTAGAATGAATGTCAGATAGCCACTGTGGGGAGGCTAATATCCTATCCAACTTAGCCCATGTAAGGCCATCACCCTGCTTGTTGTTCCAAGTAAAGTGACAAACTGTAGCTGGGTGATCCACTAAACTACAAACATCTAGACAATGGCAAAAATCATTAATATCTGCTATTTACACATGAGAGCTACCCAATCTTTCCTCCATTTTTAACACCACATTAAAGTCCCCTAAGCACAGCCAAGGTAGAGACACCTGAGAAGATATACTCTGAAGCTTATCCTAGAGCACCCTTCTATCCAATCTTGCATTATATGCATAAACAAAGGTCACTTCTATGCATTTGTGAGAAGCAATATGAAACAAGGAACAATGAATATGCTGAGCTGATTTGTGCAATCCTGTAAGAGAGATAAGAACAGGTTTCCAAAAGACCCATATTCGTCCATTATATTGACTATCATTATTATGAACTAGATCATAACCAGAAAAAGTCTTACTAACATCCTTGATGGCATTGTACTTAACATGTGTTTCAATCAGAGCGCCACAGTCCACCTTATTAACCAGCAAGAAATGATGAGTTTCTTGTTGTTTCAAGGGATCATTGAGACCCCTAATGTTCCAAGATATGAGGATCATGGGAGGCATCTGCTTCCCCTGGATCAAATTCTAAACCCTTATCAGCCACTACATCTAAATCTTGCTCATCCCCAGATTCAACATCAACAGTCACTAGGTCAGTAGAGGCAGGCTCAATAATATCCACATTTTGAAGCATAGAGAATCTATTAGAAAGCTTTGTAGTCACTGTATTCTTAACTCGAGATTGCTGAAGAACCTCTTTTTGGGGGCTAGTTGGTTTGTTGTTCCCAACATCTCCAGAATTCTGAGGTGCTACAGGCTGTTTTGGCCTATAGACAGCTTTAGTCTTAGGTTTGCCAGCAGGATTACACCTATCCTTAGTGTGCCCAATTTTTTTGCAAGCTGTGCAAAAATGGAGAGCCCATTCATATGCCACTGACTGCAACAGAGTCCTACGATAAGGGGAATTTATCTTAATAGCCTTAGGTAGTTCCTTAGAGAGGTCAACATTTATCAAAATTCTAGCAAAAGCCAACTTGCTCTTGTTAGTGGTATGTTCATCAGCACAGATGGGATTCCCCACAGCACTAGCAACCTTAATCAGCCCAGCTTTGGACCAAAAGCAAGGGTTAAGGTTAGGGAAGAGCACCCACACAGGAACATGTATTACATTCAGCTCATCTATGAAAGTTGGGCTCCATGGCTTGAAGACTAAAGGAAAACCATTAACATTCTAGGTGTCTGACCTAATTTTGTTCATATCGTCAGCATTAGTAAACCTAAAATAGTACCAGCCTTTAGCAAAGTACATAATCTCAGGGGTGGTAATATGTGTCCAGTACTTAGAAACAAAGCTTTCAATCTGAACAAGGGTCGACTGTTTCCCTAGAACAGTACCCACTAAGGTCCTTGATGCGTGCATTTTATAGACTTTTTGTACCGTATTTGCAGGCATCTCTATGCATTTTGTGTAGTGTTTAGCTACAAATGTCTCCCGAATTATCTACTTTGGTTTCTCTTGTCCTATTTGCAAGAATGAACCAAAGAGAAGCGAAATCAAGCTTAGAACATGTTCCTATGCATGCATTTAGGAGATGAGTTGAGTCGGAGCTTGGAAACTACTAATTTGTGATGCGCATAGAAGTAAGGTAGCTAGGCTAGCAAAGGAAGAGCTTCATATAACTAGTGCCTATTTTGAAGAGCCATAACTCAAGTTTTACAAATGATAATCAAGTGATTCAAATTGGAGATGAAAGCTTGTTCTGTTAGCTTTCCAACTCCACCAAAAACGCTCTAATTGCCCAACTAACGAAGAAATGGTGGCTGTTTGAAGTTCAGTGCGCAAAGCAGGAATTACGCGCCGAACATTGCTCGATCGACCACCTAATCCACTCGATGGACCCCCAATCTACTTGATCGAGCACTTAAGTATTCGATCGACCACTTTTGAGCACTTTGCTGTTCGATCGAAAGCTTTTTGGGAAGATACCTCTCGATTGACTAAGTTATAGTTGGTCGATCGAGCAAATCAAGTCTGATGCAGCATATTTCAAGTCGAGACCTTTTAATTCTATCTTAGTTTATCTTATAATAATTATCTCTTATAAATAAGAGATTATTAGGTCATTTAGGGGATCTCTTCCTTTTTCCCTTTTCACCTTTTATCTCAGCTTGTAATCAGTTTCGACGTTGCTTATTTCCGGATCTACAATTGTGTATTTTCTTTACTCTCCCTTCATCTCTTTTATTACTATGTTTATTACAGGTTTATCTTTCATTGTTTCTTTATTCATTGTTATGCGTAGCTAATTCCTTTAATGCTAGGATTAGGGGAGCCATGATAGTAAAATAATGATGCTTTAATTAGATTAGGAGGTTTATATGTGAGAATTGATTCATAGCAATATAACTGTAATTATTAGGTTGAATGCATGCAACTGAAGTAATTAAACTGGTTAAATTTAGACCTAGATCGGAAGATTGGGATGAACATACCTATTATGAACAATAGACTACTCTAATGAGGGCGGAAGCTAAGTTAGTAGTATTTTAGGGCGGATAGTGGACCCGAAGGACCTTTCCTTTACCCTTCTCACATCAGACCGTCTGAGCTTACCTTAAGCAGAATTGTGTAATATCATGGTGAACCGACATCCTGGCATCTTTTTCTCTCTATTTGATCACATCTTTATTTCACTTTCCTATTTCAGTTCGTTAGTCTAGAAAACAACTCAAAACCCCTAAGAAACGGTTACTTAGACAGACTTAGTTTAGCTTATAGAATTCCCATCTCCCTGTGGATACGATACCCGACTGCCTCTACTACATTTTATAGAGACAAGTTGGTTTTATTTTTGATAGGGTTGCGACAGTCGTTTCAAATTTTGGCGCCATTGCGTGGGAGACGGTGATATTTTATTTGCTTTAATTTAGTTTGTCTTTTGTCTCAGGGAACTTCAGTTCCTTGGGACCGTTCTCATGCTACTTACCATCAGGTTTTCACAGGATGAGAACGAGTCTTTTGTTGCATATATAGACAGGTTCGAGGAGTGGCTCAATACAATAAATCATGGAAATTTGTCTGCCCTCCAAATTTGTTTGTCTATTATCTAGGGTATAATGGCCCTAAACGGGCATACCTCAACTCCATAGGTAAGGGAGACTTTAGCGGGAAACCTGTTAATGAGGTTTTGGAATTCTTTGACTGGTTTGTCATTGAGAGCATTAAACCCACTTTCTCACTTCAGTCAGACATGGATGAGGGCGTGGGTGAGACCATAGAAACCGTTTCAAAGAATGAAAATGATATTGACATAAACATAGAGGATGAGACTATAAGCTCAGTTGATAACCCCTTCTTTGACGACAATCTAGAACCCCTTTATGACGATTTTACAGACAATGAGTCACATAAGGAAGACTTGACAGACCCCTTAGATTACCCCTTTTGTGAAGAGTCTTGGGATAAGGAGAGTGACGATACGCGATTCAAAGATCTTGAGGTTAAATGGGACTCGAGTGAGATTTGCTGACTCTTTCTTTTGATACTTCCCCTTCAGTTGTTGCATTTGATTCTAATTTTGAGTCTAGTGAGGTTCATTTTATTACGCCTGCGCAGAATGCATATTTTGATGTTTCTGATGTTGAAGATGATATTGATGAATACTCTGCACAAGGGCCCCCTACTATGGAGACATGTACAGGTGAGTCTTCCATTTGGAAAGCTGAGCTGGATGCTTTAGAGGCTGAAATATATGGGATAGAGCCTATCTACAAGGGGAACGAGAAGGTATATGAGTCAATGAATACTCCTAGCCCGGTAGAGGTAATATATTCTTTTGCCACTGATTCTGTCATTAGGAGTGGTAGACCTCCTGACCAAGAGGTAATTGTTGACGTTAACTTCATAAGGATTACTGGTGTGGTGAGTGATAAATTATCTCGTATGACTTCTACTTTGTGCTTTGATACTCCATACTCTTTTAGTTGGACGAGCAATTTGATGCGATTCTGCTATAATTGCTATCAAAAATTTGATATGCTGAGAGGGTCTCTGACATTAATTTTCTATGCTCGTATTGTATTTTGGTGCCCTTTTCTCTCGATCGAGTACTTTCCTCACTCGATCGAGTACCCTTTTATCTCGATCGAGTACCCTTTTCTCTCGATCGAGTACTTTCCTCACTCGATCGAGTACTGCTACTCTCGATCGAGCAACCTGATTTGATGACTCCTCGATCGAGTATATGCTGCTCTCGATCGAGTACTTATGATGCCCCATTCTTCTCGATCGAGTACTTTATTCCTTCGATCGATTTCTTTTGCTTTAACTCGCGTGCTGCGATGTTATGGGGCTGTTTACGACCTCCCTTGTTGCTGGCTGGTTTGGGGAGGTCGTTAATTCGCGTTATCTTGTAAGTTTTCCGAGCTTCATTCTTCTTTTCAGTTTGCATTTCCTTTTCCTATTTTTGGGTACAATGAGGGCATTGTACGGTTTGGTTTGGGGAGGGCATATGCATCCATATCCGTGTCTTCATTCTGTTTTTATTGCATTTCTGTTATCACGTTTAATTTTTTCATGCATTGTTTATTTTGATTTCAAAAATTCAAAAATTTCATAAAAATCAAAAAATTAGAAAAAATTCGAAAATTCAAATAAATTCACGTTTACTTTTGCATTTAGGTTGAGTCGGAACGGTAGATTTCAATGATGAAATTGCACTACTTTTGGTCCTTTTTACTTAAGCCTTGCAAAAATTAATATCTTCTAACTTTGTCTTGTTGCATATCTACGAGTTAATGTTAAAAGTTAGCTGAAGAAATAGACTTGACCTGAAATTTTGGCAACCTACTCATTTTTTCTAAGGTTTAGAGCCTTAAAACTGGTGTCATTTATGACCAGTTCATGTAGGATTGTGAGTAGTTACTCCTTGCATAACATGTATCATTAATTTGCACAAATATGAAATTCAATTGCTTATTGCTTGCATACATTAAGGTTAGTGGTTGGTGTCACATGCAGAGAGGTGCTTACGTTACCTTTCTTCTATTTTTATCCATTAACTTCACATTTAGCCAAATTTGCCTTTTGACCCCTTAACTACACCCAAAACTTAGCCTGCCTTGTCAAGCTAGTTTAGCATTTGTTTCGCGGGTATATTGTTTATTGTGACAATTTGGTTTGTTTTGTAAAGACAGGAGTTGGTAGAAAAGAAAGGAGGAAAACGAAAAAAGATGGAAACCGAGAAAAAAAAAGAAAGAAAATCAGAAAAAAAAAAAAAAACCGTGAAAGAGAAAACAAAAAGAAAGAGAAAAATGAAAAAGTTTGATTGTTAACGGTTTTTGCTCCTATATTCTTATTCTATATCGTATGAGGAGTTGTTTGTAATTGGTTTAGTGAGTTTGTATGCCAATTAAGGGCATTTGTGCTTATTTCTAATGGTTTTGAAGCGGAGCTGTCATTTGGTTTTGTTAGGTTGCTAGCTTGGCTTATTACCTCACATATCCAAAAATATTTTGCCATTTCTTACCCATTGCCTCACTTTTCCATACTTTTGTAAGCCCTCGGCTGTGACGGGACCTTGATTGGTTGAAATGTATGTGCACGGTAGTTAGAATTGTCTATCATATTAGCTGCATGCATGTTTATGTCGGTCGTAGTCTAGGTGAGCGACTTCTTATTCTTTCTCTCTTACATATATTTACTTACCCTTTGCTTTGTGAGAGAAGAGTGACCCGTGAGAGTCCATTTTTAAAGGTCTTTCAAGGTCGACAGTTCAGCTTTATTATAAACATCTTATAATTCGTTTGCATTTGACAGTTTTTGCTATAAGTATTAGTTTGCTTGCATTAAAATGGTTTAAGTGGACAATTTGTAGCTAACTCTGAGTTTTTATTCCGTTCCATTACTTAGTTGTATATAGTTTGCTTGGGGACAAGTAAAGGTTTGGTTTGGGGAAGTTTGATGCGTGCATTTTATATAGACTTCTTGTACCGTATTTGCACGCATCATTATGCATTTTGTGTAGTGTTTAGCTACAAATGTCCCCCGAATTGTCTACTTTGGTTTCTCTTGCCCTATTTGCAGGAATGAACCAAAGAGAAGCGAAATCAAGCTTAGAACATGTCCCTATGCATGCATTTAGGAGATGAGTTGAGTCAGAGCTTGGAAACTACTAATTTATGATCTGCATAGAAGTAAGGTTGTTAGGCGAGCAAAGGAAGAGCTTTATATAACTAGTGCCTAATTTGAAGATAAATAACTGGATTTAGACAAACGATAATGAATTGATTCAAATTGGAGATGAAAGCTTGTCCTATTAGCTTTCTAACGCCACCAAAAATGCTCTGTTTGCCCAAGTAACGAAGAAATGGCGGCCGTTTGAAGTTCAGTGCGCAAAGCAGGAATTACGCGCTGAACATTGCTCGATCGACCACCTAATACACTCGATCGACCACCTAATCTACTCGATCAAGCACTTAATTATTCGATCGACCACTTTTGAGCACTTTACTATTCGATCGAAAGCTTTCTGGGAAGATACCTCTCGATCGACTAACTTATAGTTGGTCAATCGAGCAAATCAAGTCTGACGCAGCATATTTCAAGTCGAGACCTTTTAATTCTATCTTAGTTTATCTTGTAATAATTATCTTTTATAAATAAGAGATTATTAAGTCATTTAGGGGATCTCTTCCTTTTTCCCTTTCCACCTTTTATCTCAGCTTGTAATCAGTTTCGACGTTGCTTATTTCTGGATTTACAATTGTGTATTTTCTTTACTCTCCCTTCATCTCTTTTATTACTATGTTTATTATAGCTTTATCTTTCATTGTTGCTTTATTCATTGTTATGCGTAGCTAATTCCTTTAATGCTAGGATTAGGGGAGCTATGATAGTAAAAAAATGATGCTTTAATTAGATTAGGAAGTTTATATGTGAGAATTGATTCATAGAATTATAACTATAATTATTAGGTTGAATGCATGCAACTGAAGTAATTAAACTGGATAAATTCAGACTTAGATCGGAATATTGGGATGAACAGACCTGTTATGAACAATAGACTACTCTAATGAGGGCGGAAGCTAAGTTAGTAGTATTTTAGGGCGGATAGCGGACCGGAAAGACCTTTCCTTTACCCTTCTCACATCAGACCGATTGACCTTACCTTTAGCAGAATTGTGTAATATCATGGTGAACCGACATCCTGGCATCTTTTTCTCTCTATTTGATCACATCTTTATTTCACTTTGCTATTTCAGTTCGTTAGTTTAGAAAACAACTCAAAACCCCCAAGAAACGGTTACTTAGACAGACTTAGTTTAGCTTATAGAATTCCCATCTCCCTGTGGATACGATACCCGACTGCCTCTACTATATTTTATAGAGACCAGTTGGTTTTATTTTTGATAGGGTTGTGACAGCAGTGTCAGTCCTCTGCCAGTATTCTACCTCTTTTACAATATCCTCCTCTTCAATGGTAACGGAAGAATCAACCATAGGGACATAAGAGAGATTCATACCTTTCGAGGAATTCTTCAAAACTTGGGAGTAATTTTTCGAAGTAGACACCCCAGGAGCATCTTTCTCTGTCTCAGATCGTGACGCCTCTCCTGATGATTTCGCCTTTCCAGACCCTAATGCCACATTAAGATAATCATTCAAGACCACATTCGTTGGTGAAGGCTCAACAGTTTCCTCCTCAGTCACCACAGTTGAATTATCCTCAGAGGCAGGTGGATTCAGAGGCTCCACTGCCCTTGGCGGCCGGCCCCTGGCCATGGTTGAGAAAGCTAGGTTTTAGTCGCAATTTTTGAGAGAGTTTTAGAGAGAGAAGCTAGAGAGAGGACCGGTTATTATTATTATTATTGTTGTTGTTGTTGTTGTTGTTGTTGTTGTTGTTGTTGTTGTTGTTGTTGTTGTTGTTGTTGTTAGTATTAGTATTACTATTATTATTACTATTATTACTACTACTACTACTACTACTACTACTACTACTACTACTACTACTACTACTACTAATACTACTGTTGTTATTATTATTATTATTATTATTATTATTATTATTATTATTATTATTATTATTATTATTATTATTATTATTATTATTATTATTATTATTATTATTATTATTATTATTATTATTATTATTATTATTATTATTATTATTATTATTATTATTATTATTATTATTATTATTATTATTATTATTATTATTATTATTATTATTATTATTATTATTATTATTATTATTATTATTATTATTATTATTATTATTATTATTATTATTATTATTATTATTATTATTATTATTATTATTATTATTATTAAGGATGTGCGCAGCTTTCATTAAAAGAAAAATAAAAGTTTACATGAAATTGGTGGGGAGCCGAGAAACAATCTGGGCCCCCACAACTTTAGCAACAGCAAAGCTAAGTCTAGTGAAAATATAAGCAGCCACCCGAGCCCCCGCATCCTGAGATACCGAAAATTTCTGGATCCGCTTTAGTAAGGCAACAACATCTGACCCCAGCTCCTCAAGTGAAGAGAAAGAAAAGGTAAGGAAACCATAACCAACTGCCGCACATAACTCCCCATACTTAGCACACTTACGCTGAGCAAAGATTGACCGACAACCCTACGGCACAAAATCCGTCATCCCGATCCGAGTCAAAGGAGAAGACCCTGTCAAATCGACGCACACATCACGCCCTCTGTCCCAGGAATAAAGCAACAAATCCGCAGGACGAAGGGAGCCACCATGCCCATCAACCAAACCGATATCGACCTCCTTACCCGAAGAAATACATGACCGATAACAGATGTCGAATAAGGTGTCCCGAACGAGGTTGTGCTGATGCTTAACACCCACAGTGCCAGCACAAGAAACAGCGTGGTCCCCATATTCATCATCAATAAAAACTCGAGAGCAAGCAGGACAAGGCCTAGAAACCGCGAATAACGGAACACCCAGTCGATATCCCAGCACACTACGGTAAGTCCTCCCATTCATAGTCTAACCCAACCCAGAGATAGGAACCGCACACAACCAATCAGAGGAGTGGGCATCCTGCTGAGACTTCCACAAAGCAAGCTGACGCGGTGTCAAAGAGAAAACAGACTCAGAAGCAGCAGCAACCGTCGCGAAATAAGTCTGCCAATTTCTTCATAAGTTTGGGGGCAGCAATTTCACCAGGGTTACGTAAGATAGCAGAACCTATAGTCTCAGAGAACACACGCGCATCATCGTCGAAAGTAGGGCCAGCATCTACAATACCAGAAGGCCGTAAGAGCTGAGCTTGCAAACCAGCAGACTGCAAACGGGAAGCAAGAAAAGCATAATGTAAAACATCTCCCGCCGCATAAACACCAAGGCCACCCAGGTGAAAAGGGAAAGTAGCAAGGCGCCACTGCCAATCCCCAAAACCAGGACCAGATGCGGTGATAATAAGCTCAAGGCTGGAACGAAGAGTAGCATCGAAAGGGAGATGGACCGACCCAAAAACACTGGGGGAGCAAGTACAAAGAGAGAAATAGAGCTTAGAAATACTAGTACAAGCTCTAAGTAGAAGCAACTCACATTTCGGGTCCTCAATCCTCGCAACCAAGTCCATAAGCTCTATGGTCTTAGTCACTCTCTTCGCCATAATCTCACTGCCAAACATAAGACAAGTACTGACAAGGCCACCCAAAACCGAGACACCACGCAAGGGCCGAGCAATAGAAGGGGGGAAAACCCCGGGAAGCCGACTCTGAGGATCCTCAACAGGCCAAAAGACCTCAGTCTTGGAGACATTAAGATACAGTCTAAAACGAGGGCCAACCGCCATAATCAAGTCCAAAACCTTCCCCCCCTCCAATGTATCCTCAACACGATGGTGCCATCATCCAAGTACCACGCCTGCATAATGAGGTCAAAAGAGACTCGGAATTTTCACACCAAGGGATGCAAAACCAAAGCGAAAAGCAAAGGGCCCAAAGGATCACCCTGCTGGACACCCTGACAAGACCACAAGCAGTGCTCCCCATAAAAAAGACGGGCAGGGCTGGATAACAAAACTCCACCCAACGGGAAAGAACCAGGCAACGACGATGGACTTTCTGAAGCGTGGTCGAATGATCAACAAGGTTGAAAGCATTCTGGAAATCAACTAGCAAAATAGAAAGTCCCACCTCAGCACCCCGAGCCTCAATGAGCCGATTCAAGGCATGCAAGATAGCCTCTCCTCCACCGGACACACCCACCCCAAACTGAAGGAAAGCAAAATAAGAAGATAAAGAAGGACCAACCAAAAAAGCACCAACCATAAAAGCACCAACCTTAGAGACAAGCCGTCTCCAGACAGTTCCAATAGCAATAGCACCAACACCACCACCCGGTTTAACAAGCGGCATGAGGGGGCGCTGACAATATACTCACCCAGAGCAAGAGGACACCGGCCCACAAGAAAAAGATTAACCACCCTAGTGATAGAAGTGATCAAATCGTCAGAGATAGCCACAGCAGCACCACTTAAACAGTCCATAAGGTGTTGAGCACGAAAACCATCCCTTCCACAAGAAGTACCACGTGGGAAGCTCCGAATCATATCCAAAACCACTGTCGAAGAGGCAACCAGAGGATGATGATCCCCAGACAAAGGAGGCAAAGAAGGAGGCGGGGAGACAGGATGCTTCTCACGCAAGGCCACAAGAGTGGCATCGGAGTAAGGGGCGACCCTAGAGGAAGAAAACATTCGAACAACAGCAGTATAATGACCGTCACAAATCTTCCGCCGACATTGACGGAGGTTAAGCTCACTCAAATCAATATCCTCCTCCACATAAAACGAAGAAGGACCCTCATCCAAACACTCCCGTAACACCTGCAAACCACCCCCAGGCACCCCCAAGCGAGGATAGCCCTGGTAATACTCTCCTCCTGACGCTGTCGCAGAATAGCAGTCCTACACTCAAGATTACTCCAAGGGGAGAAGGTCCTAAGTAGACAAAGAGGCAACACAATCAAACGAATCCAACAGGAGAGGTCACCAGGTGAACTAGCCACGTCATCCAAAGCCCCCCTCAAAGCCCGAGCAAACCCAAGCCGACACTTAGGAGGTATAGATTTCACGGTGCGAAGGCCCAAAGATAACAAACGATCAAGCAATGATATGGACCACTGAACAAGCTCAACCCCAGCATTAGACGAAATAACCGATGGAGACGAAGCCGGAGGTCGAGGTATACCCTGAATGATAAAACTATAGAGGCCGTCAACACACTCCAGAGGCGCTATAATATCACCCCGACTATGCCGACATCTAGCGCGAAAGGTACGGGTTTTAAAGCACACCCCACACAACCAGAGCCCCATCCGTCTCAAAGTACTCTCGGCATTGGAGTAAACAGTCAAACTATCAGTAAGAGTCTGACGCGTAAGTCCCAACGCACCATCATGGCAATGGCGGTCCTGAAAATGCTTCTGCCAAGTGGCCTTAGTAAGGCCCTTACCAAAACCATCCCGACATGCGTGAAGACCCGAAAAAGGACAACGGTACCGCACAAGCTCGGGCATGAAGGAAAAGAAACCCCACACCCTACCTGCACAAAAACCGATATAGCCAACAAAATAGCCACCCGAACGAAGAACCAATGTCGTTGAAAGAACAAATAAAACAAACACCCTTCCTCCTCACGTGCAAGAACCATGCAACCTCCAGCCAAAGCCAAAAATTACACAACACGTAAAAGTCAAGCGGCCAAAGGTCAACTTGCAATCAGCTCAGCAAGTCAACAGTGCAAGTAAAAAAAACAGAACTTGCACCACGCAACTCACCAAATCAGCGAACCCAAGCAAACCCTAACCCAGCAGGGCCACCACAGACTGAACCCTAAACCAGGGCCCAAACAGACCGAGTAAAAGCAGCGGGCAGAAGGCTTCACCACCACCGGAGAAGACAGCCGAGGAGACACAAAGAAGAAAAGGAAAACAGAAATGTCGTAAAAAGGGAAAGCCTTGACACAACGAACCTGACCGGAGACGACAGCCAGTGATGATTTCCGGCAGCGACAGACAAGAACTCGTTGAGCAAGAAAGCCGACAACAACCAACGCAGCAGCCGAAAAACAAAAATAAAAAAATCTCGAAACCGAAGCCGAAACGATCACGAGAATAAACCAAAAGACCACCAAGGCCACCAGCAGACACCAATGGTCGACGTCGTGAGGTGTAAAGACCGATGGTGACGTTGGAGATAGCGGTGGCAGACTGTAACGCCGACGACAGCAATAGCCAACGCCTCTATCTCTCGCACGCTCTCCCCTCACAAACCCTAACGCAGCCTAACACCAACACGGCCGGCGACGTTGATGAAGCGGCCGGTGTGAAATGGAGATGGCAGAGCAGAGTGGTGACGGTAACGGCAGCGAAGGTCGCACACACTGTCAAAGCGCCTTCTCCCTCCCCCCTCTCTCTCTCTCCTTTCAAACCACCCAACACTCACACACGACGGCGACGTGAGGTCTATAATCGGCGTGATGCGGTGGTTAGACCCCCAGTGGCAGCCGTCGGCAGGCGGCAAGAAGCAACGAAGCCCTAATCGCTGACTGATCGCCTTCTCCCTCCTTTCTCTCCTCTCTCAAATTATTATTATTATTATTATTATTATTATTATTATTATTATTATTATTATTATTATTATTATTATTATTATTATTATTATTATTATTATTATTATTATTATTATTATTATTATTATTATTATTATTATTATTATTATTATTATTATTATTATTATTATTATTATTATTATTATTATTATTACTATTATTACTATTATTACTATTACTACTATTACTACTATTACTACTATTACTACTACTATTATTATTATTAGTATTATTATTACTACTACTACTACCACTACCACTACTACTACTACTACTACTACTACTACTACTACTACTACTACTACTACTACTACTACTACTACTACTACTACTACTACTACTGTTGATATTACTGTTGTTATTACTGTTGTTATTATTATTATTATTATTATTATTATTATTATTATTGTTATTGTTATGGTTATTGTTATTGTTATGGTTATTGTTATTGTTATTGTTATTGTTATTGTTATTGTTATTGTTATTGTTATTGTTATTGTTATTGTTATTGTTATTGTTATTATTATTAATATTATTATTATTTCATTTCAATTCAGCTCAAATCAGCTTAGTTCAGTTCAGCTCTATTCAGTTCAGCTTAGCGCCATTCGATTCGATTGACTCGGCTTCATTGATTCGATTGATTCGACTCAAATCATTTCATTTCATTCACTCGGCTCCATTTAGTTTAGCTCAGTTCAGTTCATCTCTAAAAGGACAGAAAGAACAGGGCCCTATATAATGTTATATATATCATCTATTGAGGAAACTCTATCATAATTATGGAGGTATTATTTGAAAGAAGATCCAAGAGTTATTATGAAATGATTATATCCAGATTGTGATTTATCATAGAAATATGATATAGAAGCTGTCATGGATTTCTATTGACTGAAGATTCAAGTTTATTAACCACAATGGGTACTACTTTAACAATCGAGAAGTTATGTCAAATCATGGATCATGTAATACTACATATTTCTGAGCATGGAGTACTTGGTCGAGTAGGGTGCACTCGACCGAGTATGTTGTTCGGTGTTTTTAGTCAGGCTTCTGACTTGGGGGCACTAGAACGAGTGTTGGTGACACTCGGTCGAGTAGAGTGTACTCGGTTCAGTGTACTCGTTACCCGACCGAGTGTCCAGTCTGGGACAAGTAATTCGTACGGTTTTGATTAAAATGATTAGAGGTTATAAAACATTCTACGGCAGTTCGCTAATCACTTTTTACAACCTAAAACATTTATAATTACCTATCTAATCATCTTTATTACCTCCTAAGCAAGTTTGATTGATCGTTGAGCATTTGGGATCTTTATTACCGTGTCAATCGCACTAGTAAGTTGTTATCATCGGTAATTAGTTTTATTACTGTTAGAGTTTATACAAATCCTAATTTGGGTTCATTTGGGGGATTTGGAGTAATTAGTTATATATCTTGATTGGGTTGCATGTATATCATTGTATAGGTGACGATTTCGTAGAGGAGCAATTCTAGACCATCTTGCTTTGCTTTTGGATTTTGCGAATAAGGTAGAGTTTCCCTACACAGTACAATTCTTTGGTTAATTGCATTGGGTGATTGTTGTGATTATAGTATTGTGTATTGTGTATTGTGTTTGTGATTATCGGAGTTGTTGGTTTGGATATTGTAAGCCATGTCAGGAGATGATTTCACCCCCTTGTTTTGCCTCTTGTGACTAACGTCACAAGGGGGATGTGCACATTAATGAGCCAATTGCGATGAGCGGGGATTTGAAGACCACACTGCGGTTTGGCATTGGCAGTGTTGGATTACCTGTTGCGATGGGAACCTGACTACTCGTTGCGATGAGAGCTATTTGTGACTTTGGAATTTGGAGGATTATTTGAGTATTGATTGTGTTATCTTAAGTTGCTTATTCTTGTGTGTGGTTGTGATTAATTGTGTAATTGTACTGACCCTTCAATGTTTTTAAAACTGTGGTGATCCATTTAATATTTCCGGCAAATGATGACTAGTGAGTCTAGCAGGTGTTGATGTTTGAGCTTGGTTGTGGGTTTGGATGGGACGCCATCGAGACTTACACTTTAGCTTCTGCTGTTGTTTAGTAGACTATCATTTGGCTAGTTGAGAGGAGTTGTATTTTACTTTCTTTTGAGATTTCGGTTGTACGACCTTGGTTAAACTTTATTATTAACATTTCTGGTTTCATTATGGTATCTTTCATACATACAACCTCGGGTAACCGAGATGGTAGAATTATTATGTGTTAAGTAGCCTTGGCAAGGCACTTTAGTAGATGGAGGTGTTACAAAGTGGTATCAAAGCGATGATTTTGGAACCTAAAACTAATGAACCAATGAATGTAGGGTGTCTAATTAAAATGAACCCGGGTAGAAGTTGTTTGAAGCTATCACAAAGATTTGGGAGACATTCTAAAATCACATTATGGCCCGTACAATTTGAACCGGTAACTACGGGGATGCGCTATGGGGATTGTTTGCGTGTTGTGTGTTGTTTTATATATATTATGGCATGTGTATCAATGTGATGGATGAATTATCATGAGATTGGTCTACATGGAATTGGAGTGAAGTGTTATAACATAAGGTGGTTTATATGATGAATGATCTTATATGAGCATTGAAGTGTTTATTTCCGCGTATATATCGAGTTAGGAACATGTGAAATAGGTTGTATGGTATCTATGTTAGTCTCAGTATGTGTTGGGAGGTTGTCTTTGCATGACTCGGCCGAGTGAGGCAGGGTAGTTGTAATACTCCGTATTTATATGTCTTGGGGGTACTCTATCGAGTAGCCCTTACTCTGTCGAGTATGGGCAAGTTGCGGAATAAAATAGTTTCGACTGTTGGGTACTCGATCGAGTAGGCGGGGCACTCGATCGAGTAGGGGGTACTCGATCGAGTGCCTTGGGTACTCGATCGAGTGTCCGGTTTTACGGGGGAGTTTTCTCGGGTTTTGTTAATTACGCGATTAAGGTATTTAAACATATTCGTCATTGTTTTAAATCACTTTTTACAAAACCTAAAACCTGTTTAAGAGAGAAAGCAACTAGTTCTTCTTCCTAATCGCGTTCTTGACAATTCCCGAGTTCGGACGGTCGGTTCGTATCGTAGTTCGTGTCGTTGGATTCCTTGCGTCGAGGGTAAGCTTTTAATATAATTTCTATAATGTTTTGTTAAGATTGATGAAACCCTAATTTAGGAATTGGGGGTTTTTATGAGTAGTATTTGAATGGTAGCATCTATGTGTTGTATGGTAGGAGGAGAATTCGTAGAGGAGCCGTTTTGATACAGCTGTAGATACCGTCTGCGTGTTGTGCTTTCCAGGTAGGATTTCCTACTCAGTATTAGTCCCATAATGGGATATTGGTGATGTGCTGTAGTTAGTTGTTTGATATGATGATTGTGATTGTGATTGTGATTGTGGTTGTGTTTGTTGATGGTTCTCGAGATGCGTTCTCGGCTGAGTGGGGTCACTTGGGGAGTGATCTCACGCCCTAGTTTCGCCCTTCGTGGAACCCGCCACGAAAGGGGATGTGCACATTAATGGACAGGGTTATCGCTCGTACGATGAGCGGGGCTTAGGTGGGAACGGCTGCGGTCCCCCACTAGTAGGGTCCCAAAGGGACATCGATATTGAGATGATGGGAGTTGGTGGTGTGTGTATGTGTGTGTGACGATTCATTTTGTATGTTTGTCTTATTATTGTTATTTATATTGATTGTGTGATTAGTACCGACCCGGTGTTGTTTTGTAAAACTGCGGTGATCCATTCGGGGATGGTGAGCGATATTGAACAGTATAGAGATGAGTACTGGGATAGCTGGGATGGCCACGACATGACGATAGAGTCTTCCGCTGTAGTTTAGCATTTATTTACATTTCAGTTGAGAACAGATAGTTTGGAATAATGTATTGTACTTTGGTTTGGTTTTGAGGATTGTATTTATCATTAAACTATTTAGAATAAATATTGTTTCCGTTTTGTCTATTTGATTATCATACCTCGGGCGACCGAGATGGTGATGTCTTCATACCTGAGTGGTCCTGGTAAGGCACTTGGAGTATGGGGGTGTTACAAATGGTATCAGAGCGACGATCCTGAAACCTGTAACCAATGAACTTAACGAACATAGGGAGTCAATTAAAATGAACCCGGGGTAAAAGTTGTAGGAGCTAGTGCAAAGGCTTGGGAGACGTCCTAAAGTCGCGGGGGTCGCCCTACAACTTTGAACCGGTCACATGGGGAAAGTGTTTGTCGAGTCATCTGTATGTTTGATTAACGTGTGCAACAAAGTGATGAAGTGTGTTGATTGTTTGGTGGTGTTGAAATAGGAAGTTGAGCAAGTGAAAGGAAATGATATGTGGAACATGTTAATGAGATGATAACATGTTGAATGATTTACAATGTGGCTTTAATAGCATGATGAATTGATCTTGTTGATAGTAGAATAGATGCGTAGCATATTTATTCTGATAGCATGTGATTTTATAAGGTTAGCATGTAGCATATGACGTAACATGCGGGTAGCTTTTACGTATTGGTGATACTCGATCGAGTGGGGCCGACTCGATCGGGTGGGTTTTTGCGATTTTGAGTCCGTAATCGCGTTTTTTTGGGGCACTCGATCGAGTAACTAGGGGTACTCGATCGAGTAGGGGTCACTCGATCGAGTAGCCTAGATACTCGATCGAGTGGGTTAGAGATCGAAGGTCCGTTTGGTTCGGTTTGGGTACTCGATCGAGTACATGGGGGCACTCGATCGAGTAGCCCGTTACTCGATCGAGTGGGTTTGGATACTCGATCGAGTAGGTTCTGGGCAGCGTGTTTTCGTGTTTTGAAGTTTAGTACGTATGTTCATATCTACCCTTTCTTATATATGTATAGTTTCAAGATGCCGCCAAAGAGAAATGCTTTGTACGCGAGGGCAGAGCTTATGACCATGGATGACATCGTAAAGATGTTAGAACACCAAGATGCTCTCACTGAGACCCTAAAGAAAGTGAATGAGGACAAGAATAAGGATAAGGAGAAGGAGGTTGACCATGCTAAAGTCAGCCTCTATATTGCGAGGTTTAACCCGAAGGAGTACAAGGGAGTTGAGGAGCCTAACCTTCTTGATAGTTGGCTGAGGGAGATGGAGAACATACTAGATTTAGTTCACCGTCCCGATGAGATGAGAGTGGATCAGCCGCACTCTATCCGAGGGAGGCAAATGGCAAGTGGTGGGATTCAGTGAAAGTGAGTGCCAAGGAGATATATACCAACCAGGGGTTACCTGCTATACCTTGGGAGGAGTTTCGTAGGGCTGTGAGGAAGGAGTTCGTACCAGAACATGTGAGGAGTAAGTTGAGAGAGGAGTTCGACAAGTTTAAGATGACTGCTGAGATGTCTGTGGCTGAGTACTACAGGCAGTTCAATGAGAAATCTAGATATGCTGAGGATATGGGTTTGAGTGAGGAGAATCTGGCTTTGAGGTTTGAGAGAGGGCTAACCACGAAAATTATGGATAAGTTACCCGTGGGAGTCCTTACTGATGTAAAGGAAGCGTATGAGAGGGCCGGGAGAGCCGAGAGACTAGTGGAGATGGCTCAGGAGAGGTCAGGTGGAGAGAAGAGGAAGTCTGAGAGCGAGGGTGGTGGCCAATCTAATTTCAAGAAAGGCAACCACAATCAGTCTAAAGGATTTTCTTCTGGGTCTGGGTTTAGTGCTGGGACTTCCTTTGGGCGAGGCCGAGGGAGTGTGAGTAATAGTTGGGGAGTGACCTGCTTTGGTTGTGGTGGAGTAGGCCACAAGAGACATGAGTGCACGAGTGCACCGGGATCTGTTCAGAGACCTGCACAGAGCTTTGCGAGCAACAGACCAGCTGGATCATGGCCAAACCGGGGAGGTCAGAGCTACCAGAGTGGAGGCAACCGCAACGGCGGTAATTCTTATCAGAGGACACCGATGAACAACAACAACAACAATCAAGGGTCGGGTGCTAAGCCGACCGCATCAGCCAAGATCTTGTCCGGGGAGGTGGGCTAAGACCGATGGCAAGTTGTTCATGATGGACAAGAAGGCACCGAGGAGGATGCGCACGTCATCACCCGGTACATTCCTTGTTAATGGTATTCCTACGTTTGTTTTGTTTGATTCGGGGGCTTCTCAATCGTTTGTGTCTTCGAGTCATGTAAAACAGTTGGGTTTGAGAGTATATGAGTACGTCTGTTAGGGGAGCAAGTTTTCATACCTTCGGGTGAGTCCGTATCGTGTGGGAGGTTGTTTAGAGATGTATCTTTGATAGTTGGGCAAGTCGACTTCCCTGTAGACTTGCTAGAGTTTCCTTTTAATGGTTTTGAGATGATAGTTGGGATGGATTGGTTAGGAAAGTATAAAGCCAAGATAGACTGTCATCAAAAGAAAGTGTCCTTAAGGGGTCCAAAGGGTGTAAGTGTGTCTTATCGTGGGTTTCTAGTCAAACCCAAAGTTAAGTTGATTGCAGCTGTTACCTTGAAGTCTTATCTGAGGAAGGGATGTCCTCTGATCTTGTGCCATGTGAGAGATGACCGGATAGAGAATCCGACAGTTGATGAGATACCAGTGGTGGGAGAATTTGCAGATGTTTTTCCAGAGGAGATTCCGGGGTTGCCACCGAAGAGGGAGATAGATTTCACCGTAGAGTTGAAGCCAGGGACGGGGCCAATCTCTAAGGCACCGTACCGTATGGGTCCTAAGGAGATGGAGGAGCTTAGGAAGCAGTTGGATGATCTGATAGAGAAGGGATACATTAGACCAAGTGTATCGCCTTGGGGAGCACCAGTTCTGTTTGTGAAGAAGAAAGATGGGAGCTTGAGGCTGTGCATAGATTACAGGGAGCTGAACCGTGTGACGATAAAGAACAAGTATCCTTTGCCAAGGATAGATGACCTGTTTGATCAGTTGAGTGGTGCAACAGTCTTTTCTAAGATTGATTTGAGGTCGGGGTACCATCAGGTGAAGATTAGAGATGTGGACATACCGAAGACAGCTTTCACGTCGAGGTATGGCCATTATGAGTATGTGGTGATGCCATTTGGGTTGTCTAATGCACCGGCAGTGTTTATGGATTTGATGAATAGGATCTTCGGACGTTCTTGGACCGATTCGTGGTGGTGTTTATCGATGATATCTTAGTCTACTCTAAGACTAAGGAGGAGCATGAGGAGCATCTCGAGGATCGTGTTGCGACTTTGAGAGATCATGAGTTGTATGCTAAGTTTGTCCAAGTGTGAGTTCTCGGTTAGAGAAAGTTGCTTTTAAGGGCATGTAATCTCTAAAGATGGGGTAGCTGTGGATCCGGCGAAGATTGAGGCTGTGACAAAGTGGGAAGCACCAAAGAATGTTGCTGAGGTGAGGAGTTTCTTGGGTTTAGCTGGATACTACAGACGGTTCGTGAAATATTTCTCCAAGATAGCTAGACCGATGACAGCGTTGATGAGGAAAGAGAACAGTTTTCGTTGGGATGAGAGTTGTGAGACGGCGTTCCAAACATTAAAGGAGCGTTTGACCACGCTCTGTCTTAGCATTGCTCAAGGGAGCGAGAATTTTGAGGTTTATACCGATGCTTCGAAGAATGGGCTAGGATGTGTGTTGATGCAGAATGGTAAAGTGATTGCCTATGCTTCTAGGCAGTTGAAGCCTTATGAGGAGAATTACCCTACTCATGATCTGGAGTTGGGTGCAGTGGTGTTTGCTCTCAAGATTTTGAGACATTACCTTTATGGAGCAATCTTTAAGGTATTTTCTGATCACAAGAGTCTCAAGTACATCTTCACTCGAAAGGAGTTGAACATGAGACAGAGGAGGTGGATGGAGTTGATTGGCGATTATGACATGGAAATCATCTACCATGAAGGGAAAGCCAATGTTGTAGCCGATGCTTTGAGTAGGAAGAGTGTACATTCTTTGTGTACAGCTCTATCTTTGATGAGGCCGAGAGATGAGGTAGCGAGGTTCGGGATACATATGATGCGAAAGGAGATGCCATGGGTGATATGACAAGACAAATTGAGTTTTATGATGATATTCGGGATAAGCGAGGCTTTGGATCCTAAGATAGTGGAGTGGAGAGAGTGGGGAGAGAAAGGGACAGTGTCCCGGTTTTCTATTCATACAGATGGTAGTTTGAGGTTTGATGGTAGGTGGTGTGTTCCTAATGATGAGGAGTTGAAAAAGACTATCATGACAGAGGCACATTGCACACCATATTCATGCATCCGGTGGAGACAAGCTTTACAAGGATTTGAAGAAAACGTTTTGGTGGCCTGGGATGAAGAAAGAGACTGAGTTTGTGTCCCGTTGTTTGACATGCCAGAGAGTTAAAGGGGAACAGAGAAGACCACAAGGTAAGGTTCAGTCTTTGGAGGTGCCTGAGTGGAAGTGGGAATCCATTTCCATGGATTTCATTGTGGGTTTGCCTAAGAGTCAACAAGGTAACAATATGATTTGGGTGATAGTGGATCGTCGACCAAGTCACTCACTTTGTTCCAATGAAAGATACATGGACTAAGGCACAATTGGCTATGGCCTATCGAAAGAACGTGTTGAAGTTACATGGAGTCCCTAAGGACATAGTGTCTGACAGAGATGCGAGATTTATATCGAGGTTTTGGAAGGAGTTGCGGGAATCGTTAGGGACAAATCAAGATGAGTACGACTTTTCATCCCGCGACAGACAGACGGCAGACGAGAGAACAATCAAGACTCTTGAGGATATGTTGCGAGCTTGTGTGATGGATTTTGGTGGTAGCTGGGAGCAGAGGTTGGACTTGATAGAATTTTCTTACAATAACAGCTATCACACTAGTATTGGTATGGCACCGTTTGAGGCTTTGTATGGGAGGAGATGTAGGAGTCCAATCTGTTGGGACGATAGTGCTGAGGCAGTGGTCTTAGGACCAGAGATGGAGCATGAAATGGTGGAACAGATTAAGATGATCAGGGAAAGGATGAGAGAAGCTCAGGATCGACAAAAGAGTTATGCAGATCTACATC
This sequence comes from Silene latifolia, assembly GCF_048544455.1. Lineage (NCBI taxonomy): Eukaryota > Viridiplantae > Streptophyta > Magnoliopsida > Caryophyllales > Caryophyllaceae > Silene > Silene latifolia. The sequence goes on from NC_133538.1 coordinate 98,763,655, forward strand.
GTCGGGACATAGAGTTTCAGGTTGGGGACAAGGTTCTTTTGAAAGTGTCTCCTATGCGCGGGGTTATGAGGTTTGGGAAGAAAGGCAAGCTAAGCCAGAAGTTTATAGGGCCTAATGAGATCTTAGAGCGAGTTGGGGAAGTTGCTTATCGTCTGGCTTTACCAGCTGCGTTAGAGAGAGTACATAATGTGTTTCATGTATCGCAGCTGCGGAAGTATGTGAGCGACCCTTCACATGTGTTAGAGGCCGAGAACTTAGAGCTTGATGAGTCTTTATCATATCTTGAGGTACCTAAACAGATCCTAGACCGAAAGGTTAGAAAGACTAGGGGTGGTGAGACAGTTTTGCTCAAGATCCTTTGGTCTAACCACGAGATCGAGGAAGCTACATGGGAGGCAGAGGATATCATGAAAGAGCGTTACCCCTTCCTTTTTGATCAGGTATGTATGGTTACGGGGACGTAACCTTGTTTCTTTTAGGGGGGTAGGAGATGATCGCGAGCAGTTTCTAAGAGTTTTATACACCTTTTTATATGTTGTGTCGGTAGGTTATCGGGATGAGTTGGGTAAATAGCGTGTTTTATATTGTTGAGTCGGGAATGTTTTGGAGTACCTTTGTTTTAGTAGTGGTTTGAACTTCGGGGACGAAGTTCCTTTTAAGGAGGGAAGACTGTAATACTCCGTATTTATATGTCTTGGGGGTACTCTATCGAGTAGCCCTTACTCTGTCGAGTATGGGCAAGTTGCGGAATAAATTAGTTTCGACTGTTGGGTACTCGATCGAGTAGCCGGGGCACTCGATCGAGTAATGGGGTACTCGATCGAGTACCTTGGGTACTCGATCGAGTGTCCGATTTTACGGGGAGTTTTCTCGGGTTTTGTTAATTACGCGATTAAGGTATTTAAACATATTCGTCATTGTTTTAAATCACTTTTTACAAAACCTAAAACCTGTTTAAGAGAGAAAGCAACTAGTTCTTCTTCCTAATCGCGTTCTTGACAATTCCCGGAGTTCAGACGGTCGGTTCGTATCGTAGTTCGTGTCGTTGGATTCCTTGCGTCGAAGGTAAGCTTTTAATATAATTTCTATAATGTTTTGTTAAGATTGATGAAACCCTAATTTAGGAATTGGGGGTTTTTATGAGTAGTATTTGAATGGTAGCATCTATGTGTTGTATGGTAGGAGGAGAATTCGTAGAGGAGCCGTTTTGATACAGTTGTAGATACCGTCTGCGTGTTGTGCTTTCCAGGTAGGATTTCCTACTCAGTATTAGTCCCATAATGGGATATTGGTGATGTGCTGTAGTTAGTTGTTTGATATGATGATTGTGATTGTGATTGTGATTGTGGTTGTGTTTGTTGATGGTTCTCGAGATGCGTTCTCGGCTGAGTGGGGTCACTTGCGGGAGTGATCTCACGCCCTAGTTTCGCCCTTCGTGGAACCCGCCACGAAAGGGGATGTGCACATTAATGGACAGGGTTATCGCTCGTACGATGAGCGGGGCTTAGGTGGGAACGGCAGTGCGGTCCCCCATCGCGGGCTGGTCCAAAGTGGACGGTCGGTATTGAGATGATGGGAGTTGGTGGTGTGTGTATGTGTGTGTGATAGTTCAAATTGTATGTTTGTCTTATTATTGTTATCTATATTGATTGTGTGATTAGTACTGACCCCGGTGTTGTTTTGTAAACCTGCGGTGATCCATTCGGGGATGGTGAGCAGATATTGAGCAGGTATAGAGATGAGTACTGGGATAGCTGGGATGGCCACGACATGACGATAGAGTCTTCCGCTGTAGTTTAGCATTTATTTACATTTCAGTTGAGAACAAATAGTTTGGAATAATGTATTGTACTTTGGTTTGGTTTTGAGGATTGTATTTATCATTAAACTATTTATAATAAATATTGTTTCCGTTTTGTCTATTTGATTATCATACCTCGGGCGACCGAGATGGTGATGTCTTCATACCTGAGTGGTCCTGGTAAGGCACTTGGAGTATGGGGGTGTTACAGTAGTCGACCGAGTTTACCATGCACGCGACCGAGTGAGGTTTTTGTGACTCTGGGGTGGCTAGTGGAAAGTGGATACTCGGTCGAGTAGATTAGACACTCGACCGAGTATGGCGTACTCGACTGAGTGCATAGGGCACTCGATCGAGTTCATCTAATGTGATTTTTGGGCCAGCTACTTGAGTGTGGCACTCAGCCGAGTAACACGGGTACTCGGCCTAATGGTCAGTACCCGACCGAGTGTCGTAAGGCACTTGACCGAGTACCTCTTTGGGTGGTTGATATTTTGTTTTTAGTCGTAGGCTATGTGCTTACGTTTGTTTTGGTTACTGAAGCTCAAAATGCTGCCAATGAGATCAGTTGACATGGCTAGGGCCGCTAACATGACCGTCGAGGATATCTCACGGATGATTGAGCAAAATGATGTGCTCACTAAGGCCTTGAAAAATGTGGGAAGGGAGCGGAAGGTAGTTTATGCATCTGCTCTAAGCACCACTACCTCCCGCCATCGTCCTACGATGTATGAAGGCACAAGAGCACCCAATCTACTCGACAACTGGTTCTGTGAAATGGAGAGTATATTTGAGGTCGTTAACTGCCCTGAAGACATGAAGGTGGATCAGGCTACCTTTTACTTGAGAGGCCAAGCCGGGGGATGGTAGGCACAAGAGAAGGCAGCTACATGAGAGTTTTACAGGAACGAGGGTGAAGCGGCGATTCCTTAGGAGGAGCTCAAGGTGGCAATGAGACGTGAGTTTGTCCCGGAGCATGTTCGTAGCAAGATGAGAGCTGAGTTTGACTTCTTTGTCATGACCAATAGTATGACAGTATCCGAATACTACATCAAGTTTAATGAGCTAGCCCGATATGCTGAGGATATGGAGATGAGTTGTAATACCCCGTACTTTTAAGTCTTCGTCAAAGGTTAGTCAACGGTAAAATGTGTAATGTAATTTACAAAGTTATATTTATTAATTTATAGTTTATGAGTTTATGTTGTGAGACGAGAATAATCAAATAAGACGAGTTAATAACTATGAGTGTTAATAATAGCAATAATAATAAAAATAATAATAATGTTGCCTCTTTGTCTGCTTAGGAGCTTCTCCCCTCGGAGTAATCTTGAGTGTAGGACTGTTATTCGGCGCCAACGTCAGGAGGAGAGTATTACCACGGCTATCCTCGCTTTGGGGGAGGGGGGGGGGGGTGTGCTTGGGGGTGGTTTGCAGCTATTACGGGAGTGTCTGGATGAGGGTCCTTCTTCATTTCATGTGGAGGAGGATCTTGATTTGAGTGAGCTTAACCTTCGTCAATGTCGACGAAAGATTTGTGATGGTCACTATACTGCTGCTGTTCGGGTGCTTTCTTCCTCTGGGGTCTCCCCTTACTCCGATGCCACTCTTGTGGCCTTGCGTGAGAAGAATCCTGTCGCCCCGCCTCCTTCTTTGCCTCCTTTGTCTAGGGATCATCATCCTCTGGTTACCTCTTTGACAGTGGTTTTGGATATGATTTAGAGCTTCCCACGTGGTACTTCTTGTGGGAGGGATGGTTTTCGTGCCCAGTACCTTATGGACTGTTTGAGTGGTGTTGCTGTGGCTATCTCTGATGATTTGATCACTTCTATTATTAGGGTGGTTAATATTTTTCTTGATGGCCGGTGTCTTCTTGCTCTGGGTGAGTACATTGCCAGCGCCCCTCTCACGCCGCTTGTTAAACCGGGTGGTGAGGTTCGTCCTATTGCCGTTGGTACTATCTGGAGACGGCCTGTCTCTAAGGTTGGTGCTTTTATGGTTGGTCCTTCTTTGTCTTCTTATTTTGCTGGTCTTCAGTTTAGGGTGGGTGTATCCGGTGGAGGAGAGGCTGTCTTGCATGCCTTGAATCGGCTCATTGAGGCTCGGGGTGCTGAGGTGGGACTTTGTATGTTGCTGGTTGATTTACAGAATGCTTTCAACCTTGTTGATCGTGCGACCATGCTTCACGAAGTCCGCTGTCGTTGCCCAGTTCTTTCCCATTGGGTGGAGTTTTGTTATTCCAGCCCTGCCCGTCTTTTTTATGGGGAGCATTGCTTGTAGTCTTGTCAGGGTGTCCAGCAGGGTGATCCTTTGGGCCCTTTGCTTTTCGCTTTGGTTTTGCATCCCTTGGTGTGAAAAATCCGGGACTCATTTGACCTCACTATGCAGGCGTGGTACTTTGATGATGGCACCATCGTTGGGGATACTTTGGAGGTGGGGAAGGTTTTGGACTTGATTATGGCGGATGGCCCTCGTTTTGGACTACATCTTAGTATCTCCAAGACTGAGGTCTTTTGGCCTGTTGAGGATCCTCTGATTCGGCTCCCTGGGGTTTTCCCCCCTTCTATTGCTCGGCCCTTGCGTGGTGTCTATGATTTGGGTGGACCTGTCAGTACTTGTCTTATGTTTGGCAGTGAGATTGTGGCGAAGAGAGTGACTAAGACCATTGAGCTTATGGACTTGGTTGCGAGGATTGAGGACCCGGAATGTGAGTTGCTTCTACTTAGAGCTTGTACTGGTATTTCTAAGCTCTATTTATCTCTTCGTACTTGCTCCCCCAGTGTTTTTGGGTCGGACCATCTCCCTTTCGATGCGGCTCTTCGTTCCATCTTAGAACGTATTGTCACCGCATCTGGTCCTGGTTTTGGGGATTGGTAGTGGTGCCTTGCTACATTTCCTTTTCACCTGGGTGGTCTTGGTGTTTATGCGGCGGGAGATGTTTTACATTATGCTTTTCTTGCTTCCCGTTTGCGCTTGGTTTTGCGAGCTCGCTCCTCGCCTCCTACGGCCTTCTGGTATTGTAGATGCTGGCCCTAGTTTCGACGATGCTGCACAGGTGTTCTCTGAGACTACAGGTTCTCCTATCTTACGTAACCCTAGTGAAATTGCTGCCCCCAAACTTTTGAAGAAATTGGCAGACATATATTTCGCGACGGTTGCTGCTGCTTCTGAGTCTGTTTTCTCTTTGACACCGCGTCAGCTTGCTTTGTGGAAGTCTCAGAAGGGTGCCCACTCCTCCGATTAGTTGCGTGCAGTTCCTATCTCTGGGTTGGGTCAGAAAATGAACGGGAGGACTTACCGTAGTGTGCTTGGGTATCGACTGGGTGTTCCGTTATTCATGGTTTCTAGGCCTTGTCCTGCTTGCTCTCGGGTTTTCGCTGATGATGTGTATGGGGACCATGCTGTTTCTTGTACTGGTACTGTGGGAGTTAAGTATTGGCACAACCTTGTTCGTGACACCTTATTCGACATCTACTATCGGTCAGGTATTTCTACGGGTAAGGAGGTCGATATCAGATTGGTTGACGGGCATGGTGGCTCCCTTCGTCCTGCGGATTTGCCGCTTTATTCCTGGGATAGAGGGCGTGATGTGTGCGTCGATTTGATAGGGTCTTCTCCTTTGACTCAGACTGGGATGATGGATTTTATGCCCGGCCGGGTTGTCGCTGATGCTGCTTAGCGTAAGTGTGCTAAGTATGGGGAGTTATGGACGACAGCTGGTTATGGTTTCCTTCCCTTCTATTTCTCTTCACTTGGGGAGCTGGGTTCGAATGTTGTTGCCTTCCTCAAGCGGATCCAAAAATTCTCGGTATGTCAGGATGCGGGGGCTCGGGTGGCTGCTTATATTTTCACTAGACTTAGCTTTGTTGTTGCTAAGGGTGTGGGAGCCCAGATTGTCTCTCGGCTCCCCACCAATTTCATGTAAACTTTTATTTTTCTTTTAATGAAAGCTGCGCGCTTCCTTTTATAATAATAATAATAATAATAATAATAATAATAATAATAATAATAATAATAATAATAATAATAATAATAATAATAATAATAATAATAATAATAATAATAATAATAATAATAATAATAATAATAACAACAACAATAATATGACATATTATATTAATTGCTAAGTTTCCTAGTAATTTCCTAATTTCATCTACCCTACCACTATATAAGCAAGCGAAATAACTCATAAAACCTTATTCCACATTAAAATAACATAATAAGAGTTAGAGAGGGAATTTGAAGGAGAAACAAAAGGAGACTAGCATCTTACTTATTTTCTAGATCTAAAGGTATGTTTTACTAAAACCATCTCAAAACTAGTTTTTGCTTTTAAATGTGACTACACCGTGACTGTGACCCGAGACCATGACCTTGACCCCTTGTGTGACTGACCCATGACCTTGACCCGCCATGAGACCCGCCTTGACCTGACATTGAACATCGTTGACCAAGGGAGGTGGCGGTCGACCGCGAATTTGGGTGGTTGTTGTTGTGTTTGAACCCCAAATTTGACACGAGTTAAGGGTATTGTGACCTAGGCTAGGGTTGCGTTCGTAGCTAGTGGTGCGTCGAGGGTCAGGGTTGGTGATGGGTGGTCAAAGGTCGTGGTTTGGGTGGTAGCTCGCCGGAAATTCGCTTAAGGGTGTTGGGTATTATTGTGGAACCGTGTTTTAGCAAGGGTATTAATCCTCATCAAGACTCGACTAGGACCCCAACCTAAGATGGGCTGCTGCAAGTGGTTCCACCGTGGGTCAGAGGGGACCTCGGTGGTGGCTGTTGGTGGTGTATGATGGCGTTAAGAGTTATGTTATTATTGTTGCTGGTGTCGGTTGTTGTTGTTGTTGCTAGGGCACCACTTTTGGCAACCGTGTGTGTGTGTGTGTGTGTGTGTGTGTGTGTGTGTGTGTGTGTGTGTGTGTGTGTGTGTGTGTGTGTTGTGGGTGGTTGGTGGCTGGGTAGTTGGCAGTGGAGGTTCATGGTGGAGGTGCGGTCGGGATTGTTTCTGTGTCCAGACCGTGGCAAGGAGGGCTGTCTAGGGTGGTGTTTAGACACGGTTTAAGATGTGTCATTGTGGAGTATAAGTTGGGTCTTGACATGGGTTTAACCACGGGTGTTCTTGGGATTTGAATTGGGTTGAGACGGGTTTTGATTATAATTAATTACATATGATTATAATTAGTTTAGTTGTTAAATAAATTAGAATAATTAGTAATTGTAATTATTATTTGTATCTAGGGGACGGTCTTATTGAGGAATTCTATTGATTGCTCGAATTGCTTTAATTGGATTTGCGTACAGGTAGGGATTATCCTACTCAACTACTGTTTTTATTCATTTTTATTGTTGTTATGCGAATGCGATGCGAAAAGTATATGAAACAAAGTGGAGGGGACAAGTTTTGGCCTCTGGGTCGGTCAATCTTGGGTGTGTATGGTGAATATGAGTTCACGTTGTGGCATATCTTTGGTTCCAAGGTTATTTTATTTATTGTTCTATTATTATTGTTGAGAAATTGTGAATATGTTGATGAGTTGGTAATTGTATTTATTGGAAGGGACCTATTTTCTAGTCCTTATGAGTTATGGTATTTTGATTGAAGGGACCAATACACCGCTAGTCCTTGTGAGTTATTTATTTGAACGGACCGATATACACATAGTCCTTGTTTATTATTTGAAGGGACCGGTCTGAGCAACCGCTAGTCCTTGTGGTGTCAGTTGATCACTGGCCGCCCCTCAGAGTGTTTTCTCTAGTAGGCTCACTGTAATACTATGGATTTTATAGCCTAGTACTCGACCGAGTATGGCCTACTCAGTTCAAGTAAAGTGTGTTGGGTATTCTGTTTGGCTTCTGCCCAGGAATACTCGGCCGAGTATGGGTAATACTCGACCGAGTAGAGGGTACTCGGCCGAGTATACTTTATACTCGACCGAGTATCGATCCTGGTCCCACAGTTTAATTCCGCGATTTGGTTAAGGTGATTAGAGATTATTATAAATTATACTTTTACGGTTTCTGAATTATTTTACCAAAATTAAACGACGCTCACTTCTCTCTCTAATCACCCTAACCATTCTCAAGGCTAATTGATCGGTCGCAATTCTACACTTCCGTCTCTTGTCTCAATTTAATGGGTAAGTCTCTAGTTCGTTGTAATCTGCTAATAGGCTGTCTTTTAGGGTTTTGCCCCAATTTTTGATTTGGGGGTTTAGGGTTTGTTCATCATATGTGTGTTGATTGTGGATTATAATTGTTGTAGGTGACGATGTGGTAATTGTTGTGCAACTATATGATTGATTGCAGCATAGCGCAGAAAAGGTAGGGTTTCTCCTACTCAGTACTGTTGATTGATTGAGATTGCATATGTTTTATAATTGTTGTTATCTGCTGATCATCGGAGGTTGGGTGTTGTGGTGACGATGTTGGTGTGGTTGTGTTGTGACGGTTGTGGTGTTGTGACAGTTGTGATGTTGTGTGTGTGATTGTGGTGGAGTCACTTGCGGGAGTGGCTTCACACCCTAGTTCGCCCTCCGTGGATCCCGTCACGGGAGGGGATGTGCACATTAAGGGACATGGATTGTTAGTCGCTCGTTGAAGAGCTGGACTAGGTGGGGATGGGCTGCGGTCACCCACTGGCGGCGAGGATTACCTGTTGCGATGGGTAATCTGGCAGAGCTACACACTTCGGTGTGTAGTCGGTTACTGTGTGAGATCTGGAGACCGGGGATGGAGGAGTATCAGCCGGTTACATTATGTGTTTGTCTTATCTTGATTGAACGGTACTGACCCTATGTTGTTGGTTTGTAAAACCTGTGGTGATCCATTCGGGAATGGTGAGCAAATTATGACAGGTAATGTAGATATTTAGCTATGGGACAGTCATGGGGAGTCATCACTTGAGTCTAGCTTCCGCTGTTACAAGTTTAGCTGTCTTTGATTTCAGTTGTATCGAGACCTTATACTTTTATTTTTGAGTCGACCGAGTTTTATGTAATCGCTAACTCTTTATACTTTAATAAATGTGTTTTTGGATTGTTGTTTTTGATATATACTTACCTCGGGCAACCGAGATGGTAACAGCCTTTCATGCTAGGGTAGTCCTTGGTAAGGTACTTTGGTATGAGAGGGTGTTACAAGTGGTATCAGAGCCGACGATTCCGGTACCTAAAACTAATGAACCCAATGAACTTAGGGAGTCTGAATAAAATGAACCCGGGGAGAGTTGTTTGGAGCTACCGCAAGGACTTGGGAGACGTCACGGAGTCGCTCTAAGGCCCTTACGATCTCAAGCCGGTCACATGGGGGGAAACTGTTGTATGTTTGAGTCATGTGTATTTGATACCTATAGTTTGAATCTTGTGCATGATTGGATGGAATGATGAAAGAAGTGGAATGTGATAGTGGTTGAAAGATGTATTGAGGATTGTTGATGTTAAACTTTGAGCATGGAATATGTTGGCATGTTAAGTGTTGGAACATGATAAAACATGAAAGGTGAATTACGAATTCGTATACGATAGATCTTGAGCATGAAATATGTTGAGCATGTTACCTGTTTAATATGTGGCTTTCAAAACGGTAGTGGTACATGTGTATAAGATTATGATGATGTTAATGTTTGGTTGTTGGTAGTAGCTTGTGATTAAGGTCATGCGTCTATATATATATGAATGATGTGTTTAATTTTCATGTGAGTATGATACGAGTTCAATTATGTACTGCTTTCTTGAAGTATTGAGTTGTTGTTGTTGTTGCCTTATGCATGTTCAAATTGTTTGGGTTTAGAAAATTTTATTTGTACGAAGATCGATTACGGAAGGGTTGTCTTAAAATTGTCATAAGTCGAGTTCCAGAAGTTAGATGGCTGTGATTCTAAATTGAGGTGATAGCTTGTCTTCTTACGATTCTAACGATAGGTCACACGCCCAAAACGACCAAGTAGCGAGTGAGATATGACTGTTTTACTGGCGGACGATCTTTGAGAATCGTGTTGGTACTCGACTGAGTAAAGTAATACTCGACCGAGTAAGGGCTACTCGGCCGAGTATTCTCAATACTCGACCGAGTAATCCTCTGTGATACTTACGTTCGCTTCTGGAGTCAAACACTCGGCCGAGTAATATAGTTACTCGACCGAGTATCCTGTACTCGACCTAGTATGTTATGTACTCGACCGAGTACCTCAGTGGGCGGCTATTTTGAGTCGGTGGCTATATTTTCACCTTAATTTTTAAGTCGGTGGCTATGTTCTTACATTTGTTTTAAGTCGTGGGGTATGTGTACACGTATGTTTTGAGTCTTAAAGCATTCATTTATATATGTGACTGTCTTGATACGTAAGTTACCAAATGCTATGATAGGGAGGATGTCGGTGTATGAGGGATAGGTGTTGGATATAAAGGACATGAGTTATATGTGGTTGTGAGGGATAGTGGAACAAGAAAAGAGTAGATTGATGAGCTAATTGAGACAAGGAGCATGTTTTGTGAGATATAATGAGTGATATAGTCGTGGGTTGAGTAATATAAAAGTAAGTGTATATGGGCAAGGGTGATGTAAGTGTAAAGAAACGTGAGAATGGAAGATTGAGATGAGGGATGCGAATAGTGGCATATTGGGATGTGTAAGGATTTATGGAGGGAGACGGTTTGGATTGAGTTGCTTAAGGATATAGGTGATAAAAGGTCGCTATAGAGAGATGGAAACGAATAGTGTATAGTGAGGTCAAGTTATGTCGCGATGAGTAGACAGTGGTTGATTTGGGAATTTAGAATATCAAGAGGTGAGCCTAGTGTGTAATTCTTTGGGCAATTAACGATATGAGATAAATTTTTGGTTTCCTAGGGATACGACATGGAGATACGGCTTATTGAAGAATAACCGTTAGTGTGTAGACTTGATGGTAACAAGTGCGGGTGAATAGTATGATGGGAGGAGATAAGTGATAAGAAATAAAGAGAAGATATCGATATGAATTACTGGAATTTGGGTTGTGGAGTAACAAGAAGGTAATCGGATTACTAAAGAGTTTGGTAGAAAGAGATAGGAGATGAATTATTAATTGGTGTTTTTGAGTAAAAGGGGAAAGAGGGATGAAAGTAAGTTAAGAGAACGTTGACCGGAGTTAAGGAGCATGAAGGTAGAAAATTATGGATATGTATGATAGCCTCATTAGAGGGTGTGAGTTAATAGTTATATAGGAGAGCAGGACGACATGTTAGCCGTGAGTTTCGAGGTATTAAGGGAATAAAAAGCTGGTAGAGTGTTTGCACGATCTGAGATTTTGGTGGAGAGTTAGGTAACGATAAGATAAAGGATAAAATTGGGAATAATGTTGAGGTAGATTTTGTTGATGGAATGAATGTTCGTTATTTGGGATGATAACCAAAGGGAGGAAACAGATTGTTATATTAAGAAGTGATAGTAAGAGAGTAATCACATGAAGGATGTTGGCGACATAGTATTGTCACTAGTGGTTGAGGATGATGTTAGCTGTCCTAATGAGGTTGATCTTGTGGAGGTGATTAGGATGTTTAGTTGTGAGGGAGCATAAGATGTAGATATATGAGGTGCTTGCTGGAAGTTGAGCAATAATGTTATGGCTACATTTGCCGGAGGGGTGATAATTGCGTGTATGAGAGGATATGTGATGAAAGGCACCTGAGTTAAGTCGGGATGAGAGGTATTCATTGTCAAGTGGTAACTTACGTGGTCAGGATTGGCTTGTTAGATTCGATTATGGGTCCATGAGGTGTGTAAAACTTTGTGTGAGGTCCTGGCCTCACGAGTAATGGTGTGGTGTGATAGTTACGAGTCGTTATTTGTGTGTTCCGCGTCATATGTTATACTTATATGTGTATGTATGATATCTGTAAGTGATGGTGTGAGGTTCCGGCCTCAAGAATCATGGTATGGATAATATTCATAAGGTTGGTATTTGTGATCCCGTCTAATGTGCTGCGTCGTGATCTGGTAGAGCAGTTTTAAGACAGTCTTGTGGTCAAGGATGTTGTGCTGAGTCAGTATTATGAGATTGTAAGAGTTGCAATGACTATTGATGTGGTGTTGTGCACTGGGCACGGTAATTCGTGTTGTGATACTAGTATTTTCGTGTTGTCATCGATCGTTGTTTGTTTACTGCTATTTCTTATCAGTGCCGGTCGGGGCATATAGACCGTTGTGTTGTTTCCTGATGTTTCTTACCAGTGTCAGCTTAGGAGTGAGAATAGAGTATGGTATGAGAGAGAGTTGAATATGGTGCTGTTGATGTCATTACATAGTAATATTCTGTTAATGGGACACCGTTGTGAGAGGTTGTTGGAATGCTTTTGATCTTGTGTTAGATGAGGCATTGGTGGACATAGTTGTGAAAAGAAATTGTGGAACATGTGTGGTATTGAACTTGAAACTACAAGTGGTTTAGCACCTTTCCTTGGGGATTGGTAGTGGCGCCTTGCTACATTTCCTTTTCACCTGGGTGGCCTTGGTGTTTATGCGGCGGGAGATGTTTTACATTATGCTTTTTTTGCTTCCCGTTTGCAGTTTGCTGGTTTGCAGGTTTCAGCTTCTACGGCCTTCTGGTATTGTAGATGCTGGCCCTAGTTTCGACGATGCTGCACGGGTGTTCTCTGAGACTACAGGTTCTGCTATCTTACGTAACCCTAGTGAAATTGCTGCCCCCGAACTTTTGAAGAAATTGGCAGACATATATTTCGCGACGGTTGCTGCTGCTTCTGAGTCTATTTTATCTTTGAGACCGCGTCAGCTTGCTTTGTGGAAGTCTCAGAAGGGTGCCCACTCCTCCGATTGGTTGCGTGCAGTTCCTATCTCTGGGTTGGGTCAGACTATGAACGGGAGGACTTACCGTAGTGTGCTTGGGTATCGACTGGGTGTTCCGTTATTCATGGTTTCTAGGCCTTATCCTGCTTGCTCTCGGGTTTTTGCTGATGATGTGTATGAGGACCACGCTGTTTCTTGTACTGGTACTGTGGGTGTTAAGCATTGGCACAACCTTGTTCGTGACACCTTATTCGACATCTACTATCGGTCAGGTATTTCTACGGGTAAGGAGGTCGATATCGGTTTGGTTGACGGGCATGGTGGCTCCCTTCGTCCTGCGAATTTGATGCTTTATTCCTGGGATAGAGGGCGTGAGGTGTGCGTCGATTTGACAGGGTTTTCTCCTTTGACTCAGACTGGGATGATGGATTTTATGCCCGGCCGGGTTGTCGCTGATGCTGCTTAGCGTAAGTGTGCTAAGTATGAAGAGTTATGCACGGCAGCTGGTTATGGTTTCCTTCCCTTCTATTTCTCTTCACTTGGGGAGCTGGGTTCGAATGCTGTTGCCTTGCTCAAGCGGATCCATAAATTCTCGGTATGTCAGGATGCGGGGGCTCGGGTGGCCGCTTATATTTTCACTAGACTTAGCTTTGCTGTTGCTAAGGGTGTGGGAGCCCAGATTGTCTCTCGGCTCCCCACTAATTTCATGTAAACTTTTATTTTTCTTTTAATGAAAGCTACGCGCATCCTTTTGCTGTACGGGTGATTCCTTCCTCTGGGGTCGCCCCCTACTCCGATGCCACTCTCGTGGCCCTGCGTGAGAAGCATCCTGTCGCCCCGCCTCCTTCATTGCCTCCTCTGTCAGGGGATCATCATCCTCTGGTTGCCTCTTCGGCGGTGGTCTTGGATATGATTCGGAGCTTCTCTCGTGGTACTTCCTGTAGGAGGGATGGTTTTCGTGCCCATCACCTTATGGACTGTTTGAGTGGCGCTGCTGTGGCTATCTCCGATGATTTGATCACTTCTATTACTAGGGTGGTTAATCTTTTTGTTGAGGGCCGGTGTCCTCTTCCTCTGGGTGAGTACATTGCCAGCGCCCCTCTCACACCACTCGTTAAATCGGGTGGTGGAGTTCTTCCTATTGCTGTTGGTACGGTCTGGAGACGGCTTATCTCTAAGGTTGGTGCTTCTATGGTTGGCCCGTCTTTATCTTCTTATTTTGATGGGCTTCAGTTCGGGGTGGGTGTGTCCGGTGGAGGAGAGGCTATCTTGCATGCCTTGAACCGCTCATTGAGGCTCGGGGGCTCGGTGGGGCTTTCTATCTTTCTTGGTTGATTTCGAAATCGTTCAACCTTGTTGATCGTTCGACCATGCTTCAGGAGGTCCGCCGTCGTTGCCGCTCTCTCCCGTTGGGTGGAGTTTTGTTATTCCGTTCGGCCCGCCTTTTTATGGGGAGCACCGCTTGTGGTCTTGTCGGGGTGTTCAGAGGGGGTGATCCGTTGGGGCCTTTGCTTTTCGCGTTGGTTTTGCATCCCTTGGTTTGCAAGATCCGGGACACTTTTGACCTTACTTTGGAGGCATGGTACTTAGATGATGGCACCATTGTGGGTGATACTTTGGAAATGGGGAAGGTTTTGGACTTGATTAGGTTGGATGGCCCTCGTTTTGGTTTACACCTAAATGTCTCCAAGACGGAGGTCTTTTGGCTTTGTTGAGAACCCACTGAGCCGCTTCCGGGTTTTCCCGCTTCTATTTCTCGGCCATTGCGAGGTGTTACGATTTTAGGTGGACCACAAGATTTTGTCCTGGTTTTAGCAGTGAGATTGTGGCGACGAGAGTAACTAAGACCATTGAGCTAATGGACTTGGTTGCGAGGATTGAGGACCCGCAATGTGAGTTGCTTCTTCTTCGAGCTTGTACTGGTATTTCTAAGCTCTACTTCTCCCTTCGTACTTGCTCCCCTAGTGTTTTCGGGTCTGTCCATCTTCCTTTTGATGCCGCTCTGCGTTCTAGCTTGGAACTTATTGTCACCGCATCGTGGTGGGTTTTGGGATTGGCAGTGGCGCCTTGCTACATTCCCTTTTCATCTTGGTGGACTTGGTGTCTATGCGGCTGGAGATGTTTTATTTTATGCTTTTATTGCGTCCCGCTTGATGTATCTTTGGTTTGCGAGCTAAGCTCCTCGGCCCTTCGTGTTGTAGCAATGGCCCTGCTTTTGATGATGCCGCGCAGTGTTTCTGCGACTACGTTTCGATATATTAGGTCACCCTAGTGAAATTGCGCCCCAAACTTATGAAGAAATTGGCGGACATTTATTTCACGACGGTTCTTTCTTTGCCTCGAGTCTGTTTTCTCTTTGACACCACGCTAGCTTGCTTTATGGCGATCTCGGCGGGGTTCTCACTCCTCGATTGGTTACGTGCGGTTCCTATCTCGGGGTTGGGGCGGACTATGAATGGGAGGACTTACCGTAGTGTCTTTGGGGTATCGTCTGGGGTGTTCCGTTATTCACGGTATCTAGGCCCCGTCTGCTTGCTCTCGGGATTTTGCTTTGGGGATATTTTTGGGAGCACGCTGTTTCTTGTCTTTGGGCATCTTGTGGGCGTTAAACATCGGCATAACCTTGTCCGGACACTCTTTTTGACATCCGCTATAGATCCGGTATTACTTGCGGGAAGGAGGTTGATATCGGTTTGGTTGATGGGCATGGTGGCTCTCTTCGTCCTGCGGATTTATTGCTTTATTCTTGGGACAGGGGGCGTGATGTGTGCGTCGACCTGACAGGTTCTTCCACTTTGACTCAGACTGGGTTGGCAGATTGTGGAACATGTGTGGTATTGAACTTGAAACTACAAGTGGTTTAGCACCTTTCCTTGGGACAAGGAGTACGGAGTTTTAGGACTTAGTATCGCGTGAAGTTAAGGGAGTAGTGGTAATAAAGAAGATGAACTTGAGAAGCTAATGTAAGTATGTGTAACACTTGAAGATTGTGAGATAAGATTGTGGAGATGAGTGTATATGTATATAGAGGTATGTCGTGTTGTGGTAATGTAGAAGAGATGGAGTAGTGGTCATACCGAGGATTTTATGATAAATGTTACGGGAGTGCAGAATAATTGGAGGCACGGGAACTGTTAAAGAAAGAGAGTCCTGGATATAGGAATGGTTGTCATGCAGTAGTAATGAGAATTATGGGAGGTATAGCAAAGGACCTAGTATTAGTGAGTTACGAGGACGTAACATTTATCTTAAGAGGAGTAGGATGCGACAAGAGAGTTTGATGGTCATACATGTTGCAATTGGAAGTTTGAGTGTTGGTGCAGAATAAGGATGGATTTGTGTGATTGCCGATTTTATTACAGGTAATGGCAGTGCTCATAGTAGTATGATGTTTATGAGTGAGAGTAACGGATTGTGTGAGGATGTTTATGTGTGTGAGTAAACTTCGAGGACGAAGTTCGTTTTAAGGATGGTAGAATGTAACATTCCGTTTTGATGGTTGATCTTATTTTGTGGATTGTATTGGTATTGAGTAGCTAGTGAGTGTTATGGAAGTGAGACAAGGTTGACAACATTATATTGTGGTTATTCGATAATATTATGGAGTTTATATAGAGAGGATTTGTTATCTAGTAGCGTGGTTGGTGGAGTTAGTGTTAGGTGTCCATGTGTTATAGGTTGGGTTGGAAATTCGGGGACAAAGTTCTTTTTAAGGGGGGAAGACTGTAATACTATGGATTTTATAGGCTAGTACTCGACCGAGTATGGCCTACTCGGTTCGAGTAAAGTGTGTTGGGTATTTTGTTTGCCTTCTGCCCAGGAATACTCGGCCGAGTATGGGTAATACTCGACCGAGTAGAGGGTACTCGACCGAGTATACTTTATACTCGACCGAGTATCTGGTCTGACAGGTTTAATTCCGCGATTTGGTTAAGATGAATAGAGATTATTATAAATTATACTTTTACGGTTTCTGAATCATTTTACCAAAACTAAACGACGCTCACTTCTCTCTCTAATCACCCTAACCATTCTCAAGGCTAATTGATCGGTCGTAAGTCTACACTTCCGTCTCTTGTCAATTTAATGGGTAAGTCTTTAGTTCGTTGTAATCTGCTAATAGGTTGTCTTTTAGGGTTTTGCCCCAATTTGTGATTTGGGGGTTTAGGGTTTGTTCATCATATGTGTGTCGATTGTGGATTATAATTGTTGTAGGTGACGATGTGGTAATTTTTGTGCAACTATATGATTGATTGCAGCATAGCGGATTGCGAAAAGGTAGGGTTTCTCCTACTCAGTACTGTTAATTGATTGAGATTGCATATGTTTTATAATTGTTGTTATCTGCTGATCATCAGAGGTTGGGTGTTGTGGTGACGATGTTGGTGTGGTTGTGTTGTGACGGTTGTGGTGTTGTGACAGCTGTGATGCTGTGTATGTGATTGTGGTGGAGTCAGTTGCGGGAGTGGCTTCACACCCTAGTTCGCCCTCCGTGGAACCCGTCACGGGAGCGGATGTGCACATTAAGGGACATGGATTGTTAGTCGCTCGTTGAAGAGCTGGACTAGGTGGGGATGAGCTGCGGTCACCCACTGGCGGCGAGGATTACCTGTTGCGATGGGTAATCTGGCAGGGCTATACACTTCGGTGTGTAGTCGGTTACTGTGTGAGATCGGGAGACCGAGGATGGAGGATGATCAGCCGGTTACATTATGTGTTTGTCTTATCTTGATTGAACGGTACTGACCCCGTGTTGTTGTTTTGTAAAACCTGCGGTGATCCATTCGGGGATGGTGAGCAGATTATGACAAGTAATGCAGATGTTTAGCTATGGGACAGTCATAGGGAGTCATCACTTGAGTCTAGCTTCCGCTGTTACAAGTTTAGCTGTCTTTGATTTCAGTTGTATTGAGACCTTATACTTTTATTTTTGAGTCGACCGAGTTTTATGTAATCGCTAACTCTTTATACTTTAATATATGTGTTTTTGGATTGTTGCTTTTCATATATACTTACCTCGGGAAACCGAGATGGTAACAACCTTTCATGCTAGGGTAGTCCTTGGTAAGGTACCTTGGTATGAGGGGGTGTTACACTCACTACTAGGGAGATGTGCACATTCGGAGCTGAGGAAGCGTTAAGACGGAGTTTGGAGGAGTGGATGTGATTGGGTATGTTGTGGATGGACAGATGTTATGGGTGCTACCGTAACATGTGATTTTTATAACTGAGCTGGTTTTATTATTGCTGTGTTAACACTATTGTCTTTATTTATGTCGTTAACACTGTTGTTTGTTTAGTTCCTACTCAACCATTGGTTGACATGTGTTTGTGTCTGTGTCAAAATAAAATGATGCCTGCTTTAATTGATGGCATCCCGTGACGAACCAATTAATATTTCTAGTTAATTGGGGAGCTTATTAAATAGAAGGTACGTGACTTAGCTGTGAGGAGCTTTGGGACGTGAAGACTTGGACCATAGCAGTTGTCTAGCTCACAGTAGTTTGACTTAATTATTAAATATGTAATTTTATTTATTTCCGCTGCGTAGTAATTGTATTATTATAATTTTAATTAATCGGTTGACTATTGTAATAAAACCTTTATTAGTTAATTTTATTTAAAGTACTGTGGTTTGTTATACTTTGTAATACACTGCCTCAGGAAACTGAGATGATAACTCTCCTATTTATTTGGGAGGCCTAGCTAAAGGCTCCTGGTTAAAAGAGGCTCCGATTCATATGAACTCATTAAGCATAGATCTAACCCATGATTACTCCCCTAATCCCCACTAACCCTAGCTTAATGACTACTCACTAAACATCATGGTTCATGCTAACAATGGTGTCAAACATCATAACATAAGTCACCATGATGATTACGCAAGATAATAAGGAAAGGATTAACACGTAAATAAAGAGAGATTAAGAAAGTTACCAACTTGGGAAGTAAAGATGAACGTAAATAAAAGAGAATCCTTGAATAATGATGGAGACTTGTCACCTAGTCTTCAAATACATACCCAAGAGATCCAAATGTAAACTATTGAAGCTGTAAATTGAAAGAACAATTATTGAAAGATTGAAGTGCTTTGTGGAAAGATTAAAGACTAATCTACTCCTAATCTAATCTAATCTAAGGAGGCTTAACCTAAACTAAAGAGGCTTTTGTCCTCCCAATGAGGCATAAACCCTAGAATTGTTACAAATGAAGTATATATAGTAAGTAAGTTGAAGGGTTAATTACAAAAAGCCTACACATACACGAGGTGTATGGAAAAAGCCATACACAACCAATGACATCGCTACATGTGGCAAATTAGAGTTAACATATAATGGTTAGTGTAGGGCTAAGTTAGTAATTTTAGATGTGTGGTAAACCCTAGAATTATTACAAATGAAGTATATATAGTAAGTAAGTTCAAGAGTTAATTACAAAAAGCCTACACATACACGAGGTGTATGGAAAAAGCCATACACAACCAATTACATCGCGACACTTGGCAAATTAGAGTTAACATATAATGGTTAGTGTAGGGTTAAGTTAATAATTTTAGATGTGTGGTTAACTTGTTAAGTTACTCTAATTAACTATATTTAGAACAAAAAAGTTGTTGATGAGGCTCGAGCCCATGACCTATTGGTGCACATACACTTGTTAAAACCATTGTGACACATCCATCTCTTTGCTAAATATTGTATCTCTTTTGTTATTTGTAGTTAAAATCCGAGCTAAAACAAAATTTATTATAGTAATTATTAAATATATACTTCTACCTTAAATCTAATGTAATGTATTTACCGAGTTAGTTAAGTATACTTGAAAAAAAAAATGAACAAAACATTTTATTTACATATGGTAATTATCATTTGTACCTTTACTTTACATTTAACTAAGTTTGGTGCCCAACCCCACAGGGCTACCTATATTTACCAATTAAATTTTATTTTTTTATGAAATATAATTGCGTTAGTATTTTTTAACATATACATTTACGATTTATAATATATTGTTCTATGATATATCTTGAGATTATGATGAGATTAAAATTTATCAACAAATTATATGAGACACATTCACTTATTCTCCCGCTGTTGATATTATTTCTTCCACGACATACCCCTGTTAATACTATTACGTTCACTACTCCTTCGGTTACTGTTGTTTTTTTTGACTATTCCCGCTATTTTTATAGTTAAATTTACTATTCCCGTTTATTTTATCAAGCTTATATATTTAAATAAATAAAATCTTTTCCTTAAACCGAATTGTTAGCTAACTTTCTCCGTTGTTCATACTGTTACTTTTATAACATTTGTTGTCACTATTGCTACTTTCACTACTCCCGCCATTTTTATTTATTTTTTTCATTACTCCCACATTTAATACTGTTAATTTCACTATTCTCATTCTTGCTACTATTGTAACAACCCCATAAACCAAGGTGCCTTAACAAGACCACCTTAGCAAATCAAGGTGTTACCATCTCGGTTGCCCGAGGTAAAGTATATCAAATAGATCATCAAAGAACATTTATTAAGAGTACAAAACTGTTTAATCAAAATACAACTCAAAGTAAACCAAAACTATTACAACTCCAAAACAACCAAAAGAAATTAAAGTTTAAGTGACAACGGAAGCTAGCTAAACGAACGCTGATGACACTACCCAATCCATGACCCGCGAGCTATATCCACAGCCATTACTTGCTAAACAAACTGCTCACAATCCCCGAATGGATCTCCATAGTTTTGAAACCAATAAACGGGGTAGGTCAACTGCATAACCAAAATAATAAATCACAGATGTATAAATCAATACACAATTCAATCTAAATTGTAGTAACCACCCTCAAAACTCCAATAATAACCAGTAACCGACTACACACCAAAGTGTGTAGCTCTGCCAGGTTACCCATCGCAACAGGTAACCCTCGCCGCCAGTTGGGACCGCAACTGTACCACCTAGACCCCGCTCATCGCAACGAGCAAACCCAGATCATTAATGTGCACATCCCTTTGTGACGGGAGTCACAAGGGGTGAACTTGGGTGTGAAGGCTATCTCCCGAAAATGGCTTCACCAACAGTAACCAATAACCAGAGATATCACAATCAACCACAATCACAATAATAATACCAATCAATCAATACAAATACCATCTTATAAATTATGCAACCAAGTGAGTAGAGAAATCCTACCATATTCGCAATTTCCGCAAATCAACAACATCAACGAGGCTAGAATTGCTCTTCTACGAAATCGCCACCTAGCCAAGAATAATCAAACAATACTATATCATAAACCATCACTAAACAACCTTTACCCCCATCTTAACCCAACTTAGGGAAAACCCAAACGACAACCACAAACTGATTAAGAAAGCGCTAGAGGCTTACAAACGAAATCGGTACGGAAAAACAGATGTAGATTCACGATTGATCAAACTAGCCTTGGGAGTGATGGAGATGATTAGAGGAGTGGTAAACGTAGTTTAGGTTTTGTAAAAATGATTTAGTAACTGATAAAGCGTAATTTATAGCCTCTAATCATCTTAATCAAAACCACGAAAATTAACCCGTCCGACCGGGTACTCGGTCGAGTTCCTAACAACTCGGCCGAGTGCACTCAAAGCAGTAGCCTGTTTAAAAGCACTCAACAACTTACTCGACCGAGTAAAGCTAGGACCAAAAAACTATAATATTACAGTCATCCCTCCTTAAAACAAACTTCGTCCCCGAAGTTCACACCATGCCTAAAACAACACAAAACCAACCTACTAACCATGAAACTCGAGAGGACACTTAACTCAAAAGGCACTAATCAAAATTCAACTATGACCAACTATTGTCCACCCAAACCAAAACACAACCATACCGACCTCAAAACTACTCCAAAACACACATCCGATCATCTCCTACCCTCCTTAAAAGACAACGGTTAAGACCCCGTAACGAAACATACCTGCTCAAAAAGGTGTGGGTAGCATTCCCTTATAGCCTCTTCCGGATCCCAAGTGGCTTCCTTCACGTTATGATTAGACCATAACACCTTAATCAAGACGGTTTCCCCATTCCTTGTCTTGCGTATATTACGATCCAATATCTTTTAGTACCTCCGCATAAGTTAGAGCTTCATTCAACTCCATATTCTCAACCTCGAGCAAATGTGATGGATCACTCACATATTTTCGAAGTGGTGACACATGATAAACATTGTGCACCTGGTGAAGATATGGTGGTAAAGCTAGTCGATAAGCTACTTAACCTACCCAATCCAAAATCTCATAAAGACCTATGGATTTCTGACTCAAATTCCCTCTCTTGCCAAACCTCATAACGCCCCGCATAGGTGACACTTTCAAGATAACCTTGTCACCCACTAAAAACTCAATGTCTCTGCGATGCAAATCCGCATAGCTCTTTTGCCAATCTTGAGCTGCTTTCATCTTTTGTCGAATTAACTGCACTTTCTTAACCATATCTTGTACCATTTGTGGTCCGAAAACCACTGCTTCAGCACTATCATCCCAATACACCCGATTCCTACACTTCCTCCCGTATAACGCCTAAAAAAGTGTCATCCTAATGCTCGTGTGATAGCTGTTGTTGTACGAAAACTCTATCAGCTCAAGTTTATCCTCCAAACTCCCACCAAATTCCATTGCACAAGCTCACAACATGTCTTCTAATGTCTTGATAGTCCTTTCAGTTTGACCATCTGTCGCAGGATGAAACGCCGTACTTATCTTTAAAGTAGTCCCCATCAATTCCCGCAACTCTTGCCAAAACCGTGATATAAATCTCGCATCTCTATCCGACACTATATCCTTTGGTACCCCGTGTAACTGTACCACATACTTCCTGTATCCCAGAGCCAATTGAATCTTACTCCAAGTATCTTTCATTGAAATAAAATGAGCTGACTTTGTCAAACGATCGACGATAACCCAAATCATATTGTTACCCTGCTGAGTCCTCGGTAACCCCACAATGAAATTCATAGAAATCGATTCCCATTTTCATTTCGGTACCTCAAGTGACTGAATCTTACCTTGTTGTCTCTATTGCTCTCCCTTTACCGTCTAGCAAGTTAAACACCTAGCCACAAATTTTGCGATATCTTTCTTCATACCAGGCCACTAAAACGTCTTCTCAAGTTTTATGAGCCTGTCACCTCCCGGATGTACCAAATAAGGAGTGAAATGAGCCTCCATCATAATCAACTTCTTCAACTCGGTATCACTAGGCACACACCACCTCCCATCGAAATGAACACTCCCATTTGTATGGATAGAAAATCTCGAAACTGTACAATCTCCTATCTTTGTCTTCCACTCCTAAATCTTGGGATCGAGTTCCTGTTTCCTTTTTATGCCGTCATAAAGTTCAGGCTCGATAGTCCAATCACCGATGGCATCTCCTTTGCGAATCATATGAATCCCATCTTAGTCATCTCATCCCTTAATTTCATCAGTGACATGGCAGTGTATATGGAATGGACACTCTTTCTACTCAAAGCATCTGCAACCACATTAATCTTCCCCTCATGATAGACAATCTCTCTATCATATTTCCCAATCAGGTCCATCCACCATCTCTAATGCATGTTCAACTCCTTCTGAGTGTAGATGTACTTCAAACTCTTATGATCTGAAAACACCTTAAAGGTGGCCTCGTACAGATAGTGCCCCCAAATCTTTAGAGCAAATACAACCGCACCCAACTCCAAATCGTGAGTAGGATAGTTCTCCTCATACAACTTCAACTGCCTAGAAGCATAAGAAATGACCTTCTCATTCTGCATCAAAACACAACCTAACCCATTCTTCGAAGCATCGGTATAAAATTCAAAGTTCTCACTTCCCTCAGGCAAAGCTAGAACGAGAGCTTTAGTCAAATGTTGTTTCAATGTTTAGAACGCCGTCTCATAACTCTCATCCCAATGAAATCTGGTCTCTTTCCTCATCAAAGCTGTCATAGGTCTAGCGGTCTTAGAGAAATACTTCACGAACCTTCTGTAGTAGCCAGCTAAACTAAAGATTCTTCGGATCTCAGTAACATTTTTTTGTGGTTCCCAGTTTGACACCGCCTCGATCTTACTAGGATCCACCGATACACCATATTTTGAAATAACATGACTCGGAAAAGTAAGCCACCCTTGCCAACTAGAACTCACACTTGGATAATTTAGCATATAACTGATTGTCTCGCAAGGTCTGCAGTATAAACCTCAAATGCTCCTCGTGTTCTTCCTTAGTCTTAGAATAGACCAAGATGTCATCAATGAAAACCACCACAAACCTATCTAGAACAGGCTGAAGATTATATTCATAAGATCCATGAACATTGTCGGTGTATTAGTCAACCCGAAAGGCATCACCACATACTCATAATGTCCATACCGCGATTGGAAAGCCGTCTTAGGAATATCCTCATCTGCAATCCTCAACTGGTGATAACCCGACCTTATATCAATCTTGGAGAACACCCCGACTCCACTCAACTAATAAAAAAGATCATCAATTGTAATACCCGCCTTATTACGAACCCGTTGATCGACTTGTTGACCTTGGGCGGCCTTTAGTAAAGGAGATAAAGGCTGTCTTTGTTTTGAAATACTCTACCTAGTAGGGGTCACTTGGTCGAGTAGCTTGGGTACTCGACCGAGTGCGGCGTACTCGGCCGAGTATGTCCATACTTGACCGAGTACCTCGTCTGACGGCTTGTTATTATAAAACTTGACGGCTGAAACATAATTCATTTCGACGGTTATTTAATCATTTCTAAAACCTAAACCCCCCCTCTCAATCCTCTCATCTCACTCTTCACTTTTTGGGTAGCTTTGAACACTAATCCGGGAAGGGAGATGGCCTATGCATGAGGTCATCGAGTTGGGTTGACGCCGTCACTGGCATCGGGTGTTCTTCAAGGTGAGTTGGTGATTAATTGTCTATTTTGTAGTAGTTCTTGAATAGCTTAGTGATAGGGTACGATTGTTATTATAGGATACGATGTGGAGTCTTGCTTCACATGATGTGATGGATGCGTTCTATGGATTTGCGGAAAGGTAGGGTTTCCCTACTCAGTTGATTATGTAATTGATTATTTGAGATTTATTGTGATTCTGATTGTTTGTATAACATGTTTTATTGGATTGAGATTGGTTGAGTTGGTATTGTTGTTACGGGACCATGTTCGGGAGATGGTTCCAACCCCATGTTCGCCTCTTGTGACTCTCGTCACAAGGGCAATATGCATATTAATGATTTGGGTGCGCTCCTTGCGATGAGCGGGGCTTAGGTGGGAATGGCTGCATTCCCCCACTGGCGGTGAGGGTTACCTGTTACGATGGGTAACCTGGCAGGGCTACACACTTAAGTGTGTAGTTGGTTACTGGTTTCTAATGGAGTTGAAGGATAGTACTACAATTGGATTGAATTGTATTGGTTGTGTTTGTGTGTTGATCGTACTCTCTTATCTTGGTTATGTAGTTGACTGACCCTTTTATTGTTTTCAAAACTATGGTGATCCATTCGTTTATGGTGAGCAGTTAGTTTAGTAGGTATTGGATGTTGATGTGCTTGCTAGATATGGAGGGGATCGAGTCATCACGTTGTCTAGCTAGTTGCCGCTGTCACTTTTGTTTAGTCGTTCTTTAAGTTATTTTAGAGTTGTATTCCTTTTGTCTGTGCTTGTATATATAGTAACAACACATTTAATAAATGTTCTGTGATGGTCTATTTGATATACTTACCTCGAGCAACCGAGATGGTAACGCCCTTACTTATTGGGGAAGGTTTTGCTAAGGCTCCTTGGTAAGTGGGGGCATTACAAAGTGGTATCAGAGCGACGATTTTGGAACTTGAACTAATGAACCAAATAAATGTAGGGTGTCAAACTAAAATGAACCAGGTGTATGTGTGTTGGGAGCCCTTTTATGTCGGTTTTGGGTGAGAAGGCACCCTCATCTCAGAATCCCGGCCCCAACACGCTTAAGCCATCAACTTCGCTTGGGGTAAACGTATGAGTTTATATGTGTGTGTTGGATGTGTGATGTGTGGTTTCCCTTATATGTTACTTTGTGTTCGTAAGAAGGATGTGTTAGTTAGGATGCAAGAGTTGGTGTGTTTGTACTCGTGAATGAACTTATGTGATTAGCTTAGAATTCTTCGTACGTTGGCATGACATAAGAAGGAATGGGCAATGTTAGCGGTATGGTATGTAAATGTGCTTGTATGATGTGTGTATGGCATGTGATAGTGTTTTCTGAAGTAAACAGAGTAGATACTTGTATGCATGTGGCATCATTGGTGTATAACTGAATTTGAATAGG
The DNA here is from genome assembly GCF_048544455.1 of Silene latifolia. Taxonomy (NCBI): domain Eukaryota; kingdom Viridiplantae; phylum Streptophyta; class Magnoliopsida; order Caryophyllales; family Caryophyllaceae; genus Silene; species Silene latifolia. The sequence goes on from NC_133538.1 coordinate 98,789,571, forward strand.
TTCTGTGTGCACGTAACATGGTTAGTTTCTTTGGAATTTATTACACGGAGTATGATGTATGGTGAGAAATTAAGTAGTATAGATGTGCGTTATGGGTGAGTTGCTTGGTATGTGGTAGAAGTAGGGCCTAAATGCGACAAGTTCCGAATAAGTTTGGACTCCGAACAATACTTATTGTTTTGTAGGGAAGATTATACGCAAAAATCTCAAATTCCGTTACTATTCGAGGGTACTCGATAGAGTACGCTTTACTCTGTCGAGTATGTTGACACTTGGCCGAGTATTCAGAAGTCAGTAGCTATGGTAATACGCAAATCTGAGTACTTGACCGAGTAGAGGCTACTCGGCCGAGTACCCCAAATATTTGCGGTTCAGCTATGATTTTCCTGAAACCCTATAAACACTACTTCTATTCTTTTCCACGTCTTATCTCACTCTTTTACACATAATTTCTTCAAAACTTTCTCTCACAACCCATACTTTGGTAATTTGTGTGATTTTTTCTCTCGGATTTGTTCTCTTACTATCACTCTTTCAATCAATTTCTAACTTAAGGTAAGGTATCTTTCAAAACTTCTTGCTTTTATCAAATCCATTGTGTAAGTTACCCCAAATCTGAAAATTTCTACTGCTTAATTTAAAGATTCATGTTTGTATGTTGCTAAATTAGTAGTAATGACTTTCATTAATTAATGTATTTGTGCAAAAGACGATTTCCATCTACACTCCTTAATTTAAAGATTCATGTTTGTATGTTGCTAAATTAGCAGTAATGACTTTCATTAATTGATGTATGTATGGAAAAGACAATTTCCATGCCCAAAATTTCTGATTTTTATACCGAAAATTTTTAGGGTTTTGCCCCAAATTTCGATTTTGCGCACTTAGATTCTTGATAGGATGCTTATAAGAGTTCAATTGTTGCTCGCAATGATCTACCAAGTGTACATCTTGTGCCTTTTAATAGAAAAATCCGTCTTAAACTCCGTCTTAAAAGTGAACAAAACTGAAAATTTTCTCTTGTTATTGTGTAAATTCCAGAAAAATTTTTGTTGTACTTGTATTCTTGCAGCATGCTGAAGCCAAGAGCACCTTCCAAGAAGAGAACCAGGGCCAATACCGTAATCGAGCAAGGGCAATCTAGTGCGGAGCCGCTTGTTCCTTCCGTTGACAAGTATCCGACGGTAATTTTTGCTGACTTTGAACAACGGTATGCTTTTATATACTTGATGGGTCGCACTATGAGACCAACTAGGTGTGTGGATCAGGGGGTTTTGAAGGACTTGGCGATAGAATCGGATATAGTGCATATATTCGAAATTTTTGGAATGGAGGAGTTGTATCACCTCAGGAAGAAGTTCTATCCTTTTCTAACCTTAGAATTCATGAGTTCCTTCAAGTATGATGTGCGTAGGAGGACCGTTAGTTTCTGTCTTTCGAACATCGACCATGCGTTGACCTTAGACGAGTTTGCTGAGCACCTGGGCTTAGAGACTGATAAAGAGAGGTACATTTGTGATGTGGTGACGGAGAGTGTGGCGCCTCACTACCTTCCTTACCTTACTGGCCGGACCGCCCCTACCTCTAGCGCCATGTTTATTAACGATGTCCATCACTTGTCCCTTCGTATCTTTTTGTAGATGCTAACTTGTTTGCTCTATGGTCAGAATGACACGAGTAAGTTAAACTCTCATGAGGTGATTCTCATGATGTCCTAACTCAATCCCCTTCGAGAGAAGGACTTCTACTATAGTGCTCCTGGTGTGGTATGTGCTAGCCTGGCACTAATGGCTCGCTCCAAGAACCGCTATCTTAGCTGTGGGGTCATAGTAACCCGCTTGGCTTATCATTTGGCCAACTTTGAGGCCCCATCTGAGTCTACCTCTACCCTGTTTGAGACTGCCCCTATCATAGATGAGGCTTGCTTGTGGCATGTGAAGTGGCTGAGGAGGTTGGACGATGGATCCTTGACATGGTGGGTAAGGGGAACTAGGTGGATAGTATTTCTGGATGCTGCGAACCTACCTGTGATCAATCACTTGTCTGAATATGACGCCAGGAGTGGAGAACCCTAGCCCGAGCCTTATTTCTACCTTATCTCCCCTGAGATTCTTCTAGACTTACCCGAGCTGATCATCACTGTTGGTAAGCATAAGACTGTTCCGACCCCTCATGAGCACCGTGGAAGGAGGGTGACTAGAGAGGTGGAGATTGAGCCTCCTTACACCCTACCGAGCTTCTACCCACACCCGTACCCATCCTATCCTACGGTCCATGATCCTAGGATGCAGGTTAGTGAGCTTACGGAGATGATCTCTACCACCTTGGTGTTGAGGAACCTGCATGAGATGGCACATTTGCAGAATGTGGGGACCGGTCTTGCTCAGCCAGCCTGGTGTAGTGGAGTAGGGGATGATAGCGGAGTGTTCCGCAGTTACGGGGTGGACTGCACTTTTTGGAGAGCTCTAGAAGACCGTGAGTATGGTTGCCTTGCCGGACCGTGGGGAGCCAACTACAGGAGCTAGCTTGATGATGAAGGGAGATGGGTTGGTGGTAAGCATGCGGTTGGAGCATATCATGGTGTGGGGACTTCAGGCACATGCGGTGGGGAGGACATGGATCAGGATGTGGGTGTCGACCCTTGAGCTCCTTTCTCTTTTATGTTGTTAACTTGTTGGATGTTTATGATGTATTTCTTATCGTACTTGATATTTGGTTTTATTTGGATGATTGTAATCGGGTTATAAAGCCAATACTTTGCTTTTTATATTGTTTTGGTAGTTAAGACTTGATTTACTTGTATTGGTGGATGATTGAAACTCGCTTTGCAGGTAAAAGCTTACAATTTCAGGTTGCTACTCGCAAAAAAAAAATCGAGTTCTGTCCTCAGGAACTCGACCAAGTACTGGATACTCGACCGAGTACCGAGTACTCGGCCAAGTTCTTGCTGGTACTCGACTGAGTATTCCGGGTTTGAGTCTGTGTCTTTATTCTTAGTCGTGGTTTGGTTGAATGAGTGGTTAAACTTTTTTATACGTGTCTTCATAAGAATCTTGGTATCGATGCATGTATGGTGTAATATTCGTGTGATGAATTTTGTAGTGGAACTATGGTCTGGTTTAGATTTGAGATGGAAGTAATATGTTTGTTAGTGTGGATGGAAGCATGATAATTATAGTGTACTAGTTGGGGTTGTGTGTTGTATACATTTTTCTAGCATTTGTGATTGTCAAGTTATCTTATTTTTACCTTTTACAAGTATGGTTACTTTACTCCTATTTCGTGCATGCTCTAATTTTTAGGAAAGTGATAATTGTTTCCATAATTGTTGTGTTTATATATACATACCTTATTTCTATTGTTGGGAGTGAACTTCGGGGACAAGGTTCCTTTCTAAAGGGGTAGATCACATCGCGGCAAAAGAACTTGCATAACTTGCAAAACTTCTTTAAATGGTTGCTTTAATGTTTTAAACCGTTGTTTTCATAACTTTTAATTGTTGCTATTTAAACTATTTTAATGTCATCAATTTGTTTTCGAAACGGTTTAGTGGGTTGCATATAGTAATAATATAGTAGTTTCACAGCCGTCATAATCACGTCACGATAACTGGTGTAAAACATTAATGTTAATAACCTTTTAGTTTACACGTTGGCGTTACAGGGTGATTGCATGAGTTTACGTGACCTTCCATGTTGCATGGGTATTACGTGATCTTTCATGTTGCCTTGTTGCGGTGCGTTTGGAGTGTGAGAAAAACTTTGGGGATGAAGTTCCTTTTAAGGGGGGGAGACTTTAATACCCGCCTTGTTAGGAACCCGTTGACCGACCTGTTGACCTTGGGTGGTCTAATACCCCGTATTTTATAATTATATATTTTATATTGTTTCTACGAATTATGTATAAGACAGAATAATAAAATAACACTACTATGATTTTCGGCTAAGAGGACGTCTCTAAGAGTACGGTTGGGGACGTGACCGTCTTATTTCGGTCTAAAGTTTTGGCGCTATTAGTAATCACATCAATAGGACGGTTCATAGAGACACCCGTTCTCGTTGTAAAAGAAACAAGGACGGTTGGTCAATAAAATTGTCCTCTTTTTTAAAAAAGAAGGCAGTTACTGACTAGAACCATCTTATTGGTTTTTAATAGTGATGATGAAAATTCCCTTTGTCGTTGGTTATTTCCCCTCTTAATCAAACACTTATTATTTCACCATCGTCAAACACATAAACTCCCTCGTTTTACCCTACCATGAGACGCTACCACAATCACCGCCTCTCGTTACCACCATCAGACGTTACCACCAGCGCGCCTCCCAAACAACCACCATCACGCACCGAACATCCTAACTTAAGTGTGCCAAAATCCAAGGTAGTTTTTCTTTTATCTCAATTATTTAATTTCACTTTTAATTCTGCATGTAAACAGATCATCACTTTACATATTAATCGCGACGAAACTGTAAGTTTTTCCCCTTTTCTCAATCCTTAATTGCATACTTTCTTCAATCAATTTATCATTGTCAAGTATGTTTATCATTGATCTATGACATTTATCCCAAATTGCAATCTCCAGGTCGAAAATGTCAAGGCTTTGCTCGAAGTCGAGCTGAACGATTTAACTAATTGTTTTTTTAGGGTTCTTCAGATTTATAGATTTTTTTTTTCATATTTTGATTCATATTGGTATTTAATATCTACGGTTTTCCCATCAAATGGTTATTCAATGGAGATTTTGTTGATAGTACGGTTGGTGGTATGAGTTATAATAAAAAAAAAATTGAAGATGGGTTCTATTGATAACTATCGATCTGAATTAGGGTTCATATGATATTGGTCTTTTTTTATTGGTTTCTTAATTGTGTATCTGAGTGGTGTAATTGTGGTACTAACATGTTACAGAGTACTTGTAACACCCGTATACATAAAGGTGTCCTACCAAGATCACCCTACCATATCAGGGTGCTACCATCTCGGTTGCTCGAGGTAAAGTATATCAAATAGACCATCCAAGAACGTTTATTAAAAGATAGAACTGTTTAAACAAGATACAACTGAAGATAACCAAAACTGTTTACAACCAAAACTATAAAAAGTATTGATGTATAAATTGTCAGCAGAAGCTAGCTAAACGATCGGTGATGACTCAACCCCCATCCAAACCCGTAAGCTATCCACAACCATACCTGCTCAATTAACTGCTCACTATTCCCGAATGGATCACCACATTTTTGAAAACATTAACGGGGTCAGTCAACTGTATAATCAAGATAAGAATTCACAACACAACGATACAATCAATTCAATGCCAATACCAATCTCCAACTTCATTATCAATCAATAACTGACTACACACTCAAGTGTATAGTCCTGCCAGATTACCCATCGCAGTAGGTAATCCTCACCGCTAGTGGGTGATCGCAGCCGTTTTTACCTAAGCCCCGCTCATCGCAACGAGCGAATAACCCAAGTCCATTAATGTGCACATCCCCTTGTGACGGGAACCACAAGGGGCGAATCAAGGGCGTGAAGCCATTCCTGATGATGAGTCCACTCAGCCGAGGGCACACCTCGAGAACCACAAACAATCAAACAACTAAGCCAAATCATCCAAAATCATAATCATAATAATAATACTAATCATGCCAATACATTAATCATTATCGTCTTAATCCAATTAAACAGGAAAATGAGTAGGGAAACCCTACCTTTTCAATCCGCTATAACTGCAACCAATCATACAAATGTACAATAGTACCACATCGTCACCTACAGCAATAAACAACAAGTACACATCATAAACCGATTTTTACAGGGAGGCAAAACCGATTTCTACCCAAAACCCCCAAATCACCCAATTAAGGTTTGCCAAAAATTATACAAGATACTAAAATAACAAGGGTATAAATCTTACCAACGATTGACACGAGACTAGATGCGAAAAGCTCTAGGAAAGAAGAACCCTAGCTTGGAATTGCTTACAAAAATGGAAAAGCAGTAGAACGTCGTTTTTCTTTTTGTGAAAAGTGTTTTTAGAAATAATATGAAATGATAAAAGACCGAGAAAACGATTTATATACTTCTCCACTTATAATAAACAAACTGCGGAAATTAATCCTGTCAGACCGGGTACTCGACCAACTCGGCCGAGTATCTCACTACTCGGCCGAGTGCTCCTGGACAGTAACATGACCAGAAGTCACACGACGACTTACTCGGTCGAGTACTACCTACTCTACCGAGTAACTAAGGACCATAAAACCGTAGTATCACAGTCTTTCCTCCTTAAAACGAACTTTGTCCTCCAAGTTCACACCCATATTATATAGCATGCTCACATACCACTCCAACAACCAACACCACTCAACTCTCATCATCCAACCTTGACACTAACTCACCCAACAACACCTATCTCAACAACGTAGTTCGCAACATAGCATCAACCATAGAATAGCCCTCCTAACTCCATAGTATTATCGAATACTAACAGCACCATCGCCGCCAACTTTGTCTTACTTCCATACCGCTCACTAGCAAATCCAATACCAACACAATCCACCAAGCGAGATATTACATTCTACCACCCTTAAAATGAACTTCGTCCTCGAAGTTCACTCACACTCATAACGTCACCACCAAAACCATCAACACTATCACAACCGTACTTACCTACAACCTTAGTCCATAACCATACATATAAAATACATACTACTACAAACATAACCTTTACTCTTAATAATATCAACCACAAGTCCATCCTCATTCTAAACCAAGACTAAAACTTCCAAATTCACGGCAACATACATAACCATCAAACTTCCTCTGTCGCATCCTACCACTATTAAGATAAACGTTATGTCCTCGTAACCCAACTAGTACTATATCCTTAGCTATTTCTTCCTATTATAACCATTTCATGTCACCGATCACCGACTATAACCTAAACACCGACAACCATTCCCGTATCCAAGACTCTCTTTCTCTAATAGTTCCATACCTCTAATCACTCCGCACACTACCAACATATACCACAAAACCCTCAGCATAACCACTACTTCAACTCTTCCACCTTACCGTACAACCAGATTCTTCCCTATTCACGTACCTAACCCCACAACATCACCCACGATCCATAAATTATTACACACTCCCTAGGTCCTCAAATTTCCCTTTTTCTGCCGCCAACCTCGTCCATAATCTAACATGATACTAATTTCCAACACTCCATACTTACTGGCCCAATAAAGATTATGAACGGCCTGCAGCTTCCAGCTCAGTTTACACATGCTCCCCCAATTACTTGCCACAATTGTGTCAATAATGCCTACCTAAAACAAGATCAAAAGTATTCCCACAACATCCCACAACTATGTCCCATCAACAAAGTATCATTGTTCTATGACCACAACAACCACACGCGCAACTCTCTTTCATATTATACTCTACTCTCACCCACAAGCCGAAAATCACAGGAAATAACAATAAACAGAATAACAATCTATGTGCTCATACTAGGCTGACATATACTTTTAAAAGTTCATCTCAGAAGTATCCCGCCTGCTCCACTACAACCAATGACGGCATCGCAACACTGCCAACAACAGCCGCACCACAGCGCAAAAGTACCCGCATCGCAACACGGAGTACCGTGCCCGAATCGCAGCCCGGAACACAACAACCACATTAGTAATAAATAGTGTCCCGACACAACGATCATCTCACGACTCATCCAACCACGCAACATGTTACATGGAATAACCCTTTATGAATATCATACTATACCACTACTCATGAGGTCAGAACCTCACACAATTACTTACTCACATCATAGACCCATAATCAAATCTAACTAGCCAATCCTGATCACGTAAGTTACCATTTGATTAAATACATCTTTCACATGAGGTTAAACTCATATGTCCCTTCATAACACATTCTTCCAATTCGCATAGCTACCACTACCCGACCAAAGTAACCATAACATTAATGCTCAACTACTGGCAAACGCCTCCTATATTCATATCTTATACTCCCTCGTACCCTGACATACTAATCCAGTTCCCACCAAAAATTAATCTCTTTCGAACGGCTCACTTCCTTATTTAACATCACCCGTAACCACCAGTGACAACACCATGACACCGCCAACTTTCGTATCACTACTCTTTCACAATCACCTCTAAATATAACAATTCCTTTCCTCTATTTGGTTATCATCCCAAATAACGAACCTCAAATCCATCAACAAAAATTACCTCAACAACTATTCAAATTTTATCCTTGATTATATCGTCACCTAGGTCACCACCATAGTCTCATACCATGCAAATACTCTACCAACTTCTTTCTCCTTTAATTCCTAAAAACTCATGACTAACAAGTCGTCCGACAATTTATATATATTCCTTAACTCACACCCTCATGATAGTATCACACAACTATATGAGTCCTTACTTTCGTGTCCCCTAATTCTTGTGAACATTCACTTAACTTACCATCATCCTTCTCTTCCCATTACTTCCAAAAAATCAAATTCCATTAGCCTATATCATTATCTTTCATTGATTTCTTATCAACAATCCCTCTCATCATTATTCTCACTCATACTCCCCACCGATAGATCCACTCACTCAATGATTTCTCCTTAATTGATTACATCTTTTTTAATAATTCTAGAAAACCAAGATTCACTTCATCCCGTGACCTCCCAAATGATTATACACGAGGCTCACCTTCCAGTAATACAAATCTCCATAACTACTACTACATACAAATCCTCATTACGGCATCCCTCGATCTAAGCTTACTAGACACCAATCTTTTCTATTTTTTTTATCACAAGCTTCCATTACACATCTCCTCACCCAACATCGTCATAATCATCTCTCTCCAGAAATCACAATATATCCCAAATTACTATAATTTTCACATCCCTCACTTCAACTTTTCTTTCTCACAATCCTCAAATTTACATTACCACTCTCATCATCACTCGACCATATACGGTCATCACTGCACCACTTAAGCCAACGACTAATTCACTCACCATAGCACACAGAATGTGCTCCTTATCTCAATAACTCATCAACTTTGCTTATTCTTTCCACTATCCATCACAATCACGTGTACCCTTATCCTCCTTACCAAACACATATCCTTCATAAGCTGGTATTCTCCACATCATAGTATCTGGTAACTTACGTATCAAGACCGTCACATATGTAAAAAATGATTTTAAGACCCAAGACATACGTGTGCACATAACATATAACTCAAAAAAAATGTAAGAACATAGTCACCAACTCAAAACAACCGCCCAAAGAGGTACTCGGTTGAGTACATGACGTACTCGGTCGAGTATAGGACACTCAGTCGAGTAACTATACAACTCGACTGAGTTCTCGACTTCAGAAGCTAACCCAAATTATCACAGAAAGATTCCTCGGTCGAATACGGCTTACTCGGCCGAATTCGCAAGTTACTCGGCCGAGTTCCTGCACAGTTCTCATCAACGTCCAATTTTCGTAAAACAGTTGTATCTCACTCGTTTCTTGGTCGTTTTGGGTGTGACCTATCATTAGAATCATAAGAGGACAAGCTATCACCGCCAATTAGAATCATATCAATATCATTCCTAGAACTCAACTTAAGACCATATAAAGACAGCCTTCCCAAAATCGGACTTCTTACAAATCAATCTTTCTTACCCAAACAACTTAAACAACAACGCAGACAATAATAACTCAATACCTCTAAAACCAGTATACTAGATGACCTCTTATCATACCAACATGTAATTTAAACACAACATACAATATACATGCATTCTATAAGTTATGTTCACCTTTATGCCATATCACATCATATCCTTCATCCTTTCCATATCATATAAACTTTTCAAGCCAACAATCACATCCACTCTATCACGCAATAACAACACATTACACATAACGAATCCCAAGACATCCCCGTAGTGACCGGCTCGAAATTGTAAGGGCAATTTGTGGTTTTAGGACATCTCCCAAACCTTTGCGGTAGCTCCAAACAATTCCTACCCGGGTTCATTTTATTTAGACACCTTATATTCATTTTGTTCATTTGTTTTAGGTTCCAAAATTGTCGCTCTGATACCACTTTGTAACTCCCCCATACACCAAGGTGCCTTATCAAGACTACCCTAGCATATCAAGGTGCTACCATCTCGGTTGCCCGAGGTAAAGTATATCAAATAAACCATCCAAGAACGTTTATTAAAAGATAGGACTGTTTAAACAAGATACAACTGAACATAACCAAAACTGTTTACAACCAAAACTATCAAAAGTATTGATGTATAAACTGTCAGCAGAAGCTAGCTAAACGATCGGCAATGAATCGACCCCCATCCAAACCCGTAAGCTATCCACAACCATACCTGCTCAATCAACTGCTCACCGTCCATGAATTGATCACCACAGTTTTGAAAACATTAACGGGGTTAGTCAACTGTATAATAAAGATAATAATTCACAACATAACGATAGAATCAATTCAATGTTAATACCAATCTCTAACTCCATTATCAATCAATAACTGACTACACACTCAAGTGTGTAGTCCTGCCAGATTACCCATCGCAACAGGTAATCCTCACCGCCAGTGAGGGACCGACACCGTTTCCACCTAAGCCCCGCTCATCGCAACGAGCGAATAATCTAAGTCTATTAATGTGAACATCTCCCTTGTGAAGGGAACCACAAAGGGCAAATCAAAGGCGTGAAGCTATTCCCAATGGTGACTCCACTCAGCCAAGGGCGCACATTGAGAACCACAGACAATCAAACAACCTAGCCAAATCATCCAAAATTATAATCATAATAATAATACTAATTATGCCAATTCATTAATCATTATCGTCTTAATCCAATTAAACAGGCAACTGAGTAGGGAAACTCTACCTTTTCGCAATCCTCTATAACTACAGCCAATCATACAAATGTACAAGAGTACCACATCGTCACCTACTGCAATAAACAACAACTACACATCATAAACCGATTTCTACCCAAACCCCCAAATCACCCAATTAGGGTTTGCCAAAACTTAAACAAGATACTAAAATAACAAGGGTATAAAGCTTATCAACGATTGACACGAGACTAGATGCGAAAAGCTCAAGGAAGGAAGAACCCTAGCTTGGAATTGCTTACAAAAATAATATAAAATGATAAAAGACTAAGGAAACGATTTATATACTTCTCCACTTATTATAAACAAACCGCGGAAACTATTCCCGTCAGAACGGGTACTGGGTCGAGTACCTGGGATATCTCACTACTGGCCGAGTGCTCCTGGACGATAACCTGACCAGAAGTCACATGATGACTTACTCGGTCCAGTACTACCTACTCTATCAAGTAACTAAGGACTAGAAAACCGTAGTATCACAGTGCTCGTATTTCGTTTGTTTTGATATTGTGATTGAGGGGAAATTCGTTGTAGGAATCTTAAGTGTGTGTATTATGGAATAAATTAACAAATCGAATCAACTTCTGGTAATTGTATTCTCTTATAGAGTTTTTCTCTTATAAACTAGTTTTTGTGCCCGTGAAAATCATGGGTGCATTTAAGATTTATTATATAAATTCATGCATAAACGTGACCTCATAACATTATGTTTTAAACTCTTTTTATCTATACAAATCATTTAAATTGGAGGATATATTGGAAAAGAAGAGATAACAATAAATAACAAAAAAATAAGAGTGATGTAATGTGGTTTTTATTCGTCCTATAACTTATTGTAATAATAAAACCCATAATTTTTAAAAAATTATATTTTTTTTAATAATATACTCAATATTATATAAAAGATTAGATTTGAGAGAATGAGTAGGAGAGGTACGTAAGGAGTAGGACTCAATTTAGAGATGGACTTGACCATTATTAGTAGTAAAAAATTAGCAAAACTAACTGCACGTTATTCGGAATGACACAATCAATAGAGATTTAAGCATATATGATTCAAACATACTTCGTAAGATCTAAGCATAGATGCTTCCTCTCCATTCATCCAACATTACAATCAAAACAATACTATTATACTTCATAAGAATTATTAGCTTTTCTAATTCATGAGAAAATAATTTTATACACAATTCATTAAAAAAATATTTCTCGAAGAAATATTGTGAGTATTAGAAGAAAATATTTGATGGAAAACAAAAATTTATTTAAAGGCTTGAAAGCATTTAAAGTTAAAACAACGAATTGGAGAGTGAGAATTGGGTTCCAGCCATCAATAACCATGCAAAATATTTACTCCGCATATGACACAGTTGAATGGTCAAATTCGTTGAGATGGAAAGAAGGATGAGAGTGAAACTAGAGAGAGAATATCCTCTCTAATTTCTAACGGTTAGCTTCATTCCTACGCAAACATGGCGAGAAAGTAGAAAACTACTAATAATCCTTTAAGATCTAATAAAAAAACCAAAAACACGATGATATTACTCTTACGAATAAGGGGAAATCCCCACAAAGACATATTAGGTTCTCATCGCAGGAATTTGAATCTGATTTGGAATCAATTTTGGAGACTGAAGAACCATTGGAGGTGCCTAAAGCAGAATCGGAGCAACCAACTTCCCCACTGGTCCAGATTACTCGTGAAGATGTTGCTGGTGAGGTGAGTTATTAGTCTACTTCGGTTTTTTGTTATGTTTTAGGGGCAAACCCTCCAAGTAATGTAATCTCGGGGTTTGTTAAGAGTGTCTGGCAGGCTCAGAGGCTTCATAAAATCTCGTTTATGCCTAATGGTATTTTTCTAGTCCGGTTTAAAACTAAAGCTCAACAACAAGCTGTCTTAACTAATGGCCATCTTCTTTTCGATAATAAACCTGTTATCGTGAAAAAATGGATGCCTGAGACTCTGTTGATCAAGCATGATGTTAAGCGTGTGCCTATTTGGATTGGATGTGAAATACTGGGGTTTAGAGAGCCTGCAAAAATTGAGTGGAACTGTGGGTACTTACATTAAGTGTGATAGTGCTACTGCCCATAAAGATTTTTTAGGTTTTGCGAGGATTATGATAGAGGTGGATATTGGTCAGAAATTTCCAACAACAATTTCTTTCAGTGATGAGCATGGAGGGACTCAGTCTGTGCGAGTTGTGTATGATTGGCTTCCATTGGTCTACACTACTTGTAAGGGCTTGGGACACCTGTCTGAGAATTACAGGAAGAAGATTCCAAAAACTGGTCTAAAAAAGGTGTGGAAACCTAAGGTGAACACCAAAGTTGCTCCTGTGCAGGCACCTAAAAAAGTACCTGTGCAGCGTGGCTCACCTCAGAGGGTTGTTGTCCAGAAGGTTGTTCCACAAACACCAGCTGTTACAGTGGATATTGTTACTCTTGTGATGGTAACTAAACCTGTTGTTGAGAGTTCTCTTCCTTGCAGGTTCATCTCTAGAATACTACGTTCTGAGATGGGGAGAAAAGAACTTTTACATTGCCATTTATGGAAGCTTTATCCCAATCTATTTAGAAAACCAGGCAGGGGATTGTTCTGAATAGAATTGTTGAGAGAGGGGAGTCTAGCCAGTCTAGGTTAGAAAATGGATAGTTGTGAAGCGTGGAACATTAGGGGGCTGAATAATCCTGTAAAACAAAAAGAAATAAGGAGGTTTCTACTCCAGAATAAAGTTGGATTATTTGGTTTGGTAGAAACAAAAATTAGAATAAGTAATTGGAATAAAGCTAGAAGTATAATTTGTTATCAATGGTCCATATGTACCAATTTCAGTCTTCATAAAGGAGGTAGAATTTGGGTCATGTGGGACCCTCAGGTTGTGGTTTTGGATATTTGTGATGTTACTAGTCAATGTATCTATACAAAAGTGTTTGACAAAGTTAGGAAGAAGACTTTCTGGTTTACTGTTGTTTATGGGTTTAACAAGCCTATTGAGAGAGAACCTTTGTAGAGTAGTATTAGAAGTTATTATGGCACTATTAATGATCCATGGCTTCTATGTGGAGATTTCAATGCTGTTATGGGTAGAGGTGAAAGAATTGGTGGGAATCCTGTCACAGCTGATATCAGGCCACTTTTGCAGGTGGTTCAGGACTGCAATCTGGCAGACTTGAAAGCAAAGGGGAATTATTTTACTTGGACTAATAAGCATGAGTATGGTTCTAAGGTCTATAGTAAAATTGATAGGGCTTTATGTAATGATGACTGGATGGTTCACTTTCCTAATATCAATCTTCACTTCCTACCAGGAGGAATGTTTGATCATAGCCCTTGTCTGGTTAGGTTTGATGAGGTGCATCAGAGGAAGGGCAGTAGTTTCAAATATTTTAACATGTGGGCTATGGCTTCAAAGTTTGAGGCTATTGTAAATCAAGGGTGAACCATGGAGTTACGGGGGACTCATATGTTTAGACTGATTAAGAAGTTGAGGGGCTTAAAGAATGCTTTCAAGCAGTTGGGCAAGGCTCATTTCTCTGATGTTGAGAACCTGACTCGCATTACTGAAATGGCTTTGCTTCATTATCAGAATATCCTGGAAATAGACCCGCTAAATGAAGAGGTTTGTTGTGCTGAAAGGACCTGTGCCCAGGAACTGGCTAATTTAATTAAAGCTAGGGAGAGTTTCTTGAGACAAAAAGCAAAGACTGACTGGGTACAGCAGGGTGATGACAACACTAAGTTTTTCATGCCAGCATTAAAACCAGAAGGGCAAGGAATAGGTTGTATCAGGTGAAGAATAGATATGGCAATTTGTGTTCTGATCCTGAGAAAATTAAAGGAGCATTTGAGGAGTATTATCAGTACTTGCTGGATACAGCTCACCCTGTGACTGCTATAAATGAAAAGGTGGTGAAGGCTGGTAAGTGTCTGAATGATGCCCATTGTAATGCACTTACTGCCCCTCTCACTTATGATGAAATTAAAACGGCCATGTTTGATATACCTGGGAATAAGGCGCCTGGGCCTGATGGGTATAGCAGCCAGTTCTTCAAAGATGCGTGGCACATTGTGGGCAAGGATGTTATCACTGCTGTTAGAAGTGTCTTCCAGTCTGGGGCACTTTTAAAGCACTGTAATGCCACCATTCTTTGGTTCCTAGCTAAAATTGATATGCCTGAGACAGTGTTGCATTTCAGGCCTATTGCCTGTTGTAACACCATTTATAAGTGTTTGTCTAAGGTTTTGTGCAACAGATTGAGAGATATACTACCTGACATTGTTAGCCCTTCACAGAGTGCTTTTGTCAAAGGTCGAGACATTGTGGGTAATATTCTCATTAGTCAGGACTTGATTAAGTTGTATAAGAGGAAGTCTTGTTCACCAAGGGTGCTTATGAAATTGGATTTGCAGAAGGCCTACGATTCTGTGGAATGGTCTTTTGTTGAAGGAATGCTTAAGGCACTGGGCTTTCCTGATCATTGGGTAAAATTTCTAATGCAATGTGTTTCAACTCCTACTTACTCAATTGCCTTGAATGGAGAGATCTTTGGCTTCTTTCAAGGCAAAAGAGGATTGAGACAGGGGGATCCTCTCTCCCCTCTGCTTTTTACTCTTTGTCTGGATTATCTCAGCTGGATCTTAGGGGTCATTCAAAAGCATAGGCAGTTCCATTATCACCCACACTACCAGAGAATTAAGCTCACTAATCTGTGTTTTGCAGATGACCTTATTATGTTTTGCAAAGGGGACAAGTCTTCTATGAAGTTAATGATTCAGACCTTTGAGTATTTCTCCAAAGCTTCAGGCCTGGTAATGAATAAGGAAAAATTTAATGGCACTGATGAATAGCTGATTAAAGAGGTTGAAGAGTTAACTGGAATGAAGATCCTTCTTATGGCATGGGAATGAGCACAAGGAAAGCCCTGCCTTGGTTTCATGGGATGCTATATGTCAACCAAAAAGACAAGGTGGTTTGGGGATTAAACGCTTTCATGAATGGAACCTTGCTGCTATTGCTAAGTATGCTTGATGGATAGCAGTGAAAGCTGACCATTTATTGGTCAGATGGGTTCACTCAGTTTATATTAAGAATGGTAACTAGTTTAGTTATAAACCTGCTGCATCTAATAGCTGGGCTTGGCGTATGATTTCAAGGTCAAGGACACTTTCAGGGGGTTGCTGTTTGAGTGTGAATAGAGCAAGTCTGGCTCTAGATACACTATTGGGACTGGGTATAGTTGGCTTCTGCCTGACATGGAGCAAGTGAGCTGGTATCCTTGCGTTAACCAGAGGTGGAGTGTTCCTAAGCATCAGTTTTGTTGTTGGCTTGTTGTGCACCAACACCTTTTGACCCAAGACAGGATGATGAGAATGCATATCCTCGCTCAGAATTGTTGTTTCCTCTATGGTGATAAAGAAGAAACACATGATCACTTGTTTTTTGATTGTGTGTTCAGTATGAAATGTAAGGACTTGGTTTCGTCCTGGTGTAAGATTACTTTTCCTAATCAGCATAGCATTGAGTGGTGGCTGAAATGGAGGAGTAGAGCTCTTGGGAGGAAGAAGGGAATGGCAGTCATATTGGCTAGTTTGATCTACTGGATATAGTCTGCTCGAAATAAATGCAGGGTGGAGGGCTTCTTATGGAGGCCTGAATTTGTTTTACAACAAGTACGATCTGAATGCTGTATGAGACTAAGTATAATAAAGAGTACTAATGCTAAGTTTGTAATGTGGTATAATAGTATTAAGTAAGGCTAGAGACGATCTATAAGTCTCTTATCTTATGTAATTGGGATACTTGATGTTTTTAATGAAATTTGCTTACCTTTTCCCAAAAAAAAAGAATGGTCAAATTGACATCCTTGCTGCATACTTAAACACTTCGATTAAAACATTTGATTTATAACCTGTTTGACAAAATACAAATAGAAGAAAGCTGTTACACTGGAAATTAAAGTGAACAAAAGAGTGAAAGACAATCTGGTACAATTTACAAAGTTTGTCAACTAATATTCCAATGGTTAGTATATATAAAATGTAATATCTCACCATTTATTAGAGAGTCATACTACCATTTGATATTCCACATACACCATAATAAAAAAAAAAAAAAAAAAAAAAAAAAAACGACAAAAATTAAAGAGTATTCAAGCCAAAAGAAAATTGTAAAGAAGATCCACAACCATTATTTCCCAATTTTATCCAATGTTGTTGATGATGTGAGTATGTCATTCTCCTACAATTTCAACACAAACACAAAAATAATAACTAAATAAGATTGTAACTATTAATTCAAAATAAATAAAGGGTTTTTTATCAAAAACTACCTTAAATTTAGGGGTATTTGTAAAAAAACTACCTTATATTATTATTTTTGTTTTAGACTACCTTTGTTTTCTCATTTTTTGGTCAAAAACTACCTACGCTGAAAATATGGCGAGATTTGGCCGATTTAGTGACATTAACCTATCTCAAATGACTTTCTTAACATCAAACAACAATGATCAACTGCGTCCAAACCAAAATTTAACTTCAAATAAGCAAAATGAATGAATTTCACATTTCAATAATAACTACAAACATTTACTAAAGTTTAGCGTAACTACTTTATAACTTCCCAAAATCGGGCCTTAGTAAGAGTAAAACATAAAAGAGTCATGTGAGATATGTTAAAGCCGGAAAATAGACCAAATATGTCTAGATTCTTAGCGTAGGTAGTTATTGACCAAAAATAAAGAAAATAAAGGTAGTTGAAAACAAACAAAATAATATAAGGTAGTATTTTTACAAATACACCTAAATATAAGGTAGTTTTTGACAAAAAACCCTATAATAAAGATAAAAAAGTGAAATAATTAATTTAGTGTTGGAATATGTGTCCTCCGACAATAATGCGATCACGACTGTTGATCATGATGATCACATGTTTAAATCTCATTATAAAGAATACAATTGGGAAGTAATATTTTTACTGTCAACTGATCAACATATATCGGTAATGATTGGCTGACTAGAGTTTGACATTACTGTCGTGTGACGGTGGTGATCAGTTGATCTCCTAGGTCATACCTAAAGGATAACACTCTTAATTGATCATTTAATTAATCGTATAATGTTACGAGTTAATTAAATTACTTGAAAATTGACGGACGATTTTGGAAGTAAAATTTACGTATCACATTGAAATTGATTAAAATGAGATACGGTCTGAGTAATCGAATTGTATCATTACTCAGATGAAATTATTGTTTAAGGAAACAATTAAATTTGAATCAATTATTATAAATACAAATTGTTGTGATTTATAATTGGTAAAATATTTTGGCACAAGTAATTATGAATTACTAAGTCGATTTTTGTATGTGACGTATTTTTAATAATAATACGTTGATTTTTAATATGTTAAAAATGCACAACAAATTTATGCAACATATGACATGTGACATATTGACAATTGACAAAGATAAAATGGAATCCATTTTATCTCCATTTGGCTGAAATAGTGGGAGGATTTAACATATATTTTATGTTGATTAAAGTTAATGGAAAACATGATTATTTAAACCTATTGCTAGCCATGCACACCAACATATTTTTGTGAAGGTAACCATGAGCATGCATTGGCTCTATTTTTCCTCCACTCCCACCAGTTTTGGGAAGAGAAATCCATGAGATTTTTCTTCTTATTTTTGCCTAATATTCACTTAAAAATAGCGAGTGATATTATTCATTCATATCATCTAAAAACAAGAGTTTTAGAAAGAGAAAAATTTCCTCTATCATTCCTCTCTCAACTGGTTTTGGGTGAGATAACCAAATATTTTTTGGGTCAATTTTTCTTTACAAAATTAATATTATCTAGTATACATTATATTAATTTTATTAAGAGTGTGTCTTGGGTATAAATCCTTGGGAGAGATCCTACACTTGGGTCTTTGTTCATCCAAAAGGAAAGCTCAAGAACAAAAGAGAAGGAGATCTCTTTTGTGCCCACATGAACCGAAATTCCAATGTAACGATTAATTCTTCTTTACTTTGTTAAATAGTTTGCATGCATAAGATCACTTGTTAATTTTATGACAAATTAAAATGGAACATATATGAATATGTTAGTATATAGATCTACTTTTCCTTCAATTGGTATCAGAGCCATGGTTGTTTGCATGCAAATCGGTTAAAAGTTTTTCCGAGTTATAAAGATTAACATATAAAACTTGTAAAATTTGTGTTATTATGATATATCACGAAATTAATTCATGCATGTTAAAATTTCTGGTCCTAAAATGTTTTAGGATATTTTGGTTAATTTACGGAATTTTATTGTTCATATTATACAATAATGGCATTTAAATATGATTTTTTGAGTAAAAATGTCATTTTCGGTCTAAAATTAGCTATACTTCGAATTTTCCAGTGATTTTTGGATATGTTGTCACATATAGTATTTTGAGATAACCTGTAAATTTTCATAATTTTTGGACATGTTATGCTCGAAAAATGGATTTTTCATTATTAAATTCGGATTTAGGTGAAAAATAGGTTAATATGAGATAAATTTCGAATCTGGTCATAGAAATTTAGTATGTTGTCACATGCAATTTTACAATATGTGTGTAAAATAATGGGCTAGAGTGAAGTCTTTTGCATGATTTATGGATTTTTGAAGAAAAATGGCATGAATAGTGACTTAATTAATGAAAAAATTAATAAAACATACTCTATGACTAAAGAAAAACATCATATGTTGCATTTTATTATATTTTTCAGATCTAAAATTGAAAAGATAATGTATATAATTTTTCACATGTTTTTATGATTATTTTGTTTAAAACCGATAAACCGCAACATTCTTTTTCCGGATAAATTTCGAAATTTTTAACCTAAGTTTTTTGAACATTATGAGTGTCATGGTATTTTTCCAGAATGTTCATGATTTTAAATTTCAAATTTTGAATTTATTTGAAATTTTTGTGATTTATTTGAAGTTTATAGCTTATTTTTATAATTTTAAGTCCATTAATGAACAATTTTTATAAATATGAGTTAATTATGGTCAAATTATTAGTGAAGACTAAATTTTGAGTCCTAAGAGTTTAGGGTAAATAACTTATGCATAAATATGAATTTATGTAATTTTTGTGATTATAAAATGCTGAAATCACGCAAATCCGTAAAAACCGAGTAATATACGATATTGGCTAATTAAAGGCGATTTAGCATTAAAATTGGGCAGGTTCATACATATTATAATGCTGCATTTTCTTTATGATTGTCATAATTTAATTTATGTAATTTTTGAATTATGTAATTTTACTTAGTATGGCCTTAGTTTTTAATTGGTATTTCCCGAAATGTATGGGAATATCGATTCGGTTGTAATTTTTATTGTGATCTCGTATCACCGTCTTGTAATTTAATAAATTTATTTTATTTTATCTTAGTTACAAATGTATAATAGGAAATTATGTAATTTGCTATGTAATTTAATTTATCTCGGAGTTCCCAAAGACGGATTTCTTCAAGATGGCGATACATAAAGACGGTGTTACCTCGAGATGCGTGCCACAATCGAAGTTCAAGGGACCAATGGAGTTGGTTTCCGAATATGTAATAGTTAAATAGTTTTTCTATTTTAGGAAAGGTCATACTAGGATTTATTTTATGCTTGCATTTTATTTTATGTCACATGCATCGCTAAATCGCCATAACTAAAACATGCATCTTCTTTCATCGAGTTTATCGACCGTGTCAATTAAAATTATCGTAGTTCACTGCTTTAGTTCACTTAAAACGTGATAGATAATAAATTGACATGACCTCTCGCTAAAACAATTAATTGAGACATAGCCTTACCAAATAGTAGAAACCATGAAAACCTATTTCGCGAGGGAGTGCACTCGGCCCTACCGGGGTACAAAACTTGTTACGTAGGGGAAGTGGGTGATAAATGTCTATCCACCGAATTCATGTTGATCATGGACACATTTATTCGAAATTTGGATTGAACTCAACAAAAGTTTTTGATAAGGGATGTATCGGCCACACCGTGCCCTTGTCGGATGTGTTTTGGGCTAAAGATAATTGTTAATGCAATATTATCGACCAAGAGTTCTAAAAGTAGAATCGATTAAACGTTAATCCACCGAGTTATATTGATAAAGGATGTATCGGCCCTACCGTGCCTAAGTCGATATGAATTTGGGTCTTGGAATCATTTATTATAGTTGGGTAGAGGTCACTATATAAATGTTCATATCTTGTTAATTTGCAAGTATGATTTAAAAAGACAAATGTTAATATTTCCTTTTCCTCCATATTTGTAGTTCATTACAATGAATCCATCAAATGCTACCGCACCGATAACTATTGAGTCTTACCACAATGTTTTTGACGACGTTTGCTCCAACAATGATTTCGACACTACTAGAGAACTTCATTTTGGGATA
Source organism: Silene latifolia (assembly GCF_048544455.1). Lineage (NCBI taxonomy): Eukaryota > Viridiplantae > Streptophyta > Magnoliopsida > Caryophyllales > Caryophyllaceae > Silene > Silene latifolia. The sequence continues at coordinate 98,810,975 of NC_133538.1, forward strand.
GGTTCGGATGGAAACCTTAACTTCATCACTTCTTCTAAACCACCTACTACTACTAGACCTCGTGTGAGTCCGTCTCAGGAAGACTACCTCATACAATCTATAGGGTCTTTGTCTCTGGAAGATAAAGATGCCAAAACTAGTGGGAGCTCAAGCAATCAAGTTCTTGCTTCAAAGGACAAAAGGTTCAAGAAGAAGGGAAAGAAAATCAAAAACTTCAAGCAAGTTAATGATGAGTGCCATTATTGCTATGGCATGGGACATTGGCTTAGGAATTGTCCCGTATATTTGCGAAATATAAGGGAAGGAATCATCACTCCAAAAGGTAAAATTCCTAAGCAAATGTATGTTATTGATATAAATTATACTTCCACTACGACATGGGTACTAGATACCGGTTGTGGTTCTCACCTTTGTAATCATTTACAGGGTTTAAGAGACGTGAAGAGGCTTAGCAAGGGAGATGTGGATCTACACCTTGGAAATGGAGCTCGGGTAGCGGCCGAATCCAAAGGAACTTATGTTTTAGCTTTGCCTAATGGATTTGAGTTGTATTTACATAATTGTTTTTATGTGCCTACACTCTCTAAAAACATTATTTCAATCGGCATGCTAGACATGGACGGTTTTTGTTTTGTCATTAAGAACAATCGTTGTACTATTTCTAGGAACGACTTGGTTATAGGCCAAGCTTCCTCTATCAATGGCATTTACATTTTAGAGACCTCAAATCCGACTAATGATATCTATAACATTCAATCAAAGAAACTCAAATCAAGTGACCCAAGTGAAGCGTTCATTTGGCATTGTCGATTAGGTCACATAAACGAGAATTGCATCAAAAGATTAATTTCGACTAATGTGATTACACCATTTGATTATCAATCATATGGTACATGCGAATATTGCCTACTTGGCAAAATGACTCGTAGTCCTTTTAGTGGTAAAGGGACACGAGCTAGTGAACTATTAGGACTCATACACGCCGATGTATGTGGACCAATGAGTATCACCGCTCGTGGAAATTATGACTACTTTATAACTTTCACCGACGACTTGAGTAGACATGGGTATGTCTATTTAATGAAGCATAAGAGTGAAGCGTTTGAGAAATTCAAAGAATTTCAAAACAAAGTAGAGAACCAATTGAACAAAAGGATTAAGGCACTACGATCCGATCGTGGTGGAGAATATCTTAGCCTTGAATTTGATTCACACTTGAAAGGTTGTGGTATTATATCACAACTTACTCCACCCGAACACCACAACTCAATGGTGTTGCGAAGGAGGAATCGAACCCTACTTGATATGGTTCGATCCATGATGAGTCAAACCGAGTTACCGAACTCGTTTTGGGGATTTGAGATTCAAACCGCAATTCGATCTTTGAACAATAGTCCCACAAAGTCCACCGAAAACACTCCATGTGAGATGTGGACGGGAAGAATCCCCAATATATCCTATATGAAGATTTGGGGATGTGATGCTTACGTCAAGACTAAGAACGACAACAAGCTTGCCCCAAGATCCGAAAAATGCATCTTTGTAGGTTACCCCTCGACCTCTCGAGGATACTACTTCTACAAACCTCAAGATAACAAAGTGTTTGTGTCTTGCGAGGCTGTCTTCTTAGAAAGAGAATTTATTTCTAAGAGACAGAGTGGGAGAAATTTTGAACTTGATGAAGTTCAAGAGCCACAAACCGAGGTAGAGACGCAAGAAGAAGTTCCTTCGTCGTCTAACGCGGTTGTACCTCCTCCACTAAGAAGGACGGGTCGAGTAATTCGCCATCCCGATCGATATGTGGGACTTATCGAGGAAGATGGAACACTCGATGTGTTGCTTATGGAAAGTGACGAGCCCGCCACCTACACGGCCGCAATCTCTAGTCCAAATTCCTCCTTATGGCTTGAAGCCATGAAGTCCGAAATGGATTCTATGCATGAAAACCAAGTTTGGGACTTGGTAGATTTGCCTAAAAGGGCAAGACCCCTTCAATGCAAATGGATATTCAAAGTAAAAAATGGCATAGAAGGACATGATGATGTCTACAAAGCTAGGCTAGTGGCAAAAGGATTTACCCAAGTCCAAGGTCTCCATTATGATGAGACCTTCGCCCCCGTAGCCATGCTAAGATCCATACGGATTTTGTTAGCGATTGCCGCATTTCATGATTATGAAATATGGGAAATGGATGTCAAAACCGCTTTTCTAAATGGGCATTAAGAAGAGGAGGTGTACATGATACAACCCGAAGGTTTTGTTGATTCTAAAAATCTTAACAAAGTGTGCAAGCTTAAGAAATCCATTTATGGTCTTAAGCAAGCATCTAGAAGTTGGAATCATCGATTCAATCATGTTATAAAGGAAAATGGTTTCACTCGAAGTATTGAGGAACCATGTTTATACATGAAATTTAGTGGGAGCAATGTTGTGTTCCTAATCTTGTATGTCGATGACATACTACTCATTGGAAATGATATTCTAATGTTGTCTTCTGTTAAGAAGTGGTTAGGTAACCACTTCCAAATGAAGGATTTAGGAGAGGCACAACGCATATTAGGTATCCGGATCCATAGAGATAGATCCAAGAGGATATTGGCACTAAGTCAAGAGTCTTATGTTGATAAGATTCTTCGACGGTTCAGCATGGACAAATCCAAAAGGGGTTTGGTACCTATGGTAACCGGGACGATATTGAGCAAGACTCAATCTCCCTCCGAACCCCATGATGTTGAACGCATGAAGTTGATCCCTTATGCTTCCGCTGTTGGATCAATCATGTATGCCATGATATGCACACGTCCTGATGTCTCGTATGCCTTGAGCATGACGAGTAGATATCAAGAAAATCCAGGTGAGAGTCACTGGATAGCCGTCAAGAACATCCTTAAGTACTTGAGAAGAACTAAGGAATCTATCCTAGTGTTTGGAGGAGATACTGAGTTACGTGTTAATGGATACACGGACTCAAGTTTTCAAACAGATAGAGATGACTTGAAATCACAAGCTGGTTTCGTTTTTATGCTCAATGGTGGTGCCGTAAGATGGAGAAGCTTCAAGGAAGTCAGAATCATGATTCTACAACGGAGGTGAGTACATTGCAAAGATCGTGGCCGCTAAGAAAGCTGTTTGGATCAGGCAATTCACGGAAGGTCTAAAAGTAGTACCTACCGCCAATGATCCCATCACTCTCTATTGTGATAATAGTGGGACGATCTTCCAAGCTAAGGAGCCAAAGTCTAGTAATAGATCTAGACATGTACTTAGAAAATATCATGTAATAAGAGATTTCATTGAGAGAAAGGAAATTGTGATTTGTAAGGTTGGGACGGATGACAACATAGCCGATCCGCTCACCAAGCCTTTATCGCAGGCTAAGAATGATGGACATGTTACGTCCATGGGACTTAAACGTGTACCAAGTTTTTGTTAGATTTTGAAATGAAATAAAAGTGTTTTTTTGTTCATGTTCACAATCACATTTGTCTTTTATCTTCAATTTATACATTTTTACATCCAAACGGGTTGTAATGACAATTGAACCCCGTTAAAGTGAACACGGATTAACATAGTATTTTCCCATAGTCACTTGTATGAGGTGACGTCTCGAAGTGACTAGAGTGTGATGCGATTGATGGCAAGTTCAAATGCCATAGAGTCATGTGAGATGACTAGTCGATTACATAGGCAGACTGTTAGGAACATTTTGTCGGGCCTTATGACCGCTTATAGAGTTCTGGCAATTTATATAGCCTGGTCGTGGCGAGAGCTACTATAGTATTCTAATGAGTCGATTCTTTTTACTAAAGACTATTCGCCTAAGATGGCACAGTTTCAGATTAACTTTGATTTGTGTTACTACGACCTTCGTAAATGGGGTCAAATGGGCACATTTTGAGTTATGATGGCTGTGGCTAGTTGAAGGGAATGAGTGCGATAGGAATTGTCCACCCCTAGTCAGGGTTATAACAATATCTCAGGGCCACTCGAGGAGTAATGAACTGGAAATGCGTGGCCACGCTAGGAAAGTATCTATGATAGATAAGTCCTAAGTTAATCGCTTATTCTCCGATCGAGGAAACCACTCTCTATATGATCACTTGCAAGTACGACCTGAAAGACACCTTGCATTGAGTGGGAGATAGTAATAGGACAAGAGAATTGGTGACGCACACTTGTCGAGGACAAGTGGGAGATTGTTGGAATATGTGTCCTCCGACAATAATGCGATCACGACTGTTGATCATGATGATCACATGTTTAAATCTCATTATAAAGAATACAATTGGGAAGTAATATTTTTACTGTCAACTGATCAACATATATCGGTAATGATTGGTCGACTAGAGTTTGACATTACTTGTCGTGTGACGGTGGTGATCGCTTGATCCCCTAGGTCATACCTAAAGGATAACACTCTTAATTGATCATTTAATTAATCGTATAATGTTACGAGTTAATTAAATTACTTGAAAATTGACGGACGATTTTGGAAGTAAAATTTACGTATCACATTGAAATTGATTAAAATGAGATACGGTCTGAGTAATCGAATGGTATCATTACTCAGATGAAATTATTGTTTAAGGAAACAATTAAATTTGAATCAATTATTATAAATACAAATTGTTGTGATTTATAATTGGTAAAATATTTTGGCACAAGTAATTATGAATTACTAAGTCGATTTTTGTATGTGACGTATTTTTAATAATAATACGTTGATTTTTAATATGTTAAAAATGCACAACAAATTTATGCAACATATGACATGTGACATAACATATGACATGTGACATATTGACAATTGACAAAGATAAAATGGAATCCATTTTATCTCCATTTGGCCGAAATAGTGGGAGGATTTAACATATATTTTATGTTGATTAAAGTTAATGGAAAACATGATTATGTAAACCTATTTCTAGCCATGCACACCTACATATTCTTGTGAAGGCATGCATTGGCTCTATTTTTCCTCCACTCCCACCGGTTTTGGGAAGAGAAATCCATGAGATTTTTCTTCTTATTTTTGCCTAATATTCACTTAAAAATAACGAGTGATATTATTCATTCATATCATCTAAAAACAAGAGTTTTAGAAAGAGAAAAATTTCCTCTATCATTCCTCTCTCAACCGGTTTTGGGTGAGATAACCAAATATTTTTTGGGTCAATTTTTCTTTACAAAATTAATATTATCTAGTATACATTATATTAATTTTATTAAGAGTGTGTCTTGGGTATAAATCCTTGGGAGAGATCCTACACTTGGGTCTTTGTTCATCCAAAAGGAAAGCTCAAGAACAAAAGAGAAGGAGATCTCTTTTGTGCCCACATGAACCGAAATTCCAATGTAAGGATTAATTCTTCTTTACTTTGTTAAATAGTTTGCATGCATAAGATCACTTGTTAATTTTATGACAAATTAAAATGGAACATATATGAATATGTTAGTATATAGATCTACTTTTCCTTCATTTAGTTCTCTATGTATACTTTACCTACCAAATTTCTGAATAAAAATGAAAATTAGGATTTTTATAATATTTATATATGAATTTTTTTTTTTAATTAAAATTTCGCATTAATTTCAACAATTTATTCGAGGGAAGAAAAAGGGTTTTGTTAATGAAGGGGAACGTAAAAAAAATTATGGTAACATAAATACAAAATAGGATTTTGTTAATGAAGGGGAAGGTAAAAAAATTATGGTAACATAAATACAAAATATAATAATAATGTTGAGGGAAAACAAAAAGCCATTCCACTAAATAAAAGAAATAAAAGTTAAATAAATAGGGTAGATTGATAACCAAAGTTACGAGAGGAAAATAAAAAGTTTGTATTGTTCTTTTTTTTTGTGTTTGCAACTAATATTTTTTTTAAAACAAAATTGTACTTATTTGTATAAATTTTAAATAAATAAATGAATGTGTAATTTTTAAGTAGCACGATATTTGAAAAATAAAGTTTAACAATTACCAAAGGAAAAATATATAACGTTTTCAATCAACATTTTATCATGTGAAATCGATTTAAAAAAATTAGTATGAAAAATCTTAATCGGTTGATTAACACGTTCGATTACGAAAACTTTAATTAAAATGTCAATTTTAATTATAAAATATGAAACTTAGATGTGATTTGTAGTGTTTACATCACTCTTGGAATTTTTAAATCATGAAATATTTAATGTACACAATTAATTTAATATAGATATAATGACATTTTTGTAAGGAATTTTAATTAATTTATGTATAGTGTGGAAGGGTTAATTTAGTAATTTTACAAGGTGATGAGGTGACATCATAATTGACTTGAAAATGTGAAATTCTTGTCAATTAGGTCATTAACATGCCTTTTAATATTATTTATAGATTGTATGTTGCTCAAGAAGTACTTAGTTTTTAACCAACAATGCGATAGTACTGTTTTATGCTTTTATATTCTATTGAATTGATTTGTTGAATAGGTGCCATGTTCTCACAATCTCACTTATAAGAGATAAAGACTATGATGCCATACCATATCAGGCGAGTTTTAACTAGCTTTATTGTTCACCTGATGACGATATCATCAATTATATTATAGTTCACTAAACAAGGACCTGAATTATGCACTATAATAGCTTTAAGGTCCCAATCTCATTTTTTCTAGCTTTTGGGGACTGAAATAGACGGACTTCTAACGCCTGTTAACTCTTTAGAAATTTGTGTCTAATACTCCACCTGGCAACCAAGCTCTTAAAATTTAGCCCCAAAACTTACCCTAAAAAAAAGGAAAAAATTACCCCAAAACTTGCTTCTGATTTCTCAAGAACATGCTTAGTGTTTCCCAATCAAAAATTGGGGTTGGTGATAATTGGTGTTAGTTTTATGCTACAAAAACTAGTGAATCATGTTGAAATGTGATTCACACACTCAGCAAACTTGGTCAGACTTAGTTGCTATCTTTCAGGAGTGTCAGTTAGTTTGTTCAGTTTATTTTGGTGTAAGTGTTGATCATGTCCTAGTCTTTAGGCATGATTCCTTAATCGTGTTTAGTGGAGTCAGTTAGAGGAAGTAGGGGTTAGTTGCTTTAGTTTAAGTCTGCTATTTAAGTTGCTGTTGTTCTCAGTTTTATTTATTCAATCAAATAAACACAAAAAACCTTCCTCTAAATTGTTTCTTCTAAATTTATTTACAACATTGTGGTATCAGAGCTTTAGGTTCGTTTTCTGGGAATATTAGCATCATGTCATCCAATGGATCAAGCTCTAATTGTGGGAAATAATCTGTATACTTCCCTGTAACATGAAGGATTATAACGATTTAATAAAGATGATCTATGGTCATAAAATAAAATACATAAGCATAAGTAAAAAGATTTAGAATTAACCTCGGGTCCTTGCAAAATTGGCCTAAGAACAATATCAAAATTGATATTCGCCTATTAGTTGCACCCAAGACGATCTGAGATATACTCTTTGATTATGCTAGAAATCAATCTAAAATTTTCTAAAAAATTTTATTGTCTTTGTGTTTTTTTGTGATGAGAAAGAGGAGGCAAAGTCAGAAAAAGTATTAGGTTAGAAATAATTCTCTACCTTTCTTTTTATATAGACCGAAATCCGAAATCAATTAGGAAAGAAAATTACTTCCCTAATTTTCGGCCATCAGACCGAATTATGGAGCAAAATTCTCTTTATTTTGGTCTTTCCAAAAATATATAATATGTGTTGAATTGTCATCTAGTGAGGATCGAACCCATGACCTCTTGTTATGTGTACCCTCACTATTACCACTATGACACATTCAACTTGTTGATATTAAATACAACTGATTATATTTAACTACGAATTAACAGATTAATTCGTCCAAACTAACCTTATATATATTTAATTAAATATAACTTATTATACTTAATTTACGAATTGACAGTTAATTCGTCTCAACTTAATATTATTTAATTTTCATTAAATAATTATCTCATCAACACATTGACTAACTTTTTAGTCATTTTGGGCATCAATGTAATTATATTTCTATAACCACATTTCTCAAATACGTCCTATAGGTGTGACCTTTAGGGACCAGTTGATCACCGCCATCTGTATGATAATAACGTCAAACTTTCTAGCAAGCCAACCGTTATTAGGTAAACGTTAATCAAATGATTAAATATACGAATTATACCCTTGTGAACCTGTAAGAGATTTACAAATGTTATCACACTAATTTGTGGAGGACACAAGCTCCAACAAACTCCCACTTGTCCTCACAAGTGTATGTGCGATAACCGATTCTCATATCCTTTAAAATTTCTCCCACTCAATGTAAAACAATTTGCAAATCCGAATTCACAAAGGTCGTATTTTACAAGCGATCGAAGATCAAGAGTGGTTTTCTCGACTAGAGAGTAACTTAACTGATAAACGAATCAACATTCGAGCATGGCCATGCATTTCAGTTACAACTCCTCGAGTGGCCCTGAGAAATAACTATACCTGATAAGGGATGGATATTTTCCTCAACTCGAATCCTGAGCAGCACGCAAGCACGTATGAAATGACCCAAAAAAATCTACTTAGCCCCAAAGATTCACGAGACCGTGAGAAAGAAACCAAAGTCACCCAAAGACTGCCTTAATCTCAAGAGACAGTTGATAGTCAAAAGAATCGACTCTAGGTACACAATGGATGTCCTATCCACGACCTGGCACCGAATGTTATAAAACATTTAGGACTCCATTACGTTGTCACAAAAAGTTGTCCTACGAGGTATCGTCATAATCTCGTATCTGTGATCGATTTGTCAACCGTTTAACTTATGGCTCGTTGAACCCACCATCAATCGACTGCACAATATAATAACCGGAGTTATCAGCTCACATTGGCGCTTACGAACCTAAACAAATATAATGTAATTCAGTTCACTTTGTGGCGTTCAATGTTGTCAGTACAATCCACATGAAAAACAAAATATTATATATAATACGATGAAGTTGTAAATAATATATGAAAAAGATAATGTATCAAATCCATAATCAAGTACTACAACTTAGGAACATGTTTAATTACAATGGAATTAACATGCCCTACATGCTTATCATAATTCAACGGTTTGGTGAGAGGATCCGCGATGTTATCATCCGTCGCAATCTTGTCAATCACTATCTCTTCTTGCTCCACGTAATCACGGATCAGGTGAGCCTTCCGAAGTACATGTCTAGATTTGTTGCTAGACTTTGGCTCCTTAGCCAGGAAGATGGCACCTCTATTGTCACAATAGATGGTGATCGGGTCATTCGAACTAGGAACTACCGAAAGCCCTTGTAAGAATTGATGCATCCATATCGCTTCCTTTGCTGCCTCCGAAGCGGCATAGTACTCGGATTCAGTAGTAGAATCTGCTACAACACTCTGTTTGGAACTCTTCCAGCTGACCGCAGCACCATTAAGAGTGAAGACGAACCCGAACTGAGATTTTGAATCATCTCGATCCGTTTGGAAGCTAGCATCTGCGTAACCGGTTGCGCATAGCTTAGTATCGCCTCCATAAGTCAATACCCAATCCTTAGTCCTCCGTAGGTACTTGAGGATATTTTTGACTGCTATCCAGTGTGTTTCACCTGGAGTCTTTTGGTACCGACTCGTCATACTCAATGCATATGCCACGTCTGGACGTGTGCATATCATGGCATACATGATCGATCCTATTGCAGAAGCATAAGGAACACGACTCATGCGCTCAATACCTTCAGGCGTCGTGGGTGACTGAGACTTGCTCAACTGCATCCCAGTCGTCATAGGAAGGTTCCCCTTCTTGGAGTTGGTTATGCTGAACCTCTCAAGAACCTTGTCCAAATAAGACTCCTGACTAAATGATAATGTCCTTCGTGATCTATCTTGGTAGATACGGATTCCCAAAATACGCTGTGCCTCACTCAGATCTTTCATCTGGAAATGGTTCTTCAACCATTCTTTAACCGAAGAAAGGAGAGGAATGTCATTCCCAATCAAGAGTATGTCATCGACATACAATATCAAGAATACAATCTTGCTCCCACTCGACTTGATATATAAGCATGGTTCTTCGACCGATCGAGTGAAACCATACTCTTTTATCACTTGGTCGAAACGATGATTCCAACTCCGAGAAGCTTGCTTAAGTCCATAAATGGAACGCTTAAGCTTGCATACTTTCTTAGGATGTTTAGGATCTATGAAACCTTCGGGTTGCACCATGTACAACTCTTCCTCCAAATAACCGTTTAAGAAGGCGGTTTTCACATCCATTTGCCAAATCTCATAATCATGAAATGCGCCAATCGCTAAGATTATCCGAATGGAACGTAGCATGACTACAGGTGCAAAAATCTCATCATAATGCAATCCTTGCACTTGAGTGAAACCTTTTGCCACAAGTCGTGCCTTATAGATATATGGTTGCGCGTCTACAAAACGCTTTATTTTGTAAAGCCATTTGCACTGTAGAGGTTTTACCTTATTAGGTAAATCAACTAGATCCCATACGTTATTCTCATACATGGAGTCCATCTCGGATTGCATGGCTTCGAGCCATAGTTTTGAGTCGGAACAGGCCATAGCACCTTTATAGGTTGCGGGTTCATTACTTTCTAGAAGTAAAACATCATTCTCCTCGACCATACCAATGTATCTGTCCGGAGGATGAGAGTCTCTACCCGACCTCTTAGGTTCCTCAGGAATATTAACCGTATCATCTGTTGGAGGTACAGCTTCCTCCATCTGTTCCTCGGTTGTTAGTTCTTGAATCTCCGACAGCTCGAAGGTTCTATTACTCGACTTGTTCTCGAGAAATTATTTCTCTAAGAACGTCGCACTAGCCGCAACAAATACTCGATGTTCGGTAGGCGAATAGAAGTAATGACCAAATGTTCCTTTTGGATAACCTATAAAGTATGTCTTGACCGATCGCGGGCCGAGCTTATCCTCGTGTCTCCACTTGACATAAGCCTCCCAGCCCCAAACCCGAATAAAGGACAAGTTAGGTACCGTTCCCTTCCACATTTCATATGGAGTATTGTCGACGACTTTAGACGGACTTGATTAAGTATAAGAGCAAATGACAAAAGAGCATAACCCCATAATGAATCATGCACTACGGTGTGACTCATCATGGATCGAACCATATCAAGTAAGGTTCGATTTCTCCGTTCGGACACACCATTTAATTGAGGTGTTCCAGGAGTTAATCGTAGAGCGATTCCACGATCTTTCAGGTGTTGATCAAACTCATTTGAAAGATATTCGCCACCCCGATCCGAACGGAGTGCTTTAATCTTTCTACCCAGTTGGTTCTGTACCCTATTCCGTATTCCTTGAATTTCTCAAAGGACTCACTTTTATGCTTCATTAAGTAGACATATCCGTATCTACTCAAATCGTCCGTGAAAGTGATAAAATATCTATAGCCATCTCTAGCGGTAATTGACATAGGTCCACATACGTCCGTATGTATGAGTCCTAATAGGTCACTAGCGCGCATTCCAACACCTTTGAAGGAAATTCGAGTCATCTTGCCAATGAGACATGATTCACACGTGCCATATGCAGAAAATCCGAATGAGGGAATAGTCCCATTATCGACGAGTTTCTTTACGCGTTTCTCATTTATGTGTCTCATTCGACAATGCCATAGATAAGTTTGATCTTTGTCACCAACCTTTAATTTCTTATTATTCATGTGTAATACTTCCGTGGTTTGATCTAAGATATAAATTCCATTCATGGAAACTGCTTTGCCATAAATCATTTCATTAAAAGAGAAAATACAACTATTATCCTTTATTGAAAATGTAAAACCGTCTTTAGCAAGTACGGAAACAGAAATAATGTTCTTAGATAAACTGGGTACATAGTAACAGTTATTTAAAGATAACTCAAAACCACTAGGGAGTTGGATTACATATGTTCCCTTCGAGGCAAAAGCGCTACTCGTGCTCCATTCCCGACTCGCAGGTCCACATCACCTTTTTCGAGAGGTATGATGTTCTTTAGGCCCTGCAAATGATTAAACAGATGAGAACCACAACCAGTATCTAGTACCCAAGTTCCGAAACTTACATGGTTAATCTCAATCATATGGATATAAGATGACATACCAACAGGAGCGACGTGCCTTGATGTCCTCACGGTAGACGGGACAGATCCTCCTCCAATGTCCAGTCTTGTGACAATGGTGGCACTCTATGTCACCTCCCTTGCTCTTTGTCTTGCCCTGTGAGCCACTAGTCTCACCGGGCGCACTCTTACCGTTTCCTGGCTTTTTAAACTTTGGCTTACCTACAGCTAGGTCGCCATGAGCCTTGCCCTTACCTTTACTCTTGTTCTGAATCGTGAGAACATCCTGCTTCATGCTCCCACTCAATTTCATATCCTTCTCGGTCTGTACGAGAAGGGAGTGTAGCTCATGAGGACTCTTTTTCAAGTCATTCATGTAGTAGTTCGCCCTGAAAAGGGCAAAACCATCGTGAAGAGAATGAAGCATTCGGTTAATGACAATGCTCTCACTGATTCTACAATTCAGTGACTCCAGTTTCTCGACATTCTCAATCATGTGAAGAATGTGTCGGCTAACCGGTTGGCCCTTCTGGAGTTTCGCATCAAAGAAGCGACAGGTATGCTCATATGTGATGATTCTCGGTGCCTTTGAGAACTCATTAGTGAGCGTGGTGAAAATCTTGTTTGCACCTTGGGCAATGAAGCGTCTCTGCAAATTGGTTTCCATTGCAAAGATGAGTACGTTCTTTATCGCACCCGCTTCCATAACGAAATCACTATAAGCAAGTGACTCGTTGGCTCCTGCATTTGGGCCAGGTTGGCCGGTATTGGCTCGATTAAATACCCGAGCTTACCGTCGCGATGGCGCATTCCGTAGTGCCGCCTCCCGGTCCGCAAAATTGGACCCATCATTCTTCATCGACTGGGACTGATTCATTTGGTCCATGAACATTTTAAGCCAGGACGAACGATCTAGTGTGGCACTAGGCATTGGGATTGCGTTATTTCCACCATTTGTTGTAACAAAGATTATTGATAATAAGCGTGTTCTACACTACGAAAGAAGAATAAAATAATAAGCATGCATCGTTTTTATTTTAAGTCTAATGAACTAATGTCATAACGCGAAGACTCAAAGACATTTATACAATTGACCTCCCTCAAGAATTATATAAATGACCCCAAGACTCAATTCTCTGTAAATTGATAAGCTAACCTTTTAGCTAATTCTACCGTTAGAATTCTTGGTTGATAAATTTCTGTAAATTCTATCTATAGTCCATCATAATCACGAGAAACTCTTCGGACTATGATGTGAGGTAAACTAAGTCAACACAACTACTTACCCAACGTAGAAGGGGTCATATTAGGCCTACCGACGAAGAAGGGACTCATAGATGTTTGCCCTTATAAAGACTAATCTCAATTTTCGTTTTAGAGGAAGATCCCACCAACTTTTTAATTCATTTTAAGTGAACTATAATCTAGCATGCGAGAATGATTTAAACTAAGGTGATGGCTTAAAGACTGTGACATCTGCATGTCCATAAAAACTAACATACAACCTATATGAGTCAATTTTCATGCATTTTAGTAGTAGGTGGTTTGGTTTTAGGCGGAATATGATGCAATTACTAGAATATGAATGAAAAGCAATAAAATGAAAAAACGTAAAAAAAACAGTAAAGGTCCTAGTGTGGCCTATCCTATCAAAATGAACAATAAATACAAGTTTGAAATCCATCCTTGGACCCGAGAAGCTTGTCTTGATGTTCCATGTTGATCCATGTAGCGGGAGTGAGCTTGAATCTTCAACTTTAGTCTTCTTTGAAATTACAATAATTAAAATTACATAATTGACCTATTAATTACATTCTAATTTCAAAACCCAAAACTAAAATAAAGGAGATTCGAGATCTCATAATTACATAAAAATTATGTTTCCTTCATTACGAAAACATAATAGACTAAGGCCACACTAAGTATTACAAATTACAACCGATTGCAAAATTAAATACGTAAATAAATTTCATTCATTCGATTCATTCAACATAATTAAAAGCATCAACTAAAATAAATTAAACATACATAATACAATAAATTAATTATGTTGATTAATTTATCCAAAACACCTATTTAAAGTAAATTAAGTGACAATTCCGCAATTTAATCACATTAATTTCATTCTCAATCCATATTAAACTTGTAATATGAATTCTATCCGTCAAAATTTTAAACTGCTTTAAAATAACTCGGTATCTTTAAATTGTGAACTGATTCACAATAACTAATTGGCCAAAAAAAACAAAAACCAATTTTTAATTGTACTCGGCTGAAAAATAAACAAATTTTTTTATTAAAATCCAACAAAACGGCAAAAAAAAAAAGACTTTTTTTTTTTTTTTTTTTTTTTTATTATTAAGCAATTAGTAAAACAAAAAGGGAAAACTTTCCAAATTTAGTTTTTCCTTCGGCAATTAGGAAAACATTCCAATTTTTATTTTTTTTTTTTTTTTTAATTGCTGTACGTGAACAGTACAGAAACGGAATTTTTTTTTATTGTTGTACGTGAACAGTACAGAAACGGAATTTTTTTTTTTGTATTGCTGTACGTGAACAGTAGAGAAACGGGAAAAAAAAAAATCACGGTTTAAAAAAAAACAGGAACCCTAATGCCTAATTTTTTTTTTCTTTTTGCGGCAAACATGCCCTAAAACAAGATTTGATGAATAAATTGTTTATCTTTGCTATAAGCACATGATTAGCATATGAAATAATAAACATGATCAATTTATATGCCAAAAACTATATAGCAAAAACAATCCTTTTATCATAAACATGATGATTCCATTTAATTTTAACTTAATCTGCATTAAATCAAAAAACTACCAATTCTTCATATGATAATATTAACTGATTATAAACTATAATATGAAAAATAGAAGGGAAAAATATCATCAAACAGAAAAGAAAAAAAACGACACAATCAAAATTTTCGAATCAAAAAAAAGAAACCCTAATTTTTTCGAAAATCAGGTTATGTTTACATACAATTTTTATGAAAATCATCAAGATTAAAATCGTAGCCTAGTGCTCTGATACCACTTGTGGGAAATAATTTGTATACTTCCCTTTAACATGAAGGATTATAACGATTTAATAAAGATGGTCTGTGGTCATAAAATAAAATACATAAGCATAAGTAAAAAGATTTAGAATTAACCTCGGGTCCTTGCAAAATTGGCCTAAGAAGAATATCAAAATTGATATTCGCCTATTATTTGCACCCAAGACGATCTGAGATATACCCTTTGATTATGCTAGAAATCAATCTAAAATTTTCTGTAAAATTTCATTGTCTTTGTATTTTTTTTGTGATGAGAAAGAGGAGGCAAGGTCAGAAAAAGTATTAGGTTAGAAATAATTCTCTACCTTTCTTTTTATATAGACCGAAATCCGAAATCAATTAGGAAAGAAAATTACTTCCCTAATTTTCGGCCATCAGACCGAATTATGGAGCAAAATTCTCCTTATTTTGGTCTTTCCAAAAATATATAATATGTGTTGAATTGTCATCTAGTGAGGATCGAACCCATGACCTCTTGGTATGTGTACCCTCACTATTACCACTATGACACATTCAACTTGTTGATATTAAATACAACTGATTATATTTAACTACGAATTAATGACAATTCGTCCAAACTAACCTTATATATATTTAATTAAATATAACTTATTATATTTAATTTACGAATTGACAGTTAATTCGTCTCAACTTAATATTATTTAATTTTCATTAAATAATTATCTCATCAACACATTGACTAACTTTTTAGTCATTTTGGGCATCAATTTAATTATATTTCTATAACCACATTTCTCAAATACGTCCTATAGGTGTGACCTTTAGGGACCAGTTGATCACCGCCATCTATATGATAATAACGTCAAACTTTCTAGCAAGCCAACCGTTATTAGGTAAACGTTAATCAACTGATTAAATATACGAAGTATACCCTTGTGAACCTATAAGAGATTTACAAATGTTATCACACTAATTTGTGGAGGACACAAGCTCCAACACTAATGGACTCTCCTCTCTGCCTATTTTCAAAGGTGTCAAGTATCAGTTCTGGGATTTAAAGATGAAAACATTGTTCAAATCGCAGGAACTGTGGGAACTGGTTGAGATTGGGTTTGAAGATAGCAAACCAGCAGAACCATATCAAACTCTCAAAGACAAGAGGAAGAAAGATGCTAAGGCTGTGTTCATACTTCAACAAGCCTTAGATGAGGATATCTTTCCTCGTATTACTTCTGCTACCATGTCAAATGAGGCCTAGCATATTCTGCAGAAAGAGTATGTAGGTGACAAGAAAGTAGTCAAAGTGAGACTGCAATTTTTAAGGAGAGAGTTTGAGAGTGCTCTCATGAATGACAAAGAATCTGTGCGAGATTATTTGTCAAGAATGACTGAAGTGGTGCAGTAGATGAAGGCATATGGAGAGAAGATGACAAATGAGCATGTGGTTGGGAAAATTCTGAGAAGTCTCACACAAAAATTTGATCATGTGGTGGCAGCCATTGAACGAACAAGTGATTTGGATACTTTTACACTTGATGAGTTGATGGGCTAACTTCTAGCACATAAGGAGAGGCTAAATAGATCCTCAGAGAAGAAGGAGGATAAGGCATTTGTCTCCAAAGAAGACTCTTCCACAGATAAGTCAAATAAGTATCATGGAACGGGTAGAGGTAGAGGTGGTTTTAGAGGTAGAGGACGAGGAAGATCCACTGGCCAGTCATCTGACAGTCAAGAGTCAAAGAAACAAGCACCAAGAAGTCTATTGAGGTGCTACTACTGCAATAAACCTGGTCATAAAGAGGTCAATTTTTAGCAGAAGGAAAGAGACCAGGGAGGAGACCAAAAGGGTGATCACAAGGCCAATGTTGCAGAGCAAGAAGAGAAGTTGTTTATTACAACACAAGGAGCACAAAAAAAGAGAATAATGTGTGGTACATTAACAGTGGGTTCTCTAACCATATGTCGAGTACCAGGATGTTATTCAAGGAGCTTGATGAATCAGTGAAGAGCAAAGTTAGGTTGGGTGATGACAAGCAGCTGACAGTGGAGGGAATTGGTACTGTTGCTGTCAAAACTGAACAAGGTAATACCAAACTTCTGCACAATGTTCAGTATGTGCCCTTGTTAGCCTATAATTTGCTAAGTGTAGGCCAGTTTTTGAGTTGTGGCTACTCATTAGCCTTTGATGACGAGTCTTGTGTGGTAAAAGATAAGAAAACTAGTGAGGTTGTAGCTGAGGCATTTATGGGTATAAATAGGATGTTTTCCTTAGATTTGGCAAAGAAAACTAGTAAGGCTTTGACTGTTAAAGGAGATGATGATGCAAAACTCTGGCATTTGCGTTATGGACATCTAAATATACAGAGTTTAAGGCTCTTAGGCAATAAAGAGATGGTTAATGGATTGCCAAAGCTTGGTGATCTAAAATTCTGTGAGGGATGTATTTACGGGAAGCAATGCAGGGCTTCATTTCCAAGTAAAGATACCTGGAGGGCAAGTGAGTGTTTGGGGTTGCTACATGCAGACTTGTGTGGTCCAATGAAGACTGAGTCATTGGGTGGAAGCAAGTATTTTTTTCTTATCACTGATGACTACAGTAAAATGAGTTGGATCTATTTCCAACAAACAAAATCTGAGGCCTTTGAAAATTTCAAGAAATTTAAGGCTATGATGGAGAATCAGAGTGAGAAGCTGATAAAAGTTTTGAGGACAAACAGAGGAGGAGAGTTTATCTCTAAGGATTTCAATGAATTCTGTGAGGTTTATGGAATTAAGAGGGAGTTAACTGCACCCTGTACTCCTCAGCAAAATGGGGTGGCGGAGAGGAAGAACAGGACAGTGGTGGAGATGGCTAGGAGCATGCTTAAAGCAAGAGGATTGCCAAATGAATTTTGGTCTGAAGCTGTGGCTATTGCAGTGTATCTGCTAAACATCTCTCCAACTAGAGCTATAGCAGACAAAACTCCATATGAAGCATGGAGAGGGAGAAAGCCTAAAGTAAGTCATCTCAAAGTTTTTAGTTGTGTTGCATACTCTTTGCTCAATTTAAGAACTAAGCTGGATGAAAAATCAGCTAAATGCATTTTTATTGGTTATGCAACTTAATCAAAGGCTTATAGGTTGTATGATCCAGTGGCTGAAAAGGTTATAATCAGTAGAAATGTTATCTTCAGTGAAGAGAGTGAATGGAACTGGTTGAGGGGGTCACAAAATGGAGGGAATCAGAGAATTTTCACATTTGAAAATGCAAGTGTGCAACCACAGGAGGAAAATAACAATGAAGTTACTCCTCCATCTACACCACCATCTACATCACCTAGCAACAGCAATGATTCATAATCTTCTGAAGACTCAGTCTCAAAAAAGATGAAGTCTTTAACTGAGATCTATGAGACTTGTGGTTTTGCTTTAATGGCTGCAGAACTAGCAAAATTTGTTGAAGCTGCAGAAATAGCTGAGTGGCAAATTGCAATGGAAGAGGAACTCAGGTCTATTCAGAAGAATAAGACTTGGGATTTGGTTGATCTTCCTGCAGGGAAGAATGTGATTGGTCTGAAATGGGTGTTCAGAACCAAATACAATACCAATGGAACCATACAGAAGTATAAAGCTCATCTGGTAGTAAAGGGGTATGCTCAACTTGAAGGGATTGACTTTGGTGAAACTTTTTCACCTGTAGCAAGGTTTGAAACTATCAGAGTTATATTGGCACTGGCAGCACAGTTTAATCTTCTTGTGTATCAATTCGATGTCAAGTCAGCATTTCTAAATGGAGAGTTACAGGAAGAGGTGTATGTTTAGTAGCCTCAAGGATTTGTCAAAGAAAAAAAAAAGAGAATAAGGTATACAAGTTGAAGAAGGCTCTGTATGGATTGAAACAGGCACCAAGGGCCTGGTATAGCAGAATTGATCACTTCTTTGAAAAAGATGGCTTTAAAAGAAGTGAGAATGAGCCAACCCTGTACATCAAAAGGCATGAAGATCAGGGCTTTCTAGTGGTGTGTCCATATGTTGATGATATCATTTAATTTAGTTCATCTCAGAAGCTACTAAAAGATTTCAAGAAATCAATGATGGAAGAGTTTGAGATGACTGACTTGGGTTTGCTGCAGTATTTTCTTAGGCTAGAGCTGAAGCAAGGAAACAATGGCATATTTCTAAACCAAAGAAAATATGTTCAAGATTTATTGAAGAAGTTTAAGGTGAAAGAGAGTGATGTTGCATTTACACCAATGAACATAAATGAGAAGCTGCAAAGGAATGATGGTACACTTAGTGCAGATGAGAAGCTGTACAGGAGTCTTGTAGGTGGATTGAACTATCTCACACACACTAGACCAGACATAGCTTACTGTGTTAGTGTGGTGTCAAGGTATCTCCATAGCCCAACAAAGCAACATTTAGGAGCTGTAAAGAGAGTTTTGAAATATTTGGCAGGCACAGTGGAGTATGGAATCTGGTATACAAAGTCTGAAAATTTCAAGCTTATGGGGTATACAGATAATGACTGGGTAGGCTCCATAGATGACAGAAAGAGCACGTCTGGGTGTGTGTTTGGACTTGGTTCAGGTGCTGTCACTTGGAGTTTAAAGAAGCAAGAGACAGTGGCTCTATCTTCCTCTGAGGCAGAATATGTTGCAGCAGGAGCAGCAGGAAGACATGCAGTCTGGTTAAGAAAATTGTTAGCTGATCTAGGGCATGAGTAGAATGAGGCAACTGAATTATAGTGTGATAACAAGTCAACCATAACAATGACAAAGAATCCTGCATTTCAAGCCAGGACAAAGCATATTGAGGTCCAACATCATTTTATCAGGAAACTTGTGAATGATGGAAAAATTGAACTGAAATTCTGTGGAACAAATGCTCAAAATGCTAACCTGTTCACAAAAGGATTGTCCCGGGCAAAGCATCAGTTCTTCGTAGAAAGGGTTGGGGTTAGAGTGTCTGAATCAAGAGGTGGTGTTGAAATGTGATTAACACACTCAGCAAACTTGGTCAGACTTAGTTGCTATCTTTCAGGAGTGTCAGTTGGTCTGTTCAGTTTATTTTGGTGTAAGTGTTGATCATGTCCTAGTCTTTAGGCATGATTCCTTAATCGTGTTTAGTGGAGTCAGTTAGAGGACATAGGGGTTAGTTGCTTTGGTTTAAATCTGCTATTTAAGTTGCTGTTGTTCTCAGTTTTATTTATTCAATAAAATAAACACAAAAAACCTTCCTCTAAATCGTTTCTTCTCAATTTATTTACAACAAATCATATCTTGTTAGTTTGTATACGATTAGAATTGAGTTACTTTTATTTTCTTAGTAGTTTTAAAAACATTGTTTCTAGTTATTATACTTGTTTATGTTGTAGAGAAACGGATTCTCATACTAAAATTAATGCATTCAATATGTTGTTAATTAACTTTGTTTGAATTTTTACAATTAGGGTTCATATTTTCTGGTCTTAATATTATGGTGGGTGGCCAAATGCTATTTTAATTATGTTTAAGGTGTTTAAGATTATATTGTCACTTATGAATCAATTGCTAATTCATGTTATTTTGTTACATGTTTAGATGTCATATACAAAATTGTGTATTGTGATGCACCATGGAGGGACATGGCAGATAAAGCCCACTGTTTGTTACAATGGAGGTAATGTTAACATTTATAATGATATACTCCGTAGCTAATAGTGTTGACATAGGACTTTAAACGTAAGAGAAGAACAAATCTTTTATAGAAAGACAAGCTGCGGATTTTTCTCATATCGATGTCTAAAGCACATAGCTGGACATAATTTTGTGGATAACTCAGCTGTACTTTCACTTTTGCTAGACGATTTCAAATGAGATTTAAGGGATAAAATGTAATGTATATTTGTTGGAAATTTTTGTTTGGAACATATGTAATGTAATGGGTAAGCAGCTCTATTTAGAACATTTTGGTGGACAAGTCAGTCAGTTTTTGGTGGAGAACTGTTAAAATCTCAATATAATGTAATGGGTAAGCAGCCTTGTATTACATCTAATGATTAATGAATTTTTTTTGTTTGGTTAATAATGATGAATCTTCTTTATTTTAGCTTCTAAATTTATTGTTTATAATGAATGGTTAATTGGATAGAAGTTAGTTCGGGTTCTTGTTCTATACTTAACTCATTATATTAAGGTTGTGGTAGATTATTGACTGCTTTGACAACGATGTTTTCATGATGAGTTGGTTTTCCAGGTTGTTGCTGTTGTGAAATCTTCTACCCGAAATGATCTTCGTGATATGATTTTGACCTTGAAGGTATGTCGACGACTGAATGTTTATAGGAAAAATATTCATGTTTGAATGCGTATCCTTGATTTTTATATATGTCATTTGTATATAATTGAGATTGATTAAATGTTCTCTTTTATCTTTAAGTTATTATTGTCATCGGTTTTTATGTTTGGTATTTAATTTTATGCTATCTTTTGCAATTTGTGTTAATGAGATGATATCTTTTTGATAAATTGCAAGAGACCCAAATTGTGGGTAGGAGCCATCACCACATCCATATAAGCGAAGGAATTTACCAAAACTGTCTCTATTGCCGCCGTAACCACCGTCTGCTGCTCCTTCGGTAATACCACGGTTTTGTGAGTCTTGTTACTTGGTCGAATAGGGCTAACTCGGCCAAGTAACGTGTCGTGTGTTTGATGGTCAGGCTACTGTCCAGAAACACTCGGCCGAGTAGTGTAATACTCGGCCGAGTAAGGGGTACTCGGCCGAGTACTCTTGGTACTCGACTGAGTATCCGGTGTGACGGAAATTATTTTCGCGGTTTGGTTAAGGATGATTAAAGTTATAAATCGTGTTTTAACAGTTTTACTTTTCATTTTACCAAAAACCTAATTTTTTTCTACGTTCTCTAATCATCCTTAATCACTTTAAAGACCTTTGATCTTTCATGAGTCTTTGTTCATCTCTCTCGCGTCAGTTGTGTCGGTAAGTCACTAATTCCATACCTTTTGTTTAGAGTTGTCTTTTAAGGTTTTATCCTACTGTTGGAATTGGGGAAAAGGGGTGAATGCATGTTTGTGATTGGATTGTTGTGGTTATTGTTAGGTGAAGGATTTGTAGAAGAGCGTTTCTAGCTTCCATTGTAGACTCGTATTCGGATCAGTGCTAAGGTAGGGTTTCCCTACTCAGTTGTCTGTTTAATTGATTTAAAATGATTATGATTGTATTGGCATGATTAGTATCGTTGTTGGCTTGTCTTTCTTGATTGTTGGAATTGTGGTGTATTGGCTATATTGGTGAGGTGCGTCCTTGGTTGAGTGGAGTCATTTTCGGGAATGGCTTCACGCCCTTGATTTGCCTCTTGTGGTTCCCGTCACAAAAGGGGGATGTGCATATTAATGGACATGGGTTGTTGCTCGTTGCATGAGCGGGGCTTAGGTAGGCAAGGCTGCGGTCCCCCATTGGTGGTGTGGATTATCTCTTGCGGCAAGTAATCTGGCAGGACTACACACTTGAGTATGTAGTCAGATATGAGGCATGATTGGAATTGGAGGATGGTTGTACAATTGTTGTCGTGGTTGTTTCTTTTATATTGCTTATCTTGATTATGCAGTGAACTGATCTCGTTGTTGTTTTGTAAAACTATTGTGATCCATTCGGGGATGGTGAACAGATTGGACAGGTGATGGTTATCTTTAGCTGCGGGGACGAGGATGGGATGTCATCACTTTGAGTCTAGCTTCCGGTGCTACGAGTTTAGATGTTTGGATTTTAATGTATTGAGTTTTATACACTTTCGTTTTGGTTTTCTTTGAGACGTTGTAATCGCTAAACGTTATACTTTAATAAATGTTTCTGAATGGTTACTTTTGATATACTAACCTCGGGTAACCGAGATGGTAACAACTTCACATGTTAGGGCGGTCCTTGGTAAGGCACCTTGGTATGAGGGGTTGTTACACCTTCGCTCTTAGCAGCACCAGAGGTATAATTCACTTTTTTTCTTGCTCCACCATAGTTATTCTATTAGTACTTCCATTACAATGATTACCCAATTTGAGTGTTGTTGTGTGCTCTGAGCTCTGATGTATGCAATTGTTTCGATTTGTGAGTGTATTTCCCTTAAGTAGAAAGTAGTAACCTTAGTTGTTTTCGCTTATTGTCGTAGTTTTTTGTGCTTGAACAAAACTTCACGACTTTTTTCATACTAACTACTTAATCTTTTTTTATATTGCTTAAACTATTGCTACGATGCTTATGGTAAAAGGCTCAATATAGCTTGTTGCCCTCCCACCACCACCCCTGTATCAAACCAAACAAATAAAGTTAGTTGAACAACTTGAATGGAAAATAATAAAATTACCTCTTCAACTAATAATATTTTTGTCTCCTAAATTATATAGTCGATATTATATTGTTGTGGGTTCGTTGTTTATAAGTTGTAGTTGACATGATTTCAATTTAGTGTCCAATGCAGTTTTTTGGGAGCGTCTTATGTGGATGTACTAATATTACTCCAAGTGTGCGTCTTTTAATTTGTTTCTTTGGTTTTAATATTTACTTCATTTTTATATATTACACACGTTGATATGTAAATAATTGTAATTGTGTTTTTTAGTTACTTTGTATGTAGTTTATGATTAAGGCCCCAAAGACATACTCACTTGAGCAAATTGATGAGGTGCGCACCAAATTTGGGCAACATATGCATTGCAGTTTAAGGCGCAAGTATTTGATGACAACGTTTAAAGTGTTTAGGCGGCTGAACGCTTGGATGTTATCTAGATAGCTTAAGTAATGGTGTGTGAATGGAAAAACTTGTGTTAGTGCTTGTGTTAAACTGATTCCGTTTTGTTTGATTGGATTAAGAGTATAAATGTAAGATTTGCTGGATTTTATGACATGTAGCAGGATATATTTAAGCTATACGACTATTGACATATAGACTATGAATGAAACAATTTTTATTTCAAAAATCTAGTTGTCAAAGAGCATGGATTTGTGCCAAAAAAAATAGGCGGCCTATATTGATAAATTCGAGGTAGATTGATTTTTAAAAAAACAAAAAAATGAATAGAAGAAGGTTCCTTGAAAAAGCGTGATGAATTTAGCGCAAAAATTATGCGCGCCATGTGTCCAAAACAAGACGGTTGAGACACAAGACCATCCTTTTTATAAATGCAAAGAAGACGGTTTAACACCACAACCATCCTCTTTTGAAAAGCAAAAGAAGACGATTTGACTTTATGTCAACCGTCCTCTTAGGCAACGAGGACGGGTAAATTAAAGACGGTTGTTTTAAGATAAGGACGGTTTTTAACCATCCTCTTTGTCTGTTTTTGCAGTAGTGTAATAATGATCATAATACTACTACTACTACTACTACTACTACTACTACTACTACTACTACTACTACTACTACTACTACTAATAATAATAATAATAATAATAACAACAACAACAACAACAACAACAACAACAACAACAACAACAACAACAACAACAACAACAACAACAACAACAACAACAACAACAACAACAACAACAACAACAACAACAACAACAACAACAACAACAACAACAACAACAACAACAATAATAATTATTATTATAATAATAATAATAATAATAATAATAATAATAATAATAATAATAATAATAATAATAATAATAGGCCCATCTCTTGCTGCACTGTTTTCTATAAAACAGTGAGCAAGATCCTTGCTAATAGGATGAAACCAGTGTTGAACTCTATAATAGGGCTTGAGCAGGCTGCCTTCATTGAGGGGAGGGATCTTTTTGATAATTCCATGGTTGCTCACGAGCTTGCTTTTAAATATAATAGGAGCCTTCTGACACCTAGATGCATTTTAAAAGTGGACATCCGCAAAGCTTTTGACTCTGTTAGTTGGGAATTCCTATCTAGCTGCCTGCACCTGTTTGGCTTTCCTCAAAAATTCAGAAATTGGATCTTGGCCTGTGTTACTTCCTCCCATTTTTCTTTGAGCATCAATGGTTCAACTGAGGGGTTCTTTCCTGGTAAACGGGGTTTGAGGCAAGGGGACCCGCTCTCTCCATATTTGTTTGTCATTTGTATGGAAGTGCTTTCAAGAATGCTGAGGAAACTACCCTTCCACCCAGGCTTTTCTTATCACCCAAAATGCGTTCAAATAAAGCTAACCCATCTAATCTTTGCTGACGACTTATTGGTTTTCACCAGGGGAGATCTTCCATCTGTCCTTGCTGTGGATAATTGTCTTAAAGCCTTTGCTGCCCTATCTGGCTTACAAGTAAATCCAATGAAATCTAATCTTTACTTTGGCGGAGTCCCACCTCACGTTAAGCAGCTAATTCTGACTTCTACTGGTTACGTTGAAGGAGAATTGCCTGTTCGCTATCTGGGGCTTCCCCTGTTCAGCTCTCGGCTCACCCAAAAAATGTTCCTCCCCATGCTTGATAAAATACGGGAAAAAATTTCTCATTGGGCTAATCATCAACTTAGCTATGCTGGTAAAGTCGCCCTCATCAACTCAGTTATATTTGGTCTTCATAATTTTTGGGGTGCAAGTGTTCTCTTGCCCAAAGGCATTGTTAAAAAAATTAATAGAATGTGTAAGGATTTTTTGTGGGGGATTAAGGAGGGAAGCAGGCGGATGGTTTTCAAAAGCTGGGAAAGCTACTTTTGTTTGCCCGACAGAAGGTGGTATGGATATCAAAGAAATTCTCAGCTGGAACAAATCACAGCTCATGGTTTGGGTTAAAAAGCTCATCTCTGATACTCCGAATATATGGGTTAAATGGGCCAAGGCCTACTTGCTCAAAGGGGCAGATTTCTGGGAATTTCGTATAACAGCTGCTCATTTATGGTTTTGGAGCAACGTTATAGCCATGAGGGATTGTTTGCTTCAGGTCACGGGTGGGAAAGCTCAAGCACTATCCTTGCTGCAAAAGCCAGATTATAAGCAGAGGGTGTACCAGCTGCTACGAAAGAAAGGCTCGCCATTTTCTATGCACAAAACACTAGGTGACTCGTTTACATATCCTAAGCATGCAGTAATTGGAGTCTTGGCAATTCAAAACAAGCTTCCTACTATTGATAACATTTGTAGTAGGGGTCTGATGCTTGTTAACAGATGCGTTTTGTGTGAGCAACAGGCTGAGACGGCAGCTCACCTGTTCTTTGAGTGCTCTTATTCGCAAGAGGTTTGGTTAGGAGTGGCAACCTGGCTTAGATGTACTTCCTCTATTGCACTGCGTTTTGTCTGCTCCTGGTTCAAACGTCATAATCGGGGTCGTAGTTTGCTCAAGAAGCAAAGGAGGTGTGCCTTGCTTAGTTCCATCTATCTCATTTGGGCTGAGCGTAACAAACGGATCTTTCAGAATTTGGCTCGTCCTCCCTCTTCATTGATCTGGAAGGTCAAGTACTTGGTTTTTGTGCGATCTCAATGTAATGACAATGCTTATGATAGCATAGTTTCTTAGACTTAGCTTTTTTATGGGTTCCTTGTACGGTTTGAGGTGGCCTTCCTGGCCTTCCTTGTAGAATTTATAGGATCTGTACCTCTTAACTTTATATTTTAATATAATGATCCTAATCTTTCTGCAAAAAAAAAAAAAAAAAAAAATAATAATAATAAAAATAATAATAATAATAATAATAATAATAATAATAATAATAATAATATACAATACATGTATATATATTATTATACTACCATCCTACCCTTATATATACACCCTACCTCACTTTATCCACCCACCTTATCAATTCACCACATCAAAAATCCACCACACAAATGAGAGGAGAGAAAAGAGGGAGATTTCAAGAGATATTTTGTCCCTCCGCCTCGAGATCATAAGGTAAGACTGTCTTACACTAGTTTATATATTTTTGAATTAATACCATTGACCCGCCTCGACCTTGAACCGCCCTAGGAGCGTTGTAGACCACCATGGGCCCAACGTTGACCGCCCAAAAACGAGTTTAACCGATTATAATTGTTGTCGTTGCTATTTTGTGTGACCGTCTTAAGACGGATTTTTGCTTTGGTTTTCGTGGCCTATTTAGGGAGGTCTTGGGTGATCCTTGTCGTGGGGAGTGAGGAGAGTCTAGTGGTAGGCTTGGGTGGTGGAATGAGTGGCGTTAGGTGGTCGGAAAAGGGTGTTAAAGGAGGGTACACGGGTTGTGTGTGTGTGTGTGTGTGTGTGTGTGTGTGTGTCTCTGTGTGTGTGTGTGTCATGTGGGTGATTGTTGTGATCGATTGTGGTTGCCGTTTCTGGTGTTGGTTGGCTCGGCTAGTGGTGCCTCAGGTGTAGGGTTATGTCGTGACCATAGTGGTGGTAGTGGCCCACAATGGTGGCTCTGTTAGTGGCGGTAAGGTGGTCTTAGAGGGAGGGTGTCATGTGTGTTGTGTCATGTTGTTGTTGTTATTGCGGTTGTCGTTGCTGCTGGTAGTGGTTGGGTGACGCGTGGGTGTGGTGGCGCCAAGCCGTGACTACCGTGGTTGTGGTGGCCTACGGTGGTGGCTGTTTTGGGTGGTGATTGGTAGGTGTATGTCGAGTGTTTTGGGTAGTTTAAGACGGGGTTTGTTTAATTGAATTCGTATTTAATTTAATTAGATTAGTTAGTAATTGTATTTAATTATCGTAATTAGGTGCCGACTATATGGAGGATCACAATTGTATCCGGTTGCTTTATTGTTTAGCGGGATGGCTAAAAGGTAGGTTAATCCTACTCAGTTTCAATATATTTGAATGGTCACGTGAGCCGTGTTTTAATAGTCATTGCATCATAACATGTTATTGAATTGGAATGACTTAAGTAGTCGGGATATTGAGAAAATTGATATTTATATCGAATTTTGGAATCATATACCATAATGAGTCGGTAATTGGCACATTGTGTGGCATCTTGCATTTATTATATTTGTCATGTGTAGTGGAGGACATGACGGGTGTGATTGTTTTGTTGTTGTTGAGGAGACGGAAGGCAGTTGAGAGACCGTCTTCCGCTTGAGTCGCCTCTTGGAACTTCCCATTCCAAGAGGGATGTGCACATTAATGACTTGAGTACAGAGGGACTCGTGTAGTTGAGACACGACGTCAGACAGGGGACCCGCTTGGCTTCCGGGCCCGGTACGTCTGGGCGTGTCCTGGTACCTGTTTGTGTGGTATGGTGTCGTGTCCCTAGCACCGGTGGTTGTGGGTACGTTTGGGCGTGTCTTGGTATTGGCGTGGTGGTTGTTTGATAGCGTTTCATTCATATCATAGTCATGTTGCTTACTCAAACACTTTGTGTCGTGGCTTACTTTATTTATTGAAACTGACGTGTTGTGTCACCTATTTCTGGGGTGGCCTATGTCGATCCATATGATATTTCCAATTATATTTCCGAGTCGAGAATAGTTGGCTAGAAGAGTATAGTTGTCATGAGTTGTACTTTCCTTCGTTTACCAGTTTATGGTTTGTAATCACTAAACTTGTTATTTTTATAAAGAGTTTCTTAATTGTAATTCCGATTTCAGTGCCTCGGGAAACCGAGACGGTAACATCTCCCAATTACCTTGGTCGGGTAAGAAGGAGGTGTTAGAACCTAAACCAATGAACCAAAATCAACCTAGGTGTGTCTAATAAAATGAATCCGACATGAGTATAATAGGAGGTCGGTTTTGGGTGAGTAGGATACCTCATCTCAAAACTAGATCCTATTGTCTTGGTTGGTCACTACGTGCGTAGTTATGAGTATGGGGGAACGCTATGTGATATGTTGTGTGATTTCAAGTATGCAATGTTAAGTTTGCAAGCCCTCGCATGACGCGGTTTTGTATGTGTTAATACGAGTTGATAGATTTCTTGCTTGACATAACCTTTCATTGGCGTATGATAATATGTGAGAGTTAAAATGATGGAATAGAAATGTTTACTTAAGTGAGGTATATGTGATATGAGTAGAGGATTGTTTCATGTGAAATGCATTTAATTGCATGAACGTTGCGTGTTTGAACATGATGAGTTTTAAAGCCATAATTTGCATGTGTGTTGTAGCCAGTTGATAGGCTTCTTGCATAATAAAATTGTTCATATGATATGTGATAACATTCATATAGAAGTTGGATGAAAGTAATGTTACGTATGATATGTTTTGAGAATGATTGTTCCGTGTTGGTGTGTGAGCGACGTTAGCCTCGTCCTTTGGCATGTTAATACCGCATCTATATTTGGATTTCACTTGTGCCATAGTAGGGTGTAATTAATAATAGTTGTTAGTAAAGTAGTCGCTAGTATAAGAATAGTAATTCTTAGTCGGAAATTGCAAACCATAGAGAGGCACCCAACCGAGTGCGAGCTAGTACTCGACCGAGTACTAGTCACTCGACCGAGTGAACTCTAACACTCGACCGAGTGGACCATTTTCCAGAAACTTGAACTTTTTTGTTGGTGGGTCATTTGACCGAGTGGAGAAGGAACTCGACCGAGTGGACTCAGCACTCGACCGAGTGCCATTTTCTGGGTTGTGAATTTCGTGAGATTTGCATTATTACCTAATTTCTTGGATTTCTTCATCATTTCTCATAACAAAAGTTACCAAAACCTCTTTGAAACATTTTCAAAACTCCATTGTTGATGTTTGTTGCTTGGACTTAATTTTTCTACTCCATTTTATTCTCTTAATTCTTGCTAATTAAAGAATATGAGTGGTTTTATCATTACTCTTAATTTTTTTCTAATTTGATTTTGTTTAAATCTACGCTAATTTCTTCAAATTTTGTCAATTAATTGCATGTTTTGTTTGATTCATGACATTAATCAACTTTTTATAATATTTATGATATCAAGTATAAAATTTTATATTGAATTTTGCCCAAAAATTTTATGAACCCGAAAATATGTATTCTTGAGTCAATAATTTGATTTGGTGTTTGTTGCATGGTTGATTGTTTAACAAGGACTAAAGTTTGGTTGTTATTGCTAACTCTTGTCATATGTTTGAAATCTTGTCTTGAATGTTTTGTTACGAAAATTTTGAAACTTTAATGTTCATGCGTAAGTTTTGATTTTTCGTGTTTAAAAACTCAATTTAGTTGACTAATGAGGCTCAAGAACTTTGTCGCGCTTAAGTTTTGATTTTTCTTTGTTAGTAATGACGTGTATTACCTTGAATCAAAATTTCGTCATTAAATGTTGTCTAAATCTTTTGAAATTTCATCTTAAAACGAATGATTTTGATCTTTGCACTCAAAACATGATCCAATTGTTTCTTGGCACTTAGTACTTGCTGGTGTTGCATTATGTTGTATTAAGGTAGCAGTTTTGCTTTACAAATCGCCTCAAGTTTTGACATCTATGTTAGTTATACTAACAAATCCAATTTTTATATAATCCATTTATTTTTGTCTAGTCATGTCATAAAGATTCAAATGTTGTTTGAAGATGTCCGGCATGATCTCGAAATTTGAAAATCTTGTCTTAAAGCTTTTCTTGATTTAATTGAGCAATAAAATTACAATTTTCGTTAATAATGCTACGTATTGTCTGAATCGAGAATCTTACCTTAAAATTTTACCAATTTTTTTTATATATCATAGTGTATATAATTAAAATTTTTAAATTTCGTATTTAAAACATAGTTTCCTTGTCCCATAAAGTTGCAATGTTTGTTAGTAATGTGTTGTTTGGCTTATATATGGGTCAATGCCTTGTTTACCTTGTGGGTTGTATGGTTTTGATGAGTGAAGACGTGTAGACGACCGTGGTTATGATTAGGAGGATATGAAACGGGAATGAATCGACGAACTTATGAGGGTAAAGGGGCAAGTGCTAATAATGTGTGATGAATGGTGTTGCATCTCGAGAGTTATGAATGTGAAACATGTGTGATAAGTCCATTTTATATACATTTTAACCCCTATTTTAGCTCTATTTTACATGTCATTTGCACTAATGTTAGTGTTTGTGAGCTAATTTCGTGTTCGAGTTGTGTTTGCTTGTTTTTCATTGTGTTTTGTAGGAAATTAAGCTTTTAGTAGCTTTTTCCCATCAAAGTAGCAAGTACAAGAGTTCAAGAGGCTAATGAGAGCAAGTCTTGATCATGCAAAGGACTTTCGGGAAGTATAGGGGCATTTTGGGAAGAAATAGAAATCCCGAGCATGAAGTCATACTAACTTGGGTTGATGCACAAGTAAGGAAATCAAATTTAAGCCCAAAATGAAGTCCACAAGAGCTTACATTGGATACTAGAAGCCCCTATGATGCCTTGGACGGATGCTTGAAGATGCTAACATCGGATTCCGCACAAGCATTAAACAAGAGTTAAGACGGAATTAACACAAAAGTCAAGAACACCATGACCCCGATCGGGGTTAGCTCCCTTTTAATTGTTTACATTTCATATTGTGGCCCTATATAAAAGATGTTGATCCGGGACCTTTTACACACTTTTACACACCGTTTTTTTTAGTATTTTCTACACTAATTTCATGTCCTTAGTTTAGTTCTTAGTTTAGTTTAGACTAGATTTACTATAAACAATTTCCTTTAAGCATTTCAATTTATAATACAATTTCTATTTCAAGTTATATTCAAGTTATTTATATTTGCATTGTTCTTCAATTCCATATCGTGAGGTGGGTGTCTCTAAGCCTAAACAATTAACGATTCATCAAATCCTATGTTTAATTTAAGAATTTACATAATTTGCATGTGTGACCCGACCTCCCTAGACTATTTCTTTATCATTATTTTTTTCTTTCATCAACCAACCAACCAAGCATACAATAACCGACCTTGATAAAATTCACTCCATAACAACTAATTAACAACTACCGTCTCTCTGTGGATTTGACCCCTACGTACTACATTTATTTGTGTCTAGGGACTTTATTTTTGCATAGGTGTGCGATAGCCTATAAAATTTTGGCGCCGTTGCAGGGGAGCACGGTTTTGTTTGCTAATTAATTGTTGAATTTTATCTTGTTTTATTTTGTCTCGGGGAACACTTGTTCCTTGGGATATTCTCACGGTTTCTTTGTAGTTTTAGTCCCTATTTTGTAGGTAATAAAGCTTGGCCTTTCATAATGAATTACGAATTCGTCCCACAACTCCAAGATGAGCCTTTTCCTAACTATCTTGACCGATTCTACTACTTTTGCGATGGTCTCATCTCCCTTGGACACGTCCTTAATGGGGATTACTTGGGTCATTTCGTGCTTGGTGGCATGGATTCTGAGACCCGTGGATTGGCTCTAAAGTTGAGTAATGGGAGTCTCTACAACATGATTTGGTCGAAACTTTGGAATTTCTTAGATTTCATGTCTTCTGAATGTCGGGAATTAGCACACCAATTCCATTATTGGCGCATCGAAGAGGAGCTTAAAGTGTTACAGGCTTGTTTGGGAAAAAATTCTCAAGAGAAACCGAGACCACGTGAGCCTATATTTTCTCATTTTGCTTTTCTACCTCCCCAATGTGAGTCTTTTCAATATAATGATTTTAAATTATTGGATGATGATGACGATGGTCTGACTCTTTCTTTTAAAATTACCCTTAATGTCACCCTAATGAAAAATTTAGAGACTCTTGTTGACGAAAATGACCTTGTAGTAGACGAGACACTCACCATGGACCACGTTGGGCCCGAATATAATGAAAAGGATGAGGTTTTACCCGAGACCTTAGACTCCTTTGAGAATCCTTTCGTGGAGGATGTAGTTGACCCTTTTGAGGTTGATGGAGGACATAGTGAGGCTAATATAGAGGTTAAGTGGGATGCAACTCCCCATTTTTTACGAGTCCTACAACTTAGAGTTTTCATACCACAAATTTGAGATCGTTCATGATTATAATTTTTGCACTAACGGGTATTTTTATGGTCTTAAGCATGATGCTCCTTCTCTTGCTGACGAGGGGAGTACGGTGGTTCTATTTGAAATATCTCATGGGCAATTTGATAAGATTAATCTTTTCCTGCCTTTGATCTTTCATGCTTATATCTTATCAATTGCTTACATATGCTTGTGTATTGCTCATGCGCAGGAATATGATCAACTTCTAAGGGCGTTGACATGCTTTTTAGGGGACAGCAGATATTTATTTCGAAAACTTTGTTTTATCTATTTTTTTAAGATAATTTATAGTTTTTTGGACTATTGCAATTTCAATTTGGTTTTGATGTAATAGTTAGGACAATAAGAAATTTAGCTTGCTTACGTATGTAGTAGCTTGTCTTTCGCAGGTACTTTGCTACTTGGATTGGACTTTACCCCGTTTTGAAGCTAGCTTGTGGGAGCTTCTACGTGGTTGTATGCTTTCTTTCCTTTCTTTATTTTCGCATGTGTCATCCCATCTCCTCTTGTTGGGTGTCCTTCTTTGTTTTACACATTGAGGACAATGTGTTGTTCTAGCTTGGGGGAGGGATTTAGTGAGTCTAGTTATGGGAAATCCACTAAACTAAAAATTTTAAAAAATTGTAAAAAGTTGGTTGTTGTGTCCACCTTTTTGTCTTATACATAATGTCTTTCCTCTTTGCATTTCCTATATTGTAGATTTTTATAGCTAATGAGTCGCGCTTTTGATGGGTTTTGCATACATGGGGATGTCTTGACATAGTAGGTGGAAGATGAAATTTGAACCAAATAGGCTTGATCTTGACTTTTGGCAAGCCACAAGATGGTAAGGTAGAGCCTCATTGGACCGGTTCATCCATTTCCGGTCTCACATAGGTGAGTGTAGGTCTCCTTATGGTGTGTGTTATATCAATAACGCACAAGTATGGTTTTTATCTTTTATGAGCATTACTTTCATTATATGCTAGCATTTGAAGCCATTCACATAGACATTATTTCCCATTTCTAGCCCCTTCTTACACATGTTTTACATCTTATCTAGCTACATCATACTTGCCTACCTTGTTAAGCTAGTAGCTATGTCATTGGTGTTAGGGTGCTCATTTGGGATTTGCTTAATTTTTGGTCTTTGTGAGCTTGGTTATGCCGGATTTGCTATTTTTCGGAATTGTTTAATGAATGAAAAGAAGTGAAAAAAGAGTTGTGAAAAAGAAAAGAAGAGAAAAATGAAGAAAGAAAAAAGATGAGAAAGACAAAAGCATGAAATGAAAAAAAAAAGAGAAGCATGGGTTGTATTATGAAAAGAAGACGAAGTTGATGTAAGAAAATTCTCATGTTTTATTATCATCTTTTGGAGAATGGTCTTATGATTTGTATTGAAATATTGGGTTTAGTTTTGGAATTGAGCATCCTTTCACTTGGTTGTTGCTAGCTTGACTTAGCTCCACATACCATAATTCATATGTTCCCCTTTCTTACCCATTACATATTGCCTTCTTCTATCCAATGGCTTCTTTTATATGCTTGCATTTTGATTGTTTTTGACTTGTGATTTGAAATGACTACCATATTAGATTGCGGGCACACTCTCATGAGTCGAGGATAGGTGAGTGCTACTCATATAAATATCCTTTCACATATAAAATAGCTTGAGTATACCGTGAGAGTCCAAAGTCAAAAGATCATGCAAGGGCCGAAAAGTTCATTTGAAGTCATTCATGATACGCCATCATATAAATCTCATCCATGTTGTTGCATTTTTCCTATGCCCATATTGTTTCAGGATTTGATTCATTGTGCTCTAAAGTTACTTGATGGGAATTGCATTTGGATGTGATGATTATTGCTCATGCCCTTGCCTTTGTCATACATTATATTGTGTGCTTGCTTGAGGACAAGCAAGGGTTTAGCTTGGGGGAGTTTGATAAGTCCATTTTATATACATTTTAACCCCTTATTTTAGCTCTATTTTACATGTCATTTGCACTAATGTTAGTGTTTGTGAGCTAATTCCGCGTTCTAGTTGTGTTTGCTTGTTTTTTCCCGTCAAAGTAGCGAGTACAAGAGTTCACGAGGCTAATGCGAGCAAGCCTTGATCATGCAAAGGACTTCCGGGAAGTATAGGGGCATTTTGGGAAGAAATAGAAATCCCGAGCATGAAGTCGTACTAGCTTGGGTTAATGCAAAAGTAAGGAAATCAAAGTTAAGCCCAAAATAAAGTCCACAAGAGCTTACAATGGATACTAGAAGCCCCTAGGATGACTTGGACGGATGCTTAAAGATGCTAACATCGGATTCCGCACAAGCATTAAAAAAGAGTTAAGACGGAAGTAACACAAAAGTCAAGAACACCACGACCCCGATCAGGGTTAGCTCCTTCTTAATTGTTTACGTTTGATATTGTGGCCCTATATAAAAGGTGTTGATCCGGGACCTTTTACACACTTTTACACACCATTTTTCTTAGTATTTTCTACACTACTTTCATGTTCTTAGTTTAGTTTAGACTAGATTTACTATAAATAATTTCCTTTAAGCATTTCAATTTATAGTACAATTTCCATTTCAAGTTATATTCAAGTTATTTATATTTGCATTGTTCTTCAATTCCATTTCCATTTTCATTTCAAGGTAATTTTATTCCTATTTTTATTATGTTTATCATTTCAATTATCATTAGTTTAGTTTACATTTACATTATGCTAGAGTAGTGTACCTTGTCTACGGAATGAAGGGAACCATGCATAAAAAGTATTTATAACATGATAAACTAGGATGTTATAATATTGTTTCATTGTTTCCATCACATGTTTGTATCGTCACATTTAATTATTTGTTTAAAGGCCTTATTCATTGATTAAGTTTGTTAATTCGTTCTATAAGTCGAGAGGCACGGAATCGGATTAGACTAAGCATGTGTAGTAGGATGACCTAGTCATAAACGAGAGTTTCTCTAGGACCCGATCTATGGTTGACACTAATATCGTGAGGTGGGTGTCTCTAAGCCTAAACAATTAACGATTCATCAACTGTAACACCCCCTCATACCAAGGTACCGTACCAGGAATACCCCAGCATGAAAGGCTGTTACCATCTCGGTTGCCCAAGGTAAGTACATATCAAAAGCAACAGTCCTGATGCGTGTATTTTATATAGGGTTTTTACCTCATTTTTAAATGCATTTCTGTACTGTTTTTGTAGCATCGAGCTACAAATACCCCCGAATAGTCTACTTTGGTTTGTCTTGTGTAAATTACAGGTACGGACCAGAAAGAAGATAAATCGAGCCTAAACTCGTCTCATTTCCATACATTTGTGGAGAATAAGGAATTGGAGCTTTGAATCTATCACTTAAAAGACGCGTGAGTTAACCTCGGAAGGTGTCAAGGAATCCTACGTGCTAATATAGCTCGATCGACCACTTTTCAGTCGATCGAATGCTTTATCCTTTGAAGATTCACTCGATCGAGTTGTTTTAATACTCGATCGAGAAGGCTGATATAAGAAGTCCTCGATCGAACAGTTCTTCTATTCGATCGAGAGGAATTGCTGATCATGTCCTCAATCGAGTGGTTTAGTTCCACTTGATCGAGAGGTTTCATCCTGTAATCATGTTTTTTGCCTTATTCCGTGTTGGGCTTTGTAATTGGGATTTATATTAGGTTAAGTACGGCGTGTTACTACTACTTTTGGATCGTCTATGGAACCTTGATACTCTCTCTTCCTCTCTACTCTTTCATACTCTTACTTGAGAACTATTGCTTGGATTTGAATCTTGTAATCGGTATCATTAATCTTCTTTATTTCTTAATCATAATCTCTCTGTTGCTCTTTATTTCTCCTCTTCCTTTATTTACAATTGCTTCCATTCAATCTTTTTGTTGCATTATTATGATGTTTCATTTCTCTTGTTTATGTATGATTACTGATATTTTAATAATAATGCATAGCTAATTCTCTTTGCTAGGTCATAGGGGAACCATGATTATTAAGGAATTGTAACTTGAAGTATTAGGTTTAATGCTAGTTTGGTTCATGTTGTTAATCGCTATATTCAATTGTTTCTGTCTAATTGAGGCGACGCAATTAGTCATTAAATCGCAGTAAACCTTGACCTAGATCGGAATATTGGAAAGGATGAGACTTGTAGCGAACATTAGGGCACGTAGTGAGGGCGGAAGCTAAGCTATTTGTGCTTTAGGGCGAATTGAGACCGGAAGGAGATATTCACTGCTCCGTAAACCATACTTGCAATGACTTGAGACCTAGATTGCTCGACTAAATAATCATGGTGAATCGACGTCTTAGCTATTTTCTCCCTATTTCCTTAATCCTTATTCCTTTGCCTTTTCTCTCTCTCTCTTAATCTCATTTGAATAGGACAAACAATTAAAATCCCCCAAAACTGTTACCTAGACGGACTTGATTAAGCTGACATTTTCTCATCTCCATGTGGATATCGACCCTACATACTGCTAGCTTCTGTTAGTATATTTAGGATTTATTTTTGGTACCTGACGACGGTATCAAATTTTGGCGCCGTTACTGGGGAGGTGGCGTAATTTGTTGCTTTTATTAAGTTTGTCTCTCGTCTCAAGAAATTTATTCCTTGAGACTGATCTCATATTTTTGCAAGTTCTTGATTAGTTTTGCAGGATATCTGTTCTAGAAGAAAACATTGTCGTACCTGCTTTACTGTAAATTCTATCTTCTAGGATGCCGAATATAGCCAGTCATTCAGAGCCGACGGTGGATTCCCTTCCAAAAGGTTTCCTATTACCCACGGCTGACTCGGGAACCTTTGGCATCCACCCATCTTACATACAACTGGTCGAGAGAAATCTCTTCAGGGGGGTACCTGGAGAAGATCCGTGCAAGCATATAGAATTATTTACAGAATACTGTTCCACCATTCCTCTTGCTGTTGGGGTGACTTAAGACAAAGTGAAGGGAGTCCTTTTTCCCTTCTCTTTAACTGATAATGCCCGGGAATGGTTGAGAGATTTAGACAGGGAAGCTGCATGTGTAACCGACTGGAATTCCCTTGCCTTGGCCTTTTACAGGCGATATTTTCCACCACAGCGCACTAATGCGTTGAGAGCTCAAATTACTGCATTTGAGCAACTACCTACTAAAGACTTGAATGGGGCTTGGACTAGGTTCAAGAAGCTCGTCCGTTCTGTACCTCATCATGGTTTCAAGCGCTGGTTCTTATGTACCCAATTCTACAATGGGTTGTATCCGAACCAGAGGGCTGTTCTTGATAATGCAGCCAAAGGGAGATTTCAGAAGAATGTAGAGGATAGTCAAGGGTGGCATCTTATTGAGGAGATGGCCATCCATGTTGCTGAGTATGGAAATCCCCGAGGAGCTAGGAATGTAAATGAATTGGTAGTAGCTGAAGTGGAGAGTCCTAGCGGAACTGTAGGTAGTCCGGAGATTATAGAGACTGTGGGTGAGCATACACAAGTTTGTGCTATTACTGAGCACGAAATAATATGTGGTAGATGCGGCATGGAGGGGCATGACCCTATTGGTTGTATGGCAAATGTAGAACGTGTCCTTGCTTATCAAAAATTCAAGCAAGGAGTTCCTTTTTCCAAATTATATGAAGACTTGACCTCAACGAGTGCTTCTACTCCTTCTACACCAACGCCCCAACCGGATTCCTCTTCTACAAATGGGGAGTTAGCCGAACTAAAATCCTTGATCTTGAACTTAACGCAACAGCTTGGGGAGAAATGCAACAAGGATAATACTACTATTATGGAGTTAAGAGAGCAAGTTACGCAACTAACACTCGCGCAACACCAAGTTAATCATCCACCCTCGTGTGACCCAGTTAATGCCCTTAATCTTTGAAGTGGCCTTGCTTATGATGGGCCAAAAATGCCAGAAGACGGGGTTGTGACAGCTGAAGATGCCCCGGATTACGAGTTGGAAGAGCTTACGGTCGATATCATTGCTGAATACTGTTCTGGTACTCGATCGAATGAAATTTCCCTTCGATCAAGTGAATTAGCTCCTCCCACTGCTCGATCGAATATAATTCCCACTCGGTGGAGAGATGCCCAATTAACAGACTTCGATCGAGTAGCTTATTCCTCTCGATCGAACACTTTGTCAGAAGAAGTTACACGATCGAGTGATTCTGGGACTCGATCGAGAGAACCTGAAATTCAAGAACTCGATCGAGGGGTTCAAATGCCTCGATCGAGTAATTCTCAAGATAAAACCACTCGATCGAGTGAAGAAAATGCTCGATCGAGTGCCAGAACTAGCGGAGCCTCAATTTTAACATCTAATTACGCTACCGTGCCATCTTCCCCTGCTGCGAAGACGTCGCGTGCTGATAAAGGTAAAGAGAAAGTCGCGGGTCCACTCATTGCTACCAGAGTACCCTATCCAGGACGTCTGAAGGACGCCAAGGTTGAGCGACAGTACGGTAAGTTTGTGGCCGTTGTCAAGAACCTCCAGGTAACTGTCCCTTTTACCGAAC
The DNA here is from genome assembly GCF_048544455.1 of Silene latifolia. Lineage (NCBI taxonomy): Eukaryota > Viridiplantae > Streptophyta > Magnoliopsida > Caryophyllales > Caryophyllaceae > Silene > Silene latifolia. Next base: position 98,850,405 of record NC_133538.1, read on the forward strand.
TTATTACCTAGGTACCTATTTACGCTAAATTTATGAAAGATATTGTGACGCGTAAGAGAGAGGTAAGTGAATTTGAGAATGTTGCTTTTATGGAAGAGTCTAGTAATTTACTTTTAAATAAGGCTCCACCTAAAATGAAGGACCCGGGTAGTTACTCTATTACCTGTATTATAGTCAATGAATTAATAGATAAGGCTCTTTGTGATTTAGGAGCCAGTGTCAGTGTCATGCCTCTATCTGTCTGCAAGAAATTGAAAATGGGTCACCTTAGAATGACTAACATTACGTTACAGATGGCTGATAGATCTGTAAGACGACCCTTGGGTATCTTAGAGGACGTGCCTATGAAAATAGGCAAGTTCTTTATACCAGTAGACTTTATTGTTTTAGACATAGCTGAGGATACCCGGACCCCAATTATACTAGGAAGACCATTCTTATGTACAGCTGGGGCCATTATTGATGTCAAACAAGGGCGTTTGACTCTTGTAGTGGGGGATCACGCGATTACTTTCAATCTGCCTAGTACTTTGGCTCGGCCAATGATAGAGGATACATGTTATTCTGTTGATATTGTTGACGAGTCTGTCTATGACTTCTGGTCAGGTTCTTTTATAAAGGACCCACTAGAAGCTGTAATGCTTTTGGATGAGTGTGCAGATTACCCAGATAACAATGACGCTATGTTGGATTTGCTTGAAGCTGCTTTAGATGAGCGTGAACTCACCGACGCTGAGGGAGAGAAAGTGGAACAGATGATCATTACTCTTTGTGCCATTGAGGTAAAGGTACCTGAGCGTAAGCCTCTTCCCTTTCATCTAAAATTTGCTTTATTAGATGATACCGAGCAATATCCAGTATTGTTAGTGCTAAGCTTGATGATGATCAGTTGACTGCTTTGTTAGCTGTGCTTAAGAAAAACAGGAAAGCTATGGGTTATTCTTTGGATGACATCAAGGGGATTAGTCCCGACATTTGTATACATAGGATTGAGCTGGAGGAAGATCACAAGCCTTGTAGACAGGGTCAGCGTCGGCTGAACCAAAAGATGCAAGATCTTGTGATGGCTGAGGTAATAAAGCTGCTTGACGCAGGTATTATATACTCTGTTGGTCATTCGAAATGGGTGAGTCCAGTTCAGGTAGTTCCTAATAAAGGAGGGACTACTATGGTCAAGAATGACAAAAATGAGTTAATACCTACTAGAGTAGTAACTGGCTGGCGGATGTGTATAGATTACAGACAGCTGAATGCCGCCACCAAGAAAGATCACTTTTCCTTTCCTTTCATTGATCAGATGGTAGAAAGGTTAGCTTCTCATAAGTTTTTCTGTTATCTGGACGGATACTCAGGGTTCTTTCATATCCCTATTCATATCATCCGGATGATCGGGCTAAGACTACTTTTACTTGTCCTCAGGGCGTTTTTGCTTATCGCAGGATGCCCTTTGGTTTGTGTAATGCCCCTGCTACCTTTCAAAGGTGCATGATGGGGATATTTTTAGAGTACATTGAGTCTATTATGGATGTTTTTATGGACGACTTCAGTGTCTATGGAAGTGATTTTTCTAATTGTCTGTCTAACCTTGATAAAGTGTTGCAGCGCTGCATTGAGGTTAATCTTGTGATTAACTGGGAGAAGTGCCATTTCATGGTCAACGAGGGAGTTGTCTTAGGGCACTTAGTTTCTGACAGGGGTATAGAAGTTGACAAAGCAAAAGTGGAAGTGATTCAAAATTACCTCCTCCCAATTAATGTTAAAGGAGTGAGGAGCTTCCTTGGTCATCTTTGGCTTTTATCGTCGGTTTATTAAGGATTTTTCAAAAATTGCTAAACCACTTACACAACCGTCAGCTTAAGGACGCCCCTTTTGTATTTACTTGATGAGTGTCTTTCTGCTTTTAGCGAGTTAAAGCGAGCCTTGGTATACAGTGTCGATCATACTGACCTCCCGATTTGGGATTTCTTTGTTCAAAATTATGTGTGATGCTAGTGATTATGCACTAGGAGCGGTGTTAGGGTAAAGGATAGACAAGGCTTTAAATGCAATCTACTAGGCGAGCCGAACTCTGGATGAGGCTCAAGTAAAGTACACCACTACTGAGAAAGAGCTACTAGTTGTGGTTTATGCCTTAGAAAAATTTCGTTCTTATTTGATAGGGTCAGAAGTTACTGTTTTACTGACCATGCAGCGTTGAGACGCCTTTTTGCTAAGAAGGAAGCTAAACCACAACTATTGAGATGGATACTCCTTCTTCAGGAGTTTGATTTGAAGATAAAAGATGAGAAAGGTGCTGAGAACGTTGTAGCTGATCATCTATCAAGACTGTCACAGCAAGAGGGAGAAGAGTCTTTACCTATTGATGATTCTTTTCCTGGTGATTCTTTGTTTGCTATTTTGTTGTCTATTGTTAACCAAGATCCTTGGTATGCAGATTTAGCTAATTACGTTGTCAGTGGCGGTCGCCGCTTTCCCTTTCTCATCAATGCCAGAGGAAGCGTTTTAGATAACGCTAAGCGATTTACAGGATGATCCTTATTTGTTTAAAGAATGTGCAGACGGTCTCTACAGACGGTGTATTCCGTAGTGGGAGACCAAAGTGATCTTGGAAGGCTGCCACTCATCCTCTTATGGTGGTCACCACGGTCCATCGCGTACCGTGGCTAAGGTACTTCAGTCTGGTTTTACTGGCCTTCTTTGTTTGCTGATGCTAAGGCTTTTGTTTCAGCTTGTGATGCCTGCCAACGATCAGGGAACATTTCAAAGAGACATGAGTTAATGGTATCTTAGAGGTTGAGGTTTTCGATGTCTGGGGCATTGATTTCAAAGGACCATTCCCGTCTAGTAAAGGTAACAAGTATATTTTAGTAGCTGTTGACTATGTGTCTAAGTGGGTGGAGGCAATTGCTTCACCCCATTATGATGCCAATACCGTGATTAAGATGTTTAAAAAGATTATATTTTCCCGATTTGGTGTTCCTAGGGTCGTCATTAGCGATGGGGGAATGCACTTTAAGGAAAAGAAACTAACTTCCATCTTGTCTAAGGTTGGTGTTCAACACTGGCGTGGTTTGGGGTATCATCCCCAAACTAGTGGTCAAGTTGAGGTCTCTAATCGCGAGATTAAAGAGATCTTAGCTAAAGTAGTTTCTAAATCATGGAAGGACTGGAGTCTTAAACTGGAGGACACATTATGGGCTTATAGGACTGCCTTTAAGACGCCGATTAGTGCATCACCTTATCGGTTAGTTTATGGGAAGTCATGTCATTTACCTGTCGAATTAGAATGTAAATCTTGGTGAGAAATTCGTGAACTTAACTTTGATCCTAAGTTATGTGGTCAGAACCATCTATTGCAGCTTGATGAACTGGAGGAGTTTAGGCTCAACGCCTATGATAGCTCACGCATCTACAAGGAGAAGACGAAGAGATGGTACGACAAAAGGATCTTACCTCGAGAATTTCATGTCGGGTAGAAGGTATTGTTGTTTAACGCCCGACTGCGATTATTTCCTGGCAAGCTGAAGTCCAGGTGGAGTGGCCCTTATACAGTGAGAGTTGTCACTAAATTTGGGTCTGTTGAGCAGAAGGTCCGAAGGGAAATAGGTTTAAGGTCAATGGGCAATATGTGAAGCATTACCACAAAGCAAATGATTCAGACAACCGTGTTGAAGTCTTGTACTTCGACGAGCTTGATGCGCCAGTTAATTGAAGCTAGAAAGGTCGTGCGGGACCTCTTAAACTTGCGCTTTCCGGGAGGCAACCCGGACTGTTTTATTTTACTTTAGTTAAACTTATTTTCTTTCTTTTAGCTTTGTGTTGAGTTTCGAACGCCGAACTATGCGTCTCATATCTGTCTCTGCATGTTTTCTTGCTTTTCCGTTTGCACGTTTATTCATTTTCGCATGCATCGTTGTGTTTAATTCAAAAAATCACATAAAATTCAAAAATTTTCACGTTTATTTTGAGTCGGAACGTTTGAACTTTTGACGCTACATTGAGTCATTACCCTTGCCTTGCATATTCTTAATATTTCGTTGGCGTGGTGACGTGCATAATCTACGAGTTTTTGTTTCTCTCTTATCTGAACAAATAGACTTGACTCACGTATTGGCAAACTACATTACATTCTGAGGTTAGAGCTTTATAAACTGGTGACATTCATGACCGGTTTCATGTAGGATGTGAGTAGTACTCTCTATAAGGCATGTAACATCAATCTGCGTAAGCATGAATTTAGTCTTCTTAATAATATACGCATTCGGTTTGTGGATGGTGACACATGTTAGGAGAGGTAGTTCCCTTTATTTCACTCTACCCATGAACCTCACATAGCCAAATTGCCTTTTTGTCTTATTAGCTACAATCTATAATTTTGCTTACCCTAGCCAAGCTAGTAATGAGTAGCTGTTTGGGAAGTTTTATTGCAGTTTGGTTACATATCTGATTTCAGAAGTCGGTAGAAGAGTTGAAGGGAATGAAAAGGAAAAAAATTGTGAAGAATGCTGTGAAAAGAAAAAGAAGCAATAGAAAAGAATTGAAAAAGAAATATGAAAAAGAGAGAAAAATCATATGCGGAAAAATGAAAAGTTTTATAGATGATTTTTACTCCCATGTCTTATTTGTATCTTATGGGAGTTGTCAAGTTTATGGTGTATTGTGAGTTGAGTGCATCCAATTTGCACTATTTCGTATTGATATACATTGAGTATGAAGTTGGGTTGTAGTTTCAAAATTTGGATTCGTTGTTGCTAGCCTGACTATTAACTCCAAACTTCCAAATTCATTTTAGCCCCTTCTTATCCATTCCCTCACTTATCTAAATGTAACTCCTTGGCATGTGTCTTGGTCATTAGTTTGATTGGAATGCATATGTACGGTCGTAGAGATTTTATTCATGTTAAACTGCATGCATGTTCTTGTAGGTCGAGTTAGGTGAGTGTCTTTACTTCTTTCTATCTTTCACTTATATACTCACCTTGTACTTAATTTGAGTGATGAGCAACCCGTGAGAGTCTGATATCTATGGGTTTTTCAAGGTCGACGGTTCAGTAAGTTTGAGACATTGATTTATCGTTTGCACTTGTCATTTGCCACTTTGTTAGTTGTTGCATTAAAATGGTTTGGGTGGGTGATTTGTAGCTGATGAGTTGATCCCGTTCCACTATTTGTTTTTAATTGCATTCATGGTTTGCTTGGGGACAATCAAAGGTTTGGTTTGGGGAGATTTGATGCGTGTATTTTATATAGTATTATTACCTCATTTTACACGTATTCACTAGTAGAAAAAACCCTTATTGCGTCTATTGAATTACGTCGGTTATGGGCAAAACTGACGTATTTGATCAAATACATCAATTGTTTCCTACAACCGACATATATAATAATAATAATAATTGCGTCGGTTATGTGCAAAACGGATGTATTTGATCAAATACATCAGTTATTTCCGTCAACTGACGTATTTAATATTATGTTTTTGCGTCATTTATAATTGAAACTGATGCAAATGATAATTAATTTTAAAAAAAAAAACTCATATACACTCGCATTCCATAAATACTACTATACAACCAGTTGTATAATAAGCATTGTACAACCATATACATTAATCCGAGCTTATGTGTAATTTTTCAGAGTTTTATAAGAGTATTTTTTTTATGTTTAAGTGTGTGAGTTAAAAAACTTTACAGCATAACTCAGATTCTTTTAAACAAAACTCGAAAACTTTAATACACAGCTCGAATTCTACACCGTACAACTGCATACAACTGGTGCTCGCATTCACATGTCACAACTTGCAAAAGCTCTTTGACTCATTATTCTCCGATCCCCATCTTCTCTCACGCAAAGCTCTACCTTCGTCGCTTAATCGCCACCGTTGCCGCCGGCCGGCCTCCGTCTCTGCTAACGACGCCCAAGTCACCATCAACGGCCTTTATGACTTACGAAGACGCCCAAGTCGGCATCGTTTAGTCATTCTCCACCGTCACTCACTCGCTCAATTGTTCGCCAACACCACCACGCCGTCAAGTCGCCGCCTTCATCACTGATCCGTCACATTTTAGGTACCGTTTATGAGAAATCTAATTATTTTATATACTATTGAATTATAGCTTAATTTGATTTAGGGTTATGTTTATATCAAATTTAGGGATTTTTCGTTTGGATTTGATGGGTGTATGCAATTCATAGTCTTGCATTATTATTGTTCTGCTAGTTGATTGTTTGAATCCTGAATTTCAAATTCTTTCATCCCAATTTTTTATTAGTTTGGATTGATTCTCAGTGTGTAAATAAGGCCAGCCTTTTTTTTGATGAATGATGGATTAATCTGCCTTTCTGCTGAAAGTGTGGGTATCCATCGTTAGTGGTTTCGATTTGAAGTGACTTTCGCAGCTAATGTATATGTTTAAATGTACTGGAAACAAATGGATTGATAGTTTGTTTTTGGTAGGATTAAACTGCATTTTCCTTCCTATTTGTGTTTATTTAATTAGGTAATCTCCTAATTCATTTTTTATTTTAGTAATCTTTGTTTAGATTATGCTAATGATAATATTCTATACAGTATTGTCTCGAACTCAAGCTGAAGTGGTTATCTGTGTAGCAGAACAAGCTTGATTCTTTGAAAGGCATTGAATCCCTCCCTAATCTTACTGTAATTTCTTTAACTAGCTTTCGTAATTGTGTTTTAGTACATCTGAATTAGTGTTAATTTTTCGAAAATGTCGTGTTTTTATTGGTATTGAATTCAGTTAGGTGTGTAATGCTGGGAAAAATCCGATCAGATAAGTTTGTTATGAGTTTTTATGTTGATTGTGTTACCTGCAGATAATGAGATTTACTCGATTTCGGGACTTGATCAACTTTCCGAGTTGAACACTCTTGGTATGTTTATGCTGTTTCACAGTTATCTTATATTAGTTTCTCTTTTATTTGTTAGCCTTTATATCAGTTTCTCATTTTTCAGCCATTGTGTGTTCTGAATTGTTTTCATTGTGTAGACTCTGCTTGTAAATAGTCAAGGATCATCATACTAGGAGCCTTCATAATTCAATGTAAACAGTGGAAATTGCTGCACAAATGTTATTAATACTGTCTAGTTGTGGTCAAGTTTCAACGGGTGACATGTACTGTGCTTGTTCTTTTTACTTAAACATATTGATTCCATACCGTATTCTCCATCGTATTTAAATACTTTTATTCGTGTTTCTTCTTCAGATACATATTTTATAAAGCTATCAGAAGATATTATTCAAGATGCTAGCAACTTAGGGACATATCTCAAGAATGCATTTGAATCAACATGGAAAAAAGTGCTTTGTAAACCGTAACTTGTTGAGGGACAAATATTTTTGGCTTTAAGACTATCTAAGTATGTGAGTTAGTATGTGTCTAATGCATTCACCCATCCTCAAAAAATATTTTATCTTTTTGTTTTTTTTCCTTATCTTAATCTAAATAGGCTTGCGGAAATTGATCAAGGAATGCCAATCTGTGAAGCTTTTCTCGAAGCACATAAAAGCTTTTCTCGAAGCACATAAAAGCACATATGGGCTTTAAGACTATCTAGTATGTTAGTATGTGTACCCCCAATGTTTTTTCAAATTCAATCATAGACCATCCAATTTTTTAATATATTGTCCAATATACCCCAAACTAGTCGCCAGTCAGCCGCCTTTAGATTAATTTTAGCTGCCTTGCACTTCTTCATTTTATCCATCATTCTTGTTCTTTCTATCTATTTGTATGTGTGCAGATGTGAGTCATATAGGGCTAGATGAGATAACGTAAGAGCTTCTACTTTTTCATTGATTATGTTTTTATTATTTTATTTTTACATTTGCATCTCAGTTTTTTTAGCTTGGTATATATGTTTGTTGTGTAGTTGAGTTGTGTTTTGGTTTACGCGTTTTGTGTAACGCTTAACAATGATCAAGTGTAGAGTAGTGTCTGATGGAATACAAAAGATCCTGATGTTTTTGAGTAGTATTTTCATATGTTCAATGTGTATTCACTAGTATAAAAAACCCTTATTGCTCTTATTATGATTGTCCTTTTCAAGTCTTCCGTCAATTATTTGATTGTACTAAAAAATGTATTTTTAATCTCTTATCTTACATTTCTTTTGTTAGAGACCAGAAAAATTACCTTGAAAATATAGAGACATAGGAATAAGGCCAAGGATCTTAATGAGTTTGATAAACCATGGCAGGTTGCGGGTAATATATATATTCGTTGACTTCTGTTTCATTTTTAATCTCTTATCTGCAGGATTAAGTATCGTGTATTTGTGCGCAACTCCATCTTTGCTGTCACCCAACTATCGTCTTCATCTGCTCTGAGTAAGTTTCCCTTGATTTTATGTTATTCATTTTTCAGATTTTATGCTACTTTGAAACAAGTGATCTGTTAGTTGGTTGATTTTGTTTTGAATTAGTTTTCTTTTACTAGTTAGCGCCTGATTAATTTTGGACATGTATTTGGCTATCCTCTCGTATATGTTAGGTAATTGCTTTGCTCAAACAATTTTGGGTTTTCAATTGAAAGTTATAGTTTTTTTCAAGTTAATATTGTTCAGTATTTATTGGTCGAACTCTCTACTCACATACTTACTTTATTAATTATAGTCTTTAGAGTTTAATTAGGTAAATTGATTAATTAGGGTTTCGATGTTAACATCTATTAGCATTTATGTTTTGTGGAAAAATATTTTAATGTCTCTCATGAATTGTTTAGTATTTTTTGAATTTGGATTGCAATGTAGATACTTTGCTCGATGTTTGTAGTGTTTCTCTTCCGACATACATGTTTGTGGTCAAAAATCTCCTTTTAATATAGCTACTCTGCTTGATGATATTGGTTCTCTGTATATTACATATATGCGGCTGAGATTGATGTTCTAAAATACTAGTCATTATTGTAATTTTTTTTTCAGTTCTGTGTGTAATGCAGAATTTGACACTAATTTGTGTGATTCTTGTGCTGCTTAAGCTTACACCATTACTTTGTAAATTGTGTATCAACAGATGCAGATAAAGTCGGGAAGATATCACACATCGCTTAGTGGCACTTCATCTATTTACTCTTGCAGGTTTAAGTTATGCAATATTCTTGGTCATGGGCGTTAGATTACTTTTCTTTTTCCTGCTCATATTTTGTAAAGACTGTAAAGTTCTTTCTGATATATTGTATTTGTTGGGCAGTATGGAACCACTGACGCTACCTTGGTCGAGGATGACAACTTATCTTCTATAGTTATTTTCTGACCCACTTCCCTTCAGCGCCTGTTGTGCAACACCCTACTCAAACTCAATCCCCATAGATGGGACAGGTATGGCAATATACTCTAATCTCAAACTCAATCCCCATAGATAGAGCCATTTTCTTCAAGTACAATGCTTATGGCGAGAGTTAAATTTCAGGTCACGAAAAACCGTTGAACGAATGAGTTTTAATATGGCAAAATGAAGTGAAAGAGGTAGAGGTAGAAGATGAGATGCTGAAAAATAGGACGTTTCGCAGATGGTGTGGTACACTTATAAAGCGTGGCGGTTGACACCTTATGTTCGTTTGCACAAAGCAAGCACTGATACTACATTGGAAGAGATGTCGACTTTAGCTTCTAACATTCCCCGGTCCATTGAAGAGGTGTGTGTGAACAAGGGTTTTATATCCTTGATCTTCATAATACATCAAGTCCACACATTCATTTTTCAACCATGTCAATCAACTATATGAATTTGGCTAGTAGATGTTTAAAGAACTTTTAGTATAGATTAGTTTAGTAACTAAGACGTTTGTGAGATTTTGTATACATTGGATTGTATTTGGAACGACGTTAGGTTGAATGAAATATAATGTGGCTTTACATGTGATGTATTGGTGGTTGTTTGGATTTCTTGTTGCAGGTTTACAAGTTTTTGTATTCGAATTGTTAGTTTTACGAGGAGGTTGCCGAAAATTCGGTAGCAAATTTTTGTATATAAAAAAAATATTAATTACATCAACTGCAACCTGATAACAAATGACGCAAATGAAATAAATTGGCGCTAAAATAAAATATCAATTGCATCAGTTTCTGGTAGAACTGACACAAAAAAAAAAGCAAATGCATCAGTTATTTGAAAACTGACGCAAATAACAACTATTTGCGTCGGTTGTAACAGTCTATTGCGTCCATTCTATTGATAAAACTGACGCAAATGACACCATTTTGCGTCGGTTTTTAAAACACAACTGTCGCAAATGGTAAACTTTTTGCGTCGGTTCCACAACTGACGCATATCAAATACGACCCCTTGATATACGTCAGTCTAAAACCGACGCAAAAAGCTCTTTATAACTGAAGCAATAAAGGTTTTTTCTATTAGTGATTTCTGTACTATTTATGTAGCATCTAGCTACAAATGCCCCCGAGTAGTCTACTTTGATTTGTCTTGTGTAAATTGCAGGTATGTACCAGAAAGAAGATAAATCGAGCCTAAACTCGTCTCATTTGCATGCATTTGTGGAGAATAAGGAATTGGAGCTTGAAATCTATCACTTAAAAGACGCGTGAGCTGACCTCGGAAGGTGTCAAGGAATCCTACGTGCTAATATAGCTCGATCGACCACTTTTCAGTCGATCGAATGCTTTATCCTTTGAAGATTCACTCGATCGAGTTGTTTTCATACTCGATCGAGAAGGCTGATATAAGAAGTCCTCGATCGAACAATTCTTCTATTCGATCGAGAGGAATTGCTGATCATGTCCTCGATCAAGTGGTTTAATTCCACTCGATCTAGAGGTTTCATCAAGTAATCGTGTTTTTTGCCTTATTCCATGTTGGGCTTTGTAATTAGGATTTATATTAGGTTAAGTACGACGTGTTACTACTACTTCTGGATGGTCTCTGGAACCTTGATACTCTCTCTTCCTCTCTACTCTTTCATACTCTTACTTGAGAACTATTGCTTGGATTTGAATCTTGTAATCGGTATCATTACTCTTCTTTATTTCTTAATCTTAATCTCTCTGTTGCTGTTTATTTCTCCTCTTCCTTTATTTACAATTGCTTCCATTCAATCTTTTTGTTGCATTATTATGATGGTTAATTTTTCCTGTTTATGTATGATTATTGCTAATTCAATAATAATGCATAGCTAATTCTCTTTGCTAGGACATAGGGGAACCATGATTATTAAGGAATTGTAATTTGAAGTATTAGGTTTAATGCTAGTTTGGTTCATGTTATTAATTGCTATATTCAATTGTTTCTGTCTAATTGAGTCGACGCAATTAGTCATTAAATCGCAGTAAAGCTTGACCTAGATCGGAAGATTGGAAAGGGAGAGACTTGTAGCGAACATTAGGGCACATAGTAAGGGCGGAAGCTAAGCTATTTGTGCTTTAGGGCGAATTGAGACCGGAAGGAGATATTCACTGCTCCGTAAACCATGCTTCCAATGACCTGAGACCTAGATTGCTCGACGAAATAATCATGGTGAACCGACTGTCTTAGCTATTTTCTCTTTATTTGCTTAATCCTTATTCCTTTGCCTTTTCTCTCTCTCTTAATCTCATTTGAATAGAACAAACAATTAAAATCCCCCAGAACTGTTACCTAGATGGACTTGATTAAGCTGACATTTTCTCATCTCCCTGTAGAGATCGACCCTACTTACTGCTAGCTTCTGTTAGTGTATTTAGGATTTATTTTTGGTACCCGACGACGGTACCAAGTCCCAAACACATTTATTAAGATACGGTAAAGTATTAAAAGTTACAATGTTCCAAAATCCAATAATGTAAATCCACATGCTATCAATTACAAAACCAATGCTAAGACTCATGACGGTGATACTAAATCTGGCGTGACGACTCTGCCATGACCGCCCCAAGGTCACCAAATGCATTGCCTATCACAGCCTACTCACCATCCCCGAATGGATCACCGCAGATTTTACAAAATAACAACGGGGTCAATACTGCTCAATCAAAATATGACAAGGCACAAGTAACCAGCTGATCATCCTCCATCCCCAGTCCCCTGATCTTACACAGTAACCGACTATACACTGAAGTGTGTAGCCCTGCCAGACTACCCATCGCAAAAGGTAGTCCACGTTGCCAGTGGGGGACCGCAGCAATTCCCCACCAAAATCCCGCTCATCAACGAGCAATAACCCTGTCCCTGAATGTGCACATCCCCTCCCGTAACGGGTTCCACGGAGGGCGAACTAGGGCGTGAAGCCACTCCCGCAAGTGACTCCACCACAACCAACACAACAACATCACAACCACCACCACAACACCAACACTCCGATGGTAAGCATATAACGGAAAACACAATACAATCACATCTTAATTCAATTAACAGAAATTGAGTAGGAAAACCTTACCTTAGCAACAACAGCAGTAAAGAGAATCAAGCAACTAGAACGACTCCTCTACGAAGTCTTCGCCTAAACAATAATCACATAACACAATTACTAATTGCAAAACCCCATTTCCCACAATTCATGATTAAAGACAAACCCTAGAATAATCAATAATAAACATGGGGATAAAGACTTGCCGACGGAAGAATGAAGTATTAAATACGATTTCTATGATGGTCGACACACACAGAGGAGAGATTCGGAGTGATTAGAGCGTCGTACGTTGATTAGGTTTTGTAAATAGTGTTTAGAAACTGATTATCGAAATTATATAATGCCCCAATGACTCCCGAATCAAACCGCTAAAATATCGCTCGCCAGACCGGATACTCGGTAGAGTATAGAGTATACTCGGCCGATTATCCTCTACTCGGTCGAGTATTTAGTATACTCGGCCGAGTGTTCCTCGGCAGTAGACAAACAGACTACACAACCCACACTACTCGACCGAGTAGGCCATACTTGGTCGAGTACCAGCCTATAAAATCCCTAGTATTACAGTCTTCTCCCCATAAAAAGAACTTCGTCCCCGAAGTTCACACTCTACCCAAAACAAACACAACAAAACGACCTCCCGACACAACATACCAACAATATGAAAGATCATAGATCCATATTAGACTCTCTAATAAAAATTAAATTATCTCATAATTTATCATTTTGGTGATCTATGTAACATGCATGCAAATATAAAAGCATAAAAATGAAAGTTAAGGAAAAATAATTTCCTTACATAGATTATTATGGTAATATGGGCACAAACTAGATCACCTTTCTAGTTTGTTCTTGAGCTTAAATATATGGATGATCCTCCTTGAAAAACCTTCAAAAAGAAAGTCTCCTTCAAGTTGCACCCAAGAACTACACCCACAAATTATCTTACAAATACTAACTAGATACTTGTAAAATAAACCCTTGATAATATGTAAATAATACTAACAATCTTAGTTATTATTTTTAGTTTACTAACAACTTAGTAAAAATGATGGTTATTATTTTTAGAGAGAAGATAGATATACACGTGCAAATGTTTAAGTGAAGTAGTGTAAAAATGAGCAAACATTTGGAGTGTATAAGGAGGAAAACCGGGAAGGAAGGGTAGAGTGTAGGGGAGTGTACTTGTTTTAATTTTTGTCTAAAAACATTATAACATGCACAATGATCATATGACAAAAGATAACTTATGGAAGAATATAAAGTAAGGTGAAATGATTATGTTCATCCACTAACTTCATTTACACAGTCCATTTGCCCAGTTACGGGTCCATGTCGGTTCTTATATTTGTCGCACAAATATGTGTAATTTTATTTTAAACATCGTTTCATGTTTAAATACTTCCATAATTAATTTCGTCCAAATCACTCCGTAAATATACGTGTACCACTACACATAATATTTACGTACTAATATTAATCACATTAATAAATTAGTACAATTTTAGTGAATTAGCAATTAATTAACTAAAACCCGTCTCTGAAAATTTATTATTCAATTATCGCATAATTAAATAATAACTGCCGTGCCTCGAGTTGGCAACTCGAAATATCTCTACAAATAATCGACTAACCTTTTAGTCTACAAATCAAGGGACTAAATAAATTCTATCTCATACAATTAATTAGTTGTCAATTGGGGTTCGTTCCTTTACGTGTGACCGAAAGGGGTCAGTTGATCACTGCCGTCTCACGACAATAACGTCAAAATCTAGTCAGCCAACCGTTATCGATTTACGTTAATCAACTGACGAGGATCAAATAATTAAATATCTGATGATATTCCTTTAATGAGATTTATTATGTAAACGCATTATTGTGGAGGACACTAACTCCAACAATCTCCCACTTGTCCGACACAAGGTGTGCGCTACCAATTCTCTTGTCCGTTTTAATCTCCCACTCAATGCAAGGTGTCTTTCAGGTCGCACTTGCACATTAACATATTGCGAGTGGTTTTCTCGATTGGGAGTGTGACTACCTGACCGAAAAAATCTCTCACAGATTACTTCCGAGCGTGGCCACGCATTTGTAGTCATTAACTCCTCGAGTGGCCTTGAGATATAGTTTACCCAACGTGGGTGGACAATTCCTGTATGCCCTATCTATCCTTTTGCACAATACAGATCACCATGACCTAATAAATGCCCTTTTGGCCTCCTTTCACAGCACGACCTAGGACAAAACCCAAAGTCACTCGGAAACTGCACTTGCTCAGATAATAGTCTCCAGTCAAAAGAATCGACTCATTAGAACATCTTAGAGATCCCTGCCACGACCAGGCGTCTATAATAGAACTTAGGGACTCTCTAAATGGTCACTGTCGGGAAAGTGTCACACACTCTGCCTATGTAATCGACTAGTCATCATGTATGACCTTATGGTGTTGAACAACAATCAATCGACTTACAATCTAGTCACTCCGAGACGTCACCTCGTTAAGTGACCAGGGACAAAATACAATGTTCATCTTATTCACTTGAATAGTGTTCAACATTGTCTCCACAACTTATTCAGATAAACAAGGTATTTAAAATTTAGTCATACTAAATAAAAGATTCATAAAAGAATGAATGCGAAAACAATTAATGTGATTATCATATATATAATAAGAGATACACTATCCAATTATTACATATCCATAATCTAAAGAAAATCTGGTACTCGTCTCAATCCCATTGCGACGACATGACCATGATGCTTAGCCTTTGATAAAGGCTTGGTTAAAGGATCAGCAATATTATCATCTGTCCCAACCTTACAAATGTCAATTTCCTTCCTTTCCACATAATCTCTAAGTACATGGTATTTCCTTTCAATGTGTCTAGATTTGTTACTAGACTTCAGCTCTTTGGCTTGAAAAATAGCTCCACTGTTATCACAATATAGAGTGATAGGATCTTCGGCGGAATGGACTACTCCTAGTCCCTCCATGAATTGCCTAATCCAAACAGCTTCCTTCGCAGCCTCAGACGCTGCAAGGTACTCATCCTCTGTTGTAGAATCTGCGGTAACGTTTGCTTGAATCTCTTCCAGCAAACAGCTCCTCCACTTAGCATAAACACATAGCCGGATTGGGATTTCATGTCATCCCGATCGATTTGGAAACTTGCGTCCGTGTAACCTCTTACACACAACTCAGTTTCTCCTCCAAACACTAAGAACGAATCCTTAGTCTTTCTCAAGTACTTAAGGATGTTCTTTACGGCTATCCAGTGACTCTCACCAGGTTTGGCTTGATAACGACTTATCATGCTCAAGGCATACGCAACGTCGGGACGAGTGCAAATCATAGCATACATGATAGACCCAACAGCGGAAGCATAAGGGACGGTCTTCATGTGTTCAATTTCCTTAGGGGTGGAGGGAGACTGTGACTTGCTCAAAGTAATCCCTTGGCCCAAAGGTTGAAATCCTCTCTTGGAGTCTTTCATATTGAACCGGCCAAGAACTTTGTCAATGCTAGTATCCTCTTGGACCTATCCCTATAGATCTGGATACCCAAGATTCGTTGTGCCTCTCCCAAGTCCATCATCTGGAAGTGTTTCCCTAGCCACTCCTTAATGGAAGTGAGCGATGGAACATCATTCCCAATGAGCAATATGTCATCCACATATAGGACAAGGAATGCAACCTTACTCCCACTAAAATTCATGTATAAACACGGTTCTTCCACACTTCTAGTGAAACCGTATTGTTTAATAACATGATCAAAGCGATGATTCCAACTCCTAGATGCTTGCTTAAGACCATAAATGGACTTCTTGAACTTACACACCTTCTTAGGGTTAATGTATCCACAAAACCTTCAGGTTGTATCATGTAAACCTCTTCTTCTAGAATCCCATTCAAGAAGGCGGTTTTTACATCCATTTGCCAAATCTCATAATCATGAAATGCGGCAACCGCTAAGATTATCCTAATGGACCGAAGCATAGCGACTGGAGCGAAGGTTTCGTCATAGTGTAAACCATGAACTTGGGTGAAACCTTTTGCCACCAATCTATCTTTGTAAACATCCACATGTTTATCCACGCCGAGTTTAATTTTATATATCCATTTACAATGAAGGGGTCGCACTCCCTCAGGTAAATCCACCAAGTCCCATACTTGGTTCTCGTACATGGAATCCATTTCGGACCGCATGACTTCTAGCCAAAGCAAGGAGTCGGGACTAGACATGGCCGATTTGTAGGTAGTGGGTTCATCACTTTCCAAAAGTAACAAAACACCATCCTCTTCGATGTTACCAAGGTAGCGGTCAGGTGGATTAGAAATCCTACTTGACTTTCTAGGAACAATTACCCTTTCAGAGGAAGAGGGAATGCTATCCTCCACTTTCTCCTCTACCTCATTCTCGGTTTGTGGCTCTCGAACTTCTTCAAGTTCAAATTTTCTCCCACTCTGTCTCCTAGAAATAAACTCCTTTTCTAGAAAGACAGCATCACGAGCCACAAACACTTTGTTCTCTTGTTTATTGTAGAAGTAATAGCCTCGTGTTTCCCTTGGATATCTTATAAAAAGACATTTGTCAGACCTGGGTGCAAGCTTATTGTCAGACTTAATCTTGACATACGCTTCGCAACCCCAAATACGCATGAATGACAAATGAGGGACTTTCCCTATCCATATCTCATATGGAGTCTTATCAGCCGCTTTATTCGGGCTTCGATTTAGTGAAAATGTTGCAGACAAGAGGAAAAAACCCCAAAATGAGCTAGGAAGCTCAGTTAGACTCATCATAGACCGAACCATATGTAGTAAAGTTCGGTTTCTCCTTTCGGCCACACCATTTAATTGTGGTGTGCCAGGAGGAGTCCATTGTGATACTATACCACAATCTTTTAGGTGTGAATCAATTCAATATTTAGATACTCACCACCACGATCGGACCGTAGGGTCTTATTTTTTTTATCCAATTGGTTCTCTACTTCATTTTAAAACTCTTTAAACTTGTCAAAAGCTTCACTCTTGTTCTTCATTAAGTAGACATACCCATATCTACTTAAGTCATCAGTAAAAGTAATGAAGTAGTGAAAACCTCCTCTAGCGGTGATGGTTAATGGTCCACACACATCCGTATGTATGAGAGCCAAAACCTCACTAGCTCGTGTCCCTTTTCCCGCAAAAGGTGTACGAGTCATCTTGCCTAGAAGGCAAGACTCGCATGTACCATAAGATTCGAAACCAAATGGTTTGAGCACTTTTGATGAAGCAAGTCTCTTTATGCGTCTTTCGTTTATGTGGCCTAAACGACAATGCCAAAGGTATGATTCGTTTGGATCACCCATTTTGAGCTTTTTAGTTTCCACATGATAAACTTCATTAACATCATTTAAAACATAAATGCCTCCAATTGAAATGGCCTTGCCATAAACCACATCATTTAAAGAAAAAGTACAACACTTGTCCTTAATCATAAAAAAAAAGCCTTCCACCTCTAACGCGGAAATGGAGATGATGTTCTTGGTTAAAGTTGGTACAAAATAACACTTATTTAAATACAACTCTAGACCACTAGCTAAAGTGAGCACATAGGTCCCCACGGAAACGGCGGCTACTCTAGCTCCATTGCCCATGCGGATATCCAAATCACCTTTTGCTAGTGCTCGCACGTCCCTTAAACCCTGCAAATGATTACAAAAGTGAGAGCCACATCCGGTATCAAGTACCCAAGTGGAAGTGCAAGCATAATTAACGTCTCACATAGAGAGAGGAAATCATACCAATAGGCGTCACACGCTCTTCCTTGAGATCCTCCAAGTATTTGGGACAACTCCTCCTATAATTCCCCTTCCCATTACAATGGAAACATTCGGCCTCGGAGAGTTTGATACTTTTTTGCCTTGGTATTGCCATTCACAACGGCCTTCCCCTTTCCCTTGTCATGTTTCTTTGACGATTTCTTGAATCGGGACTTTTCCTTCCCTTTTCCTTTCTTAACTCCAAGGGACATGTTCTTTAACTTCATGGTTAAAACATCCCCTTTGTCACTCCCACTAGCTTCCATATCATGTTGGAATATGTGTCCTCCGACAATAATGTGATCACAACTGTCGATCATGATGATCACATGTTTAAGTCTCGTTTTAAGAATACATGTGGGAAGTATTTTTTTACAGTCAACTGGTCCACACATATCGGTAATGATTGGCTGACTAGAGTTTGACATTACTGTCGTGCGACGGTGGTGATCAGTTGATCCCCTTAGGTCATACCTAAAGGGTAACACTCTTAATTGATTATTTAATTGATCGTATGACGATACGGGTTAATTAAATTACTTAAAATTGACGGACGATTTTGGAAGTAATATTTACGTGTCTCATTGTAATTTGATTAAATAAGATACGGTCTAAGTAATCGAATTGTTTTATTACTTAGATGAAATTATTGTTTACGGAAAAAATTAAAAAGGAATGAATTGATTATTATAAATACAGAATGTTGTAATTTATGACTCGGGAACCCATTACGGTACAAGTAATTATGAATTACTAGGTTAACTTTATAAGTGACATATTTTATTAATATGTTGATTTTTAATTGTTAAAAATACATTTTATATACCTAATGTCATGAAACATGTTACATGTGACAAATTGACAATATAATGTGTAAAATGGATTTTCCATTTTACACTATATGTGCCGAAAATAAGGAGGGAGTATTAGGCTTATTTGTGTTAATTATGTTTAAGTGGAAGGCATAATCATAAGACCTAATACATAGCCTTACATGCCTATAATTCTTGGGAAGAATTGAAGCTCATGCATTGGCCATAACCACCCCTCTACCCGATTTTCCTAGTGCAAGGCCAAGGGTTTTTGCTCTTTATTTTTCCTAATATACACTACATGCATACTAGTGTATATTCATTCATTCCAACACATATAAAATATAGAGTTTTAGAGAGAATATTACTCCTTCTTCTCCCTTCTCTTAACCGAAAAACAAGAGACCAAATTCAAAATATTTTGGGTCAATTTTATTTAGATTAATATTGTTCTAGTATTAATAATATTAATCTTTTAAGGGGTTACTTTGGGTATTCATCTTTGGGAGAGATTATACCCTTGAATCTTTATTCATCCATATTAGGAGAGTTCAAGAACAAGTAAGAAGGAGATCTTACTTGTGCCCTTTGATCCGAAATTTTATTGTAAGGAAAACGATTTCTTCTCTATATTTATTTATGTTTGCATGCATAAGATCTAAATTAATTTTATGACTAAATTAAATTGAAACATATATGAATATTTTGAGTATAATGAGATATAGATTTCTAACAAGCGGTAACATGAGCCTTAGGTTGTTTGCATGCAAATCGGTTATAGTTTTTCCGAGTTATACGATTAACAAATAAAACTTATAAATTTGTGTTTATTATGATATATCACGAAATCAATTATGCATGTTAAAGTTTCTGGTCCTAAAATGTATTTAGGATATTTTGGTTAGTTTATGGATTTTTATTGTTCATTTTACATAATAATGGCATTAAAATGTGATTTTATGATAAAAAATGTCATTTTTGGACTAAAATTAGCTAAACTTTGTTTTTTCCATTGGTTTTTGGATATATTTTAACATATATTATCTTTAGATTACCTGTAAATTTCATAATTTTATGAGTTTTTATGCTCGAAATATGGATTTTTCATGATAAAATCGAATTTAAATGAAAAATAGGTTAATATGAGTTATATTTCGAATCTGGTCATAGAAATTTATTATGTTGTCACATTAAATTTTACAAGATGTGTGTAAAATAATTGGCTATAATGAAGTCTTTATGCATGATTTATGAATTTTTGATGAAAAATCACATAAATAGTGACTTTAATTAGTAAAAATTGCTAAAACATACTTCATGACTAAGGAAAAACGTAAAATGTTGCATTTTATCACCTATTTCAGGTATAAAAGTGAAAAGTAAATTAAAATAATTTTTCTCACATTTTTTATGATAATAATTGATAAATCTGATAAACCGCAACATTGTTTTTCTCGATAATTTTCGAAATTTTTAACCTATGTTTTTGAACATTATGAGTGTCATGGTATTTTTTCAGAATGTTCATGAGTTTAAATTTCAAATTTTGAATTGATTTGAAATTTGTATGATTTATTTGAAGTTTATGGCTTTATATTGTAATTTTGAGTCCATTTATGAACAATTTTAAGAAATATAAGTTAATTATTGTCAAATATGTTAGTGGAGACTAATTTTGAGTCCTAAGATGGTTAGGGTAATTAACTAGTACATAAATATGATTTTATGTAATTATTGTGTTTTTAAAGGGTTAAATCACGCAAATCCGTAAAAACCGATTAATATACGTATTTGGCTCCTTAAAGGCGATTTAGCATAAAATTGGGCATGTTCATACATATTATAATGCTGCATTTTATTTATGATTGTCATAATTTTATTTTATGTAATTTTTGAATTATGTAATTTTACTTAGTATGGCCTTAGTTTTTATTTGATATTACCCGAAATGTATGGGAATATCGATTCGGTTGTAATTTTTTTTGGGGATCTTCTATCACCATTTTGTAATTTAATAGATTTATTTATTTTGATTACAAATGTATAATAGGAAATTATGTAATTTGTTATGTAATTTTTTTATTCCGGAAATCCTTGAAGACGATGCCACTCAAGAAGGCGATCCATTAAAGACGGTGTTATCTTGAGATGCGTGCCAAAACCGAAGTTCAAGGGACCAATGGAGTTGGTTTCCGAATTTGTATTAGTTTATTAGATTTACTATTTTAGGAAGGCCACACTAGGATTTAATTTATGCTTTGCATTTTATTTATATGTCGCATGCATCGCTAAATCGCCATAACTAAAACATGCATTATCATTTTAATCGAGTTTATCGACCGTGTCAATTACAATTATCGTAGTTTACCGCTTTAGTTCACTTAAAACGTGATAGATAATAAATTGACATGACCTCTCGCTAAAAATAAACAATTGAGACATAGCCTTACCAAAAAGTAGAAACCATGAAAACCTATTTCGTGAGGGAGTGCACTCGGCCACACCAGGGTACAAACCTTGTTACGTAGGGGAAGTGGGTGATAAATGTCTATCCACCGAATTTATGTTAATAAAGGGTAATTCGGCACACCGTGCCCTAAGTTAATATAAATTTGGATAATGGACACATTTATTCGAAAATTGGGTTGAACTCAACAAAAGTATTCACGACGATTTCTGGATGTGTTTCGGGCTAGAGATAAATATTAATGTAATTTTATCGACAAAGAGTTCTAAATGTAGAATCGATTAAAAGGTTAATCCACCAAGTTATATTAATAAAGGGTATTTCGGCACACCGTGCCCTAAGTTGATATGAATTTGGGTCTTGGAATCATTTATCAAGTTGGGTAGAGGTCACTAGATAAATGCAATAAAACTTTTTTAAATTAAATTTACAAGTATTATTATTGTAAAAACGACAAATGTTTTATTCCTTCTATTTTGTTTTGTAGACCACTTGTATTTCTCATAACAAATGGCCGCTCCAAACACCAACGCCACACCTCTCTCTAATGCTTCATGGCTCCGATCCTTCATGGATCGTTGTAAACTTGAAAATAATGGGTCAAATTTCTCCGATTGGGATGCCCAACTCAAATTAGCCGCCCAAGGTTGCGACAAGCTTCGTTACCTCACCGAGGCCTCTCCACCCAAACCTAATGCTAGGTCGAGTGCCGCCACTATGGAAGCATATGAGGCTTACCACAAGGAGTCCGCCACAATGAAAAATGTGTTGATTTTTGCGATGGAGGCGGATCTCCAAAGGAGAGCCTTTAAAATGGGCACCGCTAGTGAAATCTATTCCAAGCTTGGGCCATGTTTTCACAAACTCCGAGGATCGTCCAATATGAGGCGGCCGCGGCATTCTTTGATCTCGACTTTAAAGAGGGCCAAAAGGTTAGCCCGCACGTGCTCAAATTGATGGAGCTAGTCGAGACTTTGAAGATTCAAAAAGTTGAAATCCCCAAAGAGCTCATTGTAGATAGGATTCTACAATCCTTATCCAAATTCAAAGCGTATGTTCAATTCCGGGTGAATTTTAACATGCAAGATAAGAACGTGTCTCTTGAAGAGTTGCACAAGTTACTTGTGCAAGCCGAAAGAGACATGGGGTTAAATGTTAACCCACCTAAGGATGTGCTTAACATAAGCACCAAGAGCAAGGGAAAGTTCAAAAAGAATGGGAAGAAGGGTAATAAGCAAGCTCCCACTTTCACCAAGGCTAAGACTTTTGAAGCTAGCACTTCCAAGACCAAGAAGGGTCCTCTTGACAAAAGCCATTATTGTAATGGTGTTGGACATTGGAAGAGGAATTGTTCCAAGTATCTTGGTGACATCAAAGCTGGAAAGATCACTCCAGTAGGTAAATGACTATCCTTTCTTTTATGTTTCTAATTCAACTATGGTATTGTGATACAAAGTTGTGATAATGTATCCCCTTTTTATTGTAAATAGGGCCTCTACCAAGCAAGGACAAGGGAAAAGAAAAGCAAGCTTGAGAAATCATGAAGGAGCTAGGAGTAGCTACCGATAAAGCTTGGCTTTTATTATTGTCTTTATTTTAATGTTATGGATTTTTAGAACTATTTTGATTTCCGTGTTCGACATGGAAATGGTTGATCCTTTCTAAACTATTGTTGTATTTTGGATTATGGTGGCTTGATTTGCAACCCAAGTCACTCGTTTTATCGTATTTTCTTTGTTCTAAAAATTCGTCTTTATATGCTTGCACATAGAAACATATGATCATCCACTTAAAGTGATCTAATAGACAACTATAATGATGGGATTCATTATATCTCCACAAGCTTAAGGCTTGTGTATGATCAATCATAAAGTGATGTTGAGTTGATGAACTCTCTTAAAGGAATGTAAATCACGAAGTACACTTATCAAATCTAAAACAATTAGTCAACCTATGAGATAGTCCTCCTTATACTTCAAAAATCATTATTTGTGTCTCATAAGCTATCTTTGAATCTCTAGTGTATTTATTCTAAAGATAGAGTGGTATAAAAATGAAGACACAAAGAACACAAAGCAAATTTGTATACTTGAGTAAATGAGATCTATGCAAGAAAGAATGATTTGTATACCTATATAGATAGTGTACACGAATAGATGAGATCTATGGTCTCATATAGATGAGATCTACATGACAATAGAGACCAAGTAAAGTAATCAAAAGAATATGTTCTCAAGATTCATACACGAGGAGACCAAAAGAAAGTTTTGGAAGAAGAATGACTAATGTAAAGTCTTATCAAGAGATTTGGCTAGTATATGAACAACCTTTGACCAATAGTTTCAATATTGATATTTACTTAAGGGTCTAAATAAAACAAAGTTGCATCCTCGAAAGTAAATGAGATTTATGACTAAAAGTTGCAAAGAATGATATGCCGATATCCACAAGAGCTAAGTTAAGTGTTAACCACGCTAGTGTCATTACTTAACCTCATTATGAAAATGAAATGGTTAAACCTCCTTCCGGAAATGGGTATTTTCAGAAGGACGTATATTAAATGAAATTCACATTTAAATAATGACATTGCTACGCATCATTATAAAATGAATGAGTTAGAAATTAAAAATCTCTTTCCATAAGTTTAAGATTGAAACCTTTTCCAAATAGGTATTTTGAAAAGATATGTTGGGAATATTTGGTTTTATCTTAATAACTTGGCAAAGCAAAATATATTTCAATTCTTGAAATGTTTCGATTGAGTAGTCAATTGCGAAACATGTGGAATTAAGTGGGAGTTGGAAATTATCATGTGAAGACATGGAATTTAGTGGGAGCAATCATCTTGTAAAAATTTATAACTCATTACTCATTGAGAATGACGAGCTAATACTATCTTTCACAAAGAAGTATTTGAGTTTTCAATTCTGGATGAAAATTGACTATGATGAATCCAATCACATCATGGGATGTTGGATAGGTATTGAGATATACACATCGAATCAACGAGAAACATAGGTTATTCATGTTAATGAAAATTGAATTGCCATAAGCAGTCATGGTCATTCATTGATCCTAAGAATGGTTGATCACATGATTATAAATTACTAATGTTTCCGCCATTAGAATAATAATGTACATGTCCACTAATGAATCATATACATAAGAGCATGATGAATCATTGGCAAGCCATAGAAGAATCGTCATGAATTCTCGAGGAGAAATAATGAGCGATTCCAGTGTTGGACAGAACACTCTGTTATGTGACAAGAGGTTGCACATATTGAAGTTCGAACACACGTAAGGATTTATGAAAATCCCAAGCTATTCAAGCTAAAAGGAGAAATAAGAAGTTTGGAAAGATACTTAGTTAAAGTAAGAAGTTACTCAAAACTAATATTTTCTAATATACTAGGACTTATGTGAAGTGCTAGGCTAATCATCTTGACAATTGTTGCAAGACCCTACAAAACGTATACCTAGTGCATTGTGAGTTGGTACAACACTTGACCAGTGCAAGTTATATCATCCACCACAAATTCGTTGGTTTTGTGATAAACAACAAGAAAGTTCTTTCAAGATAAAGAACCCAAACCAAGGTTGGGAACCTATATGTGTAGTTGGTAAGGTTTATGCTATGAGAGATAACATGAATATAAAGGAAAATGCAATACAAGAAGTATGAACACATGGACACATGGTATGTTAAACTTCTATTGCAATCGACTAGTGTTTACACACTTACGATATACATCACAAGGTTGCAATATGGTATTGGCTACACGAATGTGATGTCGACATTCGTCGTTTGAGTTATTATTAACTCACCTTATACTTTGTTACATCCAAACGGGTTGTAGAGACAATTGAATCCCGTTAAAGTGAACACGGATTAGCATTGTATTCGCCTATAGTTACTTACATGACGTGACGTCTCGAAGTGACTAGAGTGTGATGCGATTGATGGCAAGTTCAAGTGCCATGGAGTTGACACGACTATCGCAACCCTATCAAAGATAAAACCTAACGGTCTCAACTAAAATGTAGCAGAGGCAGTCCAGTATCGAATCCACAGGGAGGTAACGCAAATATAGCTGTCTATTTCTAATCCTATGGTAACAATTGGGGGTTTGTTTGAAATTGGTTCTAAACTACGAAGTCTGAAGGAAAGAGAAATAAGGTAAAAAGTAAATAAAGCAATAAAATATGATTAAACTATCAAGAAGAGAGGGACATGCCGGGATTTCGGTTCACTACGGTAGTCCAATAACTCAGCGGTAAATGACTCAGACGAACTAATGTGAGACGGATGTTAAAAGGTCCTTTCGGTCCACTTTCTATCCTAAAATACCACTAACTTAACTTTCGTCCTCATTAGGGTAGTCTACTGTTTATAGCAGGCCTATTTAGTCCAATCTTTCGATCCAGGATTAATTTTAGCCAGTTTAATGGGTGACATAGAAGCGTGCACTCAACTAGGTCGGGAATTACAGTTAAATTGCTATAGTGACAGAGTCTCTTAATCAGTTCATCTAATTCATTCACTACATTGTCATTTTCCTACCGCAGATTCCCTAATCCCAACATGAAGGGGTTTAGCTACTCATGTTCGTAATTAAACTAACAGCAATTAAATTCCCAACAGAAGACATAATGAAATAACAATAAAATGCAATAAAGGTAATTAGGGCAAAGGAGAATGATAACACAAACAAGAAATCAAGCAACAAATGATTATTATTAATAAAGGAAGAGGAAGGATTACAATCAGAGCGAATCCGGCGTAAAGAACACTGAATCCGAGCAATAATGATCCAAAAATAAAAGTAACAGTGGAGAAGGCAAAGTAACGTAGCAAGGTACAGTAGTTTTCTAGTATGAAAGATAGTAAAAAGAGAGATCCCAATAACCTAGTAAATCGTAGGTTAAATAGCAAAACAAACAATGTTTAGCGAAATAATTAAACACACGGACTGAATTAAAGCCCATTAGGACGAAACCACTCGATCGAGTGCATTAATACACTCGATCGACCAACTTCTCAAAGAAAACATTGCTCGATCGACCATCAGTTACTCGATCGAGGACTTGTCTGGTGCGACTTACTCGATCGATCGGTAAACCTCTCGATCGAGCATCGTGGGTGTGGGAACCACTCGATCGATCGGTAAACTCCTCGATCGAGTGACTATGTCTTCATTTCAGCTCACGTCTTCACCCAAGTGCCTCGTAGTGCGTGCCACGATGCTTCCAAGTGCAGTATCTTACTCTGGGACAATCCCGTCTCCTCTAAATGCATGCAAAAAGGACAAAAAGGGGTATGGTTCCACTACTTTCGCGATCATTCCTACAAAAAGGACAAAATACACCAAAGTAGCCAATTCGGGGCAAAATACCATAAAAACAGTATAGAAATGCATAGAAATACGTGCTGAAATAGGCCAAAAAGACTATACATTAGGCACGTATCAAATCTCCCCAAACCAAACCTTTACTCGCCCTCGAGTAAACTCAAAACTAAACTAATGGAACGGAAATGATAACTCAGAGCTAGCTTAACTTATCTACTTGAACCAATTTAATGCAACAAAAATCAACATTAAAGCCAAGCAACAAGACGCAAACGAATTATGGGTCATTTAGAAATAAAGTCGACCTATCGACCTTGCAAGACCAACAGAATTGGACTCTCACGTGGTCACTCTTCTCTCATGAAGCAAAGGGCAAATGTTATATGTAAAAGAGAGAAGAAAAGACAGTCACTCACCTAACTGCGACCTACATAGCATGCATGCAACAAAAATGAAAGACAATTCAAGTACTAATGCACAAATTCCAACCGATAATGTCCGTCACAGCCGAGGGTTTGCAAATGATATGGGAATAGTGAGGTTCAGGTGAGAAAAGGCAAAACAAGTTATGGAAATGTGGAGGTAAAAGCGTCAAGCTAGTTCCTAACAGACCATAGTGAAACCATCGGATCTCAACCGACCGAAAAACTAAGTACGGGTGCCCTTCACTTGGCACAAAACTCACTAGACTCAAAGCACAATCTCCTCAAAAAATATGGGATAGAACGGAGGAGTCAGACGGTCACAAACTTCCCTTTTAAAGACATCGTCTGAAACAACTAACTGGAACAAACAACCCTCGTCGATTGTATATCTTCGAACATCTTCTCAACTCTGACAAGAGGGTACAATTATTTTCACAATTTTTCTTTCTTTCTTTTTCGTTTCAGCTCTTTTTTTTTTTTTTTTTTTCTTTTCTTCTTTCTTTCACGTTTTCTTTCTTTTTTTTTTCAATACTTTTTTTTTCCTCCTTCCTTAATACAGACACCAACTCCAAACAAGAATTACGGACCAAACTGCAATGGAAAACATACCACAAGAGAACATACTAACTAGCTTGACTAGGCATGCTTAGTTTGGAATGTAGCTAATGGGTCAAAAAGGCAAGTTTTGGCTAATGTGGAGCTAAATGGGTGAAAGATATAAAGAAAGGGGAATTTGCAAGACCCTCCCTGCATGTGACACCAACCACAAACCCGAATATGTGCATTTGACAAGAAATTGAATGTCATAAATGTGCAAATGAGACGAACATGCTATGCAAGGAGTACTACTCTTAAAATTCCTAATGAACTGGTCATGAATGTCACCATTATGGCTCTAAAACTCGAATTTTTAAGTAGTTTGCCGTTTATAGGTCAAGTCTAAACAACAACTTATATTTGAACAGAAATTCGTAGATTATGCGTATGACAAGGCTAAAGACTATCAATAAAAGTGCAAGGCTCAAGTAAAATGACAAGTTATAGTGCAATTTCATCACGGGAATCTACCGTTCCGACTCAACCTATATGCAAAAGTAAACGTGAAATGTTTTTGAATTTTTGAAATTTTCCTAATTTTTTTGGAGTTTTGGATTTTTTTTTTCTTTCTTTTTTTTTTATTGAAAATAAACAACAATGCAAGCGAGAAATTAAATGTGAATGCAAAACAAATGCAGATGCAGACTCAAAAGGATGCAATACCCTCCCCAAACCAAAACGGACAACGCCCTCGTTGTCCTCCAAAGATACACCAAATAGAAAATGGGGATGGGAGTATACAACCAAAGAAAATAAAAATAAAGGAGACAAAATAAAAAGAGTAAGAGGTACATACAAAGAACGCGAACTTCCCCAAACCAGCCAGAAAACTAGGGAAGTGAGTAGACCAGTAGCTACTCGTCGTCGGCACCGTCATCTCCCAGGTTCTCCGACTCAACAAAACGGTCTCCCCAAACCAGCAACAAACAAGGGGGACCTCTAATCGTCATCTCCAGCCACCTCCTCCGCAGTCGGTGTAAACGGAGGGTCACTCGCCTCCTCTCTCGGCGGCTCAGGTTGTGCCGCCGCTCTCGGCAGAACCGCACCTCTCGTGCTACGGTGTCTCCTCCGCCTCGTCCTCCGAGTCGAAGGGAGTGGAGGGTACCCACCCTCTGGGTATCGGTAGAAGGAGGGATGCGGCCACCCTGCTGGAACCGGTCGCCGTGCTCGGATATGGAACTCGTAGAGCGGGAATACAGCCAAGGCCATATCCCGTCTCATCTCAGTAATGTACCTGCACATGTCCATAAGCAAGGCATCACGACGCCCTTGGTCCATGACCTCGGGCGCCCCTAAAACAGGAGGGCAAACAAAATTGGCCGGAAAGGCAGGACCAGAAGGAGGAGGGGTGAGTGAAGGTTTAGGTGTGGGAGTCTGTGTAGGTCCAGTCCGAGTCTGAGCCGGAGTCTGAACCTGAGGGGTAGATGACTCTCCGGCCTCCCGCCTCCTCTTCCTAAAAGAAGAAGAAGGAGTGAAGGTGAGGTGGTAAGTGGGTGGGGGTGGCCTCGCTCCCTCGGCCAAAGATCGGGAGCGGTAAGAGTGGAGGAAGGGTAGGGCACGGCAAGGTAACATACGTGGAACCACAAATCTTCCACGTCCTCGCGCCCTTCTTCGGGAACTGTGCGAAGTCGGCCATGGCGGCCAAGTCAAGGTAAGCCTTTGCCTATCGGGCGCAGATAAAGTCCAGCTCGTGGGGTAAAGATGGCGGGCAATCCTAGTCACTAGCCCGCCGCAGACAACAGCGGTCTTGACCCGAGTCCCAATTCCGTTCCAATGCTGAGCTACCAAGTAAGCAATGTTTAGAACAAACGGGGTACCGTAATCAATGTTGAGGTACCCCGCGAGAATCGCTAGCTCAGTGTTGGTCACGTTATTTGGCTCAGGTCGCCCAAAGATGGTCTCTCCTATTAGTCGCAAAAAGTAACGGGGGGCAGGTAAGTGAACGTGAGCTCCCCTCCGTGCGGGGAAGGGAGTGTGAGAGAGTGCAGCCCAGAGTGGCTGAAGGAGATCTCGAGGTGGGTCTACGGGGCCGTCACTAACTAGGCCTAAAACCTCCCCAAACCTGGCCAAAGTCCAGTGGTGCGACTCATTGCAGAGTCGGAAGTGAATGCAAGGACTAGAGGGGTTGGCATCATAAGAATCGGTGTCAAAAGAGTAGGAGCTGAAAAACTCGTATGTAGGGATACGAATAATGGCGCTTCCCGCATGGTAATCGACAGACATACCCGTCCCGTTCAACAAACTACAGACCTCCTCATAAATTCCTAAGGTCTCTAGGTCAGTCCGTGCAAGGAAACGGGTGGAGGAGAGAGGGCAACGAAGTAAAGCGGCTAACCGAGTCCGGTGAGCCGTGGAAACAAAACGTATCGTGGGCATCCCTGATAAAGGGGTAAGAGCACCCTCTTCCGAACAACAGACCCTGTAAGGGCCGGGAGTAGTAGCCACCGACTAGCTCGATGCGGCTCGGTGGCACCATACCAGCGCCGGAAACGAGGGATGAATCCTCTTTCCAAAGATAGTGAGGGGCCCGGCGGGTAGAAGTAACAACTCGAAGCGCGGTGGTGACTAAGGCGAGCTAGTGGCAACAAAGGGGGGCCACTGACTCGCTCACGGGCGGGCTGGAAGTGGTACTAGTGGAAGGTTGAGACCCACTATCCATCCTGCAAAATGTTAAAGGGCATGATAAGAAAAGATTGCTGCTAACCGTGGTTAAAACAACACGTTAACCAACATATGACAGCAAAAGATGGCCCTATCAGTCGAAAAATTCGACTTCCAGCAGATAAAATCCAACAAACCTCAACAAATTCGAAAGGCAGCACGTGAGTGGTGGTAATATGATAACGTAATGACTGCTAAAGGGGCTAACACAGCATGAAAACCACATATGGGAGCATGTAAGACTCCTAGCAAATCAAGATTCCGACTCACAAGACAAGATTTCCCAAGAATTCACATCAAGTAATGGCGATAGGGGACGGTAGAAAGCGATTAACAACAACAGCAGTAAGTAAGAAAGAACTGAGGTTAAACAAAGCAAGGCAACAAAAGACCGTCGACAAAAGAAAAAATCGACTTAGAAACCCTAATCGCGGAAATCTCGCACAAATTTCGAATTAAACAAGCAAAAGCAGTGAGGGATTGGGATAAGATCATCAAGCAAGCTAATTAAGGGTATATAAACACAATTAAATCGAAAAAATTCAACTAGACATGGATTTTTCGAACCCTAATTCAAAATCACCTCAAGAAATTCGAATTAATCGAAGAGAAAATGCAAAGAGTGTGAATGAAACACTTACTTGATGATGATGACCCTATAATAGCAATTAAACTTCAAATAAACAAGCAACAAAGGCGGATTTTAATCGAAAAACCCGCAAACCCTAATCCCTTTAGACAGCGAGAAAACGAGCACAAATAAAGGGGAAATCAAGGGGCTTTTGAAGATTAATATGCAAGGAAAGGATTGTAGGTGGCGGATTGGTGATTTGGGCAAGAAAAATGGTGATTTGGGGAGTTAAAATCGCAATTAGGGGGAAGGGTTAGACGGAAATTAGGGTGAAATGAAAATAGAAACAAGGAATAAAGAGTTTTAAGAAAGAAAACTCCCGTGTCCATTGTTCATTTCACTCGATCGAGTGATTTTAAGTCACTCGATCGAGGACTTTTGGTGTCCCAAGTGCTCGATCGACGAACATCCACTCGATCGATCAACACCTCCTTTGGCTTTACTCGATCGAGCAAACAAACTACTCGATCGATCCAATTTCCACTCGATCGAGTACAGAAGTACTTGATCGAGGACTTTCCTCTTGAAGGCTCTTTGAATTTCGTCCTTTCTTCCTCGAATTGCGTGAAATTTCCCCAAACCTGCATAAAACATATCCAAAAACATCCCAAAATACCAAATACGCAAAAACACAGTCTATAGTCTTATGTCTATGCTAAAAATTGTCTAAAACTAATTGTCCTAATTAAAACGTAATAAAACAAATTCAAAGGAAATTCAGAACAATTGTCTATTACAATGTGTTACACGGGGCATTTCCCGTTTAATTCTCATCGTATTTCAAAGAGCCCCTTCGTGGGCTTCGATGAGGACGTCACCTCGGAATATCTTGTGACCGATCTCTTCATTTCCATGAGCTTGAATCACTATTTGCAACAGTAGGAGGAATGTAGTTCCAATCCACGTAGGTTCGAACTTTCTTCGTTCTCGCTCCTCTGTCGTCTTCCTTGGCATCCTTGGCTCCAGTTTGATTGACAACATTGCACAACGTCCCTTGACACCCCATCCTTGCTTTCATCCGTACTGCAGAAGGAAAACAGACGAACTTTCCTCCTTTTTTCTCTCAATCTGAGGCGGAGGGTTAACAATAACAGCAATATTCTCCAAATTTTCATTTGGAGTGTCAATAATAGGAACAATAGAAGAGAGAGCATTGCAAGGCTGGGCTTGCATGGGAGCTCTCCGGAACTTGGACCGATGAAAATCGCTCCTCATCCCCTACCCGAAAGGTCAAAGTCTTCCCACGACGTCTATTACCGCACGGGCAAAGTGGATAGAAATGGTCTCCCTAAAATAATAGGGGTGTGTGCATCTTCGGGGATATCTAAGACAACAAAATCGACGGAATAAAGAACTTCCTTATCCGAACAGTGCGTCTTCTACAATACCTAATGGCCGTGATAGACTACGGTCGGCCATCCGGACATCATGTTGGTGCAACTCAACTTTGTCAAACCAAGTCTCTTAGCCAGAGACAAAGGTAAGACACTTACGCTAGCGCCTAAATCGCATAACGCATTATCAATCAACTGCATACCGATGCAACAAGGAATCGAAAAACTACCCGGTCGATTGCTTAGGGGTAGCTTATTTTGAAATAGGGCTGACCCCACCTCGCCAAAGCTACGGTCTCATTGTCATTAATAGTCCTCTTACGTGCTAAAATTTCTTTCATAAACTTTAAATAAGAGGGTACCTTAGTCAAAGAATTCGAACGGCACGGAGACTTCCAAGTTCTTCAAAAGTTCAACAAATTTGCCAAACCGTTGATTAACTTTGATATTCTCGGCCGCCTCGGGAAGGGAACCGTGATTGGTATCTCGAGCCCCTTGTTTCTCGCTTCCAAAGTGTCTTCCGGTGCAAGTTCGGTATCCTTTGATGCCTCTTACCTCTCGAACGAGGTCTTTTCGGTGATTTCTCGCTTAAACGAGCACTAGCAGGCTCTCGTATAAGCTTCCCATCATCAATATCACTCGATCGAGCAATATGCTCACTCGATCGAGCGCTTTCCTCATCAACTTCAGTCGATCGAGTAACATTCTCACTCGATCGATCAACCTCAACTTCCTGTTCACTCGATCGAAAGCGTAACAACCACTCGATCGAGGGCTTTCTTCACCATTTTCACTCGATCGAACACCATTCTTCATTGATCGAGTTGTTCCCTTTGTCGTGAGCCCTTTTTTCTTGGCAGAGCACTGGTTCATCATCGTTATGGCTTCCCTAGGGTCTGATTTCTTCACTTCTGGTCCCTCATAAGAAAGACCGCTTCTCAATTCTATCAGGTTTACCGTCTCGTGGGGATTCTTCTCATTTTGAGTCGGTAATTGACCCGGCTTTCTCGAGGATTGATTTGCAGCAAGTTGGGCAACTTGAGTCTCAAGTGCCTTATGTGATGCAATTTGCTGTTGATTTTGTTGATCATTCAGCTGCAATTGCTTCGATATGGCTTGCATCATAGTCTTTAACTCGCTCAATTCACTCACCCCGCTAGATGACGAAGTACCATGGATAGGAGAGTTGAAAGACGGAGGCTTCTGATAGCCTTGTTGATTCTTATGTGGTGGAATATACGGTTGCTGCTGCTGGTTCGGAGGAGCCGTGGGGTTGAGCACGTTCTGATTGCTCCACCTCAAATTGGGGTGGACATTCGGCTCGTAGTAACTGTTGTTCTGCCTGTAATGTTGAAAGGCAGCGCATTGCTCAAAGGGACTGGGACAATGATCTGAGACATGTCCCTCTCCTCCGCATCTTCTACAGACGAAAGGACCGTCTGTCACAGCATTAACCTGGTACATGCCCCCCTTGGAAACTCCTCCTAGCTCATACTTGTCAAACCTTGCAGTGAGGGCTTCAAGTGCAGCGACAGAAGAAGACTCAGCAGCTCTTCTTTGATTTCCTCTCGAGTTCCCATATTCAGCCTTATGGATGGCCAAATCATCTATGATCTTCCACCCTTTGGTTGCTCCCAAGTTTTCAAAGAAACCGGCCATTGGTCGCACATCCAAAATGGCTCTCTGATCGTCATACAATCCATTATAGAAATGATTGCATAGACTCCACTTTTCGAAACCATGGTGCGGTATGGTTCGCACTAGCTTCTTAAATCGAGTCCATGCCTCGTGAAAATTCTCGTCAGGCCCTTGTTTGAAGCTCGTTATCTGAGCTCTAATGGCAATAGTCCTTGATGCAGAAAAGTATTTCTTATAGAACGCTAAAGCCAATGAATTCCAATCGATTATGGCGTGAGCGATTCGGTCCAAATCCCTATACCACTCCCTCGCAAAGATCGCGGAGTGAGAAGATGAACAAGGTTTCTTTTATCTGATCACCACACGCCAAAGGGGGGTATGGAGCAAAGATAATCAATAAAAGTCTCCATGTGCTTTGCTTTGCATCCTCGTTTGCAGCCCCACCGAATCGGTTCTTCTCAACCATATTAAGGTAAGAAGGTTTCGGCTCGAATTTCCGAGCTTCCCAGTAGCTCGAACCCTTTGTAAAGATCCTCACTGTGGGTTCGTAATGACTGCAATGGTCGCTTCTTCGGCCATTTCGGGAAAGTCTGGAAAAATAACGGTTTCAACTGATGAATTAGAAACTGGAGAAGACGGTGGGTTGTCCTCGAACAGTTCGTTCTCGTAAAAATTGGAACGAGAACTAGACTCTTCCTCTAACTGTTGATCTTGAAACAATCTCCTCTTTACGTGCAAAGATCTTTCAATCTCTGGATCGAATGGTAGTAGTGGACCACCTTGCGACCTGCGCATAAGAAGAAACTACAACAGAAAATAAGAATAGTCCAAGGAACGGTGTCCCTTAGACCGAAAAGGATTAAAAATAAAGCAACTAATAAATTGAACAATTGCCTCCCCGGTAACGGCGCCAAAATTTGACACGGCTATCGCAACCCTATCAAAGATAAAACCTAACGGTCTCAACTAAAATGTAGCAGAGGCAAATGAGTATCGAATCCACAGGAGGTAACGCAAATATAGTCAGTCTATTTCTAATCCTATGGTAACAATTGGGGGTTTGTTTGAAATTGGTTCTAAACTACGAAGTCTGGAGGAAAGAGAAATAAGGTAAAAAGTAAATAAAGCAATAAAATATGATTAAACTATCAAGAAGAGAGGGACATGCCGGGATTTCGGTTCACTACGGTAGTCCAATAACTCAAAGCGGTAAATGACTCGCATTTAACTAATGTGAGACGGATGTTAAAAGGTCCTTTCGGTCCACTTTCTATCCTAAAATACCACTAACTTAACTTTCGTCCTCATTAGGGTAGTCTACTGTTTATAGCAGGCCTATTTAGTCCAATCTTTCGATCCAGGATTAATTTTAGCCAGTTTAATGGGTGACATAGAAGCGTGCACTCAACTAGGTCGGGAATTGGAGTTAAATTGCTATAGTGACAGAGTCTCTTAATCAGTTCATCTAATTCATTCACTACATCGTCATTTTCCTACCGCAGATTCCCTAATCCCAACATGAAGGGGTTTAGCTACTCATGTTCGTAATTAAACTAACAGCAATTAAATTCCCAAATAAGACATAATGAAATAACAATAAAATGCAATAAAGGTAATTAGGGCAAAGGAGAATGATAACACAAACAAGAAATCAAGCAACAAATGATTATTATTAATAAAGGAAGAGGAAGGATTACAATCGGAGCGAATCCGGCGTAAAGAACACCGAATCCGAGCAATAATGATCCGAAAATAAAAGTAACAAAGGGAGAAGGCAAAGTAACGTAGCAAGGTACAGTAGTTTTCTAGTATGAAAGATAGTAAAAAGAGAGATCCCAATAACCTAGTAAATCGTAGGTTAAATAGCAAAACAAACAATGTTTAGCGAAATAATTAAACACACGGACTGAATTAAAGCCCATTAGGACGAAACCACTCGATCGAGTGCATTAATACACTCGATCGACCAACTTCTCAAAGAAACATTGCTCGATCGACCATCGGGTTACTCGATCGAGGACTTGTCTGGTGCGGCTTACTCGATCGATCGTAAACCTCTCGATCGAGCATCAGGGGGTGTGGGAACCACTCGATCGACTGGTAAACTCCTCGATCGAGTGACTATGTCTTCATTTCAGCTCACGTCTTCACCCAAGTGCCTCGTAGTGCGTGCCACGACGCTTTCAAGTGCAGTATCTTACTCTGGGACAATCCCGTCTCCTCTAAATGCATGCAAAAAGGACAAAAAGGGGTATGGTTCCACTACTTTCGCGATCATTCCTACAAAAAGGATAAAATACACCATGTAGCCAATTCGGGGCAAAATACCATAAAAATAGTATAGAAATGCATAGAAATACGTGCTGAAATAGGCCAAAAAGACTATACATTAGGCACGTATCAGGAGTCATGTGTGATGACTAGTCGATCACATAGGCAGACTGTTAGGAACACCTTTTTCGGGCCTTATGACCGCTTATAGAGTTTTGGCAAATTTATATAGCCTGGTCGTGGCGAGAGCTACTATAGTATTCTAATGAGTCGAGTCTTTTGACTAAAGACTGTTCGCCTAAGATGGCACAGTTTCAGATTAACTTTGATTTGTGTTACTACGAACTTCGTAAATGGGGTCAAATGGGCATATTTTGGGTTATGATGGTTGTGGCTAGTCGAAGGGAATGAGTGCGATAGGAATTGTCCACCCCTTGTCAGGGTTATAACAATATCTCAGGGCCACTCGAGGAGTAATGAACTGGAAATGCGTGGCCACGCTCGGAAGATATCTATGGTAGATAAATCCGGTCAATCAGTTATTCTCCAGATCGAGAAAACCACTCTCGATATGATCACTTGCAAGTACGGCCTGAAAGACACCTTGCATTGAGTGGGAGATAGTAATAGGACAAGAGAATTGGTGACGCACACTTGTCG
Source organism: Silene latifolia (assembly GCF_048544455.1). NCBI lineage: Eukaryota > Viridiplantae > Streptophyta > Magnoliopsida > Caryophyllales > Caryophyllaceae > Silene > Silene latifolia. The sequence goes on from NC_133538.1 coordinate 98,887,416, forward strand.
AGGACAAGTGGGAGATTGTTGGAATATGTGTCCTCCGACAATAATGCGATCACAACTGTCGATCATGATGATCACATGTTTAAGTCTCGTTTTAAGAATACATGTGGGAAGTATTTTTTTACAGTCAACTGGTCCACACATATCGGTAATGATTGGCTGACTAGAGTTTGACATTACTGTCGTGCGACGGTGGTGATAAGTTGATCCCCTTAGGTCATACCTAAAGGGTAACACTCTTAATTGATTATTTAATTGATCGTATGACGATACGGGTTAATTAAATTACTTAACATTGACGGACGATTTGGAAGTAATATTTACGTGTCTCATTGTAATTTGATTAAATAAGATACGGTCTAAGCAATCGAATTGTTTTATTAATTAGATGAAATTATTATTTACGGAAACAATTAAAAAGGAATGAATTGATTATTATAAATACAGAATGTTGTAATTTATGACTCGGGAACCCATTACGGTACAAGTAATTATGAATTACTAGGTTAACTTTATAAGTGACATATTTTATTAATATGTTGATTTTTAATTGTTAAAAATACATTTTATATACCTAATGTCATGAAACATGTTACATGTGACAAATTGACAATATAATGTGTAAAATGGATTTTCCATTTTACACTATATGTGCCGAAAATAAGGAGGGAGTATTAGGCTTATTTGTGTTAATTATGTTTAAGTGGAAGGCATAATCATAAGACCTAATACATAGCCTTACATGCCTATAATCCTTAGGAAGAATTGAAGCTCATGCATTGGCCATAACCACCCCCCTACCCGGTTTTCCTAGTGCAAGGCCAAGGGTTTTTGCTCTTTATTTTTCCTAATATACACTACATGCATACTAGTGTATATTCATTCATTCCAACACATCTAAAATATAGAGTTTTAGAGAGAATATTACTCCTTCTTCTCCCTTCTCTTAACCGAAAAACAAGAGACCAAATTCAATATTTTGGGTCAATTTTATTTAGATTAATATTGTTCTAGTATTAATAATATTAATCTTTTAAGGGGTTACTTTGGGTATTCATCTTTGGGAGAGATTCTACCCTTGAATCTTTGTTCATCCATATTAGGATAGATCAAGAACAAGTAAGAAGGAGATCTTACTTGTGCCCTTTGATCCGAAATTTTATTGTAAGGAAAACGATTTCTTCTCTATATTTATTTATGTTTGCATGCATAAGATCTAAATTAATTTTATGACTAAATTAAATTGAAACATATATGAATATGTTGAGTATAATGAGATATAGATTTCTAACATATCCCTCTCCGCTTGGGTGAGGAGTGCATGAATTTCATGATAACGCTTATGCATGCCATTCATGTTGTAGTTTACCCTAAAGTGGGCAAACTTGGTGGGAAGTGAGTGGAGGATTCGATCCACCACAAGTCTTAGGAATGTTACACCCTAGATGCTCTAGGATGTCGACATATTCGACCATTTTGAGTACATGGGGACCAAACTTTTGGACCCTCTCAAGCTTAGCGTCAAAAAAGCGTGCCGCCGCATCGTATTGACGGATTTTAGGTGTTTGTGAAAACATAGTGATCATACGAGTGAATATCTCGTACGCATTTAAAGAAATGCATGATACCTTGAGCTTTGGGGACATCGACCATATCAACACATTCTTGATATCATTCGACATCCCACATGGTCATCATAGGCGGTCCGTACCGCCGATGAAGCCCTTAGACCGGGCTCGATGGGAGGAGCTCGGTCAAGTAAGTGAGCACATTGTCGGACAACGCGACACTTTTGACGTTGGATTCCCATTCAAGAAAGTTACTACCGTCATCTTTTAAGATACATTTGTCCTTTACGGACCTTAGCCATGAATCTTTGCCTAGTGAAGTAGTCGATGGAGTTGATGAAGTTGCCATTGCGAATTAAAATGCTACAACAAAAAGGAAAAATTAACATCCATTGTTTTAAAAAATTACTTGTGAAAACATGTTTAACAATTTTTAGCATTTATATAATGATCTCCCACTAAATTATATAAATGATTCCAAGACCCAAATATTAAACAAAAATGAGCATCGCTTGGGCGAAACATCCCATAATTGTGTAAATTCGGTAAGTCATGTTGACTAATTCTACCTCTAGAACTCTTGGTCGACGAATTTCCTTAAATCCATCTACTAGCCCCGGAACACAAGACCGTCTTATATCCTGTTGAGTCCAACCAATTTTAGCGTGTGATAACCGTTTACCACCCTACTTACCCAAGGTAAAAAGAGAACACCCCGCTTGGGCGAGCGTGGCTCTAATGAACAAGAGATTCATAGGTGTTACTAATAGTTAAGGCTAATCTCAATTTTAGTTATGTGAGAGATCTTGTCAATTTAGTCATAAATTCCCTATAAGTGAACTAAGTCGGTGAATGTAAATGACGTGAATTGACAACCGCGATAAATAAAATGCATGTGAATGGCGATTTTGGCATGCGCGAAAATAAAAACAAGCAAACAAGTAAGCATATGAATAAATCCTAGTATAGCCACCTAGTTAATAAAAACTAGTCTATTACATATCCGAAACCAACTCCTTGGTCCTTTGCCTCTTCATTCCAAAAGTAGCTCCTTCTTGTGGGATTTGGAACACCTTCCAAAAATAGACTCCGTCTCGATGTAATCCGTCTTTTGGAAATGCCGGTAAGAATAACTATTACAATTGAATTACATAGCTATTCCTATTATACATTAATTAATAAAATAAAATAAAACTATTAATTAATTACAAACCGACGATACGAGATCGTATTTAATTACAAACAAATCGCTATTCCCATTCATTTCAGGTAATAACGATTAAAATAAACTAGGTCATACTAGGTACAACAAGATAAATACTTTAAATAAATGACAATCATTCATTCAACTTAACTAAATATGCTTAAAATGCTGTAAAATGATGCCAAAATGGCCCTATCTATCAATCGTTGGTATCCATCTCAGTTTTTGTGGATTTAATCGATTTTTAACATGTAAAAATCAATAATCAACTCTTAAATCTCATTTAAGTCCGAACTAATTGTCCAAACTTTTTTGAACCTCAAAATTAGTCCTCACTAATTTTATGATGAATAATTAGTTTGATTTGGTGATATTTTGCTAATTTAATCGGTAAAATCATAATTTTTAAGTAAAAATCCAAAATAATTGAAACATTACCCAAAAAATTGAAACAAAAATTTTGAGTACTCTGGAACACTCACAATAACACCAAAATGTCAGAAAAATTGCCCCAAAAATCCGGATAAAATTTATGAAGAAAAAGATCGATATTTATCGGTTTTTAACCACTAAATCCAATAAACATCAAAACAAGGTGAAAACACATTTTAAAATTCACTTTTAAAATTTAAATAATATTTTTAAATATACATAAATTTATCATGGGCAGAATCAATTGTTTCGAAATTATGATTAATTTATTTCACTTTTATCGACTTTTATCTCATAATATCAATAAACATGCAAAAAATTTAAACCAACCTTCAACCTTTTACACACAATCATTAGAAAACATGCATGAAATACCATAAAACTTCCATGGACCGAATCAAATTTTAACTATTTTTAGTCAATTTTTAACTAAAATACGGCATTTTGACTCGGTTTTTTTACCAAAAATCTTTAAAAATAGCAAAATAACTTCATAAATCACCAAACTTAACCACAAATCTTTTGAGATCAGTAGGTATGCATGCCCCAAAAATTTCGTGCTAAAACCTCTTCTAACACAATTTTTGAGTTTTTATAAATTATCTCATAATTCATTAATATGCTTAAAATCAACATGCAAATTACAAGCCTAAGCTCTGATACCAGTTGAAAGATCATAGATCCATATTAGACTCTCTAATAAAAATTAAATTATCTCATAATTTATCATTTTGGTGATCTATGTAACATGCATGCAAATATAAAAGTATAAAAATGAAAGTAAAGGAAAAACAATTTCCTTACATAGATTATTATGGTAATATGGGCACAAACTAGATCACCTTTCTAGTTTGTTCTTGAGCTTAAAGATATGGATGATCCTCCCTGAAAAACCTTCAAAAAGAAAGTCTCCTTCAAGTTGTACCCAAGAACTACACCCACAAATTATCTTACAAATACTAACTAGATACTTGTAAAATAAACCCTTGATAATATGTAAATAATACTAACAATCTTAGTTATTATTTTTAGTTTACTAACAACTTAGTAAAAATGATGTTTATTATTTTTAGAGAGAAGATAGATATACACATGCAAATGTTCAAGTGAAGTAGTGTAAAAATGAGCAAACATTTGGAGTGTATAAGGAGGAAAACCGGGTGGGAGGGGTAGAGTGTAGGAGTGGACTTGTTTTAATTTTTGTCTAAAAACATTATGACATGCACAATGATCATATGACAAAAGATAACTTATGGAAGAATATGAAGTAAGGTGAAATGATAATTGTGGACAAGGCCCTCGGGAACTGCGTCCGCGGGATCCACACTAGGCATAATCGACTCGAGGTTCTTTCGAATCGAATTAAGACAAATTAGAATCGCCACCAAGTTTTTTGGGAACTTGGAACCGTTCAAGTCAACTTTACACCTTTCATCGAAAAGCATAAAGCCAATCGACTACGAGTGATTAAAGATAAAGACTTGTACCCTATATCACTCGATTTGAATGACTCTCGTAATCCAATGGTATTTAGACGGATCCGCAAACCATAGATCTTGAGTAAGGGGTGAGGGTACGTGTTAGGAAGCCCATAAGGACACCTAACCCCGCCTGTCAATAACGGCCTCTACTAAGTCAAGTGTCGGATTTCAAACAAGGTCATAGCTACTACGATATATGATATGCAAACATCGTTTTCAAAACCCTAACATGTGAAGTTTCTATGTCGATTTAGATGCAACTAAACTAACTTTGTCAAAGTTGTAATTTAGCATGTGGGTTGATTGATCTAATGACATATAAACGAAACAAACAAGGCTTAGGGGGAATGGGGGAGCCGTTGGGATCTACCCTATTACAACCTAGGCATTTCATGCCGACACAACGATAAATTAAAGATACAACTCGATCTAAAATACAACGCTATATACGACACCATACACGACGCATTACACGGCCATTCGGCCTAGGAAAACGTGCACAAAGGGGTGGCCTACGGCTTACATGACTCACGGCCTTGGGTCACTCCTCGTAATGTGTGCTTTCACTTAATTTCATCGAATTAGACTTAGGACAACGCACCAAAGCATGCATTAGCATAAATCGGGCCATGTTGCTTTAAACAACATGCGATTTACTACGCTCTTACATGCATTGGGGCACAACCATCTAACCAAACAAGACTAAGGTTTTTGGAAGAGGTTTTGACTCGATAAAAGAAAGCTAACTTGAAAATTACAACTCGATGAACAAACGATAAATTACAAGCGACAAAACAATAAAGAACAAACGATGTAAAACAAACGAAACAAGAAAGACCAAAGGACACGGCCAAGCCATGGCCACTCAAGACACGGCTACCCTAGGTCCTAGGTCAGGTTCATTAGTTAGATCAATTGATTGCGAAACAAATTCGAAAGCGGGCTAGAAAACAAGTTAGAAACGACGTTGATCGATTGAGATGATGTCACGCCAAGGTGTATTCTACACGGCCTAAAGGGGTCAAATTAGGTCAAGTTCGCTAATTAAATTAACTCATCAAGTGTTAATAAGAAGGTGCTAATCACGCACTCTTATACTAGCGAGAAATTAGGTGAAAGAGAGAGATGCGTTCAATTAGGTTATAGAATTGTTAGTTGATTTTTAAAGCTATGTCGATGTACCCTAACGTGTGTAATTAGGTTATTAAACTGATCTAATGTCATCTAAACGAGTTATATGTTAACAATCAGAGGTCATACTAACATGTGAATGGTCCTAGGGTGGGTCGAATTACACGAGAGAAGAGAAGGGTCAAAAGCGAAGAGCGAAGTCAGAATTCGTTTTATTAATGCCCTACCTTGAACATGAGGATATGTAAATGAGACGGGGGTGTACGACCGACTGATGTAGCGGTTTCTTTCCCATCTCAAGTCAACGCGGGTATTCATGGTGGTACTTTAACTCATACTCGGGCTAAACTAGTTTCATAGTTAATGGGAACAATCGATAAACAAAAAACGATAAACAAACAAAAACGAACTATAAAAAAACAAACATAAAAAAACGAAATAAAAGGGAGAAAGAGGAGGATTTGATGCACCCTAAACCTACATGTATCGTTGACACCGTCTTGGGTCGTAATCGATGGTAGATTTTATCTCGAGAGGCCGTCGTCGACGAAGAAACAAAGCAAACAACACGTTTTTTGCAAATCTGGACAGCAACTTTCAAACTGCGATTTCTCTCTCGTTTCACGGTAAAAATTAGATTTAAAAGATGTTTTGAAAACTAGAAAGAGAGGCCAACAGAGATATTAAAACAATCCCTGCTCGTTTTGAGTTATTGGGCACGAAAAACGAGCACAAACAGAACTGGATAGACAGGAAAAGCCGCGAAAACAGAGTGTATAACACTCTGTTTTTCGAGGGAATTCGTGTACTCTCAAGGGCAATTTGGCTCGTAAATCTTTGTCTAATGTGTAGATGGATGTTGTATGGTTAATTTGGAATAAGAAACTCGAATTTTGATGGAGGTTTGAAGGGAGAACGAAAGGTTTCAAAGAGGACACACAAACTGATTCTCAGTTTGCAAGTCAGTTTTGTCGAGGGTATTTGAGAGGCAATTAGAGTTTGTTTCTGGAGTTTAAAGCTTGTGAATGACGGTAGGATGTATGGAGAACTTATAGGAATGAATGTATGGTGAAGGGGGGGGGTATTTGTAGGGAGTTTCGAAGGGTAGAATTAGGGCAACAAGCAGTCGGGCCTGTTTCGCATAGCTGTTGTCCATCAGCTATTCGTGGGGTTTTTAAGGTTTGTATGGGGGGTTTGCTTGGTGTTTAAGCTAAGGTAATATGGGTAGGATACTAGGGTATGGTGTAGGGTTAATGGGCACGGGTTTATGTGGTGTTTGGAGCGGGTTTTGGTCTCGGGTTTGAGCACGCAAAACAGGGGGGCTGCTTGTTATTTGCGGGCTGCTTGTGGAGTGTTTGGGACGGGATTTGGGCCGTGGGTATGGGGGTTCGAACTGGGGTTGGATGGGTAGAGGCCTAGGTTGGTTAGTGTACTCGAGATTCGTGCCAACTCGTAAAGAAAACGGGCTCAAAAACCGAGCTATAATCGAGCTCCAAAACGTGTGGTTAAAACGAGTTTTCGATTTTCAAATTCGATTTTTCAAATCGATTAACACATTAAAATAAATGATTTTTCAAATCAAATATACTCATAAAATGATTTTTCAAATCAAATATTTATTTTATTTTCAATAAAATAAACTTGAGAAAATAAACTCAAAATAAAGTAAAATGAATTCACCTTAAAAAAGCTTTAATTTAAATATCATTTAAATTAATAAAATACTCCGTCGACAACGCTCATTCTACATCGAAAACGAACCCAAATAATGACAATGACAACTAATAAATACATGTGTCCTATCATCATCGGGTGTTTGCCGGGTTCTCTATAAATTCCAATATCGACGGATACGGGTATCTACAGAGCCCTCACTTTGACTGAGGCTTGGACAAGGCGAAAGTCAAAGTATACCCCAGGTCCCTCTCGACCTGAGGATTCTGCGGGTCGTTTATAGTCCATTAGACTTGCGTATATAAGCTCGCCAGCCATAAGAAGAGATCATACCTGAAACTTCGCTGGGGATTGACTCTTGCTTCTGTTGTGTCAAATTATCGTTGTTGGTCGTCGACCCATAAAGTTGCATATATGATGGGTTGAGCCTTATCCTCGGGCGCCTACGTATCCGTTTCTGACGGAATCAAACCCGCGTCGTAGTTCGGCAACTGCTGACAGTTGCCCAAAGTTTATCATCTGCTGGCATTTGTCCGAAATTCATCATCTGTTGACACTTGCCCAAAGCTTATCATCTGCTGGCAGGTGCCCAAATGGGACGGGACTTTCCGAGGAGGTTGCCGCCGCTTTCATCATTTGCTTTCAGCTACGAAATTCTTCCATTTCTTACTCTTGTAATTGAATTGAATTCTGAGTGGATGTCATCCTTTTTATCTTGATAATGGTCTCTGAAGCCAACGGCTTCAGAGCCCCCAGTTTGCAATGGCTCTAAAGTCGAAGACTTTAGAGCCCCCAGTTGAAGCATATCCTGCTACATTTGAAACATAGAAAATGTACGAGCAATAATCATTACTTAAGCACATTTGGATCATCGATCTTGAAATTGGATCATTTGAAAGATTGGGTCATCGACCCGAAAATTGAATTTGAAAATTTTGAATAATTGGGCCATCGACCCGAAGTTTTGAATTTGACATCACTTGGAATGTTGGGCCATCGGCCCTTCAAAAATTGAATTTTGAATCTTGAATTTTGAAAGATTGGGTCATCGACCCAAGAAGATTCCACTACTTGGATCATCTATCCATAATTCGCAAAAAGTTTTTGGAATTTTGAAATTTTGAAATTTTTTGAAATCGAACCTTGATGGGTGAGCATGAAATACGACTCAGACACTCCGTATGACCCGTAAACAACGTGGGCATAGCCCGCTACCGTAAAACAAAAAAGGAAAATAAAACCGTAAGTGTGCCCGGGTTTTAATTCAATTATTGACTTGTTGGGGGGTAGAAATGTAAATTGGCCATTCCGGCGCCAAAAGATGGCAAATGGGAACCACAAGGTCGTCGAACTTGGGACGGAGATATCGTATGGCATGGTCGTGCTCCCGAGGGCACATAGGAATCAAGATCACTTGGCATTGACAAGGTGGATTTAACTCACGGAGCAACAACGTTAGCTTCGCCTAGACACTAAACACAGACTGATTTTATGAGAACACTTAGACATTACACATCACTCTTGTTGGGAACATTTTATCACTCTTCTCCTCGCCTCCTTTCTTTTCAGCTATTTTTCATTATTTCTTGCCACCGCCTTCTTTCTTTGCAGCGGGCTTTTACTATTTTTCTTCCACGCCTTCATTCTTTTCAGCGGGTTTTTCATATTTTCTGTTCCTAACACAAACCCACATCTATGTGACTCAGCATCTTTGCCTAAACCGTTAGATAAAGCTCATTCTGAGACTTGATACTATTCATCCGAACCTAAATCCTTATCCTAGCCTACATCGAGTGCTAAGATCGACTCAAACAAAGGTGGCTTCATTTGGACTTGGTTAGGACCCGTAAGAAACCGACAAGATGACAACTTGGTTGATGAGTGGATTGAATCCCTTATTCTGAAGGACTGCCTACGTATTCGCGTGGAGCGAAATCAAATCCGACGTAGTTCGATCAAGGTGCATAAACTTGGCATATTGATTGTGTTTACACACTCGAAGGTTTCACCTAAGGTATCATGTCGTATCCCATTCTAGCCTGTAAGGTACCGTATCCCGTGTCTGGGGTTAGATGTAAAAGGCTTGGATCTTTTGGGATGTGGAGCTTGGTAATAACAAGTTGGAATGGTTAACCATCATTCTGAAGGTTTGTTTTGTGGTGCTAAGGCCAAGGGCTATGGCTGCTGATGTGGTTGGAATGGGTGTCTCGGGTTTGATGAACCACGAGTGCAAATGGGTTGAAAAATGATGTGGGTTCAAATTTCCATGTCTGGACCCTAAAGGTTGGGTGTAACAAAGACAAAGCGCAATAATTCTCAAAATTCCCGACTATCCCTTTGTAACTGTCTCAGGAAGGACTTAGAGGGTAAAAGGTTACTACTTAAGCTTTTGGGCTTCGCCCATTGAACTTCAACTATGGGTACTTGACTTGACTTCTGGCTTCCGTAACTTCGACATTCAACCAAAAAGCATTCCGCAATAACTTCAACATCTTTTTTTCTTTTTTTCTTTTTCTTTCATCTTTTTTCATTTTTCATTTTTTTCATTTTTTTCATTTTTCCAATTTTTCTCTTTTTCTCATTTTTTCATTCTTTTTCACCTTTTTTTTCTCTCTTTGAAAATGATCTTCTATTCATTCTCTTAGTCATAAATGGATACACCTTGAAAACTGGGTTTCGCCAACTAATTTGGGTAGGAACTAACAATTCCTTGTTAGAACGGGTTGATATCTTCTCTCTTCGAGATGGGATGATTTTGTTGGGGAAAAGGCTTGCCTTCCATCATCGACAGGGGAAACAAGGAGCTAGTCCGGGTTCGTCATAGATTCATCTAAAAGCTTGTCATAAGCACTTGTTCTGATGGAGGTTTCCTACCGCCAGACATGGAATAGGTAAAGGAATCAAACACGGGATCCTATTGTACCTTACATTTTGAAACGGGACATATTTCTATCCCAGGGATGCCTTTTAGTGTGTTGTGCATTTTATCATGCTTTCAGAATGATTGAGGATTGAAAACAAGACAAATTGGGAAACGAAACTGCAACCTTTATTGGAATGAGAAATGCTTAACAGACTCGAAGAAACGATTCCTAGGACACATCCTAGGTCATCGCGAAACAAACGACTCAAATTCAAGAAAGGAAAGTCCTAGACTCGACTCGACTAAGATAAGAAAACAGATCCGACTCATAATTTTCAAATCTAGTTTTGAGCTTTCCCTTGTTCAGCTGTCAGCTTAGATGCTCGGCTCTGGTCCTTGATCCCTTTGATGGTCTGCCTCCATCCCGAGGTAGTCCTCTGAGGATCTACGCCAGTGATGAAAGTTGGTGAATCGAATTGTCTTTTATTAACTTCGTTAACGAGAGGAGTACATTCTAGAGCAAGACTCCCGACTTGAATTTCATTCTTCGGGTTTGGCAAGAATTCAAAGCAATCCACAAATATTTTCCCGATAAACACCCCTTTCAAGTGACATGGGCGGATAAGATGGGAATAATCGACACCATCTTCGACAGAAACAAAGTTAGTGTGATCGCCAAATGGATTGGTGATGTTATTGGGTTTAACAGTTGGGATCGGGAGTGTTCCATTCTCAATCATGTCTTGGATTTCGTGCTTCAGTCGATAGCACCTTTCAGTATCATGGCCTTTCCCTTGATGAAAGGCACAGTAGGCATTTGGTTTATACCATTTACCTTGTTGATCAGCGGGAGGGTCCGGAGTTGGACCAATAGGCTTCAGCTTTCCTTGGGCTATGAGCCTTTGGAGAGCGTATGTATAAGTGCATCCGATATCGGTGAATGCCCTAGGTGTTTGGCGCTGCGACTTCTTCGATTGCCCTTCTAAAAGATTGACGGCTTCATCAATATGGGTCATTGCTGGGGCCTTGGCCTTAGACGATGAGGCCCCTTGGTACCCTTTCGGCTTTTCAGCCTCTGCCCTTATGACATCATCTTCTACCTTTATTCCGATTCTTATCAATTCTTTGAAAGAGCCAAAATTCTGGTATTTCAGAGCGTTGCGGTAAATAGGTCGTAGATTCTTTACAAACTTATCTACCATTTCAACTTCGTCAGGCTTCTTGGCTAACTTCATGCTTTCAGCGCGCCATCTTGCAAGAAATTCAGTAAAACCTTCTATTTCTTTCTGTGTCATCACCTCCAATGTTCTTATGTTGGTTTGAATCTCGACATTATCAACATAGTGCTTGCAGAACTCCACCGTAATATCTTCGAAAGTGGGGAAGTTCTTAAGGTCCAGATTGTAGAACCACGCCTTCGGGTGTTCATCCAGAGATTGAGCGAAAATTTCAGAGAGCATGTCAGCAGGTACTCCCTTCAGTGCTAAGTACCCCTTATAGGCCTTAACATGGTGGACTGGATCTTCTGTGCCCTTAAACTTTGGGATATCAGTGAGTACCATGTTTGTAGGCAACTTATCCTGAACTGGGGCATAGGCCCTAGCATTTTCGTAGTGGATGTTCTTCCCCTGGGAGAGCTTCAGACGGTCTTCAATGAATTTGAACCGTTTCTCCAGATCAGTCAGAGGGGGGCTAAATGAAGAGGAATCTTCACCCAGCTTAGTTTCGATCACATCCATTCTGGCCATCATGAGGTTCACGGCCTCAGTGAGTTTGTTAACAGCATCTTCCATTGCTTGAAGTCGGGTTTTTGGTGGCCTTTCTACAAGAAAACCCCGAACTGAGTCAATATTCAAATGTAAGAGCCCCTGCACACTTAAGGACACGACACCAACTTGACTCAAACAAAGACTCGACTTATGACCGACTAACCAAAAGGTTCGACTCACGGTTGGATTTAGACCTCGATTCATTTTAGACTCGACAAGACGACATGACTCAAGCTGTCATAGCTCGATTCTAAACTGGACTTGGTGTGACTAAACCCGTGATTGGACTAACATAGCCCATAGGTTTAAGTGAAACGCCCTAAATGGCCTAGCTTGGACGTTTCTGTGGACTATCCTAGACCAATTGGTTGACCCACATGACTCGAAGCCCAAGAGGTGAGCTTGGGTGACCCAACAGGGTCGTGTTCTAGATACTCAGGACGAAACACGCCTAGCCAAACACGGCCAAGACCCGGACATGACTCGACGCATTTCATGCTTGGTTAAGGTTCGAGAAATATTTTGGATTGAATTTGAAAAAAAACGAATAATCGATTTGAAAATGAGATTTAAAATGGGCAGCATGCCGGCTATAATAACTTATTTTGGGCCGAAAAATCTAGTCCTACTTGGGCAGCATTCAGCGTTTTTAAAACCATGCTATTTTGAAAGTAAGTTGTTCAAAAGTTCGGTTTTGAAATCGATACGGAAAATTTTGAAAAGACTCGGGAAATTCATTTCGCACATTGTCATTCTCATATTATAAGGATGTATGCTCCTAGACATCTCTAAGTCTCGGCAAGTCTTCTATAAGAAGGTCTATGCCCTCCATCCTTTTTGGGTCTTATAGAGCAAGGGCCTTTAGGTAGAGTACCTAGAAGAGCATCCCCACCATCAAGAACCACGACGAGGCGGAGCGGAAGCAAGCAATGTGCGAGTTCCTGGCATAGTGGGACGTCGTCCCCCACGCATCACAAAGAAACGCTGGGACGGCCCGGGAAAGTGCTTAAGGGTTTATGCATGAATCTTAGCACTATGAGTAATGTTTTACTTTCCAATACTTTCTTTTCAAGTTTCACCTCGGAGGAAAAGACCCTAGAAACAAAGTGTAACTAGTCCTCTTTTCCCAGTAGTCGCCAAATCGTGGACAAGGCCCTCGGGAACTGCGTCCGCGGGATCCACACTAGGCATAATCGACTCGAGGTTCTTTCGAATCGAATTAAGACAAATTAGAGTCGCCACCAAGTTTTTTGGGAACTTGGAACCGTTCAAGTCAACTTTACACCTTTCATCGAAAAGCATAAAGCCAATCGACTACGAGTGATTAAAGATAAAGACTTGTACCCTATATCACTCGATTTGAGTGACTCTCGTAATCCAATGGTATTTAGACGGATTCGCAAACCATAGATCTTGAGTAAGGGGTGAGGGTACGTGTTAGGAAGCCCATAAGGACACCTAACCCCGCCCGTCAATAACGGCCTCTACTAAGTCAAGTGTCGGATTTCAAACAAGGTCATAGCTACTACGATATATGATATGCAAACATCGTTTTCAAAACCCTAACATGTGAAGTTTCTATGTCGATTTAGATGCAACTAAACTAACTTTGTCAAAGTTGTAATTTAGCATGTGGGTTGATTGATCTAATGACATATAAACGAAACAAACAAGGCTTAGGGGGAATGGGGGAGCCGTTGGGATCTACCCTATTACAACCCAGGCATTTCATGCCAACACAACGATAAATTAAAGATACAACTCGATCTAAAATACAACGCTATATACGACACCATACACGACGCATTACACGGCCATTCGGCCTAGTAAAACGTGCACAAAGGGGTGGCCCACGGCTTATATGACTCACGGCCTTGGGTCACTCCTCGTAATGTGTGCTTTCACTTAATCTCATCGAATTAGACATAGGGCTACGCACCAAAGCATGCATTAGCATAAATCGGGCCATGTTGCTTTAAACAACATGCGATTTACTACGCTCTTACATGCATTGGGGCACAACCATCTAACCAAACAAGACTAAGGTTTTTGGAAGAGGTTTTGACTCGATAAAAGAAAGCTAACTTGAAAATTACAACTCGATGATCAAACGATAAATTACAAGCGACAAAACAATAAAGAACAAACGATGTAAAACAAACGAAACAAGAAAGACCAAAGGACACGGCCAAGCCATGGCCACTCAAGACACGGCTACCCTAGGTCCTAGGTCAGGTTCATTAGTTAGATCAATTGATTGCGAAACAAATTTGAAAGCGGGCTAGAAAACAAGTTAGAAACGACGTTGATCGATTGAGATGATGTCACGCCAAGGTGTATTCTACACGGCCTAAAGGGGTCAAATTAGGTCAAGTTCGCTAATTAAATTAACTCATCGAGTGTTAATAAGAAGGTACTAATCACGCACTCTTATACTAGCGAGAAATTAGGTGAAAGAGAGAGATGCGTTCAATTAGGTTATAGAATTGTTAGTTGATTTTTAAAGCTATGTCGATGTACCCTAACGTGTCTAATTAGGTTATTAAACTGATCTAATGTCATCTAAACGAGTTATATATTAACAATCAGAGGTCATACTAACATGTGAATGGTCCTAGGGTGGGTCGAATTACACGAGAGAAGAGAGGGGTCAAAAGCGAAGAGCGAAGTCAGAATTCGTTTTATTAATGCCCTACCTTGAACACGAGGATATGTAAATGAGACGGGGGTGTACGACCGACTGATGTAGCGGTTTCTTTCCCATCTCAAGTCAACGCGGGTGTTCATGGTGGTACTTTAACTCATACTCGGACTAAACTAGTTTCATAGTTAATGGGAACAATCGATAAACAAAAAACGATAAACAAACAAAAACGAACTATAAAAAAACAAACATAAAAAAACGAAATAAAAGGGAGAAAGAGGAGGATTGGATGCACCCTCAACCTACATGTATCATTGACACCGTCTTGGGTCGTAATCGATGGTAGATTTTATCTCGAGAGGCCGTCGTCGACGAAGAAACAAAGCAAATAACACGTTTTTTGCAAATCTGGACAGCAACTTTCAAACTGCGATTTCTCTCTCGTTTCACAGTAAAAATTCGATTTAAAAGATGTTTTGAAAACTAGAAATAGAGGAGAACAGAGATCTTAAAACAATCCCTGCTCTTTTTGAGTTATTGGGCACGAAAAACGAGCACAAACAGAACTGGATAGACAGGAAAAGCTGCGAAAATAGAGTGTA
Source organism: Silene latifolia (assembly GCF_048544455.1). NCBI lineage: Eukaryota > Viridiplantae > Streptophyta > Magnoliopsida > Caryophyllales > Caryophyllaceae > Silene > Silene latifolia. The sequence goes on from NC_133538.1 coordinate 98,902,781, forward strand.
TAACACTCTGTTTTTCGAGGGAATTCGTGTACTCTCAAGGGCAATTTGGCTCGTAAATCTTTGTCTAATGTGTAGATGGATGTTGTATGGTTAATTTGGAACAAGAAACTCGAATTTTGATGGAGGTTTGAAGGGAGAACGAAAGGTTTCAAAGAGGACACACAAACTGATTCTCAGTTTGCAAGTCAGCTTTGTCGAGGGTTTTTTAGAGGCAATTAGGGTTTTTTTCTGGAGTTTAAAGCTTGTGAATGACGGTAGGATGTATGGAGAACTTAGAGGAATGAATGTATGGTGAAGGGGGGGGGGGGGTATTTATAGGGAGTTTCGAAGGGTAGAAGTAGGGCAACAAGCAGTCGGGCCTGTTTCGCATAGCTGCTGTCCATCAGCTATTTGTGGGGTTTTTAGGGTTTGTATGGGGGGTTTGCTTGGTGTTTAAGCTAAGGTAATATGGGTAGGATACTAGGGTATGGTGTAGGGTTAATGGGCACGGGTTTATGTGGTGTTTGGAGCGGGTTTTGGGCTCGGGTTTGAGCACGCAAAACAGGGGGGCTGCTTGTTATTTGCGGGCTGCTTGTGGAGTGTTTGGGACGGGATTTGGGCCGTGGGTATGGGGGTTCGAACTGGGGTTGGATGGGTAGAGGCCTAGGTTGGTTAGTGTACTCGAGATTCGTGCCAACTCGTAAAGAAAACGGGCTCAAAAACCGAGCTATAATCGAGCTCCAAAACGTGTGGTTAAAACGAGTTTTCGATTTTCAAATTCGATTTTTCAAATCGATTAACACATTAAAATAAATGATTTTTCAAATCAAATATACTCATAAAATGATTTTTCAAATCAAATATTTATTTTATTTTCAATAAAATAAACTTGAGAAAATAAACTCTAAATAAAGTAAAATGATTTCACCTTAAAAAAGCTTTAATTTAAATATCATTTAAATTAATAAAATACTCCGTCGACAACGCTCATTCTACATCGTAAAACGAACCCAAATAATGACAATGACAACTAATAAATATATGTGTCCTATCATCATCGGGTGTTTGTCGGGTTCTCTATAAATTCCAATATCGACGGATACAGGTATCTACAATTATGTTCATCCACTAACTTCATTTACACGGTCCATTTGCCCATTTACGGGTCCATGTCGGTTCTTATATTTGTCGCTAAATACGTGTAATTTTATTTTAAACATCGTTTCATGTTTAAATACTTCCATAATTAATTTCGTCCAAATCACTCCGGAAATATACGTGTACCGCTACACATATTATTTACGTACTAATATTAATCACATTAATCAATTAGTACAATTTTAGTGAATTAACAATTAATTAACTAAAACCCGTCTTCCAAAATTTATTATTCAATTATTGCATAATTAAATAATAACTGTCGTGCCTCGAGTTCGCAACTAGAAATCTCTCTAAAAATAATCGACTAACCTTTTAGTCTACAAATCAAGGGACTAAATAAATTATATCTCATACAATTAATTAGTTGTCAATTGGGGTTCGTTCTTTTAGGTATGACCGAAAGAGGTTAGTTGATCACCACCGTCTCACGACAATAACGTCAAACTCTAGTCAGCCAACCGTTATCGATTTACGTTAATCAACTGACGAGGATCAAATAATTAAATATCTGATGATATTCCTTTATTGAGATTTATTATGAAAACGCACTATTGTGGAGGACACTAACTCCAACACAATATACAAGCACAAAACATTACAAAACCCAACTAACCCGACTCAAACTACCCCCAAAACACACATGCGACCATCTCCTATCCCCTTAAAAAGACAACGGTTACATCTCCGCTGGTTCCCATGTGGTCTCTTCCACATTATGACTGGACCAAAGTACCTTGAGTAAAACGGTCTCACCATTCCTTGTCTTGCGTACTTTGCGGTCTAGGATGTCCTTAGGAACCTCAGCATAGGACAAGGACTCATCAAGCTCGATATTCTCAACCTCAAGTACATGTGACGGGTCACTCACATACTTCCAGAGCTGTGAAACATGAAAGACATTGTGGACTCTATCCAAAGCTGGTGGCAAAGCTAACTTGTAGGCTACCTCGCCTATGCGATCCAAAATCTCATAAGGACCTATAAACTTCTGGCTCAACTTGCCTTTTTTTTCCAAATCTCATCACTCCTCGCATAGATGACACTTTCAAAAGGACCTTGTCACCTACTGCGAACTCTATGTCTCTGCGGTGCAAGTCGGCATAACTCTTCTGACGATCTTGAGCTACTCTCATATTTTGACGAATTAACCGAACTTGCTCAACCATATCCTACACCAGCTGTGGTCCTAAAACCACTGCCTCTGAACTGTCGTCCCAACAAACTGGACTTCGGCACTTCCTACCATACAAAGCCTCAAAAGGTGCCATCCCGATACTGGTATGATAACTGTTGTTGTACGAAAACTCGATCAGATCAAGCCTGTCCTCCCAGCTTCCCCCAAACTCCACGGCACATGCTCTCAACATGTCCTCCAAGGTCTTGATAGTCCTCTCAATCTGACCATCAGTTGCAGGATGAAAAGCGGTGCTCATCTTCAAGGTAGTTGAAGGAAATGTAGATTCATATACATACTAACATACTCATATATGTTGAAATTAATTTGTCATAAAATTAAATACGGATTTTATGCATGCAAACAAAAATAAATAGAGGAGAAATCATGTCCTTACATTGTGGATTTCGGTTATATTGGGCACAAGAGATATCACCTTTCTCTCTTGTTCTTGAGCTTTCCCTTATGGAAGAACAAAGATCCAAGTATAGGATCTCTCCCTAAGCTTTATACCCAAGGCTTTCTCTTAATTTAATTAATATTACAAGAACTAGTATAATATTAATTAGGTAGAAAATTGAACCAAAATATTTATAAAACACTTATATATTTCGGTATTATGGAGGGAGAAGTAGAGAGATTTTTATCTCTCTAGAATACTAATTTTGGATGATGGAATGAATGAATAATCACTAACACATTTTAGTGTAATATTAGGTAAAATTGGATGAAAAACCAATGATGGTTTTTCTCATAAAAAACCGGGTGGATGGGGGCTTTTTGGGTAGCCAATGCATGCAAGTGTTGTTCTTTACAATACACAATAGGCTTGCATGGCTAAATAATAGGTAATCATTGTGTTGCCATTATCTTAATCAAACACAATATTAACCCATTACATCCCCTAATTTCGGCACATTTGGATAATAAGTAATCCATTTTATTTTTGTCAATTGTCAATATGTCACATGTCATATGTGACATAAATTTGTTATGTAATTTTTAACATATTAAAAATCAACGTATTAATAAAAATACGTCACATACAAAAATCGACTTAGTAATTTCATAATTACTTGTGCCAAAATATTTTACCATTTATAAATCACAACAGATTGTATTTATAACAATTCATTCAAATTTAATTGTTACATTAAACAATTTATTTCATCCGAGTAATTATACAATTTAATTACTCAGACCGTATCTCATTTAATCACATTTCAATTTGATACGTAAATTTTACTTCCAAAATCGTCCGTCAATTTTCAAGTAATTTAATTAACTCGCAACATTATACGATTAATTAAATAATCAATTAAGAGTGTTGCCCTATAGGTATGACCTAGGGGTCAATCGATCACCACCGTCGCACGACAAGAATGTCAAACTCTAGTCAGCCAATCATTACCGATATATGTTGACCAGTTGACAGTAACAATATTACTTCCCAATAGTATTCTTTATAATGAGATTTAAACATGTGATCATCATGATCAACAGTCGTGATCGCATTATTGTCGGAGGACACATATTCCAACAATCTCCCACTTGTCCTCGACAAGTGTGCATCACCAATTCTCTTGTCCTATTACTATCTCCCACTCAATGCAAGGTGTCTTTCAGGTCGTACTTGCAAGTGATCATATCGAGAGTGGTTTCCTCGATCTGGAGAATAACTGATTGACCGGACTTATCTATCATATATACTTTCCGAGCGTGGCCACGCATTTCCAGTTCATTACTCCTCGAGTGGCCCTGAGACATTGTTATAACCCTGACTAGGGGTGGACAATTCCTATCGCACTCATTCCCTTCGACTAGCCACAGTCATCATAACCCAAAATATGCCCATTTGACCCCATTTACGAAGGTCGTAGTAACACAAATCAAAGTTAATCTGAAACTGTGCCATCATAGGCGAATAGTCTTTAGTCAAAAGAATCGACTCATTTGAATACTATAGTAGCTCTCGCCACGACCAGGCTATATAAATTTGCCAGAACTCTATAAGCGGTCATTAGGCCCGACAAAATGTTCCTAACAGTCTGCCTATGTGATCGACTAGTCATCTCACATGACTCTATTGCACTTGAACTTGCCATCAATCGCATCACACTTGTAACACCCCCATACTCCAAGTGCCTTACCAGGACCACTCAGGTATAAGGGTACTACCATCTCGGTTGCCCGAGGTACTGAATATCATAAGACAATAAAGAAACGTACTTTTAAAGTAATTATAGATTAAGCGATTACATGTTATAACCAAAACTAATAAAAGGAATTACAAGCTTCTCATACGGACTACAGCTAAACTATCAAAGCTACTAGACTTCGTCGACGACACAAATGGAAGACTTCTAACTGCCACGTGATGACTCATCCCGGCTATCCCATACGCGTCATATCACACTGCTCAATAATCGCTCACCACCCCGAATGGATCACCACAGTTTTTAAAACATTTAAACGGGGTCGGTACTAATCACACAATTCAATACATATATCAACAACAAGATAAACAGACATTGAACTCACACACACACACACACACACACCACCAACTCCCATCGTCTCAATACGACCGTCCACCGGACCAGCCACAATGGGGGACCGCAGCCGTTCCCACCTAAGCCCCGCTCATCGTACGAGCGATAACCCTGTCCCATTAATGTGCACATCCCCTCCCGTGGCGGGTTCCACGAAGGGCGAAACTAGGGCGTGAAGTCACTCCCGCAAGTGACCCCACTCAGCCGAGAACGCATCTCGAGAACCATCAACAACCAATCACAATCACAATCACAATCGCAATCACAATCATCATATCAAACAACTAACTACAAAGACATCACCAATATCCCATTATGGGACTAATACTGAGTAGGAAATCCTACCCGGAAAGCACAACACGCAGACGGTATCTACAAATTTGTATCAAAACGGCTCCTCTACGAATTCTCCTCCTATCATACAGCACATAAAGACTACACATCACAAACTACACACCAAAACCCCCAATTCCTAAATTAGGGTTTAACCAATCTTAACAAAACATTATAAAAACTATATTAAAAGCTTACCCTCGACGCAAGGAATCCAACGACACGAAAAACGACAAGAACCGACCGTCCGAACTCCGGGAATTGCTAAGAATGCGATTAGGAAGATGAACTGGTTGCTTTCTCTCTTAAACGGGGTTTTAGGTTTTGTAAAAGTGATTTAAAACAATGACGACTATGTTTAAATACCTTAATCGCATAATTAACAAAACCCGAGAAAACTCCCCGTAAACCGGACACTCGATCGAGTACCCAAGGTACTCGATCGAGTACCCTTACTCGATCGAGTACCCCGACTACTCGATCGAGTACCCAACAGTCGAAACTATTTTATCTCGCAACTTACCCTTACTCGACAGAGTAAGGGCTACTCGATAGAGTACCCAAAGACTCATAAATACGGAGTATTACAGTCTTCCCTCCTTAAAAGGAACTTCGTCCCCGAAGTTCAACCCATACATAAAAACAACCATACAGACTCGACCAAGACACAACAACTTAGCTAAGGACTCAAGAACTCGACCGAACATAGAACATGAACTCTTAACACCCACTCCACCAACTATGTTTACTTCCACAACATGACTCACTATATCGTATCTACCACATATATATCTCTCACGATACCAACTCCATACATAACCAACTACCATCCTCTAATGCTGCTAGCTCCATAATATCATCAACTATCAAATCCAATACCAAGACACTCATAGACATCAAACGGGATGTTACATTCTACCACCCTTAAAAGGAACTTCGTCCTCGAAGTTTACTCACACTCGTAACCTCATCATCCAACTCACAACACTAGCGAAATATTCTCACACTCCTAAACATCACGCTACTACAAGCACGGTCATGACCTTTACTAAAATCACCCACAACACGAATAGATATTTTATTCTACATCAAGACTCAACTTCCGAATGTATTACCATATGTACAAGCATCAAAATCTGTTTTATCGCATCCTACTCCTCTTAAGACAAATGTTACGTCCTCGTAACTCACTAATACCAAACCATATCTATATCTCATTACCCTCTGTACCACCACCTGTCAACGATAACCGTCTATAACCCAAACACTCACCATTCTTATATCCAAGGCTCCCATACATAAACATTTCCCATTCCTCAGCTCATTCGGCAACAAGACCTAACCTATACCATAAACTCGTAGCAAATCACCATACCCACTCTCCATTATTACTGCCAAACAACATACCTCTCTACGTAAGGCACTTATCTCCCAGAAGCATAACTCACGATCCGCACTCATTACGTACACGCACCCTAGATCCTCAAGTTCTTTCTTTCATTACCGCAAAATTCATACACAACTTAACATGACACTAATTTCCCCAACACTCTACACTCACTGTCTCAATCAAAAGATTATGAACTACCTGCCGCTTTCAGGTCATTACAACACATGTTCCACGAATCATTTTCCATTACCATGTCTACCGATGTCTCATCTGAAAACAAGATCAAAATTACCGTAACAACCTCTCACAACCGTGTCCCATCAACAGATTATTACTATCCCATGACAACAACGAAACATATACAACTCTATTTCAATCATACTCTACCTCATTACCAACTTAACCTGGTAAAGAAAACATGAATAAGCAAGACAACTGTCTATCAGCACAAACTGACACTCGCAGAGAGCAACATCAAACAAAACAACAATCTATGTATAACTGGTATGTACTTTCGAAACTCGAATCATAATCATCCCGCCTACTCCACCACAACCGGTGACGGCATCACAACACCGCCACCAACAGCCACACCGTAGTGCGAAAATACCCGCATCACAAAGACTATGTACCGTGCCCGGATCACCACCCGAGGCACCACAACCACACCGATAGACATCACAACTGCATACAATTCCCATAAATACTGACTTAGCATAACTTCTCAGACAAGAAAAACTTACTCAAATCCACTTTATTAAACCACCACGCAACATATCATATGGATAAACAGATAAGCATCTCATGTACATCATCTCTACCATTTCCCGGAATACACATGTGTTATCAATACACATAAAATTATAACTAGCTATGTCAAATCAATCAAATTATTACCTTTTTGGATATCATTCAACTAAATTACCGTGTCCAACATATATATTATCGAACATTCATAAAACAACTTTATAATTATCACACCATACCACTTCTTGTGAGGTCAGAACCTCACACAAACATTTACACATATAATAGACCCGTAATCACAACCAACTAGTCAATCCTGACCACGTAAGTCACCACTCGAAAAAAGTTACCTGCCGCCCGAGTTTAACTCATATGCCCCTCATAACATATTCCCCCATTCGTACAACCATTACTTTCTGCCAAATATAATCACACCTTCACTATTCAACTAATAGCGTCCGCCTCATCTAACCACATCTTATACCCTCTCACAATCATACACAACAATCAGGTCCCTACCAAATCAACCTCTTTAGAATTGCTACCTTTCTAATATTCCATCACTCTTAGCCATTAGTGATAACACCACAACGCCACCGCTGCTCGTATATCAAATATCTTACACTCATATCAAAATAACATGGTTTTTCTACCATTTTTGGTTAACATTGCAAATAACGAACATCAAACCCATCCACAAAATTACCTCAACATTATTCCCAATGCTATCTTATTTGTATTGTCATCCAACTCTCCACCAAATATCTCGTATCGTGCCAATACTCCACCAACTTCTTACTCCCTTAATTCCTCGAAACTCATTACCAAACATGTTGCCCTGAAACTCCTATATAACCCTTAGCTAACATCCTCGTGATACCATCACATATTTCGATGATTTCTTATCTTTATATCACATAGCTCCGGTGAACATTTTCCTCAGCTTACTTTTATCCTTCTTTTCTCTTTACACTCAATAATACCAATTAATAGTTCAACTCCTTATTCCTTCTAGCTAACTCTTTAGAAATCAAGTTACCCCTTCGTTGCTCCAAAACTCGGTTCCATTATTTTCTACCGACATCATCTCACTCTTTCTTCCCATGGATCTTCTCTTATTATGCTATCACTCATACTTGCCACTAATCTATCCATAGAACCAACGTTTAATGTTCAAACAATTGCATCTCCTTTTTACATCTCTAGAAATCGGAATTCATTTAATACCGTTAATTACCCAAGGAACTCACACAGTAGTTTCATCTTTTAATAAACCAAACCTCCCAAACTCACTCACTGTCTACAAATACATCTCGCGACATGTCTCCACAAAGTTCACTATATATTACTCTTCTCAACCCCTTTAAACGAACTTTCACTACATAAATCCATAACCCACACGACTCCTAACCATTTCCCTCCATAACTCTTTACACATCTCAAGCTGCCACTATCCACATTCTTACTTTCAATATTTTCATTCTCACGTTCATTATACTCACATCATCCCTTGCCTATATTCACTTATTTTTACATTACTCAACACACAATCATATCACTCATCCCGTCTCGCAAAACGTGCGCCATGCCTCAATAAACTATACCAATCTTCCTTTTCTTTTTCCACCATCTATCATAATCACATATAACTCATGTCCTCCTCACCGAACTCATACTCATCATAGTGCCACTCTTTACATCATAAGATTGGGTAACTTACGCTTCAGGACCAACACATACGTAAAACAATGCATAAAGAAGTAATACAACTCCTTTGAATTAAACATAATATGCAACGAATGTCAAAAGACAAACATATGACCCGAAATACGCATATGACCTGCACAGACCCCACTCGATCGAGTACCAGAACCTACTCGATCGAGTTGAGGCTACTCGATCGAGTGCCCAACATGCTCGATCGAGTGCCCCGACTCCAGAACCCAAACAGACCTTCTGATCTCTGACTTACTCGACCGAGTAGCCCGGCTACTCGATCGAGTGACCCCATACTCGATCGAGTGCCCGAGGTACTCGATCGAGTGCCCAAAAACACGATTCTTGTCAAAATAACGACAAGTACCCACTCGATCGAATCAAACCCACTCGATCGAGTCATGCAGACTCGTGAATACTACCCGCATGTTATCTCACATACCCCAACGTACTATGCCTTCATTATTATTTCAACATTATGATTACAACTACGCATTCACATCTGCGTGACTCCTCATACAATTAACAAAATAATCTACTTCGTGTTATCAAGTGCCACGTTATAAACAACCATCATGCTTTTCATCCAATTCGTTATATAAAACACATATCATTGAACCTCTATTCTTCATGTTACTACTTACCAAAAGTCAAACATTACCATCTATCATGCTCATATGACATTCAACTTTCAATCATGTATTACCCGCATGTTTTAAATTTTCATAAATTTTCATAACACAAACCACACCCATACACTACAAATCCTATTCCCATGTTGCTAATACAACAACATTACAAATCCACTTCATCACACATCATCATATACGAACTACTTTCTTTTTCTACCATATCATTCATCATTCTCATATACTTTTCCAACGATTCCAACCAACATGTCAACCAACTATCATGCAACATGCTTTCAACAAACCATATACAAAGACAATTAACATACACGTCGCACATATACACACGGACTCCACGTTCCCATACCATGTGACTGGCTTAAGTATCATGGGGCCAAGATTTTGAAGTGAGGGCGCCTACTCACCCAAAACCTAGCATCAGCCGGGGCTCCCATTACACATACACCAGGTTCATTTTATTAGACTCCCTATGTTCATTATGTTCATTTGTTACAGGTTCCAAAATCGTCGCTCTGATACCATTTGTAACACCCCCATACTCCAAGTGCCTTACCAGGACCACTCAGGTATAAGGATACTACCATCTCGGTTGCCCGAGGTACTGAATATCATAAGACAATAAAGAAACGTACTTTTAAAGTAATTATAGATTAAGCGATTACATGTTATAACCAAAACTAATAAAAGGAATTACAAGCTTCTCATACGGACTACATCTAAACTATCAAAGCTACTAGACTTCGTCGACACGGGGAAGACTTCTAACAGCCACGTGATGACTCATCCCGGCTATCCCATACGCGTCATATCACACACCGCTCAATAACGCTCACCACCACCCCGAATGGATCACCACGCTTTTAAAACATTTAAACGGGGTCGACTAATCACACAATTCAATACATATATCAACAACAAGATAAACAGACAAAATTGAACCACACACACACACACACACACCACCAACTCCCATCGTCTCAATACGACCGTCCCACCGGACCCGGCCACAGCTGGGGGACCGCAGCCGTTCCCACCTAAGCCCCGCTCATCGTACGAGCGATAACCCTGTCCCATTAATGTGCACATCCCCTCCCGTGGCGGGTTCCACGAAGGGCGAAACTAGGGCGTGAAGTCACTCCCGCAAGTGACCCCACTCAGCCGAGAACGCATCTCGAGAACCATCAACAACCAATCACAATCACAATCACAATCGCAATCACAATCATCATATCAAACAACTAACTACAAAGACATCACCAATATCCCATTATGGGACTAATACGAGTAGGAAATCCTACCGAAAGCACAACACGCAGACGGTATCTACAAATTTGTATCAAAACGGCTCCTCTACGAATTCTCCTCCTATCATACATAACACATAAAGACTACACATCACAAACTACACACCAAAACCCCCAATTCCTAAATTAGGGTTTAACCAATCTTAACAAAACATTATAAAAACTATATTAAAAGCTTACCCTCGACGCAAGGAATCCAACGACACGAAAAACGACAAGAACCGACCGTCTCGAACTCCGGAATTGCTAAGAATGCGATTAGGAAGATGAACTGGTCGCTTTCTCTCTTAAACAGGGTTTTAGGTTTTGTAAAAGTGATTTAAAACAATGACGACTATGTTTAAATACCTTAATCGCATAATTAACAAAACCCGAGAAAACTCCCCTAAAACCGGACACTCGATCGAGTACCCAAGGTACTCGATCGAGTACCCCTTACTCGATCGAGTACCCCACTACTCGATCGAGTACCCAACAGTCGAAACTATTTTATCTCGCAACTTACCCTTACTCGACAGAGTAAGGGCTACTCGATAGAGTACCCAAAGACTCATAAATACGGAGTATTACAGTCTTCCCTCCTTAAAAGGAACTTCGTCCCCGAAGTTCAACCCATACATAAAAACAACCATACAGACTCGACCAAGACACAACAACTTAGCTAAGGACTCAAGAACTCGACCGAACATAGAACATGAACTCTTAACACCCACTCCACCAACTATGTTTACTTCCACAACATGACTCACTATATCGTATCTACCACATATATATCTCTCACGATACCAACTCCATACATAACCAACTACCATCCTCTAATGCTGCTAGCTCCATAATATCATCAACTATCAAATCCAATACCAAGACACTCATAGACATCAAACGGGATGTTACAACACTCTAGTCACTTCGAGACGTCACCTCATATAAGTAACTATGGGCAAAAACAATGTTAATCCATGTTCACTTTAACGGGGTTCAATTGTCTCTACAACCCGTTTGGATATAACAATGTACAAGGTGAGTTAATAATAACTCAAACGACAAATGTCGACATCACACTCGGGTAGTCAATATCATATTACAACTTTGTGATGTATATCGTCAGTGTAAACACTTATTGATTGCAATAGAAGTTTAACATCCCATGTGTCCATGTGTTCAAACTTCTTACACTTGCAATTTCCTTCACATTCATGTTCTCTCTCATAGCATGAATCTTACCAAGTACACATCAAGGTTCCCGACCTTGGTTTCGGTTCTTTAACTTGAAAGAACTTTCTTATCGACTATCACATAACGAACGAATTTGTGATGAATAATATAACTTGTACTGATCAAGTATTCCATCCACACATAATGCACTAGGTATATGTTTTGTAGTATCTTGTAACAATTGACAAGATTATTTAGCTTAGCACTTCTCACAAGTCCTTGCTTAACTAGGAAAGATTGATTTTTGAATAACCTCTTATTAAACCAAGCATCTTTCCAAAACTTCTCATTTCTCTTTCTAGGCTTGAAAGAATTGGGATTCTCATAAATCCTTATATGTGCTCGGATTTTCTACAATATGTGTAACCTCTTAACACACAATGGAACGTTCCGTCAAGCACCGAAATCGTTCATCGGATTCTACTTGAGAATTCATGACGTTTCTATTATGGCTCACCAATCAATCATCATGCTCTTATGCATATGATTCATAATTGACATGTACATGATTATTCTAATGGCGGAAACATTAGTTACTAATAATCATGAGATCAACCGTTCATAGGTTCAATGAACGACCATGACTGCTAATGGCAATTCCATTTTCATCTACATGAATAACCTATGTGAATGTTGATACGATGTGTATCTCTTAATACTAATCCAACATCCCTTGATGCAATTGGATTCATCATTGTCCATTTTCATCCCGAATTGAAAACTCAAAAGCTTCTTTATGAAAGAAGATATTAGCTCGTCATTCTTTAATGAGTAATGAGTTTTATACATTCAAGGATGATAGCTCCCACTAAATTCCATGTCTTCACATGAGAATTTCCTAACTCCCACTCAATTCTACACATTTCGAGATTGACTTCTCAATCGAAATTTATTCAAGAATTGAAATATAAATCGCATTGCCAAGTTATTAGGATAAAACCATATATGTTCCCATCATATCCTTTCAAAATACCTATTTTGAAGTGGTCTCATCTTAACCTTACGGAAAGAGATTTTAAATCTCCAACACACTTATGTCATAATGATGTGTAGTAATGTCATTTTCAAATATAAACAATATCTAGAATACGTCCTTCACAATTACCCTTTTGGAAGGAGGTTTAACCATTTCATAGGGAGGTTAATCAATGACATTTGCGTGGTTAAAACTTTGGCCATTGAAGATATCGGTATATCAATCCTTGCAACTCGATCATAACTAGTATGTTATTATGATTCATTTAGGCTCTTAAGTAAATCTCAAGGTTGAAACTATTGGTCAAATGCTTCATAAACTTAGTCAAAAACTTGTTTAGACTTTACATTAGTCATTTTCTTCCAAAACTTTCTTTTGGTCTCCTCGTGTAGTTATCTTGAGAATATACTCTTATGTTAACTACACTTGGTCTCTTTAGTCATATAGAATTAACTTGAGACCATAGATCTCATCTATTCGGCATACTATGTAAATAGATATACCTTCATTCAAATCATTTTCTCTTGCGTAGATCTTCATTTACACAAGTACACAATTTTATCTTGCCTTGTGTGTTGTGTCCTCATTTTTCTCCCACTCTATCTTTAGAATAAATACACTAAACATTCAAAGATAGCATATGAGACACAAATTAATGATGTTGAAGTATAAGGAGAACTATCTCATAGATAGACTAATAGTTATTGATTTCATATGTGTTCTTGGTGATTGACATTCCTTTAAGAGAGTTCATAGACTCAAAATCGCTTCATAAATGATCATACACAAGCCTTAAGCATGTGGACATATAATGAAACCCGTCATTATATTTGTCTATTAGATCACTTTAAGTGAATAATCTTATGTTCCTAAGAGCAAACATTTAAAGATGAAAATTTAGAACATAAAGGATAAATGATAAAACGGGTGACTTGGGTTGCAAACCAAGTCACCATCATCCAAAATACAAACCATTATCCAAAATACTTTTCCATGTCGAACACGGAAACTTAAAGTTCTAAAATTCAAAACATAACTTTAAATAAGACAATGAAAAACAAAGCTCCATAAAAGCTATCCTTAGCTTCTCCATGGTTTCTTATGCTTGCTTTTCCTTTCCTTTGTCTTTGCTTGGTGGAGGCCCTATTTACAATAAAAAGGGAGATACATTATCACAACTTTGCATCATATTACCATAGTTGAATTTAGAAACATAAAAAGAAGGTTAGTCATTTACCTACTGGAGTGATCTTTCCAGCTTTGATATCACCAAGGTATTTGGAACAATTTCTTTTCCAATGTCCCATGCCATTACAATAATGGCATTTATCAAGAGGACCCTTCTTGACTTTGGATGTGCTAGCTTCACAAGACTTAGCTTTGGTGAATGTGGGAGCTTGCTTTTTACCCTTCCTTCCACTCTTCTTGAATTTCCCTTTACTCTTGGTGCTTATGTTAAGCACATCTTTGGGAGGGTTCACATTTAACCCCATGTCCCTCTCGGCTTGCACAAGTAACTTGTGCAACTCCTCAAGAGACACATCCTTGTCTTGCATGTTGAAATTCACCCGGAATTGCACATATGCCTTGACTTTGGACAAGGAGTGTAGAATCCTATCTACGATGAGTTCTTTAGGGGTTTCAACCTTTTGAATTTTCAAGGTCTCGACAAGCTCCATGAGTTTGAGCACATGAGGGCTAACCTTTTGGCCCTCTTTGAAGTCGAGATCAAAGAATGCCGCGGCCGCCTCATATTGGACGATCTGCGGAGTTTGTGAAAACATGGTCACAAGTTTGGAGTAAATCTCATTAGCATTGCCCATTTTGAAGGCTCTCCTTTGGAGGTCCGCCTCCATCGCAAATATTAAGACATTTTTCATTGCGGCGGACTCCTTTTGGTAAGCCTCATATGCTTCCCTAGTGGCCGCGGTGGACCTAGTGGAGGGTTCGGGTGGAGAGGCCTCGATAAGGTAACGAAGCTTGTCGTCACCTTCGGCGGCTAATTTGAGTTGGGCATCCCATTCGGAGAAATTTGACCCATTCTTTTCAAGTTTACATCGATCTATAAAGGATCGGAGCCAAGATGAACTAGCGAGTGGTGTAGCATTAGGAGTTGGTGTTGATGTTGCCATTTGTTATGAAAAAGAAGTGGTCTACAAAACAAAAATATAAGGAGTAAAACAAATGTCGTTTTAATAATACTCGTAAAAATGTATGATTTAAACAAGTTTTAAGCATTTTTCTAGTGACCTCTACCCAACTAGATAAATGATTCCAAGACCCAAATTCATATCGACTTAGGCACGGGGTAGCCGATGCAACCTTTATCAATATAACTCGGTGGATTAACCTTTTAATCGATTCTACTTTTAGAACTCTTGGTCGATAAAATTACTCTAATGTTTATCTATAGCCCAAAACACATCAACAAGGGCACGGGGTAGCCGATGCAACCCTTATCAATTACTTTTGTTGAGTTCAATCCAAATTTCGAATAAATGTGTCCATTATCCAAACCCACATCAACTTGGGCACGGGGTAGCCGATACATCCCTTATCAACATGAATTCGGTGGATTAACATTCATCACCCACTTCCCCTACGTAACAAGGTTTGTACTCCGGGGTAGCCGAGTGCACTCCCTCGCGAAATAGGTTTTCATGGTTTCTACTATTTGGTAAGGCTATGTCTCAATTAATTGTTTTAGCGAGAGGTCATGCCAATTTATTATCTATCACGTTTTAAGTGAACTAAAGCGGTGAACTACGATAGTTTGAATTGACACGGTCGATAAACTCGATAAGATAAAAATGCATGTTTTAGTTATGGCGATTTAGCGATGCATGTGACATAAAATAAAATGCAAGCATAAAGATAAATAAATCCTAGTATGGCCTTTCCTAAAATAGAAAAACTATTTAACTATTACATATTCGGAAACCAACTCCATTGGTCCCTTGAACTTCGGTTGTGGCACGCATCTCGAGGTAACACCGTCTTTATGTATCGTCATTCTTGAAGAAATCCGTCTTTGGGAACTCCGAATGAATAAAATTACATAATAAATTACATAATTTCCTATTATACATTTGTAACTAAAATAAAATAAATCTATTAAATTACAAAACGGTGATACGAGATCACAATAAAATTACAACCGAATCGATATTCCCATACATTTCGGAAATACCAATTAAAATCTAAGGCCATACTAAGTAAAATTACATAATTCAAAATTACATAAATTAAAATTATGACAATCATAAAGAAAAGCAGCATTATAATATGTAAGAACATGCTCAATTTTATGCTAAATCGCCTTTTAATTAGCCAATATCGTATATTACTCGGTTTTTACGGATTTGCGTGATTTCAACATTTTATAATCACAAAAATGCATAAACTCATATTTATGCATAAGTTAATTACCCTAACCTCTTAGGACTCAAAATTTAGTCTTCACTAATAATTTGACCATAATTAACCCATATTTTATAAAAATTGTTCATAAATGGACCAAAAATTACAAAAATAAGCTATTAAACTTCAAATAAATCACAAAATTTCAAATAAATTCAAAATTTGAAATTTAAACTCATGAACATTCTGGAAAATTTCCATGACACTCATAATGTTCAAAATCTTAGGTTAAAAATTTCGAAAATTTACCGGAAAAACAATGTTGCGGTTTATCGATTTTTAATAAAATAATCATAAAAACATGGAAAAATTATTTTCACTAACTTTTCAATTTTATATCTGAAAAAGATAATAAGATGCAACATTAGACGTTTTTCCTAAGTCACAGATTATGTTTTATTAATTTTCCACTAATAATGTCACTATTTATGCTATTTTTCTTCAAAAATCCATAAATCATGCAAAAAGACTTCTTTATAGCCAATTATTTTACACACATCTTGTAAAATTGCATGTGACAACATATTAATTTTCTATGACCAGATTCGAAATTTAACTCATATTAACCTATTTTTCACCTAAATCCGAATTTAATAATGAAAAATTTATTTTTCGAGCATAACAAGTCCAAAAATTATGAAAATTTACAGGTTATCTCAAAATAATATATGTGACAACATATCCAAAAATCAATGGAAAATTCGAAGTATAGCTAATTTTAGACCAAAAATGACATTTTTACTCATAAAATCACATTTAAATGCCATTATTGTAAATTATGAACAACAAAAAATCCGAAAAATTAACCAAAATATCCTAAAACATTTTAGGACCAGAAATATTAACATGCATGGTTTAATTTCGTGATATATCATAATAACACAAATTTTACAAGTTTTATTTGTTATTCTTATAACTCGGAAAAACTTTTAACCGATTTGCATGCAAACAACCGTGGCTCATGATACTGATTGAAGGAAATATAGATTCATATACATACTAACATACTCATATATGTTGAAATTAATTTGTCATAAAATTAAATACGGATTTTATGCATGCAAACAAAAATAAATAGAGGAGAAATCATGTCCTTACATTGTGGATTTCGGTTATATTGGGCACAAGAGATATCACCTTTCTCTCTTGTTCTTGAGCTTTCCCTTATGGAAGAACAAATATCCAAGTATAGGATCTCTCCCTAAGCTTTATACCCAAGGCTTTCTCTTAATTTAATTAATATTACAAGAACTAGTATAATATTAATTAGGTAGAAAATTGAACCAAAATATTTATAGAACACTTATATATTTCAGTATTATGGAGGGAGAAGTAGAGAGCTTTTTATCTCTCTAGAATACTAATTTTGGATGATGGAATGAATGAATAATCACTAACACATTTTAGTGTAATATTAGGTAAAATTGGATGAAAAACCAATGATGGTTTTTCTCATCAAAAACCGGGTGGATGGGGGCTTTTTGGGTAGCCAATGCATGCAAGTGTTGTTCTTTACAATACACAATAGGCTTGCATGGCTAAATAATAGGTAATCATTGTGTTGCCATTATCTTAATCAAACACAATATTAACCCATTACATCCCCTAATTTCGGCACATTTGGATAATAAGCAATCCATTTTATTTTTGTCAATTGTCAATATGTCACATGTCATATGTGACATAAATTTGTTATGTAATTTTTAACATATTAAAAATCAACGTATTAATAAAAATACGTCACATACAAAAATCGACTTAGTAATTTCATAATTACTTGTGCCAAAATATTTTACCATTTATAAATCACAACAGATTGTATTTATAACAATTCATTCAAATTTAATTGTTACATTAAACAATTTATTTCATCCGAGTAATTATACAATTTAATTACTCAGACCGTATCTCATTTAATCACATTTCAATTTGATACGTAAATTTTACTTCCAAAATCGTCCGTCAATTTTCAAGTAATTTAATTAACTCGCAACATTATACGATTAATTAAATAATCAATTAAGAGTGTTGCCCTATAGGTATGACCTAGGGGTCAATCGATCACCACCGTCGCACGACGATGTAATGTCAAACTCTAGTCACCAATCATTACCGATATATGTTGACCATTGACAAGAATAACAATATTACTTCCCAATTGTATTCTTTATAATGAGATTTAAACATGTGATCATCATGATCAACAGTCGTGATCGCATTATTGTCGGAGGACACATATTCCAACAGTAGTACCCATCAATTCCTGTAGTTCTTGCCAAAACTTGGATATAAACCTCGCATCACGATCCGACACTATATCCTTAGGTATACCATGTAACCGAACCACATGTCTCCTATAACCCAACGCCAGCTGCATCTTGGACCAAATATCCTTCATAGGAACAAAATGAGCTGACTTTGTCAACCGGTCAACAATTACCCAGATCATGTTATTACCTTGCTGTGACCTAGGTAACCCAACCACAAAGTCCATAGAAATCGACTCCCACTTCCACTCAGGTACCTCCAAGGATTGAATCTTACCTTCTGGTCTCCGCTGCTCACCTTTGACCCTCTGACAGGTCAAACACCTAGCCACGAACTCAGCTACATCCCTCTTCATGTTTGGCCACCAGAAAGTCTTCTTAAGGTCTTTATACAGCTTATCACCACCTGGGTGAACCGAATAAGGAGTACAATGAGCCTCTGTCAGGATCACTCTTCTCAAATCTGCATCCTCAGGAACACACCATCTCCCATCAAAACGAACACTCCCATCTGTGTGGATAGAAAACCTGGAAACTGTGCCACTCTCCACTCTAGAGTTCAACTCTTGGGTCTTAGGATCAAGCTCTTGCTTAGATGTTCTCATACAAATCCGGCTCGATCGTCAAATCCCTGATGGCATCCACTTTCCTTATCATAAAGATCCCCATCTTAGACATCTCATACCTTAGCTTCAGCAACGACATAGATGTACATAGCGAATGAACGCTCTTCCTACTCAGAGCATCTGCAACAACATTAGCCTTACCCTCGTGATAGATGATCTCCATATCGTAGTCCCCGATCAGCTCCATCCATCGACTCTGTCGTATATTAAGCTCCTTCTGAGTGTAGATATACTTAGACTCTTATGATCTGAAACCACCTTACTGGTTGCCCCACAAAGGTAGTGCCTCCAAATCTTAAGAGCAAAAGTAACTGCACCTAGTTCTAGATCATGAGTAGGGTAGTTCTCCTCATATGGCTTCAGCTGCCTCGAAGCATACGCTATAACCTTCCCTTCCTGCATCAACACACAACCTAGACCATTCTTTGAAGCATCGGTATATACTTCAAAGTTCTCACATCCCTCTGGCAAAGCTAGAATAGGAGCTATGGTCAAACGCTCCTTTAAGGTCTGGAACGTCGTCTCACAACTCTCATCCCTAACAAATCTGTTCTCTTTCCTCATCAAAGTAGTCATAGGCCATGCTATGGTGGAAAAGTCTTTCACGAACCTCCTGTAGTAGCCAGCAAGGCCCAAGAAACTCCGAATCTCATCAACACTCTTCGGTGATTCCCACTTGGTCACAGCCTCAATCTTGCTAGGATCCACGGATAATCCCTTCTTAGATATGACATGACCTAGAAAAGCCACCTCTTCTAACCAGAACTCACACTTTGATAACTTGGCATAAAGTTGGTTCTCTCTCAGAGCCTACAAAACGATCCTTAGGTGCTCCTCATGTTCCTCCTTACTCTTAGAGTAGACTAAGATGTCGTCAATGAAGACAACCACGAACTTATCCAAAAAGGGACTGAAAATCCGATTCATCAGATCCATGAAAGCTGCTGGTGCATTAGTCAAACCAAATGGCATTACCACATACTCATAGTGGTCATAACGGGACCAGAAAGCTATCTTTGGAATATCCTCATCAGTTATCCTTAACTGGTGATAACCCGACCTCAAATCGATCTTAGAGAACACACCTGCTCCACTCAGCTGATCAAACAAGTCATCAATCCTAGGCAAAGGATACTTGTTCTTCACTGTGACACGGTTATCCCTGTAGTCAATACACAGCCTCATACTCCCATCTTACTTCTTTACAAACAAAACTGGAGCTCCCGAAGGTGACACACTTGGCCGGATATATCCCTTGTCTAACAGCTCATGTAACTGTTTCTTCAACTCAGCTAGTTCCTTAGGTGCCATATGATATGGTGCTTTAGTTATAGGGCATTTTCCTGGTTTAAGCTCCATGTTGAAGTCAACATCTCTCTTTGGCGGCAACTCCGGTATCTCTTCAGGAAAAACATCATCAAACTCTCCCACCACAGGTATATCAGCAGCTGTCTGCGGCTCTATTCGACGATCTCTCACTTGACAAAGAATCAAAGGAGACTTCTTCCTCAAGCATGACTTTAAGGTCATTACCGCTATAAACTTACACTTAGGTTTCACAACAAACCCCTTATAAGACACTCTTATACCCTTGGGACCCCTTAAAGACACTTTATTTTGCCGAAAATCTATCTTGCCATCATACTTACCTAACCAATCCATCCCGACAATCACCTCAAACCCATCCATAAGAAACTCTACCAGGTCTACCGGTAAATCTACCCCTCCAACCAACATAGACACTCCCTTATACAACTTAACACATGACACTGACTCCCTAGAAGGTATACACATCTTCCTTTACCAGCTCAAACTCCCCCAAGCCCATAGACAAAGCATGACTTCTAGACACAAAAGAATGTGTTCCCCCCGAGTCAAACAAAATAAAAGACGGTACATTATGAACAAGAAAGGTACCGGTAACTACATGTGCATCGTTCTGAGCTTCTTGCTTATCCATCATGAAGAGCTTCCTCCTGCTTTCATGGCCTCCCCCTTGAACCGAAGTGATACGGTCGTTTTGTGCCAAAAATAAATACCTAAGTTACTACTAACAGAAGTCAGCGGTAAGTAGGGTCGATCTCCACAGGGAGGCTAAATTGCTATCTATCTGTTTAATTCGGTGCATCGGGTGTCACGAAATGGGGGTTTTGATTGTTGAACTAAACTAATGAAGCTAAGGCAAGAGAGAAATGAATGTAAGAAATTAACAGAAAGAGAAAGGAATATGCTAGGAGTCGGTCTACCGTGGCAGCTACACTATCGGGTCAACTGAGTCGATTAAACTATTGATAAGAAGAGCTATGGTCGTCACCTTTCGGTCCTTAAACCGCCCTAGGGTCTCCTAACTTAGCTTTCTCCCTAATTAGGTATTACCTATTGTAATTAAGCAAGCCTTCCCTTCCAATCTTTCGATCCAGGTCGGGGTTAACTAGATAAATTAATCTCCTGTATGCATTCATTCAACCTAATAACAATTATATTGC
The DNA here is from genome assembly GCF_048544455.1 of Silene latifolia. Classification (NCBI taxonomy): domain Eukaryota; kingdom Viridiplantae; phylum Streptophyta; class Magnoliopsida; order Caryophyllales; family Caryophyllaceae; genus Silene; species Silene latifolia. The sequence goes on from NC_133538.1 coordinate 98,924,777, forward strand.
TTAATACAATTCTTATCGCAAGACTAATCTAATCAAGTCGATCCTAACATATTACTACCACGGCTTCCCTAATCCTAGCATACTAAGAGAAATTAGCTACACATGATTAAAGGAAGAACAAGATATAAAGAAAGAACAATAAACATAAGCATAAATTAAAGAGGAAAAGAAAGGGAAAGAGTTAATTACTAAAATAGATCCTAAGAAGAAAAAACGAGAAAATTAACAGTGTATGATAAAGTTCCGGAGAAAAAGCGGAGAGAGTCCGAAGAGAGTCTAAATGACGTCCTAATCTTCCTATTTATAAGAAAATAGGATTTGCTAAACCTAATTAACGGAATTAAAGCTAAAAAGCCCACCCATATGCGAATCCACTCGATCGAGTGGAATAAAACCACTCGATCGAGCAAACTCACCAAAAATCGCTCGATCGACCAAGAATAGAGCTTGATCGAGTAAATGCTATTATTGAACTGGTCGATCGAATGACTAAAGTGCTCGATCGACTGTTTATTAGACCTAAAACCACTCGATCGACTAGAAATGTCCTCGATCGAGTGATAACTAACTTCAGCAGCTCAAAATCACGTTAGTTTGACTTTTGACTTGTCCTTTTAGCTCCCGAAACACCTTCACGCATCCCAAGACAGCTATAATTCCCGCTCCAAATCCACTCCTCCTCCAAATGCATGCAAAACAGACGGTAAATGGCTTGATTTCACTACTTTATGGTTCATTCCTGCAATTAAGACAAAATACACCAAAGTAGCATATTCGGGGCATTTCGTAGCATAAAACCACGATAAAAGCATAGAAATACGTGCATAAAATAGGCTAATTAGACTATATAAAATGCACGTATCAAATCTCCCCAAACCAAACCTTTACTCGTCCTCGAGTAAACTAAAACGCAACTAGAGGAACGGGAAAGATAATCAGAGCTAGCTACAAATGCCCACTTAAGCCAATTTAATGCAAACAAACTAACACTTATAGCTAAGCAGTCAAATGCAAACGAGTTATAGGGTGTTTATAATAAAGCTGAACCGTCGACCTTGCAAGACCTTTAAAAATGGACTCTCACGGGTCACTCTTCCCTCATGAAGCAAAGGGTGAACATATATATGTAAGAGAGAAAGACAAATAGTCGCTCACCTAGACTACGACCCACATAAGCATGCATGCAACTAATATGATAGACAATTCTAGCTACCGTACACAGATTCCAACCAAACAAGGTTCTGTCACAGCCGAGGGCTTACAAAAATATGGTAAAGTGAGGCAATGGGTAAGAAAAGGCAAAACATTTATGGGAATGTGGAGGTATAGGTGATCAAGCTAGTACCTAAACAAAACCATATATCGACATCCGATTCCAACTCAATTATGAATTAAGCACATGCCCTTCATTTGGCATAAAATCTCACCAAACCGAACTAGAAACACTCCTCAAATGATATAAGATAGAACATAGGAGCAGAAACCGACTAATCAACAAACAACATCTTTTTTTTTTTCAAATTTTTCCTTTCTTTTTCTATTTTTCGGTTTCTTCTTTTCTTCTTTTTCGAATTTTTTCCATTTTTCACGTTTTGAATTCCTTTTTTTTTTCAACTTCTTTTTTTTTTCTTTTTCACGTCTTTTTCATATCCTGCTTTTCTTCATAAATTACCAACTCCGAATAACAGAATATGCGCCAAAATTTGATACAATAGACATTATACCGCAGAACAATCTAAACTAGCTTGACAAGGCAGGCTAAATTTGGAATGTAGCTAAGGGTCAACAGGCAAATTTGGCAAATGTGGAGTTTAATGGGTAAAAATGAAAGAAAGGGAAATTTGTAAGCACCTCCCTGCATGTGACACCAACCACTAACCCGAATGTATGAAAGTAAAAAGCAATTGAATTTCATATACGTGCAAATTGATGAACATGTTATGCAAGGAGTAACTACTCACAATCCTACATGAAACCGGTCATAAATGACACCAGTTTAAAAGGCTCTAAATCTTAGAATTTATAAGTAGGTTGCCAAAATTTCAGGTCAAGTCTATTCGTTCAGCTAAATTAAACATTAACTCGTAGATATGCATAAGACAAAACTAAAAAGAATAATAGTTTATTGCAAGGCTTAAGGAAAAAGACAATTATAGAGCAATATCATCATTGAAATCTACCGTTCTGACTCAACCTATATGCTAAAATAAACGTGAAATTTTTGAATTTTTTTAATTTTTATGAGATTTTAAATTTTATATGAAAATAAAAACAATGCAATACATAAATTAAACGTGATAACATAAATGCAATTAAAGACAAGATGCAGACACAGATATGGATGCATAACCTCCCCAAACCAAACCGTACAATGCCCCCATTGTACCAAAACATGGAAAGGAAATGCAAACTAGGAGAAAGAGAGTAAATGCGGAAAACTTACAAGATACGCGAATAAAGGGACCTCCCCAAACCGACCATGAATATGGGAGGTTGCTAAAAGGCCCGGAAAAACGTCTCGGGAAGCTAATCCAAGTCAAATACACTCGATAGCAGATGAACAGTGACCGATCGAGTAGAATGGGCATCCAAAACCGCTCGATCGAGGGAAATAGCAGTCGATCGAGTGGTTTCTCTTTTTGCAGGTGGTCGATCGAGTAGAAATTCTACTCGATCGAGTGGATACATCAGAAAAAGTACTCGATCGAGTAGAAAAACTACTCGATCGAGTGATCCTCAGTGTGCTCCTGCAAAACGCAATGAAAAACATCCCGCAAACTAACTAAACAAGCATACTAAAATAGTTTATGGTATAAAAACCATTTATTGCAAATGAAACTAAATAAAAAGCAAAATAAAATCGCCGGGTTGCCTCCCGGGTAGCGCTAGCTTCATACAGGTCCCAGCTCGACCTTCTTCTCATCATCCAACGACACAGATCATTGGCCCACTACTAGGCCTCTGACTGGACGCGGTAGCTTCAGCAATTGTCAAGCGGACATCCGGCCTCCACAGCTTGGCAATGTAAGAACAACAGCTTCCCACAGCATCCGGGTCCCAAACTATTGTCTCATCACGCAGCTTCTTCCTAGACGGTGTAGCTTTATCAACACCTCCTCCTGGGTCGTCTATCCGGCGATTCCGGATTCCGGACTCGGAGCACCCATCTCGCCTCTCGGTCCGTGAACTTGTCAAGACCTGTAAGAAGAGAAACAAAACAATGTCCCTCCAATTCGCTCCCAGAATGGGGCGGAGGTGTTACAACAGCAATGACAATATGTGACTCAAAAGACGGCTCAGACGGAATGTCAACGGAGTCTACAAGGGGAATATCAATGCAAGGTATGATAGGTATGGACTCCCTAGGGTCATCGGACTTAGTAAAAACCAAGTCCTCTCCTCCGACCTGAAAGGTAAGTGTCCCTACCCCGACATCAACAATTGCGCCAGCAGTGCACAAAAATGGCCGTCCCAAAATAATGGGAACATTGCGGTCTTTGGGTATGTTTAAGACAATGAAATCTGCGGGAATATATAAATTCCCGATCCTAACAGGTACGTCATGTAAAGCTCCTTTGACCCGTACATAAGAGTAATCAGCCAACTGGATAGTCGTTCTAGCGCGCATAAACTTAGTCAGTCTCAATTTCAACGCCAACGACAAAGGTAAAATGTTGACATTAGAATCGAGGTCACATAAAGCATTATCAAACGAATGGGTCCCTATAGAACACGGAATAGGAAAACGACTTGGGTCACACATATTAGGGGGGGTCCCATTCCGAAGAAGTGTGCTACACTCTTCAGTCATAGCTACATTCATTATCGTCTCACTAGCATCCCTCTCAGACCAATCAATTTGAGAAATAAAATTAGCATAAGTAGGTACCTGAGTGATCATCTCATAGTAATGAACAGCGACATTGAAAGCTCGTATGCGGTCCAGAAATCTATGGTGTGGCAGCAATCGTTGTGGATAAGGAACTTGAACGAATAGGAGTTGATCAGTATGTTCCTTTGTATCGTCACTTGGAATAGGCGTTGGTGACGATTTAACAGTTTCCGCAGCTTCTGGGGTTGATCGAGCATGTCTATTAGTCGATCGAACCGTTTCCCTTTCGTCTTCAGTCGATCGAGCATAATTGTTGCTCGATCGACCACTTTCCTCCTGAATTCCACTCGATCGAGCAGATTTGTTGCTCGATCGACCACTTTCCTCCTGAATTCAACTCGATCGAGCAGATTTGTTGCTCGATCGACCACTTTCCTCCTGAATTCCACTCGATCGAGCAGATTTGCTAATCGATCGAGCACTTTCTCCTGGAAAATCACTCGATCGACCAATGTTAGTCACTCGATCGAGTGATTCCTTCTGTACAGGGCTTAAATCTGCGCATGAACTCTTGAAGTACGATAGGAATTCGTCATCCGAGTCATAGAAATCATTCTCAACATTGGGTGACACGGGTTCTTCATGAGACGGAATGGTGTCGGTGTTGATATAGTGATTACCACAACCCCAAGATTCTTTCCTCTCCCAATTAGTAGATCTTTCAGTTTGAAGCTCGAACTGAGCAATAAGTCGAGAGACGGACGTCATCTTGGCAAAAGAGTCGAAGGTACTCAAGCCTTCCCTTCGACAATCTTCTTCTAAAAGCTGACTAATAGACCTGTAGACCTATCAAAACAGCGCTGAAGAAAAAGATTAGAACTGCCTCAAGGTACTCAGTCTTCCCTTGAGGCGAAAAACAGACAAAATTAAAACAGATAAAGGCGTCGCCTCCCCGGCAACGGCGCCAAAATTTGATACGGTCGTTTTGTACCAAAAATAAATACCTAAGTTACTACTAACAGAAGTCAGCGGTAAGTAGGGTCGATCTCCACAGGGAGGCTAAATTGCTATCTATATGTTTAATTCGGTCTATCAGGGTGTGACAGAAATGGGGGTTTTGATTGTTGAACTAAACTAATGAAGCTAAGGCAAGAGAGAAATTAATGTAAGAAATTAACAGAAAGAGAAAGGAATATGCTAGGAGTCGGTCTACCGTGGCAGCTACACTATCGGGTCAACTGAGTCGATTAAACTATTGATAAGAAGAGCTATGGTCGTCACCTTTCGGTCCTTAAACCGCCCTAGGGTCTCCTAACTTAGCTTTCGCCCTAATTAGGTATTACCTATTGTAATTAAGCAAGCCTTCCCTTCCAATCTTTCGATCCAGGTCGGGGTTAACTAGATAAATTGGTCTCCTGTATGCATTCATTCAACCTAATAACAATTATATTGCTTAATACAATTCTTATCGCAGGACTAATCTAATCAAGTCGATCCTAACATATTACTATCACGGCTTCCCTAATCCTAGCATACTAAGAGAAATTAGCTACACATGATTAAAGGGAGAACAAGATATAAAGAAAGAACAATAAACATAAGCATAAATTAAAGAGGAAAAGAAAGGGAAAGAATTAATTACTAAAATAGATCCGGAAGAAAGAACAGTAGAAAATTAACAGTGTATGATAAAGTTCCAGAGAAAAAGCAGAGAGAGTCCGAAGAGAGTCTAAATGACGTCCTAATCTTCCTATTTATAAGAAAATAGGATTTGCTAAACCTAATTAACGGAATTAAAGCTAAAAAGCCCAGCCCATAGCGAATCCACTCGATCGAGTGGAATAAAACCACTCGATCGAGCAAACTCAGCCAAAAACTGCTCGATCGACCAAGAATAGAGCTTGATCGAGTAAATGCTATTATTGAACTGGTCGATCGAATGACTAAAGTGCTCGATCGACTGTTTATTAGACCTAAAACCACTCGATCGACTAGAAATGTCCTCGATCGAGTGATAACTAACTTCAGCAGCTCAAAATCACGTTAGTTTGACTTTTGACTTGTCCTTTTAGCTCCCGAAACACCTGCACGCATCCTAAGACACCTATAATTCCCGCTCCAAATCCACTCCTCCTCCAAATGCATGCAAAACAGACGGTAAATGGCTTGATTTCACTACTTTATGGTTCATTCCTGCAATTAAGACAAAATACACCAAAGTAGCATATTCGGGGCATTTCGTAGCATAAAACCACGATAAAAGCATAGAAATATGTGCATAAAATAGGCTAATAAGACTATATAAAATGCAAGTATCACGAAGCATTAGAAGTACTCGTCTTGGCTACCGGATCCTGGGTGACACTGTTGTTCGGGCGCTGATATGATCTTCTACTGTTGCGGTTAAAACCGCCATTGTTGCTGTGTCCAACACGATTACCCCATGATCCACCCTGTCGATTACTAGCAAAGGTCTGACTCGGACCCTGTGAGAAGTTCCCCTTAAAAGTTCCCGAGCCAACTCCAGTCTTGGCACTCGTGCATTGTCGCCTCTTGTGGCCTATGCCACTACAGTTATAGCATGACAGGTTGGAGTTGTCACTCACACTCCGACCACCACCTCTATCTCATCCTCGAGATCCTCCAGAGAAACCAGCCCCACCAGAAAAAGCCTTGGCTTGGTTGAAGTTGCCATTCTTGTTACCCGACTGATTGTTGTTCCTACTATCAGCCTTTCTCTTCTCAGCAGCAGTCCTCTCTGTAGCTTCCTTTGAGAGATCTACCATTCTCTCAGCTTGACCAGCCCTCATATACACATCCTTGAGATCAGTGATGACTCCAGCTGGTAAACGGTTCATGATCTTAGCTGACAAACCTCTCTCAAAGCGAAGAACCAAACCCCTTTGCCCTAGCTGCATGTCCTCAGCATAACGAGACAACTCAAGGAACCGGTGATAGTACTCTGTGACGGTCATACCATTGGTCATAGTGAAGGAATCGAACTCCGATCTAAACTTGTGACGGATATTCTCCGGCATAAACTGCTCCCTCATAGCACTCTTCAGACCCGACCATGGTATAACCTCTAAACCCTCAGCCTGGTAGTACGCTCTGGCGTCCTCTAACATTTTTCCACCACACAGCGGCCTTGCCCCTCATATAGTACACTACCTGCTCAACAATCATGTCTTGCAGACACTTGACCACTTCCATGAGACTTTCCATCTCACGATGCCAGTTCTCGAGAAACTTAGGTTCCCCAACGCCCTCATAGGTAGGTGGGTTAAAGCGGGCGATGATGATGCTAAGTTGGGTAGCATCCACCGGTTTCTCCGCCCCCTTTCTCACGTTCTTGAGAGCCTCAAGAAGAGCCTCTTATTGCTCGATCATACGAGCAATCTCATCTATGGTCATCTCCGAAGCTTGAATTTGCGCGGCAGTTCTTTTAGGCGGCATTTTGAGCAGATAAGAAGTAAAGAAATGTAAGCACAAAAGCCTACGGCTCAAAATGTAATGACCCTCCGCTAAAGAAGCACTAGGCCAAGTATGAAGCAATACTCGGTCGAGTAAGGACTACTCGGTCGAGTATCACTGATACTCGGTCGAGTAATCCACTCCAGTAGCCAACGTCAAATTCACAAGAAACATACTCGGTCGAGTATAAACCATACTCGGCCGAGTATGCCCTACTCGGTCGACTACAGCTAATTACTCGGTCGCGTAAACACATCCAGTAGCCATTGCTACTCACTGCCAAACAACACTCAGTCGAGTGCCTGGTTACTCGGCCAAGTACCTGCCCTGCTCGGTCGAGTCATGCCAAAAGGAGCTACAAACAGTACGAAAATGCATCCTATCAAGCTTTCTACCCAAAAATCAAACACATTACGTTATAAATCTGAATGCCACATAATAAACATGTATCATGTCAATCATTATCATGCCAAAACTGTTTCCAATGATGTCATATAACAATTTCATCTCGACTTTATACCAATTCTCAATATCCTTCTCGAATTTCACACATTACACCTCCTACCACATGTTCCAACCATTCAACTTTGACATACCACACACATATATTAAACAAACACTTAACACATTCCCCCTATGACCGGTTTGATTCGTGAGGGCCTTATTGCGACTCCGGGACGTCTCCCGACTCCTTACGGTAGCTCCGAACAACTCTCCCCGGGTTCCTTTTTTTAGACTCCCTAAGCTCATTGGGTTCATTTGTTTTAGGTGCCGGAATCGTCGGCTCTGATACCACTTTGTAACACCCCCTCATACCAAGGTACCTTACCAGGACTACCCCAGCATGAAAGGCTGTTACCATTTCGGTTGCCCGAGGTTAGTACATATCAAAAGCAACAGTCCCAAACACATTTATTAAGATACGTTAAAGTATTAAAAGTTACAATGTTCCAAAATCCAATAATGTAAATCCACATGCTATCAATTACAAAACAAATGCTAAGACTCATGATGGTGATACTAAATATGGCGTGACGACTCTCCCACGACCGCCCCAAGCTCACCAAATACATTACCTGTCACAACCTTCTCACCATCCCCGAACGGATCACCGCAAATTTTACAAAACAACAAAGGGGTCATTACTGCTCAATCAAAATAAGACAAGGCACAAGTAAACAGCTGATCATCCTCCATCCCGAGTCTCCCGATCTCCCACAGTAACCGACTACACACCAAAGTGTGTAGCCCTGCCAGAGTACCCATCGCAAGAGGTAGTCCACGCCGCCAATGGGGGACCGCAGCCAATCCCCACCGAAATCTCGCTCATCAACGAGCGATAACCCTGTCCCTTAATGTGCACATCCCCTCCCGTGACGGGTTCCACGGAGGGCGAACTAGGGCGTGAAGCCACTCCCGAAAATGAATTCACCACAACCAACACAACAACATCACAACCACCACCACAACACCAACACTCCAATGATTAGCAGATAACGGTAAACACAATACAATCACATCTTAATTCAATTAATAGAAACTGAGTAGGGAAACCCTACCTTAGCAACAATAACAGTGAAGAGAATCAAGCAACTAGAACGACTCCTCTACGAAGTCTTCGCCTAAACAATAATCACATAACACAATTACTAATTACAAAACCCCATTTCTCCCAATTCATGATTAAAGACAAACCCTAGAATAATCACCAACAAACATGGGGATAAAGACTTACCGACAGAAGAATGAAGGATTGAATACGATTGCTATAATGATCCACACACACACAGAGGAGAGATTCGGAGTGATTAGAGTGTTGTACGTTGATTAGGTTTTGTAAATAGTCTTTAGAAACTGATTATCGAAATTATATAACGCCCTAATTACTCCCGAATCAAACTGCTGAAATATTGCTCGCCAGACCGGATACTCGGTCGAGTATAGAGTTTACTCGACCGAGTATCCTCTACTCGGTCGAGTATTCAGTATACTCGGCCGACTGGTCCTCGGCAGTAGCCAAACAAACTACCCAACACACACTACTCGACCGAGTAGGCCATACTCGGTCGAGTACCAGCCTATAAAATCCGTAGTATTACATCAACTCCTATGTTTAGTTTAAGCATTTACATAATTTGCATGTGTGACCCAACCTCCATAGACTATTTCTTTATCATTATTGTTTTCTTCCATCAACCAACCAACCAAGCATATGATAACCGACCTTGATAAAATTCACTCCATAAAAACTAATTAACAACTACCATCTCTCTGTGGATTCGACCCCTACGTACTACATTCATTTGTGTCTAGGAAATTTATTTTTGCATAGGTGTGCGATAGCCTATCAATGTGTTTTATTGATTGATGTAAGTTTGTTTGTTTGATAAGGATTTTAACCGTGTAAGTAGGTAGATGTATAATCTATGTTTGGAAATTAGGAGTAAAAGAAAGTGACTTTAGCTTGCGTAAGGTGTCTTGAATTGAGTAAGATAATTGTATGAGGTAATTTGTGTATAATGAGTGATGTGTGATCTAAGTTGAATATCTGTTGAGTGTTTGAACTTATGGATAATGAACGAGGTTCGGGTTGCATATGGAGGGATATTGTTATTAAGCGTGACTTGGAAACTTTAGTTGATAAATAAATAATTGAGATATATGATAGTGGATTTAGTATTACCAAGTTCGGTTTTCGCGGTCTTGAGAGTAAGAGTGTGGCATGTAATGCATGAGGATTCAATTATATTGTTGAGGTATTTGATCATTTGTATTATAGAGTGTAACCGTTTAATTTAAGTGTGTATGCATGAAGTGTGAAAGTGGTTGTGTGGGACTCCGACCGTATGAGTGGTAGTATAGATGTTGTTTGTAAAGTTACCTCCCAATCTTTAGGTAAAGCGTCCTTGGTATACATTGTGATCTTGTTGTAGTGTCTATTTAAGGGTTGATGTTGTTATTATCCCTTGAGGATAATGGGTGGTTAGGGCCGTGTCCATGAGATAGAGTAAGTGTTGTGGATACCGATGTGACTATTGCGGTTGTTGGTGACAGTATGGCGATACCATCGCCGGGTGTGGGGAGGAGATATAACGGTTGCGAGAAGAACTACGAAATAGCATGTTTGCGTTGGTAGGGTGTCTCGAACATTTAATCTTAATTGGGTCATAACGATGGCCATTGGGCCAAGTGTTTGTTTAAATTCGGTTATTTGACGGTGTATTAGTCACCATCGGAGTCTTTTAGCATTTGTGTGACGAAAAAGAAAAGTTTGGAACCGAGTTGAGAACGAAAACCTTCTGCCCAGGTGACACTCGACCGAGTGCACCATGCACTCGACCGAGTGGTCGCCTACTCGGTCAAGTGGCCTTCTACACTCGACCGAGTGGCATGCCTTCACCCTTATTTTATTGATATTCGACCAAATATTGAGCGTGTACCCTTATTTCGCGGTTTATGTTAGTTGACTTATGTTTGTATGAGCATGTTGATCTTACATGGGTGATATTTTGTGAATTGTTTACGTTTGATTATATGGTGTGGCATTTTGAAAGTAAATGGAAATAGTTGATTCAAGATGAGTGGATTGATGACAGAAATGATGTGATAATATTGTTGATGTACGTTAATCGACGTGATTTTATTTAGTTGTGTAAAAGTAAGATGGAAAAATAAAATGTAAATTATGTGTCGCATAGTGGTCATTTGCATGATTGTGTTGTGGTCTCCCATATAAGCGGAAGTGTTGATGATAGATGGGAATGGATATGGAAACACATGTATGATCTTGTGGTGGATTCGATGCGGTATATGCGTGACATGATGTCCGAAAATGGGAATGTTGAACATGGTTGAGTCACATTACGAGTAATTTTGCATTAATTGATTGTTTTCTGGAGTCTGCATATTCGTGATTGATGGGCTTACATGTGAAGGTGTGAAATTTCACGTGATATAGATGTGTAATGATAATCGAGATATACCTCGTGATAGATACATATACATATAACAAACATGAATTGGCAGTTATTTATGGGATTATAGATCAGAACCTGGGTTTGACCTAGCGCTTGACCTTTTGGGAGGGTTGTAGAGAGGGATTATATCAATAGAATTATAATTATATCAGATTTGACTATGGATTTGCAATGAGTAAGAGGGAGTGTTGAACCTGGAATGAGTAAGAGAGAGAGTGTAATGATAATCGACTATGGATTTGACTATGGATTTGTAATGAATTTCGGGACGAAATTCTCTTTTAGGGGGAGTGAATGTAAAGAAGGAAAACGAGCGTAGTATGCATATGAGTAGCGCATGATTAAAGAGAGGATTTACGACAAAGGAAAACGTGTGAGCTTGTGTGAACGCGGTGAGAGAGATGAGAATCATATGGGCTTAATGGGAATGATGATGACAGTAAGAACCTCGAGCGAGTACTTGAGAATCAGTAATGAGACTTCAGAGAGTAGTTTGAAAGAAGAGAGAGTGAGGTGAACTTCGGAGACGAAGTTCGTTTTAAGGGGGAAAAATTGTAATACCCCGTAGCACTCGACAACTTACTCGACCGAGTATGGACTACTCGACCGAGTAAGCTAGGACTAGAAAACCATAATATTACAAGTATAAGTTTCACTACTCTGACTGCTATTATTGTTACTTTTACCACTGACATGGATGATTACTATCATATTTACTACATAAACTGTTGCTACAATTATTTTCACTATTAATATATTTACTTTTGCTACTTACACAATTTTATCAGGCTTATATAGTTAAATTAGAGGTGGTCAAATGCAGACTTAGGCCGGATGTGGGCCGGGCTAGCATGATTTTTTGGCTCACAGACATGTTAGCGGGTTTTGAGCGGGTTCGTGCGCCAGGCCTTTGTAAATTTTGGAAAATACGTTGTCCAAACCCTCTTTGTTAGCGGTCCGGACCGTCCATGAGCAACTCTAATTTAAATAAATATATCAAATATTTGTTAAATCTTTCTCTTGCTTAATTTTATCAAATTAAATTTTATGTTAGTTTATTATCTAAATTTATTAGATTTATATATTTAAATAAACATGAAATATTATACTAAAATATTATTTAAGAGCGATCAATATTATTCACTAATTAAAGTAGAAATCTAATGTAATATGAAATATTGTATCTGTTGAGAATTTTTATTTTATTTATCTCTTTATAGTTTTCATAACCCATTATATTTACCATTAATTTAGTTCATTAAAGTATAATTTTAGGTGTAATTAAACTTAATTTATTTATTATATTAAAAAAAAAATATACTTAGTGTACAAAAATAGAATGGCAAACTAAAACAGGCTCTGGATGCATGAAAACGAGTACTAGGTGCATGAAAATTGTTACATACATAAAAATGATTATTAGGTGCATGCAACAACAACAACAACAACAACAACAACAACAACAAAAACAACAACAACAACAACAACAACAACAACAACAACAACAACAACAACAACAACAACAACAACAACAACAACAACAACAACAACAACAACAACAACAACAACAACAACAACATCAGAGCCTTAATCCCAAAATGGTTTGGGGTCGGCTGACATGAATCATCCTTTATAACCGTGCATGGGTGAATCCACACCTCAAAATGCGAACAAAAAAGAGTGGAAAAATGAAAAACCAAAGGGATAGTGAAGCATAATACAAAGTCAAGGCAAACTTATAGGTTTTAAAATCGAAGTCCGAATTTCTTTTATAAAAACTTAAAATTTAAATCGAGAATAAAGATTTGAAAACCGAAGTAAAATTTAAGGGTCCGAAATACCTTAAAAGTGAACCAAGTAAAAATATATAAGAAAGTTGTCGGTAAAAAAAGGTGTAATAAAGGAGAGAAGAACAAATAATTTTTCTTAAAAATTAAATAAAAACCCTAAATATGTCAAAAAAACAACAAATACTAAAAATCCACATGTATCTTTTTCCTCCATTGTGCTCTCTCCGTTACCATTCTCTCCTCAAGCCCAAGAAATCTCATATCGTGCTCCATCACTCTCAGCCATGTTTGTCTCCGTCTCCCTCTACCCCTAGGAACTCTTTCTGCTCTCCAAGTCTCCAGTCTCCTAACTGGTGCGTCCATCGGTCTCCTTCTCACATGGCCAAACCATCTTAGTCGATGTTCCATCATCTTGTCCTCTATTGGTGCCACTTTTACCTTTTCCCTAATCACCTTTATTAGGTGCATGCATATTAGTAAAATGTATTTCGCCTCAATTTCTGTCTATAACTTATAATTTTTTACCAAGAAATATATTATCTAGACATTACTTTTTTTTTTGCTGAAATGTAAGAACTTCCATTAAGCACAAACAAGCTATAACAAGCTACATTTCATCCAACTTTAACACCTTTATAGTAGCCATACAAATAAGAATTATCGCATAAGTGGAAGGCTACTCAATCAAACACTATCTCTTTGTTGCATCCCTGTTTTCATCTTTGCCAAAATCCGCATCTTACATTGATTCTGGACTTGTGCCACAACTGTTCCAGATTTCATCAAGCATGAATCCTGTAGACACCTCAAAATGTCTACCTAGCCTTAAGGGTACCCGATGATGAGGCTTAAATTAAATGACTAAATGAAAATTGACAATGTTATAATTTATGGCTCTTTACGCTTATTTCCCAAAATTACTCAAAATGACCCAAAATAACCAAAAAAACCCATATTTCCATTTAATCCATTTTTATCCCATTTCGATTTATATTCTCATAAATGGGCTTAATAATAAGGTTCAATTAAGGCTATCCACCTTATTATGGATCAATGTTATACGTAAAAGGACAATTGGACTATTACATATCATAGTGGCTCGATTATCTACAAGAAAGCTAAACTAAAATTAACTACATAGTTAATAGCATAAACATTGTTGTAAAGCCCAGCCCATTTTTCGAGTTAGACGGCAATACATGATCAAAGGCAAAGATATTTGAGATAATTGTGTAAGACTTCGCACGTGAAGCCGACACAATGTACAAGGATTGAAGGTAAGAGATTAAGCGTAATTGGGAAAGACATATTAAAAGCAATTCTAGTCAAAATAGAAGAATATGGGAGGATAGTTGTGTACAACTAACAAAACATAGAAGCAGAGGGACTTGTTGGAGTTTGGACTCTACTTTATTATTATTTCGATCCAAGAAACTACAATCTCCAATATGTATAAATACCATCTAGTCCATTCAAGACAAGGAGGACGGACAGACAAAAATAGACGACGTAAAAATACAAAAGCCGTGAGACACAATACCACGCGATCCCAAGATCCCACAAATTCAACACTTTCAAATCATCCGTCTCAAATACTCAATTCCAGTTTCAAATCCATCCTCACATTAAATTGTCCCAGTTTCTATATAAGCGCATAAGAGCCAATAATTAACGACAGAGTCGATCTTTATTCATAGTCAACATCCACATAGGCCTGAGGGTACCGACATCAAATAAGTTGTTTCATCTTGTCTTGTATAAAATTGTATAACTAATATTTTTATTGTCACTTTTCGTCAAATATATAATATTATAAATAAATAGTAGAGGCCGTCAGTTTGATGGGCGATCCGGGTGCCTAACACCTTCCCTGATCGTACCTTTACCCCCGAATCCGCAATCTTTGGTTCAGGCCGGAGTGACGGATCAGTCCCCATACCAGGGATCAAAAGGGGCCTTTTCCGTTAAACTTATTTTTGTATGTTTTTTATAAAACCTACTGGCGACTCCACTTATTACTCATATTTCAAAAAGGAGATTTTTTCAGGGATCTCACAGTGGCGACTCCGCTGGGGACTTATAAGAGGGTAAGACTTGAAATTTAATTGTGATATTATATATTTGACTAACTTTGTTTTTGCGCACGTGTTGACAATTTAGCAGTGTGACTTATAGCTAGTGCAAATCAGGTATGAATCAATTCTTTCTGGATTTTCATAGTAATTCGCCAAAATTGTATGCATCTGTCATGGCAATCACTTATCAAGACTTCTTTGTTTGTAATTATGGTTGGCACATATTTTAGTGGGGACTATTTTCATATTATGAGTTGATTTTGATCCCATCCCCTATTATGCATGCAATCCGTAATTTTTTGATGACAAATTTTATTATTTCTATTTAAAGGTAGGTTAAATTGATTTGCTACTCCGTTTTGTCTTTCATACAAGTTAAATCTCATACTTGAGTTGTATGTTTTGTCAATTGTATTATTATTCGAATATTTAATGGAAAAGACAAAAAAGGCATAGGCTCTCCGTAAGCCAGTATTATGTCATCTTAAGCTACCCTAATTCACCCTCGGTAAGTATGTTGTATACTTAGAAGGTCCATTCGACCGACTAGGCCTTACACATATTTTCCACCTCATGACGTCGCGTTTTGGCAACTCGTCTGGTCCATATGACTGGGGGAGCACAAAAGCGAGAGGTACCTTCGGGTATTTTAATGTTGTGAGTACCCAATTTTCCAACCCATGAACCAAACCATAGATCCCGTAGAACCTTTGACTAGGATAATATGTATGTACATTGTTTTTTGTTTATAATCTCAAAAAATTTGTCATTTTCCGTGAGCCATCTGATCGTGTTAAAATTTTAACTTGCCTAATATTGTTAGTTGCGTCAAAATATTTCATTCAGCCGAGTCATTAAGGTGAGCAATTGGGTTTACAGAGTAGCTTGTGCATTAATTAGTCACATACAAATAACTAACTATTAAGGTATAATATGAATTTTAGTATAAAAATTAGTTGTGTCTAATTTATGACTACTTAGTGTCTCGTTGCATCATTAGAGTAGTGTAGAATAGATCAACAATGTAAATAGTTACTTAGTTAGGCATTGGGCTGGCCATTAGCATAAAATCATGCATGCATAAGCATAAAATCATTAGTCTCATTTGCATTCAAGTTTGCGGTTTTATATTTTCAAAAATAAAATAAAAAAATTCCTTTCCTGGTCTAAAAAAAAAAAAAAAAAAAAAAAAAACAGTGTCTTCTTTTCTCAATTTATTACTTTCTTCTAAAAAAATAGGGGTCTTATTTAAAAAAAAAAAAACAGTTGTTGTTTTTGTTTTTACTTTTTTCCTTTTTTTATTCTCCATGATAATTTTTGTTTTTTTTTTAAACAAAAAAAAAAAAAAAAAAAAAAAAAAAAAAAAAAACTCAATTGTGATCCACGGTAGAACTCCACTTCCAAATTAATCTCTCAAAAGACGGTTCTATCACATAAAATGGTAGAATCAAATCAAGTTATAGTTATCAATGATTATGTACTCCCTTGCATACATATTACCTACATCAATGAGTTAGAGAAAAGAAGGACTATTTGAGACAGACCGAAAGTATATTGAAACATTATTAAAGAGGCCATGGCATCTTATTCTTTGACTTCAGTACTTTATCCACCGTATGTAACCCTTTGGTCTCTTGCCAAAAAGAGCAATACACGATAGAATTAGGGAGCACATGATTGGCAATTCCTTCTGGACGGACGTTTGTATCATGATCTGATCACCAATTTTACCACACTTTATAAATTATGTCATATAATACATTTGACATTTTATATTAAGTTAGGACCATCCTAGTCCTTTTTGAGTTACATAAATAAATAAATAAATACGAGCATATGTCATTTTTATTAGTCACTTGTTCTACTTTTTACCCTTAACTAGTAGAGTAGACTTGAAATACTTTAGGGCGTATCTCTTTAGTGTAGATCAATCGACCTCTTAGAGTTAGCCTGAACGAGGGCGTGCATTTGACCATCTTTTCCATCTCCTGTGGTGTGATAATTCCTTGATCGCCGTGTCTCTAGCTAGGTGACCTCTAGGTTTGGAGACTCTTTCTTTTTCCCGATTTGTCAAATTCTCCATATTTCATATGACTACTAATCTAAATGAGCACAACTCTCTATTTACGAAATTTGTCAATTTCCCATATCTCAAATGACTACCAGATGAGCCCAAACTCATATGACCATTTTAACAAATATTATCATTCATTCCCATTCATGCTAGAAAACTAGCTCAAACATATTCAAACCAGATTCCTAGTACACCCGTGTTCAAACATACCAAATAAGACACGGGAGCGCGCACTCCGTGCTGTTTTATTGGTGACCATTAGTCCCTTAAAATGAACTTAATATGTGAGTCCAAATTCCAATACAAGCTCAAAATACCCACAGTAAAGACTCTTATAAGTCAACAAAAATACTCAGTCAAAGTTGAAATCAACTCTAGTGACAAAAGTCTCAAAAGTCAAAGACCAAAATGATCTCAAATAGATTCAAATCCAGTTTCAAGACTCTCAAATATTCAAAGAAAAAATTATGATCTGAAAAAGATGCAAATCCAGTGTCAAAAGACTTAAAAGTTCACAAGACAAAAAAAAATTCCAGCCAAAGCTGCAATCAAATCCAATGTCAAAAGTCTCAAAAATTCACAAGGCAAAAAAACAACTCTAGTCAAATTTACAATCAAATTGCAGAGTAGTCATTTTTCAGATGAATCAATCCACGATTACTTTGTCTCCATTCCTCTTGGGACGATCCTTTCATTCATTTAGGTGAGTGAGAGAGGCACACAGTCTCAGTGTCTTCTAACACCATAGAATCTTCTACTCCATTCCATTTATCACCCTCGTTCAAAGATCTAAGACTTCGGGGATGTACACTAAGTTTATACGGTCATATAAGTATTTTGTTTCTATGGTATTAGTTTTGCTTAATTAGTAGAGCTTGTTCTTGTAAGAGGGCGTAAACTCGTCGAAGAATAACTCAAATTAATAGGTCAAATAAAAATGATGAATATTCTCCACACCAGAGTATTAGTGTTCAGTCTTTCTACTTGGATCACATTTGGGTCAAACCCCATGTTTTTCAAAATCTTTTCAAAAAAGAATCTTAATTCAAATGTTTTCAAATACTCCATTTTTGCATTCATCATGTGCATCATATCTAGGACATGCAGTTGCATTTTATGTGTCATATATAATTTGTCACTAACTGCTCCAGTCGATTACTTTGTCACTCATCTTTCAGATTCGTCCAAAGTGGGGGGTTCTTATAAAGTCTCATTTTTCTCGTAATAAAATTTTGCCAGTTTCAAAATCAATCAATTCTCCAGCTCTTTTCGTGAAATAAAATTTTACGATCCTCCAATCAGCTTCTTTTTCAAAATAAAATTTTGAAATCCTTCGGTCGGCGGGCTCTAACACGCATCTAAGTTCTTAAAATAAAATTTTTTGAACTTCCCTTTTTGCGAAATAAAATTTTGCAATTTTCAAACTTATCGGTCGGCGGGCTCTAACACGCATCTAAGTTTGTAAAATAAAATTTTACGATCTTATCCATCCTTTTTCAAAATAAAATTTTGAATTCCTTGGTCGGCGGGCTCTAACACGTAATCCTTTTTCAAAATAAAATTTTGAATTCTTCGGTCGGCGGGCTCTAACACGCAATCCTTTTTCAAAATAAAATTTTGAAATACCTTGGTCGGCGGGCTCTGACACGCGTCCTAGTTCATAAAATCAAATTTTGTGTTCTAATCCACCGTTCACCTGCGCGTTAAAAAATCCGGCCGTTCACTGCGAAGCTAAGCAATCTCATTCCGTTCACCTGCGGAATAATCCAGCTTTGTTCACCTGCAAAGCAATCCTGTTTCGTTCACCTGCGGAATAATCCAGCTTTGTTCACCTGCAAAGCAATCCAGTTTCGTTCACCTGCGAAACTAACCAG
Source organism: Silene latifolia (assembly GCF_048544455.1). NCBI lineage: Eukaryota > Viridiplantae > Streptophyta > Magnoliopsida > Caryophyllales > Caryophyllaceae > Silene > Silene latifolia. The sequence continues at coordinate 98,943,873 of NC_133538.1, forward strand.
TCCAGCTTCGTTCACCTGCGAAGCTAAACAATTTCACGTTTTGTTCACCTGCAAAACTAAGAAGCATCCCTTGGTCGGCGGGCCCTTATACGCAACCGAGTTCGGGAAATCAGATTTCACGATCTCACCTTTAAGCTGAACAAAGTTTGGGTATTCCAGATTCTGGACAAAAAACAAAGTTTTGCTTTACTGGATTCCGCACCGTGAAACAAAGTTTTGCCACGCCAGATTGATGAAACAAAGTTTTACCAACTCCATTCCAGATTGACAAAACAAAGTTTTGTCATGCTAGTTCCAGACAAGCTAAACAAAGTTTTGCTAAGCCAGTTCCAGATCGCAGCTACTCCAGACAGGTAATATAAGAGGCCCAGGTACGTTTCTTATCCTTTATCTGTCCCGACCGGACTACTTTGACCTTCGTCTTACTCAGACTCGGTCAAAGTGGGGGCTTCTGTAGACACCTCAAAATGTCTACCTAGCCTTAAGGGTACCCGATGATGAGGCTTAAATTAAATGACTAAATGAAAATTGACAATGTTATAATTTATGGCTCTTTACGCTTATTTCCCAAAATTACTCAAAATGACCCAAAATAACCAAAAAAACCCATATTTCCATTTAATCCATTTTTATCCCATTTCAGACGATATTCTCATAAATGGGCTTAATAATAAGGTTCAATTAAGGCTATCCACCTTATTATGGATCAATGTTATACGTAAAAGGACAATTGGACTATTACATATCATAGTGGCTCGATTATCTACAAGAAAGCTAAACTAAAATTAACTACATAGTTAATAGCATAAACATTGTTGTAAAGCCCAGCCCATTTTTCGAGTTAGACGGCAATACATGATCAAAGGCAAAGATATTTGAGATAATTGTGTAAGACTTCGCACGTGAAGCCGACACAATGTACAAGGATTGAAGGTAAGAGATTAAGCGTAATTGGGAAAGACATATTAAAAGCAATTCTAGTCAAAATAGAAGAATATGGGAGGATAGTTGTGTACAACTAACAAAACATAGAAGCAGAGGGACTTGTTGGAGTTTGGACTCTACTTTATTATTATTTCGATCCAAGAAACTACAATCTCCAATATGTATAAATACCATCTAGTCCATTCAAGACAAGGAGGACGGACAGACAAAAATAGACGACGAAAAATACAAAAGCCGTGAGACACAATACCAGACGCAGATCCCGAGATCCCACAAATTCAACACTTTCAAATCATCCGTCTCAAATACTCAATTCCAGTTTCAAATCCATCCTCACATTAAATTGTCCCAGTTTCTATATAAGCGCATAAGAGCCAATAATTAACGACAGAGTCGATCTTTATTCATAGTCAACATCCACATAGGCCTGAGGGTACCGACATCAAATAAGTTGTTTCATCTTGTCTTGTATAAAATTGTATAACTAATATTTTTATTGTCACTTTTCGTCAAATATATAATATTATAAATAAATAGTAGAGGCCGTCAGTTTGATGGGCGATCCGGGTGCCTAACACCTTCCCTGATCGTACCTTTACCCCCGAATCCGCAATCTTTGGTTCAGGCCGGAGTGACGGATCAGTCCCCATACCAGGGATCAAAAGGGGCCTTTTCCGTTAAACTTATTTTTGTATGTTTTTTATAAAACCTACTGGCGACTCCACTTATTACTCATATTTCAAAAAGGAGATTTTTTCAGGGATCTCACAATCCACCCTTCCCTTGTTTCGTTACATCCAAATAGCATAGTGAGCTGCCATAAAAGCACTCCCTATTACACCCTTATGCATCTTTGTGAACTGCCTAGCATACACCCACGCAACTGCATTCATTGCAGGAACCTGCAAACCGAACAAGTGAGCTACTCCAGACAAAACCTTTATACTGTACTCACACTTTTGAAACACATGACAATGTGTCTCATCTTCAACACCATACAACAGACACATAACATCACTGCAGCATCCAAAGCTATACAGTTTAGCTTTCATCTGTAAAGCTTCCCTGGTAATAAGCCACCAAATGAACTAGTGTTTAGGCAAACACCGCCCATTCCACACTTTCTTATACCAGTTAACTCTCTGAAAATGCCTCGTAATGACCTCATATCCACTTCTAACTAAGTACCCTCTATTAGTCCCCTGCCACAGGTTAGCAGAGTAGTGCCCTAGTAACTTATCTCTTACCTTAACAATGGCCTTCCAACTCCAACTTATATCAGTCTTTGGAGTATAATCAGGCCATGCTGCATCTTTCATATAAATATGATTAACCCATCTAACCCACAAGCTATCAGGTTTGGAATAGATCCACCATACCAAATTTCCAATTGCAGCCACATTCCATGCATAAGAATCCTTAATCCCAAGCCCTCCTTCATTCTTTGGAGCACAAACCTTCTCCGAGCTGACCAAAGGGACTCTAATAAAGTCTACTTTCCCATCCCAAAGATAATTCCTACAAATGGCATCAACTCTTTGCAGTATACCTTTTGGAATGATGAAGATATTTGCCCAGTAAGTATATAGGGATGTTAGAACAGAATTCACTAAGACTAGTCTTCCTGCATATGATAGGTGTCTGGCTCCAAAACCCCTGATTCTGGAGACCAGCTTCTCAATCAAAATTTGACAGTCCTTCTTTTTCAGTCTACCAGCAGTTATAGGGACTCCTAGGTATGAGAAAGGGAGATGACCTTCTAGGAACCCAGATATTTGCAAAATCTCTTTTTTAATACTACCATGTACACCATTGCAGTAGGCATTTGTCTTTGTATTATTCATTTAGAGCCCAGAAGCGTGAGAAAAAGTAGCAAAGAAATCTAAGCATAACCATGATAGAAGCAATATCACCCTTACTAAAAAGAAGGAGGTCGTCAGGAAACATGAGGTGTGACAGTTTCAACTTTGAACATAGAGGATGATACTTGAAAGGAACAATCTCAGTGATATAAGACATGACTCTACTCAAGTATTCCACTGCAATTATGAAAAGTAGAGATGACAATGGATCCCCTTGCCTCAATCCCTTTTATCCCTTGAAAAAAGATACAACTTCTCCATTCATAAATAGGGAATAAGAAGCAGTACTCACACATTCCATCACCAAATCAATAAATCTTCCAGGGAAATTCAAGGCCTTTAACATTTGCTCCAAAAAGGCCCAACTGATGGAATCATAGGCTTTTTTAAGGTCTACCTTGAGCATAAACCTATGAGAAATAGCTACCCTATTGTATAACCTTATCACATCCTGGCAGATCAATATGTTCTCCACAATACTCCTTCCCTTTATAAAACCTCCTTGATTAGGACTGATAATATAAGGTAGAACGTTGACCAGTTTATTGCATAACAATTTGGATATACATTTATAGAATACATTGCAGTAAGAGATAGGTCTAAATTGTGTAACATTCTGAGGCATCTCACATTTTGGAATAAGAGTGATGAGAGTATGATTGAGCTGCTTTAGCAATTTCCCACTATGGAAGAAATCCTGAATTGCATCTCACACTATATCCTCAACAATCTCTGAAAAATGCACTAGAAAAACCATCTGGGCCAGCTGATTTATGAATAGGGATAGAGAACATGATCTTCTTTATCTCAGCATTAGTAACAGGAGCAAGCAGTAGTGCAGCATGTGTAGGAGAACACACTATGCCCTGCTGAACAACTGAAGCACAGACTGGGGTTGTGACCTTGGCAGTTCCCAACATGTTTTTATAGAAACTCAAAAAGGCTTCCTGTATTTGACTAGTAGAATCACATATTACCCCATTCTGATCTGCAATCTTCACCACCTTGTTTCTTATTTGCCTGCTTTTAAGAACACTATGGAAATACTTTGTGTTGTTATCTCCTTTATCCACCCATGTGACCTTAGATTTATGTTGCAGGAAATTGTAGCAGGAATTATTTAACTTTCTGTAACTTTTAGCTGCATCAATCTCTTGTTGAATTAGGTTATAATTCAAAGGATCACACCTCAGTTTCCCTTGAATATACACCAAATATTGCCAGGCCCTAACAGTATTATTCTCAATATCATCAAACTGAGCTCTATTAAGCTACTTCAAGGGATACTTTAAACTTTTCAATTTTTTAACCAGAATATACATTTTGGTGCCATGCCAATGTTGATCCCAAGTCTTTTTAACACACTCATAAAAAGGATCAGCTTTGCTCCACATATTAAAGTACTTAAAGCTTCTTCTTTTAACCTAAATATTTTCTATTGTCTGGATAATACATGGAGTATGATCCATTAAACCTTCAGTATAGAAATGAGCATAACTATCTTGATGCCTCCTCAACCAAGACTAATTAACCAAAACTCTATCCAGGCGACTATATACTCTAGTAGAAGGGTCCTGCTTATTATTCCAAGTGAAAAAGGATCCAATGTTTGGACTATCCACAAGCTCACACTCATCAATACAACTCTGAAAATCCTCCATCTCCTCCTCACTAGTAGACCCCCATAATTTTTCTAAGGGACTCAGCACAATATTAAAATCACCACACACCACCCATGCTTCAGATATTAAACTCCTAAACACACATAGTCTGTCCTATAGAATTCTTCTTTCTTCTACCTCATTGAAAGAATACATCATAGTGATGTAGAATTCATCACCAGTACACACCTCCTTAGCCTTCATATGAATGAAATGAGCACTATATTCAAGAAATATAATACTGAATTTTGGAGGGTCTCATAGTACCCATATTCTGCCTCCCTTATACCATCGAGTATTTGTAGAGACATACCAATTGGCACAAATATTATTTCTAACAGAGTTTAGAGACATAGGTTTGACCTTTGTCTCAAGGAGACCAAACAGACCAACTTGATACTGATGAAGGAACCATTTTATTATTTCCTGTTTTGCTGGACTGTTTAATCCCCTCATATTCCAGAATCCTATGTTATGCATTACCGCCTGTGGGAGGTAATACACTACCTTTAGTACCAATACCAACTTTTAGAGTGGCATTATTTAGAGCATCTATGAAGGTATATTTTGAAAGTTTAGATATACTTTGGTCAGCATCAAGTAACTCCCGTCTACTCAATCGAACTATAGGTCTTATTGGTGTACCTGCCACAGTATACTTCCCATTCCCAGTCCAAGAAACCTGAAAAGCATTTGGTTTCTTTATAGGAGTATTTATGTCACCAATACTGGAAATGGTCTCAGCTGCAGTTGATATAATAGGGGCATCAATAGATACATTATGTTTCTCAACACCAATGGGGGTATGACCAAGAGGAGCCACTATTGGCCCAGTATGCTTCCTTTGAACAGGTTTAGGCCTCCACTGCTTCTTCTCAATGACAGATTTTTCTTTAGGCTTAGGTTTTCTACAGGTAGTAGTATCATGTCCAATTCCACCACATTGTTTACATAGGATTGGCTTCCACTCAAATTCCACTGGTATAGTAATAACATGCCCATCCACATCCAAAAATTTAACACTCTCAGGAATCCTAAGCCCAAAAGGGACATCCACCACTACTCTAGCAAAACCCAATCTAGTCTTGTCTACAGTAGCAGTGTCACAACGAACATATTTCCCAACAAGCCCTGCAATCCTAGGAATACATTAACCCTAGACATTCAAGGGTATATTATGTAATTTTACCCATACCGGAACTTCCTTGACATCATCTTTCACCAACTCAATAGAATCACTCCATGGTCTCACTATCAAATGTTTGTTATCAAACAAATAGTGACCCTGTTGAAGGATGATATTCTTTGTTCTCTCAGATTTAAATCTCACCATAAAAATCCCATTAGGCAAAAAGGAGACCTTATCAACATCGTGATTCATCCATATTCTCCTAATAAAACCATCAAGGACCTCTATTGGTGGATTTTCACCTAGGACAAAACAGTATACGCAATCTCATCCTTAGCATCTTCCTCAGTAAACTGAATCAAATCACTAGTTTCTTCTACAATAGGTTCTAATGGTGACTTACCTCTTCCAACCTGAGTCCAGCCGCCATGATCCTCCAACGCCAGAGCCTGCAAGTCATACGGAGCAACACCAACAATCTCACTTACCGCCCTAGTCTTATCAGCTGCAGTCTCCACCGGTCCTCCAAGAACAGCCGTCGTAGAGTTAGGCTCAACCACACCTGATCCCGATCCAGACGATGAAGCTTTATTACTATTTTTGGCATTTTTTGTTACTGAAGATAAAGGAGTAAACCTATTTTGGGTATTTTTAATTACCGTCATTTCTTTCAATGCGGCGCAAACAACAAGGAACTTTTTTTAGGATTTTTTAGGTTTTTTTCTCTCTATCTCTAACATCATTTTTTCTATATTATTTTTGTTGGCCCTTTTGTGTATCTAGACATTAAATTGACAATATTTGATTTGATGGAGTTCCTCAATAACCATTAACTTGTATATTTACATTTAGCATAATTTTGCATTCATTCATTTATTGTATGAGAGATGAAAGGGAGGGATCTCATATTTTAATTGAGCTTTTTGAAGGAAATTGATGAACAATGAGAAGATAGGAAATGCAAAGAAATGAAGAAAATGGAGAATCTTAGGATTATGCATGCTTTACATATCATTATAGAAGTTTTGGGCCAATTCAAGCATGAACCCGTGCAAACTGAGAAGAACCCGCACGAGTTGAAGCCCAAAGAAAGAAAAAAATTCACTACACGAGAACTCGGGCGGATTCCAGCGAATTCGAGCTTCCCCAGCCTCAACTCGTGAGGTTCATAAAGAACTCGAGCAAGTCAAGCTGTAACTCGAGCGAGTCAGAATGGACCCGAGCGGGATTAGAGCAAAATCCCAAAGCTGATGCAGAATCCGGGCGAGCTAATCCCAGCCCGCCCGAGTTTACCCTGAAATCCATTTTTCTTCTTCATTTAGCTTGTGACTTGCATCCTACCTACCAATCTTCATCTTCTACAAATAAGAAGAGAGTAGAGATGATGATAGCCTCGATCAAAGAGGATTTTATTGAGATCATGATTGTAAGGATCCTTTCTTTCCCTATCTCTCATGAATAGTTGCATTGCATTACATTTTAGAATAGACTTGCATTTCTAAAATATTTCATATCATCCTTGCATATTAGTTAGTTCATATAGTATAATTTACATTGTAATATATCTCATATGTTCCATGTAGTTAGCTGCATATAGTTAAACTAGCATTCATGCATAGTCACTAATGACCAAACCTATTCCATTCTACACTAGAAATAATGCTTAAATCGGTTTGGGGAGGTTTGATTATAAGTGACCTAATCTAATTTAAATTAGCTTCCAATTTAATAGAAAATATGCATCATCTAGTGTAGTTTAGATTGCATTCATTTGTTATATATGTCATATAGAATTGCATTTACTTAGAGCATGTATTCACTCGTATCATTACATTTGCATTTGTACATCAATTTCCATAAATCCAAAAAATCCAAAACATGTATTTCCTTTTTATTCATACTCCTATATGAACATTGAGGATAATGTCCAAAATAAAGTGGGGGATGAGAATTTATATTCCAAAATACATAAAAATTTGAAAATTTGAAAAACCAAAAACATGTTCTTTAATTTAGTAGTGTATAATTGTATATACTTGTTTTTTTGTTCTCTTCTCACATAGATACGACACTACATTTGAGGCATTAGAAAGGAAATGTGAAGACCGCTTGGTATGATCGCTCTAATCCCTATTTTCCTTCCATTTCTTTTCATTATTCATATGAGGAGGATGGGCTTACATGTCAAGGAGAATGTGGTGTATTTTGTTGATGCAGTTTGTGTACCTATGTGTTGTTAGGAGTCGCATTTAGATTACATGGCATACTAGTTGGTGAAGCATTTGCATTTATATATATATATATATATATATATATATATATATATATATATATATATATATATATATATATATATATATATATATATATATATATATATATATATATATATATATATATACGTTGCATCATTGCATATAGTTGCATTTAGAAAAGTGTTTGAAATTGCCTAATTAAGAAATTTGACAAGTGTGCATAGGCCATTGTAGATACTCTTTCTACTTAACACTTTATTCACTAGAATAGTATTAAAACACCCTTTTTAGTGTCATTCTGGTATCGTTCGACCCATGCACAAGAGCCTAGTCAATAATACCTTGTAGTGTGATAACTCCTTAGCTACCGTTTATTCCAAGGTGACCCTCAATGCCATGCAACCGTTCTTTCATTATTACCATCTATCATTTTGTTAACCAAAAGGGAATGGGCACAAAATCATCAAATTGAGTTCAAGTTCAAATCAAAACCAAATGTTTGCAATTGCATCAATGAAATGAGGACCAAAAATATATTCCTATGCTTTTATAGAAGTACCCTTGCTACAAATGGGGTTACTCTCACAAATGTTCAAAAATGCAAAATCAAAGGTTGAAAATTGCCAAGTCAAAAATGCCAAATCATCATAAATGGCAAAGAAATGTTCTTAATGTCAAATACCACAAAAATGGGGGGAAAAACAACCCAAATGCAAACTACTATCATGAAACTCATATACTTCGAAACCTTTTAACTCGTTGATGGTCCTATATTTGTTGCATGGAGGAGAGGGAACGACCCTTCCTTTTTTCTAGGCAAGAGGGGGAATTCCACAATCCTACAGTGTTTCTAAAGCCATAAGGACTCTACTCTTGACGAAAGCATCTAATAATTATGGACGAACGTAACCTAGTCCAACACTACTAGGAGGTGATTTACTTCTATCCTTTTAGATGTAGTCCAATACTACTAGTGATGTGGCTCATGATTACGCACATTTAGTCCCCTAATCAACCTATTTTTGCATACTAATACCGCATTCCATAGCCATTTTATCCGTCAATTGCTTCCTATTTGCTTTCCTAGTGCATTTCATATGTCTTGTAGGAAAGAAGATAATAAGGCGGAATTCCTGCCTCTCGCGCATATTCGGAAGCTTGTTGATGATCTTGGATGGACTAGTATGAAGAGGAGGCAAGAATGATGACCAAGGATGATAGGAATAAGGAGTATATGGAAGCATCGTAGGCATAGAAGCAAGGGAAGAAGGTTTTCTGCTCAACCCGCTCGAGTGGATGCCCATAACTGCTCTATCTCGCGCGGATCCTCTTGAATCGTACAAGGGATTAATTCCTTCGACACATAAGCATGTTTCCTAATCTAACCTTGCTTAACCTAATGTTGTACCCACTATATATACTCCATTTGTAATAATTAAGGAATTAGGTTCCCTTAGTTTATATTAAGCCTTCTTAGGAGTAGATTAGAATAGATTAACCTTTATTCATTCCACAAATTGCACTTTAATCTTTCCTTAATTATTGTTCAAGAATTCTTAGATCTAATTGGGTAATTGAAGATTATTTAGGTTTGTATTGGAGAATTGACAACTCTTCATCATCAATCAAAGTTCTCTTCTATTATTATTTTCTTTCCATTTGCTTATCTTAAGATTGGTATAATTTCTTTACTCTTTACTTAATTAATGCTCATTGCTTTACTCTTCCATCATGTTTATACTTGTTAAGATGATTGACACCATTGTTAACATGTTTTCCATGATAATGAGTGAGTAGTTTCTTAACTAGGATTAGTGGGGGATTAGGGGAGTTAATCATGGAGTAGATTTATGCTTAATGAGTTCTTATGAAGGCTTGCTTATTGTTCTTTCAACTTATGCACATGTTATGTTTAATGAAATGCTTGATTGACAACCTAGCATGATTCTCTTATCCTTTCAATCAACAAGACTTGTAAGACATAAACTAACTCAAGGCTTGTTAGACCATACATATAGTTGAATAGGAAGAACTAAGTCGATTGTAGGTGTTGTAAAGTCGTGATCGACTCGGCTCCGGGACCCAAACCTTCCTAGGAATTGTAAGACATAAACTAACTCGATTCCAACAAAAATAATTGCTTGCATCTATATAACTCATTTATGTTATCTCAACATGATTCCCCTATAATCCCATGATATCCTAGTATCTTTTACTATTTGTTTACATCCTTCATTTAATTGCTTGTTTTACCTTTCGTTGCTATTTATTGCTTTCATTAGTTTAGAATCATCAACCCAAACCAATTGTGACAACCTTTAGTTCAACTACAATTAAATTGAACAATTTGAGTACCCCCGTCCTTTGGGTTCGACTCCGACTTGCTTGCTATGCTAGTAGTCAGATATAAATGTCTTTGATGTAGGACAACGACCCGTCGCATAAATTAGATGCTACAATTAACAACACTGATATATATTAATGCCAGACCTAATAATCTAATTATGATCGTCTTATAACCATGGCTTCCCTACATCCTAGCATAGGAAATTTAGCTATGCATAATTAAATTAACAAACTTAGCAATATTAATGAAAATAAAATTAAACATGATGGCAATATGAGAATAACAATTAAACATAAAACAAGCAATAATAAAAGAGGAAGAACGGAAATAAACTAAGAGAAGTAAATGAAAAACAAAGATTGATTAATTACCGAAATAAAGGAAGAAAGGTTACAAGTTTTCAGATCCGAAATTGAGAGCAAAGTAACGTAACAGCAGTTTTTAGCAGTATGAAGATAACCTAATAATGTTTACTAAGTCCTACTTAAATAATAAGAGTAGTAATGGGCCAAAATTATAAATCAGATTTCGACCAAACTGGATATAAGTCGATCGTCAAGAAGAACAGTAGATCAACTTTTCTGTCGTCACGCAGTTCCTACAATACGCACTGAACTTTAAACGGCCGCCATTTCTTCGTTACGTGGGAAAATAGAGCGTTTTTGGTGGCATTGGAAAGCTAATAGGATAAACTTTCACTTCCAATTTGAATCACTTGATTATCATTTGCAGAAATCGAGTTATGGCTCTTCAAAGTAGGCACTAGTAATGTGAAGCCTTTGTTTTGCTCTATAAGCCTCCTTACTTCACTAAGGACTCCAAAAAGGATGGTTTCCAAGCTCATTTCATACCAAGGCCAAGATTTCAAGCTTTAGTGACGGATTTTAGATTGTTTTCAGATACTCGAGCCTATAACCTGCATAAAACACAACACGATGCACATTAGCCAAAACAAGGGAGAATTGTAGATAACCCACTCAATAATACATATAAATGCGTGAAAAATGATAGAATAAGTGTATAAATAAAGCAAACATCAAACCTCCCCAAACCAAACTCTTACTTGTCCCCAAGCAAGCAATAGACACAAGAAATAAAAGGGGACTAGTGGAACGGTATACAAACTCAGAGCTATCTATGCTTTTGTCTCGCCTAAACCGTTTAATGCAATAAATCAAAACCATAGTAATAAATCAAATGCAAACAAGTTAAATTAATGATAAAGCTACTGAACCGTCGACCTTGCAATATTTTTATATATCGGACTCTCACGGGTCGCTCATTTCTCATTTAAAGAACATGGTGAGTATTTTGTAAGATAGAAAGAAATGAAACCACTCACCTAACTACGACCTATAAGAACATGCACGCAATCTAACATGGTACCTACCTCTACCGACCGTACATACGCATTCCAACCAAACTAGACCAAGACACATGCCGAGGACTTATATATGGTGAAAAGTGAGGTAATTGGGTAAAAGGGGCAAAAAATGATTTGGATATGTGGAGATAATAACCAATCTAGCACGCCAAAAATAAGCCTATTTCACTTATTAAACCCAAAATTTGAAAAAAAAAAAAAAAAAAAAAAAAAAAAAGTGGTGCCAAATGCGGCAAAAACTCACTCACAACAATAAACACGACTCCCTATATAATACAAAGGCAAACGTGGGAGTATAATCAATGTCTTTTTTTTAGATCAGCTGGTTTTTTCTCTTTTTTTTTTGTTTTTTTTTTTTTTCGTTCTGATCTTTTTTCCTTTTTTTTCTGTTTTTTTTTTCATTCTTCTTTCATCATTCTCATTCCATACCCCTTTCTCATAATAATAAAGGAATTCCAAATCGACAATCAAACACGTACCCATAATTAACAACTAAACTAGCTTGACTAGGGTAGGCTAAATTTAAGATTGTAGTTAATAAATGGGTCAAAATAGGTCAATTTGGCTAGTTAAGTTCAAGGGTAAAAAGACAAGAAAGAGGGATTTGCCTCTCCACATGTGTCACCACCACAAATCGAATGAATATAGGTACTAAGAGATAAATGTCATGCTTATGTAAATTGATGCTACATGTCTTATAAGGAGTATTACTCTCATCCTAGAATGAAACTGATCATGAATGTCATCAGTTTATTAAGCTCTATACCTCATAAATTTTGAGTAGGTTGTCGATATTAAGTCAAGTCTATTCGTTCAGTAAAATTAATCAAAAATTCATAGATTATGCAATGACTGTACAAGAATGACATTGGCAATGCAAGGCTTGGGCGAAAAATAAAAGCAAAGATGCGGATTCATCATTGTTATCCAACCGTTCCGACTCGACCTAATATGCAAAAGAAAACATTTTTTTGTATATTCGGTCAAGTCTAGGGTCAATGATCAATTATAAAACGGTCTGCAGGGTAGTGAAAAGGTCCTCTCGGTCCGCTATTCGCCCTAGAATGCTTCTAATATTCTCTCGCTCTTATTAGGGTATTCTATTGTTTGCAGCGGGTCTAACTCTCTCCAATCTCTCGGTCTAGGTCGGAGTTTCCCGGATTAAATAATCAATTTCGTGCACTTAATCAATTAAATGTTATTAGATGCTACAATTAACAACACATATACAAATATATACCAGATATAATCACCTAATTAAGACCGTCTTATTATCATGGCTCCCCTAAATCCTAGCAAAGGAAATTTAGCTACGCATATTTAAATCTATGATAACAATAGCAAATATGATGATTGATTCAAACATGATTAGCAATTGAAAAGAATAAATAAGCATGAAATAAATGAGAATAAAAGAGAAAAGAAAAGACAAGAAGAAGGAATAAAGGAAGATCAAGAGTAAATTGAATTACCGAATGAAAAGAAGAGAAAGATTACAAGTTTTCAGATCCAAAATTCTAGAGCAAAAGAAACGTAAAAGGAGATTTTAACAGTATCAAAAGATGACCTAATATGTTTTACAACTTATTCTTAAATACTAAAAGTCTGAAATTATTCATCAAGAAACAAAGTGGGGCCGAAGTTATAAAGCATATTTTTGGCCAAACTAGAGATAAGTCGATCGACCAAGCATAACAGTCGATCGACTTTTCTTTGTCGCGCAGTTCCTACAATGCGCACTAAACTTCAAAAGGCCTCCATTTCTTTGTTACATGGGCAAATCGAGCGTTTTCGGTGGCGTTGGAAAGCTGAGAGGATAAGCTTTCACATACAATTCAAATCACTTAATTATCAATTGCATAACTTGAGTTAGGGCTCTTCAAAGTAGGCACTAGTAATGTGAAGCTCATATGTCACTCTAAACAAACATCAATAACTAAGGAATAGTCTAATTCAACCTTTCACCTCTTCAAATGTTCGATAAGCTTCCTTAGCAGTAGAAAGTCCGATCTATAGCTCTTCCAAATCTTCATGTGCTCAATAATCGGCTCAAAAGGCGCAAAAAGATGGAATAAATACATATAAAAGGCACGCATCAAACCTCCCTAAATAAAACCCTTGCTTGTTCCCAAGCAAGCAATAGACACAAGACATAAAAGGGGACTAATGGAACGATATACAAACTTAGAGCTAACAATGCTTTTGGTACGCCCAAACCAATTTAGTGCAAACAAACCAACGCCAAAGTACAAAAACAAATGCAAACGAGTTAAATCAATGACAAAGCAACTGAACCGTCGACCTTGCAAGACTTTTACATATCGGACTCTCACGGGCGCTCATCACACATTTAAAGAACATGGTGAGTATATTGTAAGATAGAAAGAAATGAAGACACTCACCTAACTACGACCTATAAGATCATGCATGCAATCTAACATGATAATTACCTCTACCAACCGTACATACGCATTCCAACCAAACGGGACCAAGACACATGCTCAGGACTTACATATGGTGTGAGGTGAGGTAATCGGGTGAAAAGAGGCAAAATAAATTCGGATATGTGGAGGTAAAGCCAAGCTAATACGACCGTAACTAAATAAAAGCTAATCCCGCTTCATAGACCCAACTTTAAAAGAGTAAAACGATGCCAATGCGACAAAAACTTACTCACATCATTAAAATACGACTCCCCATAAAAATAAAGACCGGCATGGGAGTAATCTGATTTTTTTCTTCTCTTTTTTTTTCTGCTGATTTTTTTTCATGTTTTTACTTTTTTTCCATCTTTTCTTTCATCTCATATTAAACCCTCTTCTCATTCTCAATTGAAATACCAAACTAACAATCAAACACGTACCCATCTTGACTAAGGTAGGCTAATTTTAGGATTGTAGTTAATAAATGGGTCAAAATAGGTCAATTTGGCTAGTTAAGTTCAAGAGTAAAAAGACGAGAAAGAGGGATTTGCCTCTCCACATGTGTCACCACCACAAACTGAATGAATATAGGTACTAAGAGATAAATGTCACGCTTATGTAAATTGATGCTACATGTCTTATAAGGAGTACTACTCTCATCCTAGAATGAAACCGATCATGAATGTCATCGGTTTATTAAGCTCTATACCTCAGAAATTTTGAGTAGGTTGCCGATATTAAGTCAAGTCTATTCGTTTAGTAAAATTAATCAAAAACTCGTAGATTATGCAATGACTGTACAAGAATGGTAATGGCAATGCAAGGCTTGGGCGAAAAATAAAAGGATAGACGCGGATTCATCATTGTTATCCAACCGTTCCGACTCGACCTAATATGCAAAAGAAAACATTTTTTTGTATATTTTTTTTTACATTTTTGAAATTTTTTTTTATTTATATATTTTTTTTGTAAAAGAAAGGCAACAATGCATGTGGAAATGCAGGAAACGTGTGAACTGAAATGCAATAAATATGCAAATGGAAGCAAACAGACAGATGCATACCCTCCCCAAACCAAATCACACAATGCTCTCATTGTGTTCAGTAAACAACCATCAGCAGCATGAAATAATAGGAAAAGGGATATACGAAACGTGATGAAAATAAATAAAGTAAAGCAGAGTGAACGGAAACTCACAATATAATGCAAGAAGTGACCTCCCCAAACTAGCCAGCAACAAGGGGAAGTCGTAGCCAGTAGCTACTTGTCGTCAACCGCGACCATTGGCACCTACAATAGTCGATCGACAAGAATGAGTAGTCGATCGACTTTTTTCTCAATTCGTTGCACCCGATTTTAGTCGATCGACAGGAGCATGTAGTCGATCGACCTTTTGTTCTTCAAACTCAACGTAATTTCGTCCGTTTTGTGCGTAGTTTCGCCAACAACGTTCTTCTTTTTTCCAATACACCCGCAATTGGGCACATTCAAAACAGCTCAGGGCTCTTAAAAGTTGATTATAAATATGCGCATGTGCTACACAAAAGCATAAGTAGCACCAAAATACAATGTGAGCATATAAAAGCAATGTGAAAGACCGTCTCACCTTGTTGAACTTTCTGTGACGACTCCCTTAACAATCCACCAAATGATTCCACCCTTCAGCCGATTGTAGAACATCAAAGCTCAAATCATAGGAAAACGGAAAATTAGGGAGCACAAAAGCATTTAACATTGAAAGCACACGAGTAGAAACAACCTGCTTTGACGGGTATTCTATGTGAGGTGGAGGAGTCCAGTGTGCAATAAGAGAAGGTGGGTAGTCACCCCGAATCGCCCATCCTCACTCTCATTATAGCAAGACTCGTCACAAAAGGGGTTCTCTAGGAGGCCCGTCAAGTCTTCCTCACTTGGCTCACTGTCCGTAAAATTATCATAGAGGGATTCTAGATTATCCACAAAGAAGGGGTTATCAATTGAGCATATGGTCTCCTCCTCTATGTTTCCGTCAATTTCTTTTTCATTCTTTAGAACGGTTTCTATGGTCTCATCCACGCCCTTATCCATGTCTGACTGATATGAAAAGGTGAGTTTAATGCATTCAAGAGCAAGCCATTCAAAGAAACAAAAGACATCCTCAATATTCTTACCACCATAATTTCCCTTTCCTATGGAGTTGAGGTACGCTTGTGTACGGCCATTTATACCTTGGACAATAGACAAGCAAATCTGGACGGCAGACGAATCTCCATGATGTAATGTATCAAGACATTCCTTGAACCTGTCTATAAAAGCACCAAAAGACTGATTCTCATCCTGCGGGTGAAAGATCATAGATCCTAATTAGACTCTCTAATTAAAAATAAATTATCTCATAATATGTTATTTTAGTGATCTATGTAACATGCATGCAAATATAAAAGCATAATAATAAAGATTAAGGAAAAAACAATTTCCTTACATTTATTTTGATGGTAAAAATGGGCACAAACTAGATCACCTATCTAGTTTGTTCTTGTGCTAATAATATATGGAAGATCCTCCTTTACCAAATCTTCAAAGAGAATACCTCCTTCTAGTAGCACCCAAGAACAACACCCAAAATCCTAACAAATATTAACTAGATATTTGATAAGATATACCCTTGATTATATGTAAATATTACTAATACTCTTAGTAATTATTTTTATTACTAACAACTTAGTAAAAAGATTTTATTAGCTTTTAGAGAGAAAGACCAACAAAGATTTCACATGCAAAATGCACAAGTGAAGTTGTGTATTAAAAAATGAACAAAAATTTTGGTCTATATGTTTGGGAAAACCGGTTGAGAGGGTGGAGTGTAGGAGTAGATTTTGTCTTATTTTTATCCAATCCTTTATGACATGTATAAGAACAAAAGATAACTTATGGAAGAACATAAAGCAAAGTGAAATGATTATGTTTATAATCATCCACTACACTCTATTTTACACAGTCCAATGCCCCCATTTACGGGTCCATTTTGGTTCTTATATTTGTCGCAACTACAAGAATAAATCCTCAGTGCTTCTCAAGTACTCAAGGATGCTCTTGATAATCATCTAGTGACAATCACTAGGAAATGATTGGTAATGACTTCTCATATTCTCAATATGATAAGTCCCGACGAGAGAAGCGTTTAGAATATTTAATATATCCTGCAGCGGAAGCACAAGAGATCATATTAATTGTTCAACAACTTGAACGAGTCAAGAATCTTATCACATAAGTTTCTTGACTATAATACTAATATCCATGGAGATCTATCTCATTAGATCCGGATGTTTAAGATGCCCCATGCTACTCTCAAATATTCACCCGAGAATATTTCTAGTCACTAATATGCCAAACAAATATTTAGACTAAGAGATATCACCTTAGCTCTCACTAAACTCCATGTATCATCTTGGTACCTCGACAACTCGAGTAATACCATTCTGATTGACTACATGATTGAACCCTAAGTTCCAACTCTTTGACGTATATAAGATCACAAAAAAGGGATCATTCAAGCATGTTAGGCTTCTTATCATTGACAAGATCAACGAAAATTCTCCCTTCATGAGTAACATTCAAGGAGAAAGTTTCGTTATTCTTTTGCCGAATCTCATCCTCATGAGAGGCTATATTGCTAAGAACATACGAATTGATAAAGGCATTTGGTTTGTCACAAACTCTCTATAACCAAACCAAAACTTAAACATCTTATGTAACCTTTATGACAAGATCAAGGTAACCTAATTTGGTGCAAAGTGTTTGCCCCAAATCAAGTCTCGAAAACATCTCATGTTTCCTTCCTTATCACATTTTGTGCAAGAAGACCAATTCGAATTGCATGGTGTCATGCCATCACATAGAGTTCATACTATATAAAAGCCTTTGATGAGAGTTGAAGATTCGACACTTTCGAAAAGTAACGCACTATTATCGCAAAATTATCTCCTTATAACCACTGAGCCACAATAAAGAACGTCTTCTTGCATTGTACTCAGTTTGTGGGTCTTGGACTTCCGTAAGTTCAAAATTTCTCCCACTCTGTCTTCCAAAAAATGAAAATCTTTCTAGAAAGACAACATTTTGAGCCACAAATTCTTTGTTCTCGTTTTGGATGAGTAAAAACCAAGTGGTTTAATTTTGGATAACCTTCACAAATACATAAATTGGTTCTGAACATAAACATTTATGGTCCCAAATGCATAAAAATGACAAGTTAGGGACCCTCCCAATTCATATCTCATATGGAGTCATTTAGGCTTTTATAGTCGGGTTTTAAACTTTTAGTGAGAAAATAGCTTACAAAATTGCGAAAAACCTCAAACTATATCTCATAAAGTTCGGTTTATATTTTTGACTACATCATAATCTAAGGTTCACAATCTTCTTAGTGATCATCAAGGTCATTACTTGATATTGCCCATTTGACCTTCAAAGTCATTACTTTGAAACTTCCGATCAACATTTTGATCTTGTCGTGCTTTTGGTTTACTACTTCATTTTGAAAATATTCCACGTTTCAAAAATCACTTTTATGTCTTATTAAATAGATACGAGGTTTTCATATCTACTTAACATTACGGTAAAAGTAACGAAGTATATACCAACTATCGGCCTTACACATCCGTATGTATATGGTCAATCACCTCACTATTGTGTTTCTTTTCTGCAAAAGAAAACATAATACATGCACAGATACCATAAGATTCTCAATCAAATAGTTGTTCAATGTGCTTTTCGTTTACTCGTTAAACGAATTTACTTGAGGTTTATCAATTGGGTTCACCGGATTAGAGACTTTTAAAGTCTATAAGATAGTATAACATTTAGTTTTCGTGAAGAATGTAAAATTCCTCTAACTTGAGTGGTCTAAACCAACCACCAATTTATCATAGGAGTAGGTACAACCTTTTGTTTTAATCACCTGAGTGATGCCTTCTATGTGTAAACATAGATGGTTACATTATTTTAAAACCAAATTTAGGTAACATTTTTTTCTATCGAAATCGTTCCTACTCTAGCATCATTTCGATACAAAAATGTCCTATGCTAGACATCTTACGTTTTATCAACTCATGTAAACTTCTTTACAAAGAAATGACCCGTACTTGGTATCTCATATCAAGATAATGGAACTAGCCTATTCTTTGAGTAGATGTCTCCTTCAACTTTGTTCTATCACATACATCTAGGGTAGCTTTTTCTTAACTCCCACTTACTTTCACATTCCTCTTTGCTTCAACAAGAAAAAAAATCTTATGAAGACCTCTCTTCAAGTCATTCGTGATATTGTATACACTTAGTAAGAGTGAATTACTATAAAGTGAGTGTAACATGTGGCAAAATCTCAACTTCTTGCGAAATTGGACTACCTAACCGTTCTATTGTCATCATACGCCTAAACTCTTTAGCGCATAAACAATCGATTTGGCCTTTCTTGAAGTGAGCCATTTGACGGTATCATATTGGAGTATTCTTTGTGTTTTTGAAAACTCTTTTCGCAAACTTTTGAATTACTCTTGAGTAATTAATACTAATATGTCATCTTCATGATGGAGGTGTCACTTTCTAAATCAAGACACTCTTGATAAAATGTGACTCCCTTTTAAACTCGTAATAAGAGTTTGCAACATGAAACCCCTTTTTAATATGTATGGGCGTTTAAGTTGTAAAATAATCACAAAAATTGTTGTAAGCTTATGTAGGTGAATTGGTAAATCATGTTACCAATCATTGCTACCGAATTCTTTCAAAGAAACCGCTTTCTATGAAAGAACGAAAAAAGTATAATAATAAACAGAGGATGAAAGGAGGATGAAGTGCTCGATGTCATAGTAAATACATTAATGAAAAAGAACGAAAAATAGGAAAAATTAACATTCAATGTTTTAAAAACTTGATAAACATTTTTCACAAGTCCATTTATATAATGACCTCTCACTAAATTATATAAATGATCCAAGATCCGTCTTTAGACAAAAATGGGCATCGCTTGGGCAAAACATCCCATAATTGTGTACATTCGGTAAGTCAACGGTTGACTAATTCTACCACTAGAACTCTTGGTTGACGAATTTCCTTAAATCCATCTACTACCCCCGGAATACAAAACCGTCTTATACCCCGTTGAGTCCAATCAACTATGGTGCGTGATAACCGTTTATCACCCTACTTACCCGAGGTAAAAAAGAGAACACCCCGCTTAGGCGAGCGTGGCTCTAATGAACAAGGGATTCATAGGTGTTACTAATTGGTAAGGCTAATCTCAATTTTAGTTATGTGAGAGATCTTGTCAATTTAGTCATAAATTCCCTATAAGTGAATTAAGTCGGTGAATGTAAATGACGTGAATTGACAATCGTAAAAATAAAATGCATGTGAATGGCGATTTTGGCATGCGAGAAAAACAAAAGCAAGCAAGCACATGAAAAATCTTAGTATGGCCTCCTAGTTAATAAAAACTAGACTATTACATATTGGAAACCAACTCCTTGGTCCCTTGCCTCTTCATTCCAAAAGTGGCTTCTTCTTGTGGGATTTGGAACACCTTCCAAAAAAAGACTCCGTCTCGATGTATTCCGTCTTTTGGAAACGCCGGTAAGAATAACTATTACAATTGAATTACATAGCTATTCCTGTTATACATTAATTAATAAAATGAAAAAAACTATTAATTAATTACAAACCGACGATACGAGATCGTATTTAAATTACAAACAAATCGCTATTCCCATTCATTTCGGGTAATAACGATTAAAATAAACTAGGCCATACTAGGTACAACAAAATCGCCCTATCTAACTGTTGGGGTTGGTGTCCTTAACAGTTAGTGCAAGGACTTATAAATCTCTAAAAGGATCAAAGGGTATACTTTGTATCATAATCAGTTGATCCACGTTTATCAATAACGGTTGGCTTGCTAGATAAGTTTGACGTTATTGTCATACAGATGGCGGTGATTAACTGGTCCCTAAAAGTCACACCTATAGGATACGTTTTGAGTGATGTGACGGTATGAAAATACAGTCATGTAGATGCCAAATTTGACTAACCAGTTAGTCTGAGTTATTTGACTAATAATTAGTCAAAATGTGATGCTGAGATATTATATTTAATACGGATTAAATATCATGGGCTAAAGGCGAATTAACCAGTTAATTCGTAAAATTAAATATAAGCGTTTTATATTTAATTAAATGTATATTGAATATAATTATACAATACTGTTTTGTCGGACATGTATTAATAATTCAACTAACCCGTATTATTAGTTGATGCCTTAATTTCCGATAACCGATAACAGTTTATAATGAAACCGCGTCATATACACTTAGCGAGTTATGGACCGGACCACAAGTTTAAGTGAAGAGGAAATGAAAAGCCCATTTGGGCTCCTCTCACTCGGTTTGGCCGAGGCTCTCAATAGACAAAAGGGTAGTCTTCTCCTTTTGTCTAACCTAATTCATTTGCTAAAAAATTATTAGGGTTTTGGGAATTGTGCCTCCCGAATTCCGGATCTCTCATCCAACACAAACTCACAAAACAATCCCCTCGATATTGCAAGGCAATTAGGGGATTCTCTCTAGCACAAGGGCATTACTCGGACATCTTGGGTGCAACGATTAGGAGGAGATCTAACTTGATCTCTCATTGCCTTTTGCACTAGGACCGAAGGTTATTTCTATATCTTTATCGTTTCATTGTTATTTTCGTTTTATGACTATAAACTACATATAAATTTTGCGTTATAATCCTACAATTAAAGGGTAGTATACGGATATTAACCCACAAGTGGTATCAGAGCGAGGCCACGTAAATTTTTATATGTGTTTTTCATCAAACGATTGTTGAAACGATGAATTTTGGTTAAAAAAATGTCACGGCTCACATTTTTTTTTACTCGGCAGAATTTTTTTTTCTTGCTGCGTTTTTTTTTGTTGCTTTGTGCATTGGGAACCGTGTCCATGTACACGGTTGTTGGTTATTGTTTTGTTTTGTTTTCATTTCGATCTTTGCATTTTGTATTGTAATCGATATTCATTGCAATATGTTAAAGATCGATCAAAATGATTGCATAAAATTTCGTGTGGCTAATTTTTTTTTGAAAACCGTGTGGCCTTCATGTACACGGCCTGTTTTCTGTTTTTTTTTTTTTGCATTAATTTGCGTGCCACACAATTTTGTTAGATCGTTCGATCTCTTGTTTTCATGTTGTTCTTTGCGAATTGTTGTTTTAAACGATAATTACAACAAGATGTGAAGAACATGTCAATTGTATTTTGATTTCTATACGGATTAGATCAAAATTGCAATTGTGTTTTTATCAAACCGTTTTGTTTTGATATTTCATTGCTCACGTTTTGAGCCGTGTAAAAAAAATTTTTTGCCTTTTGATGCTCCCGTTTTTTACAGCATTTTAAAAAAAAAAAAAAAAAAAAATTTGGGTACTGGTACTGTTCACGTACAGCAGTACAGTAAGAAAAAAAAAAAAAAAATTCTGTTTTTTTTCGGCCCTTTAATGCATAAAACGTTTTTTTTATGCTCTCGCTTGTTAGTGAACCGGTTCACCCACGTAAAATAAAGTTACTTTAAAACGATTTATTGTAACGGATTATCTCGGATTAAAATTAACTTGACTAAAGCGGTTTTGTCATGTAATTTTAATTATCTTTGGTGGTTTGGATAAAAATTTAACATAATTACGGAATTATGTCACGAATAAATTTAATTTTAGTTGATGCATTTTAATTTATCGTTCTTGTTCATATTTTGAATGTTTTGAATGCCTTTTAATTACGTATTTAATTATTTTGCAAACGGTTGTAACTTAGTGTGGCCTTAGTAGAACGTGTTACCGTAATGATGGAACACGGTCTTGGTTGTATTTTGAGATCTCGTATCTCCATTTTATTTCTTTTTAATTACAGTTTTTATTTAGAATGTAAATAGGTTTATATTTGTAAATTTTAATTGTAATTTTTGAGAAGACTAAAGATGGAGACCGGAGCTCACTCCCGCTACATGGACAAAGATGGAACACCAAGACAAGCTTTCGGGTCCAACGGTGGATTCCAAAGTTGTATTTTGTTCTTTTTACTAGGATAGGCCACACTAGGAATTTTTATTTACGTATCGCATTCATTTATTTATTTTATTGTAACGATAGTATGCATCATATTCCGCCTAAAAACCAAACCACCTAATAATTGCATGAAAACTGACACATATAGAGGTCACGAGTTAGTTTTCTTTGACATTCGCATGTCACACGATTTTAAGCCATCATCCAAATTAATTCATTCACGCAAACGCTAGTTATTCGTTCACTTAATATGAATTATAATTTAGTTGATGGGATCTTCCTCGTATAAACAAAAATTGAGAACGGTCTTTATAGGTCAAACTCCAATGAGTCCCTTCTTCGTCGGTAGGCATAATATGACCCCTTCTACGTCGGGTAAGTTGGAACCGATTGACCTATTTTATCTCAACACTATGATCACTCGTACGATCCTGTGATTATGGTGGACTATAGATAGGATTTACAGAAATCTATCGACCAAGAGTTCTTACGGAAGAATTAGCTAAACAGTTGGCTTATCAGTTTACAGAAATTGAGTCTTGGGATCACTTGTATCATTCTTGAGGGAGATCAATTATGCAAGTGGGAGAGTCTACATGTTTAAAATGAATTTTAAAATAGACTTAAATCACCTCGATGAGTTGCTTATTTCGTTTTTGTTTTTCTTCCTTTTTCAGTGTAGATCACGTTTTTTTTACTGCAAATAACAAATGGCTGGTTCTACCGATAACCCAATGCCAAGTGCCACATTGGACCGTGAGTCCTGGCTTCGGATCTTCATGAATCAGATGAATCAGTCCACTCGACTGAAGAATGATGGATCAAACTTCGCGGACTGGGAGGCGGCATTACGGAATGCTGCCGCTGCTGACGGGAAGCTCAAATATCTCTTAGAGCCCATCCCGGCAAACCCAGGTCCCACGGCTAGAGCTGCTGAAATCACCAAGTTTAATGATTTCTGTATGGAAGCGGGTGCGATTAAAAACGTACTCATTTTTGCAATGGAACCCAATTTGCAGAAACGCTTCATAGCCCATGGTGCAAACAAGATTTTCACCACGCTCACTAAGGAATTCTCGAAAGCACCGAGAATCGTGACCTATGAGCATACCACTCGCTTCTTTGATGCGAGACTCGAAAAGGGCCAACCGGTTAGCCCACACATTCTCGATGATTGAGAATGTCGAGAAGTCGAGACCTTTGATTGTAAGATCAGCGAGAACATTGTGATCGACCGCATTCTTCACTCACTCCACGATGGTTATTCGCAATTTAGAGCGAATTACTATATGAATGATTTGAAGAAAACTCCCCATGAACGCACTCCCTCCTCGTCCCGCACGAGAAGGACATGAAGTTCAGTGGGAGCATGAAACAGGATGTTCTCGTTGTAACAAACAAGGGAAAGGGTAAGGGCAAAGCTCGAGGCAAACCTAGCGATAGGTAAGGCGAAGTTCAAGAAGTCGGGTTCGGGTAAGAGTGGGCCTGGTGAGTCGAGCACCTCATCAGGCACGACAAAGAGCAAGAATGAAAACATGGAATGCCATCACCGCCACAAGATGGGCATTGGAGACGGACATGTCCTGTTTATCATGAGGACATAAAAGCGGGCCGCGTTAAACCCGTTGGTATGTCTTCTTCTTCTACTTTTATTCATATGATTGAGATTAACCACGCAAGTTACGGAACTTGGGTACTTGATATTGGTTGTGGTTCTCATCTGTGTAATCATGTGCAGGGCCTCCGAAATCTCGAACCTCTCGTAAAGGGTGAGGTTGACTGCGTGTCGGAATGGAGCAAGAGTGGCTGCCGTCTCGAGGGGAACATATGTGATCCAGCTTCCTAGCGGATTTGAGTTATCATTATATGATTGCTATTATGTACCCAGTCTTTCGAAAAACATTATTTCGGTTTACGCACTTGATAAACTTGGTTTTTCATTTGTAATAGAAAATAATACTTGCATTTTCTCATTACACGATATGATTTACTAAAGGCGTCTCCATGAACGGAATTTATGTTTTAGATCCGACCACGGAAATATTACACGTAATGAATAAAAAGTTAAAGGTTGGTGACAAAGATCAAACGTATCTATGGCACTGCCGTATGGGACACATTAATGAGAAACGCGTAAAACAGCTCATCAAAAATGGAGCTATCTCGCCCTTTGATTTTCAATCATTTGGCACGTGTGAATCATGTCTCATCGGTAAGATGACTCGGATTTCCTTCAAAGGTGTTGGAATGCGCGGCTGGCGACCTATTAGGACTCATACACACGGATGTATGTGGCCCTATGTCAATCACCGCACGAGAAGGCTATAGGTATTTCATCACTTTCACGGACGATTTAAGTAGATATGGCTATGTCTACTTAATGAAGCACAAAAGTGAATCCTTTGAAAAATTCAAAGAATACCAGAATAGGGTACAGAACCTATTAGGTAGAAAGATTAAAACACTGCGTTCGGATCGTGGTGGCGAGTATCTTTCTCACGAGTTTGATCAACACCTTAAAGACCGTGGATCGCCCTACGCTTAACTCCACCGAACACCTCACCAATGGTGTGTCCGAACGGAGAAATCGAACACTACTTGATATGGTTCGATCCATGATGAGTCACACGGTTTTACCTGATTCATTATGGGGTTATGCTCTTTTGTCAGCTGCTCTAATACTTAACCGAAGTCCGTCTAAAGCTGTTGACAAGACTCCATATGAACTATGGAAGGGAACGGTCCCTAACTTGTCCTTTATACGGGTTTGGGGCTGCGAGGCTTATGTCAAGTGGAGACACAAAGATAAGCTCGGCCCGCGATCGGTCAAGACATACTTTATAGGTTATCCTAAAGGAACACGTGGTCATTACTTCTATTCGCCAACCGAACAACGCGTTTTTGTTGCGGCTAGTGCGACATTCTTAGAGAAGGAATTTCTCGAGAATGCAAAGAGTGATAGAACCTTCGACCTGTCGGAGATTCCAGAACCAAACACCGAGCAACCATTGGAGGAACCTATTCCTTCAATCCCGGCTGCGGTGAATATTCCTGAGGAACCTAGGAGGTCGGGAAGAGTCTCTATTCCTCCAGACAGATACATTGGTATGATCGAGGAACAGGATATTGATGACGTTCTACTCTTAACGAGTAGTGAACCCGCAACCTATAAAGGTGCCATGACTAGTTCTGACTCAAAGCTATGGCTTGAGGCCATGCAATCCGAAATGGACTCCATGTATGAGAACAACGTGTGGGATCTTGTTGACTTACCTGCTAAGGTTCGTCCCCTTCAATGCAAATGGCTTTACAAGATAAAGCATTCTGTGGAAGGTCAACAAGATATCTACAAAGCACGACTAGTTGCTAAAGGTTTCACCCAAGTGCCAGGTTTGCACTACGATGAGATTTTTGCACCCGTAGTCATGCTGCGTTCCATTCGGATTATCTTAGCGATTGCCCCTTTTCATGACTATGAAATTTGGCAAATGGACGTGAAAACCGCCTTCTTAAACGGCTTTTTGGAGGAAGAGTTGTACATGGTACAACCCGAAGGTTTCATCGATCCAGCACATCCTAAGAAAATGTGCAAGCTTAAGCGTTCTATTTATGGACTTAAGCAAGCATCAAGGAGTTGGAATCATCGCTTCGACCAAGTGATAAAAGAAAATGGATTTACTCGATCGGTCGAGGAACCATGTCTATATATCAAGTCGAGTGGGAGCAAGATTGTCTTCCTAATATTGTATGTTGACGACATACTCCTGATTGGGAATGACATACCTCTCTTAATTTCGGTGAAAGTATGGTTGAAAAACCATTTCCAGATGAAAGATCTGGGAGAGGCACAAAGAATTCTAGGCATCCGTATCTATCGAGATAGATCACGACGGATGCTATCTCTCGATCGAGTCTTACATAGACAAAGTCCTAGAGAGATTCAGCATGACTAACTCCAAGAAGGGG
The DNA here is from genome assembly GCF_048544455.1 of Silene latifolia. Classification (NCBI taxonomy): domain Eukaryota; kingdom Viridiplantae; phylum Streptophyta; class Magnoliopsida; order Caryophyllales; family Caryophyllaceae; genus Silene; species Silene latifolia. The sequence continues at coordinate 98,970,942 of NC_133538.1, forward strand.
CTCCTTCCTATGTCTCCAGGGGTGCATTTGAGCAAGTCTCAGGCACCAGAGACACCGGAAGAGAAAGAGCGCATGACACGGATTCCTTATGCTTCGGCAATAGGATCAATCATGTATGCCATGATATGCACACGTCCGGACGTGGCATATGCATTGAGTATGACAAGTCGATTCCAACAGCATCCAGGTGAATCACATTGGTTAGCTGTCAAGAACATTCTTAAGTACCTACGGAGGACTAAAGATTGGGCATTGACTTATGGAGGCTCTCAAAAGCTATGCGCAACCGGTTACGCAGATGCTAGCTTCCAAACGGATCGTGATGACTCGAAATCTCAGTCTGGATTCGTTTTTACTCTTAATGGCGCTGCAGTCAGCTGGAAGAGTTCGAAACAAACTGTTACAGCAGATTCTACGACTGAGTCCGAGTACTATGCCGCGTCTGAAGCTACAAAGGAAGCGATATGGATGCGTCAATTCTTACATGGGCTATCTGTAGTGCCCAGTTCGAATGACCCGATCACCATCTATTGCGACAATAGTGGTGCCATCTTCCAAGCTAAGGAGCCAAAGTCTAGCAACAAGTCTAGACATGTACAACGGAAAGCTCATCTAATCCGGGATTACGTGGAGCAAAAGGAAGTAGTGATAGAAAAGATTGCTACAGATGATAACATAGCAGATCCTCTCACTAAAGCATTACGACAAGATAAGCATGAAGGGCACGTTAATTCCATGGGAATTAAACGTGTTCCTAAGTTGTAGTACTCTTTTATGGATTAGATTCATTCGCTTTTGTACTCTATACAACATCATCGTTTTGATATTTTTATATATATATATATTGTTTTTCATGTGGATTTGTACGACAAATTTTGAACACCACAAAGTGAACTGAACGAACATTATATTTTTTCAGTCCTTAATTGCCCATATGAGCTGATAACTCTGGCAATTATTTTGTGACGTTGGTTGATGGTGGGTTCAACTAGCCATAAGTCAACAGGTTGACTGACCAATCACAGAGGCGATTTATACGGATATTTCGTAGGACACAATTGTGACATCGACGTGGAGTCCTAAATGTTTTATAACATTCGGTGCCCGGTCGTGGATAGGACTTCCATGGTGATCCTAAGAGTCGAATCTTTTGACTATCGACTGTCTCTTGAGACTAAGGCAGATTTTGGGTGACTTTGGTTTCTTTCTCACGGTCATCCGTAACAGGGGGCCAAGTAGATTTTTTCTGGGTCATTTCATGCTGTGCTTAGATCGGAAGGAGTTCGAGTTGAAGGAAATATTCAGCCTTTATCGGTACTCGATATTTCTCGGGGCCACTCGAGGAGTCAGAATCGAAATGCATGGCCATGCTCGGATACGGATTCGTTTTATCGGTTAAGTTACTCTCTAGTCGGGGAAACCACTCTAGATCCAGATCGATTGTAAAATACGACCTTTGTGGATCCAGATCTGCAAATTGTTTTACATTGAGTGGGAGAAATTTTAAATGAATATGAGAATCGGTTATCGCACATACACTTGTACGGACAAGTGGGAGTTTGTTGGAGCTTGTGTCCTCCAGTGAGTGCGGATAACGTCATTGCACATACACTTGTACGGACAAGTGGGAGCTTGTTGGGGTTGGTGTCCTTAACAGTTAGTGCAAGGACTTATAAATCTCTAAAAGGATCAAAGGGTATACTTTGTATCATAATCAGTTGATCCACGTTTATCAATAACGGTTGGCTTGCTAGATAAGTTTGACGTTATTGTCATACAGATGGCGGTGATTAACTGGTCCCTAAAAGTCACACCTATAGGATACGTTTTGAGTGATGTGACGGTATGAAAATACAGTCATGTAGATGCCAAATTTGACTAACCAGGTTAGTCGAGTTATTTGACTAATAATTAGTCAAAATGTGATGCTGAGATATTATATTTAATACGGATTAAATATCATGGGCTAAAGGCGAATTAACCAGTTAATTCGTAAAATTAAATATAAGCGTTTTATATTTAATTAAATGTATATTGAATATAATTATACAATACTGTTTTGTCGGACATGTATTAATAATTCAACTAACCCGTATTATTAGTTGATGCCTTAATTTCCGATAACCGATAACAGTTTATAATGAAACCGCGTCATATACACTTAGCGAGTTATGGACCGGACCACAAGTTTAAGTGAAGAGGAAATGAAAAGCCCATTTGGGCTCCTCTCACTCGGTTTGGCCGAGGCTCTCAATAGACAAAAGGGTAGTCTTCTCCTTTTGTCTAACCTAATTCATTTGCTAAAAAATTATTAGGGTTTTGGGAATTGTGCCTCCCGAATTCCGGATCTCTCATCCAACACAAACTCACAAAACAATCCCCTCGATATTGCAAGGCAATTAGGGGATTCTCTCTAGCACAAGGGCATTACTCGGACATCTTGGGTGCAACGATTAGGAGGAGATCTAACTTGATCTCTCATTGCCTTTTGCACTAGGACCGAAGGTTATTTCTATATCTTTATCGTTTCATTGTTATTTTCGTTTTATGACTATAAACTACATATAAATTTTGCGTTATAATCCTACAATTAAAGGGTAGTATACGGATATTAACCCACACTAACAATCGTTGGTATCCATCTCAGTTTTGTGGATTTAATCGATTTTTAACTCATAAAAATCAATAATGAACTCTTAAATCTCATTTAAGTCCAAACTATTTGGACCTCAAAATTAGTCGTCACTAATTTAATAATGAATAATTAGTTTGATTTGGTGATATTTGCTAATTTAATCGGTAAAATCATAACTTTTAAGTAATAAATCCAAAATAAAATATTACCAAAAATTGAAACAAAAATTTTGAGTATTCTGAAACACTCCCAAGAACACCAAAATGTCAGAAAAATGCCCCAAAAAAATCGGATAAAATTTTATGAAGAAAAAGATCAATATTTATCGGTTTTTAACCACTAAAACCAATAAACATCAAAACAAGGTGAAAATACATTTTTAAATATCACTTTTAACTTTTAAACCATATTTTTAAATGTACATAAATTTATCAAGGGCAGGAACAAATGTTTCGAGTATATGATTAAGTTATTTCACTTTTATCGACTTTTATCTCATAAAATCAATAAACATGCAAAACTTCAAACCAACCTTCGAAATTTTACATACAATCTGTAGAAAATATGCATGAAACACCATAAACATTTCATGACCCGAATCAACTTTTAACTATTTTTAGTTAACTCTTAACCAAAATACAGCATTTTTGACTCGGTTTTCTACCAAAAAAACATTAAAAATAGCAAAATAACTTCACAAATCACCAAATTTTACCACAAAACTTTTGAGATCAGTAGGTATGCATGTCAAAAAAATTTCGTGCTAAAACCTCTTTTAACACCATTTTTGATTTTTCCAAATTATCTCATGATTTGTTTAATATGCTTAAAATCATTATGCAAATTACAAGCCTTGCTCTGATACCACTTGAAAGATCATAGATCCTAATTAGACTATCTAATTAAAAATAAATTATCTCATAATATGTTATTTTAGTGATCTATGTAACATGCATGCAAATATAAAAGCATAATAATAAAGATTAAGGAAAAACAATTTCCTTACATTGATTTTGATGGTAAAAATAGGCACAAACTAGATCACCTATCTAGTTTGTTCTTGTGCTAATAATATATGTAAGATCCTCCTTTACCAAATCTTCAAAGAGAAGACCTCCTTCTAGTAGCACCCAAGAACAACACCGAAAATCCTAACAAATATTAACTAGATATTTGATAAGATATACCCTTGATTATATGTAAATATTACTAATACTCTTAGTAATTATTTTTATTACTAACAACTTAGTGAAAAGATTTTATTGGTTTTTAAAGAGAAAGACCAACAAAGATTTCACATGCAAAATGCACAAGTGAAGTTGTGTACTATAAAATGAACAAAAATTTTGGTCTATATGGTTGGGAAAACCGGTTGAGAGGGGTGGAGTGTAGGAGTAGATTTTGTTTTATTTTTATCCAATCATTTATGACATGCATAAGAACAAAAGATGACTTATGGAAGAATATAAAGCAAAGTGAAATGATTATGTTTATAATCATCCACTACACTCTATTTTACACGGTCCAATGCCCCATTTACGGGTCCATTTTGGTTCTTATATTTGTCGCACAAATACGTGTAAATTTCATTTAAACATCGTTTTATGTTTAAATGCTTCCCGATTAAATTTTGTTCAAAACACTCCGTAAATATATGTGTACCGCTACACATATTATTTACGTACTAATATTAATCACATTAATCAATTAGTACAATTTTAATGAATTAACAGTTAATTAACTAAAACCCGTCTCATAAAATTTATTATTTAATTATCGCATAATTAAATAATAACTGTCGCGCCACGAGTTCGCAACTCAAAATCTCTCTAAAAATAATCGACTATCATTTTAGTCTATTAGTTAAGGGACTAAATAAATTGTATCTCATACAATTAATTAGTTGTCAATTGGGGTTCGTTCCTTTAGGTGTGACCGAAATGGGTCAGTTGATCACCGCCGTCTCACGACAGTAACGTCAAACTCTAGTCAGCCAACCGTTATTGATTTACGTTAATCAACTGACGAGGATCAAATAATTAAATATCCTGATGATATTCCTTTAATGAGATTTATAATGTAAACGCACTATTGTGGAGGACACTAACTCCAACAAGCGGGAACCTGGTGGTAAGTAGCATGGGAGCGGTCTCAAGGAACTGAAGTTCTCTGAGACAAAAGACAAACTAAAATAAAGCAAATAAAATATCACCGTCTCCCCGGCAACAACGCCAAAATTTGACAGGCTAAATCTGTAACAACCCCATCTAACAAGGAGCCTTAACAAGACCTCCCTGGCAGATAAGGACGTTACTATCTCGGTTGCCCGAGGAACAGTAATAATCAAATGTCGATAAAAGAACAATTATATTAAATACAAGTTATTAAAAAAAATGAAAGGTACAACTCATGACATCTATCAACTATGTGAGACTATCTCTGCCATGACTCGTGGTTGACTCGTCCCTCCAAGCACCCAGCTATCATCCAAATATCAACCTGCTAAGACCGACTGCTCACCATAGTGGATCACGGCAGACACAAACACAAGAAGGCAGACACAACAAGACTCGGCAACATGCAAACACCACCTCCTCCAATCACCCATACACCTCTGACCGTCCGAAGGTCCAGTCCTGCCAGATTACCAATCGCAACCGGTAATCCAAGCCGCCAGTGGGGGACCGCAACCGTACCCACCAAATCTCCGCTCATCCAATCCGAGGGATAACCCATGTTCCTTAATGTGCACATCCCCTCATGTGACGGGTTCCACAGAGGGCGAATCAAGGGCATGGAGCCACTCCCGTAAGTGACTCCACTCAGCCGAGGGTGCACCTCGCGAACCAGAGACAAACACAATACAACCAATTATACAATCACAACACCAACACAATCAAGTACTACAACCGACACACTAGACAACCAACAGTACTGAGTAGAAGAACCTACCTCTATCAAACCGCAAAGATTCCGCACACGACTGTAAGACAACAACCAACCAGCATAACCACCTATAACAAACAGTATAATCATCTATTACTACTACCATACTCACAACCGAAATCAAGGAGGACGATGATGATGATGATGATGATGATGATGATGATGATGATGATGACAACATCCCTATGCATAACAATCCGGCGACAAGACCGCTACCCGACTCAAGCTTCCCATCCCCAAGGTGTATCCACTCTCAAAAGCTCCAAGGAGATGAATCATGGTGAAGGAGAAATGATATGACGGCATCTCGGTTTAGGAGAGAAGGAGAAGAAATGTTTTGGGTTTCATGATATCACGATTTATATTTCCCCGTTGAACTCCCGTTACTCGATCGAGTTTGTAACTTACTCAATCGAGTGACTAAGCTACTCGATCGAGTAGCCTTCGCTAGATCGAGTCTCTTGAACTCAAAGGGTTACTACGTCTTGTGGTTAACTCGTAAGGTTTCTGAAGGTCTAGATAGGTGTCTAAGGTCAGTCAACGGGTCCTTAAAAGGACGGGTATTACAGTCTTCCCCCCTTAAAAAGAACTTCGTCCCCGAAGTTCACTCAACCCCCCCCCCCCCCCCCCACGACACAAGATGAAAAGGAACTAAGGCAACTGACAACCATCCACCCCGACAAGGACAAACACAATCGTTCATATATATACCACCCAGTTATGAACGCTCACCACCCATCATCATCATCTACCTTAGCATACATCATCCAATATGACTTCCTATCGAATCATCAAACATGCATTATACACAGGAACAAACCAACACAACCGCTACTCCCACTTACTAACCGGATTCTATCATTGGACAATTCCCTACCTCATACACTAACTACCTGATTTAGCTATTCCGTTTACTCAACCAATAATTAGTCATCCCCAACAATTAATTACTAATCACTTATACAACAAGCAACTTAGCATTTATTTGAGATTAATTCCATAGCATTAATATTTCTCCCATAAACCATTTATATTACTCAACAATGCAACAATTCAATTACTTAACAACTTTGCTTAACAAAAAGTTAATCAACTCGGAAATGAAATTCAACAATACGATAAATATTACCAAAAATTGCCAACAATTATTAAACAATTACTAACAATTACTACCAATTACTCAAAACAACTACTCAAAAAGTGATAAGGTTGCCATAATTTGTCATTTTCCCATGCGACATTACTCTTCCCCTCTTAAATAGGAACTTCGTCCCCGAAGTTCACCTTCAAGACGAACTATAACCATTCCACGAGACGATAAATTTTATTCAATATTGGCATTACGAAATAATTGTATTATGCATTGAGACTAACAACTAACATGGTACTTTATTGACATTTACATAGATAGAACTTTTGAATATTAAGACCATACTAAAAGGGATATCACAACTACTTAGGTGGAATGTTCCGTCGTCCATTATTATACATGAACACCGAGAACTCTTAATTGACAATAGCCCAACATGCGTACTTGACGCAAAAAGTTGTAAATTCAAGACCGCAACAAGAACTATAGCCATTGTGCAACATGATATTTCAGGCAATTCAATTAAGCATCCAAAAGAATGAAAATAATGAAACCATACTTATTTTACGCAAACAGCATTTAAAACATGACGACGTGATTACCAACCATGCAATGGAACTTATTATCAACAAAATATATACATGCATGATGACCATCCATAAATTATAACGAAACAAACGATAATCGAGGGCACTCGATCGAGCTAAGGAGCAACTCGATCGAGTTGACGCTACTCGATCGAGTTCATCAGTTACTCGATCGAGTCTATCGAGTCCAGTAAGCGTTTCTAATCCACATACGCAGTTACTCGATCGAGTAACCACAGGTCTAGCTACTCAACATACACGTTATCAAATTCAAGGAAACATAATCATCGCTGGAATTTCATTTCCGACATTATCCACCTGCATAGCGAGTTTCAAAATCCAACAAAATATGGCCTTATAGCCAAGTACAACCCAAAGTATATCCATAGTACTAACAAAACAAGTAACTACCAACTAAGAATCCATGAAACCGATGTATAACAACAAGAAACAACATCACTCTAAAACCGGCTCCTCCATCTCCTCATCTCCGCCTCCTTCTCCGGATGTACCTGCTCCAGTTGTACCCTCGCTTGTGGTAGCTCCAGTCCCCAAGTCTGCTCTGACTCGCAATGGTGCCAAGCAACCGAAAGGGTAACTCCTAGGCTCTCCCCATGTAGCCCGGTCTTCACCAAAGGAGTGGAAGACTCCACTGTCATCCCCGACACCCCTCCACCACACTGGTTGGGCCGCGTTGGTCCCAATGCCCTGTACATACGCCATCTCGTGAAGGTTCCGGAGCGTCAACGTGGCAGATACCCTCTCTGTGAGCTCACTCACCCGCATCTCGGGACTAAAGGACGAAGGGTAGCTAGGATACTGATACTGTGGAGGCACGGGCTGCTCTGGTTCAGTCTTAGTAACTCTCTCTCTCTATCTCACCCGTCTCGGACCTCTCCCCACTCTAGGTTGTCGATCCTTGGGCCTTCTCATCGTCATCGAAGTCCGATGCAACCACCGCCACCGTCAAAGGCTCAGTCACAGGAAGATGCTCGGGGTCAGGTAACGTCATCCAACTCATACCCCATACTCTCTAGGCTAACCCACCACCCTCCAAAGTCCTCAACCATTTCCGGTCAATGAAGTAGTCTCGGTCCAAAGTAGGCACAGCTGGGGCCATAGGTGTAAGGGTCGAAGAGGCCTCAAAGGTAGTCAGCTGCTCAGCTAACCGTGTGGTAATAGCACCAAAACTCAAGCACCGGGTCGTAGAGGTGGCCATCAAAGCTAGGCTAACAAAAACTATGGCCGGGGCGCTAAAAAAAACTCTCTGGGCTCGGGTGGGGTTGAGATAGGTAACCAGCAACATAATCTCATGGGAGTTCAACTTACTCACATCCTTTCTATCACAAAGCAGACAGGTCAAGGCATGAAGGAAGATCTTCAAAGTGACATGTTGAACGTCATTTATCAACATGTTACTTGAAGTAGGGCAGCTTTACTAGTAAAACAGGGCATATAACTACTAGCCCCACACTCCGTTGGGATGTCCCTAAGGGATCCTTTCTCCGGTCGAGCAAGGTCAAGGTGAGAAGCAAACTTGTCCATAGACAAGAGAAAAGTGGTGTTCATCATACGAAATTGTACGGCCTTAGCCGCCGCATCATAGGAAAAAGTGCTCATGAACTCCAGAGTCAAGAAAGGGTATGAGTGCTTCCTAAGACGATACAAACCCGTCAAACCCAAGGTTTCAAAGATATGCCACACGTCCGTCTCTATTTTAAGGTCTTCAAGGATGGTGGCATCGATACATCGAGTAGGTTTCATACGGCGCTTTTGCATCACGACAAAGGCGTCTCTTTGCTTAAAGTCAGCAAAGATAACGGTAGGGTACTCGGGAATGAGCGGTACGGTGGGTCCCTGACTCCGCTCCCCAACCTCGGGCTCAGAAGCTCTTCCCTTATTACTCTGACGGGTAGCAACTACGGCTCTTGGCATCTGTTTTAACATGTTTAAGCCACATAAATGGATACTTACTTGAACAAAATGAACTTTTCAAAATATACTCATGAGTAAAGAAACAACAAGTTAAAGTAGTTTTCATAAAACAACCAACAATTTTCCCAAAACATGTTACTCCCCCATCTTATAAAAGACGGCCTTATGACTTTCAAAACACAAAATTTCAACAATAATTAGAAAATTGGGGAATTAATCCCTCAAAATAGCTCCACAAAAAGGTAATTATCATAAAGATTTGGGGCGAATTTCTGTTTGAGGCACTTTTAAGACGGAGCTTTAAGACAAAATTTTGGGTGAAATTAGTCAAAATCAACATCAAATATGATACCAACAACATACTTTACTCAATTTCCCCTTTTACATACTCAAAAGACAACAAAAATTCAATTTCTAACCCAAACCCTAAAAATTTCGGTCCACATGTACTCCCAAATTGGTTTGATTTTGCAACTTCTAGCATCAATTGTCAACAAACTAAAACAAATTTAACAAAATACAACAACTATAAACAAAAATACATGAGTATAATTTGAATTTTTCAGAAAACTAACACTTTTATATGTTTCTAATGATTGAAAAGAAGAAGAAGAGTAGTATTCTTACCTTGAATGATTTACAAATGAGTAAAACAAATTAGCAAGGAGAAAAAACAGGGGGATTAGGCACAATCTCAACCAAGAACTTGAGAGAAAAGAGAGTTATAGAGAAGTAGGGTTTGAAGTAAGAAGAAATAGTAAGGATGAATGAATCAGGGAAGCTTAGGAATCCCATTATAATATGGGTACTGTAGCACTTACTCGATCGAGTAACTCGGGTACTCGATCAAGTGACCTCTACTCGATCGAGTTCGAGTTACTCGATCGAGTTTTTGCTGGCAGTCCCAATGTTTTCAATCTAATAACCCCACAACTAGATCGAGTAAGGTCTACTCGGTCGCGTAGGCACTCGTACTAGTCGAATAAGGTTAGGAGCGAGGTCTAAAGTTTCAAGTTCGGTTAACAGTTCCTGCAAAACAACAACTCGTTCCGAGTCCAAGGTATATTTGGATCTCGTCACTGATTATTCCATCCAATTAAGATACATTAATACTAACTCAAATGCAACACAACTATCTCATCCGGACCTTGTACATATTACCCCATTCTATATCAATCATTTTACAATTAATTCAACTAGGACTTGTTTCAATTCACATGACATATATACAATAGCACATTAGTCTACTTTCTCCTATGCATATTCAAATCCAAACATTCGACATGTGGTTACACTACATTAAGCACTCCATTCGGCAAATTTAGCTATCACTTATTACTCAAGTTTGTTCAAGGTTTAAGCATAACACAACAATCCGACAACAAAATATCTCACTTAACTATGCCTATTCACAAGAGTACGCAACAACAATCACCCATTGGATTCTACACCATTACTTGTCAAATTATACTAACAAAACACATATGAAGATTCACAACCCATTACCACCAACACATTATCAAATACTCGTATGCAACTCTTAACACATTCACCATCTCTATCACATCCATACACACTTCCAACGATTCACCACTCTTCACGATTCATTACTACTATTTACACGCACCAGACATTACCACAGACTCAAACACTCTATATCTATTCTATAAACCACACACACAACTATACGCACACAATTCCCGACTCAATATCCCCATACAAAGTGGCTGGCTTAAGCATATTGGGGCCAGGATTTTGAAATGAGGGCGCCTTCTCACCCAAAATCAAGCAACTGTTGGGGCTCCGAACATACATACACCAGGTTCATTTTAATAGACTCACTACATTCATTAGGCTCATTAGTTACAGGTTCCAAAATCGTCTCTCTGATACCAATTTATAACACCTCCATCTACCAAGGAGCCTTAACAAGACCTTCCTTGGCAGATAAGGACGTTACCATCTCGATTGTCCGAGGAACAGTAATAATCAAATGTCGATAAAAGAATAATTATATTAAATACAAGCTATTAAACAAAATGAAAGGTACAACTCGTGACATCTATCAACTACGTTAGACTACCTCTGCCATGACTCGTGGTAGACTTGTCCCTCCAAGCACCCAGCTGTCATCTAAATATCAACCTGCTAAGACCGAATGCTCACCATAGTGGATCACGGCATACACAAACACAAGAAGACAACACAACAACACCACACAAGGTCAGTAACTGAAGGAACATACAAAGGCAGACACAAAAAGACTCAGCAACATGCATACACCACCTCCTCCAATCACCCATACACCTCTGACTGCCGGAAGGAATAGTCCTTCCAGATTACCAATCGCAACCGGTAATCCACGCCGCCAGTGGGGGACTGCAGCCGTACCCACCTAATCCTCGCTCATCCAATCCGAGTGATAACCCATGTTCCTTAATATGCACATCCCCTTCTATGGCGGGTTCCATAGAGGGCGAATCAAGAGCATGAAGTCACTCCCAAAAGTGACTCTACTCAGCCGAGGGCGCACCTCACGAACGAGAGACAAACACAACACAACCAATTATACAATCACAACACCAACACAATCAAGTACTACAACCGACACACTAGACAACCAACAGTACTGAGTAGGAGAACCTACCTCTATCAAACCACAGCGATTCCGCACACGACCGTAAGACAACAAGCAACTACCATAACCACTTATAACAAACAGTATAATCATCTATTACTACTACCATACTCACAACCGAAATCAAGGAAGACGTTGATGATGATGATAACATACCTATGTATATCAATCCGGCGATAAGACCGCTACCCGACACAAGCTTCCCATCCCCAAGGTGTATCCACTCTTAAAAGCTCCAAGGAGATGAGTCATGGTGAAGCAGAAATAATATGACGGCATCTAGGTTTAGGAGAGAAGGAGAAGAAATGATTTGGGTTTCACGATATCACGATTTATATTTCCCCGATGAACTCCCGTTACTCGATCGAGTGGCCTCTACTCGATCGAGTGACTAAGCTACTCGATCGAGTAGCCTCCTCTAGATCGAGTCTCCTGAACTCAAATGGTTACTACGTCTTGTGGTTAACTCGTAAGGTTTCCGAAGGTCTAGATAGGTGTCTAAGGTCAGTCTACGATGGTCAACGAGTCCCTAAAAGGACGGGTATTACAAAATCGCACACCTATCAAAGATAAACCAACTAGCCTAAACTAATGCAGTATAGGAAGTCGGGATCGTATCCACAGGGAGACAAATGTGTTCTATTTGCCAAATGTAAGTCACAAAATTTTGGGGTTTTGATTGGTTTGTCTATCAACTAATATAGCAAGCAAAGGAAATAAACTAAGAAAAAGGATTTCAATTAAGAGAAAAGGTTGGGATATCGGGTCACCACGGTCAACAACGATCAAGGTAAGGTCAACGGTTGGCATAAATACGGTCTGAGGGGTTATGAAAAGGTCCTTACGGTCCGCTATTCACCCTAGAGTACTAATTTAGCCTTCGCTCTAATTAGGATGGTCTATTGTTTGTAGCAGGTCTAACTTCTTTTCAATCTCTCGATCTAGGTCGAAGTTTCCCGGGTCAAATAATTAATTACGTCGACTTAACCAATTAAATGTTATTAGTTGCTACAATTAACAACATAGATATATATTAAAGCCAGATCTAATAATCTAATTATGATTGTCTTCTAACCATGGCTTCCCTACATCCTAGCATAGGAAATTTAGCTATGCATAATCAAATTAACAAACTTAGCAATATTAATGAAAATTAAATTAAACATGATGGCAATATGAGAATAACAATTAAAAATAGAACAAGCAATAATAAAAGTGGAAGAACGAAAATAAACTAAGAGAATTAAATGAAAAACAAAGATTGATTAATTACCGAAATAAAGGAACAAAGGATACAAGTTTTGAGATCCGAAATTGAGACCAAAGTAACGTAACATCAGTTTTTAGCAGTATGAAGATAACCTAATAATGTTTGCTAAGTCCTACTTAAATAATAAGAGTAGTAATGGGCCGAAATTATAAATCAGATTTCGACCAAACTGGTGATAAGTCGATCGACCAAGAAGAACAGTCGATCGACTTTTCAGTCGTCGTGCATTTCCTACAATGCGCACTGAACTTCAAATAGCCGCCATTTCTTTGTTACTTGGGAAAATATAGCGTTTTTGGTGGCGTTGGAAAGCTAACAGGATAGGCTTTTACCTCCAATTTGAATCACTTGATTATCTTTTGCAAAACTCAAGTTATGGCTCTTCAAAGTAGGCACTAGTAATGTAAAGCCTTTCTTTTGCTCTATAAGCCTCCTTACTTCACTAAGGACTCCAAAAAGGATGGTTTCCAAGCTCATTTCATACCAAGGCCAAGATTCCAAGCTTTAGTGACGGGTTTTAGCTTGTTTGCACATACTTAAGCCTATAACCTACATAAAATACAACACGACCCAAAGTAGCCAAAACAAGGGAGAATAGTAGATAATGCTACTCAATAATGTATTGAAATGCGTGCAAAATGATAGAATAAGTGCATAAATAAATCACGCATCACCTATCTTGTTTTAAGAGTATGGAATGTTATCGTGTTTTATTTGATATTTTTGGGCACGGGTGTACTAAGAATCTGGTATTTGTGAGCTAGTTTTCTAGCATGAATGTGAATGGATGACAATATTTGCTAAAATGGTCAATCATATAAGTTGTGCTCATCTCGTAGTCATTTGAGATATGGAAAGTTGACAAATTTGGTAGAAAGCAATTTGTGCTCATTTGGTAATCATTTGAAATATGGGAAATTGACATATCGGGTAGATAGAGAGTTGTGCTCATTTAGATTGGTAGTCATATGAAATATGAAGAATTTGACAAATTGGGTAAAAAGATAGAATCTCCAAACCTAGAGGTCACCTAGAGCTAGACACGATGATCAAGAAATTATCACACCACACAGAGGTTGAAAAGATGCTCAAATGCACGCCCTCGTTTAGGGTGATTCTAAGTGGTCGATTGATCTACACTAAAGAAAAACGCCCTAAAGTATTTCAAGTTTAATCTACTAGTTAAGGGTAAAAAGAAGAACAATTGACTAATTTATTTGTCATTTAATTGCAAATTGAAAATCTAGAATTCTAACCTTAAGTTAACTCGATTAGGCTGTTGATGACAGTGTTTCGAAATATCTAGGGTTTGAATATCAGGTTCGAATTCCGGGATTTTTGTATGTTAGGTTCGATTTGCGCTCATAATTAAGTGCTGAAACTTACTTGTTTCTTTGAAAATTTCAGGTTGACATCGCTATTTTGAGGTGCTTACCTAAATAAACCCTAGAATTTGGGAATTTTTACACCAAAAAGGCAAATCAACAAAATGGAGTAAGTGAAAATTGTCTCATTCTTTCACACCTCTTGCATTCAATTCTATTGTCTCATTGTGGCGACCTTGGTTAATATATTTTTAGAACCATATACTATACATGTTCACAACTTGTGTACTTTGATTCTTATCATACATGAGTACATGTCAAGATAAAGACACTTAATTTTTGAAGCCATTTTGCGTGCTTTCCCATTGATATGGTTTGCGTCAGTCGGTTACTCATCTTATTTTTCAGGTCGTGTTCATTAAAGGTTATTCGTTACAAAAATAGCCGTTTCAGATCTGGTCGTCTCAGATACATACTTTTTCTGCTACATTTTCTAAATTTTTGATTGTTAAAGCTATATAGACACGTTTTCACACATGAATAATATGTTGTCCAGAGTGCAGTAAATGTTATTAATCTACTATTGATTTGCAATCAAATCAATTTTTATTTTTGTGTGAATGATTATGCTGCATTGGTGATTATATATTTGTATGGATGATCTCTCCATCATTGATCAATTTTCCCTTTGAATGCATATTTAATTTAGAAAAATTATTAAAATGAAGTGCTTGTTTCAGACAGAGTGTATCAAGTTCTTATTTAAATTGCAGAAAAACAATTGAACTGTTTAGTGATTATTAAACAATGATCCTTTGTATTTAACTTGTATATACTTCTCTTTCACCCTGCATCTTGTATATACTTCTCTTTCAGACAGAGTGTATCAAGTTCATTATTTGAATTGCTAAGACTCCTTTATCAAATTGACTTTCTCTTTCACCCTGCAGCTTTTCCCCTTTGTATTTAACTTGTATATACTTCTCTTATCAAGTAAAAAGAAAGGAATGAAGAAAAGAGATTCAGTAATAGACGCAGCTAAGGATTATCGTATCCCACCTGCTGTGATCTTGCTTCAGTGTTATGGACGCCTCGCAGAAGGACTTTCAATGGTAAAACGATACGTCCTTCTTTAACTGCAAGATGTTCTTTTTGCTGTGTGAGTGTGTGTTAAGGCTGAGTTCAGTCAAATTAATTTCCTCTCCCTAGTAGTTACGATATTTAGTGTGTTTCTGTTTGTTGGTATGTGTTAAACTACCTAAATTATTTCTTGACCAAGGCTATTTATTGTAAAAAATGTTCGAATGTTGTGATACATTATCAATCAAAGTCGATTTGTTTTGATCATTCGATTCAAACTGGGATAGCATAACTGCAGTAGAGAGAGTACGAGTATCATATTTTGGACTCTAAGCCAATACAAGGGCTCATTATGTGCATTTACTGTAGTTGATGGTCTCCACTCTCCAGTGAGGCCTATGCAAAATATTCCTTCCCCATAAACATGGGAGGTGATATTTATGTTACTACTTGAACCCATATCTCTCCTGCACTCAACCCAACTCCTATCAAGTATTATTGAACAGAAAATTTGAAATTATATTTGCTCTGTTTACAAATTGCAGATACATATTGAGGATACATATTATTCCTAGCATTTTGTCATAGGTAATTTATGTATTTATTTCCTGGCAGTCCCTTCGCTTCAGCGAGGATACATATTGTTCCTAGCATATTCTCGGAGCTTATTATTTGTCCGGGAATTCCTCGAATTCTTTTTCAAGTTTTTCTTAGATTCATCATGAGGGAAAAAATGTGGCTATATCGAATCCAATTCAACTAGGACAAGTGCGGTGCAGTACCTATTTTTATCCGCTCCACTGTTCTCTCTAATGTTAAAACCGTTTAAGTTTATCGATTAAACCAAAAACTGATCAGTTATGTAGAACATTTTCTGCAGGTCTATTATCTGTTGCATATGGTTAAGCTTAATCTAACCTTTGCACTTATTACACATTTACACCTTTGATCCGATTCGAGAATATGAAACCCTGGTGGTGTTTAATAAGCTTCCCTCCTATTGATTGATCAGTTTTACGATAAATTCTTAGCATATCTTTTAGCTGCTTATCTACTTTTGTTGAATGGTGAGTGATTTTGTTTGTCAAGTTCTTATCTTTTATGGGTATTAACTTGCAAGCATTCTTTATCATTCTCATCGCAGACAAATTTCTAGGGTATGCGAAGTATTTAGTATTCGCTTGCAGGTATGAGTAGACTACCCGTGAATTATCTTCAGTAATGAGAGTATGTTTTTCTTTTGATAATTTAGTACATATGATTATTACATGGATTACATTTGCAACACCATCCATAGTAGGTTCACTCTAATTTAAGGACAGCACGTACAGTTAACAGAAGACAAATCTAGCACCATAGATAAATCAACCAACCTAATTATGGGATTAGCAATACAGATTCTCTGATGTTGGTCTTGGAATGGCCATGTTTAGTCTTGTTGATTAATGGGGTATCTTTTGTTAACTTAAATATGATTTTGGTGCATCATTTTCAGGCTGCTCTCCGCCAAGGAATTGTACCATTCGTCTTCGCCAAGGAGTGTACAATGTTCATCCGATATTCTCAGCACATCGTACTAAGTCTTATCCTTTCTTACTCTTTAGTCTGAAATTTCAGCTAGAGAAGTTTGGGCTACTGAATGTTTAGTGAACATTTAGTATAGATTAGCTTACTAACTAAGACGTTTGCGGGATCATTTATACATTGGATTGTATTTGTAAGTTGTTGGGTTGAATGAGATGTAATGTTGTTTTACCTATGATGCATTAGTGGTTGGTTGGATTCTTGTTGGAGGTTTTAAAGTAGGTCAGTCCAAAACCGACGCAAAAAGCCCTCTTCAACGCAAAAAGCACAACATGAGTAAATATGACCCCTCGATATAGGTCAGTCCAAAACCGACGCAAAAAGCCCTCTTCAACTGACGCAATATGGATTTTTTCTATTAGTGTGTTATTTGTTAATGTCGGCAACAAAGTTATAAGATCGATTATAAGAGTGATTTTTCTGATTTTATTGACATATTTGTGCTTACTCTATGTTTTTTTTCTTTTTAAACCGGTTAACATGACTTTAAAAGTAGAAAATTGATGGAAAGACTCAATTGTAATGACGATATATACCGAGCTCTACATGGACCACAAATGAGTGTTTTTTTCTTCTAAAAATAAAGAAAAGAAGAAAACTGAAAAATTTTCAAAGAAGTTTTTCTTTTTTAAAAAAAATCGAAAATTAAAAATAAGACCCCGTTTTTTTTTTAAAAAGAAATGTCTGGTAAACAAAAAGAGTACTACTAAAACCTTGAATCGTCACTATTAATGCACAACCTTTGGTCTTTTTTTTTTTTTTTTTTTGGGTGAAAACAAACTTTGATATGTTGAGAAACTATTTTTATTGACATCTATCTCTTAGTTTTTTTTTTTTTTTTTTTTGGTGTTGACCATGAGTATTTTCTTCGGGGTACTGAAGGCAATTTAATGGGTTGACCCCTCTCAAGTTTGGCATTTTCATTCGCAAGAGTCAGGAATCGAACCCCTGACCACTTGTTTAAGAGATGAGAGCCCTTACCACTCACACCAGCCAACTTTGGTATATGTCCAAACTCTTAGTGTAGTGTTACGTTAATGCATATGCCTATTCTACTGTCTATGAATTAGTGATGGAAACATTCATTGTGAAATTTATTTACACAAGTTATTTTTGACGTGTCGGTCTTAGAAACAATCCAAAAGATCAATTAAGTGCTCGTTTAGTTCATGCAAGAGTTGAATTCCTATGTTAATTTGCAACTCATGCGATTCTAATTCCTATATACATTTCCCATAGAATGAGAAAAACATATTTGGTTACCTTGGAGGAGTTTGTTTTTCCAAGGAATTAAACTACTACGTTACGTTTGGTAAACAACATTAACTCACGAGATTTTGATTAGTAAATACAAATATATCCTTATATAATATAAATAACATCTTTTTTTAAGGGCAAATGGGTATATTGGGTGGGGGAATGATGGAGGAGTTTCCAATTACATAGGAGGGGCTAGGTAATTAAACTCTTACATCATGTAGGAGTTAGAAACTCCCCCATTTTGCAATTTTTGGGTAACAAACGAGATACAAAAAATGCAATTCATGGGATTTTGGAATTCATGGGATTTTGATGGGTAAATAAACAAGCACTAATTATAATCAAATATCCTAACTACTGTTACTTATTGTCACTATCAAATAAGATAAGTCGCATGTACAAAGAAATTTAAGTTTGACGCAAACAGTTTATAAGTTAGATTAAATTTATGACATGGTTATGATTCGTGAAACAACATAAAATATAGGAATACAAGAATACAAAAAATAAATAATATGCACATTACCCTAATCAAAGGTTTTACGGACTTTATGGTTAGGTTTACGGGTTGGAAATTGGGCAAGGCGAGTTGCCAAAACACGACGTCATGAGGTGTAAAATACGTGTAAGGCCTAGTTGGTCGAATGGACTTTCTAAGAATACAACGTACTTTGCCAAGGGTGAGTTAGGGTAACTTAAATGGCATAATATTGGCTTACGGAGAGCATATACCTTTTTTTTTGTCTGGACCAATATACAAATAATAATGAAGATAAACTTGAAAATCAATAATCAATAAAAGATATCAGAGAAAGGGAAAAAAAATTGTAATACTACAGTTTTCTATATCTTTGGGTACTCTATCGAGTGGGGCTTACTCTGTCGATTAAGTATGTTTTGTTTACGAAACAGTGTTCTGCTGAAGGCACTCGATCGAGTAAGCACTACGCCAAATCTGGCAATCAATAAGGAGCGTATCACAACGGTTTAATGCATTTAATAACGACACTTAGATTACCGTTTTCAAAATATTGGCAGAAACCTAGACCACGCTAATAAGAATAACGGTTTCCGTCGAAAACCGTTCTTATTATAATGTGACAACGGTTGTTTAACAAACCGTTATCAAAAACGTTTAACGGTTTCCAAAAGCTCGTTATAAAATCGCTCTTATCAACGGTTGTTAGACAACCGTTACCAGTTTAAAAAAACGGCATTTCAAAAACCGTTACTAAATCAGCACCAGCAACGGTTTGTGGTACCCGTTGTTATGTTATAGATACGGGTTTCTTGTAACTGTTATCAGAACTTTAATAAATATTCAGTTTGACCAATAATATTCAATTTGACCAAAATAATTCTATAAATATGTCTTCATAGGTCAAAATCTAAATTATCAAACATTTACTCTTTAATTTCTCTCTAAAAAAAATATGTCTGGTGTATCGGAACTACAATCACGTCATCGTTACACACAGCCTTTTACTTGCATTCTCCATAATCTCCCGGTTCGTTATGATGGGAATGGAAAGGGTTTAAACCCTAATTTTGCGTGGTTGACGCAAATGTTTCATGACTCCGGTTTTACTGCGGTTAAAAAACTGTACCCCGTGTCTACAAACAAGCAAGGTTTTGTAAGTTTCGCTTTTATCGAGTTTGACGAAGCCAACTGCCATGATAGTTTTCATCAGGTAAGAACATTAGGGGCTAGATTTGCGGAGAAAGATGCGGGGAAAGACGACTTTTATTCGGATGCTAAACAAAAGGGCCCTTATCTATGGGTTGCGACCTATGTTGGTTATCGTCTGCTGACACATTATAGGAGGCAGCACATTCCTGCAGCCGTGCCTATGTCTTGGGAGAAAGAGGTCATTCCACCAGCTGCGCTGCCCGCTGATGATGAAGAGTCGATCTATGACTTGATCTATGCCGAAATTGGGCATTCATCAGATTCTAATTAAGTCTTTAATTATTATCTGACATTATGAGTTGTATTTTGATTATGGTGGTTATTTGAATAAAAGTTTAATTATTTATATTATTTGTTACTACGTTTTAATCAAGTCCTTACACTCAAATTCAATCCACCAAATAAAATATTATAATGACTAACTTTCTACTTATAATAATAAAAAAGAATGGAAACGACATAATAAGATAATAAGAAATGGAACGGTTATGTCAATAATAAGACAAAATGATAACGGTTCTTTGTTAAGCCGTTATCATATTACATATATCAACAATGGTTATTTTAAACCCGTTGTCATATTACAACAATTAACAACGGTGTTTCTTAAAACCGTTGTAAAAATAGATCCACTGTGAAAACTGAAAAGTTTGTGATTTTAGTTTACCAACTAGCGTATATATAGAGTATTTATTTTTTTAGGGTGTTATTTATAATGAAAAACTAATTAAAGAAGTCATCTTTGCCGTCGTCACCGTCTTTAATCTTTATAGCTTAAAAAAGGTAATCTCATTTTCATAGTACTAGCTTATATATGGGTCGTACTTGGATGATTGATGGTTAAATTGGTGATCCCATTTATAATCATGGAATTACTGAAATTTACAATTTCGTTAGTGAAAATTTTCATCTCCACTCATCAATACCCTGCTCTTGTAATAGATGTGGTAATATTAGGGTTTTGCATATCCCAAATGTCAAAATACACTTAGAAAAATATAGTTTCAGTAGAGATTATAGGTGTTGGATTTTTCATGGAGAATTAGAGGAGGAAGATAGGGAATTTGATGTAGAGGTAAATAATCATACACCTGAAGCTGCTGGTTTAGATATAGGGGATGGGGCATATGATGTGTGTTGTGTAAACAATCGTTCACCTACACCTGAAGTTGTTTTAGGTGAGAAGTTTGCTGAAGATGATGGATTCGATGATTTTGAAGCTACCGGTGATGGGGAAATAAATGCTGATGATTTAATTGAGAAGTTAAGTCAATCTGAAATGCCTTTATTTACTGATTGTAAGAAGTATACCAAATTGTCCGCGGTGGTAAAGTTATATAACTTGAAGGGGGCAAATGGGTGGAGTGATAAGAGTTTTAAGGATCTTCTAGCTTTGATATGTGACATGTTTCCTGACGGTAATGTTCTTCCGAGTCGGACATATGAGGCTAAAAAAATGATTAGAGAATTGGGCATGGAATATGAGAAAATACATGTTTGTCCCAATGACTGCATATTGTACCGTAAAGATTATGAGAAATTATCATATTGTCCGCACTGCTCTGTATGGCGTTATAAGACTAAGGAAGGAATCCCAGCTAAGGGGTTGTGGTATTTTCCAATAATACCAAGATTCATAAGGATTTTATTTGAATAAAGAAGATGCAAGAATATTGACTTGGCATAAAAGTAGAAGGATTGAAGATGGAAAGTTAAGACACCCAGCAGATGGTCAATAGTGGAAAGAGTTTGACGCTAAATATCCCGACTTCGCCAAAGAAGCAAGGAACTTGCGTCTAGCGCTCTCCATAGATGGAATGAACCCTCATAACATGAATACCCAACATAGTACTTGGCCAGTTGTGTTGGCCATCTATAATTTGCCCCCATGGGTTTGCATGAAATGGAAGTTTCTGATGTTGTCTTTGTCGATATCTGGCCCTCGACAACCTGGAAATGACATAGATGTGTATTTGGAACCACTTCTAGACGATCTGAAGATTCCGTGGGAAAGAGGGATACCGATGTTCGATGGTTATAAGAAGGAAAGTTTCAATCTGAGAGCTACGTTATTGTGTATCATAACTGACTTTTCGGGGTACGGCGATCTTTCTGGACATACTGTACATGGTAAAGAGGCTTGCCCATTGTGTGGGGGGGGGGGGGGATGTTGAATTAGAATATTTGAAGCGTTCTCGCAAGCATGTGTACAGGGGAAATCGTCGATGGTTATGCCCTGATCATCATTATCGTAAGCTTCAGAAGGCGTTTAATGGGTGTCCTGAGCAACTTGGGAGTCCTCAGATTTTGAATGGTCATGAAGTGTATGAGAAAGTGAAAGATATTGAGAACGTATGGGAAGAAGGGACCTAAGTTGTCTACTCGTGGTTATTAAAAAAAAAACCATATTTTTTACCAAACTTCCGTACTGGCGTGACCTCCCGGTTAGACATTGCCTAGATTTTATGCACATTGAAAAGAACTTTTGTGATAATATAATCAATACTCTGCTGAATGTCCCGGGTAGTACAAAAGACAACAAGGCAGCTAGGGATGATATGGTTGAGATGGGTATTAGGCCCGAGCTGGCAGCTAAAACAAAAGGAAATCGGACTTTTTTGCCGCCTGCAGCTCATACTATTTCAAAAAAGGAGAAAAATGAGTTTTGCGAATGCTTACATTGTATTAAGTGCCAGAGGGCTATTCATCTAATATTAGAAGCCTTGTTTCGTTGCATGACCTAAAACTTACTGGTTTAAAGTTACATGACTGTCATACATTGATGCAACAACTACTAGCCGTGGTCGTTCATTCCATTCTAACTCCAAAGGTTCGACATGCTATAATTAGAAGTCATAAAGGAAGTAGAGGAGGAGGAGGAGGAGGAGGAGGAGGAGGAGGAGGAGGAGGAGGAGAAAGAGGTAATAATATTTGTCTTATATACATTGTGTTATATGATTTGGAAAATCAGTACGTGTTATATGGACAAGTGTTAATGTACAGAAGGAAGCCGAGGATGACATGACAAGGGAGAAGGAAATGGGAAAGGAGACTGAAGTGGGAGTCGAGGATCGATATCAGGCAGTTGAAGAGGAAGAGGATGCCAGGAAGGCCGTGACACAGGATGAAGTGGAGGTAGTTGATGATCAGATGTTCTTCTCAACACCAAAAAAGGTAATAGCTGCTAGTTTATAATTATTAATATCATACACGTTTTTTACTTAGGCAATTTATTAAAGGTAGTGAATGTATGTGTACTAATTGATTAAAGCTGACGTGAAGGGCGATTGCAAAGTGACTTGTCGTCTGTCCTATTTACAGGGGAAACAGAAAGTTGTTGTTGCCAGGGAATACGTGTTCAATTACGACCGGCTTCAGCAAGTTAAGGTTCATGGTATACCCCTTCGCCACAATTGCAGGAAAGTGGAAGTGTCCCAATTATATAAAGACGAGTATGGGGAAGTAAAAGTATCATTTCCTACTGAGGGGGTCACTTATTTGAAATAAGCCCTAAGCTCTTATGTGCAATAGCTTGACAAACTCATTAATATTGTCATCCCCGAGGTACCTATATTGATGGCGATAGCGAGTCGTTGTTCACTCCATCAAACACATTTATATTCTTAACAAACAACTAGTTAGTGGTTAAGTCGAGGTCGATCCATGGTGTGCTTTGGGTTCTAAGTATATCTATCTCAATTTATGCTAGTGTCACAATTAATTTGGGTTTGTAGTTGTGTTCTAGACTAATGCAAGCAATAAAGTAAAACAAGCAATAAAAGGAAGGATCTAAACAAATGACTAAAAGTGCTAGGATATCATGGGTTCATAGGGGATTTATGGGAGTAAATCATACAAACATGTTCTCAATTACATGCGAGCACTTATTGTTGTGATGGGATCGAGTTGGTATATAAGCTTACAATCCCTAAGAAGGTTTGGGTCCCGGAGCCGAGTTGATTAGATTGTACAACATCTACAAGTCGACTTAATCCTTCCTATCCAACTATATGCATGGTCTAATGAGGCTCAAGTTGGTTTATATGCTTACAAGCCTCATTGAAGAGGTAGGATATGGGTAAAAAAGTGCAAGCATTCATAGGCTCGCATTTCATCAAACATAACATGTGCATAAGTTGAAATCACAACAAGCAAGCAATTTAATTATGAAAACATATTAGATTAAGCATGAATCAATCCCCATGTTTGTTTCCCTTAATTCTCCATTAATCCTAGCTAAAGGACTACTCAGTCATTATCATGGAAAACATGTCATTAATGATGTCAATCATCACAACAAGTATAAACATGATAAGAGGAAGAGGAAATAAACAATAAAAAGTAAAGAGTAAAGAGATTATACCAAACTTAAGATGATCCAAATAATAAAGCAAAGAATAATAGAAGAAAACTTGATTAATTGATGAAGAGTTGTCAGTTCTCCAATAATAACCCAATAATCTTCAATTACCCAATAATAATAAACTTGATCAATGAATAATGAAAGATTAATGTGTAATTTTGTGGAATGATTAAAGGATAATCTATTCTAATCTACTCCTAATCTAATCTAAGAGAGATTGATTTATTCTAAGGGATCTTGATCTAAGTTAAGAGAGTGTACCTCCCTTGATTTTTACAAATGGAGTATATATAGTTGTACATCCTTAGCTTAAGTAAGGATAGATTAGTAAATAACAATTCTATGTTTTAAAGTGGGGAAATGCAAGTCTTGCGAGGAGAAGAGCGAATTGGACTGCTGCTTCTACCACGTTCCGCTCGGGCAGAGGGGAAGACGCTCGGATCATACCCTGGCAACCCGCTCGTCTTGTTGTCAGGACGCTCGGATCATGCCCTGGCAACCCGCTTGTCTTGTTGTCGAGACGCTCGGATCATGCCCTGGCAACCCTCTCGTCTTGTGCATAGGACGCACGGATCGTTGCATAGTGCTCCATCCTCTTGCTTCATGCCCTTTAATCTACATATACTTCCTTATTCTTGTTTCGTCGGTCATCGTTCTTGCCTCCTCTTCATACTAGTCCATCTAAGATCGTCAACAAGCTTTCGAATATGCATGGGAGACGGGAATTCCACCTCATTATCTTCTTTTCTATAAAACATATAAAATGCGCTAGGAAAGCAAAATAGGAAGGGATTGATGGATAAAATGGCCATAAAATGTTACAATAGTATGCAAAATAGGCTCAATTAGGGGACTAAATGTGCGCAATTAAGAGTTACATCAAACATCCCCAAACCGAACCTTTACTTGTCCCGAGTAAAGAGGTGACTAAAACTAGACCTTCATTTAAACTATGCTAATAATATAACCGATGTGAGACAATTAGCGGGCCTCACTCCGCCCCTTCAACTCACAACAAGACAACCATGAGGTAGGATGCCTTCTTGCAAGGCAAGGTGAGGCTTGCCAAAATGGCGATACATCCAAGCATTAAGAACACAAAACAAGTAATGGATGCATCTACAAAAGAATAGCCACTTTTCTCATCTAAGTGGCGGAAATCATCTAAAGGGGGAGCAATTTAAGGGTACACACTCCATCATACATATCATTTATCTAAGCTACTAAGTCTCAGAGGATACCAACAAATCACCTCCAAGTTGTGTCAAACTAGGGTACCTTTATCCACAATTGCTAAATGCTTTCGTCAAGAGCAAGCTCCCTATGGTGTTAGAAACACTGTAGGATCGTGGAATTCCCTGTCTTGCCTAGGCAAGAAGAAGGGTCGTCCCCTCTGCGCCATGCAACAAATAAGATCAATGGATAAAAGGGATCAAGATGTTTTTGAGTTTCACATTGGTAGTTGCTTTTTGATTTGTATTCCCCCCCCCCTCCCAATTTCTTGTGGCATTGGACTTTTTGAGAACATTTCTTTGCCATTTTTGATGTTTGGCAATTTCATACTTGGCAAAATTTTCAATATTTGCATTTTTTTTTTGGACATTTTCAAAGTAACCCCATTTTGTAGCAAGAGTACTTTTATTGAAGCATAGAAGAATATTTTTGCTCCTCTTTTCATTGATGTAATTTGCAAACTTTTGACATTGATAACTTGGACTCAATTTGGTGATTGTTGTGCCCATTCCCTTTTTTTTTGACAAAAATTGATGATAGAAGTGAAAGAACAGTTGCATGGCTTCAAAGGTTATCTTGAAATAAAAGATATCCAAGGAGTTATCACACCACAAGGTACTCTTGACTAGGCCTTAGTCCATGGGTCAAAAGATACTAGTATGACACATCCTAGGGTATCTTGAGGGTATTCTTGTAACACCCCACGGTAATTGAAGAGGTCCGGTGATAGGCTTAAATGACTAGTGCTTAAAGAGATTGGAAGTATTACTCATATCAACAAAGTGAACTTTCATTTATGGTCATCCATACGAAAGAACTCCAAAGTTAAGCGTACTTGACTGGGAGTAGTCTTAGGATGGGTGACCTCCTGGGAAGGTTTCCGGGATGCGCATGAGTGAGGACAAAATGCGCTGTAAAGGACCCGTGTCGATCTGTGGGCCATGTACACAGCCTGGTGAGCTATCATAAGTAACCGCTCCCGACCCGGTTTGGGCCGAGGTGTTATAAGTGGTATCAGAGCAACCCTGCGACTGTGTGGTGATCGGAGGCAGTTGTTATACGCTCCTGGAGGAAGTGGTTATACGCTCCATTGTGATGACACACCTAGCAGGGGAGGATTCTGGGTTAGCGGTTATGCTCCCAGGCGCAACGAGGACGTTGCGTTCTTCAAGTCGGGGTGACTGTAACACCCCACAGTAATTGAAGAGGTCCAGTGATAGGCTTAAATGACTAGTGCTTAAAGAGATTGGAAGTACTACTCATATCAACAAAGTGCACTTTCATTTATGGTCATCCATGTGAAAGAACTCCAAAGTTAAGCGTGCTTGACTGGGAGTAGTCTTAGGATGGGTGACCTCCTGGGAAGGTATCTGGGATGCACATGAGTGAGGAGAAAATGCGCTGTAAAGGACCCATGTTGATCTGTGGGCCATGTACACAGCCTGGTGAGCTATCATAAGTAACCGCACCCGACCCGGTTTGGGCCGGGGTGTTACAAGTGGTATCAGAGTAACCCTGCGATCGTGTGGTGATCGGAGGTAGTTGTTATACGCTCCTGGAGGCAGTGGTTATACGCTCCATTGTGATCACACACCTAGCGGGGGAGGATTCTGGGTTAGCGGTTATGCTCCCAGGCGCAACGAAGACATTGCGTTCTTCAAGTGGGGATGACTGTAACACCTAACGGTAATTGAAGAGGTCCAGTGATAGGCTTAAATGACTAGTGCTTAAAGAGATTGGAAGTACTACTCATATTAACAAAGTGCACTTTTATTTATGGCCATCCATGCGAAAGAACTCCAAAGTTAAGCGTGCTTGACTGGGAGTAGTTTTAGGATGGGTGACCTCCTGGGAAGGTTTCCGAGATGCGCATGAGTGAGGACAAAATGCGCTGTAAAGGACCCGTGTTGATCTGTGGGCCATGTACACAGCCTGGTGAGCTATCATAAGTAACCGCTCTCGACCCGGTTTGGGCCGGGGTGTTACAATTCTAGCAAACAAAGTCTCAAGGAGAAAAATTATCTACAAGGGCCTTATATACACTTGTCAAGCTTTCCAAATAGGCATTTTCACAAACATTCTAACCATGTAACTACATGCCATGATGCAACTAACATATATACAACTCTAATGCATGTGCTTCTATCAACTATTATGCCATATAAAATAAATGCAACTTCTAACAACACATAGGTACACAAACCGCAACAACAAAATACACCACATCCTCCTTGACATGTAAGCCCATCCCCCTCATATGAGTAATGAAAAGAAATGGAAGGGAAATAGGGATTAGAGTGATCATACAAAGCGGTCTTCACATTCTCTTGATAATGCCTCAAATGTAGTGTTGTATCTATCTGAGAAGAGAACAAAAACACAAGTATATACAATTCTACACTACTAAATTAAGGAACATGTTTTTGGTTTTTGAAATTTTCAAATTTTTATGGATTTTGTTTTTATGAAATTAAAAGACATATTTTTGAGTTTTTTCAAAAAATTTCAATTTTTATGCATTTTGGAATATAAATTCCCGTTTCCCACTTTATTTTGAATATTGTCCCCAATGTACATGTAGGAGTAGGAATGAAAAAGAAATACATATTTTTGAATTTTTGATTTTATGAAAATTGAAGAACAAATGCAATTATATGAATAAATGAATGCTCTAAATAAATGCAATTCTATATGACATATATAACAAATGAATGCAATCTAAACTATATTATATAATGCGTGCTAAATGCTTAAGTCACCTATGATCAAACCTCCCCAAACCGATTTAATCACTATTTCTAGTGTAGAAATGAATAGGTTTGGTCATTTGTGAAAACAACTAATTGTATGAAATATATCACAATGCAAACTAATATATTTATGTTACAATGCAATTATACTATATGAACTAACTAAAGCAAAATGGAATATAATACAAATGTAACTAAATGCAAGATAATTGAAAATGCGATACAATATGAGAGAAAGGAAAAGAAAGAATATCTTACAATTAGAGGTGGTGTGGTAGACACCTCTTGCCATCTCACTCGTCATCATCATCATCATTGCGGCATCCACGCCCGCTAGAACCTCCTTGGTCATACTCTCCTCCTTGGCCAAAGAATCCTCCACCTTGGCCGCCAAAGTTCCCGTCTTGGTTCCCTTGATTGGAGAACAAAAGGTGCGGTTGAGCCCAAGATGGGTGAGGGCCTATAGGGTTGATATACCCTTGTTGAGCCATGTTTTAATAGGAGGGGTATTGCACCAAGTAGTTGTCAACCCTCCCATCATAAACTCCAAGATCGACACGTTGCATTAGCTTCATCAAATCATTGATGTTTGGAGCTCTTGGATCTTGGGGAGTGAATGGAACATGTGGTGTCGGGTAGGGTGGAATGGGTACATAGTATGGTGGTGCATTACCCTGCCCCGGCAACTAACGAGGTTGACGAGGTGCTTCTTCTCTTTGTGGTGGGTTGGGGTGGATCTCGATATCGAGGAGGTAGCTCAGTGTAGGTGAGTACCGACTCAACCGTGGCTCGGTAGGTGGTACGCTCCACCCCATGAGGATAATTGAAGAGCATCCCTTCGTAAACCACTCCACACTCCCGGTTTGTGTGTAGGTGCACCACCGGTGGTGGTTGAAGATAGCATATTCATCAATAAAAGTGCTCCCTTGGAGCTTCTCATAGGCCCCATGAAGGTTAAACCCGAGGCAAAGGTCATTGGCCAACATTGTGATTAGGCCTCCCATCACAAAGGACTTAATCCCTTAAGCATAATCAAAGAGCCTTGTAAGCATCTTAAGGGGCGTGTTGAAATTGTAAGCCCTTGTCCCTTGAACATTTAAGTAGGACTCTAAGAAGGTCAAGTCAAGAAGGGTGCACCTATCTTATTCTAGCCTTCCATTGATGGTGTCGGCTATGAAGCGCTCGGCGATCCGAATAACCGGATGTTGGATGGCAAAGGTATAGCATTGTTTCAAGGCAAAGAGTTCCCTCCCCGAAATGGCTCTCCAAATGTGGTTAACATTGAAGTCGGAGGGTTTATCGGTGTTGTCATTTGGCACTATAAGACCAAAAATGTTTGCAAATTGGTCCAAGATTAACCTATGGTCTTGATTACAAAGTCGGAACTCCATAGAAACACTTCTTCGTGTATTAGTGACGATTCGGAGACTACACAAAAACTCGAGGGTAAGACTAAGGTAAGTATCTTCATGGGCATAGAATAGCTTCCCGAGACCCAAACCATCCAAGAACATTTCAGTTTGATACCTTATATACCGAGAACTTCTAAAATAGCGGTATCAATAAATTGAGTGGGCTCGTAACGCTTACCTAGCAAATGAACGAATTTTTGGCGGTGTTCATCGCAAGTAAAGATTACCTCGGGGAAGTATTGAAGTTGTTAAACACCTTGTATCATCACATTGCGATGGCCCCTTGTCTCCCCTGGAGTCGATGAAGAGGCACCCTTGCGCTTCTTAGGTGCGGCCTCGGCGGATTTCTTGCCCTTGCCTCTTAGGTTCATCATTTTTGGTTGAAAATTTAGGGTTTTGGGTTGATTTTTGTGATGGGGATTTTTGAGAAATGATGATGTGAGATTTTTAGGAGATAAGATAAGGAAAATGAGGGATGGTAGGGGTGTTTATAAAGGAAAACGGGTGGGAGTCGAGCAGATAAAGGCTAGGCTCGGGCGGATAGATCGAGAACCCGACTGAAAACCGAGGCAATCCGAGTGACTCGTGCTCGAGACGAGCGTCTTGATGCTGCAATCCGAGCATCTTGCCGAGAGGACGCGCGGATTCATAGACAGGGAGCCTGGATGTTTTATGACCGGCTGAGGACGACCGTATCCCGGTAGAGACAAGCGTCTCTTCTGGGACGAGCGGATTCTTGAGAATCCGAGCGGATTCTCACACAGTACAGAAATGTTTCAAAGGCTACGCTCAGGACGAGCGTCCCATGGCCAGTACGAGCGTCTTCTTACTGAGACGAGCGTCTCCTGAGCAATCCGAGCGGATTGTAGGTCAGTGCTGAATTATGCTTTTGGCAAGGCTCAGAACGAGTGTCTCATGGTCGGGACGAGCGTTTTGTGTCATTCTTCGTCAATCCCTTGTTCCTTTCATTCACAATATTTCCCTTGCACCCTTTTGTGATTCTTTCTTATCTTTTTCTGAAAATATGCTCAATAGATGGGTGAGAAACCCTCTCTCACCACTCTCATGTATGAAAATGCAAGAAAAACAATGGTATATACAATATTTATACAATGCAAAGATTATGGGAAGGAAATAAGGAATATATTACAATTGGTGGTTTGAGATAGGACTCCACCAAACTAGTGTCGGAATTCTTTGTCCATAAAGCTCAAAGGCTCTTAGAAGAAGGTCAAAGGCTTGTGAACAAGCCCCAAATAAGCATATATATGGGTTGCTCCAATTTAAAATAAAGCTTGGCCAAGGTAGTTCATCATTAATTCTCTTTTTCACCTTGCTCTTGGCACTTGATTATTTGCAATGCTTCCAATAAGTAAGCCCATGATTCTTGTAAACATTAGGAATGAAGTTTGGTTCATTTTCGTCCGGAGATTTCCATTTACCATCCTTTCCTTTCATTTTGGTGAGGATGATAGCATTTTGATTACTCAATCCTTCTAAGGTGGAAGAGAATTCTCACTACATTGATGATCGGGTTCCTTAAAAGTTGGAATTGTGGGTGCCAAATTTCCACAAGTGAGTTCATTTGCAAGTTTGTTCTTGAGCTTTTCCACCAAGTACCCTTTATATGACGATTTGACTTTTTGGAGAAGATTCACCATATCATCTCCAACAATCATAGGTTCCATGGTGGGTGTGAAATGGTCTTCATAGGCAATAGGGAAGAGGCATTCATCTTCTTCATGATAAGATATCTCAAATTTCTCAAGGATAGGCTCCTCAAGTAAAGTGATCTCACAAGTTTCTTCTTCCTTATTCCAAAAGTCCTTGCAAAACACATAAGCTTCTTTCACGATCTCGTCATCATGGCTATCCTCATAAGAATCATAGACGGGGGCTTCATCTCTCTCCAATAATCCATCCTCCATCATCTCAATATTCACATCAAAAGACACACCCTCATACTCACAAAGGTTAAGAGTATTTGGCTTACTCAACCTCGTGTCTTCTTCATCGAACACAACACTTTCATACTCACAGGAGCTCAAAGGGATTGGCTCTTTCAACTTCTCATCTTCTATATCAAAGGTCACTCATTCAAATTCGCATTCATGGAAAATGTTGAAGGATTGGTGGGGAGTAGCCACTTGGGTTTCCTTCATTTGGGCAATTTGATTTGCCAACTCCTCACCATGGGTAAATATATTTTGAAGAAAATTGTGTCTACTTTGGCTCTCCTCTAGCACTTATTTGAAGAAGTTTTTTTGATCTCCCATCAATTGGAGAATCATACTTTGAATGTCAAAGTTAGGCTCATCTTTTTGTTGTGGGTGGGTGTGAAAGTGGTTAATCGTGATATTTGGAATTCATTGTAAGGTGGGCCTTGGATGGGTGGTTGTTGTGGATATTTGATGTGGTGATTTGGTGGGAAAATTGGGGATAGTAGTTAGGCTTTTCATTATATGAGTAGTAAGGTAGGTTTGTGTTGACTTTCTCCTCAAATTCCCCATACCCATAGTCATACTTAAAAGATCCACCACAAATTCTATATGTCAAATCTTGGGTCATCATTATAATCAAGATAAAGATACAACTACAAGCAAGGAAACTACACAAAAACGGTAAGAACGACCTTGAGGAACAAGTTCCTCAAGGTTAAAGCACAATTAAAATAGACAAACAAGTAAGAACTTAATCACATAACACTGTCCCCGATAATGGCGCCATTTTAATGGCGATAGCGAGTCGTTGTTCACTCCATCAAACACATTTATATTCTCAAAAAACAGCTAGTTAGTGGTTAAGTAGAGGTCGATCCATGGGATGGTGTGCTTTGGGTTCTAAGTCTATCTATCTCAATTTATGCTAGTGTCACAATTGATTTGGGTTTGTAGTTGTGTTCTAGACTAATACAAACAATAAAATAAAACAAGGAATAAAAGGAAGGATGTAAACAAATGACTAAAAATGCTAGGATATCATGGGTTCATAGGGGATTCATGGGAGTAAATCATACAAACATGTTCTCAATTACATGCGAGCACTTCTTGTTGTGATGGGATCGAGTTGGTGTATAAGCTTACAATCCCTAAGAAGGTTTAGGTCCCGGAGCCGAATCGATTAGATTGTATAACACCTACAAGTCCACTTAATCCTTCCTATCCAACTATATGCATGCTCTAATGAGGCTCGAGTTGGTTTATATGCTTACAAGCCTCATTGAAGAGGTAGGAGATGGGTAAAAAAATGCAAGCATTCATAGGCTCGCATTTCATCAAACATAACATGTGCATAAGTTGAAATCACAACAAGCAAGCAATTTAATTATGAAAACATATTAGATTAAGCATGAATCAATCCCCATATTTGTTTCCCTTAATTCCCCATTAATCCTAGCTAAAGGACTACTCACTCAATATCATGGAAAACATATCATTAATGGTGTCAATCATCACAACAAGTATAAACATGATAAGAGGAAGAGGAAATAAACAATAAAACGTAAAGAGTAAAGAGATTATACCAAACTTAAGATAATCCAAATAATAAAGCAAAGAATAATAGAAGAAAACTTGATTGATTGATGAAGAGTTGTCAATTCTCCAACAATAACCCAATAATCTTCAATTACGCAATAATAATAAACTTGAACAATGATTAAGGAAAGATTAATGTGTAATTTTATGGAATGATTAAAGGATAATATATTCTAATCTACTCCTAATCTAATATAAGAGAGATTGATTTATTCTAAGGGAACTTGATCTAAGCTAAGAGAGTGTACCTCTCTTGATTATTGATACCGTCGTAGAGTACCAAAGATAAATTTATAATCCAAACTACTACTATAGATAACGGCAGTCAGGGTCGAACAACAGAGAGGCGATGCAATTAATGGTTGTCTAATTTTAGTCTAAAGTAACAGTTTGAGGGGGTTTGATTTGAATAGTTCTATAACTAAAGGCAATCAAAATTAAAATTAAACTAAAACAAATAAATGAGTGATTAAAGAAAATAGATGAAATCAAATATTGAAAGGATGCTAAGATGGTCGGTTCACTGTAGTTTTGACGGCAGTATCCTAAGTAAGTCTGAGAAAATCACGTAAGAGGGGAAGAATAAGAAGTCCTCTCGGTCCATTCTTAACAGGTAGCATCTTTCGATCTAGCTACGGGTCCCTAATATCACTAGTCTTGATTATCGTCACGAAAAGTGATTTAAAAGCCTAAATTAACTTATCTCTCGATCTTATTAATTTAGTCGTCTTAATTAAGTAGTCTATTTCCCTCCCCTATCTTTCGATCTTATCGGATCGGTCAATTCTTAAGCATTCAACTAGTCGCGTGCACTCGATTCTTCAAATATAGCAATTAAATTAATTAAGTCGAAGCAATTCTCACGTGAGCCGGTCGATCGACCATGCAAGGTAGTCGATCGACCATGACGCGACTCAGGTCAACCTATTTTACGCCGTCTACACTATAGATCCCCTACATCTTAGCACAAAGGGTTTAGCTACTCATACTGGAATTAACAATAATAACGAAACTAGAGATGAAAACAGTAGGATTCATAACTAAATTAAATGAATACGAAAACTGCGTAAAACAAGGAATTAAGGCTTCAAGGATTCTAACTAATCAATTCTAATCTAATAATGAATAATAACAAACTGAAATCAAGGAACGTAATTTACCGAATGAAAGCAGGTAGAATCTGAAAGCACGAACGAAAGTAAAGCAAATAAAACCGATTGTATTGAATGATTATGAGATCTAATGTTAAACTTGATATTGAACCCTAATTATTTCCCTAAAATTCCCTCCTCATCTTCTGAAAACATCAGGTTACGTTATATAGATAATCTTACGTAACTTATTCCTAAAACCTAATTACATTGGGCTTCGGAATTCTCGTCCTTTTAATTCACGCCAGAATCACGGTTTGGTCGATCGACCAAAAGGACCAGTCGATCGACCAAACCTCGCTGAACAGTAGCTCCTGGTCTATTTTAGGAATCGCGCTCTGGTCGATCGACCATAACGGTCAGTCGATCGACTGCTTCATCAGGTAGTTGCTTCAAAAGCCTCGTAAATTTGTCTTTCAGGCCTCGATACGTGCACCAAGTTTGCTTCCCGAGTAAATACCTTATGTCAAATAATATGCCAAGTACTCAGGGACGGATTTGGCTCATTTCCCGCTGGATTCTTCACACTTCTGCAATATTACACAAAAACACAAAAGTAGACGGAAATAGGGGAAATAGTAGCTTAAACTACACAAATGAGCTCTGAAATGCGTGTAAAAGAGAGTGTAAAACATCATATTTAGATCATGCATCAATTATTACAAATGGAGTATATATAGTGGTACATCCTTAGGTTAAGTAAGGATATATTAGTAAATAACAATGCTAAGTTTTAAAGTGGGGAAATGCAAGTCTTGCGAGGAGAAGAGCGAATTGGACTGCTGCTTCTACCACGATCCGCTCGGGCGGAGGGGAAGACGCTCGGATCATGCCCTGGCAACCCGCTCGTCTTGTTGCCGGGCCGCTCGGATCATGCCCTGGCAACCCGCTCGTCTTGTTGTCGGGACGCTCGGATAATTCCCTGGCAACCCGCTCGTCTTGTGCATAGGACGCACGGATCGTTGCACAGTGCTCCATCCTCTTGCTTCATGCCCTTTGACCTACGTATACTTTCTTATTCTTGTTTCGTCGGTCATCATTCATACTAATGGAAAAAACCCCTATTGCGTCGGTTGTAGAGGACCTTTTGCGTCGGTTTTGGACTGACGTATATCGAGGGGTCGTATTTGCTATGCGTCAGTTGTGAAACCGACGCAAAAAGTTCACCATTTGCGTCAGTTGTGTTTTGAAAACCGACGCAAAAAAGCACTATTTGCGTCAGTTTTGTTTTAAAAACTGACGCAATTGTACATATAACCGACGCAAATGCTTCAACATTTGCATCAATTCTTTATAGAACCGATGCATTTTCTTTATTTTTTGCTTCATTTGTTATCATAACTGATGCAATTGATATTTTGTTTTAGGGCCAATTCATTTTTCTAATTTGCATCATTTCTTTCAAGAACCGACACAATTTATTAATGCTTTTTTTTATATATATAAATTTGCTGCCGAAAATTACATAAAACTCACAATCCGAAACCAAAACTTAAAACCAACAACAATAAATCCAACCAACCACTAATACATCACATGTAAAACAAATTTACATCTTATTCAACCCAACAACGTTCCAAATATAATCCAAAGTACAAATAATCACACAAACTTCTTAGTTACTAAGTTAATCTATAGTAAATATTCTCAAAATATCTAGTAAACTTACATAAAACTATATATCAATCCAAACTAGATGCCATAAACCTAACACAACTCAACGTCTCAACCGGGCATAATCAAGTCAATAGTGCTCGATCAGGGTAGTAAAGGAATACATATATCACATGGCAACCCAGTCTGCTCCAGTCATTGAACAAGCGAGAAGATAGCGAACAATATCTTGAAGCAATAACAAAACTTCATAATACAACCATAATAAGTTCATATCGCTGCCGTGAAAGCCACAGACTGAGACTGCATACAGAACACGATGTCAATATTCGAGAGATGAAATAAAATTAGGCCAAGTAAAAACAATAGACAGTTCCACAGTCTAGGGTACCAATGTCAACAGCCAGATTTAGCAAATTGAGCATCAATAATGACCTCATTAACCACTAGAAATTTTTATCACATAGTAGTCGAAAGCGAAAGTAAAAGGCAGTATGCACAGTGTTCCGAGAAGTTTTCTTCAACAAAGGTGAGGAAGAAATGTAATGGACCATTATACATTAGCAACAATACATCACATTCTAAAGTTTAAGGTCTAACTTGTATAGCATTAACACAAACCCATGCCATAAAATGAATAATTGAGAAGAAAATGCACACATTTTTCGACAATTAGCACTTTTGAGATAGGATTATTGGACCTGACACACATCTCTCACTTTTCATAAGTTATTACCTTGTAATTCCGAGAATTAAAAGTGTTGAAGTGAAACCCCTACTCAAATGTTATCAACAACTCTCGCGATCTGTTTTCACAAAAAAGAGGAAAAAAAATCTAGAATCAGTAAATACAAAAGGATAAATATTTCATTAAGGCTATTAGGAGAACCATGTTATTAGTTGGGTAATCAACGAGTAGAGTGAGTTGTGAGGCTGTTGAACCTGCCCTAAATATAAACAAAAATATTGATTCTTGTCTTCACAGAGGTTCAATATAGCAAAATTCTATCACGGGACAAGTTCAGAATGTTTTAGCTCATTAATTTTATGATAAATCATAATAAAAAGCATAGTAGAAGGTCAGGGAAGGAAGGATCACCTAAAAGTCTAGTAGCTATTAGATAACTATCGACAACCAGGTTGTCAAGAAAAGTATGAAAGTAGATGAACTTGTCCATACTCAAACAGACTCAAGGCTTTACTTTAACTTCATCATAATCAGCTTTAGTCATTAGTCCTTTCTCCACAATCTGCAACTTCAGAATGTCAGTATTGAAAAATAAATGAAGAATCCTAATGACAGAGCCAAGAACATAACAAATATCGTTGATTTTAATTTCTACCCCCTTTGTTCCAATTATTTGTTTACCTTTATTTAAAATAATCCTTCTCACAAAGAATATAAAACGTAAGCAAATGATTGGGATGGAGGGAGTATGTCCTACCCATAAATGCCATGATTACTGGTGGCCTGGTGATCACAGGCTTACTGATCTACAAAATACTAAAACCTCAAAAATCAAAATCCCCATGATGTCAGACTGTCTCACTTGAATTTATCTGAGGTCATTTGGCTCATTAAAATATTGAAATTTCAAATGTTATCTTGTGGCATAACAAATTTTGTTCTAGGAAATGCCTCCATCAAAATTCATCTGGAAAGTATCATCTATTTTCATGGAGTTCATAACACAGATGGTCACAATTTCATCATACTTAATGAGAATGCTCTAATTGGTAACACAATTCTCGTATCGGTTTCATCATAGGAGTAAGCAATAAGGAGTGCATAGCTAACAAGACAATGGAGACTTTAGCTATTATTTAGGTGTTAGAAAGTGAAAAGCTAACTATTACTTGTAGCACAATGGAGCAATGAGCCAATGACATCAACCAGATCATTAGCTGGTAGACTAAAGTAAGAAACCTGGTCAATTTAAAGAGAAGATTAGAGGATGTGATACTCCATATACCGTTACGGTTTAAAATGTGAAAGTTAACAGAAAGTTAAGACTTTAAGTTCCTCTTACTTCTTCGATATGTCCATCCAAATGCTTCAAGTGGCCTAGCATATCAAATAGGAGAACACAAACATTAGCAATGATGTCGAACACTCACAAATAGCATCTAGAAGCTTTATAGATGGATTGGTTAAACTTATATTTTTTAGAGTAGCATGCATAACAAGGTTCAGCTGCTCAGAGATGGAGAATACTAAAACCATGGGAAATTACACAAAGTAGAAGGAAAGCAAGTATATGCAGTCACAGAAGCATATGCGCTCAGCCAACAATCCTATGATGTCAATAATTAATAGATGAGACTCGCAGCAACAAAGCAAATGGAAAGTACATGACAACCTTGTAATCTTGTATAAATTCATAATGAAGAACGGAGTCTGGATCATTGCTAGCAGCTTTGAAAGATCTGTATGTATGACATCAAGACATAAAGATCTGTATGTATGACATCAAGACATAACTAACAACCCTAAGCTTAGAAAGCAATGTAGATCAGTCTCATTTCCTGTTATATTACCCAACTGATAAATCAAAAAAGGTTGAATTATATACACAACAAGATTAAAAGTCAAGAATTAGGGCCATCAATTGTAGAGATAAGCGTCCGAAAGACAAAAATATATTAAAAGGAACTAGAAGAAAATTGACACAAAAATGACGTAAGACAAAGTAGATGGCCATCAATTGTAGAGATAAGCATCTGAAATCCTGGTTTATACCCACGACAAAGAATATAAATAAATTATTGGTGTGAGAGAAAAACTTATCCACTATGAAAACCAAAATAAACATTGATTCCTCTCATGATTCCCCTTGCCTCTTAACATTTCAGTCAGCGTTTTCGAGTATTTAACACAGGTAACAACTAAACAACACAGCCAGATCCCCTTAATCGTTATTAGGAAACGCATAAATGGCCCAATCACAACTTAAGCTGATAAAGTGTTAAGTAAGCAGCTTAAAAGTAAGACGAACAAGGACAATCAATCGATTTAGGGTGTGTTTGGATAGCAAAAGTGGAGGGAAAGGGAGGGGAGGGGGAAGTAGGGAAGAGAAAGGGAGGTAAGGGAAGGGGAGGGCAAATGGGGAGTGGGTGTTTGGATACAATTTCCTTCCAAATATTGCCTATTGTGGAGAGATTTTGATATGCCTTGGAGGAGGGAAAATGTATCCCTCCAAATCTCTCCCCTTCCATTTCCCTCCACCCTTATTTGCTATCCAAGGGAGTTTAAATCGCATACTGTCCCTCCCTTTCTTTTCCCTCCAAATCACTCAATCCAAACACACCCTTAATCTACAAACTTATTTCACATAACAATTGTCCAAACACTTAAGTAACCTAAAAAATCGAAAACTTGAATGGAAGCGCTATTATAAGTTCAGTAGACTCAAATAAGGGATGTGAAAAGAAAAAGAAGAAGATACCAAAAGTTAGGGTTTCCTTTCCCCCACATTGACAATAAGGGTATGTAGACACAGCAAACAACAATCCAACCAACAGAGATAAAAGATCAGGGAGAAGCAAACAAAAATAATAAAGTAAAAACAACTTTAATCTAATAAACCTCAAACGAAAAGAAGACTGAAATGAAGAACTTGACCTTACTGGGAAAGAAGAAAGTTGCCAATTTAGGAGTTAACATTATATTTCAGAAACGAAGAACAACTCATCGCATCCACCAAACCACGTCCAAAGAGACGGCATCCTGAAATTATTCTGAAAAGAGCAAAAATTCTACAGGAGATGAAAGAGGACTCCAATCGAAGACGATGTGGGAGAAGGAGGTTCTCGCCGGCGACCTATAAGAGAGCTGAGCGGCCGTCGACGAGAAAGGTAAGGATGTGGCGGTAAGGCGGTGGAGTATTTTTGGGGATTTGGTTTCTAAAGAGCAAAAATAAGGGTGGGTTTTGTTGGAGAGTTGTGATCAGGGTTTGGTGATGACTGATGAGCGTGTTTAATCGGTTTTTTTATTAAACATCATTTACATCGGTTTCAACTATAACTGATGCAAAAACATAATATCAAATAAGTCGGTTTTGTAGCATAACTGATGTATTTGATCAAATACATCAGTTTTACTGAGAACCGACGCATTATATACGTCAGTTTCTTTCAAAAACCGACGCAAAAAGCTTGACTATAGGGCAAAACTGCATTCCCGCCAAAACTAAGTACTTTTTGCGTCAGTTTTTGTAGAACCGACGTAAATCCACTGACGCAATAGGTGTTTTTTCTACTAGTAATACGGCATTTCTTAAGAGGTGGATGATAATAGTCCTCGAACTGGAGCAAGTCAACCTCCTTTATTTTAGCACATTCGAATGTTTCCGTGTACCTGTAAAAAAACAAAGGTAATTTGTCGACACAACCCAACGATCTCTTCCTTGAATTGGCAGGAGACCTAACCATACGACTCCGGTGAATGGAATGCTCCGTCTTGTGAAAACACTTCATGCTCCAGTTCTCCTCGATTGCAACAAATTGAAACTGAACCGTGGATACCTTATTAATCACAGATGAATCACACGAAAGTCTTTTCTTCTTGGCAATATGTGAAACAGCCTCTCCATGACCCAACTCATCACTCTCACTCTCACACCCCAAATGTGAATGCTCAAGGCGCGCTTCATGAGAAAGATTAGGAATGAGAAATGCTACTTCCCTTGAATTTTCTTCATGGGGAGTTCCCGTCGAAATAAAATTTGTAGAGATGAGGGGACGAACCCTCAAAGATTACAAAGATCTTTGATGATAAAAATGGAGATTCTTCCCGAGCAACAAATTCTCATAGTCTTGGGACGACAAACGCAAAACGTTTTTAGGATATGTTTTGTTGGAGAAGGAGTATTTTGCAGGTCTTGAGGTATAAGTGTTGGAGGGATTATCGTCATTCTTAGTAGACAAAGCGGGAGCAGCCTCATTAAGAAGGCTATCTGAGTTCAGACTAATGAGAGGATCAGTGGCCGCAAACACGATATCAGAATCCATAATAATGTCACAACCAGGCGCATCAGGGTGTTCAGAATCAATAATAAAAGCGGAAATAGATGTAACGTCAGCATGCGGATTGGAAACTTATCAACCATATCATTATTTATCAAATGTTTCTTACCTTTTATATCAGAAACCAAAGGATTAAAAGATAGGCGACGCATTTTCCATTAACATTTAAAACTAAAAGATCAACGACAGAATAGAGTTCTCGATTATGATCTGTAACCAAATGAGCTGTGTTAGAAATCTATATCTCATTATATAACATATTCATATATGTTACAATTAATTTAGTCATAAAATTAAATACAAATTTTATGCATGCAAACTAAAATAGATAAGTGAAGAAATCGTTTTCCTTACTATATATTTCGGATCAAAGGGCACAAGTAAGATCTCCTTCTTACTTGTTCTTGAGCTTTCCTCATATGGATGAACAAAGATTCAAGCTTAGAATCTCTCCATCTAAGATCGTCAACAAGCTTCCGAATATGCATGGGAGATGGGAATTCCGCCTCATTTTCTTCTTTCCTATAATATTTATAAAATGCGCTAGGAAAGCAAAATAGGTAGGGATTGATGGACAAAATGCGCTAGAAATATAAGTAGTTTGCCATAAATCTAAGTCAAGTCTCAAGATTCAGCGAATAAATTAACGAAAACTCGTAGACTATGCATATATGATTCTACTAATAACATGCCAATTGAGCATGGCTTAGGCATAAACAGATGAAAATGCAATGTCATCATTGAAATACTACCGTTCTGACTCAACCTATATGCTAAAATAAACGTGCAATTTTTTGAATTTTTGAAATTTTCCAATTTTTTTGAATTTTTGTATATATATAGGAAATGAAATAACAAATGCAAACTGAAGTGCAATAAACGTGAAACAGAAATGCAATAGAACATGTGAATGCAATGCGCAAAACCCTTCCCCAAAGCAAATCACACAATGTCCCCATTGTGCAAAATCATATAAGAAAATAAAAGGGAAATGGGATTTTTGCGATAAATAATAACTAAATAAAACATGAAAAGGACTCGGAAACTCACAAGACTTTAAGCGCAACAAAAGGAAACCACCCCAAACCAGCGTGAGCTAGGAGGTTTCAGTAGCCAGCAGTGCTACCATAGGTACCTGAAAAGAAACAAAATTACCGCGCGTAATTCCGAGAAGCAATTTACGAAACGCAAAATTATGTGCAAAATAAGAAAAATATAAAAAACAGAAATGGATCGGAGAATAGTGGAGAAAAGACTCCCTCAACTCCGCAAATCGACCAAACACAACAGGGGAATGGTCGTGAACAGGTACATCAGGGGAATGGTCGTGAACAGGTACAACATCGAAGGCGGTCGATCGACCATAGCAGCTAGTCGATCGACCAGGGGTGACAAGAACAGAAGCCGCCGGAATCGCGGCTCAGTCGATCGACCATAGCAGCCAGTCGATCGGCTGAGAAAACCTGCTGTAAGTTTCTGATTTTTCGAATTAACTCAATAAATTGAGCTAAAATGGTCTATGAACCTGCAGATACACATAATAACGCGCCTAAAATTGCGCATAACCCAAATGTAAAGTCTAAGGTCTGTAAATCCTAAGCGAACTTATTAAAGCGAAGTCTCGCGCAAACCAAAACAATAAAAAGTCTAACAAAAGCAATAAAATGTCTTAAAAAATCTTAATCAACTAATAGTTGATCAAGAATGGCCACGGAATGGCCCACTTGCTCGGCTTTTGGCTACAAGAGGTAGCCTCTAC
Organism: Silene latifolia; assembly: GCF_048544455.1. Lineage (NCBI taxonomy): Eukaryota > Viridiplantae > Streptophyta > Magnoliopsida > Caryophyllales > Caryophyllaceae > Silene > Silene latifolia. Next base: position 99,013,825 of record NC_133538.1, read on the forward strand.
AGTGCTCATCTTCTCAGCAGCACTCCAATCAATTCCAATATCCGTAGAACTCAACGGATCAACATCTCTAACATCTTCCCAATCAATGACCTCGTCTGGCTCATCAAAATCCAAATCGGACTCCGTCACCTTGACTGGCTCCTCATCAGGCTCCTCATCAGTTGCATAGCTCAGACATCCTAGGCCGCCTCTTTGAACGATTGGCTCCTTCACATCTGGAGCAACATGCGGCTCCAAATTCCCAAACCATTTCTGCAATATCTAAAATGAAGAATCTTCCTCCAATTTGCTCCCAATCAGGGGCGGAGGTGTTATAGCAGAAATAGGCATAGGGGCACGCATATCAGAAAGCACAAAATAAGATTTCTTCTCAGAAATCGTATTACAAGTGACTGGCCACATAGGATCTTTCTTCTTAGCGGTCTGGGCAAAAATAATGGACTGTTTCCCTACTTTAATGGTCAATGTCCCTAAGCCAACATCTATAATCGCACCAGAGAAGAGATACGAAAATGGTCTACCCAAAATGATAGGAATGTGAGCATCCTCGGGTATATCTAGTACAACGAAGTCAACTGGGAAAAAGAACTTTCCTATTTGCACAGGAATATCCTCTAAGACTCCTATAGGTTGACCGAATGATCGACCATATGTCTTGTCATGTTAGTAACTGCAAACCTAGTCAATTTCAATTTCTTGGCAAGACTCAAAGGCATAACACTAATACTGGACCCTAGGTCACATAATGCCTTCTCAATAGAAAAGGTGCCAATATTACATGGGACTGAAAAACTACCTGGGTCTTCTAGCTTATGAGGTGCAGTATGAGTCAAATAGGAACATGACTCCTCAGTTAGTGCGACAGATTGCACAGTATCAAGTGACTTCTTTTTAGATAAAAGCTGCTTCATAAATTTCGTGTAAGCAGGCACTTGATTAACTAATTCTAGGAAAGAAACTTGCACATTTAAAATACGAATAACATTTTCAAATTTGTTAAATGATACCTATTCCTTTATCGGCACCAATCTCTCTAGATAAGGGGCTGTAAGAAGCATCTTAGCCCTCTCCTCTAAGTCTCTCATACCGGCATCTGTGGATTTCGGTTGAAAATCCACTACTTTGTCCTTGTTGTAGCTCGAACCTTCTTCAGACCGTCTCAGAAATGAACCATTAACCGTCATGGGGTCATACTTTGGAACCGAAACTGACCCATCAGCATTTGGATCTTGCCTCAATAATTTTGGATTCGTCGTACCCGGAAATAAGTGGTCCCTCAAGTTATCTGGCATCGGAGGACGAAAAGGTTCACGATCAGCAGTATCTTCAGTCGATCGACCATGTAGGTCAGTCGATCGATCGCTTCCTCGAAACAGAAACCGCACTTTGTTCGCGAGTGGTCGATCGACGAGGCGTGCGTGTCGATCGATCGACATACACATGATCGTCTTTTTCTTGCTACTGTTAACTCCGGCCTTTTTCTTGCTCAGTTCCGCCTCATCTTTTTCAGTAACATTGATGCGTGTCCTAAATATGATGTTTTACACCCTATTTCACACGCATTTCAGAGCTCATTTGTGTAGTTTAAGCTACTATTTCCCCTATTTCCGTCTGCTTTTGTGTTTTTGTGTAATATTGCAGAAATGTGAAGAATTCAGCGGAAATCTAGCCGAATTCGCCCCCGAGTACCTAGCATTGCATTTGACATGAAGTATTATACTCGGGAAGCAAACTTGGTGCGCGTATCGAGGCTCGAAAGACGAATTCACGAAGCTTTTGGAGCCAAGTACCTGTTGAAGTGGTCGATAGACCGATACTCTTGGTCGATAGACCAGCGTACGAAGATCAGAAGCTACTGTTCAGCGATGTTCAGTCGATCGACCGGTCCTTGTGGTCGATCGACCAAACCGTGTTTTTGACGTGAATTAAAAGATTAGAATTCCGAAGTCCATTGTAATTATGTTTTAAAAATAAAGTTACGTATGATTATCTATATAACGTAACTCCTCCCTACTGCAAAAGGGGGATCGAATTTATTAGGGTTCATCACAGAAGTTGAATTTTAATTAATTCACCAGCTTAGATTATTCTTTCGTTAATAAAGTTTACTTTCGCATTTGGGTTTGATCTTTCCTCTTCAATTCTTTACGGTATTCTTCCGTTCTTTTGTTCAGTTTCGCTGCTTTAATTCGTTCATAGTTAGAATGGCTAGTTTAGGTTTCCCAAAAGCCAAATTATTGATTCATGTTAGTTAATTATTTAGTTATTTTGATTATGAATTCTTTTGTTTTATTTGTTAATTTTATTGCTGTTATGAATTTTGCCATGAGTAGCTAAATCATTTGTGCTAAGATGTAGGGAATCTGTAGTATAGGCGGCGTAAATTTTGTAGGCCTGAGTCGCGCCATGGTCGATCGACCGCCTAACCTGGTCGATCGACTGGCTCACGTGAGATCAATTTCGTCTTGTTTAATTTAATTGCTATATTTGACGAATCGAGTGCACACGACAAGTTGAATGCTTAGGAATTGACCGACCCGATAATATCGAAAGATAGGGGAGGGAAATAGACTACTTAATTAAGACGACTAAATTAATAAGATCGAGAGATAAGTTAGTTTAGACTTTTAAATCACTTTTCAGGACGAGAGTCAGTACTAGTGATATTAGGGACTCGTAGCTAGATCGAAAGATGCTACCTGTTAAGAATGGACCGAGAGGACTTCTTATTTTTTTCGTCTTACGTGATTATTTCAGACTTACCTAGGATACTGCCGCCGAAACTATAGTGAACCGACCAGTTTGGCACCCTTTTACTATTTGTTTTCATCTTATTTCTAAAATCACTATTTTATTTGTTCTAGTTTAATTTTAATTTTATTGCTCTAGGTTATAGAACTATTCAACTCAAACCCCCACACAACTGTTACCTTAGACTAAAATTAGACAACTATTAATTACATCGCCTCTCCGTGGTTCGACCCTGACTGCCACTAGCTATAGTAGTAGTTTGGATTTATAAATTTATCTTTGGTATTCTGCGACAGGTATCAAATTTTGGCGCCGTTGCTGGGGAGGCAATTGTTTAAATTTTTAGTTGTTTTTATCTTAGTCTTTTTCTTAGTTTAAGGGACATCTGTTCCTTAAACTCTTCTCATACTCTACTTGTAGTTCCCTCTTATGCGCAGGTCATAGGGTGGTGTATTGAGACCATTAGATTCTGAGATCGAAAGGACTTTGCGCGAGTTGAGATGATCATCTAGAGTATTGCCGACAGAGGAAGAGCTGAGTACTCTGTCTAGTTACTACGAGAACGAGCTATTTGAGGAAGATCCACCTTCGTCTCCTATTTCTAGTTCTTCTGTAATACTCCGTATTTATGTGTCTTTGGGTACTCTATCGAGTAGGCCTTACTCTGTCGAGTAAGGGTAAGTTGCGTTTTAGAAAAGTTTCTGACCTGTTGGGTACTCGATCGAGTAACTAGGATACTCGATCGAGTACCTTGGGTACTCGATCGAGTAGCCGGTTCTCGGGGAGTTTTTCTCGGGTTTTGTTAATTATGCGATTAAGATATATAACCTTCGTCGTCACTATTCTAAACACTTTTGCAAAACCTAATTTATTGATAAAGAGAGAAAGCAAGTACGTTCTTAATCCTAATCGCATCGTTAGCAAATCCCGGAGTTTGGAAGGTCAGTTCTCATCGTTGATTATACCGTTGAGATCCTTGCGTCGAGGGTAAGATCTATGTACCCTTTTTGTTGTCTTTCCTTTGTTTTTGTTAAACCCTAATATAGGGATTTGGGGGTTTTTGAGTAGTATGTGATTTGGTAGCATTTGCATGTTGTATGATAGGAGGAGGTTTTGTAGAGGAAGCTTTTTGAATACAGCAGTAGAGACCGTCTGATAGTGTGCTTTCAAGGTAGGATTTCCTACTCAGTATTAATCCCATAATGGGATGATTGTTGATGTGTTGAGATTGATTGTTTGATATAGTAAATGTTTTGTGACGGTTGTGATTGTGATTGTGATTGTGGTTTCTGGTTCTCGAGGCGTGTCCTCGGCTGAGTGGGGTCACTTGCGGGAGTGGCTTCACGCCCTAGTTTCTCCTTCTGTGGAACCCGCCACAGAAGGGATGTGCACATTAATGGATAGGGTTATCGCTCATTATGAAGAGCGGGGATTTGGTGGGTACGGCTGCGGTCCCCCACTAGCGAGTGGTGGTCCAAAGGACGATCGATGATTGAGATGATTGGAATTGGCGTGATTGTGTGTGTGTGTGTGACAGTTAAGCTGTCTGTTTATCTTATTGTTGATATATATTGAGTTGTGTGATTAGTACTGACCCTTGTTGTTGTTTTGTAAACCTGCGGTGATCCATTCGGGGATGGTGAGCAGATATTGAGCAGGTATGAGATGAGTACTGGGATAGCTGGGTTTGCCTCGATATGATGATAGAATTCTTCCGCTGTAGCATAGTAGTTTCTTTACATTTCAGTTAGAACAGTAAACAGTCAGTTTGAGCTCATGTATTATACTTTTGGTTTTGGTTTCGAGATTGTAACCTTTAACTAAGTATTTCTATTTAAACGTTGTTTCTTTATTGTTTATTTGATTATCATTGCCTCGGGTAACTGAGATGGTAATACCTTTATACCTGAGTGGTCCTGGTAAGGCACTTGGAGTATGGGGGTGTTACAAATGGTATCAGAGCGACGATCCTGAAACCTGTAACCAATGAACCTAATGAACATAGGGAGTCAATTAAAATGAACCCAGGGTAAAAGTTGTAGGAGCTAATGCAAAGGCTTGGGAGACGTCCTAAAGTCGCGACCTTGCCCTACAATTTTGAACCGGTCACATGGGGGGGGGGGGGGTAAGTCAAGTTGTATGTGTTGTTTGGTTAACTTGTGTGTGTAAACGTGATGAAGTGTGTGTAACTGTTGGAGATGTAGAAAGCTGAGAATATGAAAGAAAGGTTGATGATATATGTAGACTTGTTGTTGGAATGAAAACATGTTGGATGTTTACAATGTGGCGTTTAATAGCATGATATGATGATTTCGTGAATAGTATGAAAGGATGCGTAGCATTGTATGTTTAGTTATGTTATAACGTTGATTTTATAAAGTTTTAGCATGTTAGCATATGACATAGCATGCGGGTAGCGTTTCTGAGTTAGCATGACTCGATCGAGTGGGACTGACTCGATCGGGTGGGTTTTTGACGATTTTGAGTCCAGAATCGTGTTTTTGGGCACTCGATCGAGTACCCGAGTACCTCGGGTACTCGATCGAGTAGGGGGTACTCGGTCGAGTATGTTAGAGATCATAAGGTCTGTTTGAGGTCTGATGTCGGGGCACTCGATCGAGTATGTTGGGCACTCGATCGAGTAGCCTGTTACTCGATCGAGTATGTTTGGGAACTCGATCGAGTAGGGTCTGGGCAACTTGTTTTCGTGTTTTGAGATTTAGTGCGTTTGTTTATATCCACCCCTTTTCTGATATAGTTTCACGATGCCGCCCAAGAAGACTGCTTTGAATGCGAGAGCTGAGCTTATGAACATAGATGACATCGTTAAGATGTTGGAGCATCAGGATGCTCTTACAGAGGCTTTAAAGACTGTGGGGAAAGATAAGGATAAGGATAAGGAGAAGGAGGTTGATAATTCTAAAATCGGCCTCTATATAGCGAGTTTAACCCAAAAGAGTACAAGGGGTTGGGAGCCGAACCTTCTTGATAACTCGGCTTAGAGAGATGGAGAACATATTAGATTTGGTTCACCGTCCGATGAGATGAGAGTGGAACAAGCGGCGTTCTATCCGAGGGAGGCAAGCGGTGGCATGTGGTGGGATACGGTGAAAGTGAGTGCTAAGGAGATATATACAAACCAAGGTTTACCTGCTATACCTTGGGAGGAATTTAAATAGGGTTGTGAGAAAGGAGTTCGTACCGGAGCATGTGAGGAGTAAGTTGAGAGAAGAGTTTGATGAGTTTTAAGATGACCGAGATGTCGTGGCCGAGTACTACAGGCAGTTCAATGACAAGTCTAGGTATGTTGAGGATATGGGTTTGAGTGAGGAGAATCTGGCGTTGAGGTTTGAGAGGGGTTGACCCCTAAGATTATGGATAAGTTACCCGTGGGAGTTCTTGCGATGTTAAGGAAGCTTATGAGAGGGGTGGGAGAGGCGAGAGGTTGGTGGAGATGGCTCAGGAGAGGTCAGGTGGTGAGAAGAGGAAGTCTGAGAGCGAGGTTGGTGGCCAATCTAATCACAAGAAAGGCAACCACAATCGATCTAAGGGGTTTTCTTAAGGTCGGGGTTCGATCTTTGGGGCTTCCTTTGGGCGTGGCCGTGGAAGTGTTAGTGGTAGTTGGGGAGTGACTGCTATAGCTGTGGTGGTGTAGGCCACAAGAGACATGAGTGCACAAGTGCGCCGGGAACTTTCCAGAGACCTGCGCAGAGCTATGCAAGCAATAGACCGGCTGGATCATGGCCAAACCGGGGAAGTCAGAGTTACCAGAGTGGAGGCAACCGCAACGGTGGTAATTCTTATCAGAAACCACCAACGAACAACAACAACAATCAAGGGTCGGGTGCTAACTCGACCACATCAGCCAGTACTGTCCAGGGAGGTGGACAGAAGACCAATGGAAAGTTATTCATGATGGAGAAGAAAGCAGCTGAGGAGGATGCTCACATTATCACCGGTACTTTTCTTGTTAATGGTATTCATACCTTTGTTTTGTTTGATTCGGGGGCTTCTCAGTCGTTTGTATCATCGAGTCATGTTAAACGGTTGCGTTTAAGGGTGTATGAGTCTGTCAGTGAGAAAGTTTTTATACCTTCGGGTGAGTCTGTATCTTGTGGGAGGTTATATAGGGATGTACCTATGATAGTTGGGCAAGTTGATTTCCTTGTAGACTTGCTAGAGTTTCCTTTTGACGGTTTTAAGATGATAGTTGGGATGGATTGGCTGGGAAAGTATAAAGCTAAGATAGACTGTCATCAAAAGAAAGTGTCTTTAAGAGGTCCTAAGGGCGTTAGTGTGTCTTATCGTGGGTTTCTAGTCAAACTCAAAGTTAAGTTGATTGCAGCTGTTACTTTGAAGTCATATCTGAGGAAGGGATGTCCTTTGATATTGTGCCATGTGAGAGATGACCGGATAGAGGGTCCGACGATTGATCGATACCGGTGGTGGGAGAGTTTGAGGATGTGTTTCCAGAGGAGATTCCGGGGTTGCCGCCGGGAAGAGAGATAGATTTCACAGTAGAGTTGAAACCAGGGATGGGGCCAATCTCTAAGGCACTGTACCGCATGGGTCCTAAGGAGATGGAGGAGCTTAGAAAGCAGTTGGATGATCTGATAGAGAAGGGATACATTAGACCTAGTGTATCGCCGTGGGGAGCACCAGTTCTTTTTGTGAAGAAGAAAGATGGGAGTCTGAGGTTGTGCATAGACTACAGAGAGCTGAATCGAGTGACGGTAAAGAACAAGTATCCTTTGCCAAGGATAGATGACCTGTTTGATCAGTTGAGTGGTGCATCAGTCTTTTCTAAGATTGATTTGAGGTCGGGGTACCATCAGGTGAAGATTAGAGAGATGGACATACCAAAGACAGCCTTCACGTCGAGGTATGGTCATTATGAGTATGTGGTGATGCCGTTTGGGTTGTCTAATGCACCGGCAGTGTTTATGGATTTGATGAATATGATCTTTAGACAGTTTTTGGATAAGTTTGTAGTGGTGTTTATCGACGATATCTTAGTCTACTCCAAGACTAAGGAGGAGCATGAGGAGCATCTGAGAATCGTGTTTCAAACTTTGAGGGAGCATGAGTTGTATGCTAAGCTATCCAAGTGTGAGTTCTGGTTAAAGAAAGTTGCTTTTCTGGGGCATGTGATCCCTAAAGATGGGGTAGTTGTGGATCCGGCAAAGATAGAAGCAGTGACAAAGTGGGAAGCACCAAAGAATGTTCTTTGAGATCGGGAGTTTTACGGGTTTAGGCGGGTACTACGGACGGTTCGTGAAAGATTTCTCCAAGATAGCTAGACCTATGACAGCGTTGATGAGGAAAGAGAACAGGTTTCGTTGGGATGAGAGTTGTGAGACGGCGTTCCAAACATTAAAGGAGCGTTTGACCACAGCTCCTGTCTTAGCATTGCCTGAAGGGATAGAGAACTTTGAGGTTTATACAGATGCCTCAAAGAATGGGTTGGGATGTGTGTTGATGCAGAACGGTAAAGTGATTGCCTATGCTTCTAGGCAATTGAAGCCTTATGAGGAGAACTACCCTACTCATGATCTGGAGTTGGGTGCGGTGGTGTTTGCTCTCAAGATTTGGAGACATTACCTTTATGGAGCAATCTTTAAGGTATTTTCTGATCACAAGAGTATCAAGTATATTTTCACTCAAAAGGAGTTGAACATGAGACAGAGGAGGTGGATGGAGCTGATTGGCGATTATGACATGGAAATTATCTACCTTGAAGGGAAGGCCAATGTAGTTGCTGATGCTTTGAGTAGGAAGAGTGTACATTCTCTGTGTACAGCTCTATCTTTGATGAGGTTGAGAGATGAGGTAGCGAGGTTCGGGATACATATGATGCAGAAAGGAGATGCCATGGGTGATATGACAGTGCAGCTTGAGTTTTATGATGACATTCGAGGTAAACAGGCGTTGGATCCTAAGATAGTTGAGTGGAGAGCTGGAGTAGAGAAAGGGACAGTGTCCCGATTTTCTATTCACACAGATGGTAGTTTGAGATTTGACGGTAGGTGGTGTGTTCCTAATGATGAGGAGTTAAAAAAGACAATCATGACAGAGGCACATTGTACACCATATTCAGTACATCCAGGTGGTGACAAGCTATACAAGGATTTGAAGAAAACGTTTTGGTGGCCTGGGATGAAGAAAGAGACAGCTGAGTTTGTGTCCCGTTGTTTGACATGCCAAAGAGTTAAAGGGGAACAGCGACGACCACAAGGTAAAATTCAGTCTTTAGAGGTACCTGAGTGGAAGTGGGAATCCATTTCCATGGATTTTATCGTGGATTTGCCAAAGAGTCAACAAGGTAACAACATGATTTGGGTAATAGTGGATCGATTGACCAAGTCAGCTCACTTTGTTCCAATGAAAGATACATGGACTAAAGCACAATTGGCTATGGCTTATCGAAAGAACGTGCTTAAGTTACATGGAGTCCCTAAGGACATAGTGTCTGACAGAGATGCGAGGTTTATATCAAGGTTTTGGAAAGAGTTGCGGGGAATCGTTGGGAACAACTTTGAAGATGAGTACAGACATTTCATCCTGCGATAGACGGACAGACTGATAGAACAATCAAGACTCTTGAGGATATGTTGCGAGCTTGTGTGATGGATTTTGGTGGTAGCTGGGAACAGAGGTTGGACTTGATAGAATTTTCTTACAATAACAGCTACCATACTAGTATCGGTATGGCACCGTTTGAGGCTTTATATGGGAGGAGATGTAGGAGTCCAATTTGTTGGGACAATGGTGCTGAGGTAGTGGTTTTAGGACCAGAGATGGTGCATGAGATGGTGGAACAGATTAAGATGATCAGGGAACGGATGAGGGCAGCTCAAGATAGGCAAAAGAGTTATGCAGATCTACATCGCAGGGACATAGAGTTTCAAGTGGGGGACAAGGTTCTTTTGAAAGTGTCTCCTATGCGCGGGGTTATGAGATTTGGGTAGAAAGGCAAGCTAAGTCAGAAGTTTATCGGGCCTTATGAGATCTTAGAGCGAGTTGGGGAAGTTGCATATCGTCTGGCTTTACCAGCTGCGTTAGAGAGAGTGCATAATGTGTTTCATGTATCGCAGCTGCGGAAGTATGTGAGTGATCCGTCACATGTGTTAGAGGCAGAAAACTTAGAGCTAGATGAGTCTTTATCATATCTTGAGGTGCCTAAGCAGATTCTTGACCGAAAGGTTAGGAAGACTAGGAGTGGTGAGACAGTTTTGCTTAAGATCCTTTGGTCTAACCACGAGACTGAGGAAGCTAGATGGGAACCAGAGGAAGCTATGAAAGAGCGATACCCTTTTCTGTTTGATCAGGTATGTATGGTTACGGGACGTAACCTTGTTTCTTTTAGGGGGGTAGGAGATGATCGCAAAGAGTTTTTAAGAGTTTTATACCCTTTTTGTATGTTGTGTCGGTATGTTTGTCGGAATGAATTGGGTTAGTACCATGTTTTATGTTGAGTTTTGTTTTGGTATTGAGTCGGAAGCGTTGGGGGAGTACCTTTGTTTAGTAGTGGTTTGAACTTCGGGGACGAAGTTCTTTTTAAGGAGGGAAGACTGTAATACTCCGTATTTATGAGTCTTTGGGTACTCTATCGAGTAGGCCTTACTCTGTCGAGTAAGGGTAAGTTGCATTTTAGAAAAGTTTCTGACCTGTTGGGTACTCGATCGAGTAACTAGGATACTCGATCGAGTAAGGGGGTACTCGATCGAGTACCTTGGGTACTCGATCGAGTAGCAGGTTCTCGGGGAGTTTTTCTCGGGTTTTGTTAATTATGCGATTAAGATATATAACCTTCGTCGTCACTATTCTAAACACTTTTGCAAAACCTAATTTACTGATAAAGAGAGAAAGCAAGTACGTTCTTAATCCTAATCGCATCGTTAGCAAATCCCGGAGTTTGGAAGGTCAGTTCTCATAGTTGATTATACCGTTGAGATCCTTGCGTCGAGGGTAAGATCTATGTACCCTTTTTGTTGTGTTTCCTTTGTTTTGGTTAAACCCTAATATAGGGATTTGGGGGTTTTTGAGTAGTATGTGATTTGGTAGCATTTGCATGTTGTATGATAGGAGGAGGTTTCGTAGAGGAAGCTTTTTGAATACAGCAGTAGAGACCGTCTGATAGTGTGCTTTCCAGGTAGGATTTCCTACTCAGTATTAATCCCATAATGGGATGATTGTTGATGTGTTGAGATTGATTGTTTGATATAGTAATTGTTTCGTGACGGTTGTGATTGTGATTGTGATTGTGGTTTCTGGTTCTCGAGGCGTGTCCTCGGCTGAGTGGGGTCACTTGCGGGAGTGGCTTCACGCCCTAGTTTCTCCTTCTGTGGAACCCGCCACAGAAGGGATGTGCACATTAATGGACAGGGTTATCGCTCATTATGAAGAGCGGGGATTTGGTGGGTACGGCTGCGGTCCCCCACTGGCAGGGCTGGTCCAAAGGACGATCGATGATTGAGATGATTGGAATTGGCGTGATTGTGTGTGTGTGATTAAGTGTCTGTTTATCTTATTGTTGATATATATTGAGTTGTGTGATTAGTAATCGACCCGGTTGTTGTTTTGTAAACTGCGGTGATCCATTCGGGGATGGTGAGCGGATATTGAGCAGTATGAGATGAGTCTTGGGGATAGCCGGATTGCCACGATATGATGATAGAAGTCTTCCGCTGTAGCATAGTAGTTTCTTTACATTTCAGTTAGAATAGTAAACAGTCAGTTTGAGCTCATTTATTATACTTTTGGTTTTGGTTTCGAGATTGTAACCTTTAACTAAGTATTTCTATTTAAACGTTGTTTCTTTATTGTTTATTTGATTATCATTGCCTCGGGTAACCGAGATGGTAATACCTTCATACCTGAGTGGTCCTGGTAAGGCACTTGGAGTATGGGGGTGTTACATCTTCAGCTGAGACCGTCACATCTTCAGACATGGCTGAAGAGGCAAGTATAGCTTGACCTCGAGCCGAAAGCTGAGAATCTCTATAAGGGATTTGCATTGCCAGCCGGGACGGAGAGAAAATTCGAAGCAAAACCGTCCTACATCAACTTGATTGAGAGAAACCAATTTGGAGGAGCTGCAATTGAAGATGCAGCTAAGCATATGGAGATATTCATTGACTATTGCTGTTCCATACCCCCACCAGCAGGTGTGACCCATGACCAGATCAAAGAGACAATATTCATATTCTCACTCCGTGATGCTGCTAAGGAGTGGTACCGAGATCTGGATCGAGCTGCCAATGGGATTACTGATTGGAATTCGATGGCCTTAGTGTTCTATAAGAAATATTTCTCTGCCTCGAAGACCAATGCAATTAGGGCTCAGATCACAAGCTTTAAACAGGGACCTGATGAAAACTCTCATGAGGCATGGGTCCGTTTCAAGAAGCTGGTGCGATCTATTCCGCACCATGGGTTCGAACAATGGTCCCTGTGTAATCAGTTCTACAATCGGCTTTATCACGATCAGAGAGCTATTCTAGATGTTGCAGCTAATGACAGATTCCAGGAGAATTTTGGAGAGACAAAGGGATGGAAGATTATTGAATATATGACCATCCATAAAGCTGAGCATGGGAATTCCAGAGGAAATCAGAGAAGATCAGCTGAATCACCTGCTGTAGCTGCAATAGAGGCCCTTACTGCGAGGTTCGACAAGTTCGATTTTGGGGGATCCTCAAAAGGCGGGATATATAAGGTTAACGCAGTTTCAGATGGTCCCTTTACATGCAAAATATGTGGAGGAGAGGGACATGTTTCGGAATTTTATACCAGTTCGAATTAAATATGTGCTGCCTTTCAACATTATAGGCAGACTGGTACTTACCCCGATCCCTCCAATGTCCACCCCAATTTGCGGTGGACTAACCAGAATGTCCTTAATCCGGGTCCATAGCAGCAGCAGCAGCAGAATTATGTGCCCCCACATAAGCAGCAGCAGTATCAAAAGCCTCCCTATGTGCCTCAGCAGCAACAATTTCAAGGTTCTGACATTTCCGAGTTGAAAAATATGGTTCAGAACTTGTCGGGTCTGCTGCAAAAGGAGTCTCTAGCTAGAGAGACTTCTACGAAAATGTTGGAGAGTCAAATTGCCCAACTGGCAAGCAAAAGTGCAACTCGAGCTCCGGGACATTTACCGTCGCAGCTGGATAAAAAAGAGGCCCTAAATGCGATCAATTTGAGGAGTGGGTCTACCCTTGATGGGCCCGCTATGGTCGAAGATGTTACCGAAAAAGATGAGGCGGAACCAAGTAGGAAAAAGGCTGGAACGAACAGTAGCAAGAAAAAGACGATCAGCAGGTATATCAGTCGATCGACTGACATACCCGGTCGATCGACTAGTCCGCGAAATAGTACAGCTTCTGGTCCTGAAGAACTCAGTCGATCGACTGACCGACATGGTCGATCGACTGAGGATACTGCTAATCTTGAACCTTTTTGTCCTCCAATGCCCGATAACTTGAGGGACCACTTATTTCGGGGTACGACGACTCCGAAATTATTAAGGCAAGATCCAAATGCTGATGGGTTTGTTCCGGTTCCAAAGTATGACCCTATGACGGTTAATGGTTCATTCTTGAGATGGTCTAAAGAAGGTTCGAGCCACAACAAGGACAACGTAGTGGATTTTCAGCCGAAGTCCACTGACGCCGGTATGAGAGACCTAGAGGAGAGGGCTAAGTTGCTTCTTACAGCCCCTTATCCAGAGATGTTGGTGCCGACACAGGAACTTGTATCGTTTAACAAGTTTGAAAATGTTATTCGTAGTTTAAATGTGCAAGTTCCTTTCTTAGAATTGGTTAATTAAGTACCTGCTTACACGAAATTTATGAAGCAGCTTTTGTCTAAAAAGAAGTCACTTGATACTGTGCAATCTGTCGCACTAACTGAGGAGTCATGTTCCTATTTGACTCACACTGCACCTCATAAGTTAGCTGACCCTGGTAGCTTTTCTGTTCCTTGTAATATTGGTACCTTCTCAATTGAGAAGGCATTATGTGATCTAGGAGCTAGCATTAGTGTTATGCCTTTGAGCCTTGCTAAAAAATTGAAATTGACTAGGTTTGCAGTTACTAACATGACAGTACAGATGGCTGATCACTCTGCGGTCTAGCCTATAGGAGTCTTAGAAGATATTCCTGTGCAAATAGGAAAGTTCTTTTTTCCAGTTGACTTCGTTGTACTAGATATAACCGAGGATGCTCATATTTCTATCATTTTGGGTAGACCATTTCGGCATACTGCTGGTGCAGTTATAGATGTTGGCTCAGGGACATTGACCTTTAAAGTAGGGAAACAGTCCATTGTTTTTGCCCAGACCGCTAAGAAGAAAGATCCTATGTGGCTAGTCACTTGTAATACGATTTCTGAGAAGAAATCTTATTTATTGCTTTCTGATATGCCTGCCCCTATGCCTATTATTGCCATAACACCTCCGCCCCAGTGTGGGAGCAAATTGGAGGAAGATCCTTCTGTTTTGACTGTTACAGGAACTGGTTTGGGGAAGTTAGAGCCGTATGTTGCTCCAACTATGAAGGAGCCAATCGTTCAAATAGGCGGCCTGGGATGTCTTAGCTATGGTACAGATGAGGAGCCAGTCAAGGTGACGGAGTCCGATTTGGATTTTGACGAGCCAGACGAGGTCATTGATTGGGAAGATGTTAAAGATGTTGATCCGTTGAGTTCTGCGGATATTGGAATTGATAGGACTGCAGCTGAGAAGATGAGTACTGTAGAGGCTACTTCTTGTAGCCGGAAGCCGAGCAAGTGGGCCATTCCGTGGCCATTCTTGATCAACTATTAGTTGATTAAGACTTTTTAAACAACATTTTATTGCTTTTGTTAGACCTTTTTATTGTTTTGGTTTGCGCGAGACTTCGCTTTAATAAGTTTGCATAGGATTTAAAGATTCTAAACTGTTACTTTGGGTTTGCGCAATTTTGGGCGCGTTATTATGTGTATTTGCAGGTTCATAAACCATATTAGCTCAATTTATTTGGGCTGAGCAAAAAATCCGATTATCCGAACCGATCCGATATCCGATCTGTATTCGATCCGAAAAAGCGGATATCCGATCCGAAACTTTCGGATACGGATCGGATATCGGATATCAGTTTAAAAATTTTCGGATACCCGTATCCGATCCGAAAATTTACAAATATGCATTTTCTTGGAATTTTGAACTTTGGGCTTGGTTATAGCCCATTAAATACACACCCATTATTATATATAATGTAATTTTTTCACTTGAAACCTAATTTTGGTTCATTTCAGCCGCTTTTATGTCCTCTTACCTCACCTTCTTGATTTTCCCTCACCTTCTCATCACATTATACCAATTACTGATCTTTTCTTATGTTCATCTTCAAATACTTTTTTTAATTTTGCTAGCTCTCACAATAAGAGATACTTTACCCAAAACCTCTATGATTTCACCATATATTACCAAATTCCAAGTCACCTTCTGTCCATGAACTCTAAAGTAACAATGGTTAAGACACAATATCTGTGATGATATGAATAAACGACCTCAAAGTGTGAGTGTGAAAAAAGACGTCGAAGGGTTTTGTTAAAATCGATATTTTGTTCAATCTCTGGGTATAGTCTAAAGCAGATATAAAGGTGTTAAATTTGTTAGTTGTGATCCTTTAAATGTAATACTGTATGTAAAAAAAAATAGTGATAGGATCTAACATCAAATGAATGGCTTTTTTAAAATTTTGTTTTTTAAAAAACAAGCAATTTATTCAAAATGGGTCGGATAGCGGATATTCGGATATCCGATCCGAAAATTTCGGATATCAAATTTCGGATATACGAATGATTCGGATCGGATAGTAAAAAAATGGAAATTCGGATACGGATATCCGATCCGAAAGTCAGTTCGGATCGGATATCCGATCCATGCTCTGCCCTACAATTTATTGAGTTAATTCGAAGAAATCAGAAACTTACAGCAGGTTTCTCAGTCGATCGACTGGCCATCTTGGTCGATCGACTGAGACGCGATTCCAGGGGCTTCTGTTCTTGTCACTCCTGGTCGATCGACTGGCTACTATGGTCGATCGACCGTGCCCCGCTGTTGTACCTGCTCACTACTATTTCCCCTTCTGTGTTTGGTCGATTTGCGGAGTTGAGGGAGTCTTTTCTCCATTTTATTCTCCGATTCATTTTTGTTTTCTTCCGTTTCCTTATTTTGCACATAATTTTGCGTTTCGTAAATTCTCTTCTCGGAATAATGCACGGTATTTTCTATCCTTTCAGGTACTTTATGGTAGCACTGCTGGCTACTGAAACCTCCTAGCTCACGCTGGTTTGGGGAGGTTTCCTTTTACTGCGCTTAAAGTCTTGTGAGTTTCTGAGTTTAAACTTCATGTCTTATTTAGTTATTATAATAACGCAAATTCCCGTTTCCCTTTTATTTCATTACATGATTTTGCACAATGGGGACATTGTGTGATTTGGTTTGGGGAAGGGTTTTGCATTGCATTCATATGTTTTATTGCATTTCTGTTTCACGTTTATTGCATTTCAGTTTGCATTTGTTAGTTCATTTCCTATATAAATTCAAAAAATTCAAAAAAATTTCAAAAATTCAAAAAAAATTGCACGTTTACTTTTGCATATAGGTAGAGTCGGAACGGTAGTATTTCATTGATGACATCACATTTGCAGCCGTTTATGCCTAAGCCTTGCTAATTGACATGTTATTAGTAGAATCATTTGCATAGTCTACGAGTTTTCGTTAAATTTCTTGCCGAACTTTAAACTTGACTTAGATTTATGGCAAACTACTTATATTTATGAGGTTTAGAGTTTATAACTGGTGACATTCATGACTGGTTTATCTGAGAATGTGAGTAGTTACTCCTTGTGAGACATGTTATATCAATATGAATAAAGATGAACTTAATCTGCTTAATACCTATATGCATTCGGGTTCGTGGTTAGTTGACACATGTGGAAGAGGTCACCCCTTTATTCATTTTTCCCATCGGCTCCACACTGCCAAAAATAGCCTTTTTGTCCCGCTACTACACCCTACATTTAGCCTGCCCTTGTCAAGCTAGTAGTTTATGTTCTTGGGATTGTTATTTCGTTTTTGGTAGCTAATGCTCATTTTGAGATGATGTTGGGAAGATGAAAGAGGAAAAGAAAAAAAAAGAAGAACAAGAAAAAAAACAGAACAGTGTTCGACAAGAGAGCAAAATCAGGGCGATCGACTGACCATCTTGGTCGATCGACTGTAGCCCGAGAAAAGGAAATTTGAAAAAATCACATGGTCGAAGTTTTGAGTAGATGGTGATTTTATTCCCATGCTTTATTATTATCATTTGGGGAATTACAGTTACTATTGGAAATTGTGAGATTCGTGCTTACTATTAGCACCGTTTCGATTGAAATCTTGAGCAAGAAGTTGGATGTTGTTATAATTTGGTTCCCTTAGTTACTAGCTTGGCTTTTAACTCTGTTTTTATCCAAATTTATCTTAGCCCTTCCTACCCATACCTCACATATCCATATTTACCTCGGCATGTGTCATGGTCATTTGTTTTGTTGGAATGGATATGTATGGTTGTAGAGATTATTTTCATATTAGATTGCAGGCATGTTTTTATAGGTCGTAGTTAGGTGAGTGTCATTACAAAATGAATTCTTTCTATCTTTTATATATTTTCACCTGTGCTTACGTGTGATATGAGCGGCCCGTGAGAGTCCATAATGATAAGTATCTATAGTTGATGGTTCAACAGTTTTTAACGACTACATAACTCGTTTGCATGATTCATGTTGCTAATCGATTGTAAGTTGCAGCATTAAATTGGTTTAGGCTATTCGGTCTGCATTTCGCTCAGAGATTGAACTCGTTCCATTAGGTTTTAGGATCGAGTCTAGTTCTTTCTTGGGGACAAGCAATGGTTTGGTTTGGGAAAGTTTGATGCGTGTCCTAAATATGATGTTTTACACCCTATTTCACACGCATTTCAGAGCTCATTTGTGTAGTTTAAGCTACTATTTCCCCTATTTCCGTCTGCTTTCGTGTTTTTGTGTAATATTGCAGAAATGTGAAAAATCCAGCGGAAATCGAGCCGAATCCGCCCCCGAGTACCTAGCATTGCATTTGACATGAAGTATTTAACTTGGGAAGTAAACTTGGTGCGCGTATCGAGGCTCGAAAGACGAATTCACGAAGCTTTTGGAGCTAAGTACCTGTTGAAGTGGTCGATAGACCGATGCTCTTGGTCGATAGACCAGCGTACGAAGATCAGAAGTTACTGTTCAGCGATGTTCAGTCGATCGACCGGTCCTTGTGGTCGATCGACCAAACCGTGTTTTTGATGTGAATTAAAAGATTAGAATTCCGAAGCCCATTGTAATTAGGTTTTAGAAATAAAGTTACGTATGATTATCTATATAACGTAACTCCTCCCTACTGCAAAGGGGGATCGAATTTATTAGGGTTCATCACAGAAGTTGAATTTTAATTAATTCATCAGCTTAGATTATTCTTTCGTTAATAAAGTTTACTTCCGCATTTGAGTTTGATCTTTCCTCTTCAATTCTTTACGGTATTCTTCCGTTCTTTTGTTCAGTTTCGCTGCTTTAATTTGTTCATAGTTAGAATTGCTAGTTTAGGTTTCCCAAAAGCCAAATTATCGATTCATGTTAGTTAATTATTTAGTTATTTTGATTATGAATTCTTTTGTTTTATTTGTTAATTTTATTGCTGTTATGAATTTTGCCATGAGTAGCTAAATCATTCGTGCTAAGATGTAAGGAATCTGTAGTGTAGGTGGCGTAAATTTTGTAGGCCTGAGTCGCGCCATGGTCGATCGACCGCCTACCCTGGTCGATCGACTGGCTCACGTGAGATCAATTTCGTCTTGTTTAATTTAATTGCTATATTTGACGAATCGAGTGCACGCGACTAGTTGAATGCTTAGGAATTGACCGACCCGATAAGATCGAAAGATAGGGGAGGGAAATAGACTACTTAATTAAGACGACTAAATTAATAAGATCGAGAGATAAGTTAGTTTAGACTTTTAAAACACTTTTCAGGACGAGAGTCAGTACTAGTGATATTAGGGACTCGTAGCTAGATCGAAAGATGCTACCTGTTAAGAATGGACCGAGAGGACTTCTTATTTTTTTCGTCTTACGTGATTATTTCAGACTTACCTAGGATACTGCCGCCGAAACTATAGTGAACCGACCATCTTGGCACCCTTTTAATATTTGTTTTCATCTTATTTCTTTAATCACTCTTTTATTTGTTCTAGTTTAATTTTAATTTTATTGCTTTAGGTTATAGAACTATTCAACTCAAACCCCACACAACTGTTACCTTAGACTAAAATTAGACAACTATTAATTGCATCGCCTCTCCGTGGTTCGACCCTGACTGCCACTAGCTATAGTAGTAGTTTGGATTTATAAATTTATCTTTGGTATTCTGCGACAGGTATCAAACATCTTCGACCATAGCGGGCCCATCAAGGGTAGACCCACTCCTCAAAGTGATCGCATTTAGAGTCTCTTTTTGATCCGTCTGCGATGGTAAATGCCCCGGAGCTCGAGTTGCACTTTTGCTTGCCAGTTGGGCAATTTGACTCTCCAACATTTTTGTAGAAGTCTCTCTAGCTAGAGACTCCTTTTGCAGCAAACCCGACAAATTCTGAACCATGTTTTTCAATTCAGAAATATCAGAATCTTGAAATTGCTGCTGCTGAGGCATATAGGGAGGCTTTTGATATTGCTGCTGCTTATGAGGGGGCACATAACTCTGCTGCTGTGCTGCTGCGGACCCGGATTAAGGACATTTTGGTTAGTCCACCTCAAATTGTGGTGGACATTAGAGGGATCGGGATAAGTACCAGTCTGCCTATAATGTTGAAAGGCAGCACATGTTTCATTCGAAATAGTACAAAATTCCGAAACATGTCCCTCTCCTCCACATCTTTTGCATGTAAAAGGACCGTCTGAAACTGCATTAACTTTATATATACCTCATTTTTGGGATCCCCCAAAATCTATCTTGTCGAATCTCGCAGTAAGGGCTTATATTCCAGCTACAACAGGAGATTCAGCTGATCTTCTCTGATTTCCTCTAGAATTCCCATGCTCAGCTTTATGGGTGGCCAGGTCATCGATGATTTTCCACCCCTTTGTCTCACCGCTATTTTCTTGAAATCTCCCATTAGCTGCAGCATCTAGGATAGCTCTCTGAGCATCATAAAGACCATTATAGAATTGGTTGCACAGAAACCATTTCTCAAACCCATGGTGCAGAATAGTTCGCACCAGTCTTTTGAAACGGACCCATGCCTCATGAAAATCTTCATCAGGACCCTATTTAAAGCTTGTGATCAGAGCTCTAATCGCATTGGTCTTCGATGCAGAGAAATATTTCTTATAAAATGCTAGGGCCAGCGAATTCCAATCAGTAATCCTGTTAGCAGCTCGATCTAGATCTCGGTACCATTCCCTTGCAGCATCACGAAGCGAGAATATGAACATCGTCTCCTTTACCTGGTCCTGGGTCACACCTGCTGGTGGGGGTATGGAACAACAGTAGTCAATAAATGTCTCCATATGTTTAGCCGCATCTTCATTTGCAGCTCCCCCAAATTGGTTTCTCTCAACCAAGTTAATGTAAGACGGTTTCGGTTCGAATTTCCTTTCCGTCCCGGCTGGCAATGCAAATCCCTTATAGAGATTTTCGGCTTTTGGCTTGGAGTGACTGGCTATACTTGCTTCTTCAGCCATATCTGGAGATGTAACGGTCTCAGCTGAAGAAGTAGAAATAAGAGATGAAGGTGGATCCTCCTCAAATAGCTCGTTCTCGTAGTAACTGGACATAGTACTCAGCTCTTCCTCTGTCTGCAATACTCTTGATGATCGTCTCAACTCACGCAAAGTCCTTTCGATCTCAGGATCTAACGGTCGTAATTCACCACCCTGTGACCTGCGCATAAGAAGAAACTACAAGTAGAATATGAGAAAAGTTTAAGGAACAGATGTCCCTTAAACTAAGATAAAGACTAAAATAAAAACAACTAAAAATTAAACAATTGCCTCCCCGGCAACAACGCCAAAATTTGATACCGTCGTAGAGTACCAAAGATAAATTTATAATCCAAACTACTACTATAGATAGCGGCAGTCAGGGTCAAACCACAGATAGGCGATGCAATTAATGGTTGTCTAATTTTAGTCTAAAGTAACAGTTTGAGGGGGTTTGATTTGAACAGTTATATAACTAAAGGCAATCAAAATTAAAATTAAACTAAAACAAATAAATGAGTGATTAAAGAAAATAGATGAAATCAAATATTGAAAGGATGCTAAGATGGTCGGTTCACTGTAGTTTTGACGGCAGTATCCTAACTAAGTCTGAGAAAATCACGTAAGACGGGAAGAATAAGAAGTCCTCTCGGTCCATTCTTAACAGGTAGCATCTTTCGATCTAGCTACGGGTCCCTAATATCACTAGTGCTGACTCTCGCCCTGAAAAGTGATTTAAAAGCCTAAATTAACTTATTTCTCGATCTTATTAATTTATTCGTCTTAATTAAGTAGTCTATTTCCCTCCCCTATCTTTCGATCTTATCGGGTCGGTCAATTCCTAAGCATTCAACTAGTCGCGTGCACTCGATTCATCAAATATAGCAATTAAATTAATTAAGTCGAAGCAATTCTCACGTGAGCCGGTCGATCGACCATGCAAGGCAGTCGATCGACCATGACGCGACTCAGGTTAACCTATTCTACGCCATCTACACTATAGATCCCCTACATCTTAGCACAAAGGGTTTAGCTACTCATACTGGAATTAACAATAATAACTGTTTTAGCAAGATTTTCCCTGAAAGGATCCGGCTTGATTATAGAGTAATTAGGGTATCTAGTTCTATAAGTTTGGAATAATATTATGAGTAAATAACAAGGAAGGACTAAGTATAAAGAATATCACTCATATTATTTTGATAAGCTGAGTACAAACTCGTGTATATAATTGAATATTTAGGAAATAGTGAGAGATAAACTATAAATAACTAATGAATAATGAATGTCTTTACAAATGCTAGATCATGCTATTTATAGTTCTACAAATATTAACATTGTATTCAATCTCAACGTTCTTCTCAATTGTCGGAGCTGTTACCTGATTAATATGGCACATTCCCTATTAATCCGGTTAACTCGTTCTTCTCTAACTAATCTTTAGCTTTTCTCCTTTTGCACGTCTTGATTCATGGGAATGATGTAGTCTTATAGTTAGACTTGGTCTTCCTTGAGAATAGGATGTGAGCATTTATCTTTATATAACCGTCTTGTTGCTCTTCAACTTGATCCAGCCTGCTTAAGTATCCTACCAGGCTATTCTGCACTTACAATCAGGCTTTTCTTCTAGGGTTTAGTAGCTTGCTTATTTTGTGGTTCCCTTCGTCTGCCAAATAGTAGTTGGATTTGTCCGGTCCTTGGTTGCTTCATTCAGCCTAATAGGATCAGGCTAAATTACAGTCAGACCAGGCTAATTTGGGCCTAACAATAATGAAACTAGAGATGAAAACAGTAGGATTCATAACTAAATTAAATGAACAAGAAAACCGCGTAAAACAAGGAATTAAGGCTTTAAGGATTCTAACTAATCAATTCTAATCTAATAATGAATAATAACAAACTGAAATCAAGGAACGTAATTTACCGAATGAAAGCAGGAAGAATCTGAAAGCACGAACGAAAGTAAAGCAAATAAAACCGATTGTATTGAATGATTATGAGATCTAATGTTAAACTTGATATTTAACCCTAATTATTTCCCTAAAATTCCCTCCTTATCTTCTGAAAACATCAGGTTACGTTATATAGATAGTCTTACGTAACTTATTCCTAAAACCTAATTACATTGGGCTTCGGAATTCTCGTCCTTTTAATTCACGCCAGAATCACGGTTTGGTCGATCGACCAAAAGGACCAGTCGATCGACCAAACCTCGCTGAACAGTAGCTCCTGATCTATTTTAGGAATCGCGCTCTGGTCGATCGACCATAACGGCCAGTCGATCGACTGCTTCATCAGGTAGTTGCTCCAAAAGCCTCGTAAATTTGTCTTTCAGGCCTCGATATGCGCACCGAGTTT
Organism: Silene latifolia; assembly: GCF_048544455.1. Taxonomy (NCBI): domain Eukaryota; kingdom Viridiplantae; phylum Streptophyta; class Magnoliopsida; order Caryophyllales; family Caryophyllaceae; genus Silene; species Silene latifolia. The sequence goes on from NC_133538.1 coordinate 99,036,742, forward strand.
GCTTCCCGAGTAAATACTTCATGTCAAATAATATGCCAAGTACTCAGGGACGGATTTGGCTCATTTCCCGCTGGATTCTTCACATTTCTGCAATATTACACAAAAACACAAAAGTAGAGGGAAATAGGGGAAATAGGGGAAATAGTAGCTTAAACTACACAAATGAGCTCTGAAATGCCTGTAAAAGAGGGTGTAAATATCATATTTAGATCACACATCAATTATTACAAATGGAGTATATATAGTGGTACATCCTTAGGTTAAGTAAGGATATATTAGTAAATAACAATGCTAAGTTTTAAAGTGGGGAAATGCAAGTCTTGCGAGGAGAAGAGCGAATTGGACTGCTGCTTCTACCACGATCCGCTCGGGCGAAGGGGAAGACGCTCTGATCATGCCCTGGCAACCCGCTCGTCTTGTTGTCGGGACGCTCGGATCATGCCCTGGCAACCCGCTCGTCTTGTTATCGGGACGCTCGGATAATGCCCTGGCAACCCACTCATCTTGTGCATAGGACGCACGGATCGTTGCACAATGCTCCATCCTCTTGCTTCATGTCCTTTGACCTACGTATACTTCCTTATTCTTATTTCGACGGTCATCGTTTTTGCCTCCTCTTCATACTAGTCCATCTAAGATCGTCAACAAGCTTTCGAATATGCATGGGAGACGGGAATTCCGCCTCATTTTCTTCTTTCCTTTAAAATATATAAAATGCGCTAGGAAAGCAAAATAGGAAGGGATTGATGGACAAAATGGCCATGAAATGTTACAATAGTATGCAAAATAGGCTCAATTAGGGGACTAAATGTGCGCAATTAAGAGTTACATCATATATGCAGACGTTAATCTTTACTGAGGGGGTCACTTGTTCTTTAAATATATTAGGGTATGAATATTAACATATCGTAAGTACTTTAATCTTTACATTTGCAGAACTTAAGCAAAGCCATGATGGCAGCTAAAGTAGTTACTACTACGTTAACGAAAGTTGTTGCAGGCAAGCCTGCTTATGATTCTTATTATAAATCGTGTGAATATAAGAAAAAGATGAAAACTGCTTCGCTTAAGGCTTTGCACAACCTGGCTGTAAAGAGGTCACCTACAGGTGATGTAGTCATGATTAGCATTGAAAAGGAAGTTATGGGCGCAGCTGATATAACCATACTGGACCCGAAGCAACTGATGGAATTTGTCGACCTTGATAATTTAGATGCTGTTCACATTTTGATTTGGATGAAATAAATTTATTAATATAACTATTTAGTCATTTCCATTTACGAATAATGATGTTTGTTAAAATTATCAATTACAACTTCATTCCATGTGGCGTAATAGGTACCTCAATAATCAGTTCGCTGAGTGGAAGGTCCCTAGTCACGCCTACGGATTCTTGAGTCCTAAGGGGTTCTCTGTTAACAGAATTTCATACGAAGAACAAATCAATAGTATCGCTCGTCAGTTGACGTCGTTAAAAAAACTATGGCTTGCCCCCCTACAATGAGAATATGTATGTATAGTACGTGATTATTATAATGAATCACGGCTCTATAAATTTATTATGAACATGCTTAAATGCGTGTAAATGAACTAACAGTTCAATGTCTCAAAATGAATATGAAGCATTGGGTGCTACTGGCAATCCAAGTGGAAACAAAAACAGTGTACTGGATTGACTCTCACGAAGGCAAACCCTCTGACAGTTGTGTAAGGATGATAACTGAGTAAGTTTACAACCTTCAATAATGTCATTTGTTATTGTATAACTTGAGCCATATATATGCAAATAATAATGGCATGTGTGTATATTTATGAATTAGTGTTTTTGAAGCAAAAAAAAAAAAGATTATGTCCATTTGGGAAATATGAAAGCAACACTGATCTCAATTTTATCACGCCAATAGTAAGTGTATTCTTAATAATTACTCGTACCATTTAATTAATGTTTATCCGAGAGGTTAATTATCTAATTCAGCTGATTTGTGTGATTTATATAATAGTCTCCTAAAGCACCAGACGACAAACAATGCGCCTTTTGCGTTTGTCACTCCATGTGGAAGGTTATCGACGGAAAACTTTCTACCATTCCGATACGGGTAAGTGTGATTACTATTTCAGATGTAAATTGAGTTCAATTCTGTATACTTCCATGTATTATATCTATTTTGATTATATATATTTTGAATTGTAGTTTCCACTAATACTCAACAAAGCCCCAGAATATTTGCCAGAGGACATCAATCGGATGAGAAATATGTGGGCGAGTTATGTTTTTTCATTAGCGGAGTCTCAATAGCTTGCTCATGCTTTATGTACGTGTGTGTGTGTGTGTATATATATATAGAGCAATTGTGTATTGGCTTCTTTTTTTTTTTTGAGGAAGTTGTGTTTTGGCTTTTGATCATCCTGTTTGTACTGTTTTGAAACTGGGTTTAATTGATCACGGGGTGTAATATTTTGATGCAGGATTTTTGCCGTGCACAACTGTTGGAATGCTATTTTCAAGAGCAGCTGAAAAATAGCATTCCAGCAGCTGCTACAAACGCTGCTGAAAAAATAGCATTTTAGCAGCTGCTACAACAACCTAAAATCAATTTTTTTTTTAATAAAAAAAAAAAAATTAAAAACGAAAACGATTAAAAATAACCCGTTGCAAACAATTATTTGACAACGGTTTTATTTAGATAAATAACCGTTGACATCTTTTCCCTCCCCTTTAAAACCGCCAAAAATATAAGATAACGAACGATAACCGTTGTCGACTTCAAAATGTTAACAACGGTTAATTTAAGAAGAACCGTTGTCAAAGTTTCATCAATTGATAAATATAACAACGGTTTATCACGCAATAAAACCGTTGTTAAATATTGACATTTAATTAAATAAGATAACGAAATGAACCGTTATCATAGATAATATTTAACAACGGTTTTGGAACCACTAAACCGTTGTCAATAGTAAACTAGGACAACGGGTTTGAAACCGTTATTAGTATTTAATAACGGTTTCTTAAAAGTATATCCGTTGCCATAAACATAATTAACAACAGTTTTATAACGGTTCTTGAGTAGTGATAACGGTATTATAGATCCGTTATTGATGTTATATAACGGTCATACAACCGTGGTATATATTTAACAACAGTCGTTGCAATAACGGTTCCGTGTTTCTATTTAATAACGGTAATTTCATTATTTCACCGTTATTGGATGTCTTATTTGTTGAAGTTGGGAACTCGATCGAGTAAGGGTCACTCGATCGAGTAAGTTACTTACTCGATCGAGTAAGTTATTTCTGCAGGTTGTTTTAGCCGGGTTTTTTTTAGTAAAGCGTGATTGGTATTTAAATCTTTCCGTCACTTTCAGCTTTTCTAAAACTTTTCAAAGAGAAAACAAGTTACGTTGCTTTCACTCATCGCGTTGCTATCAAATCCCAGAGGCTAAGGTTGTCGGATCGTCATGTTATTTACGCCGTTTAGTTCGTCGTGTCGAGGGTAAGATCCTTGTATAGTTTTTATATTGTTTCGTTGATTTTGTTTAAAACCCTAATTGGGTAGATTGGGGGTTTTGGGGGTATAATGTTGTATTAGATGGTAATTGTATGATTATATGTTTATAGGAGGAGGTTTCGTTGAGCAGCGATGTTGATTAGCTGCTTGTGACGGTCTCGTGATTGCTTATTCTAGGTAGAGTTTCCCTACTAGATTATTGGTTACATAACTGTTGATGATGATTGTGTTTATTGTTGGTCTATAACATGTTGATTGTTGTGTTGGAGTTGTTATGGCATAAGTGTTGTTGTTTGTATGTGGTTCTCGAGGTGCGCCCTCAGCTGAGTGGAGTCACTTGCGGGAGTGGCTTCACGCCCTTGATTCGCCCTCTGTGGAACCCCCCACAGGAGGGGATGTGCACATTAAGGAACATGGGTTATCGCTTGGATGAGATGAGCGGGGCTTAGGTGGGAACGGCTGCGGTCCTGTAATATTACGGTTTTATGAGTCTCTGGGTACTCTATAGAGTGGGGCTTACTCTGTCGAGTAAGTATGTTTGGTATAAGAAACAGTAGTCTGCCTCTAGGGTACTCGATCGAGTAGCCTTGGCACTCGATCGAGTAAGTGGCACTCGATCGAGTACGTGACTTACTCGATCGAGTAAGTCGGGTTACGGGTGTTATTTGACGGGTTTTGTTAATAACGCAGATTAATATATAACAAGTTTCCTCATCTTCTTTAAACACTTTTACAAAACCTAATTCACTGTTAAGAGAGATTTCAAGTTAAGTTGCATTGTTCTTCCGCATTATTAGCAAATCCCGGAGCTAGAGGTGTCGGTTTCCTTTGTTCTTTATACCGTTGAGATCCTTGCATCAAGGGTAAGTTCTACGTATCATTTTTATAGCAATTTGTTAATGTTGGTTAAACCCTAATTTGGGGAATTGGGGGTTTTTATGGTTTGTGTTGTTGTAGTAGTAATTGTATGAATGTACGTATAGGAGGAGGTTCGTAGAAGAGAGGTTTTGAGACAGCTTCTAGATCGTCTGATTCTGTGATTTCTTTCCGGGTAGGGTTTTCCTACTCAGTATTAATTACATGATGTGTTTGGTGGTTTCATTGTGATTATTGTTAAAATATATTGTTGGTGGTTGTGACGGTTGTTGGTTATATTGTTGGTTGTATTGTTGATTAATATCGTTGATTGTTGTTGTATCTGTCTGTGGTCTTCGGAGTGCGTCCCTGCCTGAGTGGAGTCACTTGCGGGAGTGGCTTCATGCCCTTGATTCGCCTTCTTTAGAACCCGCCACAAAAGGGATGTGCACATTAATGAATATGGGTTTATCGCTCGATGGAGATGACCGAAGCTTAGGTGGAAACGGCTGCGGTCCCCCACTTGCGGTGTGGAGTATCTGTTGCGATATGTACTCTGGTAGGACTACACACTTTAGTGTGTATTCAGTTGTGTGGAGATTGATTATGGAGACTGGGGTTGGATGTGACGATTGAGCTGTTTGGCATTTGTTTTACTGTGATTTGTATTGTGAAATTAGTATTGACCCCGTTTAATTGTTTTAAAAACTGTGGTGATCCATTCGGGGATGGTGAGCAGTTATTGAACATGTTTGATATGATGCATATGGGCTAGCTGGGATGAGTCATCACTTGCAGTTAGAAGAGTCTTCCGCTGTGTCAGACGATGTCCTTTAGTTATTCAGTTTTGTTAGCAGACAGTTTTGGTTTGGTTGTATTTCATTTAACAGTTTTGGTTTGAGACATGTAATCACTTAAACTATATTTACTTTTAAAGTAAGTTTATTTATTATCTTATGATTATCATTGCCTCGGGTAACCGAGATGGTGACGTTCCTATACCTGAGTGGTCTTGGTAAGGCACTAGGAGTATGGGGGTGTCATAAAGTAGTATCAGAGCAACGATCCTGAAACCTGTAACCAATGAATCTAATGAACATACGGAGTCAATTAAAATGAACCCGGGGTAGAAGTTGTAGGAGCTAATGCAAAGGCTTGGGAGACGTCCTAAAGTCACAAACTCGCCCTACAATTTTGAACCGGTCACATGGGGTACGTGTCGGGATTGTATGTGTTATCTTCTGGTTTGTGTATCTATATAGTAACGTGTGGTGTGGAACGGTGGATGTGTGAATGTGGAGGATATGAGGTATGGAATAGAAGTTTAAAGATATGTGATTTATATGTTGGATTGGATGAAGGCATGTTGTTTGTTTTATAATGTGGCATATTAGTGATATGAAGCAAAGTTATTATGTTGAGTATATAAAGAGCTGCGTTTATACATATGAATTGTTGTTGTTGTTGTTGTTGTTGTTGTTATGTTAATAATATAAAGGTTGTAATGTATAGTTGGGAAAGAAAGATAAGCATACGGGTAGTGTTTACGAGTCAGCATGGCTCGATCGATTGGGTCTGACTCGATAGTGTGGGTAGTTTACGTTTTCTGGGCAGAAGCTAGATTTTGGGCACTCGATCGAGTAAGTATGGGCACTCGATCGAGTGAGGTCAGCTCGATCGAGTGCCTAGTCAACTTGATTGAGTGTGTTTTTGAGCAGTGTTCTGATCAGGTTCTGGAGTCGAGGCACTCGATCGAGTAGGTGGGGCAATCGATCGAGTGGCCTCAACTCGATCGAGTGGGTTTTGGGACTCGATCGAGTGGGTTTTATACAGGTCATATGCATGTTTTGGGTTATAGTATGAGTGTTTATGTCTACCTTTTTCTATATAGTTACAAGATGCCGCCAAAGAAAACCGCCTTGTATCCTAGAGCTGAGTGTATGACGGTTGACGACATAGTAAAGATATTGGAGCACCAAGATGCTCTTACAGAAGCTTTGAAGAGAGTGGGAAAGGATAAGGAGGTTGATCACTCAAAGATCAGTATCCATATATCTAGGTTCAGTCCGAAAGAGTATAAGGGAACCGGGGCCCCAATTCTTCTGGATAATTGGCACAGAGAGATGGAGAATATCCTGGAGTTGGTGTAGTGCCCGGATGAGTTGAAAGTGGAATAAGCTGCGTTCTACTTGAGGGAAGCCGCAGGTGAGTGGTGGGATAAGGTCAAGTTGAGTGCTAGGGAGATGTATAAGAAGCACGGACTACCTGCAATACCTTGGGATGAGTTCAGAAGAGCCATGAGACGTGAGTTTGTGCCAGAACATGTGAGGAGTAAGCTGAGGGAGGAGTTCGATGAGTTTAAGATGACATCTGATATGACGGTGGCTGTGTACTACCGTAAGTTTAATGAGAAGTCCAGATATGCTGAGGATATGGGGCTGAGTGAGGAGAATTTAGCTTTGAGGTTTGAGAAGGGGTTGAGTCCCAAGATTATGGAGAAGGTATCGGTGTTAGTCCTTACAGACGTAAAGGAAGTCTATGAGCGAGCTGGGAGGGCTGAGAGGTTGGTTGAGATGACCAAAGAGAAAGGTGCTGAGAAGGGGAAAGCTGAGAGCGAAGGGGGTGTTCAGTCTAGTTATAAGAAGAGTAATCATAATCAGGCGAGAGCGTATTCATCTGGATCAGGGTTTAGTGCTGGGGCTTCATATGGGCGTGGCCGTGGGAGTGGTAGCAGTAGCTGGGGAATGACCTATTTTAATTGTGGCGGTGTGGGCCACAAGACACATGAGTGCACTAGTGCGGTGAGTGGGGGTTTCCAGAGGCCGTTACAGGAGAGCTTTTTACAGGGTCCTGCACAAAGTTATGCGAGCAACAAACCGGCTGGGTCATAGAACAACAAGGGAGGTCAGAACAACAACGGTGGGGGTAACCGCAGTGGCGGTAATTCTTATCAGAAACCAGCTACGAACACCAACAACAACCAGGGGTCGGGTGCTAAACCGGCTACCTCAGCTAGTAGTGTCCTGGGAGGTGGGCAGAAGACCAGTGGCAAGCTGTTTATGATGGAAAAGAAAGCAGCTGAGGACGACGCTCATGTTATCATTGGTACATTTCTTGTTAATGGTGTTTATATCTTTGTTTTCATTGATTTGGGAGCGTCACAGTCGTTTGTATCATCGAGTCATGTTAAAAGGTTGGGTTTGAGTGCTGTAAGAGAGGAAGTTTTTATACCTTCGGGGGAGTCTGTATCTTTTGGGAGGTTGCATAGAGGTGTGTCCATGATAGTTAAGCAACTTGATCTACCTGTAGATTTGTTGGAGTTTCCTTTAGATGGGTTTGAGATGATAGTCAGGATGTATTGGTTGGGAAAGTACAAAGCTAAGATAGATTGTCATCAAAAGAAAGTTTCTTTGAGAGGTCCTAAGGGGATTAGCGTGTCTTATCGTGGGTTTGTTGTCAAACCCAAAGCTAAGTTGATTGCAGCAGTGACCTTGAAGTCCAATCTGAGGAAAGGGTGCCCGTTGATCTTGTTCCATATGAGGGATCACAGAGTGGAGAGTCCAACAGTTGAGCAGATACCAGTTGTGGGAGCGTTTCCAGATGTCTTTTTAGAGGAGATTCCGGGGTTACCACCAAAGAGGGAGATAGATTTCAGTGTTGAGCTGAAACCGGGGACGGGCCAATCTCTAAGGCACCGTACCGGATGGGTCCTAAGGAGTTTGAGGAGCTAAGGAAGCAGTTGGATGATCTGATTGAGAGGGGATACATTAGACCTAGTGTATCACCATGGGGAGCACCAGTTCTTTTTGTGAAAAAGAAAGATAGGAGCCTGAGATTGTGCACAGATTACAGGGAGCTGAACAGAGTGATAGTGAAGAACAAGTATCCTTTGCCAAGGATAGATGACTTGTTTGATCAGTTGAGTGGTGCAGCAGTCTTTTCTATGATTGATTTGAGGTCGGGTTACTATCAGGTGAAGATTAGAGAGGAGGACATACCAAAGACAGCTTTTACGTCGAGGTATGGTCATTATGAGTATGTGTTGATGCCGTTTGGGTTATCTAATGCACCAGCTGTGTTTATCGATTTGATGAACCGGGTTTTCAGTCAGTTCTTGGACAAGTTTGTGGTGGTTTCCATAGATGACATCTTAGTCTTTTCTAAGACTAAGGAGGAGCATGAGGAGAATCTAAGGATTGTGTTGCAGACCTTGAGGGAATATGAGTTGTATGCCAAGTTGTCCAAGTTTGAGTTCTGGTTAGAAGAAGTTGCTTTTCTGGGGCATGTGATTTCAAAGAAAGGGGTAGTTGTGGATCCTGCAAAGATTGAAGCAGTTACCAAGTGGGAAGCACCAAAGAATATAGCTGAGATCAGGAGTTTCTTGGGTTTAGCGGGGTATTATCGACGGTTCGTTAAGGATTTCTCCAAGATTGCTAGACCTATGACAACTTTGATGAGGAAAGAAAACAGGTTTCGCTGGGATGATAGTTGTGAGACGGCGTTCCAAACATTAAAGGAGCGATTGACCACAGCTCCAATCTTAGCATTGCCTGAAGGGAGTGAGAACTTTGAGGTGTATAAGGATGCTTCAAAGAATGGGTTGGGTTGTGTGTTGATATAGAATGGGAAAGTGATTGCCTATGCTTCTAGGCAATTGAAGCCTTATGAAGAGAACTACCCTACTCATGACCTAGAGTTGGGTGCAGTTGTGTTTGGTCTTTAAGATTTGGAGGCATTACCTATATGGGGCGACCTTTAAGGTATTTTCAGATCACAAGAGTCTCAAGTACATCTTCACTCAAAAGGAGTTGAACATGAGACAGAGGAGGTGGATGGAGTTGATTGGCGATTACGACATGGACATTATCTACCATGAAGGGAAAGCCAATGTGGTTGCAGATGCTTTGAGCAGGAAGAGTGTGCATTCTTTGTGCACAGCTATATCTTTGATGAGATTGAGAGATGAGGTGGGGAAGTTCGGGATACATATGATCAAAAAGGTGATGCTAAGGGAGATTTGACAGTGCAGCCTGATCTTTACGATGATATTCGCGGTAAACAGGAGTTGGATCCCAAGATTATTGAGTAGAGAGCTGGAGTAGAGAAAGGGACAGTGTCTAGATTCTCTATTCATATAGATGGTAGTCTGAGGTTCGATGGGAGGTGGTGTGTTCCTAAAGATGAGGAGTTGAGAGAGATGATCATGACAGAGGCTCATTGCACACCATACTCGGTACATCCAGGCGGTGACAAGCTATATAAGGATTTGAAGAAGACTTTCTTGTGGCCTGGGATGAAGAAAGAAACAGCTGAGTTCGTGGCTCGTTGTTTGACATGTCAGAGAGTAAAAGGGGAGCAGGGACTACCACAAGGTAAGATTCAGTCTCTTGAGGTACCTGAGTGGAAGTGGGAGTCCTTTTCTATGGATTTTATCGTGGGTTTACCGAAGAGTCAACAGGGTAACAACATGATATGGGTTATAGTGGATCGACTGACCAAGTCAGCTCATTTTGTGCCAATGAAAGATACATGGTCTAAGACACAGTTAGCTGTGGCTTATCGGAAGAATATGGTGAGATTACATGGGGTGCCTAAATATATAGTGTCTGACAGAGATTCGAGGTTTATCACACGGTTTTGGAAAGAATTGCACGAGTCTTTGAGAACTACCTTAAAGTTGAGTACAACATTTCATCCTGCGACAGATGGCCAGACGGAGAGGACCATCGAGACTCTAGAGGATATGTTGCGAGTTTGTGTTATGGATTTTGGTGGTAGCCGGGAGCAGAGGTTAGACTTGATTGAGTTTTCTTACAACAACAGCTATCACACCAGTATTGGCATGGCGCCATTTGAGGCTTTATATGGGAGAAGATGTAGGAGTCCGATTTGTTGGGACGATAGTGCTGAGGCAGTGGTTTTGGGACCAGAGATGGTACATAAGATGGTAGAGCAGATCAAGCTGATCAGACAGAGGATGAGAGCGGCCCATGATCGACAAAAGAGTTATGCTGATCTACATCGACGGGATATAGAGTTTCAGGTTGGGGACAAGGTTCTTTTGAAAGTGTCTCCTATGCGTGGGGTCATGAGATTTGGCAAGAAAGGGAAGTTGAGTCAGAAGTTCATCGGACCGTATGAGATCTTAGACCGTGTGGGTGAGGTTGCTTATCGGTTGGCTTTACCGTCTGCTTTGGATAAGGTACATAATGTGTTTCATGTGTCTCAGCTGCGAAAGTATGTTACTGATCCGTCACATGTGTTAGAGGTAAAGAACATAGAGCTGGATGAGTCTTAGTCTTAACTTGAGGTGCCTAAACAGATTCTTGATCGAAAGGTTTGGAAAACTAGACATGGTGAGACAGTGTTGCTTAAGGTTCTTTGGTCTAATCATGAGGTTTAGGAGGCTACATGGGAGGCGTAAGAGGCTTTGAGGGAGCGGTACCCGTCTCTTTTTGACCAGGTATGTATGGTTATGGGGACGTAACCTTGTTTCTTTTAGGGGGTAGGAGATGGTCGCGAAGAGTTTTTACATGTTTTTATGTTGATTTTGATATACTTAGTAGTTGTTTGAGTCGGGTTGAGTTTGGTTTGGTAAGTATGTTTTGGAGTTTTATTTTGAGTTTTGTTTTTGTTGTCGTGTCGGGAGAGTGTTACTGTGTTTTTGTTTTGTTGTGGTTTGAACTTCGGGGACGAAGTTCTTTTTAAGGAGGGAAGACTGTAATACTACGGTTTTATAAGTCTCTGGGTACTCTATCGAGTGGGGCTTACTCTGTCGAGTAAGTATGTTTGGTATAAGAAATAGTAGTCTGCCTGTAGGGTACTCGATCGAGTAGCGTTGGCACTCGATCGAGTAAGTGGCACTCGATCAAGTACGAGACTTACTCGATCGAGTAAGTCAGGTTACGGGTGTTATTTGACGGGTTTTGTTAATAACGCGGATTAATATATAACAAGTTTCGTCATCTACTTTAAACACTTTTACAAAACCTAATTAACTGTTAAGAGAGATTTCATGTTACGTTGCATTGTTCTTCCGCATTATTAGCAAATCCCGGAGTTAGAGGTGTCGGTTTCCATTGTTTTTTATATCGTTGAGATCCTTGCGTCAAGGGTAAGTTCTACGTATCATTTTTATAGCAATTGGTTAATGTTGGTTAAACCCTAATTTGGGGAATTGGGGGCTTTTATGGTTTGTGTTGTTGTAATAGTAATTGTATGAATGTATGTATAGGAGGAGGGTTCGTAGAAGAGAGATTTTGAGACAGCTGCTAGATCGTCTGATTCTGTGATTGCTTTCCAGGTAGGGTTTCCCTACTCAGTATTAATTACATGATGTGTTTGGTGGTTTCATTGTGATTATTGTTAAAGTATATTGTTGGTGGTTGTGACGGTTGTTGGTTATATTGTTAGTTGTATTGTTGATTAATATCGTTGATTGTTGTTGTATCTGTCTGTGGTCTTCGGGGTGTGTCCCTGGCTGAGTGGAGTCACTTGTGGGAGTGGCTTCACGCCCTTGATTTTCCTTCTGTAGAACCCGCCACAGAACGGATGTGCACATTAATGAACATGGGTTTATCGCTCGATGGAGATGAGCGGGGCTTAGGTGGGAACGGCTGCGGTCCCCCACTGGCGGTGTGGAGTATCTGTTGCGATGGGTACTCTGGTAGGACTACACACTTTAGTGTGTAGTCAGTTGTGTGGAGATTGATTATGGAGACTGTGGTTGGATGTGATGACTGAGCTGTTTGGCATTTATTTTACTTTGATTTGTATTGTGTAATTAGTACTGACCCCATTTAATTGTTTTAAAAACTGTGGTGATCCATTCGGGGATGGTGAGCAGTTATTGAGCAGGTTTGATATGATGCATATGGGCTAGCTGGGATGAGTCATCACTTGCAGTTAGAAGAGTCTTCCGCTGTGTCAGACGATGTTCTTTAGTTATTCAGTTTTGTTAGCAGACAGTTTTGGTTTGGTTGTATTTCATTTAACAGTTTTGGTTTGAGACATGTAATTGTAGATACCTCATTTCCGCACCTCCCGCAAACCACCCGGTGATGATTGAGCCGCATGTTTGGTACGCGGAACGATTTGTGACAGTTCATAAGTTTATTGTCAAGTGATTGCTCAAACATTTATGTCTACCTCTTAAGTATCATCTACGCGCCGATACGGTCGTTTTGACAGTAATTAGAGTACATTTGGAGTCCGGGCCTGAAACCGTCTTCATTTTCTGATAACCGCTAAAATCCCGAGTCAGAATGTTCTGGAATGTTCCGGATATTTCTATTTCATATTTTATAAATCTTTTAACCTTTGGCAAAGAATTTCCCGTAATATTCATACAAAATATTAAGGAAAATAAGATTAATCCGTTATTCCATAAATTAAACACGGAAATCTTTCTTCCGCAGGAGGAAACCACTTGGGAACAGACGCAGCAGGTGCTGCGCCTCTTCCAAGGGACGCAGTGCATGCTACGCCTCGTCCCAAGTCCTTTTCTGCGTATTTTTTCGTATCTTTTCATATCTTTTCGAGATTCACTTCCAAAGTCTCTCCGAAAACTCTAATTCCTTCACGTGATTAGTATAAATAGGAGTCTTCGCTCCTCATATTTCTCACGCGAGTGTCCGCCCTTCTCTTCTCCCTTTGTATTCTAGACCACGTTCTTACTTTTTGGCGTCTATGTGCTTGACCTTTCGACCGCGTAAGCTCGGATCCTTCTGAGTACCAGCCTCGTTTGCATGATCGACCAATTTGACCAACTCCACCATAATCAACATTAATTAATCTTAATCGTTTTCCTCTTACGAGGGCACTTTCGTTCCATTCGAGTCGAGCATCACTAAATCATAAACTTAGTTCATCTCGTTTCGTCAAACATGTAAGTCTGAGGGTGTAAATCCTTCTTTTATTTATTGTTATTTACTTTTTGTAATCATCATGTAAGGTTTATGTCGAAAGTACTTCTAAAACCGATTTGTAAAACCACGTTTAAAACCCTTTTTACGGATTATCAGAAGACAGACGTCGAGAAAGGACGCAGCAACTGCTGCGCCTCTTCGAAGGGACGTAGCACCTGCTGCGCCTCTTCGTGAGGATGCCGCAGTTCCTGCTTCCTTTCTTCTTCCTTCGTCCTCTGTTAGTTTCGTTTCTTTGTTTTCCTTCGTCATCGTTTGCTCTTAATTCGTTCACATGGTAGTTTTGCATATTATTAATCACTGTTAGTATATAATTCATCGTTAATGCCCGACTTAAATCCCTTATAATCCAATATATGCGGGTTTTCGTCATTAAAATAAACCCGGGTTGTAGAAGTTCGATACTTTCATATCGAGTTTCTGGAATTCGATCTTTGGTATATTCCCATCTATTGGTCCGTCATTAGTTCTTCATTAATTAGATATATTTAATCTAATTAGTTCACTCGTGTCACTAATCAATCTTTCATTCATGTAATTAATTCGTTTACATTCGTCTCATCCATGTTTTATCGCCTTCATGACTCATTCACATGTAATTAATGTATTAAATCACTTTCATCCCAGTCGAATATCATAATTAATCATTAAATCCACCCACGAACATTAACAATTTGCAGTTCCGGCTTCACAGCCAGAACTCAGCCTTGGAACAGACGCAACAACTGCTGCGCCTCTTCCAGAGGGCGCAGCTCTCCTGCGCCTCTTCCAGGTTGACTTCTGTCTCTGAACTTCCGTTCTGCCTTAACCTAGTTTAATTAGTTTACGTATTCAATTAATTGTCATTCTTATTATCGTTAATAATCTGTTCGCTTATTTATTCTTTCTTTTTCCCAAATTATCCGTTTTAAAAGTATTTTCGACATAAATCATTAATCCGTTGTAATTATTGTAATTTTCGTTATTTATCGTTGTATTTATTTTATCGCTTTGATTGTGTGTTTTCACATGTAATTAAATTTAAATCCTACTTCGACCCAATTGTATGCTAAATTAATTGTTCACCGACTTAGTCTAATTCTCATATGTTAGGATTAAAACTTGGATGTTGCATTACATGCATATAATCGACAATATATCAAGTATAGACGATTTTCCCTAATCATTAGTAGAGGCCGCTATCGAGGCGGGCGGGATTAGGTGTTCGATCAAAAGAGCTTCCTAATACATACCCTCACTCCTTACTCCAGATCTCTGTGAACATCTGTGTTCATTGGCATCCACGAGAGTCATTCTAGACATAGAATGCTAAGGGTAACGAGTTCTTGGTGTTCATGTCACTACTTTGTGTCTTAACATGGCACGAGGTATTCGAACAGTTTCCAATTTTCCACAATAAATTGGTGGCGACTCCACAAATGCAAACACTTGTTCTCCCAAGCATCCCCGTGGGCCCGTGTCAACAGTTTGGCAACTCCGCTGGAGAAGATACACTTACATGTAGCCAAAAGAGTGAAACTTGAACAAGGTTAGGGAATAGTTTGTACAAGACAATTGTCGGTTTTCATAACTCGGTCTTCCTAGATCGTTTCATTCGGTCTTCCTAGGCCCAACCCAACCCATTCGACCAATCGTCCCGTCTAAACGGTCCTAATTCTTATTTGGGCCTAAGGATGGATAGCGATTGATGTCATCCATACCATGGTGCTTACTCTTGTTTGTATCAAGGACTTTCACTACTTGTGGAAATGGACTAGGAATCGGGCATACTCTTGTTTGGTACGAGCCTCTCCACAGACTTCGGGTTTAATTGTTCGGTATGGCAACCCACCCTTTAAACCAAAACCCTTTTAAATGCACTCACCATCCCGTTATAATGCTTCTATAAATGTTTGTACCTTACGTGATCACCATTTCTAAACGAAACCATGACGATTTTTGTAAAATCAAAATTCCTTTAAAATGTAAATTTCGAAAAAGCCAAAGATTAGCGCAAAACCGAGTCGAAACTCTGTCCATTTGTCGAGTCAAAATTCCGGGCCCAAGCCCATTTCAAAACCTTACTTCGAGTCCACTCCTACAACTACACTATAGTTGACTAGGACACACATTTTCAAACTTTGTCATCTTTTCAAAACTCACTCGACACAAGTGGCACACACCCAATTCCCAAGTCAAAACATTTCTTTCTTAGTAAGTATGTTAGAATGGTCGATCGTGTTGGAATAAGTGTCCTACGACAATAATGCGATCACAACTGTTGATCATATTGATCACATGTTTAAATCTCATTTTAAGAATACATGTGGGATGTAATATTTTACAGTCAACTGGTCCACACATATCGGTAATGATGGGCTGACTAGAGTTTGACATTACTGTCGTGCGACGGTGGTGATCAGTTGATCCCCTTAGGTCATACCTATAGGGAAATACTCTTAATTGATTATTTAATTAATCGTATGCCGATACGAGTTAATTAAATTGCTTAAAAATTGACGGATGATTTTGTGAGTAAAATTAACGTGTCTTATTGTAATTCGATTATATTAGATACGGTCTAACTAATTGAATTGTTTTATTACTTAGATAAAATTATTGTTTACGAAACAATTGAAACTGAATGAATGATTTATTATAAATACAATACGTTGTGATTTATAATGGGTAAACCGTTTTGGTACAAGTAATTATGAATTACTAATTCGATTTTGTACATGACCTATTTTTATTAATACGTTGATTTTTAACATGTTAAAAATACATTACAATTTCACATGTCTAGTAACATGTCACATATGTCACAATTGACAAATGACAAAATAAAATGGACCATCCATTTTATGTTATAAGTACCGAAATGGTTGAGGGAGTATTATGTTTTAAATTGTGTTAATTGTTTGAGTGTAAAACAAAATGATTGCACACCTATTTGTAGCCATGCAAGTCTATTTTTCTTGGGAAGAAAATGAGCCCATGCATTGGCTCTCCTCCACCCTCCCAACCGGTTTTCAAGAGCATCATAGAGGGTTTTTCCTCTAATTTTATTCATTCACAATTTGACAATATTTTCTAATGTAAAAAAATAGAAAATACTCTCTACATCTTATGTAAAATTAGAAAGTTAAAATCTCCAAAAAATCCTCCCTCTTGAACCGAAATTTCAAGAGCAAAAATAACATTTTGTGTCAAATTTAAGTATGATTAATATTATTACTAGTTCAAAATAATATTAGTTTTTATGAGTTTTGCTTGGGTATATGCTTTTGGGAGAGATTCTATACTTGATTCTTTGTTCATCCATTATTTGGAATGCTCAAGAACTAACAAGAAAGAGATCTTGTTGGTGCCCTTATAATCCGAAAATCATATGGTGAGAAAACGATTTCTTCACTTATCTATTTTAGTTTGCATGCATAAGATTTTTTTTTTGGTGAAATCTGAAAATTGTATTAATAATTAGGCAGGTTACATTATCATTCACCATACAACAACCATGCATAACCAAACTAGCACACTTAATGAACTAGAATATGACTCTTAAACCAATCATGCTCTCTATGACTACCCATAATTTGTTCAAAGCCCCTCGCCCTTAAAGCTGTAAGGCTCTGAAGTTTCTTAAGAATACATTCAGGTCTAGACACTCTATGCTCAACACGACT
Organism: Silene latifolia; assembly: GCF_048544455.1. NCBI lineage: Eukaryota > Viridiplantae > Streptophyta > Magnoliopsida > Caryophyllales > Caryophyllaceae > Silene > Silene latifolia. Next base: position 99,053,694 of record NC_133538.1, read on the forward strand.
GACATTTCTAGTTTCCCAGATCAGATACACCAGTCCAGCAACTGCAGCCATTAGCACTTGTTTCTTCAACAAAGACCTACATCTCCACTGAATAATCCACTCTATCACATTAGGTTGCCAAGGACCAGGGAGCCACATCTGAACCAGTCTTAGGCATCTCCTACTAAACCCACACTAAAAAAACAAATGAGCTTTAGACTCATCAACAGTCCTACTAAAGACAAAATTTGAATTTTCTTCTAAAAACCTCGAATTATCCATTGGAAGGATCTCTTGTGAAGAGTATAAATAAAAGTTATTCATTATCAAACAGGTTTTTGATTCTTGACTAACATATCTACTTACAATAAATTGGTTCACATATGCTTAATTGAGTTAAGTATTTTGAAATGTTAAATCATTTTGGTGACTAGATTTGTTGGAAATCGTAATAGACCAAAATACCGCAACCACGTCAATGAAAGTTTTAAGACTAAACAAACGAATGAAGAGTACTCTTCATAAAATTCAATTTTGCTTCTCTAAGCAAAGACTCATTGAAATGAGTGGGAATATTCTCTTAAACCGTTAAGAAAAGGACGAGGTTCAAGATGAAAAGATTATAATGGAATTGATACAAGGTAATGTTAAAAGTAAAGTTATTGAGAATAACGACACTAAACCTATCAATCCCGACCGATAAAGTTTTCATTGTCTTAAATGTTGGACACTAGAAAGGAAACTACCCCAAATTATTGAAGGATCAGCAAGTTAGTTGTGGGACATCTAATGAGACCTTCTTCTTTAAATGTTTATTCGATTAACATAAGTTTTGCTAGTACTACTTCGTCAATATTAGAAACCAGTGGAGGTTTTCATCATTGTACTTGATACATAGGATGATTAGAATATGACGATTAGCAACAATGATGTTGAGAGATAGAGTCATTATGTAATCAATCTAGTTTTGGGTTTATAGATGTACTTAATTATGACTATTAAGTGGATAAACTGTAAATAAGAATATAAACTTGTTAAGATACAAAAGAGGTTTCACTTTTGTGACCCTATACACCACGATTTGATGTATGGCTAGCCCATTATTAAGGTGATTATATTCTAAACCAAACTAAAATGATATATCATGTGGATGATGCAAGACTCAAATTGGTAACCCAAGATTGAACCTTAGATTCTGGAATGATGAACGCAAAGAGTTATTGAGTACTCTTGAAACCATTAGATTGTTAATCTTATGGTATATGGGTATCTTGTATTCAAAGCAAGATGTCTCGTGCCTTTTGGTTAAAAAAGAGATCGAGGTTGTAAATCATTGATCCAAAATAGGTTGATCATTATCTTTTACCAACGATTTAAGTTGACGCTAATATGTTCACTTAATAAGGTAAACAGAGAAATCTTTGAAGAAGTTCAAAGAGTTCAAAGAATCACGCTTTAGCCGTGATGGGATTATCAAAGTGAAGACTTTGATATAAGCCAACGGAAAAGTGATATAGTATCACAAATTAATCTCTCTTAGCACGCATTATGGGATAATGTGTGGTTGGATAAAGAATTCAAACTCCATTCGATATGGTTTGGACTTTACTCAAGTTACTTTGAGTTACTTGATCCTTTTGGGGATTTTATCATTTTGTCTAAATTATTTTTCCACTAAATCTAAAACGAATCGTATGAGGTATGAAATGGTAGGGTACCATGTTTGTAAGTTCTTCAAAAGAAACAAATGCTCATCTTTCCTTACTATAATCACGAGTACAACGGGTTTGTGGCTCGTAAAGCTGTCTTTCTAGAATACAAGTTTATTTCTAGAAGACAGAGTGGGAGAAATTATTCAAAGAGCCACAAGGAATGTTATGTCCTAAGAAACTGGTCTTTCTTGACTACATAAGACGTTTTGTGTAAGACGTTGTTTCTTCAAAACCTAGGAGGTTAAAATCATCACTTATTGAAGATGATGAATTAGTGTTACTTTTAGAAAGTAAAGAGCTTGCAACTTACAAAGAAATTGTTTGATTCAAGTTGATTACTTCTGGAAAGTAATGAACATATGACTTACATGAGAATGTTTAAGTCACAACTCAATGCAAGGCTTAGAGCCATGAAAATCCGAAATAAAAGGCTTGATTAGTGTCAAAGGGTTTTGTACTAATAAAGAGAGATTTCAAAGTTTGATTGGTTGCAAAGGGTTTTGCACTAGTTGAAATGCTTAAGTCTATTTGGATTTTCTTAGGGATTGTGTTTCATTATGATGATATACATATAGCAAGTGAATCCAAAACCCACTTCTTCCATTAGAAGGAATGTATTCAATACATGTCTTGAGTTTTGATGTGAAACTTAAGAGAGAATCTTAAGTAGGACATCAATGAGTTGGAATCAATGTTTTGATCATGTTATAAAACTTTTATCGATAAGTCGAGAAGTTGTGTTTAAACATGAAGTTTAGTGGGAGTTACGAAAATTTTAATTAGTCTTATATATGGATGACATATTGATCATTGGGAATGATTTAAGACTTATGGAGTATTATAATACATCTATAATATCCGGATTTATGAAGATAAATCTACATGATATTAACGTCAAATAAGAAGTCTTATGTTGATAAGATTCATGACTAGTTCAATCAAGTTGAACATATTTGATTGATTCCATTTGCTTCCGCTGCCGAATCAATTAAATAGGAAATGATGTATAACACTTCATATACTTTGAGTATGATGAATTGTTTCAAATCGAATTTAAGTAATATTTACCAAGTGAGCCATAAATATTACCCTTAAGTGCTTGCAGAAGCGTTAAGGATGTAATGCAAAGTGTTTTTGATGCAATTTTGTGTAAGGATGTTACACAAATGACAATTGACAATTGCGATTGCGCATGGTTTCTGACAAAACCATAATCAAAACATATCAAGATGGTTAAGTAACCATTGTGGCTATGTTATTTAAGAAATATATTTTCTAGAATCGTTCTAGGCAATAAAGAACAATGAAATATTTACAACGGAAATTGAGTACACTTGAAATCATGAGATGTGCAAGAAGGATGAGTCCCGCACACTGTGAAAACAGTGGGAGCTATTCTAAGGCTAGAGGGCCTATGTCTTGATTGGATCTCGACACGTACTCAAAAAGTTTTGTAATGCAAATGTATACATTACAAAGGAAAACAAGTATGTAGTAAGGTTGAGTTAGGTACAAGAAATTGATAAAACCTACTAACCAAAGCCTTTTCATAGGCTTAACATGATGAGTCATGTCATTTCAATTGAATTGAGATTAATAACTACATAAAAGATCAAATTAGATTATAGAATATGAAATAGTAATCAGGTATTGACTATTCACATGTGATAATCACATTTGTCGTTCGAGTTTTTAAGCTGAAAAAACTCCTTTTATACTTTGTTACATCCAAGCGGGTTGTAGAGACAATATTGAACCCCGTTAAAGTGAACCCAGATTAACATAGTATTCGCCCATAGTCACTTGTATGAGGTGGCGTCTCGAAGTGACTAGAGTGTGATGCGATTGTTGGCAAGTTCAAGTGCCATAGAGTCATGTGAGATGACTAGTCGATCACATAGGCAGACTGTTAGGAACGCCTTGTCGGGCCTTATGACCGCTTATAGAGTTCTGGCAAATTTATATAGCCTGGTCGTGGCGAGAGCTACTATAGTATTCTAATGAGTCGAATCTTTTGACTAAAGACTGTTCGCCTAAGGTGGCATAGTTTCAGATTAACTTTGATTTGTGTTACTACGACCTTCGTAAATGGGGTCAAATGGGCATATTTTGGGTTATGATGGCTGTGGCTAGTCGAAGGGAATAAGTGCGATAGGAATTGTCCACCCCCTTGTCAGGGTTAAAACAATATATCAGGGCCACTCGAGGAGCAATGAACTGGATATGCGTGGCCACGCTCGGAAGGTATCTATGGTAGATAACTTCGGTCAATCAGTTATTCTCCAGATCGAGGAAACCACTCTCGATATGATCACTTGCAAGTACGACTTGAAAGACACCTTGCATTGAGTGGGAGATAGTAATAGGATAAGAGAATTGGTGACGCACACTTGTCGAGGACAAGTGGGAGATTGTTGGAATAAGTGTCCTCCGACAATAATGCGATCACAACTGTTGATCATATTGATCACATGTTTAAATCTCATTTTAAGAATACATGTGGGATGTAATATTTTACAGTCAACTGGTCCACACATATCGGTAATGATTGGCTGACTAGAGTTTGACATTACTGTCGTGCGACGGTGGTGATCAGTTGATCCCCTTAGGTCATACCTATAAGGAAATACTCTTAATTGATTATTTAATTAATCGTATGCCGATACGAGTTAATTAAATTGCTTAAAAATTGACGGATGATTTTGTGAGTAAAATTAACGTGTCTTATTGTAATTCGATTATATTAGATACGGTCTAAGTAATTGAATTGTTTTATTACTTAGATAAAATTATTGTTTACGAAACAATTGAAACTAAATGAATGATTTATTATAAATACAAGACGTTGTGATTTATAATGGGTAAACCGTTTTGGTACAAGTAATTATGAATTACTAAGTTGATTTTGTACATGACGTATTTTTATTAATACGTTGATTTTTAACATGTTAAAAATACATTACAATTTCACATGTCTAGTAACATGTCACATATGTCACAATTGACAAATGACAAAATAAAATGGACCATCCATTTTATGTTATAAGTACCGAAATGGTGGAGGGAGTATTATGTTTTAAATTGTGTTAATTGTTTGAGTGGAAAACAAAATGATTGCACACCTATTTGTAGCCATGCAAGTCTATTTTTCTTGGGAATAAAATGAGCCCATGCATTGGCTCTCCTCCACCCTCCCAACCGGTTTTCAAGAGCATCATAGAGGGTTTTTCCTCTAATTTTATTCATTCACAATTTGACAATATTTTCTAATGTAAAAAAATAGAAAATACTCTCTACATCTTATGTAAAATTAGAAAGTTAAAATCTCCAAAAAATCCTCCCTCTTGAACCGAAATTTCAAGAGCAAAAATAACATTTTGTGTCAAATTTAAGTATGATTAATATTATTACTAGATCAAAATAATACTAGTTTTTATGAGTTTTCCTTGGGTATATGCTTTTGGGAGAGATTCTATACTTGACTCTTTGTTCATCCATTATTTGGAATGCTCAAGAACTAACAAGAAGAAGATCTTGTTGGTGCCCTTATAATCCGAAAATCATATGGTGAGAAAACGATTTCTTCACTTATCTATTTTAGTTTGCATGCATAAGATTTTTTTTTTGGTGAAATGTGAAAATTGTATTAATAATTAGGCAAGTTACATTATCATTCACCATACAACAACCATGCATAACCAAACTAGCACACTTAATGAACTAGAATATGACTCTTAAACCACTCATGCTCTCTATGACTACCCATAATTTGTTCAAAGCCCCTCGCCCTTAAAGCTGTAAGGCTCTGAAGTTTCTTAAGAATACATTCAGGTCTAGACACTCTATGCTCAACACGAGTGACATTTCTACTTTCCCATATCAGATACACCAGTCCAGCAACTGCAGCCATTAGCACTTGTTTCTTCATCAAAGACCTACTTCTCCACTGAATAATCCACTCTATCACATTAGGTTGCCAAGGAGCAGGGAGCCACATCTGAACTAGACTTAGGCATCTCCTACTAAACCCACACTCAAAAAACAAATGAGCTTTAGACTCATCAGCAGTCCCACAAAGAAAACACAAGCCATCAGTCAATATACCAAACCTGCCCATTCTATCTTTTGTTAACAACCGCTGATTGATGAACAACCAATTAACAAACGTAACTTTAGGGAGAGCCACCCTATTCCAAACATAAGAGAACCACTGAACCTTCTGGTGCTATCCCAGCAGCCACTGATAGCCATCCTGTGCTGTGTAGACAGGCCAGAGACCAGCAGTGAAACCAGGTAGCATCCTACTCTTAACTTTGCACAGTTGACGCCAAGACCAGCTGGAGTAACAAGGAGCTTGACAAGCATGCATAATATTTCTAATTAATTTTATGACTAAATTAATTAGAACATATATGAATATGTTAAGTAATGAGATATAGATTTCTAACAGATCGTGTTTTGATTCGTCGTCGATCTCTTACCAGTTTCCAAGATGCCTGAAACAAGCGATGCGAACTTCAACCAACTCCAGAATGGTAATGATCAAATCCTAACCGCGCTAGCTCGCCTCCAAGTCACTCAAGACCAAGTGTACGACCGCCTCGATACAATTGAAGGCCGAATTTATACCGTAGAAACGAGGTTGCCTCCTCGGGAAAGTGAAGTAGACGATGGCTTTGTGAACAACTTCGGGGAAGAAGACCCTCCCATAGGAATGACTGCAGCTGAGAAACGACTCCAATATTTGGAGGAACAATTGATGTATCTCAAAGGGGATGACATTTATAGGAAAATAACCGTAAGTATGAGGTCGTGAGTTCCAAGTTGCCAACCAACTTCAACATGAAGGATATCCCTAGATTCAAGGGGCACGAAAACCCTTTGAATCACATCCGTGCTTTCAAGGATTACATGTCTATCAAAGGCATCAAACCCGAGATGTTCTTAAGGATCTTTCCTTCATCTCTTGACACCATTCCAAAGCAATGGTTCTAATCTCTAGAACATAATAAGATCGCTACTTGGGAAGATGCCGCGATCGAGTTTGCTAAGCAATATGCGGATAATGCTGAGATCCAAGTCAACATGTGCACTTTAGAGGTTCTTACCCAAAATGACAAAGAAGGTTTCACCGACTTCCTAAGTAGGTGGAGGAAGACTAGTACCCAACTAGTTGAACGCCCAGACGAAGCTACCCTTGTGGAGAAGTTCGTGGACAACCTAGAACCCATCTATGCGAATCATTTGAGGTACCAAAACATCAAAACTTTCAAAGATTTAACCGTTCTAGGAACAAGGATCGAAGATGACATCCTTAAAGGGCTCTTGTCCAAAACGGTAGGCCGAGGATATCAAGGCTCAACAAGTCGTTCTTACGGCTCCACTAGCAAGACCGATTAAGTTAACCTCCTCGAGCCATCCAAGAAGAGTACCCCACCAAGGAAATTTACAAATCTTAGGGACACTTACTCCAATGCTCTAAAAAGGTTGATGAAACAAGGCAAACTCCAACCCATAGGCCCTACGCCCGAACCAGAAAAGAAATCCAATTTCTAGGACGAGAATTCATACTGCGAATATCATAGGGGTAAGGGACATGACACAGAAAAATGCTACAAATTGAAAAATGTGCTTCAAGACATGATTGAGGATGGTCGACTACCAATACCTCCGGGTGGTAAGCCCAACAACACTCAGAATCCTCTTGGAATTCTAGTAATCACAAGTGAAGAATCTACCTTAGATTGTTCACACCTCATTTCCCCAGTCGAAGATGAGATCCACGCGATCGAGAATGAAGGGTTCTACTCTACCATTTCCCCTACCATTATCGACTTCATCGCATGGTCAAGAAGTGTGGATATGCAAGTTTCGGAACTGGAAAATGTGGTGACAACTTTACATGACCCCAATGCAACACCTAAAGAACATGCGCCACTAATTTTCTCCCAAAATGCTACTATACAAGAAGTAGTCGCCGTGGTTGATAAACTAATCGACCAAATTACACAATTAGAGGACGAGATCATGAGAATGAGGGAACTAGCTACGGTCAATGGAGTATGGGCCGATGATGATGAGGACGAGTATCTCATTGAACACTCCCTAGTCAAGGAAATAGTCCAAAATGGTGAAGACCAAGATGTGGACCACCTAACTCGTTCGGGGCGTCCATATCAAAGTACTACTCAAAATGGTCCAACCAACATTATCACACCAAATGATAATGAAGATGACTCTACTGATCATTTGCTAAAGCAATTACAGAAGACAAAGGCTGATCTTTCAGTCTGGCAACTAGTAGCAAGCTCATTCCCACATCGCCAAGCTTTACAGCAAGTTTGGCCAAATTAAACGTAGCACATAACTCCACACCCGACGATGTAGTCAACTTGGTCTTCCAAGAATCACCGACGCTAACTAATCCTATTACTTTCTCAGATGAAGATTTGCCGCCCTTTGGCGCAAGTCACAACTTGGCTCTTTACATCACTATCGTTTTCTTAAAGAAGAATGTGCCAATGACCTTGGTGTTTGATGACTCTGCGATCAACGTCATACCCTTGAAAACAGCATACAAACTAGCCATGAAAGAGTCGGATTAAACCCCTACCAATCAAGGTGTTCGCGCATATGATGGTACACGATGAAAGGTAGTAGGACTCGTTAACCTAACCGTAGCCACAGGGCCAATTGAGCGAAAGGTTAACTTCTAAATAGTGGACATTGAAGCTTCCTTCAACATACTTCTGGGAAGACCTTGGATTCACGCTTCCAAAGCAGTAACATCCACCCTTCACCAAAAGATAAAAATCCCACTAAATGGCAAAGTGGTGACGATCACCTCGTCACCCATCAAGGCAATAATCGAAAAGAAGTCAAATAATCAAGTCCTTGCGAATCCAGTATATGAACTTGGGGGCTTTCAAAGCATAAGTGTCATTGAAAGTGAGTTGGCACCCCTATACTACGATCCCTACTCCAACTTGGTGGTCAACCAGATACTTAAATCCCAGGGATACTTCCCGGGAATGCCTTTGAACCCAGACCGAAGAAACACCTTCGCACCCTACAAGGAAAGCAACTTAACACGGCTATCGCAACCCTATCAAAGATAAAACCTAACGTCTCAACTAAAATGTAGTAGAGGCAGTCGAGTATCGAATCCACAGGGAGGTAATGTAATTATCAGCTGTCTAATTCTAGTCCTAAAGTAACAATTGGGGGGTTTTGTTGAATTGATTTCTAAACTACGAGATTAAAGGAAAGGATAAATAAAAGTGAAGAGCTGTAAGACAAGATAAAAGGTTTAAACTATCAAGAGAGAAGGGACATGTCGGGATTTTGGTTCACTACGGTAGTCCAGTGACTCAGCTGTAAATGATTCAGACGAACTAATGTGAGACGGATGCTGAAAGGTCCTTTCGGTCCACTTTCTCCTAAATTACCACTAACTTAACTTTCATCCTCATTAGGGCAGTCTACTGTTTATAGCAGGCCTATTTAGTCCAATCTTTCGATCCAGGATTAATTTTAGCCAGATTAAAGGGTGACATAGAAGCGTGCACTCAACTAAGTCGAATAAATACAATTAAATTGCTATAGTGACAGAGTCTCGTAATTAATTCGTCTAATTCATTTTCTACATCGTCACATTTCTACCGCAGATCCCCTAATCCCAACATAAAAGGTGTTTAGCTACTCATAACGCTAATTAAACTAACAGCAAACAATTTCCCAGCAGTAAACATTATAAAATAAACGATAAATTGCATAAAAGAAATTAGGGCAGAAACTAATTGTAACGGAAGCGAAGAATTAAAGCAATAAAAGATCAATTATTATTAAAGGAAGAGAAGGAATTACAATCAATGCGATTCCGGCGTAAAGAACACAAATTCCAAGTGAAAGCAATCCCGAAATAAAGTAACAGTAGAGTAGAATGAAGCCACGTACTAAGGTTTACAGTAGAAAGTTTTTATCGATGAAAAGCTAGATAAAAGATGTTCTTAACCTAGTTAACGTAGGTTTAAATACAAAAGCAAACAAAGTTTAGCGAAATAATTAACACACGGGCTGATTAAGGCCCAAAACTAACGAAACCACTCGATCGAGTGGATTAAAACCACTCGATCGACCAACTCTTCAGGAAAATCCACTCGATCGACCAGATAGTTACTCGATCGAGTGAATTGTCTTTCTGCAACTTAAGGATCGAGTAGTAAACTACTCGATCTACCAACTTGGGGTGTAGAAAACACTCGATCGAGTGGAAAAACTGCTCGATCGAGTGCTTCATCTTCAATTCAGCTCAAGTCCGCCACCAAATGCCTCGTAATGCTTGCCACGACGCTCCCAAATGCAGTATCTAAATGCATGCAAAAAGGACGAAAAAGGGTACGATTCCACTACTTTCACGATCATTCCTATAAAAAGGACAAAACGCACCAAAGTAGCCAATTCGGGGCAAAATACCACAAAAACAGTATAAAAATGCATAGAAATACGTGCTGAAATAGGCTAAAAAGACTATACATTAGGCACGTATCAAATCTCCCCAAACCGAACCTTTACTCGTCCTCGAGTAAACTCAAAACTATACACTAATGGAACGGAAATGATAACTCAGAGCTAGCTTAACTTGTCTACTGGAACCAATTTAATGCAACAAAAATTAACAGTTAAAGCTAAGCAGTCAATACGCAAACGAATTATAAGCTGTTCAGAAATATAGCTGACCTATCGACCTTGCAAGACCAACAAAATCGGACTCTCTCGTGGTCACTCTTCTCTCATGAAGCAAAGGGTGAATATTATATGTAAAAGAGAGAAGAAAAGACAGTCACTCACCTAACTGCGACCTACATAGCATGCATGGAACAAAAATGAAAGACAATTCAAGTACTAATGCACACACTCCAACCAATAATGTCCGTCATAGCCGAGGGCTTGCAAATAATATGGGAACAGTGAGGTTCAGGTGAGAAAGGCAAAATATGTTATGGAAATGTGGAGGTAAAAGCGTCAAGCTAGTTCCTAACAGGACCATAATAAACCATCCGAATCTCAACTGACTGAAGAACTAAGAACAAGTGCCCTTCATTTGGCACAAAACTCACTAGACTCAAAACACAATCTCCTCAAAAATAATGGGATAGAACGGAGGAGTCAGACGGTCACAAACTTTCCTTTTTCAAACATCGTCTGAAATAACTTACTGAAACAGACAACTTTCTTTTTCAAACTTTTCTTTTCTTTCTTTCTCCTTTCCGATTCACGTCCAGCTTCCTTTTTTTCATTTTTTTTCATTTTTTTTCATTTTTTTTTCTTCTCACGTCTTTCTTATTTTTTTCTTTTTCAATACTCCTCTTTTTTTTTTCTTTTCCTCCTTCCTCTATACATACACCATCTCCGAAACAAGAAATACGGACCAAACTGCAATGGAAAAAACGTACCACAGAAGAACATTCTAACTAGCTTGACTAGGCAGGCTTAGTTTGGGATGTAGCTAATGGGTGAAAAGGCAAATTTGGCTAATGTGGAGCTAAATGGGTGAAAAATATAAGGAAAGGGAAAATTTGCAAGACCCTCCCTGCATGTGACACCAACCACGAACCCGAATATGTGCATTTGACGAGAAATTGAATGTCATAAATGTGCAAATAAGATGAACATGCTATGCAAGGAGTACTACTCAAAGTTTCTAATGAACTGGTCATGGGTGTCACCAGTTATGGGCTCTAATATCTCAGAATTTTTAAGTAGTTTGCCAATTTATAGGTCGAGTCTAAACAGTCAGCTTATATTTGAACAGAAATTCGTAGATTATGCGTATGGCAAAGCTAAAAACTATCAATAAAAGTGCAAGGCTCAAGCAAATTGACAAGTTATAGTGCAATATCATCACGGAAATCTACCATTCCGACTCAACCTATATGCAAAAATAAACGTGAAAATGTTTTGATTTTTTTTGAAATTTTCTAATTTTTTTGGATTTTTGATGGAAAATAAAGAACAATGCAAGCTGAAAAGTAAACGTGAATGCGAAAACAGATGCAGATGCAGACTCAAAAGGATGCAATACCCTCCCCAAACCCAAACGAACAACGCCCTCGTTGTCTTCCAGCATACACCAGCAGATATTTACAGGGGAACGGGAATATACAACCAACAAAATAAAAACAAAGAAATAAAGGAGACAAAATAAAAGAGTGAAAGATACATACAAAATACGAACTTCCCCAAACCAGCCAGAAAACTGGGGAAGTGAGTAGACCAGTAGCTACTCGTCGTCGTCACTACTGTCACGGAGCTCCTCCGCCACTACCCGGTACTCCGGGTCTTTCTCCTCCTCTCTCCTCTTCCGCTCCTCCTCCCGAGCTCTCTCCACTGCCACCTCTGGGTCCTCGTCCGCCTCCTCGTCAGAAATCGGGTACCCCTCAGCTGGGTACTGGAAGAAGGAAGGGTGTGGCCAACCCTCCGGGATCGGTCTCTGTCGCCGCAAGTGGTACTCGTACAGAGGGTGTAAGGCAAGAGCCATGTCCCTCTCCATACGAGCCTGACGCTCTGCAAGCTCAATCAACAAGCCGTAAACTGCGCCCCCTTTGTCCTGGACCGCGGGCGCTACAAAGGGAGGAGGTGGTCTAAAAGTAGCCGGGAAGACCGACTCAGTCTGGTCAGTGGGAGGTGGAGTGGGAGTGGTAGTAGTAGTGGGAGTAGGGGTCGGATCGGAGAGTAGCCGTTGAAGGCCGGGTACTCCCCGAAGGTGTAGACCCCTCTCCAGTCTCAAGTCGCCGCTTCTTAGCGGCGGGTGCAGCAGGAGGTGAATGTGGTCGGAGGGGAAGGTGAAGGTCAGGCAGTGGTGGCAGTCGGTGGCCCTTTGCTACAGTGGGCAAGGGCTCTAGACGGGGGAGACTGTCACAAGGTAAGTCAACAGACAAGGAGCCGTCAATCTTCCAAGTCCGGTGGTCCGGGGTCGCCCAAGGCTTGAGAGAGCATGGCATCCGACTCGCAAACCTCTCTCCCGTGAGGTACTGCAAGTCACGTGGCCAGGTGGGGTAAAGGCGATGGGCAAGAATGGTGGCTATGCCACCGCAGTAATGGTTCCCGCCTCCTTTAGCCCCCAGGTCGTGGAGGTACTGGGCGGTCAAGTGAGCTATGTTGAAGGTAAAAGGACCCTCACAATCGACGTTCGGATAACCGCCCGGATGGAGAGCTCGGTGTTGGTCATGTTGTTCGGCTCCTTTCACCGAAAATAGAGCTCCCCGCGCCAGCTAAGGAAACAACGGACGGGGGAAGGTGGACCCGATGGAGCTTTCGCCCCTAAATAGTGGTCCGGGCCGACACCGCCAAAGCCGACGGACCTTCCTCGGGCAAGATCACGCCCGTAGAGGAAAGGTCAAGTAACCTACCAAACTCCGCTAATGGCATCGTAAAAGTCCTAGGTTAAACAACCGGAAGGAGACCGAAAGGCTGTCAGGGTCGATCTTGTGCGCATCGTGGGAGAAGGTGAAAGAGCCGAGAAACTCGAGGCTCGGCTCTAAAAAGGTACGGCCCCTCATAGTGATGAGGCCAGGCATCCCCGTGACCCGTAATAAGTCACAAACCGACTCGTAAATGCCGAGTCTCTCTAGTGTCGATTTATCCAAAAATCGGGAAGGTACATGTACACACTTAAGCAGGTTATAAAATTTCGTACGGTGTAAAGCATTGATGAATAATACCTGCGGGTAGTCCGGGTGAGGGTCGAGGGAAGTGTCACCTCGGACCGTGACGGTGCCAGAAGTAGAGTCAGAAGCAGAAGCGGCAGCTGTAGAAGTGCTAGGAGCGGGAGTAGAAGTGACAGAAACTGGCGTAGCTCGAGACTGTCTACGACCCCGGCCTCTGGAATGCAAGGCAGCAGCCCGCTCTCGGACGGTGTAAGGAACCAAGGCAGCTCTGAAGGCAGCTGCTGCAGCTGGCGAGTCCGCCACATGTGCAAAGGTAGAAGCTGGTACAGAGGTAGTGGTTACTGTGGTCACCAATGAAGAGGAACTAGCAGCAGTGCTAGCTGTCATGGTGACCGTAGAGGAAGTGGTAGCCTGAACTGAGCTCGCAGCTGAGCTCCCTGGAGTAAAAACCGTCCCTGTAGCTAAAACAAGGAAAACTGGGGCTGCAGTGGTGACTAAGGAGGTGGTAGTGGCAACAGCAGGGGCCACTGACTCACCCAAGGACGGGCTGGAAGTAGTACTGGTAGAAGGTAAAGTCCTCGACTCCATTATGAAAATATAGGGAAGGGGTGTGATAAGAAAAACAGCTGCTAATCGTGGCTAAAACAACAAGTAAAACCAGCATGTGACAGCATGTAAACCCCACTACTAGTCGAAAATTCGACTTTACAGCATACAAATCCCAACGATCCTCAGAAATTCTGAACTACAGCATGAAAATGGTGATAGGGGACGGGAAAAACAGTTAACAACAGTAGCACATAAGTAACACTGAGGTTAACTAAAGCAATGCAGCATATAACCGTTTGACAATCGAAAAATTCGACTAAGGCAGCCCTAATCGCGAGAATTTTGCACGAAATTTGAATGGAAACATGTTAGGCATCGACAAGGTGTGATAGCAGTCTAAACAGCAGCAATTAAGCGACAAAGAAGCTAATTTAGACCGAATACAGCAGCATTCACCAATTGACAGTCGAAAAAAATCGACAGTCCAGCACCCAAATCGCAAAAATCCATGTAAAAATCGAACTAAGCATGCAAAACAGCGAGGAAGGTGGATCATGATCATCAAGCAAGCTAATTAAGGGCATACAAACACAAACAAGTCGAAAGAATTCGACTAAACATGGATATTCAAACCCTAAATCAATTTTTACCTCATAAAATTCCAATTAAACGAAATCAAAATACAAAGAAGGTAAAAGAAATGCTTACCTGATGAGAGTGATCCTATAATTGCAATTAATCTCAAATAAACAAGCAGCAATGGCGAATTTTCAGTCGAAAAACCCGTAAACCCGAAAACCCTTTTAAAACCGAGAGAAACAACACAAATGAAGGGGAAAATAAGGGGTTTTTTAAGATTAATATGCAAACAATGAAATGTAGGAAGCGGATTTGGTGATTTGGGCAAGAAAATGGGGATTTGGGGGAGTTTAAATCGCAATTAGGGTTTTGTTAGACGAAAATTAGGATGAAATGAGAGTTAGAACAAGAACATAAGAGTTTAAGGCGAAAAACTCCCTGTGCACTGTTCATTTCACTCGATCGAGTGGTTTTAAACCACTCGATCGAGTACTTTGATGGTCCAACTGCTTGGTCGAGTGAAATTCTACTCGATCGACCAATCCCATTTATTGCTTTACTCGATCGACTGGAAAAAGCACTCGGTCGACCAACTTTTCACTCGATCGAGTACAAAAAGTACTCGATCGAGGACTTTTCTCGCGTAAGCTCTTGAATTTTTGTCTTTTCTTCTTTGGAATGCGTGAAACTTCCCCAAACCTGCATAAAAACACACGCAAGAATTTCCCAATGTACCAAAAACGCATAAGAACAGTCTATAGTCTTACGTCTATGCTAAAAACTGTCTAAAACTAATTGTCGTAATTTAAACGCAATAAAACAAATTCAAAAGAAATTCAAAAATTATCTATTACAAAGTGTTACACGGGGCATTTCCCCGTTTAATTCTAAACAAATTTCAGTAGCCCCTTTGTGGGCTCCTGATTGGAGGACGTCACCTCAGCAACATTGACTGGCCTCTTCAACTTCCATGAGCATGAATTATCACTTGAAACGGTAGGAGGGGAGTAGTTCACATCCACGTAAGCGTGAGCTTTCCTCGTCCTTGCTCCTCTATCACCGTCTTTAGCATCCTTATTTCCAATTTGATCGACTTTGATTACACCAAGTCCTTTGACAGCTCCTTCATTGCTTTCATCTGTACCTGCAGTAAGGAAAACAGACGAACTTTCCTCCTTTTTGCTCTCAATCTGAGGAGGAGGGTTAACAATAGCAGCACAATTCTCCAAATTTTCATCTGGAGTTTCAACAATAGGACTAATAGAAGAAAGAGCATTGCAAGGCTGGGCTTGCATGGGAGCTCTCCGGGACTTGGACTGATGAAAATCAGCTCCTCCCCTACCCGAAAGGTCAAAGTCTTCCCCCCGACGTCTATAACTGCACGGGCAGTAGACAAAAATCGTCTCCCTAAAATTATAGGGGTGTGTGCATCTTCGGGGATGTCTAAGACAACGAAGTCGACGGGAATAAAGAACTTCCCGATCTGAACAGGTATGTCTTCTACTACACCTAGTGGCCGTGATAAACTATGGTCGGCCATCTGGACAGTCATGTTGGTACAACTTAGCTTTGTCAAACCAAATCTCTTAGCCAGAGATAACGGTAAGACACTCACGCTAGCGCCTAAATCGCATAGCGCGTTATCAATCAAATGAATACCGATATGACACGGAATTGAAAAACTACCCGGGTCTGATTGGTTAGGGGGTAACTTGTTTTGAAATAGGGCTGACCCCACCTCAGTCAAAGCTACGGTCTCACTATCATTAATTGTCCTCTTACGCGCTAAAATTTCTTTCATAAACTTTAAATAAGAGGGTACCTTTGTCAGCAATTCAGTGAACGGCACAGTGACTTCCAAGCTCTTCAGAAGTTCGACAAATTTGCCGAATTGTTGATTAGCTTTCGTATTCTGCAGCCGCCTTGGAAAAGGAACCGTGATAGGTATCTCGAGTCCCTTGTTTCTCGCTTCCAATGTATCTTCCGGTGCAAGTTCTGTATCCTTTGGACGCTTCTTACCTCTCGAACGAGGTCTTTCCGGTGATATCTCACTTAAACGAGCACTAGCAGGCTCTCGAATAAGCTTCCCGTCATCAATACTACTCGATCGACCAATTTGCTCACTCGATCGAGCAGGTTCTTCATCAATATCAGTCGATCGAGTACAATTTCCACTCGATCGACCAACTCCACTTTCTGCTTCACTCGATCGAGTAGATAAACTACTCGATTGACCAACCTGTTCTTCTTGTTCACTCGATCGAGTGGAAAAACCACTCGATCGAGGACTTTCATCTTCAGTTCTACTCGATCGAACACTAGATTTCAGTCGATCGAGCAACTGCTTTGTCGTGAGCCCTTTTTTCTCGACGAACACTGTTCACCATCGTCTTAGACTTCCTCGGTCCGATTTCGACACTTCCGGTCCTTCATAAGAAAGACCGCTTCTCAATTCTATCAGATGTACCGTCTCATTTGGATTCTTCTCATTTTGAGTCGGTAAATGACCCCCGCTTTCTTGTGGATTGATTCGCGGCTAGTTGGGCAACTTGGGTTTCAAGTGCCTTAATAGACGCGTCCTTCTCGTTGATTTTGTTGATCACTCACCGCAATCGCTTTGTAATGGATTGCAACATAGACTTTATCTCTCCTATTTCATTCACCCCACCTAAGATGATGCACCATGGTTAGGAGGATTGAAAGAAGGAGGCTTCAAAGCCTTGTTGATTCTTGTGTGGAGGAATATACGGCCGCTGCCGATTCGGAGGAGCAAAGGGGATTGAGCACATTCTGACTACTCCACCTCAAATTGGGATGGACGTTCGGCTCGTAATAAGTGTTGTTGTGCCTGTAATGTTGAAAGGCAGCACAAGACTCATAGGAGTTGGGACAATGATCTGAGACATGTCCCTCCCCTCCACATCTTCTACGAGACGAAAGGACCGTCCGACACAAAGATTCACCGATACATCCCCCTTTGGAACCTCCTCCCAACTCATATTTGTCAAATCTCGCAAAGAAGAGCTTCTAGTGCGGCTACGAGAAGAAGATTCAGCAGCTCTTCTTTGATTGCCTCTGGAGTTCCCATATTCATCCTTATGGGTGGCCAAATCATCAATGATCTTCCACCCCTTAGTCTCTCCCATGTTCTCAGCAAATCGGCCATTGGCTGCAGCATCCAAAATAACTCTCTGATCGTCGTACAACCCATTATAGAACTGATTGCAAAGACTCCATTTTTCGAATCCATGGTGCGGAATGGTTCGCACCAGCTTCTTGAAACGGACCCATGCTTCATGAAAGTTCTCATCAGGCCCTTGTTTAAAGCTCGGAATCTGAGCTCTAATGGCAATAGTCTTCGAGGCGGAAAAGTACTTCTTGTAAAATGCTAAAGCTAGCGAATTCCATCGTTACCCCATGAGCTTCCCGGTCCGATCCCTATACCACTCCCTTGCAAAGATCACGGAGTGAGAAAATAAACATAGTTTCTTTTATCTCGATCCGGGTCACGCCGATTGGTGGGGGTATGGAACAGCAATAATCGATAAAGGTCTCCATGTGCTTAGCCGCATCTTCATTTGCACTCCCGAATCGGTTCCTTTCAACTAAGTTGATATAAGAAGGCTTCGGTTCGAATTTTCTTGCCTCCCCTGGTAGTACAAATCCCTTATAGAGATTCGCAGCTGTCGGTTCAGAGTGACTGGCAATGGTTGCTTCTTCGGCCATAACTGGAAAATCCGGAGATGTGACGGTTTCGGTTGAAGAAGTGGAAATAGGAGAAGAATGTGGATTCTCCTCAAATAGCTCGTTCTCAAAGTAATTTGACAGAGTACTCAGCTCTTCCTCTGTCGGCAATACCCTTTGTGATCGTCTCAACTCGCACAAGGATTTCTCAATCTCAGGATTGAACGGTACTAGTTCACCACCCTGCGACCTGCGCATCAGAAGAAACTACAAAAAGAATATAAGAAAAGTTTAAGGAACGGTTGTCCCTTAAACTAAGAAAGACTAAAAATGAAACAACTAATAATCTAAACAATTGCCTCCCCGGCAACGGCGCCAAAATTTGACACGGCTATCGTAACCCTATCAAAGATAAAACCTAACGGTCTCAACTAAAATGTAGTAGAGGCAGTCGAGTATCGAATCCACAGGGAGGTAATGTAATTATCAGCTGTCTAATTCTAGTCCTAAAGTAACAATTGGGGGGTTTTGTTGAATCGATTTCTAAATTACGAGATTAAAGGAAAGGAGAAATAAAAGAGAAGAGCAGTAAGACAAGATAAAAGGTTTAAACTATCAAAAGAGAAGGGACATGTCGGGATTTCGGTTCACTACGGTAGTCCAGTGACTCAGCTGTAAAAGATTCAGATGAACTAATGTGAGACGGATGCTAAAAGGTCCTTTCGGTCCACTTTCTATCCTAAATTACCACTAACTTAACTTTCATCCTCATTAGGGTAGTCTACTGTTTATAGCAGGCCTATTTAGTCCAATCTTTCGATCCAGGATTAATTTTAGCCAGATTAAAGGGTGACATAGAAGCGTGCACTCAACTAAGTCGAATAAATACAATTAAATTGCTATAGTGACAGAGTCTCGTAATTAATTTGTCTAATTCATTTTCTACATCGTCACATTTCTACCGCAGATCCTCTAATCTCAACATGAAGGGGGTTTAGTTACTCATAACGCTAATTAAACTAACAACAAACAATTTCCCAGCAGTAAACATTATAAAATAAACGATAAATTGCATAAAAGAAATTAGGGCAGAAACTAATTGTAACGGAAGCGAAGAATTAAAGCAATAAAAGATCAATTATTATTAAAGTAAGAGAAGGAATTACAATCAATGCGATTCTGGCGTAAAGAACACAAATTCCAAGTGAAAGCAATCCCGAAATAAAGTAACAGTAGAGTAGAATGAAGCCACGTACTAAGGTTTACAGTAGAAAGTTTTTATCGATGAAAAGCTAGATAAAAGATGTTCTTAACCTAGTTAATGTAGGTTTAAATAGAAAAGCAAACAAAGTTTAGCGAAATAATTAACACACGGGCTGATTAAGGCCCAAAACTAACGAAACCACTCGATCGAGTGGATTAAAACCACTCGATCGACCAACTCTTCAGCAAAATCCACTCGATCGACCAGATAGTTACTCGATCGAGTGAATTGTCTTTCTGCAACTTAAGGATCGAGTAGTAAACTACTCGATCGACCAACTTGGGGTGTAGAAACCACTCGATCGAGTGGAAAAACTGCTCGATCGAGTGCTTCATCTTCAATTCAGCTCAAGTCCGCCACCAAATGCCTCGTAATACGTGCCACGACGCTTCCAAATGCAGTATCTCACTCTGGAACAATCCCGTCTCCTCTAAATGCATGCAAAAAGGACGAAAAAGGGTACGATTCCACTACTTTCGCGATCATTCCTATAAAAAGGACAAAACGCACCAAAGTAGCCAATTCGGGGCAAAATACCACAAAAACAGTATAAAATTGCATAGAAATACGTGCTGAAATAGGCTAAAAAGACTATACATTAGGCACGTATCACAACTAAAAAAGAATACCACTTGGACTAGGATACAAACCCCTAAAGAGGAAGTTCTCGAGATGCTCGCTCAAGTTCAAAGTCGTAAGCACGTAGGAGTCCAAATGCAACCATATCTTCCTACCCTAAATGGATACTTCGTTAGGGAAGGAAATCAAGAACTCTTTCACGGATTTCCCAAACCTTGGCATTATCTCGGAAGGAAGCTAGCCGGAATCGAGATCTTTCACGATTGCTACTTCATTCCTCCAGAAACGGTTCCAACCGTCAAGGCTCGTCAAGCACCTTGCTTGGACGAACAAGTTGTTAGTCTACTATTTGGAGAAGATCGATTTGTTAGAGCCGCGCAGGACGAGATCATTACCATGATACATCAAGACGATCACTTCAACCCTACCGCGTTAATCACAGAAACAAACGCGAACCAGCAGAAAGGATGGAGAAAATCAATCAAGTGGACCAACAATCAAGGAAGACTCTTCAAGCTCACCACTGGAGAAGGAGAGATGTTCAAAGGAGAACCAGAAGATGATGAATTCGAGTCAGAGTCGAAGTCTAGAGAAGTTACTAGGGAGTCTCCTCTTGTCGTCGTCCCCATTCCCTTTGTTTCTCCTAGCTTAGCCTCAAATAGTAACGGTAGTTCGGGAAATGTCCCAACAACTGTCCCTTTACCGCCACTGACTACGGATCAGATGGCTTCTTTGTTTCAACTTTTTTCAAACTTTAATATGAATAAATCAAGTTCTGCTTACTCTTTGTGTTATCTTAAATGCAATTCTGTCTACGATGATACTGAGGATGACCCAGACCCAGACTCAGTTGAGATACCTCCCTACATAGCCAAGGAAATACAACAAGAAGGGGAAGGGGGACCAGTAATAGAGAACACCGAACCCATCAATGTAGGAACCGAACTAGAACCCAAAGAACTTAGGATAGGGACTACCTTGAGCCCCGCCGAAAGGGCCAGTTTCATAGACCTCCTAAACGAATTAAAAGACGTTTTCGCTTGGTCCTACAAAGACATGCCAGGGATCGACAGGGATATCGCCGAACATAGAATCCCAATTAAGCCAGGTTTCAAGCCCGTGAAACAGAAGCTTCGTCGAATGAGGACAGAATGGGCTCTCAAAATTAAGGAAGAAGTCGACAAGAAATTCAAAGCCGGGTTCATCAAAGTTTCCGAGTATTCTGACTGGGTAGCCAACATAGTACCTGTACCCAAAAAGGATGGGAGAATCCGTGTTTGTGTTGATTTTAGAGACTTAAACAAAGAAAGTCCTAAAGATGACTTTCCTCTACCACATATCGATATATTGGTGGATAATACCGCAGATCACGCGTTACTAACCTTCATGGATGGGTACGCGGGATACAACCAAATCAAGATGGCCATAGAATACATGCATAAGACCGCCTTTGTCACTAAATGGGGAACCTATTGCTATACGATCATGTCGTTCTGGTTAATCAACGCCGGAGCTACATATCAACAAACCGCAACTACACTCCTACATGACATGATGCATAAAGAAGTTGAGGTATACGTAGACGACATGATTTTCAAATCCAAGGATAGTGAGGGGCATGTTGCGAACCTTCGCAAATTCTTCTCAAGGCTAGGAAAGTACAACATGAGGCTCAATCCTCAGAAGTGCGCATTCGGAGTAACATCTGGCAAACTCCTGGGATACGTCGTTAGCCAACGAGGTATAGAAATAGACCCTTCCAAGATCAAAGCTCTGATCGAAATGCCACAACCTCAAACGGAAAAAGAAGTCAGAGGATTCCTGGGAAAAGTGCAATATATAAGTCGATTCATATCGAAACTAACCATGATCTGTGAACCTATCTTCAAAAAGCTCAAGAAAATAGATCACACCATGTGGTATGATGACTGTCAAAAGGCATTCGACCGAATCAAGGAGAAATTAGCTAAACCACCAGTGCTCATGCCACCTCAACGAGATCAACCTCTTGGTTTGTATCTCACAGTAACCAAAACAGCCATAGGCGCCATGCTAGCTCAAACCGTAGGAAAGGAAGAAAGAGCTATCTACTACCTTAGTAAGAAGTTCTTGGAGTACGAGTGAAAATATTTACAACTCGAAAACACATGCCTCGCTCTTGTGTGGGCAACGAAGAAGCTACGTCATTACATGCTTAGCTACTCCGTCAAAATATACTCCAAAATGGACCCTGTCAAATACCTCTTCAAGAAACCCGTCCTCAACGGACGCCTAGCAAGATGGACCTTGATGCTCTCAGAGTTCAATCTCAAATATGTGCCTCTGAAAGTTATAAAAGGGCGCACCGTTGCCGAATTCTTTGTAGAAAATCCCATCAATGATGCACAAACAATAGATACTTGGTCATTTCCAGACGAGGATATACTCCAAACCGATGTAGACTCCTGGGACCTTTACTTTGATGGAGCATCAAACTTAAGAGGATTTGGAATAGGAGTGTTGCTCATTTCTCCTGAAGGCGAGCATACACCAATCCCTGTCAAACTCAACTTCGAGGAGACAAACAATGCTGCAGAATACGAAGCTTGTCTCATTGGACTACAAGCGGCAGTGAGCTTAGGCATTAAAAACCTCCGAGTGCATGGGGATCCGTCCCTGATCATCAATCAAGTTACGGGATCTTGGAAAATCCAAAGCGAAAGCTTAGCACCTTATCAAGCCAGAATAGACCAAGTTACCCAATTCTTTGATCACGTGACCTATCTACACCTACCCCGGGAAGAAAATCAATTTGCAGATGCTCTTGCAAAACTTGCATCTTTGATTAATATGCCAGACGACATGGTGGAAATGCCTTTATGCATCGAACAACGATCAGAGCCAGCTTATGTCCACCAAATCATCGATGAAGAGGAAATCACAGAGGAACCTTGGTTCCAAGCAATCCTAAAGTTCAAGATCAACGGTACCTATCCACCAGATATGGACAAAAGGGGACAACCTGCTATACGACTACTAGCTTCCCAATATTTCTTATGCAAGGAGAGTTATACAAAAGAACACCTCTTGGTGTAATCCTACGTTGCCTTGATCATTCACAGGCGCGGAAAGTGATGGAAGAGGTCCATGATGGGGAATGCGGTCCTCATATGAGTGGACCCATGATGGCAAAGAAAATCACACGTTTGGGGTATTATTGGACTATAATGGAATCCGATTGCATCAAATACGTAAGACATTGCCACAACTGCCAAATCTTCGGGAATGTACAACATGTCCCTCCTTCATTGCTCTATACGATAACATCTCCTTGGCCATTTTCTTCCTGGGGAATTGATATAATCAGGAAGATAACTCCAGCCGGAATAGGAGGTCACTGTTTCATCCTAGTGGCAATTGACTATTTCACCAAATGGGTAGAAGCGGCTTCCTACACTAGTCTCACGGCTAAAAATGTAGCGAAGTTCATATAAAACAACATCATCTGTTGATACGGTTGCCCACATGAGATCATTAGTGATAATGGATCATATTTCCAAGCTGAGACTGAGCAATTGCTAGCCAAGTACAAAATTAGGCATCACCACTCTTCGCCATATAGACCACAGACTAATGGCGCGGTAGAGGCGGCAAACAAGAATGTTGTCACAATTCTCAAGAAACTGATTGACAACTATCGAGATTGGCCAAGTAAGATACCCTTTGCTTTGTGGGGATATCGTACATCTATGAGGATGCCCACTGGGGCCACCCCTTTCTATTTGACCTACGGCATGGAAGTTGTACAGCCAGTCGAGTTAGAAATACCATCATTGCGTATCTTACTTGAAAGTCAAATTCCAGAAGCCGATTGGAAGAGGGATAGATATGAGGAACTCATCCTCCTTGATGAACGTAGGCTACGCGCATTACATAATGTCCAAACATATCAAGCATGTATCAAACGAGCCTTCAACAAAAGGGTCAAGCCAAGGAACATCAAGGAAGGAGACTTAGTTCTCAAGTCAATTAGAGCTCTTTTACATGTCGAACCACGAGGAAAATTCAAACCTAATTGGGCTGGGCCATTTTTAGTCAAGTCCATACTTCCAGGGGGTGCGGTTAGAATCACAGACCTAGATGGGAATGAGTTTGCCAACCCGACGAACCTAGACCAACTAAAGTTGTATTATGTCTAGAATAGGAACAAAAGCGCACCTCGCGTAACCTCACGTGTCGCTCTTATGACACTAAATAAACGGCCCCTGGCCAAGCTGAAAAAGCTAATGTCACCTTGCTCTTGCATTTTGACAATTTGTCATCCTCATATCATCAAGTAAACTAGATTGCAACTTAAGAGTAAGTAAAAAAGCTCATGCTTATTTTCTAAGTTCATTACAAGCTCTTGGTTAGAACAATTATTCTTTTACATTTACTCGAACTACGCGCAAGGGTTTGATTTCATTTTTTTAATGAATACGTAGGCATCCCTTCGCAGGATACAACCCATTAAATTTAAAATGTAAGTAGAAGGACATTTGCAGTTGCATTTGGAATTCGATAAGAATAATAAATAGAAAATCACAACGGTTTCATAACCAGTTAACCTCCTTTATTTCATTCATTTTTCTAGTAATAATAATAGTACGTTACATAATAAAAATGCTAAAGATAAACAAAAATGAAATAGGCTAGGATTCTAAAAACCCCACCTTCTTATTACAATAGTAATAATAAATAATAATAAAGATTTGGGCTATTCCTCCATTTTCCCTTTACCCTTGTCATTTTTGTCATATTTCTTGTCCTGACCTCGAGCCGGACGCTCTTGCGCCACTTCGGACCTAATCACCAGCGGTCTTTCTCAAGGTCTAGCCTTCCCATTCTTGTCAATCACTTTGTCCACGGCAGGAGAGGTCTTCGGTTTCTTCGAAGGATGAACAACTCGAAACCCGGCTTCTTCCTCTCCCTCAGTCAGATGCTTCTCTTTCTCCTTTTCCACCTCGCGCACCTTGTAGTCAACGGGCTCGCGCTTCCTCAATCTTTGACGCTCCTCCGGAGTAGTAGCTTTCCTCCACCGCATATAGGAGTATGACACCCATAAGGCACTAACAGAAGAGTTCAAGAACCATACGTTTCTTTGAGCCCATTTAATTGCCCACTCCCTTCAACTCTCAGTAGTAAGCGCCACAGCAGTCTGCGGGACAATGTCAAGCTTCGGGATTGTCTGCTTCAGTCCAACCTGTCTCACCAATCTCTCCGGGAATATGCATACCATGAATGCCAAGCCAGAAATGCGCACAGATTGGGTAGGATCCAAGGAAGATACTCCAGTGACAGATTTGAGATGCCACCATGGTACAATCCATCTAATTAAGGGGACATCATCACTCTTCAATTTGTTTTCCCAATAATTGCAGACTCGAGTGAAGTCCACCATGTAGAGCCTAATCCTCATAGCAATTGAGCGAGCATGATAGGCAGGAATATTAACTGGGGGCTCGATCAATCGAAGACGATCCATAAGCCAAACCTACCAAAAACCAGGTGTTAAAAAAAAAAACCAAAAAAAAAAAACAAACAAACAAAAAAACGAAAAAAAAAGAGAAGAAATTCTTTATCCTTTTACCTGCAAAATAATGGGACTTCCCAAATAAGGTAGGTCACGATTGGCTTTCCTGTTATCCAAACCCAATAGGATCTCTCCTAAACATAAACAGGCTGGGCTCCTGCGCAGTTCCATTTGCTCAACTAGCCTCAGGAAACGGGGATCACCTCTCAAATCCTCATCAACGTGCCCTTGAAGGACATATACATGTAACAAGCAAAATCCAAATGCCCTTCGCCTAGCAACATATGAGATGGTGGGGTCGGCCTTGTTAATGAATCGGTCAATAAAGTCCAACATTCGCACTCCTTTGGAGGTCACTAGACGGTCCACCTCAATTCTTGTCAACCCAAGAAAGTCTCTAAACTTGTTCTTACACCCTTGTGAAGTAGAAGGAATAGCAGGCAAGTGTTCTGGGTCCCACCCACCGATCGCAGCAATTTCTTCAGGAAATGGGCAAATGTCACCCCCAGGGAAATCAAAAACATGATAATTCGGGTCCCAATAATCAAGACAAGCATCTAGGAATGGTTTGACCACCTTGATAAGCTTCAAACTTAACAAGGATCCAAGGTTATAGGCACCCATGTCATACTTCTCCACACTAGAGAACTCATTGGTCCACTCTTTTAAACGAATCTCTAAAGTATTCATGATGAAGGATTGTTTTGAGAGTTATATGTAATAAGACGAAGGAAGAGACGGAAGAATTGTGTGAATAAAACCTCTATCGACGTTTCTATTTATACTGAAATCTGTTTCCTAAAATCCGCCAGGACGGATACACCGGGGAACAGGCGCAACACCTGCTGTGCCTCTTCAAAGGGAGGCAACTCCTGCTGCGCCTCTTCCTCAGCAACGTCTCTATGATTTTCCGCGTTGGATCTTTCCTAAATTCCTTAGCGAATAATTTTCTATTCCTACGGGTTATTATTTTGGTAAATACGTCAAAGTTACCATAGTTCGTGCTTCCTAATTCCACGGGCACGCATTTCGAGGCAATATCAGCATTTTCGTCATTTTAGCACACTTATATATTTCTTTATATTTTGCTTTTTCAGGGAATCATTTCTCCAATTTAATGTAATTTATTTTAAACTTATATATTTCTCTTTTTATTTTTCCTTTTTTTGTGGAATCATTCCACTCCCGTCCTACATTACATTTCTAACTTATAGGTTTCTATTTTTTCATTTTTTTCGGGGGTAACCCTCCCTACCGTCCGGTCATTTCCGGCAAATTTTTTGCATTTTGCATTTTTGAATCTTTACATCTTTTGAGTCACTCGTTTTGCGCCAATTTAGGCCATATATACAAATGTATGTTTTATATTAATTTCGATGTAAATTTCGGCAGCATGACGGCGTAAACCGTCATCTACCAAACCTGTTCAAAGCTAACCTGCAGGTACAAAAAACGCAACCCAACAGCAAAGGCACTTATGCCGTCATATATGCAACCAAAAGAGGGATATGTACAACAAAATGGGGGCTCGAGCCCCAAGCAAAATCCAAAATGTCCAAAATGTGGGTCCTAAAATGTACAAATGTGCAAGATACAGCCAACAACAAACAACAACAAAACAAAAACTACTGCCGGTCGCCGCCTAACTCCGCAACTCTCGCCTCGAGAGCAGCAACCTCGGCGTCGCAGACCTCGAGCTCCCTCAGCAGGCGAGCCGTCTCCTCCTGAGACTAAGCCAGCTCTCGCTCCAGCTCGCGCTCCCTCTGCAAGCGCAACAATTGGCTCATGTCAATCATTTCAAGCAATCATAAAGAAAGTTCGAAAGTTCAAAAATGAAGTAGACGAAAGGTTCATACCTGGCAACCTCGACCGACGACAAGTGCCTCGACGGCAGTAGCTCGCAGCCGGTTGGCTACCCTCCATAACGCCACAAACCGAGACGGCGCAACCTGCATTTTCAAATAAGATGTTCTCAATAATTGGATAAGTTCAATCAAATGTGTTCTTAGACAAAAGTCATACAAATTAGAGGCTCACCCTCCGAATTAGATGCTGCCACTCGTCCAAGCCAGCATCAGTCACAGCCACGTCAAAGTCACGCAGCTCGAAGATCGTCGTCCTCCCGATCACGTCAGTGTACTCGAGGGTCTTGGGGTACTCTGGGGGCTCGATGCCCGCCGCCTTAACCTCCTGCAAAGACAAAGGATTGCCATTAAATCGATGACCATTCATCATGCTTTCGAAACGGTCATAAGGAGAGTGAAATGCTCACCACAACCGGCCAGTACACCAACCTCCCGTAGAGGAACACCGAGTAGTCCTCACCAGGAAGAAGGAGGGCGTCACCGCCAACGCCTGCCAAGTCAGCCTCCATCTCAGCCTCAGAAGGCTCCCTGAACATCGTCCTAGGAGGATCGATAGGAACCGTCAAGACATCCCGAGAGCACTGAGGAACCAAGCGCTCGCCCAAATACCACACAGGACCCATCGACGTCCTCAACAGTAACCGGCTCGAGCTCCTAGGTCGAAGGACCTCAGCCACGAAAGGAGGAGCGTCAGCGTACTCCGCCCAAGGCCTGGGCACCCACTGGGAAAAGACAAACAAGAAATCATTCTTATGATCGGTTAAAAAGTAATAAAGAAGCAAAACGAATATAAGTGAGATGCTCACGCTATCCAGCTGAAGAGCGTTCACGTCCCGCCGGTAGACATCATGAGAGGAAAGCTTGCTCCTCGTGCGACACATCACCCAAACCCTCACAACGGGATAAGACTTCTCCAGTGGCTCCGTCCTCTTAGGTGAGAGGCTCCGAAAGTAGGAGTACACCCACGCCTGTGAAGCAAGATAGTCAATAACGATCTTTCGTAATTCGATAAGGAAAAGAAGTGATTTTAGTCTAAATGAAGGTTCATACCTCCAACAGTAGACCAGGGCCGACAGCACCAGGAGAAGTCCCCTTCTCCATCAACTCCGGACGAACCATGGCCCTCATAAAGCGGATGAGGACCGCAAAACCAGCAGTGACTCAGTCCCAACGTCCTAGGGAGCTCAGGTCAGAAAGAAAAGGAAGAAGCTTCGTCGACAGCCACTCTCCCTTGTCCCCGAGGTAGATCGAAGACAGATACCACCAGAGCCACAAGCGGGCCCTCTGCTCAGCTGTACATGGAGGAGGAGCCGTCTTTCTCCTGTCCATCACCACCGACGTCGGGGTCTTCCCTGCAAAGTAATCTCGGACGTAAGAACTAGGCACGAAACCAGGCACTGCAGCGGCTTTCGGCGCCAAGTTCCAGCCGATCAACCTCCTAGCCTCGGCCGAGTCCACCCTCATGGCAGTCTCCGGCCACATCACCGCCTCGGTCCCACACGGCAGACCAGAGATCATGCCTTTGTCCTCCAACGTGACTCCCACCTCACCAAAAGGCATGTGAAAAGTGGAAGTCGTGTCCCAGAATCGGTCCAAGAAAGCGCGGACCAGGCTAAGGTTAGCCCGCATCTTCCACTTCGCGATATCCCTCGAAGCCTGCACCAGGGCGCCGAATGCTCCCCGCTCGATCATGGCTTGCTCCTCCGCCAACAGCCTCTCGTAGCACTCCATCGCCGTCGTGTAGCCCGAGAACGATCTGATGTTCCCGGCCTCCTATTATGATTTGAAACAAAAGCTATCTTTAGTTTGAATGAAATTAGAAAAGATATGAGCAAATGAAATGAAAGAAGATGAGTGAGGATTAATGAATTCAACATTACCAAGCTCTTCACCGTCCTATAAGACAGGTGACCCTCCGCAGCCCAAAGCAAGTGCCTGCTTTCCCAGGTCTCAGCCCACGCAGGAGCTCCCCTCAGCTGACGACCACCTCGCCCAACGTTGGCCCGCCTCGGGGCCTCCTCTTCCTCCTCCTCGAGGACCTCGTCCTCAGCAACCTCAGCAGCTACCCCAACAGCAGTGAAAGCCTCCTCGAGAGCACGAAAAGCGTCAACGGCTGTGTCTATGTCCATGGGAGCTCTCTCGGAAGTAGAAGCCTCATCACTTGCAACGTTAAAGTAATTTTAGGCCGCGTCAAGTGACGACGAACCTTGGTTAGGGGACTTTCGAGTTTTAGAAGCCCCGAAATCGCTCTTTTCTCGCCATCTTTGGCCATGTTCCTGATCGGTCCGTTTCGTGTTCACAATTGAATAGATGTTGTCGTTGGGTCACGTTCGAATCAAAACACAATTTATAGCTTCACAAACAACTCTACAATTAGTAAAGAGGCAAGTAAAGGTCGGATCCCAAGGGACGGGAATTGAGATGAGATTTCTATTGAAACTAGTCGTGTCTTAGGGGTGTCACAATTTGGGTTGATGTAGAAGGTCACCAACTAAATAGCAATGAAAATAAATAAGCAAGATGAATTAAAAGGGTTGTAAACAATTGATAAAAAGCACTAGGGTGTCATGGGGTCATAGGGGATTCATGGGAATTGATCATACAAACATATTCTCAAATTATAAGCAAGCAATTATTATTGTGATGGATTGAGTTGGGTTATATCTTACAATTCTAGGAAAGTTTGGGTCCCGGAGCCGAATCGATTAGATTGTACAACACCTACAAGTCGACTTAGTCTTCCCTACTCAACAACATGCATGGTCTAATGAGACTCGAGTTGGTTTATGTCTTACAAGTCTCATTGGAAAGATAGGTGATGGGTAAAAAATGCAAGGATTCATAGGCTCACATTTCATCAAACATAACATGTGCATGAGTTGAGATCAAAACAAGCAAGCAAATAAACCATGAAAGTATATTAATTTAACTATGAATCATTCCCCATGTTGGTTTCCCCTAATTACCCATTAACCCTAGCTAGGTCACTACTCACTTATTATCATATTGATCATGCTAGCAAGGTTGTCAATCATACCAACAAGAGGAAACATGATGAATAAATGAAAGTAATTAACAATAATTAAAAAGGGATTAAGAGAATTATACCTACTAGTGATTCCAATAATAAAGCAAAGAATAAAAGAAGTACTTGATGCTTGATTGAGAGGTTGTCAATCTCCCAATAATAACCCAAATAATCTTTAATTACCTAAAATAAAGGATGAACAAGAGATAGATTAAGGAAATAAAACTTGTATTAAAACTTGATTAATTGTTGATTACAATACTAAGAGAGATTTGATTGATATTAACTACTCTAATAATTGATAAGAAGAACATGCTCTTCTAATTAGACTAATGGGGTATTTATAGTGGAAATTAGGTGGATGCATTAGGGTTAACTAAGGGCTAAACTAGTAATTACACTTTTTAGATTGAGCAGGGAGAAGCCGGTATTTTACGAAGGAAGGGCTTCTTTCTTTGTAGCTTGGAGAAGACGAAATTTCGCCAGACCTGAATCCGGCGTATTGGTGTCGGGACGGGCGGATTCAGGCGGGGGAAGACGGGCGTCTTCAAGGGAATCCAGCCGGATTCTCTGGTGGCTGCTGCCCGGGCGTCTTTGAAGGAAGACGCACGGATTGTGCTTGTGGAGGACGGGCGGACTCAGGACAATCCACTCGGATTGTAGCTCAGCATTATTTCTTCTTCTTTTCTTCCCTTTTCTTCATAAAATCCTTGGGGATTTCCTCGGGGATGCGAGGATCCTTTCTCAACATTGCTCATCTACTATCATATGTACAAAGGCCTTCTAATCTTGTCTCTCCTTGATGCTTGGTCATTGAATTCAATCAATTTAGTCTCGTTTTGCCATGAAAATGCAAGATTTGCACTCCTTTCCTACCAAGGGATCAAAATCTCAAAGAATATGCAAAACAAAGAACTAAAGACAATAAATGACCCAAATATGCACTAAAAAGAATGGGAACAAGGCTAATTTGGGGGCCAAATATGCGCTAATTATGGTCACATCAAATATCCCCAAACCGAACCTTTGCTCGTCCCGAGTAAAGTGGTGACAAAGACTAGGACCATTATTTAAACTAACCTAATAACATAGCCGATATGAGACAATTAGCGGGTCTCACTCCGCCCCTTCAACTCACAACAAGACAACCATGAGGTAGGATGCCTTCTTGCAAGGCAAGGTGGGTCTTGCCAAAATGGCGACACATCCAAACATTAAGCACACAAAATCAAATAATGGATGCATCTACAAAAGGAATAGCCACTTCCTCATCAAGTGGCGGAGGCAACTAAAAGAGAACAAATTTAAGAGCATATAATCCTTCACAAATACTAGTTCAACAAATTACTAAGGCTAAGTGGATGGCACTAAATCACCTCCAAATGGTGTTAAACTAGACTACTTTCGTCCTCAATTTCCAAATGCTTTCTTCAAGAGCGATCGGATGGTGGTGGAATGATGATCCCTATGATGCTAGTAGCATATGGCATGACAAGTCTCGAATTCTCTACAAAAGTAAAGGTCATGGATCGTCCCAAGCTCGACAAAGTGGTTTGACAAAAGGCTTTTTGGGAATGAAATGCTCAAATCGTTATAAACAAAGGGTGGATATGACTAGTATTCAAAATTGTCCTCATTTAACTTTCACATTTCAAAAATTAGAGATGGGGTTTGTCCCTTCCGGGCTAGTGTCCTTTTCTTTCGCCAATCGCTTATTAGGCAACCGGTTAACCTCTAGACAATAGCTTTTCGGGGTGATAGTCACTTTGTCTCTGGGCGGTCGAATTCACAACCGTGTGGGGGCCCAATTCAATGGATCCCTCTCCAAAGCACATCGAAGTGGTACGCCTCCATCAAAACAAATAAATTTCTCAACATTTCAACATTTCATAACATTTGAGGTTTCCTTAGCAATAAATTACTTCCACATGACAAAATTTTCGAAATGAGCACTTCAAGCTTATAGATAGAAAAGTATTTTTGGGTTGCCTTACCACAAGGTCAATCAAGGTCACCTAGACAAGTTAACCAAGTCCACATCGCATCACGGGGTTGGATAGGTGACTCACATGCAAACCCTTGACTAGGCTTTGGGTCATGGGTCAAAAGACACTAGTATGACACAACCTAGGGTGTTTTACAACCATTCTAGTAGGCAAAGTCTTAAGTTGAAAAAGTATTTGTAATGGCTTAGTTGCTCTTGTCAAAGTTCTCAATTAGGCACTTTTCAAAATGTTTTATCTAAATGCAACTACATGCCATGATGCAACTATTATATACATTCTAATGCAAGTGATTCTATCAACTAATATGACATATAAACTAAATTCAAGTCCTAAGTTCACATTGTTATACCGCATCAATCAAAATAAAGCCACATAGTCATTAACATAAAGAGGAAAAAGGAGATTGGAAAGATCATACCATGCGGTCTCCATGATCCTCATGTCTCGGATGTGGCGTAGTCAATCAATGTGAACAAGAATAGAACAAACAATATACAATATATACAACAATATATACATAACTACACTACAAAAGAAATAAACATGTTTTTGGGTTTTTCAATTTTTTAAATTTTTATGGTTTTTCGAAATTTTTCAATTTTTTTTTTTTGGATTTTTGAATAAAAGTTAAGTTAGAATTCTCCATCCCCACACTAATATGGGCATTGTCTTCAATGGCCAAAATGATGAGAAATTATGCAAACATGATGCATGATTTCTACACTAAATGCAAGCTACACTAATCTACACTACATGATGCATGTTGTTTTGTTTATGACGGAGAGGATAATTTAGATTACCTCCCGTTGTGTATGCATTAACTTCCCCAAACCGATCTAGACATTATTGCTAATGTCCAAAGATGGGTGTAGTTCATGCACATACTATGCAATGCATGAAACTAATTTTGTCATTTTGGATTTTGAAAGGTGGGAACAAAAAAATGAGAACACCTCAATGGGGTCGAGGTGTTAGTCCTCAACGGTGCTAGGACTACTCCAACAATGATAAAGATTAATAAAATACAAGTTAACAAAACACAAACTTCTTTTCATGAAACTTTAAAATTAAAGAGAGGAGATGAGGGAACTTCACTTAAACTTAGGTGGGTGCTGATACCCGTCGTTGTGAGTACCAAAGATAAAATTTATAATCTCCTATTAAGACTAACCTAGGCTAGTGGTAACAGGGTCGAACCACAAGGAGGCAGTTGTAAACTCTAGTTGATTTATGATCAGTCAAAAGTAACAATTATGGGGGTTGGTTTGAATTGATCTATAGCTAATAGTAAATAAAGGCAATAAACTAAATGAAAGATTTAAACAGATAAAAGAAGGGTACTAGGATGGTCGGGTCATTATAGCTTCTAAGGCAAAGAAACTAAGTCGGTCCAATCAAACACGGGTAAGGCGGGAAATAAAGAGGTCCTCTCGGTCCACTCTTAACAAATAGCATCTCTCGATCTCGCTATAGTTCCCTAATGTCACTAATACTAACTCTCGTCCCGAAAAGTGACTAATGGTCTAAACTATACCTATCTTTCGATCTTAGCACGCCTAGTCGATTTAATTGACGGTCTAATAACCTCCCTATCTTTCGATCTAATGGGTCACTACAAAAAGGTATCTAACTGGTCGCATGCATTCGATTTGTTAAATACAAGATTAAGAACAATTAAAACGAAGGATAACCTTACAAAGTCGATCGATCGACCAACAATGTCAATCGATCGATCGACACGCGTTCATCCGTGTTCAATCTAATGCCGCCTATGCTACAATTCCCTACATCCCAAAGACTATAGATTTAGCTACTCATGCTAAGGGTAGAAACAATAACATAAACGATAAAACTAGCTACTGAATTCATGCTTAAAACAGGAAAGGAAGCAATTAACATGCAATAATGAAGATGGTTTCCGGAATCTACTAGCAATTCTAATCTATTAGCAAAATAAATGAACCGAAAGTAAACAGGAGAATACCGAATTGCAGGGGAAAGATTGATTAATAAGAACCGAAATTCCGATGCTCACAATAATCCCAAACCCTAACTATTCGATAAAGAACTTGAATGAAAACTTAATGCTAAAACTTGATGTAAAATTCTGAATAAAAGACTTGTTAATAAACTGATGATCTAGGTTACGTTATATAGGAAATATACGTAACATCTTATTCCAAAACCTAAACACAATGGGCTTTGAGTTCCTTGATCTTTTAATTCTCGTTTGAAACAGCGCTGTGGTCGATCGACTAAGAAGGAAAGTCGATCGACGGATCTCAAAGCAATGAGCTTCGATCCCGATAGTTGGTCGATCGACTGATGAGTCTAGTCGATCGACTGCTTGAGCTGCTAGTTGACTGCTTTATTCTCGTGGATTCGTCTTTGGGCCTTGGATCGCGCACCAAGCTCGTTCCTTAAGCAATTCCTTTACGTCATTTGCAATGCAGATTACTCGGGGACGGATTTGGCTCGATTTCCCGCTGAATTCTTCACATTTCTGCAATAACGTACAAAAACACGAAAGTAGAGGAAAATAGAGAAATATTGGCATATATTGCACATTTGAGCTCTTGAAATGCGTGTAGAATAAAGTGTGAAACATCATATTTTAGACACGCATCAAATCTCCCCAAACCAAACCTTGCTTGTCCCCAAGCAAGAACTAGACTCGATCTAATGACCTAATGGAACGAGTTCGATCTCAGAGCGAAATGCAAACTGTTAAACCCAAACCAATTTAATGCACAACCAACAATCAATTAGCAATGTGAATCATGCAAGCGAGTTATGTAGTCGTCAAAGACATGTCAATCGCTAATCAGAAAGACTTATCAAATTGGACTCTCGCGGGTCGCTCAAATCACTCAATTAAGCACAGGTGATATATTTGTAAGATAGAAAGAATTAATCTTGTAGTGACTCTCACCTACTACGACCTATGAGGACATGCCAACAATAAAGTATGAAAATGATCTCTATAACCGTACATATGCATTCCAACCAAACAGATGACCAATGACACATGCCGAGGTATATATGGGATATGTGAGGTATGGGTAAGAAGAGGCAAAACATTTTATGGTAAAGTGGGGGTACAGGTGATCAAGCTAGTACCAGAACGGAACCAAAGGACAACATCCAACTTCTTGCTCATAGGCAAACAACACGGTGCTATAGCAAGCACAAATCTCACAATCTCCAGATGTAAAAGTAATCAACTAACTCCCCATAAAATAAGAATAAAACATGGGAGCAAAAATCGCCAAAAGATAAGGATTAAAGTATGCGAATTAATTTCTTCCTGGATCTTGATCGATCGACCAAAAGGAGCAATCGATCGACCGCTTTGAACAAGACAGACATTTTTCTTTTCTTTTTCCGAATCATTTTTCTTCCATCTTTTTTTTTTTTTTTTTCTTTCTTTCTTTTTTTTTTTTTCATTCTCCCAACGAAATCTCATAAGAGCCAATGCTACCAAAAACGAGTAACAATCCCAAAAACTAGGCTACTAGCTTGACAAAGGCAGGCTATGTGTAGGATGTAGTAAATAGGACAAAAAGGATATTTTTGGCAAGTGCAGTGAAGCTTATGGGTAAAATGAGAAAAGGAAACCTCTACCACATGTGTCAACAAACCACAGACCGAATGCATATAGGTATTAAGTAGATCAAATTCATAATTATGCAAATTAAGGAAACATGTCTCATAAGGAGTACTACTCACATTCCTAAATAAACTGGTCATGAATATCACCAGTTATAGGCTCTAATAACTCGTAAATATGATGTAGGTTGCCAATTATTAAAGTCAAGTCTCAAGTTCAAAGAAGATAACTTAACGAAAACTCGTAGACTATGCATATATGATTCTACTAATAACATGTTAATTAAGCAAGGCTCAGCCAGAACAGGTGCAAATGCGATATCATCCTTGAAATACTACCGTTCCGACTCGACCTATATGCTAAAATAAACGTGCATATTATGGGAATTTTTTTGAAATTTTTTCAATTTTTTGAAATTTTGTATATATGAAAGAAATGAAATAAACAATGCAAAACAAAAAGTAAACGTGAATGCAAGCAAGTGAATGAAGTGCGACTCAAAACCCTTCCCCAAACCAAATCGCACAATGTCCCCATTGTGCAAAATCATGTAATGAAAGAAAGGAGAAATGGGAATTTGCGATAAATTAAATAAGCAAGACACAAAGGAAAGATATGGAACTCACAAGACTTTAAGCGCAAAAAAAGGAAACCTCCCCAAACCAAATAAGTTAGCTAGAGGTTTCGAGTAGCTAAGCATGCTACCGATAAAGACCTGAAAAGGCAATTGAAAACCACGCATAAGACCGAAGGAAACAATTTTGAAACGTAAAAGTTGTGCACAAATGAGACAAATAGAAGAAATAGATAATTCGACGGAAAATAGAGTGGAGTAGAAGACTCCCTTAGGTCCGCATATCGACCAAACACAGCAGGGGAGAGGTCGTAAACGAATATAGTAGCAGCAGTGGTCGATCGACCAAGAAGGTAAGTCGATCGACCATATGGGCATGAACAAAGTAGCTCCAGAAACCCGCAATTGATCGATCGACCAATGGTGCCGATCGATCGATCAAAACACACTGCTGCAGCGTCTTATTTCTTCGTAATTGCTCAATGATTTGAGCTAACAAGCTCTAGATACCTGCAAAAGCACAATAATACGCGCCCAAAAATTGCGCAAAACCCATGGCAAAGTCTAAAGTGCTTAAAAATCCTAAGCAAAAAGAATAAAAGCGAAGTTTCGCGCACACAAAAGCAATAAAAATGTCTTAACAAAGCAAAAAGAATGAAGTTTATAACGAGCATGATCAACTAGTAGTTGATCAAGAAGGACCACGGTATGGCCCACTTCGTTGGCTTCCTCGGCTACTAGAGGTAGCCTCAATGGTGCTCATCTTATCGGTTGCACCCTTCTTAGTTTCAACAATGGAGAGCTCACGATCGCCTTCATCACCTCCCCAATCAAGGACTCCCTCGGAATCGTCGGAATCCGATCAGCCCATCTCACCTTGGTCGGCTCATCTTCCACTTCCTCATCAGTCCCATAACTTAGGCATCCAAGACCTCCTCTTTGAATGATAGGCTTTGTCGCAGCTGGAGCATCCAACGGCTCTTCCTTCCCCAAACCAGCTCCTGCATTATCTAAAATAGAAGATTCTTCCTCCTTCTTGCTCCCAATCCGGGGCGGAGGGGTTAACACAGCAGTAGTAATAGGGACAGTTGATTCAGGAAGCACAAAGTACGATCTCTTTTCAGAGACCGTATTACAAGTAACAGGCCACATGGCGTCCTTCTTTTTAGCAGGTTGGGCAAAAATGATAGAATGTTTCCCAACTTTGAAGGTCAAGGTTCCTAGACCGACATCAATAACTGCACCAGCAGTGTGCAAAAATGGCCTACCCAAAATAATGGGAATATGGTCATCCTCAGGCATGTCAAGGACAACAAAGTCAACAGGGAAGAAAAACTTCCCTATTCGGACGGGTATGTCCTCTAGGACTCCTATAGGCTCGACCGCAGACGGTCACCATCCGAACTGTCATCTCGCTTATTGCAAACCTGGTCAACTTAAGCTTTCTAGCTAGACTCAAGGGCATGACACTTATGCTAGCTCCTAAGTCACATAATGCCTTTTCGATAGAAAAGGTACCTATGCTTCGCAAGGAACCAAAAACTCGCCCGGTCTTCTAATTTATGGGGCGCAGTGTGTGACAAGTAGGAGCAAGACTCTTTAGTTAACGCAACAGTGTGAACATGTTCAAGAGATTTTTTCTTTGACAATAACTGTTTCATAAATTTAGTGTATGCTGGCACTTGGTTAACTAACTCAAGGAAGGGTACCAGAACATTTAAGCTACGAATAACTTTCTCAAATTTACTGAAAGATACCTGTTCCTTCGTCGGCACGAGTCTCTCCGGATATAGGGCTGTAAGGAGTACCTTAGCCCTCTCCTCTAAGTCGCGTGTGCCGGTATCCTTGGACTTAGGCTGAAAGTCTGTCACCTTTTCTTTGTTGAAGCTAGACCCCTCCTCGACCATCTCAAATGAGAACCATTGACCGTCATTGATCGAACTTCGAGCGGGATCGACCCATCAAGCATTCGGTTCCCAAACTTTTCGGGACGGTGGTTCCCCGAAACAAGTGGTCTCGTAGATTATTTGGCATTAAAGGACGAAATTCTTCAACATCAGCAGTGATTTTGGTCGATCGACCAACATCCTCAGTCGATCGATCAAGGTTGCACGCCTCGAAGCTCCTGAACCCGTGTTTCAGTCGATCGACTAGGTACTTCAGTCGATCGACTGAAATGCCTGGCAGACGTCTTTTTCTTTGATTTGTTCGTTGAAGCTTTCTCTTGACTTGTTTCCGGCTCATCTTTCTCAACAAAGATCCTCAATCATGGCAGGACCATCAAGGGTGGACCCGCTCCTCAAAGTGATGGCATTTAGGGTCTCCTTTTGTTC
Organism: Silene latifolia; assembly: GCF_048544455.1. Taxonomy (NCBI): domain Eukaryota; kingdom Viridiplantae; phylum Streptophyta; class Magnoliopsida; order Caryophyllales; family Caryophyllaceae; genus Silene; species Silene latifolia. The sequence goes on from NC_133538.1 coordinate 99,092,676, forward strand.
GGGTTGAGTGGGTAAGTGTCCGGGAGCTCGAGTGTTACTTTTACTAGCCGCTTGAGCAATTTGGCTCTCTAGTAACTTCATCCCGGCCTCTCTTGCTTGGGACTCCTTTAGCAATGATTCTTAAGCTCGAGAACTCGAGTTTTGTGATTGTTCTTCTGCGGCACATAAGGAGGCTTCTAATACTGCTTGTTGCTTTTGATGAGGCGGGACATATGGTCATCTTGTGGCGGATGTTGGGTTGGATTTTGGACATTTTGGCTTCTCCAACTCAAGTTCGGATGCGGTGGCTCGTAGTAGGTGTTTGTCTGCCTATAGTGTTGAAAGGCAAAGACAAGATTCAAAGGGGTCAGGGGCAATTTTTCGAGACATGGCCCTCAACTCCACACCTTTCACTGACGAAGGGACCGTCCGACACAAAGATTGACTTGGTATATCCCACCTTTAGAAGCTCCTCCTAGCTCATACTTGTCAAATCTCGCGGTGAGAGCCTCAAGTGCAGCAACAGAAGAGGATTCAGCAGCTCTCCTCTGGTTCCCTCTCGAATTCCCATATTCGGCCTTGTGGGTAGCTAGGTCGTCAATGATCTTCCACCCCTTGGTTGCTCCCAGATTTTCAGCGAATCTTCCATTGGCTGCAGCATCCAAAATGGCCCTCTGATCGTCGTACAACCCATTGTAAAAATGATTGCACAAACTCCACTTTTCAAACCCATGGTGCGGTATGGTTCGCACTAACTTCTTGAATCGGACCCATGCCTCGTGGAAATTCTCATCTGGCCCTTGTTTAAAGCCCGTGATTTGAGCTCTAATAGAGATCGTCCTTGAAGCAGAGAAGTACTTCTTGTAGAACGCTAATGCCAATGTATTCCAATCAGTGATCTCTTGAGCGGTCCGGTCCAAATCTCTATACCACTCCCTTGCAAAGATCACGAAGAGAGAAGATGAACATGGTCTCTTTGATTTGATCCTGGGTCACGCCAGCTGGTGGGGGTATGGAGCAGCAGTAGTCAATAAAGGTCTCCATATGCCTTGCTGCATCTTCATTTGCAGCTCCCCCAAACTGATTTCTCTCGACCATAGTAATGTAAGCAGGCTTTGGTTCGAATTTCCTGGCATCTCCCGGTAATTCGAACCCCTTGTATAAATTGTCGGCTGTCGGCTCAGAAAAACTAGCTATACTTGCTTCCTCGGCCATGACTGGAATTTCCGAAGAAGTAACTGTCTCGGCTGAAGAAGTGGAAACGGGTGAAGACTGTGGGTCTTCTTCGAACAGATCGTTCTCGTGATAGCTTGACAGAGTACTCAGCTCTTCCTCTGTCGGTAATACTCTTCGTGTTCGCCTCAACTCGCGCAAGGATCTCTCAAGCTCAGGGTTCAACGGTACTAATTCTCCACCCTGTGACCTGCGCATAAGAAGAAACTACAAAAGAATATAAGACAAGTTTAAGGAACGGATGTCCCTTAAACTAAGAAAGACTAAAAATAAAAACAACTAAAATTAGGACTATTGCCTCCCCGGCAACGGCGCCAAAATTTGATACCCGTCGTTGTGAGTACCAAAGATAAAATTTATAATCTCCTATTAAGACTAACCTAGGCTAGTGGTAACAGGGTCGAACCACAAGGAGGCAGTTGTAAACTCTAGTTGATTTATGATCAGTCAAAAGTAACAATTATGGGGGTTGGTTTGAATTGATCTATAGCTAATAGTAAATAAAGGCAATAAACTAAATGAAAGATTTAAACAGATAAAAGAAGGGTACTAGGATGGTCGGGTCATTATAGCTTCGGCAAAGAAACTAAGTCGGTCTGAATCAAACACAGGTAAGGCGGGAAATAAAGAGGTCCTCTCGGTCCACTCTTAACAAATAGCATCTCTCGATCTCGCTATAGTTCCCTAATGTCACTAATACTAACTCTCATCCCGAAAAGTGACTAATGGTCTAAACTATACCTATCTTTCGATCTTAGCACAGTCTAGTCGATTTAATTGACGGTCTAATAACCTCCCCTATCTTTCGATCTAATAGGTCAGTCACAAAAAAGGTATCTAACTGGTCGCATGCATTCGATTTGTTAAATACAAGATTAAGAACAATTAAAACGAAGGATAACCTTACAAGGTCGATCGATCGACCAACAATGTCAATCGATCGATCGACACGCGGTTCATCCGTGTTCAATCTAATGCCGCCTATGCTACAATTCCCCTACATCCCAAAGACTATAGATTTAGCTACTCATGCTAAGGGTAGAAACAATAACATAAACGATAAAACTAGCTACTGAATTCATGCTTAAAACAGGAAAGGAAGCAATTAACATGCAATAATGAAGATGGTTTCGAGAATCTACTAGCAATTCTAATCTATTAGCAAAATAAATGAACTGAAAGTAAACAGGGAGAATACCGAATTGCAGGGGAAAGATTGATTAATAAGAACCGAAATTCCGATGCTCACAATAATCCCAAACCCTAACTATTCGATAAAGAACTTGAATGAAAACTTAATGCTAAAACTTGATGTAAAATTCTAATAAAAGACTTGATAATAAATCGATGATCTAGGTTACGTTATATAGGAAATATACGTAACATCTTATTCCAAAACCTAAACACAATGGGCTTTGAGTTCCTTGATCTTTTAATTCTCGTCCTGAAACAATACCGTGGTCGATCGACTAAGAAGGAAAGTCGATCGACGGATCTCAAAACAATGAGCTTCGGATCCCGATAGTTGGTCGATCGATCGATGAGTCTAGTCGATCGATCGCTTGAGCTGCTAGTTGACTGCTTTATTCTCGTGGATTCGTCTTTGGGCCTTGGATCGCGCACCAAGCTCGTTCCTTAAGCAATTCCTTTACGTCATTTGCAATGCAGATTACTCGGGGACGGATTTGGCTCGATTTCCCGCTAAATTCTTCACATTTCTGCAATAACGTACAAAAACACGAAAGTAGAGGAAAATAGAGAAATATTGGCATATATTGCACATTTGAGCTCTTGAAATGCGTGTAGAATAAAGTGTGAAACATCATATTTTAGACACGCATCAGGTGCCTCTCGCCCGCTCCACCTAGCTATGAAGTAATCTTCTAGAGATCGGCATCATCTCCTTCTAGATCGCTATCCCATATCTCCTTTGATGCATCACTCAAACTTGGGTCCATGAACTCGTCCTCTTCACTTTCAAGCTCCACCGTGTCTCCTCCACAAGAATTGTTGCTTCCCTCCTTTTGTCTCCCGTTTGCTCCTTCATTTGCTCTCTCCGAATTGGGGAAGAGTAGGTCCATTTGAGCCCATGAGGGAAATGCTCCTTCCTCACTAATCTTTCCCTTTTGAACCATATCGTGGTATTGAGGATAGAGTGCATAGTAGATGTCCACGTTGGTTTCGTATTGGCAGAAGTGCAAATCTTGTAGAATTCCCGTGACAAAGTCGTCACGGGGAAGGATGAAGGGGTTGGGATGGTTATACGGTTGGTAAGGGAATGGGTAGGGAGGCACTTTGATCTTTTCATCTTGGGATTGTTGCTCTTGTTGTTATTGGGGATTTGGAGGTGGTGCTTGTCTTGGTTGGGTTGGGTTTTGAGGGATGAGGTAGGATGGGATTGGAGACAAATGTCCTCTTCTCGGGGAGATACGTGGTAGGTCGTTCATTGGTAGATATATCGGATCGCTTCCTTTCGTTAACCACTTGATCCACTTATCGACCCCCTCAAGGGTTATCCAATGGTGATGAATGAGAAGAAGATCTTCATTTATCCTCGTGTTTCCCAAAAGAGGAGCATACTCATTATTCTCATTGAATCTCGGGTTTAAATGCTTCGCAAGCCTAGTAATGAGTCCTCTATTCACAATGTGTTTCATTCCATCATCGTCACCATTCCTAAACTTTGCCCATTTCTCTAGTAATACTAGAGGTGCATTGAAGTGGTACACATTTCTTCTTTGAATATTGTGGTAGGATTCCATAAACACAAGGTCTAATTGGTTCACTATGGCCGGATCTCGGCGGGCAAGTAGAGTGCCAGAAAGAAATCGATAAGTAAGCCTCATGATCGGATTTTGGATATGAAAAGCGAGGAATTCCTTGGTGTGTATGAAATCCCGGCCGGTCATGGCCCTCCACAAAGGTTCAACACTATACTTCTTTGGCTTCGATGTTCGGGTAGGCGAAACATCGAGACCGAGTACATTTGCGAATTCTACAAGGGTCATAATCCTAGAAACATTCTCCAACCTAAACTTTATGCAAATTGTTTTGTTCAAGGTTGTAATCTTCAAAAAGCTCAAAAATTCAAGCACAAGAGATCGATAAGTTTGTTCATACATGCGAAAAAGGGTTGAGAGACCAAATGCTTCAAAGAGAGCTTCCACTTGGTGATAAATCCCAAGTTTCCTCAAGGTAGCATGACATAAAAACTTAGTGGGAAGAATATTCTTACTTAGAAGCCGGTGGAAGACTAATCTTTGCACATCATTGACAAATTCCACATTTGAGAAGTCATCAAGCCTTGTGAGATCTACAATCTCTTCATGCTCCCTTCTTAATGTGTTGACATGGGAGGTAGAAGAACTTCCCCTCATCCTTGGTCTCCTCCTATTCCTAAAAGAGGATCTCCTTGGTGCCATTCCTTGATTATAGAGCTGGATTCTTTTGATTTGTGAAGGAATAAAGATGCTCCTTGTTGATTGAGTGTTGCCTTTGGAAACCCTAGAAAATTGGGGCTTTTTGATTTTTGTGGGTTTAAGAGTGATTTGGATGTGCTTGGGAGTCATAAGGAGGTGGGTTTTATAATGCAAGTGGAAGGAAGGGTGATGTGTCACTAAATGTGAGGTGGGGTGTAATTTTAATTAAGAAAATACGGGTTAAATCAACGTGGGAAGACGGGCAGATTCGAGCAGAAGACGCTCGGATTCAGGTTTCTCGGGACGGGCGGATTCTGGGTAAGACGCCCGGATTCTTTCACAGCTAAACTTCCAAAAATATAACGCCACGAAGACGGGCGTCCCAAGCATGAGACGCTCGGATTCCTTTTTATCGGGACGGGCGGATTCTTCTGAAGACGGGCGGATTCCTCTCCAGGAATTTTTCTTGAAATGCACAGGTAGAAAGACGGGCGTCTTTCTAAAAGGCCGGCCAGATTCTTCATGACGGGCGTCTTCCCTTCTGAGACGCTTGGATTCTCCTTCAGTCCCAAAATCTTCAAATTCTCGGTTTAACAGGACGGACGGATTCTCCTCAGGCCGCCCGGATTCTGGCAAGACGGCCGGATTCCGGGGAACACGCACGTGTTCAAGCTGTGAATTCTTCCTTTGACTTTCTTTCCTCTCCTAGATGCTTCCCCTCATTTTAAAAATTGGTTCCTTCCTTCATAAAAATTCGTTAGTGACCCTCCCTCACTTACTATCATGAAAAGAGTTCATGCTTATTAAAAGAAGTGCAATAAAATTATAAATACAAGTTAGAGGGTTAGTATATTTACAAGTGGTGGTTTAGGAAGGACTCCACCAAACTCTCCCTTTGATGGTTCTTTTAAGGATGAGAAGGTCCAAGGTAGGTGACCTCGACCTCTCCAATGAACGCTCCTTCATAATATGGCTTCAATCTTTGATCATTGACTTTGAACTTGCTTCCATCTTCCGCCTTGAGTTCAAAATCTCCATATTTTCCAACTTCGGTTATCACATAGGGACCCATCCATCTAGAGTTCAACTTTCCCGGAAAAAGTCGGTAGCGGGAATTGAAAAGAAGGACTTTGTCCCCTTTGTGCAAGGCCTTTTGTCTAATTCTCTTGTCCTGGAGTATTTTTGTTCTTTCCTTGTAAATCTTTGCATTCTCATAGGATTGTAGTCGGAATTCCTCCAACTCTTGAATTTGAATCATCCTCTTTTGACCACTTAATTTGAGATTAAGATTAAGTGCTCGGATTGCCCAAAAAGCTTTGCACTCCAATTCGATTGGCAAATGACATGCTTTTCCATAAACAAGCTTGTAAGGGGAGGATCCTATGGGAGTCTTATAGGCCGTCCTATAAGCCCAAAGAGCATCATCAAGCTTTGTGCTCCAATCTTTCCGAGTCTTGTTCACAACTTTCTCAAGGATTTGTTTGATCTCTCTATTTGAAATTTCAACTTGACCGCTTGTTTGAGGATGATATCCCAAGCCGGTTCTATGTTGAACACCATATTTGGTCAAAAGAGATGCAAATTTCTTCTCATGGAAATGCGTTCCTCCATCACTAATGATCGCTCTAGGAACTCCAAATCTTGGGAAGATTATCTTCTTGAAGAGCTTGGTGACCGTTTTTGCATCATCATTTGGAGTGGCAATTGCCTCCACCCACTTTGTGACGTAGTCTACGGCCACAAGGATGTACTTATTCCCATTGGATGTCACAAAGGGACCTTGGTAGTCGATTCCCCAAACATCGAAGATCTCCACCTCTAGAATGCCCCTTTGTGGCATTTCGTTCCTCCAAGAGATATTCCCCGTTCTTTGACAAGCATCCTAATGAATGATGAATTCTCTTGTGTCTTGAAACATTGTAGGCCAATAGAAGCCCGATTGAAGAATTTTTGCAACGGTCCTCCTTGCTCCATGGTGCCCACCGTAAGGTGATGAGTGACATCCTTCCAAGATTCCTTGGACTTCCCATTGAGGGATGCATCTCTGGTAGAGCCCATCACTACATTCTTTGTAGAGGTTTGGGTCGTCCCAAAAGTACCTCTTATCTTCGAATAGGAATCTCTTCCTTTGGTCGTGATTCAAATTTGGAGGGAGTACTTTTCCAACAATATAATTAGCATAATCGGCAAACCATGGGGTGATGTGCCATTCGAGTTGTGTTTGAATGGCCATCAAAATATCATCGGCAAATGAGTCATTGATCGGGGTTTCTCCATTTTCATCATGAAACCAGATCCTTGACAAATGATCCGCCACTACATTCTCGGCTCCTTTCTTGTCTCTTATTTCTAAGTCAATTTTTTGAAGAAGCAAAATCCATCTCAACAATCTTGGTTTTGCCTCCTTCTTTATCAAGAGATGTCGGAGAGCACGGTCATCCGAAAATACAATCACTTTGGATCCAAGCAAGTAGGAACGGAATTTGTCCAAAGCATAGACAATGGCAAGAAGCTCCTTCTCGGTGGTATCATAATTCACTTGGGAGGAGTCAAGAGTCTTGCTTATATAATAGATGGCGTGAAGAGCTCTCCCTACCCGTTGGCCAAGAACCGCTCCAACGGCGTAGTTGCTAGCATTACACATAATCTCGAATGGTATTTCTCAATTTGGAGGTTTGATGATCGGTGCCGAGATTAGTGCTTCCTTGATTCTATTAAAGGCTTCAACACACTCATCAGTGAATTGGAATTGGGCATCTTTAAGCAAAAGTTGAGTGAGGGGTTTTGCTATTTTTGAAAAATCCTTTATGAAACGGCAATAGAAACCCGCGTGACCGAGAAAACTTCTCACCCCTCTAACATTCACGGGAGGTGGAGTTTCTCTATCACCTCAACTTTAGCTTTATCAACCTCGATGCCCTTTTCCGAAATTAAATGACCCAAAACAATTCCTTCATTGACCATGAAGTGACACTTTTCCCAATTTAAAACAAGACTAACATCTTCACATTTTTGCAACACAAGAGAAAGATTATGCAAACATGAGTCAAAGTCCTTTCCATAAACACTAAAATCATCCATAAAAACTTCCATTATGGTCTCTAAGTAATCGGAGAAGACACTCATCATGCATCTTTGGAAAGTGACGGGGGCATTACATAAACCAAAAGGCATCCTCCTATATGCAAAAGTACCATAAGGGCATGTCAAGGTGGTCTTATGTTGGTCATCCGGGTGTATAGGGATTTGGAAGAATCCCGAATACCCGTCAAGGTAACAAAAGAATTTGTTGGAGGCTAACCTCTCAAGCATTTGGTCAATGAATGGTAGGGGGAAATGATCCTTTCTTGTTGCGGAGTTTAATTTTCGATAGTCAATACACATACGCCAACCGGTGATCATTCTTGTGGGTATTAGTTCATTCTTTTCATTTGTCACTACCGTGGTACCTCCTTTCTTAGGTACCACTTGGACGGGGCTAACCCACAAAGAATCCGATATAGGATATATGATTCCCGCATCAAGTAATTTCATAACTTCTCCTTTGACAACTTCTTTCATGTGGGGGTTCAATCTTCTTTGGGGTTGAATGGTAGGTCTATGGTCTTCCTCTAGATGAATTCTATGCATGCAAAAGTTGGGGCTTATCCGCTTAAGGTCATCTAGACTATAACCTATAGCCTTTTCATGTTGTTTCAACACATCAAGCAATTTTCCCAATTGGTTCTCATCAACTCTATCATTAACAATCACGGGTTTGGTCTTTGATTCATCAAGGTAAGCATATTTCAAATTTAGGGGAAGGGGTTTTAAAGTAGGAATTTGTACCTCACTTTCCTCCTTTGGAGTTTCATTGAGAATTTGCTCCATCTCCATTAGACATTCCATTCTCATAGCATATTCAACTTCATTCTCATCAACCTCATCATATTCAAATTCCATGATGGGTTCCTCTTGCTCTTGAGCTTGTAAAATATCTTCTAGGATGGATTGCTCATCTTCTATGGGATGACATGCTTCCATAAGGATGTTTTTCACCAATACGGATTGTGCATGAGTAAGTTCTTTGTTAGCTAGAGCGGCCTCAAAAAGATCCACCTCCAATTCCCAATACATATTCTTAGCCTCACTGGCTTCCAAGGCTTCCAATGCTTGCATGGGATCTTTGAAGAAAGGTATACTTAAGTGGTCCTCTACAAAACAATCTATAAGGTCCATCTTGCAAAATATCAAACAACTTGAAAATAATTAGAACAAACTTTGAGGAGTTTTACTTCCTCAAGGCAAAGAAAGACACAACTAATAACAATATAAGAAAATCTAAATCAAGTTAACACCGTCCCCGGCAATGGCGCCATTTTTGATCGGTCAGTTTCGTGTTCACAATTGAATAGATGTTGTCGTTGGGTCACGTCCGAATCAAAACACAATTTATAGCTTCACAAACAACTCTACAATTAGTAAAGAGGCAAGTAAAGGTCGGATCCCAAGGGACGGGAATTGAGATGAGATTTCTATTGAAACTAGTGGTGTCTTAGGGGTGTCACAATTTGGGTTGATGTAGAAGGTCACTAACTAAATAGCAATGAAAATAAATAAGCAAGATGAATTAAAAGGGTTGTAAACAATTGATAAAAAGCACTAGGGTGTCATGGGGTCATAGGGGAATCATGGGAATTGATCATACAAACATGTTCTCAAATTATAAGCAAGCAATTATTGTTGTGATGGATTTAGTTGGGTTATATCTTACAATCCTAGGAAAGTTTGAGTCCCGGAGCCGAATCGATTAGATTATACAACACCTACAAGTCGACTTACTCTTCCCTACTCAACAAAATGCATGGTCTAATGAGACTCGAGTTGGTTTATGTCTTACAAGTCTCATTGGAAAGATAGGTGAGGGGTAAAAAATGCAAGGATTCATAGGCTCACATTTCATCGAACATAACATGTGCATGAGTTGAGATCAAAACAAGCAAGCAAATAAACCATGAAAGCATATTAATTTAAGCATGAATCATTCCCCATGTTGGTTTCCCCTAATTACCCATTAACCCTAGCTAGGTCACTACTCACTCATTATCATGTTGATCATGCTAGCAAGGTTGTCAATCATACCAACAAGAGGAAACATGGGTGAATAAATGAAAGTAATTAACAATAATTAAAAAGGGATTAAGAGAATTATACCTATTAATGATTCCAATAATAAAGTAAAGAATAAAAGAAGTACTTGATGCTTGATTGAGAGGTTGTCAATCTCCCAATAATAACCCAAATAATCTTCAATTACCCAAAATAAAGGATGAACAAGAGAGAGATTAAGGAAATAAAACTTGTATTAAAACTTGATTAATTGTTGATTACAATACTAAAGAGAGATTTGATTGATATTAACTACTCTAATAATTGATAAGAAGAACATGCTCTTCTAATTAGACTAATGGGGTATTTATAGTGGAAATTAGGTGGATGCATTAGGGTTAACTAAGGGCTAAACTAGTAATTACACTTTTTAGATTGAGCAGGGAGAAGCCGGTATTTTTCGAAGGAAGGGCTTCTATCTTTGTAGCTTGGAGAAGACGAAATTACGCTGTACTGGAATCCGGGCGTATTGGTGTCGGGACGGGCGGATTCAGGCGGGGGAAGACGGGCGTCTTCAAGGGAATCCGGCCGGATTCTCTGGTGACTGCTGCCCGGGCGTCTTTGAAGGAAGACGCACGGATTGTGCTTGTGGAGGACGGGCGGATTCAGGACAATCCGCTCGGATTGTAGCTCAGCATTATTTGTTCTTCTTTTCTTCCCTTTTCTTCATAAAATCCTTGGGGATTTCCTCGGGGATGCAAGGATCCTTTCTCAACATTGCTCATCTACTATCATATGTACAAAGGCCTTCTAATCTTGTCTCTCCTTGATGCTTAGTCATTGAATTCAATCAATTTAGTCTCGTTTTGCCATGAAAATGCAAGATTTGCACTCCTTTCCTACCAAGGGATCAAAATCTCAAAGAATATGCAAAACAAAGAACTAAAGACAATAAATGACCCAAATATGCACTAAAAAGAATGGGAACAAGGCTAATTTGGGGGCCAAATATGCGCTAATTATGGTCACATCAGTTCCCACAAACCCGATCACTCATGTGGTAATTTGGGTTAAGTCAAGCCTAAGTTGAAGCCTAGTCATGGGTTCGAGTCGAAATTTCGACAGCATTTCGTTATAACGGTGATTATGCCCTAGAAAGTGTCCTGAAAAAGCCATCACAAACTAAAATTCCGAGATAGTAGGAAGTTTACCCATCATCCAAGGATTCCAAATATCAAGTTTCATTGCAAACGAGCATTCCTAAGGCTATGTTCGAAGCAATTTACGGTTTAGCTGTGAAACCGTCACAATTTCACTCAAATACCCAAAACTCAACGAAAATTCGAAACAAGTACATGGTTATGATCCTTATATTACCAATTAGCCATTTACAAGGTCAGTTTTACAAGGCAAGATCATTTGGGGGAAAAGCCCCAAATTTTCGACATTCTAGGGTTGAAAACCCTAAATTTTGTCGATCCAATTCGTCCATTATAGAAGATTAATGCAAGAATGATATACATACTTCGATTACTCATTGTAAATGCAAGCTTTTAGATCACATTTTGGCGGAAATGGTTGAGATTTGAGAGAGAAATTGATGGTTTGTGTTTCGAAATAATGAAATGAAACCCCTGTTTCATCGCGCTTTTACGTAGGAAAGACACACCCAGAAATAGACGCAGCAGGTGTTGCGCCTCTTCCAAGAGACACAGCTCTTGTTGCGCCTCTTCCTTAACTTCCCTTCATACGAATTTTCAAAAATTCATTATGAGTTCGTTATTTGTGGACCCATCTTTGGTGCGCCTCTTCCCCGATGCCATTTTATCTTTTCTGATCCGTTTGACGATTATTCCTCGCTCAGACCTGCATTTCTAAGCCAACTGCAGACTACCATACATTATTTATTACTTCCAAGACCTTGCTTGTCACAACGAGCAAGTATTCTCTGACAGGTGTTTCGACACGCCTTCACTATATTCCCTCAGCGAGAGTAAGCGGATAGACAATCCCTCTCGAGACATGGTGATAAATTCCCGATAAGGTTTCCCCAACGAGAGTTCACAACATACGATCATCCTTCTCGAGTTCTTCTGAAGTTTGTTTGAAGACGACCCAAGCAAATTTCTCCCAGCAGTTCCCGCCTGTGTCCTGCTACTCACGATATTTCTTGTTTCCCCACGGAGTGCGACAAAGGTGTCGTTCTCCAGAAGTTCCCAGACCGGCATAGTTCTTACATTCGAGCCTTAGTTACCTATTAGGTTGAAATTATATTTGGCCTCCTCCCGTCGATGCTTTCCTTTAGGGTCCCACACCCTAGAGCACAATCCTTATATATCTTTTACCTCTTAGGTTGAAATTATATTTGGCCTCCTCCCGTCGATGCTTTCCTTTAGGGTCCCACACCCTAGAGCACAATCCTTATATATCTTTTAGGTCTTACCCTTAGCTCCTATGTTTACCTTTAGCTCCTATGCTTACCTTTAGCTCTTATGCTTACCTTTAGCTCCTATGCTTACCTTTAGCTCTTATGCTTACCTTTAGCTCCTATGCTTACCCTTAGCTCCTATGCACCTCCGGAAGCATCTCGAGAAAGAAGTCCCAGGTATGGTCTCTTCTTATGGCTGGCGAGCTTCCTTACGTAGTCTAATGGACTTTAAACGTCCCTCCCCGATAGTCGACATACTCTAAAATGTTCCCGACGACAGGTCCTTGGCTCAGACTCTTTGAGCCGTCTCGCGTCGCCATAGTCGTCAGGTTGTAATCTTCGATTGACCTGATGGCTATACTTTGACTTTCGCCTTGTCCAAGCCTCAGTCAAAGTGGAGGCTCTGTAGATACCTCATTTCTGCACCTCCCGCAAACCACCCGGTGATGATTGGGCCGCATGTTTGGTACGCGGAATGATTTGTGACAGTTCATAAGTTTATTGTCAAGTGATTGCTCAAACATTTATGTCTACCTATTAAGTGTCATCTACGCGCCGATACGGTCGTTTTGACAGTAATTAGAGTACATTTGGAGTCCGGGCCTGAAACCGTCTTCATTTTCTGATAACCGCTAAAATCCCGAGTCAGAATGTTCTGGAATGTTCCAGATATTTCTATTCCATATTTTATAAATCTTGTAACCTTTGGCAAAGAATTTCCCGTAATATTCATACAAAATATTAAGGAAAATAAGATTAATCCGTTATTCCATAAATTAAACACGGAAATCTTTCTTCCGCAGGAGGAAACCACTTGGGAACAGACGCAGCAGGTGTTGCGCCTCTTCCAAGGGACGCAGTGCATGCTGCGCCTCTTCCCAAGTCCTTTTCTGCGTATTTTTTCGTATCTTTTCGAGATTCACTTCCAAAGTCTCTCCGAAAACCCTAATTACTTCACGTGACTAGTATAAATAGGAGTCTTCGCTCCTCATATTTCTCACGCGAGTGTCCGCCCTTCTCTTCTCCCTTTGCATTCTAAACCACGTTCTTACTTTTTGGCGTCTACGTGCTTGAACTTTCGACCACGTAAGCTCGGATCGTTCTGAGTACCAGCCTCGTTTGCATGACCGACCAATTTGACCAACTCCACCATAATCAACATTAATGAATCTTAATCGTTTTCCTCTTACGAGGGCACTTTCGTTACATTCGAGTCGAGCATCACTAAATCATAAACTTAGTTCATCTCGTTTCGTCAAACATGTAAGTCTGAGGGTGTAAATCCTTCTTTTATTTATTGTTATTTACTTTTTGTAATCATCATGTAAGGTTTATGTCGAAAGTACTTTTAAAACCGATTTGTAAAACCACGTTTAAAACCCTTTTTACGGATTATCAGAAGACAGACGTCAAGAAAGGATGCAGCAACTGCTGCGCCTCTTCGAAGGGACGCAGCACCTGCTGCGCCTCTTCGTGAAGCTGCCGCAGTTCCTGCTTCCTTTCTTCTTCCTTCGTCCTCTATTAGTTTCGTTTCTTAGTTTTCCTTCGTCATCGTTTGCTCTTGTTTCGTTCACATGGTAGTTTTGCATATTATTAATCACTGTTAGTATATAATTCATCGTTAATTCCCGACTTAAATCCCTTATAATCCAATATATGCGGGTTTTCGTCATTAAAATCAATCCGGGTTGTAGAAGTTCGATTCTTTCATATCGAGTTTCTGGAATTCAAACTTTGGTATATTCCCATCTATTTTTCCGTCATTAGTTCTTCATTAATTCAAAATATTTAATCTAATTAGTTCACTCATGTCACTAATCAATCTTTCATTCATGTAATTAATTCGTTTACATTCATCTCATCCATGTTTTATCGCCTTCATGACTCATTCACATGTAATTAATGTATTAAATCACTTTCATCCGAGTTGAATATCATAATTAATCATTAAATTCACCCACGAACATTAACAATTTGCGATTCAAACTTCACGGCCCAGAACTCGGCCTTGAACAGACGCGAAGAATCGCTGCGCCTCTTCCTCTTCCACGGGCGCGGCTCTCACTGCTGCCTTCTGGTTGACTTACGTCTCGAACTTCTTACGCCTTGACCTAGTTTAATTAGTTTACGTATTCAATTAATTGTCATTCGTATTATCGTTAATAATCTGTTCGCTTATTTATTCTTTGTTTTTCCCAAATTATCCGTTTTAAAAGTATTTTCGACATAAATCATTAATCCGTTGTAATTATTGTAATTTTCGTTATTTATCGTTGTATTTCTTTTATCGCTTTGCTTGTGTGTTTTCACATGTAATTAAATTTAAATCCTACTTCGACCCAATTGTATGCTAAATTAATTGTTCACCGACTTAGTCTAATTCTTATATGTTAGGATTAAAACTTGGATGTTGCATTGCATGCATATAATCAACAATATATCAAGTATAGACGATTTTCCCTAATCAAAAGAGCTTCCTAATACGTACCCTCACCCCTTACTCCAGATCTCTGTGAACATCCGTATTCATTGGCATCCACGAGAGTCATTCTAGACATAGAATGCTAAGGGTAACGAGTTCTTGATGTTCATGTCACTACTTTGTTTCTTGACATGGCACGAGGTATTCGAACGGTTTCCAATTTTCCACAATAAATTGGTGGCGACTCCACAAATGCAAACGCTTGTTCTCCCAAGCGCCCCCATGGGCCCGCGTCCATAGTAATCACTTAAACTATATTTACTTTTAAAGTACGTTTCTTTGTTGGCTTATGATTATTATTGCCTCGGGTAACCGAGATGGTGACGTTCATATACCTGAGTGGTCCTGGTAAGGCACTTAGAGTATGGGGGTGTCACAGGTCCCCCACTAGTGGCGAGGAATATTTGTTGCGATGGGTATTCTGCCAGGACTACACACCTTAGTGTGTAGTCAGGTGTGTGGAGTTGTAATGGAGATTGGGTAATTTATGTGTTGTATCTGTTGTATTGTTTTTGTGTAACCAGTAACTGACTCCGTTTAAATGTTTTGAAAACTGTGGTGATCTATTCGGCGATGGTGAGCAGTTATTTAGCAGGTATGAGATGGATGCGCATGCGATAGCTGAGTTGAGTCGCCACAAGATGTCTAGAAGTCTTCCGCTGTGTCTTTAACAATTGTTTGCTTTAGTTGGTTTAGCTTTTTAGAACAGTTGTATTTTCATTTGACAGTTTTGGTTTGGACATGTATCGCTTTAAATTTATTTATTAAAGTACATTTCTTTATTGTCTATTTGATATACATTGCCTCGGGTGAGCGAGATGGTAGCATTCATATGCATTAGGTGGTCCTGGTAAGGCACTTGGTGTATGGGGGTGTTACAAAGTGGTATTAGAGCGACGATTTTGGAACCTGTAACTAATGAACCCAATGAATCTAGGGGGTCAAAATAAAATGAACCCGGGTAGGAGTTGTTAGGAGCTAATGCAAAGGCTTGGGAGACGTCCTAAAGTCACGAAATCGCCCTACAACTTTCAACCGGTCATTATAGGGTGTCATGGGATCGCTATGTGTTTACGAATGTTCTATTGCATATGTTGGATGAATATGTATATATATGAATTTGTTGTATGAATGGTATGTGGTTGAATGGAGGGTGTGGTGGAAAGGATGAAAGTAATCATCTATGGTAATATGATTAGTGGTTAAGCTACTTGTTTACTGTTATTTCATATGCATATGTTTAATAAAGTGTATGATGGATGATTTGGTGAAAAAGGTGAAGTAATGTTGCATAAGAATATGATTTCATGATTTAAGCATGTTTATATGATGGAAGTGAATTTTTATAATGTTGTTAGTAACATGTGAATATAATGTTTGCGTTTGATGTATACATACATATATATTTTGTTGCGAAAAGTTATAGAATAAAAGCGTCCGGACAGAACGTGATTGGTAAGTTGAATAATATATGTGCATGATGGATGTTATTGCTTGGCTATTGAAGATAGTAACATGTGGTTAGGGATACTGGTTTTATGAGCATTGAGTTGTTTTTGTTTACTTTATTGTTATTTAAGTTGTTTAGAAGTAAAAATAGAATAGTTATGTTGTCCGATTACAACTAAGATGTCTTTAAACTGTTATAAATTGAGATTCATATATGATTTTGATGTGATTCCACTTGGAGGTGATAGCTTGTTCTTTTACGATTCTAACAATAGGTCACACGCCCAAAATGGCCAAGAAACGAGTTAAATATGAACTTTTTACGAAAATTGGATAGTGCTGAGAAATGCGTAGGGTACTTGATCGAGTAGCCCTTACTCGATCGAATACATCTCTTGTTACTCGATGGAGTACCCCTTACTCGATCGAGTAGCCCTGGTAATTTGTTGTACGTGCTTCTGACCTTCACCTACTCGATCGAGTAGGATGTACTCGATCTAGTGACCCTTATTTTGGGTCATATGCTTCTCTTTTTACCTCGTCGCATATCATGTTTAATTCAAAGGTGTTCTTTTGCTTCTTTATGCATTGTTTTATGTATGTGTTGGTTCTGATGCGTAGGTTACCAGATCTTATGATGTAATAAGTAACACCTTATGACAGATGTGAGTTCGATGGGGAGGACATGAGTTATATGTGGTTGTGATGGATAGTGGAAAAAGGAAAGGAAGATTGATGGGCTTATCGAGGCAGGGAGCATGTTTTGTGAGATGTGGTGAGTGATATAGCCGCGTGTTGAGTAATGTAAAAGTATGTGAATATAAGTAAGGGGTGATGTAAGTTTATGGAACGTGAGAATGAAAAGATTGAAATGAGGGATGCGAATGGTGGTAACTTGAGATGTTTAAGGATTATGAAGGGAGATAGTTATAACCGGGTTGTTTAACAATATATGTAATGGAAAGGTCTTTGTAGATAGATGGAAAAGAATGATGTATAAAGAGCTTAAATTGAGTTATGCAGCGATGTGGATTTGTAGATAGAGATTTAGTTTGGGAATTTGGCTTATCAAGAGGTGAGCCTAGTGTGTAATTTTCGTGCGCAATTAACGGTATGAAATGAGTTTTGATTCTAGAGGCAAACAGTAAACGTTGATTTTGTGGATTGATTAGCGGCAAGTGTGAGTGAGTAGAATGATGGGAGAGGACCCATGGTAAGAAAGAGTGAGAAGGTACCGATATGAAGTAATGGAATTTTAGTTTTGGAGCAACAAAAAGGTAACCGGATTACCAGAGAGTTAGGTACAAGGAGTAAGGATATGAACTAATAATTGGTATTGTTGAGTGTAAAAGGGAGAGAAGGACGAAAGTAAGCTGAGAAAACGTCGACCAGAGTTAAGGAACATGAAAGTAAGGAATCATGGAAATGTGTGATAGCAACATGAGAGGATGTGAGTTAATGGTTATATAGGAGTTTCAGGACAACATGTTAGCCATGGTTTTCGAGGAATTAAGGGGAGTAAAAGTTGGTAGAGTATTTGCACGATATGAGATTTTGGTGGTGAGTTAGGTGGCGATACAATTAAAGATAGAATTGGGATGAATGTTCAGGTAAATTTTTTTGATGGGTTTGCTGTTCATCATTTGGGATGCTAATCGAAGATGGGATAGAAACCGTGATATTTAGAGATGGGTGTAAAAGGTTTGATATACGAACGGTGGTAGTGTTGAGGTGTTGTGACTTGTGGTTAAGGTTCATGATAAGCAGGAAAGATAACCATTCTAAAGAGGTTGATTTTGTAGAGACGAGATTGTATGTACGGTTGTAAGGAAGTATAAGATGTGGTTATAGGAGGCGGTTGCTAGTATTTGAGTATTAGCGGTATGGTTGCATTGTCAGGAGTTGATGGTTATGCGAATGGGAGAATGTCTTATGAGGAGCATACAAGTTAAGCTCGGGCGAGAGGTAACCTTTATCAATTGGTAACTTACGTGATCAGGATTTACTAGTTGGATGTGATTACGGGTCTATAATGTGTATACATGTTTGTGTAAGGTTCTGACCTCACGAGAAGTGGTATGGTGTGATATTTATAAAGTTGTTATCTGAGTGTTCTGTAATATATGTTGGGTACTGTAACCTAGTGGGATGATATTCAAAAAGTAATCATTTGAGTGATCCGGCATGGCTAGTTATACTTGTATGTGTATTCATTATATATGTTATTCCGTAAAAATAAGGTATGGATGATATTCATGAGGTTCTTATATGTTTATTCTATATAATATGTTGCGTTGTGATCTAGTAAAGCGGTTTTGAGTAAGTTTTCTTGTCCGGGAAGTTATACTGAGTCAGTGTTTATGGGAATTGTGTAATTTGCGATGACTATCGATGTGGCTTTTGTGCCTCGGGTGGTGATCCAGACACGGTACTTCGTGTTGTGATGTGGGTATTTTCGCACTGCGGTGCGACTGTTGGTAGCGGTGTTGCGATGCCATCATCGGTTATGGTGGAGTAGGAGGGATGATTACGATACGAGTTTTCGAAAGTACATACCAGTTATACATCGATTGTTGTTTTGTTTACTACTGTTTCATGCGAGTTTCGGTTCGGATAGATAGACGGTTGTTTTGTTTATTGATGTTTCTTACAAGTTTCAACTTGGGAGTGAGGGTAGAGTATGATATGGAAGAAAGTGAAATATATTTCCGTTGTTGTTATGGTATAGTGATATCCTGTTGATGGGACACAGTTGCGAGAGGTTGTTGGAGTACTTGTGATCTTCTGTTAGAGGAGGCATTGGTTGACATAGTAATGGCAAGTGATTTGTGTAACATGTGTTGTACTGATCTGGAAGCCGCAGGTGGTTCATAATCTTTTATTGGGACAGTGAGTATAGGGTGTTGGAAATTGGTATCATGTTAAGTTGTGGATAAGTGTTGGGAATAAAAGGGAGAGCTTGAGGATCTAGTAAGAGTGTGTGTAACAATTGTGGATCGTGAATTATGATTATGGAGATAAGCGCATGTATAGAGGGGTATGTCGTTTTGCAGTAATGTTGAAGAGTTGGTGTGGTGATTTTGCTGAGGATTTTATGGTATAGATTAGATGGAGTACACAATGAATTGAGGAATAAGGACTGTTGGAGGAAGAGAGACCTGGATATAGGAATGGTTGTAGGTGTTGAGGTTATAGGCGGTTATCGTTGACATGCGGTGGTGATGAGGATTTTGGGAAGTATGGCGAAGGATCTAGTATTAGTGAGTTACGAGGACGTAACATTTATCTTAAGAGGAGTAGGATGCGACAAATAGAGTTTGATGGTTGTACATGTTAGTAGATTTGGAAGTTTGAGTCTTGGTGGAGAATAAAGAATGGATTTTTATTGTGGTTGATATTGTTAAAAGGCCATGGCCGTGCTTGTAGTAGCGCGATGTTTAGGAATGGGAGAATACTTCGATAGTGTTGACAGTTGGATGATGATGTTTATGAGTTCGATAGTGTTGATAGTTGGATGATGATGTTTATGAGTGTGAGTAAACTTCGAGGACGAATTTCTTTTTAAGTGTGGTAGAATGTAACATTCCGTTTGATGTTTATGAGTGTCTTGATATTGGATTTTTCTAGTGTATAATATGTTAGTGAGACGAAGTTAGCGGTGTTGGTGGATGGTATTTGGAAGTGTATGGAGTTAGTGTCGATAGACTATAATATGGTGGATAAAATATCGTGAGCCATGTTGTGGAGTTGGCATAGTTGGTGGAGTTGGTGTTAAGAGTTCATATTTTATAGGTTGGGTTGAACTTCGGGGACGAAGTTCTTTTTAAGGATGGAAGACAGTAATACTACGGTTTTCTATATCTTTGGGTACTGTATCAAGTGGGGCTTACTCTATCGAGTAAGTATGTTTGTTTTACGAAACAGTGTTCTGCTGAAGGTCACTCGATCGAGTAAGTTGGGGACTCGATCGAGTAAGGGTCACTCGATCGCGTAAGTTACTTACTCGATTGAGTAAGTTACTTCTGCGGGCTGTTTTAGCCGGGTTTTGTTAGTAACGCGTGATTGGTATTTAAAGCTTTTCGTCACTTTCTTAATCACTTTCACCTTTTCTAAAACCTTTCAAAGAGAAAACAAGTTACGTTGCTTTCACTCGTCGCGTTGCTATCAAATCCCAAAGGCTAAGGTTGTCAGATCGTCATGTTCTTTACGCTGTTGAGTTCGTCGTGTGGAGGATAAGATCCTTGTATAGTTTTTATATTGTTTTGTTGATTTTGTTTAAAACCCTAATTGGGTAGATTGGGGGTTTTGGGGGGGGGGGGGGGTATAATGTTGCATTAGATGGTAATTGTATAACTATATGTTTATAGGAGGAGGTTTCGTTGATGAGCGATATTGATTAGCTGCTTGTGACGGCCACGTGATTGCTTATTCTAGGTAGGGTTTCCCTACTCGTTTATTGGTTACATAAGTGTTGATGGTGATTGTGTTTATTGTTGGTCTATAACATCTTGATTGTTGTGTTGGAGTTGTTGTGGCATAAGTGTTGTTGTTTGTCTGTGGTTCTCGAGGTGCACCCTCGGCTGAGTGGAGTCACTTGCGGAAGTGGCTTCATGCCCTTGATTCGCCCTCTATGGAACCCGCCACAGGAGGGGATGTGCATATTAAGGAACATGGGTTATCGCTCGGATGAGATGAGCGGGGCTTAGGTGGGAACGGCTGCGGTCCCCCACTGGCGGCGAGGAATATCTGTTGGGATGGGTATTCTGGCAGGACTACACACTTTAGTGTGTAGTCAGGTCTGTGGAGTTGTGATGGAGATTGGGTAATTTGTGTATTGTATCTGTTGTATTGTTTTTGTGTAACCAGTAACTGACCCCGTTTAAATGTTTTGAAAACTGTGGTGATCCATTCGGGGATGCTGAGCAGTTATTGAGCAGGTATGAGATGGATGCGCGTGGGACAGCTGGCTTGAGTCGTCACGAGATGTCTAGAATTCGTCCGCTGTGTCTTTAACAGTTGTTTGCTTTAGTTGGTTTAGCTTTTTTGAACAGTTGTATTTTCATTTGACGGTTTTGGTTTGGACATGTATCGCTTTAAATTTATTTATTAAAGTACGTTTCCTTATTGTCTATTTGATATATATTGCCTCGGGTGACCGAGATGGTAGCATTCACATGCATTAGGTGGTCCTGTTAAGGCACTTGGTATATGGGGGTGTTACAAAAACGACAAAAAGAAAATCAATAATCAAACATTAGTTAGTTCAATGGCAAGAAAATTTAATAACACTAGCTATTTTGCCACACAAGCGTAATACGAGTACTTGGTACGAAAGTTATGGGAGTGGTTCAACATGCATAATCATTATTACTTTTCTTTGTAAATTTTACTTAACATACCAGCAAATGAGCAATAATAGTCTAAAAGTCGAGAAAGAAAAAAAAATTAATATATAATATTACAAATAGAGTTGGAGGCTTACCCTGTTAATAATTCCCCAGCGGAGTCGCCACTGTGAGATCTCTGAAAAAAATCTCAATTTTTAAAATAAATAAATAGTTGGAGTCGCCAGTAGGTTTTATACAAAAGCATACAAAAATAATTTAAACGGAAAAGGCCCCTTCTGATCCCTAGTTTGGGGACTGATCCGTCACTTCGGTCTGAACCAAATATTGCGGATTCGGGGGTAAAGGTACGGTCAAGGAAGGTGTTAGGCACCCGGACCGCCCATCAAACTGACGGCCTCTACTATTTATTTGTAATATTATATATTTGACGTAATTAAGACAAAGAAAAGAAAGTTGAAAACAAAATTTATACAATTATTTACAAGGACAAGTTACGAGGTTAGTTTATATACAATTATACAGATAATACGATAAGTAAAGAAAATAATAAATAAAAGATGAATAAAAAGAGTAAACAAAACTTATTCGATATTGGTACTGTTAGGCCCAGTTTAGCCTGGTCTGACTCTAACCTGGCCTGACCTTACTAGGCTAATTGAGGCAACCAGAGACCGGACAAGTCTAACTACTATTTGGCAGATAAAGAGTATTACAGGATAAGCAGGCTACTAAATCCTGGAAGAAAAGCCTGAAGGTAAGTGCAAATTAGCCTGGTAAAGCCTCCAAACAGGCTGGATTAAGAAGATAAAAAAGAAATGCAGTTGTATGAACTAATAATCACGTCCTATTCACAAAGAAGACCAGGTCTAACTACAAGACCTTATCACTCCCATGAATCAAGACGCATAAGGAGGAAGAGCTGAAGATTGGTTAAAGAAAAGAACGAGTCAACCGGATTAATAGGAAGTGTGCCCTATTAATCTGGTAACAACTCCGACAATGGAGGGGAACGTTAAGATTAATGCAACGTTAACATTTGTACAACTATAAATAGCATTTGTAAACAGATGATGGGGGATCAATTACTCCTTAGTTATTTCACAATTTACCTCTGATTATTTCTCGAATACTCGATTATATTCACAAAATTGTACTCAGCTTATTCAGATAATACAAAGCGATATTCTTTATACTTAGTCTTTCCTTATTATTTATTTATAATATTTTTCCAAGCTTATAGAACTAGATACCCAAATTACTCTTTAATCAAGCCGGATCCATTCAGGGAAAATCCTGCTAAAACAATTGGTGCCCACCGTGGGGCATCTAGTTCTTTAATCAAAAAATTCCTTTTACCATTCTCCATTTAATATTCACATACAAAAATGGTGGAACTCACCTCAGAACAAAAATTAGCGGCTGCCCTGGCCAAAATCAAAGAATTGGAGATAATTCAAGAGAAGGCGTGCAGAAGTTGAAATCGTGAAGCTTAAGGAATCTGAGTCTAACCTGAAAAAGAAATTGGAAAATCAAGCTTCAGGCTCCAAGACCAGATTCGAGCCAGGAACCCCATTCTCATCCATTATCAAAAACATTGACTTTTCCAATTTTGGAACTCCGGAGAAGGATACCTTATCCGATACCCGGACCATTCCCAATGATGAAACAAACAAAATCAAGCAAAGAATAATGATGGCTATGCTTCATGAAATTCAAAAACTCCACAACAAAATAGAAAATATACTGGAGTGCCGGACCACGTGGTGAAGTAGAAATTGACAAAGATTCACCCTTTGCAGATGAAATTGCAAAGATTGATCTCCCCAAGAAATTTACCGTCCCATCCATGAGAACTTATGATGGGACCTCTGATCCACAAAATCACGTTGCCATATTCAAACAAAAGATGCTGGCCCCCTCAATATCCAGTGAACTCAGGCAGGTCTGTATGTGTAAAGGCTTTGGTACAACCCTGACCGGGGCAGCATTGCAGTGGTTCATCAATCTCCCAAATGGAAGTATCAAGAATTTTGCAGAATTGATCAATGCCTTCAATCAACAATTCGCAAGAAGCAGAGAAATGGCCAAGAGACCCGGTAACCTGTGCAGAGTAAAGCAACTCCCTGAAGAATCTCTCAAAGAATTCCTGGCAAGATTTTTCAAAGAGAAGGTGGCCATTCCCAGGTGTGACGAAGAAACAAAGAAGAGAAGCCTTCGAGGTAAGGAGTCCCTTGTGATGACATCTATGCGGACTTAACCAAAAAGCACGCCTAACCTTTGTCACAATGTTCAATCCATCGCCTTAGAACATGTCAGATTGGAGGAAGATCTCAACTTCAGAACAAACTCGTCCGGAGGAAAGCAAGGCTATGGACACACTAACAGAAAAAGCTCCTACCAGAAAGGAAGCAACCCCAGATCAGCACCCTGTTCCAGGCCTGAACGATCTGAAGTCAACATGGCACAAGAACACAAAGGTAACCTTTCTAGCCTACCAACTATTCCTGAATATAACTTCTCTATAAATACTGCAGGATTAATTAAACGCCTGGAAAGCTTGGGAGATACGGTCAGATGGCCTAAAAAATCCGACAACCCCAGGAAAGATCCAACGAGATGGTGTGACTTTCATCAGGACATCGGGCACACCACAGAAGAATGTATCCAACTCAGGAAACAAGTGGCATACCTCCTAAACAAAGGCTATCCAAGGACTTAATCCAAAGAGACCAAAGAAAAAGTTGAAGGACAAAACAAGAGAGATTCAGGGAACGGCAGAGATCCTCCTCCTCCTCCCCCTATCTATGAAGTCAAGTTCATAAATGGAGGATCGAAAATCGTGGTCCGACCACTCGGCTGCCAAAAGAATATCCAGGGAGTCTAGACTTCAGCCCCCTCTTAGATCCAAGTCATTGCCTGCTATTACTTTTGATGACTCAGACTTGCAGGGAATATCAGATCTACACCATGACAGCCTGGTAATTACCATGCAAATTGGCACAGCTAAGGTATCAGGAATCCTGATAGACGGAGGCAGTTCAATCAATTTGGTGATGCTTGACGTCCTCAAAGCTATGAAGATAGATGAAGGAAATATCATCAAGAAATCCAGCGTCCTGGTTGGCTTCAGCGGAGAAACAAAGAACACCCTGGGAGAAATTAGCCTGCCAACCTATGTGGAAGGCGTGGCTTCATACGAAAGATTCGGGGTAATGGATTGCCTATGCTCATATAACGTAATCCTGGGCAGACCATGGATCCACAACGTCAAAGCAATCCCATCAACATACCATCAGTGTGTGAAAATACCAACCGAATGGGGGATAACCACCATCAGGGGAGAACAAAGGACGGCTCAGGAATGCTACACCCAGGCTTTGAAACCCTCAAAGTCAGGTAAGTCCCTTGCATAGCAATTAAAGTCACCTGTCAGGGAAGAATATATTGCACAATCACAGATGGAAATAGGAGAGGTCATTTTGTACCCACAATTCCCTGATACGAAGGTACTTGTAGGGTCAGATGCACCAGATGATACGTGTATATTCTATACACTTTATTTGCAGTTTTGGCACGTATTTCCATGCATAATTGTTGGCTTAAGGCCACTATTTCTCCCGAAACAGTTTACTTTGCATTTTCTATGATTTATTGTAGGAATGAATGGAAGTGAGCTAATTCGAGCCTAAACCGTCCTCCGGAGGCAACTTCAGGGAAGCTTTGAAGAAGGGAGTTCAGATTCATCCACCTTGGGACGCGTGCATTGGAGTGAAGAGCTGATTTGAAGAGAGAAAGAAGCCCTTGCACAGCTCAATCCAGTCGATCGACCATGCTTCACAGTCGGTCGACCAATGAAGTACATCGACGCCATCGGATCGCTATCACCCGGTCGATCGACCATCCGACAGTCGATCGACCGATCTACATGAAATGATATTGATTTTTCGTTTAAGACTTTTAAAAGCCCAATTTGTAATTAACTTTTGGCATCTTTAATCGGTAGAAACGCAAAGCAATTATTAGGTGATGCTTTTCATTATTGAAGAACTCAGTTTTTAGATCTAGTTTTGGAGACGGAAAACCTCGAATTCGATTACGTTGTTCATCTTTTCAATTAGTAAGTTTTATGCAAATTTCCTCTTCTTTTAATTCTTGTTATTTCAATTCTTGTTTTACCAATTTAATTCCAGCAATTCATCTCTTGTCTTTTGTCTTTTATTTAAATTCAATCATGTCAATCTTGTTCTTTGTTATCAATTTAGCAATTGTTTTAGTTTTAGTCATGCGTAGCTAATTGTTTTGATGGGGAACGAGGTGAGCCATGGCATAAATTAGGATTGTTTATTAGCATGAATTCTTCCGTATCGATCTTGTTGTCTTTTGATAAGCCTTTTTACTATATTGAAAGATTAGTAATTAGAATTATCATTAGATTGGAATTTCTTTTGAGCGAAAGCTTTGAGAAATTTCGGGGAATTAGAAGACCGCAAGGTTAATTTGAGCATAGATCGAAAGGCTTGCTTATACCCCCTGAGACCGTATTATAGGATTTCTGCCACCTTATTGCCCTGACCATTGCCATGGTGAATCGAATTTCCCGATCTTCCTTTTATCTTGAAATTATTATTTAAGCAATTAGTCATTAGAATCAACCAGTTTCAAAACCCCCCTTTTAATTGTTACTTCTATAGACTGAAAAATAGCAAACAAAATCAACCTTGTCTGTCTGTGATTCGACCCTTACTATCATTAGCTATAGTTTTAGTTTGGAATTATAAATTTAATTTTGATACAAAACGACGGTATCAAATTTTGGCGCCGTTGCCAGGGAGACGGTGTAATACTGTTTGCTTTATTTTTAGTTTATTTTTCTTGTCTCAAGGAACTTCGGTTCCTTGAGGCCGTTGCTTACCTTTGCTTCTAGTTTTTCTTTTGCACAGTTAGAAGATAGGTTTTTGAGAGGAAGGCTTGAGTACTCTCAGTTCTGCGAATATGGCTACAATATATGATAATCTCCAGCCAAAGGAACACCATCTTCCAAAGGGGCACCAGTTACCTACCCCTACTACGGGTAACTTCGAATTTCATTCCTCTTATATTGATTTAGTGGAGCGAAATCAGTTTGCTGGTCTATGAGATGAGGACCCCTTGAAGCATATGGAAATTTTCACAGACTACTGCTGTTCCATACCTATACCAGCTGGGGTGACTCAGGATGAAGTAAAGGGGTTGATGTTCTTATACTCCTTGAAGGATTCGGCGCGAGATTGGTACCGCTACCTTGATAGGGTAGCAGCTGGAGTCACGGATTGGACATCTCTAGCATTAGCCTTCTACAAGAAGTACTTCCCACTTTCAAAGACTGACGCATTGAGAAACTAAATCACAAGTTTCCAACAAGGAGTTGATGAGGATTTTTGTGAAGCATGGGGACGTTTCAAAAGTTTGGTCCCAGCTGTCCCTCATCATGGCTTCCAGCAGTGGTATCTTTGCAACTTATTCTACAATGCTTTATATGATGATTACAAGGTCATCCTGGACGCAGCTGCGAATGGTAGGTTTCAAAACAATACCGGTCAGAATAGAGGTTGGAACACTATTGAGGAAATGGCGGTCCATAGAGCTGAGTTTGGGAGTTCACGTGGGAATTCACGGAAGCAAAGTGATGAAATGAGTACCGTCGTGACACTCATTACTTCTATTACTGCCCGTCTTGAGAGGCTCGAGGCCTCTGAAGCTTCCAAGGAAAGAGTTGAAATTCCTATCCATAATTCAGATGAGACCGCGAAGTTGAGAGAAATGGTCCAAACTCTTTTGATTCAAGTGGCGAATATGGAAGCAGCCGTGATTGAGTCCTCAAAGAATTTTGTGAAGCAGTTGGAGAATATAGAGGCTAAGCAAGTCGAAAATTCTTCAAACAAATGTGAAGGGCCAATTGAAACGATTAACGCCATTAATCTCAGAAGTGGCCTCTCTTATGAGGGTCCCGACAAGCCAAGAGGAGACTCGGAAAATGATGAAGAGGCTAGTTTAATTTCTGGTACAAAAACGAGCTCAACTGCCAGTACTTCTGGTCGATCGACCAACATTGTCAGTCAATCGACTGAGTCACCTGACGAGATTAATTCTGAACAGGAACTGTTCACGCCCAGCCAAGTTGGTCGATCGACCATGATGACCGGTCGATCGACTAGGTCTTCAGTGCAAGACGCAATTCCGTCAACTAATTTGCATGATTCTACACATATCGATGATTTGACGGAGGTTTTAAGCCTACGGAAGCCGAAGGTTACTGATCCTACGGCCAGTGTTGCAATCCCGTATCCGGAGCGTTTGAAGACTACTAAGCTGGAGCGTAAGTTTGGTAAGTTTCTGGAGATGGTCCAGAATCTCGAGGTAACGGTTCCGTTCACTGATTTAATTACCCAGGTACCCTCTTACACTAAATTTATGAAAGATATTTTAAATCGTAAGAGAAATTTTCGTGATGATGGTAATGTTGCTTTTGTGGAAGAATGTAATGCTCTTTCGCAAATTAATGTACCACCTAAATTAAAGGACCCGGGTAGTTTTTCAATTCCTTGCACTATAGGTAACCACGAAATTGGAAAGGCCCTTTGTGACTTAGGGGCCAGTGTCAGTGTCATGCCGTATTCTATTTGCGAAAGGTTAAATATTGGTAGACTTAAGGTGACCGATATTACCGTTCAAATGGCAAATAGATCGACTCAGAGACCTATAGGAGTTCTAGAGGATGTACCCGTTCGAGTGGGTAAGTTTTTTATCCCTGTCGATTTCGTTGTTTTGGACATTGCTGAGGACAGTCAGATACCTATTATTTTAGGTAGACTATTTTTTCATACAGCTGGGGTTGTAATAGATGTCAAACGTGGAACCATAACCTTAGAGGTAGGGGATGACACCATTGAGTTCAGTCTTGCTCACAAGGCGACTGAACCTGCTGATGAGGATACGTGTTATTCCATTGATATTGTTGACAGGGCTGTTACTTGTAATTGGAGGGAATCCTTAGCCAAGGATCCCTTAGCTGATCTAACCCATTTAGATGAGTGTACAGGTAATACAGTGGAGAATGCTGAGGAGCCAGATGCTTTGGTTGCCTCAATGGAGAGCTACGAGCTCAATGAGGAAGAAGATGAGATGCTTTTAAGCTTGGCCAACGAGAACTTGATCAACACTTGCTAAACCATTGAAGCTGATTCTGTCTATGCTGTAGAGGTAAAGGTGCCAGAGCGTAAGCCACTTCCTCCTAATCTTAAGTATGTCTTTATAGATGATACGGAGCAGTACCCAGCTATTGTTAGTGCTATGCTTAATGATGACCAGCTGTCTGCTTTGATGTGTGTGCTTAAGAAAAACAGGAAAGCTCTAGGTTACTCTTTGGATGACATTAAGGGCATCAGCCCTGATGTTTGTATGCACATGATAGAGCTGGAGGAAGGCCACAAGCCTTACAGACAGGGTCAACGCAAGTTGAACCCGAAGATGTAGGAAGTTGTTATGGCTGAGGTGATGAAACTACTCGATGCAGGTATTATTTATACAGTTGGCAACTCCAAGTGGGTTAGCCCGATTCGGAGTAGTCCCGAATAAAGGAGGGACTACCGTGGTTAAAAATGAGAAAAATGAATTAATACCAACTCGAGTAGTGACAGGGTGGCGGATGTGCATTGATTATAGACAGTTAAATGCCGCCACCAAGAAAGACCACTTCCCCCTCCATTTTGTTGACCAAATGACTGAAAGACTTGCTTCTAACAAATTTTTCTGTTTTCTAGACGGATATTCAGGGTTCTTTCAGATCCCTATTCATCCGGACGATCAAAGTAAGACCACTTTTACCTGTCCACAGGGTGTTTTTGCATATCGTATAATGCCTTTCGGATTGTGTAACACCCCTGCTACCTTTCAGTGGTGCATAATGGGGATTTTTTCTGATTATATAGAGAATATTATGGAGGTATTTGTTTGGGATAAAAATAGCGTAATAAAGAAAGCCCACTTAGTAAAATAAAGATTATAAAGAAGAGGGAAGGAGGAAGGGAGCCCGCGGTCAGGAAAAGGGGAGATGGGCTTGAGAAGGATCAAGAGCCCACCGTGGAAGGTGTCTGCATTAAGGAAAAGGGTGTCAGGGAGAAGTTAGGGAGATCGGGGAGAATTGGTAAGGGAATTCGGATTTGGAAAGAAGTCCTTATGGAAGTAATATTCCCTTTCCATATTCAAGGTAGGACATATCTAGGGTTCTCACCCTATAAATAGCAAAGGAAGGAAATCAAGAAGGGCATTCATTCACTCATCCATATATTCATTCAAGATTATATTCAAGAGAACCACATCACGGCACACCATTCACAAATATACTCTATACGAGATCTTGCAGGCCTGATACCTAACGCCAGCAAGATTAGCATAAACGTTATCATTGTAATTATCCTCCTATTCATATAGTGCAATACTTGGCAGGGTACCGTCCCTCCCGCGGTTGTTCCCACATTGGGTTTTCCGCGTCACCAAAATCTTACGTGTCAATTTACATTGCGCACTTTATTTCCCGTTTACTTATTGACATATAAATCATCATACAATCAACCAACGAATATAGACTACATTACCCTAAATCGACTTAGGTAAAAAAGACCTAAACAATTGGCGCCCACCGTGGGGCATTGTGGTCGTCAATCGTTGATATTCTGACTATACAATGGAAAAGCAAGTATCTGAAGCCATGTCGGGAGCGGCGACCATCGCCACCACCATCGTCTACCCAAAGTCCAACATCAACAGTGGCCACGCAGGCTCCCGGACATACCCCAAGAATCATACCGACAACAAAAGCCTCTCTACCTCCCAGGACCCCTGTTGTTTCAGCCCAGACCAGATCAGACAAAGGAACATCAAGTTCAGGCGTCACTCCGCCTCCCAGTCCCACGCAGATTCTGCTCGCCGCCGTGGAAAATCTTCAGAAAGTTATGGAAAACATGAGAGAAGATCAAAGGAGAGCAGATGCTGAGGTAAGAAGGAGAGACAGAGAGCTCTGGGCACAAATTGATCTCCTGAAGCGGCGATCCGGACTCCAAGAAACAAGACGGTGAAGGAAGATTTCCTTTGGTAGATCCGACGCAGAGTGGCAAAGCGGCGGATACTAGCTGAAATAATTACAAGATTGGATTTGGCTACGACACCATCAGATGAAAGGATAACCCCACGAGGGTTAGGATACCTCACGCCAGATAGCTGGCAGCCAACCAGCTGCGTAGGGATACAAACATGTGGCCTCCTCGTTAGCAGTCCTGCAGCAATCGATCAGACACCTGTAGCAGGATCCGAGTCAAACCAAGCAAGTGAACTGGCAAATGGGACAATCGTTACCGCAACCCCCGGTCACGCCGGAGCTTATCGAACCTTCAAGAAACCGGATCGGGAGGAAATATGCGGACAAATGACGGAGGACCCCGTTCACCAATATAACTAATCGCAGATTTGGAACTAAAGGAGATGCTAAGTAGGGTTCCGGGCTACCACCCCCACTCGAGAAAGCACTCAGACAGTTATGCCGACTCGCCATTCGTGGACACCATATCCGTCACAACCATGCCAAAGGGGTTCACAAACCCAAATATGCCTCTCTTCGACGCCACAAAACAGATCCCTTTAATCATATCACCAAGATATAAACGAAAAATGATGACGGTAACAACCATAGGACAAGTTAAGGAAGCCTGCATGTGCAAAGGATTCGGTCCACGCTAACAGACCAAAGACTTCGATGGTTTGTAAGTCGCAAAACAGTCGATATCTACATTTGCTTTGAATTGGTAAACGCATTTACTCAACGA
Organism: Silene latifolia; assembly: GCF_048544455.1. NCBI lineage: Eukaryota > Viridiplantae > Streptophyta > Magnoliopsida > Caryophyllales > Caryophyllaceae > Silene > Silene latifolia. The sequence goes on from NC_133538.1 coordinate 99,123,959, forward strand.
TTCGCAAGCGCGAGAAGCCACGAAGCACGCAGGGGACCAAAGATCTGAGATCGTCCGGGGCGGGGAGAGAGAGCATTGGAGAATACAATACCAGTTTAACAATGAGAAGGTAGCGATGCGAGAGTGTGATATCTCAACAGCGAGAAAGCCTTTAGAAGAGGCCTCCACCATGACTACGATCTATACAAGCGGTGACTATGCATCCTTGCCATAGGTTCGAAGCGATGCGGAGAAGGCAGTGCCACGATCGGACCGGAGGAAGATATCCTAGCCGAGCCGCCACGAGCACGCCAAGTATTTCTAGTACTTCACCGTGGAGAAATCAGGAAGAAAGCAAACCACCAACAAGAAGGACGAGAGATACATGCCATATGGGAGGGGAGTCAACAGAATCGAGGAAAACCAACTACTCCCGACCTTGGCAGAATATGGGTTCACTACAGGTATCGGAGGAATCTTGAAGGCACTTAAAGAGATGGGAGACGGAGTCAGGTGGCCTAACCCACCAGTAGGAGAGCAAGCCTGGAGAAAGGATAACAAGAAGAAGTGCGAATTTCACCATGATATTGGGCACAATACTGAGGACTGCTATACATTGAGAAGAGAGATCAAGCGCCTGTACGAACAAGGAAAGCTGAGCCACCTGTTACCACGTGGGGGCAAGCGGCGGATAAGGTAGGCTCATGGCCGCCGAGACCCACCCACATGCACAAATTATAAACGTGATAACAAAGGCTCAAACTTAAGCGGCCCGACATACTCAAAGACTAAAAGGCATGCCACCGAGACCAAAGGAGACAGATCGGCCAATTCTTGCGAGAATATCTCACGGTGATCCGCCGATGTCGGCCGATGAGGGAGATACATACGATAAACGAGAACACCATGATGCACTTATTATCACCTTGTCAATGGCCAACTGCACAGTAATAAAGGTCTTGGTAGATACAGGAAGCTCGGTCAACTTAATCATGCTGAAAACCATAGAAAACATGGGATTCAAAGAAGAAGGATTGGGACAGAAGAAGACTATTCCGCTAGTAGGCTTCAGGGAAAACACCGGCTCGCTAGGTGAGATAGTCATCCCAACTTATGTGGGAGGAGTCAACAAGCAAGTCAGGTACCTGGTTATAGATGGCCCCTCTACTTACAACGTCATCCTAGGAAGACCATGGCTGCACCAGATGAAAGCAGTCCCTTCAACATATCACCAGTGCATAAAGTTCCCCACCCCATGGGGAGTAGAAACGATAAGAGGGGATCAGGAGGAAGCTAGAGGTCTGCTACATGAAGGCACTCAAGGGCACCGCCCGGCCCTCCCGCATAGCAAATACTGAAGCGGCCTATCCGGGACGAATACATCGAGCCCCAGCAGAAGAGCTGGACCGTTATTAACCTGGATAAGTTGCACCTAGAGAGAACCGTGCTCATTGGAGCAGGATGTACAGGAGCTTACGACGACGACTAGTCAAATTCTTACAAGATAACATGGATTGCTTTGCATGGTCACACGATGATATGGTAGGCATAGATCCATCCATCATAACACACAAGCTTAGCGTGGACCCAAAGTGTAAACCCATCCAAATGAGAGGAGAAAGTTTGCACAAAGAAAGAGAAATAAGGTAATCAAGCGGAAGTAGACAGCTGCCTGGGCAAAAAAGAAGATAAGAGAAGTGAAATACCCTGAATGGTTGTCTAATGTAGTGGTGGTGCCTAAAAAGAATGGGAAGTGGAGAGTATGTGTGGACTTCACCGATCTCAACAAAGCGTGTCCCAAAGATCCATTCCCGCCGCCTCATATTGATGCAATGGTAGACGCAACACCGGACACGAGATGCTAACATTTACGGACGCATGGAGTGGATACAATCGGTCAAGATGGATCCCGCAGATCGAGAAGAAAAGATTTATGTCCGAGAGAGGAATATATTGCTAGAACGTCATGTCATTCGGCCTAAAGAAAGAACGCAGCTCCACGTATCAAAGGCCGGTTAACCGCATGTTCAAAGAGCAAATAGGAAGAACCATGGAGGTGTACATTGATGACATGGTGGTGAAGTCGAAAAAAGCCAAAGATCATATGCGGCATCTAGCGAAAACATTCAAAGACCCTCGGGAATACAAGATAAAACTAAACCCATCTATGTTGTGATTGAAAGAGGAATAGAAGCCAAAGATCGAGCGCGAGATCAAAGTCGTCTTACAAGTGGAATCACCCGATAAGCCTAAAGATGTTCGAGAGATTAGCTGGAAAGGTAGCGACCACTGAACAGTTCATTTCAAGATCTTGACAAATGCGAGGCTATTTTACGACCTGCTAAGGAAAAGCCAAGTTTGAGTGGACCGGCCGAACACGAGCAAGCCCTCGAGACCGAAGCACTATCTCAGCCCCCGCCACCGCTGTCAAAACCAAAGCCAGGAGAACCATTATTCCTATACCTAGCCGTCACGAAAGTAGCATGGATCGCTGTCTGGTCGAGAGCAAGAAAAGGAACAAGCCAATATACTATGTGAGCAAGTCTCTGCTGCCGGGAGAGACCAGGTACACATCCCTTGAAAAGTTAGTACTAGCATTGGTAGTAGCATCTCGCAAATCAAGGCGTCCCTATTTTGAGTCACACATCATACATGTTGTGACAAACTACCCGCTAAAAGCTATCATGAGGAAGCCTGAACTGTCAGGAAGAATGTCTAAATGGTCAGTACACCTCAGTGGATACGACATCCAATACGACCCTAGAACAACGGTTAAATCACGAGGCACGCCGGCCGACTTCGTGTCGACTTGATCTAGTCATCCGTAAATCCGCGATATCCGAGATCCTCACTTTAGAATGAAGTAAGCGGACAAAGGTCCGCGATGCATATCGACGGAGCCTCCAACCAAAGGGGAGCAGTGTAGGATTAATTCTCGCGATCACCACAGGAGATCCGATAGCACAAGCCGTAAGGTGTGAATTCAAGGCAACCAACAATGAAACGGAATACGAAGCCTTGATATTGGGAATGAAGCTAGCTGGAGCTAGGGGTCGACACTGCTCATATCCAGTGACTCTTTGTTAATAGTCAACCACGTGAATGATGGGTTTATAGCCAGAGATTCGAAGATGATTGCATACCCGAAAGTAGCAAAGGAATTAAAACAAAATTTCGAAACTTGCAAGCTTAAACGGTTTCCGCAGACTAGAACGTGGAAGCGACGCCTAGCAACCACGGGGCAACATTCAAACCAACGAGCTATCCAAAGATTCCAATAGCACATATCTTTGGAACCTTCTATCCGTAAGGCGACGAAATAGACAAGAGGTGAACTGGAGGATCCACAAAGCAAAAAGGAAATCCAAGCAGTTACAGAGGAAGGTGAGAGCTCTCGGCCAAACAGGCAGGCGCCTGACCAAGTAGCCGACCCAGCAGACGACTAGCGCACACCTTACCTAGACTGGTTGCGCCATAACAAGCTACCAGACGATAAGAAGGAAGTGAGAGCTTTTAAAATAAAGGCTTCCAGGTTCATACACATTGATGATACACTATATAGAAAATCGCTAGCAGGTCCCTACCTACGGTGCCTGGACAAGGAAGAAGCACAGACTGTGTTGCATGCTCTCCACAGTGGCAAATGTGGAAACCATGCAAGGGGCGAGTCCTGGCAAATAAAGCCCTCAGACAGGGATACTATTGGCCTACAATGAAGGCAGATGCAGCGGAGTACGCACGAAAATGTGACGCCTGCCAGCGCTCAGCACCAATGATTCACCAGCCAGCAGAGCCTTTGCACCCTATTATTTCTCCCTGGCCATTCATGGCATGGGGCATGGACATAGTAGGCCCTCTACCACGGGCCACAGGAAACAGAACCTGGATGCTAGCAATGACAGATTACTTCTCCAAGTGGATAGAGGCAGAAGCATTCACGGAAGTAAAGGACAAACAGGTCATCTCATTCATAAAACGAAACATCATCTGCAGATTTGGTATCCCATCAGAAATCATATGTGACAATGGCTCACAACTCATCTCAAACGATACTGAAGGATACTGTGCCAAGTGGAACATCACCTTAAAAAAGTCAGCACCCAGGACTCCAAAGTTCAATGGACAAGTGAATCCAAAGAATAAAATCATTATGGACAATCGAGAAGGAGGTTACGGGAGTTAGGAGAAAAGTGGGCAGATGAATTGTCACTAGTATTGTGGTCAGACAGAACAACGCCAAAGATAGCAACAGGTCAAACACCCTTCAGCCTGGTGTTTGGCGCGGAAGCGGTCATTCCATCAGAAGTTCTAATTCCCACTCACAGGTATGAAAATATGACGAGAGAACAGAACAATGCAGAGATGACCAGAAGCCTGGACACAATTGACGAGTTGCGAGCAAGCGCAAAAATCCGTCTGGCTACCTAAAAACAGTCAGTGGCCAGGAGTTATAACAAGAACGTAAAAATCAGGCTCCTGGAGGTAGGAGACCTGGTTCTCCGAGAGGTGTTCCAGAACACCAAGAATCGAAAAGCAGGCAAATTCGCCAACAAATGGGAAGGACCATACCAGGTAAAAGGAGTTGTTGGCCAAGGTGCATACATACTGATGAGTATGGACGGTCAAATCATTCAACGCCCATGGAACATACTTCACCTGAAGAGATATTACTTTTAATAATAAGTAGACTCTAGTTTTCAGAATAATGTACTATGAGAAGCCAAATCATTTTTAAAGATAAAATAAGAAAAATAAAATTCGGTAGTAGGCATACCGCGCCACTCTTATTTACGGTGTCTTTAGTGTTTTTTTAACTTTAAATTACTATTGGATGGTGTGGTCCGCAGCGTCACGGGACCACAATTGCTCTGGGTACCCCATAAGATGGCGGCAGTACTTCACACCATTCGATAGATTTTTCTATTTTCGAGCTTCTCTAAGTACATCACTTTGAATTCTAGTATCTATGGTACTTTGAAAGGATGTCTAGCAGACAGCCAACCGCCAACGCGGGTGACAAGGCACATGGCACTCCAACATGCCTAACCTACTTTCTCCACAAGGAGCACCCTCACCAAAGCGGATGTGGAACATACGAAAGGAGCCTGGCCGACAAATAATACGCTTATCCAGCTACCCCCGATACCACCTCCTGGGACGTAGCTCGCACTAATCGCACTTAATCGGGGCCCCAAAGATGCATGCAAAAACGAACATGGAACGTAGGGATATCTCTGCGCTACCCGAGAATCTGCCGCAGCGTCTCCATTTGGTTCTAGAATGACGATAAACTTGCCTCAATGACGCCACCGCGGCATAAAACGAGACGAACACACCTTGCGTCATGAACAAGGTTAAGTAGTCCACAAATCGCGGCATACGCCTAAATCACCAGCCGGTGACACAAAGAATAGCTTGTGCGGATCGATCTTTTCAGTGGCGGTGGTCTAAATCACCCCCTGGGTTGACACGACCACTCCTCCTTACATTGCGGCATACGCCTAAATCGACCATCAGTGACGACACGGCAGCTAGCTGAGTTAGAATGTTAGCCTTCTCGGGGTGATAAGACTCGCCTAAATCGATCAAGCGGTGACACGGCTGAACTTCCTAAAAACAGGGAGAATAAACAACAAACACACGATATGTAAACTAAAACCTTGCCAAACTATTACAAGGGGCATTTCAAAATATGGCCAAAATACGGCCCCAAGTTTAAACCGCCACCCTGGCGGAGCAAGCACAAAAACAAGTTTAAAAACTTACAAGGTCTGCCACCTCTGGGCCAGACTGCCAAAAAGTTTATCAAAACATAAAAACTTAATTGTCGGTCACATTAATGACCTCCACCTCTGGTACCTCCTCTGCCTGCTGACCATTCATTTCAGGTACTGCACCAGCTTGCATATCCTCGGCCGCCATAGCTCCCGAGCTCCGTCGACATCCTGGGACATTCCAAGATCACCCCCAACACTGCTCGGCCAACGCAGAGAATTCACCTCACCAACCTCAGGCATCAGCACGCTCAAATTAGGTTGGGTGGGGTAAAGCATCTCCAGCTGCTTCTCCTCTTCCTCTATGGCATGCTGGGTAGGAGCCTCCTCGAGTGCAGCACGCATTCCGCTGATCTTTCCCCGCCAGGTGGCATATGTAACAATGTTGGTGGCCAGAGAGATCAGCTAAGTGATCATCTCCTCAGACTGCTTCAGAGAGTCAGAAAAAGTGCTGCACACCGCCTGGGTTCGAGCCAGCTGATTAGCTCCCTCCTTCAACTTCTTCTTGGTGACAGCAAGCTCAGTCTTCAGCTCCACCACACGGTCCTTCAGATCAACCCGCTGCTGTTCCAGATCTGCAACCGTTTCCTTCAGCTCTTGGTTCTTGGCGCTGGTAGCATGACTGGTGGTCTGCACTATGTTGATCATCTTCCTGTTGTAGAGTGCAGACTGAAGAGTCCGGGGCATAGGTAATCAGAAGTCAGCAAAAGAGTTGGGAGGCAGAATTTAAGCAAGAAACAGGCGGACAGACAGGTAGAAAATGAAAAATATTTACCATGAAGGCGTTGTGCATGTCATTTTCAGCCATCTCCTCTGGGGAGAACTCCGAAAACATTTCCTCAACAGGAGAGAAGAGCAGCTGATCGATCTCCGGCCAGTACGGCACCTTGTCCACATTCCCAAAGCCTTCTGGGAAATGAGTAATGATGCCCCCACTAGTAGAAGCACGGGGACTGGCAGGAGGAGTTGGCGGATGGCGAGATAACGGATCGACCTCTAGGGGCACGCGAGCGCAGAACTAGATACTGCAGAGGAGTCGAAAGAGGCGGCAGGAGCACTCCTCTTGGAGGCGAGGCCACATCGGGGCCGGCGAAGGTCTCTTTCTTTTAGCACTTTGGAGGATGAGTTCCGGTTGATCGACTTTTGAACCTCGTAAGCATACACGTCTCGGACGGAATGCTTAAAACATCAGCAGCAACGGCCTGCAAACATAAGTGGTTACAGAATCCTTACCAGAAGACATGCTGTGGGCTGATTGAGGAGGATTGGAGGAAGAAGCAGGTGAAAAACAAGGAAGCGTGCAGGGAATTTTCTCTCGGACTCGGAAATACTTGAATAGCTTGCTGCAGCGGGATCTTAGCGCCAATACGGGTGAGGTCGGCTGGGGCCCTGCACGAAGACGATGAAGTAAGCTAGTAAGCAACGAGATAAAACAAATCGGGTAGCAGAAAGCTACTTACTCAAGTCGAACCCATTTCTCGAAAATATAATCGGCGGGGAGGTGGATGGAGTCCTTCCTCACATAGAAGAAGTCCTCGAACCATTTCTCATCGCGAGATTTTGACACATGTTTGAAGGGAGCCTCTCCACGGCCCCGGAAGGAGAATTGACCCCTGCCCATGGACCTGATGTTTTACATATAGGCCAGATCGCCCAGAGTGACAGCTTTGCCAGTATTCTAACCAGCGGCCAGAGAGTAAAGAAGAACTCTCCAAATGGCGGCAGAGATTTGTGCCATGGCGAAATTGTTGGTAAAAATGAAATCTTGGACGAGTTTAGGGAAAGGAAAACGAAGGCCATATCTAAACGGGTACAAGTAGAAGCAAACCCACCCCGGACGGAGGGCGTCAGCTTTCTGTCCCGGTTCAGGGACGACGATCTCAACCCCATCACCAAGACCAAGCAAGTTCTTGATCGTCGGAATGTCGGTCGGAGTTAGGGCGGAGTCACAATCGTGTGAGTGTTTGAAAAGTCCCCGAGAAGGGAAAGTAGGGTCGAGATTACAGTCGGAGGGCGTCGAGGTTGACGAAGACTGTCGAGTTTTGCCAATAATGGAGAGAGAAAATGAAGATTAAAAGGAGGGAAGGAGATAGATTACCTGGTGATGAAGACGGGAAAGGGAACAGTGAAGCCGATGAAGATTAAAGGGAAGAAGATTAAGGGTTTGAGAGAAGAGAGTTTTTTGAAATGATTTGGAGTGATTAATGAGAGTGGAAGAGAGACGTTGGGGTTATAAAGAGGAGAGAGGGAGTTGGGTGCGGAGAAAGAGGAGAAAGGCGGCTTGCATGGGAAGGAGTAAAAAGGCGGCGTAGGGTTTTAAACATTTAGTTACGTAAATTCCTTGTTCGATACTAGAAAGCGTACTTCACAAGAAATTTGGGGCAAACTGTTTGGGCTAAAAATAGCGTAATAAAGAAAGCCCACTTAGTAAAATAAAGATTATAAAGAAGAGGGAAGGAGGAAGGGAGCCCGCGGTCAGGAAAAGGGGAGATGGGCTTGAGAAGGATCAAGAACCCACCGTGGAAGGTGCCCGCGTTAAGGAAAAGGGTGTCAGGGAGAAGTCAGGGAGAAGTTAGGGAGATCGGGGAGAATTGGTAAGGGAATTCGGATTTGGAAAGAAGTCCTTATGGAAGTAATATTCCCTTTCCATATTCAAGGTAGGACATATCTAGGGTTCTCACCCTATAAATAGCAAAGGAAGGAAATCAACAAGGACATTCATTCACTCATCCATATATTCATTCAAGATTATATTCAAGACAACCACATCACGGCATACCATTCACAAATATACTCTATACGAGATCTTGCAGGCCTGATACCTAACGCCGGCAAGATTAGCATAAACGTTACCATTGTAATCATCCTCCTATTCATATAGTGCAATACTTGGCAGGGTACCGTCCCTCCCGCGGTTGTTCCCACATTGGGTTTTCCGCGTCACCAAAATCTTACGTGTCAATTTACATTGCGCACTTTATTTCCCGTTTACTTATTGACATATAAATCATCATACAATCAACCAACGAATATAGACTACATTGACCCTAAATCGACTTAGGTAAAAAAGACCTAAACAGTATTCATGGATGATTTCTCAGTTTATGGTAGTGACTTTGATCGTTGTTTACCTAACCTTGATAAAGTCATGCAGCGTTGTATAGATGTTAATCTTGTTTTAAACTGGGAAAAGTGTCAGTTTATGGTCAATGAGGGAGTTGTGTTAGGGCATCTGATTTCTGATAAAGGTATATATGTTGATAAGGCAAAGGTGCAGGTGATTGAGCAATTACCTCCTCCCGTGAATGTTAAAGGAGTGAGGAGTTTCCTTGGTCACGCTGGTTTTTACCGGCGTTTCATTAAGGATTTTTCAAAAATTGCTAAACCACTTACACATTTGCTCCTTAAGGATGATGTCTTTGAATTTACTGATGAGTGCCTTACCGCTTTTAACAGGTTAAAGGAGGCCCTAGTTTCTGCGCCAATCATTCAGCCGCCTGATTGGGACGTCCCATTTGAGATCATGTGTGATGCCATCGATTATGCCGTCGGTGCAGTTTTGGGACAGCGTAAGAATAAAGCTTTGAATGCCATATATTATGCGAGCCGAACTATGGATGAGGCTCAAATTAATTATTTTACCACTGAGAAGGAGTTTCTAGCTGTAGTTTTTGCCTTAGACAAATTTCGGTCTTATTTGTTAGGTTCTAAGGTTATTGTTTATACTGACCATGCAGCGTTGAAGACTCTCTTTGTTAAGAAAGATGTGAAGCCGAGGCTTCTGAGGTGGATACTCCTTTTGCAGGAGTTTGATTTGGAGATCAAAGATAAAAAAGGAGCAGAGAATGTGGTAGCTGACCACCTATCTCGTCTGCAGCTGACAGAAAGCGAGGATTCGTTGCCTATTAATGATTCTTTTCCTGATGAGAGTCTATTAGCTATTACTACTTCAGGTGCTTATCCACCTCCGTGGTTTGCTGATTTTGCTAATTTTGCTGTGACAGGTAAGATACCACCCGAGCTTTCATGGCAGCAGAAGAAGCGGTTTGCTTATGATGCTAGATAATATTTTTGGGATGATCCTTATGTTTTCAAGGAATGCGCAGACGGTCTCATCCGGGGATGCGTGCCTCAATGGGAGGTGAAGGATATCCTAGAGGCTTCCCACTCTTCTGCTTATGGTGGTCATCACGGTCCGTCCAGGACTGTGGCTAAGGTACTCCAATCTGGTTTCTATTGGCCAACTTTGCATGCAGATTGTCGCAATTTTGTTGCTGAGTGCGATGCTTGTCAAAGATCGGGGAATATTTCCAAGAGACATGAGATGCCACAGGTAGGCATTCTTGAGGTTGAGATTTTCGATGTCTGGGGCATTGATTATCAAGGACCTTTTCCGAGAAGTCAAGGTAATAAATATATCCTCGTAGCTGTAGATTATGTATCCAAATGGGTGGAAGCTATTGCTACTCCCCATTGCGATGCAATAGCCGTGATTAAACTGTTTAAAAAGATTATTTTCCCTCGTTTTGGTGTCCCTCGGGTTATCATTAGCGATGGGGGAATGCATTTTAAAGAAAAACAACTTAGTGCTTTATTGACTAAATTCGGTGTCCAACATCGTAGAGGTTTGGGGTATCATCCCCAAACTAGTGGTCAGGTTGAGGTTTCTAACAGAGAATTGAAAGAAGTCTTAGCTAAAGTTGTTTCTAAATCACGGAAAGATTGGAGTCTTAAGTTAGATGATGTCTTATGGGCTTATAAAACTGCGTTTAAGACGCCAATCGGGATGTCACCATACCGATTGATTTATGGTAAGACATGTCATCTGCCTGTTGAGTTAGAGCGTAAGTCTTGGTGGGCTATATGTGATTTGAATTTGGATCCTAACCTCTCTCGTGAGAAACGCATGACATAGCTGAATGAGCTAGAGGAATTTAGGCTGCTGGCCTATGACAATGCTAGGATCTACAAGGAGAAAACGAAGCGCTGGCACGATAAGAGAATCATCAAGCACGAGTTCCATATTGGCGATAAGGTACTCCTTTTTAACGCTCGTATCCGTTTATTTCCTGGTAAGCTGAAATCCAGGTGGACTGGCCCTTACACGGTCACAGCAGTCACAAAGTTCGGATCAGTTGAATTGGAGACCTCTGCTGGAGAAAGGTTCAAGGTTAATGGCCAATATGTGAAGCATTATCACGGATCAGATGCATATGTTGGGAAAGTCGAGGTGTTGTACTTCGACCCGTCATCGGATAATGCGAAGTGAGGTAAAAAGGTCGGGCGGGACCTCTTAAACCAGCGCTAACCGGGAGGCAACCCGGGTTGTAATTAATTGTAATTAGGAATTTTATTTCGTTATTTCTTTCAATTTGCATTTTGAGTTTTCTGTTTTTTTTTAATTCCTTTTAATTAGCATTTCTTGGTTCGGAGAGTGTGCGCCTTTGATAATTTTTGCAGGATTATATTTTATGAAAATTGCGTAAAATTAGAGGAAAAGGGCAAAGCAATTTAAGTTGACCAACAATTTTGACGAATTTGAGCTAAATTGCCAATGTTTTCAGTCGATCGACTGGTCAAGGTGGTCGATCGACTGAAAAGGAACAGGTCGGGGGCTACTGTGAACGGATCTTGGTCGATCGACTGGGCAATATGGTCGATCGACTAAAGAGAAAAGTCCAGAAGCTGGTTAAAGGAGAGATTGGTCGATCGACCGTGTCAATTGGTCGATCGACCATAGCGTGGGTTCAGAATGCAAACTGATAGGGGAGTCTTCTATTCTTTTTCATTCATTCACCCTTACACTCCCTCTAAATCAGAAAATCAAGAACAAACCCTAACTCCATCCCCCTTTTTGCGATTTTAACCTGCAATCCCATCTTAGACTTGATTTTTCTTGCTTTCATCTTCAAGTTTCTTCAAGGTATGTCTCTAATCCTTCTTCCATGCTCTATTTTCGACTTTTACTGCGGTTTCATGCGAAATTTTCGAGCATATGGCCATTGAGACGGAAAAATCGATTTGGGGAAATCGATTTTAGGGATTGATTTCTTGTCATTTTAATACTTTAATTTCTTATTATACACTTTCCCCCTTGATTTTCGAAGCAAATTAGAAACTAGGATGTGTTTAAAGCCGTTTTCCCCAAATTTCGAACCCTAATTTGGATTTTCAAATTCTGATTTTGTTCGGGTTTTCGTAATTCGACAATGTTAGGGGATTTTTGTTGCTAATGAGGATTCTTTTGCAGGCAACAACAATGTCAAAAGGCAAGGAACACATGTTTGAAGGGCAGTCGAGTTAAGGAGCTGCCAAGCGGCCACGAGGACCGCCACTGATGATTGAGGCTACCACGGATAGTCTACCTGACTATCCGCAGGTTATCTTTGCTAATTCTACTCAGCGTGCTAAGTTTTCTCTTTTTGTTTCGAGAATGAAAGTTACTGCTACCCGATTTCTTCATAAACCTACTTTGGAGAAATTAGGCTGTTATGAGTCGGTTGTGTCCCTGCTAAATGGGACAGGTATGATGGGTATAGTGGACATGGCTGAGTTCACGTATTACATTTTGACCCTCGAGTTCTTTTAGTCTTATGCTTTTAACTCAGCTTCTTTTGCGGAAAATAAGACTAGTGCTTGCATCTCTTTTCGGCTATTCAATGTCAATTACTCCTTGACATTAGCCGATTTTGCTGGATTTTTGGGTCTTTATTTCGAGGGCAGAACCTCGGAAGCTTCTGATATTCACCGAGTCATGTGGTCTTGCATCAGTGACTTTTACGGGCCTAAGAGGACGGGCACTTCCGTCCATTTGCCCCCTCTTCGTTATTTTCTACGGCTAATGGGTAATACCATTTTCGGCCGTAAAGAGTCAAATAATGTGAATTCTATTGAACTGTCTATTTTGACGGGCTATCTGAACATTACCAGTCGGGTAGCCCGTATCTATAACATCGCTTTTTTGACTGCCGCTCACTTTCAGACTGTTAGTGAGGGCACATTGACCACTATTGCTTGTGGCGGATTGGTGACGCGTATCGCCAACCGTCTTGTTTTACTTTTCCCTCGAGAGGAGGCCCCTATTGACCCTGACCTACGTTTCATGGACCTTGCATACGTGAGGGCCGTCTATTGGGTCGATAGACAGAGACGGTGGAAGATCGATTCTTTCATCTGTGACCCCATCCCTGTCCTTGGCTACCCTCCTATCCTGCCCCTTACCACTATTCAGGGGGCAGCTCGGCCGCCTTTGCCTAGTTACAGGCTTCTTATTGTGGCGGCCACTACTACTGCTACCACCTCGAGGAGAGCTCGTGCCTCCTCTTCGCAGACACCCTCTTCCTCCACTTCTGCTCCCACTGGCTACCCGACCACTTTTCGACCACCCACACCTTTGGTCGTCCCTCCGGTTATGGACCATAGGGCAATGTCACGTGTACTGGGTGATTTGTGCAGGAGCTTTGACCAAGACACGAGCTAGACACGGCTCTAGCCCCGCCCGCCTACGAGGAGTTAGCCCTGGGGGGGGGATGCTCCCACAGGGTGCTTGGACTCACCCTTCCTACTTTGTTCCCCCTGTGGGCGGTTACCCTCAGCCTGGCAGGAGACCCCCTCCTACTACTACTGCTGGTGCCTCCACTTCCAGGAGAGCCATTGCCGCTGCTGCTGAGGCGGACGAGGAGAGTGACTCGGGGTCCGGTGAGTCTAGTGGTGAGGAGTACGACGGTGGTGATCAGATGCTGGTGACCTCCCCGTTTTTGGCTGGTTTGGGGAGGTCGTTTTTTGTGAGTTCCGAACCTTCTTTATTAGCTTCGTTTTTATTTTATTATGCTTTTATCCTTCCCTATTTCTGCTGGTGATTTGCTGCTGAGCACAATGAGGGCATTGTGCATTTTGGTTTGGGGAGGGTATTTGCATATGCCTTTTATTTTGCATCTGCATTTGTTTTTTTTTTATTGCATTTCAGTCACATGTTTAGTGCATTTCTGTTTGCATTTGTTTTTCAGTTCAAAAAAAAAAGAAAAGAAAAAATTTGAAAAAATTCATAAAAATCAAAAATATCACGTTTACTTTTGCATATAGTTGAGTCGGATTGGAGTTATTAATGACGAATTTGCACTATTAGTTAAATATGTCATTCCTTGCCTTTTCATAGCTGCTTAGCATGAATTATAAGTGATTTCTCAAATTTTGTTATGGAATTCATTTCGGGTAATTAGACTTGACTCATTACTTTTGGCAAACTACTTATACTTTCTGAGATATAGAGCCTATAACTGGTGACATTCATGACCGGTTAATTTCGGATAGAGAGTAGTACTCCCTTCATTTCATGTTTTGCACGTGTATGAGTTTTGTTTGCTTATTGCCTATACGCATTGGTTTGTGGTCGATATTGCATGTTTTGAGAACTATTGCATCTTCCTCTTTCTCATTTTACCCCATTAACTCCACTATAAGCCATAACTGCCAGTTGCCCTCAACTACATCCCATACTTAGCCTACCATTGTGCCAAGCTAGGAAGTAGTAGAGGATTTTGTCGAATTATAAGCTGTTTTGGTTCGCTTTTGTAATGATGGAGAAAGTACTTATAAGAAGTTGAGGGGTTGCTAATGTTCAGCCTCAAGGAAGAAAGAAAAAAAATTCAGAAAAAATGAAAAAGAAAAGGACGTTTACCTGGGCAGAGAGCTCTGGTTGTGACAGGGTGGTCGATCGACTGCCATCACTGGTCGATCGACCACCAGTTCAGAAGTTGAAAAAAAAGGGGAATGAAAAGAAAAAAAAGGAAAGAATAATAGGAAATTTGAAAAGAAAATAATTCGGTTGAATTGAGAATCACCTCATGTGCTTTTTTCATGATTTGGAGGTGTTTGTTTTAGGATTTTTGTGTTGCCTAGTCTTTTAAAGGCATGGTTTATTTTTCAAGTTGGAGGAACGGGATATGGTTTCTGATGGTTTGATAGGTACTAGCTTGGCTCTTACCTTCACTTTTTCCATAAATTTTTTGCCCCTTCTTTCCCAATTAGCCTCACATATCCAAATCTTGCAATAGCTCGGCATGTAGTAGTCCTTGACGGTGGTTATGCGTATGTACGGTAGCTAGAATCATTATTCATGCTAGTCAAGCATACATGTTTTGTCGGTCGCAGTCTAGGTGAGAGTCTGTATTTTCTTCCCTCTCTTTTACAATTATTCTTACCATTTGCTTTGTTGAGGGAAGAGTGACCTGGGAGAGTCCGAATGTATGAGTCTTGCAAGGTCGAACGCCCGGTTTAATTCCATGATATGCATAAATTTGTTCACTTGATTTTAGCTTTGCGGTAGTTGACTATGTGCATTAAACGGTTTGGCATTGACTTGTAGATAGCTCTGAGGTATACTCCTTTCCATTAGGTTTTTATATGGGTCATAGTGCTTGCTTGGGGACAATCAAGGTTTGGTTTGGGGAGATTTGATACGTGCATATTCTATACACTTTATTTGCAGTTTTGGCACGTATTTCCATGTATAATTGTTGGCTGAAGGCCACTATTTATCCCGAAACGGTTTACTTTGCATTTTCTATGATTTATTGTAGGAATGAATGGAAGTGAGCTAATTCGAGCCTAAACCGTCCTCCGGAGGCAACTTCAGGGAAGCTTTGAAGAAGGGAGTTCGGATTCATCCACCTTGGGACGCGTGCATTGGAGTGAAGAGCTGATTTGAAGAGAGAAAGAAGCCCTTGCACAGCTCAATCCGCCGATCGACCATGCTTCACGATCGGTCGACCAATGAAGTACATCAAACGCTCATCGGATCGCTATCACCAATGATCGACCATCTTTGACAGTCGATCGACCGATCTACATGAAATGATATTGATTTTTCGTTTAAGACTTTTAAAAGCCCAATTTGTAATTAACTTTTGGCATCTTTAATCAGTAGAACGCAGCAATTATTAGGTGATGCTTTTCATTATTGAAGAACTCAGTTTTTAGATCTAGTTTTGGAGACGGAAAACCTCGAATTCGATTACGTTGTTCATCTTTTCAATTAGTAAGTTTTATGGAAATTTCCTCTTCTTTTAATTCTTTTTATTTCAATTCTTGTTTTACCAATTTAATTGCAGCAATTCATCTCTTGTCTTTTGTCTTTTATTTAAATTCAATCATGTCAATCTTGTTCTTTGTTATCAATTTAGCAATTGTTTTAGTTTTAGTCATGCGTAGCTAATTGTTTTGATTGGGAACGAGGTGAGCCATGGCATAAATTAGGATTGTTTGTTAGCATGAATTCTTCCGTATCGATCTTGTTGTCTTTTGATAAGCCTTTTTACTAGATTGAAAGATTAGTAATTAGAATTATCATTAGATTGGAATTTCCTTTGAGCGAAAGCTTTGAGAAATTTCGGGGAATTAGAAGACCGCAAGGTTAATTTGAGCATAGATCGAAAGGCTTGCTTATACCCCCTGAGACCGTATTATAGGATTTCTGCTACCTTATTGCCCTGACCATTGCCATGGTGAACCGAATTTCCCGATCTTCCTTTTATCTTGAAATTCTTATTTAAGCAATTAGTCATTAGAATCAACCAATTTCAAAACCCCCCTTTTAATTGTTACTTCTATAGACTGAAAAATAGCAAACAAAATCAACCTTGTCTCTCTGTGGTTCGACCCTTACTATCACTAGCTATAGTTTTAGTTTGGAATTATAAATTTAATTTTGATACAAAACGACGGTATCACCAGACTCGGTCAGACCCAATCTGGTCAGCTTTCTCAAAACTAAAATGTCCTGTTTTGCTTGGTCACATTTTGATATGACTGGTATAGATGCTGATATTATAACCCATAAGTTAAATATTGACAAATCATTTAAGCCTGTCAAAAAAAAGAGAAGAAAATTTGCTGCAGAAAGGCATGAAATCATCAACCAAGAAGTTGACAAGCTATTGGACATGGGAATGATCAGGGAAGTAATGTACCCTGACTGGCTTGCAAATGTAGTAGTCGTCCAAAAGAAAAACGGAAAATGGAGAGTCGGTGTAGACTACACCGACCTAAACAAGGCCTGCCTCAAAGATCCATTTCCCTTGCCACACATCGATGCAATGGTGGATGCTACTGCAGGCCACGAGATGTTAACATTCATGGATGCCTCCAGTGGATTCAACCAAATAAAGATGCACCCTGCAGATCAGGAACGTACAGCTTTCATCACTGAAAGAGGAATATATTGTTATACTGCTAGAGTTGATCGTTTGCGGGCTTGGGCCGGACAAGGGCCGGGCCACCATGTATAAAAAGTGTCCGGCGGGCCTATTTTTTATGTCTGTACCCGTTATAACGAGCTTATTAAAGTTGCCCATACCCGTCCATCATAAGTTGGCGGGCCGGCCCATGGGCCACCGGGCTTTGAAATAAAAAAGACACTAGCTTCATAATGACATATATTCGTACCAGAACCGAATTACTGTAACACCCCGTAATTTCGGACCGTTATTATATTGCGGAAGTAATTTATTAGTCAAGTTGAATTTAATATTAATGTATTTGAAGTAAAAATAATTCAAAGAAATATAATTCTATTATATTTTGAAGTAAAGTATTTATTTTGATAGTTTCGAAATGTTTAAAAATAGTTTAAACCGTGTAAAAACCTTTTTATTTCGAAATAAGGGCATATCGGGAAAAATGGCAACTCTGTGAAAATTGGGTAAACGGTTTTGGAAATGGGTCATATGAGTACTCAATCTTCTTGTAATCTCGTGTCTAAGAACTTTGGCCTTGTCGGAATTTGTAGTTGACAAACGGTTCTAATTATCGTCAAAACGAGCCAAAATCGACTAATGAAATTCCGCCAAATCCCGCTCCTCTTTCTCCTTTCTCGGCACACCTCCTCTTCCTCCTTCCCATTCCTTCCTAGAACTTCCTTTGTTCTTCTTTTGTGCCTCTTGACCGAAATCCACACAAAAAAAAAAATAAGATAATCTTACAATCGTAATTTCATCATAATTTCTTCGTTTCTAGTCCGATTTTCGCAAAATTTATATTTTCGGAATCCTCTCTTCAAGATATACATCCTAGTATGTTTTAATTTCAGTTTTCATTATATTGATTTAAGATGATTTTGGGGCATAATTTCGGTTTTAGTGATTATTGTTGTGTTTTTGTTGTTTTTAATAGGTGAAGATTATGAGGATGATATAGGGGACTCCTATATAGTAGAGGATGATGGGTAGCTACTGTTTTTAGGGTTTTCTCAAGGGTTATTTGCCTTTTTCTTGCTTAAGGTAACATATTTCGAGTTACTCGACGATTAAATGTCACATTCTTTGCTTTTTGTATGATTTTGTGTTTGTTAATTGAGTGGTTTATTTCACATGATAATATGGGTTAAATTCATGTCTAATTCATGTCTTTTGTATGTTTAAGTTCACATATTAGTATGGGAATGAATTGGGAATACTAATTGATGCTTCGACGATGTTAAACTGAACAAAAATGGAGAAATGGAGGGTTTGGGGTGGCGGCCTACTAGGCCCAAAGAGGCCCAGCAGGCCCACGGCTGCCTTGGGGTTGGCCCGGGTCGGCCCGTTGCTTGATTCGCGGTTTTTCATGCGTTGTTCGTCGTTTCGGGTTAATTAATGTTATATTTAGTATAAGTAGTAAATGGGTAATCATATGAAATGAATAATGTTAGTAGTGGATATAATGATGTTGATAAAATTATGCTTATATTAGTAGTGTGCACATGTTAGGATAGATTATAATATGAAATTGTAATGAATAGGCTTAAAATGAATTTTATAGCGATAATTGTAATGTTTGGATGATTATGCCGAAAAACTCGAGCCTTAGTCCCTTTGATCAATCGATGTCGACAATTGTGTGATTGGTCAGCCGCGATTGAACCCGTACCTATCGCAGGGCTGGGGTTGCGGGTAAAAATTCGGTTGGATGAAATTATTGCGTAAATTGGATAATTGGCCTTACTCTTGTTTTAGGCCATTTATTATGTTTTTATTTCACATATGTTGTTGGTTGATTTGAATGGTTTCTTATGTTGTAGAAACGGCCCTAGATTCCCTGAAACCTTTAATATTGTCAAGTTTGGACTCTTTGCCTCTCTTTTGGTTAATTGGGTGTCCTACTTGTCTTGTGTGGTGTGGGCTAAAGTATTCAAGCTGGGACCTAGATTGGTTTTATTTAGGTCCTAGGTGAGTATTTCGGCCTTCATCATAGATAGGCCATTATAGTCTTTGACGAGTGTATGTTCACCGCTGATAGCCTCTGTGTTCCCGACTTGGTGGGTTTATATCCAAGTTGGGGCATGACCTCGTTACTTATTTTGAGAGTAAGTGGTCCGCTTAAGTACTAGCCAACCCTTTGGTGGACTCCTTAGGGTACTCACTTTGTTTTAGAAAAATTGTGGGTCTTGGGTGCGGTGGTGTGTATCCGCATGTCTAGGTCTCCAAGATTTTAGGCTAGGGTTGTGTTGTGTCTTGGCCATGTTTTGATAGAACCTCTGAGCTATGATACCGGTTCGATTACCTTCCCTACCTCGTGGTATAGACTCGAGTTACAGAGTGACTATTGACCGTACTAAGAACTTATGCCTGTCTTTGATATATTGTCCTTTCTTGTATGGTGATTTTATGAATTGTAATAGGTGAGATGCAAGCCGGTTACAATTGATAAAGTTTGGATTACTGCTTGTTATATGTTTCACATGATAGTTTAGTTTGGTCAGTTTAGAGTTCACTTGTTAGAATATTTGATATCTAGATTATTTGTGATGTGGTTTACATGTTACGTTACATGTTACATTAAATATGACATTTCGTGGCTGGGAGGACTCGAAGTTACTCCCCATTGAATTGTGGCTTTCGTGTTTGTATAAAATGCGATTGACAGGTTGATGATGATTAGATGGGGTCACAGACGAGCTAGTGAGCAAAAGAACCTTGGACTTAGTTTGGCTATTTTATAGTAAACCTTTAAACATTTGGTTGTGTTTATATTTTGAAGGGACATATGTCTCCCTCTCTTATTTTGGTTTGTATCAATTTATTCTCGCGACTTTAGCATGTTATGTAAATTAGGGTGTTAGTATTTGCAGGTTTTGGCACTCTTCATTTGGAAGTGTTTGTGGTTGGTTTAGAAAAGTTTTTAAGATTACAGGTTTTATCTGGTTGAACAAATTACAAACATATCCTGTCAGTTTTTCCGTAAAATTTTACGTGTTTATTTTACACTAAAAATGAGGGTGTCACAATTACTCTGTATATAGTACTAAAGTGAATCTTTGTGCGAACGCAAATACGTCCTCATATTAACACCAAGAGGCATAACAAATGCCCAAATTAAGTGTACATCGGGTCAACATTCACGTCATTCAGTACGTGGGTTTGGGTAATTTGAGATTTCAAGGTTATTTTTCTTCATTAATTTAATTGGGTATTGGATTATTACATGGACTTAGTTAATTAATTAGTTTGGTAAATGGTTTTAATGAAGTAAAAATTACATTATAAGCTTAGCGGGCCTAGCGGAGTGTCCACGAACATTTTTATTTAGTCCATACCCGCCCATTAACTTAGCGAGCCAAGTTTTCCTTGTCCATTAACCTTTTTCAAAAAAAAATTATGTGACCAAGCCCGCTTAAGTAGCAGGCCAGACGGGCCGAGCTGGACGGGCTGGCCTGGAGATGATCAGCTCTATATACTGCTATGCCTTTTGGATTAAAAAATGCAGGTGCAACCTATCAAAGGTTAGTCAACATGATGTTCAAAGATCAAATAGGAGACACCAGGGAAGTCTACATAGACGACATGGTAGTCAAGTCAAAAAAAGTAGAGGATCACATTAAAGACCTGGAGACAGCCTTCAAGATACTGGAGAAATTCAATATGAAGCTCAATCCACAAAAATGCCATTTTGGAGTCTCAGCAGGAAAATTCTTGGGCTATATGGTGACAAAAAGAGGAATAGAAGCCAGCCCTGAACAGATCAAAGCCATCCTGGAGCTAGAACCACCAAAGTCAGTCAAAGACATACAAAAGCTGACGGGAAGAATAGCAGCCCTAAACAGGTTCATTTCAAGATCGTCAGAAATGTGCAAATCATTCTATAACCTGCTAAGGAAAAACAAGGACTTTCAATGGACCCCTGATCATCAGGCTGCCTTTGAAGATCTGAAAACATATCTATCCTCTCCTCCCTTATTGGCGAAACCAGTCAAAGATTAACCCCGACAGTATACCCGCTCGGTCCACGAAATCGCTATCGTGCGATCCTGGTCAAAGAAGAGGACGGACAACAACACCCCGTCTATTACGTAAGTAAAAGTCTATTGATGCAGAGATCGGTATGGCCTACTTGAAAAATATGTTTTAGCTTTAATTATGAGTTGCACAAAATTAAGATCATACTTTGAAAGCCACCCTATAATAGTCGAAACCAATCTTCCTATCAAGTCCGTACTTAGGAAGCCGAATTGTCCTGACGAATGTGCAAATGGTCACCCAAATAAGCACGTACAACATAACATTTGAACCAAGGAGAGCAATTAAGTCACAAGCACTAGCAGACTTTGTGGCTGATTTTAGTCCGACC
Source organism: Silene latifolia (assembly GCF_048544455.1). Classification (NCBI taxonomy): domain Eukaryota; kingdom Viridiplantae; phylum Streptophyta; class Magnoliopsida; order Caryophyllales; family Caryophyllaceae; genus Silene; species Silene latifolia. The sequence continues at coordinate 99,145,312 of NC_133538.1, forward strand.
CTAGAACCCGACCTAATAAAAGAAGTAAATAAACCGACCAAATGACCAAACAGGACCTAGAATGGACCCTATTTGTCGATGGTGAAGCCAACATGAGGGGCACAGGCCTGGGGGTAGTACTAAAATCGCCACAGGGGGATAAGATAGTACAAGCTATAAGCTGTGCATTTGAAGCTACCAACAATGAGGCGGAATATGAAGCCTTAATAGCTGGATTAAAGGTTTGTATTGACCTTTGTGTGAAAAACCTAAAGGTACGTACTGATTCCCTTCTTATTTCAAACCAAGTAAATGGAATATACACTGCAAAAGACTCAAAAATGATGCTTTATTTAGAAGTCATCCCGTGTTAAAAGAAAAATTCCGCAATTTTAATATTGACCAAATTCCCAGGGACTTGAATACCCAGGCCGATGCCTTAGCCGGCCTAGGATCCAACTTCAGTCCCCTCGATTTTGACAAAATACCCATCGTACATTTATTAGAACCTGCAATAAATAAGCAAGATGAAAGTTTCCCAATATATGTTGCCAACTCTTGGACAAAACCTTACTACGATTGGCTACAATAGGGAATCCTTCCCCTAAATAAGGAAGATGTCAGGGCACTAAAAATAAAAGCTGCTTCATATACTATCATTAACAACGTGCTTTTTAAGAAATCGCAGGCAGGGCCATACCTCAGATGCCTGGAACCACAAGAAGCTGAACAGATATTATCAGAAATACATGAAGGATACTGTGGGAATCATAAAGGCGGAAGGAGCCTGGCAAGCAAGGTACTCAGAACAGGCTATTATTGGCCCACCTTGAGGGCTGATTGCCTGGATTTCAGCTCTAAATGTGAAGCTTGCCAGATTCATGGACCATATATCCATCAGCCATCTGAGGAACTACATTCCATATCCGCACTCCATTTTTATGAAGTGGGGCATGGATATAGTAGGGAAACTACCTCAAGCACCCGACAAAAGTTTTCTTGCTAGCAATGACTGACTACTTCTCCAAGTGGATAGAAGCGATTCATACAGCAAGTCAAAGAAAGGATGTCATAGCATTCATCAAACACAACATCATATGTAGATATGGCATCCCCTCCGAAATAGTATGCGACAATGGCACACAATTCGTGGGAAAAGAACAAGCAGAATTTTCATGTGCTCAATGGAACATCAACCTGGTAACCTCCACGCCAGGATATCCAAAAGCTAACGGCCAGGCAGAATCCAGTAACAAAGTAATAATCAGCTGCATAAAGAAGAAGTTAGAAAGAAGGAAAGGTAGATGGGCTGAAGAGCTCCCCTTGGTCCTCTGGGCTGACAGAACCACGCCTAAAACATCCATAGGCCAAACACCCTACTCCTTGGTCTATGGATGTGAAGCAGTAATCCCAGTTGAGGTCGACATTCCATCAGCCAGGTGCAGCCTGAACACAATAAGGAGCAATATACCTCTAATGGAGGACAACCTGGACTTAACGGAAGAGCTAAGAGATGCAGCTAGCATTAGATTGGCAGCATATCAGCAAAGAGTTGCAAAAAGCTATAACAAGACCGTCAAAGCTAGAGTATTCAGGGTAGAAGATCTTGTCCTCAGGAAAGTCTTTCAAAACACAAAAGAGAAGAATGCTGGCAAATTGGCCCCAACCTGGGAAGGACCCTACATGATTGACTCAATAGTCGGCCAAGGAGCTTATAGATTACAAACCTTGGACGGTGAAATGATCCCAAGAGCTTGGAATATTGCACACTTAAAACTAGTTCACATATAAAATATATCTCTCGGTCCAGGTATAATTTTCATCTTCACATTTCTTGCCTGACCTGATGTGAAACTAAATGTATGATACTTGCCATTATATGAATAAATGCCTTATATAATTTCTTCTATTATGTGCCCAAGTACTTGTCAATATTCTCATATTTACATTTACCGAATAGAATCTTCAATATCTATTTTACATACTGCACTTTACTTAAAACAAATCTTAAAGATTGGGGGCCACCCCACTGATACCCAACTTTCAGTTGCAAAAACAGGCCTTAAAAAATCGAGCTCAACTTAATATACAAACCTGGAAAACCTTTTCCTGGCTTGTATAACATAGATGAGTCATAATCCCTCCAGACAGGCAGGGGACATAAGCCCTCCATACAGGCAATAACCCCACCCATAACACAATGAACTGGCCAGATCCAGCACAAATAACTGGCCCGATCCAGTCGAATAACTGGTCCGATCCAGTCGAATAACTGGCCAGATCCAGTACACAACCAACACTACAAATATACCTTATCAAAACACAAAAAGAAACAAAGACCAAATATTTATTCAAAACCAAAAGAAAATATCCATCCAAAAAAGCTAGCCTTACCACATACCTAATAAATATTCATTCCAGGGACATCCCCCCTGGATGGGCCAAAACAAAAAGGAAAAACAAAAATCTAAGCGGGGCTTCGACCCGATGAACCGACTCACAACCATCCACTATTTCCTCGATCACCGATTTCTCCTTGGAAGCAGGAGAATCCACTTCTTCTTCTTGACCCATATTGGCCAAATCGGATACTTTGGGTGTCCAGAGTCGTCTCATCCCTGTCCGGATCCCAATTAGCCCGGTTAGATTCCTGGATCCCGATAGCATCAACCTGGCCTTTCCCAAAGAAGTGCTGAGCGGCATCGCAAGCCGCGCCTCCACTAGTTCCTTTTCAAGACCAAGCTCTTCATTTTTTCTCACCGATCCCGCATTGCTCGCTTCTCGGCAGCCAGCTCTTCCTTGACAGTCCTCAGTTCTTCCCTTACAGCCTCCAACTCTTGCCTGACAACCTTCTCAACGGTTTTTACAGCCACCTCACAAACTATAGCAGCCTTGGATGCCTCTCTAGCTGTCCCCAGCTGAGATTGAAGTACTACCTCATTACCCCTGGATGTGTGCAGCTCACGGTTAATTTTATCCACTTTCTCTTCCAAGCTAGAAACCCTAGCACAGGCGTCCCCGAGCCGACAAGCGAGCTTGCCCGCATCCAATCCCTACAAAAAACAAAAGAAAGTCAATCAGCCAAACATAAAGTAACACAAAGAACACATAACAAATAAAAATCCCTTTACAACCAACCAACTTAGCTTGAGAAGCAAGTTCAGCAGCCTTTGTCACAAGAGAAGACAGGATAGAAACCACTTTAGTAGAAGACTCAAGGGTATTAGCAGATAAAAGCTGATCGCTCATACAAGCAAAAAATTCATTTATTCGTGCCCGGGCAGCATCCATATCGTCCATCCTAGCAGACACTTGCCTGATACTCCTGATTGGTTGAGCCTGAATAGGCTCTTTCTCTCCCTCTTCCTCTTCAGGAATAACATCTTCCCTTCTCCTTTTAGAAGCCTGAACGACCTCTGGTGATACTAGCCTGGGCGGTTCTTGGGGAGGCTGGACATCAGAAACCAAAATATTAAGCGTCTTGTCACTCCCACTAGCCTCCTGGCTCTTGGACTGTTCAACAATTCTAGTAACCCCAGCCTTTAAATCATTCGTAGTAAAACTGGCCAACCTAGCAGAAGACCTGAATACTGAATGTATAGAGAATATACATAAATATCAGAAGAAAAGCAATAAGAAGACAACAATTGACACAAAGACATATAAAAGACATACAAGAAAGAGTAGTGGAGCCAGGCTTGCCTTTGGGTACTTTGACCACACTCAGCTTGGTCTTCATATACCGGGGCAATAAATCCCTGCCCAGACTAGCAGGCCAGGCCCTCTCTTCCTCAGGAATAGCAAGGAAAGCCTCTATCCTGGAAATAGCTTCCTCGTCAAGAGGATCAGAGTTCCAATCAGGAGCTGCAAAAATCATCAAAAATATACAGGTGAAACTCAAAACATCCTAATTTCGTATAATATATATTGCAAACTAAGAGTACAGGAAACCTACCACTCTCCAAGGAGGATATCTCGTATAATCAAAGCTGATCCCGACTCTCGGTCCGGATGAACAGGAAAGTCTTTGTCCAACTTTTATCATCTCCAGAGTCCAGGTTAGTAATTAATGGAGACATTTTCGACTTGATTCTCAAATTAAAACGACCAGTAGAAGGATTTTTCATATGATATATTGCCTTGATATCATTAATAGTAATTACAAGTTTGTGCTTAGCACATAAATTTTCAATAGAATGGACATGTTTCCAAACCATTGGCATAATTTGAGAGGGTGATACTTCCATAGCACGAATAGTATCAATCATTAAAGGAGTAAAAGGGAACTTACAACCCACCTTGAACGCCCATTCAAAAATACAGAACCAACCAGGAGACACCCAATTGGCTCTGACTGGACAAGACTCAGGAATCCATACCTCAGTCGAATCAGGAATTAATTTTTTCTCCCTTAAAACCCTATCATAGTTTGTTTTCAATAAGTTTTCTTCAGGAAAATAGGGATCCAGAGATTGAAGAGCAGAAAAAATAGAATCTTGATATTTAAAAGCTATAGCACGAGCAGGAGGATCAACTTCAACCACCTCCTCCTCCTGGACGTCTTTGGGTTCAGGCTCAGCAGCAGCTTTCTGAGGTGCAGGATGCTTTTTGGCTCCCATATCCTTTATTATTTTGTTTATTGTGATGAATTTTATTTTATAAGTTAGCAAAATGGAACTCCTGGGAAATAGGGGAGAATTTTAGAGGAAATTTAGCAAAGAAAGTGGAAGAAATTTGGTGGAAAACAAACTCATCGCAAATACCATATTTATAGAAGGGGAGTAACGGTGCAAAAACCCTAGAAAATGCAAAACTGCCAGCATGACATCATACAATTAGCCGTTATAGTGTTTAACGGTAACTAGGAGTCTAAGAGTCATTGAGCAAATATAATTCTTTTTATTGTTTAACCCGGTAAAATTGACATCTCACCCTAGCCCGATCCAAAGACGGGCAAAATGTCAAGGGGCAATTGTTAGGCCCAGTTTAGCCTGGTCTGACTCTAACCTGGCCTGGCCTTACTAGGCTGATTGAGGCAACCAGAGACCGGACAAGTCTAACTACTATTTGGCAGATAAAGAATATTACAGGATAAGCAAGCTACTAAATCCTGGAAGAAAAGCCTGAAGGTAAGTGCAAATTAGCCTGGTAAAGCCTCCAAACAGGTTGGATTAAGAAGATAAACAAGAAATGCAGTTGTATGAACTAATAATCACGTCCTATTCATAAAGAAGACCAAGTCTAACTACAAGACCTTATCACTCCCATGAATCAAGACGCATAAGGAGGAAGAGCTGAAGATTGGTTAAAGAAAAGAACGAGTCAACCGGATTAATAGGAAGTGTGCCCTATTAATCTGGTAACAACTCCGACAATGGAGGGGAACGTTAAGATTAATGCAACGTTAACATTTGTACAACTATAAATAGCATTTGTAAACAGATGATGGGGGATCAATTACTCCTTAGTTATTTCACAATTTACTTCTGATTATTTCTCGAATACTCGATTATATTCACAAAATTGTACTCAGCTTATTCAGTCAATACAAAGCGATATTCTTTATACTTAGTCTTTCCTTATTATTTATTTATAATATTTTTCCAAGCTTATAGAACTAGATACCCAAATTACTCTTTAATCAAGCCGGATCCATTCAGGGAAAATCCTGCTAAAACAGGTACCCTCAGGCCTATTTGGATGTTGACTATGAATGAATTTCGAATTTGTCGTAAATTAATGGAAACTAGGACGATTTTATGTGAGTAGTTTGATTTGAAAAATGGAATAGAATATTTGACACAGAGTTATGACAGTATTGAATTATTGAGTCTGATCTTTTTTTAATGCACCCCGGCCCAAACTGGGTCAGGAGCGGTTACTTATGATAGCTCACCAGGTTGTGTACATGGCCCACAGATCAACACGGGTCCTTTATAGCGCATTTTATCGTCACTCATGCGCATCCCGGGAACCTTTCCAGGAGGTCACCCATCCTAAGACTACTCCCAGCCAAGCACGCTTAACTTTGGAGTTCTTTCGCATGGATGACCATAAAAGAAAGTGCACTTTGTTGATATGAGTAATACTTCCAATCCCTTTAAGCATTAGTCATTTAAGCCTATCACTGGACCTCTTCAGTTAACGTGGGGTGTTACAATCACCCCCACTTGAAAAATGCAACGTCCTCGTTGCGCCTGTGAGCATAATCGCTAACCCAAAATCCTATCCTCCTAGGTGGACGATCATAATAGAGCGTATAACAACTGCCTCCCATCACCACACGGTCACAGGGTTGCTCTGATACCACTTGTAACACCCCGGCCCAAACCGGGCCGGGAGCGGTTACTTATGATAGCTCACCAGGCTGTGTACATAGCCCACAGATCAACACAGGTCTTTTATAGCGCATTTTGTCCTCTCTAATTCACATCGCGGGAACCTTTCCAGGAGGTCACCCATCCTAAGACTACTCCCAGCCAAGCACGCTTAACTTTGGATTTCTTTCGCATGGATGACCATAAAAGAAAGTGCACTTTGTTGATATGAGTAGTACTTCCAATCCCTTTAAGCATTAGTCATTTAAACCTATCACTAAACCTTTTCAATTAGCGTGGGGTGTTACAATGTCACAGTCTCGTATATCTGTCTGTATGTGCATGTGCATGAAAGGTATATATATTAATTCTTGTTTGAGTTTGACAAAATTTGGGAATTAGAGAAGGTAGATTTTTAGGCCGAAAATTGTTATCTTACACGGTTGTATTAGACGCATCACACTTCCACTAGTATTCTATCTTTAAGACCACCTCCAAGTAAGGTCAATTGGGGGGGTCAATTTGTGAAAGGTCACCTTAATCCACATTTAAGCAAAATATTAGGGTGACCCAAGGGTTGAAAAGGTGAGAAGAGGTCAATTGATGACCATCACTTGCTCAAATTGACCCAAGGATTGACCTTACATGTGTCAAATTGTAATTGGTTAAAATATTTAAAATCTAATTAAAAAAACTAATATATTAACATTAAAAGTACATAGAGTACAAAGGCCTAGAAAATAGTCTGCCCAAGTGCCAAAAGCGTCAAGAACGATTCGTAGAAATTCATGGTGAAATCCGTGATTATGCCACTCATATCGCTCTGAAAAATGATCTCATTGAGCATATTTGGCAAAACTTTCGTAACTAAAATTAGTTTCGGATGCTTTATATTATTTCGTAGTATTACATGTTTTTTAATATCATCTTGAGTAGGTCTCATGAGAGACGGTTTCTTAATAAGTTTTATTGAGAGATCATTGTACAATTTTGAGAAAAAGTGGTATTAAAGATAATAAAATAGGTACAAATCATGATTAATGATAAAATGGGTACATTTATTATGTATATAGGTACGAAATTACTATGTCACGATCAACAATAAAAATGGTACGAAATACAAATAAAAGGGTACGAAATTTTGGTCTCTCAATAACTTAGTGAGAGACCGTCTCTCCCAAGTTTTAGTGAATCATGTTTGCTTTTTTTAAAAAAAAAAAAAAATTATGTATGCAGCTTTTTTAATTATGTATGCGGGTTTTTTTATTGTCAATGAAATCGTCTTTTCGATTATTAAATTTTAACTTTGTTATTTAATAATTTTTTTCAGAAGTATACGTCATTAAATTAATGTTTAATATATTGGAGTACTTTTTGTTCCGGGTGTAATTCCGAAGCAGTTATTTGTTACCACTCGTGGCTTGTAGAATGACGTCTTTGATTGAATCCTTCTTTCGGCCTCTCCTGAAACAATGAACAAACTGAGGGCTCGGCTTTGGCCGAGCGTACTCACTCCGACGCTCAAGTCAGTGAACTTAAAGAGATAAGTTATGTGTTACTTGGCGAAGTGTATGTTGTAGAGAGATAAGGAAGATCTTACCAGATTATGAGGTGTTTAGGTTAAATTGTGGATCCTTTCCCCAATAAGGGTTGAGGAGTATTTATAGACTTTCACCTTTTGTCACGTAGTGGCCAAGTGGCTAGCAGGTGGAAAGACAGATCTACCCTCGGCCGAGGGACCCATGGCAGGCCGGCGGGCGTAGTTGACTCGCCGCCGAGGGGTCTTGGATATGAGAACGCGGATATGTGCCCCGGCTGGCTAAGTGTCCTAGCCGAGGCACAAGAGACAGGCCGACAGGCTGCGTCGGTTAGGCTGTCTAAGTCGTTGACTTGCTGTGGATATCTTTGACCTTGATCAATATGTTGACTTGGTCAGCGGGTGCAGAATATGCCCCATCAATTTGCCCCCAGTGTAGTCTATGCCGTGGTATGGACCTTCGATGAGTGTTGAGTGTATTCTGCGCAAGTAACAATTTTCTGCCCCGGCTTCTTCTACCTCGGCATGGTTCTGTTCAGGCCGTACCATATCCCCCCTCCACATGGATGTGTAATGGACATCAAATGTGGAAGAGAAGATGTCGCTGGCTGGCGGGTCCAAGGTTGAGAGTGGCGGATGCTTTGATTGCCCCGGTAAGTCTTTGCCAAGCTTGGATGATCGGTGGCCGTTTGGCAAGTAGATTATTTAAGGAGCGTGTCGAAGAAGATTTGTCGATTGGTATTCTATCAAGGAGCGTGTTGAAGAAGCTTTGCAACTGTTTGTCGATTGACATTCCACGGCTGCATGCTTGACACGTGGCTCAGCGTTGATTGGTTGACGCTTCATGGGCTTTGCCCTGATTGGTCGGATTGAGTGGGCTTTGCCCTATAAATAGGAGAGTTAGCCCTTGAATTTGGCCTTCCAAATTCATTTTCTCAAAAAATTTTCTTCTTGCTTAACTTTCTTTGACGAAACTTCTCTCTAGTCTTCGAAGCGTTACTCCGGCGTAGCACTTTTTCTTCAAGGTAAACAAACAAATTTCCAACTTTTAATTGTTAAGTTTTTGTTGTGAATGTGTTTCTGCTGATGCCGGTCCTAGTAACCGTGCGCCGGGGGGTTCCTCGTCGCGTCTTGATGAGGAGGAGATACTAGACGCCATCCCGATAAGGTCTGGGGGCCCTAGGTCTCCTTCTCCCGAAGTTGATCCAAAAGCTTTAGAGGATTGGGAGGATGATGATGATGAGAGGGACGATGATGCTGATGACTTTGATGATGACGGTGATGACGAGGAAAGGGGTTATTTTGATGACGAGAGGCCGTACGTCCTAGATCACGGCGACGCCTGTAAGATCGGCCCTGACCGTGCTTGGACCCATAAATTTGCCAGTTGTTCTGGTCCTGACTTCTTTGGGCGTCATTTCTCCTTTGGCGGGGAGTATAAGATGGTTATTCCTAGAGCGGGTCAGCCGTTCATTGCCCTCCTCCGGGTTACATTGGCGTGTACATGAGACACACGGAGTATGGGCTCCGGTTTCCTCTCAATGAACACGTCGTGGCCATAATTAAAGCTATGAACGTCGCCGTGGCCCAACCGCACCCGTTGGCCATTAGGACTATACTCGGCTTTGTGTGGCTCGGTCTTTTCAAGGGGAAGCCCCAACGGTTAACTTATTCCGCCGGCTACATCACTGCGGCCGTCGGCCCCTGTCGCGTTGGATGGTACAGCGTGCGACGGAGAGCCGGGTTATGTCTCCGTTGATAAGCTTTCTTCCCGCAAGGACCGGAAGGAGCGGTGGGTGTACGTCGAGGTTCCGAAGGATTACCTTTGCCGGTCCTTCCAAAGATCAACTGCGTCAATTTGCGGTGCGATAGTAAGGGGAGCATGACAAATGGGTCTCCGGGAGTAAGCTTAAGATGGGCGCGATGGTCCCTCTTAATGCGGATGAGAAGCGGGCGATGAAGTGTTTGAGGCCGAGAAGAACGGATGCCGAAGGATGGATGCCCCACGCGATCATTCTTCGAGGATGAGCTGCTCTCTGCCACGTCGGCCTCATACCGGCCCTCGGGGCCGGGGTGAGTGGGGTCGGTGTGAGGCCCATCTCTCGCTTTTAATGTTTCATTATTTGAACTTTGATTTTTTTCTTTCTGCTTAACCCTTGCTTTGTTTTCTTTGCAGATCATTTTGGCCCTGACTGTCGAGGATATCCTTAGGAGAATGGGGCTTGCCAAGGACAAGACGATTGTTGACTCGCATCCTAAGGCCCTAACCCGTGATCGCAGCATCGCCGCCAAATGATCTCATGGATCGCAGTGAAGGCCCCTGATACGAAGGCGGCCCGAGCGAAGGTTCTTTGGTAACATACCGCGCCGAACGCGGAAAACAAAGCCTTCGGCGGCGACGGCGTCGACATCGCCTTCCACCTCCCATCCCTTCGATCCGGATAGAGACGGTGGAGGTCGTTGATATCACCGCCGAGGAGGAAGTCGGCTGAAGAGGAACCTCCTCTCTTTCGTAAGAGAAAGGAGCCTCTCTGCTTCGGCTGCTGTTGCCGCGGCTTTTTCGCTCTTCTCGCTACCGAGGGCGGCAAGGAAATGGGTCCTCCGACCAAGAAGTCCAAGCCTGGTACATCTATCCTATGGCTCGAGACTTAGCTTCTGTTCATTGGGCGTTCGATGATGACAGCTCTCTACGGTTTGTCCATGAATGTTGACATGGATGATTTGATTGAATTTTTGCGGATCAACCGCTGCCGTCCACCGGACACAATGTCGAACAGCGTCCTGACAAGCGACCTATGCAGACAGGTGGTAAAGATGCCTCCGTCGTTTCCTCCCTGCCGAAGCCTACCCCTCCCGGCTTAGGGCGGAGGGTCCGAGTTTGGCCGAGGATGCGATGAAGTGGGCGAGGCGGACGGTGCTCATATTATGGAGCAGAAAAGGCCTTGGCCAAAGCGCCCCACGCCTGAGCGCTCGGGCTCGAGCTCGATCTTTGCGAAGAAGGAAGCCGAGAGGGCCAAGACTCGAGGCTAAAAAGACGGTCCATGCTTTGAGCGGAAGCTTAGGAGGACGCCAGAAAAAGGTCGTCTTGCGAGACAGACAGCCAAGGTTGAGGCTGCTAAGGCTGATTTCGCTAAGCTGCAGGAGGAGCGCAACAAGCTTCAGGCCGTCGCCGACTTCAATGCTAAGAAGAGGGACGAGTGGAGGGACATGTTTAGGGCCCAGAGGGAGGCGCTTCGGGATAAGATGGCCATCATCGCCCGGAGGAGTTGGACATTGAGACGCTCCAAAGCAAGATTCTTCCTAACATGTGCGCCCAATACGGGACCTGGCCGAAGAAGCCGCCAGGGAAGTGATTGGGGAGCTCTATCCTGATGGCTCCTTTCCGTGGCAAAAATTCGACGAGCTGCTTGATGACAAGCTCGAGGCTAAAGAGAAGGCCGCGGAGGCGAAGGCTAAAGAGGAGGCCAGGGTGAAGAAGGAGGAAGAGGAGGCCGCGGAGAAGGCGGCCCTTGCTGAGAAGGTTAAGGCGGCCAAGGAGGAAGCTGAGAGGATGAAGGCAGCTGAGGCTGCTGAGGCTGAGGCTGCCAAGAAAGCTGAGGCTGCTAAGACAGCTTCTAGGTCGCCCACCAAAGACGATGCTGCTAACGTTGCTGATGGCAAGCATCAACATGCATAGGGAGACGGGCGGTCGTCACCAGGCTCACCCGGCATCTCGGATAGCTTCAGCAGTTCGGGGGCCAATTATTAAGCCTTTCCTCCCTGCCATCTTTTGGCGCTTCAAATGATATGTCTGTAGCCTTTTGCTTTTCTTTTCCTTGTATTTTGTAAAACTTTGGTAGGTTGTGTTTTGGCTTATCCCTATGGGGACGGCCGTCGTCTGTATTCTCCTTACTTGTAATCATTTTTTTTTAATAAAGCTTGTTTATTGGCCCCCGGCTTGGCCGGGGTTTTGATCACAATCCTTCACTTGTCTTCTTGCGTTATTAATTGAGCGCTTTTTCGTTTTTACCTTCGGCCTGGCCGAGGCAGCTAGAATGCGTATCTCAACTGTGTTTAACGTCTTTTTTCTTTAAACATGTTAGCATGTTGGTCGCTTTCTCTTTCACTCTAGGTCTGGCCGAGGCGTCCGATTTGCGTTTCCAACCGTCGTGGTAAACATGTTAGCGTATCGACCGTTGTGGCCCCTGCCAGGCCTTCGGTTGGCTGAGGCGGCTAGAGGTTACGGCGCGACAGCATTCGTATCTGTAGACATATTGATCGCTTCCTCTGCCAGGCCTTCGGTTGGCCGAGGCGGCTAGAATTGCGTCTCAACTGTACTTATACGTTCCTAAGGCATGTTGGTCGCTTTCGCGAGTATCAACTGCACTGGTAGTGACTGTCGTGGCGTCTACTTCTTGGGGTGACTGCCCGGCTTGGGCCGTGGCTTCTACCTCGATATGACTACGGAGGGGATAAACACTTTGATGGAAAACTTGGATGATTCTTCATTAGATATAAACACGCGTCGGGGTGCCAACAATTGTTTTGGACACCTCCGCCGCTATACAAAGTATTTCCTGAGATTGTCAGTGTTCCAATGGCTCATCAAAGGCACACCCTCCATGTGTGTCAGCCGGTATGTACCCGGCCTCATTTCTTCAACCACTTTGTAGGGACCCTCCCAGTTAGCCGTCAATTTACCATGAATATTTCCTTTGTTGGTGGCGGCCGACTTTCTTAGGACTAGATCCCCTACTTTTAAGTCCCTTTTGTGGACTCTTCGGTTGTAGGCTCTTCTCATGCGGTTTTGGTACACTGCCAAGTTGAGGCGTGCTGTATCTCGGCTTTCTTCGACCAGGTCTAGGGAGGCTCTCAGACTTTCCTCACTTTCAACCGGGTTAAAGGTGGCCGTTCTGAATGTGGGCACCGTTGCTTCAATTGGCGGATCGCCGGACCCGTAGACTAAGTGGAATGGATCGACCCGTTGCTTCTTTTCCGTGGTCCGGAGGGACCACAGGACGCCGGGTAGTTCATCGGCCCATCTTCCCTTTAGGTCTTCGACTGTCTTCTTTAGACCGTTGAGGATTGTTTTATTGGCTGCCTCCGCCTGTCCGTTGCTCTGTGGGTGGCAGACGGAGGAGTATGCAAATTTGATACCAAGTTCCTCCAACCAGTTCATTATTGTGTCACGCCAAAACTCTCGGCCGTGGTCAAATACCATGACTTGGGGTAACCCAAAACGAGTTATGACATTTTCCCAGATTACCTTTCTTACGGCCGCCGTGGTTTTGGCAGGTACCGCTACAGCTTCCACCCATTTGGTGAAGTAGTCAACGGCAACAATCAAGTACTTTCTTCCTCCAGATGCCGTTGGAAACGGCCCTAGTAGATCCATCCCCCACTGTGCAAAAGGAAGGGGACTAAGTACCGGCTGCAGGTCTCTGGAAGGTGCATGTATCACCGGAGCATGCATTTGACAGTTATTGCACTTTTTGGTTTTGGCTCTGGAATCCTCAAGCATGGTGGGCCAGAAGTGGCCGGCTCAGAGAGCTTTGTGGGCTAGTGTTCTTGTCCCCATGTGATGACCACAGATGCCCTCGTGAATTTCTCACGAGATTAGCTCGCGTCTGGTCGGGCCGACGCATTTCAAGAGTGGCCTTATCACGGACCTCCTGTACAATTCTCCTTCAAACACCAAGTACCTTGCTGCGATCCTCTTTATCTTCCGTGAGAGACTGGGTCCTCCCAGAACTCATTCATCAGTTTGTATTTCTTTATCGGAGTCATCCACGTCGTCTCAGCCTCTATGTCGCCTACCATGCCAACGGTCTCAATAATGCTTTTGGTATTCCTGATGTCCACCAGCACGGTTCGACTGACATTCTTGATGGTTAAACTGGCAAGCTTTGAGAGAGCGTCGGCTCGGTTGTTCCCAAACCTGGGAATGCATTGTATCTGAAAAGATTTCAATTTTGACGTGTCAGCTTTTACCCTTTCCCGGTATCTTACCATTCCGTTGTCTCGAGTCTCGTACTCTCCTCTGATTTGATTAGCCACTAAAAGTGAATCTGTTTTCAAAATGATGTGTTCTGCGCCGGCAGCTCTAGCTAACTCGACTCCAGTTATCACCGCCTCGTACTCGGACTCGTTGTTTGAGGCCGGGAAGGTAAATTTCAAGGCGTACTCAAACTCGTCCCCGTTTGGACCGATGATAAGTATCTGCGGCTCCCGAGCTGTTTGCCGTGGAGGACCCGTCGGTGTATACTTCCCATACTCCGGGGTTTTGCTCTTCTTGATATGTGCACTCGCCAGGAAATCTGCAAGTGCATGTCCCTTTATCGAGGGCCTCGGCTTGTATTGAATGCCGGCGGATAGCTCTCTTGCCCATTTGATGAGCCTGCCGGATTGCTCAAATTTTTCCAATTCTTTCTCCAACGGTTGGTCGGTTAAGACCGTCACGGGATGTGCGTCGAAGTAAGGCTTCAGTTTCCTTGCGGCTATGACGACAACAAAGGCTGCTTTTTCAATCAGTGGGTAATTCCTTTCGGCGGGCAACAATGTATGGGCGACAAAGTAGATTGGGTGTTCTTTGTTTGTCTTCTTCTCGATGATCACGATCGACCGTGGCCGAGGTAATCGCTATGTATAGATATAGCGTCTCCCTCAAAGATCGGCCTGAACAGGGGTTGGGTGAGTTTGAAGATGAGCTTTCGATTTGCTTGAAAGGCCGTGCTCTGTTCTTCCCCCACCAAGTCCTTATTTCCCTTCAACACTTTGAAGAATGGGGTGCTCTTGTCGGCTGACCGAGAGATAAAACGGGCTAGAGCCGCCATCCTCCCGGCCAACATCATAACCTCTTTTCGATTCCTCGGTCCGGCAGTCCAGGATTGCTTGGACTTTCTCTGGATTGGCATCAATTCCCCTGGCGCTGACAAGCACGCCGAGGAACTTACCTGACCGGACACCGAAGTTGCATTTCATTGGGTTAAGTTTCATCTTGTATTTCCTCAGTGAACAAAATGTCTCGTGTAAATCGGCTAGGTGCTCGCTGTCAGACTTGCTTTTTACAATAGCATCATCGACGTAAGCCTCAATGTTTCGCCCTTTTTGATTTTGGAACACTTTGTCCACCAGTCTTGTCTAAGTTGCGCCGGCGTTCTTCAAACCGAACGGCATCATTTTATACATGTATGTGCCGTTACCGGTGATGAATGCACATTTAGGCATGTCTTCTTCGGCCATGAATACCTGATGATACCCTGAGAAGGCGTCCAGCAGGCTTAGCATAGTGTAGCCTACCGTGGCGTCGATTAAACTATCTATTCGAGGCAAGGGATAGCAATCTTTGGGGCACGCTTTATTAAGATTGGTAAAATCTACACACATCCTCCACGCCCCCGATGATTTCTTTACCATTACAACATTAGCTAACCACTCAGGATAAGTACAAGGCATGATAAAGCCCGCCGCTAGTAATTTATCTACCTCGGCTTTGATGGCCTCATCTTTCTCGGCTGAGGAGTTCCTCATCTTCTGCTTGACAGGGCGAGCGGTGGAGAGCACGTTCACTTGTGAACAATTACCTCCCGGCTCACCCCTGGCATCTCGGCTGCTGAGTAAGCGAAGACGTCTTTGTTCTTCCTCAGCAGGTCTAGGAGAGCGGCCCTGAATTTTGGCTCCAGGTTGACACCGACAATTACGGTCCGCCGTGGGTCAATCTCCACTTCTTCGGTCTCCGCTCCTTCGACCATGCCGATAGTGGCATCCATGAGGTCGCCCTTCTGTTGTAAGGATGGGCTCTTCCCCTTCTCTGACTTCTTCGCCACTTTGAGGGATTGCATGTTGCACCCTGCGGCGGATATCCGGGCGTTGACCACTTCGTCTTTCTCATCCTTTGAGACGAGTTTATGCACTTCCCCGTCCGAGACATACATCGGTCGGGGCCCGGATGGACATTATTGCATCGGCCTCGCTCAGAGTGACTCGGCCTATGAGAACGTTGTAGGCGGACGAGCCGTCAATGACCACGAACTCGAGGGGGGCGTTCTTAGCCGCATTCCCCTCGCCGAACATCACCGGGCGGCTGGCCGACCCAGGGTACCAGGCCGGCCCCGGAAAAAGCGACAACGGATTGGTGCGGGGGCTCAAGTCCTCAACCTTCGACCGAGGTTGAGAGAGCACTCCAAACATAATGTTCGTGTAGGCGCTGTGTCAATCGTGCACCTCTTGACCAGGTGGTTAGATATGTCCAAGTGGACTACTAGTGGGTCGCTGTGCGGAGCGATGACTCCTTCGTAGTCCTTCTTCCCAATAGTTATGTCGGGGATGTTGGAAGCGGGGATCGCTGTTTTGGGCACAAAATTGATGGCCTGATATAGTTCGTTCAGGTGCCGTTTGTGCCCATGAGCAGACCCACCGTTCTCGTTGCCCCCGATGACAACATGGATTACTCCTATCCGTTCAAAGACGGACTTTTTATTTGAGCCGCCAAGATATCCTTCTTTTGGCCTCCGGCAACATACTTCTTGAGGCTCCCCTTCCGAGATCAGCTCTTGAATGGCATTCTTCGATGCCTGATTTGTCGATTAAGTGACCGGTGTGGCCGTGGTACTCACAGTACTGCCTCGTGTCACCGTCCCCCTCGCCTTGGGAGGCCTTTCTCACTTCTGACCCTCGTTCTTGCTCAGGGCGAAAACCTCGGCAGCAGATACGACCAAGGGGGTGTGGCCATTGAACCGCTTTTGGTAGTACGGTCCTGAACTCCCCCCGGCGCCCGCCGAGTTCTGTTTCCTGGCAGATTTGTCAGACCGTGACCTATTATTGTCACGGCGTCCTTCATCCGGGTTGTCCTCCGGCGCTCTTTCTCTCTCGAGTGCCCGGCCTCGCTGGGGCCTACCCAGGTTTTGTGGTAGTCCTCCACCTTTATGGCTTGGTCGGCCATCTTCCCAAGCGGAGTCTAGGTTCGAGCCTCCGCACTTGATGAGCTCGTTTTTAAGTCTTCTCTTGGAAGGCCTTTCATCGATCGAAGGCCGCCACTCATTGCTCACTCACGAATCTGCTGAACCTTGGTGTCGAACATCTTTACATAACTTCGGAGAGACTCGCCCCCCTCCTGTCTGATAGTCAGGAGATCCGATGTCTCGACGGCCCTCCTCTTATTGCAGGAATACTGCGCCAAAAATGTGTCCCTTAGGTCGGAATAACAGTATATCGACCCATCGGGTAGCCCCTTGTACCAACTTTGTGCCATCCCATGCAGGGTCGTTGGGAAGACTCTGCACCAAACCTCATCAGGTTGCTCCCACACCGACATGTAAGACTCG
Organism: Silene latifolia; assembly: GCF_048544455.1. Classification (NCBI taxonomy): domain Eukaryota; kingdom Viridiplantae; phylum Streptophyta; class Magnoliopsida; order Caryophyllales; family Caryophyllaceae; genus Silene; species Silene latifolia. The sequence continues at coordinate 99,162,447 of NC_133538.1, forward strand.
AAAGCCTCGGCATGGTCGGTTGGGTCGCTCTCTCCCTTATATGATATGGGCGGCAACTTTAGCTTAGTCGGCACCGGGACTTCTAGGACATAGTCACTGAGGGGCTGTCTGACCACGTGTCGAACGATACGCGGCGATCGGCTCCTCGCATCCTTAGTCCGGCTCCTCTCCCCGTGGCGGGAAGGGCTTCTTCTCCGACTCTGGTGAGTCGGGCTTCTTCTCCGACTCTGGTGAGTCGGCCTTCTTCTCCGACTCTGGCGAGTCGGACTTCTTTCACTCCTCAGGGGCAGGCCTCGTCGGTGATGCGGCGACGCTGTCCTCCCGCGAGTGCGGGAAGGACTCAGGTCTACCACTAGCATTCTGGGCTCCCCCGGCGTCTTGACAGGGTCAGCTTCCTCCAATGCTTCGTTCAAGTTTCTCGGAGTCACATTTTGGGTCCTGGTCTCCTGTGCGGGTGCCGCCGCTCTTGTCGTTGTGACAGTGTGAGTCGGCGTGCCACCCATTAGGTCCAGGAGTAGCCTCAGTTTAGCTGCATCAACCACATGTCCCATGATGGTGACTTGGTCGGCGGGCAGCGGTGTATCTGGTATTATTGGCATCCCGTACGCCGGTTGAATTACTCGGCCGGTGGAGGGTCGCACAACCCCGAAATGTGGACGGTACCATCTTGGCGAGTCGGTTTAAATCGTCACAATTGCTTCCTTTTTTTGACATCTTCTTAGCTTGTTCGGCGGGTTTTGTTTTTGTGTTTTTTTTTTTGTAAGGGATTTGACTAGCTTCTAGTATCTGTTTCCCCACAGACGGCGCCAATTGTTCCGGGTGTAATTCCGAAGCAGTTATTTGTTACCACTCGTGGCTTGTAGAATGACGTTTTTGGTTGAATCCTTCTTTCGGCCTCTCCTGAAATAATGAACAAACTGAGGGCTCGGCTTTGGCCGAGCGTACTCACTCCGACGCTCAAGTCAGTGAACTTAAAGAGATAAGTTATGTGTTACTTGGCGAAGTGTATGTTGTAGAGAAATAAGGAAGATATTACCAGATTATGAGGTGTTTAGGTTAAATTGTGTATCCTTTCCTCAATAAGGGTTGAGGAGTATTTATAGACTTTCACCTTTTGTCACGTAGTGGCCAAGTGGCTAGCAGGTGGAAAGACTGATCTACCCTCGGCCGAGGGACCCATGGCAGGCCGGCGGGCGTAGTTGACTCGCCGCCGAGGGGTCTTGGATATGAGTACGCGGATATGTGCCCCGGCTGGCTAGTTGTCCTAGCCGAGGCACAAGAGACAGGCCGATAGGCTGCGTCGGTTAGGCTGTCTAAGTCGTTGACTTGTTGTGGATATCTTTGACCTTGCTCAATATGTTGACTTGGTCAGCGGGTGCAGAATATGCCCCATCACTTTTATTTTTTTAAAATTACAATAAAAACTTGTAAATAATTAGTTAGTAAATAATAATTGAAAAAGTAAGAGAGAGGTTTTAGTGGGGTAGAGAATGTAGGAAATGATTGGAAATGATTAGAAATGTTGAAAAGTGGAAAATGATTGGATTAATTGACTCAGGTCGTGACCTTCTGCTTGGGAGGGTAAAAATAGGTCAAGTTAATAAGGGGTGATTAAGAGTAAAATTATAATTGACCCGATTAAGTCGATCTTTTCCTTGGGGATGGTCTAAGCGTCTCTTGATTAGGAGCAACAGCAACAAAGCATTGTTTAATCATGTTTGTCCTCTTCCTATCAAATCCTACTCCTCTTTTAATATGATCAAAGTCCAACCTGGTACACCATATTACATTTATTTTGTCCGCGCGTAATTTGGGCGTCTAATCATAACTTGGACTATTTCATACGTGATTAAGGTGTATGTTTAAGGTGGGTTGCCTTATTTCCTGGCCTAATTAATAAAAAACTGGTAACTAATTTTAAGACTGGGTTCTAGAGTGAGATGTTAAAGTTGGGAAAAAAATGAAACATAGGGCATAAATGGTTTTATGCCATTTTAAGTAATTTGAGGGTTGAATAGGCATAGACGGTTTATGAGTGGTTTTATGTTGTTTTACCGGTTTCTCGGAAAAATAAGCGTAGAGAGTCGTTAATTATAACATTGTAAATTTTCATTAAATCATTAAATTTTGATCTTATCATCAGGTACCCGTAAGGCTAGTAGACAACTTTGAGGTGTCTGCAAATTGTGTTGAAGAAGGTTGTTGAGGAAGGACATGCATGTTGGTGTGTATACAGTGGGTAATAGGTTTGTACGCTGACACAGTGTTTTGGGAAGATAATCACACACTCTCTCTCTCTCTCATGCTTAACCAATTTCCTTTTTTTTTTTGCGCGCTAAAACCCCTACTTTCTCCCATGATCTCCACCACCCATTTAGTAAATCCAATGGCTCTAGTAGGGACTTAGGGACTCAAATATATATATATATATATATATATATATATATATATATATATATATATATATATATATATTAGGATCAAGTGAGTCCTCCCTAAAGTGTGAGTCCATAAGTCCTCATCCAAGCCATTGGATGAGGAAAATGGATGGCTGAGATTAGAACAAAAAAGGGATTAATTAGCTAATCTGACACTCTATCTCTCCACCCTCACTAATCCAACCTAATTAAACATTATTTCACTATATATAATTAATCTTTCCACTCACTTCTCTCTCATGTCACACAATTTACTCATCTCATCTCTCAAAAACCCAATAAAATCAAAAGCCAAATATAAAAAAACCTAAATCCTCCACCACCCACTCCCACAACCACCACCCCACCTAACACCACCACCCTCCACCCGACGACCATGACCACTATATCTGCATACCCACCACCCGACAACACCACTCCCTCCTCCCTCTGCACTACAACGCACCATCCTTCAACCACCACAACAAACAGCGCCTCCTCCAACTAACAACAACAAACACGACCAGACCCAAGACTACCAAACCTGCATGACCACAGCCAACCAGATCTGCCGCCTTCTACCATAACCATCACTCCACATCCTCCCTCCTCTCTGGCCGCGACTGCCACATCTTCTTCTTCTCATTTAATTTATTTTTTCAGATTTAGAGGTAGTTTTGTGGGGTGGTTGTCAACGTGTGGTCGGCAGTTGTGTGTTACCGTGGTGGTTGTTGTATGGTGGTGGTGGCAAAAAAATTGACACATTTACTTCTTTCTCCATTTCTCTTTCTCGTTTTATTTTTGCAGTTTGTTTTTTCTTTTTTTTTTCTAGCCAATCAGATCTAACATTTAAGTTTTTTTTTATTTTCTTTTTTTAGTAAAGTTGTGTTGGTGGTGTTGTGATGGTGGAGATATGAGTTTTTTTTTAGAAAAACAATACCAAATCTGGTTTTTTTTAAAAAAAAAAATGAGTTGAAGGTGATTTTTTTTTTTTAAAAAAAACCAATTACTTTATTTGAGTTATATATTCTTTCAGATTTCAAATTTGTATTTTTACAAATCTCGCCTTACTAAAATATATAACAATTATTTTATTTTTTCAATTTTTATATTTAAAATTTTGTATTTTGTTGATTTTAAACTTCTAGTAAAGTTAAAATTACACTTATTTCTGTTAAAGTTACACTTATCTCTATTAAAGTTATATTTATTTTTCTATTAAAGTTACACTTATCCCTATTAAAGTTACATTTATTTTTTTATTTTTTTTCCTATTAAAGTTACACTTATTTTTATTAAAGTTACATATATACTTTAATGGATAAAAGTTACCCTCTGGATCACTAAAGTTATACTCTCAATATACTAAAGTTACTTTTTTAATATGGACTAAAGGTACACTCTCAATGGACTAAAATTACACTCTCAATGGACTAAAGTTACACTTTTAATATGGACTAAAGACACACTCTCAATGGAATAGGTTACACTCTCAATGGACTAAAGTTACACTATTAATGATCAACGTTACACTTCTAAAAGACTAAAATTACACTTAAGTCATTCAATTTACAATAAGTTGTGTTAAAATTAAAAAAATTCAAAATATGTTTCGTCAAAATCACTCGAAAAAGACTAAAGTTACACTCGTAAAACGCAAAATTGTCGTAAACTTGCTTTAAAATTTCAAATTTCAAAATAATATCCGTCAAAACGACTTTGTAGTATAAAATTATACTATTAATGATTAAAGTTACACTCGTAAAAGACTGAAGTTACACTTTAAAAATCCTAAAATATCGTAAACTTGTCTCAAAATTACAAAAAACAAAATAATATACGTCAAAACAGTTTTTTAGTTTAAAGTTACACTCGTAAAAGTCCTAAGTTACACTTGTAAAACAGTAACAGTGTCATAAAATTTGTATAAACTTGGAAGCATAAGAAGACAAAAGGTAGTGTTAAGTATGTATGATAATGAATTAGTGAATGTATAATTAAGGCTAGAGAGAGAAAGTGGAATTAATTAGTGTATAGGAAACAAATTAGTGTTAAGTGTGTTTCTTGTTTTTAATCTCAACCATCCACAATGCTTGATCTAATAGATGTGGTAAGGACTTAGGGACTCAAAATATATGAGGGACTCATAAAAACTTTGCTATATAAGGGACTCAGAATATATGAGGGACTCATAAAAAACTTTGACCAGACAAACAATCAGGCAACGACCAAGCCAAGCCTAAGCAAAAGCAATCTAATACAAGGCATCCAGACAGGCGCCGGCCAGGAGAAAAAGACAGGTCATACATTTATTAGGTCAGGCCTGAAAAGATATCTCACCAAGTCACATGTTAAGCACTACCAGAACGCGTTAGGAAACAACTAATGTTCATAAATATAGTTCCTATTTACACGGGAGACTTATTCAACAAAACCTACAACAAGTATGAAGCAGACAACCTAGCAGAAATAAAGGCGGCTAGTCTTAGGAGTCAACCAACCACTCCCGGGTAAATAGGGCACGAGGCCTATTTACTAGGGAGGTCTAAAACAACTTTGGGAGGACCGTTGCAAGGAGAAGGAGGCCACTATAAATAGCTAGGAGAAGAAAGAAGAAAGAATCACTTAATCTCTTGCATTTACTCTCATCTTTGTAATCATAAACTGCCATAGCATTATCATTAAACAATCATACTATATTCCTAGCCTGACTTATACATCCCCTGTCAGGATACTCAAAATCATAGTAACAATCCCTCCTGGCTTGGTGCGCGTGGTTTTTTCCCTTATTCCCAGGGTTTTTCCACGTATAAATCTTTGTGTCTCGCTTTATTATTCGTTCTTTACTTAATCAATCGTACTAGTCAGGCTTAGTTATTTTGAGTTAGATTGCCCTGCAGTTACATCCCTGGCAGGACTTTATTTTCGTGAGAAACCCTGGTAAAACAATTGGCGCCTCCAGTGGGGCATCTAGCTCAAAAATAATCAAAACCTAATCTCAAACAACACAAAAATCTTTCCAAAAAATGACTGAAGAAAGCATAGAACAAAAAGTGGCTGCCGCCAAGCAACAACTACTAGAAATGGAGCAACTAAAGCAGAAAATGGCCCAGGCTGAGGCTGAAGTCCAGAAACTAAAAGAATCAGAGTCCATTCTGAAGCAAAAGCTAAGAGATAAAGCTTCAAGCTCAAAATTGAAGATTCAGCCTAGAACACCATTCTCTTCAATTATCAGAAACATTGATTTCTCTAACTTTGGTACTCCAACTTCAGCAAAATCCAAAGCAGGGGACTCTGACGCAGACATAATGATGGCCAAAGTTATTCCAAATGAAGAGCCTATCCCAGTTCAAACTAACACAGCCATAATGATGGCCATGCTCCAGGAGATCCAGAAACTCCATGAGAAATTTGAGAAGATTCCTGGGGTGCCTTCAACTATTGAGGAAGCCAACCCTGAAAGTTATGCTGACTCTCCCTTCGTGGATGAGATAGCCAAGATAAATTTGCCTAAAAAGTTTCTGGTACCATCAATAAGAATCTATGATGGAACTACAGATCCTCAGAACCATGTAGCCTACTACAAACAAAGAATGTTAGCAGCCTCCATACCCAGTGAGCTGCGACAAGTATGTATGTGCAAGGGTTTTGGAACAACCCTAACGGGACCTGCCCTTTAATGGTACATAAACCTGCCAAATGGAAGCATCAAGTCCTTTGCAGATCTGATAAACTCGTTCAACCATCAAGTCGCCACCAGCAGGGAACTCGAAAAGAGGTCCAGTGACCTATACAGGATCAAGTAAAAGCTAAGCGAGACAATCAGAGCATTCCTGGCCAGATTCAACAAAGAGAAAGTATCAATCCCCAGATGTGATGTTGGAACAGCCGTGGAAGCCTTTAGGCATGGACTACCATTAGATAGCAATTTCTATGACGAGCTCACCATGAAACCTTGCCTGACTTTTGAAGACGTTCAGGCAAAAGCTATTGCCTACATCAGACTAGAAGAAGACAAAAGCTTCAAGGCTGAAACCACTGACAGTGTTTCAGGATACGAAAGATCCAACAGAAAAAGTTCTAATCACAAAGGAAATAATTCCAGGCCATCCCCTTACACTAGGCCTGACAGATCAGAAGTCAACTACGCTCATGAGCAAAGAGGTAACTCTTATACTAACCCAGCTATTCAAGAATATAACTTCTCTGTTGATACTGCAGGATTGATCAAAAGGCTTGACAACATGGGAGACATTGTCAAGTTGCCAAAAAAGACGGATAATCCTAACTCAAGGAACGACACAACAAGATGGTGTGAATTTCACATGGACATAGGACATACCATAGAAGAATGCCTGCGTCTACATAGACAGGTGGCCTACCTACTAAAGAAAGGCTACCTGAAAGACTTGATGCCATCAAAGAACAGGGAAGATAGCAGATCAGAAAATGATCAAGAAAGACCACGTGACTTACCCCCAGCACCACCCATCTATGAAGTCAAGTTCATTAATGGAGGATATGAGATTTGCGGCCTCACTAGCTCAGCTGCAAAGAAAATAGCCAGGGAGTCAAAAATAAAATCTCCTTCCAAACCTAGAAATTTACCTCAAATTACTTTTGATGACACTGATATGCAGGGAATTCCGGACGTCCATCATGATGGCCTGGTCATTACTATGCAAATTGGGACTGCACATGTCCTGAGAATCCTAGTAGATAGTGGCAGCTAAGTCAACCTAATTATGCTTGACGTCTTGAAAGCCATGAAGATTGATGAGAACCAGATCATAAAGAAATCAAATGTCCTGGTAGGATTCAGTGGTGAAACCATGAACACTCTGGGAGAAATCTACCTGTCAACCTACGTTGAAGGAGTCTCATCATCTGAAAAATTTGGAGTCCTGGATTGCCTTTTATCCTACAATGCAGTCCTAGGCAGGCCTTGGATCCATAATGTTAGAGCTATTCCTTCAACCTATCACCAATGCGTCAAAATACCAACAGAATGGGGAATAGCAATCTTCAAAGGTGAACAAAAGTCTGACCAGGAATGTTATACTGAATCCTTAAAACCTTCCAAGGCAGGTAAGTCTCTCGCCTAACAATTATAGTACCCTGTCAGGAGCACTTATGTGGTAGAAACCCAATTGGAAACAGATCAGGTAATATTAGACCTTGAGTATCCTGACAGGCACGTACTGGTAGGATCTGATGTCCCTGACAATATCAGACCAGAACTAGTAAGTTTTCTTAAGAATAAATCTTCATGTTTTGCCTGGTCCCATTTTGATATGACTGCATAGATGCTAATATTATTACCCATAAACTCAATATTGACACTTGTTTTAAGCCTGTACAGCAGAAAAGGATAAAATTTGCCCCTGAGCGCAACACTATTATTAACGAAGAAGTGGACAAGCTCCTAGACATGGGGATGATCAAGGAAGTGATTTACCCTGAATGGCCGGCCAACGTGATCGTGGTACAAAAGAAGAATGGCAAGTGGAGAGTTTGTGTAGACTACACATATCTTAACAAAGCCTGCCCAAAAGATCCATTTCCACTCCCTCACATTGATGCAATGGTAGATGCTACAGCTGGGCATGAACTACTAACATTTATGGATGCCTCAAGTGGATTCAACCAGATCAAGATGCACCCAGCTGACCAGAAAAACACTACATTCATCACGGAAAGGGGCATATATTGCTACACAGCCATGCCCTTTGGCCTGAAAAATGCAGGGGCAACCTACCAATGCTTGGTCAACATGATGTTCAAAGACCGAATGAAGGAAAAGTAGATCTATATACTAACATATTCATATATGTTTTGTTAATTTACTCATAAAATTAAATGGTGATCTTATGCATGCAAACAAGGAACAAAATAAAGAAGAAATATTCATCCTTACATTTGTTTTTTTTTTCGGATCAAAAGGGCACAAGAGAGTTCTCCTACTCTCTTATTCTTGAGCTTTCCTTAATGGATGAACAAGAACTCAAGAAGAGAATCCCTCCCAAGGATGTATACCCAAGACAAACTCTTAATAAAACTAATATTATTAATACTAGAATAATACTAATTTTGTATAAAAATTGACCCAAAAATATTTGGTTTCTCTATCAAAACCGGTTGAGAGAGAGGAAGAATAGAGGAAGTTTTTATCTTTCTAAAAACTTGTTTTTGGATGAATGAAAATGAATAATTATCACAAGTGAGAATATTAGTGAACAGTAGGCAAAAATAAGAAGAAAACCCACAAGGGTTTTCATCCCAAAACCGGGTGGGAGAGGAGGAACAAAAGGAGCCAATGCATGCTCATGGTTGCCTTCACAAGAATATGTAGGCATGCAAGTCTAGTATTAGGTAAACATGATTATGTGTTCCACTAATACAATTAACCTAATATTTTCCTAACCCTCTCCAATATTTCGGTCAAGAGGATAAAATGGACTTCATTTTATCTTTGTCAAAATGCCAATTTGTCATATGTCACATATCACATGTCACATAAATTTGTTATGTATTTTTAACATATTAAAAATCAATGTATTAATAAAAATACGTCATATACAAAAATCAACCTAGTAATTTATAATTACTTGTACCAAAATATTTTACCAATCATAGATCACAATAACTTGTATTTATAATAATTCATTCAATTTCAATTATTTTTTTTAAACAATAATTTCATCCAAGTAATAAAACAATTCGATCACTTAGACCGTATCTTATTTAATCAGATTATAATGAGATACGTAAATTTTACTTCCAAAATCGTCCGTCAATTTTCAAGTAATTGAATTAACTCGTAACGTTATACGATTAATTAAATGATCAATTAAGAGTAATATCCTTTAGGTATGATCTAGGGGATCAACTGATCACCACCGTCGCACGACAGTAATGCCAAACTCTAGTCAGCCAATCATTACCGATATGTGTGGACCAGTTGACATTACAAATACTTCCCAATTGTATTCTTTAAAATGAGACTTAAACATGTGATCATCATGATCAACAGTTGTGATCGCATTATTGTCGGAGGACACATATTCCAACAATCTCCCACTTGTCCTCGACAAGTGTGCGTCACCAATTCTCTTGTCCTATTACTATCTCCCACTCAATGCAAGGTGTATTTCAGGTCGTACTTGCAAGTGATCATATGGAGAGTGGTTTCCTCGATCTGGAGAATAACTGATTGACCGGATTTATCCACCATGGATACATTCCGAGCGTGGCCACGCATTTCCAGTTCATTACTCCTCGAGTGGCCATGAGATATTGTTATAACCCTGACTAGGGGTGGACAATTCCTATCGCACTCATTCCCTTCAACTAGCCACAACCATCATAACCCAAAATATGCCCATTTGACCCCATTTACGAAGGTTGTAGTAACACAAATCAAAGTTAATCTGAAACTGTGCCATATTAGGCGAATAGTCTTTAGTCAAAAGAATCGACACATTTGAATACTATAGCAGCTCTCGCCACGACCAGGCTATATAAATTTGCTATAACTCTATAAGCGGTCAAAAGGCCCGACAAAATGTTCCTAGCAGTCCGCCTATGTGATCGAATAGTCATCTCACATGACTCTATGGCACTTGAACTTGCCATCAATCGCATCACACTCTAGTCACTTCAAGACGTCACCTCATACAAGTGACTATGGGAAAATACTATGTTAATCCGTGTTCACTTTAACGGGGTTCAATTGTCATTACAACCCTTTTGGATGTAACAATGTATAAATTAAAAATAAAAGACAAATGTGATTATGAACATGAACAAAAACAACACTTTTATTTCATTTCAAAATCTAACATAGACTTGGTACACGTTTAAGTCCCATGGATGCCATATGTCCATCATGTTTAGGCCGCGATAAAGGCTTGGTGAGCGGATCGGCTATGTTGTCATCCGTCCCAACCTTACAAATCGCAATTTCCTTTCTTTCAATGAAATCTCTTATTACATGATATTTTCTAAGTACATGTCTAGATCTATTACTAGACTTCGGCTCCTTAGCTTGGAAGAGCGTCCCACTATTATCACAATAGAGAGTGATGGGATCATTGGCGGTAGGTACTAATTTTAGACCTTCCGTGAAATGCCTGATCCACACAGCTTTCTTGGCAGCTTCTGATGCTGCAATGTACTCAGCATCCGTTGTTGAATCCGCGGTTACAGCTTCCTTGAAGCTTCTCCAGCTAACGGCTCCACCATTGAGCATGAAAACAAAACCAGCTTGTGATTTCATGTCATCTCTATCTGTTTGGAAGCTTCAGTCCGTGTAACCATTAACACGAAGTTCGGTGTCTCCTCCAAACACTAAGATAGAGTCCTTAGTTCTTCTCAAGTACTTGAGGATATTCTTGACGGCAATCCAGTGGCTCTCACCTGGATTTCCTTGATATCTACTCGTCATGCTTAAAGCATACGAAACATCAGGACGTGTGCATATCATGGCGTACATGATTGATCCAATAGCGGAAGCATAAAGGATCGTCTTCATGCGTTCAACATCATGAGGTTCGGAGGGAGATTGAGTTTTGCTCAATATCGTCCCGGTTACCATAGGTACCAATCCCCGTTTGGATTTGTCCATGCTGAACCGTCGAAGAACCTTATCAACATAAGACTCTTGACTTAGTGCCAATATCCTCGTGGATCTATCTCTATGGATCCGGATACCTAATATGCATTATGCTTCTCCTAAATCCTTCATTTGGAAGTAGTTACCTAACCACTTCTCAACAGAAGACAAAATCGGAATATCATTTCCAATGAGTAGTATGTCATCGACATACAAGATTAGGAACACAACATTGCTCCCACTAAATTTCATGTATAAACATGGTTCCTCAACACTTCGAGTGAAACCATTCTCTTTTATCACATGATTGAATCGATGATTCCAACTTGTAGATGCTTGCTTAAGACCATAAATGGATCTCTTAAGCTTGCACACTTTGTTAGGATTCTTAGAATCAACAAAACCTTCGGGTTGTATCATGTACACCTCTTCTTCTAAATGCCCATTTAGAAAAGCGGTCTTGACATCCATTTGCCATATTTCATAATCATGAAATGCGGCAATCGCTAACAAAATCCGTATGGATCTTAGCATGGCTACGGGTGCGAAGGTCTCATCTTAATGGAGACCTTGGACTTGGGTAAATCCTTTTGCCACTAGCCTAACTTTGTAGACATCATCATGTCCTTCTATGCCATTCTTGACTTTGAATATCCATTTGCATTGAAGGGGTCTTGCCCCTTTAGGCAAATCTACCAAGTCCCAAACTTGGTTTTCATGCATAGAATCCATTTCGGACTTCATGGCTTCAAGCCATAAGGAGGAATTTGGGCTAGAGATTGCAGTCTTGTAGGTGGCGGGCTCGTCACTTTCTATAAGCAATACATCGAGTGTTCCATCTTCTTCGATAAGTCCCACATATCGATCAGAATGGCATATAACTCGGCCCGTTCTTCTAAGTGTAGGAGGGACAACCGCATTAGACGACGAAGGAACATCTTCTTGCGTCTCTACCTCGATTTGTGGCTCTTGAACTTCATCAAGTTCAAAATTTCTCCTACTCTGTCTCTTAGAAATAAATTCTCTTTCTAAGAAGAAGCCTCGCAAGACACAAACACTTTGTTTTCTTGAGGTTTGTAGAAGTAGTAACCTCGTGAGGTTAAGGGGTAACCTACAAAGATGCACTTTTCGGATCTTAGTGCAAGCTTGTTATCGCTCTTAGACTTGACGTAAGCATCACATCCCCAAATCTTCATATAGGATATATTGGGAACCCTTCCCGTCCACATCTCACATGGAGTCTTTTCAGTGGACTTTGTGGGACTATTGTTTAAAGATCTAATTGCGGTTTGAATCGCAAATCCCCAAAACGAGTTTGGTAACTCGGTTTGACTCATCATGGATCAAACCATATCAAGTAGGGTTCGATTTCTCCATTCGGCAACACCATTAAGTTGTGGTGTTCCGGGTGGAGTAAGTTGTGATATAATACCATGACCTTTCAAGTGTGAATCAAATTCAAGCCTAAGGTATTCTCCACCACGATCGGATCGTAGTGCCTTAATCCTTTTGTTCAATTGGTTCTCTACTTCGTTTTGAAATTCCTTGAATTTCTCAAACGCTTCACTCTTATGCTTCATTAAATAGATATACCCATATCTACTCAAGTCATCGGTGAAGGTTATAAAGTAGTCATAATTACCACGAGCGGTGATACTCATTGGTGTATGAGTCCCAATAGTTCACTAGCTCGTGTCCCTTTACCACTAAAAGGATTATGAGTCATTTTGCCAAGTAGGCAATATTCGCATGTACCATATGATTGATAATCAAATGATGTAATCACATTAGTCGAAATTAATCTTTTGATGCGATTCTCGTTTATGTGACCTAATCGACAATGCCAAATGAACGCTTCACTTGGGTCACTTGATTTGAGTTTCTTTGATTGAATGTTATAAATATCATTAGTCGGATTCGAGGTCTCTAAAATCTAAATGCCATTGATGGAAGAAGCTTGGCCTATAACCAAATCATTCCTTGAAATAGTACAACGATCGTTCTTAATGACAAAACAAAAATCGTCCATGTCTAGCATGGCGATTGAAATAATGTTTTTAGAGAGTGTAGGCACATAAAAACAATTATGTAAATACAACTCAAATCCATTAGGCAAAGCTAGAACATAAGTTCCTTTGGATTCGGCCGCTACTCGAGCTCCATTTCCAAGGCGTAGATCCACATCTCCCTTGCTAAGCCTCTCCACATCTCTTAAACCCTGTAAATGATTACAAAGGTGAGAACCACAACCGGTATCTAGTACCCATGTCGTAGTGGAAGTATAATTTATATCAATAACATAAATTTCTTTAGGAATTTTACCTTTTGGAACGATGATTCCTTCCCTTATATTTCGCAAATATACGGGACAATTCCTAAGCCAATGTCCCATGCCATAGCAATAATGGCACTCATCATTAACTTGCTTGAAGTTTTTGATTTTCTTTCCCTTCTTCTTGAACTTTTTGCCCTTTGAAGCAAGAACTTGATTGCTTGAGCTCCCACTAGTTTTGGCATCTTTATCTTCCAAAGACAAAGACCTTATAGATTGTATGAGGTAGTCTTCCTGAGACGGGCTCACACGAGATCTAGTAGTAGTAGGTGGTTTATAATAAGTGATGAAGTTAAGGTTTCCATCCGAACCTATCCCAAAATGAAGTTCTCTAGTAGTGTCGAAATCAATGTTGGAGCCAACGTCGTCAAAAACATTGTGGTAAGACTCCTTAGTTATTGGTGCGGTAGCATTTGATGGATTCATTGTAATGAACTACAAATATGGAGGAAAAGCAAATATTAACATTTGTCTTTTAATATCATACTTGTAAATAATTAACAAGATATGAGCATTTATATAGTGACCTCTACCCAACTATTATAAATGATTCCAAGACCCAAATTCATATCGACTTAGGCATGGTGGGGCCGATTCATCCTTTATCAATATAACTCGGTGGATTAACGTTTAATCGATTCTACTTTTAGAACTCTTGGTTGATAATATTACATTAACATTTATCTTTAGCCCAAAACACATTCAACAAGGGGACGGTGTGGCCGATAAAACCCTTATCGAAAAACTTTTGTTGAGTTCAATCCAAATTTCGAAAAAATGTGTCCATGATCCAAACCCACATTAACTTGGGCACGGTGTGGCCGATTCATTCCTTATCAACATGAATTCGGTGGATAGACATTTATCACCCACTTCCCCTACGTAACAAGGTTTGTACCCCGGTGTGGCCGAGTGCACTCCCTCATGAAATAGGTTTTCATGGTTTCTACTCTTTGGTAAGGCTATGTCTCAATTGATTGTTTTAGCAAGAGGTCATGTCAATTTATTATCTATCACGTTTTAAGTGAACTAAGGCGGTGAACTACGATAATTGTAATTGACACGGTCGATAAACTCGATGAAAGATGATGCATGTTTTAGTTATGGCGATTTAGCGATGCATGTGACATATAAATAAAATGCAAAGCTTAAAAATAAATCCTAGTATGGCCTTCCTAAGAAAAACTATTTAACTATTACATATTCGGAAACCAACTCCATTGGTCCCTTGAACTTCGGTTGTAGCACGCATCTCGAGGTAACACGGTCTTTATGTATCGCCATCTTGAAGAAATCCGTCTTTGGGAACTCCGAAATAATTAAAATTACATAATTTCCTATTATACATTTGTAACTAAAATAAAATAAATCTCTTAAATTACAAAACGGTGATACGAGATCACAATAAATTACAACCGAATCGATATTCCCATACATTTCGGGTAATACCAATTAAAAACTAAGGCCATACTAAGTAAAATTACATAAAATAAAATTACATAAAATAAAATTTATGACAATCATAAAGAAAATGCAGCATTATAATATGTATGAACATGCCCAATTTTATGCTAAATCGCCTTTAAATAGCCAATATCGTATATTACTCGGTTTTTACGGATTTGCGTGATTTCAACATTTTATAATCACAAAAATTACATAAATTCATATTTATGCATAAGTTAATTACCCTAACCTCTTAGGACTCAAAATTTAGTTTTCACTAATTATTTGACCATAATTAACTCATATTTCTTAAATTTGTTCATTAATGGACTTAAAATTACAATAAAAAGTTATAAACTTCAAATAAATCACAAAATTTTAAATAAATTTGAAATTTGAAATTTAAACTCATGAAAATTCTAGAAAAAATACCATGACACTCATAATGTTCAAAAACTTAGGTTAAAAATTTCGAAATTTATCCGGAAAAACAATGTTGCGGTTTATCGGTTTTAACAAAATAATCATAAAAACATCAGAAAAATTATATTCATCAACTTTTCAATTTTAGATCTGAAAAAGATAATAAAATGCAACATGTGACGTTTTTCCTTAGTCATGGAGTATGTTTTATTAATATTTCACTAATTAAGTCACTATTTATGCTATTTTTCTTCAAAAATCCATAAATCATGCAAAAGACTTCAATATAGCCTATTATTTTACACACATCTTGTAAAATTGCATGTGACAACATACTAAATTTCTATGACCAGATTCGAAATTTATCTCATATTAACCTATTTTTCACCTAAAATCGATTTTAATAATGAAAAATCCATTTTTCGAGCATAAGAAGTCCAAAAATTATGATATTTTACAGGTCATCTAAAAATAATATATGTGATAACATATCCAAAAATCACTGGAATATTCGAAGTTAAGATAATTTTAGTCCGAAAATGACATTTTATTCATAAAATCATATTTTTAATGCCATTATTATATAATATGAACAATAAAAATCCATAAATTAACCAAAATATCCTAAAAACATTTTAGGACCAGAAATTTTAACATGCATAATGATTTTCGTGATATATCATAATAACACAAATTTAACAAGTTTTGTATGTTAATCATATAACTCGGAAAAACTTTTAACCGATTTGCATGCAAACAACCAAGGCTCTTGATACCGATTGAAGGAAAAGTAGATCTATATACTAACATGTTCATATATGTTTTTGTTAATTTACTCATAAAATTAAATGGTGATCTTATGCATGCAAACAAGGAACAAAATAAAGAAGAAATATTCATCTGCTCATTGTTGGAATATGTGTCCTCCGACAATAATGCGATCACAACTGTTGATCATGATGATCACATGTTTAAGTCTCATTTTATAGAATACATTTGGGAAGTATTTGTACTGTCAACTGGTCCACACATATCGGTAATGATTGGCTGACTAGAGTTTGACATTACTGTCGTGCGACGGTGGTGATCAGTTGATCCCCTAGGTCATACCTAAAGGATATTACTCTTAATTGATCATTTAATTAATCGTATAACGTTACGAGTTAATTAAATTACTTGAAAATTAACGGACGATTTTGGAAGTAAAATTTACGTATCTCATTATAATCTGATTAAATAAGATACGGTCTAAGTGATCGAATTGTTTTATTACTTGGATGAAAATATTGTTTAAAAAAAACAATTGAAATTGAATGAATTATTATAAATACAAGTTATTGTGATCTATGATTGGTAAAATATTTTGGTACAAGTAATTATGAATTACTAGGTCGATTTTTGTATATGACGTATTTTTATTAATACGTTGATTTTTAATATGTTAAAAATACATAACAAATTTATGTGACATGTGATATGTGACATATGACAAATTGACATTTTGACAAAGATAAAATGGAGTCCATTTTATCCTCTTGTCCGAAATATTGGAGAGGATTAGGAAAATATTAGGTTAATTGTATTAGTGGAAAACATAATCATGTTTACCTAATACTAGACTTGCATGTGCCTACATATTTTTGTGAAGGCAACCATGAGCATGCATTGGCTCCTTTTGTTCCTCCTCTCCCACCCGGTTTTGGGATGAAAACCCTTGTGGTTTTTCTTCTTATTTTTGCCTAATGTTCACTAATATTCTCACTTGTGATAATTATTCATTTTCATTCATCCAAAAACAAGTTTTTAGAAAGATAAAAACTTCCTCTATTC
This sequence comes from Silene latifolia, assembly GCF_048544455.1. Lineage (NCBI taxonomy): Eukaryota > Viridiplantae > Streptophyta > Magnoliopsida > Caryophyllales > Caryophyllaceae > Silene > Silene latifolia. The sequence goes on from NC_133538.1 coordinate 99,179,509, forward strand.
TTCCTCTCTCTCCCAACCGGTTTTGATAGAGAAACCAAATATTTTTGGGTCAATTTTTATACAAAATTAGTATTATTCTAGTATTAATAATATTAGTTTTATTAAAAGTTTGTCTTGGGTATAAATCCTTGGGAGGTATTCTCTTCTTGAGTCCTTATTCATCCATTAAGGAAAGCTCAAGAACAAGATAGTAGGAGAACTCTCTTGTGCCCTTTTGATCCGAAAAAAAAACAAATGTAAGGATGAATATTTCTTCTTTATTTTGTTCCTTGTTTGCATGAATAAGATCACCATTTAATTTTATGAGTAAATTAACAAAAACATATATGAATATGTTAGTATATATATCTACTTTTCCTTCACCGAATTGGTGACATAATGGAGGTCTATATTGATGACATGGGAGTCAAATCAAAGAAGGCAGAAGATCATGTAAAGGACCTGGAAGTAGCCTTCAAAATCCTGGAAGAATTCAACATGAAACTCAACCCCTCCAAATGCCACTTTGGAGTGTCTTCAGGCAAATTCCTAGGATACATGGTGACAAAAAGAGGGATTGAAGCCAGGCCAGAACAGATAAAAGCCATCCTGTAATTGGAATCTCCCAAATCAGTCAAAGATATCTAGAGACTAACAGGAAGAGTGGCAGCCCTGAACAGATTCATATCCAGATCATCTGAAAGATGCAGATCCTTCTATAACCTCCTCAGAAAGAACAAATAATTCAAGTGGATGCCTCAACATGAAACAGCCTTCCAAGAATTAAAAACTTACTTGGCTACTCATCCACTACTGGCCAAACCTAACAAAGGGGAACCCCTGACAGTTTACTTATCATTCACTGAGACTGCAGTAAGTGGAGTCCTGACGAAGGAAGTTGATGGCCAACAGCACCCTGTCTATTATGTAAGTAAAGGTCTCCTGGATGCAGAAACAAGGTATGGACTACTTGAAAAATATGTACTTGCTTTAATTGTATCCTGCACAAAACTCAGACCTTACTTTGAGAGTCACCCAATAATTGTCAGGACCATTCTGCCTATCAGATCTGTCCTAAGAAAACCTGAACTTTCAGGCAGAATGGCAAAATGGTCAGTACAACTAAGTGCTTATGACATAACCTTTGAACCCATGACAACAATTAAATCCCAGGCTTTAGCAGACTTTGTGGCTGAATTTAGTCCCAGCCTAGAACCTGACCTCATAAAAGAGGTCAACCATCTAGACACCCAAAAACTAGGCCAGGAATGGACCTTACATGTAGATGAAGCAACAAATATGAGAGGAACTGACCTAGGATTAGTACTAAAATCACCACAGGGAGACTTAATAGCTCAGGCTATCAGCTGTGAGTTTAAAGCAACAAACAATGAAGCTGAATATGAAGCCCTGATAGCTGGACTCAAGGTATGTATAGATCTTGGCGTGCAAAATCTCAAGGTAAAAACTGACTCACTTCTAATTTCCAATCAAGTCAAAGGAACCAACGCTGCAAAGGATTCCAAAATGGTTCTTTATTTAGACTATGTCAAAAACCTTTGCAAAAAGTTTAGTTCATTTGGCATTGATCACATACCAAGAGACTTAAACATACAGGCTGATGCCCTAGCCAGCCTGGGATCAAATTTCAGCCCTGCTGTATTTGATAAGATACCTATTGTTCGCCTGCTGGAACCAACCATTACAAAGCCTGACCAAATCTGTCCCATCAATGAGGACACGAACTCCTGGACCAAATCATACTATGACTGGTTCTTAGAGGGGATTTTACCCAAAGACAAGCATGAAGCAAGGGCCCTTAGAATTAAAGCTTCCACCTACATTATTATAAATAAGACCTTGTTTAAAAAGTCTCGGGCTGGACCTTACCTGCGATGCCTGGAACCTCATGAAGCCAAACAAGTAATTAAGGACATACATGATGGATACTGTGGAAATCACAAAGGCGGCAGAAGCCTGACAAGCAAGGTTCTAAGGACAGGCTACTTTTGGCCAACACTAAGGGCGGACTGCCTAGCTTACAGCTCAAAATGTGAAGCCTGCCAACTTCATCCTCCATTCATGCATCAACCATCAGAGTTACTACATTCCATTTCACTTCCCCCCCCCCCCCCAATCCTGGCCATTCATGAAGTGGGGAATGGACATTGTAGGCAAATTACCCCAAGCTCCTGGACAAAAAGTCTACATGTTAGCCATGACTGATTACTTCTCAAAATGGATAGAGGCTGACCCATACAGGCAAGTCAAGGAGAAGGATGTCATATCATTCATCAAACGCAATATCATATGTAGATATGGAATCCCCTCAGAAATAGTTTGTGACAATGGTACTCAGTTTGTGGGAAAAAGAACAATGGATTTCTGTGCACAATGGAATATTAACCTGGTAACCTCCACACCAGGCTATCCAAAAGCCAACGGCCAGGCTGAATCTAGTAACAAAGTGGTGATCAGCTGCCTGAAGAAAAAACTAAAGAGAAGAAAAGGCAGATGGGCTGAAGACCTCCCTTTAGTCCTCTGGGCTGACAGAACTACACCTAAGATATCCACAGGCCAGACCCCATACTCCCTGGTCTATGTCTGTGAAGCACTGACCCAGCGGAAATCCATGTACCTACTACTAGAAGCAGCCCAAATCCCAATCACGTCAACAAGCAAAAATGTACTCAATCCGCTCCCCATATGATCGGAAATATCATATGGATCGACACAGGCCACCCCGGAAATATGTGACAATTACACAGACACACAAACGTCAGTTTCAATAAATAAAGTGTGACAGAACTCAAAGTGTGTGAGTATGCAATATGACTATAATATTAATGAGACGCTATCAAACAACCACCACCACGGTACCGGGACACGCCTAGACATACTGACAACCACACTGGTACCGGGACACGCCCAGACATACGAACTACCAAGAATAGGTACCGAGACACGCCCAGACGTACCGGGTCCAGAAGCCAACCGGATCCTCTGCCAGACGTTGTGTCTCAACCACACGAGTCCCTCCATAACTCAAGCCATTAATGTGCACATCCCTCTTGGAGTCGGAAGCTCCAAGAGGCGACTCAAGCGTAAGACGGTCTCCCAACCGCCTTACGTCTCCATAACAACAAGTAACCAACATAACCGTCACATCCTCCGATATACATGACGAATACAATAAATGCAAGATACCACACAATATGCCAATTACCGACTCATTCAATGTAAATGAATGACAAATGACTCATTTAACCATTAGACATTATATTGAAACTGAGTAGGATAAACCTACCTTTTTGCAAATCCCGCTAAACGATAAAGCAACCGGATACAAATATGCTCCTTCATAAAGTCGGCACCTAATTACGATAATTAAATATAATTACTAACTAATCTAATTACTAATTAATCTAAATAAATTAAATACGTAATTAGTTAATTAAATAAAACTCGTCTTAAGCTATTTAAAACCCGAATCATTTATCCCGCCAAACATATTTCAAACCCGACTCACAACTCCCGACTACCCGTTATACTTCGACCACCACCTGCTGCTGCCACCATGGACCACCACCACCAGCCATGGTGGCAACGGCCAGCAGCAACACCCATGACTAACGACAACAACCACAACACACACGCACCACCTACACACCCTTTTTAAACAACACCAAAGTAGCCACCACAACAGCCACCACCGTGGGCCACCATTACCACGTTGATCATGGATTGACCCCACACTCTTGGCCGCCACCAGAAGCCATCACCAACGATGACAACCGTAACAAACAGCAACAATAAACACACGACACAACATGCAACAAAATAGCCCTTACACCCCATGTTTACCACCCATTTCCGCCACCTACAGCCACCCTAACCACAATCCAAGACCACCACTATGACCTCCTCACTCCCCTTAACACAACCCACCTAAGGTCAGCCCAAAACAACCACGAAAGGTGGGTCAAAAATCCGTCTTAAGACGGTTGCACAAAACAGCTATAACCTATTATATAAACTTGGTCAAACCCGATTATGGGTGGTCAATGGCCGTCAATGGGTGGTCAACGGCTGGTCTAGGGTGAGTCAAGGTCAAGGCGGTCAATTAAAATAATATATAACTAGTGTGAGATGGTCTTACCTTACGATCTCGAGGCGGAGGGACGAAACTCGCTTCAAATCTCTTCTTTCTCTCTTCTCCCTTTACTTTGTTGTGGATTTTATGAGATTTTTAGAGGATAAGATGGTGGATAAGGTGATGGATGGATAAAGGTGGAGTATATAAGGTGAGGTGGTGTATATGTATACGTATACGCGTATCGTATTATTATCGCTACAACTTATTATTATTATCATTAACATACTAACTTATTATTATTATTATTATTATTATTATTATTATTATTATTACTATTATTATTATTATTATTATTATTATTACCATCTTGTAATAATAATTATTATTATTTTATTATTCCGTCTCATGCATAACTCGTATAATACAATATAATATTATTTATATAATTATAGAAATATGGGGTATTACAGTCCCCCCCCCCCTAAAATGAACTTCATCCCCGAAGTTCGCCCCACTCTCTTCTTTTCTCAAGTCTCATCACATTCTCTCTTGCACTCTCTTTCGCCTCACATGCTTATCAACCGTATACGCTCTTTCTAATTATCACTTTCACATCAAAGTTCTTTGTTCCACTCTCATCGCTTTCTCACATTCCGTACTTTCTCTTTCCTTAATTTACGAATTGGTACATTCACTCCTCCTAATAGAGAACTTCGTCCCGAAGTTCAACTATCAAACCTCATAATTTGCTCTCATACGTTCATTACTAAATTCCACAAATGGCTATGTTCTAGGTTCAAAACTCTCTCTTACCTATTGCAAATCCATAATCAAACCTCATGTAGTTCTAATTCCATTGATATAATCCCCCACCTACAAGCCTCCCAAAGGTCAAGTGTCAGGTCAAACCCACGGTTCCAATCTATAATCTTATCAACAACTCCCAATTCATGTTGGTTATATGTATACGTGTCTGTCTCGGGGTATAACTCAATTATTATTACATATCCATATCACATCAAAACTCATACATTCACATGTATGCACATCAATCGCGAATATACGGACTCCATGAAATAGTTAAACAATGCAAAATTACTCGTAACGTGACTCAACCATGATCAACATTTCCATTTCTGGAAATCATGCCACGCATATACCGCGTCATATCCACCACATGATCACACATGTGTTTCCATATCCGTTCCCACTAAAATAAACTCGCGTTGATTCACACACATCGACAAGATTATCACATCATTTATGTTATCGATACACTCATGTCGAATCAACAATTTCCATTCACTTGCAATTTGCCACACCATATAATAAAACTTAAACAATTCACAAAATATCACCCATGTAAGGTCAACATGTTCGTCCAAACATAAGTCAACTAATATAACCGCAAAATAAGGGTACACGCTCAATAATCGGTCAAATATCAACAAAAAAAGGGTCAAAGCTGGCCACTCGGTCGAGTGTAAGAGGCCACTCAGTCGAGTAGGCGACCACTCGGTCGAGTGTCACCTGGGCAGAATGTTTTCATTCTCAACTCGGTTCCAAACTTCCCTATCTCAATAGACAAATGCTAATAGACTCCGATGGTGACTAATACACCATCAAATAACCAAATTAAAACAAATTCACGGCTTTATAGCTATCATTATTACACAATTAAGATGAAATATTTGAGACTATTTACCGATTCGACATTCTATTTCATTGACATGGCCTAACCACTCGTTATTCTCAAGGAATATTAACAACATCACCACCCAAATTGACACTACAACAAGATCACGATGTATACCACGGACGCTTTACCTGACCATTGGGAGGAAACTTTACAACAACATCTATACTACCACTTATAGGGCCAAAGTCCCACATAACCCTTTTCACACTTATACACACCTACTCAAATTAAACGGTCATACTATTGGCTCACATGCATCCGCACTCTAAAATTCATAACCATGTAGACCAATTTGGTAGTGCTACATCTATCACTCTATCTCATAAGATAACATCCCCTAATAACCTACTCTCAATAGACACCCTTGTCTTTTATTTCACAAAATAATACTCCACGAAAAACCGTCGGTATAATAATATAACCATCAATTACCATATCACACATGTACAATAACTTATTAGTAATTTACCATTCATTTCTTACTACGACTTTTACTAGACATCTCTCACCGTCCAATCTCATTAATCACCTCATTCTACCCCTAGATTCATTATTCCACAGTTCAAAACTCATTTATTTATCAACCAAAATTTCCAAGTCATGTTCAACAACAATATCCCTCAATATGTAACCCAAACCTCATTCATTATCCATAAGTTCAATCACTCAACAAACGTTCGACCTAGATCACACGTCACTCATTATCCACAATTACCTCACACAATCCTCTTACTCAATTCAAGACACCTTACGCAAGCCAAAGTCACTTTCTTGTTCTCCCAAGTTCCAAACATGAATTATACACAAGTCACACCCCAACTTTTCTTTTCAAGCCACTAAACGCACCAATAACCTTAGATCACCGAACTAATACTACTTTAATTGTATAATATCATTCCTTAGCATGAAAGGTTCCTTCCTCAAAAGCCAACAACCACGTTACGTTCTCATATCTCAGTTTTATACTCTACATTGTTGACATATACTCATAAACAACTCATTTCCATTCACTATTCCCTTACTCACAATATTTACACTACTATCCAACCAAACCCAATTTAATCTCTAGCACATTATTCAAGGTTTCGACCAATAGTATCCCCATTCATCTCATGACTTACTACTCACGATATACATGTACCTCTCTACTCGGCTCTAATCTACATCAATTAATCAAATTTACCTCAATCCCAATAAAACACGTGTTTCCCATTCATAACCCTCAAGGTGTAACACTCACACATCACACATTATTAGCATTTGCCCAACTACCCTAATCAAAACTACCACTCAACAAATTATCTATACGTCTTCACTCATCGAAACTATACGACCCAAAAGGTAAATAAAGCATTGATCCATATATAAGCAAAACAACACATTATTAACAAAGATTGCAATACTACGAAACAAGGAAACCATGTTTTAAGTACGAAAATTTAAAAATTTAAGCATATACACTATGGTATATATATATAAAAAAATGGCAAAATTTTGAGGTAAGATTCTCAGATTAAGGCAATGCATAGCATTATTAACAAAATTGAAGTCTTATTACTCAATTAAATCAAGAAGGCTTTAAAACGAAATTTTCAAATTTTAACACCATACCTAACATCGTTTAAACAACATTTGGATCAACAAAATACTACATCAACAAGGACTAAGTACTAAGAAACAATTGGATCATGTTTGAGTGCCAAAATCAAAATAAGTCATTTTGAGATGAAATTTAAAAAGGTTTTGGGCAACATTTAGAATGAAATTTTGATTCAAGATGATATATGTCGTTACTAACAAAGGAAAAATCAAAACTTAAGCACGAGAAGATTCTTAATCTTCATTAGTCAACTAAACTAACTCTTTAAACATGAAAATCAAAACTTACGCATGAACATTAAGGTTTCAAAATTTTCGGAACAAAATTTTTAAGACAACATTTCAAACATATGACAAGAATTAGCAATAACGTTCAACTTTAGTTCTTGCTAAACGATTAACCAAGCAACAAACACAAATTAAAGTATTGATTCGAGAATACATATTTTCAAATTCACAAAATTTTCGGACAAAATTCAGTATAAGATTTTACACTTAACATCATAAATGGTATAAAAAGGTAATTAATATCATGAATAAAACAAAGCATGCAATTAATTGACAAAATTTGGAGGAATCGCGTGGATTTAAACGGAATCAAATTGGAACAAATTAATAGCAATGAGAAAGCCACTCACATTGTTTAAATAGCATGAATTAAGTGAATAAAATGGAGTAGAAAGTTTAAGTCCAAGCAACAATCATTAACAATGGAGTTTTAGAAAAAAAATTAAAAATATTTTGGTATTTTTGTTATGAGAAATGATGAACAAATGCAAGAAATAAGGTAATAATGCAAATCTCGCGAATTTCACAACCCAGAAAATGGCACTCGGTCGAGTGCTGAGTCCACTCGGTTGAGTGCCAATCCACTCGGTCATGTGCCATCTCCACTTGGTCGAGTGAGTCAGTTCCATAATTTTTTAAGTTTCTGGAAATTGGTCCACTCGGTCGAGTGGTAGGGTTCACTCGGTCGAGTAACTGGTACTCGGTCGAGTGCTAGCTCATACTCGATTGGGTGCCTCTCTATGGTTTGTAATTTCCGACTAAGAATAACTTCTTATACTAGCGACTACTTTACTATCGAATATTACTAATCACACTCTAACTACAGTATTAGCGAAATTCAAACATATATGCGGTATTAACATGCCAAAGGACGGGGCTAGTGCCCCTCATACACTAACACGTAACAATCATTCCCAAAACATGTCATACACATTACTCTTTTTCGTCCAATTTTTCACATATTAACATATACCAAATGAACAATTATATCATGCACAATTCCTATCAACTATGCAAATTACGGCTTTAAAACTCATCATATACAAACACATAACACTCCTACAAATAAATGCATTTCATATGTTATCATTTACCACACAACCTCTATATCATATAACATTTCAATTTACGTTTCCCGACTCATAACCACCCAGGTAGTGACCAACCGAAACAATAGGATCTAGTTTTGAAATGAGGGATCCTTCTCACCCAAAACCGACCTCATATTGTACTCATGTCGGGCTCATTTTATTAGGTACTCATAGATTCATTTTGGTACATTAGTTTAGGTTCCAAAATCAGGATTCATTTTGTTACCATCTCGGTTTCCCGAGGTAGTGAAATCGAATTTACAATTTAGAAATTTTATTAAATAAATAACAAGTTTAGTTATTACAAATGTAAACTAATGAATAAATGAAATACAACTCGTCTATGACTATGTCATCCATGCTACACTACTCGACTCCGAGTCCAAGGCGCAGCCCAAATCCTGATCACATCAACAAGAAAACTTGTACTCAACCTGCTCCCCATATGATCGGAAATATCATATGGATCGACACATGCCACCCCGGAAATAGGTGACAATTACACAGACACACAAACGTCAGTTTCAATAAATAAAGTGTGACGAAACTCAAAGTGTGTGTGTGTGTAACACCCCCATAGACAAAGGTGCCTTACCCAGACCACCTAATGCATGGAAGCGCTACCATCTCGATTACCCGAGGCAATGTATATCAAATTGTTCATAAAAGAACATACTTAAATAAATGAGTTTAAGTGATTACATAACCAAAATCCCAAAACTGTAAAGTGAAATACATCTGTTCCAATATATCAAACCAACTAAAAAGAAATATAAGTTCAAGACACAGCGGAAGACTCTAATGATACGTGGTGACTCCGTCCCAGCTATCCCTCGCTCAAACCATCTCATACCTGCTTAATAACTGCTCACCATCCCCGAATGGATCAGCACAGTTTTTAAAACAATTAACGGGTCAGTTACTGATTACACAACACAAGATAAGCAAGATAACAATACATACGATAATCCAAATCCATCACATCTCCACACACCTAACTACACACTAAAATGTGTAGCCCTGCCAGAATATCCATCGCAACAGATATTCCACACCGCCAGTGGGGGGACCGCAGCCGTTAACAACAATCCCCGCTCATCAACTCCGAGCGAAAACCCAAGTTCCTTAATGTGCACATGCCCCTTGTGACGGGTACCACAAGGGGCGAATCAACGGCGTGAAGCCAATCCCGCAAGTGACTCCACTCAGCCGAGGACGCGCCTCGCGAACCACAGATAAACACATCCTACCAACTGTACAACAACTATTACTAATTACAATACCAACATGATAAATATCAACAATATCACAACCATCACCCTACCTGGAAAGGCAAATCACAAAGATCGTCACAATCAGCTATTCAAAACTGCTCCTCTACGAAACCACCTCCTATAATCACACAATCATATAATTACTATCTAACAATCACCATACTCCCAAAATCCCCCAAAACACCCAATTAGGGTTTCAACCAAAAACAATAAAATGACATAAAAATCATACTAGAATCTTACCCACGATGCGACGGTCTGAACGGCGTAAAGAACACAACAATACGACGACTCTAGCCCTTAAGATTTGATAGCAATGGGAGGAAGGGAAGTTACGTAGTTTTTCTCTTGTGTAAATAGTTTAGAAAACAGTGAAAAATAAAAAAGGAATTGATAAAATAACTTTATATAACATCCTCACGCTGCTATCAAACCCCGGCGAAATAACCCGTAAAACCGACTTACTCGATCGAGTAAGTCACTTACTCGATCGAGTGCCCCCTACTCGATCGAGTGACGCCTACTCGATCAAGTACCATCAGACAGTACACTATTTCGAAACCAAAACTCACTTACTCGACAGATTAAGCCTTACTCGATAGAGTACCCAACAGGTACCCGGACACGCTCAGACGTACCGGGTACGAAAGCCAACCGGATCCCCTGCTAGACGTCGTGTCTCAACCACACGAGTCCCTCCGTAACTCAAGCCATTAATGTGCACATCCCTCTTTTAGTGGGAAGCTCCAAGAGGCGACTCAAGCGTAAGACGGTCTCCCAACCGCCTTACATCTCCATAACAACAAGTAACCAACATAACCGTCACATCCTACGATACACAAATACAATAAATGCAAGATACCACACAATATGCCAATTACCGACTCATTCAATGGAAATAAATGACAAATGACTCATTTAATAATTAGACATAATATTGAAGCTGAGTAGGATAAACCTACCTTTTTGCAAATCCCGCCAAACGATAAAGCAACCGGATACAAATATGCTCCTTCATAAAGTCGGCACTTAATTACGATAACTAAATATAATTACTAACTAATCTAATTACTAATTAATCTAATTAAATTAAATACGTAATTAAATAATTAAATAAAACTCGTCTTAAGCTATTTAAAACCCTAATCAATTATCCCACCAAACATATTTCAAACTCAACTCACAACCCCCGACTACCCCTATTCTCCGACCACCACCTGCCGCTGCAATTGTGGACCACCACCACCAGCTATGGTGGCCACGGCCAGCAGTAACACCCACGACTAACGACAACAACCACAAGACACACGCACCACCTACACGCCCTTTTTAAAAAACACCAAAGTGGCACCACAACAGCCACCACCATGGGCCACCATTACCACGGTGGTAATGGCTTGACCCACACTCTTGGCCGCCACCAGCAACCATTATCAAGGACGACAACCGCAACAAACAGCAACATCAAACACACGACACATCATGCAACAAAACAGCTTGTACACCCCATGTTTACCACCTATTTCCGCCACCTACAGCCACCCTAACCATAACTCAATACCACCACTATGACCTCCTCACTCACCTTGACACATCCCACCCAAGGTCAGCCCAAAACAACCACGAAAGATGGGTAAAAAATCCGTCTTAAGACGGTCGCACAAAATATCTATAACCAATTGTATATACTCGGTCAGACCCGATAATGGGTGGTCAACGGCCGTCAATGGGTGGCCAACAACAGGTCTAGGGTGATTCAATGTCAGGCGGTCAATTAAAATAATATATAACTAGTGTGAGACGGTCTTACCTTACGATCTCGAGGCGGAGGGACGAAACTCGCTTCAAATCTCTTCTTTCTCTCTTCTCCCTTTACTTTGTTGTGGATTTTATGACATTTTTAGAGGTTAAGATGGTGGATAAGGTGATGGATGGATAAAGGTGGAGTATATAAGGTGAGGTGGAGTATATGTATACGTATACGCGTATCGTATTATTATCGCTACAACTTATTATTATTATCATTCAAATACTAACTTATTATTATTATTATTATTATTATTATTATTATCTTATAATAATAATAATAATTATTATTATTTTATTATTCCGTCTCATGAATAACTCGTATAATACAATATAATATTATTTATATAATTATAAAAATATGGGGTATTACAGTTTATGCAGTCAGTAGAAATAGATTTTGCAAGATATGGACAATCAAGTTGATGGTACTGGTATTATTGATGTAGACGATGAGATGGACTTAGACGAGGTTGAGGAAATTTAAAATGAAGAAATAGAAGCTTCAGGGGGAGATGATAACCCTCAAGATGACCCTTTTGAGGAAAAATCTCGTCGACGAGCTAAATAGTGGGATGATTACGTGATTCTTAAGGCCGAAAAAAAAAGCACAATGTAAGTATTATAAGATTAAAGTTTCTTATAGGAAGAATGACCCTACAACTCACTTATCTCGGCATATATATAAATATTGTCGATTAAAATGTGTTCATATGAAAAAAACAAAGCAAGTTAATTTTTTTGCCAATTGAGTCTGATGGTGACGGTTGTATCAATACAACTCTTCCACAACTCCATAATGGAAAATTTGACATGTTAAGAATGAGAGAGGCTGCTTCACATTGGATACTTATGCATGAATATCCGTTTTCGATACTTGAAGAAGAAGGTCTTAATTTGATGATGAAGAGGGCCAGATCCGAGTGGACAAAGATTTCACGTGTTACTGGAAGAAATGATTGTTTTAAGGTATATGAGAAAGAAAAGAAAAAATTGAAAATTCTTTTAGGACGAGTTGGGAAGATTTGTTTGACAACTGATTTGTGGAATTCGTCCCCTCAAAATATGGAATACATGGTTATCACGGCCCATTTTGTTGATTCTAAATGGAAGTTGCAAAAGCGCGTCTTAAATTTCTTCCCTCTACCTCCCCTTCGTAAAGGTGTTCAGTTATCTAATGCTATATACAAATGCTTGCAGGAGTGGAACATAGGGAACAAGGTAAACTAATTTAAGTTGATATTGATTGTTTTATAGTAAATTTCCATTCATATTAAATGGTATATATATATATATATATATATATATATATATATATATATATATAATTGTTGTATATGTGAATGTTCATGTTGCAGATTTTTCCAATTTCTGTATACAATGCTTCGGCTAATGATTCATGCATCAAAAATTTGAAGGAAACATTCTCAAGAACAAATAGATTGGTTTGTGATGGTAAACTAGTCTTCCATGTTCGTTGTTGTGCTTATATTTTAAATATTATGGTTCAATTTGGTCTACAATCCATTCAACATGTTGTTGAGAAAGTTCATGAAAGTTTGGATTACATCCGATCAAGTGAACAAAGGCGTTTATTATTTGCTAAAAAGGTAAAACTGTTGCGATTGCCGCACAAAAAACTGGTTCTAGAGAATAAAACTAGGTGGAATTCGACTTATGAAATGTTGATCACGGCTCTTAGACTTTAAAGGATGTTTTTCCATTATATGCTGAAGAAGATTCATTCTATACTACTTGTCCTAGCTCTGAGGACTGGACTAGAGTTTAAAAGGTGTCAGAGGTGTTGAAAGTTTTCAAAAGTGTTACTAATATAATTTCTGGTTCTGAATATCCAACTTCAAATTTTTTTTCTTATGGAGGTATACAGAGTTAAAATTGTGTTTGATAAAAATAAGAATGATTCGGAAGAATGGATGCGAACTCCCATTCAAAATATGAAACAACGATTTGACAAGTATTGGGTTGAATGTAATTTGTTGATGGCTTTGGGTGCTATATATATTAGATCCTAGGTATAAATTGAGAGGAGTTGAATATGTTTTTACTAAAATGTATAAAAATGAAGCTAGAGGACATATTTCACAAATAAAAGAGTCTTTGTATTCTCTCTCCCTTGAGTATGTTTCTGATTTCAAAGCTTCTACTGAGGGTGGATATCAAGAAAATGAAGCACCTCCTGATTCTGGTTGTGGCATCTCAAATGATGTTGATGATGACTTCGGTTGTTATGATGTCTTTAATTTTTTGAGTTCTACTTCCAATCATGAATGTGAGAAGTCCGAGCTTGATATATATCTCGAGGAAGGAACTTATTCTTGTGAAGGGCAAGGAGAGTCAATGAATTTCAATGTTTTGAAGTGGTGGAGTGTAACACCCCCTCATACCAAGGTGCCTTACCAGGACCACCCTACCATGAAAGTGTGTTACCATCTCGGTTGCCCGAGGTTAGTACATACCAAAAGCGTCTGAACTGAGCACATTTATTAAAGTACTGTAAAGCATAAAGTTTACAACATCCCAAATCCAAATACTAGTTTACAAAATACAACTCCAAAGTTTAACTATAAAAGAAATCCAATCTAAGACTCAGACGGTGATGCTATGACTGATGATGACGGTACTCCCAAGACAGTCCCCAAGCTCACACTAGCAATACCTGTCAAGCCTGCTCACCATCCCCGCATGGATCACCGCAGATTCCACAAACAACACGAGGTCAGTATTACTCAAACATTAAGACAAACAAACGGAGAAATCCACTGATCATCGCTGATGTGACCATTATTTGCGCACATTTAGTCCCCTAATTGAGCCTATTTTGCATACTATTATAACATTCTATGACCATTTTATCCGTCAAAACCTTCCTATTTGCTTTTCTATCGAATTTCATATGTTTTGTAGAAAAGGAGATAATAAGGCGGAAATTCCCGTCTTTCGTGCATATTTGGAAGCTACTTGACGATACTAGATGGACTAGTATGAAGAGGAAGCAAAGACTAAAGACCAATCCCGCAAGAATAAAATAGGAATGAGCAAAAAGGGAAGAAAAGAAGGAGAATCATTGCTGAATAACAATCCGAGCGGATTGTCTCCAATCCGCCCGTCTCCACATTACACAATCCGAGCGTCTTGCTTTGAATCCGCTCGGATTGCCCCACCAGAATCCGCCCGGTTTCTAGCAAATCCGCTCGTCTTCCTCTCCCAAAATCCGCCCGTCCCGACCACAATACGCACGGATTCCCCCACAGCACAATCCCGTCTTCTCCAAGCTACAAAGAAAGAAGCCCTTCTTTCAAGAAATACCGGCTCCTCCCTGCTCTAAACTCAAAAGTGTAATTACTAGTTTAGCCCTTAGTTAACCCTAATGCACCCACCTAATTTCCACTATAAATACCCCATTTGTAATAATCAAATGAGGGAGTTTGATTTTAGAGAAGTTTTTAGAGTAGAAAATCCTTCTTTAGATTAGATTAGGAGTAGATTAGAATAGATTACTCTTTAATCGTTCCACAAATTACACATTAATCTCTCTTTAATTATTGTTCAAGTTTATTATTCAAGTTTATTATTGGGTAATTGAAGATTATTGGGTTATTATTGGGAGATTGACAACATTCCATCAATCATCAAGTTTCTTCTATTATTCTTTGCATTATTATTTGGATCACCTTAAGTTTGGTATAATTCCTTTACTCTTTAATATTTATTGTTTATTTCTTCATTCTATTATCATGTTTATACTTGTTGTGATGATTGACACCATTAATGACATGTTTCCCATGATGATGAGTGAGTAGTTACTTAGCTAGGATTAGTGGGTAATTAAGGGAAACCAACATGGGATTGATTCATGCTTAATCTAATATGTTCACATGATTAAATTGCTTGCTTGTTGTGATGTCAACTTTATGCACATGTTATGTTTGATGAAATGTTAAGCCTATAAATCCTTGCATTTTTACCATCTCTTATCTACTCAACTTGACTCGTAAGATATAACCCAACTCGAGTCTTGTTAGACCATGCATAGAAGTTGATTAGGAGGAAAGTAAGTCGACTTGTAGGTATTGTACAATCTAATCGATTCGCTCAGGACCCAACTCTTCCTAAGAACCGTAAGATATAACCCAACTCGGTTCCTCCACAACATTAATTGCTTGCAACCTTGTAAACATGTTTGTATGATCAACACCATGAATCCCCCATGACCCCATGATATCCTAGCACTTTTAATCAATTGTTTACATCTTTCCTTTTATTGCTCGTTCTACTTTATTGCTTGCATTAGTCTAGACACAACTACAAACCCAAACAAATTGTGACACTAGCATAAATTGAGATAGATAGACTTAGAACCCAAAGCACACCGTCCCATGGATCGACCTCGACTTATCGCTAACTAGTTGTTTGTTGAGTATTATAAATGTGTTTGATTGGATGAGTGACGACATCGTCCGGATCAAAATGGCGCCGTTGACGGGGATGGTGCTATGTGATTAAGTTCTTACTTGTTTGTCTATTTTAGTTGTGCTTTCACCTTGAGGAACTTGTTCCTCAAGGATTGTTCTTACCATTTTATTGTAGTTTCCATGTTTGTAGTTGTATCTTTATCTTGACTATGATGATGACCCAAGACTTGGTACATGGAGTATGTGGTGGACCTTTTGAGTATGACTATGGGTATGGGGAGTTTGAGGAGCAAGTCAATACAACCCTACCTTATTATTTGTACAACGAAAATCCTAACCACTACCCCAATTTTTCCCACCAAAATTACCACACCCAATATCAACAACAACCACTCACTCGATACCCATTTCACAATGAACTTCAATTGCCACAAAACAACCACTTTCACACATACCCACAACAAAAAGATGAACCCATTCAAAACATGATTCTCCAAATGATGGGAGATCAACAAAACTTCTTCAAACAAATGCTAGAAGAGAGCCGAAAAGAAGATAATGTTCTTAAAGACATTGTTATCCAAAGAGAGGAGTTGAGGATTCAAATTGCCCAATTAAAAGAATTCCAAGCAAACACTCACCACCGTTCTTTGGATATTGAGCATAAATGCGAATTTGAAGTAGTGACATTTGACATGGAAGACGAGAAGTGGGAAGAGCCAAGTTCCTTGAGCTCTTGTGACTATGAGAGTGTTGTGTTCGATGAAGAAGACATGAGGTTGAGCAAACCAAATACTCTTAACCTTTGTGAGTATGAGGGTGTGTCTTTTGATGTGAACGTTGAGGTGTTGGAAAAAGAGCTAAATGAAGCCCCCATTTATGATTCACGTGAGGATAGCAACAATGACGATGAGCCTAGAGGAGGGATTCATAAAATCACCCTCCTTGAGGAGCCTATCCTTGAGGCATTTGAGATACCCTATCATGAAGAAGACCGCCCTTCCTTTATCCTTCGTGAAGACCACTTGGCACCTATCATGGAGCCAATGATCATTGAAGAGGATATGATAGACCTTCTTCAAAAGGCCAAAGTTTCTTACAAGAGCCATTTGGTGAAAAAGCTTAAAGAGAAAATTGCTCGTGAGGCTACTTGTGAAGATTTGACCCCCATAATCCCAACCCCTATGGTATCCGGTCATCAAAGACATGAAAATTCTCCTTCTACCTCGGAGGGATTGAACAATCAAAGTGCTATCATCATCACCAAAATTGAAGAAGAAGTTGGTAAGTGGAAGTCCATGGATGGAAATGAACCACACTTCATGCTTAGTGTTGGCAAGAGTCATGGGTTTACCTATTTGAAGCATCGGGAAAGTTCTAACGCTAAGGAGAAGCCAAGAAAAAGAACATTCTACAAGCTTCCTTGGCCAAATTTCATATTCAAATTGAGCAACCCATACTTATGCTTATTTGGAGCTTGTTCACAAGCTTTTGATCTTTTATTAAGAGCTTTGAGCTCTATGGATAAGAGTTCCTACAAATTGAACTAGTTTGGTGGAGTCCTACCTCAAAACCACCATTTGTAAGATATTTAGGAACCCTTTACTTTGTATAATATTGTACATTTCCATTTTGCATTTAATTTCTTGCATAAAAGAGAAGAGAGAGAGAGAGTCATTTTACATGTTTCATGAGCAAATTTCAGGAAAAGATAAGGAAAAAGAGAAATTAGTGAAAAGGGGTTTGTTGTTTCATGAAAGAAGAAAGAAGAAGAGAGAAAGAAGCAAAGACGCCCGGATTCTAGCAAATCCGCCCGTCCAGGGCCCACGGGAAAGCAAAAATTGAAACTGAAGAAGAATCCGTGCGGATTCAAACAAATCCGCCCGTCCCGGACAATCCGTCCGTCTTCTCCACGGGGCGCCCGTCCGTGTGTCATCCGAAGCAAGATTTTGAATCGTGTGTCAAAATCCGTGCGGATTATCGAAAACGCCCGTCCGAGATCAAGCCGTGCGTCCTGAAGAAAATCCGCCCGTCTTTTCCCTGCTTCCCAGCCAAAGAAATTCTCTGTCCTAGAATCCGTGCGGATTCTACCAAAGACGCCCGTCTTCTTTCCCAGAAATCCGGCCGTCTCGACTGAAATCCGCTCGGATTGTACTGTTCCCTCAGATAAAGCGGGTTCGATCCAATCTTATCCGTTCGGATTCCCTACTTCTTCTATATAATCCCCCCCTTCTCCCTCATTTCCTCACCTTACCAAACCCTAAAACACTCATCTCAACCCTCAAAATCACCCTCCAATCCTCAAAAACACCCCCATTACCAACATGAGCACCAAAGGAAAGGCCAAGAAATTGATTGAATCATTCGGGAAGAAGCGCAAGGGATCAAGCTCTTCAACACCACGAGAGGTAATGCTACCAAGGAACACCCGACCCTTAATGAGGGGAGGGATTGAACAACTCAACAACTTCCAAGAAGTGATCTTCCTATCCGACGAACACCGCGAAAAATTCGTCGAGCTCCTAGGTAAGAAGTACGAACCTACTCAATTTGTTGATACTAGGGTGTTGGAAATCCTCAAGATAAGGTACCCTACCGAGATGTTCTTTAATGGCCTTGGCATTGGGAGCTTTTTCCATGCCCATGAAGAGACTTACCTTAGTCTCACACTTGAATTCTTGAGTAGCCTTGGCATTGTGGCGGACACCCACAACAATGTAGGCATGGAGTTTAGGTTATGCAACCTAGACCATGTTCTTTCTCTTGAGGAATTTGCCTATGTTTTCGGTCTTGAAGTACCCACCGACTATACCGAAAAGCCCGATAATTTTAATGTGGACTTTCTTTGGAAAGCTATCTCCGGGAGGGACTTTACCCATATAAAGCGTTGCTATACATTTGCTATCCAACATCCGGTTATTCGATTCACCGAACGCTTTGTAGCCGGTTGCATCAATGGGAGGTACGAGCAAGATCGGTGTACTCTCATCGACTTAACTTTTCTTGAGTCTTATTTGAATGTTCGAGCGGTGAGGCGTTATAACTTCAACACGTCACTTGAGATACTTACTAGGTTCATTGATTTTGCTCAAGGGACCACCCAACTCAAAACCTCCTTGAAATCCAAATTCTTGATAATCCCCCTCAAAGGGAAGAGCCACACCGTCAACCACCTCGTGGAGGGCCGGGTGCACCTATTCGCCCACCTTCCAACGTCCCTATCCCGCCTTACCCCACTCCATATACCCAATTCCTACCAGAAATCCCCAACACCCCGGGTATTAATGATTTGATGTCACTCATGAATAGAGTGGACCTTGGGGTGCATAAAGGAAGGGAAGACAACTACTTGGCCCTCTACCCCCAATACTATAACATGGCTCAACAAGGGTATGTTGACCCTAATGGCCCTTTGCCCTCTTGGGCACAACCGGAGCTCTTGTTCCCAAATTATGGGGACCAAGTTTGGGGTCGAGGAGACGGAGGGCAATCTAACCAAGGTGGAGGGTACTCGGGTCAAGGAGGAGGATTTGACCAAGGAGGATATTGGGGCCAAGCACCCGGATATGATCCAGCCGGAAGTTCTCATGGTTATGGCTATGATCAAAATGAGGATGACGAGTGAAAGAGGCCTAATTCACCACTTCCATTTGTATGATACCCATCTCTCCCTCTCTCTTTTGTATATACATTGCATTTAGTGTAGCTTCTGCATGCATTTGTATTATATTTCATATTGCATTTACATTAGTTAGATCATTAGTATAGTTGCATTGTAATTTAATTCATGTAGATAGTTGCATATAGACTAGAATTCATGCATAGTCACTAATGACCAATCTTATTCTTTTCTACACTAGAAATAGTGTTTAAATCGGTTTGGGGAGGTTTGATCATAAGTGACCATAGTTTACTAGAAATCATGCATCATATAGTATAGTTTAGATTGCATTCATTTGTTATATATGTCATATAGAATTGCATTTAGTTAGAGCATGCATTCATTCATACCATATCATTGCATTTGTACTTTATTTCAAAAAAATCAAAAAATCCCAAAAACATGTATTTCCTTTTTTCCTACTCCTACATGTACATTGAGGACAATGTCCAAAATAAAGTGGGGGTTGGGAATTTATATTCCAAAAATGCATAAAAATTGAAAAATTTCGAAAAATCACAAAAATATGTCTTTTAATTTCATATAAACAAAAACCATAAAAATTTGAAAAATTGAAAAATCCAAAAACATGTTCATTTCCTTTGTAGTGTAGACTTGTATATATTGTTTTGTATATATTGTGTTCGTCCATCCTTTTTCACATTGATTGACTACGCCACATCCGAGACATGAGGATATTGAAGACCGCATGGTATGATCTTTCCAATCTCCTTTTTCCTCTTTATGTTAATGATTATGTGGCTTTATTTTGATTGATGCGGTAAAAACAATGTGAACTTAGGACTTGCATTTAGTTTATATGACATATTAGTTGGTAGAAACATTTGCATTAGGATGTTTAAATGTTAGTTGCATCATGGCATGTAGTTTGCATGTTAGAAAAATTTTGCGAAACCGTCTACTTGGGAAGCTTGACAAGTGTATATAGGCCCTAGTAGATGCTTTTTATTCTTAAGACTTTGCTTGTAGAATACTTGTAAAACACCCTAGGATGTGTCATGCTAGTATCCTTTGACCCATGGTTTAAGGCCTAGTCGAGAGTACCTTGTGGTGTGATAACTCATTGGCTACCGTTTATTCTAAGGTGACCCTTGAAACCATGCATCCATCCATCCATTCATCCATGTTCTACCATACATTTTGTCATCAAAAAGGGAATGGGCGCAAAAAGAAATCAATTTGAGTTCAATGAAATGAAAAGTGAGAGAAAGTTTGCAAAATGCATCAAAAGAAAAGAGGAGCAAAAATAGACTCCTAAAGCTTCAAAAATAAGGCACCCTCCCTACATATGGGGTGACTTTGAAAATGTTCAAAAAGAAATGCAAAGAAATGCAAAAAATTGTCAAGTGTTGAAAATGCCAAAAATCAAAAAGAAATGGCAAAGAAAGTGTTCTCAAATGTTATATGCCACAAGAAATTGGGGGGAAAAACAAAAACAAAAGCAAACTCCCAAAAGTGAAACTCAAATTCTATCGGTCCCTTTATCCACCGTATCCATTTTTGTGCATGGTATAGAGGGGACGACCCTTCTTCTTGTCTAGGCAAGAGGGGGAATTCCGCGATCCTCCAGTGTTTCTAACACCATAGGGAGTCTACTCTTGACAAAAGCGTTTAACGATTGAGGACAAAGGTACCCTAGCTTGACACAACTTGGAGGTGATTTATTGGTATCCTTCTAGGCTTAGTAGTTTGAATAAATTGCATCTATGAAGGAGTGTGTACCCTTGAATTGCTTCCCTTGTAGATAATTTCCGCCACTTAGATGAGGAAAGTGGCTATTCTTTTGTAGATGCATCCATTACTTGATTTTGTGTGTTTAATGATTGGATGTGTCGCCATTTTGGCAAGACCCACCTTGCCTTGCAAGAAGGCATCCTACCTCATGGTTGTCTTGTTGTGAGTTGAAGGGGCGGAGTGAGACCCGCTAATTGTCTCATATCGGCTATGTTATTAGGTTAGTTTAAATAAAGGTCTAGTTTTAGTCACCTCTTTACTCGGGACGAGTAAAGGTTTGGTTTGGGGATATTTGATGTGACCATTATTTGCGCACATTTAGTCCCCTAATTGAGCCTATTTTGCATACTATTATAACATTCTATGACCATTTTATCCGTCAAAACCTTCCTATTTGCTTTTCTATCGAATTTCATATGTTTTGTAGAAAAGGAGATAATAAGGCGGAAATTCCCGTCTTTCGTGCATATTTGGAAGCTACTTGACGATACTAGATGGACTATTATGAAGAGGAAGCAAAGACTAAAGACCAATCCCATAAGAATAAAATAGGAATGAGCAAAAAGGGAAGAAAAGAAGGAGAATCATTGCTGAAGAACAATCCGAGCGGATTGTCTCCAATCCGCCCGTCTCCACATTACACAATCCGAGCGTCTTACTTTGAATCCGCTCGGATTGCCCCACTGAGAATCCGCCCGGATTCTAGCAAATCCGCTCGTCTTCCTCTCCCTGAATCCGCCCGTCCCGACCACAATACGCACGGATTCCCCCACAAAGACAATTCCGTCTTCTCCAAGCTACAAAGAAAGAAGCCCTTCCTTCAAGAAATACCGGCTCCTCCCTGCTCTAAACTCAAAAGTGTAATTACTAGTTTAGCCCTTAGTTAACCCTAATGCACCCACCTAATTTCCACTATAAATACCCCATTTGTAATAATCAAATGAGGGAGTTTGATTTTAGAGAAGTTTTTAGAGTAGAAAATCCTTCTTTAGATTAGATTAGGAGTAGATTAGAATAGATTACTCTTTAATCTTTCCACAAATTACACATTAATCTCTCTTTAATTATTGTTCAAGTTTATTATTCAAGTTTATTATTGGGTAATTGAAGATTATTGGGTTATTATTGGGAGATTGACAACCTTCCATCAATCATCAAGTTTCTTCTATTATTCTTTGCATTATTATTTGGATCACCTCAAGTTTGGTATAATTCCTTTACTCTTTAATCTTTATTGTTTATTTCTTCATTCTATTATCATGTTTATACTTGTTGTGATGATTGACACCATTAATGACATGTTTCCCATGATGATGAGTGAGTAGTTACTTAGCTAGGATTAGTGGGTAATTATGGGAAACCAACATGGGATTGATTCATGCTTAATCTAATATGTTCACATGATTAAATTGCTTGCTTGTTGTGATGTCAACTTTATGCACATGTTATGTTTGATGAAATGCTAAGCCTATAAATCCTTGCATTTTTACCATCTCTTATCTACTCAACTTGACTCGTAAGATATAACCCAACTCGAGTCTTGTTAGACCATGCATAGAAGTTGATTAGGAGGAAAGTAAGTCGACTTGTAGGTGTTGTACAATCTAATCGATTCGGCTCCGGGACCCAACTCTTTCTAAGAACCGTAAGATATAACCCAACTCGGTTCCTCCACAACATTAATTGCTTGCAACCTTGTAAACATGTTTGTATGATCAACACCATGAATCCCCCATGACCCCATGATATCCTAGCACTTTTAGTCAATTGTTTACATCTTTCCTTTTATTGCTCGTTCTACTTTATTGCTTGCATTAGTCTAGACACAACTACAAACCCAAACAAATTGTGACACTAGCATAAATTGAGATAGATAGACTTAAAACCCAAAGCACACCGTCCCATGGATCGACCTCGACTTACCGCTAACTAGTTGTTTGTTGAGTATTATAAATGTGTTTGATTGGATGAGTGACGACATCGTCCGGATCAATCGCCAATTCTCAATCCTCCATTCTCACACAGTAACCGACTACACACTGAAGTGTGTAGCCCTGCCAGATTACCCATCGCAACAGGTAATCCTCGCCTCCAGTGGGTGAACGCTGCCGATCCCACCTAGTCCAGCTCCTCAACGAGCGACAACAATCCTTGTCCCTTAATGTGCACATCCCCTCCCGTGGCGGGTTCCACGGAGGGCGAACTAGGGTGTGGAGCCACTCCCGCAAGTGACTCCACCACAATCAATCACATGATATCACAGCCGTCTCAACACTCTCACACCAACATCGTCACAACAATCTCCACACTCCGATGATCAACAGATAACAATAATCACAACAAATATGTCTTACAAGAACAGTAAACTGAGTAGGAAACCCTACCTTAGCAATCAACAGTGGAAAAGAACTTGCACACTCAGAAAGGCTCCTCTACGAACTCTTCTCCTAAAACATAATCACATTACACAATTACACATTGCACAACCCCCATAATCCCAATTCCGTAATTATACAGTAACCCCAACGAATACAAATAACGTAGAATAAAACTTACCAACAGTAGAATGAGGATTTGTGCGCAAGGACTTTAAAGGTTTCACAAACAACAAGGCTATGGGATGATTAGGGAGTGATTAGGGAAAGATTAGGGTTAGTGTAGAAATGATGAAGTTGAAATGATGTTTTGGAAACTGACGCGCGATATAAAATAATTTTAAACACTCCCTAATCAAACCGTCAAAATAATACTCGCCAGACCGAATACTCGGTCGAGTAAAGTTATACTCGGCCAAGTATCCTCTACTCGGTCGAGTATTCACTATACTCGGCCGAGTATTCATCGGCAGAACCAAAACAACTCACAACAGCAGCACTACTCGGCCGAGTAGGCTCTACTCGGTCGAGTAGGCTCTACTCGTAGTCACCAAAGAAAATCCGTAGTGTTACAATCTTCCCCCCTTAAAAAGAACTTCGTCCCGAAGTTCACACTCTACTATAAAACAAAGCACTACACTACGCCACAAGACTATACTAACCACATATATCAACACCAAGGAACTATGCAAGTCACCACAAAATTATTACCCCGACTCAAAGCAAAACAACAAACAAAACAAAACACGACCGCGACCATCTCCTACCCCCCTAAAAAGACAACGGTTACGTCCCCGTAACCAAACATACCTGATCAAAAAGGTTAGGAAAACGTTCTCGCATAGCTTCCTCGGGTTCCCATTTGGCTTCCTCCACATTATGATTAGACCAAAGGACCTTGAGTAAGACCGTCTCACCATTTCGGGTCTTACGAACCTTGCGATCAAGAATCTCCGTAGGAATCTCGGGGTAGGAAATGGACTCATCAAGCTCGATGTTCTCCACTTCAAGGATATGCGACGGGTCGCTCACATACTTCCGAGTTGGGATACATGAAAGACATTGTGCACTCTATCCAAAGCTGGTGGTAAAGCTAACCTATAGGCCACCTCGCCAACACGGTCCAAAATCTCATAAGGACCTATAAACTTTTGGCTTAGCTTACCCTTTTTCCCAAACCTCATAACACCTCGCATAGGTGACACTTTTAAAAGAACGTTGTCACCTACCATAAACTCAATGTCCTTGCGGTGTAAGTCGGCGTAGCTCTTCTGACGATCTTGAGCTGCTCTCATCTTTTGCCGAATTGACTAGATCTGCTCAACCATATCTTGAACCAGCTGTTGCCCTAAAACCACCGTCTCAGAACTATCATCCCAACAAACTGGACTTCGGCATTTCCGGCCATACAAAGCTTCAAAAGGTGTCATCCCAATGCTTGTATGATAATCATTCTTCGTATGAAAACTCGATCGATCAAGCTGTCTTCCCAATCGCCCCCAAAGTCCATAACACATGCCCTCAGCATGTCTTCTAAGGTCTTAATGGTCCGCTCTGTCTGACCATCGGTTGCCGGATGAAAGGCTGTACTCATCTTTAAAGTCGTACCCATCAACTCTTGCAGCTCTTGCCAAAACTTTGATATGAACCTCGCATCACGATCAGAAACGATATCTTTAGGTATACCATGTAACCGAAACACATGCCTCCTGTAACCCAATGCCAGCTACATCTTAGACCAAGTATCTTTCATGGGAACAAAATGGGCTGACTTGGTTAACCGATCAACAATCACCCAAATCATGTTGTTACCTTGTTGTGACCTGGGTAACCCCACAATGAAGTCCATGGAGATCGACTCCCACTTCCACTCTGGTACATGCAAAGACTGGATCTTACCTTGTGGTCTCCTTTGTTCACCCTTGACCTTTTGACAGGTCAAACATCTGGCTACAAACTCAGCTACATCTCTCTTCATGTTTGGCCACCAAAAAGTCTTCTTACGGTCTCTATAAAGCTTGTCACCACCTGGGTGAACTGAATAGGGAGTGCAATGAGCCTCCGTCAAGATTACTCTCCGCTACTCTGCATCCTCAGGAACACACCATCTCCCATCAAAATGGACACTACCATCTGGATGGATAGAAAACCTGGGAACCGTTCCACTCTCTACCCTTGACTTCCACTCCTGAATCTTAGGATCAAGCTCCTGCTTACTCATAATGTTCGCATACAACTCTGGCTCGATCGTAAAATCCCCGATGGTATCCCCCTCTCGAATCATAAAGATCCCCAAACTAGACATCTCATCCCTCAACTTCAGCAAGGACATAGCTGTACATAGCGAATGAACGCTCTTCCTACTCAGTGCATTTGCAACAACATTAGCCTTACCCTCGTGATAGATGATCTCCATATCATAATCCCCAATCAGCTCCATCCACCGTCTCTGTCGCATGTTAAGCTCCTTCTGAGTGTATATGTACTTTAGACTCTTATGATCAGAGAACACCTTAAAAGTTGCTCCATAAAGGTAGTGTCTCCAAATCTTAAGAGCGAACACAACTGCACCCAGCTCCAGATCATGAGTAGGGTAGTTCTCCTCATATTTCTTCAGCTGCCTCGAAGCATAGGCTATGACTTTCCCTCCCTGCATCAAAACACAACCAAGACCATTATTTGAAGCGTTTGTATATACCTCAAAGTTCTCACAACCCTCTGGCAAGGCTAGGATAGGAGCTGTGGTCAAGCGTTCCTTTAAGGTCTGAAACGCCGTCTCACAACTCTCATCCCAAACAAATCTGACTTCCTTCCTCATCAAGGATGTCATAGGCTGCGCTATGGTAGAGAAATATTTCAAAAATCTCCTGTAGTAGCCAGCAAGGCCTAAGAAACTCCGAATCTCAGCAACATTCTTCGGCGATTCCCATTTGGTAACGGCCTCAATCTTACTAGGATCCACGGATACCCCCTTCTTAGATATAACATGGCCCAGAAAAGCCACTTCCTCTAACCAGAACTCGCACTTGGATAGCTTGGCATAAAGCTAATTATCTCTCAAAGTCTGCAGAACTATCCTCAAGTGCTCCTCATGCTCTTCCTTAGTCTTAGAATAGACTAAGATATCGTCGATGAAAACAACCACAAACCTATCCAAAAACGATGTAAAGATCCGATTCATCAAATCCATAAAAGCTGCTGGCGCATTGGTCAACCCAAAAGGCATCACCACGTACTCGTAATGACCATATCGAGATCGGAACGCTGTCTTAGGAATATCCTCATCTGCTATCCTCAGCTGGTGGTATCCCGAGCTCAGATCAATCTTGGAAAACACACCTGCTCCACTTAGCTGATCAAACAAGTCATTAATCCTCGGCAACGGATACTTGTTCTTCACTGTGACACGATTGAGCTCTCTGTAATCAATGCACAGCCGCATACTCCCATATTTCTTCTTTACATAAAGAACTGGAGCTCCCCACGGTGACACACTAGGCCTGATGTAACCCTTGCCTAGCAACTCATGTATCTGCTTTTTCAACTCTGCCAACTCTTTAGGTGCCATACGGTATGGTGCTTTAGATATAGGGCCCGTTCCCGGCTTAAGCTCCACGCTGAAATCAACATTCCTCTTGGGAGGGAAACTCGGTATCTCTTCAGGAAAAACATCTTCGAACTCTCTCACCACAGATATCTCAGAAGCTGTCGGTGGCTCTACTCGGTGATCTCTCACATGACAAAGAATCAAGGGACACTTCTTCCTCAAACATGACTTTAAAGTCATCACACCTATGAACCTACACTTAGGCTTTACCACAAACCCTCTATAGGACACCCTAACACCCTTGGGACCCTTTAAGGACACCCTCTTCTGCCGAAAATCTATCCTGGCATCATACTTACCCAGCCAATCCATCCCGACTATCACCTCGAACTCATCCATAGGAAACTTTAACAGATCTACTGGTAAATCTACCCCTCCAACTACCATGGATACCCCCTTATACAGCTTAAGACACGACACGGACTCCCCTGAAGGTATGAATACATCATCTTTTACAACCTCAAACTTCCCCAAACCCATAGTCATAGCATGACTCTTAGACACAAAAGAATGTGTAGCCCCGGAATCAAACAAAACAAAGGACGGTACATTATGAACAAGAAAGGTACCGGTAACTACATGAGCATCATCCTGTGCTTCCTGCTTGTCCATCATGAAGAGCTTTCCACTGTTTTTCTGTCCTCCACCCTGAACTGAAGCATTGGAGGTACTTGGCTTGGCTGCCGAATCCTGAGTGATGCTATTGTTCTGTTGCTGATAAGATCCACCACCACCGCGGTTGTAACCGCCCTGGTTGCCCTGTCCACCTCTGTTGCCCCATGAACCTCCCAGTCGGTTACTAGCAAAACTCTGAGTCGGCCCCTGAGAAAAATTCCCTGACCGAGCTCCTGAACCATTGTCGGGCTTGTAGCTCGTGCATTCCCGTTTTTTGTGGCCTATCCCACCACAGTTGAAGCATGTAAGATTAGAGTTGTCACTCACACTCCGACCCCCATTCTTTCCCCAGCCACGAGATCCTCCCGAAAAACCAGCTCCCCCAGAAAAAGCTTTAGCATGACTAAAGTTCCCTTTCTTGTTGGCCAACTGGCTGTTGTTTCCACCATTAGCCTTCCTCTTTTCAGCAGCAGTCCTCTCATCGATCTCTCTTGAGAGATCCACCATTCTCTCAGCTTGACCCGCTTTCAGGTACACTTCCTTGAGGTCAGTAGCAACCCCAGCTGGCATACGACTCACTATCTTAGCAGATAAACGCCTCTCAAAACGAAGAGCCAAACCTCTCTGTCCTAGCTGCATGTCTTCAACATAACGAGATAGCTCCAAAAACCGATGATAGTAGTCAGTGACCGTCATCTCCTCGGTCATGGTGAAGGAATCAATGTCGGATCTCATCTTGTGTCGGATATGCTCCGGCACAAACTGCTCTCTCATAGCACTCTTCAACCCAGACCAAGGAATAGCTCATTCCGCCTGGTAATAAGCTCTAGCATCTTCCTTGACATTTTGCCACTAAACTGCAGCCTCACCTCTTAGGTAGTACACCACCTGCTCTACAATCATGTCCTCGGGGCACTTAACCATTTTCATGAGAGCTTCAAACTCACGGTGCCACTTCTCGAGTAGCTTTGGTTAACCTACCCTGTCATATGTGGGAGGGTTGAAGCGAGCAATGATGATGCTGAGCTGAGTTGCATCCATCAACTTCTCGTTCCCCTTTCCCACATTTTTGAGAGCTTCAAGAAGAGCCTTTTGTTGCTCAATCATACGAGCAACCTCATCAAGAGTCATCTCCGAAGCTTGGATCTGCGCGGGAGTTCTTTTGGGCAGCATACTAAACTGACAAGAAACACGGAAACGTAAACACAAAAGCCTACAACTCAAAACGCAGTAACCTCCGCCAAAAGAACACTCGGCCGAGTATACAAACATACTCGGTCGAGTAACGACTACTCGGTCGAGTATCATAGATACTCGGTCGAGTATTTCGACTCCAGAAGCGAACTTCAAAAACTCAAAAACAACACTCGGTCGAGTAAAACAACACTCGGTCGAGTATACCTCTTACTCGGTCGAGTTGTCACATACAGTAGCTACTGGTAATCACTGCCAAACAATACTCGGTCGAGTGCTTGGTTACTCGGCCGAGTGCTCCCTACTCGGTCGAGTACCCTCTGCTCGGCCGAAGTCACGTATCAATAGACGGGTTATACTGATATAAAGTTCTCTATCATGCTCACTATTCCCGCAACGAACACATAACATCAAGGACTTTAATGCCACGTTATAATCACATCAGCATACGATTCAAATATCAAGAACTTTAATGCCACGTTATAATCATATAAGCATAAAAATCATGCATACGCTAACTCCAACAAGACAAACATTCACACACCCGTCACATCCTCCATTTTTCCATCACCACATTTACAACTCTCAACACACACCTTCAACTATCACTATTACCAACATGCATCTTCACATACATATGCATACCAAAACCTAACTCTCATCACACCTCCCCATGTTACCGGCTCGAGTTAGTGAGGGCCAATTTGCGACTCCGGGACGTCTCCCGAGTCTTTGCGGTAGCTCCAAACAACTCTCCCCGGGTTCATTTTATTTAGACTCCCTAGGTTCATTAAATTCATTTGTTTAGGTTCCGGAATCTTTAGCTCTGATACCACTTTGTAACACCCCCTCATACCAAGGTGCCTTACCATGACCACCCTACCATGAAAGTGTGTTACCATCTCGCTTGCCCGAGGTTAGTACATACCAAAAGCGTCTGAACTGAGCACATTTATTAAAATACTGTAAAGCGTAAAGTTTACAACATCCCAAATCCAAATACTAGTTTACAAAATACAACTCCAAAGTTTAACTATAAAAGAAATCCAATCTAAGACTCAGACTGTAACACCCCAAGTTATTGAGAGTAAGGTTGTCCCACATCGGGGAATTAAGGAGGTTGTGATATGTTTATAAAGGATTCCACCCACCACTTAGTAACAAGGCCTTGTGCTTTTGGGCTTAAGTGAGGACAAATATGGGCCCAAAGGTGCACACCCATCTTATTGGGTTGTGTTACGACGGTGGTGGGTCGGGTTGTTATAAATGGTATCAGAGCGACCCCGCGACCGTGTGGTGAGCCCGTGGTCGGGAGTACCCGGGTCACACACATAGCGGGGGAGGATTCTGCGCTGCGGTCAAGTTGGAGGCACAACGAGGACGTTGTGTTCTTTAAGTGGGGGAGATTGTAACACCCCAAGTTATTGAGAGTAAGGTTGTCCCACATCGGGGAATTGAGGAGGTTGTGATATGTTTATAAAGGATTCCAACCACCACTTAGTAACAAGGCCTTGTGCTTTTGGGCTTAAGTGAGGACAAATATGGGCCCAAAGGTGCACACCCA
Source organism: Silene latifolia (assembly GCF_048544455.1). NCBI lineage: Eukaryota > Viridiplantae > Streptophyta > Magnoliopsida > Caryophyllales > Caryophyllaceae > Silene > Silene latifolia. The sequence continues at coordinate 99,210,545 of NC_133538.1, forward strand.
TCTTATTGGGTTGTGTTACGACGGTGGTGGGTTGGGTTGTTATACAGACGGTGATGCTATGACTGATGATGACGGTACTCCCAAGACAGTCCCCAAGCTCACACTAGCAATACCTGTCAAGCCTGCTCGCCATCCCCGCATGGATCACCGCAGATTCCACAAACAACACGGGGTCAGTATTACTCAAACATTAAGACAAACAAACGGAGAAATCCACTGATCATCGCCAATTCCCAATCCTCTATTCTCACACAGGAATCGACTACACACTCGAAGTGTGCCCCGCCAGATTACCCTTCGCAGGTAATCCTCGCCGCCATGGGTGACCGGCCGATCCCACCTAGTCCAGCTCCTCAACGAGCGACTACAATCCCTGTCCCTTAATGTGCACATCCCCTCCCGTGGCGGGTTCCACGGAGGGCGAACTAGGGTGTGGAGCCACTCCCGCAAGTGACTCCACCACAATCAATCACATGATATCACAGCCGTCTCAACACTCTCACACCAACATCGTCACAACAATCTCCACACTCCGATGATCAACAGATAACAATAATCACAACAAACATGTCTTACAAGAACAGTAAACTGAGTAGGAAACCCTACCTTAGCAATCAACAGTGGAAAAGAACTTGCACACTCAGAAAGGCTCCTCTACGAAGTCTTCTCCTAAAACATAATCACATTACACAATTACACATTGCACAACCCCCATAATCCCAATTCCGTAATTATACAGTAACCCCAACGAATACAAATAACGTAGAATAAAACTTACCAACAGTAGAATGAGGATTTGTGCGCAAGGACTCCAAAGGTTTCACAAACAACAAGGCTATGGGATGATTAGGGAGTGATTAGGGAGAGATTAGGGTTAGTGTATAAATGATGAAGTTGAAATGATGTTTTGGAAACTGACGCGCGATATAAAATAATTTTAAACACTCCCTAATCAAACCGTCAAAATAATACTCGCCAGACCGAATACTCGGTCGAGTAAAGTTATACTCGGCCAAGTATCCTCTACTCGGTCGAGTATTCACTATACTCGGCCGAGTATTCATCGGCAGAACCAAAACAACTCACAACAGCAGCACTACTCGGCCGAGTAGGCTCTAGTCGGTCGAGTATGTCACCAAAGAAAATCCGTAGTGTTACAATCTTCCCCCCTTAAAAAGAACTTCGTCCCGAAGTTCACACTCTACTATAAAACAAAGCACTACACTACGCCACAAGACTATACTAACCACATATATCAACACCAAGGAACTATACAAGTCACCACAAAATCATTACCCCGACTCAAAGCAAAACAACAAACAAAACAAAACACGACCGCGACCATCTCCTACCCCCTTAAAAAGACAACGGTTACGTCCCCGTAACCAAACATACCTGATCAAAAAGGTGGTGGTGTGTGATGGGAGGAAGAGAGAAATGAGATAATGAGAGAGTGTGAGTTGTGTGAGTTGTGTGAGATATGTGAGATGAGAGAGAAGTGAGTGGAAGAATAAATTATATATAGTAAATTAGTGTTTAATTAAGTGAATTAGTGAGTGTAGAGAGGGAGTGGGTTATATTAGCTAATTAATCACCTTTGATCTCAGCCACCCATCTTAAGGGCCTAAGTTAACACACTTTCTTCTCCTTCACTAATCCACCTTAATTAATACAAAGTTTATGACACTTTTATGAGTTTAACTTTAGTTCTAAATAATGTAACTTTTTTAGGAGTGTAACTTTAGTGTTTTACGAGTATAACTTTAATACTAAATAGTGTAACTTTAAACTAAAAAGTGATTTTGACGGATATTTTTTTTTACTTTTTGTAATTTTAAGACAAGCTTACAACATTTCATTATTTTTTAGAGTGCAACTTTAGTGCTTTACGAGTTTAACTTTAATACTAAATAGTGTAACTCTAAACTAAAAAGTGATTATGACGGATATTTTTTTGACTCTTTGTAATTTTAAAGCAAGTTTATGACATTTCAGTATTTTTTAGAGTGCAACTTTACTGTTTTACGAGTATAACTTTAATACTAAATAGTGTAACTTTAAACTAAAAAGTGATTTTAAGAGATATTTTTTGGACTTTTTGTAATTTTAAGACAAGTTTACGATATTTCAGTATTTTTTAGAGTGCAACTTTAGTATTTTACGAGTATAACATTAATACTTAATAGTGTAACTTTAAACTAAAAAGTGATTATAACGGATATTTTTTTTGAATTTTTACAATTTTAAGATAAGTTTACGACATTTCGATATTTTTTAGAGTGTAATTTTAGTGTTTTGCGAGTGTAACTTTAATACTAAATAGTGTAACTTTAAACTAAAAAGTGATTTTGACGGATAGTTTTTTGGCTTTTTGTAATTTTATGACAAGTTTACGACATTTCAGTATTTTTTAGAGTGTAACTTTAGTGTTTTACGAGTGTAACTTTAATACTAAATAGTGTAACTTTACATTAAAAAGTGATTTTGACGGATATTTTTTTGACTTTTTGTAATTTTAAGACAAGTTTACGACATTTCAGAATTTTACGAGTGTAACTTCAGTCTTTTACGAGTACATATTTAATCATAAAAAGTTGAAGTTTTAGCTAAAAAGTGATTTTGACGGATTTTTTTATTATTTTTGTAACTTTAAGACAAGTTCATGACGTTTTAGAATTTCTAGAGTGTAACTTGAGTATTTAACGAGTGTAACTTTAATTCTAAATAGTGTTACTTTAAGCTAAAAAATGCTTTTAACGGATATTTTTTTGATTTTATTGTAATTTTACACGTTTATGACATGTTTTTGTAAATTTAGTCCATAATGGTGTAACTTTTATCTTTTTTGAGCCTAACTTTAGGGTATAATCATGCAACTTTTGTATTTTATGAGTATAAATTTAGTCCATAATGATGTAACTTTTGTCTTCTATGGGTGTAACTTTAACACATAATCAAGTAACTTTTGTATTTTATGAGTGCAACTTTTGTATTTTATGAGTGTAAAATTACTCCATAATGATATAACTTTTGTCCTTTCATGAATGTAACTTTAATCCGCCAACAATTACCACCAACAACAAACCAAAAGAAAAAACGAGATTTAATTAAAAAAAACGAGATCTGATTAAAAAAAAAGAGACCCACAATAAATATATAACAAGATGAATTTAAATAATACGAGATTTGAAAAAATATAAAACAAAACGATATTTGAAATACGAAACAAAGGAGATCTGAAAAAAAAAGTAAAAAAAACTAAAGTAAATCTGAAAACACCAACGACGGACAAAAATAAAAAATAAAAACAAGAAAAAGAGTTATGAAATCTTAAAACAACACAAAACAAAGACAAAAAAAAAACAAAGACAAAAAACGAAAAAACAAAGATCTGAAAAAAGAGAAGGGTGAGATCTAGGAAAAAAACCGTCGTGGTGGGTGGTGAGAGATCTGGTAGTGGTCGCAAAGGGGCAACCGCAGCAGGAGGAAAGGAGGAGGAAGGCGGAGGAAGTGGTGGTGTCGGGTACTGCACAGTGGTGGGTGAGTGGTGGCGAGGGGAGGGTGGCTGTGGGGCTGGGGGTGGTGGTGGGAGATCTGATTGTGGCGGTAGTGGTCATGGCGAGGGTGCATCCACAGCAGGAAGAGAGGAGGAGGGGGGTGGAGGTAGTGGTGGTGTCGGTTAGAGCATGGTGGTGGCGATGGGAGGGTGGTGGTCAGATTACGGAGATGTGGTGATGGTTGTTGATGGTGGTGTGGTGGTGACGGCGTATCTGGGGTGAGTAAGGGAGAGAGGAGGGTAGTTTTAGGGTTTTTTTTGTTAGGATTAGGATGAGAGGGTCTTGAGATGAGAGAAGTGAGGTAGAGAGGGAGTGAGTTATGAGTTATGAGATGAGAGAGGGAGAGGAAGGATGTTAGAATGAGATAAGGATAAGTGATTAGTGAGGGAGAAGATTAAGGAGGTAATTAAAGGAGATTCATTTATGGCCTTCTATTTTGATTTAATCTCATCCCTCGATTCCCTTCATCTAAAGGCCCATATAAGGACGTAGGGACTCATAAGGTGTAAGAGACTTATAAGAACTCATCTCTTTCTCTCTCTCTCTCTCTCTGTATATGTGTAGAGAGAGAGATTTAGGATCCGGTGAGAACGCCCTTATAACTCACGCGCGCCTACCTGGCCCACATTACAACCATCATAATTAACAACAAACAACAACTATTAACAAGTAATAACAGAAATACCCCGCCCCCAACTTAATCTTCCTTAACCCGATCCACCACCACTAGCGACAACAACCACGACCAGGCGCCAGCAACAACAACCATGACCAGATGTCGGCGACGTCCGTCACCATCAGGCGAAGTTTCCTTTGCGACACAAGTGCTGCCCTTATTCTCTTTCTCTTCTCGATATCTATTCCGGCTATCGTGCTCGCCGGATTTCAATTGACACACCACGCCGACACTGGAACATCGACGCCGATAGTGACTCTCGGTCACCCATATCCTTCCGAAAGCGTCTTCCGGTCACCCACATACCTCCGGCAACCTTGCTGCTGAACTACCATTTTCGCTTCACCTAATCTCTTATCTTTCCCTCCTCTTAATCACCTAGATCGACTCCAGCCACCGTACATGGCCTTCTGCCTGAAAATCCCTTTGACGACTGATAAACGAGATTTCGACCATTTATATCATGGTGTTTCTGAGGTGGTGCTGTTACAATTTATTATGAGGTTTTGTTGCATTTTTGGTTGATAATTCAGTGAGTTTTTGTTTTAATTTGGGGTATTCAGGTTAATTGATTGAAATTGTGTTAGATTAGGGGGTACGCATGAAACTCAGGCGGGTTACAATTTGTGTGATTTGCGAATTGAAATTGTCAGTGATGCATTAAGGTGATAATGGTTATAAGCAATTGATGCAATTAATGATCACATGCCTTTTTTGAATTTGTCAATGATGCATTATGGTAATATATTCATGGATTTTGGTGGTTGATAGGTTTGGGCGTCCCTTTTGTAAATCTCATTGTTAAATTTGATTTTGAAATCGATATGGTCGTTCGGTGGCAATAAATGGTGCGGTGTGAAGGTCAGTATATGATGGCCGTTGCGTCGGTGTTAGTGTAGTGGTAATGGGATGGTGGTGGTGGTGGTGGCTGTGAGAGGTGGTGGTGGTGGTAATTGGGGACAATAATTATGTAATTAAAGGTGTATTTGTTTTAATTACATTAAAAATATTATTAGATACATTAATTATACTATTAGATATATTTTTGGTAAGTGGGAAAAAAGTGTACCTAGGAAGCAAAAAACTGAACCTGCATCGTTATAAAATGTATTTATAATTCGTGTAAAAATCGTGCCTATAATATTGAAAAATGTACCTTAGATTTGGTAAAAAAAAAAGTGTGTCTAACATTTATTTTAATGTATTTAGTGGCGGTAAGATTATATAAAAAAAATGAAAAAAAAAATGTATCTATAGTGTGATAAAATGTATCTAGAATTCATATAAAAAACGTACCTACGATGGTCTAAAGTGTATCTGAGATTTGGTAAAAAAGTGTATTTGACATATATTTTAATGTATCTACTTCGTTCTCACCAAGTGTTCGTTCTCACCAGATCCCACCTTTATATATATATATATATATATATATATATATATATATATATATATATATATATATATATATATATATATATATATATATATATATATAGATTTAGGATCCGGTGAGAACGATCATTCAGTAAGAACGGTGAGAACGACCCTAATAACCTTTATAATTTTACGCGTCCGTCGTGTTCCCAACTCACAACCAAACTTCATCTCTCACCTCAAACCTTAACAACCCCTCATATTCCCATATCACCTGTCATCTCTACCTACCAACTACGTCGTCGCCGACGATGATCACCAGCAGCTCCGGTGAGCCGCCGTGAACTTTCCTAATTCGGACACAACTCCACGAACTCCAGTGAACAATCGAATCTGCAAAATTCGAACTCCAGATCTCAATTATTCTTCATCAGATTTCGATTTCCACGCCAGAGATCGGAGGTCAACGAGGGACGAGAACCGCATAAAGGGGAAACGCGTGTAGTCGCCGGAGTTTCTGGTGGTGCGTCGACGTCACAGGGTTCCTCGACGACACGGCTTGTGTAAGGTGGATAGCGACACGGTCGTTCTCCGGCAGCAACACGGCTGTGCGTGGTGTTTCATGTGGTCGGGTGATGCCTGGTGTGGTAACCGGTGGTGATGGTCTTCCCGTGGCTCAGAAACTGCATGTGCCCGTCAACGGCTCTTACCATATTACCAAAATGAGCAGGAATGAACACATTGCTCTCTACAGAAATAATATAATCAATTGCAGGAGTTTGAGAAGCATGGTCAGAAAATGCTTTTACTTCATCTTGGGTTGCCAATGTTTCCTGCCATTAAAAAACTATTTGATGACAAACTTGAATTCGACTTCTTAAAAATGTCCAGCCTTGTTACTGGCATTAAGGAAGGCAATTTGGTTTTTCTTTAAAATAGGGGTGGTAACTGGGGGAGTTTTATTCGATCTGGATATTTTAATTTCGGTTGACTTTTCGTGTATCTGCTCATTTATATATGTATCTAGAATATTATTTTGTGTATGTAGGATTGTAAGTAGTTCGTAATTTTTGTAGTAGAAATATGTATCTAGGATGAAAAAAAGTGTATCTACATTGTTATACCATGTATCTATAATGCATGTTAAAAGTGTATCTACAATGTCAAAAAATGCATCTAGAATTATGTAAAAAGTGTATCTACATTGTCAAAAAATGTATCTACCCTATTAAAAAATGTATCCAGAATTATATAAAAAAAGTGTATCTATAATAGACTCGGTGAGAATGCACTATATTCACGAGAATATATATATATACAAGTTACACTTTCGTAGGTACACTTTTTAATAATGTAGATACACTTTTTTTATATACAAAATCTCGGATACATTTATAGTAGGTACACTTTTTTCTCAGAATTCTATTTGAACGACATCACGCGACACGATTCGCTAGAGTAATTGGTGATCGTCACAACAACTTGTATTTGAACGAATAAGATTAGTATTAACATGCTAAACAATCAATATTTTCAGTTGAATAAACCTGCAATTCCTCTTTTACTAACATCAAATTAATCACGGCAACCATCAGTCCATCACTCGATGCTAATCAATCAATTTTTCAGTTGAAAAAATGTGGTGTATCAAATTCAATAGTACGGCCACCTCGTCAGCCCTTAATCGCATCCCCGCAACCTCCATCGCCCTGCTCTGCCCTGCCCTACGTCGCACACCACCAAACCACAATTCGACAACGCACATTCTAGAAGCAAGCACATGTACGGCCGTCGTGAAAGTCGTGTACGGTGTGGTCGAAGAAGTGAAGGTGAAAAGGATAAAGACAAGAGAGGGAGGAGACTCGCATATGATTAAACATATAGCACAAAGACATCACCGACGACGTCGCCGGAGGAATCTCAGTGGTCGACGATCCGCGGCGTCGCGTTGGAAGAAAATTACCGGTGGGGATCTTCGGACCTGACCGCCATTGAGGGAATTGAAAGTACGGTGGTCAGAGGAGAAGGTCGTCGGTTCTATCCCGGTCGCCGACGATGGCAACAGACGAATATTGGGGATGAGAGAGGACGAGGGTTAAAGGGGTAGTATGGTATGTGAACATAAAAATTGGGTTAGTTGGTTGGTGGCGTGGAATTGTGTTGCTGGTTTTTTATTTAATATAAAAGGTTTAGTGAGTCGTTCTCACCGTTCTCACCGAATGGTCGTTCTCACCGGATCCCACCTCTCTCTCTATATATATATATATATATATATATATATATATATATAGAAGAGATCAACTAAGGCCATTAGATATATTAAGTCCATAAGTCCTAATATGGGCGATTGGATCAAGCACATCAATGGCCAAGATTACGCAGTAAAACCCCACTCAACTAATATTTTTGATTTACCTCTCTCCTCTTACCCACTAACCCATGCATGATACACTGTTATGTCCATCAGTCCATCATCATTTCCCTCCTCATTTTCTAGACAGTTCAAAACAACTTGCGGGTATTTTTCCCTCTATTTCCTGTCATTTCGTCTTCCTTTTCTTTCTTCACATTGCTGATAACTCCATTTTCATCACTACCAATTAACTCCATCTCAACAGACGCCATTTTCATCACTACAAATTAATTCCAACTCGTGTGCAAACTCGCCTGTCTCCATTTTTTTATAAGGTATTTTTTCCATTCCTTATTTAGTGATTTGTAGTTTGTTTTTTGTTAATTATTGCCTTTGTTAAACTATCATAAAAAGAGTTCATTTGATTTTTCAATCTTCAATTATGGGTTTGCTGATGTTGATTTGTTCAATTGTTAATTATGGTTGTGCAGATCAAATTCGAGGTCATTTGATAATTAACAATGGTTTTTGCCAAGAAAAATGCCAAGAAATCTTCCAAGAAATCTGAATCAAAGGTAAAAAATCTCGTCTTGTTGGTATAACTCTTATAGAATGATGTATAACTTCAATTAAATATCTGTATAACTCTAATCCCAATTGTTTGTCATCTACAGATGGATGTTGTAGAAAGTATTGACACGGGACTTGATATCCAGGTTAAAAGTTTTGATTTTTGATTTATACGTTACTAGATGTATAACTCTGGTTACTAGATGTATAACTTTAGTACTCAATATGTATAACTCTGGTTACTTAATGTAAAACTCTGGTTACTAGATGTATAACTTTAGTACGCAATATGTATAACTCTGGTTACTAGATGTATAACTCTGGGTACTAGATGTATAGCTCTTCTGATTCTGTGACCAACTCCTTTTTCATAATGTCAAACTCTAATTGTTATATGTATAACTATACTTCTAATTAGTTTCCATGCATAGAGTTATACAATATATGCCTACAGTTATACATTTTATACCTGGATTTATACAATATATAGCTAGAGTTATACAATTTATACTTTGGAGTTATACATTAGATGCCTGGAGTTATACCTAGAGTTATACCTGGAGTTATTCCTGAGTTATACATTATACTTTGTATATGCTTACGATTATACATTTTATGGCCAGAGTTATACATTCTATGGCTAGAGTTATACATTATATGGCCAGAGTTATACTTTCTATTGCTAGAGTTATACATTATATGACTTTAGTTTTCAGAATGTCTAACTTTTGTTATTATATGTATAACTGTATTGTTATTCTGTATAGCTAACTTTCCTGATTATCTCTTCTTTTGAATGGTTAAAAGTACCAAGTACTGACAAGGGTGCTTTTTCCAAGGTTAAAAGTTTGACTTTTGTTATAACTGCAGTGATTTGTTGTATAACTCTGATTACATGTTGAATAAATTCTGCTGTCATAATGTATAACTGGAGTTATACAATATTTGCCTAGAGTTGTACATTTTATTCCTAGAGTTATACAATATATGCCTAGAGTTATACAGTTTATACTTGAAGTTATACATTTTAATAATAGAGTTATACATTCATGGCTCGAGTTACACATTATGTAACTTTAGTTTCAGATTGTCTCACTTTTGTTATTATATGTATAACTGTACTGTTATTTTGTATAACTCTCCTGATTATCTCTTCTTTTGTTTGTCGACTCTGATTATATGTATATGTATAACTGTATCTGTTAATCAATCCCTATTTGTTTGTCACCACTGATGATGGATGATGTACCAACTACTGAGAAGGGACCTGATTCCCAGGTTCAAAGTTTGACCTTTTTATAACTGTTGTCATTTGTTGTATAACTCTGATTACATTTTGAATAACTTTTGATGTCAGAATGTATAACTCTTGATATTTTCTGATTAACTCTATTATCAGAATGTATAACTTTACTTATATTTTGTATAACTCTGACTATCTATTGTATAACTTTAATTCACAGTATGTCTATTTCTTTGCTCCAAATGTCTCTAATTGCAACTACAGCATGTCTAATTTTGTGTGTTGTCCTTGATTTTCCCCAGATGGTTTAGGCCAAGCCAAGGGTTAAGAGGGTGCATGAAATCACGGTTTCGTGTCGACCTCAAAGACTTGTCTCTCTCATTGAAAAGCTGAATGAGGATCAGGTGTCCGCTGTTAAGAAAATTGGGTTTGGTGGCCTTTTGGAGCTTAAGATTAGCAGCTTCCCACTTGCACACGTGCGTCTATTCTTGAAGTCCTTCTCTGATGGGTCATATGTGTTCAGGGCTTCTCGGAAGAAGGAGTTTATGATTAGTAAGCATGACGTGCATGACTGTTTCTTGACACCTTTTGGACCCAACCGTCTCCCGTTGGTACCTACTGGTTCGCAGAAGGGGTCCAACGATCCCGAAAATAAGGAGCTGAAGGACAAATGGCGGCAAGCTTACGGGGTGGGCAAAGCAAATAGTTCAATAAGTTTAGGGAAAGTTCACAAGCAACTTATGGAGTACGAGGAGGCGGGCGATCATTTTTGCCGGCTATTTGTTTTGTTCTCTATGTCTTCATTCCTCGCACCCACCCCAAACAACGGGATACATTTGAAGCTGTTAAGGGCTGTAGAGGATCCTAAAACCATTCCCCATTTTGACTGGTGCTCTTATATATTGGAAATGATGGTGAAAGCGGGGACAGACTGTAAGAAGGGGGTTACGATGTTGGGGGGCTGTATCCCCTTCCTCATGATAAGATACTTTCAGCAATATGATTACAAGGGTAGGCCATGCCTCAACGATCTACCTTTGATTAAGCATTGGGATGAATCTTCGCTTGTAGATAGGGTAAAATTTGAGGTGGCTCAAGGGGGATTGGGCACTTTAACTTTGTCTAAGACCAGGTATCCGAGGTGCCTTCAAGATCCCTCTTATAGAAGGAGTTTGGACAGTATCAGCCTTAGCGACCCGGGTGAACCCAAACTATTGTTGCTATCAGGCCCCCCACCCCCTCTCTCCTGCTCAACTTCTGAGAAGAAGTTCATTCAGATCGAATACCAGCAGGTGTCGAGGATGACCAGGAATTGAAAGCTAGGGCTGTCGATGTAAGTTCAAACTATTATATATTTTTGCAGAGTGATTCTGTTTCAGCTGAACGTACCCATCTATTATAATATAACTAACTTAATGTATGACACGGCTATCGCAACCCTATCAAAGATAAAACCTAACGGTCTCAACTAAAATGTAGTAGAGGCAGTCGAGTATCGAATCCACAGGGAGGTAATGTAATTATAACTGTCTAATCCTAGTCCTACGGTAACAAATGGGGGTTGTTTAAATTTGGTTCTAAACTACGAAGTTTGAAAGGAAGAGAAATAAAATAAAGAGCAGTAAAGGCAATAAAATATGATTAAACTATCAAGAAGAGAGGGACATGTCGGGAATTCGGTTCACTACGGTAGTCCAGTGACTCAGCTGTAAATGATTCAGACGAACTAGATGTGAGACGGATGTTAAAAGGTCCTTTCGGTCCACTTTCTATCCTAAAATACCACTAACTTAACTTTCGTCCTCATTAGGGTAGTCTACTGTTTATAGCAGGCCTATTTAGTCCAATCTTTCGATCCAGGATTAATTTTAGCCAGATTAAAGGGTGACATAGAAGCGTGCACTCAACTAGGTCGGAAATTACAGTTAAATTGCTATAGTGACAGAGTCTCGTAATTAATTCATCTAATTCATTCACTACATCGTCACATTTCTACCGCAGATCCCCTAATCCCAACATGAAAGGGGTTTAGCTACTCATATTCTTAATTAAACTAACAGCAATTAACTTTCCAGCAGTAAACATAATGAATAAACAATAAATTGCAATATGGAAAATTAGGGCAGAAACTAATTATAACGAAAGTGAAGAATTAAAGCAATAAAAGATCAATTATTATTAAAGGAAGAGGAAGGAATTACAATCCAAGCGAATCCGGCGTAAAAAACACGAAATCCGAGTAAAAGCAATCCCGAAATAAAGTAACAGTAGAGGAAGAAAAGCAACGTAATAGTGTTTAACAGTAGAGAGTTTGATAGTATGAAAGATGATACTAATTAACCTAGTAAAGCGTGCTTAAATATCAAAGCAAAAGAGTTTAGCGAAATAAAACTTCACGCGGGCTAATTAAAGCCCAAACCCATCAAAATCACTCGATCGAGTGGATTAAACCCACTCGACCGACCAACTCTCAGCCAAAACAGCTCGATCGACTGAAAAGTTAACGGGAGTATACAACCAAAAAGAAAAATAAAGACAATAAATAAAGGAGACAAAATAAAAGAGTGGAAAATACATACAAAAATACGAACTTCCCCAAACCAGCCAGAAAATTGGGGAAGTGAGTAGACCAGTAGCTACTCGTCGTCATCGTCGCCGCTCCTGTCTCCATCTCCATCTGCCCGGTACAACGGGTCTCTCGCCTCCTCTCTCCTCTCCCGCTCCTCAGCACGAGCTCTCGCCACGGCCAACTCTGGGTCCTCGTCCTCCGACTCGTCAGAAACCGGGTACCCCTCAGGTGGGTACCGGAAGAAGGAAGGGTGTGGCCAGTCCTCCGGGATCGGTCTGTGTCACCGCAAGTGGTACTAGTACAGAAGGTGTAGGGTCAAAGCTAGGTCCCTCTCCATACGAGCCTGACGCTCTGCAAGCTCGATCAACAAACCGTAAACTGCGCCCCCTTGGTCCTGGACCGCGGGCGCTACAAAGGGAGGAGGTAGTCTAAAAGTAGCCGAAAAGACCGGCTCAGTCTGGGTCTGGTCAGTGGGAGTGGGAGGTGGAGTAGGAGTAGGAGTGGTAGTAACAGTGGGAGTAGGGGTCGGATCGGGAGTAGCCGTGGCGGGCTGGGTACTCCCTGAAGGTGTGGACCCCTCTCCAGTCTCAACTCGCCGCTTCTTGGCGGCAGGTGCATCAGGAGATGGTCGAAGTGGAAGGTGATGTAGAGGCAAGGCAGGCAGACGGTGGCCCTTTACCATAGTAGGTAAGGGCTCAAGACGGGGGAGATTGTCGCAAGGTAAGTCAACAGACAATAAGCCGTCAATCTTCCAAGTCTGGTAGTCTAGGGTAAGCCAATGCTCAGCGAGCATGGCAGCCAGACTCAGTGACCTCTCTCCCTCGAGGTATTGCAAGTCACGTGGCCAGGTGGAGAAAAGTCGGCGGGCAAGAATGGTGGCTATGCCACCACAGGCAATGGTTCCCGCCTCCTTCTTCCCCTGGTCGTGGAGGTACTGGGCGGTGAGGTAGGCAATGTTGAAGGTAAAAGGACCTTCACAGTCGACGTTCAGATAACCGCCCAGGATGGAGAGCTCAGTGTTGGTAGTGTTGTTCGGCTCCTTTCGGCCGAAAATAGAGCTCCCCATCGCCTAAGAAAACAAATGGGACGGGGGGATGGTGGACCCGGTGGAGCTTTCGCTCCTGAAACGGTGCAGGCCAAGCACCGCCAAGCTCGACGGTAAACCTTCCTCATGTCGGATGTCACACCCAAAGAGGTAAGGTCAAGTAACCTACCAAACTCCGCCGGGGCATCGGGAAAGTCCGGTTGAACAACCGGAAGGAGACCGACAAGCATCGGGGTCGAGCGTATGCCCACGAGGAGAAGGTAATAAAGCTGAGAAACTCGAGACTCAGCTCTAAGAAGGTGTGGCCTCTCATAGTAATGAGCCCAGGCATCCCCGTGACCCGTAGTAAAGTACAGACTGACTCGTAAATACCGAGTCTCTCTAATGCCGATTTATCCAAAAATCGGGAAGGCACATGTACACACTTGACCAAGTTAAAGAATTTCGTACGATGAACAGCGTTGACGAATAATACCTGTGGGTAGTCCGGGTGGGAATCGAGGGAAGTGTCCCCTCGGACTGTAACTATCTCAAAGGTAAGCGGAGCGGCAAAATGAAGTAGAAGCGATAAACGGTAGTACTTGTTGTGGAGGTGCTAGCTGTGGTGGAAGTAGAAGTAACTGGAGCTGGTGTAGCTCTGACTAGTCTATGACCCCGGCCTCCGTCTCTGGAACACAAAGCAGCGGCCCGCTCTCGGACTGTGTAAGGTACCAGGGCAACTCTGAAGGCGGCTGCGGCTGCTGGTGAGTCCGCCACAGGTGTAGAAGTGGTGGCTGGTATACACGTGGTGGCTGTTGTGGTCGCCACGGAAGAGGAACTAGCAGCCGTGCTAGCTGGGGTGGTGACCGTAGTGGAAGTGGCAGCCTGAACTGGGCTTCCAGCTAAGCTAGCTGGAGCAAAGATCGTCCCTGCAGCTGAAACAAGGAAGACTGGGGCTGCAGTGGTGACTAAAGCGAAGCTAGTGGCAACAGCAGGGGCCACTGACTCACTCAAAGGTGGACTGGAGGTGGTACTGGCAGAAGGTAATATACTCGACTTCATCCTGAAAACATAGGGGAGGGGGTACGAGAGGAAAACAATGGTCAACAGAGGCGAAGACATCAGAAAAACCGCATGTGAAAACATAAACACTCCCCTATCAGTCGAAAATGTTGACCTACAGCATACAATTTCCAACAATTCCTCAGAAATTTCAAAATAGCAGTACGTGAATGGTGATAATGCGACAATGTAATGACTGCCAGTGGAGACTAAAAACAGCATAAAAAACTGCATATGACAGCATGTAAGACTCCTAGCAGTCTAAAATTTCGACTCACAGTACAGGATTCTCAACAATTTACAGCATGTAATGGCGATAGGGGACGGAAAAACAGTTAACAGCAGCAGCAAGTAAGCAAGAACTGAAGTTAAACAAAGCATGGCAGCATATATACCGTCTGACAGTCGAAAAATTCGACTTAGAAGCCCTAATCGCGGAATTCTTGCGCAAATTTCGAATTAAACAAGCAACAACAGCGAGGAATTGGGATATGATCATCAAGAAAGCTAATTAAGGGCATATAAAAATAATTAAGTCGAGAAATTCGACTGAACATGGATTTTCGAAACCCTAATTCACTTCTACCTCATAAAATTCAAAATAATTGAAATTAAAAAGCAAGAGGATATGGAAATCACTTACTTGATGATAAAAGACCTACAATAAGCAAGTAATCCTCAAATAATCAAGCAACAATGGCGGATTTTCAGTCGAAAAACCCGCAAACCCTAAACCCTCTTAAAAATCGTGAGAACGAACACAAAAAGGGGGAAAAACAAAGGGCTTTTGAAGATTAATTAGCAAGGAAGGGATTGTAGGTGGCGGATTAGGAGATTGGGCAAGAAATTTAGGGATTTGGGGAAGAAATCAATCGCACATAAGGAGGTGTTAGTCGAAATTTAGGGAGAAAATGAATTAGAAAAGGAAATAAAGAGTTTAAGTTAGAAAAACTCCAGTGTCCTGTTCATTTCCACTCGATCGAGTGGTTTTAAACCGCTCGATCGAGCACTGTTGATGCTCCAGCTGCCTATCGAGTAAAATGTTACTCGACAGCTCGATCGACTGGTAAAACAGCTCGATCGATCATACGTTCACTCGATCGAGTACAAAAAGTACTCGATCGAGCTCTTTTCTCGTGTAAGCTCTTTAATTTTCGTCGTTTCCTCCTCGGGATGCGTGAAACTTCCCCAAACCTGCATAAAAACACACGCAAAAACTTCCCAATATACCAAATACGCAAAACAACAGTCTATAGTCTTACGTCTATGCTAAAAACTGTCTAAAACTAATTGTCCTAATTAAAACGAAATAAAACAAATTCAAAAGAAATTCAAAAATTATCTATTACAAAGTGTTACACGGGGCATTTCCCCGTTCAATTCTCATCAAATTTCAGTAGCCCCTTCGTGGGCTTCTGACTGGAGGACGTCACCTCAGCAACATTGACTGTCCTCTTCATCTTCCATGAGCATGAATTATCACTTGAAACGGTAGGAGGAGAATAGCTCGCATCCACGTAAGCGTCAGCTTTCCTCGTCCTTGCTCCTCTATCACCAGCCTTAGCGTCAACATTTCCAGTTTGATTGATAATGATTGCACCATGTCCCTTGACAGCTTCCCCTTTGCTTTCATCTGTACCTACAGCAGGGAAAACAGACGAACTTTCCTCCTTTTTGCTCTCAGTTTGAGGCGGAGGGTTAACAATAGCGGCACAGTTCTCCAAATTTTCATTTGGAGTGTCAATAGTAGGAATAATAGAAGAGAGAGCATTGCAAGGCTGGGCTTGCATGGGAGCTCTCCGGAACTTAGACTGATGAAAAATCAGCTCCTCGTCCCCTACCTGAAAAGCCAAAGTCTTCCCCCCGACGTCTATTACTGCACGGGCAGTGGACAAAAATGGTCTCCCTAAAATTATAGGGGCGTGTGCATCTTCGGGGATGTCTAAGACAACAAAATCAACGGGAATAAAGAAATTCGCGATCTGAACAGGTACGTCTTCTACTATACCTAGTGGCCGTGATAAACTATGGTCGGCCATCTGGACAGTCATATTGGTGCAACTCAGCTTTGTCAAACCAAGTCTCTTAGCCAGAGACTAAGGTAAGACACTTACGCTGGCGCCTAAATCGCATAGCGCGTTATCAATCAAATGCATACCGATGTGACACGGAATTGAAAAACTACCCGGGTCTGATTGCTTAGGGGGTAACATATTTTGAAATAGGGCTGACCCCACCTCAGTCAAAGCTACAGTCTCACTGTCATTAATAGTCCTCTTACGTGCTAAAATTTCTTTCATAAACTTTAAATAAGAGGGTACCTTAGTCAGCAATTCAGTGAACGGCACGGTGACTTCCAAGCTCTTCAAAAGTTCGACAAATTTGCCAAACTGTTGATTAACTTCGGTATTCTGCAGCCGCCTCGGGAAGGGAACCGTAATAGGTATCTCGAGTCCCTTGTTTCTCGCTTCCAAAGTATCTTCCGGTGCAAGTTCTGTATCCTTTGGACGCTTCTTACCTCTCGAACGAGGTCTTTCCGGTGATATCTCACTTAAACGAGCACTAGCAGGCTCTCGAATAAGCTTCCCGTCATCAATACTACTCGATCGACCAATTTGCTCACTCGATCGAGCTGTTTCTTCATCATCGCCGATCGAGCACAATTTCCACTCGATCGACCAACTCCACTTTTCGCTTGATCGATCGAGTACAATTTCCACTCGATCGACCAACATGCTCTTCCTGTTCACTCGATCGAGTGGAAAAACCACTCGATCGAGTACTTTCATCTTCAGCTATACTCGATCGAACACCAGACTTCAGTCGATCGAGTAATTCCTTTGTCGTGAGCCCCTTTCTCTTAACAAAACATTGTTCATCGCCAGTTACAGCTTCCCTAGGGTCTGATTTTGACACTTCCGGTCCCTCATAAGAAAGACCGCTTCTCAATTCTATCAGGTTTACCGTCTCATGTGGGTTCTTCTCATTTTGAGTCGGTAAATGAACCTGCTTTCTGGAGGATTGGTTTGCAGCAAGTTGGGCAACTTGAGTCTCAAGTGCCTTAAATGACGCGTCCTTCTGTTGATTTTGTTGATCATTCAGCTACAATTGCTTTGAAATGGACTGCAGCATAGACTTTAGCTCACCCATTTCACTCACCCCACTAGAAGAGGATGCACCTTGGTTAGGAGGGTTGAAACAAGGAGGCTTCTGAAAGCCTTGTTGATTCTTGTGTGGAGGAATATACGGCTGCTGCTGATGCGGAGGAGCGGTAGGATTGAGTACATTCTGACTAGTCCACCTCAAATTGGGGTGGACATTCGGCTCGTAGTAACTGTTGTTCTGCCTGTAGTGTTGGAAGGCAGCACATGACTCATAGGAATTGGGACAATTATCTGAAACATGCCCCTCTCCTCCACATCTTTTGCAGCTGAAGGGACCGTCTGTAACGGCATTTACATGGTAAATTCCTCCCTTCGAGGCTCCTCCCAGCTCATATTTATCAAATCGGGTCGTGAGAGCCTCCAGTGCAGCTACAGAGGAAGATTCAGCAGCTCTTCTTTGATTTCCTCTTGAGTTCCCATATTCAGCCTTATGGATGGCCAAATCATCTATGATCTTCCACCCCTTAGTCTCTCTTAGATTCTCAGCAAACCTGCCACTAGCTGCAGCATCCAAGATGGCCCTCTGATCGTCGTACAGCCCATTATAGAACTGATTGCAAAGACTCCACTTCTCGAACCCATGGTGCGGAATGGTTCGTACCAACTTCTTGAAGCGGACCCATGCCTCGTGAAAGTTCTCGTCAGGCCCTTGTTTAAAGCTCGTGATCTGAGCTCTAATTGCATTAGTCTTTGAAGCAGAGAAGTACTTCTTGTAAAACGCCAAAGCCAACGAATTCCAGTCAATTATCCCATGAGCAGTCCGGTCCAGATCCCTATACCACTCCCTTGCAGCATCTCGGAGTGAGAAGATGAACATGGTTTCTTTTATCTGATCTTGGGTCACACCGGCTGGTGGGGGTATTGAGCAGTAGTAGTCAATAAAAGTCTCCATGTGCTTAGCTGCATCTTCATTTGCAGCTCCCCCGAACTGGTTCCTCTCAACCATATTAATGTAAGAGGGCTTTGGCTCAAATTTCCTAGCATCGCCTGGTAATTCGAACCCTTTATAAAGATTAGCAGCTGTCGGTTCAGAATGACTAGCTATACTCGCTTCCTCGGCCATAACTGGAAAATCTGGAGAAGTGACTGTTTCAGCTGATGAATTGGAAACTGGAGATGAAGGTGGACCTTCCTCGAAAAGCTCGTTCTCGTGAAATCTTGACAGAGTACTTAGCTTTTCCTCTGTCGGTAATACCCTTTGTGATCGCCTCAACTCGCGCAGAGATTTCTGAAGCTCAGGATTATAAGGCAATAATTCACCGCCCTGTGACCTGCGCATAAGAGGAAACTACAACCAGGATATAAGAATAGTCTAAGGAACGGGTGTTCCTTAAACTGAAAAAGGACTAAAAATAAAACAACTAATAAATTGAACAATTGCCTCCCCGGCAACGGCGCCAAAATTTGATACCTGTCGAAGTGAGTACCAAAAATAATATTTATAAATTCCAAACTACAACTAGCAAGCGGTAGTAAGGGTCGATCCGCAGGGAGGCAGGGAGTTCTAAGTGTCTTATCTCAGTCTACGAATTTTCTGGGGGGTTTTGATTATTTCAACTGAACTAAAGAGACTAAGGAAAGAGAGATAAAAATAGAAGAAATTAACAATAGAGGGAAGGAACTAGGACTTGGTCATCAATAAACGTCGATCAATTGCGAGCTAAGGTCACAAATCAGTCGATGTGTCGATCTAAGGGGCAACGAATATCTCCTTTCGGTCTCAATTCGCCCTAAAATGCTATTAGCTTAACTTTCGCCCTCACTAAAGCATCCTATTGTTCACTGCGGGTCTCCCCTATTCCAACCTTTCGGTCCAGGTCAAGGGTTACCAATATTAAAAGGCTAATTGTGTCGACTCAACTAGCAGGATACAGTTAAAGCAGCGATTAACAACATAGACTACAACAACAACGACAGATCTAATAACCTAATTAGCAACTAACATCAGTCTAATGAATCACCTAATCCTAGCAGAGGTATTTATCTAGACATGAATAATAGAGTAAGAACAAGGGAAGGGGGAATAATAAACATTAAATAATTAAGGAGAAAAAGGGAGAGAAAGAAGTTACAGTAGAAATAGATCCGGAAAATAAGAGAGAATAGCAGTAACAGTGTATTAGAAATAATAAGAGAGGAGAAGCAACGTCTGAGGTCCAAAGACGAGTTACAAATGACATCCTCACTTCCTATTTATAAGAAAATAGGATTATTAACTAACCTAATGACGGAACAAAGCTTAAAAGCCCAACCCGTAAGAGAATCCACTCGATCGAGTGGTTTAGAACTACTCGATCGAGAAAAATAAAGCTTAAACCACTCGATCGAGTAGAAAATCTACTCGATCGAGTAAATCCAAAAATTCAACTACTCGATCGAGTAGAAAAAGGACTCGATCGAGCAAAATTGTACTCGATCGAGTACTTTCCAGCGTACAATTTCCTGCTTTGCGCACTGAACTTCAAACGGTTGCCATTTCTTCGTTACTTGGGAAAACAGGGTGATTCCGGTGGCGTTGGAAAGCTAAGAGGACAAGCTTTCATCTCCATTTGGAATCACCTGAATATCTGTTGCAGAACTCGAGATATCTTTATTTGCCTAGCTATCTTTCTTCTTTGCGCATCTCAAAATAGCTACATTCCCGCTCCAAATTCACTCTTCCTCCAAATGCATGCTAAACGGACGGTAAAAGGCTTGTTTTTACTACTTTCCGGTTCATTCCTGCAATTAAAACAAAACAAACCAAAGTAGCATATTCGGGGCATTTCGTAGCATAAAACCACGATAAAAGCATAGAAATACGTGCATAAAATTGGCTAAAAAGACTATATAAAATGCACGTATCACTGTACTTCTTCAATGCAGCATACTCACGAGCTCTATCTACTGATGCAAAGGAATGCTATTGTGTTCTATTCATGGTACGCAGATGCAACCGCAAGGATCAAAGCTGTAACAAGTGATCCGACGGGCCTAAATCCTAGTCAAGCCTCTCATGAATTCTTTGAGGGTGAAAAGATTCAAAAGTACATCGCTGAAGCCGAACAGATTGCAGAAAGGCTGAAGGTTTCTGTTGGTAACGCTCCTGCATTTGGAGAGGTAGTTAGGGAGTCCCCCAAAAAATATGACGGAATCGATTCATCTACGCGTCAAATAAGTGAAGTTCTGTCTAGTCTCGCCAATGATGGGGGTGGCAGGGGTGGTAACCCTCATGCTGAGCCGCGTGGAGAGTCGGACAAGATCGACGCGCCAACGAAATCAGTTGCAGTTTCATGGTCAAAGATTATGGAGGAAGTGGGAGGTGATACAGTAGTTTCTAATCCGTTGTCAGATGCTAGCCCAGGGTTAGAGGATCAAGGTGTGTGCACCCCCGTCCAAACAGTCAGAGAGCTGTTGTTGGAGGCGAATTACACCGTGGAGGAAATTAACCAAGCTTACGGCCGGTCAGAGGACGCTGAAACTCGGCTCGGGGCAGGTGATGAGGTGCATGAGCACGTTCACGGGGAGGGATTGAAAGAAAATGTTGAAAATGTTGAAAGATTGTCAGACATTGACCGTGAAAGATTATCAAACATTGTAGACCAAGCTGACGGGCCGTCAGAGGATGCTGAAACTCTGCCCGGGGTAGGTGATGAGGTGCATGAGCAAGTTCATGGGGAGGGTGTGAAAGAAAATGTTGTAAAATTATCAGACAATCAACCGTCAGATAAGGAGATGGAAAAATCTACGGTCCCATCATTGCCAGTGGAGACACAAGAATTGATGGAGTGTATGTTTTCTACTGCTGAAATGAAGGAAGCTTTATGTGGACTTCCAGCGTACGAGAGTGGTCCTGATGGTGAGGTAAGTTTGTTAATTTTCGCTAAATACTTTTTATACATTCGTTATTTTTGTTAAATTGGTCGTGTATAACTCTAAGTTGATAAAGTATAACTTTGTTGGAACTTTTGATGAGGCCTTGTAACTGTAGTGCCACTGCAGCGGCCGTTTGGTACAAGTCTTAACCAGTATATGACTACAATTATACAGTATATGACTAGAGTTATACAATATATGCTTTGGAGTTATACATTAGATGGCTAGAGTTATACATAGAGTTATACCTGGAGTTATTCTTGGAGTTATACATTATAGTGTATATGCTTACAGTTATACATTTTATGGCCAGAGTTATACATTCTATGCTTACAGTTATACATTTTATGGCCAGAGTTATACGTTTGGTACAACTCTTAACCATATGTGTATAACTCTTACTCAAATATGTATAACTCTGATAGCATATTTTTAACACTTCACACGTGTATAACTCTTGCCCTTCTATGTATAACTGTAATTCATTGGGTCTGTAACTCTGTGACCCAATTGTCTCACTTTTAGAGTTATACCTGTAATTTTTTTGATACAAAAGCATGGTGTTTAATTTTATTATTTTTAATTCAGGCCACTGTTCAAAAGGATGTAATTGAGAATGTTGAACAACATTCTAACAATGGGGGTGTAAACGTAGATGTTGTCGAGGGTGCGGAGATCACCCCGGGGAATCCTTCAACGGAATGGAGTGGAAATCAAATCCCTCTGACTTTCATGAGCATGGCAGATGTGAATGAGGCATTTGCCGGGGTTAAGGAGCGAACGATTGGTGCTGCCAAAGAAGGTTTGGTAGTTGAAATCACTGGTGCTAGGGTTGAGCCGGTTGCACCACTCCCACCCCCTATTTATGTGCCGCGGTGTGACATGATCCACCATCCTTTCTTACTGCATTCAACTGCCCCCCTTCCGTGTATGGACATTGTACCTGAGAACCTAGGTTGTTCTTAGGATTGCGGGGCACCCGAACCTGACCAGCACGTATGCTCACAGTTGTTGCGATTTAACAAGGAACATTTCAGGACGGTGTTCAGGGTGAGGAAGGATGTAATGGATTATATCTTTGATCAATTCCACGTCCATAATCAAGAGTAATTAAAAGATAAGTTTTACCTATATTTCAATACGACAGTCAAACAGGCCATGAATCTTTTCCCTTGCTGCGTGTCTCATTTTTGCTAATCCTTTGTAGGGAACAATTGGTCACATATCCCTGTCCAAACTGCATAACGCGTATTGATCTCCAGACGTTGATGCCCGGGTCTCAGATTGTGGCCAATGTCATCGACTGCTGGTCTGTACTACTCAATCAGCTTATGCACGCGAACACCGCAGTTGTTTCAAGTTCGCGCTGATTCTTTGGCCTAGGTCACGCTGTAAGTGTGCTCGAACTCCGCAAGTTATTTTTCACAAACTGTACGTAACTTGTGATACAAGCTGCCAACCCACGTCTATCATTTTTATAGGACCTAGCAATTGCAATTTGGCAAGGCAGGAAGAAAAACTTGGTTGTTGATAATTCTGAAGGCTTTTGTGCCTCGTGGGACATGTGGCAAGAGTCGTGTTCTAGTCCATTCCAACTGGACTCCGATATGGTGAGCTCAGATATCAATATAGAGACATTTACATACTGGAATTATACATTATTTGCCTAGAGTTTTACAGTATATGCTTAGAGTTGTACAATATATGCTTTGGAGTTATACATTAGAGGCCTGGAGTTATACCTAGAGTAATACCTGGAGTTATACACTACACTGTATATGCTTACAGTTATAGATTTTATGGCTAGAGTTATACATTCTTTGGCAAGAGTTATACATTATATAACTTTAGCTTTCAGAATGACTAGAGTCATACGTTCTAGGGCTGAAGTTATACATTATTTGTCTAGAGTTATACAGTATATGCTTAGAGTTTTGATGAGTGGCTAACTTCACTCCATAACTCTAGGCATATAATGTATAACTCTAACCATAGAATGTATAACTCACTGCACATAAAGTACAACTGTAAGCATATACAGTATAATGTATAACTCCAGGCATCTCGCTACATCGCACATAATGTACAACTGCAAGAATATACTGTATAACTCTAGAAATTGAATGTATAACTCTAGACATATAATGTATAACTCTAACCATAGAATTTATAATTCAAACTACGCACAATATGTATGCCTCTAATCTGCTAATTATGTTTTATAACTCTTAGATTTTTGGTGCATGTTTGTAGGTTTTCGTCCCGGTAAGCACTGGCGATGAAGATCATTACTCTTGCATTTGCATAAATTTCCTCTCTGAGCAGATCGAGTACCTTGATAACCGTTCTTACGAGGATGATCTTCTGTAATTACCATACGGAGGGATTGCGCGTATTACTGTAAGTCTTATAAAACTGGTGACTAGAGTAATTATCAGATCCATTTGTTTTGTTAATTGGTCTTCCCCTTTTAAACGCCTTGCCTAACTTCCGCCAGGCTGATGCAATGGGAAAGTATATGGCCTACAAAGGGCTCGACAAAGGCAAGAAAGTTGAAGGGTTTCCTTTTGTCAACATTAAATTCAATCGGCGGGGATCGGGACATACTGTCAATGACCGTGGTCTTTACGTCATGGTTCATATGTTCTTTGTCTGTACCGTGGAGAGCCATTCGACTGTACCATAGGGACAAAGGAAAGCAATGACCTCATGCGAGCGGAAATTGCTGCAACCCTTGTCCTCAGTGACATTAACTTGGACAGGGAAGCTGTGTTATCTAGGGTAACAGCTTTTAAGGAGCTTAAAGACCGTGAAATGGAGGAGGTGCGTGACAAACAGAGGCTAGCCGGCAACACAAGTGGAAGGAAGAGAGGTGTTGGAATCGCCGGAGAGAACGATTACGCTAAACGACCTTGCTCTAAAGTCAGTTCAACCTATCAGACTCCACCTTCCAAAGTAGCCCTGGGTCGGATGCCGTCTAGTCGGGCCCTCTCAGCTATTAATAGCCGATCCCGTGGTAAGGGCGATGGCCTTGGTTGCACCACATATTGCGGGGAACCAGACGCCGACCTTACAGTGGTCGCCAATATGCTGAAGTTGAACAAGGCATTAATTAGGGATATCCCGGTGTATCGCAAACAAGTGGCTGATTACGTTTTCCTTGATGACTACAAATTTCTAAATGAGTAAGCTGTCTAAAATCCTAATGTTTTATCATATTAAGTTTTATCAATATAGAGACATTTCCATACTGGAATTCTACATTATTTTGCGTAGAGTTTTACAGTATATGCTCAGAGTTGTACAATATATACTTTGGAGTTATACATTAGAGGCCTGGAGTTATATCTAGAGTAATACATGGAGTTATATGTTTCATCACTGAAGTTATATATATCGTTAATGGAGTTACACATTCCTAAACTGCAGTTATACGTTTCATCAGTGAAGTTATGCAGTCATTTTAATAGCAGTTACCTTCCCATTTAGTATACGTTATAGCCTGATTAACACCTGCTGTCTGAACTACAGTGAACCACTTGTGAGTTATGGCCGGCATGGAACAATTAATAGGTTGCAAATGTTGCCTATGCTCCCTGAGACGCCAATGGATGAAAAAGTGATTGAGTGTTGGTCCTTGTTGCTTAATCGATTGGAGGCAGAGGATTGCGCGATTTTTTGTTCGTCTTTCTTCGGTATCCGTCATATGGTATGGTCCTAATCAATCCTTTAATATGCTATAAGAGTTTCACATACCCTCTTTAAAACTTTCACAGTGGAAAATAAATCTAAAGTTATACATACCCTCCATGGAGTTAAACATTTTGTTTTGAGAAGTTATTAACAACCAGTATGAACTTAGGCATTCTTCATTATGCTATAAGAGTTACTGTGCAACTCCAATGCACAACCCCTATAACTCCTCTGGTATCCTCAAACATATACTTCTACTTGAACAGGAAACAATCTTGAGCCTTGTACGAAACCCTGTCCAACAAACACCGGACACCGAAAGGTTGTACAATATGTGGGACGTCTTCCGAATCGACTGTGGCAAAGATTTCAGCTTGAAGGCTGATTTAATCTTCGTACCCATTAAGATTGAAGCCCATTATGCATGTGCGTGTAGGGTAATATCCGTATAAAACCCCTTAAAATTAAGGACTATAACGTAATTTATCATGTGATTAATGGTCATAAACGAAAAACAAGAGAAACGATAAAAGAATAAGAATCAACCTCGGGTCCTGTGCAAATCGACCTAAGAACAGAAATCAGCGTAAATTTCCTCCTAATTGTTGCACCCAAGATCGTCTGAGACTATGCCCCTTGTGCTAGAAATTGCTCTCTGATTGCCTTGCAATATTGAGAGAGCTTTTGTGAGTTTTTGATGTGAGATCTAGAATTTCATAGAAAAAGGCTCCAAAACCCTAATTTTTCTTTAAATGAGAATGATTAGGTCAAAAGGAGAGAAGGACTCTCCTTTTGTTCTTCTCGGCCAACCGTGTGCTAAGGGAGGGAGTGGACTTTCCACTTTCTCCTTATTTAACTCGTGGTCCGACTCGTTTTGCTAAATGTATATGACGGGTTTTAATTATAAATCGTCATCCTGTATCGGATATTAAAATATCGACAAATAACATGAATCAGTCGACATGTCAATACATGTCCGACAATGACAATATTGTATAATTAATTAATTCAATACACATTAATTAAATATAACCGTTTATATTCAATTTACGAATTAACCGCTTAATTCGCCTTAGCCAGTATTATTTAATCCGTATTAAATAATTATCTCAACATCGCGTTTGACTAATTATTAGTCAATAACTCCGACTAACGCTTAGTCATATTAGGCATCAACATGACTGCATTTTCATGCCGTCACATCTCTCAAACGTATCCTATAGGTGTGACTTTTAGGGACCAGTTGATCACCGCCATCTGTATGACAATAACATCAAACTTATCTAGCAAGCCAACCGTTATTGACAAACGTGGACCAACTAATAATAATACAAAAGTATACCCTATGATCCTTTTAGAGATTTATATGTCATTGCACTAACTGTGGAGGACACCAGCCCCAACAAGCTCCCACTTGTCCGTACAAGTGTACGTGCAATAACGTTATCCGCACTAACTGGAGGACACCGGCTCCAACAAACACCCACTTGTCCGTACAAGTGTATGTGCGATAACCGATTCTCATATCCATTTAAAATTTCTCCCACTCAATGTAAAACAATTTGCAGATCCGTATCCGCAAAGGTCGTATTTTACAATCGATCTGTATCAAGTGTGGTTTCCCGACTAGAGAGTAACTTAATTGATAAAACGAATCCGTATTCGAGCATGGCCATGCATTTCGATTCTGACTCCTCGAGTGGCCCCGAGAAATATCGAGTACCTGATAAAGGCTGAATATTTCCTTCAACTCGACTCCTGCCGATCTAAGCACAGCATGAAATGACCCAGAAAAAATCTACTTGGCCTCCTGTTACGGATGACCGTGAGAAAGAAACCAAAGTCACCCAAAATCTGCCTTAATCTCAAGAGACAGTCGATAGTCAAAAGAATCGACTCTTAGGATCACCATGGAGGTCCTATCTACGACCTGGCACCGAATGTTATAAAACATTTAGGACTCCATGTCGTTGTCACAATTGTGTCCTACGAGATATCCGTATAACTCGCCTCTGTGATTGGTCAGTCAACCGTTTGACTTATGGCTCGTTGAACCCACCATCAACCAGCGTCACAAAATAATTGCCGAGTTATCGGCCCACGTGGGCAATTAAGGACCGAAATATAATGTTTGTTCGATTCATTTTGTGGTGTTCAAAATTGTCGTACAATTCCACATGAAAAACAAAATATATAAATATCAAAACGATGATGTCGTATAGAGTACATGAGAAAATGAATCTAATCCATAAAAGAGTACTACAACTCAGGAACACGTTTAATTCCCATGGAATTAACATGCCCTTCATGCTTATCTTGTCGTAATGGTTTAGTGAGAGGATCTGCTATATTATCATCTGTAGCAATCTTTTCTATCACTACCTCCTTTTGCTCCACGTAATCTCGGATTAGATGAGCTTTCCGTTGTACATGTCTAGACTTGTTGCTAGACTTAGGCTCCTTAGCTCGGAAGATGGCACCTCTATTGTCGCAATAGATGGTGATCGGGTCATTCGAACTAGGCACTACGGATAGTCCTTGTAAGAATTGACGCATCCATATCGCTTCCTTTGCGACTTCGGACGCGGCATAGTACTCGGACTCGTTGTAGAATCTGCTTTGTAACACTTTATTTGGAACTCTTCCACCGTGATCGCAGCGCCATTAAGAGTAAAAACGAATCCAGACCGAGATTTCGAGTCATCTCGATCCGTTTGGAAGCTAGCATCTGCAGAACTTAGGTTCGCGCATAGCTTTTGATCGCCTTCATAAGTCAATGCCCAATCTTTAGTCCTCCGTAGGTACTTAAGAATGTTCTTGACCCATCCAATGTGATTCACCTGGATCTTTGTTGGAATCGACTTGTCCAACTCAATGCATATGCCACGTCGGGACGTGTGCATATCATGGCATACATGATTGATCCTATAGCCAAAGCATAAGGAATCCGGGTCATGCGCTCTATCTCTTCCGGTGTCTTTGGTGCCCGAGACTTGCTCAAATGCAGCCCTGGAGCCATAGGAAGAAACCCTTTTTAGAGTTAGTCATGCTTTGAATCTCTCTAGAATCTTGTCTATATAAGACTCTGAGAGAGATAACATCCGACGTGATCTATCTCGATAGATACGGATGCCCAAAATTCTTTGTGCGTCACCCAGATCTTTCATCTGGAAATGGTTCTTCAATCATACTTTTATCGAAGTTAAGAGAGGTATGTCATTCCCAATCAGGAGTATGTCATCAACATACAATATTAGGAAGACAATCTTGCTCCCACTCGACTTGATATATAGACATGGTTCCTCGACCGATCGAGTAAATCCATTTTCTTTTATCACTTGGTCGAAACGATGATTCCAACTCCGAGAAGCTTGCTTAAGTCCATAAATGGAACGCTTAAGCTTGCACACTTTCTTAGGATGTACAGGATCGATGAAACCTTCGGGTTATACCATGTACAACTCTTCCTCCAAATAACCGTTTAAGAAGGCGGTTTTCACATCCATCTGCCAAATTTCATAGTCATGAAAAGCGGCAATCGCTAAGATAATCCGAATGGAACGCAGCATGACTACGGGTGCAAAAATTTCATCGTAGTGCAAACCTGGCACTTGGGTGAAACCTTTAGCAACTAGTCGTGCTTTATAGATATCTTGTTGACCTTCCAACGAATGCTTTATCTTGTAAAGCCATTTGCATTGAAGGGGACGAACCTTAGCAGGCAAGTCAAAAAGATCCCATACGTTGTTCTCATACATGGAGTCCATCTCGGATTGCATGGCCTCAAGCCATAGCTTTGAGTCGGAACTAGTCATGGCACCTTTATAGGTTGCGGGTTCACTACTCGTTAAGAGTAGAATGTCATCTATGTCATGTTCCTCGACCATACCAATGTATCTGTCCGGAGGAATAGAGACTCTTCCCGACCTCCTAGGTTCCTCAGGAATACTAACCGCAGCCGGGATTGAAGGAACTGGTTCCTCCAATGGTTGCTCGGCATTTGGTTCCGGAATCTCCGAAGACGGCTCGAAGGTTCTATTACTCTTCGCGTTCTCGAAAAACTCCTTCTCTAAGAATGTCGCACTAGCCGCAACAAATACACGTTGTTCGGTTGGCGAATAGAAGTAATGACCAAATGTTCCTTTAGGATAACCTATAAAGTATGTCTTGACCGATCGCGGGCCGAGCTTATCCTCGTGTCTCCACTTGACATAAGCCTCGCAGCCCCAAACCCGTATAAAGGACAAGTTAGGGACCGTTCCCTTCCATAGTTCATATGGAGTCTTGTCAACAGCTTTAGACGGACTTCGGTTAAGTATTAGAGCAGCTGACAGAAGAGCATAACCCCACAATGAATCAGGCAATACGGTGTGACTCATCATGGATCGAACCATATCAAGTAGTGTTCGATTTCTCCGTTCGGACACACCATTCAACTGAGGTGTTCCAGGTGGAGTTAACTGTAAGACAATCCCACAGTCCTTAAGGTGTTGATCAAACTCGTGTGAAAGATACTCGCCACCACGGTCTGATCGTAGTGTTTTAATCTTTCTACCCAGTTGGTTCTGTACCCGATTCTGGTATTCTTTGAATTTCTCAAAGGACTCACTTTTATGCTTCATCAGGTAGACATAGCCATATCTACTTAAATCGTCCGTGAAAGTGATGAAATACCTATAGCCTTCTCGTGCGGTGATTGACATAGGTCCACACACATCCGTATGTATGAGTCATAATAGGTCAGCAGCGCGCATTCCAACTCCTTTGAAGGAAATTCGAGTTATCTTACCAATGAGACATGATTCACACGTGCCAAATGATTCAAAATCAAAGGCCGAGATAGCTCCATTCTGTATGAGCTGTTTAACGCGTTTCTCATTAATGTGTCCCATACAGCAGTGCCATAGATAAGTTTGATCTTTGTCACCAACCTTTAACTTCTTATTCATTACTTGCAATATTTCGGTGGTCTGATCTAAAACATAAATTCCATTCATGGAGACTGCCTTGCCATAAATCATATCGTGTAACGAGAAAACACAGCTATTATTCTCTATTACAAATGAAAAACCAAGTTTGTCAAGTGCAGAAACTGAAATAATGTTTTTAGATAAACTGGGTACATAATAGCAGTTCTATAAAAATAACTCAAATCCGCTAGGAAACTGGATCACATATGTTCCCCTCTTGACGGCAGCCACTCGTGCTCCATTCCCGACACGCAGGTCCACCTCACCCTTTAAGAGAGGTTCGATGTTTCGGAGCCCCTGCACATGATTGCACAGATGAGAACCACAACCAGTATCTAGTACCCAAGTTCCGTAACTTGCATGGTTAATCTCAATCATATGAACAAAAGTAGAAGAAGGAGAAGACATACCAACAGGAGTAACGCGACCTGCTTTTATGTCCTCATGGTATACAGGACATGTACGCCTCCAATGCCCAGTCTTGTGGCAATGATGGCATTCCATGTTACCAGTCTTGCTCTTTGTCGCGCCTAGTGAGGTGCTCGACTCACCAGGCCCACTCTTACCCGATCCCGACTTCTTAAACTTCGGCTTACCTACTGCTAGGTCTGCCTGAGCTTTGCCCTTACCCTTGCCCTTGTTTGACACAACGAGAACATCCTGTTTCAGGCTCCCACTAAACTTCATGTCCTTCTCGGTCTGTACGAGAAGGGAGTGTAGTGCATGAGGACTTTTCTTCAAATCATTCATATAGTAATTGGCTCTAAAGAGCGCAAAACCATCGTGGAGTGAATGAAGCATGTGGTCAATCACGATGTTCTCGCTGATCTTACAATCAAGTGCCTCCAGTTTCTCGACATTCTCAATCATGCTGAGAATGTGTGGGTTAACCGGTTGGCCCTTCTGGAGTTTCGCCTCAAAGAAGCGACAGGTATGCTCATAGGTCACGATTCTCGGTGCTTTCGAGAATTCCTTAGTGTGCGTGGTGAAAATCTTGTTTGCACCTTGGGCTTTGAAGCGTTTCTGAAAATTGGATTCCATTGCAAAATTGAGTACGTTCTTTATCGCACCCGCTTCCATGACGAAATCGCTATACGTGGCAATCTCGTTAGCTCCAGCCGTGGGGCTTGGGTTTGGCGGGATGGGCTCTATCAGATATTTGAGCTTCCCGTCAGCAATGGCAGCATTCCGTAATGCCGCCTCCCAGTCCGTGAAGTTTGATCCATCATTCTTCAGTCGAGTAGACTGATTCATCTGATTCATGAAGATCCGAAGCCAGGACTCACGGTCCAATGTGGCACTTGGCATTGGGTCGTCCGTATGACCAGCCATTTTGTTATTAGCAGTTTAAATGATCGTGTTCTACACTGAAAAAGAAAGAAAAACAAAACGAAATAAGCAACTAATCGAGGTGATTTAAGTCTAATTAAAATTCATTTTAACGTGTAGACTCATTGCACTTGTATAATCGATCTACCTCAAGAATTATATAAATGATCCCAAGACTCAATTTCTGTAAATTGATAAGCCAACTGTTTGGCTAGTTCTACAGTTAGATCTCTTGGTCGATAGATTTCCGTAAATTCTATCTTTAGTCCACCATAATCACAGGATCGTACGAGTGACCATAGTGTTGAGATAAAATAGGTCAATCAGTTCCAACTTACCCGACGTAGAAGGGGTCATATTATGCCTACCGACGAAGAAGGGATTCATTAGAGTTTGACCTATAAAGACTATTCTCAATTTTTGGTTATACGAGGAAGATCCCATCAACTTAGTTTTAATTCATTTTAAGTGAACGAAAAACTAGCATTACGTGAATGAATTAACTTAGGCGATGGCTTATTAAGACCGTGTGACATCTGTATGTCATAGAAAACCAACGTGTAACCTTTATATGAGTCAGTTTTCATGCAAATATTTGGTGGTTTGGTTTTAGGCGGAATATGGTGCAAACCATCGTTACGATGAAAAACATAAAAAAATGCAAAACGTAAATAAAAGTCCTAGTGTGGCCTGTCCTAGCAAAATTAACATAATACAACTTTGGAATCCACCGTTGGACCCGAGAAGCTTGTCTTGATGTTCCAACTTGGTCCATGCAGCGGGAGTGAGCATCCGATCCCCATCTTTGGTCTTCTCAAAATTACAATTTAAAATTACAAAATATAAACCTATTTACATTCTAAATTAAAACTGTAATTACAAGGAAAAAACCAAAACGGAGATGCGAGATCTCAAAATACAACCAAGACCGTGTTCCATCATTACGGTAACACGTTCTACTAAGGCCACACTAAGTTACAACCGTTTGTAAAATTAAATACGTAATAAAAACATTCATGGCATTCAAAAGTATCGATAAATAAAAGATGCATCAACTAAAACAAAATTTATTCGTGACATAATTCCGTAATTATGTTAAATTTATCCAAACCACCTTTTAACGATCAAATTATGTGACAAAACCGCTTTTATCAACTTAATTTTAATCCATAACAATTCGTTACTTTAAACCCCTTTAAAATAACTAAATGGTACGTGTGTGAACCGTTTCACAATCAAGCGAGTGCACAAAATCCGTATTATGTACATATTATGGCCGAAAAAAAATAAAAAATATTTTTTTTTTCAGCGCGGCCAGAACAAAAAGGCTCGATCGACTGATACAGCCAGTCAATCGAGTGGTCTCGCCAAACAGAATAGCTTTCGTGAAATCGATTTGGCAAAACAAAACCAATTGCAATTTCGACGTAATTCGTATAAAATTAAATCTACAATTGACAAAACCTTAAATATATTGCTATAATAATCGTTTATAATAACAATATGCAAAAACAAATCGAAAACAAAACCAATCGATCGAGACACAAAAGTCCTCGATCGACTGATCAGCCGTGAGCATGCATGTCACGGTTTTCAAGACAAAAAAAATATCGATTCAAATCGTTTTATGAAAATCACAATGAAAAAATTTACGTGGCCTCGCTCTGATACCACTTGTAGGGTAATATCCGTATAAAACCCCTTAAAATTAAGGACTATAACGTAATTTATCATGTGATTAATGGTCATAAACGAAAAACAAGAGAAACGATAAAAGAATAAGAATCAACCTCGGGTCCTGTGCAAATCGACCTAAGAACAGAAATCAACGTAGATTTCCTCCTAATTGTTGCACCCAAGATCGTCTGAGACTATGCCCCTTGTGCTAGAAATTGCTCTCTGATTGCCTTGCAATATTGAGAGAGCTTTTGTGAGTTTTTGATGTGAGATCTAGAATTTCATAGAAAAAGGCTCCAAAACCCTAATTTTTCTTCAAATGAGAATGATTAGGTCAAAAGGAGAGAAGGACTCTCCTTTTGTTCTTCTCGGCCAACCGTGTGCTAAGGGAGGGAGTGGACTTTCCACTTTCTCCTTATTTAACTCGTGGTCCGACTCGTTTTGCTAAATGTATATGACGGGTTTTAATTATAAATCGTCATCCCAGTATCGGATATTAAAATATCGACAAATAACATGAATCACTCGACATGTCAATACATGTCCGACAATGACAATATTGTATAATTAATTAATTCAATACACATTAATTAAATATAACCGTTTATATTCAATTTACGAATTAACCGCTTAATTCGCCTTAGCCAGTATTATTTAATCCGTATTAAATAATTATCTCAACATCGCGTTTGACTAATTATTAGTCAATAACTCCGACTAACCGCTTAGTCATATTAGGCATCAACATGACTGCATTTTCATGCCGTCACATCTCTCAAACGTATCCTATAGGTGTGACTTTTAGGGACCAGTTGATCACCGCCATCTGTATGACAATAACATCAAACTTATCTAGCAAGCCAACCGTTATTGACAAACGTGGACCAACTAATAATAATACAAAAGTATACCCTATGATCCTTTTAGAGATTTATATGTCATTGCACTAACTGTGGAGGACACCAGCCCCAACAAGCTCCCACTTGTCCGTACAAGTGTACGTGCAATAACGTTATCCGCACTAACTGGAGGACACCGGCTCAAACAGACACCCACTTGTCCGTACAAGTGTATGTGCGATAACCGATTCTCATATCCATTTAAAATTTCTCCCACTCAATGTAAAACAATTTGCAGATCCGTATCCGCAAAGGTCGTATTTTACAATCGATCTGTATCAAGTGTGGTTTCCCCGACTAGAGAGTAACTTAATTGATAAAACGAATCCGTATTCGAGCATGGCCATGCATTTCAGTTACAGCTCCTCGAGTGGCCCTGAGAAATATCGAGTACCTGATAAAGGCTGAATATTTCCTTCAACTCGACTCCTGCCGATCTAAGCACAGCATGAAATGACCCAGAAAAAATCTACTTGGCCCCCTGTTACGGATGACCGTGAGAAAGAAACCAAAGTCACCCAAAATCTGCCTTAATCTCAAGAGACAGTCGATAGTCAAAAGAATCGACTCTTAGGATCACCATGGAGGTCCTATCTACGACCTGGCACCGAATGTTATAAAACATTTAGGACTCCATGTCGTTGTCACAATTGTGTCCTACGAGATATCCGTATAACTCGCCTCTGTGATTGGTCAGTCAACCGTTTGACTTATGGCTCGTTGAACCCACCATCAACCAGCGTCACAAAATAATTGCCAGAGTTATCAGCCCACGTGGGCAATTAAGGACCGAAATATAATGTTTGTTCAGTTCATTTTGTGGTGTTCAAAATTGTCGTACAATTCCACATGAAAAACAAAATATATAAATATCAAAACGATGATGTCGTATAGAGTACATGAGAAAATGAATCTAATCCATAAAAGAGTACTACAACTCAGGAACACGTTTAATTCCCATGGAATTAACATGCCCTTCATGCTTATCTTGTCGTAATGGTTTAGTGAGAGGATCTGCTATATTATCATCTGTAGCAATCTTTTCTATCACTACCTCCTTTTGCTCCACGTAATCTCGGATTAGATGAGCTTTCCGTTGTACATGTCTAGACTTGTTACTAGACTTAGGCTCCTTAGCCTGGAAGATGGCACCTCTATTGTCGCAATAGATGGTGATCGGGTCATTCGAACTAGGCACTACAGATAGTCCTTGTAAGAATTGACGCATCCATATCGCTTCCTTTGCGCTTCGTACGCGGCATAGTACTCGGACTCGGTTGTAGAATCTGTTTGTAACACTTTATTTGGAACTCTTCCACCGATCGCAGCGCCATTAAGAGTAAAAACGAATCCAGACTGAGATTTCGAGTCATCTCGATCCGTTTGGAAGCTAGCATCTGCGTAACCGGTTGCGCATAGCTTTTGATCGCCTTCATAAGTCAATGCCCAATCTTTAGTCCTCCGTAGGTACTTAAGAATGTTCTTGACAGCCATCCAATGTGATTCACCTGGATGCTGTTGGAATCGACTTGTCAAACTCAATGCATATGCCACGTCAGGACGTGTGCATATCATGGCATACATGATTGATCCTATAGCCGAAGCATAAGGAATCCGAGTCATGCGCTCTATCTCTTCCTGTCTTTGGTGCCCGAGACTTGCTCAAATGCACCCCGGAGCCATAGGAAGAAACCCTTTTTAGAGTTAGTCATCTGAATCTCTCTAGAATCTTGTCTATATAAGACTCTGACGAGAGATAACATCCGACGTGATCTATCTCGATAGATACGGATGCCCAAAATTCTTTGTGCGTCACCCAGATCTTTCATCTGGAAATGGTTCTTCAATCATACTTTTACCGAAGTTAAGAGAGGTATGTCATTCCCAATCAGGAGTATGTCATCAACATACAATATTAGGAAGACAATCTTGCTCCCACTCGACTTGATATATAGACATGGTTCCTCGACCGATCGAGTAAATCCATTTTCTTTTATCACTTGGTCGAAACGATGATTCCAACTCCGAGAAGCTTGCTTAAGTCCATAAATGGAACGGTTAAGCTTGCACACTTTCTTAGGATGTACAGGATCGATGAAACCTTCGGGTTATACCATGTACAACTCTTCCTCCAAATAACCGTTTAAGAAGGCGGTTTTCACATCCATCTGCCAAATTTCATAGTCATGAAAAGCGGCAATCGCTAAGATAATCCGAATGGAACGCAGCATGACTACGGGTGCAAAAATTTCATCGTAGTGCAAACCTGGCACTTGGGTGAAACCTTTAGCAACTAGTCGTGCTTTATAGATATCTTGTTGACCTTCCACGAAATGCTTTATCTTGTAAAGCCATTTGCATTGAAGGGGACGAACCTTAGCGAGCAAGTCAAAAAGATCCCATACGTTGTTCTCATACATGGAGTCCATCTCGGATTGCATGGCCTCAAGCCATAGCTTTGAGTCGGAACTAGTCATGGCACCTTTATAGGTTGCGGGTTCACTACTCGTTAAGAGCAGAATGTCATCTATGTCATGTTCCTCGACCATACCAATGTATCTGTCCAGAGGAATAGAGACTCTTCCCGACCTCCTAGGTTCCTCGGAATACTAACATGCATCGGGATTGAAGGAACTGGTTCCTCCAATGGTTGCTCGGCATTTGGTTCTGGAATCTCCGACAGCTCGAAGGTTCTATTACTCTTCGCGTTCTCGAGAAACTCCTTCTCTAAGAATGTCGCACTAGCTGCAACAAATACACGTTGTTCGGTTGGCGAATAGAAGTAATGACCAAATGTTCCTTTAGGATAACCTATAAAGTATGTCTTGACCGATCGCGGGCCGAGCTTATCCTCGTGTCTCCACTTGACATAAGCCTCGCAGCCCCAAACCCGTATAAAGGACAAGTTAGGGACCGTTCCCTTCCATAGTTCATATGGAGTCTTGTCAACAGCTTTAGACGGACTTCGGTTAAGTATTAGAGCAGCTGACAGAAGAGCATAACCCCACAATGAATCAGGCAATACGGTGTGACTCATCATGGATCGAACTATATCAAGTAGTGTTCGATTTCTCTGTTTGGACACACCATTCAACTGAGGTGTTCCAGGTGGAGTTAACTGTAAGACAATCCCACAGTCCTTAAGGTGTTGATCAAACTCGTGTGAAAGATACTCGCCACCACGGTCTGATCGTAGTGTTTTAATCTTTCTACCCATTGGTTCTCGTACCCGATTCTCGGTATTCTTTGAATTTCTCAAAGGACTCACTTTTATGCTTCATCAGGTAGACATAGCCATATCTACTTAAATCGTCCGTGAAAGTGATGAAATACCTATAGCCTTCTCGTGCGGTGATTGACATAGGTCCACACACATCCGTATGTATGAGTCCTAATAGGTCAGCAGCGCACATTCCAACACCTTTGAAGGAAATTCGAGTTATCTTACCAATTAGACATGATTCACACGTGCCAAATGATTCAAAATCAAAGGCCGAGATAGCTCCATTCTGTATGAGCTGTTTAACGCGTTTCTCATTAATGTGTCCCATACGGCGAGCTGCCATAGATAAGTTTGATCTTTGTCACCAACCTTTAACTTCTTATTCATTATGTGCAATATTTCGGTGGTCTGATCTAAAACATAAATTCCATTCATGGAGACTGCCTTGCCATAAATCATATCGTGTAACGAGAAACACAAATATTATTCTCTATTACAAATGAAAAACCAAGTTTGTCAAGTGCAGAAACTGAAATAATGTTTTTAGATAAACTGGGTACATAATAGCGTTCTATAAAAATAACTCAAATCCGCTAGAAACGGATCACATATGTTCCCCTCTTGACGGCGACCACTCGTGCTCCATTCCCGACACGCAGTCCACCTCACCCTTTACGAGGGGTTCGATGTTTCGAGCCCTGCACATGATTGCACAGATGAGAACCACAACCAGGATCTAGTACCCAAGTTCCGTAACTTGCATGGTTAATCTCAATCATATGAACAAAAGTAGAAGAAGGAGAAGACATACCAACAGGAGTAACGCGACCTGCTTTTATGTCCTCATGGTATACGGGACATGTACGCCTCAATGCCCGATCTTGTGGCAATGATGGCATTCCATGTTACCAGTCTTGCTCTTTGTCGCGCCTAGTGAGGTGCTCGACTCACCAGGCCCACTCTTACCCGATCCCGACTTCTTAAACTTCGACACCTCTGCTAGGTCTGCCTGAGCTTTGCCCTTACCCTTGCCCTTGTTTGACACAACGAGAACATCCTGTTTCAGGCTCCCACTAAACTTCATGTCCTTCTCGGTCTGTACGAGAAGGGAGTGTAGTGCATGAGGACTTTTCTTCAAATCATTCATATAGTAATTGGCTCTAAAGAGCGCAAAACCATCGTGGAGTGAATGAAGCATGTGGTCAATCACGATGTTCTCGCTGATCTTACAATCAAGTGCCTCCAGTTTCTCGACATTCTCAATCATGCTGAGAATGTGTGGGCTAACCGGTTGGCCCTTCTGGAGTTTCGCCTCAAAGAAGCGACAGGTATGCTCATAGGTCACGATTCTCGGTGCTTTCGAGAATTCCTTAGTGTGCGTGGTGAAAATCTTGTTTGCACCTTGGGCTTTGAAGCGTTTCTGAAAATTGGATTCCATTGCAAAATTGAGTACGTTCTTTATCGCACCCGCTTCCATGACGAAATCGCTATACGTGGCAATCTCGTTAGCTCCAGCCGTGGGGCTTGGGTTTGGCGGGATGGGCTCTATCAGATATTTGAGCTTCCCGTCAGCAATGGCAGCATTCCGTAATGCCGCCTCCCAGTCCGCGAAGTTTGATCCATCATTCTTCAGTCGAGTAGACTGATTCATCTGATTCATGAAGATCCGAAAAGCCAGGACTCACGGTCCAATGTGGCACTTGGCATTGGGTCGTCCGTATGACCAGCCATTTTGTTATTAGCAGTTTAAATGATCGTGTTCTACACTGAAAAAGAAAGAAAAACAAAACGAAATAAGCAACTAATCGAGGTGATTTAAGTCTAATTAAAATTCATTTTAACGTGTAGACTCATTGCACTTGTATAATCGATCTACCTCAAGAATTATATAAATGATCCCAAGACTCAATTTCTGTAAATTGATAAGCCAACTGTTTGGCTAGTTCTACAGTTAGATCTCTTGGTCGATAGATTTCCGTAAATTCTATCTTTAGTCCACCATAATCACAGGATCGTACGAGTGACCATAGTGTTGAGATAAAATAGGTCAATCAGTTCCAACTTACCCGACGTAGAAGGGGTCATATTATGCCTACCGACGAAGAAGGGATTCATTAGAGTTTGACCTATAAAGACTATTCTCAATTTTTGGTTATACGAGGAAGATCCCATCAACTTAGTTTTAATTCATTTTAAGTGAACGAAAAACTAGCATTACGTGAATGAATTAACTTAGGCGATGGCTTATTAAGACCGTGTGACATCTGTATGTCATAGAAAACCAACGTGTAACCTTTATATGAGTCAGTTTTCATGCAAATATTTGGTGGTTTGGTTTTAGGCGGAATATGGTGCAAACCATCGTTACGATGAAAAACATAAAAAAATGCAAAACGTAAATAAAAGTCCTAGTGTGGCCTGTCCTAGCAAAATTAACATAATACAACTTTGGAATCCACCGTTGGACCCGAGAAGCTTGTCTTGATGTTCCAACTTGGTCCATGCAGCGGGAGTGAGCATCCGATCCCCATCTTTGGTCTTCTCAAAATTACAATTTAAAATTACAAAATATAAACCTATTTACATTCTAAATTAAAACTGTAATTACAAGGAAAAAACCAAAACGGAG
Source organism: Silene latifolia (assembly GCF_048544455.1). Lineage (NCBI taxonomy): Eukaryota > Viridiplantae > Streptophyta > Magnoliopsida > Caryophyllales > Caryophyllaceae > Silene > Silene latifolia. Next base: position 99,250,412 of record NC_133538.1, read on the forward strand.
ATGCGAGATCTCAAAATACAACCAAGACCGTGTTCCATCATTACGGTAACACGTTCTACTAAGGCCACACTAAGTTACAACCGTTTGTAAAATTAAATACGTAATAAAAACATTCATGGCATTCAAAAGTATCGATAAATAAAAGATGCATCAACTAAAACAAAATTTATTCGTGACATAATTCCGTAATTATGTTAAATTTATCCAAACCACCTTTTAACGATCAAATTATGTGACAAAACCGCTTTTATCAACTTAATTTTAATCCATAACAATTCGTTACTTTAAACCCCTTTAAAATAACTAAATGGTACGTGTGTGAACCGTTTCACAATCAAGCGAGTGCACAAAATCCGTATTATGTACATATTATGGCGGAAAAAAAATAAAAAATATTTTTTTTTTTTTTTAATGCGCTGAACAAAAAGGCTCGATCGATGATACAACCGATCAATCGAGTGGTCTCGCCAAATGAATAGCTTTAAATGAAATCGATTTGGCAAAACAAAACCAATTGCAATTTCGACGTAATTCGTATAAAATTAAATCTACAATTGACAAAACCTTAAATATATTGCTATAATAATCGTTTATAATAACAATATGCAAAAACAAATCGAAAACAAAACCAATCGATCGAGACACAAAAGTCCTCGATCGACTGATCAGCCGTGAGCATGCATGTCACGGTTTTCAAGACAAAAAAAATATCGATTCAAATCGTTTTATGAAAATCACAATGAAAAAATTTACGTGGCCTCGCTCTGATACCACTTGTAGGGTAATATCCGTATAAAACCCCTTAAAATTAAGGACTATAACGTAATTTATCATGTGATTAATGGTCATAAACGAAAAACAAGAGAAACGATAAAAGAATAAGAATCAACCTCGGGTCCCAGCAAATCGACCTAAGAACAGAAATCAACGTAGATTTCCTCCTAATTGTTGCACCCAAGATCGTCTGAGACTATGCCCCTTGTGCTAGAAATTGCTCTCTGATTGCCTTGCAATATTGAGAGAGCTTTTGTGAGTTTTTGATGTGAGATCTAGAATTTCATAGAAAAAGGCTCCAAAACCCTAATTTTTCTTCAAATGAGAATGATTAGGTCAAAAGGAGAGAAGGACTCTCCTTTTGTTCTTCTCGGCCAACCGTGTGCTAAGGGAGGGAGTGGACTTTCCACTTTCTCCTTATTTAACTCGTGGTCCGACTCGTTTTGCTAAATGTATATGACGGGTTTTAATTATAAATCGTCATCCTGTATCGGATATTAAAATATCGACAAATAACATGAATCAGTCGACATGTCAATACATGTCCGACAATGACAATATTGTATAATTAATTAATTCAATACACATTAATTAAATATAACCGTTTATATTCAATTTACGAATTAACCGCTTAATTCGCCTTAGCCAGTATTATTTAATCCGTATTAAATAATTATCTCAACATCGCGTTTGACTAATTATTAGTCAATAACTCCGACTAACCGCTTAGTCATATTAGGCATCAACATGACTGCATTTTCATGCCGTCACATCTCTCAAACGTATCCTATAGGTGTGACTTTTAGGGACCAGTTGATCACCGCCATCTGTATGACAATAACATCAAACTTATCTAGCAAGCCAACCGTTATTGACAAACGTGGACCAACTAATAATAATACAAAAGTATACCCTATGATCCTTTTAGAGATTTATATGTCATTGCACTAACTGTGGAGGACACCAGCCCCAACAAGCTCCCACTTGTCCGTACAAGTGTACGTGCAATAACGTTATCCGCACTAACTGGAGGACACCGGCTCAAATGCAGACACCCACTTGTCCGTATAAGTGTATGTGCGATAACCGATTCTCATATCCATTTAAAATTTCTCCCACTCAATGTAAAACAATTTGCGGATCCGTATCCGCAAAGGTCGTATTTTTACAATCGATCTGTATCAAGTGTGGTTTCCCACACTAGAGAGTAACTTAATTGATAAAACGAATCCGTATTCGAGCATGGCCATGCATTTCGATTCTGACTCCTCGAGTGGCCCCGAGAAATATCGAGTACCGATAAAGGCTGAATATTTCCTTCAACTCGACTCTGCCGATCTAAGCACGACATGAAATGACCCGGAAAAAATCTACTTGGCCCCCTGTTACGGATGACCGTGAGAAAGAAACCAAAGTCACCCAAAATCTGCCTTAATCTCAAGAGACAGTCGATAGTCAAAAGAATCGACTCTTAGGATCACCATGGAGGTCCTATCTACGACCTGGCACCGAATGTTATAAAACATTTAGGACTCCATGTCGTTGTCACAATTGTGTCCTACGAGATATCCGTATAACTCGCCTCTGTGATTGGTCGACCAACCGTTTGACTTATGGCTCGTTGAACCCACCATCAACCAGCGTCACAAAATAATTGCCAGTTATCACCCACGTGGGCAATTAAGGACCGAAATATAATGTTTGTTCAGTTCATTTTGTGGTGTTCAAAATTGTCGTACAATTCCACATGAAAAACAAAATATATAAATATCAAAACGATGATGTCGTATAGAGTACATGAGAAAATGAATCTAATCCATAAAAGAGTACTACAACTCAGGAACACGTTTAATTCCCATGGAATTAACATGCCCTTCATGCTTATCTTGTCGTAATGGTTTAGTGAGAGGATCTGCTATATTATCATCTGTAGCAATCTTTTCTATCACTACCTCCTTTTGCTCCACGTAATCTCGGATTAGATGAGCTTTCCGTTGTACATGTCTAGACTTGTTGCTAGACTTAGGCTCCTTAGCCTGGAAGATGGCACCTCTATTGTCGCAATAGATGGTGATCGGGTCATTCGAACTAGGCACTACATACAGATAGTCCTTGTAAGAATTGACGCATCCATATCGCTTCCTTTGCAGCTTCAGACGCGGCATAGTACTCGGACTCAGTTGTAGAATCTGCTGTAACACTTTATTTGGAACTCTTCCAGCTGACTGCAGCGCCATTAAGAGTAAAAACGAATCCAGACTGAGATTTCGAGTCATCTCGATCCGTTTGGAAGCTAGCATCTGCGTAACCGGTTGCGCATAGCTTTTGATCGCCTTCATAAGTCAATGCCCAATCTTTAGTCCTCCGTAGGTACTTAAGAATGTTCTTGACAGCCATCCAATGTGATTCACCTGGATGCTGTTGGAATCGACTTGTCAAACTCAATGCATATGCCACGTCAGGACGTGTGCATATCATGGCATACATGATTGATCCTATAGCCGAAGCATAAGGAATCCGAGTCATGCGCTCTATCTCTTCCGGTGTCTTTGGTGCCTGAGACTTGCTCAAATGCACCCCTGGAGCCATAGGAAGAAACCCCTTTTTAGAGTTAGTCATGCTGAATCTCTCTAGAATCTTGTCTATATAAGACTCCTGACTGAGAGATAACATCCGACGTGATCTATCTCGATAGATACGGATGCCCAAAATTCTTTGTGCGTCACCCAGATCTTTCATCTGGAAATGGTTCTTCAATCATACTTTTACCGAAGTTAAGAGAGGTATGTCATTCCCAATCAGGAGTATGTCATCAACATACAATATTAGGAAGACAATCTTGCTCCCACTCGACTTGATATATAGACATGGTTCCTCGACCGATCGAGTAAATCCATTTTCTTTTATCACTTGGTCGAAACGATGATTCCAACTCCGAGAAGCTTGCTTAAGTCCATAAATGGAACGGTTAAGCTTGCACACTTTCTTAGGATGTACAGGATCGATGAAACCTTCGGGTTATACCATGTACAACTCTTCCTCCAAATAACCGTTTAAGAAGGCGGTTTTCACATCCATCTGCCAAATTTCATAGTCATGAAAAGCGGCAATCGCTAAGATAATCCGAATGGAACGCAGCATGACTACGGGTGCAAAAATTTCATCGTAGTGCAAACCTGGCACTTGGGTGAAACCTTTAGCAACTAGTCGTGCTTTATAGATATCTTGTTGACCTTCCACAGAATGCTTTATCTTGTAAAGCCATTTGCATTGAAGGGGACGAACCTTAGCAGGCAAGTCAAAAAGATCCCATACGTTGTTCTCATACATGGAGTCCATCTCGGATTGCATGGCCTCAAGCCATAGCTTTGAGTCGGAACTAGTCATGGCACCTTTATAGGTTGCGGGTTCACTACTCGTTAAGAGCAGAATGTCATCTATGTCATGTTCCTCGACCATACCAATGTATCTCATCCCGGAGGAATAGAGACTCTTCCCGACCTCCTAGGTTCCTCGGGAATACTAACCGCGATCGGGATTGAAGGAACTGTTCCTCCAATGGTTGCTCGGCATTTGGTTCGGAATCTCCGAACTGACTCGAAGGTTCTATTACTCTTCGCGTTCTCGAGAAACTCCTTCTCTAAGAATGTCGCACTAGCCGCAACAAATACACGTTGTTCGGTTGGCGAATAGAAGTAATGACCAAATGTTCCTTTAGGATAACCTATAAAGTATGTCTTGACCGATCGCGGGCCGAGCTTATCCTCGTGTCTCCACTTGACATAAGCCTCGCACCCCAAACCCGTATAAAGGACAAGTTAGGGACCGTTCCCTTCCATAGTTCATATGGAGTCTTGTCAACAGACTTTAGACGGACTTCGGTTAAGTATTAGAGCAAATGACGAGAAGAGCATAACCCCACAATGAATCGGGCAATACGGTGTGACTCATCATGGATCGAACTATATCAAGTAGTGTTCGATTTCTCTGTTCGGACACACCATTCAACCGAGGTGTTCCAGGTGGAGTTAATCGTAAGACAATCCCACAAATTCTTAAGGTGTTGATCAAACTCGTGTGAAAGATACTCGCCACCACGGTCGATCGTAGTGTTTTAATCTTTCTACCCATTGGTTCATGTACCCGATTCTGGTATTCTTTGAATTTCTCAAAGGACTCACTTTTATGCTTCATCAGGTAGACATAGCCATATCTACTTAAATCGTCCGTGAAAGTGATGAAATACCTATAGCCTTCTCGTGCGGTGATTGACATAGGTCCACACACATCCGTATGTATGAGTCCTAATAGGTCAGCAGCGCACATTCCAACACCTTTGAAGGAAATTCGAGTTATCTTACCAATTAGACATGATTCACACGTGCCAAATGATTCAAAATCAAAGGCCGAGATAGCTCCATTCTGTATGAGCTGTTTAACGCGTTTCTCATTAATGTGTCCCATACGGCAGTGCCATAGATAAGTTTGATCTTTGTCACCAACCTTTAACTTCTTATTCATTACGTGCAATATTTCGGTGGTCTGATCTAAAACATAAATTCCATTCATGGAGACTGCCTTGCCATAAATCATATCGTGTAACGAGAAAACACAGCTATTATTCTCTATTACAAATGAAAAACCAAGTTTGTCAAGTGCAGAAACTGAAATAATGTTTTTAGATAAACTGGGTACATAATAGCAGTTCTATAAAAATAACTCAAATCCGCTAGGAAACTGGATCACATATGTTCCCCTCTTGACGGCAGCCACTCGTGCTCCATTCCCGACACGCAGGTCCACCTCACCCTTTACGAGGGGTTCGATGTTTCGGAGCCCCTGCACATGATTGCACAGATGAGAACCACAACCAGTATCTAGTACCCAAGTTCCGTAACTTGCATGGTTAATCTCAATCATATGAACAAAAGTAGAAGAAGGAGAAGACATACCAACAGGAGTAACGCGACCTGCTTTTATGTCCTCATGGTATACAGGACATGTACGCCTCCAATGCCCAGTCTTGTGGCAATGATGGCATTCCATGTTACCAGTCTTGCTCTTTGTCGCGCCTAGTGAGGTGCTCGACTCACCAGCCCACTCTTACCCGATCCCGACTTCTTAAACTTCGACACCTCTTCGCTAGGTCTCGCCCGAGCTTTGCCCTTACCCTTGCCCTTGTTTGACACAACGAGAACATCCTGTTTTCAGGCTCCCACTAAACTTCATGTCCTTCTCGGTGCATGCGAGAAGGGAGTGTAGTGCATGAGGACTTTTCTTCAAATCATTCATATAGTAATTGGCTCTAAAGAGCGCAAAACCATCGTGGAGTGAATGAAGCATGTGGTCAATCACGATGTTCTCGCTGATCTTACAATCAAGTGCCTCCAGTTTCTCGACATTCTCAATCATGCTGAGAATGTGTGGGCTAACCGGTTGGCCCTTCTGGAGTTTCGCCTCAAAGAAGCGACAGGTATGCTCATAGGTCACGATTCTCGGTGCTTTCGAGAATTCCTTAGTGTGCGTGGTGAAAATCTTGTTTGCACCTTGGGCTTTGAAGCGTTTCTGCAAATTGGATTCCATTGCAAAATTGAGTACGTTCTTTATCGCACCCGCTTCCATGACGAAATCGCTATACGTGGCAATCTCGTTAGCTCCAGCCGTGGGGCTTGGGTTTGGCGGGATGGGCTCTATCGGATATTTGAGCTTCCGTCGCAATGGCGGCATTCCGTAATGCCGCCTCCCAGTCCGCGAAGTTTGATCCATCATTCTTCAGTCGAGTAGACTGATTCATCTGATTCATGAAGATCCGAAGCCAAGACTCACGGTCCAATGTGGCACTTGGCATTGGGTCGTCCGTACGACCAGCCATTTTGTTATTAGCAGTTTAAATGATCGTGTTCTACACTGAAAAAGAAAGAAAAACAAAACGAAATAAGCAACTCATCGAGGTGATTTAAGTCTAATTAAAATTCATTTTAACGTGTAGACTCATTGCACTTGTATAATCGATCTACCTCAAGAATTATATAAATGATCCCAAGACTCAATTTACGTAAATTGATAAGCCAACTGTTTGGCTAGTTCTACGATTAGAACTCTTGGTCGATAGATTTCTGTAAATCCTATCTTTAGTCCACCATAATCACGGGATCGTACGAGTGACCATAGTGTTGAGATAAAATAGGTCAATCAGTTCCAACTTACCCGACGTAGAAGGGGTCATATTATGCCTACCGACGAAGAAGGGATTCATTAGAGTTTGACCTATAAAGACTATTCTCAATTTTTGGTTATACGAGGAAGATCCCATCAACTTAGTTTTAATTCATTTAAAGTGAACGAAAAACTAGCATTACGTGAATGAATTAACTTAGGCGATGGCTTATTAAGACCGTGTGACATCTGTATGTCATAGAAAACCAACGTGTAACCTTTATATGAGTCAGTTTTCATGCAAATATTTGGTGGTTTGGTTTTAGGCGGAATATGGTGCAAACCATCGTTACGATGAAAAACATAAAAAAATGCAAAACGTAAATAAAAGTCCTAGTGTGGCCTGTCCTAGCAAAATTAACATAATACAACTTTGGAATCCACCGTTGGACCCGAGAAGCTTGTCTTGATGTTCCAACTTGGTCCATGCAGCGGGAGTGAGCATCCGATCCCCATCTTTGGTCTTCTCAAAATTACAATTTAAAATTACAAAATATAAACCTATTTACATTCTAAATTAAAACTGTAATTACAAGGAAAAAAACAAAACGGAGATGCGAGATCTCAAAATACAACCAAGACCGTGTTCCATCATTACGGTAACACGTTCTACTAAGGCCACACTAAGTTACAACCGTTTGTAAAATTAAATACGTAATAAAGACATTCATGGCATTCAAAAGTATCGATAAATAAAAGATGCATCAACTAAAACAAAATTTATTCGTGACATAATTCCGTAATTATGTTAAATTTATCCAAACCACCTTTTAACGATCAAATTATGTGACAAAACCGCTTTTATCAACTTAATTTTAATCCATAACAATTCGTTACTTTAAACCACTTTAAAATAACTAAATGGTACGTGTGTGAACCGTTTCACAATCAAGCGAGTGCACAAAATCCGTATTATGTACATATTATGGCCGAAAAAAAATAAAATAAAAAATATATTTTTTTTCAGCGCGGCTAGAACAAAAAGGCTCGATCGACTGATACAGCCAGTCGATCGAGTGGTCTCGCCAAACAGAATAGCTTTGGTGAAATCGATTTGGCAAAACAAAACCAGTTGCAATTTCGACGTAATTCGTATAAAATTAAATCTACAATTGACAAAACCTTAAACATATTGCTATAATAATCGTTTATAATAACAATATGCAAAAACAAATCGAAAACAAAACCAATCGATCGAGACACAAAAGTCCTCGATCGACTGATCAGCCGTGAGCATGCATGTCACGGTTTTCAAGACAAAAAAAATATCGATTCAAATCGTTTTATGAAAATCACAATGAAAAAATTTACGTGGCCTCGCTCTGATACCACTTGTAGGGTAATATCCGTATAAAACCCCTTAAAATTAAGGACTATAACGTAATTTATCATGTGATTAATGGTCATAAATGAAAAACAAGAGAAACGATAAAAGAATAAGAATCAACCTCCTCTGTGCAAATCGACCTAAGAATGCAAATCAACGTAGATTTCCTCCTAATTGTTGCACCCAAGATCGTCTGAGACTATGCCCCTTGTGCTAGAAATTGCTCTCTGATTGCCTTGCAATATTGAGAGAGCTTTTGTGAGTTTTTGATGTGAGATCTAGAATTTCAGAGAAAAAGGCTCCAAAACCCTAATTTTTCTTCAAATGAGAATGATTAGGTCAAAAGGAGAGAAGGACTCTCCTTTTGTTCTTCTCGCCAACCAGCTGTGCTAAGGGAGGGAGTGGACTTTCCACTTTCTCCTTATTTAACTCGTGGTCCGACTCGTTTTGCTCAATGTATATGACGGGTTTTAATTATAAATCGTCATCCTATATCGGATATTAAAATATCGACTAATAACATGAATCAGTCGACATGTTAATACTTGTCCGACAATGACAATATTGTATAATTAATTAATTCAATACACATTAATTAAATATAACCGTTTATATTCAATTTACAAATTAACCGCTTAATTCGCCTTAGCCAGTATTATTTAATCCGTATTAAATAATTATCTCAACATCGCGTTTGACTAATTATTAGTCAATAACTCCGACTAACCGCTTTGTCATATTAGGCATCAACATGACTGCATTTTCATGCCGTCACATCTCTCAAACGTATCCTATAGGTGTGACTTTTAGGGACCAGTTGATCACCGCCATCTGTATGACAATAACGTCAAACTTATCTAGCAAGCCAACCGTTATTGATAAACGTGGACCAACTGATAATAATACAAATGTATACCCTTTGATCCTTTTAGAGATTTATATGTCATTGCACTAACTGTGGAGGACACCAGCCCCAACAAGCTCCCACTTGTCCGTACAAGTGTACGTGCAATAACGTTATCCGCACTAACTGGAGGACACCGGCTCCAACAGTGCGTGTATCAACTTTAATTCTAGGACGATTGATCTTCTGGACAATAAGTACTATTCAAGTCCGGGCCAATCGGAGATATGCAAAGCGTGTCACGTTATTGTAAGTGGAATTAAATTGTAATTATGTTCAACTAAAAAGTGTTGTCACCGCTTTTACAATTTCACTTTTTGACGTTCTTTTCTGTGCCAGGCGAGCCTCATGAGCGACTACCTGGAGTCTAGGGACGACGAGAAGAACAGAGGGAAAGACATACTGGCGTTCCAGTTCCGTCAGATCCAATTTGCCTGGCATAAGCAAACGATAAACGACACCGAGTTTGGCTTGTTCGCCATGATGCACATGTTAATGTACGAGGGGGATAGTTTTGGTCACGTTGATCTCGAGAGGAAGGTGAACCGTCGATATTTGGTGATCCAGTTGGCAGCGACGGTTGTCCTAGCTGACATGAACATCATCGGGGAAGGAGTTCTGTCCAAGGTCAACGGTTTCATTGCCGAGAAATTACAGATCCTGAAGCAAGTAGACGCCAGACGAAAAGCAGCGCGGAGAGCAGATAAAAAACCTGCGAAAAAATAGAATGTATTTCCTTTGATTCTGTATTCTCTTTTTTGGCAACTCTAGTATGTTGTCAAGAAACTCCTTAACAGCTTAGACAACTTTTTGGAATAGATTGTTACTATATCATCTTGGTCAGTCATAATTAAAATCCATGTTTTACAGATAAGTATTAGAGTTATACACTCTGTGAAGTAAAGTTATACAAATTATGTACAGGAAATATACAACACATGACTGCAGTTATGAAAAAAAGGCAAAATTTATTAGACAGCTAAGAGTTATACAAAAAATATCAAGAGTTATACAAACTGTGTACAAGAGTTATACAACATATGACTGTAGTTATGTAAAAGGCAAATTTTATTAGACAGTTATGAGTTTTACAAAAAAGAACAAGAGTTATACAAATTGTGTACAAGAGTTATACACTCTGTGAAGTACAGTTATCCATATGTGGGTAAGAGTTTACTTAAAGCCACTGAAATTATAATTCATTCTTAAAGCCACTTTTAAATATTGGATATTTTGCCATGAACAGAAGTCATCAAAATTGTGTAAAAGAGTTATACAACATTAGCTTGAAATTTCACACACCATATTACTGAAGTTATACAATCTGGAAGGTGCAATCCCCCTTCAAAATAGACAAAAGCTAGCTATTAAATACATCTTCCGTCTCACCAGATTTTTTACCTTTTAAAGAAAAAAAGATTGTAAATAATTTGTTGAGACGGAGGTATTTTTCTACTGCCTACTACTACATCATGTTAAGTTTCTCTATTCTTCTTCTTCGTCTTCTTCTTCTTCTTCTTCTTCTTCCTCTTCTTTCTCTTCTTCTTCTTCTTCTTCTTCTTCTTCTACTCCTTCAGATGCTGGTGAAGACGGTGGATGCTCAGAGAATGGGTTAGGGCAGTTCCGTTTATCGTGGTGTGCCATTTGTTTACAGTTATTACACAAGCGTTTTGGCTTACAAGCCAAGGCAATGGCTTTCGCCTTAGCGGACACCATACTTTTACCACTGCCTTTGTTTTTCGATTGTTTTGGTGGAAGTATTGTTACCTCGTCACTGGCGGGGCAACCAAGGATTTGCTCGAATTCCTGCTGCTTAGTTAAATCTTTCTTGTACGGTAAAAGTTTCTCCTTGCACTCTCTAATTAAGGAGGTTAAGTTCACAACTTCAGTCACACTCGTGCAACGAAGTAAACCAATGGTTGCATGAACTTCTGACCACAACTTCACCATCGCAACTTCTTTTCCATCAGCAACACTATTAGAATCCGTTTGTTCACCATCACATTCTGATAATCTAAATTGCAATGCATCTTTTCTCCATCTTGTAGAAACGTAATCATCTAGAATTGTCTTCTTCCCGTTAGCCGACAAAATCCATACTATATGTCGGCACAGATATCCCATCCTTTCAAACATCATACAGCTGCAATGTGTAGCCAGTGTACCTGTAATAAAGTTAAATTATGCCGTTAGTAGTCTTATACATATAATAATAAGAGTTAAACATTATCAACGTAGAGTTATACATATGGCAACAAGAGTTATACATTCTGAAAGCTAAAGTTATTCAAACTCTAATCGAGTTATACTACAAATAGTCTGCATTCGGTGAAAATTTGAATAAGTTCTAATGTTATTCTGAAAGTAGAGTTATACATATGGCAACAAGAGTTATACATTCTGAAAGCGAAAGTTATTCAAAATGTAATCAGAGTTATACTACAAATGACAACAGTTCAGTGAAAAATTGAATAACTTCTAATGTTATTCTGAAAGTAGAGTTACATATGGCAACAAGAGTTATACATTCTGCAAGTAGAGTTATGCATATAATAAGAAGAGTTATACATTCAGAAAACTTAAGTTATTCAAAATGTTGTCGATTTATACAACGATAAATGCATGATTCGATGAACAATTGTATAACTTCTATGTTCAGACAATGTAACTTTGGCACTATATCTAGCAACTCCAATCAACTACCACATAAAGTTTATGCCAAAATGTTGTTACCTGGTTGTACTCTACGTTGAAAATTTTACATCGATTAAATCCTTTACGACGGTCACTTCAACTCCATCGACTTCAGCATAGCCCCCGGTCTTACATGTATCGATTGAGCAAATGACCTCTAGTTGGAATTCCTTGAAAACCTCACGGGTATAAACATTTGACGCATATTCCTCTATGGGTAGATGCATCCCCGTTGCCGGTGTTGAGTGTCGGTTTTCATGGTCAAGTCTCTTCTGCGTATGTCGTTGATGGTCCATAGCGCTTTCAAAACGCATCCAAAACTCCACTAACGTACCTGACTTCTGCTCGAACTTCTTAAAAAAACTATTACTGCTCTCTGATCTCTGGGTTGTCCTCATTACACCACCCATGTTCAAGTCCCTGCAATGTGCCATCACCCATTGGCTCCTTTTATCGTACGCTTCTGTAAACCACTCTTCGTTCACAAGACCATGCGCTTCCATTATTTCTGCCCACCTACAGTCAAAGGCGTCTGCTTCTAGGTTTTCGTCCCATATAATGTTGTTCAATTTCTCAAGGAATTCCTTATAATCCTCCCCTGTTACCCCGAACTTCGATGGCACCTTGTTCATTATATGCCACATGCAAAATCGGTGGCGTGCAGTCTTGAAGGCAAGGGGTACGGCCTTAATAATGCTCGCATCCTGATCTGTGATAATGTACTTGGGTTCCTTTCCACCCATAGCATTCAAAAACCTGTTGAAAACCCACTGGAAGGATTCATGGTCTTCATGGGCAATCAATGCCCCACGGAATGTCACTGACCGCTTATGGTGATCTATGCCAGTGAATGGCATAAAAATCATATCGTACTTGTTTGTTGAGTATGATGGGTCGTACGACACTGCATCTCCAAAAACGGAGTAGTTCCTTCTAGCGGTTCTGTCAGCCCATATTGCCCTTCGAAGGCTGTTATCCTTGTCAACTTCATAATCAAAATAAAACCCCTGCCTATTTTGTGCCATATTCTTGAACCGGTCAATGAACAATTGACCGTCCCGTTTATGGATGAAGCACTTCACATCTCGGTGGAAGTTCTTAAAATCAGTTAAGGATGCACCAATGTTCTCGAACCCGTTTACGAATTCCTTACAGATGTTGTACGTCCTAGTTGCTCCTATCCTCAACTGTAATGGACAACAAATCTTGATCAGTGCTGATTAATAACCAAGAATTCCTCAACTATAACTCTTTCAGCTTTTCTTATAACTTCATGAAACATATGCATAACTCCATTGATTGATTGTGCAACTTCTTATTATTTACAACTCTTAGGTTTACATAACTCTATCATCTCGGTGTATAACTTTAGAAGTTTGCCATTCAATTAGTGGAGGTTTGATTAATAGTAAACTAACCCTTGAGTTGTACATTATGAAGTACTTGTGAAAATCTTGTATGTTCCGCGACATCTTTTGAAACTGACGATCCTCACTCGATACAAGCTCGTGATTATGCCCCATGTGGAATCGGTCAATTACTAGTACTCCATTCTTCATAAATAGCCTGACATGTGCTTTACACCCTACCCTCTTGACTGTATATTTCCTCTGGTTCGCAGTTCTTTTTCCCCATTGCATTTCTTCTTCCCTAATCCCGGTCTCATTTTTTTAAATTACTGCCTTTCCTTTTGGGACATATGTGAATCCCTCTCTGTTGCAAACCAGCAACTTTGACTTGATTTCACCGTCGCGCCATTTTTTCGTCGAGTACTTCCGAACATCAAACCCGGACGCCAATGCATAAACTTTATAGAATGTCACTGCCTCGTCGATTTCAAAAAATTGTTGCCCTACACAAGGTGTAAACTCTGCTGCCAAATGCTTACAATACTGAGTTTCTGCTGCCTTATGACCATCTGAGCAGAATCAAACATCCATGAAATGATTAAGAAATACATAACTCTACGCATATACTGTATAACTCTATGCACATGATTGTATAACTCCGGGCACAATCGTATAACTTTGGGTATATAATGTACAACTCTTACCATATCATGTATAACTATAGTCACACTCTGTATAACTCTAGTACTTCGATGTATAACTCTAGGTAGATACTGTATAACTCTAGTCATACAATGTATAACTCTATGCACAGACTGTATAACTCTATGCACATTGTGTATAACTCTAGTCACAGTCTGTATAACTCTAGTCACAGTCTGTATAACTCTAGTCATACAATGTATAACTCTAGTCACAGTCTGTATAACTCTAGTCATAAAATGTATAACTCTAGGGACAGACTGTATAACTCTAGTAATACAATGTATAACTCTATACACAGTTTGTATAACTCTAGTCATACAATGTATAACTCTAGTCACAGTCTGTATAACTCTAGTCATACAATGTATAACTCTAGGTATATATTGTATAACTCTAGTCATAAAATATATAACTCTATACACAGTTTGTATAACTCTAGTCATACAATGTATAACTCTAGTCACAGTCTGTATAACTCTAGTCATACAATGTATAACTCTAGTGACAGTTTGTATAACTCTAGTCATACAATGTATAACTCTAGTGACAGTTTTTTATAACTCTTAGCATATAATGTATAACTCTAGTCATACAATGTATAACTCTTAGCATATAATGTATAACTCTAGACACAGTCTGTATATGCTAAGAGTTATACATTATATGACTAGAGTTATACATTGTAGACTGTATTACTTTAGTTTCAGAATGTATAACTCTAGTCATACAATGTATGACCCTTACCCATGTATGGATGACTGTACTTCACAGAGTGTACAACTCTTGTACACAATTTGTATAACTCTTGTTATTTTTTGTTAAACTCATAACTGTCTAATAAATTTTGCCTTTTTCATAACTGCAATCATGTGTTGTATAATTCTTGTACACAATTTGTATAACTCTTGATATTGTTTGTATAACTCATAGCTACCTACTAAATTTTGCCTCTTTTCATAACTGCAGTCATGTGGTGTTTAACTCCTGTACAAAATTTGTATAACTCTGGTCAGACAATGTATAACTCTAGTCATATAATGTATAACTCTAGACACAGACTGTATGACTCTAGGCATATAATGTGCAACCCTCCACATCCTATAACTTCACTTACTGAATGTATAACTTAAGCAATTACATGAATAACTATATCAAAATTGGTTGTTTAGTAAGAGTTTTTACGCAAAAATTCCGGTTAGAATTACTCTGTTACCTGAAGCTGCAGCAAATTGTCAAAGAGTTTTACAAATAACCAGTGGAGTTATAACACGATGAATATAAGCACTGCCTGAGTACACTGTATTATTGAAGTTATACATATACGTGTCACAGTTTTACATAAACCCACTGACGTTTGCCATCATTTTTTACCATGAACAAAATGAAAAAATAAATCTAATGAACAATGATGAACACAAATGAAATAACTACAAGCTACAATAATGAACATCAATCCAAAATTACATATAGCGAACATCAAGTATTCTTGAACATCAAGCTACAATAATAACGTAGACACAAATACGAAAGCAAACAACTCATCATCGACGGCAACTTCAATCTGCATATGATCCATTTCACAAACACTCACCGTCATTTTGATCGTCTTTCTCTGATGAACAATGACAATATTTTGATCTTCAACAAAGCGAATGAATTTTAACGGATGAACAATGAAGTACTTTATCTGATAAAAATTTATTTATCTAATGATCAAAGAAGTAGTTTTACAGATGGGATGAAATTTCTCTTCCTTTTTTGATGATTTATATTGGATTTTACAGGATTTAGGTGAATTTGTATGGTGATTTTTATGGGTTTTGCTTGTGTGAGAGGTTTTGAATGGTGAATAAAGAGGGAAAGCATGCAAACTGATATATTTGTGTTTGTTTAATCCTTTTGTACGTGGGATTTGTACCAAAAATAGGACAGAAAACAGTGGCAGTGGACCCTCTTTCATACAACAATCATTTCCTTTTTTTTTTGCTCTAAAAAACGCCCCCTCTCTCCTTATCCCAACCCTTCAATCCCTTCATCCAAGGGTTCTTATAAGGACTTAGGGCCTTATATGGTATCAAGGCCTTATAAGAACCCTTCTCTCTCTCTCTCTCTCTCTCTCTCTCTATATATATATATATATATATATATATATATATATATATATATATATATATATATATATATATATATATATATATATAATTAGGTTCAAGTAAGTCCACTTAGTTTATATGAGTCCATGAGTCCTCATCTAAGCCCTTAGATGAAACATAATGGATGGTTGAGATTAAACAAAAAAAACACACCAACCCACCCATTTCAAAAAATGTTCACTTGCTTTTACATTACTCAACACACCCATTTCAACAAAAAGCCCTTAGACTCACATCATCGCTTGCCCATATTCACTTGCTTTTACGTTACTCAACACACAGTCATATCACTCATCTCATCTCAGAAAACATACTCTATGTCTCAATTAAGCCATAACGATCTTCCTTTTCTTTTTTCCACTATCTATCACAACCACATATAACTCATGTCCTCCCATCGAACTCATACTCACCACAGGTGCCACTCCTTACATCATAAGATTGGGTAACTTACGCATCAGGATTAACATACATATAAAACAATGCATAAAGAAGCAAGATAACACCTTTGAATTAAACATGATATGCAACGAAGTCAAAAGATAAGCATATGACCCAAAACAGGGGTCACTAAATCGAGTACAGGCCACTCGATCGAGTAAGGGACTTACTCGATCGAGTAGGTGAAGGTCAGAAGTACGTAAAACAAATCACCAGGACTACTCGATCGAGTAACTAACGTACTCGATCGAGTGCCGCCTACTCAATCGAGTACCAAGGCTACTCGATCGAGTACCCTACGCAATTCTCAGCATTGTCCAGTTTTCGTAAAACAGTCATAACTCACTCATTTCTTGGTCGTTTTGGGCGTGTGACCTATCGTTAGAATCGTAAAAGAACAAGCTATCACCTCCAATTGGAACCACATTAAAATCATTTATGAATCTCAAGTTATAACAGTTTAAAGACACCCTCTCTATAATCGAAAAACACAACTACTTGATTTGTACTTCCAAACGACTTAAACAACAACAAGGTAGACAAAAACAACTCAGTACTCATAAAACCAGTATTGCGAATCACATGTTACTATCTTCAAAAGTCAAGCAACAACATCCATCATGCACATATACTATTTAACTTATTAATCATGTACTAACCGCATGCTTTAAATTTTATAACTTTTCGTAACCCAAAACATTCTCATACATTACAAATCCTATTTCCATGTTACTAACGCAACAATATTACAAATCCACTTCATCGTCTAAACATACTCATATTCACAAAATCCATATTCTCATGCAATTGACACTCATCTTTTCCAAGCTTTTCATCTATTTCAACCACATTCTTCATCTACAAGTGCATATGAAACCACAGTAGACAATTATATGAACTTATTATCTAACTTTACGCAAATAGAATTATGTAAAATCATATCAAATCCCCTAATCACAAGTTACTAGTATGTACACATTATAAATCATTCATCCTACAACATCATTATTCATCACATATTATCACATATGAACTACTTCCTTTTTCCACCACATCATTCGTCATTCTCACATACTTTTCCAACTATTCCAATCAAATGGTAAACCAACTATCATCCAACATGCTTTCAACCAACAACATACAAAATCACACTTATTCATGCCACACATCACTATATTGGTACACAATTCACAAAATAAACACATAGCGATCCCGACTCATATCCCATGGTGACCGGTTCAAAATTATAGGGCGAGTTCGCGACATTAGGACGTCTCCCAAGCCTTTGCATTAGCTCCTACAACCTTTACCCCGGGTTCATTTTAATTGACTCCCTATATTCATTAGATTCATTGGTTACAGGTTTCAGGATCGTCGCTCTGATACCATTTGTAACACCCCCATACTCCAAGTGCCTTACCAGGACCACTCAGGTATGAAGATATTACCATCTCGGTTGCCCGAGGCAATGATGATCATAAGACAATAACGAAACAGTGTTTAAATAACAAAATAGTTTAAAGTGATTACATGATCAAAACCAATACCAAAACTGAAATACAAGATTCTCAGACGGTCTACTGCTAACACTATCAAAACTATAAAACATCGTCTGACACAGCGGAAGACTTCTAACTGCCACGTGATGACTCATCCCAGCTATCCCATACGCGTCATATCATACCTGCTCAATAACTGCTCACCACCCCCGAATGGATCACCACAGTTTTTAAAACATTAAACGGGGTCAAGATCTAATCACACAATTTATATAATCCAACAACACAACAAACAAGCAGCTCACACGGTCACACACACAATCACACCCACTCCAATCAATCTCCGTCACCGACTGTCCACTAGACCCGACTACGCGTGGGGGACCGCAGTCGTTCCCACCTAAGCCCCGCTCATCATACCGAGCGATAACCCTGTCCCATTAATGTGCACATCCCCTTCCGTGGCGGGTTCCACGAAGGGCGAAACTAGGGCGTGAAGCCTCTCCCGCAAGTGACTCCACTCAGCCGAGAACGCATCTCGAGATCTAGAGACAAACAATCACAACCATTAGACAGCAATCAAAACCAACAACCGTCACTATACGAATACGATAATATTCAACAACCACAACACACCAACAACACATTATGGGACTAATACTGAGTAGGAAACCCTACCGAATGAAGAACATAATCAGACGGTCTCACAGCTGATATCAAAATTCCTCTTCTACGAATCCTCCTCCTAACATATAATCACATAATTACTAACAATCACGAAACTAACACAAATCCCCAATTCCCAAAATTAGGGTTTAACCAACTTTAAGGAAATACTATAAAAACGGTACGTAGATCTTACCCTCGACGCAAGGATCACAAAGGTATACAGAAAGGTGAAATCCGACCTTCCAAACTCCGGGATTTGCCAACAATGCGATTGAAGCGAAGTACGTAGTTTGATTTCTCTTTTTGACAGTAATTAGGTTTTAAAAGTGTTTAAAGAACAATGACGGAAATAATATATACTTAATCGCATTATTAACAAAACCCGAGAAATCGTCCCCCGTAAACCGGCTACTCGATCGAGTAGCTTAGGTGCTAGATTGAGTGCCCCCTTACTCGATCGAGTATCTACGTTACTCGATCGAGTACCCAACAGGTCAGAAACTATTTTGAACTGCAACTCATCCTTACTCGACAGAGTAAGGCCTACTCGATAGAGTACCCAGAGGCTCATAAAACTGTAGTATTACAGTCTTCCCTCCTTAAAAAGAACTTCGTCCCCGAAGTTCAACCCATACCTAAAAACAAACATACTAACTCGATCAAGACACAACAACCAACTAAGAACTCAAAACAAAACCCCCAACCGACCAAACATGAACTCGTAACCCCAACTCCACCAACTATTCCTACTTCCACAACATGGCTCACGATATCGTACCAACTCCATTATATCTCTCTCGACCCTAACTCCATACACTACCCACACAAACGCTGCTAGCTCCGTAAAATATCATCCACTAGATAATCCAATATCAAGATACTCATAACTTCAAACGGAATGTTACAGGTGCTTATCTATGACATGTGATGGTGATGAGAATAATGAGAAGATATAACTAAGGATATAGTATTAGTGAGTTACGAGGACGTAACATTTATCTTAAGAGGAGTAGGATGCGATAAAAGAGATTTTGATAGTTGTGCATATGGTAGTGTATTCACAGTAGAGTGTTGGTGTAGCAAAAAGAATGAAGTTGTATATTTTGTGGTTGATGTTGTTAAAAGGCCATGGCCGTGCTTGTAGTAGTGTGATGTTTAGAAGTGTGAGAATATTTCACTAGTGTTGACAGTTGGATGATGAGGTTATGAGTGTGAGTAAACTTCGAGGACGAAATTCCTTTTAAGGGTGGTAGAATGTAACATTCCGTTTGATGTCTATGAGTGTCTTGATCTTGGATTTGGTAGTGGATGATATATTATGGAGTTAGCAGCGTTAGAGGATGGTAGTTGGTAGTGTATGGAGTTAGTGTCAGGAGAGTTTATGATGTAGTTGATACGACATCATGAGCGATGTGGGGAGGTAGGAATAGTTGGTGGAGTTGGTGTTAAGGGTTCATGGTTTCATGTTTTATAAGTTGAGGTTTTGTTTTGAGTTCTTAGTAGCTTTGTTGCGTCTTGACCAAGTTAGTATGTTTGTTTTTATGTATGGGTTGAACTTCGGGGACGAAGTTCTTTTTAAGGAGGGAAGACTGTAATACTACGTATTTATGAGTCTCTGGGTACTCTATTGAGTAGGCTTTACTCTGTCGAGTAAGGGTGAGTTGCAGTTTAAAATAGTTTCTGACCTGTTGGCACTACAACAAATCCCTTGCATTTTTGACACTTCCGCATTGACGCTTTAATGGAACGCCGAACCCAATACTCACTTCCCGTCCCTTTTTGACACCTTATTATACTGTCACGTTAATAAAATACATACGGGCACAAGTTTTTATTTCCCTAAAAACATTTACCTAAAAAAGTCCACCGCCAAACATTTCAACTTCATCGCCTAAAACAACTCTGTGTCTCCCATCTCTCCCATTATCTCCTAATTAATCTCGTCGTCATCTCCCATCTCCGATTTCAATTTCATCATCTTCCAACTGCTGCACAGTTTCCTATCTCACACTTCTATCGATTCACCTTCTCAAAACACAATCAAATTGAAAATTCGATCGATTTAATTGGGGCGATTCATTCCAGTTATAAATTTTAATTGACCAAGCAAGGTTAGTTTCTAATTTTAAGCATCAATCTACTTTTGTTTAGTTTGTTCATCATATATATATCATGATTTTGATCATGGTATAGAATAATATGTAATTTTCTTAACCCTAATGTTGAATTCGTTCGTAAGTCTGAACTTGTTTTATTGATGTTTTGTGTGAATCGTATTGTTCCTTTTACTTGCCTCTCCTCTTTGAACACTTTTAAGTTGTTCATCTTTACCAATTAATTCAATCGTGATTGGATTTCGCATCTGAGTTTTGACAAATGATGTAACCCTTATTTTGTTGCTAATTAATCCTTTTCTGTTCAATATGAATGATGTTGATGACTGTAATTGTGTTTAAGAGCCCTAATCTAGCCCTTTTAATTTGGAACCCTAATTTCATTTGTTTTTACCATATGAATTAGTTATCCTAATTTTTCTTGCTACATTGACATTTCCTTCAAAATTAGAACCCTAATCCTTTTTTTATTGTTATTCTTGTTGTCGATGTTGTTTCTTAATTTCTAATTATTGTTGTTATAGATTCCTGTTGTTGTTGTAGTTAATGTGGTTGGGGTTAATTGTTGTTGGAGTAATGAGTAATTCGAAAACCAATGGTATTGCAGATATAGGAATAGAAATGTTGATGGGGAACGTTTGATTTGTATTGATGGACTAAAGAGTAGTACTCCATATTAGATGAGGTATGTAACTTTGCTGCCTCACTAGTGTGATAAACATTAAGAGCCATAAGGCCTATAATGATTTATGTAGTTAGATAACGGATAAGTCAATATATTTTAAACAAAAGTCTAGCTACTTTTATCTAGGGAGTCACGCAATATTAATGGAGGCGACTAGGCTACAATTGAATCTTGGATAACCTTGACATGACGACGTCTCGCATTGTACGAATTTTAGGTCAATATGAGCATCAGTTGTTTGATGTATTACACAGAAGAAGCTAGGTGCTATCAGAGCCAGAATGCTGAGTTGTTGTTGTCCATAATTTTAGGATATATAACATAAGGGAATCAGTAAGTCTCCCTTATAACGGATATATACGTCACAAGCATAACGGGTATATACGTCACAAGCTTGTGACGGTCAAATTTTATGTATCCAAGTCATATTGTGGATATGCTATATTGCTATAGGCTGGCAACAATGTACTTGGATAGCTGAATCACCAAAAATACGCACGTGAAAAAAATCTAAATCTCCTTTTCAGTTTATACGGTAGTTTGATAACGTGTTGCATGGTACCCTATGTATTTTGCACTTAGCATCGTAAATTGTCGCATCACTAATCACCATTACATATCATGAGTCTTCAGACAAGCTTTCATCGGGAACTGGATTCATGTAAACAATAGATAGTTTCAAACGACCTTGTTTGTGAAATTGCTGAATAATTTAATTTGTTCCTTCTTCATATGTCAAAATTGATGTTGATGCTTTCATATGTTATGCTGGAGTATCTGTTTCATGTATACTGCTTCTATTTCAGCGCTCGCTAAGCTGTGAGATTCAGTACATTTACCTGTTTCTGGTTTATAGTACTACCTCCTTCTCATTTATATTGGCCCCATTCATGTATACTAAATTATTACCTGATACTAAATCGACGCGCTCATTTGAAAATTGCAGGTTTCAGATTCTTCGGATGGTCAAGTCGCGCCGGAATAATGAGACGGAATGTTATCTGCTACAACTATCTTGTCGAATTATTTTATCAAAAGATTTTTTGTTCTAGTACCATTTGATAACTTGAGTTTTAATATGTATTTTGGATTAAGTTCACTCAACACTCTTTCTATGTTGGCATGGTTGAATAATATAATAATTGTAGTAACTACTATTTATTATATGAGTATTTTCTAATTTTATTGGTTATTAATTATGAGGTTTGGTTACAATTTAACGATCCCATTCGACAATAGTGTAAGAACTTTGATTAAATATATGTCGTGATGTATGTTTAAAACAAAATTGATGCATACAGTAATTCGATATAGAGAAACTGAACAAATGACGTTTAAAAGCGTCCTGAATATATGATTTTAGCGTTGTGATTTTGTCATAGAGTGACACTTAAAAGCGTAATTTTTATTATTGACGCATAAAGGCGTCAATATTGATGATGCAAAAAAGCGTCAAAAAATACTGACGGTAAAAATTTTGACGCTTTTAGGAAGCGTCGAGAATATAATTATCGACGTTTTTTTGCGTCGAGAGTTGGCTTTATAAGCGTCAAAAATGCAAGGGATTTGTTGTAGTGTGGGTACTCGATCGAGTAACGTGGATACTCGATCAAGTAAGGGAGCACTCGATCGAGTACCTTAGCTACTCGATCGAGTAGCCGGTTTACGGGGGATGATTTCTCGGGTTTTGTTAATAATGCGATTTGAGTATATATTACTTCCGTCATTGTTCTTTAAACACTTTTTAAAACCTAATTACTGTGAAAAGAGAAATCAAACTACGTCATTCGCTTTAATCGCATTGTTGGCAAATCCCGGAGCTTGGAAGGTCGGATTTTACCTTTCTTGATACCTTTGTGATCCTTGCATCGAGGGTAAGACCTACGTACCGTTTTTATAATGTTTCCTTAAAGTTGGTTAAACCCTAATATGGGGATTTGGGGGTTTTGTTGTTTTGTATGACTGGTAGTGATTATATGTTTGTATGTTAGGAGGAGGATTCGTAGAGGAAGCGTTTTGATATCAGCTGTGAGATCGTCTGATTGTGTTGTGCT
Organism: Silene latifolia; assembly: GCF_048544455.1. NCBI lineage: Eukaryota > Viridiplantae > Streptophyta > Magnoliopsida > Caryophyllales > Caryophyllaceae > Silene > Silene latifolia. The sequence continues at coordinate 99,273,996 of NC_133538.1, forward strand.
TTCCAGGTAGGGTTTCCCTACTCAGTATTAGTCCCATAATGCATTGTTGGTGTTGTGTAATTGCTGATTATTATCGTATTGGTTTTATGACGGTTGTTGATTGATTGTTGTTGATGGTTGTGATTGTTTGTCTCTGGTTCTCGAGATGCGTTCTCGGCTGAGTGGGGTCACTTGCGGGAGTGACTTCACGCCCTAGTTTCGCCCTTCGTGGAACCAGCCACGGAAGGGGATGTGCACATTAATGGGACAGGGTTATCGCTCGGTATGATGAGCGGGGATTTGGTGGGTACGGCTGCGGTCCCCCACTGGCAGGGCTGGTCCAGTGGACAGTCGGAGACGGAGATTGATTGGTGTGTGTGATTGTTTGAGCTGTGTTGTTTACTATACTGTTGGTTATATAAATTGTGTGATTAGTACTGACCCCGTTTAATGTTTTAAAAACTGTGGTGATCCATTCGGGGGTGGTGAGCAGTTATTGATCAGGTATGATATGACGCGTATGGGATAGCTGGGATGAGTCATCACGTGGCAGTTAGAAGTCTTCCGTTGTGTCAGATGGTGTTTTGTAGTTTTTATAGTTTTAGCAGTAGACCGTCTGAGAACCTTGTATTTCAGTTTATCAGTTTTGGTTTTGATCATGTAATCACTTAAACTATGTTTACTTTTAAAGTACGTTTCTTTATTGTCTTATGATTATCATTGTCTCGGGTAACCGAGATGGTAGCACTTCCATGCCTTAAGTGGTCCTAGTAAGGCACTTGGAGTATGGGGGTGTTACATGTATAACTTCCATCAGCATTATGTATAACTCCACTGACATTATGTATAACTCCACTGACATTATGTATAACTCCACTGACATTATGTATAACTTTAACTTACATTATGTACAACAATGACATTGTGTTAGTTTCAAATCTGAATTACATTTGGACAAAAGTTATACTATTATGGATTAAAGTTACACGATTTTGGACTAAAGTTATACAAAAAAGGACTAAAATTATAATATTATGGACTAAAGTTATACAGAAAATGACTAAAGTTATACTATTATGAACTAAAGTTACACAATTATGGACTAAAATTATACAAAAAAGGAGTAAAGTTATATTATTATCGACTAAAGTTACACAATTTTGGACTAAAGTTATAGAGAAAAGGACTAAAGTTATACTATACGTAAATTTACATGACAAGTTTTATATAAATTGTCATACTGTAATTTTAGTTTTTTTTTGTACAACTTTTGCAATTTACAGGACAAAAGGACAAAATGTATACAACTTCAAAGACATTTTGTACAACTTCAATCAACATTAAGTATAACTCCATTGACATTATATATAACTTCAATCCACATTGTGTGCAACTTCAATGACATTGTGTTCAACTTCCTTGTTATTATGAATAACTTTAGTGCATATTTGTATAACTTTAGTCCAAATTTGTATAACTCTAGTCCATATTTGTATAATTTTAAGTCCAAATAACTCTAGTCTATAAAGTGACACTATTTAGTCCAAAATTGTGCAAAATTGTATAACTTTAGTCCAAAATTATATAACTTTAGTCCAAAATTGTATAACTTTAGTACAAATATAAATTCAGATTTGAATTCAACACAATAAGAAGATGAGATTGAAATTACACATATTGTCATTGAAGTTGCACAAAATGTGCATTAAATTTACTAAAATGGCCATTGAAGTTATACACATTGAAGTTGCATATAACAATACAAGAATTAACAAATAGATCTGCAAAAGAAAAAAAAAATAAGATCTAAATTTTTTTTTTTAAAAAAAAAACCAATTTCACAAATCTGAGAAAATAAAAACCAAATAGATATCAAAAATAAAAACCATCTAGATATAAAAAATAAAAACCAACAAAACTGAAAAAATAAAACCAAATAGATATAAAAAATAAAAACCATCTAGATCTAAAAAAGAAAAATCAACAAATCTGAAAAAATAAAAACCAAATAGATATAAAAAATACAAACCAAATAGATTTAAAACATAAAAAATCTGAAACAACACGAAAAGTAAATTAAAAAATCAAAGCAAAGTGGTAGATCTACAATAATTGAAATAAAAAACGTCAGATCTAAAAAAATAATATTTGAATTTCAAAAATTTATATATCGTGTGTATAACTTTAATGCATGCAGTGTATAACTTTAATAGACAAGATGTATAACTTTAGTCCAAAATTTGTGTAACTTCAATTTATACAATGTATAACTTTAGAAATTAATAGTATAACATTATTTTGATTATTGTATAACTTCAACCCAAAATATGACTGTGAATGTATAGTGTAAAACTGCAAGGATTAACTTCTATTTGAGTGCTTGTTAATCATCTTGTATCCGTACATAATGAGTGTTCAAGTAAAGTTCTTATTTTGTTCAGTACACACATGCATGAATGGAAGCACAATACTGGGGAGAGTGCTTTACCACAAACTCAACATATATCAGCAGGCAGATGAATAAATGATGCTTTTATACCCGTTGTTTATCTTCAGCATGTTATTTCCTTTTTGAACAAACATATACAAAAAAAAAACCATCGAAAACAACAAATCGAAACAACACAAAAACCAATCGAAAACAACCCAAAAACCAATCGAAAACCATCGAAAACAACCCAAAAACCATCGAAAACAACACAAAAATCAGAAAAAAAAAAACCATCGAAAACAACCCAAAAACCAATCGAAAACGAAAAGTCCCGAGGGTGGTGGTGGAGAACGCCGAGGGGAGAGGATGAGGGAGGCTGCAGAGGGTGTCGTGGAAACCGCCGAGGGTAGTGGTGGAGGTTATGGGTGGTGGTGGCCGGATTTGGCGAAGGCCAAAGGGATCTGAAAATTGGAAGGTGGTGCGTAGTGGGGTTGTCGTGTTGGGTAGTCGGGGTTAGTGGTGGCGTTGGGTGTGGTTGTCGGGGTAGTGGGTTGTCGGCTAGGGGACAAGAGGTTGTGAGGTCGCTGGTGGTCAGATCTGGATGACGTGATGCGGAGGTGGTTCGTGGTGGGCCGCGTGTGGGTGGTTGTGGGAATGGTTGGGTGGTTTTTTTTCTTTGTTGTTCTTGTTGTTTTTTTCCAGTAAGAAGTAGTTTTTTTTTATTGGGTTTTTATTGTTTTATTGTTTTTTGGGTTTTCTTTTTATTTGTTGATGAACAAAAAAGTATTTGTTTGGTTTTGGTTTTTTATTTTTTGGGTTTTTTTTTGTTGGGAGAGAATGAATGAGGAGAGGGGGAGTGAATGATTGAAGAGGGTGAATGAATGAAATGGATAATGAGTGAGTGAGTAGGGATATTAGAATGGGGAAGGAGTTATACAAGATTAGAAGGAATTATACAAGATTAGGGAGGATGATTACGGAGGGAGATTTATGACCCTTCTTTGAGATGTAATCTCATCCCTCCATTTCCTTTATCCAAGAGCCTTATAAGGATTTAGGAACTCAATATATATGAAGGACTTACTAGAACCCTTCTCTCTCTCTCTCTCTCTCTCTCTCTCTCTCTCTCTCTATATATATATATATATATATATATATATATATATATATATATATATATATATATAGGAGCGGGATCCCGTACGAACTAAAATAGGGTACGAACCGTACGAACCAACCCATTATACACTGTTATCTTCTTACGCGCTTCTATCTTCTTCCACAAAAGAAGTTTCAGCTTCCATGGTTATCTTCTTCAACCTCTCGCGATTCTCTTCTTGTTAAACTAGTTTCTACCATCACTATCCTCTACGAAACAAGCTTCTAGATTTACAACATTCAGCTCATCAATAATTCATCAAACAAGGTTAACCTCAATTACTATTATTTTTTCATAAAATAATTTGATCGAAAATTTTACATTTAATTGATTTGGTATTTTAGATCAATGCACATATATGGATTGTACAGTAGTTTAAGAGGTTAATTTTATGCAGAAATTTCAAATTGTTTGATAAATTAGGGTTTATAATAACCGAAAAATTCAAATCGTGTTTTTTAGGGTTTCAATTGGGTTAAATTCTTCAAAGATGGCAACAGTCTCAACCAATTGTTCTTCAACTTCAGGTACGAATTCTTCATTTTGTTGTGCGATGAACATTTTAATTGCAGATTTTTAGATGCACTTACTAAGATACTATTGTGATTTCAATTGCAGATGTTTGTACTCAAGAACATGCCTCAGTAACTGAAATCGTAAATGATGAAGATGATTCCCAAATGGTAGATGGTACGAATTCTTTCACTCTTTTTGCATTGATTCTGCATTTTATATTAAAAAGAGATCTCTGCAAATTTGGTTCATAAAATTTGAAAAAGAGATCTTCTTTTTCTGTTTGGTTGTGTGTAAGAACTGGGTTCATGAATAGACATCACATTATGTAAAGATGCAGTAATGTCAGTGGGATAAGTTGTGAGATCAAAAACAGATAAAGAAGATCTCTTTTTAATATAAAATGCAGAATCACTCCCTATGGTCTTGAACCCAGCTGATAAGTTGTGGATTTTCACACATTTTGCATTGATTCTGCATTTAATTGTGAAATGATCTCTGCAAATTTGGTTCATAAAATATTTTAAATGAGTCATGTACTGAGTATCAGTTCCAGTGTAGAATTCTTTGTTTTAAATCATGGATGTTGCAGAATAAATCAGATAAAAAGGATGGTGTAGAATCAAATAAGGCAAAAAATACTGATGTTCAGCACATATGAGCAAATAATGACATAAGAAGAAAGGACAAGAGATGTGTTAAGATGGCTCATTATTTTGACGTCTGAATCTACTTTTAGAATTGTAGGTTTTGTGAGATTAATTGTACTTAGTTCTGAGTTGATCGTGTAATTTTTTTGCTGTGTTAATTGAACAATTGATTATTTGATTGATTGTTAAAGTTAGGTGTTTGCCTGTTTGTATGACAATGTTGGCAATTTTGTTATTTCGTACACTTTCCCTCGTTACTTTTCCAAATACCCTTTCCCTTGTGACAATTTTAGCTGTTGAATTACATTAGTTAGAACTAGGACAATCATCATTTTTCAAAATTATTAGCGAATAAGTGCTCATTTGGCCATTCGTTGTTTCTGCAGCTATAGTTGGTGATACTAATGAGAAGGATATTCAACAAATCCAGAAGAAGATATATTATTGCTTACTAATTGTCCAGATCAATTATTAGTGAATGATGTGCCATTAGTGAATGATGTGCCAGGCAAATCATTTAGTTTTATTTATTGCATTTTGTTAGTGTGAAGCAAGACGGCAGTTTATAAGTAATTGTTGTTAATTTGAGTGTTCTAGATAGCCCGGAAGTTGTTGCTAATAGTGAGATTCACAGAGTGCCTCATTGTTCAGAAGAGCTTAAACCATTTGTTGGAATGAAATTTGAGAATTTGGAGCAAGGGTTGGATTTCTACAAAGCATATGCCAAAGCTTGTGGCTTTAGTCCGAGATTGGATTCAAGTAAAATCATTGAAGGAGTTACTACACGTAAGTGTTGTGTGTGTAACAAAGAAGGTAATCGCAAGCATGGTGGGCGAAAAAGGAGGAGGGCAATAACAAAAGTTGGGTGTACTGCAAGAATTAAGTATAGGAGACTTCCTGCTGGTGAGTATAAGGTGTATGAATTTATTGAGGTGCACTCACATGCAATGGTAACTCCAGCCACAATGATTCACATAAAGTCATTTAGGAAGCTCAACCTTGTGCATAAGAAAATGGATAACTCACGTGTTAACCAGGGGTCTGTGAAGACATTTTGAATGTTTAAAGAGTACGTTAGGGGATATAAAAACGTAGGGGCTTCCTTAGAAGATTTTAAGACTTTTTCAAGGGATGTAAAGAAATACATCAAAGAATATGATGCGGAAATGCTGATAGAGGGCTTCATGCAAAAAAGAGCTAGGTGTCCCTCATTTTACTTTGATTTTGATGTTGATGAGGACAAAAGACTCACTAAGGTTTTAAAATGATCCAATTGCAATTAAGAACTATGCACTCTTTGGTGATTCTGTGTCTTTTGACACCACATTCGATTTTAATGAATACCGTATGGTGTTTTGTCCTTTTATGGGGGTTGACAATCATAAAAAATGTGTCACTTTTGCGGCTGGTTTGATAATGCGGGAGAATGAAGAGTCTTTTACCTGGCTTTTTGACAATTTTATGAAGGCAATGGGTGGGTGTTATCCTACTACTCTTATTACTGACCAATGTCTGGGTATTAAAGCGGGGGTTAAAAATGTGTTTTCAGGCAACACAATACACAGATTCTGTATGTGGCATATCATGAAAAAATTGCCTGACAAAGTTGGTTCAACCATTTACAAAGACACAGACTTTCTAAAAGAAATAAGTTCTATTATTTGGAATGAAAATATTGAGCAAACTGAATTTGAGTCAAGCTAGTGTTCAATTATGGAAAAACATGATTTTTCTGGAAATGAGTGGCTGAAATCCATGTTTGAGGACCGTAAATTATGGATTCCTACCTATTTTCGGGACACTTATATGGGTTGGCTTCTGAGGACAACTTCAAGGTCAGAATCAGAAAATAGTTTCTTCGGCAACTTCACCAACCCCAACTATCACTTGTTCAGTTTTGGATGCGCTTCCAGTTAGCAATGGATGCTCAACGCTGGAAGCATTCTAAGTTAACTGCTGATTCTAAAAACTCCTCTCTTATCTTGTCAACTCCCCTTTCTATAGAAAAGAAGTGTGCTGAATTTTACACACCACCTGTGTTTTATGATTTTCAAGAAGAGTTGAAAGGTGCATGCTACTCATGTAATGAGGCCAACAAAAGCACGAAAGAAAGTGACGTGGAGCGTTTATTTGTTCTGGATCGTGAGAGCAAGAAAGTCTATGAAGTCGATGTTGATGGGAAAACTTTTGTGTGTTCAAGCAAGAGGTTTTAGAGATTTGGGATACTTTGTAGACATTGTGTATGGGTGTTTCATAATAAGGGGTTTGATGAAATACCTTCTGAATATCTATTGCCGAGGTGGAGCAATTATGCAACATTTCGTCCTATCTTTAATGTTGTAGGGACGTCCTTAGAAGCTGATTGTGCGTCAATTAACACAAGACAAAACACTATCAGTGAATTATGGTCAGGGGTGTTCACTGCAGTGTAACTTGTGGAGGATGATGAGGAGAAGGAGAAAGAGTTACTCGAATTGCTTCAGAGTTTCAATGAGAAGTTGTTGATTTCAAGTAGTGGTAGGAAGTCAAAAAGCAAGAAAACTCAAATCGAGACACTTCTTGGGTCTAAAATACCTACTAAAGCTCATATTCTTCCTCCAAATCAAGCAAAAAATAAGGGATCTGGTAGAAGGATGACTTCTGAAAAAAGAAAAGGCAATGGAGGAGCACGCTAAGCCTCTTAGAAAATGTCGTGCTTGTGGGGAAATGGCACGCCATGATAGTAGAAGTTGCACAAGCCAACTTGCTAACAAGTAATCTCATAATCATAATCAGGAACTTTATTTGCTTGTTTTTTTAAAATTTAAATATTAGTGGAAGAGGGCATATATACAAATTATTAATGATATTTTACATGATTTGATGATGTAGGTATTATCAATAAAACAATTGAAGATTGGGATGCGCAGCAATTGTATCCAGAAGGGTGTAACAGCCGACTACACAAGATATTGTATTTTGTTAATGTACAAATGTAGGAGGAAGCTTTAATTTGAATGGATATTGTATTTTGTTGATGTTAGCTGTTGGCGTGTGTTGTGACCTCTATTAGATATGTTTCAATTTAAATCAGTATTCTCATTTTCGGTGGATAAATTGTTCCATTGCCTAAGATGTTAGCTTCTGAGTTAGTTTGTCTCGCTGAGGGACATTGATATTGTATTTTGTTAATGTCCAAATGTAGGAGGAAGCTTTAATTTGAACGGATAAATTGTTCCATTGCCTAAGATGCCAGGTTCTGAGTTGTTAATTTAAAGTCGTTACTTAACGTACCTGGGTTAATTAGACGACACGTACCCACAATATATGTAAAACGAACCTAAGACTATTTCGAAACGTACCTAGTACGTAAAAGGGATTAGACGAAACGAACCTACAATATATATAAAACGAACCTAAGACTATTTCAAAACGTACCTAGTACGTAAAAGAGATTAAACGGGGGGCGGGTATCCTTAAACGGGACGGGAAAAGGTTTAGGGTTGGATTAGGCGGCCCGCTACCGCGGGTCCGCCTAATCCAACCCTAAACCCTTTCCCTTGTTATCGGGAATGGGTTATTTAGACGAAATGAACCTACAATATATATAAAACGAACCTAAGACTATTTCGAAACATACCTAGTACGTAAAAGGGATTAAACGGGGGGCGGGTATCCTCAAACGGGACGGGAAAGGGTACCGCGGGTCCGCCTAATCCAACCCTAAACCTTTTTTCTTGTTATCGGGAATGGGTTATTTAGACGAAACATACCCGCAATATATGTAAAACGAACCTAAGACTATTTCGAAACGTACCTAGTACGTAAAAGGGATTAAACGGGGGGCGCGTATCCTAAAACGGAACGGGAAAGGGTTTAGGGTTAGATTAGGCGGCCCGCTATCGCGGGTCCGCATAATTCAACCCTAAACCCTTTTCCTTGTTATGGGGAATGGGTTATTTAGACGAAACGTACCTACAATATATGTAAAATGAACCTAAGACTATTTCGAAACGTACTATTTCGAAACGTACCTAGTACGTTTCGTCTAAATAACCCATTTCCGATAACAAGGGAAAGTGTTTAGGGTTGTATTAGGCGGATCCGCGGTAACGGGCCGCCTAATCCAACCCTAAATCCTTTCCCGTCCCGTTTTAGGATACCCGCCCCCCGTTTAATCCTACAATATATGTAAAATGAACCTAAGACTATTTCGAAACGTACCTAGTACGTAAAAGGGATTAAACGGGGGGCGAGTATCCTAAAACGGACGGGAAAGGGTTTAGGGTTGGATTAGGCGGCCCTTTACCGCGAATCCGCCTAATCCAACCCTAAACCCTTTCCCTTGTTATCGGAAATGGGTTATTTAGACGAAACGTACCCACAATATATGTAAAACGAACCTAAGACTATTTCGAAACGTACCTAGTACGTAAGAGGGATTAAACGGGGGTGGGTATCCTAAAACGGGACGGGAAAGGGTTTAGGGTTGGATTAGGCGGTCCGCTACCGCGGGTCCGCCTAATCCAACCTTAAACCCTTTCTCTTGTTATCGAAACGGAAACCGTAAACTGATCCCTAAAAGGGGAAGGGTGAACCCTTTCCGAGTGGACCGGGTATCCTAAAACGGGATGGGAAAGGGTTTAGGGTTGGAATAGGCATCTTGCTAACGCGGGTACGCCTAATCCAACCCTAAACTATTGCCCTTATTATCGGGAATGGATTATTTAGACGAAACGTACCCACAATATATGTAAAACGAACCTAAGACTATTTCGAAACGTACCTACTACGTAAAAGGGATTAAATAGGGGGCGGGTATCCTAAAACGGGACGGGAAAGGGTTTAGGGTTGGATTAAGCAGACCGCTACCGCGGGTCCGCCAAATCCAACCCTAAACCCTTTCCCTTGTGATCGAGAATACGTTATTTAGAAGAAACGTACCAACAATATATGTAAAACGAACCTAAGACTATTTTGAAACGTACTAGTACGTAAAAGGGATTAAACGGGGGGTGGGTATCCTAAAACGGAACGGGAAAGAGTTTAGGATTGGATTAGGCGGCCCGCTACCGCAGGTCCGCCTAATCCAACGCTAAACCTGTTCCCTTGTTATCGAAATGGGAACCGTAAACTGTGCCCTAAAAGGGGAAGGGTGAACCCCTTTCCGAGGGGACCGGTTATACTAAAAGTACGTAAAGGGATTAAACGGGCCCTAAAACGGGACGGGAAAGGGTTTAGGGTTTGATTAGGCAAACCGCTACCGCGGGTCCGCCTAATCCAACCCTAAACCCTTTCCCTTGTTATCGAAACGGGAACCGTAATCTGAGCCCTAAAAGGTGAAGGGCGAACCCTTTTCCGAGGGGACCAAGTATCCTAAAACGGGATGGAAAAGGGTTTAGGGTTGGATTAGGCATCCCGCTAATGCGGGTCCAACTAATCCAACCTTAAACCATTTCCTTTGTTATCGAGAATGAGTTATTTAGACGAAACATACCCACAATATATGTAAAACGAACCTAAGACTATTTCGAAAAGTACCTAGTACGTAGAAGGAATTAAACGGGGAGGGGGGGTATCATAAAACGGGACGAAAAAGGGTTTAGGGTTGGAATAGGCGGCCCGCTGCTACGGGTCCGCCTAATCCAAACCTAAACCCTTTCCCTTATTATCGAAACGGGAACCGTAAACTGAGCCCTAAAAGGGAAGGGTGAACCCCTTTCCGAGGGGACCGGGTATCCTAAAACGGAACGGGAAAGGGTTTAGGGTTGGATTAGGCGTCCCGTTAACGTGGGTCCGCCTAATCCAACCCTAAACCCTTTCCCTTGTTATCGGGAATGGGTTATTTAGACGAAACAGACCCACAATATATGTAAAACGAAACTTAGACTATTTCAAAACGTACCTAGTACGTAAAAGGGATTAAACGGGGGGCGGGTATCCTAAAACGGGACGGGAAAGGGTTTAGGGTTGGATTAGGCGGACCGGCGGTGGCGGGTATGAAAGATTAACTTTCCGATTTCAATAATGAAATCAGTCCCAAGATACAATATAGATTTGAGTTAATTCAACCCTAATTCAATTATAAAGACGGAATAAAGGACTAACCTTGATCCATGTCTTACAGACGCAATCAATTCAATAATAAGAAGTATAGCAGATTGATTCTCCTCCTTAACCCTTTCCTTTTATGTTCCTTTGATGATGGAGGAAGAAACTGACTTTCCCTTTCACTTTCTTAATTGTACGTTGTTTTGTTTTTGTCAGGAAAATTGTTTCTATATCATAATTTCTGTACGTAGATCCTCTTATTAATATAATGGGCTACGTACCTTTTCGCAAAAACAAACCCGATCGTACCTTTTCGTGAAAGACGACGTATATTAGGGTAAGGTAGGAGGGAATAATAATTCCCGAACTTTAATTACATTTAATCGAGACCGATCCATCACGGTGTCGTCTTTTATATTAAAGTCTCGTAATATTTAATATTAACTTAACTTTTATTTAAACCCGAAACACATAGGCCACTCGAATATTATTAAATATTCTAACATTCTCCCACTTGGCCTTTGTGTTGACTTGATGGTTCAATTACTATAATGTGCACTTTTATGTTAAGCTCACTAACCTTTATATACTTAATCGAAATAGAACTAATTGGATCATGGTGGTCACACATCATTTACTAATCGACATGATTCCTTCCATGTATCACAAATCAATTCCAAATCTAGATAAAACTTTAATTTGAGAAGAACATTAATTCTCACAATTAGTCACATGTAATCTAATAACTGTAATGTATACATATACTATAATGATTAACATGTCTATTATAACAGAAACAATACTATAAGTGAATTCTAGATGTCATATTTATTACAAGCATATTAACTTTATAATAACAAGGCCTTTGATACAACACCCATGCGTTCTACATGGCCAATGAACGCCTTGGGTGGTAATCCCTTAGTTAATGGATCTTCTACCATCTTATCCGTTCTTATATGCTCAAATGACACCCTTTGTTTCTGTACCTCCTCTTTGACCGATAATAACTTTAATTCCATGTGCTTAGCACCCTTGGAGTATTTATCATTTTTAGAGAAGAAGACGGCTGCAGAATTATCACAATAAATTCTCAGCGGCTTGGCAATACTATCGACGATCCCAAGTCCCGAGATAAAGTTTCGCAACCACAATGCATGAATAGTGGCCTCAAAGCATGCCACAAATTCGGCTTCCATAGTAGAAGTAGCAATGACAGACTACTTTCCACTTTTCCATGATACTGCCCCTTCAGCTAAAAGGAACAAGTAGCCAAATGTTGATTTTCTACTATCAACACATCCGGCATAATCTGAATCTGAATAACCAATCACCTCAAGATGATCGGATCTCCTATAAGTAAGCATGAGCTCCTTAGTGCCTTGTAAGTACCTAAGGACCTTCTTCGCAGCTTTCCAGTGGTCCATCCCGGGATTACTTTGGTACCGACCCAACATTCCAACAGCAAAGCTGATATCTGGTCGAGTACATGTCTGAACATAGTTCAAACTCCCAACCACAGATTCATAGGGAATTCTCTCCATTTCTTTTCGTTCCAGTTCATTATGGGGACATTGCATTTTACTAAATTTGTCCCCTTTTTGTATAGGAATTATCCCTGCGGAGCATTCATTCATTCTATATCTCTCTAAAACTTTGTCAATGTAAGGTTTCTGAGACAACCCTAACAATCCTTGTGATCTATCACGGAAAATTTCAATTCCGATCACATAGGATGCCTCACCCATATCTTTCATTTCAAAGTTCTTAGATAGATATTTATTTACATCATGTAACATGCCTAGATCATTCGCAGCAAGCAAAATATCGTCAACATATAAGACTAAAATAACAAATCTACTCCCACTGATCTTAATGTAGATACACCGATCGACGGTAATCTCTACAAACCCATATGACGTGATAGTATCATTAAACTTTAAATACCATTTTCTGGAAGCTTGTTTTAGCCCATATATTGACTTTCTCAGCCTACACACCTTATCTTCATTACCCGGGGATGCAAATCCCTCAGGTTGGTCCATATATACTTCTTCCTCAAGCTCACCGTTTAGAAAAGCGGTCTTTACATCCATTTTGTGAAGCTCTAGATCATAATGAGCTACCAAAGCCAAGACAATTCTTAAAGAATCTTTCTTTGACACCGGAGATAAAGTTTCTTTATAGTCAATACCGTCTTTCTGAGTAAAACCTTTGGCAACAAGTCGAGCCTTATACCTTTCATTGTTACCTTTAGAGTCCCTTTTGGTCTTATAGACCCATTTCGACCCAACGGCCTTAGAACCCTCAGGTAACACTACTAGGTCCCATACTTTGTTGTCATCCATAGATTTCATCTCCTCTTTCATGGCAATTAACCACTTTTCAGAATTATCACTTTCCATGGCCTTACGGAATGAGACGGGATCCTCACTAATGCTCAAGTCACATTCAACGTTATATGTCTCGTAGTCATCTGGGATGGCTGATCTTCTTTCTCTTATAGATCGCCTTAATTGTTCCTCTGGAACATTGACTACCCTTCTTCGCCTTACAGGTTGCCTTGACTGTTCACGTGACATATTATTCTCCCCTTGAATTGTGACTTGATCATCATTGTTATTGTCATTTTGTGGGTCTTGCACTTCATTTCGTTGTTGTCCCATTATGTCATTTGACTGTGACGACACGATTGGTACAACAATTTCACGTGCAACTTCAGGAGAAGAAACTTCAACCTGAATTTCTTTAATGTCCAATTTTCGTGGTTCAATGCTCCCACTAGTTTGACCGTTCTCAATGAATCTAGCATTTCCAGTCTCTACTATTCTCGTCCTGTGATTAGGACAGTAAAATCTATACCCCTTTGACTTTTCAGTATAGCCAATGAAATGACCACTGACTGTCCTAGGATCTAGCTTCTTTTCATTTGGGTTATACAACCTTACTTCAGCTGGGCAACCCCAAACTCGAAGATGTCTTAAACTCGGTTTCCTTCCCGTCCACGGTTCATAAGGAGTCTTAGGAACTGCTTTACTAGGAATGCGGTTTAAAACATAGGTTGTTGTCTTTAATGCTTAAATCCATAGTGAAAGAGGTAAAGAACAATTACTTAGCATGCTCCTAACCATTTCCATTAAAGTACGGTTCCGCCTTTCAGCAACACCGTTCTGCTGAGGTGTACCGGGCATTGTATATTGTGCAAAAATGCCCCTACTTTCAAGTAACTTTGCAAATGGACCAGGACATTGTCCATTTTCAGTAAACCTTCCATAAAACTCACCACCCCTATCAGACCTCACAATTTTCACTTTCTTTTCAAGCTGCCTTTCCACCTCATTTATGAATATTTCAAGGATATCCACAGAATGAGCCTTTTCATGCAACAAATAAGTGAAACCATACCGCGAGAAATCATCTATAAAAGTGATAAAGTACTTTTCACCACTCCAAGATGGAGTGTCAAAAGGTCCACAAATATCGGTGTGTATAATTTCTAAAATCTGAGAGCTCCTTGTAGCCGATTTCTTTGTTGTATGTTTAGTCTGCTTACCTTTAATGCAGTCTATACACACATCTAAGTCATTAAAATCCAATTGAGGTAGAATTTCATCTTTTACCAACCTCGTTAACCTTTCTTTGGATATGTGACCTAGCCTTTGATGCCACAAGTAAGCTGATTTTTCATTTAATGCACTACGTTTAATACCTTGACTCTCAACAATAAATAGGGAATCGGAAAATTTAATATCAAGATTGAACCTATAAAGTGAATCAATCAAAGTACCACTACCATAAAAGTATTCATTACGGTACATAGAAAATACACCATGTCCAAACTTAAAGTTAAAACCTAAATTATCCAATCTACTTAATGATACAAGATTTCGAGCACAATCAGGTACATAGAGACAATCTATAAGATCTATATGACAACCAGTGTCTAAGATTAATCTGTAAGTCCCAATGCCCTCAATGCGTGCTTTCATCCTGTTTCCCATGGATACAAACTGTTCAGCTCCTCTTATGGGCTGGATCATACGATATCCCTGTTTAATGTGAGAAATATGAGTAGTTGCACCAGAATCTAACCACCAAGTATTACTAGGTACTTCTATAAGATTTGATTCAAAGCAAACAAAACTATAATGTTTACCTTTCTTTTCGAACCATGCCTTCCTTTTAGGACAATCCTTTTTGAAGTGTCCAGGTTTCTTGCAAAAGTGACACTTCTTTTCTTTCTGGATCGCACTTTCAGGTCCCTTAAAGAAAGACTTTCCCTTCTTACCATTCTTACCCTTCTTACTCGGCTTAGCCTTGCTGCTGCTGGCACCATCATGACTCAGGAAATGAACAGCTTGATCTTTCATCTTCTTTAATCTCCCCTCCTCCTGTATAAGCATGGCTTTTAACTCTTGATAGTTCCATTTATCTTTAATGGTGTTATAGTTCACCTGAAACTGGCCAAACTCATAAGGTAGAGAGTTAATGATGAATTGGACCAAGAAAGTATCACTTACGTCCATCCCTAAAGTCTTCGACTTTGCTGCCAGGTTAGACATGTGGGTTACATGATCATGAATCGGTAAAGACCAGTCAAACCTTTTAGTAGTCAGCTCACTCATTAAACTACCAACAATTGACTTATCAGCTAAATCCGACTATGAACACTCCTTTACTTTGAGCATGAATTCCCTTGCTTTCTCTGTTTTAGGCATGGAGGGCTTAATGTTATAAGCGATTGTCATCCTCACGAGGTGTAAACCCAACCTGTTAGATTTCTCCCAAGCCTGATAATGACACTTTTCGGCTTCAGAGCTTTCAGGTGTAATTTTTGTTCGTACCTCATCTGTCAGGATGGCAAGGTCCAAAGCCATTATACCCAGTGTATACTGGATCTTTAAGGCCCACTCATCATAATTAAGCCCATTGAACTTTACAAAAGAGTCAGCAGATGCAAACATATTTGGAGATGCTGCAAACATTTATACATGTTACCAATTAGTGCTTTGAAAAACTATCATACAGATTCAAATAATATTATATAAACTTTTATACATGTATTTAAATGACCTTTGGGCAACAATTAAATACAAGTAACCATCATTGATGTTAATATGTACTTTAACAATTAATTATAACACACATGAATCAAATAAGAATGCTATCTTTGGATATACATACTATTAGACTCAATTTATGAATAATTAATCCTTTTATATCATCAACTATATTTAATGACCCACCTTTGGGTGATCTCCCAAAATATAGATGACAAAAAAAAAAAATAATAATTGATCATTCTATCTATAATGTCATTTATACATCCCTTTTAATCATGATCAATTAAAAACTTTGATTTCAAATGTCTAAATGCAATATAACAAGGCCACTTTGGTGACTAACATGTAATATATACAAAATAAACATTTAAAGTTAATGGTAAATATATTATCATAATATGTTAACAATTCATAACATGAATTTACCCATTATTTTAATGTGAGTCATTCTATTGTCTAACTTTATGTGTGTCGGAAAAAGTAGAAATATGTTAAACATTTAAATCTCCAAAAAAACACAGCCGAAAAGCAATAGATATAATACCATTAATGAACATTGATCTGTTATCAAAGTGCAAAATTTATCATTATCATTCTGATCCATATGCAAACAAAAAATAACAGACCATAAGTTCAGCCTTAATAATCAATGCTTAATAATGCATATTAATATTTAAAAAAAAATTGTTGCCACAACCCCAGGGAACAAACAAAAAATCAGAAAACAACTTGGAATTCTCGAACTTACTCAAACGCACATATACAACTTTGCATACACTTTAATGGTAAATTAATCAAGTCTATACCGCTCTGATACCAAATGAAAGATTAACTTTCCGATTTCAATAATGAAATCAGTCCCAAGATACAATATAGATTTGAGTTAATTCAACCCTAATTCAATTATAAAGACGGAATAAAGGACTAACCTTGATCCATGTCTTACAGACGCAATCAATTCAATAATAAGAAGTATAGCAGATTGATTCTCCTCCTTAACCCTTTCCTTTTATGTTCCTTTGATGATGGAGGAAGAAACTGACTTTCCCTTTCACTTTCTTAATTGTACGTTGTTTTGTTTTTGTCAGGAAAATTGTTTCTATATCATAATTTCTGTACGTAGATCCTCTTATTTATATAATGGGCTACGTACCTTTTCGCAAAAACAAACCCGATCGTACCTTTTCGTGAAAGACGACGTATATTAGGGTAAGGTAGGAGGGAATAATAATTCCCGAACTTTAATTACATTTAATCGAGACCGATCCATCACGGTGTCATCTTTTATATTAAAGTCCCATAATATTTAATATTAACTTAACTTTTATTTAAACCCGAAACACATAGGCCACTCGAATATTATTAAATATTCTAACAGGGTATCCTAAAACGGGACGGGAAAGGGTTTAGGGTTGGATTAGGCGGACCCCTACCGCGGGTCCGCCTAATCCAACCCTAAACCATTTCCTTGTTATCGGGAATGAGTTATTTAGACGAAACGTACCCACAATATATGTAAAACGAACCTAAGACTATTTTGAAAAGTACCTAGTACGTAAAAGGGATTAAACGGGAGGCGGGTATTCTAAAAAGGGACGGGAAATGGTTTAAGGTTGGATTAGGCGGACCGCTCAACCCTAAACCCTTGTTATCGGAAATGGGTTATTTAGACGAAACGTACCCACAATATATGTAAAACGAATCTAAGACTATTTCGAAACGTACCTAGTACGTAAGAGGGATTAAACGGGGGTGGGTATCCTAAAACGGGACGGAAAAGGGTTTACGGTTAGATTAGGCGGCCCGCTACCGCGGGTCCGCCTAATTCAACCCTAAACCCTTTCTCTTGTTATCGAAATGGGAACCGAAAACTGAGCCCTAAAAGGGGAAGGGTGAACCCCTTTCCGAGGGGACCGGGTATCCTAAAACGGGACGGGAAAGGGTTTAGGGTTGGATTAGGCATCTTGCTAACACGGGTCCGCCTAATCCAACCCTAAACCATTTCCCTTATTATCGGGAATGGGTTATTTAGACGAAACATACCCGCAATATATGTAAAACAAACCTAAGACTATTTCGAAACGTACATAGTACGTAAAAGAGATTAAACGGGGGGCGCGTATCCTAAAAAGGAACGGGAAAGGGGTTAGGGTTGGATTAGGCGGCCCGCTATCGCGGGTCCACCTAATTAAACCCTAAACCCTTTCCCTTATTATTGAAATGCGATCCGTAAACTGAGCCCTAAAAGGGGAAGGGTGAACCCCTTTCCGAGGGGGGCGGGTATCCTAAAACGGGACGGGAAAGGGTTTAAGGTTGGTTTAGGCGGGTCTGCCTAAATCCTAAACCCTTTGCCTTGTTATCGGAAATAGTTTAGTTAAACGAAAAGTACCTACAATAGATGTAAAACGAACCTAAGACTATTTGAAACGGGAGAAGAGGCCGAGCTAGACCGCGGATTGGGACCTTCGTCCAATTTGAGGTCTAACTCAAATCCCCTCTAAGAAGACATGGTAATTTTTGTCATGTCTCAATTCTATAATGAATTTTGAGACTTTTTTCCTAGGGACTTTTATTTAAATAAGGATCCAAGCTGAGATGAATTCGCAAGACAAAACCGAGTAACGAGCTTATCGGTTTTCAACAATCGAGCTTAGTTTGCTTCCAATCGATCCCATCTTTTTATTAATCAAATGAAGACCATCCTAGGACAAAATCCAGCTGCTTGGACCGACCAAAATAGTCCTAGGAGGCTGTTTTCTTTATTTTGAAGAATGAGCTCAAATGTCGCTTTCAAGGAAGGTCCAAAGTGTCACTATCATTCTTACAATTGTGTAAGAGCTTTGGGGGCTGCTCTCAAGGGGCTATATCAGCTGAATATTTAACTAAGGGAGCCTCCAATTGTGTGTTCCTAGGTTAGCTCTTATGTCCCTTTTGTTGTAAGACATTGAGAAGACCATTTGGCTTGTTCTTGTTGGGGTGAGGCTCACGGCTGCCTAGGAGGAGATTTCAGCAACTTTTTCTTGTTTTCTTGCTTGTTTAATGTTAGCCATTAGATGTAATTTGGATGGTTAAGATTAGAAGGACTTGGGTTATAAATAAACCAAGTTCCCAAGTGTAATATTCAGATTTGCTTAAGTTAAAAACCAAGTAAGAAACATGAGTTTTCTTCATTAAAATCTCTTCTTTGCTTTGTGCTTGAAGAGCTCCTTTGCTTTGTGCTTGGAGTTTGGTAGTTTACTTGCTTGTGTGCTTTAAACTATCGAGTCTATTCCTATTGCTTTGTGTTCGGGTCTAGACATATCCTCAATCGTCCCTCAAGGACACGCCTAAAATTTCAGTTTGTTTCATGCAAACTTAGGAGGCTCATTTCTTTAGTTTTTTCCACTTAAATTATCGAGTGAGAGGTTTCACTCCACTATTTCGAAACGTACCTAGTACGTAAAAGGGATTAAACGGGCGGCGGGTATCCTAAAACGGGACGGGAGGCGGACCCGCGGTTCTAACCCTAAACCCTTTCCCTTGTTATGGGGAATGGGTTATATAGACGAAACGTACCTACAATATATGTAAAACGAACCTAAGACTATTTCGAAACGTACCTAGTACGTAAAAGGGATTAAACGGGGGCGGATATCCTAAAACGGGACGGGAAAGGGTTTAGGGTTGGATTAGGCGGCCCGTTACAGCGGGTCCGCCTAATCCAACCCTAAACCCTTTCCCTTGTTATCGGGAATGGGTTATTTGGATGAAACGTACCCACAATATATGTAAAACGAACCTGAGACTATTTCTAAACGTACCTAGTATGTAAAAGGGATTAAACGGGGTTGGGTATCGTAAAACGGGACGAGTATGGGTTTAGGGTTGGATTAGGCGGCCCGTTACCGCGGGTCTGCCTAATCCAACTCTAAACCCTTTCTCTTGTGATCGAAACGGGAACCGTAAACTGAGCCCTAAAAGGGGAATGGTGAACCCTTTCCGAGTGGACCGGGTATATGCACACTATTTCGCATTGCAAACGCGTCACCACTTCTGAACAAGCATTACTAACACCACATCATGCACATAATTTCGCATTGCAAACACGTCACCACTTCTGTTACTACTCAACTATAGATTTTCACAGTTCTAATCACAACCATACACACTTAGCATCCATTAAGACTCCGCTACAAACATCTCTATATCACTATCATACACACTCTAGGCACATAATTCCTGACTCACTATCCCCTTAACCAGTGACTGGCTTAAGCATAATGGGGCCATGATTTTGAAATGAGGGCGCCTACTCACCCAAAATATAGCATCAGCTGGAGCTCCCAATACGCATACACCAGGTTCATTTGATTAGACCCACTACATTCATTAGGCTCATTTGTTACAGGTTCCAAAATCGTTGCTCTGATACCACTTTGTAACACCCCCATATACCAAGGAGCCTTAACAAGACCTTCCCTAGCATATAAAGTCGTTACCATCTCGGTTGCCCGAGGTTAGCAATCATCAAACGTTGATAAAAGAACAGTTACAGTCTATTACAAGGTTAAACAAAACAACTGATATAAAAGATACAACTCAACAACACTATGTGAACTACTCCTGTCGTGACTCGTGAAAGACTCATCCCGCCAAGACTCCAGCTATTATCCAAGACACCACCTGCTAAGACTGACTGCTCACCATAAGGGATCACGGCGGACACAACAGAAGCAAATGAGAAAACAACCACACAAGGTCAGTAACTGCGGACGATACATCAACAGCAGCCAACTCACTATAAGCTCAACAAAACACACACACAAGCCACAACTACCACAATCAATCACCGTCACCGACTGTCCACTGGACGAGCCCTGCCAATGGGGGACCGCAGCCGTACCCACCAAATCCCCGCTCATCATAACGAGCGATAAACCCAAGTTTCCTTAATGTGCACATCCCCTCCTATGGCGGGTTCCACAGATGGCGAACCAAGGGCGTGAAGCCACTCCCGCAAGTGACTCCACTCAGCCAGGGACACGCCCCGAAGATCACAGACAGCTATACAATAATCACATCAACCGAGACAACACAACATCAACCGATTATCACAATCTATCAATCACACCGACACGACATCAACCAACTCATATCAAAAGACACACTAGACACCCAACAGTACTGAGTAGGCGAACCTACCTCTAGCCAACCGCAGCGATTCCAAGTCTGACCACAAGATATCGCCCAACCAATCAACACACTTATACAAGCAGTACAATCACCTATTACTATTACTACAACCCTAATAGTAATAACAACGACAATGATGATGATGATGATGACATACCTACGCATAGCATACCGGCGTCAAGACCGCTACCCGACTCAAGCAACCCATCCCTATGGCACAAGCATCCTCAAAGGCTTCCATGGAAGGAACCAGGGTGATGGGAAGAAGGAGAGACGACTTTTAGGTTTTTGGGAAGAGGCGAAAATGATTTGCGATACTACCAAAACACGATTATAAATCCCCGCTATAAAGACGCTACTCGATCGAGTAACTAACTTACTCGATTGAGTGACCCCTACTCGATCGAGCCTCCCACTTACTCGATTGAGTAGCCTCGACTAGATCGAGTACCACATTCCCAATGCTTATCATGACACAAGATATCTCTCGTAAGGTTTCCTTAAAGACTAATACATATCACTAAGGTTGGTCAACATCAGTCAACGGGTCCCTAAAAGGATGGGTATTACACTGTAGGACCTATCAAAACAACATTAGAAAAAGATTAGGAAAAAAAAAATGTTGAGAGAGAAAGTTAGAGAGAGAAGCGGTTAGCGATTTTGTTTGCTTTTCTTTCAAGCAATGGCTAGAACAAGGAAATCAACCAAAAACAATCCGAAAACTCCAATTTCTAATCAAAAAAATACACAAAATTCACAAAAACATGTTGATTTTAGTCTGAATTCTTCTAATAAAGGGAAATCACAACGACAATTCCAATTTTCCTCGCAGGAATTGGAAGCCGACTTGCATTCAATCATCGAAGGGGATGAAGAGCTGTCTGATCCTGAGGAAGAAGTTGTAGCTGTTTCTGTGGTTACTCCGGTGGTTACTCCTATGGTAAGAATTACTAAAGATGATGTTGCTGGTGAAATCTCTTTTTGGTCCACTGCTGTAGTTTGTTACGTACTAGGTGCAAACCCTCCAAGCTCTGTTTTGACGGGGTTTGTTCGGAGGGTATGGCAAGCTCAGGGTGTGGATAAAATTTCGTTTCTACCAAACGGTATATTTCTCGTTAGGTTTAAAACAAAGGAGCAGCAGCAGTTTGTATTGGGGAATGGTCATCTGCTCTTTAACAATAAACCTGTTATTATTAAAGAGTGGACACCTGAGATGAAATTGATTAAACATGATGTGAAGTGTATTCCAATTTGGATGAAAATTCATGGACTGGATGTGAAATACTGGGGGATGGGTTGTCTTAAGAAATTGTGTGAGGTGGTAGGAAAATTCATTCGTTGTGATGAAGCCACCTTGCATAAAAACTACCTTGGTTTTGCCCGTATCATGATTGAAGTAGATATTGGGCAAGACTTCCCTGAAGTAATTAAGTTCCAGGATGAGAATGGTGATATTCAAACTCTTCAGGTTGTGTATGATTGGCTCCCTTTATCATGTACAGCTTGCAAAGGTGTGGGTCACTTGACTGAAAATTGCAGAAAGGTTGGAAAGAAACCAGTGACAAAGAAAGTTTGGAGACCTAAGGGTCTTGTGTTAAGGCAGCCAAAACCTGTTGTGGAGCCAGTGGTTCCTGCACATGTTCAGGAGAAGAGGAAACAGAAGGAGACCACTGCTGATGTTGTTCTAACTCCGGTAATGGTGGCTAAGACACCTGTGGTTGAAACCTCTATTCCTAGAAGGTTTCTAACCAAACTGTTGAGAACTGAGACTGGTGGACGCAGGTCCTTTACTTCTGGGGGAGTCTCTTTCATGGAGAACCTCTCAAAGTCCTTGTAGAAGTCTAGGTTGGGGTTAATTGAGTATTGCACTGTGGATAAAGGGGGGACAAGCAGGACACCCTCTGATAATGGGTAGTTATGGAGTTTGGAACATCCGAGGTCTAAATAATCCTAATAAACAAAAAGAAATAAAAAAATTCCTTCATTATAATAAAGTGGGATTGTTTGGCCTCTTAGAAACAAAAATTAGTAATAAAAATTGGAATAAAGTGAGATGCAATTTATGTGATGACTGGGCTATTTGTACCAATTCTAGTTTACACAAAGGTGGTAGAATCTGGGTTATTTGGGATCCTCAGTTGTTTGAGGTGGATGTATTGGATATGTCTGTGCAATGTATTCATTCTCTGGTCACTGATAAAGTTAGGAAAATGAAGTTTTGGTTTACTGTTGTTTATGGCATGAATAAAGCTGTGGAGAGGGAGCCTTTATGGAGTAGTCTAAGACACTATTATTCTACTGTTAATGGTCCCTGGATTGTTGGGGGAGATTTCAATACTGTTCTTGCTGGAAATGAAAGAATTGGAGGAGCGCCAATAACAAATGCTGAGATGAGGCCACTGTTACAGGTGGTTCATGATTGTGAGTTGGCTGATCTTGGGGCCAGGGGAGCTTTCTTTACATGGACGAATAAGCATGAGACTGGGACTAAGATATACAGCAGAATTGATAGAATGCTTGTTAATGATGAATGGATTATCAAGTTTCCTAATAGCTATGTGCATTTTTTACCTGAGGGGATGTTTGATCACTGTCCTACTTTGGTAAAGCTTGAGGAGGAGGTTTATGGCAGGAGGGCCCCTTTTAAGTATTTTAACATGTGGGCTCTAGCTCCTGAATATGGTAGTATCATTCAGAATGGATGGCAAAGGCAAGTCCATGGCACTGCAATGTATCAAGTAGTAAAGAAGTTAAAAAGCCTGAAGTATGATTTAAAGCAGCTGAATAAATGCCAGTTTGCAGACATTGAAAATTTGACTAATGTTGCTGAGATTGCTTTAAAAGAGTTTCAGGAGATGTTGATCCATGATCCTCTGAACTTTGACTTGTTTACTTCTGAGAGGGAGTGTGCAAAAGATTTAGAGGGATTGATTAAGGCAAGAGATAGCTATCTGAGACAAAAAGCTAAATGTGACTGGTTGAAGATGGGGGATGATAACACTGCCTTCTTTCATGCTTGTATTAGAAGGAGAAGAGAAGCAAATAGAGTATACCAGATCAGGGATGTGAATAATACTTTATGTACCACCCCTGCTGATATTCAGAAGGATTTCCAGGATTACTACACTTCTCTTCTGGGCACTTCAATTGAGGTGCATCAGATCAGTACGAAAATAGTCCAGTATGGTAGATGCTTGTCACAGGAGCATTGTGATAGTCTGGTTGTTCCTATTACTGATGATGAAATAAGAACAGCCATGTTTGATATTCCTGGGAACAAAGCTCCAGGTCCTGACGGGTATAGCAGTCAATTCTTTAAGGATAACTGGAGTATTGTAGGGCCTGATATCTGTACTGCAATTAAGGATGTGTTTCACACTGGTCAATTGCTGAAGCAATGTAATGCTACCACATTAACTTTGATTCCAAAGGTTGATTTGCCTGAAACAGTGCAACAGTTCAGGCCTATTGCCTGCTGTAACACTATTTATAAGTGTTTATCTAAGGTACTGTGTAATAGATTGAGCCAGATATTACCTACAATAGTGAGCCCTTCACAGAGTGCTTTTGTCAAACGAAGGGATATAGTTGGCAATATTTTGATTTGTCAGGATTTAATTAAACTTTACAAAAGGAAAGCCTGCTCTCCTAGAATCTTTTTGAAGCTTGATTTGCAAAAGGCCTATGATTCTGTAGAGTGGAGCTTTGTGGATGCAATGACCAAGGCATTGGGGTTTCCTTCTCAGTTTCAGAAGCTTCTAATGCAGTGTGTGACTACCCCATCTTTCACTCTGTCACTTAATGGAGAAAATTTTGGCTTCTTTAAGGGGAAGAGAGGCCTTAGACAAGGAGATCCTCTTTCTCCCCTTTTGTTTACTCTTTGTCTAGAGTATCTGAGTAGGATTTTAATGGTGGTGCAGCAACATGAGAAATTTCATTATCATCCTTTATGCAATAGGATAAAACTCTACCACTTATGTTTCGCTGATGATTTAATCTTGTTCTGCAAAGGGGACAAACAGTCTATCCAGCTGCTATTCCAAGCTTTTGACTATTTCTCTAAAGCTACTGGACTGAAGATGAATAGGAGTAAGTCTAGTTTTTACTGCAATGGCATGGACAGTCATTTGATTGATGAGATTGAATCCATGTCTGGCATGAAAAGGGACACAGTACCTTTTAAGTATTTAGGGGTGTGTGTCTCCCCAAAGAGACTTTCTGTTCTTGACTGTCAGTGTTTGGTGGATAAGGTTGTGGAGAGGGTGAGACGTCTGGGGACTAGGAAGCTGTCCTATGCAGGCAGGACTATGCATATTAAGGCAGTTCTAGCAACTCTTCATAGTTATTGGGCTCGAATTTTTATTTTGCCTAAGACAGTCATAAAGAGGATTGAAAGCATTTGTAGGAAGTTCCTATGGCATGGTAATGAGATGAAGGAGAGCCCCTCACTTGTTTCATGGGAGCACATATGAAAACCCTTGAAACAGGGGGGTCTAGGCTTTAGAGACTTGCATTGCTGGAATATTGCAGCCATTGGGAAATATGCGTGGTGGGTGGCCAATAAGGAGGATCATCTGTGGGTTCGTTGGGTCCATGCCATTTATATAAAGCAGCAACAGTGGCAGGATTATAAACCAGGACTTGGTAGCAGTTGGGCTTGGAGGAAGATCTGTCAGGTTAAGGACAGGCTCCAGCAATTGTTTTTCCCTTCTGGTTCTATTTATAGCATTAAAGGTGGATACAAATGGCTCAAACCTGATGGTGAGAGGGTTCCTTGGTATCCATGGATACTCAATAAGTGGATTGTTCCCAAACATGGATTCTTGTGTTGGTTAGTGGCCCGTAGGAGACTCTTAACTCAGGACAGGCTGGTTACTATGGGAGTGATCAACCAGAATCTGTGTTATTTCTATGGTGTGCAGGAGGAGAGTCATCAGCATCTTTTCTTTGAATGTAGCTATATCTTGAAATGCATACAAGCTATAAGTGACTGGTGTATGGTTGGTTTACCACAAAAGGATTGCATTCAGTGGTGGATTGATTGGCGACAGTCCTCTCTGTGCAGGAAGAAAGTTGTGGGTGTTATCTTAGCTTGCAGTATGTATTTCACCTGGTCTGCTCGTAATACTTGCAGACTTGAGGGATACTTACATAGACCAGAAAGACTTGGGCAGCTTGTGAAGAAGGAGAGTATTAGTAGGTTGCATAATGTTGAAATTAAATGTAAGAATAGTAGAGTAAGGAAATGGGTTGATGATATTTTGCACTGATGAGTTTGGTGCAGGATAGTTCAATGAGGATGATGTAATCTGTAACTTGGTTCTTGGTTATTAATGATACTACTTACATTTTCTCAAAAAAAAAAAACCAACACTAGAAGAAAAGATAAGAACTGCTTCAAGGAAGAAATTCCTTGAAGCTAAAGATAGACAAAAATAAACAAGTAAATAAAATAGTTTCTTCCCCGGCAACGGCGCCAAAATTTGAGACGGCTGTCGCAACCCTATCAAAAATAAAACCAACAGACTCTAACTAATGCAGCAGAGGCAAGTCGTGTATCGTATCCAAAGGGAGGCGGTCACTATCTACCCGTTATTCAGTCTGTCTATGGTCATAAATCGGGGGGTTTGAGTTGTTTAAACTAAACTACTGAATGAAATGCAAAGCAAAGATAGAGAGCGATAAAAATAGTAAAATGAAATAAAGGTGTAATCGAATAGAGAGAAGAATGCTAGGACGTCAGTTCACCATGATATCACACAATTCTGCTAAAGGTAGGGTCAATCGGTCTGATGTGAGAAGGGTAAAGGAAAGGTCCTTTCGGTCCGCTATCCGCCCTAAAATACTACTAACTTAGCTTTCAACCTCATTAGTGCAATCTATTGTTCATAACAGGTCTATTCATTCCAATCTCTCGATCTAGGTCTGAATTTAACCAGTTTAATTACTTTAGTTGCATGCATTCAACCTAGTAATTATAATTATATTGCTATCAAAAAATCCTCACGATCAAAACCTTCTAAACCAATTAAAGCATCATTGTTATACTACCATGGTTCCCCTAATCCTAACATTGAAACATTAGCTAAGCATAAATATAAATAAAACAAGAACAAAAGATAAAACAATACTAAGCATGGTATAAAGATGATAAACGAGAAATAATACTTTGAATAAAAGAGAAAAGAATTACAAAAGTTCGAAATCCGGAAAAGAGGAGCAAAGCAATCGCCGAACCAGTGCTGAGTTTAAAAGTTCTGAAATTCCCCCCTTAAACCTAATTAACTCTCCCCTATTTATAGGAGAGATATTTTTATTGACCTAATACGATAACAAGATATTAAAATCTTGCGTCAGCTCGAAAAGTACTCGATCGAGTACATTAGAATTCCTCGATCGAGCAACTTCATGCAAATACCTCTCGATCGAGTACATATACTACTCGATCGAGGACCTCCAAAAATGCACCTCTCGATCGAACAAAGCAGTAGTTCGATCGAGTATGTTCCTCATATAAAAGCATTCGATCGAGCATAAAGGCCAGCAAAAACTCTCGATCGAGCAACTGCCACTGAATTCAGCCCATAAGACGTTGATTTAGCATCCAAGACATCTTCACGCTTCTTGAGGTAGCAACATTTCTGGTCCAAATCCACTCATCTCCTAAATGCAAGCTAAAGGGACAGTAAAAGGCTCCATTCTGCTTCTTTCAGGTCCATTCCTGCAATTAAAGCCAAACGAACCAAAGTAGAATATTCGGGGCATTTCGTAGCATGAAACTACGGGAATCGCATAGAAATACGTGTATAAGAGGCTCAAAGAGACTATATAAAATGCACGTATCAATAGAAGTGCAAGTGCATGACATATTTAGCGTACTTGGAATGGAGGGATTTTACAACTTAGTGGAAATAAGCTACCGCATCCTTACCTTTGAATTTTTGAGCTCCTTCCTCTACAATCCAAAAGACCACACCGTCAGCTTTCGACTCAAGAACACCTCCTTTCACCTATCTAGTGATCTTTTTGCGGAGCGGCTAGGTGTAGGAAAAAGGACCACCCATAGTCTTGATAAGGTGAGGAAGGAAATGAAAGCCACAAAATACATCGACCTTTACACGGGTAACCGCAATACCAACGTTAGTGCCATGAAAATAAATGATGTGGAACACCCAGTTTTGAAAGTTTTCCTTCGTCTTATGACCAACCTCCTTTACGGAAGAAGGAACCATAGTAAAATCAACTCCTCGGAAGTACTACTCTTAAGCTCCTACCTCAATCCGTACTATGAGAGGCGTTTTTACTTTACCCCCGTGTCTATGGTGTGCTTAGCATTTGAAAGGATGACCAAGTCCGATAAGTGCTCCTTTTATTGTGGTGCCCTAGTGACTAGACTAGCCAAGAACCTCTTGGGTTATGAATCGGGGGCAATTCATAGACCCATGAGTATGGAGGTACCATACTTCGACATTGCCTACATGAATGGCATGTTTTGGGTTGTGGATAGGAAAGACAAAAAGGGATACTCATGGAGAGTGAACACGGAATCATACATTAAACTTCCTTCAAATGGGGGATTGCCCGAAACCTCTCACTTACCCGAGCTAGCCCCATCTCACCCTCCGGCCCGATCCTACCTCATTCCAGAAAACCTTAATTACACTCTTGATGGTGAAGCGGTACGAGGAGAAACAACCCCGCAACTCCTCTACGATCCTCCTAGGACTTTTCCCCATGCCCCATCATCCTCCTACGTGCCCATGCCTTCGCCACCCTTTGATCGCCCTAGACACTCCACTTACACCCCGTCCTCTTCTTTTATGCATGAACCCTCACCGTACCATGAACAACCTAGGCACTCCATGCATATGCCATCTTTCACCGGAGGATACAACCGACCTTCATCGACTTATAACCACCAATACGCCATGCCGGACCTAATTGAAAAGGTGAACAACTCCTTGGTCCTGAGAGACGTGCACGAATTTACTTATAACCAGGGAATTAGACAGAAGGAACGTCCTAGCTTTTAGTCCGGGGATGGGGACACTTCCGGGGTATTTAAAGCTTATGGTATTCAACCCTCAGATTGGGGTAATATAGTTCCTCACGGCGACGGACACTTGCTTGGTCCTTGGGCGGGACCGCACTATACCACCGGGAGTTTCTTTAATGATACGCACCAAGGTGGAGACTATCAAGAGAATGTGGGTGGTGACTACCAAGGTAATGTAAACAGTACTTACAACGAAGAAGTGGGAGGTGTCTCTTATGAAGGCGGGGGTAATGTTTTCTACATAAGCGGGAGCGGAGGAGGAGGAGCATCTAGTTGGGCACCGGGACTTATGGAGCATAATGGCCGCTACGTCAACGCCATAGTGGAGAATGCATCGATGAACACCTCGGGTGACACCATGAGTGAGGAGCTCAGCACGTGGAGGGAGGAGTCACCGGTAAGCAACCAAGGAGCCCTGGTTCGGTGGATGAAGAGGTTTGGCAAGAGGAAGAAGTCCTCTTCTTAGTCTCGTGTGCTCATGTGGAAACAGTGTGACCTTGTGTCAGTTGAGTCTTGGACAATTTGTTTTTTTTTCTCGTGTTGTAAACTCGGCCATAAGGCCAAAACCTAGTAGATGTTGTGTGGTAGGATGATGCTATGATCACCATTGAGACTCTTTTGCAAGTATGATTGACCATTGGTATGTTTAGAGACATGAATGACCGGATTTTTAGGACTATCAGGCATCACTCGACCGAGCCTCGTTTTCACTCGGCTAAGCGGCGGTCCACTCGACCGGATGTCCCCTGTCACTCGATCGAGTGAGCCAAAATCAGACCTGCAGACATTCTGTAAGAGCCTGCACTCGACCAAGTGACCCTCTCACTCGACCAAGTACCACCCCTACTTGACCGAGTAAGTCTCCACTCGGCCGAGTGGACGGTTCTGTTTCTGTTTTGATAGTTTTGAACCGACATGGACTGAGTATTTTCCTTTTGTGACCCTACCGACCACCCAATGGTGGTATGAACGTAGAAATCATCAACGAATAAATTGAAATGATTTTTTTACATCGTTGTGTGCCGTGTTATGCGTGTAACATGAGATATGTTTGGCTGATGATTGAGACCTAAAATGCTTAGTAAGAATAATAATGATGCGGTAATGGGTAAACATAAATGAGAATTTTATGAGTCTTACACGATCGAGTCTTGTGGCAACTAGAGTGAGATGATATGATACGAGGATGGATGAGAATACATGTGTAACCACGTGTTTGGTGCACAACATGAGTTAGTCGAGATTAAAGAAAAGGGGAGAACGTCAATCGCAGTAGACGAGGTACCCAACCGTGTTATGATTGTTATGTATGGAGTCATAGACCATACACATATGCCTAGAGTCACACACTATGCATGGTACGATTGGACCTTAACCATAAGAGTGGGAATGAATGTTGAGCTTGGCTTGTACTAGAACCCATGAGCCTAGATCGAGTGAAGTAAGAGAATCCTGCTTGCGAGAGATTGAGTGGCGAACTTCGGGACGAAGTTCCCTTTTAGGGGGAGTGAATGTAACATTCAGGAATAAGAAAGGACATGAGAACACAAAAGAGCACATACGGTAACACACTAGTGAGAGAGACGAGCGAATGTGTGAGGAAGAGTCTTGGGTGAGGGGCGAGGCATGACACGAATGAGACTTAAGAAAGTGTTAAGGAAAAGTGAGGATGAGGCGAAATTCGTGGACGAAGTTCATTTTTAAGGAGGGAAGATTGTAATACCCGACCTTTGTGGGACCCGTATGATACGTGCATTTTATATAGTCTTTTTAGCCTATTTTATGCACGTATTTCTATGCTTTTATCGTGGTTTTATGCTACGAAATGCCCCGAATATGCTACTTTGGTGTATTTTGTCTTAATTGCAGGAATGGACCAATAAGTAGTAGATTCAAGCCTAAAACATGTCCCTACGCATGCATTTAGGAGATGAGTTAAGTCGGAGCTTGGAAAGTACTATTTTGAGATGCGCATTGGAGTAAGGAAGTTAGGCGAGCCAAGAGAGTGCTTCAATTTGCTAGTCCCTGCTTGTAAGAACCATATCTCGAGTTCTATAACAGTTATTAATGTGATTCCAGTTGGAGGTGAAAGCTTATCCTCTTAGCTTTCCAACGCCACCAACCACGCCCTATTTGTCCAAGTAACGAAGGAATGGCAGCCGTTTGAAGTTCAGTGCGCGAAGCAGGAATTACGCGCTGAGAAGTGCTCGATCGAGAACTATTTCTATTCGATCGAGAGCCACTTCTTCTCGATCGAGTGGTTTAGGATGAATAAGTACTCGATCGACTATTTTTCCTTTCGATCGACCAGTTCCTTTTATGCTTTTGCTCGATCGAGTGATTTAGTTACTCGATCGAGTGGATTTTGTGACGAATTTTGGGCTTTTTAGTTAATTTCCGTCATTAGGTTTAATATTACTCCTATTTTCTTATAAATAGGAGTTAGGACGTCGATTTAAGGCAGCTCTTTTTATCCGGAGACACTCGACTCTCTCTTTTCTCTTGGAACGATACACACATTACTTTGCATTTTATTCCTGGATCATTATTTGATAATTTCTTCCCTCTTTTCTCTCTTTTTATTTAATGTTTATTATTCCCTCTCCCTCTTTATTTATTGTTCTTATTAATTTCATGTATAGCTAAATCCCCTTAGTATGTTAGGATTAGGGAAGCCGTGGTAGCAATGTTTTAACTGACTTATATAGATTAGTCTTGCGATAGGAATTGTATTAGGCAATTTAATTGTTATCCGGTCGAATGAATGCATGGAGGAGACCATAAATTTAGTTAACCCCGACCTAGATCGAAAGATTGGAAGGGAAGGCTTGCTTAATTACAATAGGGTATTGCGGTGAGGGAAAGAAAGTTAAGTCATTTTTACGCTCTAGGGCGGTTTAAGGACCGAAAGGTGACGACCATAGCTCTTCTTATCAATAGTCTAATCGCCTTAGTATTCCCGATAGTATAAGATCTGATAGCTGCCACGGTGAACCGACTCCTAGCATACTTCCTTCTTCTTCTTTGTTAATTCTCTTATTCATTTCTCTTCTTTAGCCTTTTTAGTTTAGTCAACACAATCAATTCAACCCCATCAGTGACATTAGACAGATAAATCGACAAATAGATAGTACACCGCCTCCCTGTGGAGATCGACCCTACTTACCGCTGACTTCTGTTAGTTGTACTTAGGTATTTTATTTTTGGTACGAAACGACAGTATCAAATTTTGGCGCCGTTGCCGGGGAGGCAATCTATTTATTTATTTGTTTAAATTTTATCATTTTTAGCCTCGGGGATTTTTCCCTTGAGGCCGTTAAATCTTTTTCCTTGAGTCTTTGTTTTGATAGGCCTTATAGGTACTACCTAGACAGTTCTAGGTGAAAGACGGTCAAAGGGAAGGCTTGAGTACCTTTGACCCATCACCGATGTCCCATTATATGGAACAGTCGGTGATCTGCTACGGGAGATGTGGTTCTGCTGAGCACAATGTAGCTGTAGTTGTGCCACCACATCCACCCTATCAATGGCCGCCGCAACAAGATACTTCTGATATACAAGAAGAAGAGATTGCGGAGCTGAAATCCTTATTGAAGACACTTGCATCTCAATTGCAAGATCGTGACCGAGAGAGGCAAGATCATGATAGACACACTTCTTCGCGACTTGAAAAGCTCGAAACTGACATTGCTCAGTTAGCAGCTGATATACAAGAAGAAGAGGTTGCAGAACTGAGGTCTTTAATGGAGATACTTGCGTCTCAAGTGCAGAATTATGATCGAGTGAGGCAAGAGAGTGATAGACGTGCGGATGCTCAAATCCTTGAGCTCGAGTGCGTAGTTGCTCGATTAAGCGGTGAGATGCAAGAAGAAGAGGTATACCTTGTTGAGAGCGGTTTCTCCCCTGAGAAAACCGTGTTACCCAATGTTGAGGATGATCTCTATGACTCGGATGACGAGTTTCTATCATATTTCACTGCCCCACACGAGGATTTCAGCGCTGTACAGGAGGAATCACTCGATCGAGTGACAATTATTGGTCGATCGAGTGATTTTCCAGGAGAAAGTGCTCGATCGAGTGAACATTCTACTCGATCGAGTGGAAATCAGGAGGAAACTGCTCGATCGAATGAAGATTCTACTCGATCGAGTAGTTGGGCCATTGGGAGCTTTGGTTCGTCATTTGGGTTTGATTTTGATGACGATTTCGATGACGATAATGGATACGGTGAATCTTCCCTATTCAAAGCCGAGTTGGATGCACTTGAGGCTGCGATTTACGGGACGAATTCCACTAAAAAGGGTGTCAAAGAGGCAGCTGAGTCGGTAATTGCTCCTAGCACGGAAGAGGTAATATCTTCCTTTGTCGATGATTCCGTCATTGAGAGTGACCGACACGAGGTAGTAAACGATAATTTATTTATTGTTTGTTTTAATAGTAAATTGCCTCAGTTGACTTTTGCTGCGCATCCCAATGCTTTACCCCTTCCTAGTAGGTCGTACAATTTAATGATTTTTCACCATCCTTATTATCACAAAATCTTTAATCAAAATGGAGCCCTACTTTATTGACAATTGCTCCCACGCTCCTATATTTTGTGGATAAATTTAGGAGCGTCCATAGGAAATTTGTTAGACTTAAATGTTTACATATCTTTATTTCCTACTTTGCTATTCCACTTTGGTGCTACTTACTCTTCTCAGTAGCACATGCGCAACTATTTGACAAAGTTCTTTGTGCGCTTTGAGCTGCTTTGATTGTAATTAACCATAAAGGCTCGAAGAAAAAGAAGGTCGAGGGACTGACTGGGTTAGCGCTACCCGGGAGGCAACCCGGAGATTTTATTTTGCTTTCTATTTCAATTTCAAATTTGTAATAAATGGTTTTTATACCATAGACTATCTCGATATGCTTGTTTTTGTCGATTCTGGGCTGTTTTTCATTGCATTTTGCAGGAAATACGATGAGAAGTACTCGATCGAGTACTTTTTGTACTCGATCGAGCACTTGTCTTTGCCAAATTCACTCGATCGAGCAGATATTCCACTCGATCGACCACCTGCAGAACTGGAACTACTCGATCGACCACAACACCATTCGATCGAGCAGTTCTTGGATGCCCACTCACTCGATCGACCACTGTTGGACGGATATCGAGTGTATTTGACTTGGATTAGCTTCCTGAGACGGTTTTCCGGACCTTAGCAACCTCCCATTTCATGGTCGGTTTGGGGAGGTCCCTTTATTCGCGCATTTTGTGAGTTTTTCCGCATTTACTCTCTTTCTCCTTCAGTTTGCATTTCCTTTCCATGTTTTGGTACAATGGGGGCATTGTACAGTTTGGTTTGGGGAGGTTATGCATCCATATCTGTGTCTGCATATTGTCTTTATTGCATTTACATTTGTCACGTTTAATTTCCGTTTGCATTGTTGTTTATTCTTATTAAAATTCAAAATCTCATAAAAATTAAAAAATTAGAAAAATTCAAAAAATTCACGTTTATTTTAGCATATAGGTTGAGTCGGAACGGTAGATTTCCATGATGAAATTGCACTATATTTGTCTTTTTGCTTAAGCCTTGCATTGAATTAATTATCTTACTAGCTTTGTTTTATTGCATATCTACGAGTTAATGTTTAATTTAGCTGAACATATAGACTTGACCTGAAATTTTGGCAACCTACTTATAATTTCTAAGAATTAGAGCCTTATAAACTGGTGTCATTTATGACCAGTTTCATGTAGGATTGTGAGTAGTTACTCCTTGCATAACATGTTCATCAATTTGCATGTATATGAAATTCAATTGCTTTTTGCCGTCATACATTCGGGTTAGTGGTTGGTGTCACATGCAGGGAGGTGCTTACATTCCCTTTCTTTCATTCTTACCCATTTAACTCCACATTAGCCAAATTTGCCAGTTGACCCTTTAGCTACATCCAAATTTAGCCTGCCTTGTCAAGCTAGTTTAGATTGTTGTTTTGCGGTATATATTTCATTGTATCAAATATTGGCGCATATTCTATTGAATCGGAGTTGGTAATCTATGAAGAAAGGAAGGATGATGAAAAGAAAAAAAAAACGTGATGGAAAAAAGTTGAAAAAAGTATCGGAAAAAAATGAAAAACGTGAAGTTGTAGAAAAAGAAAAGAAAAAGAAAAAGATGTTTAATTATGAGACGGTTTCTGCTCCTATGTTCTATCTTATTTCATATGAGGAGTATGTTTGGTTTGGTTTGGTGAGATTTTATGCCAAATGAAGGGCATGTGCTTAATTTCAAAATTGAGTTGGAATTGGATATGTTTCATATGGTTCTGTTTAGGTACTAGCTTGGCCGCCTATACCTCCACATTCCCATAAATGTTTTGCCTTTTCCTACCCATTGCCTCACTTTACCATATTTTTGTAAGCCCTCGGCTGTGACAGGACCTTGTTTGGTTGGAATGTGTGTACGGTAGTTAGAATTGTCTATCATATTAGTTGCATGCATGTTTATGTGGGTCGTAGTCTAGGTGAGCGACTATTTTTCTCTCTCTCTTACATTCATATGCTTACCCTTTGCTTCATGAGAGAAGAGTGACCCGTGAGAGTCCATTGTTAAAGGTCTTGCAAGGTCGACGGTTCAGCTACTTTATTATAAACATCTTACAACTCGTTTGCATTTGACTGTTTTTTATATAAGTGTTGGTTTGCTTGCATTAAATTGACTTAAGTGGGCATTTGTAGCTAGCTCTGAGTTATCTTTTCCGTTCCATTAGTTGCATTTTAGTTTACTCGGGGACGAGTAAAGGTTTGGTTTGGGGAGATTTGATACGTGCATTTTATATAGTCTTTTTAGCCTATTTTATGCACGTATTTCTATGCTTTTATCGTGGTTTTATGCTACGAAATGCCCCGAATATGCTACTTTGGTGTATTTTGTCTTAATTGCAGGAATGGACCAATAAGTAGTAGATTCAAGCCTAAAACATGTCCCTACGCATGCATTTAGGAGATGAGTTAAGTCGGAGCTTGGAAAGTACTATTTTGAGATGCGCATTGGAGTAAGGAAGTTAGGCGAGCCAAGAGAGTGCTTCAATTTGCTAGTCCCTGCTTGTAAGAACCATATCTCGAGTTCTATAACAGTTATTAATGTGATTCCAGTTGGAGGTGAAAGCTTATCCTCTTAGCTTTCCAACGCCACCAACCACGCCCTATTTGTCCAAGTAACGAAGGAATGGCAGCCGTTTGAAGTTCAGTGCGCGAAGCAGGAATTACGCGCTGAGAAGTGCTCGATCGAGAACTATTTCTATTCGATCGAGAGCCACTTCTTCTCGATCGAGTGGTTTAGGATGAATAAGTACTCGATCGACTATTTTTCCTTTCGATCGACCAGTTCCTTTTATGCTTTTGCTCGATCGAGTGATTTAGTTACTCGATCGAGTGGATTTTGCTGACGGGCTGGGCTTTTTAGTTAATTTCCGTCATTAGGTTTAATATTACTCCTATTTTCTTATAAATAGGAGTTAGGACGTCAGTTTAAGGCAGCTCTTTTTATCCGGAGACACTCTGACTCTCTCTTTTCTCTTGGAACGATACACTGTTACTTTGCATTTTATTCCGGATCATTATTTCAGTAATTTCTTCCCTCTTTTCTCTCTTTTTATTTAATGTTTATTATTCCCTCTCCCTCTTTATTTATTGTTCTTATTAATTTCATGTATAGCTAAATCCCCTTAGTATGTTAGGATTAGGGAAGCCGTGGTAGCAATGTTTTAACTGACTTATATAGATTAGTCTTGCGATAGGAATTGTATTAGGCAATTTAATTGTTATCCGGTCGAATGAATGCATGCAGGAGACCATAAATTTAGTTAACCCCGACCTAGATCGAAAGATTGGAAGGGAAGGCTTGCTTAATTACAATAGGGTATTGCAGTGAGGGCGAAAGTTAAGTCATTTTACGCTCTAGGGCGGTTTAAGGACCGAAAGGTGACGACCATAGCTCTTCTTATCAATAGTCTAATCGCCTTAGTATTCCCGATAGTATAAGATCTGATAGCTGCCACGGTGAACCGACTCTAGCATACTTCCTTCTTCTTCTTCATTAATTCTCTTATTCATTTCTCTTCTTTAGCCTTTTTAGTTTAGTCAACACAATCAATTCAACCCCATCAGTGACATTAGACAGATAAATCGACAAATAGATAGTACACCGCCTCCCTGTGGAGATCGACCCTACTTACCGCTGACTTCTGTTAGTTGTACTTAGGTATTTTATTTTTGGTACGAAACGACAGTATCACCGTACTTAGACCTCGGGACACGTGAAAGGAGGTTTAGACCGATAAGAGAGCACTCGGAAAGGAAAGTTAGCCTTACACTAGACCTAGGCCTAGACCAAATGGTGTGCAGCGGATCGAGTGGGTCTACTCGGTCGAGTGAAGGTTACACTCGACCGAGTGAGTCCACTCGACTGAGTGGAGTCTATTCGGCCGAGTGAGTTCACTCGACCGAGTGGACTCGGCACTCGGTCAAGTGCCGCTGCTTTTAGAACACGGGATTTAATCCCTTTCACCTCTAACCCTAAAATCATTTCCACTTTCCTCTTTATCTCTCCAAACTCCCACCTATCTCTCTAAAACCCTCATAAACACATTCTACTTGGGATTCAAGCTAGGATTTCAAGATCTACCACCTTTCTCTTCACCTCCTTCACTTAGTAGGTAAAAATATCTCCATTTCTAGTCTTTAAACCCTAACTATTGGGGGAATTCATCATGGGTAATTAATTAGCAATTAGTAAGTGTATTTGTGGTAATTAAAGGGTAATAAGGGGCTTTGTAGTATATATTAGTATAGGATGTATTGTGATAGTTATTATGTAATTTATGTAGGATGAGACGGTTTTGTGAGATGGATGCTTGGTGATTTCGCATAGCTTATGGATTATGCAAAAAGGTAGGTTAATCCTACTCGGTTTCAATGATGTAAAGTTAGTTATGTTGATGTTGTAGTTAGTCCTGCATAATTAGAGCATTTGCATTATAACATGCTTAGTGGTAATCACATCATTAAGAAGATGATTATGATATGTTGGTTGTGGTCCATGTATTGGTTGTCATCATATATGTGGGAGGAATTGTTGTTGTTGTTGTGTTGTTGTCCTATTGTTGTTGTTGTTGTTGTGGCGGTGTTGTTGTTGTTGTTGTTGTTGTTGTTGTTGTTGTTGTTGTTGTTGTTGTTGTTGTTGTTGTTGTTGTTGTTGTTGTTGTTGTTGTTGTTGTTGTTTTTGTTTTGGAGAGGTAAGACGGTTGGGAGACCGTCTTACACTTGAGTTTCCTCTTGGAGCTTCCCACTCCAAGAGGGATGTGCACATTAATGGCTTGAGATGAAGGGACTCGTGTGGTTGAGACACGATGTCTGGCAGGGGATCCGGTTGGCTTCCGGACCCAGTACGTCTGGGTGTGTCCCGGTACCTGTTTGTGGTTATCAGTACGTCTGGGCGTGTCCAGGTACTAGTGTGGTTGTCGGTATGCCTGGGCGTGTCTCGGTACCGTGGTGGCGATCCTTTAGTGTTATGTCATTTACATTGGTAGTCGTATTACATGTTTACACTTTAGTCATGTCGTCTTTTATTGTCCATTGGAACTGACGTTTGTGTGTCTATGTTTTGTCACCTGTCTCGCTTGGGGTGGCCTGTGTTGATCCATATTATGTCCTTTCGTCATATGGGGAGCAGGTTAGATACAAATTGTTAGATAGTGCGCGGGAGATGGGATGAGCTCGATGAGTCACGAGATGAGTAACACTAGTTAGAGGAGTATAGTAGCCATGAGTTGTAATATAATTTATTAATTATGGTTTGTAATCACTAAACTTATTATTTATAATAAATTTTTCTTTATCGTATCTCCGATTTACCGCCTCGGGAAACCGGGAAGGTAACATCTCCCAATTACCTTGGCCGGGTAAGAAGGGGGTGTTACAATTAGACATAGTATAAACAATCGATAACAAATGAATTAAGTAATGCGAAACACTAGGTAAAATGTAACCAAACCCAAACCAAACCAAACCAAACCAAACCGCATTTAAGCTTAACAACCAAAACCGATGTTTAACATGTGAATGAGACATAAGCAAGGGGTTTAAATGATAAAAAGGTGTCAACACACCATACACAAGCATTAGAACCAAGGTTAAGATGCATACCCAACAAGAAACATAAAACCCAATTTATAACAAGTTTAGTACTCGACTACAACAAGAGTCAAATTCAAACAGTCATAACTTGAGTTTTAGACATGAGAATTAGGTGAAGCCAATTGGAGGTGATAGCTTGTCCTCTTACGGTTCTAACGGTAGGTCATAAGCCCAAAACAAATAAGTAACGAAGGAGTTATGACCATTTTACGAAAACTGATCAGGCTGAAAGCCGCACCGCGGGCTGCTTTCGATGACACAAACAAGGCATGAACTTCATTCCCAATTCAATTTTATGGTAGATTCACAACCCCAAATTAATCATATAACCAGAGACTGTCGAAACTACGACATACCCACATATCTCAACAATAAACACCCACAACATGTAGCAAAGATCGTCGCAAATTACAAAATACATGCAATAGCTAAACAACACCTCATTCCTCACAAACCAACTTTACCCAATTGATATTATTTGCAATAAGTCATCTCAATAATATAAAAATACAATTAAAATATCGTCTAATATTAATAATCCAACAAAATTCATCAATAATATTAAAGGTAGTAACTTTACTAGCTAAAGACTAAACTTTAACAATTAAAGCACATAATTTGATATAATACCGAGTAGCCCATCACCGTTACCTTTTAGCTCTTCAAGGACACGATTCCGACTCAATACTACTCCGAAATACTAAAGCTTCCACCTAGAGACAAGTTTAAGACAAAAAGTGTTAGGAAACTCATCTCACAAAAAGATGGATTTTCTAAAAGGTTCAAAAGATAAGATTTTTCTTACATAGAAAGGAGGAGAATGAGAGGAGAAGACTGGTACAAAAATCATAGGATTTCGTTGAGAAACGAAGAAATGACATATGTCCTAAGGTTTGAATTTTTGAAGGTTTAATGGTGGAAATCTCTTCTTTTATAAGAGAAGAAGATGAAGAGAGATGCTGAAAAATTAGAAAGGAAACCCTAACATAAGGGGGTTTTGTTAACTAAACGATGGTTCATAAGTTTGTTTTGGCCCAATAACAAAGGCACTTGGTTTGTAACTCGGTTTTGCACTAAAAGGACCCATATACGTCTTTTAAGGGGTTTTCGGGTTAAAATAAAATCAAATTGATTTTTATGAAACTTAAGCACGATTTTGAAAGTATAAAACCAAATAAATAATGTGCCAAATAAAATTGCATATTATTAAATTAGCGATTTTAATAAACTACCCATTAAGTTAAAATCGCGAGTGTTACAATTACCCATTAAGTTAAAATGATGATCTTTATCCATAAATATCCAATATCTAGGAACATATCATATTTCGACCCACAAAATTTCACTAAACCACAACTAGATTCACCAAAATCTGCCAAAATTCAAACGACCAACAAAAAATCGATAAAAAAGTTTACATAAAGAAAAACCAAAAATAAAAGAAACAAAATGGCAAACATTTAGTATTGAATGCTTGTAATCACATAAAAAAATATCTGGTTTCAGAGATGAAAGAGGATGACGGAGATTACAATTGAGAATGCTTTGGTTAATTTTTGAGGGAGAGTGTTTTGTTAATTGAGTAATTTGATTTTGTTGTTGGGTGTATTATTGTAGAGTTAAAAACTATAAAGAGGTACACACATTTAAATCCTAAAACTGATGAGCACTCTCTCTCTAACTTAGAGAGATGGGAAAACCAAAAAAAAAAGAGAAAAGAAAAAAAATATCACCCGTCCTTTTCCCTCAGCTTCTTTGGAAATTTCCCAGATCTACTTTCTTATGGGAATTCATTTTCAATCAATCTCTCTTGCTCCTTGCATGTATCTAATTTTTCCAAGCAATTAACGATTCAAGTGCACTACTTGAATCTTGCTAATGCACAAAAATCTCCAACAGCCAAGTTATTGTATTTGGCTTGTATTTGTTTTAAACCTCCAAGATCTGATTTTTCTCCCCCGGTTGAGGAATTGTATGGCCAGATCTTACTTCTCTCTAATCTGAATTACTCTGTTAGTGTTTCACCATGGAATAAGTGCTTTGTTGACGTTTCCATGGATTGTGTCGATGCCTATGTTCGTCCTTTGCTTCCTTCCTTGCTCTTGCTGTGGGTCTGACGTTCAGAGGCTCCATCATTTCGACCATCATCGCCATTCTTGATGTACAGCGATATAATGAGTCTGCTTGGGTTGAGTTCCGACTGGTTTTTGCTGGTTCTTTGTCTTGGGGTAAATCGATTTTTTCTTAATCTACCCTTGCTTGTCAATCCAATCTGAGTCTGTAGAGTTATATGTCTTGATTCTTTTCTTTCTTTCTTAGTAGACACTTGGTTGCTCTCCATTTTATTCAAGGAGAGCTCTATCCAGTCGCGTGCCTACTTTGAAGAAGGATTTGATCAACGACTGTGTTCAATCACTACTTTAGTAGCCTTAACTTGTAAGAGTATACTAGCTATATACTATCCTAAGTCAAATAGCCCTTTTTTCAGTTGTATTTTTTTGGTCCTTAGCTTGCATAATATCTGTTTTGGGTATTGTTTGGAGGGATTATTCCACATCCTTTGGATGTTGTCATGGCTTAT
This sequence comes from Silene latifolia, assembly GCF_048544455.1. Taxonomy (NCBI): domain Eukaryota; kingdom Viridiplantae; phylum Streptophyta; class Magnoliopsida; order Caryophyllales; family Caryophyllaceae; genus Silene; species Silene latifolia. The sequence continues at coordinate 99,315,816 of NC_133538.1, forward strand.
CTTTCAGCTTGTCTATTTCTGCCCGGAGAATTTCCACCATTTTTTCTATAGCTTGGTGTTTGATTATGCTAGTTTGTGTTTGTCCATTGCTCAATTTTATATGTTGCTTCTTCTGTTATTTGTATCTTTTAAGTAATACACCGTTTTTCTGTGTATCAGAGATGATTTTTCTTTTCATCGTTGTCTCTGATAAGTTCCATCTTACTCGTTTCGCTTGTTTTACGACAAGTCGGTCTCTAGAACAGTTGATTAGTACAAAATTTCAGTTTTATTATGATGATCCGTTGATAGGTTATATTGTTATATCAATCATATCCTTTGCTATTCATTTTTCGAGAATTTTCATGGCTATTGCTAAAGCATTTGTTGGGAACATTTCTTGGAGTGTGTGTTTTTGTTAACCACTTCTGCTGTGTTGGAGAAAACCTCCATCTTTTGGAGAAAACCCCCTTAATTGTTGGGGTTGATGATTTTTATCTCATTGATAATTTGGTGTTTTTCTGTTGGCCAATTTTAGTGTGCTTGTTCATTTTTGGTGAAATCTTTGATCATCAATCATATCTTGCTAGTTGGTTTAGTTGTTGTCTTCATAAATTGAGCGGGGAAGACTTCCAGTTCTTTGGGTTTTTCAAGCTTAATTGGGACTATATTGTCTTAGCTAGATCCAATTTTGGCTTCCAAACTTGTATTTTTGGTATTGCACGGGATGACTTTTGGTTATGGTTGCTTGTAACTATTGTGAGTTTAGTATTCGGTGACAATAAAAAGTCATATAGGCATCATTTTGTCTTCTTGAGTTCTCTATGAATATCGCCTTTTGGAATGTTAGGGGTACTAAAAGAAAGAATTTTGCGGAAGAACTTAATTTCTTGAGCGCGTCAAATGGAATTAAAATCTTGGCTACATGTGACACTAAAACGTCTTCTAAGCCTGAACCTTATCTAATGGCGAGTTTTGGGTTTAATAATTGTGATTTTATTCCTAGTACTGGCTTATCTGGTGGTATTTGCTTATTTTGGAAATAGTCTATCTCGATGACCTTTTCGATAACTGTCACTTTTAAGTCGAATAGATTCATTGCTTGTGAAGTGTGTGACTTAACGAAAAATGTGGTATTTTGCCTTATTTTTGTTTATGCTCTTGCCCAAGCGGTTGAAAAAACGGACTTTTGGAATGAATTTCAAAACTTTGGTACCCCTCCCTTAACAACGTACCGCAATTTGTAATAGTACCCCTCCCTCACAACGTACATATTACCATCACCCCAGTGTACAAACTCCCTCAACAACGTACAACTGACTGTCGCACAGCTTTTATAATAACCACATTCCAATCAACGATAACAATTCAATTCAGCTCATCAATATAACCGACACAAATCAACATAAGTCACCCTTCCAACCATAACGATATTATCAACCAACATATACAATATGAATCTCCCTTCCAACAATTACGATTATATCAACCAACACAATTCACATACGATCAATTCACTTTAACATAAGTAATCCACCATACCAAACATAGATAATTAAAAGTCGAGTTGAGTAGGATTATCCCAACCTGGCAAGCGATTCCAATTAAGCAGCTTAAGAAATCCAAATAATTAAAGCAATCCGATTATAATTCTTCACAACCGTCACCTAATCAAAATATCATAATTCAATTTAATTTAATTATTTATTTATTTATTCCTTTTATTTACTTATTCAAAATAATTATTTATTATATTTATTAAAGGTCACGATATTAAAACCCGACTCAATTACAAACCCGAGTCACCCAAATAAAAACCCGTCTTAAAACTAAATAAGTCAACCCAATTTACAAAACCCAAACCCCATGTTAACACGTGACACACCCAACCATACACGGTTTTATAACCCTATCCACACCCCTTCAAAACCCGTCCCAAAAAACCCCTAAACACCCTCACTACCCACGGCCAACACCACCAACACCACCACCGTACTTCACCCTCACTCCAGCCACCTCTCACACCCACCACCAGCCACCAACAGCTACAACCGACTATAACCAGTCCCTATACCCCTCTAATCACCACGGCACACACCTCTAAACAGCTACAAACCACCATCCCTGCGCGCCACCATCGCCCCCTTCTAGCTATGGTGGCCAAGTCCACCACCCCATACCACGACAACCACTATACGACTCCCACAACACCAACAACGCACCCTAACAACATTATCAAGCAACACCCTTGCAGCCCGTACAACCCTGAGAACCACTCTATAAAACACCACAAAAGACACCCTTACTACCACCACTGATCGCCACCCAACTCTCCTATCTACCCTCGACACAACCACCCCTAAGCCTCTCCAATTAGGCCACAGCAATAAGGGTAAAATCCGTCTTAAGAGGTCTTAACACAACACGCATTAATCCCCTGTTTCGCGAATTCCGGCCAACCACCTGCGCAAACCACCATCCTTACCACCCCAACACCCACTAATATAGTCGAACCAACCACCCTGACCCATCCCTACCAAGCCCAGGTGAGTCACGTCACGTCCTGAATAAGGGTCCAATCCCGTGTAAAACATATAGTGCAAGCATACCCCAACCACCCACGAAAACCGCCTTCAAACACCCTTCTCCCATCGGTCAATGGTGGTCAAATAAGGTCAACGGTGATCCTTGGTCATCCACGGTCACAACGGTACTTACGGCCTGATCTATGGTGGTCTAGTTTACAAGTTATAGCATAGCAAAGAGTATACATGAGACGGTTCAAAGTATTACCTTGAGGCGATAATAATTTTAATTCCTTTGCTTTTCTCTTCTTTAATTCATTCCTTCTTTCCTTTAGATTTCTTCCTTCTTATTTTATAAATTAATTTTCAGATTATTGTGTATTTATAGTCCCGAATTAAAGAGCATAGGACATTGATTAGGAAACTAAGAACTATTTCCTTATTCTAATTATTATACGATTTGCCTATTATTTTTATTATTATTATTATTATTATTATTATTATTATTATTATTATTATTATTATTATTATTATTATTATTATTATTATTATTATTATTATTATTATTATTATCATATATTATATAATTATTATAATATATTTGTCTTACCATAAGAATAGGATTACTACATATCTCTTTTACTAATTTAATTATTGCCATACACAAATATTATTAGGATAATTATTAATATAATTATTATTACCTTTATATATTATTATTTCCACATTATATTATTATTAATTTCCTATACAAATCCCGATTACACTCATACCAACTTAATATGTTCGGTCCAATAAACAATAACACACGGCCCAATACTAAATATTAGCTAAACCCAATTCCCGACCTGAATTATTAATTTATTATTTAATTAACGTCTTACTTGTATTTATTATTAGAAATTAGAAATGTCATTTAATCAATTATTAATTTACATAAATTACTTTCATAAATTATTATCAAAATACGGAGTATTACAGTTTTCCCCCCTTAAAATGAACTTCGTCCCGAAGTTCGCCCACAACTACTACCACAATACTTATAAACATTCTCATAACTACTATCATTCAACACAATTATCCATTTACGATTATGAACCACATCAATCCTATCACAAGGTATACCGTTAATAACTCAAAATATTTGTAGTATTACATTCCTTCCCCCTAAAAATAAACTTCGTCCTCGAAGTTCGAGATAACAAACAATAGGAACAACCAAATCATTGTTGTAATGCCACAAAATAAGGAACACACATATATCTAACTTAAACATGGATACAATTAATGTGAATATATTTATGGATTAGGGCAATACATTCCGCATATCACTAGACATGGTAATCTACTTCACACAATTCACAATCTCAAAAATATCAAGAAACAAAAACTTTCATCTGTTCAAGGCTAAGGAAAACATGTTACAACTTCTAAAAGTCATAAATAAATAATAACTTAATTATTCCTCGAGAGCTTATACTTTTTTAGAAAATACAGAGAGTTAGTAAACCATGAGAAGAAGAATCAAGTCCAAAACTCATAAGATCAATTTATAATGCATTTTTCAAACTACTTTGTCGAAACAGAAATTTCACAGCAACTTGTCAGAAACTTAGGTCAATTTGTAAAAATAACTATTAATTGTCAAAAATTTACCTTGCAACGTGGCTTATCAATTTAGAAACATATACGAATATTTTAAATAGTGGAGTTAGAATCATGCCTAATAAATAAGAAGTTTTTAAATGGCAAATTTTACAAAAACATGGCGCGGAAACATCGCTGTACATGAATATTTCGACCACTGTCCACTAAAATATTTATTTTTCCTAAACCGTATATTATTTGAACATGAGACCAGTGGCATATGAAAGCTAACTCAGAAGAGTATCAACATAAAAATATTGTATACGAATTTTAAACATATAGTAGAGGGCAGTCAAAACAATCAGGGGTAAAAATCTTGTGAAATCAACCAAACTCACATTCTTCACAATTCCACACAATAATTAATACTTCACATGCTTAATCATATTCACACCTTCCACATACATGCCAACATACTTTCTCATATCAACATGCTTATAATAATGCTTAAAATAAATCATGTTACATCCCTCCTCCGTAAAGAAAAAGTTACGCCCCTGTAACCGCAATCATTAACGATAACACGTACAAACAAGACAAACAAATTCCTAAGGGAATTATACTATATTCATTTTAAATTACCCCACACTCTCAAGTATTCTCTCAAGGTTCCCGGTTCAAAACTGGAAGGGCCAAGGTACAAATTAGGCGCGCTTTCCTAACGGTGCTAAGAGGGGCTCCTAACAGTTTCTACCCGGGGTTTATTTTATTTAGACACACCCTACGTTCATTATTTATTCATTTGTTAGGCCTGAGGATCATTTTGCTCTGATACCACTTTGTAACACCCCCATTTATTCGGGAGCCTTTAGCTAGACATTCCCAAATAAATAGGACTGTTACCATCTCGGTTTCTCGAGGTAGTAGATAACAAAGTCCAACTCACCAAAGTACTTTAAATAAAAACTTCAATGATTACATATGTTTTACAATTTTAATCAACTAGAACTTAATATAAAAAATAAATACAACTCGCAGCGGAAAATAAATAAGTGATATATCTATATATGTGATCTAGACTTCATCTAAGGTTCCAAGTTTGGCTCTCATCCCAATGCTCCCAAAACAACTAATCTTTAGTACCTGTCAAATCTGCTCCCCATAAAACGGTTCACCGCAGGTGTTCACGAATACACAGTCAACCGCGAGGCAGAGTAGGAATAAAACTAAACAACAAGAACATACAATTATCAATCTAATTCAATTCACTTTCATTGCACAACCCCCTGACAACGTGCTCCTTTCCTTTACTTAGCACAACTCCCTTAACAACGTGCTCACATTACTTTGGTACCCCACCCTTAACAACGTACATCAATTTGTAATAGTACCCCTCTCTCACAACGTACATATTACCATCATCCCAGTCTACAAACTCCATCAACAACATACAACTGACTGTCGCACAGCTTTTATAATAACCACATTCCAATCAACGATAACAATTCAATTCACCTCATCAATATAACCAACACAAATCAACATAAGTCACCCTTCCAACCATAACGATATTATCAACCAACATATACAATATGAATCTCCCTTCCAACAATTACGATTATATCACAACATAATTCACATACGATCAATTCACTTTAACATAAGTAATCCACCATACCAAACATAGATAATTAAAAGTCGAGTTGAGTAGGATTATCCCTACCTGGCAAGCGATTCTAATTAAGCAACTTAAGAAATCCAAATAATTAAAGCAATCCGATTATAATTCTTCACAACCGTCACCTAATCAAAATATCATAATTCAATTTAATTTATTTATTTATTCATTCCTTTTATTTACTTATTCAAAAATAATTATTTATTATATTTATTAAAGGTCACGATATTAAAACCCGGCCCAATTACAAACCCGAGTCACCCAAATAAAAACCCGTCTTAAAACTAAATAAGTCAACCCAATTTACAAAACCCAAACCCCATGTTAACACGTGACACACCCAACCATACACGGTTTTATAACCGTGTCCACACCCCTTCAAAACCCGTCCCAAACAACCCCTAAACACCCACACTACCCACGGCCAACACCACCAACACCACCACCACCACCGTACTTCACCCTCACTCCAGCCACCTCTCATACCCACCACCAGCCACCAACAACTACAACCGACTATAACCAGTCCCTATACCCCTCTAATCACCACGGCACACACCTCTAAACACCTACAAACCACCATCCCCGCGCGCCACCATCGCCCCCTCTTAGCTATGGTGGCCAAGACCACCACCCCATACCACGACAACCACTATATGACTCCCACAACACCAACAGCGCACCCTAACAACATTATCAAGCAACACCCTTGCAGCTCGTACAACCCTGAAAACCACCCCATAAAACACCACAAACGCCACCCTTACTACCACCACTGATCGCCACCCAACTCTCCTATCTACCCTCGACACAACCACCCCTAAACCTCTCCAATTAGGCCACAGCAATAAGGGTAAAATCCGTCTTAAGAGGTCTTAACACAACATGCATTAATCCCCTGTTTCGCGAATTCCGGCCAACCACCTGCGCAAACCAACATCCTTAACACCCCAACACCCACTAATATATTCGAACCAACCAACCACCCTGACCCATCCCTACCAAGCTCAGGTGAGTCACATCCTGAATAAGGGTCCAAACCCGTGTAAAACACATAGTGCAAGCATACCCCAACCACCCACGAAAACCGCCTTCAAACACCCTTCTCCCGTCGGTCAATGGTGGTCAAATAAGGTCAACGGTGATCCTTGGTCATCCATGGTCACAACGGTACTTACGGCCTGATCTATGGTGGTCTAGTTTACAAGTTATAGCATAGCAAAGAGTATACATGAGACGGTTCAAAGTATTACCTTGAGGCGATAATAATTTTAATTCCTTTGCTTTTGTCTTCTTTAATTCATTCCTTCTTTCCTTTAGATTTCTTCCTTCTTATTTTATAAATTAATTTTCAGATTATTGTGTATTTATAGTCCCGAATTAAAGAGCATAGGACATTGATTAGGAAACTAATAACTATTTCCTTATTCTAATTATTATACGATTTGCCTATTATTATTATTATTATTATCATATATTATATAATTATTATAATATATTAGTCTTACCATAAGAATAGGATTACTACATATCTCTTTTACTAATTTAATTATTGCCATACACAAATATTATTAGGATAATTATTAATATAATTATTATTACCTTTATATATTATTATTTCCACATTATATTATTATTAATTTCCGATACAAATCCCGATTACACTCATACCAACTTAATAAGTTCGGTCCAATAAACAATAGCATACGGCCCAATGCTAAATATTAGCTAAATCCAATTCCCGACCTGAATTATTAATTTATTATTTAATTAACGTCTTACTTGTATTTATTATTAGAAATTAGAAATGTCATTTAATCAATTATTAATTTACATAAATTACTTTCATAAATTATTATCAAAATACGGAGTATTACAAGAAGGGGGTGCAAAAGTTACCAATGCGCGTTGTTTTGAGACTAACTAAGTTTTTAAGTAATACTAATTGTGTGGATCTACCTTTTTCCGGTAATTTTTTTACTTGGAGAAAAAAGAAAGCTGGCTCTGAAAATGTTTTTGAAATCCTTGACAGAGCATTAGCATCTCCTAATTGGATTAGTATTTATCCAAACATGCAGTTTGTGCATCATGCGTTCACTAGCTCCGACCATTGTCCTATCTCTATGAAGTTTCGTGACCAAAGTCATACGAAAGCCCCTCCTTTTCGATTTGAACTTATGTGGACTCTTCAAGATGATTTTAGTAAATTGGTAAAAAAGTGTTGGCAATACCAGTTTCAGGGGTCTTATATGTTTTGTCTTTCTCAAAAATACAAATTCTTAAAGCAAAAGGCTAAAAAATGGAATCAATCTACTTTCGGAAATATTTTTGGACAACTTTCGATTGCTGAAAAAAAGTTAGAGAATATACAAAACCAACTAGGTTCATCTCATTCATCGGTTTTAGAAGTTGCACAGTTGAAATGGCTAAAAAAACGTGATGCCCTCCTCGGCTATAAACGTATCTATTGGCAACAAAAAACTCGTATAGACAAAGCTAACTTTGGAGATAATAATTGATACGTGCATTTTATATAGTCCTTTTTGGCCTTTTTATGCACGTATTTCTATGCTATTATTGTAGTTTATGCTACGAAATGCCCCGAATATGCTACTTTGGTTTGTTTTGTCATATTTGCAGGAATGAACCGGAAAGTAGTGAATTCAAGTCTTTTACCGTCCGTTTTGCATGCATTTGGAGGAAGAGTGAATTCGGAGCGGAAATGTTGCTGTTATGGGATGCGTGAAGCCGTTTCGGGAGCTAAATAATCAAGTCAAAGCTGAAAACTAACGAACAAGTAGCTGTTGGAGTCATATTTCACTCGATCGAGTACTTTACTAGTCGATCGAGTGGTTTTGGATCAAATAATAAGTCGATCGAACACTTTCCTTAGTCGATCGAGCAGTGTCTATTTAGTGTTTACTCGATCGAGTAGATTTTCTACTCGATCAAAAGGTTTGAGTCTGATTCTGCTCGATCGAGTGGTTTTAAATCACTCGATCGAGTGGTTTCTCTAATGGGCTCGGGCTTTTTAGTTTTAATTCGTCATTAGGTCAAATAAATTCCTATTTTCTATAAATATGAAAGGGGGACGTCATTTGTAACTCTCCCACATCTCGATCTTATCATCGAATACACTGTTTCCGTTACTTTTCTCCTGTTACTTTGTTCATCTCCAATTTCCGGATTTATTTTCTGTAACTCTTCCTTTCCCTTTTCTCTTTAATTTAATTAATGTTTATTGTTCTTCATCCTTTTATTCTTGTTCTTTATTTATTCATGTCTAGCTAATTCTCTGTTAGGATTAGGTGATTTGATGAACCGATGTTAATTATAAATTAGGTTTATAGATTTGTCGTTGTTGTTTTAGTCTATGCTGTTAATCACTGCTTTAATTGTATCCTGCTAGTTGAATCGATGCAATTAGCCTTTTAATTTTGGTAAGCCCTTGACCTAGACCGGAAGGTTGGAAGGGGTGAGACCCGTAGTGAACAATAGAATGCTTTAGTGAGGGCGGAAGCTAAGCTAATAGTATTTTAGGGCGAATTTAGACCGGAAGGAGATATTCGTTGCCCCTTAGACCGACACATCGACTAATCTATGACCTTAACTGCAATTAATTGACGTTCATTGATGACCCGAAATCCTAGTTCCCTCTTTCTTCTGTTAATTTCTCTTATTCCTTTTCTCTTGCTTTAATTCCATTAGTTTAGTCAAAAGAATTCAAAACCCCCATTAGTGACATTAGACAGACCTAATAGACAAGTAGATAGTGACCGCCTCCCTGTGGAGATCGACCCTACTTACCGCTGACTTCTGTTAGTTATACTTAGGAATTTATTTTTCGTACTGAAACGACGGTATCAAATTTTGGCGCCGTTGCCGGGGAGGCAACTATTTATTTATTTGTTTAATTTTGTTTGTTTTTAGCCTCAAGGGATTTTTCCCTTGAGGCCGTTCTAATCTTTTTCTTTAGTGCTGTTTTGATAGGCCGTACAGGTCCTACCTAGACAGTTCTAGCTAAAAGATCGTCAAAGGGAAGGCTTGAGTACCTTTGACCCGTCACCTATGTTCCATTATATGGCACAGCAGGTGATTTACTGCGGGAGATGTGGTGCTGCTGAGCACAATGCAGCTATTTGCATGGCAGAGAACGACGAGGTCTACGCGTTCAAGCACCGTAGACAAGTTAGCCATTCCGCTGTAGTTGTGCCGCTACATCTACCTTATCAACAAGGCTACCAACAGCCTCCGTTTGTCTGGCCACCGCAACAACAAGCTCCTCCTCCTGATATACGGAAAGAAGAGATTGCGGAACTGAAATCTTTGATGAAGGCACTTGCATCCGGAAGGCAAGAGTATGATAGATGTACAGAAGCTCAACTCATTGAGCTGGAGTCTCAAATAGCTCAGCTAGTAGCTGAGTCGAATAGTAGGCAACCAGAAGAGGTATACTCTACCTACACCGAGAGTGGTCTTTCCCATGAAGGACCCGAGTTGCCTAGCGCTATTAATGATTTGGATGACTCGGATTACGAAGATCTATCCGAAAATTAAGCGAGTTATGAAGGTTTCTGCGCTGCACTAGAGAAATCACTTGATCGAGTTAGTAATAGTGTTCGATCGAGTAGAATATCAGAAGAAGTGTTCGATCGAATAGAATACACCACTCGATCGAACAGTTGCTTAGAGGAAGTACTCGATCGAGTTAATTTATGTGCTCGATCGAGTGAATATCATGAGGAAAGCTTTCGATCGAGTAACAATTTTACTCGATCGACTGATTTGGCCAGTGAGAGCATTGATTCGTCATGTGGGTTTGTTCTAGATGACGATTTTGATGATGATAATGGATACGGTGAATCCCCCCTTTTCAAGGCCGAGCTGGATGCACTTGAGGCTGCGATTTACGGGATGATATCCACAGAGGAGGGTGACAAGAAGACAGCTGAGTCGGTAATTGCTCCTAGCACGGATGAGGTAATATATTCTTTTGTCAATGATTCCGACATTGAGAGCAACCCACCTGAGGTAGTTAGCGATAATTTTATTGTTGTTAATATTAATATTACGCTACCTCGTATGACTCGTGTTTTTTCTTTTAATGATATACCCCCTCCCAGTTGGTCAAATGATTTAACAGTTTTCCACCGTTCTTGTCATCATAAATTTGTTAATCTGAAACGGGACCTTAGATTATTGTTAATTGCTCCTGAGCTCCTTTATTTTGTGGACAAATTTAGAGCCGTCATCGAAATTTGTCGGCTTAAACGATTAAATATTTCAATTTCCTATTTTATTTTTATATCATGGTGCTACTTATGCTCTTGTGTAGCACATGCGCAGATATATGATCTTATGCTAAGAGCTTTGAGCTGCTTTGATTGTAACTGACTGGAGCAGCTGGATGAAGAAAGAAGTTCGAGCTGGGACCTGTCTGAAACTAGCGCTACCCGGGAGGCAACCCGGAGATTTTTATTTTTAGTTGTTTTTCAAACATTTCAGTTTTTATTTTGTTTAATAATCGGTTCTCTTGATCGAGTTTTCTTGCTTTGATTCGCTTCATATGACGCCACTATGAAGCTGTTTGTGACCTCCCATGTTGCTGGCTGGTTTGGGGAGGTCCCTTCTTCGCGTTATCTTGTAAGTTTTCCGCATCTTCACTCTCCTTTTTTAGTTTGCATTTCCTTTCCCTATTTTTGGGTACAATGAGGGCATTGTACGGTTTGGTTTGGGGAGGTTATGCATCCATATCTGTGTCTGCATTCAGTTTTTATTGCATTCCTGTTATCACGTTTAATTTTCGTATTTCCTATGCATTGTTCTTTATTATCTAAAAAAAACGAAAATCAAAAAAAAATTTCACGTTTATTTTAGCATATAGGTTGAGTCGGAACGGTAGATTTCGATGATGAAATTGCACTGCAATTGTCTTTTTGCTTAAGCCTGGCATAGACTATTATTCTTTTAGCAATGTCTTTTTGCATATCTACGAGTTAATGTTAAAATTTAGCTGAACGAATAGACTTGACCTGAAATTTTGGCAACCTACTTATAATTTCTAAGTTTTAGAGCCGTATAAACTGGTGTCATTTATGACCAGTTTCATGTAGGATTGTGAGTAGTTACTCCTTGCATAGCATGTTCATTAATTTGCACGTATATGAAATTCAATTGATTGTTGCCTGCATACATTCGGGTTAGTGATTGGTGTCACATGCAGGTAGGTGCTTACAATTTCCATTTCTTTCATTTTTACCCATAAACTCCACATTAGCCAAATTTGCCTGTTGACCCTTAACTACATTCCAAATTTAGCTTGTTTTGTCAAGCTAGTTTAGATTGTTTTGCGGTATATAATTTATTGTGCCAAGTTTGGCTTGTATCCATTGATTTGGAGTTGGTATTTTTTTGAAGAAAAGGAGAAAAAAAAAACGTGAAAAAGAAAAAGAAAAAGAAAAAAAAAAGAGAGAAATCGAAAAAAGAAAGAAAAGAAAATGAAACCGTGAAAAAGAAAAAAAAGAGGTTGTTTGTTGGGACGGTTTTGCTCCTAAGCTTTATTTATATTTACTGAGGAGTATTTTCAGTTCGGTTTGGTGAGTTTTGTGCCAAATGAAGGGCATTGTACTTAATTCTATAATTGAGTTAGAAATGGGTGTTGTTATATGGTTTTGTTTAGGTACTAGCTTGGCCGCCTATACCTCCACATTCCCATAAATGTTCTGCCTTTTCTTACCCATTGCCTCACTTTACCATAATTTTGTAAGCCCTCGGCTGTGACAGAATCTTGTTTGGTTGGAATGTGTGTGCGGTAGTTAGAATTGTCTATCATATTAGTTGCATGCATGTTTATGTGGGTCGTAATTTAGGTGAGCGACTATTTCTCTTTCTCTCTTACATATATATGTTCATCCTTTGCTTCGTGAGAGAAGAGTGACCCGTGAGAGTCCAATTTTAAAGGTCTTGCAAGGTCGATGGTTCAGCTTTATTATAAACATCCTATAACTCGTTTGCATTTGATTGTTTGCTATAAGTGCTAGTTGCTTGCATTAAATTGGTTTAAGTGGGCATTTGTAGCTGGCTCTGAGTTATGTTTTCCGTTCCATTAGTTTGCATTTAGTTTACTCGAGGACGAGTAAAGGTTTGGTTTGGGGAGATTTTATCATCGAATACACTGTTTGCATCGTTTGTTTTGTCTTATTTGCAGGAATGGACCGGAAAGTAATGAATTCAAGTCTTTTACCGTCCGTTTTGCATGCATTTGGAGGAAGAGTGAATTTGGAGCGGAAATGTTGCTGTTATGGGATGCGTGAAGCCGTTCAAGGAGCTAAATAATCAACTCAAAGCTGAAAACTAACGAACAAGTAGCTGTTGGAGTCATATTTCACTCGATCGAGTACTTTACTAGTCAATCGAGTGGTTTTGGATCAAATAATAAGTCGATCGAACACTTTCCTTAGTCGATCGAGCAGTGTCTATTTAGTGTTTACTCGATCGAGTAGAGTTTCTACTCGATCGAAAGGTTTGAGTCTGATTCTGCTCGATCGAGTGGTTTTAAATCACTCGATCGAGTGGTTTCTCTAATGGGCTCGGGCTTTTTATTTTTAATTCGTCATTAGGTCAAATAAATTCCTATTTTCTATAAATATGAAAGGGGGACGTCATTTGTAACTCTCCCACATCTCGATCTTATCATCGAATACACTGTTTCCGTTACTTTTCTCCTGTTACTTTGTTCATCTCCAATTTCCGGATTTATTTTCTGTAACTCTTCCTTTCCCTTTTCTCTTTAATTTAATGAATGTTTATTGTTCTTCTTCCTTTTATTCTTGTTCTTTATTTATTCATGTCTAGCTAATTCTCTGCTAGGATTAGGTGATTTGATGAACCGATGTTAATTATAAATTAGGTTTATAGATTTGTCGTTGTTGTTTTAGTCTATGTTGTTAATCACTGCTTTAATTATATCCTGCTAGTTGAATCGATGCAATTAGCCTTTTAATTTTGGTAAGCCCTTGACCTAGACCGGAAGGTTAGAAGGGGTGAGACCCGCAGTGAACAATAGAATGCTTTAGTGAGGGTGGAAGCTAAGCTAATAGTATTTTAGGGCGAATTGAGACCGGAAGGAGATATTCGTTGCCCCTTAGACCGACACATCGACTAATCTGTGACCTTAACTGCAATTAATTGACGTTCATTGATGACCCAAAATCCTAGTTCCCTCTTTTTTCTGTTAAGTTCTCTTATTCCTTTTCTCTTGCTTTAATTCCATTAGTTTAGTCAAAAGAATTCAAAACCCCCATTAGTGACATTAGACAGACCGAATAGACAAGTAGATAGTGACCGCCTCCCTGTGGAGATCGACCCTACTTACCGCTGACTTCTGTTAGTTGTACTTAGGTATATATTTTTGGTCCTGAAACGACGGTATCAATAATACTAAGTATTTTCAAAATCATGCTACTATTAGACGTAGTAGAAATGGTATTAAGTAATTTATTAATAAGGATGGTGCTCTTTTTATTGATCAAGATCTCATTCAACAAGAAATATCTAATGAGTTCAAATTGAGGTTTACAAAGAATCAACTTTATCATTTTGATAAAAATGAGGACTTTAGGTCTATTAGTGGAATAATAACGAATGAAGATAACAATTTTCTTACGAGTAAGGTTAGTAAGGAAGACGTTAAAGAAACTGTTTTCAATTTAGCTGCAGATAAAAGTCCTGGACCTGATGGCTATCCTATGGAATTTTTTCGAAAATACTGGGATATAGTAGAAAATTCTGTTACTAAAGCAGTTCTAGCATTTTTCCATTCTAGTAAACTTCTTAAAGAAGTCAATCATACTTTTATAGCATTAATCCCTAAAATTGATAATCCTCAATCAGCAAACCATTTTCGGCCAATTAGTCTTTGTTCAACAATTTATAAAATTATTTCAAAAAATTTAGCAACTCGTCTCTGAAGTGTATTACATAAGGTTATACATCCGTATCAAGGTGCTTTTACACCTAATCGCTTTATTCAAGATAATATCCTTCTAGCGCATGAGATCTTTAACTCTTTTAAGCGTAAAAAAGGTAAAGGGGGATGGATTGCTATTAAACTTGATATGGAAAAAGCATATGATCGATTTGAATGGAACTTTATTGAAGATAATTTTACGCAAATGGGTTTTAATCCTACTTGGATTTCTTGGATTATGGAATGTATTAAAACTGTTTCTTTCTCGGTTCTTGTAAATGGAAGACCGGGGAATGTGTTCACACCTACACGAGGTATTAGACAGGGAGACCCACTTTCGCCATATATTTTTATTATGTTTACTGAGGTTTTAGCAAGATCTCTACAAAAGAATAGTGATCTTAGTTCTAGTGATATTGGCATTAGAATTGGATCTGGATTGGAAAAAATTCCATTCCTGACTTTTGCGGATGACACTATCATTTTTGCTAAAGCCTCTAATCAGAGTTGTAGAACTATTAAATCTATTTTGGATAAATTTTGCACGATTTCTGGACAATTTGTTAATTTCGACCAATCGACTTTCCAGTGCACTAGAAATATTGATCGCTCACTTTGTGGGTCTTTTCGAGGTATTCTTGGTATGAACGAAGAAGCTCATTTGGGTAAGTATAGGTTGTCCTTTAATTGACGGCAGAGTGACTAAAAATATGTTTGAAAGTATTACTAATTCCTCTTGCGCTCAATTATCGAAATGGAAAGCGAATTCTTTATCGCAAGCTGGTAGACTGGTTCTTGTTAATGCTAACCTTGCCGCAAAGGGAACCTTTCAAATGCAAAGTTTCCTCCTTCCCTCAAGTATCCATAACAAATTGGACAAAATTAATAGAGATTTTTTATGGAATAAGAATCCTTCACAGCGTTCTCCTAATTTAATTGGTTGGCATAAAGTTTGTTTACCAAAGTCTCTTGGTGGATTAGGAATAAAATCCTCTGAAGTAGCTATTAAAGCCCTTCAAATGAAACTTTTATGGAAAATTTTGATGGAAAAGGATAATATTTGGGTCAAAGTGTTAACTAAGAAATATTTGAGAAATTGTTAATTTTTTGAACATAAGCCTAATTCAGTTTGCTCCTGGCAATGACGTTAACTCATGAGTATTCGGGACATGTTTAGAAAGGGGTTGAGGTGGCAGCTAGGTAATGGTAGCAATATCAATTTTGGACTGACAATTGGGTTTTTCCTTACCCTCTTACTAAAAATATAGATGGTCATAGTAACCTTAATTTAAATATTTTGGTTAGAGATTTCATAACCCCTAATAAACAATGGGATGTTAGTAAATTATCAGCTATAGTAAATAATGATGTTGTTAACCAGATAGTTAATATTCCATTGCCACACAATGATATTCCAGATACCCTTCTTTGGGGGTTGACTGTGGATGGAAAATTTTCGACCAAAACAGCGACGTGGTTAGCACAAGACTTGTTCTATAAAAATATTGACAAATGTGAATTTTACTGGATTTGGAAACTAAATGTTCCTCCAAAATTGAAATTTTTTCTTTGAAAAACTTGTGTAGATGGAATGCATGGTGGAATGCATGGTTTCATAGAAATGACATTATTTTTAATGATGTTCATTTTAATATTAGCATAATTATCCTTTTATGTAATAATAACATCAAGACTTGGAATGAGACTAGACATAAGGACCGTAACAATCCTGATTAAAACGTGTCAGTTAGAAATACTACTAGTAAGGAAGAAATTTGGTGGGAGAAACCTAAAAATGGGTTTCTAAAGCTAAATTTTGACGGATCAAAAACAGATGGTAATAAAGCTGCTCTAGGATATTCTATAAGAGATCATAATGGTAAAGTCGTTTTGCTAGGAGCAAAAAAGTGCGGATCGAATAGTATTCTGGTTGCTGAAGCTCTCACTTTAAAAGAAGGCATTTTAGCAGCTAAATACTTTGGAATCTCGAAGTTAATTGTAGAAGGTGATAATTTATGTGTTATAAACTCAATCCGCGGTACTTGGAAAATTCCTTGAAAAATTTCTAGTATTATCAAGAATGTAAAATTAGATCTTCAGTTTTTTGATGAAGTACACAATGTACTCGTATTATTAAATTTACAACTAATTCAATGTTCAATGTCACTTAAAAAACGATCTCGTGTTATTAATTTATAGTATGAAAGTAATCCAGTAACCCACAAGAAAAACAAATTTTAGTTGTGAAACAATTCTAAGATATGACTATTATAAGATGTCTCTATATTATGGAGTATTTGACAGGTTAACAGCAATGGTGTATTATGATTGAATTGTGCTGGCCGTAACTTGTATGCTACACACAAGCGTGCAACTAGGGGCATAAATGAACCGAGCCGAGCTCAAGCTCGGGTGGGCTCGACTCGAATTTTTTAGCTCGAGCTCGGGCTCAGCTCGAAGCTCATCGAGCCTAAAAAATTGAGGCTCGAGCTCGACTCGAGTTCGAATCAAGCTTTTTTTTGTCATTATATATTTTCACTTTCTCACCCACTTTTAAACCTAATTAAATATAAATATTTTTGAAAAACGACTAAATTATAAAATACTAAAATTATATCATAATATACTTATATAAATGTCTAACTAACATATAATTTGAAATAAACATACTACTACAACATAAAGATTATACAAAAAAAAATTATAAACGAGCCCAAACGAACTTCCGAGCCGAGCTCTCGTATTTAGCCAAGCTCGACTCGAGCTCTTTTTGACCGAGTATTAGCTGAGCTTTGGCCGAGTCGATTCCGAGGGCTCTATGAGCCGTCTCATATCATTGACAGCCCTACGTGCGACAAGCTCCCTTATTACTCATTTGTCGATAAGTGAATCTGTAAAAAAGAAAATGTACCATATTATGATCCAATATTGTTATAATTCAATCTTAAATAATCCTATTTGTATAAGAATGTGTGAACGTTTCAAAATTAAGATTTAAATGACAGTTGTAAATAAATGTGAATTATTAGTAATCAATACTATATATATAATCCGGAAACCAAGGGACATGAATGTACTTAAATAAATCTATACAAATAAATTATGCTATATAGTTTTTAATCGATAACGCTGTGTGATAGACCTGACCAAGGGACTTCAATGTAAATACTATATAGTTTTGGTTGAAGTATAAATTTAGAGAACACCTGTAACACCCCCCATCTACCATGGAGCCTTAACCAGACCTTCCCCAGGAGATAAGGGAGTTACCAACTCGGTTGCCCGAGGAATAGTAAATATCAAACGTCAATAAAAGAACAATTAAGTTTATTACAGTTTACTCAACAAAATAAAAAGATACAATTGGTAACTTCTATCAACTACGTGAAACTATCTTTGCCATGACTCGTGGTGGACTCGTCCCTCCAAAGAACCCAGCTAAGCTCCACATATCAACCTGCTAAGACCGACTGCTCACCATAATGGATCACGACAGACACAACACAAGAAGACAACACGGACATCACGACACAAGGTCAGTAACTTAAGGAAAACACAACGCTAGATACAACAAACATTCACCCAACACCTCCTCCAACCACCAACACTCCTCTAACTGCCCGAAGGTCAAGTCCTGCCAGATTACGATCGCAACCAATAATCCTCACCGCCAGTGGGGGACCGCAGCCGTTCCCACCTAAGCCCCGCTCATCAATATCGAGCATAAACCCATGTTCCTTAATGTGCACATCTCCTTTTGTGGCGGGTTCCATAAAGAGCGAATTAAGAGCGTGAAACCACTCCCGTAAGTGACTCCACTTAGCCGAGGATGCACCTCGCGAACCAATGTCAACTAAACAATACAACCAACTAAAATCAATACACACTACCGACAGGCACACCCAAAACCAATTAAACAATACAATCGACATACTAAACAACCAACAGTACTGAGTAGGAAAACCTACCTCTAGCAATCCGCAGTAATACCGCATACGACCATAAGACGACAAGCAACCACCATAACCACCTATTACAAACAGTATGACAACCCTATTACTAAAACCACAACCATAACCAAAACTAAGGATGATGATGATGATGATGATGATGATGATGATGATGACATACCTATACATAGCGTTCCGGTGACAAGACTGCTACCCGACTCATGCTTCCCATCCCCATGGTGTCTCAACTCACAAAGGGCTCCAAAAATGAAGAATATGGATGAAGAAGAGAGGTGTGACGGCAGTTAGTTTTGGGGAAAAGAAAAAAATGATTTTGGTCTCACGATTCTACGATTTATATTTTACCGTTGAACTCCCGTTACTTGATCGAGTGAACTCTACTCGATCGAGTCACTAGGCTACTCGGTCGAGTAGCCCCCGCTAGATCGAGCTTCCCAAACCTAAAGGGTTTCTATGTCACAAGATTAAACTCGTAAGGCTTCCAAAGGTCTAGTATAATGTGGTTGTTGTATAACTGTCTGTGGTTTGCGAGGTGCGTCCTCGGCTGAGTGGAGTCACTTGCGGGGAGTGGCTTCACGCCCTTGATTCGCCTTCTGTGGAATGCGCCACAGAAGGGATGTGCACATTTAGGAACTTGGGTTTATCGCTCGGATGAGATGAGCGGGGCTTAGGTGGGAACGACTGCGGTCCCCCACTGGCGGTGTGGAATACTTGTTGCGATGAGTATTCTGGCAGGACTAGACACGTTAGTGTGTAGTCAGGTGTGTGGTGATTTGATGGAGATTGGTTTGATTGGATTGGATTGTTATATTGCTTTGGTTGTATCGTTTGTGTAATCAGTACGGACCCCGTTTAATTATTTTAAAAACTGTGGTGATCCATTCGGGGATGGTGAGCAATTATTGAGCAGGTATGAGTTGACGCGCATCGGATAGCTGGGATGGAGTCATCACATGAGTCACTAGAGTCTTCCGCTGTGTCATGAACTACTTTTATTTCAGTTGGTTTAACAGTTTGAGAAACATTTGTATTTGTTTTATCAGTTTTGAGATTTGGATTTGTATCACTTTAAACTTATTTAATTAAGTACGTTTCTTTATTGTCTATTTGATATACATTACTTCGGGTAACCGAGATGGTAGCATTCTCGTACTTTAAGTGGTGCTGGTAAGGCACTTGGAGTATGGGGGTGTTACAAAGTGGTATCAGAGCGACGATTTTGGAACCTGTAACTAATGAACCCAATGAACTTAGGGAGTCAAAATAAAATGAACCCGGGTAGGAGTTGTTAGGAGCTAATGCAAAGACTTGGGAGACGTCCTAAAGTCGGGATCTCTCCCTACAACTTTGAACCGGTCACTATGGGGTGTGTCTTGGGATTGTTATGTGTTTATTTAAGTATGTTGCATGTGTATGTAGAAATGTTTTGTGTGAATCGGTGGATGAATGCATGTGGAGCATAGGGGATGTTGTGGTGAAAGATGATGAGTAATACGAATATGTATGTTGATTGAATAATGAAATCGTATGATGAGTGGTTTATAACGTGGCTTGTTAGAAACATGTGAAGTAAGTTATCGTTTGTTATATATATATATATATATATATATATATATATATATATATATATATATATATATATATATATATATATATATATATATATATATATATATATATATATATATATATATATATATATATTGTTTGTTTGTCGTTTTGTATATAAGCATAGTTGGTTGGAAAGTGTTGACAAAAGCATGCGGGTAGTGTATGAGTCAGCATGACTCGATCGAGTGAGATGCACTCGATCGAGTAGGTGAGTGACTCGATAGAATGGGTGTGACTCGATCGAGTGAGGTGTTTTTCGTTTCGGGGCAGTGTACTTTTTTTGGGCACTCGATCGAGTAGGTAGGGGCACTCGATCGAGTGGGGTCAGCTCGATCGAGTGGGTATGTGGCTCGATCGAGTGACGTTTTAGATGCATTCTGGTCAGATTCTGGAGTCGAGGCACTCGATCGAGTGGGTTATGTTACTCGATCGAGTAGGTTCTATACAGGTCATATACGTGTTTGAGATATAGGATGTGTGTTTATGTGTACCTTTCCCTTATATAGTTTCAAGATGCCGCCAAAGAGAAACATGTTGTATGCTAGGGCTGAAAACATGAGCATAGATGAGATAGTTAAGATGCTGGAGCACCAAGAAGCTCTTACCGATGCTATAACAAAGTTCGGGAAAGATAAAGAGGTGGGTGTGGATTTCGCCAAGATGAGTATAAACATTGCAAGGTTTAACCCAAAGGAGTACATGGGCACGGGTGCGCCAATATTGCTTGATAATTGGCATAGAGAGATGGAAAACATACTTAATGTGGTTCATTGCCCTAAGGATTTTAGAGTGGAACAAGTTGCGTTCTACTTGAGGGATGCGGCTGGAGAGTGGTGGGATAAGGTTAGAGAGAGTGCTTTGGACCTATATGTGAAACAGGGGATATCTGCTATACCTTGGGGTGAGTTTAAGAGGGCTATGCGACGTGAGTTTGTGCCAGAGCATGTGCCTAGTAAGTTAAGAGAGGAGTTTGAAAACTTTAAAATGACTTCTGATATGACAGTGGCTGAGTATTATCACGAGTTTAACGAGAAGTCTAGGTATACAGAGGATATGGGGCTGAATCAGGAAAACTTGGCATTGAGGTTTGAGAAGGGTTTGACACCCAAGATTATGAAGAAACTACCGTTAGGAGTCCTTACTGATGTTAAGGAGGTTTATGAGCATGCTAGGAGAGCTGAGAGGTTGGTAGAGATGGCTAAAAAGAATAGGGAGAGAGCTTCTGAGAAGAGGAAGGCTGAGAGTGAGGGTGGTGGCCAGTGTAGTTACAAGAGAGGCGGTCATAACCAGGTGAGAGCTTACTCTTCGGGGTTCTGTGGTGGAGCTTCTTATGGGCGTGGTCATGGTCGTGGTAGTAGCAGCTGGGGTTTATCTTGCTTTAACTATGGCGATGTGGGCCACAAGAGACATGAGTGTACCAGTGCTGTGGGAAGAGGTTTCCTGAGGCCATCACAGGGGAGTTTCTATCAGGGTCCATCTCAGAGTTATGCTAGTAACAGGACGGCTGGGTCATGGAACAATCAGGGTGGTCAGAACAACAACGGTAGGGCTAACCGCAATGACGGTAATTCATATCAAAGACCAGCGACGAATAACAACCAGGGGTCGGCTGCTAAGCCGTCTACTTTTGCTAGTACTGTCCAGGGAGGTGGACAGAAGACCAGTGGTAAGATGTTCATGATGGAGAAGAAAGCAGCTGAGGATGATGCTCACGTAATCACGGGTACTTTTCTTGTTAATGGTGTCTTTACCTTTGTTTTGTTTGATTCGGGGGCGTCACAGTCGTTTGTATCATCGAGTCATGCTAAGCTTTTGGGTTTGAGAGAGTATGAGTCTGTAAAAGGGGAAGTCTTTATACCGTCGGCCGAGTCTGTATCTTGTGGGAGGTTGTATAAGTGTGTATCTATGAAAGTTGGGCAGGTTGACCTACCAGTGGAATTGTTAGAGTTTTCTTTGGATGGTTTTGAGATGATAGTTGGTATGGACTGGTTGGGTAAGTACAAGGCTAGAATAGACTGTCACCAAAAGAGAGTCTCTTTGAGGGGTCCTAAGGGAGTTAGTGTGTCTTATCGTGGGTTTGTTGTCAAAGCCAAAGTCAAGTTGATTGCAGCGGTGACATTGAAGTCTTATCTGAGGAAAGGGTGTCCTTTGATCTTATGCCATGTGAGAGACCATAGTATGGTGAGTTCGACAGTTGATCAGATACCAGTGGTGGGAGAGTTTCCAGATGTCTTTCCGGAGGAGATACCAAGTTTACCACCAAAGAGGGAGATAGATTTCAGTGTTGAGTTGAAACCAGGGATGGGACCAATATCTAAGGCCCTGTACTGCATGGGTCCCAAGGAGTTAGAGGAGATGAAGAAATAGCTAGATGATTTGATTGATAAGGGGGTACATTAGACCTAGTGTATCACCGTGGGGAGCACCAATTATGTTTGTGAAAAAGCAAGATGAGAGTTTGAGGCTATGCATTGACTACAGAGAGCTGAACAGGGTTACCGTGAAGAACAGGTATCCTTTGCCAAGGATAGATGATTTGTTTGATCAGTTGAACGGGGCAACGGTCTTTCCTAAGATTGATTTGAGGTCGGGTTATCATCAGGTAAAGATTCGGGATGAGGACATACCAAAGAAACCTTTTACATCGAGGTATGGTCACTATGAGTATGTTGTGATGCCATTTGGGTTATCTAATGCATCTGCAGTGTTTATGGACTTGATGAACTGGGTCTTCAATCAGTTTTTAGATCGGTTTGTGGTGGTCTTTATCGATGATATCTTAGTCTATTCTAAGACTATGGAGAAGCATGAGGAGCCCTTGAGGTTGGTGTTGCAGACTTTGCGTGACAATCAGCTGTATGCAAAGTTGTCTAAGTGTGAGTTTTGGCTCAAGGAGGTTGCCTTTCTAGGGCATGTGATTTCAAAGAAGGGTGTAGTTGTGGATCCGGCCAAGATAGAGGCAATTACTCGGTGGGAAGTACCAAAGAATGTGGCAGAGATCAGGAGTTTCTTGGGTTTGGCAAGGTACTATCGTCGGTTTGTGAAAGACTTTTCCAAGATAGCCAGACCTATGACATCGTTGATGAGGAAAGAGAACAGGTATCGTCGGGATGAAAGTTGTGAGACGGCGTTCCAAACTTTAAAAGAGCGTTTAACTACAGCTCCAGTCTTAGCATTACCTGAAGGCTGTGAGAACTTTGAGGTATATACAGATGCCTCAAAGAATGGTTTCGGATGTGTGTTGATGCAGAACGGGAAGGTAATTGCTTATGCTTCTAGGCAATTGAAGCCTTATGAGGAGAACTACCCGACACATGATCTGGAGTTGGGTGCAGTTGTGTTTGCTCTCAAGATTTGGAGGCACTATCTTTATGGGTGACCTTTAAGATGTTTTCAGATCACAAGAGTCTCAAGTACATCTTCACTCAAAAGGAGTTGAACATGAGACAGAGGAGGTGGATGGAGCTGATAGGGGACTATGATATGGATATTATATACCATGAAGGGAAGGCAAACGTGGTTGCAGATGCGCTGAGCAGAAAAAGTGTGCATTCTCTATGCACAGCTATGTATTTGATGAGGTTGAGAGATGAGGTGGGGAAGATGGGGATACATATGATACAGAAAGGGGATGCTAGAGGGGACTTGATAGTGGAACCAGATCTTTATGATGATATTCACAGGAAGCAGGTTTGGGATCCTAAGATCGAGGAGTCGAGAGCTGGAGTAGAGAAAGGGAGAGTGTCTCGGTTCTCTATTCATACAGATGGCTGTGTGAGATTTGATGGCAGGTGGTATGTACCTAATGATGAGGAATTAAGGAAGATGATAATGACAGAGGCTCATTGCACACCATATTCGGTACATCCAGGTGGTGACAACTTATATAAAGATTTGAAGAAGACTTTCTGGTGGCCTGGGATGAAGAAGGAAACAGCTGAGTTTGTGGCTCGATGTTTGACATGTCAGAGGATTAAGGGAGAGCAGCGACGACCACAAGATAAGATTCAATCTCTTGAGGTACCTGAGTGGAAATGGGAGTCTATCTCTATGGATTTTATAATGGGTTTGCCGAGGAGTCAACATGGTAATAACATGATATGGGTAATAGTTGATCGTTTGACCAAGTCAGCTCACTTTGTGTCGTTGAAAGACACTTGGACCAAGATACAGTTAGCTTTGGCTTATAGGAAGCATGTTGTTCGTTTGCATGGGGTGCCTAAGGATATAGTGTCAGATAGGGATGCGAGGTTCATATCACGGTTTTGGAAAGAGTTGCAGGAGTTGATGGGAACTACTTTGAAGATGAGTACTGCAACCCAGAGACAGATGGATAGATAGAGAGGACCATCAAGACTTTGGAGGATATGCTGCGAGCTTGTGTGATGGATTTTGGTGGTAGTTGGGAGGATAGATTGGACCTTATTGAGTTTTCTTATAACAACAGCTATCACACGAGTATTGGGATGGCAGCATTTGAGGCTTTGTATGGGAGGAGGTGTAGCAGTCCGATCCGTTGAGATGATAGAGCTGAGGCAGTGGTTTTAGGACCACAGATGGTACAGGAGATGATAGAACAGGTTAAGCTGATCAGACAAAAGATGAAAGCGGCCCAGGATCGACAAAAAAGCTACGCAGATTTATATCGCCGTGACATAGAGTTTCAGGTTGGGGACAAGGTTCTTTTGAAAGTGTCTCATATGCGCGGGGTCATGAGATTTGGTAGGGAAGCTGAGCCAGAAGTTTATCGGACCATATGAGATTTTGGATCGTGTGGGTGAGGTTGCTTACCGGTTAGCGTTGCCAGCGGCTTTGGATAGAGTACATAATGTGTTTCATGTGTCTTAATTACGGAAGTATGTGAGCGATCCTTCTCATGTGTTAGAGGTAGAGAAAATTGAGTTGAATGAGTCCTTGTCTTATCTTGGGGTGCCAAAACAGATTCTTGATCGCAAGGTTCGAAAAACTAGACATGGGGAAACGGTGTTGCTTAAGGTTCTTTGGTCTAACCATGAGGTTGAGGAGGCTACTTGGGAGGCGGAGGAGGCTATGAGGGAGCGGTATCCGTCTCTTTTTGATTAGGTATGTGTGGTTACAGGGACATAACCATGTTTCTTTTAGGGGGGTTGGAGATGGTCGCATAAGGTTTTTATATGCTTTATGTTGGTTTTAGTACAGTTAGTAGTTGCTTTGAGTCGGTTTGGATGTTGGTTGGGAGTTTTGTTTTGAGTTTTTGTTTTGATTTTTGGTTATGTTATTGTGTCGGAGTGGAGATAGTATGCTTTGTTTTGTGTATGGGTTGAACTTCGGGGACGAAGTTCTTTTTAAGGAGGGAAGACTATAATACTACGGTTTTCTATGTCTGTGGGTACTTTATCGTGTGGGACTTACTCTGTCGAGTAAGTATGTTTTTACGCAAAACAGTAGCTGACCTGATGGGTACTCGATCGAGTACGTGTGATGCTCGATCGAGTAAGGGGCACTCGATCGAATAAGTCACTTACTCGATCGAGTAAGTGAGTCTTACGGGTTGATTTATCCGGGTTTTGTTAATAATGCGAGATTAATATAAAAGGCTTCCGTCATTATTCTTAAACATTTTTACCTTCTAAAACCTTTCAAGAGAAAACAAAAGAAGTTACGTTGTTCGTATTCGTCGCGTTGTTAGCAAATCCCAAGGCTAGGATCATCGGATTGTCTTGTTCGTTATACCGTTGTGCTCGTCGTGTCAAGGGTAGGCTTCTTGTATAATTTTCATATCATTTCGTTGAGTTTGGTTAAAATCCTAATTGTGTAGTTTTGGGGGTTTTGGGTGTATTGTGTGGATTTGGTAGTAATTTTATGTATATGTGTTATAGGAGGAGGATTCGTAGAGGAACGTTTTTGATTAGCTGTTCTGACGGTCTCGTGTGATTGCTATTCCAGGTAGGGTTTCCCTACTCAGTATTGTTTACATGGCATTGTTGATAATTGATTGTTGTTGTTGTTTTTGTTGTATATCATATCAGTATTGGATTTGCAGTTGGTGATTGTTGATAGTATAATGTGGTTGTTGTATAGCTGTCTGTGGTTTGCGAGGTGCGTCCTCGGCTGAGTGGAGTCACTTACGGGAGTGGCTTCACGCCCTTGATTCGCCTTCTGTGGAACCCGCCACAGAAGGGATGTGCACATTTGGGAACTTGGGTTTATCGCTCGGATGAGATGAGCAGGGCTTAGGTGGGAACAACTGCGGTCACCCACTGGCGGTGTGGAATACTTGTTGCGATGAGTATTCTGGCAGGACTATACACTTTAGTATGTAGTCAGGTGTGTGGTGATTTGATGGAGACTGGTTTGGTTGGATTGGATTGTTGTATTGCTTTTGTTGTATCGTATGTGTCATCAGTACTGACCCCGTTTTATTGTTTTAAAAATTGTGGTGATCCATTCGGGGATGGTGAGCAGTTATTGAGCAGGTATGAGTTGATGTGCATGGGATAGCTGGGTTGGAGTCATCACATGAGTCACTAATCAAAATGAATTGGTTGATCGATCCAATATTTCTACTATGTGCTTACTTTGATGCTTGTCTTCACTTTTATTTTCCACTTGTTTCATTTTATCTTATTATTGTTCCCAGTTCGAGAAACTTAAAACTCCCCAAATACAGCTTGTATAGTATGTAAATATTTATGAATGTGAGAATTGTGAGTACATATCCTTTATTTTGTATAAACTAGTTGATGCCCCGCGCTTTATCGGGCGCGGGGCCGCAATTTGGAGAACCGTTGAGCCGAGCACATATAAACGCATAGAAATGGAAATTTAGTTGCGGAACTATACACATATGCAATATTATACTGTATATAAAACACCTAAGCTGACAAGTTTCAAACATCATCAAAACTAAATGGCTCGGCCCTTAGCTAGCTCACATACAGTTAGCCTTACATGTTAAGAAACATCAAGTTAATTCACAAATAATTCAAATTTTGATTACTGTGAAGTATTAAGTTAGGTCCAACAAAAATGATGAAAAAGTCCACCATTCATATTTGTGATACAGATAGTCATGAGTCATGACAATGCAGCTAATATTACTTAGAACAAAACCGTTTAACCTTTGTTATCAATTAAGGGCTATGAATTCTTGATTCTTCGATAAACCATCTCTTTCACACACCAAACAACCAAACCTGGAACAATAAACATGTATTATAAGATCAAATAAACTTACTAAACCAAAAACCATAATGAAACGAACACGAATATACAAAAAGCTTCTCATATGTTGGCCATTTGGTCGGTTTTCTTTTGTGTAAGGCTTGCCTCCTATCTTTTCCTACCAAGTACTGATTTAGCAGTTGGACATTTGATTTGGAGAGTTCATAATGCAAGTTGATAACAAGAACTTGACAGCCATATGTAGCATCTGTGTTATGAATTGATTTACATCTTGCTATTAATTGATTTACAAATATAGTTCTATTACAACGATAAAATTAACTTTGAGAAATATGTTAAATTGTCGATAGAGGATGGCTGTCAGGAAGGTAGCCGATCCTTCCACGCAACTTTATAGTTCCGCGGTACATCTCAAGAAACACGAAACAGTACAACAAGAGAACTATTGCTACTTTAAAAGGTAAAAACAACATTTGTGAAGAACATAATTAGTGAAGAAACAAGGTACTGACTATTTTCGAATTATAAGATGATTACAAATTGTTCAGTATCACCATAGCATTACATAAAAAAACCCAAGAATGGAAGTAACAATATATTACACAGGTACAAACCAGTTTATTGCACCAATTCGTTAATATTACCAAGTATCCCAGGCCTCTAACTAACATTCATAGCAAGTACATAGAGCATTGATAAGGGGTGAAGAGTGATTATTTAATTAAACAGACAGTGATACTTCTCGCTCAGATTCACCATATCTTACTCAACATCGTGTTCCACGGTGTTGGCTCGCTCATATTCATCACTCCATTCACTATATCTGTAGGAACAAAACAAGAACATGAGTTAGAAGTAGAGCTAGCAAAAGTATTCTACACACAAAAACAACTTGTATGAGACTGTCAAACATGTTATACCAACCGATTAATACGGTTTGTTATTGAAGTAGAAATACTCAAGCACTTGGGTTAGGCTAACATACGAGACTATCACACAGCAGCTAAGCTCCCTAATATTAAAATAAGCCAAAACTTACATGTCAATGAGAACAGTTAAAGCTGTGACGAAAGCGCTGAAGCTCTCCTGGCATATCCCGCATACTGCTTCCCCAATCAGGTTATTCATATCACTAGCAACCAGGTAAGACAATACAAGTATCATTAGAACAGATCTACAACTCGGTCGAGGTTAAATAAAATTATCGCTAATAAGTAATAAGTAATAACCACCTAAGCAAGTCAACTCTGCATTTCTTTAGACATTAATGAATTCCTAAGAAAGTTCAGCCTTTGAACATCAAAATAACAAGATACTCCCAAACATGTCACAACTCCATTTCATAAACAAAATTGAGCAAGCCGATGTAAGGGCTTTAAGCACTACTTCCACCGCCTTAGTCATTTGTTTAAATATGATTAAAATACCCTAACAAAGACTAAACAAAATCATGATTTTACAGATCACAAGGCAAAGATCTGTTCACATAAGTGCAAAATTAACGCATCCAGAGGTGCAAAAAAAAAATATAGCGCCACATTCAAACAAATGGAAAATTGTCCTGCATATGAACACTTGCAATCTCTGTAAGCCACCAACCCACCCAGAAAAAAAAGATAAAAAATAATAAACAATGAGAAGGCGAAAAAACGCTAATGGAATACGAAAAACGAATTAACACAATCAAGTGGAATTTGAATAATTAGGGTGAGAATCAATACCTCTAGATTTGAGATGAAGCTCTCACTCCACAACCAACGACAACTGCAACCACAACAACGACAATATCTAAATCTATAAAAGCAATAAAAAGAAGGCAACAAACACTTGGAATGCAGGCCCAGATAATTTTTTTTTCCAATACGGCCTGGCAACCCAGCTGTCGCAACATTATGAGCAGAGTCGGAGTCAACAGTGAGAGTGAATGTAGCCTATAAACCACCAAGTACTTGGAAATGCAATCATGCAACATAAAGGTACAAGTAGACCTGTCAAAACCTGACCCGACCCGAGAACCGACCGTAACCCGACCCGTAAATAACCCGCAAATAACCCGGTGTTTTCAACCCGAACCCGAAAAATACCCGAACCCGTTTTAACCCGTTGGGTCAAGGCAATATATCTTCCTTAAAATTGATAATGTCAAATAGGTATTGACTTATAGAATTTTAAAGAAAGATATGTACATATACGGATGTCACGTCATCATCTTGAACCATATGCCACGTTATCACATCAAAGTGTGTGCCACACCGTCACTTTCACCATATTACGTCAATCCGTATTCTACGTGAGCATTGTCATGTCATCATTTCAGGCGACATGCCACGTCATCACCTTGAAGTGTGTGCCACGCATTACTTTCACCGTGTTACATCTAACCGTATTCCATGTCGGCACTGCCACGTCATCACCTCGATCACACGCCACGTCATCACTTCGAAGTGTGTGTCACACCGTCACTTTCATCGTATTACGTGGAATCGCACTCCACGTTAGCACTGCCACCGCATCACCTCTGACCCGTTTTTTTACCCGAACCCGACCCGAAACCCGTATCGATCCATTCGTATAACGGTGTGATATTGAAAATATTAAGCAAAAAATGTTTAATCTTACTAATATCATATATTAAACTAGATAATAATAAAAATTAAGAATAATTATGTGTTTATAAGTATAATTAAAGAAAATGAATTTTTTAAAAAAAGGCGTTAATCTGACCCGTTTTGACCCTAAATCCGACCCAAAACCCGTATAAACCCGACCCGTATAAACCCGTATTTTCCAAACCCGAAATAGACCCGACCCGTATTTTACCCGAACCCGAAATGACCGAACCCGTAACCCGCCCGTTTGACCCGTTTGACAGGTCTAGGTACAAGTCATGACTGAAACATGTTCTAGACAAGCTTTTTATTCATACACCACTAACGGTAAACCACTGAAGCATGAGTCTGATGACACTTTATTCATACACAAAATGACACTATATAGCTCATCTTACAACTCGTATTTCATCAAAACTCAAGATTAAAGTGCAAATCATTATTTTTCAAGCACGTCTTTGCAAGCTCGATAGCTTTTTTCGCGACTTTAAAACTTTTCAACTATAGCTAGTGTGAACTCCATGGTGGTGCCTGGTCCTCTGCTGGTGATGAGGTTTCCATCCACCACAATTATATTCTCTATTTCGCTTGGGTCTGACAACTTATTGCACATTGTAGGAAAAGCGGTGAAACCCATAAATGAGACTACGTTTATCACATACCGATTAATAAAGAACACTTAATTCTTTTTTCAATAAAGGAAATGTTGCACAACTAAAATATAAACCACGAGATAGCATAAGAGTAAAGACTATCGAAGAGAGTAACTTTCTGAATATATTCCATATTTTTGGCAGAAAATGATGTATTGGAATGTCAGGTCATGTCCAGATGTAGGAAATACGCGACACGCAGCCAAATTGAAGTAAATGCGCATAGAATAGTGTATAGATTGTTCAAAATGCCGTGATCGAGTTACCTTCAGCAAGCCATGCGGTTCAAGGACTAAGGCAGAGTAAGCACATATGGCTCCATAAGATCCCCAAGTAAGTCAACTAATGTCTCTGGAGCAGCAAATGCCTCGGCCCCACCTAATCCACCCTGGCCATACAACATCCAGTTTTTAAGCTAAATCGTGTCCACAAGTAGTTATATTCTAATTGCTTGAACACTTAATTCATAGCATTATGGCAGGTGGCAGTTTTCAAAAATTAAAGTATGTGGTAGTTAATAGCTACACCTCATTCGCCACCTATATGTACTCGCTGAGGACAGCTTTGCTACAACAACATTGTGAAGATATGTGCATTTCTTGATATATCCATCAACACAAAGTGATTACTGATTAGAAAGTGTGTGTATAATTTTAGCTAGACTAACGTTAAAACCAAGAGAGGTGGTGATAAGAACATGAGTTCGAAGTCCATCAACATTAAAGAATCTAACTCATGAATATAGCTCCATTCTACCACTTTCTATTTTGTACATTATTCACAAGTGAGTATTTCATTTCGATTTTCTCTCAATACATAAGTGAAAATATGTTCATGTGAAATCTTGTTTGATTCGTCTTTACGAGTACATTAAAAATATTTAACTTTTATAATTTTTGCAAATACGTAGCTAACAGATTTACCATGGAAAACACACGTTGACAAACGTGAAAAAGAAAATTGTTAGAGTGGAGTTGAATGAAGGAAGTATGATCCTAAACGCAATTTAGGGAAAGAAACTATAGGATTATTAGTATTTTTACAACAAATTGCACTATGTGATTCATAGAGGTCGATGTAGATATTATTTCTCAATTATAAGGTTTAATTCCGCCTTTATTATTTTTTGTATGTGTTTTTTTGTATGTGTGCCTTATGCTTTGATGTTTGGTTTAACCATGGTCATTATTTGCTTGTGTATTTGATGATTAGTATTAATTTCAAGCTAATATACTACAAGACCAATGAAACATGCAATCTATGATCTTAGGTTGGAATGTTGGATAATACCAAGTACAATTTAATTGGCATCCTAATATTGGAGTTTCCTAACTTTGATGTCAATAACAGCCGATGATTGTTTACAAACTAAAAGAATCCTTCTTAAATAAATAAAAAACTAAATATTTTTTCCCAATCCCACTTAACTAACAACTTTCAATATTTTGAGATTGCTTAATTCCACTTAGGGTAGATGATTAAAGATTATGCAAACTTCAATGATTTTTAAGGGATATTTACCTTTCGATGTATACATTGATTTAGGATAAAATATTTTACACTAAAGTAATTTAAATCAAATGATTAATTGTTGTTTGGCTTTCTTTTCGTTCATTCAGATCTTTCTAGAAAGGGCTGAGCTTGAGTTTTCATCATGTAGAAAATAAATGATAAAACTATTTTTAAAGGTCGAATACAATGTTAACTTACACTATTCGAAAACTTCACATAAAATAAAAATCCGCTCACAATTTCATCTACTACAAAATTCAGATATAGTACCCGCATAAATCCAAGTAATCCAACCATTACGTAATATTGATTTCTTCTTAGGTTCATTTTCCGATGATAAAAGTATACTTAAGTCCCAATTCTTCTTAATTTAAATACAGAGAACAACAGATACTAATTACAAAGTAGAAAATCAAAACTTTTTTAACTATGAAAAAAATTAGTGTTGGGCTAATGAAAAATTGGAAATATTAAAACAATAATATTAAGTGCTATTCAAAATACACAATGTAAATACTTCGTACTCCTGATTAATATAATAAATAATCAATTGGTTCAAAATAATTGTTACCTTTAATTTATCAAAACAGTCCAATTATTTCGAATTTGTTTGGAGGCAGCGAATATTAATAAAGTTATAGCCTAAATAGTGTCAACCATGGGTGCTAGACTTGAGTAAAACTAATACCAGAATCTTTTGCGAAAGTTGTACAATAAACGAGTATATAAAAACTAAATGGAATGGAATGAAATTGTGTTAAGATTTCCACAAATTCAGGCAGATATGGTTTTGAAAATTTTTATCCGCGACATTTAGTGAGATAAATAAGGGTATGTTGTTTTTCTATTAAGTACGGGTATGAGAAGGCCTGCATCCGTCTTGTCCCCTCCCCCAAATGATATCCTTGCTTTTAAGAGTCATTTCTTGTTTTTATTATGCAAGACCTGAGAGAGTATTTTAGTCGGGTTGGATTTTGAGAGCAAAATTCATTCTCTTTTGAGAATTTTACACCAAATGTACTTCATCCTTTTCACATTGATTTTCCATATTGCTTTTGTTCAGTCGTTCATGTTTGACAATAATTTTTGACATATTAATCGTAAAAGTTATAAAAATTTGACCCCTAAGAAGCAAGGTGGAAGATGTTAAAGAATGGAGGGGGCGGGTATACATGATGAATCTTTTTAATATAACTCATAAGGGTATGCTCTACCAAGTGTGGCATGTCGGTTATGTTGTCGAGGAACATTAATTAACCCTGTTAGAGAATTATGTAAAGGGGCATGCTTATTATCAATCGCCTTGGAAATTTAATAGTAGAAGGTAAGATAATTATGGATTCTAAAGTCGACAAAAGGTACTGAATACGAGGATAATGATAACTTCCTCGATTACAATGACCCCTTTTTTGCTAAACAGAGACAATCTCATATGCTACGTCATGACAATAAACAAGAGTCAAGGACAATAACTTAATCATGTTGGAGTTTATCTGCCGAATTCTGCATCATTGATAGAGACCAAATGTATCAAGGCCACAAAAAGGACATTATTTACAAAGAATATTTCACAAAATTACCAAATTAGATGTCGTATTATATATTTGTATGAAGTTTATAAGGACATGTAGTCTTAACTGTAAATATTCAAAACCTACTTTGGTTAAAAACCCATGGTGTTTGCGACAATAAGAAAGGTAACTCTATAATCCAACTATGTCTCTGAATGTTATACAACTGATATACAAATGGCACAACACCGTTTTTGTTGCGTTTTTGTTATAGGAACTGATGATTAATCAATCATCATCTAAATCAACCCCCAAAATATTGTTTCCTCCCATTTTCAGCATAGTTGGACTTTTTGATAAACTTAACTGTTTTTTTATTAGCAGACCATGTTATAAACCAACGTTTTCAATAATGCCATAAAATACTAACTTGGTAACCCAACATTTCAATGATGCCATAAACGACTAACTGTCACATATATATGATACTACTAGGTGCGTCGTTCATTTTAGTAATAGAATCACGTGTATTTTTTTTATCATTGCTTAGAGACTCCTAAGTCTACTGGAATTTAGTTTCGATGTGATTTTGCGATAAGACCCAAACCACATACAACCTTAAATTCATTAATAAGAATAGTTTATAACTATATATAATTTAATTGTTGATTATGTGGTGGATTTGTGGAAGAAACTTTTTAAATTAATTGATTGAATTGGTGAAGATTTGCTAAAGGTAGGTTAAATACTCAACTTTGTTAAATTGGTGAATTGGTGATTTCTTATAAGATGAATTATCATTGTATTCTTGGCATGAGATAAATTGTTGTTGCATAGTCTTGTGATAATTATACCATCTTGAGCCTATTGTTACAATTGTTGTCTTGAACATCTTATAACCATATTATTATCACTCTTGGTTGGTTTTCTGTTGTTAATTGATATTTTAAAAGAGGATTGGCATTGCAATTGAGATTATTTGGTTGGCCAGGCACGGGAACGTAGAAGTGTCGTGGACCTGCGTGGTTTTGGTCGGCCAGGCACGGTGGCATGGGGTGATCGTGGACCTGAGCAGTACTAGTGATGTGACGGTGTAATGTTGTGGTGTCGGACGTGAATCACATGCTTAGAATTACATGTCTAGAGATATGCGGTATGTGTTGCCCTGAACCTATAAGCATAGAACTATAAAATTGCATGAATTAGAGACTAAGCATGTGTGACGAATAATTAATTTGAGCAAAAGAAGGAGAAGAGCCGTGAGCAGGCCGTGGGTGTGACGGGTCACGGAGGTTGGTTGAGCAAAGACCAGCTCGCCTAATCACACATTCTTTGTATGCAGGAATTTTATCTTATACCTCATACCCATAAATTCTTTTAAAACGGAAACTTATGTTTCTTCATTATTCTTAATAGAACCCAAAAATGGCACCAAAGAAAGCTACATCCACAGCTATGTCACTGGAAGAGATTGATTGGCTTATTGCAACAAACGAGGCTTTAACAGCTACTTTGAAATCGAAAACTGTTACGATGGATCCTGTTAAGATGAGTACTGCCATAGCTCGTCATAATCCGATGAAGTATGATGGACTAGGCGAACCATCCTTACTGGGAGATTGGTGCAGGGAGTTTGACAACCTTTTTGAACTGTTGGACTGCCCTGAGGAGATGCAAGTTGATCAGGCTGCTCACTACTTGAAAGGAAAGGCTGGACTGTGGTTGAATCACAACAAGGCAGTAATCTGGGAAGCTTGGAAAGAGAGTGATGAACTTTTTATTACCTGGAAGGGCTTTAAAGATACCATGAGAGGTGTGTTCGTACCTGATCACGTTCGGAGTAGGATGAGGTCAGAATTTGATGCATTTAAGATGACGAAGGAGATGACAATAGAAGACTACCATAATAGATTCATGGAGCTAGCTAAGTATGTGTCAGACTTAAACTATGGAGAAGAAGTGTTGGCTTTGAGATTTGAGAAGGGATTAACCACGCGCATCAAGAAGAGGCTTGCAGCTAGAGAGCCAAGTACGGTGGAGGAAGTGTATCAAAGAGCGGGACATGCTGAGAGAATTACTGATATGGTGAAGGAGGAAAAGAAAGACAAGGGAGAAAAGTTAAAGACATAGACTACTAGTGAGGGAGCTGGAGGAAGCAAGAAGCAGAATTATAATCAGTTCCGATCATTTTCTGCAGGAGGGACTGTGAGTGGTGGTGGGTTCGGCCACAGCTTAGGGGCGAGTGGGGCGAGCGGTCAGAGCAAGCCATAATGCTATGGATGTGGTAGAATTGGTCATAAGATCGTTGAGTGTAGGACCACTGCGAGAAGGAATAGTATGAATGGTGGATTTGGTGGTGGAAATTCAAATGGGAACAAGACACCAACACCTAGCTATGGAAGCAACCGTTTAAATGGGTCTTGGAATAATCAAAGGAGCTACAACAATAACAATAACTTTCAGAATCGCTTCAACAATAATAAGGAAATGAAAATTGAGGGAACCAGAACAGTGCTGTGAAGCCGGGCACGATGTCGGCATCGATGGTGCAGAGTGCCGCCAAGAGCAGTGGTAAATTGTTCATATTGGTAAAGAGGCTGCTGAGGGAGATGCACATGTGGTTTCGAGTACTTTTCTAACCAATTCTGAACCATCTTATATTTTAATTGATTCGGGAGCAACCCACTCATTTATATCAAGTGTTGAAATTAGTTAACCCTGTAATAATAAAAGATGAAGTAAAAATACCTTCTGGGGAGTCTATACCTTGTACTAAAATATATAAAAATATAAATAATCTTATCGGAGAGGTTTTATTTCCTATGGACTTAATAAAATTTCCTTTGGGTAGTTTTGAGATGATTTTGGGGATAGATTGGTTGAGTAAAAATAGAGCCTTTATTGACTGTCATCAAAAGAAAATGTCCTTGAAGGGACCAAAGGGAGTAAGGGTGTCTTATAGGGATTTGTGGTAAAACCAAAGGTGAGACTGATATCAACAGTTACCCTGAAGTCGTGTTTAAGGAAGGAAGGAGAGTTGATCTTGTGTCACGTGAGGGACCTGCGTGAGGAAGGGAAGGGCACAAGAGAGATTCCTGTGGTGAGTGAGTTTCAAGATGTGTTTCCAGATGAGATTCCAGGTTTACCACCAAATAGGGATGTAGATTTTAATATTGAATTGAAACCTGGGACGAGACCTATTTCTAAAACACCTTACATAATGGGGTCTAAGGAGCTAGAGGAGTTGAAGAAGCAGTTGGAGGAGTTGTTAGATAAGGGTTATGTGAGGCCAAGTGTATCACCCTGGGGCGCACCAGTTTTATTTGTTAAGAAGAAGGATAGGAGTATGAGGTTGTGTATAGATCACATGGAGCAGATATGTGACGATTAAGAATAGGTACCCTTTACCTCGAATTGATGATTTATTTGATCAGGCTGAGTGGAGCTGGAGTTTTCTCTAAGATCGACTTGAGATCGGGTTACCATCATCTGAGAGTTAAGGAGGAGGATATTCCTAAAACTGCCTTTAGGACGAGGTATGGACATTATGAATTTGTGGTTATGCCTTTTGGGTTGACCAATGCACCTGCAGTATTTATGGATTTGATGAATAGAGTGTTTAGTCCCTACCTTGATCAGTTTGTTGTCATCTTTATTGATGATATAGTGGTGTACTCTAAGAATAAAGAGAATCATGAGAAGCATTTGAGAATTGTATTGCAGACCTTGAGGGAGAATGACTTATATGCTAAATTGAGTAAATGTGAGTTTTGGTTAGATAAGGTAACATTTTTGGGACATGTGGTGTCGAAAGAGGGAGTGTCAGTTTATCCAGGTAAAATTGAGGCGGTGTCTAACTGGGAGAGGCCGAAAAATGTGGCCGACATACGGAACTTTCTGGGGTTGGCTGGTTACTACAGGAGATTTCTGAAATATTTCTCTAAGGTAGCTAAGCCTTTGACAACTTTGATGAGGAAAGAGAACATGTTTAAGTGGGATGAGAGTTGTGAGACAGCTTTTGTAACCTTAAAGGAGCGCTTGACCACAACTCCTAACCTAGCTTTACCTGAAGGGAGTGAGAATTTTGAGGTATATACCGATGCTTCGAGAATGGGTTAGGGTGTGTGCTAATGCAGAGGGGGGAAGTGATAGCTTATGCATCAAGACAATTGAAACCATATGAAGAAAATTATCCGCGCATGATCTGGAGCTGGGGGCGGTCGTTTCACTCTTAAGCTATGGAGGCATTATTTGTGTGGAGCTACTTTTAAGGTATTTTCTGATCATAAGAGTCTTAAGTATATTTATACTCAGAAAGAGCTTAATATGAGGCAGAGGAGATGGATAGAGTTGATTGGAGATTATGATATGGAGATAGTTTACCATGAAGGGAAGGCTAATGTGGTGGCGGATGCTTTAAGTAGGAAGTCTATTCATGCTTTATGTTTAGCTATATCGCGTATGAAGTTGCTAGGTGAGTTTGAGAAAATGGGGATTAGTGTGATAAGAAAAGGGGATTTAGTTGGGGATTTAACTATTGAGCCAGAGTTGTATGCTGAGATTAAAGAGAAGCAAAAAGGGAACCCAAGGACCAAGAAGTGGCGCACGGCCATGGAGGGTGGCGTGGCGTCACGCTTTGCCGTGGGGGAAGATGACAGGTTGAGGTTCGATGGGAGATGGTCTGTACCTGATGATGAGGAATTGAAAAGAAAGAACTTGACTGAAGCACATTCTACACCATATTCTGTGCATCCTGGAGGAGATAAATTATATAAAGATTTCAAGAAAACTTTCTGGTGGCCTGGGATGAAGAAGGTAAAAGGTGAGCATAAGAGACCACATGGTAAAGTACAGTCTTTAGATGTGACCGAATGGAAGTGGGAGAGCAATTCTATGGACTTTATTGTTGGTTTGCCTCGGACTCAGAAGGGCAATAATATGATTTGGGTGATAGTAGATCGTTTGACTAAGACTAAACACTTTATTCCTATGAAAGATACTTGGAGTAAGGCTGAGTTGGCTAAAGTTTATGTGAGAAATATTGTGAAATTGCATGGAATTCCGAAAGATATAGTTTCTGATCGTGACTCGAGGTTTATTTCTAAATTCTGGCAAGAGCTGCAAGAGTGTATGGGTACAACTTTGAAGATGAGCATTGCATTTCATCTAACGACAGACATGACTATTCAGACTTTAGAGGATATGTTGAGGGCGTGTGTCTTGGAGTTTGGAGGATCTTGGGAGGAGAGGTTAGACTTGATAGATTTTCTTATAATAACAGTTATCATGCTAGCATTGGTATGGACCCTTTTGAAGCTTTATATGGAAGAAAGTATAGGAGTCCAGTCTGTTGGGACGATGTCACTGATGCTGTGACACTGGGGCTGGAGATGATCCAGCAGATGGTTGCATAGGTACACGTGATGAGACAGAAGATGAGAGCTGTAGAGGATCGACAGAAGAGTTATGCTGATTTGAGGAGAAGTGATATTCAGTTTGCTGTAGGAGACAAAGTATTATTGAAAGTGTCACCAATGAAGGGAGTAATGCGTTTTGGCAAGAGAGGGAAACTGTGTCAGAAATACATTGGGCCTTATGAGATTTTAGACAGAGTTGGTGAAGTGGCATATTGTCTTGCACTACCACCAGCTTTGGCAAGAGTTCATAATGTTTTTCATGTTTCACAGTTGAGGAAATATGTAAGTGATCCTACTCATGTGTTAGCAGCTGAGACAGTTGAGATGGATGGAAATTTATCTTATGTGGAGGTGGCTAAGGAGATTTTGGACACAAAAGTGACGAAGACTAGAAATAACGAGATTGCGTTGGTAAAAATTCTTTGGTCTAATCATAATGTAAATGAAGCTACTTGGGAAGCTGAAGTTGAGATAAAAGAGAAGTATATCCCATTTATTTGCTTAAGGTATGTTGGTTACGAGGACATAACATTTTCTTTTACGAGGGTAGAATATAATACCGCGTTTAATTTTGGTCTTAAATGATAATAATTTAGCTAAAGTATGTGTCTTATCATTTAATTGTTTAGTTGGGTAGTGAGGTGTCGCGAACTTCGCGACGATGTTCTTTTTAAAGACGGAAGAGTGTAATACTCCGCATTTTTAATAAATATAATTTATAATTTATAAGGTCTGAATAAATAATAATTGTTGTCGTAAAAAGATAAGAAAACAAAAAAAAATAATACCGGGTACAAAAGACCACGGTTTGACCGTGTAGGTTGACCATGGTTGGACCGAGTGAAGGGGGAATGAAGTATGTGGTTTGGGTGTTATCTATACTGCCTAGATATTTTGATTAGTTTAATAATTTAAGCAATTTCCTAGAACTTTCCACATCCACCTACCAATTTATATATATACCTAACTCATGCCTCACCATCATATTTATTCCACATCAAAAACTCAATATATATATATATATATATATATATATATATATATATATATATATATATATATATATAATTTGTGAGGAAGAGCAATTTTGTGAGACAACTTTAAGACGGAGTTTTCTTCTCGCACTAATTAATTGTGGTAAGTTATTTTATCGCTTCACATCAATTG
The DNA here is from genome assembly GCF_048544455.1 of Silene latifolia. Lineage (NCBI taxonomy): Eukaryota > Viridiplantae > Streptophyta > Magnoliopsida > Caryophyllales > Caryophyllaceae > Silene > Silene latifolia. The sequence goes on from NC_133538.1 coordinate 99,356,168, forward strand.
TTTACGTTTGACCCATTGACCCACACCGTTGACCAGGACCGTGACCGTAGGGATTGTTGACCGACGGGTTGACCACCGTCGGGTCAAGCCGTGTGTGGGGTTGCGTTTGAGACGGTTTTTGCGAGATTGTTTTTGGTAGTTTACATATTAAAGTCATTAATAAGAATAGTTTATAATTATATACTCCCTCCTATTCTATATATTCTTCCCTATTTCCTAAAACGGATTATTCAGGTTTTCTTCCCCTTTCTTATTTTGGAAACTTTTACTCTTATTTTATTCATTTCTCTCTCCTATCACCAAACCCCACCCAACTCTTTTACTCATATTTTATTACTTTTCTTAATATTTTGACCCCACCATTTCTTATTTAACTCATAATTATTCATCCCTCTCTCCAATTACCAAACCCCACCCAACTTTTTACTCTTATTTTATTATTCTCCTTAATTTTCGTGCCCACAAACAAGGGGAAGAATACATAGAATTGGAGGGAGTATAATTTAATTGTTGATTAGGTGGTGGATTTATGGAAGAAATTTTTTAATTTAATTGATTGAATTGGCGAAGATTTGCTAAAGGTAGGTTAACTACTAAACTTTGTTAAATTAGTGAATTGGTGATTTCTTATAAGATGAATTATCATTGTATTCTTGGCATGAGATAAATTGTTGTTGCATAGTCTTGTGATAATTATACCATCCTGAGCCTATTGTTACAGTTGTTGTCTTGAGCATCTTGTAATCATATTATTATCAGTGTTGGTTGGTTCACTGTTGTTAATTGATATTTTAAAAGAGGATTGGCATTGCAATTAAGATGATTTGGTCGGCCAGGCACGGGGACGTAGAAGTGCCGTGGACCTGCGCGGTTTTGGTTGGCTAGGCACGGCGGCGTGGGGTGGCCGTGGACCTGAGCAGTACTAGTGATGTGACGGTGTAATCTTGTGGTGTCGGTTATGGCACACGGTAATGGTACACGGTTATGCCATGTGTGATGGTCTATTGGCTTGAGTTCTTTGGTTATATTTTATTGCAGGTTATCGTATTATTTATTGTTGTTTATTTATCCTACTCAACCTCGTGGTTGACCGTGTATTCGTGAACACCTGTGATGAACCAAATATTGGGGAGAAGATTGATTTCAGGTTAGCTTTGTGATGTGCTGGATGCTTGGAGGGAGCTTGGGACATTGACCTTCGTCAGAGTCTAGAGATCACCTAATTTATTCAGACACTATTTTTATTTCCGCTATAGTTGTATTAAAACGTATTTTTATTATTTATTTATCTCGCTGGAACTTTTGTAAGAAAACCATTTGAGGCACTTTAATTATATCGTCTTAAAGTACCTTGGTAAGTGTTTGTCTTTTATACTTACTACCTCAGACAACTGAGATGGTAACACCTTTATTTATCTGGGAATGTCTTACTAAAGGCTCCTAAATATTTATAATGGTATCGGAGCTAACCCTGTGACCGTGTGGTGAGCATGTGGTCAGGAGTGCCCGGGTCACCCACCTAGCGAGGGAGGATTCTGGGCTTGGCTGCGGCCAGCTTAAGGCAAAACGAGGACGTTGTGTTCTCTAAGTGGGAGAGTTTGTAACACCCCCAGATATTCAGAGGAAAAGTTGTCCCACATTGATAAAGTAAGGAGCTTGTGATATGTTTATAAAGGATTCCACTCCCCACTTAGTAACAAGGCCTTGTGCTTTTGGGCTTAAGTGAGGACAAATAATAGGCCTAAAGGTGCACATATCATCCTATTTGGGTTGTGTTAAGACGGTGGCGGGTCGAGTTGCTATAGTTTCTTCTTACTCAACATGTCAAGAGCTCTCTTCAATTAGCAAATATCATGACCAAGCCATTGGGTGGTTCAGCTCATCATTCTCTTTATGTTAAGCTAGGACTTGATCTTGGACCATACAGTCCAGCTGGTGTGGGGTGTGTGTGTGGGGTGGGGGGAGGGGGTATGAACTAACTAAGGTTGTTATAAGCTTAGTTAGTTGTTACAAGGTTGTTATAAAGTAGTTAGTCGGTTAAGAGTTTGTTAGACTAGCTATATGATCTTCCTATATATATAAAGGAGGTTCCTCATTGTACAACACACCGTTTTATGAATACAAAAGTATATTTCCTACAATTCTCTTCTATTCTCTCTTATACAATCATCATCTACAATACTTTTAGTATATCTTCATCTTATCATCATCATAAAGATGAAGGTTCAGAGGTCGACATGCTTCCATGTATACTCCTTACTCCATCATTATCAAGTGGCCACAGACGGATTACGGTACTATTTTTATCTCTCTCATTGGTCCTTTAGAATTGAATTAAGTAAAATTCCATCAAGGATTGATGTTTGATGTTTATGTTTATTGTTGTAGTCGTTGTTAATTTATGGTTTAGAATTGTATACTGCCATGAAATTAAACAATAATGAGAGCTTTAATTGATTTTGAATCGGTAAGTTCAGCATTTTGGGTTGATTTTATGTAGGCTGTTAGTTTGCGGATTCGTGATTGATAAACACTGGTGGGTGTGGGTAGAAATTACGTTCCCAACTATTTAAGCGAGTTGTTATGAAGGAATTAAATTACTGGTATTCTGTAATTAATACCATTTTTATTTTATATGCTGATTAACAGCTTTTTGAGACAACAAGTTAGTGGCGAAAGGCTGGGAGTGGGACGGAAACATGAAGCGAAGAGATAATGCCTCTATTTGAGCCCATGAATATAAGATACAAAGGTTCACATATAGATAACTTCTTAGCTTTCCATCCTAATAATGAATTATTATCAAAAAACATATCTCTGAACTCTAATTCGAAAACTCATAATGTCTTTTATTTCTAGGCCACTACTAGTTTGAGGCAGTTGTCATGTGATGCAGTAGAAAAAATACTGCAAGAAATATGTCCTTTTCCGTCTTTTAACTTTTATTCATGAAGACATGTGAGCTGTGGTTAAATCTTGTCATTTGGAATAGTGTCTTCGGATTTAGGAAGAGGTGATGCTTATATGTTGGCACTTGGACCAGTAGGATAAGCCATGGAAGGCATAAGGGTATGAGAAGACTTAGATTTCTTGGAGATACATATTATTCCTAGCCTTGTTGTACTTCTTAGGCAATTGATAGTGGGGTGGATTTAGGATTTGTGTAATACCCGCATCTTTAGGGACCCGTGGACTCGACCTAGTAAATGTCACTCGGTCGGGCGGTCGAGTGTAGTGATACTCAACTGAGTGCAGCGTACTCGGTTGAGTATGTTATGTACTCGACCGAGCATCTTGGCGTCAACATGATATAACATTAGTCAGAGGTGGCGACTTAAAACATTTTCGTAAAACATTTCATTCATTTTCTTAAGCCTAAATTCAAACTCTTCTCTCTAGTCCTTCATCTCCCTACCTCCTTGACCCTCACCATAAACCTTGTTCCGGGAAGAGCATGACATGAGCGCGAATTCACGGGTCGAATCTCTCTCATCGTCGGAGTCTAGATGTCCTTGCGGTAAGTTTGTGAATACTGATTATTTAGTTATTGGATTCGATTAGCGTAGTGATAAGGTATAATCGATGGTTGTAGGCGACAATGACAATGCTTGCTACCTGTGAACATGGTGGTTGCTAATGCTTTGGAATCGCTAAAGGTAGGGTTTCCCTACTCACTCTCCTATATGATTAATTATAAGTGACGTAGTGTTGTGTTATTTTTTCATTGATGTGGAAGTATTATGGTATTGTGATATTATTGACATTGTTGGTATTTAATGTTGAGCCATTTTCGGGAGGTGGTCTTCACTCCTATGTTCACTCCTTGTGGCTCCCGTCACAAGGAGGATGTGCACATTAATAATATGGGTTCACTCGTTGTGATGAGCGGGGGTTTAGGTGGCAAGGATGCAGTCTACTACTGGAGGTGTGGATACCTGTTGCTATAGGTAACCTGGATGGGCTACTCGTTGAGATGAGAGCCAGATGATTTGGTGGTGTTCGGAGTTGACACTGATGTGTGTGTATCCGTATGTTTCTGTGTAGTTCTGCAGTGCACTCTTGTGAGATCCCTGAAAAAATCTCTTTTTTAAAATAAATAATATGGAGGAGTTGCCAGTATGTTTTATAAAAAAACATGCAAAAACAATTTTAACGGAAAATGCCCCTTTTGATCCCTGATATGGGGACTGATCCGTCATCCCAGCCTTAACCAAAGATTACAGATTCGGAGGTAAATGTACAACCAGGGAAGGTGTTAGGCACCCGGGCCGCCCATCAAACTGACGGCCTCTACTATTTATTCATGATATTATATATTTGACGAAATTAAGACAAAGAAAAAAAAAGTTAAAACAAATTTTATATAAGACGATATGAATTATATACAAGACAAATTAACTAAGTTAGTTTATATAAAATTATACAAATAATACGATAACTAAAGAAAATAAATAAAAGAATGGCAATAATAAGAGTAAAGAAAACTTATTTGAATTGGTACCATCAGGCCTGTATGGATGGGATGATGACTATTAATGAATTTCAACTTTGTTGTAAATTAATGGCTCTTATGCGCTTACATAGAAATTGGGGGGATTTTAATTTGTGTGATTTGATTTGAAACTGGGATAGTATATTTGAGACAGAGTATATTTCTGGGATCTGGGTTGATTTTGTGTATCTCGTGGTGATTCTCCTTGTCTTTCGTCTGTTTTATTGTCCCCGTGATCCCTCGTAATTTCTGTCCCGGTCCTGAATCCCGCCCTTTTGTTGCGTTGCTTTGTGTGCTATTTATCGCACACCGTGTTAGAGTTTGGATCATACTGAAATTCGTGGTCTTGAAAGATAAATTTTCAAGCATCGGGAGAGTCCAACAACTACTTTGCTAAGCTTTTATGGAGTAAATCCATGATAACCGTGTGTTTCATGCACAATATTTCCTTGCATGATCACACCAACTACCATATTTTATTATTATACTCCGTATGTATTTATAGTGACAAAATTAATTGTGTATTTGTTTAACCAACTGCAATTTGGATTGAAAATGATAAAATAGTGAACAAAGCCCACGATTTAGCGAACGCATTTTTCGTCCTATACTTTGTATTGGTTTTGGGCCAATAGACGTCACTTAGTAATTCCCAAAAAATAACTCGAGTTTTATCAAATGGTTACTTAATACGAAATGGGCTGAATAGGAATAAAGGGTGGTCTTAGGTAGGGATGGCAATGGACCGGATCTGGGTAGGATCAGATAGGATCCAGATCCATATCCGCTACACCAACGTTGGATCCATATCCGACCCATATCCGGCGGATCCAAATTTTCCAGATCCATATCCAGATCCATTTTCAAATAAGTAGATCCACATCCAACCCATATCCACGGGGTCCGAAAAATTAGGATCCATATCCTATCCATCAGGGTCCGGATTCGCGGATCTAAATAGGGTCCAGGATCAGTTGCCATCTCTAGTCTTAGGCCATTTTATATGGGTTATGGGAAATAAGTGTAAAAAGCCTTTAATTATAACATTGTCAATTTTCACATTAGTCATTTAATTTTAGCCTCATCATCTGGTACTCGCAAGGCTAGTAGACAACTTTAAGGTGTCTACAGAAGCCCCCACTCTGACCGAGTCTGAGTAAGACGAAGGTTAAAGTAGTCCGGTCGGGACATATAAAGGATAAGAAATGTACCTGGGTCTCTTACATTACCTGTCTTGAGTAGCTGGAATATGGATAGTAGAACTGGTCCAGCAAAACTTGTCTTGCTGATCTGGAATCTGGAAGCTGGAACTGGTGTAACGAAACTTTATTTCGCTAGTCTGGAATCTGGTCTCTGAAAACTGGTATAGCGAAACTTTGTTTAGCTGGTCTGGAATCTGGTCTCTGAAATCTGATTTCACAAGCTCAAATACGTGTTAGGGCCTGCCGACCGAGAAATTCAAAATTTTATTTTGAAAAGAGATTAGAATATAAAATCTCATTTTACAAACTAGGATTTGCAAAATTTTATTTCACAAAAAGGCAAGTTCAAAAAATTTTATTTTAAGAACTCAGATGCATGTCAGGGCTTGCCGACCAATTTATTTGAAAATTGCAAAATTTTATTTCGCAAAAAGGTAAGTTCAGGAAATTTTATTTTAAGAATTCGGATGCATGTCAGGGCCTGCCAACCAATTGATTTGAAAAGTGCAAAATTTTATTTCGCAAAAAGATAAGTTCAAAAAATTTTATTTTAAGAACTCATATGCATCTCAGGGCCTGCCGACCAAGGAATTCAAAATTTATTTAAAAAAAAAAGCTATACTTGAAATCGCAAAATATTATTTCACGATACTGGCCGGAGAATTGCAAAATTTTATTTCGCAAAAACTTTAGAGTAAAAATTTTTACAATCATTGACTTTGAAATTTGCAAAATTTTATTTTACGAGAAAAAATGAGACTTTATGAGAAAGGCCCCATTTTGGATGAATCTGGAAGATGAATGACAAAGTAGTCGACTGGAATGGTTATTGACAAATATTGACACATAGAATGCAAATGCATGTCCTAGATATGATGCTATGATGAATGCAAAACTTGAGTTTTTGAAAACATTTGAAATGAGTTTTGAAAAGAAGTATTTTTTTTAAAATATTTTGAAAATGATGGGGTTTGACCCAAATGTGACTCAAGTAGAAAGACTCACTGGATACTCTGAAAGTAACCTCTAACAAATTCTCTTGTGTAGAGAATGTGTATAATTTTTACTTGACCTGTTAATTTGAGTTATATTTTGACGAGTTATGCCCTCTTTAAAGTAACAAGCTCTACTAATTACGCAAAACTAATACAATAGAAACAAAATACTTTTTTGACCCTACAAATTTAGTGTACATCCCCCGAATTCTTAAACGCTAAACGAGGGTGATAAATGGAATGGAGTAGAAGGTTTTATGGTGTCAGAAGACACTGGAGATCTGTGTGCCTCTCTCACTCACCTAAATGAATGAAAGGATCGTCCCAAGAGAAATAGAGACAATTGAAGAGTCTATCGATCCGAAATACTCAAGAGGGGGGGGGGGGGGGAGGGAATTGAGGATTAAAAACTTCGCCTACTTTTTCAAAGGTTTGTTTGAGCGTAAGGATTGATTACTTATGTAAAGTTTATTGATCAAACTTTAACCAAGTAATTAATCGAATTGAAAGAGCACGAAATAAACGAAAGAGAAAGAGAGACACACGGATTTTTGAAGTGGTTCAGTTTCAGAAATCGAAACCTACGTCCACTATTCTCGATTAATAAATTTAGTACCTTTCTACGAATTACAAATTTACTAACCCAACTCGTACAACTAACCCTAGTTGTAACTCAAGTGAGTATCGTTAAATACTCGAGTGACTAACTTACGTTAATAAGAGAGCACTAATGATTCCACTAATTTATTCACGTTAATAAACGAGTAAGAATTCAATTAAGCACTATTATCTTATAACGATAACAATAAGAATGAATGCACAAGTTAATAAAATACACGATCTTTTTGAAAAATAACAAAACGGTTTTCTTGCTTTAAAACTGTAATACCCCGTAATTTAGTAAATGTGATATTAATAATTTATACATTTTTAAATAATTAATTACAGCAATTATAATTAATAAATCAAAATAAGACGAAAAATATAATAAAATAATAAATGAGTTGGGAAAGGAGATGGGCCGAGTAAATTGGAAGTGTAAATGGGCAAAGCTTGTGTAGTAGTTGTATAGCCCATGTAGAATAATAATAATAATAATAGTGATCATATTTTATAATAATAATAGTAATAAGGTAATTACGTAGTTTCTTAATTGCTCTCTTATAGATCTAAACCTACCCTATAAATAGAGATAAATACATTCCCCTAGTTTATCATATGTAAATTGAAAATTTGAGAGAAGAGGAGGAGACGTAGAAGGAATAAAGACGGAATTTACATCGCTAATTAACTCGAGGTAAGACCGTCTCATGTATACTCTTTGCTACGCTATAACTTATAAACTAAACCACCGTAGGACAAGCCGTGACCATAGTTGTGACCGTGGACAACCAGGAACCCCTGATGACCTGATTAGACCACCGTTGACCATTTGGAGAGGGTGGTTCCAGGCGAGTTTCAAGGGGTGGTTGCATTACGGGTTTTGTGTTGTTTTAAACCCGTTCTTAAGAGTGACTGACCTGGGTTGTTTAGGGGAGATACGTAGGGTGTAGTCGACCACCTTGGGTGGTATGGGTCGTTTTATAATGGTGGGTTGCGGTGGTGGTGGCCGGAAATTCGAAGGTGAGAGTTTAGGTCGTATTTAGGAGTAAAACTCAGATTTACACCCCTTGCCGTGACTCGTACCCGGGTTGGTTGGGACGTTGGAGGAGAGGCGAGTTGATTGGTGGTGGTTGTAGGGTCCGAGGTGGGACCATGGTGGCAGGGTGGCCGGAAAAGCGTCAAACAGGGGAGGGGTTATAAGGGTATTGTTACTGCTGCTGCCGGGTCTGGTGGGTTGTCGTGAGTTGTGCCTGGTGGTGGGACCACCGTGGGTCAAGGGAGACCACGGTTGACAGGTCAGTCGTATACCTATAAAAAATAACTAACTAAACTAACTATATAGCTAGGGAAGTCAGGTCGTTCTCCTCAGGGAGGCAAGATATCTATAAAGAGTCCGTCTATTTGGTCACAAAATGGGGGGGGGGGGGTTTGTAAATTGATTTTCTAAACTAAAGGTGTAAAAGAAATAGAAGCAAGGAAAGTGCAGTAAAGGCAGAAAGTATAGATAAACTATCAATAAAGAAGGGACATGTCAGGATTTCGGTTCACTACGGTAGTCCAGTGACTCAACTGTAAATAACTTAGATAAATTACTGTGAGACGGATATGGATAGGTCCTTCCGGTCCACTTTCTATCCTAGATTTCCACTAACTTAACTTCCGTCCTCGTCAGGGTAGTCTACTGTTCATAGCAGGTCTATTTAGTCCAATCTTCCGATCCAGGATTAAATTTAACCAGATTAAAAGGTGACTCAGAAGCGTGCACTCAACTAAGTTGGTAAATACAGTTATATTGCCATGGGGACAGAATCTCACAAATAATTCATCTAACCTACTCACTACATCGTCACATTTCTACAGTAGATCCCCTAATCCCAACATGAAATGATTTAGCTACTCATGCTATTAATATTATCAAAACTAATAACAATGAAATAACTAACATTAAACATGATGAAATAATAATGAAATTGCATAAATAAAGATTAGGGCAGGAATTAAAAAGGAACGAAACAAGTAATTAAAGCAAATGATTGAAAGATTACGATTAAAATAGAGTAAGAGATTACAATCGCAAGAATCCGGCGTAAAGAACAACTAAATCCGAGCGAGAAAATCCGGAAGCAAAAGTTACAGTAGAGAGGAAAAAGCAACATAGTCTTTTTGCAGTGAAAGATGGAAAATAAAAGATAATCAGATTATTAGATGCCTAATGACCTAATTAATGTACGTTTAAATAGAAAAATGCTAAGTCCAATAGCTAAAAACAAGTTCACGGACTAATTAAAGCCTATGGAAGAAAAAACCAATCGATCGAGCAGTCTGAAACAGCTCGATCGAGTACTTCTCCAGGCAATCTACTCGATCGAGTAACTCAGCCACAAAAACCACTCGATCGACCAATAAAAGGGCTCGATCGAGTGTTCTTCCTCTGAAACAGCTTCAACTCGTAGTTGACTTAACTTGTCTACTTGAATCAGTTTAATGCAACAAAAATTAGTAGTTACAGATATGCAGTCAATACGCAAACGAGTTATAAGTTGTTTAGAAATATAGCCGACCTATCGACCTTGCAAGACCAACAAAATCGGACTCTCACGTGGTCACTCTTCTCTCATGAAGCAAAGGGTGAATAATACATGTGAAAGAGAGAAAGAGAAACAGTCACTCACCTAACTGCGACCTACATAGCATGCATGCAACAAAAATGAAAGACAATTCAAGTACCAATGCACACACTCCAACCAATAATGTCCGTCACAGCCGAGGGCTTACAAATGATATGGGAATAGTGAGGTTCAGGTGAGAAAAGGCAAAACAAGTTATGGAAATGTGGAGGTAAAAGCGCCAAGCTAGTTCCTAAACAGGACCATATAAGACCGTCCGAATCTCAACTGACTGAAAAATAAAGTACAAGTGCCCTTTATTTGGCACACAACTTACTAATCACATACACTATCTCCTCAAAAATATGGAATAAGAACGGAGGAGTTAGACGGTCACAAACTTCCCTTTTTTAATACCGTCTAAATGAATCAACTGATACAAAACAAATATTATTTTCAACCTTTTTTTTTTCATTTTTATGACATACGTGAATTATACATTTTTTTCATTTTTTTTTCTTCTCTTTTTTTTTCTATTCTATTCACATTTCTCCTTTTTTTTTTCAATTCTTTTTTTTCTTTTCTCCTTCCTTTATTTACACCAACTCCAATCAAAATGATACGGGCCAAACTGTAGACGGAAAATCATACCACAAAAGACATACTAAACTAGCTTGACTAGGCAGGCTCAGTTTGGGTTGTAGCTAATGGGTCAAAATGGCAAGTTTTGGCTTAAGTGGAGCTAAATGGGTGAAAAATATAAGAAAAGGGGAAAATTTGCAAGCACCTCCCTGCATGTGACAACCGACCACAAACCCGAATGTGTGCATTTGACAAGAAATCGAATGTCATAAAAGTGCAAAAATGATGGACATGCTATGCAAGGAGTACTACTCTCAATTCCTAATGAACTGGTCATGAATGTCACCAGTTATGGGCTCTAAATCTCAGAAATTGTAAAGTAGGTTGCCAATTTATAAGGTCAAGTCTAAACAGTCAGCTATATTTGAACAAGAACTCGTAGACTATGCGTATGACAAAGCTAATAACTGTCAATGAAAGTGCAAGGCTCAAGTAAAATGACAAGTTATAGTGCAATGTCATCACAGAAATCACCCGTTCCGACTCAACCTATATGCAAAAATAAACGTGAATATTTTTTTGAATTTTTGAATTTTCTAATTTTTCGGTTTTTTTATTTAAATTTTATGAAATTAATAAACAATGGGAGCTGAAAATATAAACGTGAATGCCAAACAAATGCAAATGTAGACTCAAAAGGATGCAATAGCCTCCCCAAACCAAAATGGACAACGCCCTCGTTGTCCTCCAGCATACACCAGCAGATATAGACAGGGGAACGGGAATATACAACCAATAAAGAATAAAAAAAAATAAAATAAAATGGAGACAAAAGAAATAAAAGAGCGAGAATAAACATACAAAAGACAAACTTCCCAAACCACTGGCTGGCGGGAAGTGAGTAGACCAGCAGCTACTCGTCAGCCTCCTCCGTCACGTCCTCCACCGTCACAGTGTAGTCCGGGTCTACCTCCTACTCTCTCCTCCTCCTCTGCTCAGCTCGAGCTCTCTCCGCTGCTGCCGCCGGGTCCTCGTCCTCTTCCTCCTCCTCATTAGCAGGCTCCGGGTACCCCTCAGCTGGGTACCGGTAAAAGGAAGGGTGTGGCCAACTGTAATACTACGGATTTTCTTTGGTGACTACTCGACCGAGTAGAGCCTACTCGGCCGAGTAGTGCTGTTGTTGTAGTCTGTTTTGGTTCTGCCGAGGAATACTCGGCCGAGTATAGTGAATACTCGACCGAGTAGAGGATACTCGGCCGAGTATACACTTTACTCGACCGAGTATCCGGTCTGGCGAAGCGTATTTTGACGGTTTGATTAGGGAATGTTTAGGGTTATTTTTATATCCCGCGTCAGTTTCTAAAACCTTATTTCAAACTTCATCATTTTTACGATTACCCTAATCACTTCCTAATCATTCCCTTGCATCGTGGTGTGTGCAATCTTCGTGGTTCTTGTGTATAATTCTTCATTCTACTGTTGGTAAGTTATATTTCTATGTTGTTTGTATTCTTTGGGGTTACTGTTTGCATATATGGAATTGGGAATATGGGGGATTGTGCAATGTGTAATTGTGTTATGTGATCATTGTATAGGAGAAGACTTCGTAGATGAGCCTTTCTGATTGTCCGAGTTTTGAGCTACTGTTGATTGTTAAGGTAGGGTTCTCCCTACTCAGTTTACTTTTCATTGTTAAGACATGCTTGTTGTGTTATTTGTTATCTGCTGATCATCGGAGTATGGGCGTTGTTGTGGCGGTGTTGATGTGGAGAGGTGGTGACAGTTGTGATACTGTGTGGTTGTGATTGTGGTGGAGTCACTTGTGGGAGTGGCTTTACACCCTAGTTCGCCCTCCGTGGAACCCGCAACGGGGGGGATGTGCACATTAAGGGACATAGATTGTTAGTCGCTCATTGATGAGCTGGACTAGGTGGGATCGGCTGCGGTCACCCACTGGCGGCGAGGATTACCAGTTGCGATGGGTAATCTGGCAGGGCTACACACTTCGGTGTGTAGTCGGTTACTGTGTGAGATCGGGAGACTGGGGTTGGAGGATGATTAGTTGGTTATCTTGTTGTTTGTCTTATATTGATTGAGTAATACTGACCCCGTTGTTGTTTGTGGAATCTGCGGTGATCCATTCGTGGATGGTGAGCAGACTTAACAGGTTCTGATTGGTGAGCTTGGGACAGTCATGGGAAACTTTTCATCACCAGTCGTAGCATCACTGTCCGAGTCTTAGTTTTGATTTCTTAGTTGTCAGACATTGGTTTATTTTATGTAACAGTTTGGGATTTGGTCGATGTAAACTTTTATACTTTATGGTACTTTAATAAATGTGCTCAATTCAGACGCTTTTGATATGTACTAACCTCGGGCAACCGAGATGGTAACACACTTTCATGGTAGGGTGGTCCTGGTAAGGCACCTTGGTATGAGGGGGTGTTACAAAGTGGTATCAGAGCCGAAGATTCCGACACCTAAACAAATGAATCTAATGAACTTAGGGAGTCTAAATAAAATGAACCCGGGGAGAGTTGTTTGGAGCTACCGCAAAGACTCGGCAGACGTCCCGGAGTCGCAATTTGGCCCTCATTAACTCGAGCCGGTCACATGGGGGAGAGTGTTGAGAAATGTGTCTTGCATGTGCATGTATGTGAAGATTTATGTTGATAATAAGTAAGGGTTGGAGGTTTATATGTGGGAGTCGTCAATTTGATGATTGGAAAAGTAGTAGAAGGACGGGTGTGCGAAATTTTGAGTTATTTGTTAGCCTGTGAATGAGTGGTATGGCTGTATGTTTATAACGTGGCATTTAAGTTCATGTTGATTTATGTTCGATGAGGGAATAGAAAGCATAATAGGGGACTTTTACTGTATTAACCCGTCTTTAGTATGGCTCGGCCGAGCAGGGCAGGTACTCGACCGTGTAGGGAGTACTCGGCCGAGTAACCAAGCACTCGACCAAGTGTTGTTTGGCAGTGAGTAACAATGGCTACTGTACGTGTTTACTCGACCGCGTAAATGGTGTATTCGACCGAGTAGTGACCACTCGGCCGAGTATTGTTTTTACTCGGCCGAGTATTCTTTCTGGGTTTTTGATGATAGCTACTGAAGTCGATTACTCGACCGAGTATCTGGGATACTCGATCGAGTAGTCGTTACTCGACCGAGTGTCGTCGTATACTCGGCCGCGTGTTCCTTTGGCGTAAGATTGTTACATTTTGAGCCGTAGGCTTTTGTGCTTACTTTTTCTTGTTTCTTATCAGCTCAAAATGCCGCCCAAAAGGACCCCCGCACAGATCCAAGCTTCTGAGATGACTCTTGATGAGGTTGCTCGCATGATTGAGCAACAAGAGGCTCTCCTTGAAGCTCTCAAAAATGTGGGAAAGGGGAATGAGAAGTCGATGGATGCTACTCACTCAAAGATCATCATCGCCGCTTCAACCCTCCCACATATGAAGGGGTGGGTGAACCAAAGCTGCTCGAGAAGTGGCACCGTGAGATTGAAGCTCTCATGGAAATGGTTAAGTGCCCCGAGGACATGATCGTTGAACATGTAGTATACTACCTGAGAGGCGAAGCTGCAGTTTGGTGGCAAAATTTCAAGGAGGATGCTAGAGCTTATTACCAGGCTGAGGGTCTGGGAGCTATTCCTTGGTCCGGGTTGACGAGCGCTATGAGAGAGCAGTTTGTGCCGGAGCATATCCGACACAAGATGAGATCCGAGTTTGATTCCTTCACCATGACTGAGGAGATGACAGTCACTGACTAGTATCATGAGTTTCTGGAGCTATCTCGTTATGTTGACGACATGCAGCTAGGACCGAGGGGTTTAGCTCTCCGTTTTGAGAGGGGTTTATCTGCCAAGATCGTGAGTCGTATGCCAGCTGGGGTTGCTACTGACCTCAAGGAAGTGTACCTGAGAGCGGGCCAAGCTAAGAGAATGGTAGATCTCTCAAGAGAGATTGATGAGAGGGCTGCTGCTGAAAAGAGGAAGGCTGACAGTGGAAGCAACAGTCAGTCGGCCAACAAGAAAGAGAACTTCAACCATGCAAAGGCTTTTTCTGGTGGAGCTGGTTTCTCGGGGGGATCTCGTGGATGGGGAAAGAATGGAGGTCGGAGTGTGAGTGACAACTCTAGCCTTATATGCTTCAACTGTGGTGGTGTAGGCCATATGAGACGGGAATCCACGAGTTACAGGCCCGGCACTGGTTCTAGAGCTTGGCAAGGGAATTTCTCTCAGGGCCAACTCAGAGCTTTCCTAGTAACCGACCGGAAGGTTCATGGGGAAACAGAAGTGGACAGGGCTACCAGGGCAGTTATAACCGCAGTGGTGGTGGGTCATATCAACGTCAGAACAACAGCACCACCCAGGATTCAACAGCCAAGCCAAGTACCTCCAATGCATCAGTTCAAGGTGGAGGACAGAAAAACAGTGGGAAGCTTTTCATGATGGACAAACAGGAAGCACAGGATGATGCTCATGTAGTTACTGGTACCTTTCTTGTTCATAATGTACCATCCTTTGTTTTGTTTGATTCATAGGCTACACACTCTTTTGTGTCTAAGAGTCATGCCATGTCTATGGGTTTGGGTAAGTTTGAGGTTGTAAAAGATGATGTGTTCATACCTTCAGGGGAGTCTATGTCGTGTCTCAAGTTGTATAAGGGTGTGTCCATGGTGGTTGGATGGGTAGATTTACCGATAGTTCTGTTAAAGTTTCCTATGGATGGGTTTGAGGTGATTGTCGGGATGGATTGGCTGGGTAAGTATGATGCCAGGATAGATTGTCGGCAAAAGAGAGTGTCTTTAAAGGATCCTAAGGGTGTTAGGGTGTCTTATAGAGGGTTTGTGGTAAAACCTAAGTGTAAGTTCATAGCTGTGATGACTTTAAAGTCATGTTTGAGGAAGAAGTGTCCCTTGATTCTCTGTCATGTGAGAGATCACCGAGTAGAGCCGCTGACAGCTTCTGAGATATCTGTGGTGAGAGAGTTCGAAGATGTCGTTCCTGAGGAGATACCGAGTTTGCCTCCCAAGAGGGATGTTGATTTCAGCGTGGAGCTTAAACCGGGAACATGTCTGATATCCAAAGCACCTTACCGTATGGCACCTAAAGAGTTAGCGGAGTTGAAAAAGCAGATACATAAGTTGCTAAGAAAGGGTTATATCAGGCCTAGTGTGTCACCGTGGGGAGCCCCAGTTCTTTTTGTAAAGAAGAAAGATGGGAGTATGAGACTGTGCATTGATTACCGAGAGCTGAATCGTGTCACAAGAAGAAGAACAAGTATCCTTTGCCTAGGATTGATGACCTGTTTGATCAGCTAAGTGGAGTAGGTGTGTTTTCCAAGATTGATCTGAGGTCGGGCTATCACCAGCTGAGGATAGCAGATGAGGATATTCCTAAGACGGCGTTTCAATCTCGATATGGTCATTATGAGTACGTGGTGATGCCTTTTGGGCTGACCAATGCACCAGCACCTTTCATGGATTTGATGAACCGGATCTTTACACCGTTCTTGGATAGGTTTGTGGTTGTTTTCATCGATGACATCTTAGTCTATTCTAAGACTAAGGAAGAACATGAGGAGCACTTGAGGATAGTCTTGCAGACTTTGAGAGAGAATCAACTTTATGCCAAGCTATCTAAGTGCGAGTTCTGGCTGGAGGAGGTGGCTTTTCTGGGTCATGTGATATCTAAGAAGGGGGTATCTGTGGATCCTAGTAAGATTGAGGCTGTAACCAAGTAGGAATCACCGAATAATGTTGCTGAGATTCAGAGTTTCTTAGGCCTTTCTGGCTACTACAGGAGATTTGTGAAAGATTTCTCTACCATAGCACGGCCTATGACATCTTTGATGAGGAAAGAGACCAGATTTGTTTGGGATGCGAGTTGTGAGACGGCGTTTCAGACCTTAAAGGAACGCTTGACCACAGCTCCTATCCTAGCTTTGCCAGAGGAATGTGAGAACTTTGAGGTTTATACCGATGCTTCAAAGAATGGTCTTGGTTGTGTTTTGATGCAGGGAGGGAAAGTCATCGCTTATGCTTTAAGGCAGCTGAAGCCATATGAGGAGAACTACCCTACTCATGATCTGGAGCTGGGTGCAGTTGTTTTCGCTCTTAAGATTTGGAGGCACTACCTTTATGGAGCGACGTTTAAGGTGTTTTCCGATCATAAGAGCTTAAAATATATCTACACTCAGAAGGAGCTTAACATGCGACAGAGACGGTGGATGGAGCTTATCGGAGATTATGATATGGAGATCATCTATCACGAGGGTAAGGCTAATGTTGTTGCAGATGCACTGAGTAGGAAGAGCGTTCATTCGCTATGTACAACCATGTCCTTGCTAAAGCTAAGGGATGAGGTGTCTAGGATGGGAATCTTTATGTTAAGGAAGGGGGATTCCATCGGGGATTTGACGATCGAGCCAGAGTTGTACGAGAACATCAAGAGTAAGCAGGAGCTTGATCCTAAGATTCAGGAGTGGAAGTCAAGTGTAGAGAGTGGGACAGTTTCCAGGTTTTCTATCCACACAGATGGGAGTGTTCGTTTTGATGGGAGATGGTGTGTTCCCTAGGATGCAGAGTTGAGGAGAGTGATCTTGACGGAGGCTCATTGTACTCCTTATTCAGTTCACCCGGTTGGTGACGAGCTTAACAAGGATCTTAAGAAGACTTTCTGGTGGCAAACATGAAGAAAGACGTAGCTGAGTTTGTGGCCAGATGTTTGACATGTCAAAGGGTCAAGGGTGAACAAAGAAGATCACAAGGTAAGATAAAATCTTCGGAAGTACCTGAGTGGAAGTTGGGAGTCAATCTCTATGGACTTCATTGTGGGGTTGCCTAGGTTACAGCAAGGTAACAACATGATCTGGGTGATTGTTGATCGGTTAACCAAGTCAGCTCACGTTGTTCCTATGAAAGATAATTGGTCTAAGATGCAGCTGGCACTGGGTTACATGAGGCATGTGGTTCGGTTACATGGTATACCTAAAGATATCGTTTCTGATCGTGATGCGAGGTTCATATCCAAGTTTTGGCAAGAACTGCAGGAGTTGATGGGTATAACCTTGAAGATGAGTACAGCCTTTCATCCAGCAACTGATGGTCAGACAGAACGAACCATCAAGAACTTAGAGGACATGTTGAGGGCATGTGTCATGGAGTTTGGGGGTAGCTGGGAAGACAGACTTGATCTGATCGAGTTTTCATACAACAACAGTTATCATACGAGCATCGGGATGGCACCTTTTGAGGCTTTGTATGGCCGAAAGTGCCGAAGGTCCACTTTGTTGGGATCATAGTTCGGAGACCGTGGTTTTAGGGCCACAGCTGGTACAGGATATGGTTGAGCAAGTCCAGTTAATTCGGCAAAAGATGAGAGCAGCTCAAGATCATCAGAAGAGCTATGCTGATTTACACCGCAGGGACATTGAATTCGCAGTAGGTGACAAGGTCCTTTTGAAAGTGTCGCCTATGCGAGGTGTGATGAGATTTGGGAAGAGGGGTAAGCTAAGTAAAAAGTTTATAGGTCCTTATGAGATTTTGGACCGTATAGGCGAAGTAGCCTATAGATTAGCCTTGCCACCAGCTTTGGATAGAGTCCACAATGTTTTCCATGTTTCTCAGCTTCGGAAGTATGTGAGTGATCCATCACATATTCTTGAGATGGAGAATATCGAGCTTGATGAATCCTTGTCCTACGCCGAGATTCCTAAAGAGATTCTTGATCGCAAGGTTCTGAAGACAAGGAATGGTGAGACGGTCTTACTCAAGGTCCTTTGGTCTAATCATAATGTGGAGGAAGCCACATGGGAATCCGAGGAAGCTATGCGAGAACGTTTTCCTAACCTTTTTGATCAGGTATGTTTGGTTACGGGGACGTAACCGTTGTCTTTTTAGGGGGGTAGGAGATGGTCGCGGTTGTGTTTTATCTTATTTTGAGTCTGGTTGGTGAGTTTTGTGGTGTTTTATGTGGTTCTTTGGCGTTGATAATTGTTGTTAGTGTTGTCCTTTTGTGTTGTGTAGTGTCTTGTTTAAGGGTGGAGTGTGAACTTCAGGACGAAGTTCTTTTTAAGGGGGGAAGACTGTAATACTACGGATTTTCTTTGGTGACTACTCGACCGAGTAGAGCCTACTCGGCCGAGTAGTGCTGTTGTTGTAGTCTGTTTTGGTTCTACCGAGGAATACTCGGCCGAGTATAGTGAATACTCGGCCGAGTATACACTTTACTCGACCGAGTATCCGGTCTGGCGAAGCGTATTTTGACGGTTTGATTAGGGAATGTTTAGGGTTATTTTTATATCCCGCGTCAGTTTCTAAAACCTTATTTCAAACTTCATCAGTTTTACAATTACCCTAATCACTCCCTAATCACTTCCTAATCATTCCCTAGCATCGTGGTGTGTGCAATCTTCGTGGTTCTTGTGTATAGTTCCTCATTCTACTGTTGGTAAGTTCTATTTCTATGTTGTTTGTAAACTTTGGGGTTACTGTTTACATATATGGAATTGGGAATATAGGGGATTGTGCAATGTGTAATTGTGTTATGTGATCATTGTATAGGAGAAGACTTCGTAGAGGAGCCTTTTTGATTGTCCGAGTTTCGTGCTACTGTTGATTGCTAAGGTAGGGTTCTCCCTCCTCAGTTTACTGTTCATTGTTAAGACATGCTTGTTGTGTTATTTGTTATCTGCTGATCATCGGAGTATGGGCGTTGTTGTGGCGGTGTTGATGTGGAGAGGTGGTGACAGTTGTGATACTGTGTGGTTGTGATTGTGGTGGAGTCATTTGCGGGAGTGGCTTCACACCCTAGTTCGCCCTCCGTGGAACCCGCCACGGGAGGGGATGTGGACATTAAGGGACAAAGATTGTTAGTCGCTCGTTGATGAGCTGGACTAGGTGGGATTGGCTGCGGTCACCCACTGGCGGCGAGCATTACCTGTTGCGATAGGTAATCTGGCAGGGCTACACACTTCGGTGTGTAGTCGGTTACTGTGTGAGATCGGGAGACTGGGGTTGGAGGATGATCAGCTGGTTACCTTGTTGTTTGTCTTATATTGATTGAGTAATATTGACCCCGTTGTTGTTTGTGGAATCTGCAGTGATCCATTCGGGGATGGTGAGCAGACTTGACAGGTTTTGCTTGTTGAGCTTGGGGCAGTCGTGGGAGAGTTTTCATCACCAGTCGTAGCATCACTGTCCGAGTCTTAGTTTAAATTTCTTAGTTGTTAGACATTGGTTTATTTTAATGTAACAGTTTGGGATTTGGTCGATGTAAACTTTTATACTTTATGGTACTTTAATAAACGTGCTCAATTCAGACGCTTTTGATATGTACTAACCTCGGGAAACCGAGATGGTAACACACATTCATGGTAGGGTGGTCCTGGTAAGGCACCTTGGTATGAGGGGGTGTTACACCCACCCTTTGGGATCGGACGGTGTCACTGCATGTGATACTCGTATAGAGGGAACAAAGTCAAAGCTATGTCCCTCTCCATAGGAGCCTGTCTCTCTGCAATCTCGATCAACAAACCGTCACGCGCCCTTGGTCTATGACCGAGGACGCCTCAAAGGGTGGAGGAGGTAAAAAATTAGCCGGTAGGACCGGCTGTGTCTGTGTCTGGTCAGCAAGCACGGGAGTAGGAGTAGGAGTAGGGATAGGGGTAGGTGTGGCCGTGGAAGTCTGGCCACCCGTGGAAGGTGCGGATCCCTCTCCGGTCTCAAGTCTACGCCGCTTCTTAGCAGTGGGTAAGGTGGTAGGTGGTCGGATCAATAGGTGGTACTCGGGTAGAGGTGGTGGTCGGGCGCCCCGTGCAGCAGTAGGCAAAGGGGCTAGACGAGGGAGAGTGGTGCAAGGTAGGTCTACGGACAAGGAACCATCTATCTTCCAGGTCTGGTAGTCATAAGTCAGCCAGGTCTGAGAGTGCATAGACGCTAGGCTCAGGTATCTATCTCCCTCAATGTACGGTAGGCCACGAGGCAAGGCCTGGAGGAGAAAGCGGGCAAGAATGGTGGCTATGCCACCGCTGACGATAGTGCCCGTGATCTTCTCTCCCTGAGCCTGGAAGTACTGGGCGGTCAAGTATGCGATGTTGAGGGTAAAGGGACCCTCGCAGTCGATGTTCAGGTAACCGCCTAAAATGGAAAGCTCGTTGTTGTTGATGTTGTTTGGCTCCTTTCGGCCAAAAATAATACTCCCCATTAGTCTAAGGAAGTAACGGGCATGGGGAGGTGGACCTGAGCGAGCTTTCGCTCGAGAAAGGTGGTTTGGGCCAAGGTCCGCCAAAGCTGACGGATGACCTTCCTAGGGGAAATAGTGGCGCCCGTAAAGGAAAGTCCAAGTCTAGTACCAAACTCCTCCAATGTCATCGAAAAAGTCCGGTTGAACAACCGGAAAGACACAGAAAGACTAGTGGGGGCAGCATCGTGTAGGAGCTGAAGAACTCGAGACTCAGCTCCCGAAAGGTATGGCCACTCATAGTGATCAGTCCAGCCATCCCCGTGCCCCATAAAAGCTCACAAACTGGCTCATAGAAACCGAGCCTCTGAATTGACGTACGGCAAAGGAAACGTGTAGGGAGAAACTCGCAGTTGATACGTGCCTAATGTATAGTCTTTTTAGCCTATTTCAGCACGTATTTCTTTGCATTTTTATACTGTTTTTATGGTATTTTGCCCCGAATTGGATACTTTGGTTCGTTTTGCCCATTTTGTAGAATTGAACGCGAAAGTAGTGGAATCGTACTCTTTTTCGTCCTTTTTGCATGCATTTAGAGGAGACGGGATTTTTCAGAGTGAGATACGATGTTTGGAAGCGTCATGGCACGGATTACGAGGCATTAAGGCGCGGACTCGAGCTGAAATGAAGTCAAAGTACTCGATCGAGTGGTTTCTACGTCCCAGAGTGGTCGATCGAGCACTTTGTACTCGATCCTTAACTTGCAGAAAGACCATCTACTCGATCGAGGACTTTTCTGGTCGATCGAGTAGTTTTGGCTGAGGATTTGGTCGATCGAGTGGTTTTGATGGTTTTGGGCTTTAATCAGCCCGTGTGAATGTTTATTCCGCTAAACTTATTTACTTTGCTATTTAAGCACGCTTTACTAGGTCATTAGGACTATCTGGCTTTTATCTTAGTCAGTTTACATAAAACTTTTACTGCGTACTTCATTCTTCTTTACTGTAACCTTGTTTTGGGATTATTATTGCTCGGATTCGATTGTTCTCTACGCCGGATTCGCATTGATTGTAATTCCTTCTCTTCCTTTAATAATAATTAACCTTTTGTTTGCTTTAATTCTTTGTTTGTCTCATTATTTCTTCTGCCCTAATTTCTCTTTTATGCAATTTATTGTTTATTTCATAATGTTTAATGCTGGGAATTTAACTGCTGTTAGTTTAATTAGCGACATGAGTAGCTAAACCCCTTTTATGTTGGGATTAGGGGATTTGCGGTAGAAATGTGACGATGTAGTAAATGAATTAGATGAATCAATTGTGAGACCGTGTCACCATAGAATTTAATTGTATTTATTCGACTTAGTTGAGTGCATGCTTCTATGTCATCCTTTAATCTGGCTAAAATTAATCCTAGATCGAAAGATTGGACTAAATAGGCCTGCTATGAACAATAGACTACCCTAATGAGAATGAAAGTGAAGTTAGTGGTAATTTAGGATAGAAGGTGGACCGAAAGGACCTTTCAACATCCGTCTCACATATAATTCGTCTGAATCATTTACAACTGAGTCACTGGACTACCGTAGTGAACCGAATTCCCGACATGTCCCCTCTCTCTTGATAGTTTAATCTTATTCCCTTGCTTTTACTGCTCTTTACTTTATTTCTCTTCCTTTAAATCTCGTAGTTTAGCAACCAATTCAACAACCCCCATTTGTTACCTTAAGATTAGAATTAGACAACTGATAATTGCACCGCCTCCCTGTGGATTCGATACTTGACTGCCTCTACTACATTTTAGTTGAGACCGTTAGGTTTTATTTTTGACAGGGTACACGATAGCCGTGTCAAATTTTGGCGCCGTTGCCGAAGAAACAACTATTGCCAGTCACTCTGAGCCGACAGCTGCAAATCTCTATAAGGGATTTACATTACCTGGGGAGGCAAGAAAATTCGAGCCGAAGCCGTCCTATATCAATTTGGTTGAGAGAAACCAATTCGGGGGAGCTGCAAATGAAGATGCAGCCAAGCATATGGAGACTTTCATTGATTATTGTTGTTCCATACCCCCACCAGCTGGCGAGACCCCGAATCAGATAAAAGAAACCATGTTTATTTTCTCACTCCGCGATGCTGCAAGGGAGTGGTATAGAGATCTAGATCGAGCTGTTCATGGGATAACTGACTGGAATTCGCTGGCTCTGGCGTTTTACAAGAAGTACTTCTCTGCCTCGATGACAAATGCCATTAGAGCTCAGATCACGAGCTTTAAACAGGGTCCTGATGAGAACTTTCATGAAGCATGGGTCCGTTTCAAGAAGCTGGTGCGAACTATTCCGCACCATGGGTTCGAAAAATGGAGCCTATGCAAATCGCCTATAATGGGTTGTATGACGATCGAGGGCTATCTTGGATCTTTGACGCAATGCTAGTGGCCGATTTGCTTTGAGAATATGGGAGAGACTAAGGGGTGGAAGATCATTGATGACTTAGCCATCCATAAAGTCGAGTATGGGAATTCCGGGGGAATCAAAGGAGAGTCTTGAATCTCCTTCTCTAGTCGCATTAGAGGCTCTCACGGCGAGATTCGATAAGTATGAGTTGGGAGGAGCCTCGAAAGGAGGAATCTACCAAGTGAATGCTGTTTCAGACGGTCCTTTCGTCTGTAAGAGATGTGGAGGAGAGGGACATGTTTGAGAATAAGTCCACATTCTTATGAGTCTTGTCTTCGCCTTCCAACATTACAGCACAAACACCTATTATGAGCCGAACATCCACCCCAATTTGAGGTGGAGTAGTCAAAATGTGCTCAATCCTACTCGAACTCCGCACCAGCAGCAGCCGTATGTCCCTCCGCACAAGAATCAACAAGCCTTTCAGAAGCCTCCTTCTTTCACTCCTTCTAATCAAGGTGCATCATCTTCCGGTGGGGTGAGTGAAATAAGTGAGATAAAGTCTATGTTGCAATCCATTACAAAGCAGTTTCAGCTGAGTGATCAACAGAAGGATGCGTCTATTAAGGCACTTGAAACTCAAGTTGCCCAACTAGCCGCGAATCAATCCTCGAGAAAGCAAGGTCATTTACCGACTCAAAATGAGAATAATCCACATGAGACGGTAAATCTGATAAATTTGAGAAGCGGTCTTTCTTATGAGGGACCGGAAGTGTTGAAATCAGATCTGAGGAATGCTAAAACTGATGGTGAACAGTGTTCTGTCGAAGAAAATAAGCTCACGGCAAAGAAAGTGCTCGATCGACTGATTACAGGTGGTCGATCGAGCAGAACTGGAGATGAAAGTGCTCGATCGAGTGGTTATTCTACTCGATCGAGTGAAGCAGAAATTGGAGTTGCTCGATCGAGTGAAAATTTCACTCGATCGACTGATATTGATGAGGAAACTGCTCGATCGAATGAGGAATTTGGTCGATCGAGTAGTTTTGATGACGGGAAGCTTATTCGAGAGCCTGCTAGTGCTCGATTAAGCGAGGAATCACCGGAAAGACCTCGTTCGAGAGGTAAGAAGCGTCCAAAGGATACAGAACTTGCACCGGAAGATACATTGGAAGCGAGAAACAAGGGACTCGAGATACCAATCACGGTTCCCTTCCCGAGGCGGTACGCGAGAATACTAAAGCTAATCAACAATTAAGCAAATTTGTCGAACTTCAAAAAGCTTGGAAGTCACATGTGCCGTTCACTTTGAATTGCTAACAAAGGTACCCTCTTATCTTAAGTTTATGAAAGAAATTTTATCGCGTAAGAGGACTATTAGGGATAGTGAGACCGTAGCTTTAAGCGAGGTGGGGTCACCCTATTTCAAAATAAGTTACCTCCTAAGCGATCGGATCCTAGGTAGTTTTTCGATCCCTTGTCATATCGGTATCCATTTGATTGATAACGCGTTATGCGATCTAGGCGCTAGCGTGAGTGTCTTACCATTGTCTCTAGCTAAGAGATTTGGTTTGACAAAGCTAAGTTGCACTAACATGATATCCCGGATGGCCGAATCGTAGTTTATCACGGCCATTAGGTGTAGTAGAAGACGTACTGTCCCGGATCGGGAAGTTCTTTATTCCCGTTGATTTTGTTGTCTTAGACATCCCCGAAGATGCACACACCCCTATCATTTTAGGGAGACCATTTTTGTCTACCGCCTGCGTAATAGACGTCGGGAAGACTTTGACTTTTCGGTAGGGGGACGAGGAGCCGATTTTCATCGCCTCTAAGTTCCGGAGAGCTCCCATGCAAGCCCAACCTTGCAATGCTCTCTCTTCTATTGATCCTATTATTGACACTCCAGGATGAAAATTTGGAGAATTGTCTTTATTGTTACCCCTCCGCCTCGATCGAGAGCAAAAGGAGGAAAGTTCGTCTTTCCCTTCTTTGAGGTACAGATGAAAGCAATAAAGGAGTCAAAAGGAAATGGTGCGATTAAAGTCGATCACATTGGAGATGATGACGCTACAGCTGGTGATAAAGGAGCAAGGACGAAGAAGGTTCGTGCTTATGTGGATGCGAACTACTCCCCTCCTACCGTTTCAAATGATAATTCATGCTCATGGAAGTTGAAGAGGACAGTCAACGTTGCTGAGATGACGTCCTCCAGTCAGGAGCCCTAAGAGGGGCTACTGAATTGCATTGGAAATTGAGCGGGGAAACGCCCCGTGTAACACTTTGTAATAGATAATTTTTGAATTTCCGTTGAATTTGTTTTATTGCTTTTATTAGGACAAATTAATTTTAGACAGTTTTTAGCGTAGATTTAAGACTATAGACTGTTCTTACGCGTATTTGGTATTTTGGGAAATCTTTGCATGTGTTTTTATGCAGGTTTGGGGAAGTTTTACGCACTCCAAGGAAGAAATGACGAAATTAAAGAGCTTACGCGAGAAAAGAGCTCGATCGAGTACTTTTTGTACACGATCGAGTGAAAGATTGGTCGATCGAGCACTTTTTTAAGTCGATCGAGTAAAACAAAAAGGGGAACTGGTCGATCGAGTAAAATTCTACTCGACCAAGCAGCTGGACCATCAAAGTCCTCGATCGAGTAGTTTTAAACCACTCGATCGAGTGAAAATGAATAGGACATACCCTTTTTGCGATCAAATCTCCCCAAATCCCCAATTTTTCGTGCCTAATCACCAAATCCGCTTCCTACATTCCATTGTTTGCATTTTAATCTTTTAAAGCCTCTTATTTTCCCCCTTGATTGTGCTCGTTTACACGGTTTTAAAGGAGGGTTAGGATTTGCGGGTTTTAGCTCGAAAAATCGCGTGTTTTGCTTGTCTGATTGAAGATTAATTGCATTTGTAGGTTGTATTCATCAAGTAAGTGTTTCCTCTAGCTTCATTGCATTTTAATTTCATTATTTTTGCATTTTCATGAGGAAAATTGAATTAGGGTTCGAAAATCGATGGCTAGTCGATCTTTTTCGACTTAATTTGTGTTTATTACCCTTAATTATCTTGCTTAATGATCATAATTCCCCTTCCTCGCTGTTTTTGCATGCTTAATTCGATTTCTACATGGACTTTTGCAATTTGGACTCAGGATAGTCGAAAATTTCGACTGTCAGACGGGTTTTTGCTGCTGTCATTTGTCTAAGCTCGCTTCCTTGTTACGATAATGCTGCTGTTTGTAGAATGTTTTGCATGCCTAACATGCTTCCATTCGAATGTGCGCAAATTTTTGCGATTAGGGCTGCCTCAGTCGAAAATTTCGACTGTAAGACGGGTTTACTTGCTTCCATGGCTTAACTCACCTCAGTATTGCTTATATGCTGTTGTTGTTGACTGTTATTCCCATCCCCTATCGCCATTGCATTCTGTCATTCGAAATTTTGAGGAATTGTTGGGATTTATGTCTTTGTGGGTCGAAAATTTTCGGCCAGGTAGGGAGTTTTTCTGTTTAACATGCTTTGATTTCCTCTCTTTTTTAGCCTCTGTTAGCCACTATTTTTCTTATCATGCCCCCTACCCTTATTACAGGATGGAGTCTAGTTCTCTCCCTTCTACTAGTACCACTTCTAGCCCGTCCTTGAGGGAGACAGTGGCCCCTGCTTTTGCCACTGCCTCCGCCTTAGTCACTACTGCAGCCCCGGTGTTTCTAGTTTCGACTACGAGGACGAGTTTTGCTCCGGCTAGCTCACCATAGCTCGATTCAGTGCCACTTCCTCTACGGTCACCACCACGGCTAGCTCTGCTTGCTAGTTCTTCTTCGATGGTGACCACAACTCGCCCCTACTCCTACACCGACCACTTGCTTCTACTCCTGTGGCGAGACTACTTGTGATCGCAGTGCTTTTAGAGCAGGACCACAGTCCCATACACCGTCTCCGGGCGGGCTACTACTTCGGGTTCCGAGGCGGGGTCATAGACAGTCTCGTTCTACGCCAGCTCCAGTCACCTCTCCTTCTGCTGCTTCTACTTCAGCTGCTGCCGCTTCTATTTCTGGTATGGTCACGGTCTGAGGTGTCACTTCCCTCGACCCTCACCCAGACTACCCACAGGTACATTTTGTTAACACTTTACATCGCAAGAAATTTTATAACCTGCTAGGCTGTGTACATGTTCCTTCCCGATTTCTAGAGGAATCGACGCTTACGAGACTCGGCATTTACGAGTCGGTCTGTACTTTACTACGGGGCACGAGGATGGCCGGACTCATCACTTGAGGGGCCGTACCTTTTAGAGCCGAGCCTTGAGTTTCTCTCGCTCTTTTACCTTCTCCCCCGGCACACGAGGCTGACCCCGATAGTCTTTCAGTGTCTTTCCGATTGTTTAACCAGACTTTTCAGAGGACCTTAGGGGAGTTTGGTAGGTTACTTGACCTTTCCTCTACGGGCTTGACTGCTGCCCCGAGGAAGGTCTACCGTCAGCTTTGGCGGTGTCTTGCCCAGACCACTTTCAGGGAACGAAAGCTCCGTCAGGTCCACCTACCCCCTGTCCGTGTTTTCCTTAGACTGATGGGGAACACTATCTTCGGCCGAAAGGAGCCGAACAACATGACCAACATCGAGCTCTCCATCCTGGGCGGTTACCTAAACATCGACTTCGAGGGTCCTTTCACCCTCAACATAGCTTACTTGACCACCCAGTACCTTCAGAGCCAGGGGCTGAAGAAGACGGGAACCATTGCCTGCGGTGGCATAGCCACCATTCTCGCCCGTCGCCTTTTCCCCGTTTGGCCTCGTGACTTGAAGTACCTCGCTGGAGAGAGGCTACTGAGTCTGGACGCCATGCTCTCTCAGCATTGGCTTACCCCAGACTACCAGACTTGGAAGATAGACGGCTCCTTGTCTGTTGACTTACCTTGTGCGACTCTCCCCCGTCTTGAGCCCTTGCCCACTGTTGCAAAGGGCCACCGTTTGCCACCACTGCCTGACTTTCACCTTCCACTCCGACCTACTCCCATTGCACTCGCCGCCAAGAAGCGGCGTCTTGAGACTGGAAAGGGGTCCAAACCTTCAGGGAGTACCCAGCCTTCCACGGCTACTCCCGATCCGACCCCTACTCCCACTACTACTACCACTCCTACTCCACCTCCCACCGACCGACATGACCGAGCCGGTCTTACCGGCTACTTTCGTACCACCTCCTCCTTTTGTGGCGCCCGCGATCCCGGACCAAGGGGGCGCGATTCTGTTTGTTGCTTGAGGTTGCAGCGCGTCAGGCTCGTATGGAGAGGGACATGGCTCTTGCCTTACACCCTCTGCACGAGTACCACTTGCGGCGACACAGACCGATCCCGAAGGGTTGGCCACACCCTTCCTTCTTCCGGTACCCACCTGAGGGGTACCCAATGTCCGAGGAGGAGGAGGACGAGGACCCAGAGGTGGCAGTGGAGAGAGCCCGCGCTGAGGAGCGGAGGAGGAGAGAGGAGGAGAGAGATCCGGAGTACAGGACGGAGGTTGTCCGTGACAGCAGTGACGACGACGACGAGTAGCTACTGGTCTACTCACTTCCCCGGTTTTCTGGCTGGTTTGGGGAAGTTCGTATTTTGTATGTATCTCCTACTCTTTTATTTTGTCTCCTTTATTTTTATTGTTTTTATTTTTTTGTCGGTTGTATACTCCCATTCCCCTGTATATATCTTCTGGTGTATGCTGGAGGACAACGAGGGCGTTGTCCGTTTTGATTTGGGGAGGGTATTGCATCCTTTTGAGTCTGCATTTGCATTTGTTTTTGCATTCACGTTTATTTTTCAGCTTTGCATTGTTGTTTATTCTCAATTAAAAATCAAAATATAAAAAAAAATTAGAAAAATTTCAAAAATCAAAACAATTTCACGTTTATTTTTGCATATAGGTTGAGTCGGAACAGTCGATTTCCATGATGATAATGCACTATAACTTGTCATTTTGCTTGAGCGTTGCACTTTTATTGATAGTTATTAGCTTTGTCATACGCATAGTCGACGTGTTTCTGTTTAATTATAGCTGACTGTTTAGACTTGACTTGCTAAATTGGCAAACTACTTAAAAATTCTGAGATATTAGAGCCCATAACTGGTGACATTCATGACCAGTTTACATAGGAATTGAGAGTAGTACTCCTTGCATAGCATGTTTATCATTTTTGCACATTTATGACATTCAATTTCTCGTCAAATGCACATATTCGGGTTTGTGGTTGGTGTCACATGCAGGGAGGTGCTTGCAGATTTCCCTTTCTTTATATTTTTCACCCATTTAGCTCCACATAAGCCAGATTTGCCCTTTTTGACCCATTAGCTACATTCCAAATTAAGCCTGCCTAGTCAAGCTAGTTAGTATGTTCTTTTGGGTATGAGTTTTATGGTTGCATTTTTGGCCCGTATTTCTTTGATTGGGGTTGTTGGAAAATTGAGGAAGGAAGAAGGAAAAAAAAAGGACTTGAAAAAAAAAAAGTGAAAAACGTGAAACAAAAAAAAAAATGAAAAAAAAATGAGAAAAAAAGGCACGTGAGAAAAAGAAAGAAGAAAAAAAAAAAAGAAGTTGTTCTTGTTTCAGTTAGTTATTTCAGATGGTGTTGTTTTTGACCGTCTGACTCCTCTATTCTTATTCTATATTTTTTTGAGGAGAGTATGTTTGAGTTTAGTGAGTTTTGTGCCAAATGAAGGGCACTTGTGGTTGATTTTTCAGTCAGTTGAGATTTGGATGGTTTCATTATGGTCCTGTTAGGAACTAGCTTGACACTTTTACCTCCACATTTCCATAACATGTTTTGCCTTTTCTCACCTGAACCTCACTATTCCCATATTATTTGTAAGCCCTCGGTTGTGACGGACATTATTGGTTGGAGTGTGTGCATTAGTACTTGAATTGTCTTTCATTTTTATTGCATGCATGCTATGCAGGTCGCAGTTAGGTGAGTGACTGTCTTTTATTCTCTCTTTTACATATAACATTCACCCTTTGCTTCATGAGATAAGAGTGACCACGAGAGAGTCCGATTTTGTTGGTCTTGCAAGGTCGATAGGTTGGCTATATTTCTGAACAGCTTATAACTCGTTTGCGTATTGACTGCTTAGCTTCAACTGTTAGTTTTTGTTGCATTAAATTGGTTCAAGTAGACAAGTTAAGCTAGCTCTGAGTTATCATTTCCGTTCCATGAGGTTGTGTATAGTTTTGAGTTTACTCGAGGGCGAGTAAAGGTTTGGTTTGGGGAGATTTGATACGTGCCTAATGTATAATCTTTTTAGCCTATTTCAGCACGTATTTCTTTGCATTTTTATACTGTTTTTATGGTTTTTTAGCCCCGAATTGGCTACTTTGGTTCGTTTTGCCCATTTTGTAGAAATGAACGCGAAAGTAGTGGAATCGTACTCTTTTTCGTCCTTTTTGCATGCATTTAGAGGAGACGGGATTTTTCAGAGTGAGATACGGTGTTTGGAAGCGTCATGGCACGGATTACGAGACATTAAGGCGCGGACTCGAGCTGAAATGAAGTCAAAGTACTCGATCGAGCTGTTTTACCACTCGATCGAGTGGTTTCTACGTCCCAGAGTGGTCGATCGAGCACTTTGTACTCGATCCTTAACTTGCAGAAAGACCATCTACTCGATCGAGGACTTTTCTGGTCGATCGAGTTGTTTTGGCTGAGGATTTGGTCGATCGAGTGGTTTCAATCCACTCGATCGAGTGGTTTTGATGGTTATGAGCTTTAATCAACCCGTGTGAATGTTTATTCCGCTAAACTTATTTACTTTGCTATTTAAGCACGCTTAACTAGGTCATTAGGACTATCTAGCTTTTATCTTAGTCAGTTTACATAAAACTTTTACTGCGTACTTCATTCTTCTTTACTGTAACCTTGTTTTGGGATTATTATTGCTCGGATTCGATTGTTCTCTCGCCTGATTCGCATTGATTGTAATTCCTTCTCTTCCTTTAATAATAATTAACCTTTTGTTTGCTTTAATTCTTTGTTTGTCTCATTATTTCTTCGCCTAATTTCTCTTTTATGCAATTTATTGTTTATTTCATAATGTTTAATGTCAAATTTAACTCATCATTAGTTTAATTAGCGACATGAGTAGCTAAACCCCTTTCATGTTGGGATTAGGGGATCTGTGGTAGAAATGTGACGATGTAGTAAATGAATTAGATGAATCAATTGTGAGACCCTGTCACCATAGAATTTAATTGTATTTATTCGACTTAGTTGAGTGCATGCTTCTATGTCATCCTTTAATCTGGCTAAAATTAATCCTAGATCGAAAGATTGGACTAAATAGGCCTGCTATGAACAATAGACTACCCTAATGAGAATGAAAGTTAAGTTAGTGGTAATTTAGGATAGAAGGTGGACCGAAAGGACCTTTCAACATCCGTCTCGCATATAATTCGTCTGAATCATTTACAACTGAGTCACTGGACTACCGTAGTGAACCGAATTCCCGACATGTCCCCTCTCTCTTGATAGTTTAATCTTATTCCCTTGCTTTTACTGCTCTTTACTTTATTTCTCTTCCTTCAAATCTCGTAGTTTAGCAACCAATTCAACAACCCCCATTTGTTACCTTAAGATTAGAATTAGGCAACTGATAATTGCACCGCCTCCCTGTGGATTCGATACTCGACTGCCTCTACTACATTTTAGTTGAGACCGTTAGGTTTTATTTTTGACAGGGTACACGATAGCCGTGTCAGCAGTTAACTAAGTTATAAAATCTAGTACGATGTACACCATTAACAAAAATTACCTGCGGGTACTCAGGGTGGGAGTCAAGAGTGTCGTCCACTCGAATCGTGACCGTACCAGCAGAGACGCTAGGAGCAGGTGTAGCACGACGACGACCGCGACCCCGGTCTCTAGAACCTAAAGTAGAAGATCGTCCATTGATGGTACGAGGTACTAGGGCCGCTCTGAAGGCAGCTGCGGCTGCAGGTGAAAGTGATGCTGCAATAGT
Organism: Silene latifolia; assembly: GCF_048544455.1. Taxonomy (NCBI): domain Eukaryota; kingdom Viridiplantae; phylum Streptophyta; class Magnoliopsida; order Caryophyllales; family Caryophyllaceae; genus Silene; species Silene latifolia. Next base: position 99,388,232 of record NC_133538.1, read on the forward strand.
GGACGCAGCAGAGACCGCCACTAAGGAACAAAGGCTAGCAGCACTGCTAGCAGCTGTGGCTGAAACGGAGCTAGCAATAGTGCTAGCAGCAGAAAAACGGTACCAGTAGCAGAAACTAGGAACACAGGGGCTGCGGTACTAACGAAAGTTGAGGCGATGGTGACAGCAGGGACCACCGCCTTAGACAAGGACGGACTGGCAGCGGAGCTCATAGAAGGCATAGAGCTAGAATCCATCCTAGTCAAATAGGGCAGGGGAAACTGATAAGAAAACAACATGAAAACAGTAGAGAATTTCCCTAAACAGTCGAAATTTTCGACTGGCAGCCCTAATTCCCGAATTTTTCCTCAATAAAGAGAATGAAGCAGGTAATCAGCGATAAGGGAAGGGTAACAGATGACAAATGCAACAAATTAAGCAACAATTGAAGCAAATTAGGCATATGGCAGCAGGAAAAACCCAATTCATAGTCGAAAATTTCGACTGACAAGAACCCTAATCGCAAATTTCCCATAAAATTCGAAGTAAACATGTGAAAATCAATTAGGTAAGGGAATTAATCATCAAGTAAGGCAAAATAAGCACTGAATCACAATAATAGTCGAAAAATTCGACCCAAAATGAATTTCCAAACCCTAATTCCTAATTTACTTCAAGAAAGGCAAAATTAATGAAATTGAAATGCAAAGAAGTATTGAAATTACTTACATGATGATGAGGAACCTACAAATTGAGAAATTAATCGACAAAACAAGCAAGAATGACGATTTTTGATCGAAAAATCGCAAACCCTAATTCCTCTAATTTACCGTGTAAAACAGCAAGTATCAAGGGGAAAGCAGAGGGCAATGGACGATTAAATAGCAATGAATAAAATGTAGGTGGTGGATTTGGTATAAGGGCAATAAAAATGGAGATATTGGGGATTTTGGTCGCAAATAAGGTGAAGGGAGGACGAAATAATGAAAGAGGAAAGGAAGTAATAAGAAAAAGAAGGAAGTTAAAGAGACTCCCTGCGTGTCCTTTGCAAAATCACTCGATCGAGTGATTTAAAACCACTCGATCGATCAACTTTCACTCGATCGAGTACAAAAAGTACTCGATCGAGCTCTTTTCCTCGTGTAAGCCTTTGAATTTGCGTATAATTTCCTAATCCTGCATAAAAACACTCGCAAAAATATCCCAAAATACCAAATATGAATAGTAACAGTCTTAGTCTTCTAAACTACGCTAAAAATGTCTAAATTCTAATTGTCCTTATTAAATGCAATAAACAAATCCGACGGAAATTAAAAATTGTTTTTACAATTTGTTACACGGGGCATTTCCCCGCTCACTTCTCAAAGCAATTCAGCAGCCCCTCGGAGGGCTTCTGACTGGAGGACGTCACCTCAGCAACATTAACCGCGCTCTTCATTATCCACGAGCTTGTATTTGAATCATTAGGAGGAGAATAGTTGACGTCCACATACGCGCAAACTTTCATCGTCCTTACTCCTTTTTTACCAGCTTTAGCATTATTACTCCCACTTTGACTGACATTAATTGCATAATAATCATTGACAGCTCCTTCAATATTTTCATCTGTACCTGCAGCAAGGAAAACAGGCGAACATTCCTCCTTTTTGCTCTCAATGTGAGGCGGAGGGGTCACGATAGCAGCACAATATTCCAAAGCTTCATTTAGAGTGTCAATAGGAGGATCAGTAGAAGAGAGGGCATTGCAAGGCTGAGCTTGCATGGGAGCCCTTCGGAACTTAGACTGATGGAAAATCAATTCCTCGTCCCCAACCTGAAAAGTCAATGTCTTGCCCCCGACGTCTATCACTGCACGGGCAGTGAATAAAAATGGCCTCCCTAAAATGATAGGGGTATGTGTGTCCTCGGGGATGTCAAGTACAACGAAGTCAACGGGAATAAAGAATCTCCTGATCTTAACAGGTATGTCTTCTATGACACCTAACGGCTGTGATGTACTACGGTCGGCCATCTGAACAGTCATATTTGTGCAATTAAACTTGTTCAAACCAAGTCTCTTAGCAAGAGTGATGTGACCATAATTAGCGCATATTTAGCCCCCGAATTAGCCTTGTTCTCATGCTTTTTAGTGCATATTTGGGTCATTTCTTATCTTTAGTTCTTTGTTTTGCATATTCTTTGAGATTTTGATCCCTTGGTAGGAAAGGAGTAAGAATCTTGCATTTTCATGGCAAAACGAGACTAAATTGATCGAATTCAATGACCAAGCATCAAGGAGAGACAAGATTAGAAGGCCTTTGTACATATTATAGTAGAAGAGCAATGTTGAGAAAGGATCCTTGAGTCCCCAAGGAAATCCCCAAGGAATTTATGAAGAAAAAGGGAAGAAAAGAAGAAGATATGTTGTTGAGTGACAATCCGAGCGGATTGTCACCAATCCGTCCGTCCCGCAGCTGTACAATCCGAGCGGCTTTGCCCTATTCCGCTCGGATTCCACCTCCACAATCCGACCGGATTCCCTTGAATCCGCTCGGATTCCAACGCCAGAATCCGCCCGTCCCGACCTTATTCCGCCCGGATTCGGCTCCAGCACGAATTGTCTTCTCCAAGCTACGAAGAAAGAAGCCCTTCTCTCGAAAAATACCGGCTCCTCCTTGCTTAATCTAAAAAGTGTAATTACTAGTTTAGCCCTTAGTTAACCCTAATGCATCCTCCCTAATTTCCACTATAAATACCCCATTAGTCTAATTAGAAGAGCAGGTTCTTCTTATCAATAATTAGTGTAGTTAATATCAATCAAATCTCTTTTTAATATTGTAATCAAGTATTAATCAAGTTTTAATCCAAGTTTTAGTTCTTTAATCTCTCTTTTGTTCATCCTTTATTTTGGGTAATTGAAGATTATTTGGGTTATTGTTGGGAGATTGACAACCTCTCAATCAAGCATTCAAGTACTTCTTTTATCTTTGCTTTATTATTGGAATCATTAGTAGGTATAATCTATTAATCCCTTTTTAATTATTGTTAATTACTTTCATTTATTCATCATGTTTCATATTGTTGGTATGATTGACAACCTTGCTAGCATGATCAACATGATAATGAGTGAGTAGTCTCTTTGCTAGGGTTAATGGGTGATTAGGGGAAACCAACATGGGGAATGATTCATGCTTAAATTAATATGCTTTCATGTTTTATTTGCTTGCTTGTTTTGATCTCAACTCATGCACATGTTATATTTGATGAAATGCTAAGCCTATGAATCCTTGCATTTACTATCATCTTCTATCTTTTCAATGAGACTTGTAAGACATAACCCAACTCGAGTCTCATTAGACCATGCATGTTGTTGAGTAGGGAAGATTAAGTCGACTTGTAGGTGTTGTACAATCTAATCGATTCGGCTCCGGGACCCAAACTTTCCTAGGATTGTAAGATATAACCCAACTCAATCCATCACAACAATAATTGCTTGCTTATAATTTGAGAACATGTTTGTATGATCAATTCCCATGATTCCCCTATGATCCCATGACACCCTAGTGCCTTTAATCAATTGTTTACACCCCTTTAATTCATCTTGCTTGTTTATTTTCATTGCTATTTTAGTTTAGTGACCTTCTACATCAACCCAATTTGTGACACCCCTTAGACACCGCTAGTTGCAATAGAAATCTCATTTCAATACCCGTCCCTTGGGATCCGACCTTTACTTGCCTCTTTACTAATTGTAGAGTTGTTTGTGAAGCTATAAATTGTGTTTTGATTCGACCGTGACCCAACGACCACATCTTAATTTGTGAACACGAAACGGACGCGCATAAAAAATGGCGCCGTTGCCGGGGACGGTGTTTGTTTGATTTAGATTTCTTTTTATTGTTATTAGTTGTGTCTTTCTTCGCCTTGGGGAAGTAAAACTCCTCAAGGTTTGCTCTAATCGTTTTCAAGTTGTTTGATATTTTGCGAGATGGATTTCATAGACTGTTTTGTAGAGGAGCACTTGAGTATCCCTTACTTCAAGGATCCCATGCAAGCATTGGAAGCCTTGGAAGCAAGTGAGGCTAAGAGCATGTATTGGGAGTTGGAGGTGGATCTCTTTGAGGCCGCTCTAGCTAACAAGGAACTTACTCGTGCACAATCCGAATTAGTGCATAATATTCTAGTGGAAGCATGTCAACCCATAGAGGATGAGCAATCCATCCTAGAGGATATTTTACAAACTCAAGAGCAAGAGGAACCCATCATGGGATTTGAATATGATGAGGTTGATGAAAGTGAAGTTGAGTATGCTATGAGAATGGAATGTCTAATGGAGATGGAGCAAATTCTCAATGAAACTCCAAAGGAGGAAAGTAAGGTACAAACTCCTACTTTGAAACCCCTTCCCCCAAATTTGAAATATGCTTACCTTGATGAATCAAAGACCAAACCCGTGATTGTTAATGATAGACTTGATGATGACCAATTGAGAAAGTTCTTGATGTGTTGAAACAACATGAGAAGGCTATAGGTTATAGTCTAGATGACCTTAAGGGGATAAGTCCCAACTTTTGCATGCATAGAATTCATCTAGAGGAAGACCATAGACCTACCATTCAACCCCAAAGAAGATTGAACCCCCACATGCAAGAAGTTGTCAAAGGAGAAGTCATGAAATTACTTGATGCGGGAATCATATATCCCATATCGGATTCTTTGTGGGTTAGCCCCGTCCAAGTGGTACCTAATAAAGGAGGTACCACGGTAGTGACAAATGAAAAGAATGAATTAATACCCACAAGAATGATCACCTACATGTATGTGCATTGACTATCGGAAATTAAACTCCGCAACAAGAAAAGATCACTTACCCTTACCATTCATTGACCAAATGCTTGAGAGGTTAGCCTCCAACAAATTCTTTTGTTACCTTGACGGGTACTCGGGGTTCTTCCAAATCCCTATACACCCGGATGACCAACATAAGACCACCTTCACATGCCCTTATGGCACTTTTGCATATAGGAGGATGCCTTTTGGATTATGTAATGCCCCCGCCACTTTCCAAAGATGCATGATGAGCGTCTTCTCTAATTACTTAGAGACCATAATGGAAGTTTTTATGGATGATTTTAGTGTTTATGGAAAGGACTTTGACTCATGTTTGCATAATCTTTCTCTTGTGTTGCAAAAGTGTGAAGATGTTAGCCTTGTTTTAAATTGGGAAAAGTGTCACTTCATGGTCAATGAAGGAATTGTCTTAGGTCATTTGATTTCGGAAAAGGGCATCGAGGTCGATAAAGCTAAAGTTGAGGTGATAGAGAAACTCCCACCTCCCGTGAATGTTAGAGGGGTGAGAAGTTTTCTCGGTCACGCGGGTTTTTATCGTCGTTTCATAAAGGATTTTTCGAAAATAGCAAAACCTCTCACTCAACTTTTGCTTAAACATGCCCAATTCCAATTTACTGACGAGTGTGTTGAAGCTTTTAATAGAATCAAAGAAGCATTAATCTCGGCACCAATCATTCAACCCCGAATTGGGAGTTACCTTTCGAGATTATGTGTGACGCTAGCAACTACGCCGTTGGAGCGGTTCTTGGCCAACGGGTAGGGAGAGCTCTTCATGCCATCTATTACATAAGCAAGACCCTCGACCCCTCTCAAGTGAATTATGATACAACCGAAAAGGAGCTTCTTGCCATTGTTTATGTTTTGGATAAATTCTGTTCCTACTTGCTTGGATCCAAGGTGATTGTATTTTCGGATCACCGTGCTCTCCGACATCTCTTGATAAAGAAGGAGGCAAAACCAAGATTGTTGAGATGGATTTTGCTACTTCAAGAATTTGACTTGAAAATAAGAGACAAGAAAGGAGCCGAGAATGTAGTGGCGGATCACTTGTCAAGGATCCGGTTTCATGATGAAAATGGAGAAACCCCGATCAATGACTCATTTCCCGACGATATTTTGATGACTATTCAAACACAACTTGAAAGGCACATCACCCCATGGTTTGCCGATTATGCCAATTATATTGTTGGAAAAGTGCTCCCTCCAAATTTGAACCACAACCAAAGGAAGAGATTCCTATTCGAAGTGAAGAGGTACATTTGGGATGACCCAAACCTCTACAAGGAGTGTAGTGATGGGCTCTACCGGAGATGCATCCCTCAATGGGAAATCCAAGAAATCTTGGAAGGATGTCATTCATCCCCCTACGGTGGACACCATGGAGCAAGGAGAACAGTTGCAAAAATTCTCCAATCGGGCTTCTATTGGCCTACAATGTTTCAAGATACAAGAGAATTCATCATTCATTGTGATGCTTGTCAAAGAACGGGGAATATATCTTGGAGGAACGAAATGCCACAAAGGGGCATTCTAGAGGTAGAGATCTTCGATGTGTGGGGAATCGACTACCAAGGGCCCTTTGTGACATCCAATGGGAATAAGTACATCCTTGTGGCAGTAGATTATGTCTCAAAGTGGGTGGAGGCAATTGCCACCCCAAATGACGATGCAAAAACGGTCACCAAGCTTTTCAAGAAGATAATTTTCCCAAGATTTGGAGTTCCTAGAGCGATCATTAGTGATGGAGGAACGCATTTCCATGAGAAGAAGCTTGCATCCCTTTTGACCAAATATGGTGTTCAACATCGAACCGGCTTGGGATATCATCCTCAAACAAGCGGTCAAGTGGAAATTTCAAATAGAGAGATCAAGCAAATCCTTGAAAAAGTTGTGAACAAGACTCGGAAAGATTGGAGCACAAAGCTTGATGATGCTCTTTGGGCTTATAGGCCGGCCTATAAAACTCCCATAGGAGCCTCCCCCTACAAGCTTGTCTATGGAAAAGCATGTCATTTGCCAATCGAATTGGAGTACAAAGCTTATTGGGCAATCCGAGCACTTAATCTTGATCTCAAATTGAGCGGTCAAAGGAGGATGATTCAAATCCAAGAGTTGGAGGAATTCCGACTACAATCCTATGAGAATGCAAAGATTTACAAAGAAAGAACAAAATTGCTTCATGACAAGAGAATTAGACAAAAGGCCTTGCATAAGGGAGACAAAGTCCTTCTATTCAATTCCCGCTACCGACTCTTTCCGGGAAAATTGAACTCTAGATGGATGGGTCCCTATGTGATAACCGAAGTTGGAAAATATGGAGATTTCGAACTTAAGGCGGAAGATGGAAGCAAGTTCAAGGTAAATGGTCAAAGGTTGAAGCCATACTATGAAGGAGTGTTTGTTGGAGAGGTCGAGGCTACCTACCTCGGGCCTCCTCCCCCTTGAAAGGACCATCTAAGGGAGAGTTTGGTGGAGTCCTCCCTAAACCACCACTTGTAAATATACTAACCCTCTAACTTGTATTTATTGCATTTGTTTTAATAAATAGCATGAACTCTTTTCATGAGCGTAAGTAAGGGAGGGTTACTAATGAATTTTGAATGAAGGAAGGAACGAATTCTCAAGTGTGGGGACGCATCTAAGAGAGGAGAAGAAGTCAAAACTCGCAGCCTGAATCCGTGCGGATTCCCTGGAATCCGGGCGTTTAGAGGAGAAGCCGTCCGTCCAGCTGCGCTGAAAATTTGAAGATTTTTGGACTGGGGTTGAATCCGAGCGTCCAACGAGGAAAAACGCCCGTCTTATAGAATCCGGCCGGATTTGAAGAAAGACGCCCGTCTTTCTACCTGTGCATTTCAAAGAAAATCTCTGTAGCAGAATCTGCCCGTCTTCTCAAGAAGACGCCCGTCCTATCATAAAAGAATCCGAGCGTCTCATGCTCGGGACGCCCGTCTCTGAAGCGTCAAATTTTGGAATTTCTCGCTGTGACAGAATCCGGGCGTATTGCCCAGAATCCGCCCGTCCCGAGGAGCACGAATCCGAGCGTCTTCAGCTCGTATCCGCTCGTCTTCTCACGGTGTTTTGACCCGACTTTTTCCTAATTAAAATACACCCCACCACACATACAGTGACACATCACTACTCCTTCCAATTGCACTATAAAACCCTCCTCCTTATGACTCCCATACATATCCAAATCACTCTCTTTACCCACAAAATCAAAAAGCCCCAATTTTCTAGGGTTTCCAACACTAAATCAACAAGGAACATCCTTAGCAATTCACAAATCAAAAGAGCCCAACAAAAGAATCAAGAATGGCACCAAGGAGATCCTCTTTTAGGAGTGCAAGAAGACCAAGGATGGTGGGAAGTTCTTCTACCTCCCATCTCAACACCATTAGAAGGGAACATGAAGAGATTGTAGATCTCACAAGGCTTGATGATTTCTCAAATGTGGAATTCCTCAATGATGTGCAGAGATTAGTCTTCCACCGGCTTCTAAGTAAGAATATTCTTCCCACTAAATTTTTATGTTATGCTACCTTGAGAAAACTTGGGATTTTTCACCAAGTGGAAGCTCTCTTTGAGGTTTTTGGCCTTTCAACCCTTTTTCGCATGTAAGAACCAACCTATCGGTCCCTTGTGCTTGAATTCTTGAGCTTTTTGAAGATTACAACCTTGAACAAAGTGATATGCATAGAGTTTAGGTTGGAGAATGTTTCTAGGATGATGACCCTTGTAGAATTCGCAAATGTGTTTGGACTTGATGTTTCGCCTACCCGAACATCGAAACCCAAAAAGTATAGTGTTGCACCTTTGTGGAGGGCCATGACGGGCCGGGATTTCATTCTTACCAAGGAATGTCTTGCTTTTCATATCCAAAACCCGATCTTGAGGCTTACATATCGATTTCTTTCGGGTACTCTCTTTGCCCGCCGAGATCCGGCCATCGTGAACCAATTAGACCTTGTGTTTATGGAATCATACCTCAACATTCAAGGGAGAGATGGGTATCACTTCAATGCACCTCTAGTTTTGCTAGAGAAATGGGCAAAGTTTAGAAATGGGGATGATGATGGAATGAAGCACATAGTGAATGGAGGACTCATAACTAGACTTGCAAAGCACTTCAACCCAAGATTCAATGAGAACAATGAGTACACTCCACTTACGGGGAGCACGAGAATTAATGAGGATCTCCTTGTCGTCCAACACCATTGGATAACCCTTGAGGGGGTCGATAAGCGGATAAAGTGGTTGACAAAAGGGAGCGATCCGATCTATCTCCCAATGACCGATCTACCACGGATCTCCCCAAGAAGAGGAAACTTGTCCCCAATGCCCTCCTACCTCATCCCAAGTCAAACAAAGCAAGCACCACCACCCCAAAATCCACCACCACAACAAGAACAACAAACCCAAAATGAGAAGATAAAAGTGCCTCCCTACCCCTTTCCCTACCAACCATATAACCATCCAAATCCCTTCATCCTCCCCGGTGACGACTTTGTCACGGGAATCTTACAAGATCTACACTACCGTCAATACGAGACCTCCGTGGACACTTACTATGCTCTTTACCCCCAATACCATGAGATGGTTAGAAAAGGACGGATTAGTGAGGAAGGAGCTTTCCCCTCATGGGCGCAAATGGAATTGCTCTTCCCCAACTCGGAGAAAGCTAATGAAGGGGCGAACGGTTGCCGAGAGGAGGAGAGTGGCAATTCTTGTGGAGGTGACACGGTAAAGCTTGAGAGTGAGGAAGACGAATTCATGGATCCAGTTTGAGTGATGCTTCAAAGGATATTTGGGATAGCGATATAGAGGGAGATGATGCCGATGTCTAGAAGACTACTTCATCACTAGGTGGAGCGGGCAAGAGGCACCCACCTAAGTTCAAGTGAAGTTTTCTCATCTCTTCTCTTTATCTTTCAATGTTTCATGAAAAGAATTTTGTGTCTTGTTACCTTGTATTTTATTTAATTTTGATCATTGTTGGAGTAGTCCTAGCACCATTAGAGGACTCACACCTCGGTACCATTGAGGTGTTCTCATTTTATTGTTCCCATTTTCAAAATCCAAAATGACAAATTAGTTTCATGCATAGCATAGTGTGTGCATGAACTACACCCATCCTTGGACATTAGCAATAGTGTCTCACTCGGTTTGGGGAAGTTAATGCATACACAACGGGAGGTAATCAAAATTATCCTCTCCGTCATAACAAAAACCATGCATCATGTAGTGTAGCTTAGTATAGATTGCATTTAGTATAGAAATCATGCATCATCTTTGCATAATTTCCATCATTTTGGCCATTGAGGACAATGCCCATATTAGTGTGGGGATGGGAATTCTAACATTTAACTCTTATTCAAAAAAATCCAAAAAAAATTGAAAAATCTCAAAAATCATAAAAATTTGAAAATTGAAAACCCAAAAACATGTGTATTTCCTTTTGTAGTCTTGTATATATTGTCTTGTATATATTGTGGTTGTTCTATCCTTGTTCAGATTGATTGACTACGCCACATCCGAGACATGAGGATATTGAAGACCGCATGGTATGATATTTCCAATCTCCTTTTTCCTCTTTATGTTAATGACTATGTGGCTTTATTTTGATTGATGCGGTATAACAATGTGAACTTAGGACTTGCATTTAGTTTATATGTCATATTAGTTGATAGAATCACTTGCACTATGATGTTTATATTAGTTGCATCATGGCATGTAGTTACATGTTAGAAATGTTTTGAAAAATGCCTATTTAGGAACTTTGACAAGAGCAACTAAGCCATTACAAATACTTGTTCAACTTAAGACTTTGCCTATTAGAATGGTTGTAAAACACCCTAGATAGTGTCATACTAGTGTCTTTTGACCCATGACCCAAGGCCTAGTCAAGGGTTTGCATGTGAGTCACCTATCCAACTCCGTGATGCGATGTGGACTTGGTTAACTTGTCTAGGTGACCTTGTTTGACCTTGTGGTAAGGCAACCCAAAATTATTTTCTATCAATAAGCTTGAAGTGCTCATTTCAAAGAAATTTTGTCATGTGGAAGTAATGTAATGCCAAGGAAACCTCAAATGTTGTGAATTGTTGAAAGTTGAGAAATTTAAGTTGTTTTGATGGAGGCGTACCACTTCGATGTGCTTTGGTGCGGGATCCATTGAATTGGCCCCCCATACGGTTGTGAATTCGGCCGCCCAGAGACAGAGTGACTATCACCCCGAAAAGCTATTGTCTAGAGGTTAACCGGTTGCCTAATAAGCGATTGGCGAAAGCAAAGGACACTAGCCCGGAAGGGACAAACCCCATCTTAAATTTTTGAAATGTGAAAGTGAAATGAGGACAATTTTGAATACTAGTCATATCCACCTGTTGTGAATAAAGATTTGAGCATTTCATTCCCAAAAAGCCTTTTGTCAAGCCACTTGGTCGAGCTTGGGACGATCCATGACCTTTACTTTTGTAGAGAATTCGAGACTTGTCATGTCATATGCTACTAGCATCATAGGGATCATCATTCCACCACCATCCGATCGCTCTTGACGAAAGCATTTGGAAATTGAGGACGAAAGTAGTCTAGTTTAACACCATTTGGAGGTGATTTAGTGCCATCCTCTTAGCCTTAGTAATTTGTTGAACTAGTATTTGTGAAGGATTACATGCTCTTAAATTTGTACCTCTTTAGTGCCTCCGCCACTTGATGAGGAAGTGGCTATTCTTTTTGTAGATGCATCCATTATGTGATTTTGTGTGCTTAATGTTTGGATGTGTCGCCATTTTGGCAAGACCCACCTTGCCTTGCAAGAAGGCATCCTACCTCATGGTTGTCTTGTTGTGAGTTGAAGGGGCGGAGTGAGACCCGCTAATTGTCTCATATCGGCTATATTATTAGGATAGGTTAGTATTGGTCCTAGTCTTTGTCACCTCTTTACTCGGGACGAGCAAAGGTTCGGTTTGGGGATATTTGATGTGACCATAATTAGCGCATATTTAGCCCCCGAATTAGCCTTGTTCCCATGCTTTTTAGTGCATATTTGGGTCATTTCTTATCTTTAGTTCTTTGTTTTGCATATTCTTTGACATTTTGATCCCTTGGTAGGAAAGGAGTAAGAATCTTGCATTTTCATGGCAAAACGAGACTAAATTGATCGAATTCAATGACCAAGCATCAAAGAGAGACAAGATTAGAAGGCCTTTGTACATATTATAGTAGAAGAGCAATGTTGAGAAAGGATCCTTGAGTCCCCAAGGAAATCCCCAAGGAATATATGAAGAAAAAGGGAAGAAAAGAAGAAGATATGTTGCTGAGTGACAATCCGAGCGGATTGTCACCAATCCGTCCGTCCCGCAGCTGCACAATCCGAGCGGCTTTGCCCTATTCCGCTCGGATTCCACCTCCACAATCCGACCGGATTCCCTTGAATCCGCTCGGTTCCAACGCTGCAATCCGCCCGTCCCGACCTTATTCCGCCCGGATTCGGCTCCAGCACGAATTGTCTTCTCCAAGCTACGAGGAAAGAAGCCCTTCTCTCGAAAAATACCGGCTCCTCCTTGCTCAATCTAAAAAGTGTAATTACTAGTTTAGCCCTTAGTTAACCCTAATGCATCCTCCCTAATTTCCACTATAAATACCCCATTAGTTCAATTAGAGGAGCAGGTTCTTCTTATCAATAATTAGTGTAGTTAATATCAATCAAATCTCTCTTTAATATTGTAATCAAGTATTAATCAAGTTTTAATCCAAGTTTTAGTTCTTTAATCTCTCTTTTGTTCATCCTTTATTTTGGGTAATTGAAGATTATTTGGGTTATTGTTGGGAGATTGACAACCTCTCAATCAAGCATTCAAGTACTTCTTTTATCTTTGCTTTATTATTGGAATCATTAGTAGGTATAATCTCTTAATCCCTTTTTAATTATTGTTAATTACTTTCATTTATTCATCATGTTTCATATTGTTGGTATGATTGACAACCTTGCTAGCATGCTCAACATGATAATGAGTGAGTAGTCTCTTAGCTAGGGTTAATGGGTGATTAGGGGAAACCAACATGGGGAATGATTCATGCTTAAATTAATATGCTTTCATGTTTTATTTGCTTGCTTGTTTTGATCTCAACTCATGCACATATTATATTTGATGAAATGCTAAGCCTATGAATCCTTGCATTTACTATCATCTTCTATCTTTTCAATGAGACTTGTAAGACATAACCCAACTCGAGTCTCATTAGACCATGCATGTTGTTGAGTAGGGAAGATTAAGTCGACTTGTAGGTGTTGTACAATCTAATCGATCCGGCTCCGGGACCCAAACTTTCCTAGGATTGTAAGATATAACCCAACTCAATCCATCACAACAATAATTGCTTGCTTATAATTTGAGAACATGTTTGTATGATCAATTCCCATGATTCCCCTATGATCCCATGACACCCTAGTGCCTTTAATCAATTGTTTACACCCCTTTAATTCATCTTGCTTGTTTATTTTCATTGCTATTTTAGTTTAGTGACCTTCTACATCAACCCAATTTGTGACACCCCTTAGACACCGCTAGTTGCAATAGAAATCTCATTTCAATACCCGTCCCTTGGGATCCGACCTTTACTTGCCTCTTTACTAATTGTAGAGTTGTTTGTGAAGCTATAAATTGTGTTTTGATTCGACCGTGACCCAACGACCACATCTTAATTTGTGAACACGAAACGGACGCGCATCAAAGAGACATCGGTAAGACACTCACGCTAGCGCCAAGATCGCATAACGCGTTATCTATTAAGTGGGTACCAATGTGACACGGAATTGAGAAACTACCCGGGTCTGACTATTTGGGAGGTAACTTATTCTGAACTAGGGCCATCCGTACCTCGGTCAAAGCTACCGTCTCATGAACGTTAATGTGCCTCTTACATGATAAAATTTCTTTCATAAATTTAAGGTAAGAGGGTACCTGTGTCAGCAATTCGGCGAACGGAACGGTAACTTGCAAGCTTTTCAGGAGTTCGGCAAATTTACCAAACTGTTGATTAGCCTTTGTGTTCAGTAGTCGTCCCGGGAAGGGTACCGTGATGGGTATCTCGAGCCCCTTGTTCTTCTCTTCCAACGTATCAGCTGGATCAAGCTCTACATCCTTCGATCGAGACTTCTTTCCTCTCGAACGGGGTCTTTCAGGGGATATTTCACTCGATCGAGCACTAGCAGGCTCTCGATCAAGGTCTTCTTTAACAGCATCACTCGATCGAACAAAAATATTAATAGATCGAGCAGAATCCTCAATAAAATCATTCGATCGAGCTGTTTGTTTTACTCGATCGAGCTGTTCTTTTTCCTGGTCACTCGATCGAGTAGAAACTCCACTCGATCGAGTCTTTTCTTCAGCTTTTTCACTCGATCGACCACCTGAAACCAGTCGATCGAGTATCTTCTTTGTCGTCAGCTCTTTTTCTTCAACAGTTCACTGTTCATCAGCAGTAATTACCTTCCTCAGGTCTGATTTCAACAATTCCGGTCCCTCATATGAACGACCGCTTCTCAGATTGATTAAATTCACCGTCTCGTGTGGATTCTTATTAGCTTGTGACGGTAAATGACCCTGCTTCCTCGTGGATTGGTTCGTGCCTAACTGGGCAACTTGAGTTTCAAGTGACTTGATGGATGCATCTTTCTGTTGGTCACTTAGTTGCCATTGCTTTGTCAAAGACTGGAACATCATCTTCAACTTAGATAACTCGCTCACCCCACCTGAGGATGATGCACCGTGATTAGGTGTAGGAAAGGAAGGAGGCTTTTGAAAGCCTTGTTGAGCCTTATAAGGAGGGACATATGGCTACTGCTGCTGCGGAGGAGGGGTAGGATTGAGCACATTTTGACTTGTCCACCTCAAATTGGGATGGAACGGCCCTTGGTTATTATAATAGGAACCCCCTCCTTGCCTGTATTGTTTAAAAGCAAGGACATGTTCCTTCTCTGTAAGACAGCGAACATCAGTATGACCGTTGTTGCTCCCACACCTCTGACATGTGACGGTCTCCCCTCTAGTAAGCAAATGTATCGTCTGAGGCTCTCAAGTAGAATGCAGCTCCAATTTATCAAAACGAGCATTCATGGCTTCCAGCTGAGCCACGACTGCCTTATCAACCGCGTGAACTGTTCGAATACCATCCCTCGGCTTCCCATACTCGGCACAATGGGTCGCCATCTCCTCAATAATCGCCCATCTCCTCAATAATCGCTAGCTCCAATTTATCTTTTGGAAACTTCCGTTGGATGAGGCATCAAGTATAGCTCTGTGGTCATCGTACAACCCATTGCAGAACTGATTGGACAGAAACCATGGATCAAAACCATGGTGAGGAAGAGACCTCACCAACCTCTTGAACTGGCACTAAACTTCATAGAATGTTTCATCCGGTGCGTGCTTGAAACTAGTGATCTTGGCCCTCAGCTGATTAGTGCGCTGCGGAGGGAAATATCTCTTATGAAAAGCAAGAGCAAGTGTCTTCCAGTCTGTGATCCCTGCGGCCGTACAGTCCAAGTCAGTCAGCCACTCCCTAGCTGAGTCAGTCAAAGAGAAAGGAAACAACACCTCCTTAATCTTATCTTGAGTTACCCCCTTTGTGGCGGGGATAGTAGAACAGTAGTCCGTAAAGACCTCTATATGCTTCCTCAGGTCTTCACCTGCCACACCTCTAAAGAGATTTATCTCCACCAGATTGATATAGGACGGACGGATGTCAAAAGTATTCCCATCCTCAGTCTGGAGATTGAAACCTTTAGGAATAGATGATGCTTTAGGTTCTGAATGACTTGCAATATTCGGTATCTTTACTGGTTGGTTTACAGAACTGAGACTATCTTCTACTAAAGATTGATCTTCTGTAAATAGGAAATGCTGAAGTTCGGGTTCGAAAGTACTCAAGTCTTCCTTTCGTGATTCTCTTTGCAGACGAAATCTATGCCTCGAACGCAGTCTCTGCGCTCGAATCACCAAACTAACTCCAACCTGTTTGACCTGGGCATACACAGCACTGAAAGAAAATAAATAAGAACTGTCTAAAGGAATAATAATTCCCTGAGACGGATAAAATAAACGAAACAAAAATAGATAGGGCAAATGCCTTCCCGGCAACGGCGCCAAAATTTGACAGGGCAGTCGTATACCTATGAAAAATAACTAACTAAACTAACTATATAACTAGGGAAGTCAGGTCAATCTCCTCAGGGAGGCAAGATATCTGTAAAGAGTTCGTCTATTTGGTCACAAAATGGGGGGGGGGGGGGGGGGTTGTAAATTGAATTTCTAAACTAAAGGTGTAAAAGAAAGAGAAGCAAGGAAAGAGCAATAAAGGCAGAAATTAGAGATAAACTATCAATAAAGAAGGGACATGTCAGGATTTTGGTTCACTACGGTAGTCCAGTGACTCAACTGTAAATAACTTAGACAAATTACTGTGAGACAGATATGGAAAGTCCTTCCGGTCAACTTTTTATCCTAGATTTCTACTAACTTAACTTCCGTCCTCGTCAGGGTAGTCTACTGTTCATAGCAGGTCTATTTAGTCCAATCTTCCGATCCAGGATTAAATTTAACCAGATTAAAAGGTGACTCAGAAGCGTGCACTCAACTAAGTTGGTAAATACAGTTATATTGCCATGGGGACAGAAAATTCATCTAACCTACTCACTACATCGTCACATTTCTACCGTAGATCCCCTAATCCCAACATGAAATGATTTAGCTACTCATGCTATTAATATTATCAAAACTAATAACAATGAAATAACTAACATTAAACATGATGAAATAATAATGAAATTGCATAAATAAAGATTAGGGCAGGAATTAAAAAGGAACGAAACAAGTAATTAAAGCAAATGATTGAAAGATTACAATTAAAATAGAGTAAGAGATTACAATCGCAAGAATCCGGCATAAAGAACAACTAAATCCGAGCGAGAAAATCCAGAAGCAAAAGTTACAGTAGAGAGGAAAAAGCAACGTAGTCTTTTTGCAGTGAAAGATGGAAAATAAAAGATAATCAGATTATTAGATGCCTAATGACCTAATTAATGTACGTTTAAATAGAAAAATGCTAAGTCCAATAGCTAAAAACAAGTTCACGGACTAATTAAAGCCCATGGAAGACAAAACCGCTCGATCGAGCAGTCTGAAACAGCTCGATCGAGTACTTCTCCAGGCAATATACTCGATCGAGTTACTCAGCCACAAAAACCACTCAATCGACCAATAAAAGGGCTCGGTCGAGTGTTCTTCCTCTGAAACAACTTCAAATCGTAGCCGGCTGCTTCGTAGACCGTTCTTTCACGCATCCCAATGCAAGATCTCGCTCTGAAAAATCCCGTCTCCTCAAAATGCATGCAAAGTAGGACGAAAATGTTACGATTCCACTACTTTCACGTTCATTTCTACAAAATGGACAAAACGAGCCAAAGTAGCCAATTGGGGGCATAATGTAATATAAACAGTACAAAAGTACATGGAAATACGTGCTAAAATAGGCTAAAAAGACTATACAAAATGCACGTATCAACGGTGGTGGCCAAGGGTTGTCACGATGGTGGTAGGGTGGTGTATGTGTTGAGTTGAGTCATTGTGCATCGGGTTTTCGGGGGCTGTCTAGGGCGTGTAAGTGCGGGTTGCAGAGGGTATTTTAGCGGGTGTTAGGTGGTTGTCGGGTTTGGCCATGGTGTAGGCTAGGGCGTAGCATGTCTGGGTGGTACTGGTGGTTGCTAGGTGTGTCGCGGGTTTTGGTGAGGCGTTGATTACGGTTTTAAACCATGAATGTATGGGTGTGGGGGTAGTTTCACGTGTTACATAGGGTTGTGGGTTGTTGGTGTTTTACGAGGTATATGGGTTGGTTATGGGTTAGGGTTTTATTTATTTGAGTCGGGTTTTTAAGTTGGGTTTGACTCGGGTTTTCGTATACCGTAATAATAATTAATAATAATAAGTTATGAATAAAATATAATAATAAATAATGTAATTTGTGGATTAATAAATAATGAATAAAAGTATAAATGAATTAATATTGGAATAATGATATTTTATTAGGTGACGGAGTTGTTGAGACAATTTAATTGGGGTTTCTACGTGTTGGATTGCTTTGCATTACTTGGAGCGTTGTATACAAAATATTTGCTTACCAGGTAGGAATTTACTACTCAACTCGGTTTTATTATTATGTGAATATATTGTGATGGATGACGAGGTTAATGTTAATATTATGAAAGAGTAATGGAGATGGAGTATATGTGTATGCTAAGTTGTTGACGGAGCCGTATAACTGGATTGTTATTGTTCATTATTGTTAGTTATATATGGTGTGGTGTGATGGTTGTTCAATTGAGCATAACACGTAGTGTGTTACTGCCAGTTGTGCATAGTAAGTAATTACTACTGCCAGAGATATTTGAGCATAGTACAGAGGGTACTACTGCCAGATGAGCATGGTACGGAAGTACTACTGCCAGTTGAGCATAGCACGGTGTTAAGGGGGTTGTGCTACTGCCAGTGATGTAAGTGAATTGTATGGATGAAGTGATGAGAATTTGAAGGATGTCTATTGTGGTTGGATTATTATTATTGTTGTTTGGTTATTCCTACTCAACCTCGTGGTTGACAGTGTATTCGTGAACACCTGTCATGAACCATAATGGGGAGCAGATTTGACAGGTACTAACGATTAGCTGACTTGGGAGCTTATGGGAATGCGTGAGGACTTGGTCAGTCTACCTAGAAGTCTAGACCACATAGATTGATTAGTCACTTTATTCATTTCCACTGCGAGTTGTAATTATTTTGCAGTAAGTTTTAGTTGGTTAAGTTGTAATAAACATGTATTCACTAAAATTTTATTTAAAGTACTTTGGTTTGTTGTACTTTGTTATTTACTACCTCGGGAAACCGAGATGGTAACAGTCCTATTTATTTAGGAATGTCTTGCTAGAGGCTCCTAAATAAATGGGGGTGTTACAAAAACACGGTTTTTGCTTTCTGAAATAAATCAAAGTTATGCTCAAAGATCTAGCTTTCAAATGTAGCAAAGAGTAAAGTATTTATAGTACAAGAGGAGCAAGGGTGAGAGGTGTTTCGGTTTCTTTGAAACCCTAATATGGCCGAAATAATATGATATGAAAATAGAATCATATCTTATTATTTTTATCCATAAAATCTTAGGAAAAGATATAAGTTGTTAATAGATTATCTTATCATATATTCTCCTGATATTTTTTCCTCAATGCCCTAGATATACCGAATGAAAATAAGGAAAATCATAACAACTTTCCTTATTTTATTTAAGCAATCTCGTAGAAAGATATAGGATAATTATAAGATAATCCAATCAAATATATACTTAATATATTTTTCTTAAACCCCTATTTATGATAAGATTTTTATCAACAAAATATCTTGTCATATATACTAACCATATTATGCTAATTATATAAGATATGTTAAGATAATTTATAGAATAAAATATTAACAATATTCATCTTATATTAGTATGCTTACACGAGAACCACACGGCCCATATGCCTTATTATCTCGTGAAACCCTAGCATATTATTAGGTTAGATTTAGGGTTTTAGAGTATGTAATATTAGAAGCCCTAATTAGTAACATGACTCAACTCATAAGTTGATTCAGTACAATTGCTAATTATAAGCTTATCATAAAACCATCCTCAATAAGAATATAACCTCACTTGCATAATAAATACTTTTTGCTAAAAACATTTAAAAGAAACAAAAACATTTTTCAAAAAACAATTTGAAAACATTTAAGTCGTGTTTAATATAAATTGCACATCTCAATGTTATAGTAGAAGAGCTATAACATTGAGTTCTTATAGAAGTAATGTTATAGCTGTGAAGCTATAACTTTACCAATCTAAGAATTGCATTCTTAAGTTACCATTACGAAATAACAACCTACACTATTCTAATCTTCTTAGGAGATCTTTGAATGTAGGCTTCTTCATTATTCAAGCTTGATTCATCATTAATGAGCTTCATCTTCTCATGTACGCTTGAACAATACTTTAATAGTTTGTAGTATCTTGATCCTTGATTTAGGGCTTGATCATGATATGTTCTTGTATAATTCCATCACAATTCTTTAATGCTTGCGATTAGTAAGTCCAATCTAAAAGACTAAACAAACAATTACGCAGAACGAGTATATAGAATATAAAGCACACTTGACATCATCAAAACATAAACATATATATCTATATGGCCCAACAAATTTCCCCTTTTTGATGATGGCAAGTCTCCTAAAATTGTGACTAAGTATGTAGTTCCCCCTCAATATAATACCGTCATATTTATAGATAAAGATCAACGCAATATCAAAACAATTATGTTCAAGACCAAAGGCTTTAAGGACTTTAAGAGACAATAGGTCTTGACAAGGAGCAAGTTTAGACAAATGCTTACCATGGTCGTTCTTTTCCCCCTCTTGACATCATCGAAAAGATAAGAACAAATATAAAATGACCAGAATAATATACGACGAACCAACAGATAAAAACGATTAATAAAATAAAAAAACCGTATTTAAACCATAAGCATTGTATGATATTATAGCAACATACAAACCAAGAAAACATGTTTAAAGCTAAATGGGCCGAATGAAAATAACATGTTTAAAGCCACTGGGCCGAATAACAAGTATATGCCAAAATGGGCCGAAAGGGAAAACGAAAGCAAGGCATAGAAAACAGTGGAATGAAAACGAAACAGGGAATGGGCAGGATTAGGATCAAGGGTGTCTAATGTTGTGAGGGTTGACATAGCCAGGACCAGTACAGAATTCTATGGAATCGAGACGGTCAAAGCAACTTCGAACATGATTAGTTTGGGCAGTAAGGCATGTCTTAAAATTAAGAAACTTCAAACACAAAGCCTTCGTTGCTGCTAAAGTCATTGCTTGATCCACCTTAATATCCTTCCCGTCTTTGACCAAAGCACCTCCTTGACTTGCAAGGAAAGTGAGACGATCACCATGGCTAATGACTTCATCACGGACAGTCACTAGACCCCTTTCCAAACTTTAAAACCTACCATCAATGCCCTCCATCCAGGCTACAAGTCGTGCATCAGAAACACCTTCTGCAGTGGACCCGTGTCCAACACATAAGACCACGGCAGTCAAGGCAGCTGTTTGCTCCTCAAGTTTCACCATAACATACCCCATAAACGAGTCAAGCCTAGCTTCCACACCCATCATTCCAACTTCACTAATCCCCTTATCATTCCCCTTAGAAAACACTAATTCTGGCACATCAAAACCGAGCCCCATTAACTTCATAACACGGTCACACATGGCATCCTTAGCACCCACACCATAGCTTTCCCGACTCACAACCTTCATACTTTCCAATAACCTAGAAATCCACATACCGTAAGGAAGATCAAGAGTAATACAATACTTCTCTTTAGTCGGGGTTAAGCTAGTTTGGACAATGCGATTGAATACTAGACATGCCAAATTCACTTTCCTTCCTTCTAACCACAAATACAATATAATAGCTTCGTAGCTAGACACCTTGTCACGTCCTCCTCTTCATGGAACAATTGTGTTCCACAAAAAGTTCAAAAAGAACTTGAGTTTGGGGGCGAGAGGACGAACCAAGATGTTGCTATTCTCTAAAGCATGCCCATCGAAATACTTCTTAATGATCAACTGTTGATCATCATCCACATTAGACCATTCTTGACTCGGGTTGACCTCGGTTCCATCATGAGGAACCGTGAATGCTGAGCAAAAATCAGCGATGGTGACAGTGACGTCGACACCATTAACAACCGCATGAAACACTCCTCCTTTAGCCTTTACCGTAGCAAAAAAATTGAACAACCTCAATCGGGTAAATGGGACCCGAGAACCGGCTAACATCATTCCATCCTTGAAAATCAAGAAAATCCACAAAGAACCTTAATGACGGAATATTAGACAACCAAGATTTGGGATAGTACCTTCCGCCATGAATAGGATATGGTAAGACATGAGTAACCAAGCTACTTTCGTTCTTGGTCATTCGAACACGGTGTAATCCGACTTTAGTTGCGCTCTATGAAGGCTTGCAAAACAGAGTTCTCAAAATTCAATCTCTAATAACAATCTCTGGTTCACTATCTTGCCTAATACCGTCTGCTACAACCTTATTCTTCCCCTTATTTCACCGTCTCCTTTTTCCCTCTGAAACCGACTCATCCCGGCCATAAAACAATGAGGAAGGTGATGATTGATGTTGGGTTGTTAGAGTGAAGGTAGGGAAAACGGGTTGGTGGGATGATGGTGGTTGTGGTTGATTGCATGGTCGTGGTTGGTGGTGGTTTCTGGTGGAGGAACGGGTACATGCATGGTGATTTGACATGCTTGAGGGACGGATGATGATGATGGTGATGGAGTATGATTTTGGTGTTGGTAAAAGTGAAAAGCAAGTTGTGGTTTTGACTGGGTATGACCAAAATCATACGGTTAGGGGAGTATATGTAGGTAGGTAAGAATCTAGGGTGAGGGGTAGGGTTTAGAGGTTTACACAACTTAGGTAATTAATTTTGGTGCAAAAACCGTATAAGGGAAGGAAATAAAAGATGGAAATATTGCAACTAAAAGATAATGTGGGAAAGAATTTTGGATAGTTAATTTTGGGAGAAAAATTCCGTATAAGAATAGGAATGAGATTTGGACGGAATTTTATAAAAGCAAAAATAAGGAAAGTATTTTGGATAGAAATTGGTAAATAAAAATATTTGGTGTAAATAAGTATTAAGTAGAATAAGTTTGTATGAAACGCAATAACTTAAAAGCAGATAGATATTTACGATAAATAAATTTCTAAAAAATGAAAATATTAAAGCAACGGAATATACAGACACAGTCATATAATCTTATCTTATACTATTCAATCATTGAGAGATTAAACAGTTATACAAGCTTAGGTGCCACCAATTAAACCAATTTCCAACCGTAATGTCTCAAAACGTCCTCTAGCTAAAGGCTTTGTCAAAATGTCAGCCTATTGTTTTTCAGTAATACAAAATTCGAGTGTTATATTCCCTTTGTCAACATGGTCTCAAAATGAAATGGTGTCTAATCTCAATATGCTTAGTGCGCGAGTGCTGCGCGGGGTTTTTGGAGATAATAATAGCACTCGTATTATCACATAAAATAGTAATACAACCTACATTAACACCATAATCACATAATTGTTACTTAAGCCATAATAATTGAGTACATACCAGTCCTGCTGCAATATATTCGGCTTCTCCTGTTGAAAGGGAAACTGAGTTCTGCTTCTTTGAACCCCAAGTTATAATACAAGGTCCAACAAATGTGGCAACATCTGACGTACTTTTTCTGTCTAAGGAACATCCTGCGTAATCGGTATCTAAATATCCAACAAGATCAAAATGGCATTCCATAGGATACCATATATATAGTTTGGACGTCCCAATAAGATATCGTAAGATTCTTTTTACGGCTGTCATATGCGATTCTTTGGGAGATGATTGATATCTCGCACAAACACACACGCTAAACATGATATCTGGTCTACTTGCAGTTAAATATAGCAATGACCCAATCATTTCCCAGTAAGTTGTTTCATCAACAGACTTACCGTCTTCATCTAAAGTTAATTTCTTGTCTGCGACCATTGGAGTAGATATTGCATGGGAATTTTCCATACCGAACTTTCTTTTAAGCTCTTTGATATATTTCTGCTGATGGATCTTTATTCCCTCTTCAGTTTGTTGAATTTGAAGCCCTAAGAAGAATTTTAATTCTCCCATCATACTCATATCAAATTATGAAGTCATCAACTCCGAGAAGTATTTGCACAGATTGCGGTTGGTTGACCCAAAAATAATATCATCGACGTAGATTTGAACAACCAGAAGGTCAGAGTCCTCAGATTTTAGGAATAGGGTTTTATCTACAGATCCTGTATTAAATCCACTGTCAAGTAGAAATTTCGACAATCTGTCATACCAGGCCCTTGGTGCTTGCTTTAATCCATACAGGGCTTTATATAATTTAAAGACATGGTCTTTAAATTTATTATCAATAAACCTAGGAGGTTGTTCAATGAAGACTTCTTCTTGTTGTAGATACCCATTCAAAAATGCTGTGTTGACATACATTTGAAAGAGCTTCATTCCTTTATGAGCTGCGAATGCTGTCAAAAGTCTAATAGCTTCAAGACACGCTACAGGTGCAAAGGTCTCGTCATAATATATTCCTTCTTGCTGATTATAATCTTGAACCACCAAACGTGCCTTATTTCGAAAAATGACCCTAACATCTTCCAGTTTATTTCTGAACACCTATCTGGTTCCAATTACAGATCGGTCCTTGGGTCTAGGAACTAAGTGCCAAACTTTGTTCCGTTCGAATTGTTGTAGCTCTTCTTGCATAGCCACTATCCAATCTGATTCTGGGAGAGCTTCTTTGATATTAATTGGCTCAATCGTTGAAAGAAATAAATAAAAGGAGCAAAAGTTATTAAAGGACCTTCGTGTTTGAACACCTCTCTGAAGGTTGCCAAGAATGTTATCCATTGGATGAGAGTTCTTGTATTTCCATTTTATTGAGACTGTTCGTTCTTCAATGTTTGAGCTTGACCCAACTTCAAGAGTTTCACGATTGAAGAAAGTTCCCCCATGAATCCAATCCTAATGTTATAGTAGGATCAGGTGTAACTCTAGACCCATTACCATGATTTGGATTCAATGTTATAGCTTCATCAGCAATAACTTTAGTTTGAAAATCTTTATTCTGAGGTGAAGTTATAGTATCATCAACTATAATTTTAGTACTCTTCCCTTTATTGAAATTATCAAGCTCATCATTTATTCCCTCAATCTCCTTTTCCTCATCTTCCAACTCTGGAGGATCATTTCTGGATAGACGAAAATCAGGTTCATCCATGTCCTCTTCCTCGTCCTGTACAGGCTTATCAAACACATTATCTTCATCAAAATAACATGAATACTTTCTTCAATACAAAAAGTTCTTTTATTGAAGACTTTATAAGCCTTGTTATGATCTGAGTATCCTATAAAAATAGCTTCATTACTTCTAGGGTCGAACTTACTTAACCTGTTTTTACCATTGTTATGAACAAAACACTTACTCCCAAAACAACGAAGATGAGAGATATTAGGTTTACGACCCCTTAGAAGTTCATAAGGTGTTTTCTTTAGAATAGGTCTAATCATAGCACGGTTATGTATATAACATGAAGTACTAATGGCTTCAGGCCAAAAACTACGAGGAAGGCCACTACACAAGAGCATTGTACGAGCCATATCTTCTAGTGTTCTATTCACACGTTCAACCACACCGTTTTGTTGAGGAGTTCGTGGTGCAGAAAACTTATGTCCTACACCATTAACTCTACATTATTCTATAAAAGCTTGATTATCAAATTCAGTGCCATGATCCGTACGAATGGAAACTAGATTAGATTTATAGTTATTTTTAACGAGTTTCATAAGACAAACAAACTCATCAAAAGTCTCATCTTTAGAATGAAGATGGATAGGCCAAACATATCTTGAGTAGTCATCTACGAGAACAAAGACATACCCGGATTCTCCTCTACTCCTTACCTTCATGGGACCATATAAGTCCATGTGTATCAATTCCAAGGCTTGATTTGTGCTTACTACTCTTTTAGGTTTGAACAATGACCTCACATGCTTGCAACGGGTACAAGTGTCACACATCTTCTCTTGATCGAACCTGATTTTAGGTAGTCCCTCAACCAAATCCCATCTCTTGAGCTTATTCAAAATAGGTGAGCTAATGTGACCAACACGTTTGTGCCACTGACACGTCTGTTGTATACCTGTCAAAAATAAACTAACTCAACTAACTATATAGCTAGGGAAGTCAGGTCGATCTCCGCAGGGAGGCAAGATATTTGTAGAAGTCCATCTATTTGGTCACAAATGGGGGGGGGGGGGGGTTGTTTGATTTGTTATCTAAACTACGAGATTTAAAGGAAAGAGGAATAAAGGGTAAGAACAATAAAAGCAGAGAAAAAGGATAAAACTATCAGATAGAGAGGGACATGTCAGGATTTCGGTTCACTACGGTAGTCCGTGACTCAAATTGTAAATGACTCGGGCAATTAATGTAAGACGAATGTTGAAAGGTCCTTTCGATCCACTTCCTATCCTAAAATACCACTAACTTAACTTTCATTCTCGTCAGGGTAGTCTACTGTTCATAGCAGGCCTATTTATTCCAATCTTTCGATCTATGATTAATTTTAGCCAGATTAAAGGTTAACTCAGAAGTGTGCACTCAACTAAGTTGAATAAATACAGTTAAATTACTATGGTGACAGAGTCTCGTAATTATTTCATCTGTTTCATTTACTACATCGTCACTTTCCTACCGCAGATCCCCTAATCCCAACATGAAAGGGGTTTAGCTACTCATGTCGCTAATTAAACTAACAGTAGATAAAATTCCAGCAGTAAACATAATGAAATAAACAATAAATTGCATAAAAGTAAATTAGGGCAGAAGAATAAATGTAACGAAACGAAGAATTAAAGCAACAAGAGATTAATTATTAATAAGAGTGAGAAAGAATTACAATCGATGCGAATCCAGCGTAAAGAATACAAAAGTCAAGCGAAAGTAATCCCGAAATAAAGTTACAGTAGAGAGCAATGAAGTACGCAGTAAAAGTTTGATAATTGAAAAGTAGATAAAAAAAATCAGATCCTAATAACCTAGTTAACGTAGGTTTAAATAGTAAAGTACTTATGTTTTGCGAAATTAAACAACACACGGGCTGTTTAAAGCCCATAATCAGCGAAACCACTCGATCGAGTGGATTAAAACCACTCGATCGAGCAAACACCTCAGCAAATCTACTCGATCGAGTAGAAAGTTACTCGATCGAGCAACTGGTCTTTCTGCAGGCTAAGGATCTAGTGGAAAACCACTCGATCGACCAATCTGGGACGTAAAAATTGAAGGAAATGTAGATTCATATACATGTTAACATACTCTTATATGTCTAAATAATTTGTCATAAAATTAATTACGGATCTTATGCATGCAAACAATAATATAAATAGAGGAGAAATCATGTCCTTACATAGTAGATTTCGGCTATTAGGGCACAAGAGAGATCACCTTTCTCTTCTTGTTCTTGAGCTTTTCCAATGGAAGAATAAAGATCTAAGTGTAAGATCTCTCCCTATGTATTATACCCAAGGCTTAACACTTAATCTAATTAATATTACAATACTAGTATAATATTAATTTTAGTAGAAAATTGAACCAAAAACTTTTTATAAAACTCTTATAAATTTCGGTTTTTAAGAGAGAAGAAGAGAGGATTTTTCTTCTCACTAGAACTTGTGTTTTGGATGAATGAATAGAATGGAAATAATACACTACCTTTAGTATATTATTAGGCAAAATTAAAGAAAAACAATGATCACATTTGCTTCCCCAAAACCGTGTAAGAGGAGCTTTAGGGTGAGCCAATGCATGGAGAAATTGTTCTTCACAAGGAACAATAGGCTTGCATGGCTAGGATTCCTTTTAATCATTGTGTTTTCCACTAATTACAAGCAACATATAATTAGTATAAACCCTTCTAATTTTCGGCCCATTCTATAATATGGATTCCATATTATTTTTGTCAATTGTCTATATGTTACATGTCACATGTCACATATATTTGTTATGTATTTTTAACATATTAAAAATCAACGTATTAATAAAAATACGTCACATACAAAAATTGACTTAGTAATTTCATATTTACTTGTGCCAAAAATTTTACCAATTTATAAATCACAACTGATTGTATTTATAACAATTCATTCAATTTAATTGTTACATTAAACAATTATTTCATCCGAGTAATGATACAATTCAATTACTCGGACCGTATCTCATTTAATCACATTTCAATTTGATACGTAAATTTTACTTCAAAATCGTCCGTCAATTTTCAAGTAATTTAATTAACTCGTAACATTATACGATTAATTAAATAATCAATTAAGAGTATTGCCCTTTAGGTATGACCTAGGGGGTCAACTGATCACCACCGTCACACGACAGTAATGTCAAACTCTAGTCAGCCAATCATTACCGATATATGTTGACCGTTGACATAACAATAATATTACTTCCCAATTGTATTCATTTTAATGAGACTTAAACATGTGATCATCATGATCAACAGTCGTGATCGCATTATTGTCGGAGGACACATATTCCAACAATCTCCCACTTGTCCTCGACAAGTGTGCGTCACCAATTCTCTTGTCCTATTACTATCTCCCACTCAATGCAAGGTGTCTTTCGGTCGTACTTGCAAGTGATCATATCGAGAGTGGTTTCCTCGATCCGGAGAATAACTGATTGACCGGACTTATCTGTCATAGATACTTTCCGAGCGTGGCCACGCATTTACCGTTCATTACTCCTCGAGTGGCCCTGAGATATTGTTATAACCCTGACAAGGGGTGGACAATTCCTATCGCACTCATTCCCTTCGACTAGCCACAGCCATCATAACCCAAAATATGCCCATTTGACCCCATTTACGAAGGTCGTAGTAACACAAATCAAAGTTAATCTGAAACTGTGCCATCTTAGGTGAATAGTCTTTAGTCAAAAGAATCGACTCATTCGAATACTATAGTAGCTCTCGCCACGACCAGGCTATATAAATTTGCCAGAACTCTATAAGCGGTCATTAGGCCCGACAAAATGTTCCTAACAGTCTGCCTATGTGATCGACTAGTCATCTCACATGACTGTATGGCACTTGAACTTGCCATCAATCGCCTCACACTCTAGTCACTTCGAGACGTCACCTCATATAAGTAACTATGGGCAAAAACAATGTTAATCCATGTTCACTTTAACGGGGTTCAATTGTCTCTACAACCCGTTTGGATATAACAATGTACAGGGTGAGTTAAGAATAACTCATACGACAAATGTCGACATCACACTTGGGTAGTCAATATCATATTGCAACCTTGTGATGTTTATCATAAGTGTAAACACTTATTGATTGCAATAGAAGTTTAACATCCCATGTGTCCATGTGTTCAAACTTCTTACACTTGCATTTTCCTTCACATTCATGTTTTCTCTCATAGCATGAATCTTACCAAGTGCACATCAAGGTTCTCGACCTTGGTTTTGGTTCTTTAATTTGAAAGAACTTTCTTATCGCTCATCTCATAACGAACGAATTTGCGATGAATAATACAACATGTACTGATCAAGTGTTCCATCCACACACAATGCACTAGGTATATGTTTTGTAGAATCTTGTAACAATTTACAAGATTATTCAACAAGCACTTCTCACAAGTCCTAGCTTTACTAGGAAAGATTGTTTTTGAATAACTTCTTATTCAACCAAGCATCTTTCCAAAGCTTCTCATTTCTCTTTCTAGCTCGAAAGTTTTAGGATTCTCATAAATCCTTACCTGTGTTCGGGTTTCATATATATGTGCAACCTATTGTCACATAATCGAGTATTCCGTCAAACACCAAAATCGCTCATCGGATTCTACTTGAGAATTCATGACGTTTCTATTATGGCTCACCAACCAATCATCATGCTCTTATGCATATGATTCAAAATTGGACATGTACATGATTATTCTAATGGCGGAAACATTAGTTATTGATAATCATGAGATCAACCGTTCTCAGGTTCAATGAACTACCATGACTGCTAATGGTAATTCCATTTTCATTCATATGAATATCCTATGTATATGTTGATACGATGTGTATCTCTTTAATACTAATCCAACATCCCATGATGTAATTGGATTCATCATTGTCCATTTTCATCCAGAATTGAAAACTCAAAAGCTTCTTTATGAAAGAAGGTATTAGCTCGTCATTCTTTAATGAGTAATGAGTTTTATACATTCAAGGATGATCGCTCCCACTAAATTCCATGTCTTCACATGAGAATTTCCTAACTCCCACTTAATTCAACATATTTCGAAATTGACTTCTCAATCGAAATTTGTCAAAGATATAAATATAAATTGCTTTGCCAAGTTACTAGGATAAAACCATATATGTTCCCATCATATCCTTTCAAAAAGCCTATTTTGAAGTGGTCTCATCTCAACCTTACGGAAAGAGATTTTTAAATCTCTAACACACTCATGTCATAATGATGTGTAGTAATGTCATTATTCAAATATAAACAATATCTAGAATACGTCCTTCGGAATACTCTTTCGGAAGGAGGATTAACCATTTCCTAGCGAGGTTAAGCAATGACATTTGCGTGGTTAAAACGTTGGCTATTGAAGATATCGGAATATCAATCTTTGCAACTTAATCTTGATCATAACTAGTATGTTACTTTGATTCATTTAGGCTCTTAAGTAAAACTCATGATTGAAACTATTTGGTCAAAATTTATCATATAGAACTTAGTCAAAACTTGTTAAGACTTTACATTAGTCATTTTTATCCAAAACTTCTTTTGGTCTCCTCGTGTAGTTATTTTGAGAATTTGCTCTTATGATTACTACACTTGGTCTCATTAGTTATATAGAACTAACTTGAGACCATAGATCTCATCTATTTGGTATACTATGTAAATAGATATACCTTTATTCAAATTATTTTCTCTTGTGTAGATCTACATTTACACAAGTACACAATTTTATCTTGCCTTGTGTGTTGTGTCCTCATTTTTCTCCCACTCTATCTTTAGAATAAATACACTATATATTCAAAGATAGCATATGAGACACTAATCAATGATGTTGAAGTATAAGGAGAACTATCTCATAGACAGACTAATATTAATTGATTTCATGTGTGTACTTGGTGATTGACATACCTTTAAGAGAGTTCATAGACTCAAAATCACTTCATAAATGATCATACACAAGCCTTAAGCATGTGGACATATAATGAAACCCGTCATTATAATTGTCTATTAGATCACCTTTAAGTGAATGATCTTATGTTTCAAAACGCAAGCATTTAAAGATGAATTTTAGAACATTAAAAGGATAAATGATAAAACGGGTGACTTGGGTTGCAAACCAAGTCACTATCATCCAAAATACAACTCATTATCCAAAATACTTTTCCATGTCGAACACGGAAACTCAAAGTTCTAGAATCCAAAACATAACTTAAAATAAGACAATGAAAAACAAAGCTCCATAAAAGCTATCCTTAGCTTCTCCATGGTTTCTCATGCTTGTTTTTCTTTTCCCTTGTCTTTGCTTGGTGGAGGCCCTATTTACAATAAAAGGGAGATACATTATCACAACTTTGCATCATAATACCATATTTGAATTTAGAAACATAAAAGAAGGTTAGTCATTTACCTACTGGAGTGATCTTTCCAGCTTTGATATCACCAAGGTATTTGGAACAATTCCTCTTCCAATGTCCCATGCCATTACAATAATGGCATTTGTCAAGAGGACCCTTCTTGACTTTGGAGGTGCTAGCTTCACAAGACTTAGCTTTGGTGAATGTGGGAGCTTGCTTTTTACCCTTTCTTGCACTCTTCTTGAACTTCCCCTTACTCTTTGTGCTTATGTTAAGCACATCCTTGGGAGGGTTCACATTTAACCCCATGTCCCTCTCGGCTTGCACAAGTAACTTGTGCAACTCCTCAAGAGACACGTCCTTGTCTTGCATGTTGAAATTCACCCGGAATTGCACATATGCCTTGACTTTAGACAAGGAGTGTAGAATCCTATCTACGATGAGTTCTTTGGGGATTTCAACCTTTTGAATTTTCAAGGTCTCGACAAGCTCCATGAGTTTGAGCACATGAGGGCTAACCTTTTGGCCCTCTTTGAAGTCGAGATCAAAGAATGCCGCGGCCGCCTCATATTGGACGATCCGCGGAGTTTGTGAAAACATGGTCACAAGTTTGGAGTAAATCTCATTAGCATTGCCCATTTTGAAGGCTCTCCTTTGGAGTTCCGCCTCCATCGCAAATATTAATACATTTTTCATTGCGGCGGACTCCTTTTGGTAAGCCTCATAGGCTTCCCTAGTGGCCGCGGTGGACCTAGCGGAGGGTTCGGGTGGAGAGGCCTCGGTAAGGTAACGAAGCTTGTCGTCACCCTCGGCGGCTAATTTGAGTTGGGCATCCCACTCGGAGAAATTTGACCCATTCTTTTCAAGTTTACATCGATCCATAAAGGATCGGAGCCAAGATGAAGTAGCGAGTGGTGTAGCATTAGGAGTTGGTGTTGCCATTTGTTATGAATAAGAAGTGGTCTACAAAACAAAATATAAGGAGTAAGACATTTGTCGTTTTAATAAAACTCGTAAAAAGTATGATTTAAACAAGTTATATGCATTTTTCTAGTGACCTCTACCCAACTAGAATAAATGATTCCAAGACCCAAATTCATATCGACTTAGGCACGGGGTAGCCGATGAAACCCTCATCAATATAACTCGGTGGATTAACCTTTTAATCGATTCTACTGT
This sequence comes from Silene latifolia, assembly GCF_048544455.1. Classification (NCBI taxonomy): domain Eukaryota; kingdom Viridiplantae; phylum Streptophyta; class Magnoliopsida; order Caryophyllales; family Caryophyllaceae; genus Silene; species Silene latifolia. The sequence continues at coordinate 99,420,586 of NC_133538.1, forward strand.
TAGAACTCTTGGTCGATAAAATTACTCTAATATTTATCTATAGCCCAAAACACATCAACAAGGGCACGGGGTAGCCGATGAAACCCTTATCAATTACTTTTGTTGAGTTCAATCCAAATTTCGAATAAATGTGTCCATTATCCAAACCCATATTAATTTAGGCACGGGGTAGCCGATGAAACCCTCATCAACATGAATTCGGTGGATTAGAAATTTATCACCCACTTCCCCTACGTAACAAGGTTTGTACCCCGGGGTAGCCGAGTGCACTCCCTCACGAAATAGGTTTTCATGGTTTCTACTATTTGGTAAGGCTATGTCTCAATTGATAGTTTTACCGAGAGGTCATGTCAATTTATTATCTATCACGTTTTAAGTGAACTAAAGCGGTGAACTACGATAATTCTAATTGACACGGTCGATAAACTCGATAAAATAAGGATGCATGTTTAGTTATGGCGATTTAGCGATGCATGTGACATAAAATAAAATGCAAGCATAAAGATAAAAATCCTAGTATGGCCTTTCCTAAAATAGAAAAACTATTAATCTATTACATATTCGGAAACCAACTCCATTGGTCCCTTGAACTTCGGTTGTGGCACACATCTCGAGGTAACACCGTCTTTATGTATCGCCATTCTTGAAGTAATCCGTCTTTTGGAACTCCTAATGAATAAAATTACATAATAAATTACATAATTTCCTATTATACATTTGTAACTAAAATAAAATAAATCTATTAAATTACAAAACGGTGATACGAGATCACAATAAAAATTACAACCGAATCGATATTCCCATACATTTCGGAAATACCAATTAAAATCTAAGGCCATACTAAGTAAAATTACATAATTCAAAAATTACATAAATTAAAATTATGACAATCATAAAGAAAATGCAGCATTATAATATGTATGAACATGCTCAATTTTTATGCTAAATCGCCTTTTAATTAGCCAATATCGTATATTACTCGGTTTTTACGGATTTGCGTGATTTCAACATTTTATAATCACAAAAATGCATAAACTCATATTTATGCATAAGTTAATTACCCTAACCTCTTAGGACTCAAAATATAGTCTTCACTAATAATTTGACCATAATTAACCTTTATTTATAAAATTGTTCAAAAATGGACCAAAAATTACAAAAATAAGCCATTAAACTTCAAATAAATCTAAAAATTTCAAATAAATTCAAAATTTGAAATTTAAATTCATGAACATTCTGGAAAAATTCCATGACACTCATAATGTTCAAAATCTTAGGTTAAAAATTTCGAAATTTTTCCGGAAAAACAATGTTGCGGTTTATCAATTTATAATAAAATAATCATAAAAACATGGAAAAATTATTTTCATTAACTTTTCAATTTTAGATCTGAAAAATATAATAAAATGCAACATTATACGTTTTTCCTAAGTCATAGATTATGTTTTATTAATTTTTCACTAATAATGTCACTATTTATGCTATTTTTCTTCAAAAATTCATAAATCATGCTAAAAGACTTCTTTATAGCCAATTATTTTACACACATATTGTAAAATTGCATGTGATAACATATTAATTTTCTATGACCAGATTCGAAATTTAACTCATATTAACCTATTTTTCTCTTAAATCCGAATTTAATGATGAAAAATTCATTTTTCGAGCATAACAAGTCCAAAAATTATGAAGATTTACAGGTTATCTTACAATAATATATGTAACAACATATCCAAAAACCAAGTGAAAATTCGAAGTATAGCTATTTTTAGACCAAAAATGACATTTTTACTCATAAAATCACATTTAAATGCCATTATTGTAAATTATGAACAATAAAAATCCAAAAAATTAACCAAAATATCCTAAAACACTTTAGGACCAGAAATATTAACATGCATGTAATAATTTCGTGATATATCATAATAACACAAATTTTACAAGTTTTATTTTGTTATTCATATAACTCGGAAAAACTTTTAACCAATTTGCATGCAAACAACCGTGGCTCTGATACCAATTGAAGGAAATGTAGATTCATATACATGTTAACATACTCTTATATGTCTAAATAATTTGTCATAAAATTAATTACGGATCTTATGCATGCAAACAATAATATAAATAGAGGAGAAATCATGTCCTTACATAGTAGATTTCGGCTATTAGGGCACAAGAGAGATCACCTTTCTCTTCTTGTTCTTGAGCTTTTCCAATGGAAGAATAAAGATCTAAGTGTAAGATCTCTCCCTATGTATTATACCCAAGGCTTAACACTTAATCTAATTAATATTACAATACTAGTATAATATTAATTTTAGTAGAAAATTGAACCAAAAACTTTTTATAAAACTCTTATAAATTTCGGTTTTTAAGAGAGAAGAAGAGAGGATTTTTCTTCTCACTAGAACTTGTGTTTTGGATGAATGAATAGAATGGAAATAATACACTACCTTTAGTATATTATTAGGCAAAATTAAAGAAAAATAATGATCACATTTGCTTCCCCAAAACCGTGTAAGAGGAGCTTTAGGGTGAGCCAATGCATGGAGAAATTGTTCTTCACAAGGAACAATAGGCTTGCATGGCTAGGATTCCTTTTAATCATTGTGTTTTCCACTAATTACAAGCAACATATAATTAGTATAAACCCTTCTAATTTTCGGCCCATTCTATAATATGGATTCCATATTATTTTTGTCAATTGTCTATATGTTACATGTTACATGTCACATATATTTGTTATGTATTTTTAACATATTAAAAATCAACGTATTAATAAAAATACGTCACATACAAAAATTGACTTAGTAATTTCATATTTACTTGTGCCAAAAATTTTACCAATTTATAAATCACAACTGATTGTATTTATAACAATTCATTCAATTTAATTGTTACATTAAACAATTATTTCATCCGAGTAATGATACAATTCAATTACTCAGACCGTATCTCATTTAATCACATTTCAATTTGATACGTAAATTTTACTTCCAAAATCGTCCGTCAATTTTCAAGTAATTAAATTAACTCGTAACATTATACGATTAATTAAATAATCAATTAAGAGTATTGCCCTTTAGGTATGACCTAGGGGGTCAACTGATCACCACCGTCACACGACAGTAATGTCAAACTCTAGTCAGCCAATCATTACCGATATATGTTGACCAGTTGACAGTAACAATATTACTTCCCAATTGTATTCATTTTAATGAGACTTAAACATGTGATCATCATGATCAACAGTCGTGATCGCATTATTGTCGGAGGACACATATTCCAACAAAAATCACTCGATCGAGTGATTAAACTGCTCGATCGAGTTCTTGGTCTTCATTTCAGCTCAAGTCCGCGCCTAAATGCCTCGTAATTCGTTCCATGACGCTTTCAAGTGCAGTATCTCACTCTGGAAAAATCCCGTCTCCTCTAAATGCATGCAAAAAGGACGAAAAAGAGTACGATTCCACTACTTTCGCGTTCAGTTCTACAAAATGGACAAAACGAACCAAAGTAGCCAATTCGGGGCAAAATACCATAAAAACAGTATAAAAATGCATATAAATGCGTGCTGAAATAGGCTAAAAAGACTATATATTATGCACGTATCAAATCTCCCCAAACCGAACCTTTACTCGTCCTCGAGTAAACTCAAAACTAAACTAATGGAACGGAAATGATAACTCAGAGCTAGCTTAACTTGTCTACTTGAACCAATTTAATGCAACAAAAACTAACAGTTAAAGCTAAGCAGTCAATACGCAAACGAATTATAAGCTGTTCAGAAATATAGCCAACATATCGACCTTGCAAGACCAACAAAATCGGACTCTCTCATGGTCACTCTTCTCTCATGAAGCAAAGGGTGAATGTTATATGTAAAATAGAGAAGAAAAGACAGTCACTCACCTAACTGCGACCTACATAGCATGCATGCAACAGAAATGAAAGATAATTCAAGTACTAATGCACACACTCCAACCAATAATGTCCGTCACAGCCGAGGGCTTACAAAATAATTTGGGAATAGTGAGGTTCAGGTGAGAAAAGGCAAAACAAGTTATGATAATGTGGAGGTAAAAGCGTCAAGCTAGTTCCTAACAGGACCATAATGAAACCATCCAAAACTCAACTGACTGAAAGACTAAGTACAAGTGCGTCTTCATTTGGCACATAACTCACTCATCTCAAACACAATCTCCTCAAAAAGTATGGGATAAAACGGAGGAGTCAGACGGTCACAAACTTCCCTTTTTTAAACACCGTCTGGAATAACTAACTGAAACGAACAACTTTTTTTTTTCCAAACTTTTTTTTTTCTGTTCACGTGATTCAACCTTATTCTTTTTTTCATTTTTTTTCTTTTTCTTCACTTTCACGTTTTTTTTTTCTTTTTTTTTTCGATTATCTTTTCCTCCTTCCTCTATACTTACACCAACTCCAAACAAGAACTACGGGCCAAAATGCAACGGAAAATCATACCACAAAAGAACATACTAACTAGCTTGACTAGGCAGGCTTAGTTTGGGATGTAGCTGATGGGTCAAAAAGGCAAATTTGGCTAATGTGGAGCTAAATGGGTGAAAATATAAAGAAAGGGAAATTTGCAAGCACCTCCCTGCATGTGACACCAACCACAAACCCGAACATGTGCATTTGACAAGAAATTGAATGTCATAAAAGTGCAAAAATAATGAACATGCTATGCAAGGAGTACTACTCTCAATTCCTAATGAACTGGTCATGAATGTCACCAGTTATGGGCTCTAAAACTCAGAATTTTTCAAGTAGTTTGCCAATTTATCAGGTCAAGTCTAGACAGTTGGCTATATTTGAACAGAAACTCGTAGACTATGCGTATGACAAAGCTAATAACTATCAAAAGAAGTGCAGGGCTCAAGCAAAAAGACAAGTTATAGTGCATTATCATCACGGAAATCTACCGTTCCGACTCAACCTATATGCAAAAATAAACGTGAATATTTTTTTGAATTTTTTTGAAATTTTCTAATTTTTTTGGATTTTTGATTTTTTATGAAAATAAACAACAATGCAGGCTGAAAAATAAACGTGAATGCAAAACAAATGCAAATGCAGACTCAAAAGGATGCAATACCCTCCCCAAACCAAAACGGACAACGCCCTCGTTGTCCTCCAGCATACACCAGCAGATATATACAAGGGAACGGGAATATACAACCAATCAATAAACAAAACAATAAATATAAAGGAGACAAAATAAAAGAGTAAGAGATTCATACAAAATACGAACTTCCGCAAACCAGCCAGAAAACTGGGGAAGTGAGTAGACAAGTAGCTACTCGTCGTCGTCGTCGTCACTGCTGTCATGGATCTCCTCCACTCTGAACTCTGGGTCTCTCTCCTCCTCTCTCCTCCTCTACTCCTCAGCTCGAGCTCTCTCCACTGCCACCTCCGGGTCCTCGTCCTCCTCCTCCTCAGCAGACTCCGGGTACCCCTCAGCTGGGAACCGGAAGAAGGAAGGGTGTGGCCAACCCTCTGGAATCGGACGGTGTCGCCGCAAGTGGTACTCGTACAAAGGATGTAAGGCGAGAGCCATGTCCCTCTCCATACGAGCCTGACGCGCTGCAATCTCAAGCAACAAACCGTAAACGACGCCCCCTTGGTCCTTGACCGCGGGCGCCACAAAAGGAGGAGGTGGTACGAAAGTAGCCGGTAAGACCGGCTCAGTCTGTGTCTGGTCAGTGGGAGTGGGAGTAGGAGTAGGAGTGGTAGTGGTAGTGGGAGTAGGGGTCGGATCGGGAGTAGCCTCTCTCCCTCGAGGTACTGCAGGTCACGAGGCCAAACGGGGGAAAGGCGACGGCCAAGAATGGTGGCTATGCCACCGCAGACAATGGTTCCCGTCTCCTTCTTCCCCTGGCTCAGAAGGTACTGGGCGGTCAAATAAGCTATGTTGAGGGTAAAAAGACCCTCGCAATCGATGTTTAGGTAACCGCCCAGGATGAAGAGCTCGGTGTTGGTCATGTTGTTCGGCTCCTTTCGGCCGAAAATAGTGCTCCCCATCGCCCAAGGAAACAATGGACGGGGGGAGGTGGACTGATGGAGCTTTCGCTCCCTAAAAGTGGTCCGGGCCAAGCACCGCCAAAGGCGACGGTAGACCTTCCTCGGGGCGCGGTCGGGCCCGTAGAGGAAAGGTCAAGTAACCTACCAAACTCCCCTAGTGTCATCGGAAAGGTCCTAAGGTTAAACAACCGGAAGGACATCAAGAGCTATCGGGGTCGACCTCGTGTGCCCGGGGAGAAGGTAAAATAGCTGAGAAACTCGAGGCTCAGCTCTAAAAAGGTACGGCCGCTCATAGTGATGAGCCCGGCCATCCCCGTGCCCCGTAGTAAGTCACAAACCGACTCGTAGATACCGAGTCTCTCAAGTGCCGATATCTCTAGAAATCGGGAAGGTACATGCACACAGTGAAGCAGGTTATAAAATTTCTTACGATGTAAGGCGTTAACGAAAAGTACCTGCGGTTAATCTGGGTGAGGGTCGAGGGAAGTGTCACCTCGGACCGTGACTGTGCCAGAAGTAGAAGCAGCAGCAGCTGTAGAAGTGCTAGGAGCGGAAGTAGAGGTGACTGGAGCTGGCGTAGCTCGGGACTGTCTACGACCTCGGCCTCTGGAACTCAAAGCAGAAGCCCGTGCGGCGACGGTGTGAGGAACCGGGTCACTCGAAGCGGCGGCTGATCGGCGGCGAGTCCGCCACAGTGTAAAAGTAGAGGCTGGTGCAGAGGTAGTGGCGGATGTGGTCACCAATGAAGAGGGACTAGCAGAAGTGCTAGCAGTGGTGGTGACCGTAGAAGAAGTGACACTGAATCGAGCTAGCAACAGTGAGCAGTGAAGCAAAAAAAAAACTGCTGCAATTTGAAACTAGGAACACTGGGGCTGCAGAGTGACTAAGGTGGAGGCGTGCAACAACGAGGGTCACTCTCCTCGGACAAAAGACGGGCTAGAGGATGAACTAGTAGAGGGTAAAGAACTATAATCCATCCTGTAAACAAAGGGTAAGGGGTATGATAAGAAGACAAAGGCTAACAAAGGCTAAAACAGCAGGAAATCAGCATGTTAAACCATAAAAACTCCCCTACCAGTCGAAAATTTTCGACCTACAGCACATAGATCCCAACAATTCCTCAAACAAATTTGAATAGCAGCATGTAAATAGCGATAAGGTGGGCATAACAGTCAACAACAACAGCATGTAAGCGTCAACTGAGGTTAAGTAAATCATGGCAGCATATAAACCCGTCTGACGATCGAAAATTTTGACTGAAACAGCCCTAAACGCAAATTTTGTGCAAGGGTCCAGATTAAGCACGTCTAAGCATCAACAGGGGTGTGATATCAGTCAACAATCAGCAGCAAATTCGCAATAAAGATGCTAACTAGACAAATTACAGCAGCAGTAACCAAAGTGACAGTCGAAAATCTCGACTGTCCTGAACCCATATAAAAAAAATCAATTAAAAATCAAATTAAGCATGCAACAGCAGTGAGGAAGGGGAATTGATCACCAAACAAGAAAAGTAAGTGCAACCAAAGGCAAGTAAAGTTGAAAAAATTCGACTAAAGCAAGATTTCGAACCCTAATTCCAATTTTTCCTCATAAATTTCAAAATAAACGAAATTAAAATGCATAGAGGATGAAGGAATCGCTTACTTGATGATAGAAATCTTACAAAAGCAATTAATCTTCAAATAAACAAGCACAAGAAGCGATTTTTCGAGCTAAAAACCGCAAACCCTAACCCTTCTTTTAAGTCGTGAAAACGAGCACAATCAAGGGGGAAATTAAGAGGCTTTGAAAGATTAAAATGCAAACAAGAGATTGTAGGAGGCGGATTTGGTGATTTGGGCAAGAAAATGGGGATTTGGGGGTTATTTGATCGCAATTAGGGGAGTGTTAGACGAAAATTAGGGGAACAATGGAATTAGAAGAAAAAAAGAAAGAGTTTAAAGTAAAAACTCCCTGCGTCCTGTTCATTTCACTCGATCGAGTGATTTTAAACCACTCGATCGAGCACTTTGATGCTCCATCTACTCGATCGAGTAGAAATCTACTCGATCGAGAAATCCCCTTTATTACTTTACTCGGTCGACTGGAAAAAGTGCTCGATCTACCATATTTTCACTCGATCGAGTACATAAAGTGCTCGATCGAGCTCTTTCCTCGCGTAAGCTCTTGAATTTCGTCAATTCTTCCCTTGGAATGCGTAAATCTTTCCCAAACCTGCATAAAAATATGTGCAAAAAATATTCCAAAATACCAAATACGCATGAGAACAGTCTATAGTCTTAAATCTACGCTAAAAGCAGTCTATAAACTAATTGTCCTAATTAAAAGCAATAAAACAAATTCAACGGAAAATCAAAAGTTATCTATTACAAAGTGTTACACGGGGCATTTCCCCGTTTAATTCCCAATGCAATTCAGTAGCCCCTTGAAGGGCTCCTGACTGGAGGACGTCACCTCAGCAACATTGACTGTCCTCTTCAACTTCCATGAGCATGAATTATCATTTGAAACGGTAGGAGGGGAGTAGTTCACATCCACATAAGCGCAAACTTTCCTCGTCCTTGCTACTCTATCACCGGCTGTAGCATCATCATCTCCAATTTGATTGACAGTAATTGCACCACGTCCCTTGACAGCTCCTTCATTGCTTTCATCTGTACCTACAGCAAGGAAAACAGACGAACTTTCCTCCTTTTTGCTCTCAGTCGGAGGCGGAGGGGTAACAATTGCAGCATAATACTCCAAATTTTCATCTGGAGTGTCAATAATAGGGTCAATAGAAGAAAGGACATTACAAGGCTGAGCTTGCATGGGAGCCCTCCGGGACTTAGACTGATGAAAAATCAGCTCCTCGTCCCCTATCTGAAAGGTCAAAGTCTTTCCCCCGACGTCTATAACTGCACGGGCAGTGGACAAAAATGGACTCCCTAAAATAATGGGGGGGTGTGCATCTTCGGGGATGTTTAAGACAACGAAATCAACAGGAATAAAGAATCTCCCGATCCTCACAGGTACGTCTTCTACTATGCCTAGTGGCCGTGATATACTACGGTCGGCCATCTGGACTGTCATGTTAAGTGCAACTCAGCTTTGTCAAACCAAGTCTCTTGGCCAGAGACAGCGGTAAGACACTTACGCTAGCGCCTAAATCGCATAGCGCATTATCAATCAAATAGTTACCGATATGACACGGAATTGAAAAACTACCCGGGTCTGACTGCTTAGGAGGTAACTTATTTTGAAATAGGGCTGACCCCACCTCAGTCAAAGCTACGGTCTCACTATCACTAATACTCCTCTTACGCGATAGAATTTCTTTCATAAACTTAAGATAAGAGGGTACCTTTGTCAGCAACTCAGTGAACGGCACAGTGACTTCCAAGCTTTTCAGAAGTTCGACAAATTTGCCGAATTGTTTATTGGCCTTAGTATTCTGCAACCGCCTCGGGAAGGGAACCGTGATAGGTATCTCGAGTCTCTTGTTTCTCTCTTCCAATGTAGCTTTAGGAGCAAGTTCTGTATCCCTTGGACGCTTCTTACCTCTCGAACGAGGTCTTTCCGGTGATTTATCGCTTAAACGAGCACTAGCAGGCTCTCGAATAAGCTTCCCGTCATCAAAACTACTCGATCGACCAATATACCCATTCGATCGATTAGCATATTCATCAATATCACTCGATCGAGTAGTTTTTTCACTCGATCGAGCAACTCCATTTTGCTCATCACTCGATCGAGTAGAAAAACTACTCGATCGACCATTCTGCCTTTCCTGTTCACTCGATCGAGTGGTATTTTCACTCGATCGACCACTTTCGTCCCCAAATCTGCTCGATCGACCACCTGAAACCAGTTGATCGAGCACTTTCTTTGCCGTGAGCTCATTTTCTTCGCCAGAACACTGTTCACCATCAGTTACAGCTCTCCTCGGGTCTGATTTCTGCATTTTCGGTCCCTCATATGAACGACCGCTTCTCAGATTGATGAAATTTACCGTCTTGTGTGGATTCTTCTCATTTTGAGTCGGTAATTGACCCTGCTTTCTTGTGGACTGATTAGTGGCTAATTGGGCAACTTGAGTTTCAAGTGCCTTTATGGACGCGTCTTTCTGTTGATCACTCAATTGCCACTGCTTCGTGAAGGCTTGCAACATAGACTTAAGCTCACCAATTTCACTCACCCCACCGGAAGATGATGCACCATGGTTAGGAGGAGTAAAAGAAGGGGGCTTTTGAAAGCCTTGTTGATTCTTGTGTGGAGGGACATAAGGCTGCTGCTGGTGCGGAGGAGGAGTAGGATTGAGCACATTCTAACTAGTCCACCTCAGATTGGGATGGACTACCCCTTGATTATTGTAATAGGAACCCCCTCCTTGCCTATATTGTCGAAAGGCAAGGACTTGTTCCTTCTCTACAAGACAGCCAACAGCAGTGTGGCCATCGTTACTCCCACATCTCTCACAAGAAACGGTCTCTCCTCTAGTAAGAACATGGACCGTCTGAGGCTCCCCGGCTGCTTGTAATTCCAACTTGTCGAACCTAGCATTCATGGTCTCCAGCTGAGCCAAAACCTGCTTATCAACTGCATGAACTGTCCTAATCCCATCCCTCGGGTTACCATATTCAGCATTGTGATTCGCCATCTCTTCAATAAGAGACCATCGCTTATCATCATCTGTATTCTCCTGAAATCTTCCACTAGATGCCGCATCAAGTATGGCTCTCTGGTTGTCATACAACCCATTGTAGAACTGATTAGCTAGAAACCATGGGTCAAAACCATGGTGAGGGATAGACCTCACCAATTTCTTGAATCGTGACCATGCTTCATAGAAACTTTCATCGGGAGCCTGTCTGAAACAAGTAATCTTGGCCCTCAGCAAATTGGTGCGTTGTGGAGGGAAATATCGCTTGTAAAATACAAGAGCAAGAGACTCCTAATCTGTAACCCCAGCACCTGTGCGGTCCAAGTCAGTCAGCCACTCCCAGGCTGAATCAGCTAAAGAGAAAGGAAATAGAACTTCCTTAATCTTGTCCTGAGTTACCCCCTTAGTGGCGGGGATAGTAGAACAGTAATCGGTAAAGGTCTCCATATGGTTCCTCGGATCTTCACCTGCCACACCTCTATAGATATTCCTCTCTACCAGATTGATATAAGAAGGACGGATATCGAATGTATTACCATCCTCAGTCTGGAGATTGAAACCCTTCGGAATAGAGGATGCTTTAGGCACTGAATGACTGGAAAGCTTTGGCATCTTTACTATAGAAATCGGAATGTCTTCCGCAAAAAGGGAATGATCTAGCTCTGGCTCGAAAGTACTCAAGTCTTCCTTTCGTGATTTCCTTAGCAGACGAAGTCTATGCTTGAATAATCTCTCCGGTTCTGTGAATCAGCTGAAACTAATTCAAACCTGTCTGACCTGGGCATAAACAACACTGAAAGAAAATAATAAGAACGGCCTCAAGGAATAGAAATTCCCTGAGACGGATAAAATAAACGGAACGAAAACAAATAGGGCAATTGCCTCCCCGACAACGGCGCCGAAATTTGACACGTCTGTCGTATACCTGTCAAAAATAAACTAACTCAACTAACTATATAGCTAGGGAAGTCAGGTCGATCTTCGCAGGGAGGCAAGATATTTGTAGAAGTCTGTCTATTTGGTCACAAATGGGGGGGGGGGGGGTTGTTTGATTTGTTATCTAAACTACGAGATTTAAAGGAAAGAGGAATAAAGGGTAAGAGCAATAAAAGCAGAGAAAAAGGATAAAATTATCAGATAGAGAGGGACATGTCAGGATTTCGGTTCACTACGGTAGTCCAGTGACTCAGCTGTAAATGACTCAGACGAATTAATGTAAGACGGATGTTGAAAGGTCCTTTCGATCCACTTCCTATCCTAAAATAACACTAACTTAACTTTCATTCACGTCAGGGTAGTCTACTGTTCATAGCAGGCCTATTTAGTCCAATCTTTCGATCTATGATTAATTTTAGCCAGATTAAAGGTTAACTCAGAAGTGTGCACTCAACTAAGTTGAATAAATACAGTTAAATTGCTATGGTGACAGAGTCTCGTAATTATTTCATCTGTTTCATTTACTATATCGTCACTTTCCTACCGCAGATCCCCTAATCCCAACATGAAAGGGGTTTAACTACTCATGTCGCTAATTAAACTAATAGCAGATAAACTTCCAGCAGTAAACATAATGAAATAAACAATAAATTGCATAAAAGTAAATTAGGGCAGAAGAATAAATGTAACGAAACGAAGAATTAAAGCAACAAGAGATTAATTATTAATAAGAGAAGAGAAAGAATTACAATCGATGCGAATCCGTCGTAAAGAACACAAAATTCAAGCGAAAGTAATCCCGAAATAAAGTTACAGTAGAGCGCAATGAAGTACGCAGTAAAAGTTTGATAATTGAAAAGTAGTTCAAAAAAATCAGATCCTAATAACCTAGTTAACGTAGGTTTAAATAGTAACGTACTTAAGTTTTGCGAAATTAAACAACACACGGGCTGTTTAAAGCCCATAATCAGCGAAACCACTCGATCGAGTGGATTAAAACCACTCGATCGAGCAAACACCTCAGCAAATCTACTCGATCGAGTAGAAAGTTACTCCATCGAGTAACTGGTCTTTCTGCAGGCTAAGGATCGAGTGGAAAACCACTCGATCGACCAATTTGGGACGTAAAAATCACTCGATCGAGTGATTAACCTGCTCGATCGAGTTCTTGGTCTTCATTTCAGCTCAAGTCCGCGCCTAAATGCCTCGTAATCCGTGCCATGACACTTTCAAGTGCAGTATCTCACTCTGGAAAAATCCCGTCTCCTCTAAATGCTTGCAAAAAGGACGAAAAAGAGTACGATTCCACTACTTTCGCGTTCATTTCTACAAAATGGGCAAAACGAACCAAAGTAGCTAATTCGGGGCAAAATACCATAAAAACAGTATAAAAATGCATAGAAATGCGTGCGGAATAAAGCTAAAAAGACTATATATTATGCACATATCAACCACAAACAAGGATCATCAAGTGTTACTTTCATGCATGAAAAGGAATTAGTAGGCACAACATTTAAATCAACCATATAAATGTTTCTTTTCCTATGGCCTTCAAGAATGACACTACTAGTTCCTTCAATTATAATGCAACAAACATATGAATGAAACACAACCTTGTTACCTTTGTCGCATAGTTGTGATATGCTAAGTTGATTATGCTTGAGACCATCCATTAGTTAAACATCACTGATTGCATGGGATTTAGGGATTCTAATTTTGCCCACACCAATCACTTTACCCTTCTTGTTGTCCCCAAAAGTCACCTTTCCTCCATTGAAAGGTTTGAGTGAAAGAAAAAAGTTCTCATCTCCAGTCATGTGTCTTGAACAACCACTGTCAAGATACCATTGATTGTTTTCTTTCACCATAACCTGCAAAAGGATTAGATACAGTTTTTAGGTACCCAAGCTATGTTGGGTCCTTTACGGTTAGTTGCTCTATATACCATATCCTTTCGTACACAAACTTGTCTAACAATTGTACTTCTAAACTTTGGGTAGTTTTGTCTAGGAGGAGTCTTAGGTCTAGGGGACTCCTTGGGTCTCACATATCTAGTTTCCTTGTATTTGGGTCTATTTTGTTTAGGTTAACAATGAGTTTGTGAAGTGCTAGGCTTTTTGGTGTAATCAAAATCAATGTCGTAGAACCAATGAAAGTTATTATTCCTCTCCTCCTTAGGTTTATCTATAGGGTATTCATCATCCTCAATTGTTGTGTCAACCGTCTTAACAAATTCGGCATTTTTTCGTATATCATGTACACATTTGACACAATTGTCTTGGATGTGACACGTATGACCACAATAATTGCAAATCAGATATTCAGGAAGATCAGCATATTTTGTTTTTCTGAAATCGTGATCAGAAGGTGTTGATTTGCATTTTGAGTGATCTCTACGGCTGTAGCACTCATATCCTAAACCCATCTTCATATTATTGTCAGATTGTTTGGTTAGAAAGTTTAGGACTTTTGTGCTACCTTCCCACTTGTCATGGACTTTTTAGCATGTAAAACTAAGTCCTTCAGGGTTGTAATCTCCTCAAGACATTTCGTGTGTTCTACGTTATTATCCTTCTTGAAATTATCATGAAAGTCTTGGAACCTTTTGTTAACAATAAATACAACATCCGAATGTTGTTTCTTAACATTGATCATATCAGTTTTAGATTCCTTCAATTGCTTTGTGAGAGAATCTATTTCTTTCTTTTGATCTAAAATCACTACTTTATTAGCTGTGGCTTTAGACTCTAAAAGTTCTTTGTCTTTTCTAAGTTCTAAAGTTATAGCTTCATTAGCTATAACTTTGGCCTGAAGGTACTTAATATTAAGCTTTAGCTCTGAAGTTATAGCTTCATTAGCTATAACTTTAGACTCAAGTTCCTTTTCTCAGCATTAGCAGAATCTAATGTTGTAGCTATATTAGCTGTAACTTTAGATTTCAGCTTCTTAGCTTTCTTCTTTAGAATATAATTCTCTTCAGTAATATCAAGAATCTGTTCTTTCAGATCCTTAAGTTCCATATCCTATTCATGACATTTGTCAAGTGATTGCTCAAAAAATTCAATTAAGGCATTTCTAGATAATTTCTTAACTCCTTTGTCAAGTTCAAGATAACTTACCTCATCATCGTCATCTTCATCTGATTCTCCTAGAAAGTAGTAATTTGAGCGAGAATCCAAGCTATCATTATCATTGTCAGAAAATAGGTCAAGACTGTCACTACATAGACAAAGGTTGGCTACTTCGTCATCTTCAGATCCCTCATCGTCTTCTTAGTCGAGATCTCCCCAGCATGAAGCCATCATTACTTGTTTAAGCTCCTTCTTTGTCTTCTCACGTTTTGTCTTGTCCTTAATTTTCTCCCATGCGGGACAATCCTTGATCATATGATCAGACTCTCCACACTTGAAGCAACCTCTATTGGCAAACGATGATTTAGACTCTGTTGCTTTCTTATTGAATGATTTATTATTATTAGCAGAAGATTTTGTTTGCTTGTTTCGAAAAATAATGTTTTTAAAACGGCGAGCAAACAATACGGTCTCATCCTCTATGTCAAAACTGACATCCTTACTTGCCAAGGCCATGCTCTTTCCTCTACTCGGTTCTGCTTCATCAGCATTTAGAGTGGGTTCATGAGCCATGAGGGGACCAATGAGTTCTTGATAGGATAGGTTTGTAAGATCTCTCGATTCCTCCATTGCAGTGACCTTGGCGCACCACTTTTTAGTTAGGCTCCTAAGAACCTTTCTTGCAATATCCTCGGTATCGAATTTTCTTCCTAGGGTTTTTAATTCATTTATGAAGCTTGAAAAATGCGCGGACATGCTATCCAAGGACTCATTTGGCGCCATACAGAATAACTCATATTTCTGAATCAACAGATTTATGCGGTGCTTCCTAACAATGGAAGTACCTTCATAACCTAGTTCTAGGCCATCCCATATTTCCTTAGCCGTTGTGCAAGAAGAGAAACGATCGAATTCTGCAGTAGTCATGCCATTCTGCAATAGACTTATTGCTTTAGAATTCTTTTTGGCCTTCTTGTAGTCAGCCTCGACATAATCCCCTTCCATTTTCTCGTAGGTAGTGCCTTCAGCGGATGCAACCAAAATTTTATGTGGTCCATTTTGGATAATCCTCCAGCACTCCCAATCATGACCCTTCACATAGTGAGTCATCATGTTCTTCCATAAACCATAATTCTTCCCATCAAAGACGGGACACTTGAGGTATTTGGAATCCATTTATCACGTGATAGGCAGCGGAATATAAAACGATAAGATAAATAAAGATAGACAGATCAGCCTCTTTGCGGTTAGGCAATCAAGAGCATAAGGCTCTAATACCAATTGAAGAGTCTATCGATATGAAATACTCAAGAGGCGGGGGGGTGAATTGAGGATTAAAAACATAGCCTACTTTTTCAAAGGTTTGTTTGAGCGTAAGGATTGATTACTTATTTAAAGGCTATTGATCAAACTTTAACCAAGTAATTAATCGAATTGAAAGAGCACGAAATAAACGAAAGAGAAAGAGAGAGACACGGATTTTTGAAGTGGTTCAGTTTCACAAATCGAAACCTACGTCCACTATTCTCGATTAATAAATTTAGTACCTTTCTACGGATTACAAATTTACTAACCCAACTCGTACAACTAACCCTAAATGTAACTCAAGTAAGTATCATTAAATACTCGAGTGACTAACTTACGTTAATAAGAGAGCACTAATGATTCCACTAATTTGTTGACGTTAATGAACGAGTAAGAATTCAATTAAGCACTATTATCTTATAACGATAACAATAAGAATGAATGCACAAGTTAATAAAATACACGACCTTTTCAAAAAATAATAAAACGGTTTTCTTGCTTTAAAACACAGTTTTTTCTTTCTGAAATAAATCAAAGTTATGCTCAAAGATCTAGCTTTCAACTGTAGCAAAGAGTAAAGTATTTATAGTACAAGAGGAGGAAGGGTGAGAGGTATTTCGGTTTCTTTGAAACCTTAATATGGCCGAAATAATATGATATGAAAATAGAATCATATCTTATTATTTTTATCCATAAAATCTTAGGAAAAGATATAAGTTGTTAATAGATTATCTTATCATATATTCACTTGATATTCTTTCCCCAATGCGCTAGATATACCGAATGAAAATAAGGAAAAATCATAACAACTTTCCTTATTTTATTTAAGCAATCTCTTAGAAAAGATATAGGATAATTATAAGATAATTCAATCAAAAATATACTTAATATATTTTCCTTAAACCCCTAGATATGATAAGATTTTTATCAACAAAATATCTTGTCATATATACTAACCATATTAGGTTAATTATATAAGATATGTTAAGATAATTTATAGAATAAAATCTTAACAATATTCATCTTATATTAGTATGCTTACACGAGAATCACACGGCCCATATGCCTTATTATCTCGTGAAACCCTACCATATTATTAGGTTAGATTTAGGGTTTTAGAGTATGTAATATTAGAAGCCCTAATTAGTAACATGACTCAACTCATAAGTTGATTCAGTACAATTGCTAATTATAAGCTTATCATAAAACCATCCTCAATAAGAATATAACCTCACTTGCATAATAAATACTTTTTGCTAAAAACATTTAAAAGAAACAAAAACATTTTTCAAAAAATAATTTGAAAACATTTAAGTCGTGTGTAATATAAATTGCACATCTCAATGTTATAGTAGAAGAGCTATAACATTGAGTTCTTATAGAAGTAATGTTATAGCTGTGAAGCTATAACTTTACCAATCTAAGAATTGCATTCTTAAGTTACCATTACGAAATAACAACCTACACTATTCTAATCTTTTTAGGAGATCTTTGAATGTAGGCTTCTTCATTATTCAAACTTGATTGATCATTAATGAGCTTCATCTTCTCATGTACGCTTGAACAATACTTTAATAGCTTGTAGTATCTTGATCCTTGATTGAGGGCTTGATCATGATATGTTCTTGTATAATTCCATCACAATTCTTTAATGCTTGCGATTAGTAAGTCCAATCTAAAAGACTAAACAAACAATTACGCGCAACGAGTATATAGAATATAAAGCACTCTTGACATCATTAAAACATAAACATATATATCTATATGGCCCAACAAATGGTAATGGTAACTGTGTTCCATGGTTGTTCATTTAGTAGGCAGGTTATGCAAGAGCTTGGAAAGTGGTTGTGTTCTGATTTTACTCCTGCTCATACCTTTGTCAGGATTGCAAGGAGAAGATGGAGTAGAATCCGGAAAGAAGTGTGTACTGCTGCGGTTATAGCTACCTGGTATTTTATATTGCAACAAAGAAATGAAGCTAGGCTGTTTAATAGAGTCATGCGGCCTGTACTTGTGATAAATAATGTGCAGCAGGCCATTAGAATGCGTTTTGTTCATTATCACACTAAATATGTCTCTAGTAGAGATAGATCATGGTTAGTAAGGGTGCAACTCATGTCTAATTAGCACCTTGAAATTGTTTGTTGGAAATTGTATGATGTAATTTGCGGTTTATTAATGAAAAGCTTACCTTTCAGCAAAAAAAAAAACTGTGGATTGACTCGTCTGAGAAATGAAAATATGGTTACTCTTCAATTTGATTGCAAATTTCTAAGAAATGAAAAATGACTACTCTGCAATTTTATTGCAACTTGACTGGAAATTTTTGTGTTCTCAATTTTTTAGATTTTTGACAGTGGATTTGAATCTATTTGAGATCATAATTTTTTGTCTTTCACTTCGTGAGAGTCTTGACACTGGATTTGAATTTGTCTGAGATTAATTTTCTCCGGTCATGTGAATTTTTGAAACTTTTGGTACTGGAGTTGATTGCAACATTGGCTTGAATTTTTGTTAACTTATGAGAGTCTTTGGTGTGAGCATTTTTGAGCTTATATTGGTAGTTGGACTCACATCTTAAGTTCATTCTAAGGGACTAGTGAGTGTAGTGACCACATCCCCTATTTTAATAGCATGGTTTGTGCGCTCCCGTGTCTTATTTGGTATGTTTGGGCACGGGTGTACTAGGAATCTGGTTTGCATACTTTTGAGGTAGTTTTCTAATACCAATGGGAGTGAATGATAATATTTGGCAAAATGGTCGATCATATGAAATTTGTATTATCTGGTAGAGAGAAAGTTGACGAATCTGGTAGTCATTTGAGATATGAAAAATGACGAATCTGATAGAGAGAAACTTCTGCTCATTTGCATTGGTAGTCACATAAAATATGGGATTGACAAATTAGGTAGAAAGATAGAGTCTCCAAACCTAGAGGTCACCTAGAGACACGACGATCAAGGAATTATCACACCACGGGAGATGGAAAAGGTGGTCAGTGCACGCCCTCTTTAGGCTGTTTCTAAGAGGTTGATTGATTTACACTAAGGAGATATTCCCTAAAGTATTTCATGTCTATTCTACTAGCTAAGGGTAAAAAGTAGAACAAGTGACTTATAAAAATGGCATATGCTCTTTTATTTATGTAACTCAAAAAGAATTAGGATGGTCCTATTTAATTAGAATCTCATATTGTAGTCCTGTGACTAAAAAAAAAAGTGCGTAACAAAATTTTCAATTACTGTGTAATCTAATCCTTTTTAGAATGTGGGAAAAACAATCCCTCAACATTGACACACTATATTTTTCAAAGTTGACCCACTAATTTAACGTATGGGTAGCGATAGGGCGTCACCGGGTGGTACCGAATCTCGGCGTCACCATAATTAAAGAAAAAGGAAAATAAAAAAATAAAATATTTGCTTTCGTTTTTACGCCAAAGTTTAAAGGGCATTTGTGTAATTTTATATCTATTCAACTAGTTTAAAACCCGTGCAAAGTTGCACCGGTACATATAAAATCATTTAAAAATTAACTTATAAATTTAAAGTAAAATTAATATTTTCTATATTCACTTTAAACCGTTACTTTAGAAAAATATATCTTGATCATTTTTGTTGATCCTTTTGAACCTAACTTTATCATATATTTACTCAATGTCTTCGGCGGTTAATTATACTAATAAAGATTTTTAAGACAACAAAATCAGTGGTTTTGACGATTTTTGTAACTCGTCCAAAGGCAGCAATCATGCATTACAATTAAAATGTTAAAATTTATCCGACCCAACCATAAACCAGAATATGTTTGATCCATTTTATGGTCATGTCCCGTAAATTATGACATGCGATTCGAACGATCCACGACTCTCAATGACTCGTGATTTCAGGGTCAAAACCCGACACGTTCGACCTGATAGATTGAAAATATGTTTATGTTAAGGAGTCGTTTGGTTGATCAAGGAACTTAATTTTCCTAGGAAGTTCAATTTCATAGGAAATAAGTTCCCTGCATCCAATTCGGGTGAATTAGGAAAAAGTGTTTGGTTGCTCATGTAGCAATTAAATTCAATGGGAACTTCCAATGACCAAGGAAGGGGGGGGGGGGGCGGAGTAGGTAAGCCGATTCCTACATCATGTAGGCATTGAAAGTTCATGGGAACTTCTAATTCCTTCATTTTCCAATAAATGTGGCAACCAAAGCATGTTTTTGCAAATCATGGGATTTTCCAAATCATGTGTTTTTCAAATGTCAACCAAAAAACTCCTAAATGTATGTTAAATATTACTAAATTATTAATAATTTGTACTTTATATATATATTATGAAAACATGTAATTTTTATGTATAAAAAATGGAATAATAAATAATACTGTAAATTTTATAAAGTCGTGACTTTTTTAAATCATAAACATGATTAAAACATAATTATTAAAATAAATTTAGTTTTAAAAATTTTCAATGTATAAGTATAACTTAGAAAATATTGAAAGTATATAATTTTTGAGAATGAGTAAACAAATTTAGGAGTTCTTTTAGAAAATATTAATTTTTAATAGAAGTAAAGATATGAGTACTTTGAAGTGAAAAATTGTGGTGGTGATTGTTATTTTTATTATTTAGTATAGATTAAAATAATAGTCTACCTAAACTAAGTTTTATTTATAATATTTTACACCAAATAATTTATTTAATATTCATTATTAGTAATTACTTTTCTTCATCATTATATTGTGTATTCATCTACTTAGTTCTTATTTACAAGCCAATAAAAGAAAAAATAATATAGTAAGATCTCTTTGTGAAGACATTGTTGAAATTAGCTCTGAAATTGTGATATGTAAGAAAGAATTTCTCTTAATTTAATACTTCGCGGCCTTAACCATGAATCAAATATGAACTCTAATACCTACTACCGTACTCATGTACTCAGGTAGCCTACTGGCGAGTGGCTACTACCTATCAAGTACAAATCTGCATCATTCACTTGTTAAATACTCCGTACTACGTACTCCATAAGCTGGCACATGGTTGAACACGTTGTAAACAAACCAAGCATTTGGTTGTTGTAACATTCTCCACAAAAAATGGCATGACTCTAGGGAAAACCTACTGATTTTTTCTTTTTTTACTGTTAACTACAATTAGTGATTCAATTTTACATACCTAAACTACTCTTTTTTATTAATTAGTTTAAAATTTGATTTTACATACGTAAACTGCCCTTTTTTATTAATTAGTTTAAAATTCAAATTTTAGAGAAGAAATGAAAAAATATAGTAATTTACTATAATAATCCCGTGGTGCTCAATTTGAGTACCACCGGGTGACGCCATCTCATTTTCCTTTAACGTATATGGGCAAATGAAGTACCCTCTAAAGAAACAAGACTTTTTGTCATTATTGCTTTTAGTCATTTCCTGGTCTTTGTTTTCTGATTGAAACTCCATTTTATATCAAGAGAATGCATTTGTAAGCTTATTCATGAGTTCATTACTAACTAGTTTTAAACCCATGCAAAATTGCACGGGTATGTATTTGGGCCGGTATTAATGTTTTTGGATGTATATTTGTTTTTGCATTTATATTGTACTTATCTAGTTGGTCTAAATCAACGATCTACATAATTAATGTTTAAATTTGTTACAAACACGTGTTGATATGCACTGATTTATGAGGAAATAACGTAATCTACTCTTGTAAATAAAAATTGCATACATAAAAAACTTTACATTCGGATAAAAGAAATATAATCTAATAATCAAGTTTAACATATGCAAGTTATTCTAAAAATTGAAAAATTTCATGATACACTACATTAGTAGTGCATAATGACTTGTAAATTAAATTAAAATTTATTTGTTTTTTTAGAGTAAAAAAAATTAAAATTTGCTTTAAAAGCTAGTTGAAGACTAAATTAACTCGGTTGCCTATCATTGTCGCCTACCATTTTCGGTGTGCGCGGATGATAGTTAAGTTGCCGAGTTTTATATTCCAAGTAAATACTCCGTCATGATTGATTTTTTAAACAAAATTTTTTGTACCATGTAGTTTTAAAAAAATATGGTGTGATGTTGTTGCCGTGTGGTACAATAATATTAACCAAAATACATGAATATTTTATACTCCAAGTTACTCCGTTAAGATTTATTTTTTAAACAAAAATTATTGTAGCATGTAGTTTTAAAAAATTATGTATGTAATTCATTTGCGTTTTATGTTCTATCCCGTATATAAATGTAATTCCTTCTCGTAATTATGTAATTTTATTATTATTTAATTTTGTTTTAAAAATTATGTAATTCAATTTTATTTACTCCCATTTGTAATTCATTCTACGTATATGTTATTAATTTTATTTACAGGGAATGTATAAAATTATTTCATAATATTAATTCATAGAATTTTTTCATAATATTATTTCATAGAATTTGTTGCAAGACGGAATTTATCACATGTTTGAAAAGACGGAAATCTGAAGAAATAAATACATTGCACACTAACGGGTCCCACCATAACATAAATTTCCAAACAAAAAAAAAAAAAAAAAGAGGTTACATTAATGACGTGGCGCGCTGAGGATTGAGTATTGTCTTTTGTATTAATATAGATAAGATTTAGAAACCCGTTAAAAAACCTGAAAAACTTCCGATTGGGAAAAAATTTCTGAGTAATGAAAGCAATAGATTATGTAGTGGGTGTTGTACAATCTTATACAATGGATCACAAATGGTTTTTTTTTTTTTTTTTTTTTTTTTTTTTTTTTTTTTTTTTAAGAGAAGAAATTCCAAAGAAAAAAAAAGTTGTTTTTTTTCTTAAAATAAATAAATAAAAATTAGAACAGATTGAAAATTAAAACAAGACCCCATCTTAAGAAGAAAAAAGAGGAAGTTTCTTTTTACAAGCTAAATAGGCTAGATGCAGACTTTCTAAATGCGGATGTGCAACATGTTAAACGGATTGACATGAATGGATATGCTCTGTAATGTCCTATATATGGAATGATACACGTCTAAGCACTCGTATTTACGTATGGTGGATGCATCTAAATGATGATGTGGGACCATAATGCAAACTCATTTACATCAAGGCCTATGAGTATGAGTTTTGCACATACAAGTGTTACTGATAGTGTTATATGCAAATGCAGGGAGAAAAGTGTGGTTATGTACGTGACACAGCGATTGAGGATGTCGATAATGCTAAATGACTAAGTATATATGTACAAACCACATGCTTCTAGAGAATGTCTACTTATGCAGGCTTTATTTTTTTGGCTAGCTAATTGACGATGTAAATATTATGCACAAGATGGCTAGTTAAGATGCGTATATGCCTACATGCAAATGTTGTCTAAATAACCGATTGGGCTATATACAGACTTCCCCATGTACAGGATAAAATAAATGCAGATGATGTTGTAGAATAGGAGGAGATATGTAGCAGCAATGAGACTCAAACACAATTGCAAACAATCAATGTTAAACATATATAAATTGCCCTAATTAAAGGTTTTACGGGAGCTATGGTTAAGTTTACGGGTTGGAAATTGGGTACTCACAACATTAAAATACCCGAAAGTATCCCTCGCTTTTGTGCTCACCCAGTCGAATGGACCAAGCGAGTTGCCAAAACACGACGTCATAAGGTGGAAAATACGTGTAAGGCCTAGTCGGTCGAATGGACCTTCTAAGTATTCAACGCACTTTACCAAGGGTGAATAGGGTAGCTTAAATGGCGTAATATTGGCTAACGGGAAACGTACACCTTTTTTTTATATGCAAAATATAAAGTACAATTAGACAATACTATTTTAATATACAAAATCAGCAATAAAGAAAATAATAAGGAAAGTAAATACTCATATCAAAGTGTCGTAGATTAGCATTGCATGCGACAACAAGGACATGTATAGACAATTCATCAAATTCTTTGTTTTTTTAGATAAATGTGTACTATTTTATATAAACTACTAAAAAAGGAGATTACATACTATATGATTACAACCTAGCAGAACAAAACTAATCACCATACAAACATAGGGGAATAAGATACCCCTAAACTACTAGAAACAGAAGTAACTGGGCTAAAATTACAAGCGGAAGTAACTGAAGTAGAAAGACGACGGCATTTCTTAAGAGGTGGATGATAATAGTCCTCGAACTGGAGCAAGTCAACCTCCTTTCTTTTAGCACATTCGAATGTTTCCGTGTACCTGTAAAAAAACAAAGGTAATTTGTCGACACAACCCAACGATCTCTTCCTTGAATTGGCAGGAGACCTAACCATACGACTCCGGTGAATGGAATGCTCCGTCTTGTGAAAACACTTCATGCTCAAGTTCTCGATTGCAACAAATTGAAACTGAACCGTGGATACCTTATTAATCACAGATGAATCACACGAAAGTCTTTTCTTCTTGGCAATATGTGAAACAGCCTCTTCATGACCCAACTCATCACTCTCACTCTCACACCCCAAATGTGAATGCTCAAGGCGCGCTTCATGTGAAAGATTAGGAATGAGAACTGCTGCTTCCCTTGAATTTTCTTCATGGGGAGTTCCCGTCGAAATAAAATTTGTAGAGATGAGGGGACGAACCCTCAAAGATTACAAAGATCTTTGATGGTAAAAATGGAGATTCTTCCCGAGCAACAAATTCTCATAGTCTTGGGACGACAAATGCAAAACGTTTTTAGGATATGTTTTGTTGGAGAATGAGTATTTTGCAGGTCTTGAGGTATAAGTGTTGGAGGGATTATCGTCATTCTTAGTAGACAAAGCGGGAGCAGCCTCCACTACTACAAATCCCTTACGTTGATGACGCATTTACATTGACGCTTTTATCAAGCGTCGACCACATAATTAACCCTCCTTTTTTTTTTGAATTACCGCCCATATATTCATTAAGTGAAGCCAACTTTTCTAATTTTCAACTAAAACCAAGGACACTATACCCACATATGACATACCCATTATCAACTCAACTATTCAATAACTCCCGCACAAAAACTCCTCAAAGAAAAACCCTAACCTTACAATTTATCGTTTGATCATCAACAAATATAAGATTTTGCCTCTGATTCTTCAATTTATTCCAAGTTAATTCCATCATCTTCGTTTCTTCGACCTGGTATGTATCAATATTTTCTCTTCTTTTCAATTTTTCTCTCCAAATGGTTGTTTTTGTTCAGATCTTGCGATTTCTGCTCGGTTTCGTTTCTGCTCGCAATTTTAATTTCATTTCTGCTCATATTTTCATTTATCTTAGGTATTTAATCTTACGATTTTATGATTAATTCCGGTGTTATGATATTGCCGGTGATTTATTTGATTAGTGTGTTAATTTTTGCGATTTTATGATTAATTCCGGTGTTATGGTATTGACGATGATTTATTTGAGTAGTGTGTTAATTTTGGAGGATTAGAGATAGTTCTTGCCTTAGTTAGGGTTTTACCGATTTTAGTTTGCATTTGTGGTGGTGCTTGAATATTGAGACTTGAGATAACATTTGTGGTGTTGCTTGATAATTGAGGACATGGTATTTATTATGTGTTGCTTGAATGACTTGAGTAAAAGCAAACAGAAATTATCCCAGCTCGAAATAGGCTGACACGAAATCTGCTCGACTCAACCGAAAAATCATGCTGCCAATCAATTCTAATTCTCCTCATATGATGTACAAGTTACAATCTGCTTGACTTAACCGGACATATGATGTACAAGTTTGTTCTGTTTTCTTGTCGGTTCTATGTTGTTTGTGTTTTTTCTCCTCATGTGCAAAATTGCTCTTCCTCCTTTTCCATTATTTAAACCATACCTTTTCTATTCGTTGCTCTTTTATAATTGAGACGGAGGAAATATACGATAATGGGCAAGGGCAGAGACTAAAGAGCAGAATCGTGAACTAGATTGAAAAACTGCACAAGTTGGATTTTTTCAACCATATTATACAAAAATCTACAGCTAATCAAATTACACTTCAAAGCTCTCTGCAATGATAACATGAAGTCATGAACTACTCTAATTCTCTTACCAATCGAAAACTTATTAAGCAAGGATTATTTAATAATAGGAACAGGGTTAATTCTGCTGGTTTCTTGCTTCTTGCTGAGTTAATTTGAACACTTGCTATTTTTCATTAGAGTCTTAAACTTACTCTCTTGTCTGTATTTTGTAATATGCATTATGTAATATGCTTCGTCTTGAGTTCTTCACTACTCTCAGGTCTGTGTCTCCTTTTTGATTTCCTATAGCATGACTTCAGATAAGGTTTGTGTTTTGTTAACTTATAGAGTGGGTTAGAAGAGGCGGTTGAGGATATTGGATTACTTTGTTTACTTTTTCTTTTTTTTTGAACTATTATTTTAATAATTTAATGATGAGTTTAAATAACGGTTAATATAAGGAGCGTACTCCATTATTGTTTTACATAACGCTTACTTAAGACAAGCGTTCTCTTTACTGTAAGAGAACGGTTATTTAACTTAACCGTTCTCTATTAGGCGTTACAAATTCTTTTTTTTTTTAGTAGTGTATGTTAGAAAGAAGAATCCTACAATTCATATCTAGGGACGTTAGTAAAATTTTTTCGACAATAGAACACTATACTATACACGTTTAATCAATATGGATTTTTTTTTTTTTTTTTTTTTGTGTAGACATGGATACAAGTTGGTCAGTGATAAATCTTTTCCATTTTGAATCACACGGCTACTGTGGTACTATTGCTGCTAACTGAAATTGTTGGTTTCGTTTCAAAGTTTTCGATTTAACAATTTTGGGTTATCAGGTAACAATAAATCAAACAATTCTCTCTTCGTTGTTTTTTTTTTTTTTTTTGTGATAAATGTCAGTCATTCTTGTTTAATGTCTATATATTCATGATTAGTCTTTTTAATTCCGATCATCAACAAAGATGTTTAAGTTATTGGTTGATAATTTCAATTACTCTATTTTTATTTTTGGTTAATATGATTTTTTTTCATATGTTTGGGATTTCATCATCTATTTTCTTTCTTAAATCTGCCTTCTAACAGAGAGATTATAGGATCTTTTCGAGACATATTCAGATAGTTCAGTGCTATCTGAATTCGATTTCCTTGAGTATAATTTATATAATTCATTTGAGAATTAATTGGTCTAATTTGTCGTATTCATTCGGACTTTAATTTGTTTGGTAATGTACTTATGTTATAGTTATGGATTTTAGTGCTGGTTGTATTATTGCTCGAACTCAAAGTGAATATTAATTGCTATTGTTGTCGTATTCACTCTACTGGATGTTAGCACTACTAGAAAAATAGGTTTAGAAAACTGTTGAAATGGGCTTTAGAGAACGTGTTAGAGGCGTTCGTTAGGTCAACGTTTTCTAAATCTTAGCGAATGGTTGGAGGATGCGTTTTCTATTCACAATCATAGAGAACAATTGTACCAGAGGATCGTTCTCTATTCCTTGAGAAAAGAGAACCATTAGGCCTGATGAGCATTCTCTTTTCATAGGAGAAAAGATAGATGCTGGCATAGCCAACACTCAACAGTTCTCTATTCTTCCTATATTTTTCAAAAAAAAAAAAATTATAAATGAATTAATAATTAGTTGCACAATTAGAACATTTTTATTACTTAAAAATTCACAATTACACGGTACTACCAATTCTCCGGTATCGCTCCACCTTTACTACTTATCACCATCCCAAACACCATACATATTGATATATGATCTATGCGACTGTCTAGTTTACAAATGCCACAATAATACACCTAACATCATTTGAACTTCGATGCGTCTATTGCGTTCCTTTTTTTTTTATGTCTGTGTTACTCATTTTTTACCCAAATAATTGCTGCCAGTAGGTCATGTTTCTTCTCTATTGAGTTTTTTTTCTCTCTTGATTAATCCAATCTCTTTTTGTAAAATTTTGTTTCTGTGGTGTTAAATGGAGATGATTCTGTGATTGCAATGGCAAAAACCATGCGCATGCTTAGACTCTGTCCTCAACAAGAAAATGCACTTGGTGACCAAACTGAAGAAAATGCAAACCGTCGGACGCCTTTGGCACACATTGGGAATACACATGTACGTCTTTTTGCCGAGTTCCACTATTAATTTTATGGCCACAAATTCTTGTTTTAGACGGAAGTATCCGTTTTAAACTAATTGTTTGATGATGCTGACCTTGTTGCTCAAGGTGCCGCCTTGCTTCAAAGTGCACTTGGTGACCAAACTGAAGAAAATGCAAACCGTCGGACGCTTTTGGCAGACATTGGGAATACACATGTACGTCTTTTTGCCGAATGCCACTATTAATTTTATGACCACAAATTCTTGTTTTAGACGGAAGTATCCGTTTTAAACTAAGGGCGTGTTTGGTTGGGAGGTTTGGAATGGAATGGAATGGATTCTAGTCATTCTAGTGTTTGGTTGGAGTGTTTTGAAATGGAATTAGAATCCTGATGGATTCTCATTCCACCCTAACCCCTTGGAATCCCATACCCACCTCCTCCCCATGGATTCAAACTCCATTCTTTCATTATTATTTTTCCAATGAACCAAACATGTTTTGGAAGTTATGGAATTAGAACTCCATACTCCTATGGTTTCTCATTCCAATCCATTCCATTCCTAAGTAATGAACCAAACGACCCCTAATTGTTTTATAATATGGAACCCCCTCTAATATCCATTTTTGCTGCAGGTGAAATCAAATGCCACCACTCGGAAAAAATGGAGGAAATCTGTGATTCAGCTTGTTCCTGCAGCCCCACCTACTAAACCAGCAGCTGAGGATGCACAAGAAACAACAACATGGCCAGAAAATAATAACATTCCATTGAGGTTACCAAGGGCAATGCGGTCAGCAGGCGCAAACATGTATCTTCTGAGAGACAGGAACTCAGAACGAGAAGAATGTGGTGTCCAAAAGGAGTCTGGTGAACCTGCTAGATATTATTGATTATGTCGTACTATAAAGTCAATACTAGTTTATATTAGTTAAATTTTATATGCTAGTATTGCTAGTATTTGTGATGGAGATGATATATGTATCAAACGTATGCTTATTTATAAAAGTACGTGGGTACTTACTTCATTTTAATATATTGCATTATGTTTTTTCATGACTTAGTAATAGCTAGTAGTACTATACTACTTATAGATAGGTCTATTTAATTACTCAATGATTTTATCAGGTAATCAAAAAGCCAAAATTATACCGTGATATAAGAAGTATCAATATATAATTTTGTCTCATCGAGTGACACAAAAGCATCAATAGTCGCTGAAGACGCTTAAAAGCGTCAAATTTGTCGACAAATAAAATAGTCAATAATCAATGAAGACGCTTACAATCGTCAAAATTGTTGGCAATTAAAAGCATCAATAGTCCATGAAGACGTTTAAAAGCGTCAAATTTATTGACAAAAAAAACGTCAATAGTCACTGCAGACGCTTAAAAGCGTCAACTTTGTTGACAATTAAAAGCGTCAATAGCCCATAAAGACGCTTAAAAAGCGTTATATTTGTTGACCCAAAAAAGCGTCAAAAAATAACGACGCCCCAAAAAATGACGCTTTTTAAAAGCGTCAATAAACAAAATATTGACGCTTTAAAGCGTCAAAAAATGCTCAAAAAAGCGTCATAAATGCAAGGGTTGTGTAGTAGTGCTCATTAAGAAGGCTATCTGAGTTCAGACTAATGAGAGGATCAGTGGCCGCAAACACGATATCAGAATCCATAATAATGTCACAACCAGGCGCATCAGGGTGTTCAGAATCAATAATAAAAGCGGAAATAGATGTAACGTCAGCATGCGGATTGGAAACTTATCAACCATATCATTATCTATCAAATGTTTCTTACCTTTTATATCAGAAACCAAAGTATTAAAAGATAGGCGACGCATTTTCCATTAACATTTAAAACTAAAAGATCAGCGACAGAATAGAGTTCTCGATTATGATCTGTAACCAAATGAGCTGTGTTAGAAATCTATATCTCATTATATAACATATTCATATATGTTACAATTAATTTAGTCATAAAATTAAATACAAATATTATGCATGCAAACTAAAATAGATAAGTGAAGAAATCGTTTTCCTTACTATATATTTCGGATCAAAGGGCACAAGTAAGATCTCCTTCTTACTTGTTCTTGAGCATTCCTCATATGGATGAACAAAGATTCAAGCTTAGAATCTCTCCCAAAGATGAATACCCAAGATAACCCCTCAAAAGATAAATATTATTTAACTAGAACAATATAAATCTAACTAAAAATTGACCCAAAATATTTATATTGGTCTCTATTATTTCGGTATAGAGAAAGGATTTTTGGAAGTTATTATCTCTCTAATTTCTCATAAGATGTTTAGAGGAAATTATATTTCTTACTCTAGAAATATTATGTGAAGTTGTGAATAAAAAATTAGAGAGAAAAACTCACTAATTATGCCCTTAGAAAACCGGTTATGGGGAAGTGGCTAGGGCTAATGCATGACCAAGATGCTTTTCACAAAAGCAACTAGGTGTGCATGGCTATGTATTAGGTCTTATGATTATGCTTTCCACTAAACATAATTAACATAATTTAAACCTAATACTCCTTCCTTATTTTCGGCACTTTCATAAAATGGATGGTTCTTTTTATATTTTGTCATTTGTCAATTTGTCATATGTGACATGTTACTTGACATGTGAATTTGTAATGTATTTTTAACATATTAAAAATCAACATACTCATAAAATATGTCATATACAAAATCGACTTAGTAATTTGTAATTACTTGTGCCAAAATGGTTTATCAAATTATAAATTACAACGTCTTGTATTTATAATAAATTATTCATTCAAATTCAAATTCAATTGTTTCGTAAACAATAATTTCATCTAAGTAATAAAACAATTCGATTACTTAGACCGTATCTTATTTAATCAAATTACAATGAGACACGTAAATATTACTTCCAAAATCGTCCGTCAATTTAAAGTAATTTAATTAACTCGTATCGTCATACGATCAATTAAATATTCAATTAAGAGTGTTACCCTTTAGGTATGACCTAAGGGGATCAACTGATCACCACCGTCGCACGACATTAATGTCAAACTCTTGTCAGCCAATCATTAACGATATGTGTGGACCAGTTGACTGTAAAATATTACATCCAACATGTATTCTTAAAACGAGATTTAAACATGTGATCATCATGATCAACAGTTGTGATCGCATTATTGTCGGAGGACACATATTCCAACAATCTCCCACTTGTCCTCGACAAGTGTGCGTCACCAATTCTCTTGTCCTATTACTATCTCCCACTCAATGCAAGGTGTCTTTCAGGTCGTACTTGCAAATGATTATATCGAGAGTGGTTTCCTCGATCTGAAGAATAACTGATTGAACGGAATTATCTACCATAGATACCTTCCGAGCGTGGCCACGCATTTCCAGTTCATTACTCCTCGAGTGGCCCTGAGATACTGTTATAATCCTGACAAGGGGTGGACAATTCCTATTGCACTTATTCCCTTCGACTAGCCACAACCATCATAACCCAAAATATGCCCATTTGACCCCATTTACGAAGGTCGTAGTAACACAAATCAAAGTTAATCTGAAACTGTGCCATCTTAGGCGAATAGTCTTTAGTCAAAAGAATCGACTCATTAGAATACTATAGTAGCTCTCGCCACGACCAGGCTATATAAATTTGCCAGAACTCTATAAGCGGTTATAAGGCCCGACAAAGTGTTCCTAACAGTCTGCCTATGTGATCGACTAGTCATCTCACATGACTCTATGGCACTTGAACTTGCCATCAATCGCATCACACTCTAGTCACTTCGAGACGTCACCTCATATAAGTGACTATGGGCGAATACCATGTTAATTCGGGTTCACTTTAACGGGGTTCAATATTGTCTATAGAACCCGTTTGGATGTAACAAAGTATAAAAGGAGTTTTCAGATTTTAAAAACTCGAAAGACAAATGTGATTATCATATGAGTAGTCAATACTTGATTACTACTTCATATCCAATTTAGATTTTGTATGTAGTTGTTCATCTCAATTCAATTGAAATGACATGACTCATCATGTTAAGCCTATGAGAAAGCTTTGGTTAGTAGGTTTTATCAACTTCTTGTACCTTACTCAACCTTACTACATACTCGTTTTCCTTGTAATGTATACATTTGTATTACAAAACTTTCTGAGTACGTGTCGAGATCCAATCAAGACATAAGCCCTCTAGTCTTAGAATAGCTGTAACATTCCGTTTG
Organism: Silene latifolia; assembly: GCF_048544455.1. Classification (NCBI taxonomy): domain Eukaryota; kingdom Viridiplantae; phylum Streptophyta; class Magnoliopsida; order Caryophyllales; family Caryophyllaceae; genus Silene; species Silene latifolia. The sequence continues at coordinate 99,452,876 of NC_133538.1, forward strand.
ATGTCTAGGAGTGTCTTGATTTTGGATTTGATAGTGGATGATATTATGGAGCTAGCAGTGTTAGTGGATGGTGGTTGGTTATGTATGAAGTTGGTGTCGTGAGAGATATATATGTGGTGGATACGATATCGTGAGTCATGTTAAGGAAGTAAACATAGTTGGTGGAGTGGGTGTTAAGAGTTCATGTTTTATGTTTGGTCGAGTTGTTGAGTTTTTAGTTATGTTGTTGTGTCTGGGTCGAGTTAGTATGGTTGTTTTTAGAGTATGGGTTGAACTTCGGGGACGAAGTTCTTTTTAAGGAGGGAAGACTGTAATACTCCGTATTTATAAGTCTTGGGGTACTCTATCGAGTAGGCCTTACTCTGTCGAGTAAGGGTAAGTTGCGTTTTAGAAAAGTTTCGACTGTAGGGTACTCTATCAAGTAGCCTTAGGTACTCGATAGAGTAAGGGGTACTCTATCAAGTAGCCTTAGGTACTCGATAGAGTAAGGGGTACTCTATCAAGTAGCCTTAGGTACTCGATAGAGTAAGGGGTACTCTATCAAGTAGCCTTAGGCACTCGATCGAGTAAGGGGTACTCGATCGAGTACCTTGGGTACTCGATCGAGTGTCCCAGGTTTACTGAGGGAGTTTTTCGCGGGTTTTGTTAATTATGCGATTAGGGTATTTAAACATAATCGTCGTTGTTTTAATTCACTTTTACCAAAACCTAAAACCTGTTTAAGAGAAAAAACGATCATCATCTTCCTAATCGCACCCTTAACAATTCCGGAGTTCGGACGGTCAGTTCGTGTCGTAGTTCGTGTCGTTGGATTCCTTGCGTCGAGGGTAAGCTTTTAATATAATTTATATAATGTTTTGCTAGGTTTGGTCAAACCCTAATTTAGGATTTGGGGGTTTTATGAATAGTAAGTAATTGGTAGTCTTTATGTGTTATATGTTAGGAGGAGAATTCGTAGAAGAGGCGTTTTGAGACAGCTGTAGATACCGTCTGCGTGTTGTGCTTTCCAGGTAGGATTTCCTACTCAGTATTAGTCCCATAATGGGATATTGGTGATGTGCTGTAGTTAGTTGTTTGATATGATGATTGTGATTGTGATTGTGATTGTGATTGTGATTGGTTTCTATGGCTCTCGAGATGCGTTCTCGGCTGAGTGGGGTCACTTGCGGGAGTGATCTCACGCCCTAGTTTCGCCCTTCGTGGAACCCGCCACGAAAGGGGATGTGCACATTAATGGACAGGGTTATCGCTCGTACGATGAGCGGGGCTTAGGTGGGAACGGCTGCGGTCCCCCATCGGGCGGGTAGTCCGGTGAACGATCAGTATGGAGATGATGGGAGTTGGTGGTGTATGTGTGTGTGTGATTCAGGCTGTCTGTTTGTCTTATTATTGTTATCTATATTGATTGTGTGATTAGTCGACCCGGTGTTGTTTTGTAAAACTGCGGTGATCCATTCGGGGATGGTGAGCGATATTGAACAGTATAGAGATGATCTTTGGGATAGCTGGGATGGCCACGACATGATGATAGAGTCTTCCGCTGTAGTTTAGCATTTATTATTATTTCAGTTGAGAACAGATAGTTTGGAATAATGTATTGTACTTTCAGTTTGGTTTGAGGATTGTAACTCTTCGCTAAAGCATTTATAATTAAACGTTGTTTCTGTTTTATCTATTTGATTATCATACCTCGGGCGACCGAGATGGTAATGTCTTCATACCTAAGTGGTCCTGGTAAGGCACTTGGAGTATGGGGGTGTTACAAATGGTATCAGAGCGACGATCCTGAAACCTGTAACCAATGAATCTAATGAATCTAGGGAGTCAATTAAAATGAACCCGGGGTAAAGGTTGTAGGAGCTAATGCAAAGACTTGGGAGACGTCCTAAAGTCGCGAACTCGCCCTACAATTTTGAACCGGTCACCATGGGATATGTGTCGGGATCGTTATGTGCTTATTGTGTGCTGTGTGTATTTATGTAGTAGTATGTTGTATGAATTGATGGATGAAAGATGATAATGACGTGAATTGTAAAGCATGAAAGTATAATTATTGATACATGTAATTTGACATGTTATAATTACGCAAGGAAAAGTGTTTTGTCTATATATATATAAAGCGATGTGTAAGTATACATGTTGTTGTTTGGCTTTTGAAAATAGTAACATATGATTATGAATACTGGTTTTATGAGTTTTGGGTTGTTTTCGTTTAATTTGGTTGTGATTTAAGTTGTTTGGAAGTAAAAATCAAATAATTATGTCGTCTGATTACAGCAAAGTTGTCTTTAAACTGTTATAACTTGAGATGCGTAAATGATTTTAATGTGATTCCAATTGGAGGTGATAGCTTGTTCTTTTACGATTCTAACGATAGGTCACACGTCCAAAACGACCAAGAAATGAGTGAGTTATGACTGTTTCTGAAAACTGGACAAAGTCTTGAGAATTGGGGTACTCGATCGAGTATCCTTGGTACTCGATCGAGTAAGGGGCACTCGATCGAGTACCTTAGCTACTCGATCGAGTAGCCCTGGTAATTTGTTTTACGTGCTTCTGATCTTCACCTACTCGATCGAGTAAGTCCCTTACTCGATCGAGTGGCTATCTCGATCTAGTGACCCCTATTTTGGGTCATATGTTTATCTTTTGACTTCGTTGCATATTATGTTTAATTCAAAGGCGTTATTTTGCTTCTTTATGCATTGTTTTACATGTATGTTGGTCTTGACGCGTAAGTTACCCAATTTTGTGGTGTAAAGAGTGGCACCTATGATGAGTATGAGTTCGGTGGGGAGGACATGATTTATATGTGTTGGGATTAGTAAGACTTAATTGAGGCATAGAGCATGTTGTGTGAGACGAGATGAGTGACATGATTGTATGTTGAGTAATGAAAATGTAAGTGAATGTGGGCAAGGCATGATGTAAGTTTAAGGAACGTGAGAATGAAAAGATTGAAAGAAAGGATGTGGATAGTAGCAACTTGAGATGTATAATAAATTATGGAGGGAGATGGCTAGAAATAGTGTTGAGTAAGAACATATGTAATGAAAGGTCGTTTGGAAATAGTGGTATATAGCGAACTTAATGGGACATGTCGCGACGTGGATTTGCGGTAGTGACTCGAGTTTGGAAATTTGTGTTATCGAGAGACGAAACTATTGTGTGATTTCCTTGGGTAATTAACGGTATTAAATGAATTATGATTTCTAGAGATGTAAAAAAGGAGATGCAATTGTTTGAACATTAAACGTTGATTCTATGGATAGATTAGTGGCAAGTGTGAGTGATAGCATAATAAGAGAAGATCCATGGTAAGAAAGAGTGGGATGATGTCGGTAGAAAATAATGGAATTTGAGTTTTGGAGCAACGAAAGGGTAACTGGATTTCTAAAGAGTTAGCTAGAAGGAATAAGGAGTTGAACTATTAATTGGTATTATTGAGTGTAAAGAGAAAAGAAGGATAAAAGTAAGCTGAGGAAAATATTCACCGGAGTTATGTGATATAAAGGTAAGGAATCATCGAAATGTGTGATATTATCATGAGGATGTTAGTTAATGGTTATATGGGAGCTTCAGGACAACATGTTTAATAATGAGTTTCGAGAAATTAAGGAAAGTAAGAAGTTAGTAGAATATCTGCATGATATGAGATTTTGGTGGAAAAATGGATGATGATTCAATTAAGGAAAATATTGGGAAGAATGTTGAGGTAATTTTGTTCATGGATTCGATGTTCGTTGTTTGGGATGTTAACCAAAGATAGAAAAGAAATAATGATGTTTAGAGATGAGTGAAGAGGTTTGATGTCCGGACAATGGTAGTGTTATGGTCTTTGACTAGTGGTTAAGGTTAAGGGTATATTAGAAAAGTGGCAATTCTAAAGAGGTGATTTTGTAAAGACCGAATTGATAAAAGTATGGTTGTCAGGAAGTATAAGACATAGTCTTAGGAGGTGGTTTCTCATAATGAGTGTTAGCTTTGTATGGTTATGTATGGCGAAGGTCTTTGGTGATGCAAATGGAAGAATGTGATGAGGGGCATGCGAGTTAAGCTCGGACAACAGGTAACCTTTGTTGAGTGGTAACTTACGTGGTCGGGATTGACTAGTTGGTTGTGATTACGGGTCTATGATATGTGTAAATGTTTGTGTGAGGTTCTGACCTCACAAGAAGTGGTATGGTGTGATAATTATAAAGCTGTTTTATGAATGTTATGTAATATATATGTTGGACACGGTAGTTTAATTGAATGATATCCAAAAAGGTAATAATTTGATTAATTTGACATGGCTAGTTATAATTTTATGTGTATTAATAACACATGTGTATTCCGTGAAATGGTAGAGATGATGTTCATGAGATGCTTATCTGTTTAATTCATATAATATGTTGCGTTGTGATTGAGTAAAGTGGATTTGAGTAAGTTTTCTTGTCCGAAAGGTTATTTCCGAGTCAGTATTTATGGAATTGTATGTAGCTGTGATGTCTATCGATGTGGTTGTGGTGCCTCCGGTGGTGATCCGGGCACGGTATTTAGTATTGTGATGCGGGTATTTTCGCATTGTGGTGTGGCTGTTGGTGGCGGTGTTGTGATGCCGTCACCGGTTGTGGTGGAGTAGGCGGGATGATTATGATACGAGTTTTCGAAAGTGCATACCAGTTATACATAGATTGTTGTTTTGTTTGTTGTTGTTCTTTGTGAGTTTTGGTTGAACATGTAGACAGTTGTCTTGCTTATTGATGTTTTCTTTACCAGGTTAAGTTAAGAATGAGGTAGAGTATGATATGAAATAGAGTTGAATATGTTTTCGTTGTTGTCATGATATAGTGATGTTCTATTAATGGGACACGGTTGTGAGAGGCTGTTACAGTAACTTTGATCTTGTTCTAGATAAGGCTTTAGTAGACATGGTAACGGAAAATGATTCGTGGAACATGTGTTGTAATGATCTGAAAGCGGCAGGTAGTTCATAATCTTTTGTTAGGACAAATGAGTGTAGGGTGTTGGGGGAATTAGTGTCATATTAAGTTATGTATGAGTTTTGCGGTAATGAAGGAAAGAACTTGAGGATCTAGTGTGAGTATAAGTAATGAGTGTGGATCGGGAGTTATGCTTCTGGAAGATAAGTGCTTTACATAGCGAGGTATGTTGGTTTGCAGTGATAATGGAGAGTTAGTATGGTGATTTTGCTACGAGCCTTATGGTATAGGTTAGGGGTGTACAGATTGATTTGAAGTATGAGAACTGTTGAAGTAAGAGAGCCTTGAGAAATAGGAGTGATTATGGAAATGAGGTTATAGGCAGTTATCTTTGACCTATGGTGGTGATGAGGATAATGAGATAATATAGCTATGGGTTTAGTATTAGTGAGTTACGAGGACGTAACATTTGTCTTAAGAGGAGTAGGATGCAATAAAAGAGAGTTTCATGGTGGTGCATGCGGTAATAAAATTTGAAGTAGAGTGTTAGCGTAGCGTAAAGGAGGGATTTGTTTTGTGGACAATACTTATAAAAGGCCATGGCCGTGCTTGTAGTAGTGTGATGCTTCAGAGTGTGGGAATATTTTATATAGTGTTGACAGTTGAAGGATGATGTTATGAGTCTGAGTAAACTTCGAGGACGAAGTTCCTTTTAAGGGTGGTAGAATGTAACATTCCAATTGATGTCTAGGAGTGTCTTGATTTTGGATTTGATAGTGGATGATATTATGGAGCTAGCAGTGTTAGTGGATGGTGGTTGGTTATGTATGAAGTTGGTGTCGTGAGAGATATATATGTGGTGGATACGATATCGTGAGTCATGTTAAGGAAGTAAACATAGTTGGTGGAGTGGGTGTTAAGAGTTCATGTTTTATGTTTGGTCGAGTTGTTGAGTTTTTAGTTATGTTGTTGTGTCAGGTCGAGTTAGTATGGTTGTTTTTGAGTATGGGTTGAACTTCGGGGACGAAGTTCTTTTTAAGGAGGGAAGACCGTAATACTCCGTATTTATAAGTCTTGGGGTACTCTATCGAGTAGGCCTTACTCGTCGAGTAAGGGTAAGTTGCGTTCTAGAAAAGTTTCGACTGTAGGGTACTCTATCAAGTAGCCTTAGGTACTCGATAGAGTAAGGGGTACTCTATCAAGTAGCCTTAGGTACTCGATAGAGTAAGGGGTACTCTATCAAGTAGCCTTAGGTACTCGATAGAGTAAGGGGGTACTCTATCAAGTAGCCTTAGGCACTCGATCGAGTAGGGGGTACTCGATCGAGTTCCTTGGGTACTCGATCGAGTGTCCTGGTTTCTGAGGAGTTTTTCGCGGGTTTTGTTAATTATGCGATTAGGGTATTTAAACATAATCGTCGTTGTTTTAATTCACTTTTACCAAAACCTAAAACCTGTTTAAGAGAGAAAGCGATCGTCATCTTCCTAATCGCACCCTTAACAATTCCCGGAGTTCGACGGTCGGTTCGTGTCGTAGTTCGTGTCGTTGGATTCCTTGCGTCGAGGGTAAGCTTTTAATATAATTTATATAATGTTTTGCTAGGTTTGGTCAAACCCTAATTTAGGATTTGGGGGTTTTATGAATAGTAAGTAATTGGTAGTCTTTATGTGTTATATGTTAGGAGGAGAATTCGTAGAAGAGGCGTTTTGAGACAGTTGTGAGATACCGTCTGCGTGTTGTGCTTTCCAGGTAGGATTTCCTACTCGGTATTAGTCCCATAATGGGATATTGGTGATGTCTTTGTAGTTAGTTGTTTGATATGATGATTGTGATTGTGATTGTGATTGTGATTGTGATTGGTTTCTATGGCTCTCGAGATGCGTTCTCGGCTTAGTGGGGTCACTTGCGGGAGTGATCTCACGCCCTAGTTTCGCCCTTCGTGGAACCCGCCACGAAAGGGGATGTGCACATTAATGGACGGGGTTATCGCTCGTACGATGAGCGGGGCTTAGGTGGGAACAGGCTGCGGTCCCCATCGGGGTAGTCCAAAGTGGACGATCGATATGGAGATGATGGGAGTTGGTGGTGTATGTGTGTGTGTGACATTCAGTTTGTCTGTTTGTCTTATTATTGTTATCTATATTGATTGTGTGATTAGTCACCGACCCCGGTGTTGTTTTGTAAAACTGCGGTGATCCATTCGAGGATGGTGAGCGATATTGAACAGTATAGAGATGATCTTCGGATAGCTTGGGATGGCCACGACATGATGATAGAGTCTTCCGCTGTAGTTTAGCATTTATTATTATTTCAGTTGAGAACAGATAGTTTGGAATAATGTATTGTACTTTCAGTTTGGTTTGAGGATTGTAACTCTTCGCTAAAGCATTTATAATTAAACGTTGTTTCTGTTTTATCTATTTGATTATCATACCTCGGGCGACCGAGATGGTAATGTCTTCATACCTAAGTGGTCCTGGTAAGGCACTTGGAGTATGGGGGTGTTACAATAGCTCCCACTGTTTTCACAGTGTGCGGGACTCATCCTTCTTGCACATCTCATGATTGCAAGTGTACTCAATTTCCGTTGTAAATATTTCTCATTGTTCTTTATTGCCTAGAACGATTCTAGAAAATCTATTTCTTAAATAACATAGCCACAATGGTATCTTAACCATCCTAAGTGTTTTGATTATGGTTTTGTCGGAAACCATGCGCAATCTCAGTTGTCAATTGTCACTTGTGTAACACCCTTACACAAAATTGCATCAAAAACACTTTGCATTACATCCTTAATGCTTCTGCAAGCACTTAAGGGTAATCTTCATGGCTTACTTGGTAACTATTACTTAAATTCGATTTGAAACAATTCATCATACTCAAAGTATATGAAGTGTTATACATCATTTCCTATTTAATTGATTCGGCAGCGGAAGCAAATGGAATCAATCAAATGTGTTCAACTTGATTGAACTAGTCATGAAACTTATCAACATAAGACTTTTTATTTGACGCTAATATTATGTGGATTTATCTCCATAAATCCGGATATTAAGATGTATTATAATACTCCAAAAGTCTTTAAATCATTCCCAATGATCAATATGTCATCCACATATAAGACTAATTAAAATTTCCGTAACTCCCCCTAAACTCTATGTATAAACACAACTTCTCGGCTTATCGAGAAAAGTTTTATAACATGATCAAAACATTGATTCCAACTCATTGATGTCCTACTTAAGACTCTCTCTTAAGTTTCACATTATCTTAGGATTGCAAGAATCTACAAAACTCAAGACATGTATTGAATACATTCCTTCTAATAGAAGAAGTGGGTTTTAGATTCACTTGCTATATGTATATCATCATAATTAAACACAATCCCTAAGAAGATCCAAATAGACTTAAGCATTTCAACTAGTGCAAAAACCTTCTGCAACCAATTAAGCTTTGATATCTAACAATTCACTTGGAATTTATTTCGGATATTCATGGCTCTAAGCCTTGTATTGAGTTGTGACTTAAATACTCTCATATAAGTCATATGTTCATTACTTTCTAGAAGTAATCAACTTGAATCAAACGATTTCTTTGTAAGTTATAAGCTCTTAAATTTCTTAAAAGTAGCATGAATTCATCATCTTCAACAAGTGACGAATTTAACCTCCTAGGTTTTGAAGAAACGACGTCTTACACAAAATGTCTCATGTAGGCAAGAAAGACCAGTTTCTTACGACATAACATTCTTTGTGGCTCTTGAATAATTTCTCCCACTCTGTCTTCTAGAAATAAACTTGTAATTTATAAAGACAGCTTCACAAGCCACAAACCCGTTGTACTCGTGATTATAGTAAGGAAAAATGAGCATTTGTTTCTTTTGAAAACATACAAACATGGTACCCTACCATTTCATATCTCATATGATTCGTTTTAGATTTATTGGAAAAATAATTTAGACAAAATGATAAAATCCCCAAAAGGATCAAGTAACTCAAAGTAACTTGATTAAAGTCTAAACCATATCGAATGGAGTTTGAATTCTTTATCCAACCACATATTATCCCATAATGCATGCTAAGAGAGATTAATTTGTGATACTATATCACTTTTCCTTTGGCTTATATCAAAGTCTTCACTTTGATAATCCCATCACGACTAAATCATGATTCTTTGAACTCTTTAAACTTCTTCAAAGATTTCTCTATTTACCTTATTAAGTGAACACATTAGTGTCAACCTAAATCGTTGGTAAAAGAAAATGATCAACCTATTTTGGATCAATGATTTACAACCTCGATTTCCTTTTCAACCAAAAAGGCACGAAATATCTTGCTTTGAATACAAGATACGCATATACCATAAGATCTAATGGTTTCAAGAGTACTCGATAACTCTTTGTGTTCATCATTCCAGAATCTTTGGGTTACCCTTTTTGAGTCTTGCATCATCTACATGATATATCATTCCAGTTTGGTGTAGAATATAATCACCTTGATAATGGGCTAGCCATTCATCAAATCATGGTGTATAGGGTCACAAAAGTGAACCCTCTTTTGTATCTTAATAAGTTTATATTCTTATTTAGAGTTTATGCACTTAATAGTCATAATTAAGTGCAACTATAAACCCAAAAACTAGATTGAGTACACAATAACTCTATCTCTCAACATCATTGTTGCTAGTCGTCATATTCTAATCATCCTATGTATCAAGTACAATGATGAAAACCACCACCGGTTTCTAATATTGACGATGTAGTACTAGCAAAATTTATGTCAATCAAATACACATTTAAATAAGAAGGTCCCATTAGATGTCCCACAACTAACTTGTTGATTCTTCAATAATTTGGGGTAGTTTCCTTTCTAGCGTCCAACAATTAAGACAATGGAAACTTTATCGGTCGGGATTGATAGGTTTAGTATTGTTATTCTCAATAACGTTACTTTTAACATTACCTTGTATCAATTCCATTCTAATTTTACTTCTTTAGAACCTTATCCTTTTCTTAACGGTTTAAGAGAATGCTCCCACTCATTTCAATGAGTCTTTGCTTTTAGAAACAAAATTATATTCATGAAGACTACTCTTCATTCGTTTGTTTAGTCTTAAAACTTTCATTGAAGTGGTTGCGGTATTTTGGTCTATTACGATTTCCATCAAATCTAGTCACCAAAATGATTTAACGTTTCAAAATACTTAACTCAATTAAGCACATGAGAAACCATTCATTGTAAGTAGATATGTTAGTCGAAAATCAAAAACCCTTTTGATCACGAATAACTTTCATCTATACTCTTCACAAGAGATCCTTACAATGGATAATATGAGGTTTTAATGGAGATTTGAACTAAAAAACGAAATGATATCGTATAATTTGAGGTAAAGAAATAGAACAATACGATAACGGAATAATGAAAACAACACATTCATCGTTATAATAATACTTGTAAATAAGTTTAACAAGATATGAACATTTATATAGTGACATCTACCCAACTATTATAAATGATTCCAAGACACAAATTCATATTAACTTAGGCATCGGTAAAGCCGAATACAACCCTTATCAATATAACTCGGTGGATTAACGCTTTAATCGATTCTACTTTTAGAAATCTTGGTCGATAAAATTACATTAATATTTATCTTTAGCCCGAAACACATCCGGCAACCGTCGAGAATACTTTCGTTGAGTTCAACCCAAATTTCGAATAAATGTGTCCATGATCCAAATTTACATTAACTTGGGCATCGGTAAAGCCGAAAACAACCCTCATCTTTATAAATTCGGTGGGTAGACATTTATCACCCACTTCCCCTACGTAACAAGGTTTGTACCCCGGTAAAGCCGAGTGCACTCCCTCACGAAATAGGTTTTCATAGTTTCTACTTTTTGTAAGGCTATGTCTCAATTGTTTATTTTAGCGAGAGGTCATGTCAATTTATTATCTATCACGTTTTAAGTGAACTAAAGCGATGAACTACGATAATTGTAATTGACACGGTCGAAATACTCGATCAAATGATAATGCATGTTTTAGTTATGACGATTTAGCGATGCATGCAACATATAAATAAAATGCAAAGCGTAAATTAAATCCTAGTATGACGTTCCTAAAAAGTAAATCTAATGAACTATTACATATTCGGAAACCAACTCCTTTGGTCCCTTGAACTTCGGTCTTGGCACGCATATCAAGGCAATTCTTTTTTTAATGGACCGCCTTCTTGAGTGGCACCGTCTTCAAGGAACTCCGGAATAAATAAATTACATAACAAATTACATAATTTCCTATTATACATTCGTAATTAAAAATAAAATAAATCTATTAAATTAGAAAACGGTGATACGAGATCACAATAAATTACAACCGAATCGATATTCCCATACATTTCGGGTAATACCAATTAAAACTAAGGCCATACTAAGTAAAATTACATAATTCAAAAATTACATAAAATTAAAATATGACAATCATAAATAAAATGAAGCATTATAATATGTATAAACATGCCCAATTTTATGCTAAATCGCCTTTAAAGAGCCAATATCGTATATTAATCAGTTTTTACGGATTTGCGTGATTTAACCTTTTAAAATCACAATAATTACATAAATTCATATTTATGTACAAGTTAATTACCCTAACCAACTTAGGACTCAAAGTTAGTCTCCACTAACATATTGACAATAATTAACTTATATTTCTTAATATTGTTCATAAATGGACTCAAAAATACAATATTATGTCCTAAACTTCAAATTAAATCATAAAAATTTGAAATTATAAACTCATGAACATTCTGGAAAAAATACCATGACACTCATATTGTTCAAAAACTTAGGTTAAAATTTCGAAATTTATCGAGAAAAACAATGTTGCGGTTTATCGGATTTATCAATTATAATCATAAAAATATGAGAAAAATTGTATTTCTTAACTTTTCACTTTTAGATCTGAAATATATGATAAAATGCAACATGTGACGTTTTTCCTTAGTCATGAAGTATGTTTTAGCATTTTTACTAATTAAAGTCACTATTTATGTGATTTTTCATCAAAAATTCATAAATCATGAATAAAGACTTCATTATAGCCAAATATTTTACACACATCTTTTAAAATTGCATGTGACAACATACTAAATTTCTATGACCAGGTTCGAAATATAACTCATATTAACCTATTTTCTCATTTAAATTCGAATTTAACATGAAAAATCCATATTTCGAGCATAACAACTCATAAAATTATGAAAATTTACAGGCTATCAATATATAATATATGTGAAAATAGATCCAAAAACCACTAGAAAAATTGAAGTTTAGATATTTTTCGTCCAAAAATTACATTTTTATCATAAAAATCACATTTTAATGCCATTATAATATAAAATGAACAATAAAATCCATAAATTAAACCAAAATATCCTAAAACATTTTAGGACCAGAAACTTTAACATGCATAATAAATTTCGTGATATGTCATAATAAACACAAATTTATAAGTTTTGTTTGTTAATCTTATAACTCGGAAAAACAATAACCGATTTGCATGCAAACAACCTAAGGCTCTTGATACCGCTTGTTAGAAATCTATATCTCATTATATAACATATTCATATATGTTACAATTAATTTAGTCATAAAATTAAATACAAATCTTATGCATGCAAACTAAAATAGATAAGTGAAGAAATCGTTTTCCTTACTATATATTTCGGATCAAAGGGCACAAGTAAGATCTCCTTCTTACTTGTTCTTGAGCATTCCTCATATGGATGAACAAAGATTCAAGCTTAGAATCTCTTCCAAAGATGAATACCCAAGATAACCCCTTAAAAGATAAATATTATTTAACTAGAACAATATAAATCTTACTAAAAATTGACCCAAAATATTTATATTGGTCTCTATTATTTCGGTATAGGGAAAGGATTTTTGGAAGTTGTTATCTCTCTAATTTCTCATAAGATGTTTAGAGGAAATTATATATCTTATTCTAGAAATATTATGTGAAGTTGTGAATAAAAAATTAGAGAGAAAAACTTACTAATTATGGCCTTAGAAAACCGGTTATGGGGAAGTGGCTAGGGCCAATGCATGACCAAGATGCTTTTCACAAAGGCAACTAGGTGTGCATGGCTATGTATTAGGTCTTATGATTATGCTTTCCACTAAACTTAATGATACCGTCGTAGAGTACCAAAGAGAAATTTATATTTCCAAACTACTACTATAGCTAGTGGCAGTCAGGGTCGAACCACAGAGAGGCGATGCAATTATTAGTTGTCTCTATTGCAGCTACAGCAGGTGATTCAGCTGACCTCCTCTGATTTCCTCTAGAATTCCCATGCTCAGCTTTATGGGTGGCAATGTCATCAATGATTTTCCACCCCTTCGTCTCACCACTATTTTCTTGAAATCTCCCATTAGCTGCAGCATCTAGGATGTCTTTGATAATCATAAAGACCATTGTAGAATTGGTTGCACAAAAACCATTTCTCAAACCCATGGTGTGGAATGGTTCGCACTAGTCTCTTGAAACGGACTCATGCCTCATGAAAATCTTCATCAGGACCCTGTTTGAAGCTCGTGATCAGGCAGAGAAATATTTTATGTAAAATGCTAGGGCTAGAGAATTCCAGTCCGTTATCCCATTAGCAGCTCGATCCAAATCTCGGTACCATTCCCTTGCAGCATCACGAAGCGAGAATATGAACATAGTCTCCTTCACCTGGTCCTGGGTCACACATGCTGGTGGGGGTATGGAACAACAGTAATCAATGAATGTCTCCATATGTTTGGCTGCATCTTCATTTGCAGCTCCCCCAAATTGCTTTCTCTCAACCAAGTTAATATAAGACGGTTTCGGTTCGAATTTCCTATCTGTCCCAGCTGGCAATGCGAATCCCTTGTAGAGATTCTCAGCTTTCGGCTCGGAGTGACTGGCTATACTAGCTTCTTCAGCCATATCTGAAGATGTGACGGTCTCAGCTGATGAAGTAGAAATAGGAGATGAAGGTGGATCCTCCTCAAATAGCTCGTTCTCGTAGTAACTGGACAGAGTACTCAACTCTTCCTCTGTCGGCAATCCTCTAGATGATCGTCTCAACTCACGCAAAGTCTTCTCAATCTCAGGATTGAACGGTAGTAATTCACCACCCTGTGACCTGCGCATAAGAAGAAACTACGAGTAGAATATAAGAAGAGTTTAAGGAACAGATGTCCCTTAAACTAAGATAAAGACCAAAATAAAAACAACCAAAAAATTAAACAATTGCCTCCCCGGCAACGGCGCCAAAATTTGATACCGTCATAGAGTACCAAAGATAAATTTATATTTCCAAACTACCACTATAGCTAGTGGCAGTCAGGGTCGAACCACAGAGAGGCGATGCAATTATTAGTTGTCTGATTTTAGTCTTAAAGTAACAAATGAGTGGGGGGTTTGTTTTGAGTGATCTATAGCTAAAGGCAACAAAGCTAAGACAAATAAACGAGCTAATAAAAGAAGTAAATAAAATCGAATATTAAAAAGGTACTAAGATGATCGGTTCACTATAGTTTCGGCGGCAGTACACTAGGTAAGTCTAAAACACTCACGTGAGACGGGAAAAATAAGAAGTCCTCTCGGTCCATTCTTAACAGGTAGCATCTTTCGATCTCGCTACAGGTCCCTAATATCACTAATGCTTACTTTCGTCCTGAAAAGTGATTTTAAATTCCAGATTAACTTATCTCTCGATCTTATTAATTTAGTCGTCTTAATTAGGTAGTCTATTTCCTCCCCTATCTTTCGATCTTTATTGGGTCGGTCAATTCCTAGGCATTCAACTAGTCGCATGCACTCGATTCGTCAAATATAGCAATTAAATTAGTTAAAACGAAGTAACACTCACGGAGCCGGTCGATCGACCAGGTAGGCCGGTCGATCGACCATGGCGCAATCTAGGTCTTCCTAATTCTAATGCCGCCTACCCTACAGATTCCCTACATCCTAGCACAGGGTATTTAGCTACTCATACTAGAAATAATGACAGCAATAAAATCAACAATTAAAGCATTCGAATTCATACTTAAGTTAATTAAAGGAACAATTAACATAAAACGATAATTGGCTTTGGGAATTCTAACCTAACAATTCTATACTACGAACGAATTAAAGCAACGAGTATTAAACGAAGGAACATAAAATACCGTAGGCAGAATTGAAGAGGAAAGATCAAAACCGAATGCAAAAAGTAAACTTTATTGACGGAAAATTATCTAAACTAATGACTATCGAATTGTATGTTAAGAACTTGAAGATAAAACTGGATGATCCAAACTAAAACCTAAAGCTACGTTATATAAGAATACAACGTGATTCTTATTTCCTAAAACCTAATTACCATGGGCTTCTAACTTCTCGTTCTATTTATTCACGTCAGAATTAACGGTTCGGTCGATCGACCATGCAGCTCAGTCGATCGACTGGAATATGCTGAACAGTAGCTTCTGTAAGTCGTGCTCTGGTCGATCGACCATAGGCATCAGTCGATCGACCACTATAGCTGGTAGTCCGCTTCTAAATTCGTCATAAAGTTATCTTTCAGGCCTCGAGATGCGCACCAAGTTTGCTTCCCGAGTAAATACTTCACGTCAAATGCAATGCCTAGTACTCGGGGATGGATTCGGCTCGATATCTACTCATTTCCGCAATAATCTGCAATATTACATGAAAATACGAAAGTAGACGAAAACAGGGAAAATGGTAACTTAACTACACAAATGAGCTCTGAAATGCGTGTAAAATAGGGTGTAAAACATCATATTTAGGACACGAATCAAACTTTGCCAAACCAAACCCTTGCTTGTCCCCAAGCAAGAACTAGACTCGATCCTAAAACCTAATGGAACGTGTTCAATCTCAGAGCGAAATGCAAACCGTAAAGCCTAAACCAATTTAATGCAACAACTAACAATCAATTAGTAGTGTGAATCATGCAAACGAGTTATGTAGTCATTAAAAATTGCAGAACCGTCAACTGTAGAGACTTATCATTATGGACTCTCACGGGTCGCCCGAATCACTCATAAGCACAGGTGAATAATGTATAAGATAGAAAGAAGTATATGTAATGACTCTCTCCTAACTACGACCTATAAGAACATGCCTGGAATCTAATATGAAAATAATCTCTACAACCATACATATGCATTCCAACCAAACAAATGACCATGACACATGCCGAGGTAAATTTGGATATGTGAGGCTATGGGTAAGAAGAGGCAAAACAATTATGGGAATGTGGAGGCATAGGTGATCAAGCTAGTACCTAAATAAAACTATATGACAACATCCACTTCCTTACTCAAGATTTTCGATAAAACCAGTGCTAGTTATCAAGCACTAAACTCACAATCTCCAATAAATGTAACTACCCAAATGATATAAATACAACATGGGAGTGTAAATCACCAACTCATAACAATTGTAGCATGTGATTTTCGAATTTTCTTTTTCTGCTACAGTACTCAGTCGATCGACAACTTGGTTCAGTCGATCGACTGACCTCTTTTTTTTCGAACTCTTTTTCTTTCTTTCTATTTTCTGTTTTTTTTCCTTTTCTTTTTCTTTTCTTTTCAATTTTTTTTCCTCCTTCATTCTTTCATCCAACATCATCTCAATAAGAGCATATGCAACCAAAAATAATAAGAACATTTCCAAAGACTAATACTACTATCTTGACAAAGGCAGGCTGAATATAGGATGTAGTAAAAGGAACAAAAGGCTATTTTTGGCAGTGTGGAGCTTATGGGCAAAATGAATAAAGGATACCTCTTCCACATGTGTCAACTAACCACGAACCCGAATGCATATAGGTATTAAGCAGATTAAGTTCATATTTATGCAAATTTATGTAACATGTCTCATAAGGAGTACTACTCACAATCCTAGATAAACTGGTCATGAATGACACCAGTTATAGGCTCTAAACCTCGGAAATATAAGTAGTTTACCAAAAATCAAAGTCAAGTCTCAAGTCCAGCAAGTAAATTAACGAAAACTCGTAGACTATGCATATTGATTCTACTAATAACATGTCAATTAAGCAAGGCTCAGGCATAAAACAGCTGAAAATGCAATGTCATCTTTGAAATACTACCGTTCCGACTCGACCTATATGCTAAAATAAACGTGATTTTTTTTTTGAATTTTTGAAATTTTTGAATTTTTTTGAATTTTCTGTATATATGGAGAAATTAAATAACAATGCAAACAGAATAATTAAACGTGAATGCAAAAACATATGAATGCTACACAAAACCCTTCCCCAAACCAAATCACACAATGTCCCCATTGTGCAAAATCATATAATGAAATAAAAGGGAAACGGGAAATTGTGTGAAAATTAACTAAATAAGACATGAAAAGGACTCGGAAACTCACAAGACTTTAAGCGCAGCAAAAGGAAACCTCCGCAAACCAGCGTGAGCTAGGAGGTTTCAGTAGCCAGCAGTGCTGCCAAAAAGTACCTGAAAAGACAGAAAAGTACCGCGTGTAACTCCGAGAAAACAATTTATTAAACGCAAAATTATGTGTAAAATAAAGAAACGGAAGAAAACAGAAATGAGTCGGAGAATAAAGTGGAGAAAAGACTCCCTCAACTCACCAAATCGACCAAACACAGCAGGGGAATGATCGAAAACAGGTATAGCAGCGCTGGGCGGTCGATCGACCACATCACCCAGTCGATCGACTAGAGTGAACAGAACAAGCTCCGGGATTCGCAGCTCGGTCGATCGACCATAGGAGGCGATCGATCGATGAAAACCCGCTTTGTAAGTTCTGATTTTCTTCGAATTAGCTCAATAAATTGAGCCAACATGGTCTATAAACCTGCAAATACACATAATAACGCGCCCAAAATTGCGCAAAACCCAAAGTAACAGTCTAAAGTATTTAAAATCCTAAGCAAACTTATTAAAATGCGAAATCTCGCGCACACAAAAACAATAAAAAGAGTCTAACGAAAGCAATAAAATGTTTTGTAAAGTCTTAATCAACTAATAGTTGATCAAGAATGGCCACGGAATGACCCATTTGCTCGGCTCATGGCTACAAGAAGTAGCCTCTACAGTGCTCATCTCGTCAGCTGCACTCCTATCAACTTCAACATCCGCAGAACTCAACGGATCAACAGCTTCAGCATCTCCCTAATCAATAACTTCATCTGACTCGTCAAAATCCAAATCGGACTCCGTCACTTTGCCTGGCTCCTCATCAGGCTCCCCATCAGTGCCATAGCTAAGACATCTTAAGCCGCCTCTTTGAACGATTGGCTCCTTCACAGCTGGAGCAACATGCAGCTCTTCCTTCCCCAAACTAGCTCCTCCAACATCCAAAACAGAAAAATCTTCCTCCAATTTGCTCCCAATCTGGGGCGAAGGTGTTACAACAGGAATAGGCATAGGGGCAGGCATATCAGAAAGCACAAAATAGGATTTCTTTTCAGAAACCACATTACAAGTTACTGGCCACATGGGGTCTTTCTTCTTAGCTGTCTGGGCAAAGACAATGGAATGTTTCCCTACCTTAAAGGTCAATGTCCCTGAGCCAACATCAATAACGCACCAGCAGCGTGCAGAAATGGTCTACCCAAAGTGATAGGAATGTGAGCATCCTCGGGCATATCTAACACAACGAAGTCAACTGGGAAAAAGAACTTTCCTATTTGCACATGAATGTCCTCTAAGACTCCTATAGGCTGGACCGCAGAACGATCTGCCATCTGTACAGTCATGTTAGTAACTGCAAACCTAGTCAATTTTAACTTCCTAGCAAGACTCAAAGGCATGACACTAATACTGGCTCCTAGGTCACATAATGCCTTCTCAATAGAAAAGGTGCCAATATTACATGGGACTGAAAAACTACCTGGGTCTTCTAGCTTATGGGGTGCATTATGAGTTAAATAAGAACATGACTCCTCAGTTAGTGCGACAGATTGCACAGTACCAAGTGACTTCTTCTTAGACAAAATTTGCTTCATAAATTTCATGTAAGCAGGCACTTGATTAACTAATTCAAGAAAAAGAACTTGTACATTTAAGCTACGAATAACATTTTCAAATTTGTTAAATGATACCTGTTCCTTTGTCGGCACCAATCTCTATGGATAGGGGGCTGTAAGAAGCAACTTAGCCCTCTCCTCTAAGTCTCTCATACCGACATCAGTGGATTTAGGCTGAAAATCCACTACCTTGTCTTTGTTATAGCTCAAACCTTCTTCAGACCGTCTCAAAAATGAACCATTAATCGTCATCGGGTCATACTTTGGAACCGGGACTGACCCATCAACATTTGGGTCTTGCCTCAATATTTTCGGAGTAGTCGTACCCCGGAATAAGTGGTCCCTCAAGTTATCTGGCATTAGAGGACGAAAAGGTTCATGATCAGCAGCGCTTTCAGTCGACCGACCATGTAGGTCAGTCGACCGACTGACTTCTACAGAACCAGAAGCTGTACTGTTGCGTGTTTCAGTCGATCGACCAGGTATGTCAGTCGATCGATTGACATACCTGCTGATCGTCTTTTTCTTGCCACTGTTCATTACTGTCTTCTTCTTACTTGGTTCCGCCTTATCTTTTCCAGTAGCTTCCTCGACCATAGCGGGCCCATCAAGGGTATACCCACTCCTCAAAGTAATTGCATTAAGGGTCTCTTTTTGATCCGGCTGCGACGGTAAATGCCCCGGAGCTCGAGTTGCACTCTTGCTAGACAATTGAGCAATTTGGCTCTCCAACATTTTCATCTCGGCCTCTCTAGCTTGAGACTCTTTCGGCAACAAATTTTTCAACTTGGGAAAATCAGAGCCTTGGGACTGCTGCTGCTGAGGGACATACGGAGGCTTTTGGTATGGCTGCTGCTGCTTATGAGAGGGCACATAGCTTTGCTGCTGCTGTTGCTGCTGTGGACCCGGATTAAGGACATTCTGGTTAGTCCACCTCAAATTGGGGTGGACATTAGAGGGATCGGGATAAGCACTAGTTTGCTTATAATGTTGAAAAGCAGCACATACTTAAGTCGAACTAGGACAAAAATACGAAATGTGTCCCTCAGCTCCACACCTCTTGCATATAAAGGGACCGTCTGAAACTTCATTAACTTTATAAATCCTTCCTTTTTGGGATCCCCCAAAATCTATCTTATCAGAACTTGCAGTAAGGGTCTCTATTGCAGCTACAGCAGATGATTCAGCTGACCTCTTCTGATTTCCTCTAGAATTCCCATGCTCAGCTTTATGGGTGGCAATGTCATCAATGATTTTCCACCCCTTCGTCTCACCACTATTTTCTTGAAATCTCCCATTAGCTGCAGCATCTAGGATGTCTTTGATCATCATAAAGACCATTGTAGAATTGGTTGCACAAAAACCATTTCTCAAACCCATGGTGTGGAATGGTTCGCACTAGTCTCTTGAAACGGACCCATGCCTCATGAAAATCTTCATCAGGACCCTGTTTAAAGCTCGTGATCTGAGCTCTAATTGCATTAGTCTTCGAGGCAGAGAAATATTTCTTGTAAAATGCTAGGGCTAGAGAATTCCAGTCCGTTATCCCATTAGCAGCTCGATCCAAATCTCGGTAACATTCCCTTGCAGCATCACGAAGCGATAATATGAACATAGTCTCCTTCACCTGGTCCTGAGTCACACATGCTGGTGGGGGTATGGAACAGTAGTAATCAATGAATGTCTCCATATGTTTGGCTGCATCTTCATTTGCAGCTCCCCCGAATTGGTTTCTCTCAACCAAGTTAATATAAGACGGTTTCGGTTCGAATTTCCTATCTGTCCCAGCTAGCAATGCGAATCCCTTGTAGAGATTCTCAGCTTTCGGCTCGGAGTGACTGGCTATACTAGCTTCTTCAACCATATCTGAATATGTGACGGTCTCAGCTGATGAAGTAGAAATAGGAGATGAAGGTGGATCCTCCTCAAATAGGTCGTTCTCGTAGTAACTGGACAGAGTACTCAGCTCTTCCTCTGTCGGCAATACTCTAGATGATCGTCTCAACTCACGCAAAGTCTTCTCAATCTCAGGATTGAACGGTAGTAATTCACCACCCTGTGACTTGCGCATAAGAAGAAACTACGAGTAGAATATAAGAAGAGTTTAAGGAACAGATGTCCCTTAAACTAAGATAAAGACCAAAATAAAAACAACCAAAAAATTAAACAATTGCCTCCTCGGCAACGGCGCCAAAATTTGATACCGTCATAGAGTACCAAAGATAAATTTATATTTCCAAACTACCACTATAGCTAGTGGCAGTCAAGGTCGAACCACAGAGAGGCGATGCAATTATTAGTTGTCTGATTTTAGTCTTAAAGTAACAAATGAGTGGGAGTTTGTTTTGAGTGATCTATAGCTAAAGGCAACAAAGCTAAGACAAATAAACGAGCTAATAAAAGAAGTAAATGAAATCGAATATTAAAAGGGTACTAAGATGATTGGTTCACTATAGTTTCGGCGGCAGTACACTAGGTAGGTCTAAAACACTCATGTGAGACGGGAAAAATAAGAAGTCCTCTCGGTCCATTCTTAACAGGTAGCATCTTTCGATCTCGCTACAGGTCCCTAATATCACTAATGCTAACTTTCGTCCTGAAAAGTGATTTTAAAGTCCAAATTATCTTATCTCTCGATCTTATTAATTTAGTCGTCTTAATTAGGTAGTCTATTTCCCTTCCCTATCTTTCGATCTTTATTGGGTCGATCAATTCTTAGGCATTCAACTAGTCGCGTGCACTCGATTCGTCAAATATAGCAATTAAATTAGTTAAAACGAAGTAACACTCACGGAGCCGGTCGATCGACCAGGTAGGCCGATCGATCGACCATGACGCGATCTAGGTCTTCCTAATTCTAATGCCGCCTACCCTACAGATCCCCTATATTCTAGCACAGGGTATTTAGCTACTCATACTAGAAATATTGACAGCAATAAAATCAACAATTAAAGCATTCGAATTCATACTTAAATTACTTAAATGAACAATTAACATAAAACGATAATTGGCTTTGGGAATTCTAACCTAACAATTCTATACTATTAACAAATTAAAGCAGTGAGTATTAAACGAAGGAACAGAAAATACCGTAGGGAGAATTGAAGAGGAAAGATCAAAACCGAATGCAAAAAGTAAACCGTTGACGGAAAATAATCTAAACTAATGACTATCGAATTGTATGTTAAGAACTTGATGATAAAACTAGATGATCGAAACTAAAACCTAAAGCTACGTTATATAAGAATACAACGTGATTCTTATTTCCTAAAACCTAATTACCATGGGCTTCTAACTTCTCGTTCTATTTATTCACATCAGAATTAACGGTTCGGTCGATCGACCATGCAGCTCAGTCGATCGGCTGGAATACGCTGAACAGTAGCTTCTATAAGTCGTGCTCTGGTCGTTCGACCATAGGCATCAGGCGATCGACCACTATAACTGGTAGTCCGCTTCTAAATTATTCATAAAGTTGTCTTTCAGGCCTCGAAATGCGCATTAAGTTCGCTTCCCTTGTAAATACTTCACGTCAAATGCAATGCCTAGTACTCGGGAATGGATTCGGCTCGATATCTACTCATTTCCGCAATAATCTGCAATATTACATGAAAATACGAAAGTAGACGAAAACAGGGAAAATGGTAGCTTAAACTACACAAATGAGCTCTGAAATACGTGTAAAATAGAGTGTAAAACATCATATTTAGGACACGCGTCACATAATTAACATAATTTAAACCTAATACTCCCTCCTTATTTTCGGCACTTTGATAAAATGGTGGTCCATTTTATATTTTGTCATTTGTCAATTTGTCATATGTGACATGTTACTTGACATGTGAATTTGTAATGTATTTTTAACATATTAAAAATCAACATACTCATAAAATATGTCATATACAAAATCGACTTAGTAATTCGTAATTACTTGTGCCAAAATGGTTTATCAAATTATAAATTACAACGTCCTGTATTTATAATAAATTATTCATTCAAATTCAAATTCAATTGTTTCGTAAACAATAATTTCATCTAAGTAATAAAATAATTCGATTACTTAGACCGTATCTTATTTAATCAAATTACAATGAGACACGTAAATATTACTTCCAAAATCGTCCGTCAATTTAAAGTAATTTAATTAACTCGTATCGTCATACGATCAATTAAATATTCAATTAAGAGTGTTACATTTAGGTATGACCTAAGGGGATCAACTGATCACCACCGTCGCACGACAGTAATGTCAAACTCTATTCAGCCAATCATTACCGATATGTGTGGACCAGTTGACTGTAAAATATTACATCCCACATGTATTCTTAAAACGATATTTAAACTTGTGATCATCATGATCAACAGTTGTGATCGCATTATTGTCGGAGGACACATATTCGAACAAGCTGAACTACAAGACGCTTCATCCAAATCAACGCGGATTGGAAACTTATCAACAATATCATTATCTATCAATTGTTTCTTACCTTTCATATCAGACACCAAAGGATTAAAAGGATAGGCGACGCATTTTCCATTAACATCTAAAACTATAAGATCAGCTACTGAATGGAGTTCTCGATTAACATCTTTGTTTTGTGGGTCAAATTTCAGAGCATGGTCAAAGTCATTAAGAGCCTTGTCCAGATGATTCATATGCTTAAAGGCTAGGCGTTTGCGATAAAGGGCCTTAACATTACTCGGATCAAAGTACAGTGGTTTCGGATCGAGTACCCATAATACTCGACCGAGTATCGTTTACTCGGCTGAGTGCCAGATACTCGAACGAGTACCCTGAGAAATGTGTCATATTTTGATTTTCATGACTCTATCTTTGAATGATGTGATATCTTGAGTGGTTTCTAACATTGGTGATTTATATATATATATATATATTGCCGAGATGGTCATGAGATGTGGATAATGGGGCTTTGGTGTACAACCATGCGGTTTAGCTAGTTACGTGGTGTCATACATGTTGCTTGTTATGCCTCGTTTTATCAGAAATCCTTTTATAAACATAAATAGAACTATACTCATCTCGTATTGACATTAATATAGATTTCATTAATAGACTAATCATCGTTGTGCCAACACAAGTTGATGGCCTAAGTGTGATTGAAATTTCTCCTCGTTATGCGTTATTGTAATTGTCATTCAGTGAACTGCGCAACTTCAGTATGTTAGTCAGTTCTCCGACAGCCATGGAGGTGAAATTCGGGGACGAAGTTCCTTTTAGGAGGGGTATATAATATCGCGACATTTAAATTCTTTATTATTTTGTAAAAGTTCAGTCGTTGCAATGTATTTCACTAATCGTTTCAAGAAGAAAGGTTTTTGTGACATATTATATGTGATATTTGAAGATGTAGTTGTGTTGATAGTGTAGATCGTGTGATAATTGTGGTGGTGGTAATGGATGATTATGGTAAGTAATTGGAGTCACAATAATTACGGATGTGGCATGAGTGTGGCATTGTTTGCATACGACCTTATATTTCAGTTTAGCATTATGTGTCATCTGTTACTCGGGCTTACTCTATACATTGTGGTTTGGAGCGTGGGATGAACTTCGAGAATGATGTTCTTTTTATGCGGGGAAGACTGTAATACCCGTCCCTTTAGGTGTGGGAAATGTCGGTATATCTCATCAATAAAATTTGGATTATAACGAAATTATGAAATATGAAATTACGAGTCATAAACGAAATTGCATAAACAAAATAATAGAGATTAAAATTAACCTCCGGTCCTAGCAATTTGGCCTAAGAACAAATATCGAGATCGATATTCTCCTAATCGTTGCACCCAAGATGCTCCGACATATGCCTTTTTCTTGCTAGAAAGAGAACCCTAATTACTGATAATTTTAGGGTAGTTTTTAGGGTTTTTGTGATGAGAGTGTTAGGTGAAAAATCAAGTGAGAAAATGATCCCCCCCTTTCTCCTTTTTAACCGTGAAAAAGGAGAGAAAAGAGGGAAGTTATTTTTCTTCTTTTTCTCTTCTTTTTCTCTTCCTTAAACCGAGTAACCAACAACCAAAATAAGGAGAAAATCTTCTTATTTTAGGCTGTTGTCAAATTGTATAATATGTGTATTATTATCAATTGTCATTTATGTCGTCACGTATTAATAAGTTCACACACAACAGTTTGTAGTCGATTTATTAATAACGGTCTGTCATCATTTATTATGACAATTTAATATAATATATACATTAACTATAAATATCGCATATTTATAATTTGCTAATTAAATATAACCGTTTACGTTTAATTATGAATTAACAACTTAATTCGTTTAAGGTAACATTATATACATTAATTAAATATAACAGTTTATATTCAATTTACGAATTAACAATTAATTCGTCTCAGCTGATATTATTTAATTGTATTAAATAATCGACTCATCATCACATTAACTAACCTTTTAGTCAAATACATGGACTAACCTATTAGTCATATAAGGCATCAATGTGATTATATTTTTATACAATCACATCTCTCAAACACATCCTTTAGGTGTGACTTTTAGGGACCAGTTGATCACCGCCATCAGTATGATGATAACATCAAACTTCTAGCAAGCCAACCGTTATTAGTAAACGTTAATCAACTGATAAAATACTAAGTATACCCTGTGAACCTATAAGAGATTTATACACGTTATTACACTAATTGTGGAGGACACTAGCTCCAACAATCTCCCACTTGTCCTCACAAGTGTATATGCGATAACTGATTCTCATATCCTTAATTTCTCCCACTCAATGTAAAACAATTTACAAAATCCGTATTCACAAAGGTCGTATTTTACAAGTGATCAATATCAAGAGTGGTTTTCCCGACTAGAGAGTAACTTAACTGATAAACGAATCATCATTCGAGCATGGCCATGCATTTCAGTTACAACTCCTCGAGGGGCCCTGAGAAATGACTAAACCTGATAAAGGATGGATATTTTCTTCAACTCGAATCCTGCAGATACAAGCACAGTATGAAATGACCCATTAAAAATCTGCTTAGCCTCCTGTGACGGTCGACCATGAGAAAGAAACCAAAGTCACCCAAAAACTGCCTTAATCTCAAGAGACAGTCGATAGTCAAAAGAATTGACTCTAGGAACACAATGGACGTCCAATCCACGACCTGGCACCGAATGTTTTTAAACATTTAAGACTCCATTACATTGTCACAATGTCCTACGAGGTATCATTATAACTCACATCTATGATCGATCAGCCAACCGTTTGACTTATGGCTCATTGAACCCACCATCAATCAACTTCACAATATAATAGCCAGAGTTATCAGCTCCTGTAGGCGATTACGGACCAAAACAAATATAATGTATTTCAGTTCATTTTGTGGCGTTCAATGTTGTCGTATAATCCACATGAAAAACAAAATATGAAATAATACGACGAAGTTATAAATAGCATATGAAAAGAAAATGTATCGAATCCATAAGCCACTACTACAACTCAGGAACACGTTTAATTCCCATGGAAATAAGGTGTCCTTCATGCTTATCATATTTCAATGGTTTAGTGAGAGGATCCGCGATGTTGTCATCCGAAGCAATCTTGTCAATCACTATCTCCTCTTACTCCACGTAATCACAGATCAGCTAAGCCTTCCGATGTACATGTCTAGACTTGTTGCTAGACTTAGGCTCCTTGGCCTGGAAGATGGCACCTCTATTGTCACAATAGATGGTGATTGGGTCATTCGAACTAGGAACTTTGGTTAGTCCTTGTAAGAATTGACGCATCCATATAGCTTCCTTTGCTGCTTCTGAAGCAGCATAGTACTCGGATTCAGTAGTAAAATCTGCTACAACTTCCTGTTTGGAACTTTTCCAGCTGACCGCAGCACCATTAAGAGTAAAGATGAATCCAGACTGAGATTTCGAATCATCTCGATCCGTTTGGAAGCTAGCATCTGCGTAACCGATTGTACATAGCTTAGTATCTACTCCATAAGTCAATGCCCAATCCTCTGTTCTCCGTAGGTACTTAAGGATGTTTTTAACAGCCATCCAGTGTGTTTCACCTGGATTGCCTTGGTACCGACTCGTCATACTCAATGCATATGCCACGTCTGGGCGTGTGCATATCATGGCATACATGATTGATCCTATGGCTGATGCATAAGGAACGCGACTCATGCGTTCAACCCCTTCAAGTGTCTTGGGTGACTGAGACTTGCTCAAATGCATCCCAGAAGTCATTGGAAGGTTCCCCTTCTTGGAGTTGGTCATGTTGAACCTTTCAAGAATCTTAGCTAAATAAGACTCCTGACTCAGTGATAACATCCGTCGTGATCTATCTCGATAGATACGGATTCCCAATATGCGTTGTGCCTCACCCAGATCTTTCATCTGGAAATGGTTCTTCAACCATCCTTTTACCGAAGATAAGAGAGGAATGTCATTCCCAATCAAGAGTATGTCATCGAAATACAATATCAAGAAAACAATCTTGCTCCCACTCGACTTGACATATAAGCATGGTTCCTCGACCGATCGAGTGAAACCATACTCTTTTATCACCTGGTCGAAACGATGATTCCAACTCCGAGAAGCTTGCTTAAGTCCATAAATAGAACGTTTAAGCTTGCATACTTTCTTAGGATTTTCAGGATCTATGAAACCTTCGGGTTGTACCATGTACAATTCCTCCTCCAAATAACCGTTTAAGAAGGCGGTTTTCACATCCATCTGCCAAATTTCATAGTCATGAAAAGCGGCAATCGCTAAGATTATCCGAATAGAACGCAGCATAACTACGGGTGGAAAGATTTCATCATAATGCAATCCGTGCACTTGAGTGAAACCTTTTGCCACTAGTCGTGCCTTATAGGTATCTGGTTGCCCTTCTACAGAATGCTTTATTTTGTAAAGCCATTTGCACTAAAGAGGTCGTACCTTGTTAGGTAAATGAACAAGATCCCATACGTCATTCTCATACATGGAGGCCATCTCGGATCGCATGGCTTCAAGCCATAGCTTAGAGTCGGAATAGGTCATGGCACCTTTATAGGCAGCGGGTTCATTACTCTCTAGGAGCAAAACGTTATTTTCCTCGACCATACCAATGTATCTGTCAGGAGGATTAGAGACTCTACCCGACCTCCTAGATTTCTGAAGAATATTAACCGTATCATAAGTTGAAGGAACATCTTCCTCCATCTGTTCCTCGGTTGTTGGTTCTTGAATCTCCGACAGCTCTAAGGTTCTATTACTTGACTTGTTCTCAAGAAATTCTTTCTCTAAGAACTTTGCACTAGCCGCAACAAAAACTCGATGTACGGTAGGCGAATAGAAGTAATGACCAAACATTCCTTTTGGATAACCAATAAAGTATTTCTTGACCGATTGCGGGCCGAGCTTATCCTCGTGTCTCCACTTGACATAAGCCTCGCAACCCCAAACCCGAATAAAGGACAAGTTAGGGACCGTTCCTTTCCATATTTCATACGGAGTCTTGTCGACAGCTTTAGACGGACTTCGGTTAAGTATAAGAGTAGCTGACAAAAGAGCAAAACCCCATGATGAATCAGGTACTACCGTGTGACTCATCATGGATTGAACCATATCAAGTAGTGTTCGATTTCTCCGTTCGGACACACCATTTAACTGAGGTGTTCCAGGTGGAGTTAACTGTAAAACTATTCCACAGTCTTTAAGGTGTTGATCTCATTTGAAAGATATTTGCCACCACGATCTGAACGGAGTGCTTTAACCTTTCTTCCCAGTTGGTTCTCAACCTTATTCTGGTATTCCTTGAATTTTTCAAAAGACTCACTTTTATGCTTCATTAAGTAGACATATCCGTATCTACTCAAATCATCCGTGAAAGTGATAAAATATCTATAGCCGTCTCTTGCGGTGATTGACATAGGTCCACATACATATGTATGTATGAGTCCTAATAGGTCATTAGCGCACATTCCAACACCTTTGAAGGAAATTCGAGTCATTTTGCCGATAAGACGTGATTCAGGCGTGCCTAATGATGAGAAATCAAATGTGGACATAGTCCCACTCTCAATGAGTTTCTTTACACGTTTTTCATTTATGTGTCTCATTCGACAATGCCATATATAAGTTTGATCTTTGTCACCAACCTTTAATTTCTTATTATTCACATGTAATATATATGTGGTTTGATCTAAGATATAAATTCAATTCATGAAAACTGCTTTGCCATAAACCATTTCATTAAAAGAGAAAATACAGCTATTGTCCTTTATCGAAAATGAAAAACCGTCTTTATCAAGTACGGAAACAGAAATAATATTCTTAGATAAACTGGGTACATAGTAACAGTTATATAAATATAACTCAAAACCACTCGGGAGTTGGATTACGTATGTTCCCATTAAGACTGCAGCAACTCTTGCTCCATTCCCGACTCGTAGGTCCACATCACCCTTTGCGAGGGGTGTGATGTTTTTTAGGCCCTGCAAATGATTACACAGATGAGAACCACAACCACTATCAAGTACCCAAATTCCGAAACTTGCATGGTTAATCTCAATCATATGAATATAATATGACATACCAACAGGAGTGACGCGACCTGCTTTTATGTCCTCACGGTACACGAGACAGTTCCTCCTCCAATGCCCAGTCTTGTGACAATGGTGGCACTCAACGTTACCGTCCTTGCTCTTTGCCCTGCCTTGTGAGCCACTAGTCTCACCAGGCCCACTCTTACCATTTCCGGACTTCTTAAACTTTGGCTTTCCTACAGTTAGGTCGCCGTGAGCTTTGCCCTTACCCTTATTCTTGCTGGAAATCATGAGAACATCTTGCTTCATGCTCCCACTCAATTTCATATCCTTCTCGGTCTGTACGAGAAGTGAGTGTAGCTCATGAGGACTTTTCTTCATGTCATTCATGTAGTAATTTGCCCTGAAAAGGGCAAAACCATCATGAAGTGAATGAAGCATACGGTCAATGACTATGCTCTCACTGATTTTGCAATCAAGTGCCTCCAGTTTATCAACATTCTCAATCATGTTAAGAATGTGTGGGCTAACCGGTTGGCCCTTCTGGAGTTTTGCCTCAAAGAAGCGACATGTATGGTCATAAGTAACGATTCTCGGTGCTTTTGAGAACTCATTAGTGAGCGTGGTGAAAATCTTGTTTGCACCTTGGGCAATGAAGCGTCTTTGCAAATTGGTTTCCATTGCAAAAATGAGTACGTTCTTTATCGCACCCGCTTCCTTGACGAAGTCACTATAAGCAAGTGACTCGTTAGCTCTTGCATTGGGGCACAGGTTTGGCGGTATTGGCTCGATTAAGTACTTGAGCTTACCGTCGGCAATGGCACATTCCTTAATGATGCCTCCCGATCCATAAAAGTTGGACCCGTCATTCTTCAGTCGTGTGGACTGATTCATGTGGTCCATGAAAGTTTTGAGCCAGGACTCGCGTGCAAGTGTGGCACTTGGCATAGGGATATCATTATTTCCAGCCATTTGTTGTAAGTAGTATTATCAATATAAAACGAATTCTACACTGCAAAATGAAGAACAAAAACATAATAAGCATACTCATCGTTATGATTTAAGTCTAATGCAAAACTGTTATAATGCGAAGACTCAAGCATTTATACAATTGACCTCCCTCAAGAATTATATAAATGATCCCAAGACTCAATTTTCTGTAAATTGATAAACCAACCTCTTGGTTAATTCTACTGTTAGAATTCTTGGTTGATAAATTTCTGTAAATTCTATCTATAGTCCATCATAATCTCGAGAAACTCTTCGGATTATAATGTTGAGGTAAAATAAGTCAACACAAATTACTTACCCAACGTAGAAGGGGTCATATGGAGAGTAAGGTCCTATATGCCTACCGACGAAGAAGGGATTCACAGTTGTTTGGCCTATAAAGACTAGTCTCAATTTTAGTTTTAGAGGAATATCCCATCAACTTTATTTTAATACATTTTAAGTGAACTAATATCTAGCATGCGAGAATGAATAAACTAAGATGATGGCTTAAAATAGTGTGACATCTTTATGTCCATGATAACATCCAAACTATATGAGCCAGTTTTCATGCATATAAGTAGGTGGTTTGGTTTAGGCGGAATATGATGCACTAATTAACATGCGAAGAAAAGCAACAAGAATGGAAAGACGTAAAACAAAAACAAAGTCCTAGTGTGGCCTATCTACTAAAAATGAACATAAATACAACTTTGGAATCCTTCCTAGGACCCGAGAAGCTTGTCTTGATGTTCCATCTTGGTCCATGTAGCGGGAGTGAGCAATCCAATCTCCATCTTTAGTCTTCTCAAAATTACAATTAAAAATTACAAAATAAACCTATTTACATTCTAATTTCAAAAACATAATACTAAAGAAAACCAAAGGAGATTCGAGATCTCAAAATTACATCAAGATTATGTTTCCATCATTACGAAAACATAATCAACTAAGGCCACACTAGGTAATACAAATTACAACCGATTGCAAAAATACGTAAATAAACCATTCAACAATTCATACAACTAAATATAATGCATCAACAATAAATTAATCATTCAAGACATAATTCCTTAATTATGTAGAGTAATTTATCCAAACCACCTATTTTAAAATGATCAAAATTATGTGACAATTCCTCAATTACTCACAATAATTCCAATCTTAATACACATTAACTTGTAATATGAATTAATCTAACATTATTTTAAACCACTTCAAAATAATTGGGTATCTAAAATTTGTGAACTTTTTCACAACAAACAATCATACATTATAGATTTAATGTATAATAATTATTGGCCAAAACACAAAACAAAATTTTTTTTTTGTTTTTTTAATGCTCTCGGCTTTCAGCCCTAAAAATTCGAAAACAGTTTTTTTTTTCTCTTTTTCTCGAAAATAGCCCTTTTTATGAGAACAATTTGTTTAAAGTTGCTACTATTACAAGATTGGCATAATCATCAACTTTTAATTTAAACATAGATCCAAACTAGATGATTCAATTTAACCTCTTAAAATGAATATCTAAATTATGATTAAATCGATTATCTGAATATTTGATTCATCACAATTGATTTGAATATTATTAAATTAATGAATCATGATTCTTAAACAACAATTTAACATCATGTATGTCAAAAACTATATAGCAAAAACAAATGAACATCATCAAACAAAACAATTTCCATTTACATTTCAATTTAATTCTTATTAAATCAAAACATCTACAAATTTATCATATTATCATCTTAACATATTAAAACAACAATATCAATAAATCAAAATGGAAATAAGGCAACAAAAAAAATAAAAAACTCTCGGCAAAAAAAAAAAAATTGAAACGACCGAAACTTTTTTTTTGTTTTAATCCATTTATGAAAATCATATAAAATAATTTAGTGGCCTATGCTCTGATACCACTTGTGGGAAATATCGGTATATCTCATCAAGAAAATTTGGATTATAACGAAATTATGAAATATGAAAGTACGAGTCATAAACGAAATTGCATAAACAAAAGAATAGAGATTAAAATTAACCTCCGGTCCTAGCAATTTGGCCTAAGAACAAATATCGATATCGATATTCTCCTAATCGTTGCACCCAAGATGCTCCGAGATATGCCTTTTTCTTGCTAGAAAGAGAACCCTAATTACTGATAATTTTAGGGTAGTTTTTAGGGTTTCTGTGATGAGAGTGTTAGGTGAAAAATAAAGTGAGAAAATGATCCTCCCCTTTCTCCTTTTTAACCGTGCAAAAGGAGAGAAAAGAGGGAAGATATTTTTCTTCTTTTTCTTCTCCTTAAACCGAGTAACCAACAACCAAAATCCTCCCCCTTTGCTGCCGCCGTTCTCCTCCTTCCTCCCACCACCACCCATCAACCCCCTACCTAGTCGCCGGGGATGGGGTCTCTCAAGACCTTTCTCCGGCGACCCGTCTCCTCTCTTCTGATTAACCCTACTCCCTTTTCTTACCCACACCCGATTATGGATCGTACGAGTCTGCCCGTTCCTCTCGGTCTGCGTGGTGTATGTGGGTTGTTCGGGTCTTATCGGACGAGTTTGTTGAGGTGGTGTGGCAGGGTGGTGCTTGGATCTGGCGGTATTGTGGGTTGGTAGGGAGGCGGTGGCTTTTGCTTTTTTTTCCTATGTTCCGTTCTGTTTCCTTTATGTTTTTGTTTAATTTCCGCTTTCGTTTTTGTTTCGTCTCTCTTTCTAAGAGCTCTGTCCCCGTCTATCGGTGGTATCCTTCTCTCAGTTTGAGAGCTTTCGTTTTCTGGTTCGTTTGCAATTTTCTAATAAGTCAGCAGAAGATCAGCGTTGTTATAGATCGTTATATGGTTTTACATATTTTGTCTGATTCATGGCTACAATCAATCACGTTAGAAGAAATGGATACTCGTCAAGGAAGATTCGGAGACCCTCTTATGGATGAAAGCCTTTTGCGGCGAATCGATGATAGAGACTCTGTTGCAGCGTTTCATTCTTTGAACAAGAATTTATTTCCTATGGTTGTAATTGATTTGTATCCGATTGAGCTTGGCATATGTTGTAGATGTCGTATGATTTTTTATTAATGATAATGATCTTTTCTCAAAAAAATAAGAAGAAAATCTTCTTATTTTAGGTTGTTGTCAAATTGTATAATATGTGTATTATTATCAATTGTCATTTATGTCATCACGTATTAATAAGTCCACACACAACAGTTTGTAGTCGATTTATTAATATCGGTCTGTCATCATTTATTATGACAATTTCGTATAATATATACATTAACTATAAATATCGCATATTTATAATTTGCTAATTAAATATAACCGTTTACGTTTAATTACGAATTAACATCTTAATTCGTTTAAGCTAACATTATATACATTAATTAAATATAACAGTTTATATTCAATTTACGAATTAACAATTAATTCGTCTCAACTTATATTATTTAATTGTATTAAATAATCGACTAATCATCACATTAACTAACCTTTTAGTCAAATACATGGACTAACCTATTAGTCATATAAGGCATCAATGTGATTATATTTTCATACAATCACACTTCACAAACACATCCTTTAGGTGTGAGTTTTAGGGACCAGTTGATCACCGCCATTAGTATGATAATAACGTCAAACTTCTAGCAAACCAACCGTTATTAGTAAACGTTAATCAACTGATAAAATACTAAGTATACCCTATGAACCTATAAGATATTTATACACGTTATCACACTAATTGTGGAGGACACTAGCTCCAACATTAGGGACCCGTTGACCGACCTTAGACCTCGTCGGACCCTTTAGTAGGAGTTAGAATGGGAGTTAGATCGTAATTGAGACCATGGACTCGACCTAGTAAATGCCACTCGGCCGAGTTTAGTGACACTCGACCGAGTATTTTCTGTACTAGACCTGCATCCGGTCGAGTATTTTCTATACTAGACCGAGTGTCTTAGCATCAGCATGATATAACATTAGTCGGAGGCGACGATTTAAAAAATTTTCGTAAAACATTTCATTGATTTTCTTAAGCCTAAATTCGGACTCTTCTCTCTAGTCATTCATCTTCTTACCTCCTTGACCCTCACCATAAACCTTGTTCCGGGAAGAGCGTGACATGGGCGCGGATTCACGGGTCAGATCTCTCTCATCGTCAGATTCTAGATGTCCTTGCGGTAAGTTTGTGAATGCTGATTATTTAGTTATTGGATACGCTTATCATAGTGATAAGGATAATCGATGGTTGTAGGCGACGGTGACAATGCTTGCCATCTGTGAACGTGGTGGTTGTTATTTCTATGAAATCGCTAAAGGCGGGGTTTCCCTACTCAGTCTCCTATATGATTAATTATAAGTGACATAGTGTTGTGTGATTATCATTGATGTGGAAGTATTATGGTATTGTGATATTATTACGATTGTTGGTATTGATAATGGAGCCATTTTCGGGAGATGGTCTTCATCCCATGTTCGCCCCTTGTGGCTCCCGTCATAAGGGGGATGTGCACATTAATGATCTGGGTTCGCTCGTTGCGATGAGCGGGGCTTTAGGTGGCAAGGCTGTGGTCTACCACTGGCGGTGTGGGTACCTATTACGATGTTGTGATGGGTAACCTGGTTGGGCTACTCGTTGCGATGAGAGCCTGATGATTTGGTGGTGTTCGGAGTTGACGGTGATGTGTGTATCCGTATGGTCTTGTGTAGTTCTGCAAAGTACTCTATACACTTGATTTATTGTATGTCGTTAATGAACTTGTGTGTGCTTGTGTCTTATGTTTTCCTTTTATGTGTGTGTCGACTGTGATCCATTTGATATTGTTGGCAAATGGTGAGCAGATAGTCTTTTCAGGTGTGCTGATAGCTGGAAGTTTAGTTAGTGTTCATGGAGGAAGCGAGTCACCATCGTAATCACCTAGTTCTCATTAGTTCTTTTGTACCTTCCGATGTAATCATTTTAAAGAGTTTATTTGTAATAACGCTTTAATTGTTCTTTTGTTACCAATTTGATATGCTTTACCTCGAGCAACCGAGATGGTGATGCCCTTATTTACTAGGGAAGTTCTTGTTAAGGCTCTTTGGTAAGTGGGAGTGTTACAATTTATGGTTAGGTTTAAAACTTAATATTCTCTGATAACATGTAAGCTGCGCTATTTTGAGGTTGAAAGCTCAAACTGCAAAAAGTACACTCACCTTTTTTAACGACGACAATTTTGATCGTTGGATTATTACTTTAGCTTTCTTGTGTACTTATATACGGTGGGTAGACCGTTAGAGTAATTTTACTTACTATTGAACTTGGAAAGATGGCATTATGTAGGCAGTAAGAAGCATGGTAAGGTTTGGTGGATTACAATCTCTATCACATTTCGCAAAGTTCAATTGACGAATTCCCACATGCAAAGCCAAAAATAGGATACACACTACAAGCAAAGGGTTAATAATGAGGAAAACTAATTAGTGCATCAAATCACCATACATGTGTAAAGCCAATGACAAGAAAAGCAGAAGGCGTCCATGCACGAAATAGAAAAAGAGCATTGGAAGTGATCTCGAACCAAATTTTCAGGTATCCATACTTCATTGGACTCTGGAATCCCGCTTGCTTGATAATGTACACAAGCATTTTTTTTCTGTTCTCGGTTTTTGTATGAAGGTCGGTTGCCTTTTCAATTGGTGTGATGGTCACTAGAATTAGAGCAATAAACGTTAAAACCTCCCCTTTTCAATGCCCTTCTAAATGTGAATTGTTCTCTTTGTTTTGACAACTAGTCTTGCTTGTGACGGGCTAATCCCTGTTGGAAATCCTATTTTACATATCATATATTTTTAGTTTAAATTTTTAGTCATAAAAACTTGAGGATCTTATGCATGCAAAACAAAATACAAGAATGAAGGAAACCCGGTTCCTTACGTTTGATATTTCGGCTTTTAGGGCACTAGTAAGGTCTCCTACCTTACTTAGTTCTTGAGCTTTCCAAATGGATGAACAAGATTCAATTTAGAATATCTCCTCAAGGATTGTACCAAGAAAACCTCCTTAATACAAATATTAATTTAAATACTAGAATTAATATTTGTTCCCTTAAAATTGTTACTAATATTATAAGTATACTACCTCTAGTATTTTGGAATAATATTAGTGATTTAGTGAGAGTTTTAATTAAAAACAAAATACAAGAGTGAAGGAAAACCGGTTCCTTACGTTTGATATTTCGGCTTTTAGGGCACTAGTAAGGTCTCCTACCTTACTTAGTTCTTGAGCTTTCCAAATGGATGAACAAGATTCAATTTAGAATCTCTCCTCAAGGATTGTACCAAGAAAACCTCCTTAATACAAATATTAATTTAAATACTAGAATTAATATTTGTTCCCTTAAAATTATTACTAATATTATAAGTATACTACCTCTAGTATTTTGGAATAATATTAGTGATTTAGTGAGAGTTTTAATTATTTTGTTCAACAACAAAATTAGAGAGAAGAACTAATTCAAGTGAATGAATAATGTTAGAATTGATTAGTGTAGTGTAAAAATGAACTACATAAGTGTGAAGGGAAGGAGGCCACCGGTTTTTTTGGGTGGGTAGGGTGCCCAATAAATTTTTTAGTTGCTCTTCACAAGAGACTAGCCATAATAGTCTATAATTAGTAGGCAATGATTATGTTACCCACTAATTAAAATAATCAAGGCACAAAAACTCCTTCCTTCTTCCACTTCAAATGGGTCATATAATTATATAAATAAAATAAATCACATACAAAATTAACAAGTAATTCACAATTACCATTACTTAAAATGGGTCATATAATTATAAATCACAACTACTTGTATTTATAATAATTAATTCATTCTTATTTCAATTGTTTCATAAACAATAAATAAACCTTAAGTAATAAAACAATTTAATTACTTAGAACGAATCTTATTTAATCAAATTACAATAAGATATGTATTATAACTCACAAAATGATTTGTTCAATTTTAAGGAATTAATTAACTTGTATCATCATACAATTAATTAATTAGTCAATTAAGAATGTTTCCCTAGAGGTATGACCTTAAGGGATCAACTGATCACCACCGTCACACGACAGTAATGTCAAACTCTAGTCAGCCAATCATTACCGATTAATGTGGATCAGTTGATAATAAAATGTTACATTCCCTTATGTATACTTAATATGAGATTTAAACATGTGATCGTATTATTGTCGAGGACACATACTCCAACAATCTCCTACTTGTCCGCGACAAGTGTGCGTCACCAATTCTCATGTCCTATTTCTATCTCCCACTCAATGCAAGGTGTCTTGCAGGTCGTACTTGCATTTGATCGTATCGTGAGTGGTTTTCTCGACCTCGAGAATAACTGTCTGAGCGGAATTTATCTACCATATATACCTTCCAAGCGTGGCCACGCATTTCCAGTTCATTGCTCCTCGAGTGGCCTTGAGATATAAGATAACCCTGACGGGGATGGACAATTCCTATTGCACTCTTCCCTTCGATCAGCCACAGCTCATCACGACCCAAAACATGCCCATTATACCCCAATTACGAAGGTCGCCGGACAGAAATCAAAGTCACTCTAAAGCTGTGCCATCTTAGGCGAACAGTCATTAGTCAAAGAATCGACTCATAAGAATACCAGGATATTAAAAATTACCAGAACTCTATAAGCGGTCATAAGCCCGACAGAGTGTCCCTCACAGTCTGCCTATGTGATCGACTAGTCATCTCTTATGACTCTATGGCACTTGAACTTGCCATCAATCGCATCACACTCTAGTTACTTCGAAACGTCACCTCATATAAGCAACTAGGGGCGAATACTACGTTAATCCAGTTCACTTTAATGGGGTTCATGATTGTCTCTACAACCCATTGGATATAACAAAGTACAAGACGAGTTAATGATAACTCAAACGATAAATGTGATTATCATATGAGTAGTAAATTCCTGATTACTATTTCATATTCTTATAATCCAATATGATCATGTATGTAGTTGTTCATCTCAGATCAATCCAATTGAAATGACATGACTCATCATGTTCAGCCTATGAGAAGGCTTTAGTTAGTAGGTTTTATCAACTTCTTGTACCTTAGTTAACCTTACTACATATTCTCTTTCCTTTGTAATGTATACATTTGCATTACAAAACATTCTGAGTACGTGTCTAGATCCAATCTAGAAATAAGCACTCTGGTCATAAAATAGCTCCCACTGTTTTCACAGTGTGCGGGACTCTTCCTTCTTGCACATCTCATGATTTCAAGTGTACTCAATTTCCGTTGTAAATATCTCTCATTGTTCTTTATTGCCTAGAACGATTCTAGCAAATCTATTTCTTAAATAACATAGCCACAATGGTTCATTAACCGTCTTCACGTGTTTTGAATATGGTTTTGTCTGAAACCTTTCGCAATCTCAATTGTCATTTGTGTAACATCCTTAGACAAATTAGTCAATTGCATCAAAAACACTTAACTTTACATCCTTAATGCTTCCTCAAGCACTTCAGAATAATCTATATGGCTACTTGGTAACTATTACTAAAATTTGATTTTGAAACAATTCATCATACTCAAAGTATATGAAGTGTTATACATCATAGCTCATTTAATTGATTTGGCAGCGGATGGAATCAATCAAATATGTTCAACTTGATTGAACTAGTCATGAATCTTATCAACATAAGACTTCTTATTTGACGCTAATATCATGTGGATTGATCTCCATACATCCAGATATTAAAGATGTATTATAATACTCCAAAAGTCTGAAATCATTCTCAATGATCAATATGTCATCCACATATAAGACTAATTAAAATTTCCCTAACTCCCACTAAACTTCATGTAGAAACACAACTTCTCAACCTATCGAGAAAAGTTTTATAACATGATCAAAATGTTGACTCCAACTCATTGATGTCCTACTTAAGACTATCTCTTAAGTTTCACATTGTCTTAGGATTGTAAGAATCTACAAAACTCATAACATGTATCGAATACATTCCTTCTATGAAAAAGTGGGTTTTAGATTCACTCGCTATATATCTCATCATAATGAAATACAATCTCTAAGGAGATCCGAATAGTGTACAACACTTTGCAACTAATCAAGCTTTCATATCTCTCTTTGATATCCAACAATTCCACTTGGAATTTATTTCGGTTTTTCATAGCTCTAAGCCTTGTATTGAGTTGTGATTTAAACACTCTCATGTAAGTCATATGTTTATTACTTTCCAGAAGTAACTTGAATCAAACAATTTCTTTGTAAGTTGCAAGCTCTTTACTTTCCAAAAGTGACACGAATTCATCATCTTCAACAAGTGATGAGTTCAACCTCCTAGGTTTCGAAGAAACAACGTCATGTAGCCATAAAAGACCAGTTTCTTGCGACATACATTTTTTACACAATTCTTTTGTGGCTCTTGAATAATTTCTCCCACTCTGTCTTCTAGAATTAAACTGGTATTCTAGAAAGATAGCTTCACGAGCCACAATCCCGTTGTACTCGTGATTATTGTAAGGAAAAATGAGCATTTGTTTCTTGTAAAAACTTACAAGCATGGTACCCTACCATTTCATATCTCATATGAATCGTTTTAGATTTAGTGGAAAAATAATTTAGATAATATGATAAAATTCCCAAAAGGATCAAGTAACTCAAAGTAACTTGATTAAGGTCCAAACCATATCGAATAGCGTTTGATTTCTTTATCCAACGACGCCTTATCCCATAATGTATGCTAAGAGAGATTAACTTGTGATACTATATCACATTTCCTTTGGCTTATATCAAAGTCTTCACTTAGATAATCCCATCACGATTAAATCGTGATTCCTGGAACTCTTTGAACTTGTTCAAAAATTTCTCTTTTTACCTTATTAAGTGAACACATTAGTGTCAACTTAAATCGTTGGCAAAAGAAAAATGATCAACCTATTCTGGATCAATGATTTACATCCTCGATCTCCTTTTCAAACAAAAGGCACGAGACATCTTGCTTTGAATACAAGATACGCATATACCATAAGATTAACAATCTAATGGTTTCGAGAGTACTTGCTAACTCTTTGCGTTCATCATTCCAGAATTTAAAGTTTAATCTTGGGTTACCAATTTTAGTCTTGCATCATCTACATGATATATCATTCTAGTTTGTTTTAGAATATAATCACCTTGATAATGGGCTAGCCATACATCAAATCATGGTGTATAGGGTCACAAAAGTGAAACCTCTTTTGTATCTTAACAAGATTATATTCTTATTCAGAGTTTATGCACTTAATAGTCATAATTAGTACAACTTTAAACCAAAAACTAGATTGAGTACACAATGACTCTATCTCTCGACATCATTTGATGCTAGTCGTCATATTTTAATCATCCTATGCATCAAATACAATGATGAAAACCACCATTGGTTTCTAATATTGACGAAGTAGTACTTGCAAAACTTATGTCAATCAAATAAACATTTAGAGAAGAAAGTCTCATTAGATGTCCCACAACTAACTTGCTGATTCTTCAATAATTTGGGGTAGTTTCCTTCCAGTGTCCAACACTTCCAAAATGGAAACTTTATCGGTTGGGATTGATAGGTTTAGTATCGTTATTCTCAATAACTTTACTTTTATCATTACCTTGTATCAATTCCATTTTAATTTTACTTCTTTAAACCTCATCCTTTTCTTAACGGTTTAAGAGAATGCTCCCACTCATTTCAATGAGTCTTTGCTAAGAAAAGCAAAATTGAAATTCATGAAGACTACTCTTCAATTTATTCGTTTAGTCTTAAAACTTTTATTGAAGTGGTTGCGGTATTTTGGCCAATTATGATTTCGAACAAATCTAGTTACCAAAATGATTTAACGTTTCAAAATACTTAACTCAATTAAGCACATGAGAAACAATTTATTGTAAGTAGATATGTTAGACAAAAACCCTTTTGATCACGAATAACTTTTATCTATACTCTTCACAAGAGATCCTTGCAGTGGATAATACGAGTTAGAAGAAAATTCTAATTTTTCTTTAGTTACGTTGTTTTAATGGAGATTTGAACTAAAATCGAAATGATATCGTATATAATTTGAGGTAAAGAATTAGAACAATATGATTAACGGAATAATGAAAACAAAACATTTATCGTTAT
Organism: Silene latifolia; assembly: GCF_048544455.1. NCBI lineage: Eukaryota > Viridiplantae > Streptophyta > Magnoliopsida > Caryophyllales > Caryophyllaceae > Silene > Silene latifolia. The sequence goes on from NC_133538.1 coordinate 99,494,554, forward strand.
AATAATACTTGTAAATAATTTAACAAGTAAAGCATTTACATAGTGACCTCTACCCAACTATGATAAATGATCCCGAGATCCAAATTCATATTAACTCGGGCACGGTGAGCTGATTCATCCCTTATTAATATAACTCGGTGGATTACCTCTTTAATCGATTCTACTTTTATAACTCTCGGTCGATAAAATTACTCTAATATTTATCTTTAGCCCGGAACACATGCCACTACGGTCACGAATACTTCCGTTGAGCTCAATCCAAATTTCGATGTATTAACATTTTACTACCCCACTTCGCCAACGTAACAAGGTTTGTGTTACGGTGAAGCCGGCTTAACTCCCTTATGAAATTGGTACTTCATGGGTTCTACTATTTGGTAAGGCTATATCTCAATTATTGATTTAGCGAGAGGTCATGTCTATTTATTATCACGTTTTAAGTGAACTAAAGCGGTGAACTACGATAATTATAATTGATACGGTCGATGACTCGATTAAATAAAATGCATGTTTAGTTATGGCGATTTAGCGATGCATGCAAACATATAAAGTAAATGCTAAGCATAAAAATAAAGTCCTAGTATGGCCTTCCTAAAATACTAAATCTAATAAACTATTACAAATTCGGAAACCAACTCCATTGGTCCCTTGAACTTCGATCTTAGCACGCAACTCGAGGTAACACCGTCTTCATGGAAACTCCGGGAGATTACAAATAAAAAATAAAAAATTACATAATTTCCTATTATACATTTGTAATAAAAATAAATCTATTAAATTACAAAACGGTGATACGATATCACAATAATTACAACCGAATCGATATTCCCATGCATTTCGGGTAATACCAATTAAAAACTAAGGCCATACTAAGTAAAATTACATAATTCAAAAATTATATACAATAAAAATATGACAATCATAAATAAAATGCAGCATTATAATATGTATGAACATGCTTCATTTTATGCTAAATCGCCTTTTAAGAGCAAATATCGTATATTACAACAGTTTTTGTGGATTTGCGTGATTTAACTTATTAAAATCACAAAAAGTTACATAAATTCATATTTATGTTCAAGTTAATTACCCTAACTTTCTTAGGACTCAAAACTTAGTCTTCACTAATATTTTGACAATAATTCAACTTGATTTCTTAGTATTGTTCATTATGGACCAAAAATACAATATTATATTATAAACTTCAAATTAAATTATGAAAATTCCAAATAATTTCAAAATTTAAAATTCAAACTCATGAACATTCTGGAAAAATACCATGACACTCATAATGTTCAAAACTTAGGTTAAAAATTTTGAAATATTTTGAGAAAGACATCGTTGCGATTTATCGGTTTTAATAACCATGACCATTAAAATAAGAGAAATATAAAATTAATTAACTTTTAACTTTTAGATCTGAAATGTGGGATAAAATGCAACATATGATGTTTTTCTATAGTCATGAAATATGTTTTAGCATTATAGACTAATTTAAGTCACTATTTATTGAATTTTTACTCAAAAATTCATAAATCATGCATAAGAAGTACAATACGTCTAAGATTTTTACAAACACTAAGTAAAAATACATGTGACAACATATAAAATTTCCATGACCAGATTCGAAATTTAACTCATATTAACCTAATAAACCCATTAAATTGAATTTAAGCTTATAAAATCCATATTTCATGCAAAATAACTTAGTTATTCACGATATTTAACATGCCATTAGTAGATAATATATGTGAAAACATATCCAAAAACCACTGAAAATTCGAAGTTTAGCTAATTTTCGTCCAAAAATGACATTTTTCTCATAAAAATCACGTTTTAATGCCAATAATATATAAAATGAACAATAAAAATCCATAAATCGTCCCATCTGACCTAAAATCCATTTAGGACCATAAACTTTTAACATGCAAAATTATTTCATGATTTATCTTCATAAATCCTAAATAACAAGTTTTATTTGTTAACAAATTAACTCGGAAAAACTAACCCGATTTTGCATGCAACAACCGTGTTGCTCTGATACCACTTGTTGGAAATCATATTTTACATATCACATATTTTTAGTTTAAAGTTTTAGTCATAAAAACTTGAGGATCTTATGCATGCAAAACAAAATACAAGAGTGAAGGAAAACCGGTTCCTTATGTTGGATATTTCGGCTTTTAGGGCACTAGTAAGGTCTCTTACCTTACTTAGTTCTTGAGCTTTCCAAATGGATGAACAAGATTCAATTTAGAATCTCTCCTCAAGGATTGTACCAAGAAAACCTCCTTAATACAAATTTTAATTTAAATACTAGAATTAATATTTGTTCCCTTAAAATTATTACTAATATTATAAGTATACTACCTCTAGTATTTTGGAATAATATTATGGATTTAGTGAGAGTTTTAATTATTTTGTTCAACAACAAAATTAGAGAGAAGAACTAATTCAAGTGAATGAATAATGGTAGAATTGATTAGTGTAGTGTAAAAATGCACTACATAAGTGTGAAGGGGAGGAGGCCACCGGTTTTTTTTTGGGTGGGTAGGGTGCCCAATAAATTTTTTTGTTGCTCTTCACAAGAGACTAGCCATAATAGTCTATAATTAGTAGGTAATGATTATGTTACCCACTAATTAAAATAATCAAGGCACAAAAACTCCTTCCTTCTTCCATTTACCCGGTCCATAAGGTTAATATGGATCCCATTTTAACTTTTTAAATTTGTTAATTTGTATTGTGTGACATATTGGACATGTTAATAGACATGTTGTTTAAATAATGCATTTTAACACATTAAAAATCATTATATATAAATAAAATAAATCACATACAAAATTAACTAGTAATTCACAATTACCATTACTTAAAATGGGTCATAAAATTATAAATCAGAACTACTTGTATTTATAATAATTAATTCATTCTTATTTCAATTGTTTCATAAACAATAAATAAATCTTAAGTAATAAAACAATTTAATTACTTAGAACGAATCTTATTTAATCAAATTACAATAAGATATGTATTATAACTCACAAAATCATTTGTTCAATTTTAAGGAATTAATTAACTTGTATCATCATACAATTAATTAATTAATTAGTCAATTAAGAATGTTTCCCTAGAGGTATGACCTTAAGGGATCAACTAATCACCACCGTCACACGACAGTAATGTCAAACTCTAGTTAGCCAATCAGTACAAATTAATGTGGATCAGTTGGCAAAAAAATGTTACATTCCCTTATGTATTCTTAATATGAGATTTAAACATGTGATCGCATTATTGTCGAGGACACATACTCCAACAATCCCGTCACAAGCTTGTGACCTCTCACAAAAAGGGAGAGGGGACAGGTGGGGGCACCCCCCATGTGCTTCCCACTCACCTCTCAATGGCCATTTTGTGAGAAGAAACGGTATCCGTCACAAGCTTGTGTTGGATATCGCCGTCACAAATGAGAATTGCTGTTATTTTGAATGGACACAAAAAAAAATCTCAGGCAATGTCCTAAATGTGAATATTTGTCGTGATCAGAATCAAAAAAGAAAAACAGGCTTTCCTTATATTTGAATATGTCGTTATATTAATATCTTGAGGAAGATATATATTGTCTTTTATTGCATCAAAGTAGGAGAATAATACTATTTTGTTAAGTAGGTAATAGAAGGATCTAAATATTAATTAAGTATAAGACCCTAACAAAGTGCATAGTTTCTGCCAAGTCCTAATGCCATTGTTTTTAAACTATATTGAGATAAATGATCAGTTAACATTCAGTCTAGCTACCATTAACTTAATAATAAAGAGGTTATTGATGCCTAGCTCAAGGTTCCCCATCATCAAGCGAGGAAACGACATCTTTAGGTGCAGTTGCTTATTCTCAAACTTCATGACAAAAAAAATGCGTCAACACCCTTCTTGTAATACTGAATTACCTTGTTATCTTTGCCAGCGTCTCCTATGACACAGGGATTATCTCTCCATTTGTTTTTTTCATCTCAAGAGTTTTTTTTTTAAAAAATTTCTCATATATCTTAGGATAGGATAGTATAGCTAAGTGGATTAAGTAAGAGAAGTCAAAATCCGCACTCAGCACTGCTAAAAGGCAAGATCGAGAAACCTCAGTTTCAACGGGGATAAGGTTTAGCTTGGTTGTTCTTGTGGTTAAGTTAATTACTTCGGAGAACCTTCTCTTTGTGTCTATGTTGAAGATTGTATAACATTTGATGTTCCCTCATTGAGAAAGCTTATATAAGAGCTAATTATTTAGCCGCCCTATATTTGCCCTTTGATAACCATGATAACAGGGGGGAGGCACGTGCTTAAAAGAGACTTATTTGTGTCTGGCAAAGCATAAAAATTCATGGGTGAAGGTCATCAAACAAACTAGTTCTAGGCATGGGTATCCATATCTTTGCTTTCATTAGTAGAGGTACAATTGTATAAGATAACATTTCACATTCTAACATTTCAAAGAGGAAAGTGTTGGATATCTGTTTGTGATGGATATAGGAAAGATTAATTTATATATAATGTGCATGATATTTGTGTTCTTTGTTCTTAAATTTATTCCAGTTGTACTCACCTCCTCTTATATTACTTGCCATTTTCATTTCAATGATTATTACATCTTAGATTACATTTTTAATCCATTGTTGCAGAATTCGTTGCTTTGACAAAAAAGGACTGATGTACTTACAAGGCGTGTCATTGTGGCTTGAGAGAGAAGCTTACTAAGTGTAATATGTATTCGTTCGGCCTCGTTCGTGTAGTCGTTTCTGTAACAGCAAATTTGTATTGCGATAACTGAAATACAAAAAAGGAAACAAGTAAATTTTATTAATAAATATCAAAAGTTACGTGTATTGTCTCTAATGTATCCTCTGATTCTAATATGTCGTAAGGGGTACATGTACGGGGTACACATAAGGGGTGCGCTGTAAACAACTTTAGTTACTCTACGAGCAATACTAATTTGATTTCTTGAGAGGGTCGCGATGACTTGAATCTCTCTTGAAGGTTTGAATTTGTGAGTGAATTTTCAACGCAGGCGGCACGATTTGATGTGCTTGTTGACTGCTTGCAATGATTTTCATAGAGAGGATTTGTAGTAATTTGTACCTTGTTATCTCTAACTCCTTTACAATTATGAATTTTCAAACCCCTTGAATGAATGAGGAGAGCACTATTTATAGATTTTCAATTCCCCTTGATGGACTTTGGTGGTCACAGGCCCGTTTGTGGGTTTATTTGTGAACTTGGCCCAAGTTTGCTTCTTTCTGGGTTTAGTGATCCGAATAGCTCCTTTTGTAATCCGAATCGACCCACATTTCATTTGACCGGGACAAAATAATTAAATTAAGTTAAAATTTGGTATTAACTCAAAATAATTAATTTATTTTATTTATTCGGCACATTAATAAATTTTTCGTGCCTACAAATTGCCCCCTCGGGACCTTGTCACGTGCACTTTATGGTGTCTTGACGTCGCGGGGTCTCGATTCATTTTGCTTTGATTTGGAAGTCGATGATGAGTGCCCTCACTTGTCGCGAAGGAATCTCTACTTGATTTGACTTGACTTGGAAATTGATAGTGAACACCCTAACTTGTCGCAAGAATGATCCATTTTTTTTAGTCACCCTGTTATTATCTGACTTGGCGGGTGAATTGGCGTTTGACTTGGAAGTCAAGGCATACCCAAACTCGTTGTAAGGGCAGTAGCTTCTGGATTTTTGGGATCACCCTGTCATTTTTTTTAGACTTGGCGGGTGACACATTTTTTTGGTTTAACTTGAAAGTCATCAGGTATCCGAGTTTGTCACAAAAATGACCCATTTTTTAAACGTCTCCGCCACTGTGTAACTACACGGGTCGACGGGTGACACACACCAATCCCTCCTTAATCAAATTTGTTGGACCATATAGTTATATGATTTGTTATTATAATGACAAGTATGCTTTATAATGTACATACTCTTTGCTCGTAATCGTTTGTTAATCTTTATTAGGTTTTATAAAGGTTACAATAGTAGCAAGCAATGTTATAGCATCCATGTCTATAACTTTGAAGATTTGTGGAGCATCATTAAAGTAATGTTATAGCTGCTTGAGCTATAACATTGAAGATTATTAAAGCATCATTGTGACTACTTCAATCACAAGTATGATGATCATTCAAGCAAAAGACATGATCAAGTGTATAACAAGCTCAAAATGAAGAGCTTGTGATCAAGATGAAGAGATGATCCTACTATTGAAGATCTCCAGGAAGATTAGCTAGTATAGGACATCATCTAATAACGGTATCTTTGGAAGTAATATTGGGAAGTTAAAGTTATAGTTATTTCACCTATAACTTTACTTACCAAGCTTAATGTTATAGTCATTTGTTCTATAACTTTAGATTGAAATTTGAAAGCACGATTTTAGGATTTTTAAATCAATTTTAAAAAGCTCAAATCATTTATATATTTTCGAAAATTTGTGTGTATATGATTGAGATGAGATAAGGGTTTAATTAGGTTGAATAATTTACATCTATCATATTGGTTAGTAAAACGACTTATGGGTCGTTATGCTACCTAGGGTTTGCTAAATTATCTAAACATAAACCCTAACCCGTATTCTTTATTTCGGCTAGGGGTTTCTAATGAGTTGGGCTTATGAGCCGTCTCTCATATTGAGTATACTCATTGCACAAGTAATCTACTAGGTTAAATCTAGAATAGATTGTCATAAGATATTTTTATATCTTAAACAATTATTTAGATTTATCCTTTTTACTTAATTGAAATATTTTATGGATTAAATTTAGGGAAGATAAGATTTATTTCTTATGAAACAATTCATCATACCTCACGTTACTATTAGGGTTTCGATCAAATCCTAGTTGTCTCCTCTACTATATATACACACATGTGCTTCATTATTTCAAATCAGCTTTTCGCGATATTAAAATTTCTTTGCAAACAAATCGAGTCAAATTCTTAATCAAGTTATTTATTTGTTTTTGAAATTCAAAAAGCTTTACAAAAAGTCGTCCTTCAATTTGCTTATTATTCCATAAGATTACGTTATTCGATAACAGTACTTAAATATTGTTTCTTACTCGTTCACTCGTGTGAACAGTTAGAAGAACAATCAAGTGCTTTCTTATTAACGTAAGTTAGACAAAAACCGAGTATTTAATGGTACTCAATTGAGTTACAACTAGAGTTAGTTGTACGAGTGGTTTAGTAATTTTGTAATCCGTAGATAGGTATTAAAATTAATAATCAAGAATAGTGGACGTAGGTTTTGAGTTGTGAAACTGAACCACTTCAAAATCACGTGTGCCACTCATTTTCTGTTGTTTGTTTCTTTACGTTTTAACTTTGTTTAGTTAATTTTTTAAAGTTTAATTAATAAACTTTAAATAATTAATTATTAAGTCACACTTATACGGACATTCGAAAAAGTGGGTAAAGTTTTAATACTCAATTCACCCCCCCCCCCCACCTTTTGAGTATTTCGGATCGATAGACTTTTCAATTAGTGTAACAGCCTCGTGCTCTTGATTGCCTTACCGTAAAGAGGCTGATCCGTCTATCTTTTTTTTTGTTTTTATTTTTGTTTATTCCGCTGCCTTACACGTGTGAAATGGACTCCAAGTATCTTAAGTGTCCCGTCTTTGATGGGAAGAATTATGGACTTTGGAAAAATATGATGACACACTATGTGAAAGGACACGATTGGGAGTGCTGGAAGATCGTACAAAATGGACCGAATAAAATTTTGGTCGGATCTACTGAAGGCACTACCTATGAGAAAAAAGAAGAAGACAATGTGGAGGCTGATTACAAGAAAGCTGAGAAAAACTTGAAAGTAATAAGCCTGTTGTAAAACGGCATGACATCTAATGAATTCGATCGTTTTTCTTCTTGTACCTCGGCCAAGAAAATATGGGATGGTCTCGAATTAGCTTATGAGGAAACAACGATCGTCAAGAAATATCGTATTGACTTCCTAATTAAAAAATATGAGCTCTTTACAATGGAGCCAAACGAATCTCTTGATAGCATGTCTGCACATTTTTCTAGTATTATAAATGAATTGAAAAATCTTGGTAGGAAGTTTGAGTCTAAGGACATTGCTAGAAAAGTCCTTAGGAGTCTGACGAAAAAGTGGCGTCCTAAAGTGAGGCAATAGAGGAATCAAGAGATCTTACTTCTTTGTCTTATCAGGAACTTATTGGAGCTCTCATGGCTCACGAGATTGTCGTAGATAACAACGATGCTGAGCTAAGCAAAAATAAGAGCAAGGCTCTTCAAGCATCAGAAAGTGAAAAGGTTGAATCTGACATTGAGGATGAGACGGTTTTGTTTGCCAAACGTTTCAGAAACAAGATATTTAGAAATAAGCAAACAAAGCCTTCCTATAATGATAAATCCTTCAATAAGAAAGCAACCAAGTCAAAAATGTCACTCATTAAAAGAGGATGCTTCAAGTGTGGAGAGTCTGGTCATATGATCAAGGAATGTCCCACATGGGAGAAAATCAAGGACAAGACTAAACGTGAAAAGAACAAAAATGAATTTAAACAAGTCATGTTAGCCTCGTATTGGGGAGACCTCGACACAGAAGATGAAGGATATGAAGATGAAGAAGTTGCCAATCTATGCCTAAGCAACGTCAGTCTGGACTTGATTTCTGACAATGACGATGACAACATCAGTTCAAAGTTAGAGTAATGTCTTCTAGGTGAATCTGACTCAGAAAATGAAGAAGTAGAGGTAAGCTATCTTGAACTTAAGAAACAAGTTAAAAAGTTACCTAAGAGTGCGTTAATAGAATACTTCAAGCAATCTCTTGATAAGTGTCACGAACAAGATCTGGAATTAAAAGATTTGAAAGAACAAATTCTACATATTGCTGAGGAGAATCATCTTCTAAAGACTAAAGCCAAGAAGCTTAAATCTAAAGTTACAGCTAATATAGCTACAACTTCAGATTCGACAAATGCTGAGAAAAAGGTTCTTGAGTCTAAATTTACAGCTAATGAAGCTATAACCTCAGAACTAAAACTCAACATTAAGCATCTTCAATCCAAGGTTATAGCTAATGAAGCTATAACCTTAGACTTGAGAAAAGTCAAAGAGCTTTTTAAATCTGAAGCTACAGCTAGAGAAGGTATAATTTCAGATCAAAAGAAGGAAATTGATTCTCTAAATCAGCAATTGAAAGAATCTAAAACTCTATTATCCGTTACTAAGAAAGTACATTTGGAAATGGTACGAGTTCTTAATAAAAGATTTCAGGGCTTTCGTGACAACTATAAAGAGAATAATCCCTCTAAAGATGTTGAACTATATCCTTCCAAATGTTTAAAAGAAATTCAATCTTTAAAGGATTTGCTCTTACATGCTAGAAAGGTTCATGATAAATGGGAAGAAAGCACAAAAGTCCTAAATTTTCTAACTGAGCAATCAGAAAAAAAACATGAAAATGGGTTTAGGACATGAGTGCTATGGTCATAGAGACCACTCTAAATGCAAATCAACTCCTTCTGAACGAGATTTCAGGAAGATAAAATATGTTAATTTACCTAAATACTTGATTTGTAATTATTGTGGTCATACGGGACATATTCAAGACAAATGTGTTAAACGCATGCAAGATTTACGCAAAGGCATTCAATTTGTTAAAGCATCTAACATAGTAGTTAAAGAAGATGATGTTCGCACGGATGAACCTAACTTTAATGAAGAAAGTAAAAATAACTTCCGTTCGTTCTATGATATTAGCTTTGATTACAAGAAAAAGAACAATGAACCTAGAAAACCACAAAAGCCTAAAGAGTCTTATAAGACTAAGGCTCCTCCTAAACAACCTGAAAAGCAACCACGTGAAACACCTAGAGCTCACCCTAAGATTAGGACACCTCCAAGACAAACTCATTCATCTATCAAACGTAAAAGCATTAGACAAGTTTGGGTTAGAAAAGATCTAATCTTTAGGGTGACTAACATTAAGGACCCGTGCAATGTTGCTGTTGGCCCTCATCTATACCATATGGTGGAGCAGGAATCATCACAGAATAGAGAGCATCCTTTTGCGTCCTGAATTCCTAATAGCCAGATTTGATAAAGATAGAATTTTTGCTATATAATGTTTGTCCTTCTCCCTTGTGTTGTTGTTTAGGGAGTAAAATTGTTGATCAGTTTATTAGCTTTGTTAGCTAGTAGAGCTCTAAACATTTGTATTTTGGTTATCTTATTAATATAAGCTTACCTTTTTACGAAAAAAAAAACATTAAGGACCCAACCTTGCTTGGGTACCTAAAAACTGTATCTAATCGTTTTGCAGGTTGTGGTGAAAGAAAATAATCTATGGTACCTTGATAGCGGCTGTTCAAGGCTTATGACTGAAGATATAAATCTATTTCTTTCACTTGAACCTTTTGATGGAGGTAAGGTTACTTTTGGATATAACAAGAAAGGTAAGGTTGTTGCTATTGTTAATGTTGGTATTTATACCTCTCATGCAATTAGTGATGTATATCTTGTTAGAGGACTCAAGCATAATCTACTTAGTATCTCTCAATTATGTGACAACGGAAATAAAGTCATTTTTCACTCAGATACTTGTCGTATAATAATTGAAGGAACAAGTAGTGTTATTCTTGAAGGTCATCGTAAAAGGAATGTCTATATGATCGATTTGAATGCAATTCCTACTAACTCGTTTACATGTATGAAAGCTACTTTAAATGATCCGTGTTTGTGGCATAAGAGGTTTGCTCACATTAGCTCGACAATACTGAATAAACTCAAGAAATGGGATTTGGTTGAAGAGTTGCCATCAATCAAATTTTATCAAGAGATGCTATGTGACTCATGTGCTCGTTGCAAACAAGTGAGATCGTCATTCAAACCTAAAAGAGTGGTAAGCACTAAAGAACCACTGGAACTAGTACATATGGATCTATGTGGCCCAATGAAGGTAAGAAGTAGAGGTGGATCCAGGTATGTTTTTGTTCTAGTTGATGACTACTCAAGGTACGTTTGGCCTCTCTTTCTAAGTTCAAAAGATGAAACTTTCGATGAATTTGTAGTTCTAATGAAGCTTGCCCAAAACAAGTATAAATCAAAATTAGTTTCTATACGTACCGATCATGGTAGCGAATTTGATAATCATGATTTTATAGAATTTTGTAGAGAAAATGGTGTAAAACACAATTTTTCTGCACCATGAACCCCACAACAAAATGGTGTTGCTGAACGTATGAATAGAACACTAGAGGATATGACACACACTACTATGTTTTTATGTAGTGATCTACCTCGTAATTTTTGGGCTGAAGCTATTAGTACTGCATGTTATGTTCATAATCGAGTTTTGATTAGGCCTACCATTAAGAAGACTCCATATGAGCTTCTAAAAGGACGAAAACCTAATATATCTCATCTTTGTTGCTTCGGGAGCAAATGCTTTGTCCATAACAATGGCAAAAACCGTTTAAGCAAATTTGATCCCAGAAGTGACAAAGCTGTTTTTGTTGGATACTCTAATCATAGTAAGGCATACAAAGTTTTTAATAAAAGAACTTTATGCATTGAGGAAAGTGCTCATGTTATTTTTTATGAGAATAATACGTTTGATAATGCTGAACAGGATGAGGAAGAAGATATGGACGAACCTGATTTTTGTCTATCTAGAGGTGATCTCCCAGAGCTGGATGAGGAAGATAAAGAAATTGAAGGCACAAATTATGAACATGGAAATCCTTCAAATGAAAAAGAAAAGAGACCTGGGGTTATAGTTGATGATACTATAACTTCCTCTCAAAACAAGAACTTGAAAACTGAAGTTATACCTGATGAAGCTATAACTTCAAATCCAAATCAAGGTATAGAATCTAATGTTATACCTGGTTCTACTATAACCCCAGGATTAAATTCAGGGGGGAACACTTCTTGGTTCCCAATCATTTGAAGAAGGTGAGCCCTATTCAAATGTCATTGATGCGTCTTCAGTCTCTAAGAAATGGAGATATAAAGACTCTCATACCATGGAGAACATTCTTGGAAACTTAAGGAGAGGTGTTCAAACTCGTAGAGGAATGAACAACTTTTGTTCCTTCTACTCTTTTCTCTCCATCATTGAACCAACAAATATCAAAGAAGCCCTTGCTGAATCAGATTGGATCGTTGCTATGCAAGAAGAATTGCACCAATTCAAAAGGAATAAAGTTTGGCACTTGGTTCCTAGACCAAGAGATAGATCTGTTATTGGGACAAGATGGGTATTTAGAAATAAGTTGGACGATACGGGAGTTATTGTATGAAACAAAGCTAGATTAGTTGTACAAGGGTACAATCAACAAGAAGGGATTGATTATGACAAGACCTTCGCTCTCGTTGCTCGTCTAGAGGCTATCAGTTAATTAATAGCCTTTGCTGCTCACAAAGGAATAAAATTATATCAAATGAACGTTAAGACTGCATTCCTTAATGGTTATTTGAATGAAGAAGTCTTTGTAGAGCAACCCCCTAGATTTATTGATAGCAAGTTTCAAAACCACGTTTATAAATTAGATAGAGTGCTATATGGTTTGAACAAGCTCCTCGGGCTTGGTACGATAGATTATCAAAATTTCTACTTGAAAGCAATTTTAAGAGAGGATCTGTTGACAAGACCTTCTTCCTAAAATCTGAGGATTCTGATTTATTAGTCGTGCAAATCGATGTTGAAGATATCATTTTTGAATCAACTAATGATAAATTGTGCAAGTATTTTTTAGATTTGATGACCTCAAAATTTGAAATGAGCATGATGGGAGAACACAAATTCTTCCTTGGACTTCAAATTCAACAAACTAGTGAAGGCAATATGATCCACCAGCAAAAATACATCAAGGAACTAATCAGAAAATTTGGAATGGAAAATTCTCATTCTATGTCCACTCCTATGGTCGCAGATAAGAAGTTAACCTTAGACGAAGATGGTACGTCTGTTGATGAAATGACTTATCGAGGTATGATTGGCTCACTTCCTTATTTAACTACAAGTCGTCCAGAAATTATGTTTAGGGTATGCGTATGTGCTCGATTTCAATCATGCCCTAAAGAATCGCATATGAAAGCAGTTAAAAGAATCTTGAGGTATTTAATTAGTACATCTAAACTATATTTGTGGTATCCTCTTGGGTTCAACCTTGATCTCATAGGGTATTCAGATGCAGACTACGCAGGTTGCTCGCTTGATAGAAAAAGTACTTCAGGCATTGCTACGTTTGTTGGATGGTGTATCATAATGTGGGGTCAAAGAAGCAAAATTCAGTTGCCTTATCTACTGCTGAAGCCGAATATATTGCTGCTGCTTTGGTATGTTCTCAACTTTTATGCCTTAAGCAACAACTATGTGATTATGGTATAGATGTAGGATGTATTCCTATTTTATGTGATAATACGAGTGCTATAATTATTTCTAAAAACCCAGCACAGCACTCTCGTACTAAGCATATTGATATTCGACACCATTTTCTACGTGACCATGTTGATAAGGGGAATATAAAACTTGAATTTTGTAGTACAAAAAAACAATGGGCAGATATTTTGACAAAGAATTTGGCTAGAGAACGTTTTGAGATTTTATGGTTGGAAATTGGTGGCCACTAAACTTGTCACAAATATTTACGATCTTTACGAATGACTAAAAATAGACGAGATTATATGACAGTGTTCGTATTTTCCGCTGCAATTATACTCTTGTTAAATATTATACTCCCTCCTATTCACCATTTTCTTCCCCTTTCCTTTTTGCACAAGAAATAAGAAATTGAATTTGGACCCCATAAAACACACTACCCCACATGCTATTGAATTTGGACCACACAAATCAACCTGAAAAAGGAAATAGGGAAGAAAACGTGAATAATCTGTAAAAGGAAATAGGGAAGAAAATGGTGAATAGGAGGGAGTATTATTTTACGAGAATACTCCGTCTGCTAGTCATATAATATGTCTATCTTTACAAACCAAATTTTCATCACAATATTTCCTTATTATTCCTTTTAGCCGAAAATCCTATCCAAAATCTCCTTATAATCTTCGCTAAAATCTACCCATGTGATCTATTTTACCATATTCTATCCCATGTGACTTACCTAATATCTATCACCATATAATTACTTTATCTTTTCAAAAGATTTACCCTAATACAATAATTCCTTACATATATATAAAAAAAAGTAAATCTTGTTAAGATTCTTGCCGCCCATAATCACTTCCCTATACCTACCAAAACTCAATTACCTTTACACCTATTTATACTTCATCTCCCTCACGTCTCCATCACCCTCACAACTCTCAATATCTTCAAACTTCTCAAAACTCTCCCACACTCAACTTCATCGTCTATCATCATCATGTCTCCAACCACAACTCAACTCAACTCACCTTCAACTCGGTCCTCTACTAAGACCGGGTCACCAAAACCACCATGCAATAAGCCCAACCAAACCACAACCACCTCCCCACCTCAACCAAACCCAAAACCCAACAATCCCAATCATAACCGGGTTGAGACTAACATCGAGGGAAAGCGTCGTAAACTCAATAAAGGTAAAAAGAAGTCTATTGGAGTTGAGGACTCGTTTTAAGAGACGAAAAGTGTGGTTAGCCGAGATGATCATCAAAGAACATTGTTTCGAGAACATATGCCGAATGCTATGGTGATGGGTCTTGATAAAGTCCATTTTACTTAGGAGGAAAAGACTCGGGTGAATCGTGTTTTGCGATATGGTATCCATGGAGGACGGTCTTATTCCAAAAATTGGTATACAAAGATTGAAGCTTTGCAATTCTTCACCGACTTCTTGACGTACCAAGAATGGACCAAGATTTGCTCTATGACCGGTCCGGTTTATCCCATTAAGGTAATCCAATTTTATGCTTCGGTTTCGGTTACGAAAAATGTGTTGCATGCTATTGTTAATGAGTCCGAAGTCACCATCTCCATGGAGGATTTTCGCACTCTGTTTTCCGTCCCTGATGATGGGGTGGAAATCAACCCAAGTGCGGAGTGGGGAGATGTGACCGAGGAAGAGAAACTTTAAATTAAGTGTTCTTTTGATGATGGTGCTATGGGGTCAAGTAATATGTTGGCGGGTTCGTTTTCGCCTAAGTTGAAATTCTTTCTAAATTTTCTATGGAACACGGTGGTTCCAAGGAGAGGGGGCCGTGACAAATTGTCAAGTTATGAGATGGTGTTGGTCTTTAAGTGGCTTGGAGGTGTTAAGGTTAGTCTTCCCCGACTCGTTTTGTATCGTATTATAAAAACAAGTATTTACGTAACCGAGGACAAATTCTATACCACTTTGGATTTGCCATTCGGTATGTGGATTTCTCATTTTTGGAACATGAGGGAGTTGTTAGTCAAATAGCTATGGGGTAATGGCTAAAGACGAATGTGTGATAAGCATCTGAAATTGATGAAAGTGGCCGCGGTTGGACCCGAATTAATCTTTTTGTCAAAAGGAAGTATGGTGGAAAAGTCGCCGGATGTGGTGGTGGCCGTGGAACAAAACTTGGACTCGTTTATGACGAGTATTTGTGAAAAACTGGATGTTCAAAACAAGTTGATTGCGGAGTTGGTAGCGGGTATGGCAAAGGAGACGGTTGTGACCCCGGTTTCTAATGATATGGGGAACGCCGAGGTCCGAGCTTATTTACGTGGGTTAAAAGGACGTGTTGAGACTATGGCTCGAGATGCAGATAGAGCGGATCGTGAGTGAGTGAGTCAATCTCACTTGTTGGAAAACTTAGCGAGTCAAGAAGGGGCTATTTGGCGAGAAGGGAAAGCTATGTATGCGGAGATGGGGCTCATTTTCGAGGCAACAAAAGCCTTGTCGTTGAAAGTGCTTAATTTTGAGACGTGTCTCACGGCACAAGTAAATCATGTGCGGTCTTACTTTGATCGTCTTGATTCCCTTGAATTTAGGACTCGTCCCGCTTATGTGAACCCAAATGTTATGAAACACAACATTCCTTAAACCCGGCCTAACCTTACTCCTTGTTCCATTTCATTTTGCTTTTGTTGGACTTAAATTTTGCTATTTGTCTGATTCGGCCCCTTTTGGCACTTTAAACTTTATTCGGCCCATTGGCATATTTTGTTTTTTTGACCAATCAGCTTTCACACTTTCGGTTTGTATTAGACATATTCTATTATACTTGCTTATCGTAGATTTGCTTCTTATTCTATAATATGTGTTTGCATGTTTATTTCTTTCCTCGGTCTATATTATTCTAGTTGTTTTATGTCTTTTTCTCATCTTTTCGAAGATGTCAAGAAAGGGAAGAAATGACCGTGACTTAAGTATATGCCTAAGTTTGCTCCTTGTCGGAACCTTTAATCTCTTAAGGTCCTTAGATCCTATAACTTTGAATATAAGTAGGTTGTTCTTGTGTTCGACTGATGATGTGACCATAATTGGCGCATATTTAGCCCCCGAATTAGCCTTGTTTCCATGCTTATTTGGGTCATTTCTTATCTTTAGTTCTTTGTTTTGCATATTCTTTGAGATTTTGATCCCTTGGTAGGAAAGGAGTAAGAATCTTGCAACATGGCAAAACGAGACTAAATTGATCGAATTCAATGACCAAGCATCAAGGAGAGACAAGAGTAGAAGGCCTTTGTACATATTATAGTAGAAGAGCAATGTTGAGAAAAGATCCTTGAGTCCCCAAGGAAATCCCCAAGGAATTTATGAAGAAAAGGGAAGAAAAGAAGAAGATTTGTTGCTGACTGACAATCCGAGCGGATTGTCACCAATCCGTCCGTCCCGCAACAGCACAATCCGAGCGGCTTTGCCACAATCCGCTCGGATTCCCCCTCCACAATCCGCCCGGATTACCCTGAATCCGCTCGGATTCCAACGCCAGAATCCGCCCGTCCCGACCCTATTCCGCCCAGATTCTAGCACAAAGACGGATTGTCTTCTCCAAGCTACGAAGAAAGAAGCCCTTCTCTCGAAAAATACCGGCTCCTCCTTGCTCAACTTAAAAAGTGTAATTACTAGTTTAGCCCTTAGTTAACCCTAATGCATCCTCCCTAATTTCCACTATAAATACCCCATTAGTCTAATTAGAGGAGCATGTTCTTCTTATTAATAATTAGTGTAGTTAATATCAATCAAATCTCTCTTTAATATTGTAATCAAGTATTAATCAAGTTTTAATCCAAGTTTTAGTTCTTTAATCTCTCTTTTGTTCATCCTTTATTTTGGGTAATTGAAGATTATTTGGGTTATTGTTGGGAGATTGACAACCTCTCAATCAAGCATTCAAGTACTTCTTTTATCTTTGCTTTATTATTGGAATCATTAGTAGGTATAATCTCTTAATCCCTCTTTAATTATTGTTAATTATTTTCATTTATTCATCATGTTTCATATTGTTGGTATGATTGACAACCTTGCTAGCATGATCAACATGATAATTAGTGAGTAGTCTCTTAGCTAGGGTTATTGGGTGATTAGGGGAAACCAACATGGGGAATGATTCATGCTTAAATTAATATGCTTTCATGTTTTATTTGCTTGCTTGTTTTGATCTCAACTCATGCACATGTTATATTTGATGAAATGCTAAGCCTATGAATCCTTGCATTTACTATCATCTTCTATCTTTTCAATGAGACTTGTAAGACATAACCCAACTCGAGTCTCATTAGACCATGCATGTTGTTGAGTAGGGAAGATTAAGTCGACTTGTAGGTGTTGTACAATCTAATCGATTCGGCTCCGGGACCCAAACTTTCCTAGGATTGTAAGAAATAACCCAACTCAATCCATCACAACAATAATTGCTTGCTTATAATTTGAGAACATGTTTGTATGGTCATATCCCATGATTCCCCTATGATCCCATGACACGCTAGTGCCTTTAATCAATTGTTTACACCCCTTTAATTCATCTTGCTTGATTATTTTCATTGCTATTTTAGTTTAGTAACCTTCTACATCAACCCAATTTGTGACACCCCTTAGACACCACTAGTTACAATAGAAATCTCATTTCAACTCCCGTCCCTTGGGATCCGACCTTTACTTAGCTCTTTACTAATTGAAGAGTTGTTTGTGGAGCTATAAATTGTGTTTTGATTCGACCGTGACCAACGACCACATCTTAATTTGTGAACACTTAGCGGAACCGCATCAAAAATGGCGCCGTTGCCGGGGACGGTGTTTGTTTGATTTAGATTTCTTTTTTTTGTCATTAGTTGTGTCATTCTTCGCCTTGAGGAAGTAAAACTCCTCAAAGTTTATTCTAATTGTTTTCGAGTTGTTTGATATTTTGCATGTCTAGAAGGTTACAAGGTGATTTGTTACCTTTTGACCGTGAAATCGAAAGAACCTTGACGAACAATAGGAGAGTTGTTAGGAGGAATTTACGAGGTATTAGTGAAGTTGTCCAACCCACTAGTGAGTTTTTCAATCCTTTCGCAATAGAAGGAGAAGAAAACCCATTACACAATACCCCACAAAATCCACCTACAATGCCAAAATTCTCGTCACACTCCGTACCCACCGAGGAGAATCTACCAAATGGTACTCCTACACCGCAACATCTAACCGGAAATTTTATTGCCAAGTCCGCCTTCATCCAATTAGTTGAGAGGAGCCAATTCGGTGGGATGCCTTGTGAGGACCCTCATTCTCATATGGAAACCTTTTGCGACTATTGTGATGCTATCTCTCAAACGGGCGTGATTCAAGACCAAATTAGATGGGTCTGATTTCCTTTTTCCTTAATCGGCACCGCGAAGCAATGGTTGAAGGGCCTTGATAAGGCCACCCTTGGAATAGATTCTTGGAAGAAGTTGGCTCTAGCTTTCTACAAAAAATTCTACCCACCGGAAAAGACTAACATGCTAAGAGCTCAAATTACGGGTTTTAAGCAAAGGGATGAAGAGTCTTTGTATGAAGCTTGGGAGCGGTTCAAGGGAATTTGTCGCTCATGTCCTCACCATGGACTTAGCGAATGGTTTTTGGTGCAACAATTTTGGAATGGTTTATATGAAGATTCTAGGAACATTCTCAATATGGGATCAAATGGAATGTTCACCGAAGTTGATGACAATCAAACAAGGAACAAGATTGAGGAAATGGCGGTCCATAACTCACAATATAGTAGACCTCGCAAGGCTACTAGAGGAGGAAAGCATAAAGTGGACTCCGTTACTCAATTGGGTGCTCAACTTAGTGCTCACATTGACACAATCAACTTGAAGTTTGAACAAGCTACGACTAGACTTGAGGAAAACTCAAAATCATCAAAGCATCATGTTAATGCCATGACGGCATCCTCATCAATCCCAAGTGGGATATGTGAGAATTGTGGAACTTTGGGACATGACCAAGGTGAATGTAGGGGAACAAATGAACAAGTGAATGCTTTCCAAGCATACAAGAGTGGTACCCCTTATTCTAACTTTTACAATGAAAACACCAAATTCCATCCAAATCTCTCATACAAAAGCCAAAATGTTCAAAACCCTCAAACAACATACACTCCACCACCCATGAGAAACCAAAATCAAAGACCCTTTTACAATCAAAACCAAGGTTACCAAAATCAAAATCCATACAATCACCAAAATGACCAAGGCTTTGATGTCCAAAAAGCGGTCCTCCAAATGCAAAAGAATCAACAAGAATTTTTCACTCAAATGCAAAAAGATAGCCAAGCAAAGGAAACCACCATCAACAACATTCTAGCTCACACCAAGATGTTGGAAACACAATTGACTCAACTAGCATCTTTAAGCTCACAAAGACAAAAGGGGCAATTACCACCTCAAAGTAATCCCCCTAGACATGAAACGGTTAGTGCCATTCACTTGAGAAGTGGTACAAGATATGAAGCACCGAAGAAGCAAGTTGAGGATGAAGTTGTGGAAGCTAGTGAAAAGGAAGAAATTGTGCAAAACTCCAAAGATGGAGAATCATCAAAAGAAGAAAATTCAAAGAAAAATGAAGACAAGGCCAAGGAGAAGGAGCCCATTGTGATTAGACTTCCTTTTCAAAGTCGTCAAGCCAAGCCCAAATTTGATGATCAACTTGGAAAGTTCATGGAAATTGTGAAGAATTTAGAAGTCTCAATTCCTTTCACGGAATTAATCAATCACGTTCCGGCCTATGCGAAATACATGAAAGATATCCTCACAAAGAAGAAGTCGATCCGGAAGCTTGAGACTATTGCTTTCACTAAGGTGAGTAGTGAAATACTTCAAGGGAGTTCACCTCCAAAGTTAAAAGATCCGGGAAGCTTCTCAATACCGTGTACCATTGGCGACACAACGATCAACAAAGCCTTATGTGATCTAGGGGCTAGTGTGAGTGTCATGCCGTACTCGGTGAGTAAAAGGTTGGGGATGGGAGAGCTTAAATGCACCAACATCACACTTCAAATGGCCGATAGATCGACGAAGACACCATTAGGGATATGGGAAGATGTCCCCGTGCGAATTGGGAAGTTTTTCATCCCGGTGGACTTTGTCATTGTTGATATGGAGGAAGATTCCAACATTCCAATCATCCTAGGAAGACCTTTCCTACACACCGCCGGTGCGGTAATTGATGTGAAACATGGTGAGCTCACTCTAGAAGTGGGAGATGAAAGCATAACTTTTAATCTTGACAAGACTATGAGAGCTCCTCGTTTGCATGAGCCATGTTTCATGATTGATCATTATAGCCGAAAAGATGAAAGGAAGAAAACGGAACTCCAATAGAAGAAGAAAATTGAAGATGCTCCATTCAAAGAGCAAGTGAATTGTGACAAGGAGAGCTTGCAAAGCTCATCAAAATCAACCAAGGAAGAAGAGGATGGCCTCATTGGCCAAGAGAAGAAATTGGGAGAGTCGTCTCCATCTAAGCAAGAGATTTTCAATGATCAACTCAATGAAGTTTGTGGTCTTTGGGACGATGAATTTGAAGGGATTTTTAATCCCTACATTGGTAATGTCATCGATCAAGACCAACAACAAGGGTCACGGTCTATTGAGAACCTCTACCATGATAATGAACAAGCTTTTGATTACTTCTTCAAGGTGTTGAGCAACATCAACAACACCTTGGACATGTCCCCTTGACATCTCATCAAGAATGAGAGTTTGGTGGAGTCCTCCCTAAACCACCACTTGTAAATATTTCTAACTCCCTAACTTACATTTCAATTCTTGTATTGCATTTTTGTCATCTTTGGATTTTTATTTACTTTGATCAAAATAATTGTCATGTTTGAGAGAAGTGAGGGAGGGACTAACGATTTCAATTGATGTGTAGTGCTTTTAGCTTAGTGTGGGGATGGCAATTGCCTAGGCTATCCATGCCTTAGTAGTGCCCCCACAATGATGAACACAATACTTGAAGAAAGAATGGAAGAACGGTATGGGAAATGCAATGTGCACGGATGGAACTGAATCCGTGTACACAGGGGAAGAATCCGAGCGGATTCCAGAGAATCCGCCCGTCTTGAAGAATCCGAGCGTATTGCAGAAAAGACGCCCGTCCTGAACTGAGCTAAATTTTGAAAAATTCTTGACTGTGACTGAATCCGGGCGTCCTGTGAAGAATCCGCCCGTCTTGAAGAATCCGTCCGTCTTGTAAGAAAGACGTCCGTCTTTGCAGCTGAGGAAAACAAGCAAAATTTTCTGGACTGAAATCCGTCCGTCTTTAAGCAAATCCGCCCGTCCCGTGTCCAGCAAATCCGAGCGGATTGTCACAAATCCGCTCGTCTTTAGGCGATTTTTGCAAAGTTCAGAAAGAGCAGAATCCGCACGGATTGGGCAGAATCCGCACGGATTGCCCCTGCAGATTCGAAAATTTCGGTCTCTTTAAAACCCCTCCCACCTTCATTCATTCATTCATAAACACTACCCACAACATAAAAACCCTCATCCTCTCCATCACAAAAACAAAAACCCTCAACAACATTCACCAAAATCAAATCAAACCATCCTTCCAACAACAAATTAATCACTCCTTCCTCAACAAAAATCAAAACCAAGCACAAAATATTCAACCTTTGAGTCGATTTTTGTTTCCATAAAGGCAAAGCCTTTCACCTTCAAATCGATTTGGGCATACTACAAATTGAAGATTTTTCATTCTTTTCTTGGTTAGTTCATCAATGGCAAGGACTAAGGGAGCAACAAAGGCAACAAAGGCACCAAAGGCTAAGGCACTCTCACAAAGGCAAAAGGCTCTTCAAACAAAGAAAGCATTGGCTATGGTGGTAGCAACACCAAACTTGGAAGTGCAACAACAACAACAACCTTCTATGGGAGCAACAACACCTTCTACTCCGGTAATTGATCAACTTTTACATTATCCGGAGGTAACTTTTATTTCCGATACCCATAAAAATACCTTTGTCAAATTTGCTATGAAGTCATTACAATCCACCAAATTCATATGTGAAGATACCTTAGAAAAATTGGGTGTTCTTGAACAAACAAAAGCCTTTTTCAATGCCATGGGGTTGAAGAAATTGTTTGAAACAAGGGAATTGACATACCCCTCCCTTACCTTGGAATTTTTAAGTTCTTTGAAAGTCACCAAAGTTGAGAATAGGGAGAATATCGAGTTTCGTCTAGCTAATGTTAGTAGACGCATAACCTTTAGGGAATTGGGTGAAATTTTGGGTTTTAGTGATGAACCAAGTTATTTTAAGAGTTATGGAAAGTATGACCCCGAACCTCTTTGGGAGGCAATCTCCGGGAAGAAATTTGAGGATTTTCATACGAGTCGTGCTCTTTTGGTCCACCATCCGGGCATAAGAGTATGGCACAAGGTCGTGGGTAACATGATAATTGCTAGGAAAGATACCAACCATTTCACAAGACTTGATTTTATTCTCCTTGAATCGGCTTTGAATATCGGAAGAGTGCACACCAAGCCTTACAATTCTTTGAGGCTCTTGGTAGATAGATGGCTCAACATCGATTGTGGGAGGAAGGGCACGACCGTTATTGTCAATGGCGGCCTAGTTACACTCCTAGCCAAGCACTTTGATCCTAACTTCAATAAGGATAACCAGTACAAAACAAAGGAGGGTGGCCATCTTGTTGATATGCATACTATGATTCACAAGTTCAAGTGGGTTGCCCATAACCCCCTTGACACTAAGTATGGATGGCTCACTAGTGAAGCTAGATCGTTCACCTTGCCTTCAAAGATTTGCCGTCTAAGCGTCCACCGGACCAATTATCTACTTCCCCTTTCCAAAGAAGCCGAGTATATCATTCAACAACAAAAGGGTGATCTTGAAATGCCCTCCTCTTCCATTGTCATACCACCTTACCCCTTTAAATATGAAGAGTTCAAGCCGGAAGGAGTTGAAGTTGGGAAAGACTATGTGACTCTTCTCATGCAAGCAATGCACAATCAAGCCTATGAAGATCGAAAAAATGCCTACTTGGCTCAATATCCACCCCTCCTACATTTAGCTAGGCAAGGACTACTTGATCCATCTTGTCCTTTGCCTAGTTGGGCGGATAGAGAAGTCTTATTTCCGGGTGCATCTAGGGTCGTTTTGGGTGACAATGAGGTTGTTGGAAATGATGAAGAAGTTGATGATAATATTGAGGAAGAAGCAAGTGAAGGAGAAAAGGATGGTGAAGATGATGATGAGGAAGATGAGGAAGAAAGTGAAGAAGCAAATGACAAGGAAAGTGGTAATGTGACCACTTCTCATGAGGGAAGTGGTGATGATAGCATGATGGAAGATTAGCAAGCCTTGGAGACTCCTACACTCTCATGGTTTGTTTATTTCTCTCTTTGTATTATATTTAATTTTGATCATTGTTGGAGTAGTCCTAGCCCCATTAGAGGACTCACACCTCGGTACCATTGAGGTGTTCTCATTCTATTGTTCCCGTTTTCAAAATCCAAAATGACAAATTAGTTTCATGCATAGCATAGTGTGTGCATGAACTATACCCATCCTTGGACATTAGCAATAGTGTCTCACTCGGTTTGGGGAAGTTAATGCATACGCAACGGGAGGTAATCTAAATTATCCTCTCCGTCATAACAAAAACCATGCATCATGTAGTGTAGCTTAGTATAGATTGCATTTAGTATAGAAATCATGCATCATCTTTGCATAATTTCCTTCATTTTGGCCATTGAGGACAATGCCCATATTAGTGTGGAGATGGGAATTCTAACATTTAACTCTTATTCAAAAATCCAAAAAAATTGAAAAATTTCAAAAATCATAAAAATTTGAAAATTGAAAACCCAAAAACATGTTTATTTCCTTTTGTAGTCTTGTATATATTGTCTTGTATATATATTGTGCTTGTTCTATCCTTGTTCACATTGATTGACTACGCCACATCCGAGACATGAGGATATTGAAGACCGCATGGTATGATCTTTCCAATCTCCTTTTTCCTCTTTATGTTAATGACTATGTGGCTTTATTTTGATTGATGCGGTATAACAATGTGAATTTATGACTTGCATTTAGTTTATATGTCATAATAGTTGATAGAATCACTTGCATTAGGATGTTTATATTAGTTGCATCATGGCATGTAGTTGCATGTTAGAAATGTTTTGAAAAATGCCTATTTAGGAACTTTGACAAGAGCAACTAAGCCATTATAAATACTTGTTCAACTTAAGACTTTGCCTACTAGAATGGTTGTAAAACACCCTAGATAGTGTCATACTAGTGTCTTTTGACCCATGACCCAAGGCCTAGTCAAGGGTTTGCATGTGAGTCACCTATCCAACCCCGTGATGCGATGTGGACTTGGTTAACTTGTCTAGGTGACCTTGTTTGACCTTGTGGTAAGGCAACCCAAAAATATTTTTCTATCAATAAGCTTGAAGTGCCCATTTCAAAGAAATTTTGTCATGTGGAAGTAATGTAATGCCAAGGAAACCTCAAATGTTATGAATTGTTGAAAGTTGAGAAAGTTAAGTTGTTTTGATGGAGGCGTACCACTTCGATGTGCTTTGGTGTGGGATCCATTGAATTGGGCCCCCATACGGTTGTGAATTCGGCCGCCCAGAGACAGAGTGACTATCACCCCGAAAAGCTATTGTCTAGAGGTTAACCGGTTGCCTAATAAGCGATTGGCGAAAGCAAAGGACACTAGCCCGGAAGGGACAAACCCCATCTTAAATTTTTGAAATGCTAAAGTGAAATGAGGACAATTTTGAATACTAGTCATATCCACCCGTTGTGAATAAAGATTTGAGCATTTCATTCCCAAAAAGCCTTTTGTCAAGCCAATTGGTCGAGCTTGGGACGATCCATGACCTTTACTTTTGTAGAGAATTCGAGACTTGTCATGTCATATGCCACTAGCATCATAGGGATCATCATTCCACCACCATCCGATCGCTCTTGACGAAAGCGTTTGGAAATTGAGGACGAAAGTAGTCTAGTTTAACACCGTTTGGAGGTGATTTAGTGCCATCCTCTTAGACTTGGTAATTTGTTGAACTAGTATTTGTGAAGGATTACATGCTCTTAAATTTATTCCTCTTTAGTGCCTCCGCCACTTAATGAGGGAGTGGCTATTCTTTTTGTAGATGCATCCATTATGTGTTTTTGTGTGCTTAAAGTTTGGATGTGTCGCCATTTTGACAAGACCCACCTTGCCTTGCAAGAAGGCATCCTACCTCATGGTTGTCTTGTTATGAGTTGAAGGGGCGGAGTGAGACCCGCTAATTGTCTCATATTCTCTATATTATTAGGATAGGTTAGTATTGGTCCTAGTCTTTGTCACCTCTTTACTCTGGACGAGGAAAGGTTCGGTTTGGGGATATTTGATGTGACCATAATTGGCGCATATTTAGCCCCCGAATTAGCCTTGTTTCCATGCTTTTTAGTGCTTATTTGGGTCATTTCTTATCTTTAGTTCTTTGTTTTGCATATTCTTTGAGATTTTGATCCCTTGGTAGGAAAGGAGTAAGAATCTTGCATTTTCATGGCAAAACGAGACTAAATTGATCGAATTCAATGACCAAGCATCAAGGAGAGACAAGATTAGAAGGCCTTTGTACATATTATAGTAGAAGAGCAATGTTGAGAAAAGATCCTTGAGTCCCCAAGGAAATCCCCAAGGAATTTATGAAGAAAAGGGAAGAAAAGAAGAAGATTTGTTGCTGACTGACAATCCGAGCGGATTGTCACCAATCCGTCCGTCCCGCAGCAGCACAATCCGAGCGGCTTTGCCACAATCCGCTCGGATTCCCCCTCCACAATCCGCCCGGATTACCCTGAATCCGCTCGGATTCCAACGCCAGAATCCGCCCGTCCCGACCCTATTCCGCCCGGATTCTAGCACAGCACGGATTGTCTTCTCCAAGCTACGAAGAAAGAAGCCCTTCTCTCAGAAAATACCGGCTCCTCCTTGCTCAACTTAAAAAGTGTAATTACTAGTTTAGCCCTTAGTTAACCCTAATGCATCCTCCCTAATTTCCACTATAAATACCCCATTAGTCTAATTAGAGGAGCATGTTCTTCTTATCAATAATTAGTGTAGTTAATATCAATCAAATCTCTCTTTAATATTGTAATCAAGTATTAATCAAGTTTTAATCCAAGTTTTAGTTCTTTAATCTCTCTTTTGTTCATCCTTTATTTTGGATAATTGAAGATTATTTGGGTTATTGTTGGGAGATTGACAACCTCTCAATCAATCATTCAAGTACTTCTTTTATCTTTGCTTTATTATTGGAATCATTAGTAGGTATAATCTCTTAATCCCTCTTTAATTATTGTTAATTATTTTCATTTATTCATCATGTTTCATATTGTTGGTATGATTGACAACCTTGCTAGCATGATCAACATGATAATGAGTGAGTAGTCTCTTAGCTAGGGTTAATGGGTGATTAGGGGAAACCAACATGGGGAATGATTCATGCTTAAATTAATATGCTTTCATGTTTTATTTGCTTGCTTGTTTTGATCTCAACTCATGCACATGTTATATTTGATGAAATGCTAAGCCTATGAATCCTTGCATTTACTATCATCTTCTATCTTTTCAATGAGACTTGTAAGACATAACCCAACTCGAGTCTCATTAGACCATGCATGTTGTTGAGTAGGGAAGATTAAGTCGACTTGTAGGTGTTGTACAATCTAATCGATTCGGCTCCGGGACCCAAACTTTCCTAGGATTGTAAGAAATAACCCAACTCAATCCATCACAACAATAATTGCTTGCTTATAATTTGAGAACATGTTTGTATGGTCATATCCCATGATTCCCCTATGATCCCATGACACCCTAGTGCCTTTAATCAATTGTTTACACCCCTTTAATTCATCTTGCTTGATTATTTTCATTGTTATTTTAGTTTAGTAACCTTCTACATCAACCCAATTTGTGAAACCCCTTAGACACCACTAGTTACAATAGAAATCTCATTTCAACTCCCGTCCCTTGGGATCCGACCTTTACTTACCTCTTTACTAATTAAAGAGTTGTTTGTGGAGCTATAAATTGTGTTTTGATTCGACCGTCACCAATGACCACATCTTAATTTGTGAACACTTAGCGGGACCGCATCAACTGACTATGTTGTTTACAGTATTATGTTGAGGGGGAACTCATACTTAGTCACAAATCGTCTGAGACTTGTTTTCATCAAAAAGGGGGAATTTGTTGGACCATATAGTTATATGATTTGTTTTGATAATGATAAGTATGCTTTATAATGTATATACTCTTTGCTCGTAATCGGTTGTTAATCTTTATTAGGTTTTATAAAGGTTACAATAGTAGCAAGCAGTGTTATAGCATCCATGGCTATAACTTTGAAGATTTGTGGAGCATCATTGAAGTAATGTTATAGCTGCTTGAGCTATAACATTGAAGATTCTTAAAGCATCATTGTGGCTACTTCAATCACAAGTATGATGATCATTAAAGCAAAAGACATGATCAAGTCTATAAGAAGCTCAAAATGAAGAGCTTGTGATCAAGATGAAGATATGATCCTACTACTGAAGATCTCCAGGAAGATTAGCTAGTATAGGACATCATCTAATAACGGTATCTTTGGAAGTAATATTGGGACGGTAAAGTTATAGCTATTTCATCTATAACTTTAATTACCAAGCTTAATGTCATAGTCATTTGTTCTATAACTTAAGGTTGCAATTTGAAGGCACGAAATCTAGGATTTTAAAATCAATTTTCGAAAGCTCAAATCATTTATATATTCTTGAAAATTTGTGTGTATAAGATTGAGATGAGATAAGGGTTTAATTAGGTTGAATAATTTACATCTATCCTATTGGTTACAGTACGCCAAATCTGGCAATCAATAAGGAGCGTATCACAACGGTTTAATGCATTTAATAATGACACTTATATTATTGTTTTCCAAATATTGGCGGAAACCTAGACCGCGCTAATAGGAATAACGGTTTCCCTCGAAAACCGTTGTTATTATAATTTGACAACGGCTGCTTAACAAACCATTGTCAAAAACGTTTAATGGTTTCCAATAACTCATTATAGAATCACTCTTATCAACGGTTATTAGAAAACCGTTACTAGTTTATAAAATCGGCATTTCGAAAACCGTTACTAAATTAACACCAACGACGGTTTTTTTTACCCGTTGTTATGTTATAGCTACGGAGTTTTTATAACCGTTATTATTTTCTATTATGAAATAACGGTTTTTTCAGTTCAACCGTTGTCAGTATTTGATTAGATATTTCAGTTTGACTACTGCATTCAAAACTTTATCAGAACTTTAATAAATATTCAATTTGACCAATAATATTCAATTTGACCAATAATATTCAATTTGACCAAAATAATTCTATAAATATGTCTTCATAATATTTTAGATCAAATTCTAAATTATCAAACATTTACTCTTTCATTTCTCTCTAAAAAAAATATGGCTGGTGTATCGGAGCTACAATCACATTCTCGTTACGCACAGCGTTTTACTGGCATTCTCCATAATCTCCCGGTTCATTATGGTGTGAATGGAAAGGGTTTAAACCCTAATTTTGGGTGGTTGACGTAAATACTTCATGACTGCGGTTTCACCGCGGTTAAAAAAGTGTACCCTGTGTCTACAAACAAGCAAGGTTTTATAGTCTTCGCTTTTATCGTGTTTGACGAAGCCAACTGCCGTCAAGCAAGAAAATTAGGGGCTTGATTTGCGGGGGAAAATGCGGGGGAATAGGACTTCTATTTGGATGATAAACAACAAGGCCCTTATCTATGGGTTGTGACCCATCTTGATCATCATCTGTTAAAACATTGCAGAAAGCATCACGTTCTTCCCACCGTGCCTATGTCATGGGAGAAAGAGGCCATTCCACCTGCGCTTCCCGGTGATAATGAAGGGCCGATCTACGACTTGCTCTATACCGAAATTCATGATGAGTATCCTAATACTTCATCAGATTCTAATAATTAAGTCTTTCATTATTATCTGTCATTGTAAGTTGTATTTGGATTATGGTAGTGGTTTAAATTAAAGGTTTTTTTTTTTTTTTTTTTACCTCATCCTCTTGAATTCAGAGACAATATCACCAGAAAAATATCTAACTTTTATTATAATGACTTAGGTTTTTAGGAGTACATTAAAATATCTAGCTAAAGATATTTATCGCATAAAACAAGCCTTGACAAACATGAAAAAACAAATGTGTAGTGTGGTGAATGGAGGGAGTATGTTTTTTGTTACTCCATCCTCTGGAATTCAGAGACAATATCACCATATATGTCTCTTTCACCTTCAACCCAATCCACACAGTCATTTTCCCATTGCAACGACACTGTCCCATGCTCGGCAATGTGACCTTAGCGGTGCAGAATCGAAAGTAGTAGGAGACGGTCAGATTCATTCGCAACCCATAAATATGTGCTTACCCGCTGATCATCGCAGTCAAACCAGAGTCTCGAAGAGTCATTGTTATAGAATGCCCGCTCAAGTTTACGAGCCTGACAAAAGCATTCCCGCTCCTCACCCCCGCCAAACTCGATGAGGGCGCACCGCCCGAAGCCATCATATGCATCATTGTCCGGGTAGATAGTTTGAACCAAATTCAATCCGGCTAACTGAATCAAACCTATTAACCAGTCAAGGCTATACGAGAGTATAGCGTTTTCATGCCCGTCCTCTGTATACGAGAGATTGTGAATGATACACGTAAAGGGTTTAGCGTACATAAATCTACTTGGGGGTCCTTCAAGAGGTTTATATGATGCTTCATCATCATCATCATCAGCGGATGAATAATATGAACCACTATAAGTTGATGAACTTGATGACATAATCGATGTGGAAAATTAATGGAGGACTTAACAAGTTAAAAATTGGAAAGTGCAAACGGTACAAGTTAAGATTGTGAAATTATAATTCTACTTATAATGAGTTTGGGTTGTATTGGAAACGGTATAATAATAGGATAAGAATTGGAAACTTAACAAGTTAAGAATTGGAAAGTTGAAACGGTACAACGCTTATCAAAAAACCGTTGTCCAATTAGAAAAACAAAACGGTTATCAAATAACCGTTGTCCAATGACTAAAAACACAACGGTATTGATTTGACTAATGCATGCCTTGTAATTAGCTGGTATATACCAAATGATGCTTTATTTCTTGGCGGTAAAATCAAACATAATAAAATATAAAATAAAACGATTATATCTAAACCGTTGTTTAGGACGTATACAGTTATAACGTTTCAGGCCGTTGTTATGTATATAAAAATGATGCTTTATTTCTTGGCGGGAAAATCAAACAAAATGAAAATCTTTAAGACAATGGTGATTTCTAACCCATTGTAGATAATCCTAATCAATTACGGTTTCAAACAAAACCATTGTCTGTTTGGAAACAAAATATATCGGTTTTTCTTATACCGTGTTTATTACTTTCCAATAAACAAGGTCTTGCAAATGTTGTATCACACATATATACTCTGAGCTTCCCCTCCCCCACATAATATCCTCAAATACTGAGCTTCCCCTCAACCACCAGCCTACCCCATCGTCGTCGCATTCATCGCCATCATCGCCATTGCCGCCGCCAGATCAATCCGACTTCTCCTCTTTAAAGAAGTAATAAACCCTCCTCTGTAGAGATTTGTTTGTTATTATAAGTATGCACTGTTATTATTTGTTTATTAATTTATGCTTTAGATATGGTCGAAAAGCGGAAAAGAAACGATGAAAATGCGTCAGGCGACGACTCAGGTGATGAGAATAATTTGCAACACACTGCGAGTCGAATGCGCCACAGGGTTTCCCTAGAAACAATAAATTCAAAGATACCTAATCCTTTACAATGGGATAAAGATACGGGGTTGCCATATGGTGAGAATGCCGGGTATTTTGCGAGTTGGATTGATTGTTGTGTAAGACAGTATGTGCCTCTCGGTACGCCACGTATCAGTGAACTGAGTAAAATACGGAACACCATGCTAATAAACAGAATAAAAGTATGTATATACAATAATAAATATTTTAGCTGAAATTAAGTTACTATTTGATATGTGTATTAGCCGAAACACTTATACCAACTATGCTCATCATATATGCATGTGGCTTACGTTGTCCCCGAAAAGTGAGATAAGTACCTAAAAAAGACAGGGGAAGCCCTCAGTTCTTGGAAGTTAAAGATTGCTGAGAAGCACTTGTTCAACAAGGGAACTGGGGAGATGAACAAGAAACCACCAACAAACAAGTATCCGTATGTCAGTCAAGACCATTGGGATAGCTATATCGCTTATAGGGAGTCTGACAAGTTTAAGGTAACTTAATAATAATAAGTAAAGGAGTATACTTAGTTTAGTGTTTGGTCATGCTTACGTTTCTTGATACAATTTATTTGATGAAGGCTATGAATGAAAGGAACAAGGCGAACATTTCAAAGAAAAAGACCGTCTTTTACGGCTTCCGAGGTGGTTATAGATTGATTAACATGAAATTTTGAATTGTAGTTTCCACTAATACTCAACAATGCCCCAGAATATTCGCCAGAGGACATCACCTAGTTCAGAAATATGTGGGCCAGTTATTTTGTTTCATTAGCGGAGTCTCAATAGTTTTCACTTGCTTAATGTACGAGTGTGTATATATATAGAGCCATTGTGTATTGGCTTCTTTTGTTTTTCTGAGGAAGTTGTGTTTTGGCTTTTGATCATCCTGTTTGTAATGTTTTTAAAGTGGGTTTAATTGATCACGGGGTGTAATATTTTGATGCGGGATTGAATTTTTGCACTTTGCACATTTCTTTGGAATGCTATTTTTCGATGGCAAATTGAAAAAATAGCATTTCAAAGAAATTTTGCTACAAACGCTAAAAAATAAGCATTCAGAATTTGCTAGAACAAGCTAAAATCTTTTAAAAAAAAAACGATAACGGTTAAAAACAACCCGTTGCAAACAATTATTTGACAACGGGTTTTTTAGATAAATAACCGTCGACATCTTTTCCCTCCCATTCAAACCGTCAAAAATATAAGATAACGAACAATAACCGTTGTCGAGTTCAAAACTTTTACAACGGTTTATTTAAGCAATAACCGTTGTCAACAGATGAATATAACAACGGTTTTGCACGCAATAAAGCCGTTGTTAAATTTTGACATTCAATTAAATAAGATAAAGAAATGAACCATTATCATATATAATATTTAACAACAGTTTTGGAACGATAAGACGTTGTCAATAGTAAACTACGACAATGGATTTGAAACCGTTCTTAAGATTTAATAACGATTTCTTAAAAGATTTTATAACGGTTCTTGATGTTATATAACGGTCGCGTGTTATTTGTACAACCGTGGTATATATTTAACAACTATCGTTGCAATAACGGTCCCGTGTTTCTATTTAAAAACGGTAATTGCATTATTTGACCGTTATTGAAGCTCTTATTTGGCGTAGTGTTAGTAAAACGACTTATGGGTCGTCATGCTACCTAGGATTTGCTAAATTATCTAAACATAAACCCTAACCCATATTCTTTATTTCGACTAGGGGTATCGAATGAGTTGGGCGTATGAGCCATCTCTCATATCGAGTATACTCATTGCACAAGTAATCTACTAGGTTAAATCTAGAATAGATTGTCATAAAATATTTTTATATCTTAAACAATTATTTAGATTTATCCTATTTACTTCATGGAAATATTTTATGGATTAAATTTAGGGAAGATAAGATTTGCTTCTTATGAAACAATTCATCATACCTCACGGCACTACTAGGGGTTCAATCAAACCCTAGTTGTCTCCTCTACTATATATACACACACATGTGCTTCATTATTTCAAATCAACTTTTCGTGATATTAAAATTTCTTTGCAAATAAATCGAGTCAAATATATTCTTAATAAAGTTTTTTTTTTTTTGCAATTCGAAAAGCTTTACGAAAAGTCATCCTTCAATTTGCTTATTATTCCATAAGATAATAGTACTTAAATATTGTTTCTTACTCGTTCAATCGTGTGAACACTTAGAAGAACAATCAAGTGCTTTCTTATTAACGTTAAGTTAGACAAAAACAGAGTATTTAACGGTAGTCAATTGAGTTACAACTAGAGTTAGGTTTACGAGTGGGTTAGTAATTTTGTAATCCGTAGAAAGGTACTAAAATTATTAATCGAGAGTAGTGGACGTAGGTTTTGACTTGTGAAACTGAACCACTTTAAGTCACGTGTGTCACTCGTTTTTTATTGTTCGTTTCTTTACGTTTTAACTTTGTTTAGTTAATTAGTTAAAATTTAATTAATAAACTTTAGGTAATTAATTATTAAGTCACGCTCATACGGAATTAAAAAAAAGTGGGCTAAAGTTTTAATACTCAATTACCCCCCCCCCCCCCCCCCTCTTGAGTATTTCGAATCAATAGACTCTTTAAAATTTGTGCCCACACACTTTGTCATATTGCTTAAGGCTCGGTTTGACACGACATATCAGGTACCTTTTCTGACTGAAGTAGCTTTTTTGAAAAAAAATTCAGGCAGCTTATTTTTTTTTGAAGTGTTTGGCAAGTAGCTTATTTGCACAAATAAGCTACCTGAAATGAAATGCTACTCAGGGTAGTATAGCATCGGTAGCATTTGAGATTTCAGGTACCTGATCTTAATTTTTATTCCATTTTTACCCTTTCAATCTATAATATTAAATAATTATCATATCCTTTTACGTCATTTCACCAAAATAAGCTATCTTTTCAGTTAGTTTTTCAAACATTTTTTTTACAATCAGTTACCTTATCATCTCCTAATTATCAGCTACCTTATCAGCTACCTTTTCAGATTTCAGTTAGCTTTTCAGTTTTCAGGTACATTTTCAGGTTTCAGCTAATAAAAATACGAATTGAGTAATTGGCTTATTTTGTGAAACCAAAACTCTATCCGATTATTCTCAAGTTTAGTAAAGTAGTACCTTTCTAAAACTCTTTCACTCAGGTAGGATTTGAGGGACCCCATAACCTATATATATACACGGAACACGTCAATTCTGTCAACCGTGAGCACAGGTTATCAGTGCAATCTTCTTCTTGATGGTATGTTCTTTCTCCTTTAATTTCTTGCTTGCATTGCTCTCTTGTTTGTCCGTGACTTTCAAGCACACAACATATTGACCTTTTTCTTTTTCTTTTTTTAACGTGTGGCAACACAGCGTCACTGTTACCGAATATCGTTTTGCTTCGATTTCTCGCGTTCACCTTCATTGTGCGACAGATCCGACTGATTCGGTTAAGTTTTTATTGCTTTTCCTGTTCCTTGTCAAATTACTCACTCAAAATTTGAATTGAACTGCTGCTTGAGTTTTGACAAGCATAAACCTGAATTTCGTCTACTTTTCCGTTGTAAGTTTGTCTTGCACTTGACTTAGATTGACCTGAGTCTTGCCCAGAAATTATGTTTCCATGATTCAAGCCTAGATCAATAATTTCGCTTGGAAATCCCCAACTTGGTCTAAAACCAGGCGTCGAATATGAGTATCAACGATGTTGAATGTAGGCCACCATCAATTTAATTAGATGGAGAATTTAGGTGAAGAATCGCTCTTGTTGTCATGACGAATTAGAAAAATATCTCGTAGTAGTCCATAGTATCATGGGAATGAGAAGCTTTCTTTGTTCTATTTTAGCTGTACTAAGACATCTCCCTATTACTTTAATCTTGTTTGTTTGGTTATCATTGTGGCCCATGCTCTACTTGCTTCATACTGACAACCAATTTTCCTTCTGCTCGCACGTCTCTTTGTTGCCCATTATTTTTTTTTTACTCTATAATATTTAGCCAGTCCTCATACCATGCATATAGACCGTAGTCACAGTACAATGACGTCTTCGCCTTCGAGCCTGAGTTTCTTTTCTTTAATTTAACTGAATTGTGGCCAAATTTCCCCAAGTTGTCCCCATATCTCGCCTATCGGTTGCCTTAAATTTATCGAGAAACCGCTGAATCCCAGGCCTGGCGACTCAACGTTGCTAGTGTAAATAAGGACGAACTTCGATATAGGAATATAGGATGGTGACCTTATAGGTGCTTGAAAGCTGTAGGTAATTTGGATTAAGAAGAGATAGTTGATGAGAGCAGAAGGGGAAATGGACGTGTTCGTGCAAAGCATACTACCATTCTTTGATTTGCTGGATATTTGTTGAATGATTTCTTTCTGTTTTTTTTTTTTAAATAACTTTTTTTTGTTTTATCATTCTCCAGGTTCAAGGTTGAATGCCACGAACATAATTGTCCTCCTCAAGCTTTGCACTGCCTATAAAGGTAATATGTATTTTTTTAAGAAAGTTCGTATTCGTAACTGAATGACTACACATATTTTGCCCCTCTTCTGTTGTTTGTATGTTTTCTTGATGACCCGCAGAGATTATGTTCCGTCTTTCTTTTAGCCAAGCAATTTCAATTTATTATTTTCGCGCACTACAATCTAATTTATCCACCGCGGAAGATTTGTTACTTCAGACAAGATATTTCAGCCTCCAGTCGAGTTGTCAGGGTGAACCCATTTTGGGTCATCGCGACAGGGTGCGTGAAGACTTATTATTTGTCAGGGTGAACCCGTTCAGGTCATCGCGGCGCACTTTTGAAGAACCATACAATGAACCTCTTTATGAAGATTATTATTTCATCACACCTCCAACTTACCCTATCCCCATGAGACCTGCCGGATGAATACACTTCTTGATTTGATGTCCCTCCTACTTGTAAAATATTTCCTCAT
Source organism: Silene latifolia (assembly GCF_048544455.1). Classification (NCBI taxonomy): domain Eukaryota; kingdom Viridiplantae; phylum Streptophyta; class Magnoliopsida; order Caryophyllales; family Caryophyllaceae; genus Silene; species Silene latifolia. The sequence continues at coordinate 99,530,827 of NC_133538.1, forward strand.
ATTCTTTATATTTACTTGTATTTGTCCTTTTTGCAGGGCTGCAATGGTGTACCTGAAGAAGTTTCGCGAGGGGAGAGACGTATATCTCTCTGTAGTTGACCGCAAGGATCAAGATGTTGCATCTGGAACTTACTTTCTCACAAGTAAATCGCTTCATACGCTGGAAGGTGGAGCAGCCAATCTAACGAGAGATTCTTTTCTAACTGAAATGTCCATGAAGCTTGACACTCGGGAACCAGATTCTTGCTCACGCTACCTTTTAAAAAATAACCTTAAAGTGAAGCCTGGTACAAATTATACTTATGAGTTACTTGGACGTAGAATCATTTTAGGAGAAGTTAGATGGGGATCCTTCAATCTGAAAATTTACGGGGAATCGATCTACATGCCAAAGTATTGGGAGTGGACTGAAGACGTACTTGCTCGCTTTAGTGACATTCTTTCGACTGCTTCTATCCGTTCACCAATCTATGCTTCCTTATACTCTTATGATAAGGACGCACATATCATGCGTGCTTTCTTCGAAGGATGGTGTCCTGGTACCAATACCTTTCATACTGTAGAAGGTGAATTTTCTATCTCCTTGTGGGATCTAAAGAAACTTGGAGGTCTCCCTGTTGTGGGAGAGATTTATGATGAAACGGTGTCTCAGCTTAGCATCCTAAAGTCAACGACTGAAGAAAAGAACTTAACTGTCCCGGCTACGTGCACTTTCCTGTTTACTGCGTTCCACCACCTTGCGAAGAAATTAAAGGACAAGGGTGAAGTTTCTGCCCAACAATGGATTTATTTGTGGTGCAAAAGACCAGTTGTATATCCTCCTCCTGTCAAAGGACGAAGGTCCACCAAAAATCCTTCAGTGTCAACCCAAGACCCAAGTGGTGATATTGAGCCTCGAACACCTGATGAATGGGCATAGGAGGAACACTCCTTATTTGCAAGGTTGGATTGTGATGATTCTCGCCGGGCAAAGGTTTATTTAGCTGCACATTTATCATGCTGGCTTTGCGTATTCGTTTTGCCAGAAGATAACGACAGATTAATTAGACTAGCTACCTTCGAGATTGCAAGTATGATGGCAGAAGGTCGAGTTTTTAGTCTGGCTATTCCTGTATTAGCTAGCATTTATAAAGGTTTGAACGGGTTAGCCTTGTCTACGAACCCCGGATACTCCAGGTCATTCTTCCCGGCGTATTACTTATACGGGTGGATTCCAAATTACTTTGACACTTCTCATTCTATAAATCCATCACCGACAGGTCCCCATATGACTAAGTATTCAGGTCCTGTTGGAGCGAGGAATGGAAAACCCGAAGAGGCTCGAAAACTTTTGCATTAGGGATGAGAATTTGATGAAAAGCGTTTTATGTTGAATAAACACATAGTAGATGTCTTGTTAGACAATGGTGACCTTGATAACCTGGGGCTTCACTATCTTGCATCCTTTCATTCCTCCTATTTATGTTTACGTCTGAGTAATGGGTTTCACCTTGAACCTTATAATCCACATCGGTTTAGTAGACAATTTGGTTTTTGTGAAGACATTCCCGGCGTATTGAGTCGTGGTTCTGACAAACGTGACGTCACATGCTTTAAGGCATTGAAATATTGGCAAGTGTTTTTGTTTATAAGTAGCATGTCTCGCGTTTACCTTCCCAGTCCTTCGTTCAGATGGCATGAGAATATCACTCCTGGTTTTACTAAATGGTGGAAAGAATTCTACCCGACGGATCTGAGAAAGAATGTCGACTTCCTCGTGCATAGTACCGGAAGTGACCACAAGACTAAAAAGCGTGATCATCACGGGGATACTAGAAATCAACCTCGAGAGCGAGCAGTGCCCGTGAAATCCAAAGTTGTTATCCCGAAGGCGAAAGGCCATGTTGAGGACAACCATCACAGCGATGCAGATTCTGAGTTGACCCTAAACATGATCGTCGTGGCAAGAGAAAAGTGTTTGTCTTGGATGCAGATGACATCAGACTAGAGGCCCATATTTTTGAGGGGGTGTCAAGTGCATCAAGAATGCCTTCGCAAACACTGGTTAGCTTCTTTTCTTTTGTGACCACCGTCTTTTTTTTTACTTAATCGTATATATATATATATATATATATATATATATATATATATATATATATATATATATATATATATATATATATATATATATAGAGAGATATATATATATATATATATATATATATATATATATATATATATATATATATATATATATATATATATATATATATATATATATATATATATATATATATATATATATGTAGAGAGAGAGAGAGAAAGAGATGAGATCTAATGAGTCCACCATATATATTGAGTCCATAAGTCCTCTTAGAGGCCATTATATCAAACTAGGTGGACGGATGAGATTAAAAACAAAAAGCACACACCCACCTAATTAAAGTACCTATGCACTAATTAATTATCTTTCTCTCTCATAGTTAAGTTTATGACATTTTAATATTTCTAGAGTGTAACTTTTATGTTTTTGGAGTGTACTATTTTACAAGTGTAACTTCAATCTTTTACGAGTGTAACTTTAAACTTGAAAAGTGTAACTTTATATTAAAAAGTGATTTTAAATTATATATATATTTTTTTATAATTTTAAAACAAGTTTATGACATTTTAGCATTTTAAAAGTGTAACTTTAAAGCTGAATAGTGTAACTTTATACTAAAAAGTGATTTAAATTATATATATTTTTTTGGATAATTCATGCGGTACCCCTAAGGTTTGCCACTTTGCAAAAAATACCCAAATTTTTGATTCGAAAATCTTAAAGAGGTCATAACTCGTGTTTACGAGTTCCAAAGGTGACGAATTTTATTTCCAAATCGCTCATCTTTCCGAGAACTACAATTTGAAAAAAAAATTGTCGCATTTGGATTTCGCTACTAGGAGTTATTGCGCGTCAAAGTTTTTTCAACCGAACAAATTTTGAGTGAGCATATCTCCTGGGCACGTGTTCCAAACTCGTCAATTTTTTTTTCAAATCGTAGTACTCGGAAAGATGATCGATTTGAAAAAAAAATTCTTCACTTTCTGAGTTTGTAAACACGAGTTATGGCCTCTTTATGTTTTTCGGATAAAAAATTTGGGTATTTTGTGCAAAGTGGCCTACTTCAGGGGTACCGCGTAAACTATCCGTATTTTTTTTATTATTTTAAGACAAGTTTATGACATTTTAGTATTTTAAAAGTGTAACTTTAGTCTTTTACGAGTGTAACTTTAAAGGTGAATAGTGTAACTTTATATTAAAAAGTGATTTTGACTTATATTATTTTGATTTTTTTGTAATTTTAAGACAAGTTCTCAACACTTTAATATTTTTAAAGTGTAACTTTAATATTTTACAAGTGTAAATAGTGTAACTTTATACTAAAAATTGATTTTGATTTATATTATTTTGATTTTTTGTAATTTTACGACAAGTTTATGACACTTTTATATTTTTAAAGTATAACTTTAGTCTTTTACAAGTGTAAGTTTAAACTTAAATAGTGTAACTTTATAATAAAAATTGATTTTGATTTTTTTGTAATTTTATGCATTTTAGTATTTTTAAAGTGTAACTTAGGTATTTTACGAGTATAACATCAGTCTTTAATGAGTATAACTTTAATTCCTAATAGTCTAATTTTTTATTACAATGTAATTTTAACACATTGAGAGAGTAACTTTAGTCCAATGAGTAAATAATTTAGTATAACTTTCATCTTTTGCGAGTGTACCTCCAGTTCATTGAGAGAGTAATTCCAGTCCAATTCCAGTCCAATGAGAGTGTAACTTCAGTCCAATGAGAGTGTAACTTCAGTTCAATGGGAGTGTAACTTTAATACTTTATGGATGTAACACCAAATCAACAACCAACAATAACCACAACGACTATTTTTTTAACGAGATAATACGATTATTTTAAAAAAAACTACTTTTATTTAATATATCTAAAATTAAAACAAATTATATGAAATATATTTAATAGATCTAAGATTAAATAAATGGTTCACACAAAATAAAAACGAGAACTGAAAAATGTGGTGATGTATTTGAAAAACGAGATTTGAAAATCGTAATATGAAAAAAATATATATATAATAAGACGAGATTTGAAAAATAAAATAACAAAACGACATCCTAAATCACAAACCATCGATTATATTTTATTAGTTTTTGAAATTAATTACAATTTTTGAGTAGATCTAAAAATGGATGAAATATATAATAAATAAATAAATAAATAAATCTGGGAAAAAATAAGACCCCACCTACACACGACCACCACGCACCTATGACAAGCACCCCACCACAACCGGTCAGACCACCTTGCTGCCCTTACCGTCGCAGACCACCACAAGCCTCCCTTACTTCACCTTTCACGCCCTCACGGCCACCACCACAACCGACCACTACCGCACCTCACACCTCACCACTCAACCTACCTCTGGCCACCAACCACCGCAACCAATTACCACCACCACCATCAGCCCTAATAGCCACACCACCTGAAATTTCATAAGGGTTGTCATTATGTGATTTGTTTTTTGAAATTACTTGTATTTTTTAGTAGTTCTGAAATTTGATAAAAGGAAATTAAGATTTTACATAATAAAATACAAAAACCATAAATCTAACATTATTTTTCTGTTAAAAAACCCAAAAACCCAACGACCACCAACACCAAAAATAAAAACGACGCCACCAAATTTGAAAAAAGAAAATAAAATAAAAAAAATTGAAAAAAACGAAACCTAACATTATTTTTCTGTTAAAAACCCAAAAACCAACGACCACCACCAAGGCACCAACAAACAACAAAAACCAAGACCAAATCTGAAAAAAGAACATAAAATAAAAAAAAAATGAAAAAAACGAAACCTTCGACCACCACCACTAACCGAAATTTAAAAAATAGATCTGAGTTGAGTGAGGGGGCGAGAAGGGCTTTTTTGGTGGCGGCAGTGGTGGTTGAAGAGGAAGTGGTGGCGGCATTGATTGGCGGCAGATCTAGATGTCGGTGGAAGGTGGTTAGGTCGTGGAGGTCGTTGAGGAAGGAGGGAGGAGGCACGTGAGACGGACTTTGGTGGTGAGTGGTCGGTTGGCGTCACGACAGCGGGGGGGTGGCAGGAGTTTTTTTTCTCAGATCTCAGTGGAGAGGATAGAGGGATTTTTTAGGGAAATTGCTTAGAGAGAGGGGGGTTTAAAGAGTGTGGAGTGTTTATGAGAATGAGGGTTTAGATAGATATGAATTAATTAGGGTGGATTAAGAAAGAGGGTTAAAACAGATTATTAATCATCATTTTTGTGTTTTAATCCCAGTCTATCCTAGCCCTTCCTTCTCAAGATCTAAGGGTCTATAAGTGGACTTATGGACTCAACAATATATGGTGGACTTACTTGGTCGCATTTAAATATATATATATATATATATATATATATATATATATATATACATATATATATATACATATATACATATATATATACATATATATATATACATATATATATATATACATATATATATATATACATATATATATATATACATATATATATATATATATACATATATATATATATATATGTATATATATATATATGTATATATATATATATGTATATATATATATATGTATATATGTATATATATATGTATATATATATGTATATATGTATATATGTATGTATATATGTATATATATATGTATATATGTATATATATATGTATATATATATATATATATATATATATATATATACCTTTCAGGAAGGTGAATGTGCCTTGGAGATAGCCTCGCTTGCTCCGAAATATCATCTTCCGCATCGTCCGCCAAAGATCAGGCTTGGCAAAGGGAAGGAGCTCGCCATTCTTAACAAATCAACACCCGTAGGAAACCCTTCCAGTCCAGCATCTCAGGGGAGCTAGACTAGCAGCTCGTTTGCCGATGGTAGTAAGACTGTTGTGGATAGTCCAGCCTCAGCTCATATTTCTCCTCTTCACAAGCCTGACGATCGAAGGAAGGTGTTTAAGCCTATAAGAATACCATTTAAACCTACCACACTTCTTACATGCTCCGGGGTCTCATTTCGTGCACCTTCTTCACTTAAGGGGATTTTTGACAGAGCAGTAGAAGCGATCCGCTTGCAGCTCTTTGGAGATTTAAAAAATGCAAGTTTCTCTGATGTAGGACAAGTGGCAATGAAGTCTAACGGGTGTTATGAGAGTATTCGGTAACTTAAAGGTGACTATTCTTCACTACAGGCACGAGTGGATTCTTACGTGGGTGCGGTCCATGCTTACCTTGCACTCGAGAAGCAGGAAGCAAAGTGTCATCACCCTACATCGTTAGAGGACACAAAACTGGAATTGCATCAAAAGATTGAGCATACCAAATCACTTCATGATAAGGCGCAAGAAAAGCATAAAGAGCAAGTTGTGGAACTTTCTGTTACTCTGGAAGAAATAAATGTCCTTGAAGCTAAACTCAAGCAAGCGCGGGAGAAGGAAAAGACATTGCAAAGCAATTTAGAAGCTAGGGATACATCTTTAATCTCCTTGCAAGATGATCTTTAGAACTCAGAGACAGAATTAACCGAGCTTGACAATATCCCTGTTTTGAACTCTAAAGAGGAAGCCTTACTTCAAGAGCGGAGGGTTGAATTAGAAGAGATGCGTACTTTTGATGTTAATCCATAGGCACTTAGATTTTTTTTTTTCAGATTATCTAGATTTCATCCTTGATTCATTTTTTTTTGTTTTTGTAGCTTAATGGACCAATTGCTTCTAAGATGCTTGTTTGTCTTAATCGTTTCTTTGCAATAACATACTTTCAGCGTGTTTTATTCCATCATATTTGACTTATGCAAGCAAATACTCACAATACAATCATATTATGATTTTTGTTTTTTTTGGGTATGGTTGCACTTGAATAAAGTGTTTGGTCAAACTGCCTACATACTCCCAAAGCTACCAAGAGTGACAACTTGCAAGATCAAGCCAACGTAGTTCAAATAAGATTGATTTTGGTTTTTTGTTTGGAGGTGTGGCTGCACTTGAACTACATGTTCACCCAAGCTGCCTACGTAACTGTGAAGCACAAAGTGTATTTCACAAGATCAAGCCTACGTAGTTCATAAAAAATTGATTTTGGTTTTTTGTTTGGAGGTATGGCTGCACTTGAGTTACATGTTCACCCAAACTGCCTACGTACTTGTGGAGCACACAATGTATTTGACAAGATCAAGCCGACGTAGTTCATAAAAGATGGAAGGATTTTATTTATTTATTTTGTATGCAGTTTAACCTCTTGCTTGGGAGCTTTGACTTGCAGTTTACGCTCTTGCTTAGGAGCCATCACTGTTGGGGTTTAAGAATAGTAGCGCTTCAAAAACATCCCATTGATTGGGCCTAATCGAACGCCGTCTTCATCCAAAATTTTGTAAGCATAAATTTTTGTAGACCTCCTGCACCACATATGGACCATCCCACTTAGAGGTGAATTTACCAACTATTTTGTGAGAGGTGATGATTGGTCTTCATACCGCAAGGACAAGGTCTCCTACTTGGAAAGAACAAGGGCGCACCTTTTTTTTGAATGCGCGTGACAACCTTGCTTGATAGCCCTGGAGCTTTTGTTGAGCCTCTAATCTTTTTTCATCGAGAGCCTCTAACTCTGCTAAACGCAATTTGTCATTTTCATCTTCCGTGAGTCCCTCCTGAATAGCGATGCGCAAGGAAGGGATTTGCAACTCTAATGGCAACACAGCCTCCACTCCATACACCAACGCATACGGGGTTGCTTTAGTAGGTGTTTTGTATGTGGTACGATACGCCCACAATGCCTCACCAATTCTTTCATCCCAGTCTCGCTTTAACTTTGCTACTACTTTTTTCAACAAGTTGCAAAGGGTCTTGTTGAAGGCTTCACTCAAACCATCTGCAGAAGCATTGTACATGGATGACTTGTATTGTTTGAACTTGAATTTTTATCCCAAACTTGTCATAAGATGGTTGAAGAATTGTTTCCCATTGTCAGTTGTGATACGCTAAGGTACACCATATCTATAGATGATCTGGGTTCGAATGAAGTCCACAACATTTTCTTTCTTCACTTCCAGTAGTGTGATGGCTTCTACCCATTTTGAGAAGTAGACAGTGACGGCAAGAATATACTCGTGTCCATTTGAGGGCTTTGGAGTAAAAGGTCCCACAACATCAAGTCCCCAAGCTTCAAAGGGCCATGAAGAAACAGTAGGGTGCAACGGTCTGGCGGTTGGTGTATGAAGTTTGCGTAAAACTGGCAAGGTTCACATTTTTTTGCAAATTCCATACAATCTTGAATCATATTTGGCCAGTAATACCCCATTGTCTTTACACGATCATGAAGTTTAGGCCCAGATTGATGAGTACCACAAATGCCAGAGTGAGCTTCATGCATTACTTCAGCAGCTTTGTCTTTACTTAGACACCTCAACCATTGGCTTGAGAAAGAACGTCTGTAGAGTGTCCCTTTATAATGAATGAACTTTGGAGCACGTCAACGTATTTCTACCTTGAGTCTGGGATCGTCGGGTAGTTTTTGGTTGTCCAAGAAGTCAATGATGGGTTGACGCCAGTCATCTTCATCAGCTGTGTAGACGCATATTATGTTGGTTGTACCTACATTTTCTTCTCCTTCAAGCAATGATACTGCCCAATGGTTGCATACTGGGACTTGCATAGACTCTTGTGCCCCTAGTGCCAAAGTGGCCGCAAGATTAGCAAGCGCGTCAGCCAACTTATTGGCACTCCTTGGCACATGACCAATTTTGATGGAGTTAAGTTGGTTAAGCATTTTCAAGGCCCGTTGATGGTAAGGGATTAAGTCTTATTTTTTTACTTCGTATTCATTGAGGACTTGGTTGACCACCAGCTTTGAGTCTTCGTAGATGTCCATATCTCTGACGCCTATTTCGATCACCATTTGGAGGCCAAGTATGAGAGCTTGGTATTCTACCATATTATTTATGCACAACTGAGTGAGTGTAAAGGCATATGGCATGAGATGATTTTGTGGAGTTATGAATACAACTTCAACTCCAGCTCCATCTTGCCTTGCAGCACCGTCAAAGTACATTTGCCATGGAGGTAGAACGTCTACGTAGAAGATTTCTTCTCCTGGGAGGTCATCTGAAATTTCCCACTCATCTAGCACTGGATGATCAGCAAAGAAATCGGCAAAAGCTTGATCTTTCACAGCCTTTTGAGGCACGAACACCAAGTCGTACTGCTTAAGCAACATTGCCCATTACGCAAGTCTTCCAGATAAAACTGGTCTTGAAAGTATGTACTTGATTTAGGTCAGCCTTTGAGACCACGTGTATAGTATGCGCCTGCATTTAGTGCGTGAACTTATGGATGGCAAACACCAAGGCAAGACATATCTTCTCCATGGGAGAGTAATTTAATTCAGCTCCCACCAAGGTACGACTCAAGTAGTAGAGTTCTCTCTCCTTGCAGTCTTCAATTTCTTGAGCACACATAACCCCCAGTGATCGTTCTTGTGCTGTGATGTACATGACAAGTGGCTTTCCTGGAATTGGTGCCCACAGCAGTGGTGCACTGGCCAAGTACTTCTTGATGCTATCAAACGCATTCTTGCATTTTTCATCCCATTGAAATAGAGCATCCTTTTTCATGAGATGGCTGAACGGCTGGCAACGTCCTCCTAGGTTAGAGATGAACCTTCGAATGTATGCCAAGCGTCCTTGCAATCCGCGCAGTTCCTTTAGTGTCTTTGGTTCTGGCATTTCGTTGATGGCTTTGATTTTTGTTTGGTCAATTTCAATGCCTCTATCCTGACTACAGTCCCTAAAACCTTCCCAGATATGACGTTGAACGCACACTTCAGGTGGTTCATCTTGAGTTGACATTTTCTAATTCTCTCAAAGACGGTTCGAAGGTCTTTGATATGATCTTCTCTTTTCTTTGATTTGAGAACCACGTCATCAACATAATGAAAGTTTCTTAAAACCCCTATTAAACTTATTTAATAGTTTTTATAAATTACTAAAAATTTATGTCATGTGATCTAGTGCATGCATAACTTAAAACAAGAATGAGGAGAAAATGGTTTTCTTACAATGGTGATGAGACGGAAATGGGGACAAGCAAGGACACCTTCCTATGCTTGTTCTTGAGCTCACTAACATGGGATGATCCTCCAAAACTCCATATGTTCAATAATGTGAACACCACCTCTTAGTTGCACCAAAGATTTCACCCAAATACTCAACTTATTATTAACTAGATAACAAGAAGAGATCTTGACCTTACTAATATTAATAATATTACTAGTCTAGTAATATAAGGTAAATATTAATTTGCATGTGAGTTTTAGAGAGAAGATGGAGTTTTTTGCATGTGTAAATTGGTTGAACAATTAGAACAACAAAAATGCTCTCTCTAATGAGCATATCACACGGCCACCACCGCTTAGTGGGTCAATATTGTTCTTATTTTATTTCCATGCAAAAGTAGGTAGAGTGTAGGATACTTTAATCATGATTAAAGTGCATTGGCATGTCATTATCATATGGTATAGTGTGCATGTGGAAAAGAACAAAACATCATTGTGTTTAATGGTCCACAAAACCGGTTACCTATGCACTATATAGGTCCGTTTTTATTTTCCGTATTTGTCCCACAAACACCTTTAAATCGTATGCTTAATTATCTTGTATAATTAAGTATTAATATGATCATGTAACATTTATATGATACAAATTATTAAGTAATGTACACTTATTTATTAAGTGATATTTTACCATTATATCAACATATAATGGGTTCTACAATGCCCAATTAAATTAATTTGTAATTTCTGTGTAAATATAACAACCAATTACCTTTACCTCGGAAAAACACAATACCTCGACTAATTTAATAAATTAACGCTTAATCATTAAATTAAATCTTATTTAATCACATTACAATAAGATAAAATTTCATTAGTCAATTATCGCATAATTGAATAATAAACTTGCGTTGACTCGAGTTCTAAACTTGACCTCAACAAACTCACACAACTATATATATATATATATATATATATATATATATATATAGGAATGGGATCATGTGAGGATACACTATCTTTTTGAGGATTGAGAATTTCGTTACAATATCACTGGTTGTTCAATACAATATCACAGGTTATTCAATACAATATCACGAAAAAAAAAACACCTGTGCAAAAGAAAAATTATAAATTTTTTTTTTCCAAAAAAAAAATTTTTTTTTGGCAAAGGTCAAATTTTTCGTGATATTGTATTGAAGAACATGTGATATTGTATTCACTAATCCTCAATCCTCAAATATTTAGGAGTTCTCACCGGATCCCGACTATATATATATATATATATATATATATATATATATATATATATATATATATATATATATATATATATATATATATATATATATATATATATATATATATATATATATATATATAGCAAGATCCTAGTGAGTTTGCCACTTTTCGTGAGTTACCCCTACATATATATACAAGTGACCTAACAAAACCAATAACTCACAAATCACAATCATACGTCACAAAATAAACTAAACTCCCTCTCTCTCTCTCTCTCTCTCTCTCTCTCTCTCTCTCTCTCTCTCTCTCTCTCTCTCTCTCTCTCTCTCTCTCTCTCTCCTTTACTACCAAAATTGTTCCTACGCTATTATGATCAAAAAAATCGCACAAAAATTCTTCAAAATCGATGAACAAACTCATCGACTCATCACGTTTTCTTTTGTAAATTCCAGAGGTTTACACAAAATTCATTAACAATTTCGATTAATTCAATTAAAACTCTCAGTTTTTTCTTAATACTCAAATTTTGGAAAACCCTAATTCTTCAAATCAAAACGAAGGTATGAATATTTCTTACGATTTCATATTTAATACTCGAATAACTGCAATATTTGAATTAAATAACAAATTCTTATGATTTATGTGTTTTTTTCGTGATTAATAACATTAGTATTTCGATTAATTGTATATTTTTTTGGGTGATTTGCAAGTGGAATGACGTTGAACACGAACAATTGATGCTTAATGGAATAATTGAAGTCATGTAATAGAATAACTGATGTTGTATGATAGAATAATTACGTTACTGTAATAAAATATCTTGTTTACTGAGAATAAGGTTTCTGGTATGTATAGTTATTTTAATGTAGAAACTCGGTTATTGTAATGAAGAAACGTAGTTATTTTATAGTTAACTCAGTTGTTTACTGAGAATAATGTTCTCTGGTATTTATAGTTACTCTAATGTATAAACTCAGTTATTGTATTATTAAAACTCAGTTATTGTATCTGTTAAGTTATAATTAGCCTTTTGGTGATTTGCAGGTTGAATCAAGTTAGACGCGGATAATTGTCGTTCAATGGAAAAATTGATGCATTTACTTGGTCATTTTTTGTTAGTTTTCATCTTATTTAATTGAATAATCCAGTTTTTGTAATGTAGAAACTCGGTTATTATAATGAATAAATTGTGTTATTGTATTGAGATGAAACTCAAATATGTTCAAATTTCATGTTCATTCGTTAGTTGTCGTAACATTATATCTCAATTATTATATTACTTTAACTCAGTTATTGTATCATCAAAACTCATGTATTGTAGTTTGTAGTTGATTCATGAGTGTTATGGTAAGTTATAGTCTCTTTTTTGGTGATCTGCAGGTGGAATCAAGATAGATGCGGATAATTGACATTCAATGGAAAAACTGATGTCTATACTTGGTCATTTTAATGAAGGAATGTAGTTATTTTATAGTTAACTTAGTTGTTTACTGAGAATAATCTTTTCTGGTATTTATAGTTATTGTAATGTAGAAAACTGAGTTTATTGTAATGTATAAACTTTGTTATTTGTATTTATTGTAATGTAGAAACTCAATTATTGTAATGTAGAAACTCTAGTATTCGTAGTTATTTCAATGTAGAAACTTATTTATTGTAATGTAGAAACTCAATTATTGTAATGTAAAATTTTGGTATTTGTAGTTATTGTAATGTAGAAAGTCAGTTATTGTAATGAATAAATCGAGTTATTGTATTGAGATAAAATTCAAATATACTCAAATTTATATCTTGTGTTTGTTTATCTTGTTTAATTGCATAACTAGTCATTTCATTCAATCAATAACTGAGATTGGTTAATGCAGTAGCAAAATCTGAAAAATGAAATAATATATATATAACAAGGTAAAAAAAACCACTTACTTTCATTATATAACTATTTTGTTTCCAACACATTACATTTAAACATCTTTAACAAATTATATCTAAGCATCATCTTAATTACATCTATGCATTTCAAATAATATATCTAACAATAGTAGCATCACAAATATTACATTATTTATCTACAATACAACTTCTAAAATATTTCTTCCAACGAGAACCGTGTATTGCTGTTGTTTCCACGTTTCTTCCACCAGTATTTATTCCCAACGAGAACCATGTCTTGCCGATTGATGAGGGTTGAACCAGCAGACAACAAAAGCTCACTGAAAGAAATAAAAAAAGGGGTAAGTTATAAATAACTTTGCAACTGATATACAATAACCACCTATAAGTATTGAAATAACCGTAAAACAACTATAAAATAACTGGATATTTTAGAGAAGTAAAGTATATTATTATAACCGACTATAAGCATATTATATGAGACCACAATAACAATACAATAATTGAGGTGTAATATTATTATAACCAAGTTAAACAGATTATATATGAATACGCCATCTTACAACAACTCCAAATTGAAATAACTAAGTTAAAACAATACAATAATTGAGGTGTAATATTATTATAACCAACTTAAACAGATTATATAAGAATACGCCATCTTACAACAACTCTAATTTAAAACAACTAAGTTAAAACAATACAATAACTAAGTTTGAATAATACAATAACTCGGTTAAAGCAATACAATAACTATTATTAACAGAATATATTCAAACATAAAAACAAGAAGTAAATACAAATAACGATAACTGAGTTTGAATAATACAATAACTCGGTTAAAGTAATACAATAACTGCTATTAACAGATTAACCACAGAATCTGAGATATTATCAAAGATACAAAAACAGAATTGAATAACAAAAAAACATACTCAAACATCTTACAAACAACATGAAAATGCACAAATAATTTAGAATTCTCATCTCAAACTCAAAACCTTATAAATTATTGGCAAAAACAATGAGAGAACAAGTAATTTAACAACAAAGACATAAGAACAAGCAAATATACAACGAATCAACGAAAATGAAACGAACATTAGATAAGAACGATAATGAAAACGCACAAATCAGATCTACAAAAACAAAAGTAGTACTTACCTATTGTGAAATTGAAGAGAAATACGAAGATGAAGCGAAAGTGACGACCAAATCTCCTTAATTGATGACGATTTGAACGAGTATGATGAAGACTGAGTTTGTAGCTGCAACTTAAACAAAATTGATGAAGATTGAATTTCATAATTTTTATCGATTATTTTTTTTTGTTCTGGTTTTTTAGAGGTTGAAGGAGGAGAAAGAGTGATTTTTTCTAATAATGGGGGAGATTGAGGGAAAAGTGGGTATTTGTAGGTTGAGTAAGATCTAATCTCAGCCATCCATCTTTAGATTAGATTAGTGGTTCAGATTTAGAGGGGTAACTCACCAAAAAAACCCAACTCATATGATCATATATATATATATATATATATATATATATATATATATATATATATATATATATATAGAGATAGGTTCAAATGAGTCCACAAATTTGGTTGAGTCCCTAAGTCCTCATATAAACCATTAGATCCTATAAGATGGATGGATGAGATTTAAAGTATAAACACACTCACCTACTACTAATTAATGCTTCTTTCTCATAGTTTCAATTCCCAATTACCTAATCATTACATTCTCTTTCTTATCAACTAATTTATTCAATTAACATCTTGTACTTTATATTTCAAATATTAAAATATATTTGATTTAAAAATCAAATTTCAAACCCGCGTATAATAATATCGGGTTTATAAAAGACTCCGTAAATCTTCGTTCGGACTCCGATTTAGGTGAAACAAAATCCTAAATTTATTATTTTTTCGAGCCCGTTGCAATGGTAATATTTTCGTATACCATTGAGTTTTCAAAATTGTGAGTACTGTTATTTAAGAGAAATTACAACTTTTTTTGCTTGAAGTTATTACCCTTTTTGCTTAAAATTACACCATCTCTTTGAAATTAAACTCAATTTACTTGAAATTAATTAATCAATTTACCCATATACTTGAAATTACATCCATCTAGTTGAAGTTTCCTCATAGCAGACTGAAGTTACACTAATAGTGTATTGAAGTTACACCGATTGAGTATTGAAGTTACATTGATTGTGAAGTAAAGTTACACTAATTGTGAATTGAAGTTACACTATTGTGTAGTACAGTTACAGTAATTGTGATTGAAGTTACACTGATTGTAAATTGAAGTTACACTGATTGTGAATTAAAGTTACACACTATTAATTGAAATTACACCCTTTAAAAATGAAATTACACCCTTTAAGAGTTAAAGTTACATCCCTACAAACTTGAAGTTACACCTTTTAATAGCTACTATTGTGTTATACGGAGTACATAATGTTATACGGACATACAAGTATATGAACAACATAAATTACCTCTTGGATTTAACATAGATATTTTTCAAAGCAACTCCCTCTAACAATTGAAATTACACACTTTACACTTACCAACCTTTAAAATTACATGTTGTACAACTGAAGTTACACATTATATATCCTTGAAGTTACACTCTTTAACACTGAAGTTACACCCTTTAAAATATAAAATTACACTCTTATAAACTCGAAGTTACACCCTTTAATAATAGCTGCTAATGTGTTATACGAAGGACATGAGAATTAAAATTACACACAAAAAGATATGTGATCCTAGAAACGAAAAGATAGTTACTATTCTTCAAACCCTTGCTTCCGTTGTTAATTTTGTTGTTGTGTTTGCAAACTTCAGTCTGCAACAACAAATAAAAGAGAAAAATTAGGCCCTTCATAGTTTGGTAAACATAACTTGCAACTATATGCAGGTGAAACAATTCGTACAACAACTCTATCTTCTGAAAAACCGTCATAAAAAAAGTCACTAATAATTACAACTTGATTATTTTAACTAACTATACATGAAACCCAAACAATTAGCCAATATCAATTAACATCGCAAAAGAACGCCCAAGTTTTGTATATAGGAATCAATTGATTTAATTATATAGATGATGAAATTGATAGTTTTTTTAGCCCGATATTTATATCCATCTTATATAATAAAGATGAAAGAAAAAAAAAACACTATTTTTTAACCAGAAGAAAGAGTAGAAACGATAAAATGTGAAAATAATTGATCTCAAACATCATCTAGAACATATGAAAATAATAGTAGAGGAAGAAATATTACCGTGCAACACTTCATTGTTACCAAATTTGAGGGTGTCAAATCATCTATGACATAAGCAACAAATTAATGTTCAAATTTGTGGTCGACATGGATGAACATGGAGAAGAATATATATTTAGGTTTTCAGATTTGGATAATTAGGAGAATAATAAATAATAAAGTTAGATGGAGGATTAATTAGTGCATAGAAAATTGCATTATGAGAGAGAAAAGTTTACACTGATACACATGATTACATAGTGAGTTGTGTTTTTTCTTTTAATCTCAGCCACCCATTTTGTATGATCTAATGGCTTAAATTAGGACTTATGGACTCAACCTAAATAGTAGGACTTACATGATCCCATCTCTATATATATATATATATATATATATATATATATATATATAGGCACGGAAAATTTATTAATGTGCCGAATAAATAAAATAGATTAATTATTTTGAGTTAATACTAAATTTTAACTTAATTTAATTATTTTGTCCCGATTAAATGAAATATGGCCCGATTCGGATTACAAAAGGAGTTGTTCGGATCACTAAACCCAGAAAGAATCAAATTTGGGCCAAGGTTGCTAATAAACCCACAAATGGGCCTGTGACCACCAAAGTCCAACAAGAAGATTTGAAACTCTATAAATAGAGCTCTCCTCATTCATGCAAAGGGTTGGAAATTCATAATTGCAAAGGAGCTAGAGAGAACAAGGTACAAATTCCTACAAATCCTCTCTGTCAAAATCATTGCAAGCAGTCAACAAGCACATCAAATCGTGCCGCCTGCGTTGAATATTCAATCACAAGTTCAAACCTTCAAGAGAGATTCAAATCATCGCGACCCTCTCAAGAAATCAAATTTACATCGCGCGTAGAGCAATTAAATTTGTCTACACGCGTACCCCTCACGTGTACCCCGTACACGTACCCCTTACGACATATTAGAATCAGAGGATACATTAGAGATTGTACACGTACTTTTGATATTTATTAATAAAATTTAATTGTTTCCTTGTTTTGTATTTCAGTTATCGCAATACAAAATTTGTTTGTTAAAATTTTGGTGAACCCGCGTGAAAATCTCTACCTCTCATCTCTCTTCTTTTTTTATTCAAGTCTACCAAAACAAGAAGATGTCTACCAAGCAAAGCACCTCCTCCAGTCCATCCAAGAAGACCTACGCAGATATCCCGCAGGGTACCCCCATGGTCGCTACCTCCCCTCGCTACGCATCGGTTGGCATCTCCACAAGAAGAATGGCGAAGAAGGTCGGGCCAAATCTTTGCTTCCGCCGTCTACGCTCACGCCAAGCACACGTCCCAACTAGGCCGCGCAAGTTCTCTGTCGCCTCCATAGCTGCCGCTAAAGACTCTTGGCTGCCTCATCTCCTTCACGCGAGGAGGGTAGAAATGTTAAGGTGACAAAAAGGCTTCCCCGCAAATCAAGGCGTCGCCAAAGAAGAAAGAAACATCAACTCCTAGCGTCGCTTCAGTCATGGTGATAAGTGGTGATACTCTTGAGGATCGAATGCAGAAAATGAATGAACTCCTTGAGAAGATGATGAAGGAGAATGAAGAAAAGAACAAAAAAATTGATGAGCTCCAAAAAGAGGTGGTGGCACTCCGTGACAGGAAGGCCGAGAGCGAGCATGGTGACACCGATAGGGATGTTGATAGCGATAGAGAAGTTGGCGAAGATAGGGAAAAGCCAAAGAATGAGATCGGAACTTCACCGAAGAGAAGCTGCAGGAGTTAATAGCCAAGACGATCAAGTGTCAGTTGGATGATAGCTCGACAAGTAGTGGACGCTACATCAAGCCTTACACTAAGAGGATTGACGATCTGCGCATGCCATCGGCTATCGGCCTCCAAAATTTCAACAGTTCGACGGGAAGGGGAACCCAAAGCAACACATCGCCCACTTCGTCGAGACATGCAACAATGCTGGAACAGAAGGTGATCGTTTGGTGAAGCAGTTTGTTCGTTCGCTCAAAGGGATCGCATTCGACTGGTACACAGATCTAGACTCTGAGTCAATTGACAGCTGGGGTCACATGGAAGATGAATTCCTCAACAGATTCTACAGCACCAGGCGCGTAGTCGGCATGAGCGAGTTGACGAAAGCAACTCAATGGCAAGATGAACCTGTCGTCGATTACATCAACAGGTGGCGTGCGCTGAGTCTGGAATGCAAGGATCGCTTAAGTGAAGTGTCAGCAGTTGAAATGTGCGTCAACGGGATGAAATGGGACATTCTTTACATCCTGAAAGGGATCATGCCAAAGAGCTTCTAAGACCTGGCTACCCGCGCCCATGACATGGAGATCACAATCAAAGAACATGGTAGTGCTCGACCAAGTTCTTCTAAGGTGCCAAGTGAAAAGAAGGAGTTCAATAAAACTGATAAGAACTCCAAATCGTCGACAAAGGAAACAATGGTCGTCGAAACCAGCAGTGCACCTGTCAAAATCTCGTCAAAGCCTAAGTATGAAAAGAAGAAAGAGTCATTCTCTTACAACTACCAACGAGACAAGCCTACATTGAAAGAGTTGCAGGCTAAGAAATATCCATTCCCAGATTCTGACTTGTCCGGAATGCTTGATGACCTCTTGGAAAAGAAGGTTATACAATTGCCAGAGTCCAAGCGCCCTGAGCAAGCAAACAAGACAAACGATCCTAATTACTGTCGTTATCATAGGCTGGTGAGTCATCCTATTGAAAAGTGTATAACACTCAAGGAGAAGATCATGCAGCTCTCCAAGGAAGGGAAGATTATTCTTGACTTGGAGGACACAAGAACCACAAATCAAACTACGTAGTCCTGAACAACTTGACGAGCCAATTATACGGCAAGGACAATGTGTGTATATGTTGCAGTTCGGAAGTTTTGAGCCTGTGGCATTACAGATCCAAGGGTCATTGCCGTCGCTACCTCCAATGTCATTGGAAGAAAAACTACCTCCTCAGAATAAGAATGAGGAAAAGAAGCATGAAGATGACGATGAAGGTTGGACTTTGGTTACGCGCAAGAAGTCAAAGAAACAAACAAGACAGATAGCGCAACCTGTTCACCGTCGAAAAAAACAATCAAAGAAGACTAAACCTCGTAAGACGAAGGGAAAGAAAAAGCCCAAAACAGTGATCAAACCACATGTCTTGCCTATCGATGTACTTGAGCAAGAACCACCGAGTCCCGTCACCTTAAAAGAATTCTTCCCACAAGACTTCTTAAACAAGGTTACCGTGTGCACCGTCTCAGCTACGGAAGGTGGTGATGATAAAAAGAAGATAGAGGAAGGAGGCCCAGATGATGCAGTATTGCCACAACAGTTGCATTCTGAAAAGGAGAACGAAATAGTGGCTGCTCTTGACGCCCTTCCTACAAACATGGGATGGAAGCAAATCTTTCATCTACCTAAAGAGAAGCGTCAGCTGATAATTCAAGGACTTGAGAAGCCCGAGTTGTATGCGGGCAAGATGAAAGAAAAAATTGAGCCTCTTGAGCAATCAACTAGATGTGTCTCATGCAATGCAGCCTTGAGTTTTTCAGATGAGGATTTACTTCTTGGATCCAAGCCTCACAACAGGCCACTTTATGTGTCCGGATACATCCGGATACATCCGGGGGCAAAAGGTCAAGCGCATCTTAATAGATGGAGGATCAGGAGTCAAAAGCAACCATGAACGAATTAGGGATCACGATGGACGAACTCTCCAGTAGTCGAACAATGATTCATGGTTTCACCTTGAATGGGGAGCGCGCAGTTGGCATGATCCGCGTGAACCTTACCATGGGTGATCTTTCTTCCGACACATTGTTCCATGTCATGGATGGCAAGACATCGTTCAAACTATTGCTGGGACGACCTTGGAAGCATGAGAATGGAGTTGTCGCCTCAACCCTCCATCAATGCTTGAAATATTATCGTGGTGGTGAAAGAAAGATAGACGGAGATGCCAAACCTTTCTCTAAGGTCGACTCTTTCTTCGCTGATGCAAAATTCTTTGAAGAGAATGGTACTTCTAGTGAGTTCATGCCAACCACCATCTCTTCAACAGGAAAAGAGGGTAAGCGGGAAAAGAACATCATCAAAGAAGATAGTGCTGCAAATCCTGCTAAAGAAAATGATGTTAAGAAAGATGTAGACAAGGCCAGCAAAACAGCTACTCCTGCCGCATCACCCAAGAAGCAAGAGACGACGCAGAAAACTACACCACCAGTACTACGCTACATCCCGAAGTCTCGCCGCAAAGATGGGGAGAGTCCTTTTGCAGAGTGTCTAACACCAAAGACATAGCCTAAGGATAAAAAGTCAAGTCTGATGTTCAAGCAGGAATGGGTGGCCAAAGTCGTTACACCTCTACCAAGTTCATCTCAAACGAAGATTGTGAGACCTCCTCCGAATGGTTTTGTCTGTTCATCCAGTCAATCGTCAAGTGAGGGAAACAAGGGGATATTTGATTCCAATGCTTACAAGCTACTGGAAAAGGCTGGATATGACTTTACAAATCCGACTCCTCTCGGCAAAGTTATAGAAGTTGAGCCGTACGGTCTGAACAAAGCGCAACATGAAGTGTTCAAGAAAGATGGGAGCTTCATGGTGACCAGGGCCGGGCTCGGATATGAGTCTCTGCGCTGTGAAGATTGGTGCCTCAGAGAAAAGGGGCTACTGCGTCTTCTCAGCACATCACAGTAGAAGAGGTCGAAGAAAATGAAGGAGAGGAAAAGATGCATCCATCTTCAGTCTTCGATCGAATAAGTCCACCTGCAGAGAAGTGTCGTCCTTCTATATTTACAAGGCTAGGGAGACCAAGTGTTTCAACCAAACACATTTATGTCTTTACCAGGCTTGGCAATCAAGGAGAAAGTAAAGTCAAAGTGTCAACACCTTCGTTGCGCATAAACAAGAAGGGTGCAATACATGAACGCTTGGGCGGTCCATCAAAAAAAGTCTTCAGTCGACTAGGGGCTCCCAAGAAGAATAGTGGCAAGGGTCATCCTCTCTCAACTTCTGCAACACAAAATGAAGAAGAAGTAAGAGTAAGCGATGACCTGAGAAGCGCAATACCATCTCGCATGAAGCGTATGCAAGTAGTGGATATCATCCAGCATGAGCCACTCAAAGCAAGGAGACGCGTACTAGTTCTCACAGGCCAGTCAAAAAATGCTGAGCCTATTCCTTCATCTTCACGACCTTCTGGTGTAAACAAGCCAAGAGATTTAGAAGTTACAACGTCGTCATATCACATCATAGTAGAAGAGGTACCTGATGAGACTGAAGAAGTTGAGGCCGATGAGGCCCCGGAAACACTTGAAGACGGGGGGGCAATCGACTGTGGATGAACTCAAGGAGCTCAACTTGGGAACTACGGAAGATCCTCGACCCATTTATATTAGTGCTCTGCTGACTAAAGAAGAAGAAGAGGAGTACTACAAGTTATTGGTCGAGTACAAGGATGTCTTCGCTTGGAGCTATAAAGAGATGCCTGGACTCCGCCCAAAAATTGCAGTTCATCGTCTAGCAATCAAGAAAGGCACCAGTCCCAAAAAGCAACCTCAACGTCGTTTCAGGCTGGAGCTTGTACCTGAAATTGAAAGGGAAGTCAATAAACTCATTGAAGCAGGTTTCATTCGAGAAGTCAAATATTCTACCTGGATAGCAAACATTGTCCCAGTCAGAAAAAAGAATGGACAACTGCGCATATGTGTCGACTTCAGAGACCTTAATGATGCATGCCCGAAGGATGACTTCCCTTTGCCAGTTACAGAGTTGATGATTGACGCAACCACTGGTCATGAAGCCCTCTTATTCATGGATTGTACTGTTGGTTATAATCAAATACATATGGCAGCCGAAGATCAAGAAGCAACAGGTTTTCGAACCCCAAAAGGGATCTTCTGCTACACAGTCATGCCGTTTGGATTGAAGAATGATGGCGCTACGTACCAACGTGCAATGCAAAAGATCTTTGATGATATGCTGCATAAAATAATAGAGTGTTATGTTGATGACGTGGTTGTCAAATCAAAGAAAAGAGAAGACCATATCAAAGACCTTCGAACCGTCTTTGAAAGACTTAGAAAATGTCAACTCAAGATGAATCCACTCAAGTGTGCGTTCGGTGTCACATCTGGGAAGTTCTTGGGGTTTGTGGTTAGGCATAGAGGCATTGAAATTGACCAAACAAAAATTAAAGCCATCAATGAAAAGCCGGAACCAAAGACGTTAAAAGAGTTGCGCGGATTGCAAGGACGTTTGGCATACATTCGAAGGTTCATATCTAATCTAGCAGGACGTTACCAACCATTCAGCCATCTCATGAAAAAGGATGCTCCATTCCAATGGGATGAAAAATGCAAAAATGCTTTTGATAGCATCAAGAAGTACTTGGCCAAAGCACCAAAGGTCTTTGGGGCACCAATTCCAGAAAGCCACTTGTCCTCTACATCGCAAAGACAAGAACGCTCACCGGGGAATGTGTGCTCAAGAAATTGAAGACCGTAAGGAGAAAGCACTCTATTACTTGAGTCGTACCTTGGTTGGAGCTGAGTTGAATTACTTGCCCATAGAGAAGATATGTCATGCTTTGGTGTTCGCCATCCAGAAGTTGAGGCACTACATGCAGGCGCATACCATACATGTGGTCTCAAAAGCTGATCCAATCAAGTACATACTCTCAAGACCAGTCTTGTCTGGAAGACTTGCGAAATGGGCAATGTTACTTAAGCAGTATGACTTGGTGTTCGTGCCTCAAAAGGTCAAAAAGGTCAAGCTATCACCGACTTCTTTGCGATCATTCGGTGCCGGCAGAGTGGGAAATTTCAGATGACCTCCCAGGAGAAGAAATTTTCTATGTGGACGTCTTACCTCCATGGCAAATGTACTTTGACGGTGCTGCAAGGAAGGACGGAGCTGGAGCCGGAGTTGTATTCGTAACTCCACAAAAGCATCTCATGCCATACTTCTTTACGCTCACTCGGTTGTGTACAATTAATATGGCAGAATACCAAGCTCTCATACTCGGTCTTCAAATGGCGATCGAAATAGGTGTCAGAGATATGGACATATATGGAGACTCAAAGCTGGTGGTCAACCAAGTCCTTGGTGAATATGAAGTGAAAAAGGAAGACTTGATTCCCTACCATCAACAGGCATTACAACTGCTGAATCAACTTGACGACATCCATGTTGGTCATGTGCCAAGGAGTGCCAATAAGTTGGCTGACGCGCTTGCTAATCTTGCGGCCACTTTGGCAATTGGGGCGAAGAGTCTATGCAAGTCCCAATCTGCAATCGTTGGGTAGTATCATTGCTTGAAGGAGAGGAAAATGTAGATACAACCAACATGATATGCGTCTACACAGTTGATGAAGATGATCAAGGCGTCAACCTATCATTGATTTTTGGACCACCAAAAACTACCCGATGATCCCAGACACAAGGTAGAAATACGTCGACGTGCTCCAAAGTTCATTCACTATAAAGGGACACTCTACGATGTTCTTTCTCGGCCAATGGTTGAGGTGTCTAAGCAAGGACGAAAGCTATCAAGCAATTCATGAAGCTCATTCTGGCATTTGTGGTGCTCATCAATCTGGGCCTAAACTTCATGATCGTGTAAAGAGAATGGGGTATTACTGGCCAACCATGGTGCAAGATTGTATGGACTTTGCGAAAAAATGTGAACCTTGTCAGTTCTACGCAAACTTCATACACCAACCGCCGGAGCCGTTGCATCCTACTGTTTCTTCATGGCCCTTTGAAGCTTGGGGACTCGATGTTGTGGGACCTCTTACTCCAAAGGCCTCAAATGGACACGAGTATATCCTCGCTGCCACTGACTACTTCTCAAAATGGGCAGAAGCCATCACACTACGGGAAGTGAAGAAAGAAAATGTTGTGGACTTCATTAGAACCCAAATCATCTACAGATATGGTGTACCTCAACGTATCACAACTGACAATGGGAAACAATTTTTCAACCATCGATGACAAGTCCGGGAGAAAAATTCAAGTTCAAACAATACAAGTCATCCATGTACAATGCCTCTCGAAATGGTTTGGTCAAGCCTTTAATAAAACTCTTTGCAACTTGTTGAGAAAAGTAGTAGCAAAGTCAAAGCGAGATTGGCATGAAAGAATTGGTGAGGCGTTGTGGGCATATCGTACCACATACAAAACACCTACTCAGGCAACCCCGTACGCGTTGGTGTATGGAGTGGAGGTCGTGTTGCCTTTGGAGTTGCAGATCCCTTCCTTACGCATTGCTATTCAGGAGGGACTCACAGATGATGAGAATGACAAATTGTGATTAGCAGAGTTGGAAGCTCTCGATGAAAAGAGATTAGAGGCTCAACAAAAGCTCCAGTGTTATCAAGTAAGGTTGTCACGCGCATTCAACAAAAAGGCGCGCCCTCGTTCTTTCCAAGTAGGAGACCTCGTCCTTGCAGTACGAAGACCAATCATCACCTCTCACAAGCCAGTTGGCAAGTTCACCTCTAAGTGGGATGGTCCATACGTGGTACAGCAGGTCTATACAAATGGTGCTTACAAAATCGTGGATGAAGACGACATTCGGATAGGCCCAATCAATGGGAAGTTTTTGAAGCGTTACTATTCTTAAATCCCAACAGTGAAAGCTCCTAAGCAAGAGCGTAAACTGCAAATCCAAGCTCCTAAGAAAGAGGTTAAACTGTATACAAAAAAAAAAAAAAAACAAACAAACAAAAATAGAATCTCCAAAAAAAAAAAAAAAAAAATACTCCTTCCTTTATGAACTACGTCGGCTTGATCTTGTGAAATACATTTTGTGCTTCACAGGTACGTAGGCAGCTTGGGTGAACATGTAGCTCAAGTGCAGCCACACCACAAAAAAAAAAAAAATCCATATCTTGAACTACGTTGGCTTGATCTTGCAAGTTGTCATCTTGGTAGCTTTGCGAGTACGTAGGCAGTTTGAGCAAATACTTTGTTCAAGTGCAGCCACACCAAAAAAAAAACCAAAAAAATTACAGCAAAATAATTGCTCCTAGCCCGCAAGAGCTTAAACTGTGTACGGCTAAAATAACAGTCAATCGTCAACCAAGTTTGTAAAAGACCAAGACCATGTTAATTGATGGTGAGTTCCGCTTGAGCTTGGTTTTCACACTCTTTGCTTTACGATTAACCTTGGATGGCTCTTAAAAAAAGAGGGGGACACATCGCATAAGGGTAATGAAATGGTGTAGCAATCTGGCACATCAAGGCTTGGAACTTCCTTACAATCAACGAGCAGGTTCATTGCATGGTAACTCCAAAGGGAACCCAAGATGACCCAAAAATGGGTTCACCCTAACATGCAATAAGTCTTCAAAACTGTGTCACGATGACCCGATGGGTTCACCCTGACACAACCCGTCGCGATGACCCAAAAATAGGTTCACCCTGACACAACCTGTCGCGATGACCCAAAAATGGGTTCACCCTAACAGGCAATAAGTCTTCAAAACTGTGTCGCGATGACCCAAATGGGTTCACCCTGACACAACCTGTCGCGATGACCCAAAAATGGGTTCACCCTGACAGGTAATAAGTCTTCGCCCATCGCGATGACCCAAAATGGGTTCACCCTGACAAGTAATAAGCCTTCAACGATAGACAAATAAGACTGCCTCGCATGAAAATATCGACAAGTTGAAATTGGCTGACAAGACGGAATATGTAATCCCTGCTGCATGAAATCATGGACGCACGGACATACAAGTAAAGAAGGCGTAATATAGACCGTTATTCAAATAATGTTTGTATATACAAGCAAAAAAGGAGATGTGAATGTTATTTTACCCGTAGTTACTTCGAGATGACCACTCACAAGCTAATGGCAAAGTGTTAAATTATTGCTGCAAAGCTAACAAAACATGAAATAAAACGTGGTAAATGGCATTCAATAACTAGGACTATAAAAGACAAAATGAAAATTCAATGAGAATGAATGGCATTCCCATAACCATTTATGTATCAAATTTGTCTTTCCCTGCCAAAAAAGGAAACAACCTTATGAATTTTTTTCACTAAAGCTTCCTGTCTTCATCAAGATAGAAGATAAAAATTGAGCTTTCCACGGAACCATGACAGCCAACAATAAGGCTCATAATCTCCGCTCTCCAACGCTAATAAGATCGTCATTGCCGTGAAAGAATACAAAAGCTACAATGTTGATCTCGTTATTGTAACATGATGTGGGTGGTTCTGATTGTTCCTGCAGCAGCTCCGGACGAAAAAATCAGACCAACTTTGAATCTGCAGTGAAGTTCAAAGTTTCCGGGTGAAAAAAATTAACTTCGAAAAAAAATCGTAACTAAATTCTGTTCAGAAATCCGAACAGAAATTCAAGCCTGAAGTTGAATTCTACTGCTAAACTACTGAACAAGTTTAGAGTTTTGGGTAAACAAGAAAGATGGCTTACTTGGAGTTTGTTATACCAAAAACAACAAATCAGTTTCGAAATTTTCCGACAAAGGTTGGGTAATTTGGCTAGAAATCGATTACAGGTTCCATGCTAAAACTATTGGTCTCAGTTGAACGCGAGAAATCAAGACGAAGCGATGTTCGATGGCAATGAAATAATGACCTGCAAAAGAAACAGAAGAAAGTAAAGGTGGAGTTAAGACAACTAATTAATAAAAAAGCCATGTAGCCATCAAGGGTAATAAGAGGAAACAAAACAAATCATCATGGAGTAAGGCTGTGAGATGACAAGAACATGTTGCTGAATTGAAAGGCGAGAAGGACGAGATGCACATACCTCAGCGGCTCTTTAGTTCGGATCGTCGCAAAAGTTGAAAACTCAGAAGAAATAGTTATCTGCGTTAAGGAATTGAATTCAATCGAAAGAATCGTCAATATGTTGTAAAATTATGCACATACATGGCAAACTAAAGCTACATGACGCATACAAAATAAAGGGTGATTGTTTCAGACGGTCTTTGCTGAGGTCGTTGGGGGGTCAAACGATAACGAAAATCCGAGTTATTCGATGTTTCGGAATCGTGGGACTACAAATTTTGTGAATATGGGAAGCTTTAGGGTCAAAGATCATTCTCCATGATGTAAAATTGGTCGACAACAGGGGCTGTCCACGCGCTCTGTTTTTCACGAAATCAGGGGACGATGTGGTGCGTATTTCAAAACAGATGGAAGAGTGACCTTTAATGAAATCATGTTCAGAGAGGAAATTAAAAAAAAACAGCAAGACCAAGAGCAGGGAAGAAGAAAAGGCAATAAAAACTTACCGAAAGCAGTCGGATTTGTCACACGATGAAGATGAACACGGAGGATTTAATGCAAGACGATGTTCGATAACAATGGAACTGTGTCATATATATAAAGAAAGGCAAAGAAGTTAAGAGTATGGTGATGTGTGCTACAAAGATATTGACAAAAAAAAAAGAAGAAAGCACGCAATAGGTTGCAGAAGAAAGAAAATACCTTAAAAAACAAAGGCTTGCACTGATTAATGTTGGGACGGACAGACGGAATATTAGTATATATATATATATATAAGTTTTGGGTTCCCTAAATTCTACCTAAAGTGGAAAGTTTCGGCAGACACGGGACTTTCCTAAAAATTGTATAGTGTAATTCTGTTGGGAATTAGATGGTATGGTTAATGTGTACACAATTTGGATTAAGGGATCCGTCTGTGGGTCCCTCGTCAAGTTAGATACTAACGAAGACGTTTAAAAAAAATTGGTCATCCTTACGATAAGTTCGGGTACCTAATGACTTTCAAGTCAGACAAGTCAAAAAGAAATGCGTTATCCGCCAAGTCTAAAAAGAATGACAGGGTGACGTCAAAAAATTCCAGAAGCTACTACCCTTACGAAGAGGTCGGGTACGCTACTCGACTTCCAAGTCAAATAAAAATTCACCCGCCAAGTTAGATAATGCCAGGGTGACAAAAAATGGGTTATCCTTACGACAAGTTAGGGTGCTCAATATCGACTTCCAGGTCAAGCCAAGTGAAGGAGCCCTTCGCGACAAGTAAGGGCGGTCATCATCGACTTCCAAGTCAAAGCAAAATCGAGACCCCGCCACGTCAAGACACCGGGAGGTGCACGTGACAAGGTCCCGAGGGGGCAATTTGTAGGCACGGAAAATTTATTAATGTGCCGAATAAATAAAATAGATTAATTATTTTGAGTTAATACAAAATTTTAACTTAATTTAATTATTTGGTCCCGATTAAATGAAATATGGGCCGATTCGGATTACAAAGGAGTTGTTCGGATCAATAAACCCAGAAAGAATCAAATTTGGGCCAAGGTTGCTAATAAACCCACAAATGGGCCTGTGACCACCAAAGTCCAACAAGAAGATTTGAAACTCTATAAATAGAGCTCTCCTCATTCATGCAAAGGGTTGGAAATTCATAATTGCAAAGGAGCTAGAGAGAACAAGGTACAAATTCCTACAAATCCTCTTTGTCAAAATCATTGCAAGCAGTCAACAAGCACATCAAATCGTGCCGCCTGCGTTGAAGATTCAATCACAAGTTCAAACCTTCAAGAGAGATTCAAGTCATCGCGACCCTCTCAAGAAATCAAATTTACATCGCGCGTAGAGCAA
This sequence comes from Silene latifolia, assembly GCF_048544455.1. Lineage (NCBI taxonomy): Eukaryota > Viridiplantae > Streptophyta > Magnoliopsida > Caryophyllales > Caryophyllaceae > Silene > Silene latifolia. Next base: position 99,559,986 of record NC_133538.1, read on the forward strand.
TTAAATTTGTCTACACGCGTACCCCTCACGTGTACCCCGTACACGTACCCCTTACGGCATATTAGAATCAGAGGATACATTAGAGATTGTACACGTACTTTTGATATTTATTAATAAAATTTAATTGTTTCCTTGTTTTGTATTCCAGTTATCGCAATAAATCTGTTGCCTGTTTTATACACTAACGATGCAGGAACTGGTGCAAAGCAAAAGGAGAATCAAACAGCCGACAGCGCTCCTCCGAAACACAACACAAAAGGCCAAAAATCACAAAATAAACCACAATCCAAAAACACATATATACAAACCGCCTCACGCAAAATGTAAATATGTACAGACAAGAGTCCAAGACACGGACAAACTACAACAACTACTCGACGTCTCCCGTCGGACCAGTCCTGGTCTCACTAGGAGTCGCCGCCAACGCGGACACCACCACCTGCTCGGGCTCCCTCTCCGGAGAACTCTCCAGCGTCTCCTCCTCCATCACGACGCGAACCTCCTCCGCCGCAGCCAACTGAGCCGTGAGGGAGGCAATCTCCGCGTCTCGACTCCGCAGCTCGTCCTCATGACGCCTCAAGTCCTGGTCCCGACGGATGATCCCCAGCTCCTGGCCCGCGATCGTCGACCTGGCTGCCTCCAACTCAGCACAGACCCGAGCAAGCTCCGTCGGATCCGCCGTGCCCTACAAAACACCATAACAGATCCTCAAGATCTAAAAATGTGAAATACAACACCAAATACACAAAAACAACACACAAAACGTACCTGAGAAAGCCGAGCCTCCCTCGTAGCCAGGTCACCAGCAAGCGCCTTCCAGCGGTTAGCCATCCGCCACAAGTTCTGGTGACTAACAGTCGTCACCTACAAAACAAAAATGTCCTTCAATACAATGTAAGGCAAAGTATAATTGGAGAAAGTGTTCAAGTCAGGAACTCACCCTCAGAACAATCAACCTCCACTCCATGCCGACATCGGTCACCTCGGCCGCCGCGGGCTCCGGTAAGCGTAACTGACGCTCCTCGACGGCCCCTGAGGCCCCAACAGTCTGCTCAGGAGGTGTCTCCTCCTCAGTGACATCCTCCACAACCACGGCGGGCGCGCTAACCGGAGTGCTAACCAGGCCCGTCCCGAACAACTCCTCAAGAGTCGCAGCCATGAACTCGGCCTGCCCCAAACACTCTCCTACAAACAAAAAACGTCAGTCGGAATTTCGGCATTACGACGGCATGAAATGGATAAATCCAAAAAACAAAAAAAAACACAACCTGCAATGCAAAAACAAGGGCAATCCCGCCTAAAATCCAACCAAACAAAACGGTTCACAAAAAAACACAAAAACGACTCGCCCCTCTTTTCAAGCAAAAGACGAGTCAAAACCATAAAAACGGCATTTCAAGACCCATACAAGGTCCGCCTACAAACCAAAATACATTCCCGACACAATGGGGTATTTTTCTGCGACTCAAAAAGGCAATTCATACGCTAATTTGAGCCCAAACCGGTCAAAAATTCGAAAACGATCACAAAAGGTGAACGTGATTTTATCACGCCTCAAAACGACCTAAAATACCAATGAGGTCCATTTCAAGGCAAACTGACTCAATTCAAGCCCAAACAGGCGCTTATTTGGTCAGACGTAAGACCGTCGCAAAGGGAGAAAATCCAATTTTGCCCACAAACATCCAACGAAGGTCCTTAAATGGAAAATACGGGTTTCCCCAACTACAATGCAACCTAGTGGGACCCACTACCCAAGAAAGTAAACTTGGCATTGTGAAATGAGACGGTTTCTCGCCTCACTCACGTTTTTCGAGCATAGGGAGCGGGAACGGGGACCAAAATACAAACTAAAAGCACCCCTATACTCCTAAACAGGTTTCTAACCTAATGCAAGCATCAATTTCACTCGAAATGGGCTCAATCAAAAACGCCCAATTCGATTTTTAGGGCAAAATTCGCCCTAATTCAATCAAGCTAAAGATCAACAAATTTGAATGGATTCAAGAGGAAATACTTACCTTGAGATGACATTGTTGATGAAGGCAAGAATTCGAACAAGCAAGAAGGACCAACAATGGCGGATTTGGCTTTGTTTTGTCGAAGAGAAAGAAGACGAGATGATGAATGGTATGCGGCCTAAACTCGCGTCTTTTACAGAAAAATAGAGAAGCCCCTTTGGTTCGCCAGGTGGCTCGCGCCTAAACTCGGCCTCCCCCTTGCTCTTTCAGCGGATATTAGGCTTTAGCCCAATTTCCCGTGACAAACTTCAAATTTTCATTTGACGATATTAAAGGTCATCATTTTTCTCAAAAACAAATAGTGAAAATTCAAATTCTCTATTTTCGAAAGCTTTAAACGATGGCACATAAACCGTCCCTCTAATCGAATAGTGAAAATTTAAATTCACTATTTTCGGGAATTTTCAAGCAAACGGCGATCAAAACCGCCAATTTCAGAAATAATGGTGAAATCAAAATTCACCATTACCCTTCAAAATTTCAAAAATAATGGCGAAAATTCAAAAACCGCTATTTCTCCAAATTTTAAGCGACGGCAATTAAAACCGTCATTTTCAAAATAATAGTTGGAAATGAACTCCACTATTTTCACCACGCATGTCAACGGCTGCACATAAACCGTCACTTCGATCAATAGTGAAGATTCCAAATTCACTATTTCCGTCAAATGTCAACGGCGGCACATAAACCGTCACTTCAACTAATAGTGAAGATTCCAAATTCACTATTTCCATCAAATGTCAACGGCGGCACATAAACCGTCACTTCAATCAATATTGAAGATTCCTAATTCACTATTTCAGTCAAATGTCAACGGCGGCATATAAACCGTCACTTCAAACACAATAGCAAACTCAAAATTTGCTATTGTCCTTCAAAATTAAAACAAACGGCGATCAAAACCGCCACTTCAAGTTCAAAAAAGAACGACGAACGGTGAAGATGCCAAATTCACAATTATTTCAAATACCAGCAGGGGGCTTCCTCGCGGAACCCGCTCATTCCAAAAACAGTGATAGTGAAAATCCATACTCACTATTCCCACAGCGGCATCACGAGTTCGCTACTTTCAAAACAAGCTCATTCGACACGGCTGCTCCCATGGTCCATTAATCGACCTTACCATTGGCTGGCGAGCCTTTATCCGCAACCATTCAAGGACACATCCCGAAGATGCCTCAGGTACATTTCCTTACCATTGGCTGGCGAGCCTTTGTCCGCAAGCATTCAAGGACAGATCTCGAAGATGCCTCGCGTACATTTCCTTACCATTGGCTGGCGAACCTTTGTCTGCAAGCATTCAAGGACAGATCCCGAAGATGCCTCGGGTACATTTCCTTATCATGGCTTGCAAGCCTTTGTCCGCAACCTTTCAAGAACAGATCCCGAAGATGCCTCGGGTACATTTCCGTACCATTGGCTGGCGAGCGTTTGTCCGCAACCTTTCAAGGACAGATCCCGAAGATGCCTCGGGTACATTTCCTTACCATCGGCTGGCGTGCCTTTGTCCGCAACCTTTCAAGGACAGATCCCGAAGATGCCTCGGGTACATTTCCTTACCCATGGTTGGCGAGCCTTTGTCCGCAAGCATTCAAGGACATATCCCGAAGATGCCTCGGGTACATTTCCTTACCATTGGCTGGCGAGCCTTTGTCCGCAAGCATTCAAGGACAGATCCCGAAGATGCCTCGGGTGCATTTCCTTATCATGGCTGGCGAGCCTTTGTCCGCAACCTTTTAAGATAGATTCCTAAGATGACTCGGGTACATTTCCGTACCATGGCTGGCGAGCCTTTGTCCGCAACCTTTCAAGGACAGATCCCAAAGATGCCTCGGGTACATTTCCTTATCTTGGCTGGCGAGCCTTTGTCCGCAAACCTTTCAAGGACACATCCCGAAGATGCCTCGGGTACATTTCCTTACCATTGACTGGCGAGCCTTTGTCCGCAAACCTTTCAAGGACACATCCTGAAGATGCCTCGGGTACATTTCCTTATCATGGCTGGCGAGCCTTTATCCGCAAACGTGCAAGGACATATCCGAAGATGCCTCAGGTATGACTCCTTCCTATGGCTGGCGAGTCTTTGTACGTAGTCTAATGGACTTTAAACGACCCGCACGGATAGTCGTCAGAGTGTAAAATGTTCTCGACGACAGGTCCTTGACTCATACCCTCGAGTCGCCTTGGCATCGCCCTTCCCGACGGAAGGTCCTTGGCCCGAATCCTTTCGAGCCGCCTCGACGTCGCTTGGGTCTCCAGGTTGTAATATTCGATTGACCTGGGGGCTCTACTTTGACTTTCGCCATGTCCAAGCCTCAGTCAAAGTGGGGGCTCTGTAGATACCCAGTATCTGCTGAGACTCCAACAAACACCCGATGATTATCGGCCTACAACATGTTTTGGAATCGCGGCGTTTGATCGACAGTTTGTGTACAACTTTACGTCCGAAAACTTAAAACGATTTCGAATTTCAAAACATTTCAAAAATACCTGGAGTGTTTAATACACGACGACAGGGTCGCAATGACACTAACTAGAGTCACAACCGGCACCGGAACAAAAACCGACTCAAAAATTCAAATCACGACTACAACAACGAGTCAAACCGAGTCAACCACAAAAAAACAAACATTTCAAACCTTCTACCTTAAGTTTTCCCGGATTCATGTTGGTCAAGTACCAAACATGTGACTACAAAACCTAGGATAGAACAAATCATGATTGCGTTTGTTGTGAAAGTGACAACACAGCTCGAAGGCCCGCGACGTGGCTCGTGCCTCTTTGAGCAGCCCAGTTGGCCACGTCGCTCATAACTCACACAACCACTCATTCTCCTATAAATACCCCTCAAATGCAACCCATTTGAGATTTACGCGAGTGTCTGCCCCCTCTTTTCTCCCTTAAAATTCTCGACTCGACTTCTAAAGTCACAATCCGACACGTATTTACGACCTACCGATCGTAAACACGAGCCTTACACATTTTTTGGTACCGTCATCGTGCATTAAATCACTTGACCGACCATTTCGACCACTACACCATCACTAAACTTTTAAAACACTCTTTTTACTTACCAAAACGGTTTTAAACCGAGTTTTTTCTGATCAAACGAGTTGTTACACTTACGTCGGTCACTCGCCATAACCAAACATGTAAGTATGAGGGTGTAAAAATCCTCTTTTATTATGTTTTCATTTGTTTCATGACTATAACTTGCTAAAACATGCATAACATGAACCAAAACATGGAATAAACGAGCCAAAACTGGTTTTTGGTCCGAGGCAGAAGCCCCTTAGGTCGCCAACTGGCCCGCGCCTAAATGGGGTGCTCAGACCAGAGATCAACCGTGTTTGTTCTCGTCATTTCCCTTAATCCATTTTTCATATTTGTAATCGGTTTTCACCATTTCAAGTATTTTCGAACCTTTGTTGTTTTATTTCACATGTTTTAACCATAAAACATTTTTCACCCTTGGTTCCTCATACCATGACGGTTAAATCTGTGTTTCGGTGATAATATTTGGTTAATGACATTTAAAAGGTATTTTAAAGACGTTTATTTCATTTCTTTACATTTTCAAAGAAACATATTAGTCACCAACACAAAATCATCCTTGGTTCTACATACCATGCCGGATTTTAACCCGGGTACGATGACGAGTATCGACTAATTACATTCAAATGGACTTAAAACAATTAGTCCATAATCATTTTCAAAACTATTCATGTCAAGTTTGACAAATCGAACCCGACACCGGATATTATCAAATAATGATGATTATTCGAGTCTAGTTCTTCAAATCAACAAATGCAGTCTAAACGACCCCTTCAAATTAAACCGGGTTCAAACACCCATTTTCAACACGTTTTATAACGTTTTCTAAAAGGTCAGAACACGGCACATAAACCGTGGGCTAACCCGCGCCTAAACAGGCTCCCCATTTCTCATTTTCAAAACCCAAGGGAGGCCCCTTTCACCACCGGCTGGCTCGCGCCTCATATAGCCGTCCCTGTACAGGGCTGTTCCTTCCAAAGATTAGTCTAGGACGATCCCGACTCCGATTAACCCGGATATACGACGGATCAGATGACTATTCAAACCATATTTGCAAAATTCCTTATTAAGACATATGGATCATGTTATGCACCCTAAACCTAATACGGTAAATGGATGTTTAATTTTCGTCTTGCAGGAAAATCAATCATTAATCCAACTCGACATCTTATACTGGATACTTGGATTAAATCAACGGACTTAGAAAGCTCTCACATGTTAGGTTTAAATCATTGGATGCGCATTCATGCATTTAAACTGTTTTATCAACTTTTGCATTCAACCAACCAAGATCGAACAGTAGAGGCCGCTAAACGCGGGCGGTATTAGGTGTCTGATTAAAGGGCTTCCCAATACATACCTTCACCTCTTACTAAGAAACTTTGGATAGTGGAAAACCTTATCCAGGGCGTACGAGAGTCATTCTAGAGATAGGATGCTAAAGAGGGACGATTTCCTTATATTTAGTACCTATGTCAAACGCTGCTTTGTGCTTTGATTTGACCGAGGCATAAAGTGGATTTCGAACGGGTTCCAGGCATCCCACAAATGCTTGGTGGCGACTCCGAACATCTCTAATCGTTTCGAGACCCTTACCGAGATGAAACCGACCGATCTAAAACGATCCGGTCGAAAGCATTTTTACGCCGCCGAGCGTGCCTTTCAAAAAGACCGCTATACGTCCGCAGATTGGCCTGGCGTATAGGTGGCTATGTCCACACTTATACATGTTATTATTTATTCACATAACCCTTTCACATGCTAATCATTCCTTAACTAGGCCCATAACATCTTATAAGCATAGGAATGTAATCGTGTAACCCTTTTACACGAAATTCATTAATTCCTCCAAACTACAAGAGTAAATCCTTAGTGCTTCTCAAGTACTCAAGGATGCGCTTGATAATCATATAGTGACACTCACTAGGAAATGATTGGTAATGACTTCTCATATTCTCAACATGATAAGTCCCGACGAGAGAAGCTTTTAGCATATTTAATAGATCCTTCAGCGGAACCACAAGAGATCATATTAATAATTCAACAACTTGAACGAGTCAAGAATTTTATGACATAAGTCTCTTGACTATAATGCTAATATCCATGGAGATCTATCTCATTAGATCCGGATGTTTAAGATGCGCCATGCTACTCTCAATTATTCACCCGAGAATATTTCTAGTCACTAATATGTCAAACACATATTTAGACTAAGAAACATCACCTTAGCTACATTTCTAGTCAATGTCAAGCACATAACTTTAGCTCCCACTAAACTCCATGTATCATCATGGTACCTCGACACACGAGTAATACCATTTTGATAGACTACATGATTGAACCCAATGTTCCAACTCTTTGACGTATGTAAGATCACAAAAGGGATCTTTTAAGCATGCTAAGCTTCTTAGCATTGACAAGATCAACAAAACGTCTCTCTTCATGAGTTACATTCAAGGAGAAAGTTTCGTTATCCTTTTGCCTAATCTCATCCTCATGAGAGGCTATATTGCTAAGAACATTCGAATTGATAAAGGCATTTGGGTTGTCACAAACTCTCTGTAACGAACCCAAAATTTAAACATCTTATGTAACCTTTATGACAAGATCAAGGTAACCTAATTTGTTGCAAAGTTATCGCCCCAAATCAAGTCTCGAAAACATCTCATGTTTCCTTCCTTATCGCATCTTGTGCAAGAAGACCAATTCGAATTGCATGGTGACATGCCATCACATAGAGTTCATACTACAGAAAAGCCTTTGATGAGGGTTGATGATTCGTCACTTCCGAAAAGTAACGCAATCTTATCGCAAAATTATCTCCTTATAACCACTGAGCCTCAATAAAGAGCGTCTTCTTGCATTGTACTCAGCTTGTGGGTCTTGGACTTCCGTAAGTTCAAAATTTCTCCCACTCTGTCTTTCAGAAAATGAAAATCTTTCTAAAAAGACAACATTACGAATCACAAACTCTTTGTTCTTATTTTGGAGGAGTAAAAACCAAATGGTTAAAATTTGGATAACCCTCACAAATACATAAATTGGTTTTGAACATAAACATTTATGGTCCCAAATGTATAAAAATGACAAGTTAGGGACCCTCCCTTTCCATATCTCATATGGAGTCATTTAGGCTATTATAGTCGGGTTTTAAAGTTTTAGTGAGAAAATAGCTTACAAAATTGCGAAAAACCTCAAACTATATCTCATAAAGTTCGGTTTATCTTCTTGACTACACCATACTCTATGATTCACAATCTTCTTAGTGATGATCAAGGTCATTACTTGATATTACCCATTTAATCTTCTAAGTCATTACTTTGAAATTTCCGATCAACATTTTTGAACTTGTCGTACTTTTGGTTTACTACTTCATTTTGAAAATATTCCACGTTTCAAAAATCACTTTTATGTCTTATTAAATAGATACGAGGTTTTCATATCTACATAACATTACGGTAAAAGTAACAAAGTATATATATAACCAATTATCGGCCTTACACATCCGTATGTATATGGTCAATCACCTCACTATTGTGTTTCTTTTCTGCAAAAGAAAACATAATATGTGCACACATACCATAAGATTCATAATCAAATTGTTGTTTGATGTGCTTATCGTTTACTCATTTTAAACGAATTTACTTGAGGCTTGATTAATTGGGTTCACCGGATTAGAGACTTTAAAATCTACAAGATAGTATAATATTTAGTTTTTGTGAAGAATGTAAAATACCTCTAACTTATGTGGTCTAAACCAACCACTAAGTTATCATAGGAGTAGGTACAAGCTTTTGTTTTAAATCACATGAGTGATGCCTTCTATGTATAAACATAGATGATTACATTCTTTTAAAACCAAATTTAGGTACATTTTTTCCTATCGAGATCATTGCTACTCTAGCTTTATTTCGATACAAAAATGTCCTATGCTAGACGTCTTACGTTTTATCAATTCATGTAAACTTATTTACAAAGAAATGACCCATACTTGGTATCTCATACCAAGATAGTGGAATTAGCCTATCCTTTGAGTAGATGTCTCCTTCAACTTTGTCCTATCGCATACATCTAAAGTTGCTTCTTCTCAACTCCCACTCGCTTTTACATTCCTTTTTGTTTCAACAAGCAAAAATGAATCTCATGAAGACCTCTCTTCATGTCACACGTGATATTTTATACACTAATAAGAGTGAATTACTATAAAGTGAGTGCAACATGTGGCAAAAATCTCAATTTCTTGCGAAATTGGACTACCTAACCGTTCAATTGCCATCATATGCCGAAACTCTTTAGCGCATAAACAATCAATTTGGCCTTTCTCGAAGTGAGCCATTTGACGGTATCATATTGGAGTATTCTTTGTGTTTTGAAAACTCTTTTCGCAAAATTTTGAATTACTCTTGAGTAATTAAAACTAATATGTCATCATCATGACGGAGGTGTCGCTTTCGAAATCAAGACACTCTTGATAAAATCTGACTCCCATTTAAACTCGTAATAAGAGTTTGTAACATGAAACCTCTTTTAATATGTATGGATGTTAAGTTGTAAAATAATCGCAAAAATTGTTGTAAGCTTATGTAGGTGAAATGGTGGATAATATTTCCATTAATTGCTATCAAATTCCTTTAAAGAAACCGCTTTCTATGAAAGAACGAAAACGAATAATATATAGAGGATGAAATGCGCGATGTCATAGTAAATTTATTTATGAAAATGAACGAAAAATAGGAAAAATTAACATTCAATGTTTTAAAAACTTGATAAACATTTTTAACAAGTCCATTTATATAATGACCTCTCACTAAATTATATAAATGATTCCAAGATCCGTCTTTAGACAAAAATAGGTATAGCTTGGGCGAAACATCCCATAATTGTGTAAATTCGGTAAGTCAACGCTTGACTAATTCTACCATGAGAACTCGTGGTCGACGGATTTCAACAAACCCATCTGCTAGCCCCGGAATACAAGACCGTCTTATACCGCGTTGATTCCAACCAACTTTGGCACGTGATAACCGTTTACCACCCTAATTACACAAGGTAAAAAGAGAACACCCTGCTTGGGCGAGCGTGGCTCTAATGAACAAGGGATTCATAGGTGTTACTAATTGGTAAGGCTAATCCCAATTTTAGTTATGTGAGATATCTTGTCAATTTAGTCATAAATTCCCTATAAGTGAACTAAGTCGGTGAATATAAATGACGTGATTGACAAACGCGAAAATAAAAATTTGCATGTGAATGGCGATTTTGGCATGCGCGGAAAAATAAAAGCAAGCAAGCATATGAATAATCCTAGTATGGCCACCTAGTTAAAATAAATTAGACTATTACATATCGAAAACCAACTCCTTTGTCCCTTGCCTCTTCATTCCAAAAGTGGCTTCTTCTTGTGGGATTTGGAACACCTTCCAAAAATAGACTCCGTCTCGATGTAATCCATCTTTTGGAAATGCCGGTAAGAATAACTATTACAATTTAAATTACATAGCTATTCCTATTATACATTAATTAATAAAATAATTAAACTATTAATTAATTACAAACCGACGATACGAGATCGTATTTAATTACAAACAAATCGCTATTCCCATTCATTTCGGGTAATAACGATTAAAATAAACTATGCCATACTAGGTACAACAAAAAAAATACTTTAAATAAATGACAATAATTCATTCAACTTAAATAAATATGCTTAAAAATGGTGTAAAATGATGCCAAAATCGCCCTCTCTAACAATCGTTGGTATCCATCTCGGTTTTGTGGATTTAATCGATTTTTAACTTGTAAAAATCAATAATCAACTCTTAAATCTCATTTAAGTCCAAACTAATTGTCCAAACTGTTTTGGACCTCAAAATTAGTCCTCACAAATTTAATGATGAATAATTAGTTTGATTTGGTGATATTTTGCTAATTTAATCGGTAAAATCATAACTTTTAAGTAATAAATCCAAAATAATTGAAAATATTACCAAAAATTGAAACAAAAATTTTGGAGTATTCTGGAACACTCTCAAGAATACCAAAATGTCAGAAAAATTACCCAAAAAATCGGATAACATTTTATGAAGAAAAAGATCGATATTTATCGGTTTTTAACACAAAAACCAATAAACATCAAAACAAAGTGAAATCACATTTTAAATTTCATTTTTAACTTTTAAATCATATTTTTAAATGTATATAAATTTATCAAGGGAAGGAACAAATGTTTCGAGTATATGATTAATTTATTTCACTTTTATCGACTTTTATCTCATAAAATCAATAAACATGCAAAACTATGTTAATCCAGGTCACTTTAATAGGGTACAATATTGTCTCGACAATCTATTTGGAAAACAAAGTATTATAAGAAAAGAGTTGTGAATAAAACTCAAACGATGAGTGCATTATCACATATGTAAAATTGATACCATATTAATTGATACCGTCGTTTAGTATCAAAAATAAACCTAATACTACTAACTGAAGCTAGCGGTAAATAGGGTCGATCTCCACAGGGAGGCTATTGTTTCTACTTGCTAATTTAAGTTTGGCATATGTCACAAATGGGGGTTTTGTAATTTATTTCTAAACTAAAGAAGGCTTAAGGGAAGAGCAGTAAAGAAAGAGAAATAAAAGACAGAAAATGCAAGTAAGATGATCAAAAGAGAGAGAGAGAGAACATGTCAGGATTTCTGTTCACCACGGTAGTCTATCGACTCAGTCGCAAATAGCCTAGATAATCTAATGTGAGAAGGATACAGGAAAGGTCCTTCCGGTCCACTTTCTATCCTAGATTTCCACTAACTTAACTTCCGTCCTCATTTTGGTAGTCTACTGTTCATAGATGGTCTGTTCATTCCAATCTTCCGATCCAGGAACAAAGTTAACCAAATTAAAATAATTTAGAAGCATGCATTCAACTAAATTGGTGATACAATTATATTGCTATGGGGACAGATTCTCACAAGTAAACCGTCTTGTCTATTCGTTACATCGTCACAATCCTACCATAGATCCCCTAATCCCGACATGAAAGAGTTTAATTACTCATATTACAGATGTTGTCAATATTAATAACAATGAATGAACTAATAATAGAAAGCATGATGAAATAATAATAATTAAGCATAAAATAAATTAGGGCAGAAATTAATTAAGAGAAGAACAAGTAATTAAAGTAACAAATAATGAGATTAAGATTAAAAGGAGAAGAGGGATTACAATCTCAAGCAATTCCGACGTAGAGAACAAACCAAAATCCAAGCAAGAAATCAAGAGAGAAAAGTTACAGGGGAGATAGATTAAGAGAGAAAAGTTGCTTAAGAGAAGTGTTAAAAGATAAAAGAAGAAGTGTTTATTAACCTAGTTACGACTCCCTTATATAGGGAAGTGAAAATTAACAAAACAAAACCTATCACGGGATAAAAATCTCGAGTATAATAGCTAAATACTCGATCGAGGACTTTTATATCACTCGATCGAGCAAATCCAAGCTAAAACACTCGATCAAACACTTATTAAATAGGCACTACTCGATCGAGTAGAAAAAGGAGTCGATCGAACACAATTGTACTCGATCGAGTACTTTCCAGCGCACAATTTCGGCTTCGCGCACTGAACTTCAAACGGCTTCCATTTCTTCGTTATTTGGATAAACAGGGCGTTTCCGGTGGCGTTGGAAATCTAAGAGGACAAGCTTTCATCTTCAATTAGAATCACTTGAAAATATATTGTATAACTCGAGATATGACTCTTCAAATTAGGCACTAGTAATTTGAAGTTCTTCCTTTGCTCGCCTAGCTAACTTACTTCTTTGCGCATCTCAAAATAGTAGTCTTAAGGCTCCGACTCAACTAATCTCCTAAATGCATGCATAGGGACAGGTATTAGGCTTGATTATACTCCTATTTGGTTCATTCCTGAAAATAAGACACGAGAAACCAAAGTAGACAATTCGGGGGACATTTGCAGCTAAACACTACACAAAATGCATAGAAATGCGTGCAAATGAAGTACGAAACCTATATAAAATGCACGCATCAAATCTCCCCAAACCAAACCTTTGCTTGTCCCCAAGCAAATTAAATGCAAACTAATGGAACGGAAATGAAAACTCAGAGCTAGCTATAACCTGTCTACTTGAACCAAATTAATACAGTAAAAAATTAACAGTCACAGCTACAACAGCCAATACGCAAACGAGCTATAAGATGTCCATAAACAAGGCTGACCTATCGACTTTGTAAGACCAATAAAATAGGACTCTCACGTGGTCACTCTTCTCTCATGAAGGAAAGGGTGAATAATTATGTGTAAGAGGGAAAGAGAATACAGTCACTCACCTAAACTGCGACCTACATAACATTCATGCAACAAAAATGATAGACGATTCAAGTACTACGCATACACTCCAACCAACAATGTCCGTCACAGCCGAGGGCTTACAAATAGTATGGGAAAGTGAGGTTCAGGTGAGAAAAGGCAAAACAAATTATGGAAATGTGAAGGTAAAACGTCAAGGTAGTTCCTAAACAAGACCATATAAGACCATCCGAATCTCAACTGACTGTAAAATAAAGTACAAGTGCCCTTCATTGGCACACAACTCACTGTCCAAATGCACTATCTCCTCGAAAAATGTATAAATAAGAACAAGGAGTAGACCGTCACAAGATAAAAGTAAACACATACGGTCTCTTAATCAAACCAACTCAATATTCTCAACATTTCTTCCTCTGCTTGTCACTGCATTACGTATGATTTCATTTTTTTTCAATTTTTTTGCTTTTTTTTTTCTTCACACATTTTCTCTTTTCTTCTTTTTCATGTCTTTTTTCATTTTTTTTTCATTTTTCATCCTTCCTCCTTTTTCACCAACTCCAAACAATAAAAACGAGCCAAACTCGCAATGGATCAACATACCACAAAGACACACTAAACTAGCTTGACTGGGCAGGCTTAGTTTTGGGTGCAGCTAATGGGTCAGAAAGACTAAATTTGGCTGAAGTGGAGCTAAATAGGTGAAAAATAATGAAAGAAAGGGAATTTGTAAGCTCCTCTCTGTATGTGACACCGACCACACACCCGAATGTATGCAAATGACGAGAAATCGAATTTCACAAATGTGCAAAAGTAATGGACATGTTATGCAAGGAGTGCTACTCTCAAATCCTATGTAAACCGGTCATGAATGTCACCAGTTATAAGGCTCTAAATCTCATAAATTGTAAGTAGGTTGCCAATTTATCAGGTCAAGTCTACACAGTCAGCTAAATTTGAACAAAAAAAACTCGTAGATATGCGCAAGACTCAGCTACTAACTATCAATTAGATGTAAGGCTTAAGTAAAAATGACAAGTTAAAGTGCAATTTCATAACGGAAATCAACCGTTCCGACTCAACCTATATGCAAAAGTAAACGTGCATTGTTTTGAATATTTTTTGAATTTTCTAATTTTTATGAGATTTTCAAAAATAAACAATAATGCATACAGAAATTAAACGTTACAACGGAAATGCAATAAAAACATAAATGCAGACACAGATATGGATGCTCAACCTCCCCAAACCAAACCGTACAATGCCCTCATTGTACCCAAAACAGGGAAAGGAAATGCAAACTAAAAAGGAGAGAGAGTGTAGAAGCGGAAAATATATAAGATAACGCGAAGAAGGGACCTCCCCAAACCAGCCAGCAACATGGGAGGTCACAGCTAGCGGCTTCAGAGCAGCTAAGTTGCGAACAGAATGCAAGAGTACCTGCAAATTCGCAAATAGCAACCGCACAAAAGTACTGCCAAAGCAAAGAGGGCTAAATTGTTCACAGTCTATAGCCGAGTAGGGTAATTATTAAGGCACACAACAAAACTAAATTGTTTGAAAAAAATAACTAAATAGTTTGAACTCCGGGTTGCCTCCCGGACAGCGCTAGTTTCAGATAGGTCCCAGCTCGACCTTCTTTTGTCAACCAGCAACACAAAGCAATCGCCCACTACTAGGCCTCTGACTGGAAGTAGTAACTTCAGCAATCGTCAAGTCTGCTTCCGGTCTCCACAGCATGCCAACGGAAGAACAACAGCTTCTCCAATCATCGGGATCCCATTCTCTAACGTCGTCACGCAGCAACTTCCTACACGGCATAGCTTCCTCAAAACCTCCTCCAGGGTCATCTATCTGGGTAGTTACAGACTTCAACTTGAGAGCACCTATCTCACCTCTCGGGTCCTCGAGCCTATCAAGAACTGTAAAAAGAGAAACAAAGTAATGTTCCTCCAATTTGCTCCCAAACTGGGGCGGAGGTATTATAACAGCAGCAATATGTGACTCATAAGGAATATCAGATGGTATCTCCACGGACTCTATAGAAGGGGTAGCATCACAAGGCATGATTCGCATGGGTTCCCTACATGCATTAGACTTGGCAAAAACCAAATCCTCTCCTCCTACCTGAAAGGTAAGTGTCTTAGCCACAACATTTATAATTGCACCAGCGGTGCGCAAAAATGGTCTTCCCAAAATAATGGGAGTGTGACGGTCTTCGGGTATATCTAAAACAACAAAATCAACGGGAATAAAGAATTTCCCTATCCTGACAGGTACATCATCCAGAACTTCTTTAGGCCGTGATAAAGAACGGTCGGCCATCTGTACAGTAATGCTAGTATGCTTAAACTTAGTCAAACCTAATATCTTAGCAAGAGACAAAGGTAACACACTGACACTAGCACCAAGGTCACATAAATCATTGTTGATTAATTGGGTCCCTATATGACATGTTATGGAAAAACTACCTGGGTCGGACAACTTAGGAGGGGTCCTAGTCTGAAGAAGTGCGCTGTACTCTTCAGTCATAGCTACAGTCTCAATAACACTAGCATCCCTCTCACAACATAAAGTCTGCTTAATAAATTTAGCATAAGAGGGTACATGTGCCATAAGCTCATTATAATGCTCACCGACGTTAAGAACCCATATAAGATCCAGGAATCCGTGGTGCGGCAACAACCTTCGTGGAAAAGGAACTTGAATAGGATAGGCTTTGACCGTATCCTCCTTCATATCGTCATTTGGAATAGGCATTATTGACGTATCAGTGTTGTCCATGGCTAGGCAATTCGATCGAGGTAGCACAGTACTCAATCGAGAGGGTTCTTCACTCATATTGCTCGATAGAACAGTGACAGTGATTGTTCGATCTAGATCTTTTTCTTTAGTAGTGCTCGATCGAACAGACTTTGTGGCTGCTCGATCCAGGTTCTCCTTCATTGCAGTGATCGATCGAACAGTATGTGTGTCTGTTCGATCGAGATAATCCCTTCCAGCTTCGTTCGATCGACCTCCAGCAGTGTGTCGATCGAACACATTCCCTCCATATTCTGTCGATCGAGCGCTGGCATGGTTTCGATCAAGCTCTTTACTTATATCAGCTCTTGAATTGACACAATAAGCTTCTGGAACAATGGAATTGACCCTTGTATTTTCAATATCGGCGCTAATAGGCGAATTGGGTACCTCATAAGACGAGATGCCCTCGGTATGAACTACATATACCATTTCCTGTTTCCCATACGCTTGCTCGGCAGCTATTTGATTTATCTGAGTCTGTAGCTTCTCTATACAGATGTCAGTTTCCGCACAAGACTTCTGCGCCGTTAGTGCTAATGCCCCGATCCTTGACTTCAGTTCAGCAAGCTCAACTTTTTCGATCAGTACATTTACTTGGGCCTGCAACTTCTCAAGACGGATGTCTTGAGCTTTGGATTTTTCCACACTCGAAACCAAGATATTTGCAATTGGGAACAATTTCTCGAACCCATCATTGTTTTCAGCAGGATGGGTGTGTTGCGGTGAGTTAGCATAACAAGGCTGTTGAAGACCTTGTTGTTCCAGCGGTTGTGGTGGCACCGGTTTAGGAGGAGCAAAACATTGGTGACTTCCGCAACCGCAAGACTCTTTCCTCTCCCAATTGTCAGTTCTGACGGTTGGAGCATCAAAACGGGCTATAAGTTGGGAGACGAACGTCATCTTGGCTAAAGAATCGAAGGTACCCAAGCCTTCCCTTCGATAATCTTCCTCTAAAATCTGTCTAATAGACCTGTAGACTTATCAAAACAGCACGAAAGAAAAAGATAAGAACTGCCTCAAGGAATAAATCCCTTGAGGCACAAGGCAAACGAAAATAAACAGATAAATAGGCCAATTCTCGCCCCGACAACGGCGCCAAAATTTGATACCGTCGTTTAGTATCAAAAATAAACCTAATACTACTAACTGAAGCTAGTGGTAAATAGGGTCGATCTCCACAGGGAGGCTATTGTTTCTACTTGATAATTTAAGTTTGTCAGATGTCACAAATGGGGGTTTTGTAATTAATTTCTAAACTAAAGAAGGCTTAAGGGAAGAGCAGTAAAGAAAGAGCAATAAAAGATATAAAATGCAAGTAAGATGATCAAAAGAGAGAGAACATGTCAGGATTTCGGTTCACCACGGTAGTCTATCGACTCAGTCGCAAATAGCCAAGATAATCTAATGTGAGAAGGATATAAGAAAGGTCCTTCCGGTCCACTTTCTATCCTAGATTTCCACTAACTTAACTTCCGTCCTCATTATGGTAGTCTACTGTTCATAGCAGGTCTGTTCATTCCAATCTTCCGATCCAGGAACGAAGTTAACCAAATTAAAATAATTTAGAAGCATGCATTCAACTAAATTGGTGATACAATTATATTGCTATAGGGACAGATTCTCACAAGTAAACCATCTTAGTCTATTCGCTATATCGTCACAATCCTACCATAGATCCCCTAATCCCGACATGAAAGAGTTTAGTTACTCATATTACTATTGTTGTCAATATTAATAACAATGAATGAACTAATAATAGAAAGCATGATGAAATAATAATGATTAAGCATAAAATAAATTAAGGCAGAAATTAATTAAGAGAAGAACAAGTAATTAAAGTAACAAATAACGAGATTAAGATTAAAAGGAGAATAGGGATTACAATCTCAAGCAATTCCGGCGTAGAGAACAAACCAAAATCCAAGCAAGAGATCAAGAGAGAAAAGTTACAGTGAAGAGAGATTAAGAGAGAAAAGTTGCTTAAGAGAAGTGTTAAAAGGTAAAAGAAGAAGTGTTTATTAACCTAGTTACGACTCCCTTATATAGGGAAGTGAGAATTAACAAAACTAAACCTATCACGGGATAAAAATCCCGAGTATAATAGCTAAATACTCGATCGAGGACTTTTATATCACTCGATCGAGCAAATCCAAGCTAAAACACTCGATCGAACACTTATTAAATAGGCACTACTCGATCGAGTAGAAAAAGGAGTCGTTCGAACACAATTGTACTCGATCGAGTACTTTCCAGCACACAATTCCTACTTCGCGCACTGAACTTCAAACGGCTGCCATTTCTTCGTTCCACTGGCAAATAGGGCTTTTCTGGTGGCGTTGAAAAGCTAAGAGGACAAGCTTTCATCTGAAATTAAAATCACCTGAAAATATATTTTATAACTCGAGATATGACTCTTCAAAATAGGCACTAATAATTTAAAGTTCTTCCTTTGCTCGCCTAGCTAACTTACTTCTTTGCACATCTCAAAATAGTAGTTTTAAGGCTCCGACTCAACTAATCTCCTAAATGCATACATAGAGACAGGTATTAAGCTTGACTATGCTCCTATTTGGTTCATTCCTGCAAATAAGACAAGAGAAACCAAAGTAGATAATTCGGGGGACATTTGTAGCTAAGCACTACACAAAATGCATAGAAATACGTTCAAATGAAGTACGAAATACCTATATAAAATGCACGCATCATCAATCACTACATAATCTATAATCCATACTAAGTATTGTATATAGCTATACATCTCAACTAGATTGAAATGGCATGTTTTATCATGCTTAGCCTATGATACGTGCATTTTATATAGTCTTTTTAGCCTATTTTATGCACGTATTTCTATGCTTTTATCGTAGTTTTATGCTACGAAATGCCCCGAATATGCTACTTTGGTGTATTTTGTCTAATTTGTAGGAATGAACCAGAAAGTAGTGAAATCGAGCCATTTATCGTCCGTTTTGCATGCATTTGGAGGAAGAGTGAATTTGGAGCGGAATTATTGCTGTCTTGGGATGCGTGAAGATGTTTCGGGAGCTAAAAGGACAAGTCAAAGTCAAACTATCGAGATTAATGAGCTGCTGAAGTTAAGATTCACTCGATCGAGTACTTAACTGGTCGATCGAGTGGTTTTAGGTCAAATAATCAGTCGATCGAGTAGATTATATGGTCGATCGACCAGTTCCATATTAGTGTTTAGTCGATCGAGCGCTTTGTTTGGTCGATCGAACGGTCTGAGCTCTGAATTGCTCGATCGAGTGGTTCTAAACCACTCGATCGAGTGGTTTATCCTACGGGCTTGGGCTTTTTAGGTTTATTTCCGTCATTAGGTTAAATAATTCCTATTTTCTTATAAATAGGAAGGTAGGACATCATTGTAATCTCTCTCACTCTCTGGGTTTCTGGACCGCACGTTACTTTTCCACTGTTGAATGTTACTTTCTATTTTCCGGATCAATTTCTACTGTAACTCTCTTCTCTCCCGTTTCTCCTTATTTTAATTTAATGTTTATTATTCCCCCTACCCTTATTCTTGCTCTTTTATTTATGTCTAGCTAATTCTCTTGCTAGGATTAGGGTAGTCAATGAATGAATGTTAATTGCTAATTAGGCTATTAGATCTGTCGTTGTTGTTGTTGTCTTTGTTGTTAAACTGCCCTTAACTGTATCTTGCTAGTTGATTCGAAGCAATTAGCCTTTTAATTTTGGTAACCCTTGACCTGGACCGAAAGGTTGGAATAGGTGAGACCCGCAGTGAACAATAGGATGCTTTAGTGAGGGCGAAAGTTAAGCTAATAGCATTTTAGGGTGAATTGAGACCGAGAGGAGATATTCATTACCCCTTAGACCGACACATCGACTGATCTGGACCTTAACTGTGATTAACTGACGTTCATTGATGACCGGAAATCCTAGTTCCCCTCTCTTATTGTTAATTTCTCTTGCCTTTATCTTTCTTGCCTTTAGCCTCGTTAGTTTAGTCAAAACACTTAAAACCCCCAACTGTGACATTAGACAGATAGAATAGACAAGTAGATAGTAAACCGCCTCCATGTGGAGATCGACCCTACTTACCGCTACTTCTGTTGTTAGTAATTTAGGTATTTATTTTTGGTACGAAACGACAGTATCAAATTTTGACGCCGTTGTCGGGGAGGTAACTATTTATTTATTTGTTTAATTCTGTCTGTTTTTAGCCTCAGGGGATTTTTCCCTTGAGGCCGTTCTAATCTTTTTCTTTAGTGCTGTTTTGATAGGCCTTACAGGTACTACCTAGAGAGTTCTAGGTGAAAGATCGTCAAAGGGAAGGCTTGAGTACCTTTGACCCATCACCTATGTCCCATTATATGGCGCAGCAGGTGATTTACTGCGGGAGGTGTGGTTCTGCTGAGCACAATGTAGCCCATTGCATGGCAGGAACTGACGAGCTCCTCGAGTTCAGGCTTTGGGGACGAGTTAGTCTAGCAGCTGTAGTTGTGCCGCCACATCCACCCTATCAATGGCCACCGCAACAAGATCCACCTGATATCCAGAAAGAAGAGATTGCGGAGCTGAAGTCCTTGTTGGAAACACTTGCATTTCAAATGCAAGATGATGATAGACGCACTTGTGCGCGATTTGAGAAGCTCGAGTCTGAAATTGCTCAGTTAGCTACTGAGTCGGATAGTTGGCAACCAGAAGAGGTGTACTTTACTGAGAATGGTTTTTCCCCTGAAGAACCCATGTTGCCCGATGCTGAGGATGATTTATATGACTCGGACGACGAATTTCTATCATATTTCAATAGTCTACGCGAGGATTTCAGCGCTGTACAGGAAGAATCACTCGATCGAGTGACTTATTTTAGTCGATCGAGTGAATTTCCAGAAGAAAGTTCTCGATCGAGTGATATTTCTACTCGATCGAGTGAAATGCAGGAGGAAAGTACTCGATCGAGTGATAATTCTGCTCGATCGAGTGAGTTAGCCAGTGGGAGCTTTGATTCATCACTTGGGCTCGTTCTAGATGACGATTTTGATGATGATAATGGTTACGGTGAATCACCCCTTTTCAAGGCCGAGTTGGATGCACTTGAGGCTGAGATTTACGGGATGAAATCCACTGAGGAGGTTGACGAAGAAGCAGCTGAGTCGGTAATTGCTCCTAGCATGGAAGAGGTAATAAATTCTTTTATCTATGATTCCATCGTTGAGAGCAACCAACCCGAGGTAGTAAACGATAATTTGTTTATTGTTTGTTTAAATAGTAAATTGCCTCGTTTAATTTATGCTGCGCGTTCCAATGCTTTGCCCCCTCCCAGTAGGTCGTATAATTTAACGATTTTTCACCGTCCTTATAATTTTAATTTCACTAATCTGAAACGGGGCCCCAATTTAACGTCTACTGCTCCCGCGCTCCTATATTTTGTGGATAAATTTAGGAGCTCTCATTGGAAATTTGTTAGACTTAAATGTTTATATACTTTTATTTCCTATGCTTGTATTCCACTTTGGTGCTACTTACATTTCTCACGTAGCACATGCGCAGATTATGATTTAATGCTGCGCTTTGAAATGTTTTGATTATGACTAATTAGAGAGCCTCGAAGAAAAGAAGGTCGAGCTGGGACCTGACTGAAGCTAGGGCTACCCGGGAGGCAACCCGGAGTTTTTATTTTGCTTTTTTATTTAATTTCAGTTGTAATAAATGGTTTTCATACCATAGACTATCTCGGTATGCGTGTTTTTGTTAGTTTGCGGGCTTTTTTTATTTGCGTTTTGCAGGAACACACTGAAGATCACTCGATCGAGTACTTTTTGTACTCGATCGAGCACTTTTGCTGCTACATCCACTCGATCGAGTGATTATTTTACTCGATCGAGCACCTGTAAAGAGAGAACTACTCGATCGACTGCTATTCTTCTCGATCGAACAGCTTTAGACGCCCAGTTCACTCGATCCACCACTGTTCGACTGCTATCAAGTGTTTTTGACTTGGATTAGCTTCCTGAGACTGTTTTCCGGGCCTTTAGCAACCTCCCATGTTCATGGTCGGTTTGGGGAGGTCCCTTATTCGCGCAATCTTGTAAGTTTTCCGCATTTACTCTCTTTCTCTTTTAGTTTGCATTTCCTTTCCATGTTTTGGTACAATGGGGGCATTGTACGGTTTGGTTTGGGGAGGTTATACATCCATATCTGTGTCTGCATCTTGTTTTTATTGCATTCCTGTTGTCACGTTTAATTTTCGTTTGCATTGTTGTTTATTCTTATTAAAATTCAAGATCTCATAAAAATTTGAAAATTTCAAAAATTAGAAAAAATTCAAAAAATTCACGTTTATTTTTGCATACAGGTTGAGTCGGAACGGTGGATTCCAGTGATGAAATTGCACTGTAATTTGTCTTTTTGCTTAAGCCTTGCAATAAACTATTTTTCCTTTTAGCTTTGTCTTATTGCATATCTACGAGTTAATGTTTAATTTAGCTGAACGAATAGACTTGACCTGAAATTTTGGCAACCTACTTATAATTTCTAAGGATTAGAGCCTTATAAACTGGTGTCATTTATGACCGGTTTCATGTAGGATTGTGAGTAGTTACTCCTTGCATAACATGTTTATTACTTTTGCACATTCATGAAATTCGATTTCTTGTCAATTGCATACATTCGGGTTAGTGGTTGGTGTCACATGCAGGGAGGTGCTTACAATTTCCCTTTCTTTCATTCTTACCCATTTAACTCCACATTAGCCAAATTTGCCTGTTCACCCTTAGCTACATCCCAAATTTAGCCTGCCTTGTCAAGCTAGTTTAGATTGTTCTGCGGTATATTGTCTATTGTATCAAGTTTGGCTCGTATTCTGTTGATTCGGAGTTGGTATTCGATGAGGAAAGAGAGGATGAAAAAAAACGTGAAAAGAAAAAAAGACGTGAAAAAGAAAAAAAAAAAGAAAAAAAAACGTAAAAAAAAAGGACTTCGGAAAAAGAAAAGAAAAGAAGAAACCGAAGGAAGAATGGAAAAAAAAAAAAAAAAGAAAAAAAAAAGATGTTGATTGGTTGACGGTTTCACTCCTATGCTTTATCTATATTTATTGAGGAGTATCTTCAGTACGGTTTGGTGAGTTTTATGCCAAATGAAGGGCATTGTGTTTAATTCATAATTGAGTTGGAAATGGATGTTGTTATATGGTTCTGTTTAGGTACTAGCTTGATCACCTATACCTCCACATTCCCATAAATGTTTTGCCTTTTCTTACCCATTGCCTCACTTTACCATATTTTTGTAAGCCCTCGGCTGTGACAGGACCTTGTTTGGTTGGAATGTATTTACGGTAGCTAGAATTGTCTATCATGTTAGTTGCATGCATTTTTATGTGGGTCGTAGTCTAGGTGAGTGACTATTTTTCTTTCTCTCTTACATATATATGTTCACCCTTTGCTTCATGAGAGAAGAGTGACCCGTGAGAGTCCATTATTAAAGGTCTTGCAAGGTCGACGGTTCAGCTTTATTATAAACATCTTACAACTCGTTTGCATTTGACTGTTTGCTATAAGTGTTAGTTTGCTTGCATTAAATTGGTTTAAGCGGGCATTTGTAGCTAGCTCTGAGTTATATTTTCCGTTCCATTAGTTTGCATTTAGTTTACTCGAGGACGAGTAAAGGTTTGGTTTGGGGAGATTTGATACGTGCATTTTATATAGTCTTTTTAGCCTATTTTATGCACGTATTTCTATGCTTTTATCGTAGTTTTATGCTACGAAATGCCCCGAATATGCTACTTTGGTGTATTTTGTCTAATTTGCAGGAATGAACCAGAAAGTAGTGAAATCGAGCCATTTATCGTCCGTTTTGAATGCATTTGGAGGAAGATTGAATTTGGAGCGGAATTATTGCTGTCTTAGGATGCGTGAAGATGTTTCGGGAGCTAAAAGGACAAGTCAAAGTCAAACTAACGAGATTAATGAGCTGCTGAAGTCAAGATTCACTCGATCGAGTACTTAACTGTTCGATCGAGTGGTTTTAGGTCAAATAATCAGTCGATCGAGTAGATTATATGGTCGATCGACCAGTTCCATATTAGTGTTTAGTCGATCGAGCACTTTGTTTGTTCGATCGAACGGTCTGAGCTCTGAATTGCTCGATCGAGTGGTTCTAAACCACTCGATCGAGTGGTTTATCCTACGGGCATGGGCTTTTTAGGTTTATTTCTGTCATTAGGTTAAATAATTCCTATTTTCTTATAAATAGGAAAGTAGGACATCATTGTAATCTCTCTCACTCTCTGGGTTTCTGGACCGCATGTTACTTTTCCACTGTTGAATGTTACTTTATATTTTCCGGATCTATTTCTACTGTAACTCTCTTCTCTCCTTTTTCTCCTTATTTTAATTTAATGTTTATTATTCCCCCTTACCCTTATTCTTGCTCTTTCATTTATGTCTAGCTAATTCTCTTGCTAGGATTAGGGTAGTCAATGAATGAATGTTAATTGCTAATTAGGCTATTAGATCTGTCGTTGCTGTTGTTGTCTTTGTTGTTAAACTGCCCTTAACTGTATCTTGCTAGTTGATTCGAAGCAATTAGCCATTTAATTTTGGTAACCCTTGACCTGGACCGAAAGGTTGGAATAGGTGAGACCCGCAGTGAACAATAGGATGCTTTAGTGAGGGCGAAAGTTAAGCTAATAGCATTTTAGGGTGAATTGAGACTGAGAGGAGATATTCATTACCCCTTGGACCGACACATCGACTGATCTGGACCTTAACTGTGATTAACTGACGTTCATTGATGACCCGAAATCCTAGTTCCCCTTTCTTATTGTTAATTTCTCTTGCCTTTATCTTTCTTGCCTTTAGCCTCATTAGTTTAGTTAAAACCCTTCAAACCCCCAACTGTGACATTAGACAGATAGAATAGACAAGTAGATAGTAAACCGCCTCCCTGTGGAGATCGACCCTACTTACCGTTGACTTCTGTTGGTAGTAATTTAGGTATTTATTTTTGGTATGAAACGACAGTATCAGCCTATGAAAAGGCCTTGGTTAGCAAGTTTTAGCAACACTTTTCACTTTCCTAACCTTACTATATACTTTTTCCCTTTTTTATATATAATCTTTATTATAAAACCCTTGAGTACGTGTCTAGATCCAATCTATACATAGGATCTCTTGCCTTAGGATAACTCCCACTGACCTCACAGTGAATGGGATAGGATCTTCGGTTATTTGAGCGACTACCATAGTTCCTCCAATTCACAAAACCGAATCCTAATATCATCCCTTCCTTCTTGCATATTTCATCATTGCAAGTGTACTCAATTTCGAATCAATAATTACTGGTTTTGACCAAGAAGGAACATCTTCCTACGTCTTATTCTCAGTTTGTGGCTCTTGAACATTTTCTCCCACTCTGTCTTTAAGAAATAAACTTCTTTTCTCAAAAGACAGCATCACGAGCCACAAACTTGTTGTTCTCGTGATAGTTGGGTTACAAAGCCCCATGCTTTCTTCCGAAACAAGCTACAACTTAGGGACCATGCCTAATCATATCATATATGAATTGTACTTGATTGCTTTAACTATGTTTTGTTTTAGTGGGAAAAATAAAAACTAGACAAATTGTGATAGAAACTACTTCCAACTTTATAGTAAAGATTCAATCATATCGTATAGGATTCTTTGTATCCGTATAACACACCTTATCTTCATAGGGTGTGATTATGATAGTGATCTTGTGATACCATATCACACTCTATTTGGTGTAAATCAATGTCTTCACTTTATTGTTCCCAATTTTAACAAAGTACTAATACTTTGGTTTTATAATCTGTAGGTTTTGATACCTTTTAAACATTCATTGAACATATTCATAGAATTTCTCTTCTCACCTCATTAAGTGGATATCAAGTATCTACCTAGTTCGTCAGTAAAAGAGAAGAAGTATTAATGACCTTCTCAGATTGAAAATATATTCGACCATTGGTCGGACTCTCTTGAGAGGTTTAGTTTTCGGTACTTGTCGTTAGGAGCACCTAGACCAAAACAATATTTATAGCTTCACAAACAACTCTACTATTAGGAAATAGGCAAGTAAAGGTCGGATCTCAAGGGACGGGAATTGAGATGAGATTTTCAATTGCAACTAGCGGTGTCTAGGGGTGTCACAATTTGGGGTTTGGATACAAGATCACTAAACTAAATAGCAATGAAAGTAAACAAGCAAGATGATTAAAAAGGGGTGTAAACAATTGATAAAAGGCACTAGGGTGTCATGGGGTCATAGGGGATTCATGGGAATTGATCATACAAACATATTCTCAAATTATAAGCAAGCAAATTATTGTGATGGATCGAGTTGGTTTATATCTTACAATCCTAGGAAAGTTTGGGTCCCGGAGCCGAATCGATTAGATTGTACAACACCTACAAGTCAACTTAATCTTCCCTACTCAACTATATGCATGGTCTAATGAGACTCGAGTTGGTTTATGTCTTACAAGTCTCATTGAAAAGATAGGTGATGGGTAAAAATGCAAGGATTCATAGGCTCGCATTTCATCAAACATAACATGTGCATAAGTTGAGATCACAACAAGCAAGCAAATAAACTATGAAAAAATATTAATTTAAGCATGAATCATCCCCCATGTTGGTTTCCCCTAATTACCCATTAACCCTAGCTAAGGAAACTACTCACTCATTATCATGTTGATCATGCTAGCAAGGTTGTCAATCATACCAACAAAGTAAAACATGATGGATAAATGAAAATAATTAACAATAATTAAAAAGGGATTAAGAGAATTATACCTACTGATGATTCCAATAATAAAGCAAACAATAATATAAGTACTTGATGATTGATTGGAAGGTTGTCAATCTCCCAATAATAACCCAAATAATCTTCAATTACCCAAAATGAAAGATGAACAAGAGAGAGATTAAGGAAATAAGATTTGTATTAAGACTTGATTAAATGTTAATTACAAGATTAAAGAGAGATTAGATTGATATAAACTACACTAGAGATCGCTAAGAAGAACATGATTATCTAATTAGACTAATGAGGTATTTATAGTGGGGATTAGGTACACAAATTAGGGTTTACTAAGGGCTTAAATGACGATTAAGTCATTGAGGAATCGCTCCTCTCAGAAAAATATGCGAGTCTTCTTTTTGCTAGTCTTTCCCGAGGTATGCGCATCCTTCATAGAACAAGTAGAAAACGAAATAGCTGTCACACAATTCGAGCGTCCAGAGTACGGGACGGGCGGATTGTGGGTCTTTTGGACGAGTGGATTTGTGGGGTGGACGGGCGGATTGTGGTGGTTTTGGACGAGCAACCTTCTGGGGAAGACGCTCGGATTGCTTGTCTTGGACGAGCGGATTGTGGGCAATCCGCTCGGATTGTAGATCAGCTTCTTCCTTTCTTCTTTTCTTCCTTTCTCTTCATATAATCCTTGAGGATTTCCTCGGGGATGCAATGATCTTTTCTCATCATTGCCCATCTACTACAATATGTACAAAGGCCTTCTAGTCTTGTCTTCTATTTGATGCTTGGTCATTGAATTCAATCAATTTAGCTTCATTTTGCCATGAAAATGCAAGGTTTGCACTCCTTTCCTACCAAGGGATCAAAACCTCAAAGAATATGCAAAACAAAGGACTAATAACAATAAATGACCCAAATATGCACTAAAAAGCATGGGAACAAATATAATTCGGGGACTAAATATGCTCAAATAATGGTCACATCAAATATCCCCAAACCGAACCTTTGCTCGTCCCGAGTAAAGAGGTGACAAAGACTAGGACTGTTATTTAAACTAACCTAATAACATAGCCGATATGAGACAATTAGCGGGTCTCACTCCGTCCCTTCAACTCACAACAAGACAACCATGAGGTAGGATGCCTTCTTGCAAGGCAAGGTGGGTCTTTCCAAAATGGTGACACATCCAAGCATTAAAGCACATAAAATCAAGTAATGGATGCATCTACAAAATAATAGCCACTTTCCTCATCTAAGTGGCGTAAATTATCTACAAGGGAAGCAATTCAAGGGTACACAATCCTTCATAGATGCAATTTCTTCAAACTGCTAAGCCTAGAAGGATACCAATAAATCACCTCCAAGTTGTGTCAAGCTAGGGTACCTTTGTCCTCAATCGTTAAATGCTTTTTTCAAGAGTAGACTCCCTATGGTATTAGAAACACTGGAGGATCGCGGAATTCCCCCTCTTGCCTAGACAAGAAGAAGGGTTGTCCCCTCTCTACCATGCACAAAAATGGATACGGTGGATAAAGGGATCGATAGAATTTGAGTTTCATTTGGGAGTTTGATTTTGTTTTTTTTATTTTCCCCCCAATTTCTTGTGGCATATAACATTTGAGAACACTTTCTTTTTGCCATTTCTTTTGAAAATTTTCAAAGTCACCCCATATGTAGTGAGGGTGGCTTATATTTGGAGCATATGAGTCTATTTTTGCTCCTCTTTTCTTTTGATGCAATTTGCAAACTTTCTTTCACTTTTCATTTCATTTCTTGAACTCAAATCAATTTATTTTTGTGCCCATTCCCTTTGATGACAAAAATGTGGTAGAACATGGATGATGGGTGCATGGTTTCAAGGGTCACCTTGGAATAAACGGTAGCCAAGGAGTTATCACACCACAAGGTACTCTTGACTAGGCCTTAATCCATGGGTCAAAGGATACTAGCATGACACATCCTATGGTGTTTTACAAGTTTTCTAACAAGAAAAGTCTTAAGGAGAAAAAGCATCTACTAGGGCCTATATACACTTGTCAAGCTTCCCAAGTAGACGGTTTCGCAAAATTTTCTAACATGCAAACTACATGCCATGATGCAACTAACATATATACATCCTAATGCATATGATTCTACCAACTAATATGCCATATAATCTAAATGCAAGTCCTAAATTCACATTGTTTATATCGCATCAATCAAAATAAAGCCACATAGTCATTAACATAAAGAGGAAAAAGGAGATTGGAAAGATCATACCATGCGGTATTCAATATCCTCATGTCTCGGATGTAGCGTAGTCGATCAATGTGGACAAGGATAGACAAACATAATATATACAAACAATATATACAAGTCTACACTACAAAGGAAATGAACTTGTTTTTGGATTTTCAATTTTTCGATTTTTTTTTTTTGATTTTTTCGAAATTTTTGATTTTTTTGGATTTTTTGAATAAAAGTTAAGTTAGAATTTCCCATCCCCACCCTAATATGGGCATTGTCCTCAATGGCCAATATGATAGGAATTTATGCAAGTATGATGCATGATTTCTATACTAAATGCAAGCTACACTAATCTACACTACATGATGCATGGGTTTTTGTTTATGACGGAGAGCGTAATTTAGATTACCTCCCGTTACGTATGCATGTACTTCCCCAAACCGAGATAGACATTATTTCTAATGTCTTAAATTTTGGGGTAGTTCATGCATACAAGATGCAATGCATGAAACTATATATTGTCATTTTGGATTTTTCAAATGGGAACAATAAAAAGAACACCTCAATGGGGCCGAGGTGTTAGTCCTCATGTTGCTAGGACTCTCCAAACTATGATCAAGATAAAAATAAAGAAAACAAAGAAAGAAGTAGACAAACCTCAAGAGGGTAGGAGCCTCCAAAGTTTCCTAGTCCTCCACCATATCATCATTGTCATCATTTTCATCCATAGAAGCGGACTCATCTCCACTCTCATCTTCACTTCCATTTCCTTGATCTTGCTCTCTTCCTTCATCATCTTCATTACCCTATTCTTCTTCATCTACCTCTTCATCAACACCTCATCATCGACATTCTCATCTTCACCCGGTCTTTCACCCCTAGATGTGCTTGGAAAGAAGACTTCCCTATCCGCCCAACTAGGCAAAGGACATGAAGGATCAAGTAGTCCTTGCCTAGCTAAATGAATGAGGGGTGGATATTGGGCCAAGTATGCATCTACTCGATCATTATAAGCTTGTTTGTGCATCTCTTGCATGAGGAGAGTCATGTAGTCATTGCCCACTTCAACATCTTTGGGTTTGAACTCTTGATATTTGAATGGGTAGGGTGGTGTGACAATGGAGGAGGAGGGCTCTTCAATTTCGCCCCTTTGTTGACGGATGATGTAATCGGCGTCCTTGGAAAGGGGAAGAAGGTAGTTTGTTCGATGAGCACTTAATCGGCATATCTTGGAAGGCAAAGTGAAAGATCTAGCATTATTGGTTAGCCACCCATAGTTGGTGTCAAGAGAGTTATGCTTGACCCATTTGTACTTGTAAATCATGGCATCCATGTCAATGAGATGACCCCCTTTGATCGCCACATAGGTGTTATCCTTGTTGAAATTTGCTTCAAAGTGCTTGGCCAAGAGAGTAACTAGACCTCCATTTACAATATGAGCGGTGCCTTCCTTGCCATAATCAACATTAAGCCATCTTTCCATCAAAAGCCTTAGAGCATTGTAGGGCTTAGTCAATTCCCTTCCCACATTTATGGTCGACTCAAGTAGAACACATTCGAGCTTTGTAAAGTGATTAGTGCCTTTTTTCGCTATTATAGTATTCCCGATGACCTTGTGCCACATTCTAATGCCCGGATGGTGGACTAATAGAGCGCGACAAGCATGAAAGATCACAAATTTCTTCCCGGAAATTGCATCCCAAAGAGGAGCGGGGTCATACTTTTCGGGCATCTTGTGATAGTATGGTGTATCACTAAGGCCTAATGCTTTACTCAAAACATCAAAGGTGATGCGCCTATTCACATTGGCAAGACGAAACTCGATGTATTCTCTAGTCTCTACCTTAGTCACTTTCAATGAACTTGAGAATTCCAAGGTAAGGGAGGGGTATGTAAATTCTCTTGTAGTAAACAATTTTCCCAACCCCATTGCTTCAAAGAAGGCTTTTGTTTGTTCAAGGACACCCAATTTGTTCAAGGCATCTTCACAAATGAATTTGGTGGGCAAAATGGCTTTCTTAGCATACTTGGCAAATGTATCCCTATGGGAGTTAGAAATGAAAATTACCTCCGGATAGTTGGGTAATTGAGCGATTTTCGGAGTTGTTGTTGTTGTTGCTTCCAAGGGAGGATCTTGTTGTTGTTGAACTTCAAAGTTTGCACTAGAAACCACCATAGCCATTGAAGCTTTTTTTGCTTGAAGGCTTTGTTGCCTTTTCGAAAGTGTCTTTCCCTTGGGTGCCTTTGTTGCTCCTTTTGTTCTTGCCATAGTTGATTATACCATGAAAAGATTGAAAATCTTCAATTTCTAATTATACCCAAATCAATTTAAGATGAAAGGATTTGTCTTTTTGTTTTAAAAATCGACTCAAAGGTTGAAGATTTTGGTGCTTGGATTGATTATTGTTACAAAAGGAGTGATTAATTGTTGTTGTAAGGAAGTTTGGATTTGATTTTGGTTAATTTGGTTGAGGAAATTTTGTTTTTGGTGATTGAGAGGATGAGGGTTTTGGGGTTTTGGGGTTTTGGGGTTTTGGGGTTTTGGGGTTTTGGTGTTTATGGGTAGTGTTTGAATGAAAGAATGAATGAAATGAATATGGGAAGGTGTATTAAAACATCCGAAAAATTCATAACTGCAGGGGGAAGACGAGCGGATTCCCTTCGGGACGCTCGGATTCTGCTCAATTTGGCTTCAGGAAAACTCGCCTAAAGACGAGCGTCTTTCAGTGAAGACGAGTGGATTCTACAATATAGGATGAGCGGCTTTCCTCAAAGACGAGCGGATTCTCTTACAGGAACTTTGCTTAATCTTCACTGGCAAAAAGACGAGCGTCTTTCTACAGAGACGAGCGGCCAGTTTCAGATGAGCGTCTTCTCAGCTAGGACGCTCGGATTCTCTAACAGACCAAAATTTTTGATTTTGCAGCTCATTTGGACGGACGGATTATTCCACATACGCTCAGATTATTATAAGACATGCGGATTACCCAGAAGACGCTCGGATTCCACCTAGTCTACCAGGATTCAGGTCCATCCGTGCACTTGCATATCCCGTGTCATTTTCATTCTTCGAATCCCATGTTCTTCATTGTAGGGGCACTATAAAGGCATGAATAGCGTAGGCAATTGCTATCCCCACACTAAGTTAAAGCACTACACATCAATAAAATCATTAGTCCCTCCCTCACTTCTCTCAAAAATGATGAATATCTTGATCAAGGCACAAAAATCCAAAAACGACAAAAATGCAATGTAAGAATTAAAATGCAAGTTAGGGAGTTAGAAATATTTACAAATGGTGGTTTGGAGAGGACTCCACCAAACTCTCATCCTTAGAGAGATGTCATGGGGGCATGTTCAAGGTGTTGTTGATGTTACTCAACACCTTGAAGAAGTAGTCAAAAGCTTGTTCATTATCATGATAAAGATCCTCAATAGATCTTTGCACTTGTTGTCCTTTATGTTGGTCTTAATCGATAGCATTACCAATGTAGGGATTGAAAATCCCTTCAAACTCATCGTCCCAAAGACCATAAACTTCGTCTACTTGATCATTAAAAATCTCTTGAGTTGATAGAGACAACTCTCCTTCTTTCTTGTTTTGGCCAATGAGGCCATCCACTTCACTTGTCATGGGTGAGCTTTTCAAGCTCTCTTTGTTACAATTCACTTGCTCTTTTGATGGAGCATCATCAACTTTCTTTTTCCATTGTAATTCCGACTTCTTCCTCTCATCCTTCCGGCTATAATGATCAACCATAAAACATGGTTCATGCAAACGGGGAGCTCTCATGGTCTTGTCAAGATTGAAAGTTATGCTCTCATCTCCCACCTCTAGAGTGAGCTCTCCATGCTTCACATCTATCACCGCACCCGCGGTGTGCAAGAAAGGTCTACCTAGAATGATTGGAATATTGGAGTCTTCTTCCATGTCAACAATGACAAAGTCCACCGGGATGAAAAATTTCCCAACTCTTACGGGAACATCTTCCCATATCCCTAATGGTGTCTTCGTCGATCTATCGGCCATTTGGAGTGTGATATTGGTACATTTAAGCTCTCCCATCCCTAGCCTTTTACTTACCGAATACAGCATAACACTCACACTAGCCCCTAGATCACATAAGGCTTTTTTTATCGTTGTGTCGCCAATGGTACACGGTATTGAGAAGCTTCCCGGATCTTTAAGTTTCGGAGGTGAACTCCCTTGAAGGATTGCACTACTCACCTTAGTGAAGGCGATAGTTTCAAGCTTCCGGATCGACTTATTTGTAAGGATGTCTTGCAGGTACTTTGCATAGGCCGGCACGTGATTGATTAATTCCGTGAAAGGAATCAAGACTTCCAAATTCTTCACAATTTCCATAAATTTTCCAAGTTGGTCATCAAATTTGGGCTTGGCTTGACGACTTGGAAAAGGAAGTCTAATCACAATGGGTTCCTTCTCTTTGGCCTTGTCTTCACTTTTCTTTGAAACTTCTTTTTTTTATGGTTCTCCATCCTTGGAGGTTTTCACAACTTCTTCTTTGTCACTAGCTTCCACAACATCATCCTCAACTTGCTTCTTCGGTGCTTCATACCTCGTACCACTCCTCAAGTGGATGGCACTAACCGTTTCATGTCTCGGGGGATTACTTTGAGGTGGTAATTGCCCCTTTTGTCTTTGTGAGTTTGAAGATGCTAGTTGAGTCAATTGGGTTTCCAACATTTTGGTGTGGGCTAGGATGTTGTTGATGGTGATTTCCTTTGCTTGACTATCCTTTTGCATTTGAGTGAAAAACTCTTGTTGATTCTTTTGCATTTGAAGGACCGCTTTTTGGACATCAAAACCTTGGTCATTTTGTTGATTGTATGGAGTTTGATTTTGGTAACCTTGGTTTTGGTTGTAAAAGGGTCTTTGATTTTGGTTTCTCATGGGAGGTGGGGTGTATGTTGGTTGAGGGTTTTGAACATTTTGGCTTTTGTATGAGAGATTTGGGTGGAATTTGGTGTTTTCATTGTAATAATTTGAGTAAGGGGTACCACTCTTGTATGCTTGAAAAGCATTGAGTTGTTCATTTGTTCCCCTACATTCACTTTGGTCATGTCCCAAAGTTCCACAATTCTCACATATCCCACTTGGGATTGATGAAGATGCCGTCATGGCATTAACATGTTGTTTTGGTGATTTTGAGGCTTCTTCTAGTCTAGCCATAGCTTTTTTGAACTTCAAATTGATGGTATCAATGTGAGCACTAAGTTGAGCACCCAATTGAGTGATAGAGTCCACTTCATGCTTTCCTCCTCTAGTAGCCTTGCGAGGTCTACTATATTGTGAATTATGGACCGCCATTTCCTCAATCGTGTTCCAAGTTTGATTATCGTCAACGTCGGTGAACATACCATTTGATCCCATGTTGAGAATGTTTCTTGAGTCTTCATAAAGACCGTTCCAAAATTGTTGTACCAAGAACCACTCGCTAAGTCCATGATGAGGACATGAGCGACAAATTCCCTTGAGTCGCTCCCAAGCTTCATACAGGGATTCTTCATCTCTTTGCTTAAATCCCGTAATTTGAGCTCTTAGCATGTTAGTCTTTTCCGGTGGGTAGAACTTTTTGTAGAAAGCTAGAGCCAATTTCTTCCAAGAGTCAATTCCGAGAGTAGCCTTATCAAGGCCTTTCAACCATTGTTTTGCGGTGCCAATTAGAGAAAAAGGAAATAAGACCCATCGAATTTGGTCTTGAGGTACACCGGTTTGATAAATCGCATCACAATAGTCACAAAAAGTCTCCATGTGAGAGTGAGGGTCTTCACTAGGCATCCCCCCAAATTGGCTTCTTTCGACTAATTGGATAAATGCGGATTTGGAAATGAAATTTCCGGTTAAGTGTTGTGGTGTGGGATTCCATTGGGTAGGTTCTCCTCGGTTGGTACGGAATGTGATGAAAATTTAGGCATTTTGGGTTGATTTTGTGTTGGGTTCTCCTCACCTTCTCTTGCAAAAGGGTTGACGAACTCAATAGCGTTTGTTTGAATATCTACAACCTCACCAATACCTCTCAAAGTTCCTTTAGCAAGTCTTCTATTGTTTGTCAAAGTCCTTTCAATTTCGTGATCAAAGGGTAACAAGTTACCTTGTGATCTTCTATACATGCAAAATATCAAACAACTTGAAAATAATTAGAACAAACCTTGAGGAGTTTTACTTCCCCAAGGCAAAGAAAGACACAACTAATAACAATCTAAGAAAATCTTAATCAAGTTAACACCGTCCCCGGCAACGGCGCCATTTTTGGTCGGACTCTCTTGAGAGGTTTAGTTTTTGGTACTTGTCGTTAGGAGCACCTAGACCAAAAAAATATTTATAGCTTCACAAACAACTCTACTATTAGTAAAGAGGCAAGTAAAGGTCGGATCCCAAGGGACGGGAATTGAGATGAGATTTTCAATTGCAACTAGCGGTGTCTAGGGGTGTCACAATTTGGGGTTTGGATAGAAGATCACTAAACTAAATAGCAATGAAAGTAAACAAGCAAGATGATTAAAAAGGGGTGTAAACAATTGATAAAAGGCACTAGGGTGTCATGGGGTCATAGGGGATTCATGGGAATTGATCATACAAACATATTCTCAAATTATAAGCAAACAATTTGTTGTGATGGATCGAGTTGGTTTATATCTTACAATCCTAGGAAAGTTTGGGTCCCGGAGCCGAATCGATTAGATTGTACAACACCTACAAGTCTATTTAATCTTCCCTACTCAACTATATGCATGGTCTAATGAGACTCGAGTTGGTTTATGTCTTACAAGTCTCATTGAAAAAATAGGTGATGGGTAAAAAATGCAAGGATTCATAGGCTCGCATTTCTTCAAACATAACATGTGCATAAGTTGAGATCACAACAAGTAAGTAAATAAACTATGAAAACATATTAATTTAAGCATGAATCATCCCCCATGTTGGTTTCCCCTAATTACCCATTAACCCTAGCTAAGGAAACTACTCACTCATTATCATGTTGATCATGCTAGCAAGGTTGTCAATCATACCAACAAAGTAAAACATGATGAATAAATGAAAATAATTAACAATATTTAAAAAGGGATTAAGAGAATTATACCTACTAATGATTCCAATAATAAAGCAAAGAATAATAGAAGTACATGATGATTGATTGGAAGGTTGTCAATCTCCCAATAACAACCCAAATAATCTTCAATTACCCAAAATGAAAGATGAACAAGAGAGATATTAAGGAAATGAGATTTGTATTAAGACTTGATTAAATGTTGATTACAAGATTAAAGAGAGATTAGATTGATATAAACTACACTAGAGATTGCTAAGAAGAACATGATTATCTAATTAGACTAATGGGGTATTTATAGTGGGGATTAGGTACACAAATTAGGGTTTACTAAGGGCATAAATGACGACTAACTCCTTGAGGAATCGCTCCTCTCAGAAAAATATGCGAGTATCCTTTTTGCTAGTCTTTCCCGATGAATGCGCATCCTTCATAGAACAAGTAGAAAACGAAATGGCTGCCACACAATCCGAGCGTCCAGAGCACGGGATGGGCGGATTGTGGGTCTTTTGGACGAGCGGATTTTTGTGGTGGACGGGCGGATTGTGGTGGTTTTGGACGAGCGGCCTTATGAGGAAGACGATCGGATTGCTTTTCTTGGACAGGCGGATTGTGGGCAATCCGCTCGGATTGTAGATCAGCTTCTTCCTTTCTTCTTTTGTTCCTTTCTCTTCATACAATCCTTGAGGATTTCCTCGGGGATGCAAGGATCTTTTTTCATCATTGCCCATCTACTACAATATGTACAAAGGCCTTCTAGTCTTGTCTTCTCTTTGATACTTGGTCATTGAATTCAATCAATTTAGCTTCATTTTGCCATCAAAATGCAAGGTTTGCACTCCTTCCCTACCAAGGGATCAAAACCTCAACGAATATGCAAAACAAAGGACTAAAGACAATAAATGACCCAAATATGCACTAAAAAGCATGGGAACAAGGCTAATTCGGGGACTAAATATGCTCAAATAATGGTCACATCAACCATACACATTGAAGTGTAATTTGGTAAATAACTTATTCTATTCGCTATACTTTTCAAGAAAAGTCACGAAAACATTTTGCTTTGAATACAAGATTCGCACATTTCATGAGATTCACAATCAAATGGTGTGGGATACTAGTCAAAACTAGTTTTAATGCGACTTTCAAATGAGAAATAAATTGGGATCACCAACTTGAGTCTTATATGACATTTATTTTTAGTTTGAATATAATTACATTGATTTGTATGGTCTCACCATAAACTTAATCGTGGTAAGTTAGGGCACAACGCTTGTTTTAATTGCATAATTGGGAAATCCTTTGTGTTTTATACAAAAACTTGAATTATATTATTATTTAGAGTTGGTGTACATCATGACAATTATTGAGGTACATTTCTAAATACAAAACTAAAATGAGTACGCTACAACATTCATATGTTCATGGATGAAATGGCAACTACCCTAGTTCCATTCATGCAAATTTGTGAACTTATTCTTGCTAGTGGTCATACAATTATTCAATGTTAGGATTCTAAGGATTTACAAAACCCTCGGATTGTGTTATGAACACATCCTCCTCTAAATACCCATTTAGAAAGGTGGTTTTGACATCCTTTTGCCATATTTCATAATCATGAAATGTGGCAATTTCTAACATGATTCACAAATTTGTATCAAATACTCATGATGTGATAATTGGCAAGAATGCAATGTCAATGTCATAGATATTCAGGAAGGAATATGTTGGAGTCACACGACCAACTTCCTAGATCTTTACTTATTGGGGTTTGTATCTATTTTAAGTATCTAACACCTTCTCTTTCGAGCCTAGTTCTATCCTTAACAGTTAAGATAAGTACTTACTTCTTATTGCTCCCACTAACTTCAAGAATTTCTACTTGATGAAGACTTATCTTCATTTTAAATTCCTAGTCAATCCTTCACAAGGGTTAACTCTATTGTGATATTTGGTTAATTAAAATCTCTAACAAATTAATTTACCAATTTAACATTGTCATGTTCTTAATACCTTAACTGCTTGATGACAAGTGTTTAGGTTGAGCAATAAGACTTTTGAACCATGGATGCATAGAAGAATTATCAAAATATATTTTGACTAATCATTACTTCCATTCACTTTTCTTCACTAGAAATCATATATAGGCATGCTAAGAATTTAAGATACTAATCTTATATGACATAGGACAACTCCTATGGAGTTTTATGGAATAGAACGATTCCTATTTAACTAGTCTATGCTCTATTTAAACAGTTCATTTGAGGATTTAGAAAGAGATTATATTTGTCGTTAGTAATAGTAGTTTAGCGGAGACTCATGTTACAATCGAATGATATCGTATATGAGTACGAGCGATGATAAAGAACAATATAAAACAACGAAATAATGGGAAAAGAATATTCACCGTTAAAAAATGAAAACATTTTAGCATGTTTTTGCATTTATATAATAACCTCCACCAAATTATATAAACGATTCCGAGATCCAAATCCATATTAACTCGGGCACGGGGATACCGATACATCCCTCATTAATATAACTCGGTGGGTTAACTCTTTAACCAATTCTACAATTAGAACTCTCGGTCGATGAAATTACGTTAATTTCATCTTCTAGCCCTGAAATATAAGAATAGTCTTCATGTCCCGTTGAGTCCAATCAAATTTCGCGTGTAATAACTTGTTATTACCCCACTTACCCAATGAAAAATGAAAGTACCCTGGGAAACCGAATCTACCCCAAATGTCAAAGGGATTCATGAGTCCTACTATTTGGGAAGGCTAATCTCAATTTTAAATATGTGAGAGGTCTTGTCGATTTATTATCTATCACTTTTATGTGGACTATATTAGTGAATAATGATAATTATAATCCACACGGTCGAAAGGACGATGTGCAAATATTAAAATGCATGTGATGTTAATGACGATTTGGCAATGCATGCAACATATAAAGAAGAATGCAAAGCAATAAATAAATTTCCTAGTATGGCCTTTCCTAAAATAGAAAATCTAATAATCTATTACAAATTCGGAAACCAACTCCTTTGGTCCCTAGAATCTTCATATGGCACGCCTTCTAAGAAAACTTCGTCTTGTCGAAACACCTTCCGAATGGCACCATCTTGAAGGAACTCCGGAATAACAAATACAATAAAATACATAGCTATTCCTATTATACATTTGTAAAAATTAAGCTAGTAAAAATAAAAGTGATAGGAGATCACATTAAATTACAACCGAATGAATATCTCTTACATTACGGGAAATATCGATTAAACTAAGGCCATACTAAGATAAAATTACATAATTCAAAATTATATAAATAAAATATGACATTCATCAATAAAAATTGCAGCATAAATATATGTGTCTAACATGCCAAATTAATGTGCCAAATCGCCCTACTTTCATCTTATATCGTATATAATCCGGTTTTATGGAAATGCGTGATAATAACTTATTAAAGTCACAAATCAATACTTAAATCAAATTTAAGCCGAAGTTAATTATCCTAACCTACAGAGGACTCAAAAATTAGTCTTCACTAAACATTTGACAATAATTCAACTTGGTTTCGTATTATTGCTTATTAAACTTCTCTTAATCATAACAATTATGAAATAATTCCCAATAAATCATAAAAATTTGAAAAAAAAATTCGAAATCACATTTTTTTGAATTATGGAATATTACCAAGATTCCAAAAACTAGATAAAATTTGCCCACAAAATATTTATAATTCACTTCATTAATAAATCGTATAAATCATAACTTTTACCATGTAATTCCAAATTAAACATAAAAATTATGGAAAAATCAAAATCAAAATTTTTAACATTCTTGAAAAATTTCCAAAACCTGGAAATGGCAAACAACCAAAAATTTCGAATTAATTTTTATGATTAATAAAGTTGCCCTTTTATCGATTTTATCACATAAAAATCAATAAACATACCAAATCAATCACAATTAATCATGAAACTTTAGATCTGATATACATATCATATATACAACATTAGGGAAAAATTTCATGCCATAAAATTTAATTTAGCTATTTTTGCTAAAAATAGTCACTATTTATATCATTTTAACCATTAAAATTATAAATCATGCATAATAAATCACATTTATCTCAAATTTTACATATAATCTGTAATATATGCATGTGACAATATATTAAAATTTCGTGGCCTGTTATGAAGCTTAACTATTTTTAGTCATTCAACCCCCATTTATAGCATTTTTATCACATAAAAATCATAAATCATGCAATATTAATCACATTAATAAAATTTTTTACATAAAATAAGTAAAATATGCATGTGAGGTCATACTAAAATTTCATGGTCAAAATCGAAATTTAACTATTTTTAGTTAAAAAAATGCCATTTTATTCATTAAATGCAATTATTTCAACAAAAATCATTAAAATAAGGAATAATCATCCATAAATCATTAAAATGACCTAAATATATTTTAGGACCATAATATATAACATGCAAAATATTTCGTGGCTTTATCCTTATAAATAACAAATTTTTAGTTTTAATAAATTAAATTTAAC
This sequence comes from Silene latifolia, assembly GCF_048544455.1. Classification (NCBI taxonomy): domain Eukaryota; kingdom Viridiplantae; phylum Streptophyta; class Magnoliopsida; order Caryophyllales; family Caryophyllaceae; genus Silene; species Silene latifolia. Next base: position 99,600,814 of record NC_133538.1, read on the forward strand.
TCGGAAAAACCAAACCGATTATGCATGCAACACCAAAGATCTTGATGTCAGTTGAAAGTTTCTTAAAATCCCTATTAAAATTATTTAATAGGTTTTATAAATAACTAATAATTTATGTCATGTGATCTAGTGCATGCATAACTTAAAACAAGAATGAGGAGAAAACGATTTTCTTATTGTGATGAAACGGAAATGGGCACAAGCAAGGACACCTTCCTATGCTTGTTCTTGAGCTCACTAACATGGAATAATCCTCCAAAACTTCATAGATTCAATAATGTGAACACCTCGTCTTAGTTGCACCAAAGATTTCACCCAAATACTCAACTTATTATTAACTAGAAAACAAGAAGAGATCTTAACCTTACTAATATTAATAATATTGCTACTCTAATAATATAAGGTAAATATTAATTTGCATGTGAGTTTTAGAGAGAAGATGGAGTTTTTTCCATGTGTAAATTGGTTGAAAAATTAGAACAACAAAAATGCTCTCTCTAGTGAGCATATCACACGGCCACCACCGCTTAGTGGGTCAATATTGTTCTTATTTTATTTCCATGCAAAATTAGTTAGAGTGTAGGATACATTAATCATGATTAAAGTGCATTGGCATGTCATTATCATATGGTGTAGTGTGCATGTGAAAAAGAACAAAACATCATTGTGTTTTATGGTCCACAAAACCGGTTACCTATGCACTATATAGGTCCATTTTGATTTTTCGTATTTGTTCCACAAAAACCATTAAATCGTGTGCTTAATTATCTTGTATAATTAATTATTAATATGATCATGTAACAATTATATGATACAAATTAATAAGTAATGTACACTTATTTATCAAGTGATATTTTACAATTATATCAACATATAATGGGTTCTACAATGCCCAATTAAATTAATTTACAATTTCTTTGTAAATATAACAACCAATTACCTCTACCTCGGAAAAATACAATATGTCGACTAATTTAATAAATTAGCGCTTAATCATTAAATTAAATCTTATTTAATCACATTACAATAAGATATAAAATTTCATTAGTCAATTATCGCATAATTGAATAATAAACTTGCGTTGACTCGAGTTCTAAACTTGACCTCAACAAACTCACACAACTAAAAAAAATATATATACATATATATATATATACATATATATATATATACATATATATATATATACATATATATATATATACATATATATATATATATATATATACATATATATATATATACATATATATATATATACATATATATATATATACATATATATATATATATATATATATCAGGTACTGATCAACCCATATCAAATACATTTGATCAGAAATATTTGGGTTCCATCCTTTAGCTATGACCTCAAGGGATCAATTGATCACCACTGCCAAACGATAATAACGTCAAACTCTAGTTAGCCAATCATTACCGATTAATGTTGATCAGTTGACTATATAATTGAATCATCCCTTACATATTCTTAATATGAGATTCAAACATGTGATCGTAGTATTGTCGAGGACACATACTCCAACAAATAACACTCTATTGTTTTATGCGACATGTCATCGAAGATCTTTTGCATTGCGCGTTGGTATGTAGCGCCAACATTCTTCAATCCAAATGGCATGACCGTGTAGCAGACGTTTCTTTTGGGGTTCGAAAACCTGTTGCTTCTTGATCTTCAGGTGCCATATGTATTTGATTTTAACCAGCCGTACAATCCATGAATGAGAGTGCTCCGTGTTCACTGGTTGCGTTGATCATCAACTCTGTGACTAGCAAAGGGAAGTCATCCTTTGGCCATGCATCATTAAGGTCTCTGAAGTCGACGCATATGTGCAATTGTCCATTCTTCTTTCTGACTGGGACAATGTTCGCTATCCAGGTAGGATATTTGACTTCGCGAATGAAACCTACCACTATGAGTTTGTTGACTTCCTTTTCAATTTCAGGTACAAGCTCCGACCTGAAACGACGTTGAGACTGCTTTTTTGGATTGATGCCCTTCTTGATTTCGAGACGATGAACTGCAACTTTTGGGCTGAGTCCAGGCATCTCTTTATAGCTCCAAGTGAAGATATCTTTGTACTCGACTAACAACTTGTAGTACTCCTCTTCTTCTTCCTTAGTCAGCAGAGCACTATTATAAATGGGTCGAGGATTTTCAGTAGTTCCCAAGTTGAGCTCCTTGAGCTCATTCACAGTCGATTGCCCCCCGTCTTCAAGTGTTTTGGGGGCCTCGTCAGCCTCAACTTCTTCGTTCTCGTCAGGTATCTCTTCCACTGTGATGTGATATGACGACGTCGTAACTTCTAAGTCTCTTGGCTTCTTTTCACCATAGGGACGTGAAGATGGAAGAGCAGGCTCTGCAACATTTTTTTACTGGCCCGTGAGCACTAGTACGCGCCTCCTTGCTTTGAGCGGCTCATGTTGGATAATATCCACTACTTGCATACGCTTCATGCGAGATGGTATTGCGTTTCTCAAGTCATCACTTACTAATCTTCTTGGTAGCCCCTAGTCTACTGAAGACTGTTTTTGATGGACCGCCCAAGCGTTCATGTATTGTGCCCTTCTTATTTGTGCGCAACGAAGGCGTTGATATTTTGACTTCACTTTCATCTTGATTTCCAAGCCTAACAAAGACAGAAGTGTGTTTGGTTAAAGCACTTGGCCTTCCCATCCTTATAAATATAGAAGGACGAGACTTTTCTGCAGGTGGACTTATTCGATCGAAGACCGAAGATGAATGCATCCTTTCTTCTCCTTCTTCATTTTCTTCGACCTCTTCCACTGTGATGTGCTGAGAAGACGTAGTAGCCCCTTTTCTACGAGCACCAATCTTCACAGATGTAGGAGACTCATATCCATGCCATGGCTTAGTCACTATGAAGGTCCCTTCTTGCTTGAATAGCTCTTGTTGCGCCTTGTTAAGACCGTACGGCTCAACTTCTATAACTTTGCCGAGAAGAGTCGGATTTGTAAAGTCATATCCAGCCTTCGCCAGTAGCTTGTAAGCATTGGAATCAAATATCCCTATGTTTTCCTCACTTGATGATGACTGGATGAACAGACGAAACCAGTTGGAGGAGGTCTCACAATCTTCGTTTGGGATGAACTTCGTAGAGGTGTAACGACTTTAGCCACCCATTCCTGCTTGATCGCCTGACTTGACTTTTTATCCTTAGGCTCTGTCTTTAGTTTTAGACACTCTGCAAAAGGACTCCCCCCATCTTTGCGGCAAGACTTCGAGATGTAGCATAGTACTGGTCATGTAGTTTTCTGCGTCGTCTCTTAGTTATTAGGTGATGCAACAAGAGTAGTTGTTTTACTGGCCTTGTCTACATCTTTATTAACATCATTTTTTTAGCAGGACTTGCGGCTACAGCTTCTTTGATGATGTTATTTTCCCGCTTACATCCTTTTCCTGTTGAAGAGATAGTAGTTGGCATGAACCCACCAGAAGTACCATTCTCTTCAAAGAATTTTGCATCAGCGAAGAAAGAGTCAACCTTAGAGAAGGGTTTGGCGTCTCCATCTATTTTCCTTTCGCCACCACGATAATAATTCAAGCATTGATGGAGGGTTGAGGTGACAACTCCATTCTCATGCTTCCAAGATTGTCCCAGCAACAGTTTGAATGATGTCTTGCCATCCATGACATAGAACAATGTGTCAGAAGACAGTTCACCCATTGTAAGGTTCACACGGATCATGCCAACTGCGCGCTCCCCATTCAAGTTGAAACCATGAATCATTGTTTGAATATTGGAGACTTCATCCATCGTGGTCCCTAATTCGTTCATGGTGGCTTTTGGCATGAGATTCACTTCTGAGCCTCCATCTATTAAGATGCGCTTGACCTTTTTCCCCTCGGATGTACCCAGACATATAAAGTGGCATGTTGTAAGGCTTGGATCCAAGAAGCAAATCCTCATCTGAAAAACTCAAGGCTGTGACACATCCAGTTGATTGCTCAGCAGGCTCGATCTTGTCTTTCATCCTACCTGCGTTCAACTCTGGCTTCTAAAGTCCTAGAATTATCATTTGACGCTTCTCTTTAGGGAGGTAAAAAATTTGTCTCCACCCCATGTTTGTGGGAAGGGCATCAAGAGCAGCCACTACTTCGCTCTCCCATTCATATTGAGATTGTTGTGACGGTACCGCATCATCTAGGCCTCCTTCTTTTATTTTTTCTTATCATCACCACCTTCAGTAGCTGAGATGGTGCACACAAAAACCTTGTTAATGAAATCTTGCGTGAAGAATTCTTTTAAGGTGATGGAACTTAGTGGTTTTTGCTCCATCAGATCAATAGGCAAGACATGTGGTTTTACCACTATTTTGGACTTCTTCCCCTTAAACTTGCGGGGTTTTGTCTTCTTTGATTTACTTCGTTGACGGTGGACAGGTCCGACCGCTTGCTTCACTTTTTTTCTTGGCTTTCTGCGTGTCACCAAGGTCCAACCTTCATCATTATCTTCATCCTTCTTTTCCTCATTCTTATCCTGAGGAGGTAGCTTTTCTTCCAATGATATTGGAGGTAGCGACGACAATGACCCTTGGATCCATAACAACATAGGCTCCAAACTTCTGAACTGCAACATATGCACAAACTATCCTTGATATATAGTTGGCTCCTAGGCTACAGTTGTTTGATTTGCGGCTACTGTTTCATCCAAGTCAAGAATGATCTTCCCTTCTCTGGAGAGCTGCATGATCTTCTCCTTAAGTGCTATACACTTTTCAATGGGATGAGTCACCAGCTTGTGGTAGCGACAGTAGTTAGGATCACTTGTCTTGTTTGCCTGCTCAGGGCGCTTGGACACTGGAAATTGTATAACCTTCTTCTCTAAGAGGTCATCAAGCATTCCAGACAAGTCAGAATCTGGGAATGGATACTTCTTTTCTTGCAAACTCCTTCAAGGTAGGCTTTTCTCGTGGTAGTTGTAAGCAAACGTCTCCTTCTTCTTTTCATACTTAGGACTGGATGAGATCTTCACAGGTGTGTTGCTAGTTTCAACGACCATTGTCTCCTTTGTCGACGACTTGCAGCCCTTGTCAATTTTCTTGAACTCCTTATTTTCACTTGGTGCCTTAGAAGAAGTTGGTCGAGCACTCCATGTTCTTTGATTATGATCTCCATGTCATGGGCGCGGGTAGCCAGGTGTTTTAAGCTCTTTGGCATGATCCCTTTCAGGATGTAAAGAATGTCCCATTTCATCCCGTTAACGCACATTTCAACTACTGACGCTTCACTTAAGCGATCCTTGCATTCCAGACTCAGCGCACGCCATCTGTTGATGTAATCGATGACAGGCTCATCTTGCTATTGAGTTATTTTTGTTAACTCGCTCATGCTGACTATGCGTCTTGTTAGAATATGTGTCCTCCGACAATAATGCGATCACAACTGTCGATTATGATGATCACATGTTTAAATCTCATTTTAAAGAATACATTTGGGAAGTATTTTTACTGTCAACTGGTCCACACATATCGGTAATGATTGGCTCACTAGAGTTTGACATTACTGTCGTGCGACGGTGGTGATCAGTTGATCCCCTTAGGTCATACCTAAAGGATAACACTCTTAATTGATCATTTAATTGATCGTATGACGATACGGGTTAATTAAATTACTTAAAATTGACGGACGATTTTGGAAGTGATATTTATGTATCTCATTATAATTTGATTAAATAAGATACGGTCTAAGTGATCGAGTTGTTTTGTTACTTAGATGAAATTGTTGTTTACGGAAACAAAATTGAACTGAATGAATAATTTATTGTAAATACAAGATGTTGTAATTTACAATTTGTAAAGTGTTTTGGTACAAGTAATTGTGAATTAAGTCGATTTTGTACATGACGTATTTTATTAATACGTTGATTTTTAATATGTTAAAAATACATGACAATTTTACATGACTTGTAACATGTGACATTGACAAAATTGACAAATTGACAAAGATAAAATGGAACCCATTTTATCCCATTTGGACCGAAATTAGGAGGGAGTATGTTGTTTCTATTATGTTGAATTTGTGAGTGGAAAACAATATAATTAAGCCTAGTCTCCTAGCCATGCAAGCCTAATCTTTACTTGGGAAGAATAGAGGCTCATGCATTGGCCCTTCTCCCTTCCCATAACCGGTTTTTCCAACCCTCCATGCCAAGGGTTGGTTTTTGGTACATACACTTATCTTGAGAAGATTTATGATGATTATTCATTCTAACATCAACAAAAAATATTTTAGAGAGATAAAAATATTTCTCCTTTCTTCTTCCTCCTCTTGACCAAAATTCCAAGAGGACCAAAAATATTTTGGGTCATTTTATTTAAATTAATATTGTTCTAGTATTAATAATATTAATTTTGTTAAGAGAATGTCTTGGGTATTATTCCTTGGGAGGGATTCTAAACTTGAATCCTTGTTCATCCATTTTAGGAAGCTCAAGAACAAGTGAGTAGGAGAACTCACTTGTGCCCAAATAATCCGAAATCTTCAATGTAAGATGATGATAACTTCCTTATTTCTTTTATTGTTTGCATGCATAAGATCAATATTTAATTTTATGACTAAATTAAATCATCACATATATGAATATGTTAAGTAATGAGATATAGATTTCTAACAAGCGGTATCATGAGCCTTAGGTTGTTTGCATGCAAATCGGTTATAATTTTTCCGAGTTATACGATTAACATATAAAACTTATAAATTTGTGTTATTATGATATATCACGAAATAAATTATGCATGTTAAAGTTTCTAGTCCTAAAATGTATTTAGGATATTTTGGTTAATTTCTGGATTTTTATTGTTCATCTTATAAAATAATGGCATTAAAAGTGTGATTTTATGATTAAAATGTCATTTTCGGACTAAAATGGCATTAAAAGTGTGATTTTATGATTAAAATGTTTGTCTTATAAAATAATGGCATTAAAAGTGGTTTTTGGATATGTTTTCACATATAATATTTGTAGATGACCTGTAAATTTTCATAATTTTTGGAGTTCTTATGCTCGAAATATGGATTTTTCATGATAAAAATCGAATTTAAATGAAAAATAGGTTAATATGAGATAAATTTCGAATCTGGTCATAGAAATTTAGTATGTTGCACATGCAATTTTACAAAATGTGTGTAATATAATAGGCTATAATGAAGTCTTTATGCATGATTTATGAATTTTTGATGAAAAATAGCATAAATAGTGACTTTAATTAGTGAATAATTGCTAAAACATACTTCATGACTTAGGAAAAACGTCACATGTTGCATTTTATTACCTATTTCAGATATAAAATTGAAAAGTTGATAAATATTTTTTTTTCTCATGTTTTTATGATTATTATTGATAAATCCGATAAACCGCAACATTGTTTTTCCGATAAATTTTCGAAATTTTTAACCTAAGTTTTTGAACATTATGAGTATCATGGTATTTTTCCAGAATTTTCATGGGTTTAAATTTCAAATTTTGAATTTATTTGAAATTTTTATGATTTATTTGAAGTTTATAGCATTTTATTGTAATTTTGAGTCCATTAATGAACAATTTTAAGAAATATAAGTTAATAGTTATTGGAGACTAATTTTGAGTCCTAAGTTTATTAGGGTAATTAAATTGTGCATAAATATGATTTTATGTAATTTATTGTGATTTTAAAAGGTTGAATCACGCAAATCCGTAAAAACCGATTAATATACGATATTGGCTCCTTAAAGGCGATTTAGCATAAAATTGGGCAAGTTCATATATATTATAATGCTGCATTTTATTTATGATTGTCATAATTTTATTTTATGTAATTTTATTTTATGTAATTTTACTTACTATGGCCTTAGTTTTTAATTGGTATTACCCGAAATGTATGGGAATATCGATTCGGTTGTAATTTATTGTGATCTCGTATCACCGTTTTGTAATTTAATAGATTTATTTTTATTTTAATTACAAATTTATTTTAGGAAATTATGTAATTTGTTATGTAATTTAATTATTTCGGATTTCCTTCAATACGGTGTCACTCAAGGAAGACGATACATAAAGACGGTGTTACCTCGAGATGCGTGCCTCAACCGAAGTTCAAGGGACCAATGGAGTTGGTTTCCGAATATGTAATAGTTATTTAGATTTTCTATTTTAGGAAGGCCATACTGGATTTAATTTCTGCTTTGCATTTTATTTATATGTTGCATGCATCGCTAAATCGCCATAACTAAAACATGCATTATCTTTTAATCGAGTTTATCGACCGTGTCAATTATAATTATCGTAGTTCACCGCTTTAGTTCACTTAAAACGTGATAGATAATAAATTGACATGACCTCTCGCTAAAAATAAACAATTGAGACTTAGCCTTACCAAAAAGTAGAAACCATGAAAACCTATTTCGTGAGGGAGTGCACTCGGCCACACCGGGGTACAAACCTTGTTACGTAGGGGAAGTGGGTGATAAATGTCTATCCACCGAATTCATGTTGATGAGGGTTTTATCGGCCACACCGTGCCCAAGTTAATGTGGGTTTGGATCATGGACACATTTATTCGAAATTTGGGTTGAACTCAACAAAAGTTTTTTGATAAGGGTTTCATCGGCCACACCGTGCCCTTGTCGGATGTGTTTTGGGCTAAAGATAAATGTTAATGTAATTTTATCGACCAAGAGTTCTAAAAGTAGAATCGATTAAAGCGTTAATCCACTGAGTTATATTGATAAGGGTTTCATCGGCCACACCGTGCCCAAGTTAATATGAATTTGGGTCTTGGAATCATTTATATTAGTTGGGTAGAGGTCACTATATAAATGCTAATATCTTGTTAATTTATTTACAAATATGATATTAAAAAGACAAATGTTAATATTTCCTTTTCCTCCATACTTGTAGTTCATTACAATGAATCCATCAAACGCTACCGCACCGATAACTATTGAGTCTTGCCACAATGTTTTTGACGACGTTTGCTTCAACAATGATTTCGACACTACTAGAGAACTTCATTTTGGGATAGGTTCGGATGGAAACATTAACTTCATCACTTCTACTAGACCACCTACTACTACTAGATCTCTTGTGAGCCGGTCTCAGGAAGACCGCCTCATAAAATCTATAGGATCTTTGTCTCTGGAAGATAAAGATGCCAAAACTAGTGGGAGCTCAAGCAATCAAGTTCTTGCTTCAAAGGGCAAAAAGTTCAAGAAGAAGGGAAAGAAAGGGAAAAACTTCAAGCAAGTTGATGATGAGTGCCATTATTGCTATGGCATGGGACATTGGCTTAGGAATTGTCCCGTATATTTGCGAAATATAAGGGAAGGAATCATCGTTCCAAAAGGTAAAATTCCTAAGGAAATTTATGTTATTGATATAAATTATACTTCCACTACGACATGGGTACTGGATACCGGTTGTGGTTCTCACCTTTGTAATCATTTACAGGGTTTAAGAGACGTGAAGAGGCTTAGCAAAGGAGATGTGGATCTACGCCTTGGAAATGGAGCTCGAGTAGCGGCCGAATCCAAAGGAACTTATGTATTAGCTTTGCCTAATGGATTTGAGTTGTATTTACATAATTGTTTTTATGTACCTACCTCTCTAAAAACATTATTTCTATCGCTATGTTAGACATGGATGGATTTTGTTTCGTCATTAAGAACAATCGTTGTACTATTTCGAGGAACGACTTGGTTATAGGCCAAGCTTCTTCCATTAATGGCATTTACATTTTTGAAACCTCGAATCCGACTAATGATATCTATAACATTCAATCAAAGAAACTCAAATCAAGTGACCCAAATGAATCGTTCATTTGGCATTGTCAATTAGGTCACATAAACGAGAATCGCATCAAAAGATTAATTTCGAGTAATGTGATTACACCATTTGATTTTCAATCATATGGAATATGCGAATATTGCCTTCTTGGCAAGATGACTCGTAATCCTTTTAGCGGTAAAGGAACACGAGCTAGTGAACTATTGGGACTCATACATACCGATGTGTGTGGACCAATGAGTATCACCGCTCGTGGAAATTATGACTACTTCATAACCTTTACCGATGACTTGAGTAGATATGGGTATATCTATTTGATGAAGCATAAAAGTGAAGCGTTTGAGAAATTCAAGGAATTTCAAAACAAAGTAGAGAACCAATTGAACAAAAGAATTAAGGCACTACGATCTGATCGTGGTGGAGAATATCTTAGCCTTGAATTCGATTCACACTTGAAAGGTCGTGGTATTATATCACAACTCACTCCACCCGGAACACCACAACTCAATGGTGTTGCCGAAAGGAGAAATCGAACCCTACTTGATATGGTTCGATCCATGATGAGTCAAACCGACCTACCAAACTCGTTTTGGTGATTTGCAATTCAAACCGCAATTAGATCTTTGAATAATAGTCCCACGAAAACAACCGCAAAGACTCCATATGAGATGTGGACGGGAAGAGTTCCTAATATATCCTACATGAAAATTTGGGGATGTGATGCTTACGTCAAGACAAAGAACGACAACAAGCTTGCCCCAAGATCCAAAAAATGCATCTTTGTAGGTTACCCCTTGACCTCTCGAGGTTACTACTTCTACAAACCTGAAGAAAACAAAGTGTTTGTGTCTTGCGAGGCTGCCTTCTTAGAAAGTCAGTTTATTTCTAAGAGACAGAGTGAGAGAAATTTTGAACTTGATGAAGTTCAAGAGCCACACACCGAGATAGAGATGCATGAAGATGTTCCTTCGTCGTCTAACACGGTTTTCTCTCCTCCACTTAGAAGAACGGGCCGTGTTATTCGCCATCCCGATCGATATGTGGGACTTATCGAATAAGATGGAACACTCGATGTGTTGCTTTTAGAAAGTGACGAGCCCGCCACCTACAAGGCCGCAATCTCTAGTCCCAATTCCTCCTTCTGGCTTGAAGCCATGAAGTCCGAAATGGATTCTATGCATGAGAACCAAGTTTGGGACTTGGTAGATTTGCCTGAAGGGGCAAGACCTCTTCAATGCAAATGGATTTTCAAAGTCAAGAATGGCATAGAAGGATATGATGATGTCAACAAAGCTAGGCTAGTGTCAAAAGGATTTACCCAAGTCCAAGGTCTCCATTATGATGAGACCTTCGCCCCCGTAGCCATGCTAAGATCCATATGGATTTTGTTAGTGATTGCCGCATTTCATGATTATGAAATATGGCAAATGGATGTCAAAACCGCTTTTCTAAATGGGCATTTAGAAGAGGAAGTGTACATGATACAACCCGAAGGTTTTGTTGATTCTAGGAATCCTAACAAAGTGTGCAAACTTAAGAGATCCATTTATGGTCTTAAGCAAGCATCTAGAAGTTGGAATCATCGATTCAATCATGTTATAAAAGAGAATGGTTTCACTCGAAGTGTTGAGGAACCATGTTTATACATGAAATTTAGTGGGAGCAATGTTGTGTTCCTAATCTTGTATGTCGATGACATACTACTCATTGGAAATGATATTCCGATGTTGTCTTCTGTTAAGAAGTGGTTAGGTAACCACTTCCAAATGAAGGATTTAGGAGAGGCACAACGCATATTAGGTATCCGGATCCATAGAGATAGATCCAAGAGGATATTGGCACTAAGTCAAGAGTCTTATGTTGATAAGATTCTTCGACGGTTCAGCATGGACAAATAAAAAAGGGGTTTGGTACCTATGGTAACTGGGACTATATTGAGCAAGTCTCAATCTCCCTCCGAACCCCATGATGTTGAATGCATGAAGATGATCCCTTATGCTTCCGCTGTTGGATCAATCATGTACGCCATGATATGCACACGTCCTGATGTCTCGTATGCCTTGAGCATGACGAGTAGATATCAAGGCAATCCAGGTGAGAATCACTGGATAGCCGTCAAGAACATCCTTAAGTACTTGAGAAGAACTACGGATTCTATCTTAGTGTTTGGAGGAGACACCGAGCTACGTTTTAATGGATACACGGACTCGAGTTTTCAAACGGATAGAGATAACATGAAATAACAAGCTGGTTTCGTTTTCATGCTTAATGGTGGTGCCGTTAGCTGGAGAAGCTTCAAGGAAGCTGTGACTGCGGATTCAACAATGGAGGCTGAGTACATAGCGATCGATCGCGCCAAGGAAGTCGTGTGTGGATCAGGCAATTCACGGAAGGTCTAAGAGTAGTACCTACCTCCAATGATCCCATCACTCTCTATAGTGATAATAGTGGGACGATCTTCCAAGCTAAAGAGCCAAAGTCTAGTAATAGATCTAGACATGTACTTAGAAAATATCATGTAATAAGAGATTTCATTGAAAGAAAGGAAATTGCGCTTTGTAAGGTTGGGACGGACGACAACATAGCCGATCCGCTCACCAAGCCTTTATTGCAGGCCAAGCATGATGGACATGTTGCGTCCATGGGACTTAAACGTGTACCAAGTTTATGTTAGATTTTGAAATGAAATAAAAGTGTTGTTTTTGTTCATGTTCATCATCAAATTTGTCTTTTATCTTTTCTTTATACATTGCTATATCCAAACGGGTTGTAGAGACAATTGAACCCCGTTAAAGTGAACGCGGATTAGCATTGTATTCGCCCATAGTTACTTACATGAGGTGACATCTCGAAGTGACTAGAATGTGATGCGATTGATGGCAAGTTCAAGTGCCATGGAGTCATATGAGAATGACTAGTCGATCACATAGGCAGACTGTTAGGAACACTTTGTCGGGCCTTATGACCGCTTATAGAGTTCTGGCAAATTTATATAGCCTGGTCGTGGCGAGATCTACTATAGTATTCTAATGAGTTGATTCTTTTGACTAAAGACTATTCGCCTAAGATGGCACAGTTTCAGATTAACTTTGATTTGTGTTACTACGACCTTCGTAAATGTAGTCAAATGGGCATATTTTGGGTTATGATGGTTGTGGCTAGTCGAAGGGAATGAGTGCGATAGGAATTGTCCACCCCTAGTCAGGGTTATAACAATATCTCAGGGCCACTCGAGGAGTAATAAACTGGAAATGCGTGGCCACGCTCGGAAGGTATCCATGGTGGATGATTCCGGTCAATCAGTTGTTCTCCAGATCGAGGAAACCACTCTCGATGTGATCACTTGCAAGTACGACCTGAAAGACACCTTGTATTGAGTGGGAGATAGTAATAGGACAAGAGAATTGGTGACGCACACTTGTCGAGGACAAGTGGGAGATTGTTGGAATATGTGTCCTCCGACAATAATGCGATCACAACTGTCGATCATGATGGTCACATGTTTAAATCTCATTTTAAAGAATACATTTGGGAAGTATTTTTACTGTCAACTGGTCCACACATATCGGTAATGATTGGCTGACTAGAGTTTGACATTACTGACGTGCGACGGTGGTGATCAGTTGATCCCCTTAGGTCATACCTAAAGGATAACACTCTTAATTGATCATTTAAATGATCGTATGACGATACGGGTTAATTAAATTACTTAAAATTGACGGACGATTTTGGAAGTGATATTTACGTATCTCATTATAATTTGATTAAATAAGATACGGTCTAAGTGATCGAGTTGTTTTATTACTTAGATGAAATTTTTGTTTATGGAAACAAAATTGAACTGAATGAATAATTTATTGTAAATACAAGATGTTGTAATTTACAATTTGTAAAGTGTTTTGGTACATGTAATTGTGAATTACTAAGTCGATTTTGTACATGACGTATTTTATTAATACGTTGATTTTTAATATGTTAAAAATACATGACAATTTTACATGACTTGTAACATGTGACAAATTGACAAAATTGACAAATTGACAAAGATAAAATGAAACCCATTTTATCCCATTTGGACCGAAATTAGGAGGGAGTATGGTGTTTATATTATGTTGCATTTGTGAGTGGAAAATAATATAATTAAGCCTAGTCTCCTAGCCATGCAAGCCTAATCTTTTCTTGGGAAGAATAGAGGCTCATGCATTGTCCCTTCTCCCTTCCCATAACCGGTTTTTCCAACCCTCCATGCCAAGGGTTGGTTTTTGGTACATACACTTATCTTGAGAAGATTTATGATGATTATTGATTCTAAAATAAACAAAAAATATTTTAGAGAGATAAAAATATTTCTCCCTTCTTCTTCCTCCTCTTGACCGAAATTCCAAGAGGACCAAAAATATTTTGGGTCATTTTATTTAAATTAATATTGTTCTAGTATTAATAATATTAATTTTGTTAAGAGAATATCTTGGGTATTATTCCTTGGGAGGGATTCTATACTTGAATCCTTGTTCATCCATTTTAGGAAGCTCAAGAACAAGTGAGTAGGAGAACTCACTTGTGCCCAAATAATCCGAAATCTTCAATGTAAGATGATGATTTCTTCCTTATTTCTTTTATTGTTTGCATGCATAAGATCAATATTTAATTTTATGACTAAATTAAATCATCACATATATGAATATGTTAAGTAATGAGATATAGATTTCTAACAAGTCTGGTGCTGTAGAATCAGTTGAGGAATTCATCTTCCATGCGACCTCAGCTGTCAATTAACTCAGAGTCCAGATCTGTGTACCAGTCGAACGCGATCCCTTTGAGCGAACGCACAAACTACTTCACCAAACGATCACCATCTGTCCCAGCATTGTTGCATGTCTCGACAAAGTGGGCAATGTATTGCTTTCGGTTCCCCTTCCCGTCGAACTGATGAAATTATGGAGGCTGATAGCCATATGGCATGTGCAGACTGTCAATCCTCTTAGTGTAAGGCTTGATCTAGCGTTCACTGCTTATCGAGCTATCATCTAATTGACACTTGATTATCTTGGCTATTAACTCCTACAGCTTCTCTTCAATGAAGGCATTGATCTCATTTTTTGGCTTTCCCCTGTCGTCCTCGCCAACTTCTTTATCGCTGTCAACATCCCTGTCGGTATCACCATGCTCGCTACCAGACTTCCTGTCACAGAGCGCCACCACCTCTTTTTGGATCTCATCAACTTTCTTGTTCTTTTCTTCATTCTCCTTCATCATCTTTTCAAGGAGTTTATTCATGTTTTGGACCTGCTCCTCAAGAGTATTGCCACTTATCACCATGACTGTAGCAGCATTAGGAGTTGAGGTTCCTTTCTTCTTTGGCGACGCCTTGGGTTTGCAAGGGGAAGTCTTCTTGTCAACCTTAACGCTTCTAGTCTCCTCCCGTGAGGGAGAAGAGGCGGCCAGGAGAGTTGTAGCGGCAGCAGCTATAGAGGCGACAAAGATCTTGCGCGACCTAGTAGGGACGCTTGAGGAGCGTAGATTGGCAGTAGCATTGTTGACAGCAGCCTTCTTCGCCATTCCTCTTGTGCAAATGCCAAATGATTGCGCAGCTGAGGAGGTAGCAGCACTAGGGGTATCCTACAAGATATATGCGTAGGTCTTCTTGGATGGAATGGAGGGGATGCTCTGCTTGATAGACCTCTTCTTCTTGTGGTAGACTTGTTTAAAACGGCAGTAGAGATGAGAAGTAGATATTTTCACGTCGGGTTCACCAAAATTTGTAAAAGCTAATTTTGTATTGTGATAACTGAAATACAAAACAAGGAAACAAGTAAATTTTATTAATAAATATCAAAAGTTACGTTTACAATCTCTAATGTATCCTCTGATTATAATATGCCATAAGGGGTACATGTACGGGGTACACGTGAGGGGTGCGCTGTAGACAAATTTAGTTACTCTATGAGCAATGCTAATTTGATTTCTTGAGAGGGTCGCGATGACTTGAATCTCACTTGAAAGTTTGAATTTGTGATTAAATCTTTAACGCAGGCGACACGATTTGATGTGCTTGTTGACTGCTTGCAATGATTTTGATAGAGAGGATTTGTAGGAATTTGTACCTTGTTATCTCTAACTCCTTTGAAATTATGAATTTCAAACCCCTTGAATGAATGAGGAGTAGAGCTGGCAAAAGCTGACCCGGCCCGAGGAACCTGACAGGGCAGTCGTATACCTATCAAAAATAACCAACTGGCTCTAACTAATATAGCTAGGGAAGTCGGGTCGATCTCCACAAGGAGATGGGAATATGTCAGCTTTGTCTAAGTTCGTCTCGGTAACCAAATTGGGGGGTTTTAATTGATTGATTCTAAACTAATGATAAGGATAGGGAAGAGAAAATAAGAGAATAAAGATTAACCAAGTAGAGAAAACAGCTAAGACAGACGGTTCACCATAATCATTCGGTCAAGCAATCTAGGTCTCAGGTCAATGCAAATACGGTATGAAGGGCAGTGAATATCTCCTTTCGGTCTCAATTCGCCCTAAAGCACAAATAGCTTAGATTTCGCCCTAACTATAATGCCATATTGTTCACTACTAGTCTCGCCTTTTCCAACCTTTCGGTCCAGGTCAAGGGTCACTAAGATATAAATGCCTAATTGCGTCGACTCAATTAGTCGATCGATAAATGCAAAGAATTAACAACAAAGATTATACCAGCATTAACCCAATAAATCGATTACTTTCCCCTCATAATTATGGATACCCTATAGTCTTAGCAGAGGCGAATTAGCTACGCATCATCATCGAATTAACAATAACAACATATAGATAATTGAAACTAAACATGATAACAAAACTAATGAAGATTGAATTAAAGTAATTATGATAACAATAAAGGGAAGGAGGAATTAAAGCAATAATTACGATTAAGGGATTAAAAAAGAATAATAGTACCAATACGAATCCGAATCTGAGTAGCAAAAGTGTAGAAGGAAAACTAAAATCCAAGAAGCAGTAGCAAAGTATAGAGTAAAAGTCAGTGAGAGAGGGAAGAGAGGAGTTACGTTGTTCACTCCTTCAGTCTTATACGAAAAATCCACTCTAAACCTAATCTATGGACTAATTACAAAAGCCCATACGCAAATTAGGCAGAAAATAAACTAAAGCAGGACAAACCACTCGATCGAGTGGAAATAAACCACTCGATCGAGCAAACTAACACCAAACCACTCGATCGAGTGGAAATAAACCACTCGATCGAGTGGAAATAAACCACTCGATCGAGCACTCCTTGCAAAGTCTTCTCTTGTGTATACTTGAACTGCTCGATCGAGCAACTTGGAGTATATAAAACATTTGATCGAGTAATAAATCACTCGATCGAGCTATCTTGGCACGTAAGACATTAAAACACCTTCCGAAACCAGCTCACGCGTCTCCAAAATGTTAGATTCCAAGCTCCGGCTCCTTATTCTCCATAAATGCATGCAATTGGGACAAAATAGGCTCGATTTAGCTCCTGTTCGGTTTATTCCTGCAAATTACATAAAACGAACCAAAGTAGAATATTCGGGGGTATTTGTAGCTAGATGCTACATAAATAGTACAGAAATGCGTGTAAAAATGAGGTAAAAACCTTATATAAAATACACGCATCAAATCTCCCCAAACCAAACCTTTGCTTGTCCCCAAGCAAAATATGAATGCAACTAAGAATAAACAGTGGAACGGAGAAAAATATGAACGCATCAGCTACAAATCACCCACCAAAACCAGTTTAATGCAACAACTGACAAAGTGGCAAAAGAGAAGTTCAAACGAGTTAAATCAATGTTTCAAACTTACTGAACCGTCGACCTTGCAAGACTCAAAGGATATCGGACTCTCACGGGTCGCTCGTCACTCAGAATTAGGCACAAGGTGAGTATATATGTGAAAGATAGAAAGAAGTAAAGACACTCACCTAACTCGACCTATAAGAACATGCATGCAGTTAACATGAATAAAGTCTCTACAACCATACATACGCATTCCAACCATACTAATGACCAAGACACATGCCGAGGACTTACATTTGGGTAAGTGAGGTAATGGGTAAGAAGGGGCTAAAATGAATTTGGATATGTGGGATTAATAGCCAGGCTAGCAACAACGAAATCCAAATTTGAACTGCATTCCAACTTCATACTCAATATAACAAGATAAAACGGTGCAAAACCCATGCACTCTACTCACGAAACACCAAAACAAACTCGTCAACTCCCCATAAGATATAAATAAAACGTGGGAGTGAAAATCATTATACAATTTTTCATTTTTTTTCACACATGATTTTTCTTTCTTTTTCTTCTTTTTCTTTTCTTTGTTCTTTCTCTTTTTTCTTTTTCATTTCCTTTTTTTCATTCATGATTTTTTCTTTCATTCCCTTCAATTCTTCCACCAACTTCTGAAATCAGATAAAATAACCATATTGCAATAAAACATTCCAATAACTACTCGTCACTAGCTCGGCTAGGGTAGGAAGTATTATAGAAAGTAGCTAATAGGACAAAAAGGCAATTTGGCTATGTGGGGCTCATGGGTAGAATGAAATAAAGGGAACTGCCTCTCCTAACATGTGTCACCATCCACAGACCGAATGCATACAGGTATTAAGAAGACTAGACTCATGCTTATGCAAATTGATGTTACATGCCCTAAAGAGAGTACTAGTCACATCCTAAATGAAACCGGTCATGAATGTCACGAGTTTATAAAGCTCTAACCTCAGAATGTAATGTAGCTTCCGATATATGAATCAAGTCTATTCGTTCAAACAAGAGAGAAACAAAAACTCGTAGATCATGCACATAATCATGCCAACTAAATGTCAAGAATATGCAAGGCTCAATTAAGGATTCAATTTAGCGTCAATGTTCAAACGTTCCGACTCAAATTAAACATGAAATTTTTGAATTTTATGATTTTTATGTGATTTTTTTTTTGAATTAATTAAAACAACAATGCATGCGAAAATAATTAAACGTGCAAGCAAAAATGCAAGAAAAACATGCAGACAGACACAGATATGGATGCATACCTCCCCAAACCAAACCGTACAATGCCCTCATAGTACCAAAAATAGGGAAAGAAATGCAAACTGAAGAGAAAAGGGGAAGTGGAGTCGGAAAACTTACAAAACGTCGTAAAGAGGGACCTCCCCAAACCGACCATGAACATGGGAGGTCAAAGAAACTCAAGCAGTAGCTCCATAGACGTCAAATAGCAACTGGAAGACGAAACCACTCGATCGAGTAGCTTAGAATTGCTCGATCGAGTAAACTGGTAGCTGGAAGGACTCGATCGAATAGAAAACTAATCGATCGAGTAAACGTGATTTTGGCTCTGGTCGATCGAGTAGATATATTACTCGATCGAATGAATACTACCCAAAAAGTGCTCGATCGAGTAGAAAAACTACTCGATCGAGTGACCGGACCTGCAAAATACGCGTTAAAAGCAAGGGAAGCATGAAAAAGTTCGTAAAACAGCGTCTAAAGTTCAACATAAAGCTAAAGAAAAATAAAATGTTCAACAAAAGTACAATAAAACAGTCCGGGCTGCCTCCGGGAGAGCGCTGGTTTAAGAGGTCCCGCACGACCTTTCTGGCATCAATTAACTGGGGTGTCTAGCTCGTTGAAGTACAGGACTTCAACACGATTGTCTGATTCATTCGCCTCGTGGTAATGCTTCACATATTGCCCATTCACCTTGAACCTACTACCTTTGGAATCTTCGAGCTCCACGGATCCAAATTTGGTAACAGCTGTCACCGTATAGGGACCACTCCACCTGGACTTGACTTGCCAGAAACAATCTCAATCGGGCATTAAACAAAGAAAGACCTTTTGCCCAACATGAAACTCCCGAGGTAGAATTCTCTTGTCATGCCATCTCTTCGTCTTTTCTTTGTATATGCGCGAGCTATCATAGGCATTAAGCCTAAACTCTTCCAACTCATCTAGCTGCAAAAGACGATTCTGACCACACAACTTAGGATCAAAGTTAAGCTCACGAATTGCCCACCAAGCCTTACATTCCAATTCAACAGGTAAGTGACATGATTTCCCATAAACTAACCTATAAGGTGATGCACCAATTGGTGTCTTAAAGGCAGTTCTGTAGGCCCATGGTGTGTCCTCTAACTTAAGACTCCAGTCCTTCCGTGATTTAGAAACTACCTTAGATAAGATCTCTTTCAACTCGCGATTAGAGACCTCAACCTGACCACTAGTTTGGGGATGATACCCCAAACCACGTCGGTGTTGGACACCAACTTTAGACAGAATAGAAGTTAGTTTCTTTTCCTTGAAATGCATTCCCCCATCACTAATGACGACCCTAGGGACACCAAATCGGGGAAATATGACCTTTTTGAACATTTTTATCACGATCTTGGCATCACAATGGGGTGAGGCAATTGCCTCAACCCATTTTGACACATAATCTACAACCACTAAAATGTACCTATTACCTTTACTAGACGGGAACGGTCCTTGGAAATCAATGCCCCAGACATCGAAAACCTCGACCTCTAAGATACCATTTTGTGGCATCTCATGTCTCTTCGAAATATTCCCTGATCATTGGCAAGCATCACAAGCTGAAACAAAAGACTTAGCATCAGCAAATAAAGAAGGCCAGTAAAAACCAAACTGAAGTACCTAAGCCACGGTGCGCGATGGACCGTGGTGACCACCATAGGAAGAGGAGTGACAGCCTTCCAGGACTACTTTGGCCTCCCACTGCGGAGTACACCGTGTGTAGAGACCGTCTGCACATTCCTTAAACAAATAAGGATCATCCCATAAATACTGCTTAGCGTTATACAGAAAACGCTTCCTCTGCTGATGAGAAAGGTCAGGCGGCAGCTTGCCACTGACAACGAAGTTAGCTATATCTGCATACCAAGGCTCTTGGTTAACAATAGACGATATAACAATAATTAAAGTATCGTCAGGGAAAGAGTCATCAATAGGTAGAGAATCCTCCCCTTCTTGTCGCATCAGTCGCGACTGTGATCAGCTACAACGTTCTCAGCTCCTTTCTTATCCTTAATCTGCAAATCAAACTCCTGAAGAAGGAGTATCCATCTCAATAGCCGTGTTTTAGCCTCCTTCTTAGCAAGGAGATGCCTCAAAGCTGCATGGTCAGTAAAAACAGTAACTTCTGACCCAACTAAATAAGAACAAAACTTCTCTAGGGCATAAACTACAGCTAGCAGCTCCTTCTTAGTGGTAGTTTACTTCACTTGAGCCTCATCCAGAGTTCGGCTCGCATAGTAGATAGCATTCAAAGCTTTATCTTTCCTTTGGCCTAGCACCGCTCCTAGTGCATAGTCACTGGCATCACACATTATCTCAAACGGCAAATCCCAATCGGGAGGCTGTATGATCGGCTTAGAGACTAAGGCCTGCTTTAACCTGTGAAAAGTAGAAAGACACTCATCAGTAAACACAAAAGGGGCATCCTTAAGTATCAATTGTGTAAGTGGTTTAGCAATTTTTGAGAAGTCCTTGATAAACCGGCGATAAAAACCGGCGTGGCCAAGGAAACTCCTCACCCCCTTAACATTGACAGGAGGTGGTAATTACTGAATCACTTCCACCTTTGCTTTATCAACCTCTATTCCCTTATCAGAAACTAAGTGCTCTAAGACAACTCCCTCATTGACCATGAAATGGCACTTCTCCCAGTTCAGCACAAGATTAACCTCAATGCAGCACTGCAACACTTTCTCAAGGTTAGACAGACAGTTAGAAAAATCAATTCCATATACACTGAAATCGTCCCTGAAAACTTCCATAATAGACTCAATATACTCTGAAAATATCCCCATCATACACCTTTGAAAGGTGGCAGGGGCATTACATAAACCAAAAGGCATCCTGCGATAAGCAAAAACGCCCTGAGGACAAGTAAATGTAGTCTTAGCTTGATCGTCTGGGTGAATAGGGATCTGAAAGTACCCGGAGTACCCGTCTAAATAGCAAAAAAATTTATGAGAAGCTAACCTTTCTACCATTTGATCAATAAAAGGAAGGGGAAACTGATCTTTCTTGGTGGCGGCATTAAGCTGTCTATAATCTACACACATCCGCCAACCAGTCACTACTCGAGTAGGTATTAACTCATTCTTATCATTCTTAACCACAGTTGTCCCTCCTTTCTTTGGGACCACCTGCACTGGACTTACCCATTTAGAATGACCAACAGAATAAATAATACCTGCGTCGAGCAGCTTCATTACCTCAGCTATCACAACATCCTGCATCTTCTCGGTTCATCTGCGCCGACCACATGCGCAAGGTTTGTGATCTTCCTCCACTCTATCCTGTGCATACAAATATCGGGACTAATCCCCTTGATATCGTCCAATGAATAACCCAGTGCTTTCCTGTTTTTCTTAAGTACAGCTAACAAAGAGGTTAGCTGATCATTATCAAGCTTAGCACTAACAATGACTGGAAATTGCTCAGTATCGTCTAAGAAAACATATTTTAGATGAGAAGGGAGAGGCTTACGCTCTGGTACCTTTACCTAAATGGAGAAAAGAGTGCTAATCATCTATTCCACTTGCTCTCCCTCAGCTTCGGTGAGTTCAGGCTCATCTAAATCAACAGCAAGCAAATCCAACACAGCGTCATCGTCATCTGGGCTATCTGCACACTCATCAAAAAGCATAAGAGCTTCTAGTGGGTCCTTCATAAAAGAACCCGACCTGAAGTCATAAATAGACTCGTCAATAATATCAACCGAATAACAAGTATCCTCTATCATTGGCCGAGCCAAAGTAATAGGCAGATTGAAAGTGATCGCGTCATCCCCTACTGCAAAAGTCAAACGCCCTTGTTTGACATCAATAACGGCCCCAGTTGTACAAAGGAATGGTCTTCCTAGGATAATTGGGGTCCGGGTGTCCTCAGCTATATCTAAAACAATGAAATGTACTGGGATAAAGAGCTTGCCTATTTTCATAGGCACGTCCTCTAAGACACCTAAGGGCTTCCTAACAGATCTATCAGCCATCTGTAGGGTAATGTTAGTCACTTTAAGATGACTCATGTTCAGTTTCTTGCAGACAGATAGGGGCATGACACTGACACTGGCTCCTAAATCACAAAGAGCCTTATCAATAACCACATTGCCTATAATACAGGTAATAGAAAAGCTGCCCGGGTCTTTCATTTTTGGTGGAGCCTTATTTAAAAGTAAATTGCTAGACTCTTCCGTAAATGAAACTGTCTCAAATTCACTTAAATCTCTCTTACGCGTCACAATACCTTTCATAAACTTAGCGTAAGTAGGCACCTGAGTAACAAGTTCGGTAAAAGGGACAGTTACCTGGAGGTTCTTCACAACGTCCACAAACTTACCGTACTGTCGCTCGATCTTTGCGTCCTTCAGACGACCTGGGAAGGGCACTCTGGTAGCAATGAGTGGACCCGCGACTTTCTCTTTACCTTTATCAATGCGTGACGTCTCCACAACAAGGGAAGATGACACGGTAGCGGAATTAGATAGTAAAATAGGATCTCCGCCGCTTCTGGTACTCGATCGAGTACTTTTATCACTCGATCGAGTGATTTTATGTTGGGAAATACTCGATCGACCACTTTTCTCACTCGATAGACCATTCCCTTTTTCTGCCTTACTCGATCGAGCATTTTTATCACTCGATCGAGTGATTTCTTCAGCAAACTTACTCGATCGAGTAAGAATATCACTCGATTGACCATCTTCAATTTGTGCACTTCTCGATCGATTATAATTATCACTCGATCGAGTGACGGGATGAATTAAATCACTCGATCGAGTAGATTTTTCACTCGATCGAGTGTCTGGACCACACGCAGCAACTATTTCGTCCAGAAACTCATCTATATCATCCTCCGAGGTATCTTCAGCTATCAAAACCCCGTCTTCTGGTGCTTTTGGCTCTTCATGAGTAAGGACAACTTAGAGATTCATTGCATTGGCTTAATCGCATGTCGGTAGAAGCTTGGCTTGGTCTTTCGCGAGTGCTAACTGCGCGACTTGTTCTCCCAATTCCGCTATGACAGTTTCTTTCCTTTTGCACTTCTCCTGAAACTGTTGTGTTATGCTAAACATAAAGGATTTCAGTTCAGCAATTTCTTGATTTGCAGGAGGAGAAACCGGTTGCGGCGCTGGCGTAGAAAGAGTAGGAGCATTCCTTATTTCTTCGTACAGTTGAGAAAAAGGAACTCCTTGCTTGTATTTCTGATAAGCAAGTACGCGCTTTGTACTTACCAGGCATCCAATAGGGTCATGCCCTTCCATACCACATCTACCACATAGGTCAACATACTCAGTAATCGAACAAACCTGAGTACTCTCGCTTGAAACTTCTGTAATCTCCACATTACCTAGACTTTTGCTAGGACCTTCCACTGCAGCTGCTGCCGACTCAATAGCTTGCTCACTACCTCGGGGATTTCCATATTCAGAGACATGAATGGCCATCTCCTCAATGAGACGCCACCCTTGGTCATCTTCAAC
Source organism: Silene latifolia (assembly GCF_048544455.1). Lineage (NCBI taxonomy): Eukaryota > Viridiplantae > Streptophyta > Magnoliopsida > Caryophyllales > Caryophyllaceae > Silene > Silene latifolia. Next base: position 99,625,164 of record NC_133538.1, read on the forward strand.
ATTCTTCGTGAATCTCCCTTTAGCTACGCTATCAAGAATAGCTCTCTCGCTTCGATATAGTCCGTTGTAAAACTGAGTACAAAGGAACCATCGTTTGAACCCATGATGAGGCACAGAGCGGACAAGCTTCTTGAACCTAGTCCAAGCCCCATTCAAATCTTCAATAGACAGCTGCTCAAAAGAACTAATCTGAGCTCTCAAGGCATTGGTGCGCTGCGGTGGAAAATATCGCCTGTAAAAGGCTAAAGCAAGGGACCTCCAGTCGGTTACACCGGTTGCCTCCCTATCTAGATCTCTCAACCACTCTCAGGCATCATCAGCTAAAGAAAAGGGAAAGAGGGCTCCCTTCACTTTATCCTGTGTCACCCCAGCAGAAAGGGAAACGGTAGAGCAATACTCTGTAAACAGCTTTATATGCCTGCATGAATCTTCTTCAGGTACCCCCTAAAGAGATTTCTACCAGCTGTATGTAAGATGGGTGGATTCCAAAGTTTCCCTGATCAGTAATGGGTAGTAGGAAACCTTTTGGAAGCGAATCCACAATAGGCTCTGAATGGCTGGCTAACTTAGGCATTCTGGAAAATAGACTTTACAAAGAAACAAGTAACCTGCAAAACTAATCAAAACTTTTCAGAAATGAGATCAGTCTCAAGGAATAAATTCCTTGAGACAAGAAACAAACTTAAATAAAGCAACAAAATTGCGCCACCTCCCCGGCAACGGCGCCAAAATTTAATAGGGCAGTCGTATACCTATCAAAAATAACCAACTGGCTCTAACTAATATAGCTAGGGAAGTCGGGTCGATCTCCACAGAGAGATGGGAAGATGTCAGCTTTGTCTAAGTTCGTCTCGGTAACCAAATTGGGGGGTTTTAATTGATTGATTCTAAACTAATGATAACGATAGGGAATAGAAAATAAGAGAATAAAGATTATCCAAGTAAAGAAAACAGCTAAGACAGACAGTTCACCATAATCATTCGGTCAAGCAATTTAGGTCTTAAGTCAATGCAAATACGGTCTGAGGGGCAGTGAATATCTCCTTTCGGTCTCAATTCGTCCTAAAGCACAAATAGTTTAGCTTTCGCCCTAACTATAATGCCCTATTGTTCGCTACTAGTCTCGCCTTTTCCAACCTTTCGGTCCAGGTCAAGGGTCACTAAGATATAAATGCCTAATTGCGTCGACTCAATTAGTCAGATACAGATAAATGCAGCAATTAACAACAAAGATTATACTAGCATTAACTCAATAAATCGATTACTTTCCCCTCATAATTATGGATCCCCTATAGTCTTAGCAGAGGGGAATTAGCTACGCATCATCATCGAATTAACAATAACAACATATAGATAATTGAAACTAAACATGATAACAAAACTAATGAAGATTGAATTAAAGTAATTATGATAACAATAAAGGGAAGGAGGAATTAAAGAAATAATTAAGATTAAGGGATTAAAGAAGAATAATAGTACCAATACGAATTCGAATCCGAGTAGCAAAAGTGTAGAAGGAAAACTAAAATCCAAGAAGCAGTAGCAAAGTATAGAGTAAAAGTCAGTGAGAGAGGGAAGAGAGGAGTTACGTTGTTCACTCCTTCAGTCTTATATGAAAAATCCACTCTAAACCTAATCTATGGACTAATTACAAAAGCCCATACGCAAATTAGGCGGAAAATAAACTAAAGCAGAACAAACCACTCGATCGAGTGGAAATAAACCACTCGATCGAGCAAACTAACACCAAACCACTCGATCGAGTGGAAATAAACCACTCGATCGAGCACTCCTTGCAAAGTCTTCTCTTGTGTATACTTGAACTGCTCGATCGAGCAACTTGGAGTATATAAAGCATTCGATCGAGTAATAAATCACTCGATCGAGCTATCTTGGCATGTAAGACATTAAAACACCTTCCAAAACCAGCTCACGCGTCTCCAAAATGTTAGATTCCAAGCTCCGGCTCCTTATTCTCCATAAATGCATGCAATTGGGACAAAATAGGCTCGATCTAGCTCCTCTTCGGTTTATTCCTGCATATTACATAAAACGAACCAAAGTAGAATATTCGGGGGTATTTGTAGCTAGATGCTACATAAATAGTACAGAAATGCGTGTAAAAATGAGGTAAAAACCTTATATAAAATACACGCATCAGAACCCGACCCGATACAACCCGAAAATTGGGTGAACCGAAAACGAACTGACCCCACCTGAACCGACCCGATAACCGATAGCAGCCGTATTTTTTACAACCAGAACCCGGCATAAACCGACTCGACCCGACCCGTGACCCGATATTTTCTCAACCCGATAGATGACCCGAAAATGAACTAGTTTAATAACTATTTAAATAACATCAAATTGACATTCATGTTAATTATTTTCACTTAAAAGTACAATTAATACACCTAGCCATTATTTAAACATAAAATTATCATCTAAAACTAAATATATAAATAAAATATATGTTGATAACCTGACCCAACACTGACCCATTAATGACCCGACCCGACTTGCCAGTCGTTGATGACACGACCCGAAGAGGACTCGACATGAACTGAACCGACTCGAACCCGTTACTGACCCGATATAACCCGAATCGTTTGTGACCCGATCCGCTTTGACCCGTCCCGTAACCGACCCGAGTGACCCGATTACCACCTCTAATGAGGAGAGCTCTATTTATAGAGTTTCAAATCCCCTTTGTTGGAGTTTGGTGGTCACAGGCCTATTTGTGGGTTTATTTGTGAACTTGGCCCAAGTTTGCTTCTTTCTGGGTTTAGTAATCCGAATAGCTCCTTTTGTAATCCGAATCGACCCACATTTCATTTGATTGGGACAAAATAATTAAATTAAGTTAAAATTTGGTATTAACTCAAAATAATTAATTTGTTTGTTTATTCGGCACATTAATAAATTTTTCGTGCCTACAGTTTCTTGTTGTAATCTAGGTCTATAAGTCTGTTTCCGAAAAAAATGAAGGCCTCCTCTGCTTTTGTGGTGTTGTCTTCTACCTTCTATTTTAAGACTACGGTGTTACAATTATTTTGCATTAGAAATAACATTTTCAAGCATTTACGGAAGTTTTGTAATAAACATTATGCTCATTTCCCATTTATGATGTAGGTTAGTGACTATGCTTCCGGGTGACTTAATTATTATATTCACAGTGGGCGTATTGGCTTGGTGATTAAATGAGTAAATGTGGCCCTGGGTAAATTGCTTAGCTGTTTGTATGCTCGTTTAGCCTTGTTTATAAGCTACGTAATGAGCATATCACATGTCTATAAATTGAATTCCTTCGTGTTTTGCCTACTATTAACACATCTACTTGGGTGTTTGAAATGACGTGTTTTTTTTTCCGTCAAAGTAGCTGGGTTCTACCGACTTACTTCTGCTTTGAATTTCACCAAATTAGAGCACCGCGCCCGGTAGGGCACGATGCAACTAGTAGTTAAAAAAAATTATAATGATTAAATATTATGTCTTAATTAAAAGGTAAAAATTTAATAAAAATAGATTTTTGTTTTCTTATTTAGCCAGATTCCTTTTGGAGGGAAAACTATTAAGAATTTTTATTCTCGTAGTAGTAAGGGGGATTAGTAATCACAATCACAGTATGATAAAACACAAACTCTTCTTTCACACCGATTTTAATCTTATTCAACTTGTAGATGTCAATAAAACAAGTTTTGGATAATTCACATGAAGTGTCAAATTTATATGATTTGAAAAAGTCATCAGAATTTAAACCCGTATTGTTGGGTTTGTGCCTTAATTCTGTTAGTCAACGCTTCGAACGACTATGCGGGGGTCTCGCTGCCCAGTCAGTGAGTCTGGTTCCAGGGGCGAAGCGCCCTGGTTTAGGGGTTAGGTCTGTCTTGGGCCTTATTAGGTCATTCTGTATTAGGTCTTAGAGAGTATTATATAAACTCTCTAAGCCTCTACCTAGCCCTAGGGACAGATTTACGTGGTTCACTAACGGTGTGTTAGCTACGTCCACAGGGCAAAAGGGAGAGAGTTTTATTGATATGTGAGGAGTTTCAGATTACAGATTCAGACGGTATGATAAGACCTAATATGCTACGTCTATAATCAAACTTAATGAAACCAACTACTCATAATGGAGAGAATAAATTGAATTTCCCTAGTACTTGAACTAGACATGGCTATTCTTAAAGAAAAATATGCACCGGTTAACTAATGAAAGTTCTATTGGGGAACGCAAACTCCAACATGTTGGGATCGTTTCGACAGACTTACTATGATGCTTATGCGAATGGGTAATTGGCAAAAACATCAATACATCCTTACCTGCAACGAAGAGTGCAAAAGAATACTCCTAAGCTATTGAAGATCGGTATATGACTGCAGACAAATTCCTTACTGTGAAACTTATGTCAAATCTTGTAACCATGAGGTTTGATGGTTATTGTAGAATGAGTGCTTATGTCAATATGTCATTTAAATGATAAATCTTGCAGCTAAACTTAAGTGGATTGACTATGGATGATGCTTTTTTTTTCTAGTCCAACTTATCTTAAGTAGCTTACCTCCTCAGTATAAACCTTTCAAAGTTCATTAAAACACTATTACGTAAAGATGGAGTCTAAATGAATTAACTAATAAATTGGTTCAAAAGGAGTCTAAACAAGGCTCGCAAGGCATTAAAATAATAAAGTTGCTCATTTTGTTCAACAAGTTGGGAAAGAGAATAAGTTCAAACAAAAATCAACTAGTTTTGTTACCCGTGCAATGCATGGACCTATTATAATTTCGTATTTTTTATGCGTGTTTACTATTTGACTATTTTATTACAAAGTATATTGAGCATAATTGAATAACAGCGTCCATAATCATTGTTTATTTTTTGTGAAATCATCGTAAAACGTTTAACTCAAGATCTTAAGCATCTTTGTAGTTTTACCTGCATGTTATGCTAACGTAATGTTCAGTTTTCCCGTCTTACTGTTCAACAATACTAATGGCTCTTTTCAGAAGAGCTGATCAAGAAGGAGGAAAATATTTCTCCAAGAATGCCTTCTTCATACCTACCGAAGTAGTGATACTCCTTGGTGGTAGATAGTTTAACCAGTCTCTCGCATTTCCTTTCAAGGAGAAAGGAAAGACCCTCAATTTCAACTCCTCATCTGTGACAGCATGTGGCTTCATACCGTTAAACACAATATGAAAGTCCGAAAGATGCTTATACGGATCCTCAATACTTGTCCCACTGAAACTTGGTAATTGATGTATCAAACCATATTTCAATTCAAACGTAACTCCATCATCCAATGCTGAAAAAGTGATGCATAGTGGTTGAGCCTCAAGATTTGGAGTTGTGAGCTCCTTTAACGTGCGGGTCTCTCTAGCCATGTTCTCGGTATTAATAGAAATATCCGAAGTATCTGAATCGGAATGTATATTCTCCTTGGAATCTGGGGGCTCAAAAACAACTAACGAACATTCTCCGCGATTTGCCTTAACCTAAAAAGTGTCCGTTCAATCTCTCACTCGTAAGGCTCGAGTGGTTGGTCAGAAGAATGAGTATTATGCATAGAGTAAAACGGTAACTTAAAAATCTACACTAAAGAAACACACAAATTAGCAAATGCCCTCCTCGACAACGGTGCCAAAATTTGGTGAGCCGAGGTCGTATGCTCTCAAAGATAATGTTTATAACACTTAAGACCTTAACTAAATAATAGTATAGGGTATTAAGGGTCAATCCGCAAAGAATGCGTTGAATCTATGTGAATTATAATGTAGAAAAATCAGTGACTAATATTGGGTAGTGGGGGGGATTGAGTGATTGAGTAAGTAAACTATGGATTAAATAAGCATTTGAAGGAATAATAATGAATAATGAATTCAGATGGGTTAAACGGTCTCGGGTAAGAATTTCCACAAACTGATTATCAAACTGATCATAAACTAACAACTTTCAATTGACTCTTGAGCAAAGTACAGTTGGAACGATTTCCCAATTCCTTTGAAGATATTATTTGACTAGAAATGCGACAATCAAATAACCTTATTATTAAACAACCTAATACACGCGATGAAGTTTAATTCAATAATAGCATTAACGAATAAGGAACGATAGAAGTGATGACCAGTAAAACTCGCGATTATTAGTTCGAATCACAAGTTAATTCACTCTTTAACCTAGATATGATGAAACGCATCCAAGACAAAGGATAAAGATTGTTACTTTATCTAGCGAGGTTGAACAATTACGGAATTCATTCACTAGAATAATAATAGATTGATAACTGTAAACATTAATTAGCTACTTTACTCTAAACATTAAACAATCATGAAATTAAGAACAGAGAAATAACAATACTCAAAGAGAAAAAAGAAAGATGAATAATAGTCTCACAATTTGAATAAATCAGATGCTTCAAATCTTAATCCGAGATGAAAGGATTAGTTGCTCATGTCTTTTCTTGCTAAGGAAATAATTAGGGTTCTTGCCTCCAATGATAAACGTAATAATGAATGATAGAAAACTAAGTAAAATAAATAAGTCTTTTATTAAAATAGAGTAACGAAACAAGGAGCCAAGATTCCGCCCGTCTTCAGCGCTTGGCGGCTAGCTCGGAGGCAGGCGGCTCACCTAAGGGATGGGCAACACCCCTAGCCTGTTCGTGATGAATTTTGATCTGCGCACACTCGCCTAGTGCTCAGCTATGCACTGTACACGCTTCTTGGGCTTCTTCTACGGGCTAATCACACAAGCTTCATCTTATCTTCTCTTGTTCAATCCATCAAACTCCAACACTCCATATTTCCCATGGAATTAACACACTAAACATGTCTTATATCCAACATGAGCCATCCCTCCAACATTAAAATAACAAGTCAGTTAACAAATCAATTCCACCAATTTAATACTCCAAACTAGCCTAAATCAACATCCCTAATACCTACAAAACACACTACATCACCACCTCACCAGTCTCACCTCCTCTCGCTGTTGCCCCCATGTTCATCTCCCTCTCCCATCCAATGCCCTCCTCCATCTCCTTTCGCAGCTCTTCGACCCTCCTCAACCCCATCTCCAGATCCTGAAACTCTTCCTCAAAGACCCTTTATTCCGTCGCTCCCTTAACGCCTTAAATCCCGTCATAAATGTGACCACTTCCCTCAAATAGAGCTCCCTCAAAACCTCACTAATCCACACCTTCACGCTCGCAACCCCCCCCCCCCCCCCCCTCCATCATACTCCCTATTTCCAACCCAACCCACAACCCTCCCAAACCTCTGCAACCCCGAACAAGATGGAGATGAGTTTCCTCATCCCTAAAGTAGAACGGACATAATCTGTCGGTACCTTGAATACGATTCATGATATCGGTACCTTGAATACGATTCATGATATTACTCTTCGTAGCAAGGGCCTCATTATACAACTGCCACATGAAGACTTTGATATGAGGCAACACCGGCGTATTCAAAATCTTTTTTCACATCTCTCTCTCCTCATCCCTGGACGAACCCGTAGCAACCTCAAGACCATCCTCCGCAATAATATGATATGTCCACCTGACCGAATAACACCCATCCCTTTCACGGTCCCAACACAATGTATCCCTAGGCCGTAACTCACTAATACGAATATTCAAAATACACTCTTACTCAAATGGTAGAAATAAGTTACGAACTAAATGCGTGTTCCAGCCCCTACCTCTTTTATTGAACAGCTCCGCGACCACCATATTCGTGCCACCCTTTCCTCTTGGTGAAATGACACGGCTAGATTGCGTCTTTGGGATCCAAGGATCCTTCCACACCCTCTTACTTAAACCATCACCAATCCGTCGTCTCGTTCCTTTAAGGATAATCTCCCTAAATAACCTCCCAAATCCCCCTTCAAGTATAGCTAGGATTATGACCGAGCTCCGCATCCATAAAAGAGCCATTCGGACAGTACTTCCCCAATAAAACACGAGCCATAAGACATGCCTTGTTCGTAATTAACCTCCATGCTTGCTTACCGAGAAGCGCCATATTGAACTTATGAAGATCCCGAAAACTTAAACCTCCGTAGCACTTCAGCGCACACAATTTTTCCATGAAATCCAAGAAATCTTACGCTTCCCATCCTTGTCACCCCACCAAAATCTAGATTTCATGGATCGTAAACTATCACAAATATTATACGGCAATTTAAATACACTCATTGCGTATGTTGGGATTGATTGGGCAACAACCTTTATCAAGACATTCCATCCCGCTTTCGAGAGTAATAATGCCCGTTTCCCATGCAATTTCTTAGACGATTTATCACGAACAGTATTAGTAATATTTCTCTTTGAACGACCTAACACCGTTGAAAGACTGAGATATCTCTCTTGCTCCTCAAGAACCCGGACCCCAAGTAACCCCGCCAGCTCAACCCTCTTCGGCTCCCTTTGCATTTGTTAAACAAAATTATACAGTGCTTAATATTCTCCGTGGGGGTCCGATTCCCGAGGAGATTAATAAGACTTTCATTGTTCTTATACCCAAAAATAAAGCTCTTGACAAAATGCTGGATATCAGACCGATTTGACTTTGTAATGTAGTGTATAAGTTGGTCTCTAAAGTGCTTGCTAATGGACTAAAGTTTTTCCTGGGGGATATAGTATCCGAGAATCAGAGTTCTTTCACCCCGGGGAGGCTAATAAGGGATAATGTGCTGGTGGCTTTTGAATTATTTCATCATATGAAAAATTCTTGGGAAGGGGTGGGGCACATGGTGCTGAAATTGGATATGTCAAAGGCATATGATCTTGTTGAGTGGGGGTTTCTGGAGAAGGTGATGTGACGGATAGGTTTTGATACTAATTGGGTGAGTCGTGTTATGTGTGTCATCGGTGTCCTTTTCTGTTCTTATTGCTGGGGCTCGCTCTGAGGTGTTTTATCCACAACGAGGCTTAACGCAAGGGGATCCTTTATAACCATACTTATTTGTTATTTGTGCGGAAGTGTTATCTGGTGAGTTAGGAGATTGATGGAGTGTGGGTCTATACACGGGATTCGGGTTTTGCCTCGGGCACCTATGGTTTCTCACCTTTTTCTTTGTCGACGATAGTATTGTTATTACTCGTGCAAATGCAGTGGAAGCGGCCCATGTAAGGGATGCTCTACGGCGGTATGAAGACAAATTTGGGCAGATGGTGAGCCTGGAAAAGAACAAGCAGTGGGTGCATCTGTGAAATGGCTTTTATCACCTCCGGTTCACTATAATTTTTCTGGAGGATCTCATTCATACTCGGAGTCACCATACCAGCCACGCTAACAAAGAACCCATGATTAAGCTGCAGATTAGAAATTGAAAATAGATCCTAAAAGTATTTATTTGTCAGCCCTGCCAACGCATGATCACCTTCCCTCACCTGACCCGTATCATCGATAATGGATGCAATAAAATTATTTTTCTTCCGCACCCCCGCTTTTTATGGAAAAAATTAGTATTTTCATCACCCTCCTTGAGCCATAATGCACGAAATATTTAGCGCCAGAAAATTTCTTCTTTACGTAACAAACCATTAAATTCCGTCACTACCTGCTTTCTCTCCGCCACGACCTTCCTCGTCCTCGGCCCCACAGTAAGCCCCGACAATTTCTTCCGAATTTTATTAATATCCCTCATTATTTTACCAATGCTAACACCCTTCCACTTATTCAGCTCCTCAGCACACCTCCTAAGGTTCGAAAACAGCTCCCCGTCACCCCCTCTCCAAGCAATATTAATAGTATCCTCACACCCATCTTCACCTACCCATATTTCTTCAAATCGAAACAACTTACGCCGGCCTAATGTATTCTCAGCACAGCTATTCAAAATAATTTTATTAGGACAATGATCCGACCATTCGCTACCCAAATGTTTCGGTCTAGCAAACGGAAACAGCTCACTCCACGGTTCATTCACCATCACACGATCAATCCTTCTTTGCCGATTGTCATCCCCCACTTGCCCATTATCATACGTGCATGAAGTCATAACCTTGATAGGTTAAATCTCTTAACCGACACTCATCCTCGGCATCACAGAAATTATTCAAGTACCATTGAGCCTGCACCCCTCCTTTTAACTCCGTTGAAAACAAAATTTAAGGCCACATAGTAACCATATTTGTTCCCCCCGGTGGCAGGAAACCTGTATCACCAGGCAACATTCAAACCAAACCCCCTTCCCTTTCCATCCTACCACCCACCTCAATCACTCTTCCTCTTCGCTCTATAGTAATGCTCTCCCCCTCCTTATCCCTCCCCTGCTTTGTTTCAACTTTATTTGATAAGGCAATTCTTTGTAATTTCTCAATCATCTCCTTCTCACTTCGCAAATATTCCGCTTCAAATTCCAGCTTCAAATCCCTACCAGCTCTACTCCCTTAGGTCACACCCTCCTTTCCTACCTTCCATAGCGACGCCCGCAATCCCTCATTATATTTGAGCTCGTCTTCTTCATAAGGTCCATCCCCGCAATCCTTCTCACCATATCCCAACACCCAACACCTATAACAGAACAGTGGCAGCTTCTCATACTTTAGATCAAAACAAGAAACCTTACCATTAGACATAAGGATCTCAGTAGTTTATTGAACCGGCTTGCGAATATCATGCAATATACGTAAACGAACAGCCCTTTCCTTCTCCGGAAAAGAACACTCATCTTTCACGACAAACTTACCCAGCTGCTCCCCTAACCTGCATAATTTATCTTCATTCATACGACCTTTGATAAGAAGATCATATATACGTGCCCATATAGGAAGATGATAAAGCGGAGTATCGGTCATCCTACATACCCTCTAGATTAGGTTCATTAAAGCACCATGCAAACTTATCGAAGTGCCACTGTTGCCCTTCAAGAACCTTTATCTTATCCCGCTCCTCCTCAAAACGAAAGATGAAAGTCTTCTCCCTAGCATCGAAAACGTTACCCAACACTTTACCCTTTATTAGGCTCCATAACCTTAACATCGTATCAATAGTTGCGTGAACATTGATTGTTTTCGATGCCCATATTTTCCCAATAATAATCATCTCCGTCTGGACCTCTTGCACCTCCTCCCCTCCGACATCCCAGTCAAACACTGCACCGCCACTACCCGGACTCTCCCCCATCACCCTTTTCCCCTTACTACAACACCCAGGTTCCCTTCGAAGTCCACCCAAAAACCCCCCGCAACAAATAATAACAATATCGCCAAACAAGAAAACCCTAAAAACCTAACCCTAAATGAGACCAAGCCCTAACACAACTATAAACATCTATCATAAGTAAGAGAAGAAAAGAGTAGCAGTACAAACCTATACACGAGACGTAGATATCAGCCTTGAATAATAAGGAAGAAGCAAATATTGGACTTTGATAACACTCCCATAGAAATCCTAGGAAGACTTTCTTTTTTCTACAAAAAAAATTTATTTTTTTTATAAAAACCAGTAAGGGTTAATTCCTTACTATTAAATCATCACGTACAAAAGACATCAACCAATTCGGAAGATCACCATGCCAACTACGTCTACCAGCTACCAATGGCATCGCGTGAGCTAGTGCATGCGGAACTCTGTTACGAACAAAAGCGAAAGAAATAAACTGAAAACAATTACAAATATCCAAAATGTCTTTATAAATAAAAAACAGCTCGTTGCGCCCGCTGCGATGGTTCTTCAGGTCATCAACCACACCATGGCAATCACCCTCGACCACAACAGAAAGGACACATGCTCGCTTAGCTTCCTTAAGTCCTTGCAACACCGCCAAAGCTTCGGCCAACATGGGACTTATAACTCGTACATCTTGGACCGTAACCCCCCACTACACACTACCTGGGGCCTTTCTACAAACAACCCCCAACCCCGTACCCACACCCTCAACGACACCCGCATCAACATTGACTTTAACGCATCCCTCCCTCGGCCTCATCCAACACCGGCCACCATCAACCCCATCACGACTCCTTGGACCCGCCAAACCATCATCTAAAGCCCCCTCCATCTCCCAAATAATCTCCCTCTGTAACACCCCCATACACCAAGGTGCCTTACCAAGACCACCTAATGCGTGAAAGTGCTACCATCTCGGTTACACGAGACAATGTATATCAAATTGACCATAAAAGAACGTACTTTAATAAATAAGTTTAAAGTTATACATAACAAAATCCAAAACTGTCAAAAGAAATACAACTATTCCAAATCCAAAACCAACTAGAGTATATGAAAAGTTTGACAACACAATGGAAGACTCTAAACGGCTCGTGATGACTCAATCTCAGCTATCCCTCGCGCATCCATATCATACCTGCTCAATAACTGCTCACCATCCCCGAATAGATCACCACAGTTTTTAAAACAATTAAACGGGATCAGTTACTGATTACACAATATACAATAATGCAACAACAACAATGTATACAATCCCCCAACACCGTCACATCACAATGCACCTGACTAGCCTGAAGATCTAGTTCTGCCAGATTACAGCCACAACCAGTAATCCACACCGCCAGTGGGGGACGGCAGCCATTCATACCTAAGCCCCGCTCATCTATTCCGAGCGCAAACCCATGTTCCTTAATATGCACATCCCCTCTTGTGGCGGGTTCCACAAGGGGCGAATCAAGGGCGTGAAGCCACTCCTGCAAGTGACTCCACTCAGCCGAGGGCGCACCTCGCGAACCACAGACAAACAACCACTACCAACTACAACATCAATAATTACCAATTCCAATACGATATAGACAAATGCTATCAATCAACAATCAACAATCAACAACCAATCAACCATCTCGCATTATGTTAACAATAACTGAGTAGGAAACCCTACCTGGAAATGCAATTACCACAATCGTCACAACAGCGAATTAGAAACGTTCCTCTACGAAATCACTTCCTATCAATCACACAATCATACTGTAACACCCCCATACCTGAGTGGTCCTGGTAAGGCACTCGGAGTATGGGGGTGTTAAAACCGAGCTCGCAACATGTCTCCATAAAGTTCACTATATACCGCTCTTCTCAACCTCTTTAAAACGAACTTTCAGTACATATAATCTTGACTCACACGATTCCTAACCATCTCCCTCCATAATTCTTTACACATCTCAAGCTGCCACTATCCACATCCTTACTTCCAATCTTTTTATTCTCACGTTCCTTAGACTCACATCATCCTTTGCCCATTTTCACTTACTTTTACATCACTCAACATACAAACATATCACTCATCTCATCTCACAAAACATGCTCTATGTCTCTATACACCATACCAATCTTCCTTTTCTTTTTCCACTATCTATCACACACATATAACTCATGTCCTCCCACCGAACTCATACTCACCACAGGTGCCACTCACTACACCACAAGATTGGGTAACTTACGCGTCAAGACCAACATACATGTAAAACAATGCATAAAAGAGCAAAATAATAACTTTGAATTAAACATAATATGCAACGAATTCAAAAGATAAGCATATGACCCAAAACAGGGGTCACTAGATCGAGTACAGGCCACTCGATCGAGTAAGGGACTTACTCGATCGAGTAGGTCAAGATCAGAAGCACGTAAAACAAATCACCAGGGCTACTCGATCGAGTGCCCAACAGGTCAGAAACTATTTATCTTCGCAACTTGCCCTTACTCGACAGAGTAAGGGCTACTCGATAGAGTACCCCCAAGACATATAAATACGGAGTATTACAGTCTTCCCTCCTTAAAAAGAACTTCGTCCCCGAAGTTCAACCCATACATAAAAACAAACATGCTAACTCGATCAAGACACAACAACGTAACTAAGAACTCGAAACAAAACTCCAACCCCAACATGAACTCGTAACACCAACTCCACTAACTATTCCTACCTCCACAACATGGCTCACGATATCGTATCAACTCCACATATATATATCTCTCATGACACCAACTCCATACATAACCAACTACCATCCTCTAACGCTGCTAGCTCCATAATATCATCCACTATCAAATCCAAAATCAAGACACTCATAGACATCAAACGGGATGTTACACATACAATCACCATCTAAACCAACAATAAACCCAAAATCCCCAATCTACCCAATTACGGCTTAAACAAAAATAAACGAATCAATATAAAAACTGTACTAGGATCTTACCCACAACGCCACGGTCTCAACGGCGTAAACAACTCTGGATTCCAACGACACAAGCCTTGGGATTTGATAACAATGAGGGAGATGAGAGCAAAGTAACTTTGTTTTCTCTTTTGTGAAACTTAGAATAGGGTAAAAAGTGAAAAGCAACTGATGAAAAGTGTTTTTATATCATTCTGACGTTGCTATCAAAACCCGGCAAATAACCCGTAAAAACCAACTTACTCGATCGAGTAAGTGACTTACTCGATCGAGTATCCATCAGACAGAACACTGTTTTGTACGCAAAACTCACTTACTCGACAGAGTAAGCCATACTCGATAGAATAACCAACAACACATAAAACCGTAGTATTACAGACTTCCCTCCTTAAAAATGAACTTCGTCCCCGAAGTTCAAACCCATACACAAAAACAAACTCAATAACTCAACTACGACACAACAACGCAATAAAAACTCAAAAACAAAACCCAACCACAACTCATACCGACTCAAAACAACCACTAACTGTACCAAAACCAACATAAAACCATACCAAAACCTTATACGATCATCTTCTACCCCCCTAAAAGAAACATGGTTACGTCCCCGTAACCACACATACCCGATCAAAAAGAGACGGATACCACTCCTTCATAGCCTCTTCCGCCTCCCAAGTTGCTTCCTCAACCTCATGATTAGACCATAAAACCTTAAGCAACACTGTTTCCCCGGACCTAGTTTTGTGAACCTTGCGATCAAGAATCTGTTTTGGCAACTCAAGATAAGACAAGAATTCATCCAACTCGATGTTCTCCACCTCTAACACATAGGAAGGATCACTCACATACTTTTCAAACTGAGACACGTGAAACACATTATGTACACGATCCAAAGCTGGTGGTAAGGCTAACCGATAAGCAACCTCTCCCACACGATCTAAGATCTCATACGGTCTAATGAACTTTTGGCTTAGCTTCCCTTTCTTACCAAACCGCATAACCCCACGCATAGGTGACCCTTTCAAAAGAACCTTATCCCCAACCTGAAACTCGATGTCCCGATGGTGTAAGTCCGCATAGCTCTTTTTTCAGTCCTGGGCCACTTTCATATTATGCCGAATCACTTTCACTTGTTCTATCATCTCCTATACCATCTGTGGTCCTAAAACCACTACCTCAGCTCTATCATCCTAGAAAATCGGACTTCTCCACCTCCTCCCATACAAAGCCTCAAACGGAGCCATCCCAATACTTGTATGGTAGCTGTTGTTGTAAGAAAACTCGATCAAATCCAACCTATCTTTCCAGCTACCATCAAACTCCATCACACAAGCTCTCAACATATCTTCCAAAGTCTTGACAGTTCTCTCTGTCTGCCTATCTGTTGCAGGATGAAACACAGTACTCATCTTCAAGGTAGTTCCCATCATCTCTTGCAACTCTTGCCAAAACCGAGAAATGAACCTCGCATCCCGATCTGACACAAAGTCCTTTGGTACCCCATGTAATCTCACCACATGCTTCCTATAGCCATTAGCCAACTGCACCTTACTCTATGTATCTTTCATTGGAATAAAGTGAGCTGACTTAGTCAAACGGTCAACTATCACCCATATCATGTTATTACCCTGCTGGCTCCTCCGTAAACCCACTATAAACTCTATGGAGATAGACTCTCATTTCCATTCAGGTACCTCGAGAGACTAAATCTTACCTTGCGATCTTCGCTGCTCTCCCTTAACCCTCTGACATGTCAAACATCTAGCCACGAACTCAGTTGTTTCCCTTTTTATCCCAGGCCACCAGAAAGTCTTCTTTAGATCTCTATAAAGCTTGTCACCACCCGGATGCACTAAATACGGTGTGCAATGAGCCTTTGTGATGATTATATTTTTCAAATCCTCATCCCTTGGCACACACCATCTCCCATCAAACCGAACACTCCCATCAGAATGAATAGAGAACCGAGACACTGTCCCTTTCTCTACTCGAGCTCTCCACTCCTGAATCATAGAATCAAGAGCTTGTTTCCTCCGAATATCATCATAAAGATTCGGCTCCACTATCAAGTCTCCTCTAGCATCTCCTTTTTGAATCACATGTATCCCCATCTTTCCCACCTCATCTCTTAACCTCATCAAAGACATAGTTGTGCATAGAGAATGCACACTCTTCCTGCTCAACGCATCAGTAACTACGTTTGCTTTCCCTTCATGGTATATGATATCCATGTCATAGTCCCCGATAAGCTCCATCCACCTCCTATGTCTCATGATCATCTCCTTTTGAATAAAGATGTACTTTAGACTCTTGTGATCAGAAAACACCTTAAAGGTTGACCCATAAAGATAGTGTCTCCAAATCTTTAGAGCAAACACAACTGCACCCAACTCTAGATCATGCGTCGGATAGTTCTCCTCATAAGGCTTCAATTGCCTAGAAGCATAGGCAATGACTTTCCCATTATACATAAACACACAACCAAACCCGTTCTTTGAAGCATCTATATACACCTCAAAGTTTTCACACCCTTCAGGTAAAGCTAAGATTGGAGCTGTAGTCAAACGCTCCTTTAATGTTTGGAACGCCGTCTCACAACTTTCATCCCATCGAAACCTGTTCTCTTTCCTCATCAATGCTTTCATAGGTCTGGCGATCTTGGAAAAGTCTTTCATAAACCGATGAAAGTACCCTGCCAAACCCAAGAAACTCCTTATCTCTGCCACGTTCTTTGGTGCTTCCCACTTAGACACCGCCTCTATCTTGCAAGGATCCATAGATACACCCTCTTTGGAAATCACATGACCCAGAAAAGCCACTTTCTCTAGCCATAACTCACACTTAGACAACTTTGTATATAACTGATTGTCGCGCAGAGTTAGCAACACCAACCTCAAATGCTCCTGATGCTCCTCCTTAGTCTTAGAATAGACTTAAGATATCATCTATAAACACCACCACGAACTGATCCAAAAACTGACTGAAGACCCGGTTCATCAAATCCATAAACATTGTCGGCGCATTAGACAACCCAAACGGCATCACCACATACTCATAGTGACCATACCTCGACCGAAAAGTTGTCCTTGGTATGTCTTCATCCCGAATCCTCGCCTAATGGTACCCTGATCTCAGATTAATCTTTGAAAAGAATTTATGGCCCACTCAGCTGGTCAAACAAATCATCTATCCTTGGTAAAGGATACTTATTCTTCACTGTAGCACTGTTCAGCTCCCTGTAGTCGATACACAACCTCAAGCTCCCATATTTCTTCTTCACAAAAAGAATTGGTGCTCCCCACGGCGATACACTAGGTCTAATGTATCCCTTTTCTATCAAATCATCCAGCTGCTTCTTCAGCTCCCCCAACTCCTTAGGACCCATACGGTACGGGGACTTAGAGATTGGTCATGTCCCTGGTTTCAACTCCACACTGAAATCTATATCCCTCTTCGGTGGCAAACCCGGTATCTCTTCCGGAAAAAAATCTGGAAACTCTCACACCACTGGTATCTCATCTGTTGTCGGCTTAACCATACTATGATCTTTCACATGGCATAGAATCAAAGGACACCCCTTCCTCAAGTAAGACTTCAAGGTCACCGCTGCAATCACTTTGACTTTGGGTTTGATAACAAACTCACGATAAGACACACTAACTCCCTTAGGACCTCTCAAAGAGACTTTATTTTGGTGACAATCTATTCTAGCCTTGTACTTACCCAACTAATCGTTACCAACTATCACCTCAAAACCATCCATAGGAAATTCTAACAAATCCACTGGAAGATCAACCTGCCCAACTATCATAGATACACCCTTATACAACCTCCCACAAGACACTGACTCACTTGACGGTATAAAAACCTCATCTTTTACAGACTCAAACTCTCTCAAACCCAAAAGCTTAGCATGACCCGACGATACAAAAGAATGTGACGCCCCCGAATCAAACAAAACAAAGGTAAAGCATCATTAACAAGAAAGGTACCAGTGATCACGTGTGCATCATCCTCCGCAGCTTTCTTGTCCATCATAAGTAACTTGCCACTGGTCTTTTGTCCAGCTCCTTGAAATGTACTTACTGAAGTTGATGGCATGGCAGCTGACCCCTGATTGTTGTTAGCCACCTGTTTCTGATAAGAGTTACCTTCATTGCGGTTGGACCTACCGTTGTTGTTACCATGCCCTCCTTGATTATTCCATGACCCAGCAGGTCGGTTGCTAGCATAACTCTGAATCGGGCCCTGCGAAAAGCTCCCCTGCGATAGCCTCTGAAAACCTCTTCCCCCGGCACTAGTATAACCATGCATCTTGTGGTCCATGCCGCCACAGTTGAAATAAGAGATACTCCAGCTGCTACTGCTACCACCACGACCACGCCCATAAGAAGCTCCACCACTGAAACCCGATCCCGATGAGTAAGCCCTTGCCTGGTTATGATTACCCCTCTTGTAGCTAGACTGACCACCACCCTCACTCTCAGCCTTTCTCTTTTATGGACCCCTCTCTTTGATCTCTTTGGCCATCTCGAACAACCTCTCAGCTCTCCCTGCCCTATCATAAACTTCCTTAACATCTGTAAGGAACCCAACAGGTAATTTCTCCTTGATATGATAGGTCAACCCCTTCTCAAACCGCAGTGCCAAGTTCCCCTGACTCAGCCCCATGTCCTCTGTATATCTCGACTTCTCATTAAACTTATGATAGTACTCAGCCACAGTCATATCCGAGGTCATCTTGAAAGAATAAAACTCCTCCCTCAGCTTACTACGAACATGTTCTGGAACAAACTCCCTGCGCATAGCTCTCTTGAACTCAACCCATGGTATAGCTGACTTTCCCAGCTTCAGATAGAGATCTAGGGCACTCTCTCTCACCTTGTCCCACCACTCACCTGCTGCATCTCTTAGGTAGAACGCAGCTTGTTCCACCTTGAAATCCTTGGGACAATGAACCACCCCTAAGATATTCTCCATCTCCCTATGCCAATTGTCGAGCAAAATTGGCGCACCAGTACCCATATATTCCTTTGGGTTGAAGCGGGATATCGTAGTGCTCATCTTGGCAAAGTCTACCCCGACATCTTTGTCTTTCCCAAACCTCTTTAAGGCCTCGTTAAGCGCATCTTGATGCTCAAGCATCTTGGCAATATCATCCACACTCATCTCTTGAGCCCTAGCATACATGGCAGACCTCTTTGGCGGCATATCTTTAAGCTATAAGAGGAGAGATAAACGTAAGCACATAGCCTATGACTCAAAGCATATACGACATGTACAGCACTTACTCGATCGAGTAACTACACCAACTCGATCGAGTAGAGGTCACTCGATCGAGTTGCCCACTTACTCGATCGAGTAACTCAACTCCAGAACCTGACCAGAACATACACAAAAACGCACTCGATTGAGTCACATACGTACTCGATCGAGTAGCTCCCACTCGATCAAGTCCACCTTACTCGATCGAGTTACCCCCACTCGATCGAGTCATGCTGACATTTCTAACTACCCGCGTGCCTGAAATTAATAACTTTTCGCAACAAAAGATATACGTATACAACACAAACATTCTTATTCACATGTTACTATAATTGCCACATTATAAATCATCCATCATGCAATATGCTTAATCACACATATTATCATATTCACCGACTTACCTTTTTCCACCACATTCTCCTTTCCACCACAATCATTCATCCAACATATTCATATGACATTAGTAAACACATAGCGATCCCATGAAACCCCCTTAGTGACTAGTTCAAAGTTGTAGGGCGATTTCGCGACTTTAGGACGTCTCCCAAGTCTTTGCATTGGCTCCTAACAACTCCTACCTGGGTTCATTTTAGTTTGACTCTCTAAGTTCATTAGATTCATTAGTTACAGGTTCCAAAATCTTCGCTCTGATACCACTTTGTAACACCTCCATACACCAAGGTGCCTTTCCAAGACCACCTAATGCATGAAAGTTCTACCATCTCAGTTACCCGAGGCAATGTATATCAAATTAACCATAAAACAACGTACTTTAATAAATAAGTTTAAAGTGATACATAACAAAATCCAAAACTGTCAAAAGAAATACAACTGTTCCAAATCCAAAACCAACTAAAGTAAATGTAAAGTTTGACAACACAGCGGAAGACTCTAAACGACTCGTGATGACTCAATCCCAACTATCCCTCGCGCATCCATATCATACCGGCTCAATAAGTGCTCACCATCCCCGAATGGATCACCACATTTTTTAAAACAATTAAATGGGGTCAGTTACTGATTACACAATATACAATAATGCAACAACAACAATACATACAATCCCCCAATACCATCACATCACCAATCACCTGACTAGCCTGAAGGTCAAGTCCTGCCAGATTACGGCCACAATCAGTAATCCATACCGCCAGTGGGGGACCGCAGTCGTTCCCACCTAAGCCCCGCTCATCTATTCCGAGCGCAAACCCATGTTCCTTAATGTGCACATCCCCTCTTGTGGTGGGTTCCACAAGGGGCGAATCAAGGGCGTGAACCCACTCCCGCAAGTGACTCCACTCAGCTGAGGGCGCACCTCGCGAACCACAGACAAACAACCACTACCAACTACAACATCAACAATTACCAATTCCAATACAATATAGACAAATGCTATCAATCAACAATCAATAACCAATCAACCATCTCGCATTATGTAAACATTAACTGAGTAGGAAACCCTACCTGGAAATGCAATTACCACGATCGTCACAACAGCGAATCAGAAACGTTCCTCTACGAAATCACCTTCTATCAATCACACAATCATACAATCACCATCTAAACCAACAATACACCCAAAACCCCCAATCTACCCAATTAGGGCTTAAACCAAAATCAACGAAACAATACAAAAACTGTACTAGGATCTTACCCACAACGCGACTGTCTCAACGGCGTAAAGAACTCTGGATTCCGACGACATAAGCCTTGGAATTTGATAGCAATGAGAGAGACGAGAGCAACGTAACTTTATTTTTTCTTTTGTGAAACTTAGACTAGGGTAAAAAAGTGAAAAGCAACTGACGAAATGTGTTTTTATATCATTCTCACGTTGCTATCAAAACCGGACAAATAACCCATAAAAACCAATTTACTCGATCGAGTAAGTGGCTTACTCGATCGAGTGGCCCGTACTCGATCGAGTACCCATCCGACAGAACACTGTTTTGTACGAAAAACTCACTTACTCGACAGAGTAAGCCATACTCGATAGAGTACCCAACAGCACATAAAACCGTAGTATTACACCGTCGTTCGCCGTATCGCCTCCTCCCCATGCCACTCGCCATTGTCAAACACGGCTTTGTTTCTCCTCTCTCAAATAGCCCAACACCCGATCATGAACAACCCACACTCCCTCTTATCCAAACCTCACATAACCTCCTCCGCCCACTCCCTCACCCTTTCAAACCCCGCCTCAAGTACCACCTCCACCCCCAAATCATCCTATATCACTTCCACCCACCCACAATCCCGAACTACGTAGAGACAAGTCTCCACACAGTTCAAAAAACGAGGACAATAATTATCCATCAATCCTATACGAGCTGTAATATTCGTTCTGTTAGCTATCGCGTCATTACATAGCTAAGAAAGAACACTTTGACTCGGGGTAAAACTGGGGGTTTCCAAGTTTTACTCCAAAGCCACTTCTCCTTCTCATAGTGTGACTGGCCCGCCTCATCCCGAGTACTCTCCTCCGTTAAAAGCCTATAGGCCGACTGAACTGTATAGTGTCCGTACTTCTCTGGCTCCCAACACCAATCATCAGCTGGCTTAAAATCACTAATACAAATACGTAACACACGAACACTCTCAAAAGGAAGGAATAAAGAACATACCTTATCCACGTCCCAGCCATCTCCATCCTCATTCAAAAGCTCGGCCACACGCATATCCAAGCTCGCAGTGCCCCTCGGTGGAATAACCTTCATCGAACTCATACCAGATATCCATGGATCGACCTAAATCCTCGTACTCAATCCATCTCCTATACGCCGCCAAGCCCCAAGCCTAATCACCTCACTCGCCTTCTAAATCCCGTGCTACTGTCGTTTCGTACCAAAAATAAAATACCTAAGTACAACCAACAGAAGTCAGCGGTAAGTAGGGTCGATCTCCACAGGGAGGCGGTGTACTATCTATTTGTCTATTTATCTGTCTAAATGTCACAATTGGGGGTTTTGATTGATTTAACTAAACTAGAGATGAAGGCGAGGGAAATGAATAAGAGAATTAACAGTAAGAGAAAGGAAGTATGCTAGGAGTCGGTCTACCGTGGCAGCTATCAGATCTTATACTATCGGGAATACTAAGGCGATTAGACTATTGATAAGAAGAGCTATGGTCGTCACCTTTCGGCTTAAACCGCCCTAGAGCGTAAACAGCTTAACTTCCGCCCTCACTGCAATACCCTATTGTAATTAAGCAAGCCTTCCCTTCCAATCTTTCGATCTAGGTCGGGGTTAACTAAATTTATGGTCTCCTGTATGCATTCATTCGACCGGATAACAATTAACATGCCTAATACAATTCCTATCGCAAGACTAATCTATATAAGTCAATTAAAACATCGCTACCACGGCTTCCCTAATCATAACATACTAGGGGAATTAGCTAGACATAATTAAGGGAGAACAAGAAATAAAGAAAGAGCAAATAATAAACATTAAATTAAATTAAAGAGAGAAAAGGGAAGAAAGGATTACTGAAATAAATAATCCGGAAATGAAAGAACAAAAGTAACAGTAGCAATGGCCGAACCAGAGAGAAAAGGAACGCAGTAAAGTCTGTGTGAGAGCCCGTTTATAATGACATACTGCCTTCTTATTTATAAGAAAATAGGATTAGCTAAACCTAATTGACGGAAATTTACTAAAAAGTCCAAGCCCGTCAAAGATTGTTACTCGATCGAGCACTTGGGCTCTCGATCGAGTGATATTCCTTAGCATTCCTCTCGATCGAGAACAATTCCTCTCGATCGAAGACTTCTTTCCCTTTAATCACTCGATCGAGAAGAAGTAGCTCTCGATCGAGCAAATGGGCTCTCGATCGAATAGAAATAGTTCTCGATCGAGCACTTCTCAGCGCGTAATTCCTGCTTCGCGCACTGAACTTCAAACGGCTGCCATTCCTTCGTTACTTGGACAAATAGGGCGTGGTTGGTGGCGTTGGAAAGCTAAGAGGATAAGCTTTCACCTACAACTGGAATCACCTTAATAACTGTTGTATAACTCGAGATATGGCTCTTACAAGCAGGAACTAGCAAATTGAAGCACTCTCTTGGCTCGCCTAACTTCCTTACTCCAATGCGCATCTCAAAATAGCACTTCCCAAGCTCCGACTCAACTCATCTCCTAAATGCATGCGTAGGGACATGTTTTAGGCTTGATTCCGCATCTCTAAGCTCATTCCTGCAATTAATACAAGAACTTCCAAAGTATGCAATTCGGGGCATATTCGTAGCAAATAACTACTAAAATAACATAAAGATGCGTGCAAGAATAGACTAAAAAGACTATATAAAATGCACGTATCAAATCTCCCCAAACCAAACCTTTACTCGTCCTCGAGTAAACTCAAAACTATACGCTAATGGAACGGAAAAATAACTCAGAGCTAGCTTAACTTGTCTACTTGAACCAATTTAATGCAACAAGGATTAACAGTTTAAGCTAAGCAGTCAATACGCAAACGAATTATAAGTCGTTGAAATAAATAGCCAACCTATCGACCTTGCAAGACCAACAAAATCGGACTCTCTCGTGGTCACTCTTCTCTCATGAAGCAAAGGGTGAATATTTATATGTAAAAGAGAGAAGAAAGGACAGTCACTCACCTAACTGTGACCTACATAGCATGCATGCAACAAAAATGAAAGACAATTCAAGTACTAATGCACATACTCCAACCAATAATGTCCGTCACAGCTGAGGGCTTACAAATGATATGGGAAGGTGAGGTTCAGGTGAGAAAAGGCAAAACAAATTATGGAAATGTGAAGGTAAAGCGTCAAGCTAGTTCCTAAACAGGACCATATAAGACCGTCCGAATCTCAACTGACTGCAAAATGAGCACAAGTGCCCTTCCTTGGCACAAAACTCACTACCCAATGCACAATCTCCTCAAAAAGATATGAAATAAAACGGAGGAGTCAGACGGTCATAAACTTCCCTTTTTTAAACACCGTCTGAAATAGCTAAATCAAATAAATCACTCTTTTTTCAACACTTCTTTTCTTTTTCTCCTGTTCACGTCATCAGCATTCTTTTTTCATTTTTTTTTTTCTTTTCTTTTTTTTTTCTTCTTTCACGTCTTCTTTTTTTTTTTTCAATACTTTTTTTTTCTTTCCTCCTTCCTTTAGTTTCCAACAACTCCATACAAAAGAGATACGGCCAAACTGCAGACGAAAACTCATACCACAAAAGAACATACTAACTAGCTTGACTAGGCAGGCTTAGTTTGGGATGTAGCTAATGGGTCAAAAGGCAAATTTGGCTAATGTGGAGCTAAATGGGTGAAAAATATAAGGAAAGGGGAAATTGCAAGGCCCTCCCTGCATGTGACACCAACCACGAACCCGAATATGTGCATTTTGACGAGAAATTGAATGTCATAAATGTGCAAAAGAGACGAACATGCTATGCAAGGAGTACTACTCAAAATTCCTAATGAACTGGTCATGAATGTCACCAGTTATGGGCTCTAAATCTCAGAATTTTTAAGTAGTTTGCCAATTTATAGGTCAAGTCTAAACAGTCAGCTTATATTTGAACAGAAATTCGTAGATTATGCGTATGACAAAGCTAAAAACTATCAACGGAAGTGCAAGGCTCAAGTAAATTGACAAGTTATAGTGCATTATCATCATGGAAATCTACCGTTCCGACTCAACTATATGCTAAATTAAACGTGAAATTTTTTGAAATTTTTTTAATTTTTTTTTTTTTTTTTTTTTTTTTAGAAATTAACAACAATGCAATACGGAAGTGCAATAAATGTGAAAACAGAGATGCAATAAAAACAATATGCAGACGCGGATATGGATGCATAACCTCCCCAAACCAAACCGTACAATGCCCCCATTGTACCAAAACATGGAAAGGAAATGCAAACTGAAGGAGAAGGAGAGTAAATACGGAAAACTCACAAGATACGCGAAATAAGGGACCTCCCCAAACCGACCATGAAATGGGAGGTTGCTAAGGGCCCGGAAAACCGTCTCAGGAAGCTAATCCAAGTCAAAAGCGTGAAAGGGCATCCAAAAACTGCTCGATGGAGGAGAATAGCAGTCGATCGAGTAGTTCCTCATCTTGCAGGTGGTCGATCGAGTAGATTAATCACTCGATCGAGTGAATTTAGCAGAAAAAGCTCTCGATCGAGTACAAAAAGTACTCGATCGAGTAATCCTCAGTGCATACCTGCAAAAACGCAATAAAAACAGCCCGCAAACTAACAAGACAAGCATACTGAGAAAGTTTTATGGTATAAGAACCATTTATTACAACTGAAATAAAATAAAAAGCAAAATAAAATCTCCGGGTTGCCTCCCGGGTAGCGCTAGCTTCAGTCAGGTCCTAGCTCGACCTTCTTTTTCTTCGAGCCTCTATAATCAGCTACAATCAAAACAGCTCAAAGCGCGAAGCATTAAATCATAAACCTGCGCATGTGCTACACAGAAAGGTAAGTAGCACCACTGTGGAATCAAGAAATAGGAAATAAAACTGTAAAACCGTTTAAGTCTAACAAATTTCCTATGCGAGCTCCTAAATTTATCCACAAAATATAGGAACTCGGGAGCAAGTAATGATAATCTAGGGCTCCATTTCAGATTAAAAATTTTGTGACGATAAGGATGGTGAAAAATCGTTAAATTACGCGTCCACATAGAAGGGGGTATGAAATTAAAAGAGATAGCGCGAGTCAAACAAGGCAATATACTATTAAAACAAACAATAATAAAATTATCGTTTACTACCTCAGGTTGGTTGCTTTCAACAATGGAATCACTGACACAAGAATGTAATACCTCATCCATGCTAGGAGCAAATACCGACTCAGCTGTCCTTTCGCCGCCCTCAGTGGAATTCGTCCCGTAAATCTCAGCCTCAAGTGCATCTAGCTCAGCTTTGAATAAAGGGGATTCACCGTAACTGTTATCATCGTCAAAATCATCATCTAAATTAAACCCACATGACGAATCATAGCTCCCAATGGCCAACTCGGTCGATCGAGCAAAATAGTCACTCGATCGACCAATTTCCTCTGAATTCCACTCGATCGAGCGGTGATATCACTCGATCGAGCGCTTTCTCTGGCAAATCACTCGATCGACTAATATAAGTCACTCGATCGAGTGATAATTCCCGGTGGGGCTGAAATCTTCGCGTAAACTCTGGAAATACGATAGAAACTCGTCGTCGGAGTCATAGAGGTCATCTTCAAAGATTGGGCAATACGGTTTCCTCGGGGAAAAACCGCTCTCGGAAGGTATACCTCTTCTTCTTGCATATCGGCTGCTAACTGAGCAACTACAGACTTGAGCTCATCAACTCGCGAGTAGAATTGTCTATCATAATCTTGTTGAGCTTGCAATTGAGATGCAATTATCTCCATTAAAGATTTCAGCTCCGCGAATTCTTCTTCTTACATATCGGGAGGATCTCATTGCGGTGGCCATTGATAAGATGGATGTGGCGGCACAACTACAGCTGCTTGACTAGCTTGACTACGCTGTTGGAACGCGTAAGCTTCGTCATTCCCTGTCAGACAACAAACTGCATCATGCCCAGCAGACACCACATCTCCCGCAAGAAATCACCTACGCTCCATATAATAGAACATAGGTGATGGGTCAAAAGTACTCAAGCCTTCCCTTTGACAGTCTTTCACCTAGAACTGTCTAGGTAGTACCTGTAAGGCCTATCAAAACAGCACTCAAGGAAAAAGATTAAAACGGCCTCAAGGGAAAAATCCCCTGAGGCTAAAAACAGATAAAATGAAACAAATAAATAAATAGATTGCCTCCCCGGCAACGGCGCCAAAATTTTGATACTGTCGTTTCGTACCAAAAATAAAATACCTAAGTACAACCAACAGAAGTCAGCGGTAAGTAGGGTCGATCTCCACAGGGAGGCGGTGTACTATCTATTTGTCTATTTATCTGTCTAAATGTCACAATTGGGGGTTTTGATTGATTTAACTAAACTAGAGATGAAGGCGAGGGAAATGAATAAGAGAATTAACAGTAAGAGAAAGGAAGTATGCTAGGAGTCGGTCTACCGTGGCAGCTATCAGATCTTATACTATCGGGAATACTAAGGCGATTAGACTATTGATAAGAAGAGCTATGGTCGTCACCTTTCGGTCCTTAAACCGCCCTAGAGCGTAAAACGACTTAACTTCCGCCCTCACTGCAATACCCTATTGTAATTAAGCAAGCCTTCCCTTCCAATCTTTCGATCTAGGTCGGGGTTAACTAAATTTATGGTCTCCTGTATGCATTCATTCGACCGGATAACAATTAAATTGCCTAATACAATTCCTATCGCAAGACTAATCTATATAAGTCAATTAAAACATCGCTACCACGGCTTCCCTAATCCTAACATACTAGGGGAATTAGCTAGACATAATTAAGGGAGAACAAGAAATAAAGAAAGAGCAAATAATAAACATTAAATTAAATTAAAGAGAGAAAAGGGAAGAAAGGATTACTGAAATAAATAATCCGGAAATGAAAGAACAAAAGTAACAGTAGCAATAGCCGAACCAGAGAGAAAAGGAACGAAGTAAAGTCTGTGTGAGAGCCCGTTTACAATGACATACTGCCTTCCTATTTATAAGAAAATAGGATTAGCTAAACCTAATTGACGGAAATTAACTAAAAAGTCCAAGCCCGTCAAAGATTGTTACTCGATCGAGCACTTGGGCTCTCGATCGAGTGATATTCCTTAGCATTCCTCTCGATCGAGAACAATTCCTCTCGATCGAAGACTTCTTTCCCTTTAATCACTCGATCGAGAAGAAGTAGCTCTCGATCGAGCAAATGGGCTCTCGATCGAATAGAAATAGTTCTCGATCGAGCACTTCTCGAAATAAGCGTAATTCCTGCTTCGCGCACTGAACTTCAAACGGCTGCCATTCCTTCGTTACTTGGACAAATAGGGCGTGGTTGGTGGCGTTGGAAAGCTAAGAGGATAAGCTTTCACCTCCAACTGGAATCACCTTAATAAATGTTGTAGAACTCGAGATATGGCTCTTACAAGCAGGAACTAGCAAATTGAAGCACTCTCTTGGCTCGCCTAACTTCCTTACTCCAATGCGCATCTCAAAATAGCACTTCCCAAGCTCCGACTCAACTCATCTCCTAAATGCATGCGTAGGGACATGTTTTAGGCTTGATTCCGCATCTCTAAGCTCATTCCTGCAATTAATACAAGAACTTCCAAAGTATGCAATTCGGGGCATATTCGTAGCAAATAACTACTAAAATAGCATAAAGATGCGTGCAAGAATAGACTAAAAAGACTATATAAAATGCACGTATCATCCCGCGCCAAGTATAACTTGGATTCAAGCCAAGCGCCGCCTCCATAAATCATTTTTCGTGGAAGTACTTACCCCGCATCACCCTAGTCATCAAGCAATCGTCGCCAATCATCAATCTCCAAGCATGTTTTCCCAACAAGGCCAAGTTAAATTTATCGAAATCACAAAAGCCCATTCCTCCCTGACTCTTATGCCGACACATCTTACTCCACACCACCCATGGTATCTTCCTCCTTCCATTATCCGATCTCCACCAAAATTGAGAGACAGGAGAGCGAAGTTCATTGCAAAAATTAGTTGGTAGCCTAAACACACTCATCGCAAAAGTAGGAACTGGTTGGGTTATAGCCTTAATGTAATACTCCGTATTTATGAGTCTTTGGGTACTCTATCGAGTAGGCCTTACTCTGTCGAGTAAGGGTATGTTGCGTCTTAGCATAGTTTCTGACCTGTTGGGTACTCGATCGAGTAGCTGGGGCACTCGATCGAGTAGGGGGGTACTCGATCGAGTATCCTTGGGTACTCGATCGAGTAGCCGGTTTTACGGGGAGTTTTCTCGGGTTTTGTTAATTATGCGATTAAGGTATTTAAACATAGTCGTCATTGTTTTAAATCACTTTTACAAAACCTAAAACCCTGTTTAAGAGAGAAAGCAACCAGTTCATCTTCCTAATCGCATCCTTAGCAATTCCGGAGTTCGGACGGTCGATTCTTGTCGTTATTCGTATCGTTGAGTTCCCTGCGTCGAGGGTAAGCTTTTAATATAATTTTTTTATAATGTTTTGTTAAGTTTGGTTAAACCCTAATTTAGGAATTGGGGGTTTTGGTGTGTAGTTTGTGATGTGTAGTCTTTATGTGCTGTATGATAGGAGGAGAATTCGTAGAGGAGCCGTTTTGATACAAATTGTAGATACCGTCTGCGTGTTGTGCTTTCCGGGTAGGATTTCGTACTCGGTATTAGTCCCATAATGGGATATTGGTGATGTGCTGTAGTTAGTTGTTTGATACGATGATTGTGATTGTGATTGTGATTGTGATTGTGATTGTGATTGGTTTCTATGGCTCTCGAGATGCGTTCTCGGCTGAGTGGGGTCACTTGCGGGAGTGACTTCACGCCCTAGTTTCGCCCTTCGTGGAACCCGCCACGAAAGGGGATGTGCACATTAGTGGGACAGGGTTATCGCTCGGTATGATGAGCGGGGCTTAGGTGGGAACGGCTGCGGTCCCCCATCGGGCGGTAGTCCAGTGGACGGTCGGTATTGAGATGATGGGAGTTGGTGGTGTGTGTGTGTGTGTGTGTGTGTGACAGTTCAAATTGTCTGTTTGTCTTATTATTGTTATCTATATTGATTGTGTGATTAGTATCGACCCGTTTAAATGTTTTAAAAATCTGTGGTGATCCATTCGGGGTGGTGAGCGATTATTGAGCAGTGTGATATGACGCGTATGGGATAGCTGGGATGAGTCATCACGTGGCAGTTAGAAGTCTTCCGCTGTGTCAGACGAAGTCTAGTAGCTTTGATAGTTTTAGCTGTAGACCGTATGAGAACCTTGTAATTCCTTTTGTTAGTTTTGTTTTGAACATGTAATCACTTAATCTATAATTACATTAAAAGTACGTTTCTTTATTGTCTTATGATATTCAGTACCTCGGGCAACCGAGATGGTAGTACCCTTATACCTGAGTGGTCCTGGTAAGGCACTTGGAGTATGGGGGTGTTACAGATGGTATCAGAGCGACGATTTTGGAACCTGTAACAAATGAACATAATGAACATAGGGAGTCTAATAAAATGAACCTGGTGTATGTGTAATGGGAGCCCCGGCTGATGCTAGGTTTTGGGTGAGTAGGCGCCCTCACTTCAAAATCTTGGCCCCATGATACTTAAGCCAGTCACATGGTATGGGAACGTGGAGTCCGTGTGTATATGTGCGACGTTTATGTTAATTGTGCTGTATATGGTTGGTTGAAAGTATGTTGCATAATAGTTAGTTTACATGTTGGTTGGAATCGTTGGAAAGGTATATGAGAATGATGAATGATATGGTAGAAAAAGAAAGTAGTTCGTATATGATGATGTGGGATGAATAATGATGTTGCAGGGCGAATGATTTATAATGAGACAATCCTAATAACATGTGGTTAGGGGGTGCGATAAGATTTGTTTTCGTAGTTTTGTTTGCGTAAAGCTATATATTAAGTTCGTATAATTGTCTACTATCGTATCATATGCGCTTGTTAGATGAAATATGTGATTGAACTAGATGAATTGATTGGAAAAGATGAAGTGGCAATTTAGTAAGAATATGAATTTCTTGATTATGGAAGTGTTTATGTAATGAAGTAGATTTGTAATGTTGTTGTATTAGCAACATGGAAATAGGATTTGTAGTGTATGGGTGTGGTTTGTGTTATGAAAACTTATGAAAATTTAAAACATGCGGGTAATACATGATTGAAAATTGAATGTTATATGAGCATGATAGATGGTAATGTTTGGCTTTTGGTAAGTAGTAATATGAAGAATAGAGGTTCAATGAAATGTGTTTTATATAACGAATTGGATGAAAAGCATGATAGTTGTTTATAACGTGGCACTTGATAACACGAGGTAGATTATTTTGTTGATTGTATGAGGAGTCGCGCAGATTTGAATGCGTAGTTGTAATCATAATGTTGAAATAATAATGAATGCATAGTACGTTAGGGTATGTGAGATAACATTCGGGTAGTATTCACGAGTCTGCATGACTCGATCGAGTGGGGTTGATTCGATCGAGTGGGTATTTGTCGTTATTTTGACCAGAATCGTGTTTTTGGGCACTCGATCGAGTACCTAGGGCACTCGATCGAGTATGGGGTCACTCGATCGAGTAGCCGGGCTACTCGGTCGAGTAATCGAGATCGAAGGTCCGTTTGGGTTAAGTCGGGGCACTCGATCGAGCATGTTGGGCACTCGATCGAGTAGCCTCAACTCGATCGAGTAGGTTCTGGTACTCGATCGAGTGGGGTCTGTGCAAGTCACATGCGTGTTTCGGGTCATATGATTGTCTTTTGTCAATTGTTGCATATTATGTCTAATTCAAAGGTGTTGTATTACTTCTTTATGCATTGTTTTACGTATGTGTTGGTCCTGAAGCGTAAGTTACCCAATCTTATGATGTAAAGAGTGGCACTAGGATGAGTATGAGTTCGGTGGGGAGGACATGAGTTATATGTGATTATGATAGATGGTGGAAAAAGAAAAGGAAGATGGGTATAGTTTATTGAGGCATGGCGCACGTTTTGCGAGACGGGATGAGTGATATGATTGTGTGTTGAGTAATGTAAAAGTAAGTGAATATAGGCAAGGGATGATGTGAGTATAATGAACGTGAGAATAAAAAGATTGAAAGTAAAGATGTGGATAGTGGCAGCTTGAGATGTGTAGAGAGTTATGGAGGGAAGTGGTTAGGAGTCGTGTGAGTTATGGATTTATGTAGGGAAAGTTCGTTTAAAGGGGTTGAGAAGAGTAATATATAGTGAACTTTGTGGAGACATGTCGCGAGGTGTATTTGTAGACAGTGAGTGAGTTTGGGAGGTTTGGTTTATTAAAAGATGAAACTACTGTGTGATTTCCTTGGGTAATTAACGGTATTAAATGAAATTTGATTTCTAGAGATGTAAAAAGGGAGATGCAATTGTTTGAACATTAAACGTTGGTTCTATGGATAGAATAGTGGCAAGTATGAGTGATAGCATAATAACAGAAGATCCATGGTAAGAAAGAGTGAGATGATGTCGGTAGAAAATAATGGAATTCGAGTTTTGGGGCGACAAAGGGGTAACTGGATTTCTAAAGAGTTAGCTAGAAGGAATAAGGAGTTGAACTATTAATTGGTATTATTGAGTGTAAAGAGAAAAGAAGGATAAAAGTAAGCTGAGAAAAATGTTCACCAGAGCTATGTGATATAAAGATAAGAAATCATCGAAATATGTGATGGTATCACGAGGATGTTAGCTAAAGGTTATATAGGAGTTTCAGGACAACATGATTTATAATGAGTTTCGAGGAATTAAGGGAGTAAGGAGTTGGTGGAGTATTGGCACGATACGGGATATTTGGTGGAGAGTTGGATGACAATACAAATAAGATAGCATTGGGAATAATATGGAGGTAATTTTGTGGATGGGTTTGATGTTCGTTATTTGGAATGTTAACCAAAAATAGGAGAAAAACCATGTTATTTTGATATGAGTGTAAGAGATTTGATATACGAGCAGTGGTGGCATTGTGGTGTTATCACTAGTGGTTAAGAGTGATGGAATATTAGAAAGGTAGCAATTCTAAAGAGGTTGATTTGGTAGGGACCTGATTGTTGTGTATGATTGTGAGAGGGTAGAAGATGCGGTTAGATGAGGCGGACGCTATTAGTTTAATAGTAAAGGTGTGATTATATTTGGCAGGAAGTGATGGTTGTGCGAATGGGGGAATATGTTATGAGGGGCATATGAGTTAGACTCGGGCGGCAGGTAATTTTTTTTTTTTTCGAGTGATGACTTACGTGGTCAGGATTGACTAGTTGGTTGTGATTACGGGTCTATGATATGTGTAAATGTTTGTGTGAGGTTCTGACCTCACAAGAAGTGGTATGGTGTGATAATTATAAAGTTGTTTTATGAATGTTCTGTAATATATATGTTGGACACGGTAATTTAATTGAATGATATCCAAAAAGGTAATAATTTGATTGATTTGACATGGCTAGTTATAATTTTATGTGTATTGATAACACATGTGTATTCCGTGAAATGGTAGAGATGATGTTCATGAGATGCTTATCTGTTTATCCATATAATATGTTGCGTGGTGATTTAATAAAGTGGATTTGAGTAAGTTTTTCTTGTCTGAGAAGTTATGCTGAGTCAGTATTTATGGGAATTGTATGCAGTTGTGATGTCTATCGGTGTGGTTGTGGTGCCTCGGGTGGTGATCCGGGCACGGTACATAGTCTTTGTGATGCGGGTATTTTCGCACTACGGTGTGGCTATTGGTGGCGGTGTTGTGATGCCGTCACCGGTTGTGGTGGAGTAGGCGGGATGATTATGATTCGAGTTTCAAAAGTACATACCGATTATACATAGATTGTTGTTTTGTTTGATGTTGCTCCCCTGCGAGTTTCGGTTTGTCTTGATAGACACATTGTCTTGCTTATTCATGTTTTCTTTACCAAGTTAAGTTGGGAATGAGGTAGAGTATGATGTGAAATAGAGTTGTATATGTTTCGTTGTTGTCATGGGATAGTGATAATCTGTGATGGGACACGGTTGTGAGAGAGTTGTTACTGGTAATTTTGATCTTGTTTTCAGATGAGACATCGGTAGACATGGTAATGGAAAATGATTCGTGGAACATGTGTTGTAATGAGCTGAAAGCGGCAGGTAGTTCATAATCTTTTGTTGAGACAGTGAGTGTAGGGTGTTGGGGAAATTAGTGTCATGTTAAGTTGTGTATGAATTTTGCGGTAATGAAAGAAAGAACTTGAGGATCTAGTGTGCGTGTACGTAACGAGTGCGGATCGTGAGTTATGCTTCTGGGAGATAAGTGCTTTACGTAGAGAGGTATGTTGTTTGGCAGTAATAATGAAGAGTGGGTATGGTGATTTGCTACGAGTTTATGGTATAGGTTAGGTGCGCTGCCGAATGAGTTGAGGAATGGGAAATGTTTATGTATGGGAGCCTTGGATATAAGAATGGTGAGTGTTTGGTTTATAGACGGTTATCTTTGACATGTGGTGGTACAGAGGGTAATGAGATATAGATATGGTTTGGTATTAGTGAGTTACGAGGACGTAACATTTGTCTTAAGAGGAGTAGGATGCGATAAAACAGATTTTGATGATTGTACATATGGTAATATATTCGGAAGTTGAGTCTTGATGTAGAATAAAAGATCGATTCGTGTTGTGGGTGATTTTATTAAAGGTCATGACCGTGCTTGTAGTAGCGTGATGTTTAGGAGTGTGAGAATATTTCGCTAATGTTGACAGTTGGATGAGGAGGTTACGAGTGT
This sequence comes from Silene latifolia, assembly GCF_048544455.1. NCBI lineage: Eukaryota > Viridiplantae > Streptophyta > Magnoliopsida > Caryophyllales > Caryophyllaceae > Silene > Silene latifolia. Next base: position 99,659,950 of record NC_133538.1, read on the forward strand.
GAGTACAACTTCGAGGACGAAGTTCCTTTTAAGGGTGGTAGAATGTAACATTCCGTTTGATGTCTATGAGTGTCTTGGTATTGGATTTGATAGTTGATGATATTATGGAGCTAGCAGCATTAGAGGATGGTAGTTGGTTATGTATGGAGTTGGTATCGTGAGAGATATATATGTGGTAGATACGATATAGTGAGTCATGTTGTGGAAGTAAACATAGTTGGTGGAGTGGGTGTTAAGAGTTCATGTTCTATGTTCGGTCGAGTTCTTGAGTCCTTAGCTAAGTTGTTGTGTCTTGGTCGAGTCAGTATGGTTGTTTTTATGTATAGGTTGAACTTCGGGGACGAAGTTCCTTTTAAGGAGGGAAGACTGTAATACTCCGTATTTATGAGTCTTTGGGTACTCTATCGAGTAGGCCTTACTCTGTCGAGTAAGGGTATGTTGCGTCTTAGCATAGTTTCTGACCTGTTGGGTACTCGATCGAGTAGCTGGGGCACTCGATCGAGTAGGGGGGTACTCGATCGAGTATCCTTGGGTACTCGATCGAGTAGCCGGTTTTACGGGGAGTTTTCTCGGGTTTTATTAATTATGCGATTAAGGTATTTAAACATAGTCGTCATTGTTTTAAATCACTTTTAAAAAACCTAAAACCCTGTTTAAGAGAGAAAGCAACCAGTTCATCTTCCTAATCGCATCCTTAGCAATTCCCGGAGTTCAGACGGTCAGTTCTTGTCGTTATTCGTATCGTTGAGTTCCCTGCGTCGAGGGTAAGCTTTTAATATAATTTTTTTATAATGTTTTGTTAAGTTTGGTTAAACCCTAATTTAGGAATTGGGGGTTTTGGTGTGTAGTTTGTGATGTGTAGTCTTTATGTGCTGTATGATAGGAGGAGAATTCGTAGAGGAGCCGTTTTGATACAGCTGTAGATACCGTCTGCGTGTTGTGCTTTCCAGGTAGGATTTCCTACTCAGTATTAGTCCCATAATGGGATATTGGTGATGTGCTGTAGTTAGTTGTTTGATACGATGATTGTGATTGTGATTGTGATTGTGATTGTGATTGGTTTCTATGGCTCTCGAGATGCGTTCTCGGCTGAGTGGGGTCACTTGCGGGAGTGACTTCACGCCCTAGTTTCGCCCTTCGTGGAACCCGCCACGAAAAGGGATGTGCACATTAGTGGGACAGGGTTATCGCTCGGTATGATGAGCGGGGCTTAGGTGGGAACGGCCACGGTCCCCATCTGGCGGTGGTCCGTCCAAAGGGACGATCAAGTCGATGTTGAGATGATGGGAGTTGGTGGTGTGTGTGTGTGTGTGTGTGTGTGTGTGATTCAAATTGTCTGTTTGTCTTATTATTGTTATCTATATTGATTGGTTGATTAGTACATCGACCCCGTTTAAATGTTTTAAAATCGTGGTGATCCATTCGGGGTGGTGAGCGATTTATTGAGCGGTGTGATATGACGCGTATGGGATAGCCGGGATGAGTCATCACGTGGCGCTTAGAAGTCTTCCGCGTGTCGACGAAGTCTAGTAGCTTTGATAGTTTTAGCTGTAGACCGTATGAGAACCTTGTAATTCCTTTTGTTAGTTTTTTTTTGAACATGTAATCACTTAATCTATAATTACTTTAAAAGTACGTTTCTTTATTGTCTTATGATATTCAGTACCTCGGGCAACCGAGATGGTAGTACCCTTATACCTGAGTGGTCCTGGTAAGGCACTTGGAGTATGGGGGTGTTACACTTAATGAGTATCTCCTTCCCCACTTTACTAAGCAGCTTACCCAGCCATCCCTGCAACGTTTTGCTAATCGTATCTCGAATAACCTTTGAAATCACTTTCTTCGATCTCCGAACAACCATTGGCAAACCCAAATAAGGCTCTTGCTCTTCCACTTCCCGCACATTAAAAACCCCAAGGACTCGCTATCTACGCTCCGTCGAAGTGACATGACTAAAAAAATAGTTATTTTATCAAGACTAACCTGCTGTCCCGACGCAATCTCGTAATCATGGAGAATATTCCGAACAACGGCAGTCTCAGACTCCTTTGCACGCGTAAAGATTATACTACCGTCTGAAAAAAATAAATGTGAAACAACTGGAGCATGGGGCGACACAGGAATACCATTCAGCACCCCCCCCCCCCCTCCACAGCCCTACGCAACAAGCTCGACAACACCACCGCACACAAAATAAAGAGATAAGGGCAGAGCGGATCACCTTGTCTAAGCCCTCTCTCTGGTACAAATTTCTTGGTCCAGGCACCATTAATCGAAATTTTATAAGAAACCGACATCACACATGCCATAACCCGATTAACCCACCTCAGCTCAAAACCCATGTGAGTAAGAACCGACTCCAAGAAGCTCCACTCAACCCTGTCATATGCTTTAGCCATATCTAATTTAAGCGCCATATGACCAGCGCTACTCCTCGGATTCTTCATATAATGGAATAATTCAAAGGCAACTAAAATATTGTCTGTTATCAGTCGTCCTAGTGTAAAAGCACATTGATTCTCAGAAACAATATCCCCCAAAAACCGCTTCAATCTATTAGCTAGCACTTTAGATACAAACTTGTAAACAACGTTACACAAACTAATAGGAGGGAAATGTTGCATTTTATCAGGCGCTTTCTTTTTCGGTATCAAAACAATATTAGCAATATTCATACCTTCTGGGAATGGAGCCCTATTAAGGATATTAAGAACACACTTGGTCACTTCCGGCCCAACGATATGATAATAGGTCTGATAAAAGAGTCCATTCTTACCATCAATACCTGGAGCCTTCAGCGGATGCATCTGATTCAAAGCTTCAATAACCTCCTCCCCTCTATGATTCTCCCTTAACCTATCATTCATCACTTCCGTCACTCTTTCCTGCACTCCGACCATCAAATTCTCGAAACCCACGAGTCTCGAAGAAGTAAAAAGTCCCTTACAGTAGCGCACAACATACGCAGCAATCCCTTGGCTATCAGTCACCACACGCCCCCTCTCATTAACAAGCTTAGCAATATGATTTTTCTCCATCCTCTGACTCGCTTTTTGATGAAAAAATTTAGTATTCCTATCCCCACCCCTTAGCCATAAAGCTCTAGATCGCTGCTTCCAAAAACTTTCCTCATCCTTGACCACCTTTCGCCTCTCTTAAACCTCCCTCTCATATCATAGTCCCATGCCCGCCAGACCGCCTCTTCACACCCATCTTGACCCACCCATATTTGCTCAAAACGGAAAAGCTTTGAAGCCCTTCAATCCGTGTCCCCTCGCCCATCGAAAATAACCTTAATGGGAGCATGGTCAGACCATTCCCTATCAAGATGGAACAGCTTGGCATAACGAAAAAGCGATCCTTCCCCTCCCCAGTATGAAAGATCATAGATCCAAATTAGACTCTGTAATTAAAAATCAAATTATCTCATAATTTGTGTTTATGTGATCTATGTAACATGCATGCAATATAAAAGCATATTAATATAAAAGATGAGGAAAATAATATTCCTTACATTGAAAAAGGTAGTATTTGGCACAACCAAGATCACCATCTTGGTTGTTCTTGAGCTATTTATCAATGGCAAGATCCTCCATAACCCAAGCTTCCAAAGAGAAAGGCTCCTCTCAAAAGCACCCAAGAACTTATCCAACAACCTTACTAATATTAACTAGATATTAGTAAGATTACCCTTGATAATATGTGAATATTACTAACAATCTTAGTAACAATTTTTGTTTACTAACAACTTAGTAAAAATGTTTATATTAATTTTAGAGAGAAAAGACCAACAACTTCATTCACATGCAAAATACACAAAAATGAAGTAGTGTGTAAAATGAGCAATTGTTGGTCTATATGGAGGAGGAAAACCGGTGGGAGTAGGTGGAGTGACGGAGTGTACTTGTTTTATTTTTTCCAATCTTATATCACATGCAAATGATCATAAGATAACTTATGGAAGAAAAACAAGCAAAGTGAAATGATTATATTTATAATCATCCATTACACTCCATTTACACGGTCCAATGTCCCATTTACGGGCCCATTTTGGTTCTTATATTTGTCGCACAAATACGTGTAAATTTTACTTTAAACATCGATTTATGTTTAAATACTTCCCGATTAATATCGTCTAAAACACTCCGTAATTATACGTGTACAGCTACACATATATTTTACGTACCAATACTAATCACATTAGTCAATTAGTACTAATTTAACAATTAACTACTTAATCATTAATTCCCGTCTCAAATAATTTATTATTTAATTATCGCATAATTAAATAATAATTTTCGTGCCTCGAGTTCACAACTCAATATCTCTCTAAATAAATTAATCAACTAACTCTTAGTCAATTTATCAAGGGACTAATTAAACTGTATCTGATACAATTAATTAGCTTTTGTGTTGGGGTTCATTCCTTTAGGTGTGACAGAAAGGGATCAGCTGAACACCGTCGTTTCACGACAGTAACGCCAAACCCTAGTTGGCCAACCGTTACCGATATACGTTGATCAGCTGATTAGTATTGACAATGAATATCCCATGCATATTCCTTAATGAGATTTAATAATATTCTCATACACTATTGTGGAGGACAAAAACTCCAACAATCTCCCACTTGTCCGAGACAAGTTGTGTGGTGATTATAACACACAATTGTGTATAATCTCTATATCCCAACAATATTCTGCTTGTACTCTACAAGGGTGTGTTACCGATTCTCTTGTCCGTTTTAACAACAATCTCCCACTCAATGCAAGGTGTCTTTCAGGTCGCACTTGCACATGAACATATCGTGAGTGGTTTTCTCGATCGGGAGTGTGACTACCTGACCGGAAAAATCTCCCACATATTACTTCCGAGCGTGGCCACGTATTTGTAGTCATAACTCCTTAAGTGGCCTTGAGATGTTTAAACCCAACGTGGGTGGACAATTCCTGTCTACCCTATCTATCCTTTTGCACAATATAGATCACCATGACCCAGTAGATGTCCTTTGGCCTCCTTTCACGGCACGACCTAGGACAAATACCAAAGTCACTCAAATACTACACTTGCTCAGATAATAGTCTCCAGTTTAAAGAATCGACTTATAGGAATATCATAGAAGTCCCTGCCATGACCAGGCGTCTGTAATAGATCTAAGGGACTCTATAAATGTCACTGCCCGGAAAAGTGTCCCACAGTCTGCCTATGTAAATGACTAGTCATCCTTATGACCTTATGGTACTGAACCTACCATCAATCATCTTACAATCTAGTCACTCCGAGACGTCACCTCATTAAGTGACTAGGGGCTATTACAATGTTCATCCTAATCACTTGAATTGGGGTTCAACATTGTCTCCACAACCAATTCGGATAAATAAGGTATTCTTGTTTTCAGTCAAACTGAATAATTGAGTTCTTAAAGAGACTCAAACAATGAATGCGATCATGACTTACGTAAATATTAATATGCTATCCAATATTTACATAACGATCTTTAGCAATTAAGGTACACTCCTCAATCACATTGAGAAGACATAACCATCATGTCTACCTTATGCCAATGGCTTTGGTTAGAGGATTAGCAACAGTTGCATCACTCTAATTTCCATTGCCAAATTCCTTTGTTCTATGCAATCTTTTCATCACATAAAGCCTTTCTAAGTACATGTCTAAACAAGTTTTTAGACTCTGGTTCTAAAGCCACTCAAACACTCCCACTGTTTTCACAGTCTCTTAGGAGACGATATTCGGCTAACAGAACTACTCTAGTTCAATTAAATTCCGGATATCAACTGTCTCTTTTACAACCTCGGATGTTGTAATGTACGTAGCTTTCGTTCATGATTTATACGTATAACTCTTATACAAATCCTTCATATGACATCCTTTATGTATAACTTCTTATACATACATGTATAACTTCTTATACATGTTATTCTTTATGCACATGCATAACCCTTTCACATGCTAATCATTCCTTAACTAGGCCCATAACATCTTATAAGCATAGGAATGTAATCGTGTAACCCTTTTACATGAAATTCATTAATTCCTCCAAACTACAAGAGTAAATCCTTAGTGCTTCTCAAGTACTCAAGGATTCTCTTTATAATCATATAGTGACACTCACTAGGAAATTATCGGTAATGACTTCTCATATTCTCAACATGATAAGTCCCGACGAGAGAAGCTTTTACCATATTTAATAGATCCTTCAGCGGAAGCACAAGAGATCATATTAATAATTCAACAACTTGAACGAGTCAAGAATTTTATGACATAAGTCTCTTGACTATAATGCTAATATCCATGGAGATCTATCTCAATAGATCTGGATGTTTAAGATGCACCATGCTACTCTCAATTATTCACCCGAGAATATTTCTAGTCACTAATATGTCAAACACATATTTAGACTAAGAAACATCACCTTAGCTACATTTCTAGTCAATGTCTAGCACATAACTTTAGCTCCCACTAAACTCCATGTATCATTATGGTACCTCGACACACGAGTAATACCATTTTGATAGACTACATGATTGAACCCAATGTTCCAACTCTTTGACGTATATAAGATCACAAAAGGGATCTTTTAAGCATGCTAAGCTTCTTAGCATTGACAAGATCAACAAAACGTCTCTCTTCATGAGTTACATTCAAGGAGAAAGTTTCGTTATCCTTTTGCCTAATCTCATCCTCATGAGAGGCTATATTGCTAAGAACATTCGAATTGATAAAGGCATTTGGGTTGTCACAAACTCTCTGTAACGAACCCAAAATTTAAACATCTTATGTAACCTTTATGACAAGATCAAGGTAACCTAATTGTTGCAAAGTTATCGCCCCAAATCAAGTCTCGAAAACATCTCATGTTTCCTTCCTTATCACATCTTGTGCAAGAAGACCAATTCGAATTGCATGGTGACACGCCATCACATAGAGTTCATACTACAGAAAAGCCTTTGATGAGGGTTGATGATTCGTCACTTCCGAAAAGTAACGCAATCTTATCGCAAAATTATCTCCTTATAACCACTGAGCCTCAATAAAGAACGTCTTCTTGCATTGTACTCAGTTTGTGGGTCTTGGACTTCCGTAAGTTCAAAATTTCTCCCACTTTGTCTTTCAGAAAATGAAAATCTTTCTAAAAAGACAGGATTACGAGTCACAAACTCTTTGTTCTCATTTTGGAGGAGTAAAACCAAATGGTTAAAATTTGGATAACCCTCACAAATACATAAATTGGTTTTGAACATAAACATTTATGGTCCCAAATGTATAAAAATGACAAGTTAGGGACCCTCCCTTTCCATATCTCATATGGATTCATTAAGGCTATTATAGTCGAGTTTTAAACTTTTAGTGAAAAAATAGCTTACAAAATTGCGAAAAACCTCAAACTATATCTCATAAAGTTCGGTTTATCTTCTTGACTACACCATACTCTATGGTTCACAATATTCTTAGTGATGATCAAGGTCATTACTTGATATTACCCATTTGATCTTCAAAGTCATTACTTTGAAATTTCCGATCAACATTTTTGAACTTGTCGTACTTTTGGTTTACTACTTCATTTTGAAAATATTCCACGTTTCAAAAATCACTTTTATGTCTTATTAAATAGATACGAGGTTTTCATATCTACTTAACATTATGGTAAAAGTAACGAAGTATATATATATAACCAACTATCGGCCTTACACATCCGTATGTATATGGTCAATCACCTCACTATTGTGTTTCTTTTCTGCAAAAGAAAACATAATATAAGCACACATACCATAAGATTCTCAATCAAATGGTTGTTCGATGTGCTTATCGTTTACTCATTTTAAACGAATTTACTTGAGGCTTGATTAATTGGGTTCACCGGATTAGAGACTTTAAAATATACAAGATAGTATAATATTTAGTTTTCGTGAAGAATGTAAAATACCTCTAACTTATGTGGTCTAAACAAACCACTAAGTTATCATAGGAGTAGGTACAAGCTTTTGTTTTAAATCACATGAGTGATGCCTTCTATATAAACATAGATGCTTACATTCTTTTAAAACCAAATTTAGGTACATTTTTCCCTATCGAGATCATTGCTACTCTAGCTTTATTTCGATACAAAAATGTCCTATGCTAGACGTCTTACGTTTTATCAATTCATGTAAACTTCTTTACAAAGAAATGACCCATACTTGGTATCTCATACCAAGATAGTGGAATTAGCCTATCCTTTGAGTAGATGTCTCCTTCAACTTTGTCCTATCGCATACATCTAAGGTTGCTTCTTCTTAACTCCCACTCACTTTTACATTCCTTTTTGTTTCAACAAGCAAAAATGAATCTCATGAAGACCTCTCTTCATGTCACATGTGATATTTTATACACTAGTAAGAGTGAATTACTATAAAGTGAGTGCAACATGTGGCAAAAATCTCAATTTCTTGCGAAATTGGACTACCTAACCGTTCAATTGTCATCATATGCCGAAACTCTTTAGCGCATAAACAATCAATTTGGCCTTTCTCGAAGTGAGCCATTTAACGGTATCATATTGGAGTATTCTTTGTGTTTTGAAAACTCTTTTCTCAAACTTTTGAATTACTCTTGAGTAATTAAAACTAATATGTCATCATCATGACGGAGGTGTCGCTTTCGAAATCAAGACACTCTTGATAAAATGTGACTCCCATTTAAACTCGTAATAAGAGTTTGTAACATGAAACCTCTTTTAATATGTATGGATGTTAAGTTGTAAAATAATCGCAAAAATTGTTGTAAGCTTATGTAGGTGAAATGGTGGATAATATTTCCATTTATTGCTATCAAATTCCTTCAAAGAAACCGCTTTCTATGAAAGAACGAAAACGAATAATAAATAGAGGATGAAATGCGCGATGTCATAGTAAATTTATTTATGAAAATGAACGAAAAATAGGAAAAATTAACATTCAATGTTTTAAAAACTTGATAAACATTTTTAACAAGTCCATTTATATAATGACCTCTCACTAAATTATATAAATGATTCCAAGATCCGTCTTTAGACAAAAATAGGCATCGCTTGGGCGAAACATCCCATAATTGTGTAAATTCGGTAAGTCAACGCTTGACTAATTCTACCATGAGAACTCGTGGTCGACGGATTTCAACAAACCCATCTACTAGCCCCGAAATACAAGACCGTCTTATACCGCATTGATTCCAACCAACTTTGGCACGTGATAACCGTTTACCACCCTAATTACCCAAGGTAAAAAGAGAACACCCTGCTTGGGCGAGCGTGGCTCTAATGAACAAGGGATTCATAGGTGTTACTAATTGGTAAGGCTAATCTCAATTTTAGTTATGTGAGAGATCTTGTCAATTTAGTCATAAATTCCCTATAAGTGAACTAAGTCGGTGAATATAAATGACGTGAATTGACAAACGCGAAAATAAAAATTTGCATGTGAATGGCGATTTTGGCATGCGCGGAAAAATAAAAGCAAGCAAGCATATGAATAATCCTAGTATGGCCACCTAGTTAAAATAAACTAGACAACATATCGGAAACCAACTCCTTGGTCCCTTGCCTCTTCATTCCAAAATTGGCTTCTTCTTGTGGGATTTGGAACACCTTCCAAAAATAGACTCCGTCTCGATGTAATCCAGCTTTTGGAAATACCGGTAAGAATAACTATTACAATTTAAATTACATAGCTATTCCTATTATACATTAATTAATAAATTAAATAAAACTATTAATTAATTACAAACCGACGATACGAGATCGTATTTAATTACAAACAAATCGCTATTCCCATTCATTTCGGGTAATAACGATTAAAATAAACTAGGCCATACTAGGTACAACAAAATAAATACTTTAAATAAATGACAATCATTCATTCAAATTAAATAAATATGCTTAAAAATGCTGTAAAATGATACCAAAATCGCCCTATCTAACAATCGTTGGTATCCATCTCGGTTTTGTGGATTTAATCGATTTTTAACTTGTAAAAATCAATAATCAACTCTTAAATCTCATTTAAGTCCAAACTAATTGTCCAAACTATTTTGGACCTCAAAATTAGTCCTCACTAATTTAATGATGAATAATTAGTTTGATTTGGTGATATTTTGCTAATTTAATCGGTAAAATCATAACTTTTAAGTAATAAATCCAAAATAATTGAAAATATTACCAAAAATTGAAAAAAAAATTCGAATATTCTGGAACACTCTCAAGAACACCAAAATGTCAGAAAAATTGCCCAAAAAATCGGATAACATTTTATGAAGAAAAAGATCGATATTTATCGGTTTTTAACACAAAAACCAATAAACATCAAAACAAAGTGAAATCACATTTTAAATTTCATTTTTAACTTTTAAATCATATTTTTAAATGTATATAAATTTATCAAGGGCAGGAACAAATGTTTCGAGTATATGATTAATTTATTTAACTTTTATCAACTTTTATCTCATAAAATCAATAAACATGCAAAACTTCAAACCAACCTTCGAAATTTAACATACAATTTGTAGAAAATATGCATGAAACATAATAAAAATTTTAAGACCTGAATCAACATTTACAATTTTTAGTTAACTCTTAACCAAAATACGGCATTTTTGACTCGGTTTTCTACCAAAAACCATTAAAAATAGCAAAATAACTTCATAAATCACCAAATTTTACCACAAACCTTTTGAGATCAGTAGGTATGCATGTCCAAAAATTTTCATGCTAAAACCTCTTCTAACACAATTGTTTTTGAGTTTTTATAAATTATCTCATAATTTATTAATATGCTTAAAATCAACATGCAAATTACAAGTGTAACACCCGCGAATTTTCCATTTTGACAATTAAAATTTATAACACCGTTTAATCACTTTAATATATTTTTTTGAATTATTCGATTTAATTAATTTTATGTCAAACACGATTTTTATAAACGTAATGTATAGAAGCTCATTTTTATAAAAATACATATTATTAAATTATATTCTTGAGGTATAATTTATATAAGAATATATGTATACATATTTTGGTCGGATAATAATAGTGACAGTAATAATATTAGTTTCCGTCTCAAGTTAATATAGACTCGAGACATTTTTCCGTCTAGCTATAGACCGTCACATTTCCACTTGTGAGACTAATCTTTTCTCGACCTATCCTATATCGACAACACACTCACCTACCCTCTTACACCCTACCTCTAAATATCTCCTTTTTATATTATTATATATTTTATGTAATTCTTTTATTATTATATATTATTATTATATATTATATTATTATTGTTATTATATATTATTATTGTTGTATTACCACGACCCCACCCCCCTCACTTCCTTCCTTTATTCTTCTGCAAGCAGCGAACAAAACAACAAAAATACGCAGCAGCAACAACAAAACAAACAGAGCCGTACCATCACCATTTTCGCCCCTTTCAAACCAAGATCCCTCCTCCATTTCTCAACCAAACTCCATTATTTTTGTACCATTAGGTTCCTCGTCCCTTCCTCATGCTTTTAAGGTAAGAAAGTCTCGTCCTTGTGGTGGTTTCGTCTTTCGCCGTCTTACAAAGGTTGCGGTTTTTGTCTCAATCCTTTCGTGTTCTTGCTCCTTGACGAAGGTTTCGAAGACCCAGTGGAATACTCAAGCCTTGGGGGCCATTTATTCAAAGAAATTATGAGGTAACGGTGATAGGTTCCTCGACAAAAATGTCTATATTTCGTCCCTTATCTCGGTTTTATGCTCTTAATTGTCGTAAAGTTTAGTTCTTTATGTCTTTCTCATGTATGTGGTTGATTAAATGGATTTAGTGGTCGTTTTACATGGTTATTTGGGTAATCGTCATAGCTTATTTCTCTTAATGATTTCGGCCATGGTGTTGGTCCGAGTGTACGTTGTTCGTCTGTTCCACGGGAGTGTATGGCTGCATTTTTCAGATTTTTATTCAGCTTGGCTATTTAAAAATTTGTGGTGGTTAATCATGTCCTAGTCGTGTTTATTTCCGTTTTGATTATGAGCTGAATGGACTGCTGAATTCGGCCTTAAAAACCGTAACATAGGCTGTTTAAGTCTCTGTTTGGAGCCTGGTGTGGTTTCACGGCTGTTTGGCAGCCGTGGCAGTGTTTGTGGGTGATCGTTGCAGGCTGATTAGAGGCAGCCTTGGGTTGGTTTCGAGTAGTAGAGGTTGGTTAGTTGTATGGAGTAATGGGCGTACGAGTATGTGTATATAGATATCCGTCTCAAACAAGTTTATATGTCCGTCTTTTGGTTTACATGTTTGTTGTTTCGTGTGAGTTGTGGTGGTTGTGAGGGGGCGTGAGGCCGGGCATGAGCTGGTCGCGGGCTGAGATGCTGGTCACGGATGGTGGGGCGTAGTGCTGACCACGGTTGTAGTGAGTCATCCCCCTGCCCTTGTTTATTTCAAGTCTTGGTGATTTGGTTACTAAATGATTTGGGCTTACTATGGTTATCCATTTGGGTTAGTCTTGTCCATCTAGTTGGACTTGCTTTATTTACTTGATTGGGCTCGTTACATCTCATGTTATTTGGGCCGCGCATTATGGCACTTTTGGGTGTCACTTCTGAGTTATAGGAAATACTTAAATTCCGACTCGTGCGTTATATAACGTAGTCCGTTAAATATTGTTCACTTGTCATATTTATTCTTTTAGACTCCTCACATCTAATTTAAATTGGGCTTGTCATATGGTTGTAATTGGGCTTATCTTATTAAGGTGGTTGGATTTGCCTTGTTAATTTAGTTGAACCCATTTAATTTGTTGGGCTCACCTTAATTCATTGTTGGACTCCTCATAATTTGTTTATTGGACTCATAATTGAGTCACTTAAGTTGGTCACATCTTATTGTGTAGATTTCACATAACGTAAATTATTCATTATCACTTATTATATTTTATTTAACCGGCATGTTAAATTATAAAATGGAATGTTTAGTAATATAATACAAGTATGAGATATTTATTATAAGTAGTTACTTGTAGTGAGTCGTCCTCTAGATAATGCCTAATATTGTTCGGTTGTGTGAGTCTTGGTCCTATCGGATACTAGGGGTGAGCCAGAGGCCCTCTAGTTGCGATATGATTCGTCGGGAGTGATGTTCTCATCCGTACTTATGGTGATGCAGGCCATAAGTATGAATGTGACATCAATCATCCCGTCCCTGAGTCTTGGTCCTATCGGATACTAGGGGTGAGCCAGAGGCCCTCTAGTTGCGATATGATTTGTCGGGAGTGATGTTCCCATCCGTACTTATGGTGATGCAGGCCATAAGTATGAATGTGACATTAATTATCCCGTCCCTGAGTCACGGTCCTATCGGATACTAGGGGTGAGCCATATGCCCTCTAGTTGCGATAAGGTCTTCGGGATTGATGTTCCCATCCGTACTTATGGTGAGATGCAAGCCATAAGTATGAATGTGACATTAATAATCCCGTTCTATGTGCTTGTTTGTTGTGCTTGTTTGTTGTACTTGTTTGTTGTATTTGGCCATGTTTTAAAGGTAACCGCTGAGCCAGATACTTGTTTGTTGTGCCTCGAACATGTTTTAAACGTAACCTCTGAGTCGGGCACTTGTTTGTTGTATTTGGCCATGTTTTAAAGGTAACCGCTGAGCCAGATACTTGTTTGTTGTGCCTCGGACATGTTTTAAAGGTAACCTTTGAGTCGGGCACTTGTTTGTTGTATTTGGCCATGTTTTAAAGGTAACCGCTGAGCCAGATACTTGTTTGTTGTACCTCGGACATGTTTAAAAGGTAACCTCTGAGTCGGGTACTTGTTTGTAGTATTTGGACATGTTTTAAACGTAACCGCTGAGCCAGATACTTTATGTGTTGTGCCTCGGACATGTTTTAAAGTTAACCTCTGAGTCGGGCACTTGTTTGTAGTATTTGGACATGTTTTAAAGGTAACCGCTGAGCCAGATACTTTAGAGGTCGTGCCTTGGACATGTTTTAAAGGTAACCGCTGAGCCAAGGTACTTAAGGACTTGTGTCTCGGACATGCTTTAAAGGTAGCCTCTGAGCCGGGTACTTTGCTTATTATGTGATGTTAGTAGTCCCATTTTATATATTGTATGTTGTTTGGTTTTCAAAGTTGAATGTATCATATGCCTTATTTATGATTGACTACGCATGTTTTGAATGTTAGTCTCATGTCCGAGTGCTTGCATCAAATAGTTATATTCACGATGTTCTAATATGTTCTTTTTCATCTGTGTTTCGACATTTTGTGGCTGGGAGAACCTTGAGTTACTCCCCACTGACTGTGGCGTTCATGTTTACATGAATGACAGGTGGTGCAGATGCTTACGTGGGGAAGACGTGTGGGCTAGCGAGAACTAAACTCTTCGACCTTAGTTTGCTAGTTTAGAAACCCTTTATTTGTTTATTCGTGTGATATCTTTTTCCCGCCTTCTAGACTTGGGTTGTAATAACCTAAGTTTGTCTATTGTAGTACTTGTTTCAGTTTATTTTTGGCACCCGCATGTTAATCTTTAACTAGTAGTAAAAAATTTTAAAAATATCATAAATTTCCGCTTTAATTTATTAGTTATATTTTCCGCTTTATCGCGAGGTGTCACAGTTGGTATCAGAGCCTATGTTGCTCCCGACGCACACACGTGTACCCCGAATTTATTTTGAACTTAACCTTGAATAACGAATGAGAGATGGGTAGACTTAAGAACCTAAGGTGGTAGTCTGTAGTGTGTTTGCTCTTTGTTAGGTTCTAACATGTTTGTTGATTGCCATGTAATATTTGTTGTGCCTTGGATCAATAACCGTAAACCTACCAACGTGAAGATCAAGATTTGGTGCCTATTGCCGAGGACTGAAGATTTGTTTACCTTTGAAGAATGCTTCTACTTCCTCGAAGATGTTTCTCATTCTTTGTGTACCTTACCTTATTCTTTATCTCTTGGTGCTTATTCTTCTTCTAAACTCTCTTTTCTCTTTCCTTGAAAGTTACTCTTGTACCCTCCTAACTTGTCCTTTGTTCCTTACTTATCCTCCCTTAACGCCTTTTTAATAGTACTCTTTCTTTTGAGGAATGTTGACCTTGGTTGGAAAATTCGACTTTTGAGAAGATTGTTTATGTCTGAACCTTAACCCTGGTTTTGAGAGGTTGTGATGTTGGAAAGACTTAGGTAGTGTGATGGGACATACTTAGTAATTCTTATACCTAGTTCCTTGATAAAGTGAGTATATTTGATTGGTGAATTTTGTGTTGTCAAGTGTGAGTGGCATTTGTCACTAAGGTTATAGAACTTGGCTTTGGTTTTTATGTTTGGGATTTGAAAGGCTTGGGAAGTGTAGTCAGAATAAGCTACATTGTTGAGAAGTCTTTGTTGACCCTATGGTTTTAGAAACTTTGTGGTGGTATTGAGTACTTGAGATGATGGGATGATGTTGTAGTTGAGTGTAGTTCTGCTTTTGGGAATCCGTAATAAGTAATAGGATGGAAGGACTCGAGATCCTATTGATTTTTCAAACTTGGGTGATTATGCATCTTTCTCAAAAGAATGTGTAGTAGGATGAACTTTCATGAAAGAAGACTTTGGGTTGACATGTTGCTACCTTGTTTTGAAATGAGAACCTTGTGCAATATTTGAGGAACCGTTTCCAGGAATTTAGAGCTTGGAGTTAGGATCCTTGATTGAGGGTTTTACCATTTTGAGAAACCCATTGTTGACACTAGTTGGATATGAGTATAACTTTGTTGGAAATCTCGACCTAGATCTTGTGGAAGTTGTTTGCGGATGTTTGAGGATTTGGAGTGATGAGATCACACTATAGTGGAGTACCTTGTTTCAGGGAATATATTAGGATGAAGTAACATGAGTGTTTTGAGGAAATCCTTGGGAGTGTTGCGATTATAAGTTTTGTTGTTAAAAAGTTTTCGGAACCGCTTACGTTGATGTTGTTGTTTGAGATTTGAGTACCTGGCGTTTCCTTGTTGTCTAATCTCCTTTCTTCTTTAATCCTAAGCGTTACCGTTCATAGCTCCTTTCCTCGCTTCATCTTGCTCCTCCTTTAAGTTTGATGCTAGTGACCTATAAAAACTCTACCCTTGACATCCTTATTGATTTGACTTCAATTCTTACCTTAGGAAGTTCATCATAGCTCTTTTGATTAGTTAAGTTTGAATCTTCTTAGCATACTTTGTTTTTATGTTGTCTAAATTGCTTTTCATTTCATACAATTTCTAAATATTTCAAGCTACCATTTTATTCGTTGTTAAAAGTTGATGTTACTTTTACAAAACCTTACCTATTTTAAAGATTTGAAAATGCAAATTTGATTTAATTCCATATTTGTTCTTGGAATATAAATTTAATTATCATGATTTTAATTGCTAAACCCGAAATTTATTTAAATTTTATCCAATTTCCCTAACCTCCCAAATCCCCCTTCAAGTATAGCTAGGATTATGACCGAGCTCCGCATCCATAAAAGCGCCATTCGAACAGTACTTCCAGAATAAAACACGAGCCATAAGACACGCCCTGTTCGTAATTAACCTCCATGCTTGCTTACCGAGAAGCGCCATATTGAACTTATGTCAATCCCGAAAACCCAACCCTCCGTAGCACTTCGGCGCACACAATTTTTTTCAAGCAATCCAAGAAAATTTATGCTTCCTATCCTTGGCACCCTACCAAAATCTCGATATCATGGATCGTAAACTATCAAAAATATTATACGGTAATTTTAATACACGCATTGCAAATGTTGGGATTGATTGGGCAACAACCTTTATCAAGATTTTCGGTCCCGCTTTCGAGTAATAATTCCCGTTAGCCATGCAATTTCTTAGACGATTTATCACGAACAGTATTAGTAATATTGCTCTTTGAACAACCTACCACCATTGGAAGACAGGGATATCTCTCTTGCTCCTTAAGAACCCGGACCCCAAGTAACCCCACCAGCTCAACCCTCTTCGGCTCCCTTTGCATTTGTTAAACAAAATTATACTGTGCTTAATATTCTCCGTTGGGGTCCGATTCCCGAGGAGATTAATAAGACTTTCATTGTGCTTATACCCAAAAAGAAAGCTCTTGACAAAATGCTGGATTTCAGACCGATTAGTCTTTGTAAGGTAGTGTATAAGTTGGTCTCTAAAGTGCTTGCTAATGGACTAAAGGTTTTCCTGGGGGATATAGTATTCGAGAATTAGATTGCTTTCACCCCGAGGAGGCTAATAAGGGACAATGTGCTGGTGGCTTTTGAATTATTTCATTATATGAAAAAATTCTTGACAAGGGGAGGGGCACATGGCGCTGAAATTGGATATGTCAAAGGCATATGAGTTCGGGTTTTGCCTCGGGCACCTATGGTTTCTCACCTTTTTCTTTGCCGACGATAGTATTGTTATTACTCGTGCAAATGCAGTGGAAGCGGCCCATGTGAGGGATACTCTACGGCGGTATGAAGACAGATCTGGGCAGATGGAGAGCCTGGAAAAGAACAAGCAGGCCAACAATATGCCAATAAGTGTGATAAAAGAGAACATTCATACCGTCTAGCCCAGATACTTTCAGCGGGTGCATCTGTGAAATGGCTTTTGTCACCTCATGTTCACTATAATTTTTCCGGAGGATCTCATTCATACTCGGAGTCACCATACCAGCCACGCTATCAAAGAACCCATCATTAAGCTGCGGATTAGAAATTGAAAATAGATCCTGAAAGTATTTATTCATCAGCCCTGCCACCGCATGATCACCTTCCCTCACCTGACCCGTATCATCAATAATGGATGCAATAAAATTATTCTTCTTCCGCACCCCCGCTTTTTTATGGAAAAAAGTAGTATTTTTATCACCCTCCTTGAGCCATAATGCACAAAATATTTTGCACCAGAAAATTTTTTTACGTAACAAACCATTAAATTCCTTCACTACCCACTTTCTCTCCGCCACGACCTTCCTCGTCCTCGGCCCCACATTAAGCCCCGTCAATTTCTTCCAATTTTTTTTAATATCCCTCATTATTTTACCAATGCTAACACCCTTCCACTTATTCAGCTCCTCACCACACCTCCTAAGGTTCGAAAACAGCTCCCTGTCACCCCCTCCCCAAGAATTATTAATAGTATCCTCGCACCTATCTTCACCTACCCATATTTCCTCGAATCGAAACAACTTAGGCTGGCCTCATGTATTCTCAGCACGGCAATTCAAAATAAGTTTACTAGGACAATTATCCGACCATTCGCTACCCAAATGCTTCAGTCTAGCAAACGGAAACAGCTCACTCCACGGTTCATTCACCATCACACGATCAATCCTTCTCTGCCGATTGTCATCCCCCACTTTCCCATTATCATACGTGAAGTCATAACCTTCATAGGTTACATCTCTTAACCGACACTCATCCTCAGCATCACGGAAATTATTCAAGTACGACTGAGCCCGCAACCCTCCTATTAACTCCGTTGAAAACAAATTTCATTAAAATCCCATATACAAACCCAAGGCCACATAATATTCATATTTGTTCCCCCCGGTGGCAGCAAACCTTTATCACCAGGTAACATTCGAATGAAACCCCCCTCCCTTTCCATCCTGGCACCCACCTCAATCACCCTTCCTCTTTGCTCCATAACAATGCTCTCCTCCTCCTTATCCCTCCCCTGATTTGTTCAACTTTATTTGATAAGGCAATTCTTCGTAATTTCTCAATCATCTCCTTCTCACTTCGCGAATATTCCGCTTCAAATTCCGGCTTCAAATCCCTACCAGCTCTACACCCCTAGGTCACACCCGCCTATCCTACCTTCCATGGCGACGCCCGCAATCCCTCATTATATTTGAGCTCGTCTTCTTCATAAGGTCCATCCTCGCAATCCTTCTCACCATGTCCCAACACCCAACACCTATAACAGAACAGTGGCAGCTTCTCATACTTCACATAAAAAAAAGAAACCTTACCATTAGGCATATAGATCTCAGTAGATGATCAAACCGGCTTACAAATATCATGCAATATACGTAAACGAACCGCCCTTTCCTTCTCCGAAAAAGAAGACTCATCTTTCACAACGTATTACCCATCTGCTCCCCTAACCTCCGTAAATTATCTTCATTCATACGACCTTTGATAAGAAGATCATATATATGTGCCCATATAGGAAGACGATAAAGCGGAGTATCGGTCATCCTACATACCCTCTAGATTAGGTTTATTAAAGCACCATGCAAACTTATCGAAGTGCCATTGTTGCCTTTCAAGAACCTTTATCTTATCCCGCTCCTCCTCAAAATGAAATATGAAAGTCTTCTCCCTAGCATCCAGAACGTTACCCAACACTTTACCCTTTATTAGGCTCCATAACCTTAGCATCATATCAATAGTTACGTGAACATTGATTGTTTTCGATGCCCAAATTTTCCCAATAATAATCATCTCCGTCTGGACCTCTTGCACCTCCTCCCCTCCGACATGCCAGTCAAACACTACACCGCCACTATCCGGACTCTACCCCATCACCCTTTTCCCCTTACTACAACACTCAGGTTCCCTTCGAAGTCCACCCAAAAAAATCCCGCAACAAATAATAACAATATCACCAAATAAGAAAACTCTAAAAACCTAACCCTAAATGAGACCAAACCCTAACACAACTATAAACATCGATCATAAGTAAGAGAAGAAAAGAGTTGTAGTACAAACTCATACACGAGATGTAGAGATCAGCCTTGAATAATAAGGAAGAAGTAAAGATTGGACTTTGATAAAACTCCCATAGAAATCCTAGGAAGACTTTATTTTTTGGTTTATTTAACAAGAATACCCCATACTATTGGTGGTCTTCCCAAAATACTCCACACTTCAATTTAACTCACAATATAACATACTATTGCCCTCCTCTTCTCATGGTGTACTGGATGATCGTCTACCTTTTCAGCAGATCACCCTCCTCCTATCTCTTCTCCATAGCCCACCTAACCCTTATCTATCACCACGTAACCAACATCACAACCTTCACAACCCAAAACCCCAAGTTAACATTTACCCCAAATTAATTTGGGAATCTAGGGTTTACCTAATTGGAGGAGTGGACGACGACGATGACGAATTGAAAGTGAACACCTGAGAAGCACGAGACCGGAGTTTCAGTAGTCGAAGACAAGAAGGCAAAGCAGGCTGTTACCTTTTGTTTTACAGATGGCAAAGAAAGATGAGGCAAAGAAGAAAAGGAGGCGAGGGTGTGGTTCGATATTGGGTCGTGTTGGTAGCGTGAATAATGGTGTGATAGTGGTGAAGAAACATACGCGATGTGAATGTCTATCTAGGGATTAATTGAAACAGCGGTTGATGGGTATTAGCGTATCAATACTAGAAAACCATTCATTCCCGACTATTCTTAAAGTGGTCGGAATGATTTTCCGACCGCTATTTTTTGTTTCCTACCGATTCCAGTAACTAGGGGCGTGCTAAATGAATTTTTTGTTTGCGGTTCATTTCCTACTTAAATTCCGACCGATATTCTGTCGCGAAGGATACTACTTCCGACTGATTTCCAACTGTTTTATTGTGGTGGTGGCCATAGTGGTGGAGATCGAAACAAGGTGTGAATGGGGCACTCGGTGGTTAAGTGTGGCGTGGGTCGTGCGTTAAAGCGAGGGTGTAGATGTGTATTAATGGTGGTGGTGTGTTCCGTAGCTGGTTATTGGTAGCTAGAAATTGGTTTATACGGTTGTTATGGTGTCAATGGAGAATAAGAGGACAGTAGTTTTGGTATGTAGTGATGTTAATGGGACCCACCCTCACACAATAACTTTTTTTACCAGATTTTATAGGTTATAAATGACCCAAGTGCCATACGAGAAGATGGGGGCAATTGTATAGATTATTATGAGTTAAACTAAAGCTCGGAGTATTTTAAGAAGACCACCAATAGTTCGGAGTATTATTGTTAAATAACCCTTCCTTTTTCTACAAAAATTTATTTATTTTTGATAAATAAAACTAGCAAGGGTTAATTCCTTACTATTAAATCATCACGTACCAAAGACATCAACCAATTCGAAAGATCGCCATGCCAACTACGTCTACCAGCTACCGATGGCATCACGTGAGCTAGTGCATGCGCAACTCTGTTAAAGTTTCTACAACAAAAGCGAAAGAAACAAATTGAAAACAATTACAAATATCCAAAATGTCTTTATAAATAAGAAACAGCTCGTTGCGCCCGCTGTGACGATTCTTCAGGTCATCAACCATACCACGGCAATCACTCTCGACCACAACAGAAAGGACACCTACTCGCTTAGCTTCCTTAAGTTCTTACAACACCGCCAAAGCTTCGGCCAACACGGGTGTCATAACTCGTACATCTTAGACCACAACCCCCCACTACACACTACCTGAGGCCTTTCTACAAATGACCCCCAACCCCGTACCCACACCCTCAACGACACCCGCATCAACATTGACTTTAACGCACCCCTCCCTCGGCCTCATCCAGCCCCGGCCACCATCAACCCCATCACAACTCCTCGTACCCACCACACCATCATCTAAAGCCCCTCTTCATCTCCCAAATAATCTCCCTCGATCGCCGTATGGCCTCCTGATACCGTCTTTTAGTACCAAAAATAAATACCTAAGTACTACTAATAGAAGTCAGTGGTAAGTAGGGTCGATCACCACAGGGAGACGGTCACTATCTACTTGTTAATTCTAGTCTGTCTACGGTCACAATTGGGGGTTTTTAAATGATTTCTAACTAAAAGTGATTAAGGCAAGAGAAGTAAGGCAAAGAGAAATAAAAGCAAGAAAAGCTAAGGTGTGATCAGATAAAGAGAGGTATGTCAGGATTTCAGTTCACCATGGCAGTTTACTAACTCAGTCATAAATAGCCTAGACAGTCTACTATGAGAAGGGCAAGGGAAAGGTCCTTTCGGTCCGCTATCCACCATAAACTACTACTAACTTAAATTTCACACTTATTAGGTAGTCTACTGTTCATAGCAGGTCTGTTCATTCCAATCTTTCGATCCAGGAACAAAGTTACCCAAATTAAAGTTATTTATAAGTGTGCACTCAACTAAACAGATTACAGTTGTATTGCTATGGTGATAGATTCTCACAAATAAATCGTCTAGCCTATTTACAACATCGTTACTTTACTACCATGGCTCCCCTAATCCTAACATAAGAGAATTTAGCTATGAATAAACATAACAAAAACAAAAGATGAAGAAATAAAGAACATTGCAAATTAAAGAGAGTAAAGAGAGAATTACTTATTAAGATCCAGAAAAGAGAGCAACAGTATCAGGTTACAAAAGGGAGAAAAAGAGAAAAAGAGGAGAAGAGAGAAAAAGAGAGTTTTAAACCTAATTATGTCTTTCCTATTTATAGGAAAAATAATTATTAACCTAAACGATATTAAAACATTGCGGCAGATAGAAAAGTACTCGATTGGGTACTTTAAAACTCCTCTATCGAGTAAATTATAGCAAACCCTCTCGATCGAGTAGAAAACCTACTCAATCGAACACTATCTAAAATAAGCTATTCGATCGAGGACTTAAACTACTCGATCGAACACTATTCTACTCGATCGAGTGTTTCCAGCGCATAATTCCTGCTTCGTGCACTGAACTTCAAACGGCTGCCATTTCTTCGTTACTTGCGCAAACAAAGCGTTTCCGGTGGCGTTGGAAAGCTAAGAGGACAAGCTTTCATCTACAATTGTAATCACCTAAAAATAAGTTGTATAACTTAAGATATGGCTCTTCAAATTAGGCACTAGTAATTTGAAGTTCTTCCTTTGCTCGCCTAGCTATCTTACTTCCTTGCTCATCACAATTAGTAGTTTCCAAGCTCCGACTCAACTCATCTCATAAATGCATGCATAGGGACATGTATTATGCTTGATTATGCTCCTTTCCGGTTCATACCTGCAAATAATACAAGAAAAACCAAAGTAGACTATTTCGAAGACATTTGTAGCTAAACACTACACAAAATGCATTGGAATGCGTGCAAATGATGTACAAAATGCCTATATAAAATGCACGCATCACCTCCTCCCCATGCCACTTGCCATTGTCAAACACGGCTTCGTTTCTCCTATCCCAAATAACCCAACACCTGGTCATGAACAACCCACACTCCCTCTCATCCAAACCTCACATAACCTCCTCCGCCCACTCCCTCACCCTCTCAAACCCTGCCTCAGGTACCACCTCCACCCCCAAACCCTCCCATATCACTTCCACCCACCCACAATCTCGAACTACGTGGAGACATGTCTCCACACAGTTTAAAAAACGAGGACAATAATTATCCATCAATTCTATACGAGCTGCAATATTCTTTCTGTTAGTTATCGCTTCATTACATAGCTGCCAAAAGAACACTTTGACTCGGGGTAAAACTGGGGGTTTCCAAATTTTACTCCAAAGCCACTTCTCCTTCTCGTAGTGTGACTGACCCGCCTCATCACGAGTACTCTCCTTCGTTAAAAGCCTATAGGCCGACTTAAGTGTATAGTGTCCGTACTTCTCTCGCTCCAAACACCAATCATCAGCTGGCTTAAAATCACTAATATAAATACGTAACACACGAACACTTTCAAAAGGAAGGAATAAAGAACATACCTTATCCACGTCCCAGCCATCTCAATCCTTATTCAAAAGCTCGGCCACACGCATATCCAAGCTCGCAGTGCCTCTCCGTGAAATGATCTTCATCGAACTCATACCAGATATCCATGGATCGACCCAAATCCTCATACTCAACCCATCTCCTATACACCTCCTAGCCCCAAGCCTAATCACCTCCCTCGGCTTCCAAATCCCGCGCCAAGTATAACTTGGATTCGAGCCAAGCTCCACCTCCATAAATCCTTTCCCGTGGAAGTACTTACCCCGCATCACCCTAGTCATCAAGCAATCATCGTCAGTCATCAATCTCCAAACATGGTTTCCCAGCAAAGCCCATTCCTCCATGACTCTTATGCCGACACATCTTACTCCACGCCACCCATGGTATCTTCCTCCTTCTATTATCCGATCCCCACCAAAATTAAGAGACAAGAGAGCGAAGTTTATTGCAAAAATTAGCTGGTAGCCTAAACACACTCATCGCGAAAGTAGGAACTGCTTGGGCTTTAGCTTTAATGAGTATCTCCTTCCCCACTTTACTGAGTAGCTTACCCAGCCATCCCTGCAACTTTTTGCTAATCTTGTCTCAAATAACCTTTGAAATCACTTTATTCGATCTCCCAACCACCGTTGGAAAACCCAAATAAGGCTCTTGCTCTTCCACTTCCCGCACATTAAAAACCCCAAGGACTCATTTTCTACCCTCCGTCGAAGTGCCACGACTAGAAGAAACAATTATTTTCTCAAGACTAACCTACTGTCCCGACGCAATCTCGTAATCATGGAGAACATTCCGAACAACGGCAATCTCATACTCCTTTACACGCGTAAAGATTATACTATCTTCTTAAAAAAATAAATGTGAAACAACCGGAGCATGGGGCGACACAGGAATACCATTCAATACTGATACGTGCATTTTGTATAGTCTTTTTAGCCTATTTTAGCACGTATTTCTATGTACTTTCGTATTGTTTATATTGCATTTTGCCCCGAATTGGCTACTTTGGTTCGTCTTACCCATTTTGTAGGAATGAACGTAAAAGTAGTGGAATCGTACCATTTTCGTCCCTTTTTGCATGCATTTTGAAGAGACGGGATTTTCAGAGTGAGATATTGCATTGGGATGCGTGAAGGAACGGTCTACGGAGCAGTCGGTCACGAGTTTGAGCTGTTTCGGAGGAAGAATACTCGATCGAGCTATTTTATTGGTCGATGGAGTGGTTTCTATGGCTGGAAATGGTCGATCGAGTAGTATATTACTCGATCAAAAAGTGCTGGAATTAGGAGTTACTCGATCGAGTAGATTACTTGGAGAAGTGCTCGATCGAGCTGTTTCAAACTGCTCGATCGAGTGGTTTTGTCTTTCATGGGCTTTAATTAGTCCGTGAACTTGTTTTTAGCTTATGGACTTAGTAATTTTTCTATTTAAACGGATAATAACTAGGTCATTGGCATTCAGAGTTTTTATCTTATCATTCATCTTTCACTGTAAACACTACGTTGCTTTCTCTCTTTCACTGTAACTTCTGCTTTCGGATTTTCTCGCTCGGATTTAGTTATTCTTTACGCCGGATTCTTGCGATTGTAATCCCTTACTCTCTTTTATTCTTAATCTTTCATTTATTCATCTTAATTACTCGTTTTGTTCCTTTAATTTTCTGCCCTAATATCTTTTATGCAATTTAATTATTGTTTCATTATGTTTAATGTTGGTTTATTCTTTGTTATTAGTTTTGACAATATTAATAGCATGAGTAGCTAATTTGTTTCATGTTAGGATTAGGGGATCTATGGTAGAAATGTGACGATATAGTAAATAGGTTAGATGAATTAATTGTGAGACTCTGTCCCCATAGCAATATAACTGTATTTACCGACTTAGTTGAGTGCATGCTTCTGAGTTACCCTTTTAATCTGGTTAAATTTAATCCTGGATCGGAAGATTGGACTAAATAAGCCTGCTATGAACAGTAGACTACCCTGACGAGGACGGAAGTTAAGTTAGTGGGAATCTAGGGTAGAAAGTGGACCAGAAGGACTTTTCCATATCTGTCTCGTAGTAATTTATCTAAGTTGTTTACAGTTGAGTCACTGGACTACCGTAGTGAACCGAAATCCTGACATGTTCCCTCTCTATTGATAGTTTATTCTCATTTTCTGTCCTTATTGCTCTTTCCTTCCTTCTCTTCCTTTAAATCTTTTAGTTTAGAAAACCATTTACAAACCCCCCATTTGTGACCAAATAACTGGACTCTTACAAATATCTTGCCTCCCTGAGGAGATCGACCTGACTTCCCTAGCTATATAGTTAGTTTAATTAGTTATTTTTGATAGGTATACAACAGCCCTGTCAAATTTTGGCGTCGTTGCCGGGAAGACAATTGCCCTATCTGTTTTTGTCTCGTTTATTTTATCTGTCTCAGGGAATTCTTATTCCTTTGAGGCAGTTCTTATTCATTTTCTTTCAGTATTGTGTATGCCCAGGTCACATAGGTTGGAGTTAGTTTCAGCTGATTTTGAGCTAGAGAGACTGTTCAGGCATAGACTCCGTCTGCAAAGAGAATCACGAAAGGAAGACTTGAGTACTTTCGAACCAGAGCTTCCGCATTTCCTATTTATAGAAAATCCATCTTTTGAAGAAGATACTTTCAGTTCTGTAAACCAACCAGTAAAGATGCCGAACATTGCCAGTCATTCGGAGCCTAAAGCATCATCTATTCCCAAAGGTTTCAATCTCCAGACTGAGGATGGTATCACTTTTGACATCCGTCCATCCTATATCAATCTGGTGGAGAGAAATCTCTTTAGGGGTGTGGCAGGTGAAGACCCGAGGAAGCATATGGAGGTCTTTATGGACTACTGTTCTACTATCCCTGCCACAAAGGAGGTAACTCAAGACAAGATTAAGGAGGTGTTGTTTCATGTTTCTTTGACTGACTCAGCCAGGGAGTAGTTGACTGACTTGGACTGTACGGCCGCGGGGATCACAAACTGGGAGACCCTTGCTCTTGCTTTTTATAAGAGATCTCCCTCCGCAGCGCACTAATCAGCTGAGGACAAAAATCACTAGTTTCAAGCACGCACCTGATGAAACTTTCTATGAAGCATGGTGCCATTTCAAGAGGTTGGTGAGGTCTCTTCCTCACCATGGTTTTTATCCGTGGTTTCTGTCCAATCAGTTCTACAATGGATTGTACGATGATCACAGAGCCATACTTGATGCATCATCCAACGGAAGATTCCAAAAGAACACTGACAATGATAAGGGATGGGCCCTTATTGAAGAGATGGCGACCCACTGTGCTGAGTATGGGAACCCGAGGGATGGTATTAGAACAGTTCATGCAGTCGATAAGCAAGTTGTGGCTCAGCTGGAAGCCATGAATGCTAGGTTTGATAAGTTGGAGCTGCATTCTGCTGGGGAGCCTCAGACGGTTCATTTGCTTACTAGAGGAGAAACCGTCATATATGAGAGGTGTGGGAGCAACGACGATCACACTGTTGTTGGCTGTCTTACAGAGAAAGAATAGGTCCTTGCTTTTCAACAATACGAGCAAGGAGGGGGTTCTTATTACAATCATCAAGGGGCAGTCCATCCCAATTTGAGGTGGACCAGTCAAAATGTGCTCAATCCTACCCCTCCGCAGCAGCATCAGCAGCCATATGTCCCTCCTCATAAGGCTCAACAAGGCTTTCAGAAGCCTCCTTCCTTTCCTACACCTAATCAAGGTGCATCATCCTCAGGTGGGGTAAGCGAGTTATCTGAGTTAAAGACAATGCTGCAGTCTTTGACAAAGCAATGGCAACTAAGTGACCAACAGAAAGATGCATCCATCAAGTCACTTGAAACTCAAGTTGCCCAGTTAGCCGCGAACCAATCTACGAGGAAGCAGGGTCATTTACCGTCACAAGCTGATAAGAATCCACATAAAACGGTAAATTTAATTAATATGAGGAGCGACCGTTCATATGAGGAACCAGAATTGCTGAAATCAGACCCGAGGAATGTAATTAATGCTGATGAACAGTGTTTTGTTGAAGAAAAAGAGCTGACGACAAAGAAAGTACTCGATCGACTAATTTCTGGGGGTCGATCGAGTAAAAATGCTGAAGAAAGGACTCAATGAGTGGAATTTCTGCTCGATGGAGTGAACAGGAAAAAGAAGAGCTCGATCGAGTAAATGAAAGTGCTCGATCGAATGATTTTGTTGAAGATTCTACTCGATCAAGTGATATTTTTACTCGATCGAGTGCTGCTGACAAAGAAGACCTTGATCGAGAGCCTGCTAGTGCTCGATCAAGTGAAACATCGCTTGAAAGACCTCGTTCGAGAGGAAAGAATTCTCGATCGAAGGATTTAGAGCTTGATCCCGCTGATACATTGGAAGAGAGGAATAAAGGGCTCGAGATACCCATCACCGTGCCCTTCCCAAGGCGTTTGCAGAGTAGTAAGGCTAATCAACAATTCGGCAAGTTTGCCGAACTCCTGAAAAGCTTGCAAGTCACTGTGCCATTCGCCGAATTGCTGACACAGGTACCCTCTTACCTTAAATTTATGAAAGAAATTCTATCACGTAAGAGGCACATTAACGACCATGAGACAGTAGCTTTGACCGAGGTAGGGACGGCCCTAGTTCAGAATAAGTTACCTCCCAAACAGTCAGACCCGGGTAGTTTTTCGATTCCGTGTCATATTGGCAACCACTTGATTGATAACGCGTTATGCGATCTTGGCGCTAGCGTGAGTGTCTTACCGATGTCTCTGGCTAAGAGACTCTGTTTGACCAAGTTTAATTGCACAAATATGACTGTTCAGATGGCCGACCATAGTATATTACGGCCACTAGGTGTCATAGAAGACATACATGTTAAGATCGGGAGGTTCTTTATTCCCGTTGACTTCGTTGTACTTAACATCCCCGAAGATACCCATACCCCTATTATATTAGGGAGACCATTTTTATTCACTGCTCGTGCAGTAATAGACGTCGGGGGCAAGACATTGAATTTCCAGGTTGGGGACGAGGAATTGATATTCCATCAGTATAAGTCCCGAAGGGCTCCCATGCAAGCTCAGCCTTGCAATGCCATCTCTTCTAATGACCCTCTTATTGATACTCCAAATGAAAATTTGGAATATTGTGCTGCTATCGTGACCCCTCCGCCTCAGTTTGAGAGCAAAAAGGAGGAAAGTTCAAATGAAAATAATGAAGGAGCTGTCAATGGTTATTGTGCGATTAATGTCAGTCAAAGTGGGAGCGATGATGCTAAAGCTGGTGAGAAAGGAGTAAAGATGAGACAAGTTCGCGCGTATGTGGACGTCAACTATTCTCCTCCTAACAATTCAAGTTCAAGCTCATGGAAATTGAAGAGGACGATTAATGTTGCTGAGGTGACGTCCTCCAGTCTGAAGCCCTCCAAGAGGCTACTGAATTGCTTTGAGAAGTGAGCGGGGAAATGCCTCGTGTAACAAATTGTATAAACAATTTTTAATTTCTTTTGGATTTCTTTATTGTTTTTAATTAGACAATTAGAGTTTAGACATTTTTAGCATAGATTAGAAGACTATAGACTGTTACTTTTCATATTTTGTATTTTGGGATATTTTTGCGAGTGTTTTTATGCAGGTTTGGGGAGATACGCAAATTCAAAGGCTTACCCGAGGAAAAGAGCTCGATCGAGTAATTTTGTACTCGATCGAGCGACATTTGTTCTATCGAATGATTTCATACTGCTCGATCGACAAAAGCTGAAAAGGGGAGTACTCGATCGAGTAACTTTTTACTCGATCGAGTAGATGAATACAAGAAGCTCTCGATCGAGTAGTTTTAAACCACTCGATCGAGTGATTTTGCAAAGGATACGCAGGGGTCTCTTTAACTTCCTTCTTTTTCTTATTACTTCTTTTCCCCTTTCATTATTTCATCCCTTCTCCTTATTTGCGATCAAAAAAACCCCCAAAATCCTTCATTTTCTTGCCCATTTACCAAATCCACCACCTATATTTTACTCCTTGCTAATTAATCGTCCACTGCCCTCTATTTTCCCTTTGATTCTTGTTGTTTTACGCGGTCAATTAGAGGAATTAGGGTTCGCAATTTTTCGATCAAAAATCGCCATTCTCGCTTGTTTAGTCGATTAATTGCTCAATTTGTAGGTTCTTCATCATCAAGTAAGTAGTTCCTATACTACTTTGCATTTTAATTTCATTAATTTTGCTTTTTATGAAGTGAATCAGGAATTAGGGTTTCGGTTCTCCTTTTTGGGTCGAAATTATGGACTTTTGTTTTGATTCAATGCTTAATTTGTCTTACTTGATGCTTAACTCACATACCTCATTGATGATTCACATGTTTAATTCGAATTTTTAGTGAAATTTGCGATTAAGGGTTAATTTCAGTCGAAATTTTCGACTATGAATTGGGTTTTTCCTGCTGCCATATGCTTTATTGCTTCAATTGTTGCTTAATGTGCTGCATTCGTCATCTGCTACCCTTACCCTACCGCTGTCTATCCGTCTTATTCGAATTTGTTGAGGAAAATTTGGGAATTTTTGGGCTGATAAGTCGAATTTTTCGACTGTCTTTGGAAATTCTCTGCTGTTTAACTGCTGTTTTCTTATCAAATCCCCCTGTCCTATTTGTTTAGGATGGATTCTAGCTTTGTGCCTTCCACTAGCTCTACTGTCAGTCCGTCCTTGCCTGAGATGGTGGTCCCTGCTGTCACCAGCGCCTCCGTACCTGCTAGTACCGCAGCCACTGCTTCTGTTTTTCTTGTTAGCGCTAACGGTACTGTTTTTGCACCTGCTAGCACTGCTGCTAGCCTTTCTTCCTCAGTGGCGGTCTCTGCTGCATCTACTGTTACAGCTACAGCTTCTACCTTAGCCACGGTGACCACCATTGTGGCGGACTCACCTGCAGTCACAGTTGCCTTCAGAGCGGCCCTAGTTCCTCGTACCGTCACTGGACGGTCTTCTACCTCAGGTTGTAGAGGCCGTGGCCGTGGTCGTGCTACACCTATTGCTGGCCGTGTTACGATTCGAGTGGATGACACCCTCGACTCCCACCCTGAGTACTCGCAGGTAATTTTTGTTAATGGTGTACATCGTACTAGATTTTATAACTTAGTTGACTGTGAGTTTCTCCCTACGCGCTTTCTTTGCCGTACGTCACTTCAGAGGCTCGGCTTCTATGAGCCAGTCTGTGAGCTTTTACGGGGCACAGGGATGGTCGGACTCATCACTATGAGTGGCCATACCTTTCGGGAGCTGAGTCTTGAGTTCTTCAACTCCTTAACCTTCTCCTTCGGGGCACACGACGCTGCCCCCACTAGCCTTTCTGTGTCTTTCCGGTTGTATAACCGGACCTTTTCTATGACACTTGAGGAGTTTGGTACCCGACTCGGCCTTTCCTTCAGGGGTGACACTTCTGCCCCTATGAAGGTCATTAGTCTCCTTTGGCGGGCTTTGGCACAGACTCCTTTTCACGAGCGAAAGCTCGCTCAGGTCCACCTTCCCCCGCCCGTTACTTCCTCAGACTGATGGGAAGTACTATTTTTGGCCGAAAGGAGCCAAACAACATCAACAACAACGAGCTTTCTATCTTAGGCGGTTACCTGAACATCGACAGCGAGGGTCCCTTTACCCTTAACAACGCTTATTTGACCGCCAAATACTTCCAGGCTCAGGGAGAGAAGCTCATGGGCACTATCGTCTGCGGTGTCATAGCCACCTTTCTTGCCCGTTCTCTCCTCACCGTCTTGCCTCATGACTTACCTTATATAGACGATGATAGGTATCTGAGCCTAGCTGCCATGCACTCTCGGACTTGGCTGACCACAGACTACCGGACATGGAAGATAGATGGTTCCCTGTTCGTAGACCTTCCTTGTGACACCCTGCCTCGTCTCGCCCCTTTTCCTACTGTTGCACGGGGCGCCCGACCACCACCTTTACCCGAGTACCACCTACCGATCCGCCCACTTACTACCTTACCCGCCTCTAAGAAGCGGCGTAGACTTGAGACCGGAGAGGGATCCGCACCTTCCACGGGTGGCCAGACTTCCACGGCCATACCTACCCCGATCCCTAGTCCTACTCTTACTCCCGCGCCTGCTGACCAGGCACAGCCGGTCCTACCGGCTAATTTCGTACCTCCTCCACCCTTTGGGCATCCTCGGTCATGAACCAAGGGCGCCGTGACGGTTTGTTGATTGAGATTGCACAGAGACAGGCTCGTATGGAGCAGGACATAGCTTTGACTTTGTTCCCTCTATACGAGTATCACATGAGGCGACACCGTCCCATCCCAGAGGGTTGGCCATACCCTTCCTTCTACCGGTTCCCAGCTGAGGGGTATCCGGAGTCTGCTAGTAAGGAGGAGGAAGACGACGAGGACCCGACGGCGGCAGCGGAGAGAGCTCGAGCTAAGCAGAGGAGGAGGAGAGAGCAGGAGGTGGATCCAGACTACATGGTGACGGTGGAGGACGTGCGTGACGACGAGCCTGACGAGTAGCTACTGGTCTACTCACTTCCCCAGTTTTCTGGCTGGTTTGGGGAAGTTCGTATTTTGTATGTCCCATCTCACTCTTTTATTTTATCTCTTTTTTATTTTTGTTTTTATTTTTCTTTTATAGGTTGTATATTCCCGTTCCTCTGTATATATCTGCTGGTGTATGCTGGAGGACAACGAGGGCGTTGTCCGTTTTGGTTTGGGGAGGGTATAGCATCCTTTTGAGTCTGCATTTGCATTTGTTTTGCATTCACGTTTATATTTCAGCTTGCATTGTTTATTTATTTCATTTATTAAAAAAAATCCAAAAAAAAACATTTAGAAAAATTTCAAAAAAACAAAAATATTCACGTTTATTTTGCATATAGGTTCAGTCGGAACGGTTGATTTCCGTGATGATATCGCATTTTAACTTGTCATTTTACTTGAGCCTTGCACTTTTTTTATGGTTATTAGCTTTGTCATACGCATAGTCTACGAGTTTTTGTTCAAATATAGCTGACTGTTTAGACTTGACCTGATAAATCGGCAAGCTATTTATAACTTCTGAGTTTTAGAGCCCATAACTGGTGACATTCATGACCAGTTCAATAAGAATTGAGAGTAGTACTTCTTGCATAGCATGTTTATCATTTTTGCACTTTTATGACATTCGATTTCTTGTTAAAATGCACACATTAGGGTTCGTGGTTGGTGTCACATGTAGGGAGGTGCTTGCAAATTTTTCCATTTTCTTATATTTTTCGCCCATTCAGCTCCACTTAACCCAAAACTTGCCTTTTTGACCCGTTAGCTACATCCCAAACTGAGCCTACCTAGTCAAGCTAGTTTAGTTTGTCTTTTGTGGTATATTTTTCCGTCTTCAGTTTGGCCCGTATCATTTTGATTGGAGTTGGTGTAAATAAAGAAAGGAGAAAAAGAAAAAAAGAATTGAAATTGAAAAGAAAAGAAAAAAAAAGAAAAACGTGAAAAGAGAAAAAGAAAGAAAAAAAATGAAAAAAAAAAAGAGGGGTTTGATTTTGAGTCCGTCTGTGTTCACTTTTATTTTGTGATGGTCTCACTCCTCCGTTTTATTCCATATTTTTGAGGAGATAGTGTAAATGGGTTGTGAGTTGTGTGCCAAATGAGGGGCACTTGTACTCTATTTTTCAGTCGGTTAAGATTCGGACGGTCTTATATGGTCCTGTTAGGAACTAGCTTGGCGCTTTTACCTCCACATTACCATAACTTGTTTTTTCCTTTTCTCACCTAACCCTCACTATTCCCATATCATTTGTAAGCCCTCGGCTGTGACGGACATTATTGGTTGGATTGTGTGCATTAGTACTTGAATCGTCTTTCATTTTTGTTGCATACATGCTATGTAGGTCGCAGTTAGGTGAGTGACTGTTTCTCTTTCTCTCTTTTACATATTATATTCACCCTTTGCTTCATGAGATAAGAGAGACCGCGTGAGAGTCCGATTTTGTTGGTCTTGCAAGGTCGATAGGTTGTCTATATTTTTGAACAGCTTATAACTCGTTTGCGTATTGACTGCTTAGCTATAACTGTTAATTTTTGTTGTATTAAATTGGTTCAAGTAGACAAGTTAAGTTAGCTCTGAGTTTTCATTTCCGTTCCATTAGTTGCATTTTAGTTTACTCGAGGACGAGTAAAGGTTCGGTTTGGGGAGATTTGATACGTGCATTTTGTATAGTCTTTTTAGCCTATTTTAGCACGTATTTCTATGTACTTTCGTATTGTTTATATTGCATTTTGCCCCCGAATTGGCTACTTTGGTTCGTCTTACCCATTTTGTAGGAATGAACGTAAAAGTAGTGGAATCGTACCATTTTCGTCCCTTTTTGCCTGCATTTTGAGGAGACGAGATTTTCAGAGTGATATCTTGCATTGGGATGCGTGAAGGAACGGTCTAAGGAGCAGTCGGTCACGAGTTTGAGCTGTTTCGGAGGAAGAATACTCGATCGAGCTGTTTTATTGGTCGATCGAGTGGTTTCTATGGCTGGAAATGGTCGATCGAGTAGTATATTACTCGATCCAATAGAGCTGGAATTAGGAGTTACTCGATCGAAAGACAATTCTACTCGATCGAGTAGATTACTTGGAGAAGTACTCGATCGAGCTGTTTTAGACTGCTCGATCGAGTGGTTTTGTCTTTCATGGGCTTTAGTTAGTCCGTGAACTTGTTTTTAGTTTATGGACTTAGTAATTTTTCTATTTAAACGCATAATAACTAGGTCATTGGCATTCAGAGTTTTTATCTTATCATTCATCTTTCACTGTAAACACTACGTTGCTTTCTCTCTTTCACTGTAACTTTTGCTTTCGGATTTTCTCGCTCGGATTTAGTTTTTCTTTACGCCGGATTCTTGCGATTGTAATCCCTTACTCTCTTTTATTCTTAATCTTTCATTTATTCATCTTAATTACTCGTTTTATTCCTGTAATTTTCTGCCCTAATATCTTTTATGAAATTTAATTATTGTTTCATTATGTTTAATGTTGGTTTATTCTTTGTTATTAGTTTTGACAATATTAATAGCATGAGTAGCTAATTTGTTTCATGTTAGGATTAGGGGATCTACGGTATAAATGTGACGATATAGTAAATAGGTTAGATGAATTAATTGTGAGACTTTGTCCCCATAGCAATATAACTGTATTTACCGACTTAGTTGAGTGCACGCTTCTGAGTCACCCTTTTAATCTGGTTAAATTTAATCCTGGATCGGAAGATTGGACTAAAAAGGCCTGCTATGAACAATGGACTACCCTGACGAGGACGGAAGTTAAGTTAGTGGGAATCTAGGGTAGAAAGTAGACTGGAAGGACGTTTCCATATCCGTCTCGCAGTAATTTATCTAAGTTGTTTACAGTTGAGTCACTGGACTACCGTAGTGAACCGAAATCCTGACATGTTCCCTCTCTATTGATAGTTTATTCTCATTTTCTGTCCTTATTGCTCTTTCCTTGCTTCTCTTCCTTTAAATCTTTTAGTTTAGAAAACCATTTACAACCCCCCATTTGTGACCAAATAGATGGGCTCTTACAGATATCTTGCCTCCCTGAGGAGATCGACCTGACTTCCCTAGCTATATAGTTAGTTTAGTTAGTTATTTTTTATAGGTATATGACAGCCCTGTCAAATACCCCCCTTTCAACACCCCTACGCAACAAGCTCGACAACACCTCCCCACACAAAATAAAGAGATAAGGGGAGAGCGGATCACCTTGTCAAAGCCCTCTCTATGGTACAAACTTCTTGGTCTAGGCACCATTAATCGAAATTTTATAAGAAACCGACGTCACACGTGCCATAACCCAATTAACCCACCTCGGCGCAAAACCCATGGGAGTAAGAACCGACTCCAAGAAGCTCCACTCAACCCTATCATATGCTTTAACCATATCTAATTTAAGCGCCATATGACCACCGCTAATCCTCGGATTCTTCATATAATGGAATAATTCAAAGGCAACTAAAATATTATCCGTTATCAGTCGTCCTGGTTTAAAAGCACTTTGATTCTCAGAAACAATATCCCCAGAAACCGCTTCAATCTATTAGCTAGCACCTTAGATACAAGCTTGTAAACAACGTTCCACAAACTAATAGGAGGGAAATTTTGCATTTTATCAGGCGCTTTCTTTTTCGATATCAAAACAATATTAGCAATATTCATACCTTCTGGGAATGGAGCCCCATTAAGGATATTAAGAACACACCGGGTCACTGCCGGCCCAACGATATGCCAATAGGTCTGATAAAAGAGTCCTTTCATACCATCAATACCTAGAGCCTTCAGCGAATGCATCTGATTCAAAGCTTCAATAACCTCCTCCCCTCTATAATGCTCCCTTAACCCATCATTCATCACTTCCGTCACTCTTCCCTTCACTTCGGCCATCAAATTCTCGAAACCCACAGGTCTCGAAGACGTAAAATGTACCTTAAAGTAGCGCATAACATACGCCAAAATTCCTTGGCTATCACTGACCACGCGGCCCCTCTCATTAACAAGCTTAGCAATATGATTTTTCTCCTTCCTCTGACTCGCTTTTTGATGAAAAAATTTAGTATTCCTATCCCCATCCCTTAGCCATAAAGCTCTAGATCGCTGCCTCCAAAAACTTTCTTCTTGATGTAGCAACTAATCAATATCCTTGACCACCTTTCGCCTCTCTTAAACCTCCCTCTCAGATCGGCCCCCTTCATTCAAAACTTTAAGTCTTTTACTTTATTTTTGGATATCCCTCATAATCTTCCCAATACTCCCCCCATTCTACTTCTGCAGCTCACTCGCAAAATGATGTATTGAATTCAGAACCTCGCCATCATCATAGTCCCATGCCCACCAGACCGCCTCTTCACACCCATCTTGACCCACCCAAAGTTGCTCAAAACGGAAAAGCTTAGAAGCCCTTCCATCCGTGTCCACTCTCCCTTCGAAAATAACCTTAATAGGATCATGGTCAGACCATTCCCTATCAAGATGGAACAGCTTGGCATAAGGAAAGCGATCCTTCCACTCCCCAGTAACCATAGCATGATCCTGTAACACCCCTCATTTTCGGCTAATTAAAAACTTATAATTATATACAATACTGAGCCAAAATATATAGGTATTATAATCAATATACAAAGTGTCTTATTACAAATCTCTTTTACACAAATGAAAATGGAATAAAATAAAACTTTTACAAAGTCTTTAAATAAAAACTCTTGACTCGAAAATCCTTTTGAATAGCAGCGGAAGTCACCTTAAAATAAAACCAGAAGACATAAAGGACTACCCCATGACGAGTAGCCTTGAAGGAAGAAAACTTGTCAGCCGGGGAGCTGAGTAACAGATAATACCTCAATAAAAGCAGCCTAGTTTTGGTCATGGCGTGGAAACATACACATGTAAAAATAAGAATAAACACATAGTATAACAAAAACACTCTGGGCGATGATCACTTGGCCACTGCAGCCCCCGAAGGGGGTGGCTTACATGGTCCATGTGGTAGTGCGGGAATGCATGGGCCCGGGGGAATTCAACCCCCTCGTCATCATAAAAATAATAAAAACACTCCCCATTATCTCATCTCAACCTGCACTCTTCTCCATAATATTTCTATCATGTAATACACTCTCTCGTCTCAATAATTAACTCAATCACAACTCATTACTCCATCTCAGTCATTACTTCGTCTGATAAAATAATACTCCAAAGTAACTCAGATATCGTATTCTCATCGTCGGACCTAAGCCAAGGACAAGGGGTGAGTGAACTGGCGAATAAGACCGCGAAACAATATTTCCATCTCAATATCGATTAAAACTCAAATAACTCCATAACCATGGTCACTCTGGACCGTAAACATAACTCGGCACATAGGCCTCATAACTCAATACCAGTAACCAACATCCATCTCAATTTCAATATCAATATCGTCAAAAGGTGCAATAATGAACCGTGCTCAACACTTAGAGTAAAACTCTAAGCTAGTCACCCACGAGTCAAGGACAAAGAGAATGACAATAAAAAACACAATACGAAATAATCAATATCATTGTCGATACAAGCTACCAAATTTCCAATCCTCGTAACCCAGTCCGAGTCAAATAATTAATATCTTTGGTATCAATCCTAATTGTGTAACTAGCCGTCGCAGCTATTGACAAACATAATCTTTGAATTGCTCTTCTAGGGGTTGGTAAATGAAATCTCCTCTACTTTGTTCACATCCTGCTGTGTACAAGATTCCCATGTCTACAGGCTATTAATTCATACGCACCAAATCGTCACAATACCTCAAACATTAACCTAACCCAACAAGCTTTTGCTTACAACCTATATGATACAACCTCTATCCCATCTCACTGATTATAAATTACAATGTATAAATAACACTAAATAGTACTCCCTCCTATTCTCCATATTTTTCCCCTTTGTTGGGGGCACAAGAATTAAGGAGGGGAATAAAGTATGAATTGTGAGTTCGGTGGGGTTTGGTGATAGGAGAGAGGAATGAATAAAATAAGGAATTGTGAGTTGGGTGGGGTTTGGTGATAGGAGAGAGAAATGAATAATTAGAAATTAAAGTATGAATTGTGAGTTGAGTGGGGTTTGGTGATAGAAGAGAGGAATGAATAAAATAAGATTAAAAGTTTCCAAAAAAGGAAAGGGGAAGAAAACCTGAATAATCCGTTTTAGGAAATAGGGAAGAAAATGGAGAATAGGAGGGAGTATTATGTTAGCGTAATATTAGCATATTTAGGTTGATAATATTACGTGATATTAGCCTAGAAATCTGTAAGTTTTGGTGGTTGTTTTGGGTCAATTAGTCAGCC
This sequence comes from Silene latifolia, assembly GCF_048544455.1. NCBI lineage: Eukaryota > Viridiplantae > Streptophyta > Magnoliopsida > Caryophyllales > Caryophyllaceae > Silene > Silene latifolia. The sequence goes on from NC_133538.1 coordinate 99,698,460, forward strand.
ATATTGTTAGCTATTTTGTAGGCTTTTGACTAGTTAACCTGTTGATTGTAAATTGTATATATTGCGTTGATTGAGCAATAGAAAAACACATAAAAAAATTCACAAATATTTCTCATACATTTTCTCATTTACTTCATGGTATCGTGAGCAGGTTAAATCTTGCGATTTTTTTTCTTTTTCCTCCTTCTTGATCGATCAAAATGGTGGACGACAAGAATAGTGGTGCCAACAGTGGTGATGACACTCACATTGTTAACCCGGTGTATGCTCTTTCTAGTCAGGATGGTACGGGGGCGAAGATTACTCATGTAGTCCTCACAGGGCTAAACTACGAAGAATGGGCGAAAGGTTTCCGGGTTGCGTTGGGTGCAAAGAGGAAATGGGGTTTCATCGATGAAACTCTCAAGTAAAAGCCAGCCAATCTGAAAGATTGGGACGATTAGACGGCTGTCAATTACTCGGTTATCGCTTGGATCTTTAATTCAATAGAACCACGTGTCAGGTCTACAATTTCGTATCGTGAAATTGCCTTCGATCTTTGGGAAGACATTCACTTGCGCTTCTCGGTAGGTAATGATATTAAAATTTATCAAATTCAATGTGATCTTGCTGAGTGTAAGCAAAAATATGGTGAAACTATAATGGATTATTATGGTAGAATGAAAAAATTGTGGGATGACATCAATGATTTTGATGCGCTGCCCAATTGTGCTTGTTCTAGTTGTCGATGCGATTTGAACGCTGTGTTGCGTAAGCGTCGTGAGGCTGACCAGGTACGGGGTTTTCTTATGGGGCTTGAGTCATTTTATGCTACTATCCGTTCTAATATTCTAGGTACCTCGCCCCTACCCTCGATGCAAATAGTTTATTCTCGTCTTGTGCAAGAGGAGGAAGTTCGTAATGTGACTCAATCCCGAGTAGATGTTGTTGCTCCCATGGCTTTTGCCATGCGTGATAACAATAATGGGAAGCAACAACAACAATTTAAGAACAACGGGGGTGGTACCCATCCTCGTTTCAAGTGTACCCAGTGTAACAAAGACGGCCACACTGAAAGTCGGTGTTGGGAGAAGCATGGATACCCTGCTGACCGTGATCCGCGTCGTCCTAATGTTCATCCAGAGGAGGCCTCGATATCCAACGCCAACCCTAAGACGAATGTTGTCCTTGGTGAGAATCAAGTCGTTACTAATATGGTGCGATTGAATGGTAAGAATTCTTTTATATGGATTATTGACACCGGTGCATCGACACATGTTTGTCATGATGAAGGATTATTTGAATCTTGTTATTCCATTAATCCTATTAATATTGGTTTGCCTAATGGTGCAAATTTGATAGCTCGTAAGGCCGGAACAATCAAGCTTAATGATAAATTATCTCTCTATAATGTTTTATTTGTCTCGTCCTTCAATTGCAATTTTCTCTCAGTTTCGCAGCTGTTATCGTCACAAAAGTTACGTGTGCAATTTACTAATTCTTAATGTGTGATACAGGACCTTGCCTTGACGGCGATTGGTGTGGGTGAGCTTTCGGAAGGGCTCTTTTATCTAATGATGGAGGAACCAAGTCGTGTTAATGATGTAACGGAGATAGAGAATGTTGAGTTATGGCATCAACGGATAAGACACCCTTCATTTCGGGCTATGAAGCATCTTTCGTCTTTTTCTCAATTTAATAGTAATTTCTTTCCTGCACCGTGGGCGAAACAAACTCGTACTTCGTTTCCTTTAAGTGATAATAAAGTTGAGCATTTGTTTGATTTAATTCATTGTGACGTTTGGGGAACGTATCAACCTAATCGTGCTTGTGATTCTCGTTATTTCTTGTCTATTGTCGATGATTATTCGAGGTGCGTATGGGTATATTTGATGAAAACCAAGGATTAGGTTCCTCATCTTCTTCGTGATTTTTTTTCTCTTATTTATCGTCAGTTTCATCTTCATGTGAAAATTGTACGGAGTAATAATGGCACGGAATTACGAGGCATTCTTCCATATTTTCGTGAACATGGGATAATTCATCATACCTCCATGGTTAAAACACCTCAACAAAATGCACGAGTTGAACGGAAACATCGTCATATATTGAATGTTGCTCGTACTTTGCGATTTCAAGGTCATTTACCTGTTGATTTTTGGGGCGAATGTGTCTTAACGGCAGCCTATTTAATTAATCATACTCCCACACGAGTCTTAGAAAACAAAACACCCTTCGAGTTGCTCTATAAACGGGTGCCTAATCTCAGCTTAATTAGAGTATTCAGATGTTTTTGTTATGCTAAAAATTTTCATCCTCGTGACAAGTTTGATTCTCGAAGTCGTCGCTGCGTTTTTCTTGGCTATCCCTTTGGTAAGAAAGGGTGGTCTTTGTTTGATATTGAAACTGGTGATTACTTTCAATCAAGAGATGTTCAGTTCGTGGAAAAGGTGTTTCCTTTTGCTGATCAGAAAGAAATGCAGGGGCTGCACTCGTTGTACACTAATGATGGGGATTTATTGGTGGAGAATGACATTGATGATGTAGGTCATGATGCAGGCGGTACTCTAAATGGTGCTGCAACACGTGCTTCAGCAGCTTCCTTGGCAGAACATGCCTTTGTTGATGATGTAGGGCATGATGCAGGAAGTACATCCCATGATTGCATCAATTATACTGACTCCGCTGTTCATGACCAAACAGATGCATCTCCTACTAGTACAATGCAAAACGACAGCAGCCCAGTCGTGCGCGGTGCCGTTGAAATCGAAGGGACTGTCATGAGGGAGGGTGAACTTCTTGTTAGGATTCATTAATCTCATTAATTTACATATTCATATATGAAATGATTTATTTAGTCATAAAATAAAAGTTAGATCTTATGCATGCATACTAAAACAAGAGTAGAGAAGAAATCGCCACTTCTTACTATGATGTTTCGGATTAAAGGGCACAAGTAAGATCTCCTTCTTACTTGTTCTTGAGCTTTCCAACAATGGATGAACAAAGGATCCAAATTAGAATCCCTCCCAAAAGTGAATACCCAAGAAATACCCTTAATAACCAATATTATTTTGATCTAGTAACAATATTAGTCTTACTTAAAAATGACACAAAATATTAATTTGTTCTTGAATATTTCAGTCCAAGAGGGGAGTGATTTGTGAGATTTTATTTCTCCAATTTTTCATAAGATGTAGAGAGAATTTTTGATCATTTCTTACACTAGAAATTATACTGAAGTAGTGAATAATTAAGAGAGAAAACATTGGCATTTTTCACCTCTAAAACCGGTTGGCAAGGGAGAGTAGAGCCAATGCATGAGCTAGTTTTTCTACAGAAGAAAGAATAGGTATGCAAGGCTACTAGTTAGATTTAATCATTGTGTTTTCTACTTAAGATAAAAACACAATATAAATCTTATACTCCCTCCATTATTTTGGCACACTTAAAATAAAATGGGTAGTCCATTTTATTTTGTCATTTATCAATTTTGTCACATGTTACATGTTACATGACATGTCACAATGTAATGTATTTTTAACATATTAAAAATCAACATACTCATAAAATATGTTATTTACAAAATCGACTAGTAATTCGTAATTACTTGTACCAAAAAAGTTTATCAAATTATAAATTACAACGTCTTGTATTTATAATAAATTATTCATTCAATTTCAATTGTTTCGTAAACAATAATTTTATCTAAGTAATAAAACAATTCGATTACTTAGACCGTATCTCATTTAATCAAATTACAATAAGACACGTTAACTTTACTCACAAAATCATCCGTCAATTTTAATCAATTTAATTAACTCGTATCGGCATACGATTAATTAAATAATCAATTAAGAGTATTTCCCTATAGGTATGACCTAAGGGGATCAACTGATCACCACCGTTGCACGACAGTAATGTCAAACTCTAGTCAGCCAATCATTACCGATATGTGTGGACCAGTTGACTGTAAAATATTACATCCCTAATATATTCTTAAAATGAGATTTAAACATGTGATCATCATGATCGCATTATTGTCGGAGGACACATATTCCAACAATCTCCCACTTGTCCTCGACAAGTGTGCGTCACAAATTCTCTTATCCTATTACTATCTCCCACTCAATGCAAGGTGTCTTTCAGGTCGTACTTGCAAGTGATCATATCGAGAGTGGTTTCCTCGATCTGGAGAATAACTGATTGAGCGGAATTATCTACCATAGATACCTTCCGAGCGTGGCCACGCATTTCCAGTTCATTACTCCTCGAGTCGCCCTGAGATATTGTTTTAACCCAGACAAGAGGTGGACAATTCCTATCGCACTATTCCCTTCGACTAGCCACAGCCATCATAACCAAAAATATGCCCATTTGACCCCATTTACGAAGGTCGTAGTAACATAAATCAAAGTTAATCTGAAACTGTGCCACCTTGGGCGAACAGTCTTTAGTCAAAAGAATCGACTCATTAGAATACAATAGTAGCTCTCGCCACGACCAGGCTATATAAATTTTCCAGAACTCTATAAGCGGTCATAAGGCCCGACAAAGTATTCCTAACAGTCTGCTTATGTGATCGACTAGTCATCTCACATGACTCTATGGCACTTGAACTTGCCATCAATCGCATCACACTCTAGTCACTTCGAGACGTCACCTCATACAAGTGACTATGGGCAAATACCATGTTAATCCGGGTTCACTTTAACGGGGTTCAATATTGTCTCTACACCCCGTTTGGATGTAACAAGGTATAAAAGGAGTTTTTAGATTTAAAAACTCGAACGACAAATGTGATTATCACATATGAATAGTCAATACCTGATTACTACTTCATATTTTTATAATCCATTTCCATCTTATATGTAGTTGTTCATCTCAATGCAATTGAAATGACATATGACATGACTCATCATGTTAAGCCTATGAGAAGGCTTTGGTTAGTAGGTTTTATCAACTTCTTGTACCTTACTCAACCTTACTACATACTCGTTTTCCTTTGTAATGTATACATTTGCATTACAAAACTTTCTGAGTACGTGTCTAGATTCAATCTAGACATAGACCCTCTAGCCTTAGAATAGCTCCCACTGTTTTCATAGTGTGAAGGACCCATCCCTCTCGCACATCTCATGATTGCAAGTGTCACTAGTAGAAAAACCGCCTACGGTGGCGGTTATAAATGACCTTTTGTGGCGGTTTTTAGAGATTTAGGTTGCGTCGTTTATCGCGGCGTCGTATAAACTTTACGGAGGTTATAGGTGGTTGTACAACCGCCGTTACAGCTCTCCTATAGTGGCGGTTGTTATACAAAACCGTCATTATAGACTTGTATAATATGACGGTTGTTAGACAAGAACCGCCACTGTAACTCATCTATAGTGGCGGTTATCGTAAGAAAACCGCCACTATAGATATTTCAATAATCACTTTGATAACTCTAGTGGCGATTTTTAACTTAAGAACCGCCACCATTGATTATCTATAGTGACGGTTTTACTTAAGAACCGTCACTATAGCTTGTGGCGTTTCTAACTTAGAACCGCCGCCATAGATAGATATTTTTTAAAAAAAAAAAATTGATAGCTAAATTTCTGTAGCAACCTCCCATAAATTTGACAATCAAATATCAAAATGAACAAAAAATATATACACAAGAATGCAACCAACTATCTAAAAACTTTCATATCACCCGGCAGAACAATAATGTCCATGTTCAAAAATTTTACATCGAAGTGTATAAATAATCACACACACATCTGATTGAATAGACTAATCAACATTTATTTATTCCCTAAACATTTGGTAGCCTATACCTCCTTAACATTCTTTATCTCGTCAATTGACACTCTTACTCTTAAATCTGCAATGACAGAGTAAACAAATCCCATAGTAAGAAAATCAAACTACGCATTATTAAATCAACGTCTAGCGTTACTAAAAATCAAACAATGAAAACAAGGGTACCTATATAAATATATAAAGCAAAAACAAGATAAAATGCTCAAAATTTTGAATTATAGCACCACATACCACATATATTTCATGTCAAAATAAAACGAAACAATGAATTCCTTGTTTGCAGCTTGGTTTTCAGCTTTCACTAGAACAACAATGAACTCAACAATCTGGAAAAAAAATGGACAAATTAGAACAATTAACCGAACAATGCTCAATTGTTAGAATTATATATTAAAAAGAGGAAAAAGAGTAATTCAAATCCATGTCAGGAAACAAGATCGTACATAAAAGTAAAATTGAAAAGAATAATCCTAAGTTTGTCTCATCTGAAAAAATCTAACCCCAAGTTTGATTCTTTCCAAAAACAATCCAAACTTTGGTTCATTTAATCTTATTTTACTGGAAAACTGTAACACCCCCATTTATTCAGGAGCCTTTAGCTAGACATTCCCAAATAAATAGGACTGTTACCATCTCGGTTTCCCGAGGTAGTGTATAACAAAGTACAACAAACCAAAGTACTTTAAATTAAAACTTTAATGATTAAATGTTTATTACAAATTTAATCAACTAAAACTTAATATAAAATATTTACAACTCGCAGCGGAAATAAATAAAGTGATATAAATTGTTCTATGTGATCTAGACTTCAACTATGGTCCAAGTCGAGCTCTCTTCCCAATGCTCCCAAGTCAGCTAACTCAAAACCTGCTATTTAAATCTGCTCCCCATTTAACCGGAAATATTAAATGGTTCACCACAGGATGCCATCAATTAAAGCAGGCATCAATTTTATTTTGACACAGAAGCAAACACGTCAACCAATGGTTGAGTAGGATAAAATATATTAAAACAACCAATCTCTCACAACTGTCAATATTCCAATCTCGACTGATTCACATGTCACATCTCAACATTAACTATCCACGTTATCCACCAGAGACTAAGCCAGGGGCCTTCCAAATACTCACACACGTTATCCACCAGAGACTAAGCCTGGGGCAGTCCAATCACCACTCACGTTATCCACCAGAGACTAAGCCTGGGGCAGTCCAATTCTCATAAACCGTTCCACAATATAATCGTATATAATATGCATAACTCCAACAACGAACAATATTAATCGCTCAATTAACTTAATTGAACAAGCAATCATAAAACAATCACCCTTCCGATAACATCCATGCATTAAACACGATAACAGACATAGTTGAGTAGATTATCCTACCTGGCAAGCAAGCACTCCAATTACGCAATCCAAATAAATAAAGCAAATCCAATCCGATTATAATTCTTCACAATTTCCGTCACCTATATAATAATAACAATTACAACAATTATAATTACTAACTTTATTTATTTATTTATTCCTTTTATTTAATTATTCAAATTAATTATTTATTATAATTACTAAAGGTTTATGATAACTAAGAACCCAATTTAACTACGAACCCGACTCTTAGAACTAATTAATCAATTAAAACCCGTCACTAAACAAACACGCACCCAATACATGGTTTAGAAACCGTGACCAACACCCATGTAATTAACCCATGAACCACCCATAAAAACCCGTCCTAAACTCCCATTCCCGACAACCACCAAGCTTACCACCAGACCCCACCGTGACTACCCACTGCCGCCAACCCAGACACACCCCAAACACCAGCCCCAGCCACCACACACGGCCACACGATCTCGCCCTAACCATCCACTTACTTAATATAAAGACACAACAACACCCTACACCACCTCGCAACTCACCTTACCACGGCCACTACGCTGCCTCATACCACCCACTACCACCACAAATGTCACCTATGACACACGGTGGTTCTATAGGTGCTATCCACTTCCCCTAATCGCAACCACACCAGTCACAGAAGCCTCCCTAAAACTGTCACGACAATTCTCCCTGTTTTCCCCTGTTTCGCGTTTTCCCGACCACCGCCAAAGAAACCACCACCACGCCGCCACGCCAACACCACAAACATGGTCGACTAACTACCCCCGACACAAACCCACCTTACCCAGGTCAAGACGAGGTCAATTAAGGGTTCAATTACCCATTCCAATCCCCCACAACCAAACCCGCATAACCCCCTGACCAGCCACTTTTAGCCGCTTGCCACCGCCACCCTAGGCCATCCCTGACACCACCACTACACCCATTCCAACCCTTGAAACCCCACGAACCACCTCCCAAATTTTGGTCTCATTCCGTCAAGATTTGAGTCAGTTTCTAAGTGTCTTAAGATCGTCTGACATTCAGTTGTATAAGAAAATAAAACAAGATTAGAAATTATTACCTATTAATTACCGCTTGCTAATTCCGTCTCCAAAAGCTCCTCCTCTTAATTTGTGATTTATTTCTCAGATTTAATAGGGTACTTATAGTGTAAGATTATAGAGAAAGCGAGATCGATTAGGAAACTATCTTAATTTACCTATTCCAATTAATATAGGAATTACTATTATTATTATAATTATCATTATATTATTATTATCACAATTATATTATTATTATTACATATATCTGTTGGGAAATGTGTCCTCAACAATGGTGCGATCACATGATTTAAATATCATTATTAAATCTCATTTTAAGAATACATGTGGGATGTAATATTTTACAGTCAACTGGTCCACACATATCGGTAATGATTGGCTGACTAGAGTTTGACATTACTGTCGTGCGACGGTGGTGATCAGTTGATCCCCTTAGGTCATACCTATAGGGAAATACTCTTAATTGATTATTTAATTAATCGTATACCGATACGAGTTAATTAAATTGCTTAAAATTGATGGATAATTTTGTGAGTATAATTTACGTGTCTTATTGTAAATATGATTAAATGAGACACGATCTAAGTAATCGAATTGTTTTACTACTTAGATGAAATTAGTGTTTACAGAAACAGTTGAAACGGAATGAATAAATGATTATAAATACAGAATGTTGTAGTTTATAATTTGGAAACATTTTTGGTACAAGTAATTACGAATTACTAGTCGATTTTGTAAATGACATATTTTATGAGTATGTTGATTTTTAATATGTTAAAAATACATTACATTGTGACATGTCATGTAACATGTTACATGTGACAAATTTGACAAATGACAAAAATAAAATGGATTCTCCATTTTATGCCCAAAACCGAAAATAAGGGAGGTGTGTACATAGTTTATATTGTGTTGTTTATTTTTAAATGAAAACACAATCATGACACTAGGTAGTAGGCTTGCATGCCTAGTCTCTTGTGAAGAGCACAAATGAAAAGTGTTGGGCATCCTACCCAAGCATTTTTTGGCCACTCCAAAGAAAAGAGAGAAGAGCTTTTCTCATACATTATCATTATTCATTCCTCACATCTAATTTTTTTTTTAGTGTAAGAAAATTGATATTCTCTACATCTTATGAGATTTCTAGAGAAATAAACCACACAAAATATTCCCTCTTGACCGAAATTTTCAAGAGTAAAATACAATTTATTTTGTGTCAATTTTATAGTAAAACTAATATTATTACTAGATCTAAATAATATTGGTTATTATGAGTTTTCCTTGGGTATATGCTTTTGGGAGGGATTCTATACTTGAATCCTTGTTCTTCCATTTGGAGAGCTCAAGAACAAGTGAGTAGGTGAACTCACTTGTGCCCATAAATCCGAAAATCACAATGTAAGATGATGGTTTCTTCTTTATATTGTTTTAATGTTTGCATGCATAAGTTCCACCATTTAATTTTATGACAAATTAAAATAAAACATATATGATTATGTTAGTATATAGATCTATTTTTCCTTCAATCGGTATCAGAGCCACGGTTGTTTGCATGCAAATCGGTTAAAAGTTTTTCCGAGTTATAAGAATAACAAATAAAACTTGTAAAATTTGTGTTATTATGATATATCACAAAATTAATTCATGCATATTAATATTTCTGGTCCTAAAATGTTTTAGGATATTTTGGTTAATTTTACGGATTTTTATTGTTCATATTATACATTAATGGCATTTAAATATGATTTTATGAGTAAAAATGTCATTTTCGGTCTAAAATTAGCTATACTTCGAATTTTACATTGTTTTTTGGATATGTTGTCACATATATTATTTCGAGATAACCTGTAAATTTTCATAATTTTTGGACTTGTTATGCTCGAAAAATGGATTTTTCATTATTAAATTCGGATTTAGGTGAAAAATAGGTTAATATGAGTTAAATTTCGAATCTGGTCATAGAAAATTAATATGTTGTCACATACAATTTTACAAGATGTGTGTAAAATAATTGGCTATAAAGAAGTCTTTTTGCATGATTTATGGATTTTTGAAGAAAAATAGCATAAATAGTGACATTATTAGTGAAAAAAATTAATAAAACATAATCTATGACTTAGGAAAAACGTCTAATGTTGCCTTTTATTATATTTTTCAGATCTAAAATTAAAAAGTTAATGAATATAATTTTTCCATGTTTTTATGATTATTTTTATTAAAAACCGATAAACCGCAACATTGTTTTTCCGGAAAAATTTCGAAATTTTTAACCTAAGATTTTGAACATTATGAGTGTCATGGTATTTTTCCATAATGTTCATGAGTTTAAATTTCAAATTTTGAATTTATTTGAAATTTTGTGATTTATTTGGAGTTTATAGCTTATTTTTGTAATTTTTAGTCCATTAATGAACAATTTTATAAATATGAGTTAATTATGGTCAAGTTATTAGTGAAGACTAATTTTGTGTCCTAAGAGGTTAGGGTAATTAACTTATGCATAAATATGAATTTATGTCATTTTTGTGATTGTAAAATGTTGAAATCACGCAAATCCGTAAAAACCGAGTAATATACGATATTGGCTAATTAAAGGCGATTTAGCATAAAATTGGGCATGTTCATACATATTATAATGCTGCATTTTCTTTATGATTGTCATAATTTTAATTTATGTAATTTTGAATTATGTAATTTTACTTAGTATGGCCTTAGATTTTAATTGGTATTTCCCGAAATGTATGGGAATATCGATTCGGTTGTAATTTTATTGTGATCTCGTATCACCGTTTTGTAATTTAAATAGATTTATTTTATTTTAGTTACAAATGTATAATAGGAAACTATGTAATTTATTATGTAATTTTATTCATTCCGAAGTACCCAAGACGGAATTCTTCAAGAATGGAGATACATAAAGACGGTGTTACCTCGAGATGCGTGCCACAACCGAAGTTCAAGGGACCAATGGAGTTGGTTTCCGATTATGTAATAGTTAAATAGTTTTTCTATTTTAGGAAAGGCCATACTAGGATTTATTTATTTTTATGCTTGCATTTTATTTTATGTCGCATGCATCGCTAAATCGCCATAACTAAAACATGCATTTTCTTTTATCGAGTTTATCGACCGTGTCAATTAGAATTATCGTAGTTCACCGCTTTAGTTCACTTAAAACGTGATAGATAATAAATTGACATGACCTCTCGCTAAAATAAACAATTGAGACATAGCCTTACCAAATAGTAGAAACCATGAAAACCTATTTCGCGAGGGAGTGCACTCGGCCCTACCGGGGTACAAACCTTGTTACGTAGGGGAAGTGGGTGATGAGTGTTAATCCACCGAATTCATGTTGATGAGGGTTTCATCGGCCATACCGTGCCCAAGTTGATGTGGATTTGGATCATGGACACATTTATTCGAAATTTGGATTGAGCTCAACGGAAGTATTCGCGACCGTAGTTGCATGTGTTCCGGGCTATAGATAAACATTAGAGTAATTTATCGACCAAGAGTTCTAAAAGTAGAATCGATTAAAACGTTAATCCACCGAGTTATATTGATAAGGGTTTCATCGGCCATACCGTGCCCAAGTTAATATGAATTTGGGTCTTGGAATCATTTATCATAGTTGGGTAGAGGTCACTATGTAAATGCTATACTTGTTTACAAGTATTAATAAAACGATAAATGTTAAGTTTTCCCTATTCCGTTGTTATTATTGTTCTATTTCTTTACCACAATTCATATACGATATCATTTCGATTTTGATACAAATCTCCATTAAAACATCGTAACTAAAGACAAAATTTGAATTGCTTCTAAAACCTCAAACGAACCATTGCTAAGGATCTCTTGTAAAGAGTATAGATTAAAGTTATTCATTATCAAACAGGTTTTTGATTCTTGACTAACACTTCTACTTACAATGGATAATGTTTCATATACTTAATTGAATTAAGTACCTCGAAGCGATAAATTGTTTTGGTGATTATATTTTCAGAATTCGTAATTGACCAAAATAACGCAACAACTTCAATGAAAGTTTTAAGACTAAAACGAACAAATGAAGAGTAATCTTCATGAATTCAATTTTGCTTCTCAAAGCAAAGACTCATTGAAATGAGTGGGAGCATTCTCTTAAACCGTTAAGATGAGGACGAGGTTCAAGAAGTAAAGATTATAATGGAATTGATACAAGGTAATGTTAAAGGTAAAGTTGTTGAGAATGACGATACTAAACCTATCAATCCCGACCGATAAGTTTCCATTGTCTTAAATGTTGGACACGAGAAAGGAAACTACCCCAAATTATTGAAGAATCAACAAGTTAGTTGTGGGACATCTAATGGGACCTTCTTCGTTAAATGTTTATTTGATTAAACATAAATTTTGCTAGTATTACTTCGTCAATATTAGAAACCGGTGGTGGTTTTCATCATTATGTTTGATACATAGGATGATTAGAATATGACGACTAGCAACAATGAAATCAAGAGATAGAGTCATTATGTACTAAATCTAGTTTTCGGGTTTGGAGTTGTACTTAATTGTGACTATTAAGTAAATAAACTCTAAATAAGAATACAATTTGTTAAAGATACAAAAGAGGTTTCACTTATGTGACCCTATACACCATGATTTGATGAATGGCTAGCCCATCATCAAGGTGATTATATTCTAAACCAAACTAGAATGATATATCATGAAGATGATGCGAGACTCAAATTGGTAACCCAAGATTAAACCTTAAATTTTGGAATGATGAACGCAAAGAGTTATCGAGTACTCTTGAAACCATTAGATTGTTAATGGTATATGCGTATCTTGTATTCAAAGCAAGATGTCTCGTGCCTTTTGGTTGAAAAGGAGATCGAGGATTGTAAATCATCGATCCAAAATATTTTGATCATTTTCTTTTACCAATGATTTAAGTTGACGCTAATATGTTCACTTAATAAGGTAAATAAAAAAAAAATCTTTGAAGAAGTTTAAAGAGTTCAAGGAATCACGATTTAGTCGTGATGGGATTATCAAAGTGAAGACTTTGATATAAGCCAATGGAAATGTGATATAGTATCACAAGTTAATCTCTCTTAGCACGCATTATGGAATAATGTGTGATTAGATAAGAAATCAAACGCTATTCGATATGGTTTGGACTTCAATCAAGTTACTTTGAGTTACTTGATCCTTTTGGGGATTTTATCATTTTTGTCTAAATTATTTTTCCACTAAATCGAATCATATGAGATATGAAATGGTAAGGGTACCATGTTTGTAAGTTTTCACAAGAAACAAATGCTCATTTTTCCCTTTTCAATGATCACGAGTACGACGGGTTTGCGGCTCGTGAAGCTGTCTTACTAAAATACAAGTTTATTTCCAGAAGACAGAGTGGGAGAAATTATTCAAGAGCCACAAAGGATGCCACAAAGAATGTTATGTCGCAAGAAACAGGTCTTTCTTGGCTACATGAGACATTTTGTGTAAGACGTTGTTTCTTTAAAACCTAGGAGGTTAAATTCGTCACTTGTTAAAAATGATGAATTCATGCTACTTTTAAGAAAGTAAAGAGCTTATAACTTACAAAAGAAATTGTTTGATTCAAGTTGATTACTTCTAGAAAGTAATGAACATATGACTTACATTAGAGTGTTTAAGTCACAACTCAATACAAGGCTTAGAGCCATGAAAATCCGAAACGAAAGGGCTTGATTAGTGACAAAGGGTTTTGCACTAATAAAGAGATATTTCAAAGCTAGATTGGTTGCAAAGGGTTTTGCACTAATTGAAATTATTAAGTCTATTTGGATCTTCTTAGGGATTGTGTTTCATTATGAGGATATGCATACAGCAAGTGAATCTAAAACCCACTTCTTCAATAGAAGGAATGTATTCAATACATGTCATGAGTTTTATAGATTCTTGCAATCCTAAGATAATGTGAAACTTAAGAGAGAATCTTAAGTAGGACATCAATGAGTTGGAGTCAACATTTTGATCATGTGATAAAACTTTTCTCGATAAGTCGAGAAGTTGTGTTTATACATGGAGTTTAGTGGGAGTTACGGAATTTTTAATTAGTCCGATATGTGGATGACATATTGATCGTTGAGAATGATTTAAGACTTTTGGAGTATTATAATACATCTTGAATATCCGGATTTATGAAGATAAATCCACATGATATTAGCGTCAGTAAGAAGTCTTATGTTGATAAGATTCATGACTAGTTCAATTAAATTGAACATATTTGATTGATTTCATTTGCTTCCGCTGCCGAATCAATTAAAAAGAAATGATGTATAACACTTCATATGCTTTGAGTATGATGAATTGTTTTCAAAATCGAATTTAAGTAATCTTTACCAAGTAAGCTATAAAGATTAACCTTAAGTGCTTGCAGAAGCATTAAGGAAGTAAAGCAAAATGTTTATGATGCAATTTTGTGTAAAGGTGTTACACAAGTGACAATTGACAATTGAGATTGCGCATGGTTTCCGACAAAACCATAATCAAAACACATTAAGATGGTTAAGATACCATTGTGGCTATGTTAATTAAGAAGTAGATTTTCTAGAATCGTTCTAGGCAATAAAGAACAATGAGAAATATTTATAACGGAAATTGAGTACACTTGCAATCATGAGATGTGCAAGAAGGATGAGTCCCGCACACTGTGAAAATAGTGGGAGCTATTCTTAGGCTAGAGGGCCTATATCTTGATTGGATATCGACACGTACTCAGAAAGTTTTGTAATGCAAATGTATACATTGCAAAGGAAAACGAGTATGTAGTAAGGTTGAGTTAGGTACAAGAAATTGATAAAACCTACTAACCAAAGCCTTCTCAAAGGCTAAACATGATGAGTCATGTCATTTCAATTGAGTTGAAATGAAAAACTACATACAAGGTCAAATTAGATTATAGAATATGAAATAGTAATCAGGCATTGACTATTCATATGTGATAATCGCATTTGTCGTCCAAGTTTTACTTTAAAACTCTTTTATTATACTTTATTACATCCAAACGGGTTGTAGAGACAACATTGAACCCCGTTAAAGTGAACACGGATTAGCATTGTATTCGCCCATAGTCACTTGTATGAGGTGACGTATCGAAGTGACTAGAATGTGATGCGATTGATGGCAAGTTCAAGTGCCATACAGTCATGTGAGATGACTAGTCGATCACATAGGCAGACTGTTGGGAACACTTTGTCGGGCCTTATGACCGCTTATGGAGTTCTGGCAAATTTATATAGCCTAGTCGTGGCGAGAGCTACTATAGTATTCTAATGAGTCGATTCTTTTGACTAAAGACTATTCACCTAAGATGGCACAGTTTCAGATTAACTTTGATTTGTGTTACTACGACCTTCGTAAATGGGGTCAAATGGGCATATTTTGGGTTATGATGGCTGTGGCTAGTCGAAGGGAATGAGTGCGATAGGAATTGTCCATCCCCTTGTCAGGGTTAAAACAATATCTCAGGGCCACTCGAGGAGTAATGAACTGGAAATGCGTGGCCACGCTCGGAAGGTATCTATGATAGATAAATCCGGTCAATCGCTTATTCTCCGGATCGAGGAAACCACTCTCGATATGATCACTTGCAAGTACGACCGAAAGACACCTTGCATTGAGTGGGAGATAGTAATAGGACAAGAGAATTGGTGACGCACACTTGTCGAGGACAAGTGGGAGATTGTTGGGAAATGTGTCCTCAACAATGGTGCGATCACATGATTTAAATATCATTATTAAATCTCATTTTAAGAATACATGTGGGATGTAATATTTTACAGTCAACTGGTCCACACATATCGGTAATGATTGGCTGACTAGAGTTTGACATTACTGTCGTGCGACGGTGGTGATCAGTTGATCCCCTTAGGTCATACCTATAGGGAAATACTCTTAATTGATTATTTAATTAATCGTATACCGATACGAGTTAATTAAATTGCTTAAAATTGACGGATAATTTTGTGAGTATAATTTACGTGTCTTATTGTAAATATGATTAAATGAGACACGATCTAAGTAATCGAATTGTTTTACTACTTAGATGAAATTATTGTTTACTGAAATGATTGAAACGGAATGAATAAATGATTATAAATACAGAATGTTGTAGTTTATAATTTGGAAACATTTTTGGTACAAGTAATTACGAATTACTAGTCGATTTTGTAAATGACATATTTTATGAGTATGTTGATTTTTAATATGTTAAAAATACATTACATTGTGACATGTCATGTAACATGTTACATGTGACAAATTTGACAAATGACAAAAATAAAATGCATTCTCCATTTTATGCCCAAAACCGAAAATAAGGGAGGTGTGTACATAGTTTATATTGTGTTGTTTATTTTTAAATGAAAACACAATCATGACACTAGGTAGTAGGCTTGCATGCCTAGTCTCTTGTGAAGAGCACAAATGAAAAGTGTTGGGCATCCTACCCAAGCATTTTTCAGCCACTCCAAAGAAAAGAGAGAAGAGCTTTTCTCATACATTATCATTATTCATTCCTCACATCTAATTTTTTTTTAGTGTAAGAAAATTGATATTCTCTACATCTTATGAGATTTCTAGAGAAATAAACCACACAAAATATTCCCTCTTGACCGAAATTTTCAAGAGTAAAATACAATTTATTTTGTGTCAATTTTATAGTAAAACTAATATTATTACTAGATCTAAATAATATTGGTTATTATGAGTTTTCCTTGGGTATATGCTTTTGGGAGGGATTCTATACTTGAATCCTTGTTCTTCCATTTGGAGAGCTCAAGAACAAGTGAGTAGGTGAACTCACTTGTGCCCATAAATCCGAAAATCACAATGTAAGATGATGGTTTCTTCTTTATATTGTTTTAATGTTTGCATGCATAAGTTCCACCATTTAATTTTATGACAAATTAAAATAAAACATATATGAGTATGTTAGTATATAGATCTATTTTTCCTTCAATATCATAGGTAGGATTCACTTATTTTATCTTTACTAATTTATTATTGTCATAAATTATTATTAGTAATAATATAATTACTACCTTTCCATATTATATTATAATTATTTTCTTATGCAAATCCCGATTATACGCTAACCTTATTATACTAAATTTCAGTCCAATTACTTAATGTCACATGGTCCAATACTCAATTATTAGCTAAGCCCAATTCCCGACTTGTTTTACTTATTTTATTATTTAATTATCGTCTTATTTGTAATTCATTATTTGAAATGCCTTTAATTAACTATTAAATTACATAAACTATTCTCATAACTTATCATTAAAATACGGGGTATTACAAAAACGATCATCTTACACTACCGTAGATCCTTTAGGATCCTCCAAGGCAAAATAGTGCACATGATTTAGATCATTCTTGGCAAATTCTTTCTACATAAAATGTAAAATAGAAACTTTATAAACTCATCATACCTGTGGATTCCAAAAGACTGTTGTTCACTACATCAAAGGTATGCTGACTTGTGGATGTTATCCCGTGCTCGCTCAGAATATTCTTGCTCTGCACAAATTTGAACTCTTTGCGATTTTGGGGGTTTCAACACAGGGAATTGAATTGGACCTGATGTTGTTATCACGGGAAAATCCTTTGTCTTCTAACGAATGTGATCAAATATTTTATTTACCGAGATGATTTAACACTCGTCATCTTCGGCTTGATTTGGCTGAACACCTACAAGACGAAGTCACAAAAATTGATCCCAGTTGCGAGAAGCAGAAAAAACACACACACAATTCCATTATGGCTAGTAACAGTACCTTCTAGCTCATCATCTACGAGTTTAAAGCTGGGCCTGCCAAGAAAAACAAAAGTCCATTACCTTGCATTGGAATGGTCACTGCAAAGGTAACTACATATATCGGACATATGTAGTTTGACATTCAGACAGAACTCTTAATTGTGTTACTTAATGACATGCTGACAGAAGTAAATTTATACGAAGCTACATGGGTAACCATGACTAGATAACAGAGTAATGTTAAAAAGATTATTTCAGACACTAACCAAATCTAGGTAACATTGCATTAACAGTAGTCTCTGGATTTACTACGATTGGCGCCTCATACATATGCTGACTTCATAGAGAATGCATTAACAAAGAGGAACGTGACCATCTGGGATCCAACAAAGATATACAGACAAACAGCGAGTGTACTAAACCAGACTTGGTAGAGGAATCTTCAAGTGTATGGGAGAAAATCCTTGACACAAAACTGCATCCAGAAAACAATCAACTATCAGTTATGAATTCATACTATCAAATCATAATGAAGGAAAAATAACTATAAAATAGGGATAATAAACCCGAGACTGCATACTTTAGCTGTAAAAGGTGATCCCATGTTTCGTGTAATTGCACAAAGAGTCTCCGCTGCATTCGCCTGGACATCCGAAGAGCACTGGGCAACAACAGATAATTAGCATGTTCTTTTCACATATAGACTGACATAACAAAAGCTCTCCCTCTCCTTCTCTCTAGTGACATCAAACAATAACATTACGTATACAAGTGAGCACAAAAAGAATAAGCCCAATCACTAGTATGAGGCCTTTTCAGAAGGAGCACAAGTACTAGATCATTTGTACTGCCGATATTATGACATTAACAATGGGCGAAAATCAGCAGCTCATGGGATAGGGATAGTTGTATATCCCTACTACTCTTAACAATTCTTTATTCTTCCATCTGTATTCTTTTTCCTTAGTACAACTGATAGAAAAAGACGTAAACCAACGGCCACTGATACCGCCCACTGAACCACCAAATAGCTGACTTGATTGAGTAACATCCTTTATAAAAAAAACAGCTGCTGCTTTCAATCACATTATTCGAAACACCATTACCAAATCAGATATCTTTCATATTACATCATTTTTCTTCTGATCTCTTCAAGTTTCTATGTCTGCACTCGTCGATATCTGGACCGCTGAACTTGCCAAAATGCGGTAACATGGTCAGCAGGAACCCATCTTCTCAGTATTCAACTCCAACTCCAACTTCCCTACTTTCTGCAAGGCTCAAGTTGAATCGAGTCAGCCTATCTGGGCAAGGGTGCTTCCACGTCAAGATGCCTGCTACGTTGTATTCTGATTCTACTTTAACTATGCTTCTCGACTGTATTAGCAATTGATTTGATGATACTCCGTTTTTGCTGTTTCCGCTACTATTTCTGTATTAAGAGCGTGCTATATATAACAGCATCTAATCGTTTTTCGTGTAACCATCAAAGTATGATAGTAAAACCTATAGATGAATTCGGTTTGAAATGTGTTTTTTGTCCATGATATTTTTAGTTAATTTTGACTCGCAATAGTTTAGAGTAGCAGTGTGTCACTGCTACTTGCCAGCCTCTATTTCAACTCTAAAACGTCATGAAACTCATCCCAGATTCATATCCTTGACCCATTTAACAACTTCGATCAACACACTGCAACTCCAGACAAAATAAGCCCCAAAACGACTCATACCAAAACGAAAACGGGGCAGCAAATACTTGACTTAAACCTCGATATTTTACCAATAACCTAAATCAGGTATTCCATGCTATATTATTATACCAATACAGATGCTACTTCGTGTGAACCAATAACACAATAACAATCAATCAATAACAATCAATTTTAATGAAGAACTAAAATTGGAATTATATAGGGGCAAAATAAAGTACCTTTGATGTTTTTGTGGATAAAGCAGATGCGTTGAAGGCAGAGGGCAGGCACGGTGTAGTCGGAAACAACTAGTAGCGAGGAGTTTTAAAATCTGGAGTTGAAACTGCCGTGTAGGATTCGAAAAGCAGCGGTGATTAACGATTGAGGCGGAGGCGTAGGCGTAGGCGGCGACGGGCGCAGTAGGGACGGTGGCTTGGTTGTTGAAGGTGATTAATGATTGAGGGATTAGCAGCGGTCATTAACAATTGGAAGGTTCGTGCGTGGGGAAGATGAAGAGGGTTTATTGTAAAAAAATTGACAGTAGTGATGGTGATGATCAGTGGAGTCTAGTGAATTGTAAAGGGTTTTGGGTTTAATTTTTGGGTGGGTATTAATATCAGTTCTTGTTAAAACCGCCACAAAAATATATGATGGCGGTTTTTTATTAAAAATTATTGTCCAGTATTATTACCTTTAGCATCGTTATTAGCGTCGGTTGTTAATACAACCGCCATAATTGACTATTAGTGGCGTTTAATATATGAAACCGCCATAAATGGCTACTACTATTATGTCGATTCTTAATTTAAACCGCCACAATAAACCTCCTAAACCATGAAAAACTCGCTCCTGCCAATTTTTTCGGCTTTTTGCGGCGTTTCTATTAGAACCGCCACAATAAAGGCGTCACTAGGGGTTTTTTCTACTAGTGTGTACTCAATTTCCGTTGTGAGCATCCTCATTGTTCTTTATTGATTAGAACGATTCTAACAAATCCATTTCTTAAATAACATAGCCACAATGGTTCTTTAACCATCTTTAGGTGTTTTGAATATGGTTTTTATCCGAAACCTTATGCAATCTCAACAGTCATTAGTGTAAGCCCTTACACAAATTTATGAATTGCAAAAACACTTAACTTTGCATCTTTAATGCTTCTTCAAGCACTTAAGAATAATCAATATGGCTATTTGGTAACTATTACTCAAATTCGATTTGAAACAATTCATCATACTCAAAGTATATGAAGTGCTATACATCATCACTCATTCAATTGATCCTAAGAATGCAAATGGAATCAATCAAATATGTTCAACTCGATTGAACTAATCATGAATCTTATCAACATAAGACTTCTTATTTGGCGCTAATATCATGTGGATTTATCTCCATAAATCCGGATATTAAAGATGTATTATAATACTCCATTAGTGTCAAATCATTCCCGATGATCAATATGTCATCCACATATAAAACTAATTAAAATTTCCGTAACTCCCACTAAACTCCATGTATAAACACAACTTCTCGACTTATCGAGAAAAGTTTTATAACATGATTAAAACATTGATTCCAACTCATTGATGTCCTATTTAAGACCCTCTCTAAAGTTCCACATTATCTTAGGATTGCAAGAATCTACAAAACTCAAGACATGTATTGAATACATTCCTTCTAATTGAAGAAGTGGGTTTTAGATTCCCTTGCTATATGTATATCATCATAATGAAACACAATCCCTAAGAAGATCCAAATATACTTAAGCATTTCAACTAGTGCAAAACCCTTTTCAACCAATCAAGCTTTGATATCTATCAATTCACTTGGAATTTATTTCGGATTTTCATGGCTATATGCCTTGTGTTGAGTTGTGACTTAAACACTCTCATGAAAGCCATATATTCATTACTTTCCAGAAGTAACTTGAATCAAATAATTTCTTTGGGGTTAAGTTGTAAGCTCTTTACTTTCTTAAAAGTAACATGAATTCATCATCTTAAACAAGTGATGAATTTAACCTCCTAGGTTTCTATGAAACAACGTCATGTAGCCAAGAAAATACAGTTTCTTAGTTTCTTGCGACATACAATTTTTGACACAATTCTTTTGTGGCTCTTGAATATTTTCTCCCACTCTGTCTTCTAGAAATAAACTTGTATTCTAGAAAGACAGCTTCACGAGCCACAAACCCGTTGTACTTGTGATTATTGTAAGGAAAAAGAGTATCTGTTTCTTGTGTAAACTTACAAACATGGTACCCTACCATTTCATATCTCATATGATTCGTTTTAGATTTAGTGGAAAAATAATTTAGACAAAATGATAAAATCCCCAAAAGGATCTAGTAACTCAAAGTAACTTGATTGAAGTCCAAACCATATCGAATAGCGTTTGATTTCTTTATCCAACCACACATTATCCCATAATGCGTGCTAAGAGAAATTAATTTGTGATACTATACCACATTTCCTTTGGCTTATATCAAAGTATTCACTTTGATAATCCCATCACGACTAAATTGTGATTCTTTGAACTCTTTGAACTTCTTCAAAGATTTCTCTATTTACCTTATTAAGTGAACACATTAGCGTCAACTTAAATCGTTGGTAAATAATGATCAACCTATTTTGGATCAATGATTTACAACCTCGATCTCCTTTTCAACCAAAAAGCACGAGACATCTTGCTTTGAATACAAGATATGCATATACCATAAGATTAACAATCTAATGGTTCCAAGAGTACTCGATAACTTTTTGCGTTCATCATTCCAGAATTTAAGGTTTAATCTTGGGTTACCAATTTGAGTCTTGCATCATCTACATGATATGTCATTCTAGTTTGGTTTAGAATATAATCACCTTGATAATGGGCTAGCCATACATCAAATCATGGTGTATAGGGTCACAAAAGCGAAACCTCTTTTGTATCTTAATAAGTCTATATTCTTATTTAGAGTTTATGCACTTAATAGTCACAATTAAGTACAACTTTAAACCTAAAAACTTGATTGAGTACACAATGACTCTATCTCTCAACATCATTGTTGCTAGTCGTCATATTCTAATCATCCTATGTATCAAATACAATGATGAAAACCACCGTCGGTTTCTAATATTGACGAAGTAGTATTAGCAAAATTTATGTCAATCAAATAAACATTTAAAGAAGAAGGTCCCATTAGATGTCCCACAACTAACTTGTTGATTCTTCAATAATTTGGGGTAGTTTCCTTTCTAGCGTCCAACAATTAAGACAATGGAAACTTTATCGGTCGGGATTGATAAGTTTAGTATTTTTATTCTCAATAACGTTACTTTTAACATTACCTTGTATCAATTCCATTCTAATTTTACTTCTTTGAACCTCGTCCTTTTCTTAACGGTTTAAGAGAATGCTCCCACTCATTTCAATGAGTCTTTGCTAAGAGAAGCAAAATTGAAATTCATGAAGACTACTCTTCATTCGTTTGTTTAGTCTTAAAACTTTCATTGAAGTGGTTGCGGTATTTTGTTATATTATGATTTCCAACAAATCTAGTCACCAAAATGATTTAACGCTTCAAAGTACTCAACTCAATTAAGCATATGAGAACCAATTTATTGTAAGTAGATATGTTAGTCAAAAATCAAAAGCCCTTTTGATCACGAATAACTTTTATCTATACTCTTCACAAGAGATCCTTACAATGGATAATACGAGGTTTTTAGAAGAAAATTTTAATTTTGTCTTTAGTTACGATGTTTTAATGGAGATTTGATCTAAAATCGAAATGATATCGTATATAAATTGAGGTAAAGAAATAGAACAATATGATAACGGAATAATGGAAAACTTAACATTTATCGTTTTATTAATACTTGTAAATAACAAGTAAAGCATTTACATAGTGACCTCTACCCAACTATGATAAATGATTCCAAGATCCAAATTCATATTAACTTGGGCATCGGTAAAGCCGAATACAACCCTCATCAATATAACTCGGTGGATTAACTCTTTAATCGATTCTACTTTTAGAACTCTTGGTCGATAAAATTACATTAATATTTATCTTTAGCCCGAAACACATCCGTCAACCGTCGAGAATACTTTCGTTGAGTTCAACTCAAATTTCGAATAAATGTGTCCATGATCCAAATTTACATCAACTTGGGCATCGGTAAAGCCGAATACAACCCTTATCTTTATAAATTCGGTGGGTAGACATTTATCACCCACTTCCCCTACGTAACAAGGTTTGTACCCCGGTAGGGCCGAGTGCACTCCCTCATGAAATAGGTTTTCATGGTTTCTTCTTTTTGGTAAGGCTAAGTCTCAATTGTTTATTTTAGCGAGAGGTCATGGCAATTTATTATCTATCACGTTTTAAGTGAACTAAAGCGGTGAATTACGATAATTGTAATTGACACGGTCGATAAACTCGATTTAAAATGCATGTTTAGTTATGGCGATTTAGCGATGCATGCAACATATAAATAAAATGCAAAGCATAAAATAAAATCCTAGTATGGCCTTCCAAAAATAGTAAATCTAATAAACTATTACAAATTCGGAAACCAACTCCTTTGGTGCCTTGAACTTCGGTCTTGGCACGCATTTCAAGGCAACATTTTCTTTGATGGGTCGCCTTCTCGAGTGGCACCGTCTTCAAGGTACTCTGGAATAAATAAATTACAAAATGAATTACATAATTTTCTATTATACATTTGTAATAAAAATAAAAATAAATCTATTAAATTACAAAACGGTGATATGATATCACAATAATTACAACCAAATCGATATTCCCATACATTTCGGGTAATATCAATTAAAACTAAGGCCATACTAAGTAAAATTACATAATTCAAAAATTACATAAAATTAAGATATGACAATCATAAATAGATTTATTTTTATTTTTATTACAAATGTATAATAGTATGTATGAACATGCTAAATTTTATGCTAAATCGCCTTTAAGAGCCAATATCGTATATTAATCGGTTTTTACGGATTTGCATGTTTTAACTTATTAAAATCACAATAATTACATAAATTCATATTTATGTACAAGTTAATTACCCTAACCATCTTAGGACTCAAAATTAGTCTCCACTAACATTTGACAATAATTAAACTTGATTTCTCAATATTGTTCATAAATGGACCCAAAAATACAAAATTTATGCTATAAACCTCAAATTAAATCATAAAAATTTCAAATAATTTCGAATTTTGAAATTTAAACTCATGAACATTCTAGAAAAATACCATGACACTCATAATGTTCAAAACTTAGGTTAAAAATTTTGAAAATTTATCGAGAAAAACAATGTTGCGGTTTATCGGTTTTAACAATTATGACCATAAAAATATGAGAAAAATTATATTCATCAACTTTTCACTTTTATATCTGAAATATATGATAAAATTCAACATGTGACGTATTTCCTTAGTCATGAAGTATGTTTTAGCATTATTACTAATTATAGTAACTATTTATGTGATTTTTCATCAAAAATTCATAAAGCATGCATAATGATTTAATTATAGCCAAATATTTTACATACATCTTGTAAAATTTCATGTGACAACATACTAAATTTTCATGACCAGACTCGAAATATAACTCATATTAACCTATTTACCCATTTAAATACGATTTTAACTTAAAAAATCCATATTTCGAGTAAAACAACTCATTTTATCATGAAAATTTATAGGCCATTAGTAAATAATATATTTGAAAACATATCCAAAAACCACTGAAAAATTCGAAGTTTAGCTATTTTTCGTCCAAAAATGACATTTTTATCATAAAAAATCACATTTTAATGCCAATATTATATAAAATGAACAATAAAATCTATAAATAAACCAAAATGTCCTAAAAATCACTTAGGACCAGAAACTTTTAACATGGAAGGTTATTTTTAGGTTTATCTTCATAAAACCAAATTAATTACTTTTGTATGTTAATCATATAACTCGGAAAAACTATAAACCGATTTGCATGCAAACAACCTAAGGCTCATGATACCGCTTGTTAGGATTCATTAATCTCATTAATTTACATATTCATATATGAAATGATTTATTTAGTCATAAAATAAAAGTTAGATCTTATGCATGCAAACTAAAACAAGAGTAGAGAAGAAATCATCACTTCTTACTATGATGTTTCGGATTAAAGGGCACAAGTAAGATCTCCTTCTTACTTGTTCTTGAGCTTTCCAACAATGTATGAACAAAGGATCCAAATTAGAATCCCTCCCAAAAGTGAATACCCAAGGAATACCCTTAATCACCAATATTATTATGATCTAGTAACAATATTAGTCTTACTTAAAAATGACACAAAATATTAATTTGTTCTTGAATATTTAGGTCCAAGAGGGGAGTGATTTGTGAGATTTTATTTCTCCAATTTTTCATAAGATGTAGAGAGAATTTTTGATCATTTCTTACACTAGAAATTATAGTGAAGTAGTGAATAATTAAGAGAGAAAGCATTGGCATTTTTCACCTCTAAAACCGGTTGGCAAGGGAGAGTAAAGCCAATGCATGAGCTAGTTTTTCTACCCTAGAAAGAATAGGTATGCAAGGCTACTAGTTAAATTTAATCATTGTGTTTTCCACTTAAGATAAAAACACAATATAAATCTTATACTCCCTCCACTATTTCGGCACACTTAAAATAAAATGGGTAGTCCATTTTATTTTGTCATTTGTCAATTTTGTCACATGTTACATGTTACATGGCATGTCACAATGTAATGTATTTTTAACATATTAAAAATCAACATACTTATAAAATATGTCATTTACAAAATCGACTAGTAATTCGTAATTACTTGTACCAAAACGGTTTATCAAATTATAAATTACAACGTCTTGTATTTATAATAAATTATTCATTAAATTTCAATTGTTTCGTAAACAATAATTTTATCTAAGTAATAAAACAATTCGATTACTTAGACCGTATCTCTTTTAATAAAATTACAATAAGACACGTTAACTTTACTTACAAAATCATCCGTCAATTTTAAGCAATTTAATTAACTCGTATCGGCATACGATTAATTAAATAATCAATTAAGAGTATTTCCCTATAGGTATGACCTAAGGGGATCAACTGATCACCACTATCACACGACAGTAATGTCAAACTCTAGTCAGCCAATCATTACCGATATGTGTGGACCAGTTGACTGTAAAATATTACATCCCTCATGTATTCTTAAAATCAGATTTAAACATGTGATCATCATGATTGACAGTTGAGATCGCATTATTGTCGGAGGACACATATTCCAACACTTGTTGGTCATGATATAGCACGAGGTGATAGTGATGGTAATGTGCTTATTGATGAAGATGATGGTGATACGGGTAATGGGAGAGTAGAGGAAGAATTGGGACGTGGTACCACGAGAGAAATTTGAAAATACTCGACACCGTGATTATGTGCGTTGGGATAAAATAAATGAGCATATTAACACGACTTTGGTTCCTTCAAATCGGCCACCCACAACAATTCCCGTCATAGGTACTCCATATCCTATTTCTATTTACGTGAATTGTAAATTATTTTCTGTTGCACATCAACAATTTCTTGCAGCCATTACGACTGATACGGAGCCCACCTCTTTTAAGGAGTCCATTCGTGATCCGAAATGAAAGACGGCCATGGAAGAGGAAATCGATGCTCTAGAAGCTAATGGTACTTGGACGGTCGAGGATCTCCCACCGAATAAGACGGCTATTGGATGCATGTGGGTGTACAAGATTAAACATAAATCCGATGGTACAATCAAACGATACAAGGCGAGGTTAGTAGTTTTTGGAAATCATCAAGTTGAGGGTGTTGATGTTGTTGAAACTTCCGCACCTACTGTTAAGATGGTTACAGTTCAGGCTTTTCTCACTGTTACTGCAATTAATAATTGGGAGTTGCATCAGATGGATGTACACAATGCTTTTCTTCATGGGGACTTATCTGAAGAAGTATATATGCATCTTCCACCTGGTTTCAGTCATGGGTTACATGGCAAAGTCTGTCGACTTCGTAAGTCTTTGTATGGTCTTCGGCAAGCCCCACGATGCTGGTATACTAAATTGGCTACTGCTCTATATTCATATGGATTTTCTCATAGTCCGTCTGATCACTCTTTATTTGTCTACCGAAAGGATGACGTCGTTCTTAATATTCTAGTGTATGTTGACGATTTGGTAATTGCTGGCAATAATAGTGCTGCGATTTGTGATTTTAAAGATTACCTCAGTCGGTGCTTTCGTATGAAGGATTTGGGTAAGTTAAAGTATTTTTTAGGTCTTGAGGTAGCACGGAATACCAGTGGTATTTTTCTTTGTCAGTGAAAATATGCTCTTGATCTTCTGACTGAGACGGGTTTACTTGGCTCCAAGCCTGCCAGTGTGCCCATAGAAGAGAATCATCGTCTCGCTCTTGCATCGAATCCACTATTTCCCGAGCCTTCACAATATCGTCGACTGGTTGGTAAATTAATTTATCTTACCCTTACTCGTCCTGAAATTTGTTATTCGGTGCACATACTGGCACAGTTCATGCACGCTCCTACTCAAGCTTACTAGGAAGCTGTTTTGCGGGTTGTTCATTATTTAAAAGGCAACCCTGGTCAAGGCATTTATTTGCGTGCCAATGTGCCTATGGTGTTGGAAGCGTATTGTGACGCTGATTGGGCAAGTTGTCCAATCAGTCCTCGTTCCCTCACTACTTATTTTATTTTTATCGGAGACTCTCCTTTTTCTTGGAAGACTAAGAAGCAAGTTACTGTTTCTCGTTCTTCTGCAGAGGCAGAATATCGTGCAATGGCTTCCGCTACCTCTGAAATTATTTGGTTAAAAGGTTTGCTTCGAAGTCTAGGGTTTGATCATGCTGCGGCCGTTTCACTTCATTATGATAGTCATACGGCCTTACATATCGCTAATAGTCCTGTGTTCCATGAACGCACAAAACATATCGAGATCGACTGTCACTTTATTCGAGATGAAATTGTGCGGGGCACTATCACGCCTTCCTATGTTAACACTACCACTCAGCTCGCTGATATCCTTACCAAAGCTCTGGGTCGATCACAGTTTCATTTTTTGCTCGGCAAGCTGGGCATTTCAAGTCTAAATGCTCCAACTTGAGGGGGGTGTTAGCGTAATTGTGGAGGTGGGTGAAGGTGAGGAGATATGGAGAGTTACTAGTTTCTATGGATGCCCGGCTATTCAGGATCATCATTTGTCTTGGCAGCAAATTCGGATCTTAGTCTCGAGTTCACTTTTGCCGTGGATTTGTTTGGGGGATTTCAATGAGCTTCTTTATTCAACAGAAACGAAGGGGGGTACACAGCTTCAGTGGCAGATGAATAATTTCAGAGATGCGGTGGACGAATGTGGTATGCGGGATCTTCCTTTTGAGGGGTATGAGTTTACTTTTGATCATTGCCAAGGGGGTGAAGCTAATCGTTAGTGCAGGTTGGATCTGTAATACTCCCTCCTTTTCCGAATAACTGTCCCATGTAGACAATGGCACGAAAATTAAGGAATTGAGTTAAAATAATGAAAAATATTGTATAGGGGTAAGAATATAAGAGTTAAATAATGAAAAATATTGAATATGATGGTTTAGGGGTGGTAAATAAAGAAAAGAGCCAAGGGTAGAAAAGTAAAAAAACATGTTCAAATATGGCAAATGGGACAGTTATGTGAATAGACGGAAATGGCAAATGGGACAGTTATTCGGAATAGGAGAGAGTACCATTCATTTTTACACAGAAATTTTTTTATGTTTTCTAAACCCGAACTTCGAGGACGAAGTTACTTTTAAGGAGGGAAGATTGTAATATCCCAAATATCTTTGGATATTTTATATTTTATATTCTTTATTTTTATTTTATAAAACTGTCTTAAATTTTCTAAAAACTCGTTTTATGATTTTTTTTTCTCCAATTATTATTATTATTATTATTATTATTAAAATACAAAAAAAAACAAAAGAGTAAAACTGTATTCATTAATACACCCCGTCACTTTTCCTACTCTATTATTGATAAGCTATTTGGCTATTTCCTAAGTTTTTATGCTCTTTCATATTTAGCCGCCTTAAACCCCAGTACCATCATATTTCTGATCCTCTACTCTTGTTATACGTATGATAATCATCATCCATCATGCTTTTAACTAGAATTAATATTTCATGCAATCTTTTAAGGCTTTTGTTCGCAACTTAAAATTTTTGCCGAGTCTTGTGCCTTTCTTGTTCGACCGTCAGCCTAATTGATGTCGGTTGAGTTTCAAACTGATAGAGAGATTTTGGTCTCGAATTACGAATAAAGGTAACACGATTCTACCGATCCTAATAATATTACTGTTCGAGTTTGTGTGAATAACGTGCTAACTGTTATTAATTGATTATAACTTTATGTGTACCGAAATTTTATTTGCATTGGAATATGAAGTAAATGAGAAAATGTATGAGAAATATTTGTGAATGTT
The DNA here is from genome assembly GCF_048544455.1 of Silene latifolia. Taxonomy (NCBI): domain Eukaryota; kingdom Viridiplantae; phylum Streptophyta; class Magnoliopsida; order Caryophyllales; family Caryophyllaceae; genus Silene; species Silene latifolia. The sequence goes on from NC_133538.1 coordinate 99,728,694, forward strand.
TTTGTGTGTTTTTCTATTGCTCAATCAACGCAATATATGCAATTTACAATCAACAAGTTAACTAGTCAAAAGCCTACAAAATAGATAGCTATATGGCTGACTAATTGACCCAAAACAACAACCAAAACTTACAGATTTCTAGGCTATATCACGTAATATTATCAACCTAAATATGCTAATGCACCGTCGCAGATATGATCGAGCAGACAAAGTTCTTTCTCCACAAAAACGCTAAACCTCCAGACTTGCCGACATAATCGACCTCATAACCATCATACTCATCAAATCTAATCCTAAGCTTGCGTATATTTACACTACAAAGCTTCATTTTGCATTAAAAAAAAGCTCGGGGCCTCCTTACGGAGCAAGTTACATAGACCGCCTACCGCAGCCGGGTTGCCCAAACCCCTGTAGTTAAGACTCAACAACCTCATTAGGCCCGGCGGAGTTGAGTCCCCTCAACCTCCGCCTCAGGTGAAGACACACCCATATAGATATGAAATCTCTTCATCGCACTTCCATATACCTCCCCATCCTCACCCCTCCCCCTCTTCAACCCGCTTAACTCCCCACTCCATTCCCCGTACTTCGAACGCCTTCATCAACATCATCGCATATCAGCCTCTTCCATGTGCCCACTTTCAACTCCACCACTCCGCTCGTATCCCCTACATAAGCCCCCTCACCCGTCTCAACACCTACCATACCCTCTTTCCCCACCTCCTCCACAACAGCCCCATCCACCTCAACATTACACACCACCAGCCCTTTCTCAATCCCCGACTCCCTCCCACTCTCTGCCACCAAAGCCGTAGCCTCCCCACCCTCAGCCTGCTTCCTGTTTTTATTATGCTTCAAGGAGACCGCAATATTCTACAATTTAAAGATCATCTTCTCAATGTCAAGTTCATCCTTCTTAGTTTTTTCCGTCTCAAAAGCAGCATTAAGCTCGCGAGTAGCCCTCATTGGCACAGAACTTGTGACCTTTCGCGGAGACAAACGAAGCCAGTCACCAAATTTCAGCTCCTGCTCTTCACACGGGCCCTCTTCGCAATCCTTCTCACCATGTCCCAATAAGCCACACCCACAGCAAAAAGTCAGGAGTCTCTCGTATTTTAAGTCAAAGCTAACAATATCAACCCCCTCCCCCCCCCCCCCCCTCCCCTCCTCCAGGCAGTTTAACAGATACCGAACCCTTCACTGGATTACGAACATCATGCAGAATTCGTATCTGAATTGCCCTCTCAACACCATCCTCATCATCATTCCCCTTCGCAACAAAAATTCCCAACTGACCACCAAGCCTCCTAATATTACTATCATTACTCCGTCCACTAATTGGCAAATCATAAATACGGACCCATATTGGCAGACGATAAAGCGGCAAACCCGACAGCTTACCATGTTCGTTAGGTTCATTGAAACACCACACCGCCTTATCAAAGTGCCAAGCCTGCCCCTCTAAGTCCTTCTCCTTTTCACGAGCATCGGGAAATTTGAAAACAAATAATTTCTCCTTGACATCAACAATGTTGCCTATAATTGATTTATTCGAATTCCAGATCTTCATTATGGTTTCGATGACCGCTTTCGCATTAACAGATTTCGTGGTCCAAATTTTCCCATCGAGGGAAAGATGATGCTTTTCCTGTTCCAACCCCTCGCCCGGTTCCCATTCGAACACCCCACAAAGCCACCACCATCGTCACCCATAATTGCTTTCCCTGGACGTCGATTAGGGTTACTACTCATGTCGTAAAGAAACGAAAATCCAGATGAAAAAACGAACCAAAAATATTGAAATTAACAAAAGAGATAGGGGAAAACCTGACCCAGAAGACAGAACACGGCAGAGAGATCCCCACGTCGAGACGGAGAGAAAGAGCCCAGAGAGATGAAAGAGAGAGCAAAGACAAGCCTAGACCGATATCTCCATAGGTTAAAACCTAAGAGCACGATGATCCTTGTTTTTACAAAAAAAAAAATTGAAGGAAAAGATCACATCATTAATAAAACGCGAAACGACACTTACAAAAGATAGGTATAATCGAAAACAATTCTAATAGAAACCAAAAGACAAATTCCTCCTGTAAAACTTCGGATCTCAAAACATGCTATGACAGTTCGGCTCGTTTTTCTATCGCTCTCTTCATGTAGCTTTTAAGGGGATCCTTCGTTTGATTCATTGATGGAGAAAATTTACCTTCTGCTAGCACCATAGATCGCTGATGAATAACGCATATCCATTGTAGAGTCATATGATGACATCAACAAACCGCTCTTATCTATAATTCCAATAATAATACTAAACCCTAGAAAGACAAGGACTCAAAAAACTTTAAAAATAGAGACGGAAAAATGGATCTCACCAAAAGAGAGACTTTTATTGATTAATTCATAATATTTCATACTAGTAATTAATAAATGAAGCTATTTGAGTGGCTTATCATCGATCAATAGTCGATGAAAGTCCCAGATTTGATTGATGGAGGCTAGTGTTTTTGAGAGAGATGGAGGAGAAAGTTTTGGAATTATAGTTTTACAAAAAATTATTTTAGGGTTTTTCTATACGGTACCCTTCAATTTTTTCGAATTCCTTATGGTATCCCTCGATTTTTAAATTTCTGCATGATACCCCTAAATTTCCTAGTTAAATCCAACCATGACCTTAAACTATCAAAGTCGTTAAGTATTTGTTAGATTCTCTAATTAGGTAGATAAATGACTCTTATACCCTTATATTTAATGTTTAATCCACCTTCTTCGTCAATTACCAAAACTAATATTCTCTCTCCTAGCTCCCACCATTTCCACCGTAAACACCATCAATACCCACATTCCTTAATCAAATAACATCCTTTATTTAAGTGTGTAACCCCATACTTAATTCCTTCAATCACCACTGAATGTTCTTCTTTCCACTTCACAACAACCCACAAATACCAACATCGACATGCTTGTTCTTAACATCGACAGCGCCACTACCTTCAATTATCTGTTGGAGACTAAGGAAAGAAGTAGTTATAAAAGTTAGTTATGAGTTATTTATCATGTAACTAACTCTAGTTAGTTATAGTTAGTTAGCTCTATGGTTAGCATAATAAGTCGGTTTATCTAAACTATATAAGGAAGATCTCATTCATGATTGTAAGACACCAGATTCATTCAATATACAAGAATTTTATCTCTCAAGATTTCTCTCAAATTCTCTCTCTATTCTTTCTCAAATCATACAGTTAACCATAATCATCATGCTCAAATTCTGTTACCAACATGGTATCAGAGACAGGTCATTAATTTGATCTTGTTTCTGCATGTCTCATTTTATTTTAGCATATCTTCATGTAATCATCATCATTTCCTTTAAATCTTCATCTTCTTCATCCTAATTCTTACGATTGTTCATAAATTTTCTTTATATTCAAGATTACTCTTCTTCTTTTAGATCAGAATACATTTTTCTTCCCTCAAATTCAATCATGCCATAATATTTCGAGGTTAATACAACAATTGGTCCAGACAATCCTCACTTTATTCATCACTCGTATATTCTAGGAATAAAGTTGGTTGGTACTGTTTTTGATGGAACTGGATATGGCAAATGGAAACGTGCCATGTTGATTGCCCTTTCAGCTAGGAATAAGTTGGGGTTCATCGATGGTAGTTTGCCCAAACCAGCAGCAGTCGCACCTACAGCAAAATTTTGGCACTACTGCAACGACATTGTGTTTTCTTAGATACTAAATTCTTGTTCTCCAGAGATTGGAAAATCAATGCTTTACAGCAATTCTGCAGAAATTGTCTGGTCTGAGTTAGAAGACAGATTCGGTCAAAGTAATGGAGCCCAGTTGTATGGTACTCAGAAGAAGCTAACTTATTTCTCTCAGGACAACGATAGCATCTCTACCTATTTCACAAGTTGAAATCAATCTGGGATAAGATAGACGATATGGGCATGAACCCTCCTTGTTCTTGCAACTGTCAATGTGGTGCAAAAGCAAAATAGAATATTCCAAGAAGATCAAAGAATTGTTCAATTCTTGATGGGTTTAAATGATTCTTATGCGGTTGTTAGAGGCACTATTTTGATGCAGAACCCTCTGCCTAAATTATCTTCTATATACAACAATCTTCTTCAAGAAGAGGGCCAAAGAGAGATACATAATGCTGTTAATTTTCAGGCTGATTCCGCTGCACTTTATGCTGGTAACAACAGATGAAGTTATAAAGTCAATTATAATAGTTATAACAGCACTGGTTTCAAGAATGGCACTACTGGTTTCAACTACAACAACAGTGGGTACCATCAGAAGAATCAGTACAACAAGCCTCTTTCAGTTGGTCCTAATTTACAAGCAAGTTCCAACACTGGAAAAGGCAACTTTCAACAGTATCCTCAACATACTTATCAGCATCAAAAATCCTATAATAACAAAGGCAAAAGTTCAGTTGTAGATGGCAGCAGTTTTCCCTTTCTTTTCTGTAACAATTGCAAGAAAGTTGGGCATAAGGTTGAAAATTGTAGGCATCTACAGAATAGGCAATGCTCCTGAAAGTTTTAATTCTGCTCCTAATCATGGTGCAAACCAGGTACCAAATGCTGCAGGTTCTTTATCATCTTCTGGAGGTTTTTCTTATACTCATGATTCATCTGCAAATTCTGCTGGTTTTAATACTTCTAAATCTTATGATGGACCAGCGTCTGTTAGGTTCATTTACCCCTATTAGACTCATCTAATCATTTTATAAATTACTTATAATTTATATTTATGTAGATCTATTTGAATGCATAACAAAAATAAAAGAGATGAAGAAGAAAACAATATCCCTTACATTGTTAAATGGTTCGAAATGGGCACAAGTAAGGTCTCCTACCTTCACTTGTTCTTGAGCTCAATATGTTAGGATGATTTCCAAAATCTTCAAGTTCCAAGTGTAGGAACACTCCAATCGGTTGCACCGAAGACATTCCCATAACATTATTCATATACTAACTAGTATTATGAATTAGTAACCTTAAATTTGGATCTAATATTATTTTCATTACTACTATAGTAATTTTAGAGGTTTTTGTAGATCTAGAACAAAATTATCCATAAAACAATTTTATGAGAGAAAAATGAGAGAGAGAGCATAAGAGATTCTCTACAAAAGAAAAATGAGAACCAATTTCTTCAAAATGGGGAGGGGGAACCGGTTTTTGTGGCTTGGGGAAGGCAAGACATTTGCTTTTTATCTTACCCAAATGCTTTTTGTCTTACCCATAATCTTAGGGTAGGTTTAACTAATGTAGGGTAATTATGGTGTTTATTTGCATAAATAAGAACACCCATTATCACCCTTAACCACCCCATTTTTCGGTCCACCCTTGATAAAATGGACATCCATTTTACAACCTATATTTTGTCATTTGTAATGTGTGATATGTGACACATAACATGTCACAAATAATTTTAATGCATATTTAAAAAAATAAATATCATTATATTATCAAATAAATTACAAATAACAATTTAAATGGTAATTCACAATTACACATAAGTAAAATGGGTCATTTTGAATTAAGTTAATATAATCTACAACATTTTGTAATTATAACTAACTAGCAATTCTTATCTCAAATGTTTCATAAACATTAATCAATTTTAGTAATATAACAAATTAATTACTAAATCAAATCTTATTTAATCACATTACAATAAGATATATATAACTCTCTCTTATAAAATAAATTTGTTGAATTTAAGGATTTAATTAATCCGTATCAATATATGATTAATTAACTTTTCAGTTTGGGAATCGTCCTATAGGTGTGACCTTAAGGGATCAACTGATCACCATCGTCAAACGACAGTAATATTAAACTCTAGTTAGCCAATCATTACTGATTAATATTGATCAGTTGACTATATAATGAATCATCCCTTATGTATTCTTATTATGAGATTTAATTATGATTTTAAATCATGTGATCGCACTATTGTTGAGGACACATACTCCAACAATCTTCCACTTGTCCGAGACAAGTGTGCGTCACCAATTCTCGTGTCCTATTACATCATCTCCCACTCAATGCAAGGTATCTTGCAGGTCGTACTTGCATTTGATCATATCTTGAGTGGTTTCCCCGATCTGGAGAGTAACTGTCTGACCGGAATTATCTACCGTAGATACCTTCCGAGCGTGGCCACGCATTTTCAGTTCACTGCTCCTCGAGTGGCCCTGAGATTTAGATAACCCTGACAAGGGGGTGGATAATTCCTATCGCAGTATTCCCTTCAAATAGCCATAGCTCATCATGACCCAAAAGATGCCCATTTAACCTCAGTTACGACAGTCATAGAGCATAAATCAAAGTCACTCAGAAACTGTGCCACCTTGGGCGAACAGTCTCTAGTCAAATAATTGACTCAAAAGAATACTATAGTATCTCTTGCCACGACCATGCTTTATAAAAATTACTAGAACTCTATAAGCGGTCACTGCCTGACAGAGTGTCCCATACAGTCTGCCTATGTGATCGACTAGTCATCCCATATGACTCTATGGCACTTGAACTTGCCATCAATCGCATCACACTCTAGTCACTTCGAGATGTCGCCTCATATAAGCAACTAGGGGCCAATACTATGTTAATCCAGTTCACTTAAATAGGGTTCAATATTGTCTCGACAACCTATTTGGAAAAACAAAGTATTAAAGAAAAAAATTTTGCATAAAACTCAAACGATGAATGCACTATACATATGTAAAATTGAAACCATATAAATTACTACATAATCTATAATTTATTCTTAATCTTTCATGTAGTTGATCATCTCAATTCAATTAAATGACATGACTCATCATGCTAAGCCTATGAGAGGCTTTGGTTAGTAAGTCTTAGCAACACTATGCACTTTCCTAACCTTACTATATACTATTTCCATTCTTGTGTATAATCTTGTATTATAAGAACTTCTTTGAGTACATGTCTAGATCTAATCTGGACATAGGCTCTCTTGCCTTTGAATAACTCCCGCTGTCCTCACAGTGTGTAGGGATAGGAACTTCGGTTATTGGAACGAACTACCATGGTTCCTCCAATTCATAAAACCGAATCCTAATATCATCCCTTCCTTCTTGCATATGTCATGATTGCAAGTGTACTCAATTTCCATTGTGTATATCTCATTGTTCAACTACCTAGGATGTTTCTAGCAGATATCCTCCTTAAATAATATAGCCAAGATGGTTCTCTAACCATCCTTATGTGTTTAGAATATGGTTTTTGTGTAACTCATTGCACATAAATCCATCTCTATTCTAAATACTTAGCTTCATATCTTTAGTACTTCTTGAGTACTAACTAATGAACTATGTGGCTATATAGAGACTTCTCTCAAAGTTCGATTTGTAACTTATCGTCATACTCCAAGTATACGAAGTTTAAGAATGGAGATACATCTTAGCGTAATGAATTAATCCCGCAGCGGAAGCATTTGGATACAATTTCTACATGTTCAATACTTTTGAACTTGTCAAGATTCTTATTAACATAAGAATATTCATTTAATACTAATATCCTCTTAGAACTATCTTTATAGGTCTGGATACCTTGGAGATGTATTATTCTTCTCCTAAGTCTTCCATCATTCACAATGATCAATATGTCTTTTACACATAAGACTAGTAACACCACATTATTCCCACTAAACTCCATGTATAAACAGAATTACTCGACAATTCGAGAAAAGTTTATCACATGATCAAAACATACAATTCTACTTCTTGACTTTTACTTAAAATTTCTTTTTAAGTTTGTATCCTACCTTAAGATAGTTGTGATTATCAAAACTCATGCAAGATGATTTTGAAATCCAGCTGTCAAATCATATCCGAATTCAATAAAGCGTTGTTGTTGCGTGCAAAACCCTTTGCGACCAATCAACCAAGCTAAGTAAACATTTTCATGTTTATGCTCATTTCAGACTTTTACGGAGTTGAAACTAGATAAAGCATCTTAATAAGTTACAGGTTGTTACTTCCAAAAATAACATGACCCCTGTCCACTTAGGTTTCGAATAAATAATCACTGATTTTGACCAAGAAGGAACATCTTCCCACGTCTTATTCTCAGTTTGTGGCTCTTGAACATTTTCTCCCACTCTGTCTTTAAGAAATAATCCTCTTTTCTTTAATAGACAGCATCACGAGCCACAAACCTTTTGTTATCGTGATCATGTAGGGAAAATGAGCACATGTTTACTATCGAAACAAGCTACAACTTAGGTGCCAGGCCTAAGCATATCTTATATGAATTGTACTTGATTGCTTTAACTATGATTTATTTTAGTGGAAAATTTTTAAATGCCAGACAAATTTTATAACAGAAACTACCACCAACTACAATGTAAAGATTTAATTATATTATAATGTAAGTGAACTTGTGATACTACATCACACTCTTTTTGGTGCAGATAAAAGTCATCACTTTATTGTTCCCCATTTTAACAAAGTACTAATACTTTGGTTTTATAATTTGTAGGTTATGATACTTTTTAAACATTTATTGAACTTATTCAAAGAATTTCTCTTCTTACCTAATTAAGTGGATATCTAGTATCTACCTAATTCGTTGGTAAAAGAGATAAAGAAGTAATAACCTTCTCTGATTGAAATTGTATTCGATCATACACTTCAAAGTGTAGATTGGGCGAATATATTGCTATATTCATAATCCTTTTCCAGAAAAATTCATGAATTAACTTGCTTCGAATATAAGATTTGCATACACCAAAAGATTCCCAATCAAATGGTTTGTGAGACTAGTCAAAACTAGTTTCTAAATGCGATTTTCAATCAAGAATTGAGAAATGATTGGGATCACCAACTTGAGTCTTGTATATATGACATTTTATTTCTAGTTTAAATATAATTACCTTGATTTGTATGGTCTCACCATAAACTTAATCGTGGTATGTAAGGGCACAACGCTTGTTTTAATTGCATAAAAGAGAAACCCTTTGCGTTTTATACAAAAACTTGAATTATATTCTTATTTAGAGTTGGTGTACATCATAACAGTTATTGAGGTACATTTCTAAATACAAAACTAAAATGAGTACACTATAACACTTATATGTCCATAGATGAAATGGCAACTACCCTAGTTCCATTCATGCAAATTTTTAAACTTATTCTTGCTAGTCGTCACACGATAAAGCCAAAAATTATGATAAAAACCACAAATTTGTATCAAATACTCATGACGTGGTAATATTTGGCAAGAATGTAATGTTAATGTCATAGATATTCAAGAAGGAATATGTTGGAGTCACACAACCAACTTCCTTGATCTTTACTTATTGGGGTTTGTATCTATTTTAGTGTCTAACACCTTCTCTTTCGAGCCTAGTTCTATCCTTAACAATTAAGATAGATACTTACCTTTTATTGCTCCCACTGACTTCAAGAATTTCTACTTGATGAACACTTATCTTCATTTAAATTCTTAGTTAATCCTTCATTAGGATGAACTCTATTGTGGTATTTGGTTAATTAAAATTTCTAACAAATTAATTTACCAATTTAACATTGTCATGTTCTTAACAACTTAAGTGCTTGATGACAAGTGTTTAGGTTGAGGAATAAGACTTTTGAACCATGAATGCATAGAAGATGTTATCAAAATATATTTTGACTAAATACTACTTCTATTCATATTCTTCACAAGAGATTATAGGTATGTAAGGAATTTTAAGATGCTAATCTTATATGATATAGGAACATTCCTATGGAGTTCTATGGAATAGAACGATTCCTATGGAGCTAGTCCATTACCTATGATACGGTTCATTTGAGGATTAAGAAAGAGATTTTATTGGTCTTTAGCTATAGTGGTTTAATGGAGACATAAATTAAAATCGAAATGATATCGCATATTAGTAGGAGTAATGAAATAGAACAACATTAAAAACAATGAAATAGTGAGAAAAGAAACATTCATCGTTAATATATATGAAAACATTTTAGCATGTTTTAGCATTTATATAATGACCTCCACCTAATTATATAAAAAATTCCGAGATCCAAATCCATATTAACTCGGGCACGGGGAAACCGACACATCCCTCATTAATATAATTCGGTGGGTTAACTATTTAACCGATTCTATACTTAGAACTCTCGGTCGATGAAATTACGTTAAGTTCATCTCTAGCCCCGGAACATAAGACTAGTCTTCATGTCCCATTGAGTCCAACCAAATTTCGCGTGTAATAACGTTTTATTACCACCACTTACCCAATGCTAAATGAAAGCACCCAGGGAAAACCGAACCTACCCCAAATGTTACGGGGAGCCATGGGTCCTACTATTTGGTAAGGCTTAATGTCAATTTTTAAATATCGTGAGAGTCGAGTAAATTTATTATCTATCAAATTTAAGTGAACTAAAATTTTGAACTTACGATAATTATAATTGACACGGTCGAATACTCGATATGATATGCATATATTGTTTATGGCGATTTGGCAATGCATGCAAACATATAAGGGAAAAACATGCATAAGCAATAAATAAATTTCCTAGTATGGCCTTCCTAAAATAGAAAATCTAATATTCTATTACATATTCGGAAACCAACTCCATTGGTCCGTTGAACTATAAGTGACACGCTTCCCAATGTAACACCGTCCTGATCGGAACGCCTTTCCGATTGGCACCGTCTTGAAGGAACTTCGGAATTACAAATAATAATAAATACATAGCTATTCCTATTATACATTTGTAATATGAAAAAATTAGTAAAAATAAAAGTGATATGAGATCACATTAAATTACAACCGAATCGGTAATCCCTTACATTACGGGTAATACCGATTAAAACTAAGGCCATACTAAGACAAATTACATAATTCAATATTACATAAATAAAATATGACATTCATCAATGAAATATGCAGCATTAGTATATGATCTAACATGCCAAATTAATATGCCAAATCGTCTTACTTAAACCTTATATATGTCTTATATAATCCGGTTTTATGGAAATGCGTGATAATAACTTATTAAAATCACAAATCAATACTTAAATCAAATTTAAGCCCAAGTTAATTATCCTAACCTTCTTAGGACTCAAAAATTAGTCTTCACTAAATATTTGACAATAATTCAACTTGGTTTTGTATTATTGCTTATTTAAACTTCTTATAATCCTTATAATTATGAAATAATTCCCAATAAATCATAAAAAATTGGAAAAAATCGAAATCACATTTTTGCAAATACTGGAATATTATCAATATTCCAAAAATCAATAAAAATTTTCCCACAAAATATTTATAATTTATTTCATTAATAAATCGTATAAATCATAACTGTTACCATTTAATTCCAAATTAAACATAAAAATTATGGAAAAATCAAAATAAAAATTTTGAACATTCTTAAAAAATTTCCAGAACCTGGAAATGGCAAAATTCAACCAAAAATTTTGAATTTATTTTTATGACTAATAAAGTTGCCCTTTTATCAATTTTATCACATAAAAATCAATAAACATACCAAATCAGTCAAAATTAATCATGCAACTTTAGATATGTTGTTCATATCACATATGCAACATTAGGGAAAAATTTCATGCCATAAAATTCATTTTAGCTATTTTTGCTAAAAAATAGTCACTATTTATATCATTTTAACCATTAAAATTATAAATCATGCATACTAAATCACATTTATCTCAAATTTTACATACAATTTGTAAAATATGCATGTGACATCATATTAAAATTTCATAGCCTATTTCGAAGTTTAGTTATTTTTAGTCATTTAACCTCCATTTATACCATTTTTATCACATAAAAATCATAAATCATGAAATATTAATCACATTAATACGAAATTTTATATAAAATAAATAAAATATTCATGTGAGGTCATACTAAAAAATCACGGCCAATAGTGAAGTTTAACTATTTTTAGTAAATAAAAGTTCATTTTACTCATAAAAATGTAATTATTTCACTAAAAATTATTAAAATAAGCAATAGTCATCCATAAATCATCATTATGACCTAAAAATGTTTTAGAACCAGAATGTATAACATGCAAAATAATTTCGTGGCTTTATCACATAAATCACAAAATAACTAGTTTTAATTAAATTACATAAAACTAAACCAATTATGCATGCAACACCAAAACTCTTGATGCCAATTATTAGGTTCATTTACCCCTATTAGACTCATATAATCATTTTATAAATTACTTATAATTTATATTTATGTAGATCTATTTGAATGCATAACAAAATAAAGAGATGAAGAAGAAGAAAACAATATCCCTTACATTGTTAAATGGTTCGAAATGGGCACAAGTAGCGAAAAAGGAACATACATCGGATGTATTACCTCTGATTTTACTTGTTTTTGAGCATTTTTGTATTTTTTGAGCTTATTACCTCAAATTTTATTTGTTTTTGAGCATATGTGTATTTTTTCTGAGTTTATTAAAGTTTATAAGTTAGATTCTAATTTTTTTCCGTCAAAACTCAAATTTAAGTAAGTTTGTATGTAATATTTTTGAGTTTTATTGTAATTTTTTTGTGCTTAATGTTTTAGGGAATGAACTCAAAAACTTCATAGTAAGACTCATAATTTTTAAAACAAAGCTCAAAAACTTTATTATAATGCTCAGAAAGTATAAAACTTGTGGTAGTACATCGGATGTATAATCCACTTACTGGCACAAGTAAGGTCTCCTACCTTCACTTGTTCTTGAGCTCAATATGTTAGGATGATTTCCAAAATCTTCAAGTTCCAAGTGTAGGAACACTCCAATCGGTTGCACCGAAGACATTCCCATAACACTAATTTATATACTAACTAGTATTATGAATTAGTAACCTTAGATTTGGATCTAATATTATTTTCATTACTACTATAGTAATTTTAGAGGTTTTTGTAGATCTAGAACAAAATTATCCATAAAATAATTTTATGAGAGAAAAATGAGAGAGAGAGATAGAGAGCATAAGAGATTCTCTACAAAAGAAAAATGAGAATCAATGTCTTCAAAATGGGGAGGGGGAACCAGTTTTGTGGCTTGGGGAAGGCAAGGAATTTGCTTTTTATCTTACCCAAATGCTTTTTGTCTTACCCATAATCCTAGGGTAGGTTTTGCTAATGTAGGGTAATTATGGTGCTTATTTTCATAAATAAGAACACCCATTATCACCCTTAACCACCCCATTTTCGGTCCACCTTTGATAAACTGGACATCCATTTTACAACTTACATTTTGTCATTTGTAATGTGTGACATGTGACACATAACATGTCACAAATAATTTTAATGCATATTTAACAAATTAAATATCATAATATTATCAAATAAATTACAAATAATAATTTAAATGGTAATTCACAATTACATATATGTAAAATGGGTCATTTTGAATTTAGTTAATATAATCTACAACATTTTGTAATTATAACTAACTAACAATTCTTATCTCAAATGTTTCATAAACATTAATCAATTTTAGTAATATAACAAATTAATTACTAAATCGAATCTTATTTAATCACATTACATTAAGATATATAACTCTCTCTTATAAAATAAATTTGTTCAATTTAAGGATTTAATTAATTCGTATCAATATATGATTAATTAACTTTTCAGTTTAGGAATCGTCCTATAGGTGTGACCTTAAGGGATCAACTGATCACCATTGTCAAATGACAGTAATGTTAAACTCTAGTTAGCCAATCATTACTGATTAATGTTGATCAGTTGACTATATAATGAATCGTTCCTTATGTATTCTTATTATGATATTTAATTATGATTTTAAATCATGTGATCGCACTATTGTTGAGGACACATACTCTAACAGTTTCATCTGCTAATTTTGCAGGTAATTCTCATTCTTCTTCTTTTACTTTTCCCCAAATTCTTTCTAACCCCTATTTTAATTTTTGGATACTTGACACAGGTGCCAGTGATCACATGTGTTCTAATAAAGCTTTATTCTCTTATTTTAAGTCTTTTCATAGGCCTTATTCAATTTCTTTACCCAATGGTAGTGTGGTGTGCATTGATACAATTGGTTTTGTACCTGTTACTTCTGAATTATGTTTACATGATGTTCTTTATGTGCCTTGTTTCAAGTTTAACTTGTTAGCAATTAGTAAACTGAATAAACAATTTAATTCAGTAGTTAGTTTTACCCCTTTCCTTTGCTATCTGTAAGATTGTTCCAAGAGGCACTTGGTCCTTGGTAGTAATTATAATGATCTATATCTTCTGCAACAAACTAAACCTGCTGTTCTAGATGTTTCTTTCAATAAAAGTAGTTCTAATTCTGTAATTGCTACTGAAAATTGTAATATTTGACATCACAGATTATGCAATTTGCCACTTTACAAACTTAAGCAAATATGTAATGTTTCTTCTGTAAGTAAGAATGCTTTACTTTCCTGATCCATTTGTGCCAAAGCTAGACAGCACAGATTATCTTTTTCCTCTACTATGTTTGTTTCTCTTCAACCTTTTGATTTGATTCACATTTATCTCTGGGGTCCTTATCATACTGCCACCTAGAATGGATATAAGTATTTTCTGATCATTATTGATTATTTTACAAGATGTACTTGGACTCATTTACTGTCCTGCAAGGGAAATGCTTTTGTCTTCATTAGATCTTTCATAAACAAGGTTGATACACAGTTTGGTAGAAAGGTCAAAAGCATCAGGTCAGATAATGCATTTTAATTAGGTTCCAGTAATATTACTTCTCAATTTTTAACTGATCATGGCATTTTACATTAGACTTCATGTTTTCACACACCCCAACAAAATGGCACAGTTGAAAGAAAACACAAGCACTTGTTAGAGACAGTTAGAGCATTGAGTTTTCAATCTAATTTATCAACAAAGTGCTGGGGTGAATGCATTTTAACAACTACCTACATTATTAATAGATTACCCTCTAAAGTCTTAAACAATATGTCTCCTTATCAAGTTTTATTTAGCAAAGAGCATGATCTTAGTCACATGACGTCTTTTGGTTGTTTGGTATATGCCTCTCCTCCTAAGCCTGGCAGAGACGACAAATTTTCTCTTAGGGCTCTTACTTGTGTGTTCTTAGGGTATTCTTTTGACAAAAAGGCTTACAAACTTTTAAATTTAGCAAATCATTCTGTTATATACTCCAGAGATGTAGTATTTCATGAGTCTATATTTCCTTATACAAAAGATAATATGCATTCCTTTATTCATGTTGCTGCTCCTGACTGTGTTCCTAATCCACCAGTTACTGTTACTAACACTAGTAGTGTATCTAATTCAACACATAATGCAAATGAAAACTCTGTTACTACTGTACATATTCTTGCTTCTCAACCAAGTATTCATATTCCTGATTCTCAACCAAGTACTCATGTTACACAATCTTCCAGACATACACGACCCCCATCATATTTGCAACATTATGTTTGTCCTTCCAAAAATAGGCATTGCAATACTGTTGTTTCTGATGTTTGTTCTCATACTCTAACTTCTTTATGCATTCCTTCAACTTCTATGTCATAATCCATTTGTATGTCTGTTGTTGATTCTTATTCAATTATTAAAAATATTTTACCTGTTCAAGAACCTAAAAATTATGAAGAAGTATCTATTTATCCTGAATGGCAAGATGCCATTACAGCTAAATTTAGAGCATTAGAGGCCAATCATACATGGTCTTTAGTGCCTCTTCCTACTGGCAAGAAATCTATATCTTGTAACTAGGTTTTTAAGGTCAAGAATAAGTCAGATGGAACCATTGAAAGATACAAGACCAGGCTACTTGTGAAAGGTTTCACACAAATAGAAGGCATAGACTATGCAGAAACTTTTTCACTAGTGGTCAAAATGACTACCATCAGATCTCTTATTGCTGTAGCAGTGAAAAAGAAATGGAAAATGAATCAACTTGGTGTGAACAATGCATTTCTTCATGGTGATTTACATGAAGAAGTCTACATGCCACCAGGGCTCAAAGTTCAGGATAAAAATATTGTTTGCAAATTGGAGAAGTCTTTTTATGGGTTGAAGTAAGCTTCTAGGCAATGGAATGCCAAGCTTTGTCATTCTCCGGAGTCAAGAGGTTATCAACAGTCAATGAATGATTATTCACTATTTTCAAAACAAACAAATGGCAAGGTTGTCTACATAGCAGTTTATGTAGATGATATTCTGTTAGTTGGAGATGATGACAATGAAATGTCCACACTTAAAGCATTTCTAGACAGTATTTTCAAAGGGCGGTCTACATTATTTCTTAGGACTGGAGTTTTATCATTTAGACAATGGTATAACTATTACTCAAACAAAGTTTACAAAGGAGCTATTACAAGAGTTTGATTGCATCAATGAAAGAAGGGTTCCATGTCCATTGGATCCCACAATCAGACTTGACAAACATCTGGGAATCTTATTGATGATCCAGCTGCTTACAAAAAATTGGTAGGCAAGCTTAATTACCTCACCAATACTCGTCCAGATATAGCTTTTGCTGTCCAATAACTGAGCCAGTTTATGGCATTTCCAAGGGATCAACGCTGGTTATCAGCTGTCCACGTTCTCAAATATATTGCAGGAGATGTTTTAAAGGGAATATTACTAAACAACACAGAAGAATTAGATGATATAACAAGTTAACAAATACTAATTTTGTTTAAGTGAAGACGGGCACTAGTTGGTTTTATTGGTAGTTAAAATAAAGTTTGAAGTCTTTTGAGCAGTGTCATAGTTTAGAGTATTCTCATCAAATAACCCATAAAAATATTGTCTCAACTAGTTAAGTAAGATGTTATTTGACCTGTTTTATTTCTAAGACGGACAACATTATTGTCAAAATGAGGTCAAAAGTAATTCATCTCTCTTGTCATCATCAATACTAAGGAATTAAATTCGCTCATATCTCAACAAGTGCTAGCGCTCTTACCACAATTATGAGGTTGGGGGTTCGATTTTAAGCCCGCAATATAATGCGCTCATCTGAATACAGAAAGATTACGGAGTATTAGGCTCTGTTTGGTAAGATTAACTGAAAAGGTAGCTAAAACCTGAAAACTGAAAAGCTATCTGAAACCCGAAAAGGTAACTGATAAGGTAGTTGAAAATTAGGAACTGATAAGGTAGCTGATTATATAAAAAAGTGTTTGACAAACTAACTGAAAAGTTAACTGATTTTGATGAAATGACGTAAAAAGATATGATAATTATTTAATAATATAAATTTAAGGAGTAAAAACGGAAAATAAAATCAAATTAGGTACCCGAAATCTCAAATGGTACAATAGGTATTATTTCATTTCAGGTAGCTTATTTGGTTAAATAAACTGCTTACCAAACACTTACGAAAAAAATAAGGTATCTAAAATTTTGGTCAAATAAACTACTTTGATCAAATTAGGTACCTGAAATGTCTTGCCAAACGAGTCTTAGTATTGTTTACAAAGATTTCAAAATGTTGAAGCAATTAGTAACGATAATGAATGAATGAATTAATTACTGATCGTCGTTTGAAATAACCAGAAAATTTCGACGAAGCCGCCTTCTCTCTCAAGTCTCAACTATATAATCCTCTCTTTTCCAATCTATTCAATTTTCGATCGATCTAGGGTTCCTCATCTTCATCAATCCCCAATTCAGTTCAATTCAATCAACACAATTTGTTTATCGATTGCTTTAAATTATTACAATCAAGAAGATGTCGAGCCCTAAGAAGAAATTGGAGAACAAAGGATTTTTCGCTTCCGTATCTTCTGGATTCTCCATGTTCAGTAACGCTATGCATAGATCTGTCAACGGGTGAATTTCCTATATTAATTCATTTTTATTTAATTTATTGGATCATATGTTGCGAATTACGTTTTACGGAAATTATTATTTGAATGGTTCGGTGATTAATCTTAGTTGCTAGTGATTTTAGTGTATTCGAGCTTAATTCTCATCGATGTAGTTGAAATGCTTGAATTCGTTGTTTTATATGAATTATTGTTCATAATTATGGAAGAATTTGGGCGGAAAATTTAATATCGATTGATTTAAGTTTGATTTGAATATTCCGGTGATTTATCCGAGTAGAAATGGTTGAATTCGTTGCTTTTCACCGATTTTGAGTGATTTTGAGCTTAATTCTCATCGATATAGTTGAAGTTCTTGAATTCGTTGTTTTATGAGTATGAGTTATTGTTTGTTATCATGGAAGAATTTTGGCGGGAAATTTAATATTGATTGATTTGCAAGATATGTTAATTTATACTTTAATTACTGAATTGTGAGTTTTCTCATTGATTTCGAATGAAATTGAGAGCTTAATTGGCATATAGGTAACTGATTATTTGAGAACTTAACGAATTGATTTTGCATTTTGATTGGCATCTTCTTAACTGAAGAGTACATCTACGTGTTGAGCTTATTTCGCATTATTGTAGCTTAGTTTGCGGTTTTTGTCCATCATGACAGTCTAGGTACTGGATTTTGAGTTTTCTCATCGATTTATGAGGTGACTGAGCTTAATTGGCTTATAACTAGCTGATTTATAAAAAACTAAATGAAGTGTTATTCGCATTGTTGTAGCTTAGTTAATGATTTTCTCGATCATACTAGTCCATGTGCTACATTTTGAGCTTTCTTATTTATTTCTAACAGAAGTGAGCTTAATTGGTGTGTGCATTTTATTGTTTGGCACTGCCGTAGCTGAATTTGAGCTTTATTATTGTTTTGATATATGCTGAGCTTAAGCCACATTGTTGTAGCTTTTATTTTGTGGTTTTTATGAAATTTGGGTTCATTTTATGAACGCTAGTTTTCATATATGATGTGATAACTGTTAAGGAGCATGAATGCATGATACATGTGTATGATGTGAGTTTATTCTGGCTGCGTAGTTTACTTGGATATGAAAATCTGGAAGTTATAAATCCTGAGGGAGGGCAGGATGACGCTGAAGAAGAGGCGCAGAGAGGAAGGTGGAGGCAAGAGGTTTGTGCTCTCTTTTTGCCAATTCAAGAATTTAATTAGTTATGATACTGTATTCGCTCTGGCTACTGCTATCTTTATGTCACATAACAAGTATAGATGCTCTCGTAGAGCTGGGGACTTGCTTTATGGTTTGCGGTAAAATTAATGATTTGCTGACATCAATCCATGTGGGATTTATTAAAATGTCACTCCGTCACGTCCTTGATATGCTCTTGTGTAGATATAATGCCCCCAGGTCCTATGTTGTACCTAAAAGTATGTTGCGTGTTAGGAAGATTAAAACGACACGCTCTGGTGATCCCCGTCCCTGAGTGTCTCTACTGACCAGTAAATGACGATAGTTTGATTTTGTTTCTATATCTTTTATTTTAATCTATAAGCCTTACAAAACTCCTTTTGGTGCACAAGTTAATTATGAAGACTTGAGTCATGCTTTTTGAAGGGGAGAGAAAAAAGGTAGGTAGGTTGAACAATATCTTCTCCCAGAAGATATAGGAGAAGAAGACTAAAAACACTAAAAAGTTGTACAAAAAGGAAATAGCATTATGCCAATATGGGACTGCTAACGATGGATTTCGCATATTCATTGTTATTTTTCTTTTTGAAATCAATCTGTTTGGTTAAACAATTTAATTGAATTTACCCTTTTAAACATGTAAACATTGAAATCTATGACCTATCTGCTTAGTTGAAGACCTGGAGCTGAACTGCTGTTCACGGTTGCAACTGGAGTCAGCGGTCAAATACTAATTCGTGTCAAGTTATTTATTACAGGACAGAGATAGTTATTGGAGAATGATGCAGAAATATATCGGGGCAGATGTTACATCAATGGTGACACTTCCTGTTGTGATTTTTGAGCCAATGACCATGCTGCAGAAAATGGCCGAGGTTTGTGCATTCTCATTGTGCATAAGTGTTATGTTGTCGTAAATGGCTTGTGTCGGATACTTTGTTGCACTGTCACTGATACCAAATTTAATATATGGCTCTGGCAGCTAATGGAATATTGTTACCTGTTAGATCAAGCCGATGAATGTGAAGATCCTTATATGCGGCTTGTGTATTCTGGTGAGCAGGGTTTTTTTTTTTCAATGGAGTTTGAGTCTCGTGTCTTATCATTTGATTGTATAGTTAATGTTCCGTTGATGATGTGCAGCATCGTGGGCAATCTCTGTGTACTATGCTTATCAACGCACCTGGAAACCTTTTAATCCCATTCTTGGTGAAACCTATGAAATGGTGAATCATCATGGGATTTCTTTCATATCGGAACAGGTATAATATAATTTCATCATTTTGGGACTACTGTCTTTTTGCATAAACCTGAATGTTCCTTTCATTGGTTTATAGAATGGGACTTGGGCCTGATTTTGTATTGTTTTTTTGTTTCGTATTTATTTTGATAAATATGTAATGATGCCATACAATTTCATCATCCTAGTGCCTTTAGCATTGCTCAGACCTCAGAGAGGGGTGTAAGCCGGGATTAGTTGCTTCTGAATGATCACTGATGATGATCTGTTTTTGTAATTTAGGTGAGTCATCATCCTCCTATGAGTGCTGGGCATTCTGAAAATGAGCACTTTGCATATGATGTTACGTCAAAGCTGAAAACTAAGTTTCTGGGGAATTCTGTTGATGTCTATCCTGTTGGAAGGTAAATACCATTTTTTTGTTTGAAAGGATTTGTGATCTGTCGCTTGTATTTGTGTTTGGCAATAGTAGCCGATAATTAGGTTTCCGTTCCATCTGTGGCGTGGGTCACTTTGCTAAGCTAGCCCTTTCGGTGTTGAATTAACATCACATTCTCCTCACAAGAATTCAAGGGTGAATCTAGCCATGAAGGATTAAAGATAATTCTCGTAGCCTGAATCGCAATATGTATTAGTTTCATTCTAGGTGGTAGTAGTATGCTTACTTCTTATGTGGAAGCGTAATGAAGGCTTTCTTATTACCTATCTATATTTTTCATTTCTTCTTAGTCAGAAGTTCCTTCTGGGACTAAGACTTTTGCTGTTTGTGTTGCTTATAATCTCTCTAAAGTCTAAATGTTTGGCAGCATGTCATAGATTACTTTTAATTGTCATCTAAAATTATGTATAACGAGCTGTACATTTAGTAGAGAGACTTTCGTCATTGAGAGAAGTTTGTTAGAGCGAGGTGTTGGTTCATTCTCAGAATCTACTGAGATGAATATATGATACATAAACTTGTTGCCTGTCAATTGTACATTGTCGGAAACGTGTAGTGTTTGATGTATAGGGATTTATAGAAGTCATTTCTAATTTATTGTTGAGGATTGCCTATTATCTTTTCAACTTGATTGAACGTGATATACTGCTGCTATGCATAGTATTTGGTGGACGTATAGGTGTTCAAGAAACACCCTAACCATCCTTGTTTGTAGTGATCGTAATATGTTTTCTTGTGGTAATGATGGATGCAGGACACGTGTGACACTGAAAAAAGATGGCGTAGTTTTGGAATTAGTTCCACCCCCTACTAAAGTCAACAACTTGATATTTGGTCGAACATGGGTTGATTCACCTGGCGAGATGATAATGACTAATTTAACTACAGGGGATAAAGTTGTGCTTTATTTCCAACCATGTGGCTGGTTTGGGTATGTTTAACCTATTGCCTGCAAAACTTTTGGGCCTTTCTCGCAATCTTGCCACTTCTCTTTTTGTTGGTATAACACTGATATAAGTCTGGTGGAGTATTTGCAATGGAAAGCCAGTGTTTGCGGCTTTGCGCTATATATTTAGGGTTATTTCATAACAATAATCCATCCTATTGGTGGTATGCAATAATCACTTCATCCTATCAATAATCTCAATTAAATCCAACCGAAGCACTATACCTTTTAATAACGAACCAGCTGATATTTTTTTATGTTTATGTGTATCAAATAAACCAAGTACTTATTCATCCCTTGAAAATATTACACATAAACATCACATATACCAGCTAGGTTGTCCAAAAACTATCAACTATTCCAACATAAACTTGAAAAAATATCAGTCGGTTCGTTATTAGAAGGTATGGTGCTTAGGTTGGATTTAATTGGGATTATTGATAGGATGGAGTGATTATTGCTGACCACCAATATGATGGATTATTGTTATGAAATAACCCATATATTTATCACATTTGGCAATATGCTAGCCGTTGGCACTTCCTTTTTGAGTTTCAAGACATTTTGTCATGCTTATGTATTTTGGCTTACTTTTAGCTCACATCTCTTTGCAGTGCTGGTCGTTATGAGGTGGATGGTTATGTGTATGATGCTAATGAGGAACCTAAAATTTTGATGACTGGTAAATGGAACGAGTCAATGAGTTATCAGCCTTGTGATGCAGAAGGGGAGCCTCTTCCTGGCACAGAATTGAAAGAGGTTAGTATTTTTATAAGTGCCTGTTTTTTTTTTCTCATATTGTTCTACATATTTTATTTTTTGATTTGAGGAGAAATTACAAATCGTCTGACTTCAAATTTGAAGGCCATGTATTTAAAGCTGTTGCAGCTAGCCACTCGTATTTTGTGACTGTGCTGGACAACAGATCTTCATTCCTTGATAGCTACCTTGTAATCCAATGGACTGTGACTGTTGTACTTTTTAAACCTCAAGTTTCTCCCAGTCTGGTTATCATTCATTTTACATAACTGCGTATGATTAATTTGTTTTGCAGGCCTGGCATGTGGCAGATACCCCCAAAAAAGACAAATTTCAATACACTCACTTTGCTCACAAGATAAACAGTTTTGAGACAGCCCCTAAGAAGCTATTGGCATCAGACTCACGTTTACGGCCAGATAGATTTGCTCTTGAGATGGGTGATCTGTCTAAGGCCGGTGCAGAGAAGAGCAGGTATTTTGCCTTGCTATTTTTCTTCTTTAATACACTTTTAAAGTTTTTCCAAGTATGAAGGGATTTAAGTCTTGTGATGTATACTGATGTTCCATCGAATTTTTTTATCACGTGTGCATACTGAAATTAACTCCTTGGGATACAAACTTAGGTTGACTATCAGTCTCTCCTTTAAATAGATACCTATTTTTGACGTCTGTCCCGTTTTCAGTTTGGAGGAGAGGCAGAGAGCAGAAAAGAGGATTCGAGAAGCCCAGGGTGATAAGTTTAGCCCAAAATGGTTTGACTTAACTGAAGAAGTTACAACTACCCCATGGGGTGAGTTAGAAATCTACCAATTTAATGAAAAGTATGCTGAGCATCGTGCAACTATAGATAGCTCGGATAATGTTGAGGTAGAAGATGCTCGCAACAAGGAGTTCAACCCATGGCAGTATAGTGACTCATGGGGCTCCCATTAGGATTTTTAACAATATATGTTTTTTGGATGTCGTAAAAATTTGTCAAACAACATAATGTAAACATTGGTTTATATTGTCATAGTTTGGTAGTAATGGTTAGCTAAGTTCATAAAAAGAAGTCTAGCTATGTTAAAAATTGTAACACATAAAACTTTGTTGTTGATTTAGTTGATTATTGATGGATCATTGGTCCCTTTAACATAAAAGATACCCCTTTGGTTTTAATTATATCAGTTGTTGATCTATTTTTATTGTTGTACGCACCATCGGTTTTTAGTTAATATAAATCGTTGTTGCCAAAAACGTGATAATCGAGATTGACCGTTATAAGATTCATAAATTAGATTAACCTACGTCGTCTACCAATATATTCTAGTTTGTAAGTTGTAGATACCTAGTATCTGTCGACTCTTCAACAAACACCTGATGATTATTGGACTACAACATGTTTAGTAATCGCAGCGTTTAATCGACAGTTTTGTATAACTATACGTCGGAAAACTCAAAACGATTTTGAAAACAAAACATTTCAAAACTTTTCAAAAGTACCTGGAGTGTTTAATGCACGACGACGGGGTCGCAATGACACTAACTAGAGTCAAAACCGACACCGAACCAAAAACCGACTCAAAAATTCAAATCCCGACTCCAACAACGAGTCAAATACAAAAAATAAACTTCTCAAAGCTTCCATGTTAAGTATTCCCGGAATACTTAAAAGGTCAAGTACAAATCATGTCATCCAAAACATAGGATAGAACAAATCATGATTTCAATTGCGTGATAGTGACAAGACAGCTCGAAGACCCGCGAAATGGCTCGCGCCTCTTCGAGTAGCCCATGCGACAACATCGCTTAAAACGCACAC
This sequence comes from Silene latifolia, assembly GCF_048544455.1. NCBI lineage: Eukaryota > Viridiplantae > Streptophyta > Magnoliopsida > Caryophyllales > Caryophyllaceae > Silene > Silene latifolia. Next base: position 99,752,925 of record NC_133538.1, read on the forward strand.
AACCACCCATTTTCCTATAAATACCCCTCAAATTCCACCATTTGAAGGTACGCGAGTGTCCGCCCCCTCATCTCTCCCTTAAAATTCTCGACTCGATTTCCTAAGTCACAAACCGACACGTGTTTTCGACCTATCGATCGAAAATACAAGCCTTACACATTGTTTGGTACCGTCATCGTGCATTAAATCACTTGAAATACCATCTCGACCAACTACACCATCACTAAACTTAACAAATCACTCTTTACATTGCTAAAACGGTTTTCAACCGAGTTTTCCGACCTAACAAGTTGATACACTTTCGTCGATTTCTCGTCTCAAGCTTAGCATGTAAGTATGAGGGTGTAAAAATCCTCTTCTTTCATGTTTTTCATCTGTTTTATGACTATAACATGCTAAAACATACATAACATGATTCAAGTATAGGTTAGATGAGCCAAAACCGAAATTTGGCCGGAGACAGTGGCTGCTTGTATAGCAGAGAGGCTCGCGCCTCAATGCCCTCTCGGGCCTTAATCCAGCTGTGTTTGCTCTCATCCTTCCTCTTTATTTCACTTCTTATTTGCAATCGGTTTTTTACCATTTCAAATATTTCAAATCATTTTCATGATAAACTTATAACCATAAAACATTTTTCACACTTGGTTCCTCATACCATGACGGTTTAATCCGTGTTTCGGTGATAATATTTGGTTAATATCATTTTAAAGGGTATTTTAAAACCATTTATTTCATTTCTTTACATTTCAAAATAAACATATTAGTCATAAACACAAAGTCATCCTTGGTTCCACATACCATGTCGGTTTAAACCCGAGTACGATGATAAACATTGACTAATTACAAACAAATGAACTTAATACAATTAGTTCATGATCATTTTTCAAAACTATTCAAGTCAAGCTTGCAAAATCGAACCCGACATCGAATATTGTCAATACAATGACGATTATTCAAGTCTCGTTCCTCATATTGACGCAAAAGCGGTCTAAACGACCTTTTCAAACCAAGACGGGATCAAACACCCTCTTTTCAAACCATTTTACAAACATTTTAATAGTCAGAAGACGCCCCTTGGACAGTCTGCTGACCCGCGCCTAAACAGGCCAACCATTTTCAAGTTTTCAAACCAGGACAGGCCTGCTTGCATCGCCTGACGGCTCGCGCCTCAATAGGCTGCCTGATGCAGACCCTGTTTCCTTTCCAGCACTTGTCTAGGACGATCCCGACTTCAGTTAACCCGAATACAGGACGGATCAGATGACAAGTCTGCCTCTTTTACATTGTATTTGCAAAACGCCTTTCTAAGACAAACGGATCACGTTATGCACCATAAACCTAACTCGGTAAATGGATGTTTAATTTCCGTCTTTCATGCGAATCAACACTAAATCCAACTTGACATCAATTACTTGATATTTGGATAAACAACCGACATAGAAAGCTTACATGTTAGGTTTGAACTTGTGGATGCGCATTCATGCATTTACTGTAACACCCCCGCATACCAAGGTGCCTTACCAAGGACCACCCTAGCACGAGAGACTGTTACCATCTCGGTTTCCCGAGGCTAGTATATCAAAAGAAATCTTTCCAAAACATTTATTAAAGTATTTAAAGATAACTATTACATTGTCTCGAAATCCGGATCCAAAAGAAAAGTATAAAGTCTCAATACAACTGCATCAAAAGCTAAACTCGTAACAGCGAAAGCTAGACTCAAAGTGATGACATCCCATCTCGTCCCCGTAGCTAAAGACAACCATCACCTGTCACAAACTGCTCACCATCCCCGAATGGATCACCACAGTTTTTAAAACAATTAAACGGGGTCAGTTCACTGCATAATCAAAATAAGACAAAGTACAATAAAGATAAACAACTGATCATCATCCATCTCCAACTCCCGATCTCACATAGTAACTGACTACACATGTGCCCTGCAAGATTATCCATTGCAACAGATAATCCTCACCGCCAGTAGGGGACCGCAGCCAATCCCCACCTAAGCCCCGCTCATCAACGAGCGATAACCCTGTTCATTAATGTGCACATCCCCTTTTGTGGCGGGTTCCATAGAGGGCGAAACTAGGGCGTGAAGCCACTCCCGCAAGTGACTCCACTCAGCCGAGGACGCACCTCGCGAACATCACCAACAACCATCACAACACCCACACCAACTCAAACAGACTAACAACGATCAGCAGATAATCAATCGTACAACAATTACCACATAATCTTATAACAATTAAACAGTAAACCGAGTAGGGAAATCCTACCTTTTCACAATCCAAGCACACACAAGCAATCAATTATGATACTTCACATATCCATCACCTACATAACATAATTATGTATAATTACCACCTACTCAAACAATTAATCAAGAACATAACTTAGACTCATCATAACTTAATAAGAATATCAACTTAAAGAACAAACACGACTTTTCCTGATTTTCCAGCACATGACAGACTCGGTATAAAATGCATATAAATAATTCCAGAAAAATTGAATCAATACAAGGCCAATTGGATTGGAACCCCATGAGTCTTAGCTAGAAACCTTATCTAACGTATTTTTCTCAAATTCCAAACTTATCAAGAGTTTTCAGACTGATTTTCAAAAGCTGACAGAATCCGTCGCATAAAATGTATTGATTCATAAAACGAGTTTAAAACATCATTTTTTGGTAATTCCAAATCCTATTGTCATCTAGACTCTACAAAGATGATGTATGGAAAAGCCCCAAAACTGAATCGACATATAAATTAGGGTTTCAAATCATGTTTCCACAACCAAATCAGATTCGCGGACTTTTCAGCGACATGTTCATAAATAAATCACCTAGGACAAATCATAAATAATATGACTACGAAATTTGATATGCATAAACTAGACTTCAAATAAATAAGACTCTCTTTTCAAACTTTTCGAAGACGAAGACTTTAAAACAGTATAAACAATTGAATGAAATCGACTTACAAACAGGGAAATCGAATTAGGTTGAAATTAGTGAGAAATCTTCAATCAAATGAAAGGCTCGACAATTCCTCTTCCTTTCACTCTCTCAAGGTTTAGAAATGGTTTTTAGAGATGTTAAAATGAACTAGAAATGACTTAAGCCTTATAAACAAAACCCTTGGTTAAAACATAAAAGAAACCGTGAAACTTTCTGAACCGGTTTACTCGGTCAAGTGCACTCGGCCAAATAACACATACTCGACCGAGTACTCCAACTAAAATACGGAGTATTACAATATTCCCTCCTTAAAAAGAACTTCGTCCCCGAAGTTCGCACCAACTACAACCAACAACACCTAGCATCACATATAATTAGCACAATATAACTCATACCCATAATATAACTCATATATGCATAACTAGTAAAATCTATGCTAACTCATATAAACTTGAGTAAACTCGGGTTGTCACATTTCATCCCCCCTAAAAAGAAGGTTACGTCCCCGTAACCTAACTCATATAAAACGACACAAGCCACGCGATATCACGGTCCTTCCTCACAAATACAATCCATAAGAAAACATATAAACAACATATGCAACTATACAATTCTAAATAAAACATATAAACAACATATGCAACTATAGTTCGACCAGACACGGAAGTTATCATTCAATATAATAAACATGTTACCGCATTATTTGAAGTAGTAATTACTAATGGAAATCCAAATAACCACATAGAAAAACATAGTATCACATTACATCTCCCTAAAAACAAACTTCGTGTAATACTCCGTATTTATGGTCTTGGGGGTACTCTATCGAGTAGCCCTTACTCTGTCGAGTAAGGGTATGTTGCAGAATAAAATAGTTTCTGACCTGTTGGGCACTCGATCGAGTAGTTGGGGCACTCGATCGAGTAGTAAGGGTACTCGATCGAGTACCTTGGGTACTCGATCGAGTGTCCGGTTTACGGGGAGTTTTTCGCGGGTTTTGTTAATTATGCGATTAGGGTATTTAAACTTAATCGTCGTTGTTTTAATTCACTTTTACCAAAACCTAAAACCTGTTTAAGAGAGAAATCAGTCAGTCATCTTCCTAATCGCATCCTTAACAATTCCCGGAGTTCAGACGGTCAGTTCGTGTCGTAGTTCGTGTCGTTGGATTCCTTGCGTCAAGGGTAAGCTTTTAATATAATTTATATAATGTTTTGCTAGGTTTGGTCAAACCCTAATTTAGGATTTGGGGGTTTTATGAATAGTAAGTAATTGGTAGCCTTTATGTGTTATTTGTTAGGAGGAGAATTTGTAGAAGAGGCGTTTTGAGACAAACTGTAGATACCGTCTCGCGTGTTGTGCTTTCCGGGATTTCCTACTCGGTATTAGTCCCATAATGGGATATTGGTGATGTCTTTGTAGTTAGTTATTTGATATGATGATTGTGATTGTGATTGTGGTTGTGATTGGTTCCTATGGCTCTCGAGATGCGTTCTCGGCTGAGTGGGGTCACTTGCGGGAGTGATCTCACGCCCTAGTTTCGCCCTTCGTGGAACCCGCCACGAAAGGGGATGTGCACATTAATGGACAGGGTTATCGCTCGTACGATGAGCGGGGCTTAGGTGGGAACGGCTGCGGTCCCCCATCGGCGGGCTGGTCCAAAGGGACATCGATTGAGATGATGGGAGTTGGTGGTGTATGTGTGTGTGTGATTTCAAATTTGTCTGTTTGTCTTATTGTTGTTATCTATATTGATTGTGTGATTAGTACGACCCGGTGTTGTTTTGTAAAACTGCGGTGATCCATTCGGGGATGGTGAGCGATATTGAACATGTATAGAGATGATACTTTGGGATAGGCCGGGATGGCCACGACATGACGATAGAGTCTTCCGCTGTAGTTTAGCATTTATTTACATTTCAGTTGAGAACAGATAGTTTGGAATAATGTATTGTACTTTCAGTTTGGTTTCGAGGATTGTACTTATTCATTAAACTACTTATAATAAATGTTGTTTCTGTTTTGTCTATTTGATTATCATGCCTCGGGCAACCGAGATGGTGATGTCTTCATACCTGAGTGGTCCTGGTAAGGCACTCGGAGTATGGGGGTGTTACACTTCGTCCCGAAGTTTCTTATTCATCCCATATACCTAAAGACTCCGGGGTTTCATGATGCACCACCAGCCTCTTTAACGATATAACAAACCACAATCCACCACATAAGGTCAATATTTGTGCTCATATGTCATATTTAACTCGTTCCTAGGAGATTGTAAATCATCAAATAATGTCACATTTCAGTAACAACTCGCAAAGCCCTAGTGCAGACCAAAGCTCACTTAGCCAACTAACACCAAAAGGACGAGACCAACCACTATAAACAACTTTCACTCATAATTGGATACTAGACAACCAGCACCACGTGACGTATTATAAACTAATAACCTCATCTCAAAATCTCATGCCATACACAGTGTCAAGCCCCTGGAGACCGTCATAATTCGCCAATCGTTGTCGACCACATGTACGAGTGCTATACATATACTAACAACTTACTAAGTATGTTATCGACAATATAAAATAAAATCACTGTTTATGCACATATACTCGAACAGTAAACATATGCAATAACACAACCTTTAATTACATATAAATGTTATTACTAGTTCAAATAACCGAACATGCTTGACTTATTATGTTACTACTCATGCTTCTCGACAGAGTTACCAATTTCATCGCAATTATAAAAAATGTACAAGGGATGTAAACAACAAAAGAAATCTTATCGTTACTCATGCTCATTACTATCATTAAGCTGTACATACATAGTATAAGTTGCTAATTCTCGCTATTACGCTCAAATTTATATCCACATTAGTACTACTTGGCAAATAAATTAAAATATGCACATGAATCAATTATACATGTATAACCCATAATTCCACATCATGCTCAAACTCGGCACCCACACATGTTCGAATCATTACTACGCACTTGTTTACAAGCGCAGTACATACTAGGACAATCATCATTTGCATCGTGATTAATAACATGTTCCATGTCAACTCATGTGGATCATAAAAATTTTTAAAAAAATTGCACACTTCAACACCAATATATTACCATCAATTAACTATCATTTAGCTGCTCACGTCATCACACAAGCCATCTATTTGCACCGTCAATCATATATTCTCATATCGCTAGACATGCTAGACTAATTTCATGCAAATAAATCACTTAATACTTCCGTTTCAACATATTAGCTTCTTATTTGTATATTTTTCCTAGTTTACATGATAATTAATAACATCATTAACTCATCGTACATTATTCATGGAGTATTATTGGAATTACCTCATCCTACAATGATTCATTCAACACATATTATGTTCTATCCCATATTCATGCCGATAATATACTCAACCACCATGTAACATATTTGACTCAATCAGACTAATTAGCTTAGGTAACCACATTTTACTTGCACGTAAGCACACTTGTTACTATTTATAATATGTGCAACAATCAATCCACTCAATCAACTTAGCTATCATTCATGTTCATGCTATTTGCAGACATCGTCATGTAATAAGTGACATATAAGACACGACACCCCCAGTCTTTCAATGTCATCACTTATTCCACATAGGCTTATAGGTTAAGCTACTTCTCATGTCACCTAAACATGTTGCCAAAACATACAAACTAAGACTTCGAAATTCATAGAGTAACCTTTATTAGAAACTTGTCATCAAACACACATTCACAGGCACTATAAAGCATGCTATAACTTCCAGAATCACCAATAAATAACAATTTAACGAATACATGAGTTTTTATAGTTTTTAGAAAATACAGGGAGTCACGGAAGGAGGAGAGTTGAAATTAGGTCCAAAGCACAAATAATCAATTTATAAGGATTTCCCCAAACCGACGAGTCAAAACAGATTGTTATTAGCAATTTGTCGAGTTTCAAGGTCAACTTGCAAAAATAATAATTCATTAATGACACATCCATATCAAGTGAGGTTTATCAATCTGGAAACTTCTACGAGTCTACTAATTAAGGGAGTTGGAATCACTCAAAAATAATGTATACATATAAAATGACAAATTTTACAAATTAGTTGGTCGAAATTAGCACTGTGCAGTAACATTCTGACCACCGCTCACTAAAATATTTGTTTTTCTTAATCCGTAACTCGTATAGGCATGAAACCAGCGGCAAATGAAAGCTAACACACTATACTAACACATATAAAAAATTTGTTAAAATATGATAACCACGTATAAAATAGCAGCCAAAACAATTAAGAGGCAGAATCTGAGAAATAATTCATCTTACAGTCTTTACTCTTTGCAATCCTTTATGCTAATATACTTGTCTTCCCCAGGTACTTAACCAAGAATTTATCAAACACAAAGTAACAAACTTAACATCACGTATTACAATTGGTCATAAGATTCGGTCACATAAAACAAACTCGGTCGAGTATGCACGTCACTCGGTCCAGTATGCCTCACTCGGTCGAGTATGCCTATTACTCGGGCGAGTGATCACAACCAGTAGATACTGCTATGTATACACCAAACAACACTCGGTCGAGTGCCTGGTTACTCGGCAGAGTACCCCCTACTCGGTCGAGTACCCGCCCTGCTCGGTCGAGTCATGCCAAAAAAAACGAGCTGCAACTATCGTAAACATACTTAAACATGTTTTATATCAAGATATATACATATGTACCACTACCCTTTTGAAAGCCGCGTATTAAACAGGTAACATGCTCAACATATTTCATGCTAAAGATCTATCATGCACGAATTCACAATTCACCTTTCAAATATTACCATGTTCCAACACTTTCACCATTCATCCAACAACTTCACAGGATTCAAGTTATAGGTATAACACACACATGACTCAAACATACACCCCATGTGACGGGTTTGAGATCGTAAGGGCCTCAATGCGACTTCGGGACATATCCCAAGTCTTTGCGGTAGCTCCAAACAACTCTCCCCGGGTTCATTTTATTTAGACTCCCTATATTCACTGGGTTCATTGGTTTTAGGTTCCAGAATCGTCGCTCTAAGGTGCCTTACCAAGGACCACCCTAACATGAGAGACTGTTACCATCTCGCTTGCCCGAGGCTAGTATATTAAAAGAAACCATTCCAAAACATTTATTAAAGTATTTAAAGATAACTATTACATTATCTCGAAATCCGGCTCCAAAAGAAAAGTATAAAGTCTCAATACAACTGAATCAAAAGCTAAACTCGTAACAGCGGAAGCTAGAATCAAAGTGATGACATCCCATCTCGTCCCCGTAGCTAAAGACAACCATCACCTGTCACAAACTGCTCACCATCCCCGAATGGATCACCACAGTTTTTAAAACAATTAAACAGAGTCAGTTCACTGCATAATCAAAATAAGACAAAGTACAATAAAGATAAACAACTGATCATCATCCACCTCCAATTCCCGATCTCACATAGTAACTGATTACACACTAAAATGTGTAGCCCTGCCAGATTATCCATCGCTACAGATAATCCTCACCGCCAGTGGGGGACCGCAGACAATCCCCACCAAAGCCCCGCTCATCAACGAGCGATAACCCTGTTCATTAATGTGCACATCCCTTTCTGTGGCGGGTTCTACAGAGGGCAAACTAAGGCGTGAAGCCACTCCCGCAAGTGACTCCACTCAGCCGAGGACGCACTGTTGGAGTATGTGTCCTCGACAATAATGCGATCACATGTTTAAATCTCATATTAAGAATACATAAGGGAATGTAACATTTTTTTGCCAACTGATCCACATTAATTGGTAATAATTGGCTGACTAGAGTTTGACATTACTGTCGTGTGACGGTGGTGATCAGTTGATCCCTTAAGGTCATACCTCTAGGGAAACATTCTTAATTGACTAATTAATTAATTGTATGATGATACACGTTAATTAATTCCTTAAAATTGAACAAATGATTTTGTGAGTTATAATACATATCTTATTGTAATTTGATTAAATAAGATTCGTTCTAAGTACTTAAATTGTTTTATTACTTAAGGTTTATTTATTGTTTATGAAACAATTGAAATAAAAATGAATTAATTATTATAAATACAACTAGTTGTGATTTATAATTATATGACCCATTTTAAGTAATGGTAATTGTGAATTACTAGTTAATTTTGTATGTGATTTATTTTATTTATATATAATGATTTTAATATGTTAAAAAATGCATTATTTAAACAACATGTCTAGTAACATGTCCAATATGTCACACAATACAAATTAACAAATTGACAAAGTTAAAATGGGATCCATATTAACCATATGGACCGTGTAAATGGAAGAAGGAAGGAGCTTTTGTGCCTTGATTATTTTAATTAGTAGGTAACATAATCATTACCTACTAATTATAGACTATTATGGCTAGTCTCTTGTGAAGAGCAACTAAAAATTTATTGGGCACCCTACCCACCCAAAACAATCGGTGGCCTCCTCCCCTTCACACTTATGTAGTGCATTTTTTTACTACTCTAATTCATTCTAACATTATTCATTAACTTGAATTAGTTCTTCTCTCTAATTTTGTTGTTGAACAAAATAATTAAAACTCTCATTAAATCACTAATATTATTCCAAAATACTAGAGGTAGTATACTTATAATATTAGTAATAATTTTAAGGGAACAAATATTAATTCTAGTATTTAAATTAATATTTGTATTAAGGAGGTTTTCTTGGTACAATCCTTGAGGAGAGATTCTAAATTGAATCTTGTTCATCCATTTAGAAAGCTTAAGAACTAAGTAAGGTAGGAGACCTTACTAGTGCCCTAAAAGCCGAAATATCCAACATAAGGAACCAGTTTTCCTTCACTCTTGTATTTTGTTTTGCATGCATAAGATCCTTAAGTTTTTATGACTAAAACTTTAAACTAAAAATATGTGATATGTAAAATACGATTTCCAACTAGTGGTATCAGAGCAACACGGTTGTTGCATGCAAAATCGGGTTAGTTTTTCCGAGTTAATTTGTTAACAAATAAAACTTGTTATTTAGGATTTATGAAGATAAATCACGAAATAATTTTGCATGTTAAAAGTTTCTGGTCCTAAACTGATTTTAGGTCATATGGGACGATTTATGGATTTTTATTGTTCATTTTATATATATATTATTGGCATTAAAATGTGATTTTTATGAGAAAAATGTCATTTTTGGACGAAAAATAGCTAAACTTCGAATTTTTCAGTGGTTTTTGGATATGTTTTCACATATATTATCTACTGATGGCATGTTAAATATCGTGAATAACTAAGTTATTTTGCATGAAATATGGATTTTATAAGCTTAAATTCAATTTAAAGGGTTTATTAGGTTAAGATGAGTTAAATTTCGAATCTGGTCATGGAAATTTTATATGTTGTCACATGCATTTTTACTCAGTGTGTGTAAAAATCTTAGACGTATTGTACTTCTTATGCATGATTTATGAATTTTTGAGTAAAAATTCAATAAATAGTGACTTAAATTAGTCTACAATGCTAAAACATATTTCATGACTATAGAAAAACATCATATGTTGCATTTTATCCCATATTTCAGATCTAAAAGTGAAAAGTTGATTAATTTTATATTTCTCTTATTTTAATGGTCATGGTTGTTAAAACCGATAAATCGCAACGATGTCTTTCTAAAAAATTTTCGAAATTTTTAACCTAAGTAAAAATTTTCGAAATTTTTAACCTAAGTTTTGAACATTATGAGTGTCATGGTATTTTTCTAGAATGTTCATGAGTTTGAATTTCAAATTTTGAAATTATTTGGAATTTTCATAATTTAATTTGAAGTTTATAATATAATATTGTATTTTTGGTCCATAATGAACAATACTAGAGATGGCAGTGGGCCATGTTGGGCCAGCCCACATGCCTGCCCACCGTGCCACCCCCCAAAAATGGCCCGGCCCAGGCACGCTTATTTGGCCCACCATGCCGTGCCGTGCTTGGCCCGTACTTGACAAACCTAGTCGCGGCCCGCCCATGGCACGGTTATTTTCGTGCTGGGCCGTGCCTGGCCCATGGGCTGGTCGTGCCTTGTTCATGGGCCGGCCCATCGTGCTATTTTCCTTTTTTTTTTTAAACAAAGAACTTTTTATAATAATTGTGTGATTTTAGTACTTTTTGTTTATTAATATAATAATTTAAATAAAATATATATTTTATCAAATATTAATGTACTTGATTACTTCTATTTTTAATATATTCGATCTTTTATTAAAATTTTAAAAAAAAATACCTCAATCTTTTTTATTAAACGATTAAGAAACAATGTTAAAAAAAATACCTCAATCTTTTATTAAAGGAGGTCTATGTTTTCCATTGTGTTGAGGAGGAAGACAGGGATGGATTACTTCAGAGGACAACTGCTACTATTGATGGGGCTGTCATGGTTTTCTCCAAGTGGTTCCCTGATACTGTACCACGCACTGTGAGGTTTCCATATGTTGAGATGGCTGTACGCGTGTGTGGTCTCCCGTTTGAATACCTGACTATGGAAGTGGCTCATATTGCGGGTAAGTTGATTAGCCATCAATATTCTGTTGAACCCTTTAAGTTGATACCGGATTACGATTATTTGAGATTGAAAGTTTACCTACGGCTCAATGAGCCTTTAATGCCTGGTTTTTTCCTGGCTATGGAGGGGGGATATTTGTTGTGGGTGCAGTTCCGTTATGAGGAAGTTTTTAAATATTGTGTTAAGTGTGGGAAGATTGGTCATAGAGGGTGTCAGTGTAGGGAGTCTCTGATGAATGTGGTTATTAGTATCAACAACATGTTGGATAAATCTGTGGAGAAAGGCTTCCCTGTGTATCATACTAATAGCAATCACACCATGTTTAATCTGGATTTGCGTGCTACCCCTTCCACTACAAAATTCCTTTCCTCAAGGGTGAAGCTAGCTAATGAGAGGGGCTCGCAAAGGAGGAGGAGAAGGTGGGAATCACCTGAGAGAGCTGTTGATTTTGATCAGGGAATCACTCCAGGGGGAGAGTACTCCCTGGTATGTCTTTTGCAGTTACGGCCCAGCCTTTTGCTGGGCCTGTGGTGTTTCAGGTAGGTTCAGGGGGTGCTGAAAATGGGATGGGAGCTGGTAGTAGTGGAAATAGGACCAGGGAACAGGGTAATAATTTGGGAAATTCAAATGGGATTATCATCACTGATAATCGTGCTGAGGGCAATAAAGGTGCAGATGTGGTCATGACTGATGTTCAGGGGGTGGATAATGGTGATGTTCAAGCAGAGGCTACTGAGGCTGTTGCTCAGAATGGGGATTTAAATGCTGGAATCCAGAATCCTATTGGTGGGGATCTGCCTGGTGCTGGGGTCTGGTTAGTTGAAGAGGACAATAACAATGAGAATTTTCATAGTGCAGGGGAGGAGATGGAGATGCAGGAGGACCTGAATTTGCTTTAGCAGGGGGTCCTGGTGCAGCTTCAAGCTGAAGATCCATATGTTATTTATTCAACTCATGATAGTCTGAGTGGGCTGGTGGATAGGGATGAGAGGATCCAGGCAGCTATCTCTAACAGGATTGATGGGGATATGGGTTGGGCAAGGACGGAGGATGAACAGAGAGGTTATAACCAAACTTTTGAGTTACCTGAGGAGGGTCTACCTCCATGGTATCATTATCCGGGTGGATTTCTGAGTAGGCAGGTGGGGCAAAGCTCTAGGCAAGGTCAAGGTCAAGACAATAAGGAGTATGAGGGGGATTTGGGACAGATGAATGGGTTAGCTGTGGTTGCAGAGGAAGAGGAAAATAATGGCACAGCTGGTATGGATGAATCTGATGCTGATGATGAAGCTTCTTCTGGCACTGATGCTGATGAGCTTGCAAATCAGTGGTTCAATGCTCAGGAGGCTCTTATGTCTGATGACTCGTCTTCTGAGAGGGTGCCTGAGGAGATTATTATCATTCCTCTGATAGCTCTTCTGGTATCAATACTGAACTGCAGCTGGCAATTCAGGGAGGCTCTGAAGCCGGTCAACAAGATTCAAATGGGGATATGTTGATTGCTGGCAGACAAATCTCTTTAGCTTCAGCACCTATCCTTAGGAAGAGTAAGGAAATTGATGAGGGGTCGTCTAACTTAGCCCCTTTGGAAAAATTGGTTCAGGATGCTTATGAAAAGGAGCTGGAGATAGTAAAGGGTGTGAAGTCAGGTTGTAATCAGGGACTAAAATTCTTTTATGTACCAGAAGTTGGGGAAAAATCCAAGCAAATTGCAGCTTTACCTATTGGGAGCACGTCTGATGGTTTCTGGGGGCTAGCTGATGTGTATCATGTCTCTGATTTGCGTGATGAACATAAGGATGCAATCTCTGCTGCAAGAAATTAGAAGTGCTGTTCAGACCCTGGAGACTATATTATTCCTGAGGAAGCTAGGTTGTCTTTGGACAATGCTAAGGAGTATTTACTGAGATTGGCTAAGAAAGGACGCTGGGCACAAGACAATCAGAGAGAGGAGAAACAAAAGATGAACTGGGGCTTTAGGGTGAATGTTGATGATGTGATCATACTGGATTCTAGTGAATCCTCTGAACCGTCTGTCAATGGTATGGCAGCTGATGGGTTTGGCTTTGCGGAGGTTGGGCCTTCACAACCTCCTCGTTCACCATGATGGGTCTTATATGGAATTGTAGGGGCCTTAATAATACACTCTCCCCTAAAATTCCTAAAATAAGGGCGTTATTAGGTAGTAAGTTTTACGATTTCTTATTTTTAATCGAGACGAAATGTAGTGCAAGTCAAGTTTTCCCTGTTTTTAGGTCGGAAGGTTTTGTTAATCATTTTGGGGTGGATGCCGTGGGGGCATCGGGTGGGTTATGGGTCGGATGGAGAAAGGAGTCAAGGATGAAGTTGATTAAGGCTTGTAATAATTTTATCATTTTAGTAGTTGAAAAATATAACGGAAGGTTATGGTATCTTGTGCTTTTCTATGGTGCCCCGACTCTTAGTATGCGTGCATCCGTTTTTATGGACCTGGAACAATGGTTTGCTACATGTAAATACCCTTTCCTTATGTTAAGGGACTTTAATCAAGTGGATTTTAGTTTTGATAAGTTAAGTTCAAGTCAAAGAAAAATTGATGGAGCAGAGGCATTCCGCTTATGGAAAATAAGAAATGAGTTAGTGGATATCCCTTTTAAGGGCCCCCGGTTTACTTGGTGTAACAACCGTCATGGGGATAAAAGAGTTTATGAGCGGCTTGACAAAGCTTTGGGGTCTAAGGACTGGTTGTCTCTCTTTCCGGATACGGGTATTAAGCACTACCCTATTCAGATTTCTGATCATTCCCCCATTGAAGGTGATCTGAATCTTATTAGAAGTGGGGGTTAAAAACCGTTTAAAATTGATGCTTGGGCTTTGGATTATGAAGATTTCTTGGAGACGGTCCGCAAGGTTTGGAGTACAAATGATAGAGGGTCACCGGCGTTCCGCCTTGTCAGGAAGATGGCAAGAGTTAGAACAAGTGTTAAAAAATGGACTCTTGATAAAAAAGCTGAATGGTAGTTAAAATGGGAGGATTTTGATCGAAAATTAGAGCATGGTATGAATTTAGCATGTTCGGGGGGAGGTGATGAGGAGTATACTAGGGTAAATGAGGAGGTGTGGGAATTTGCCAAAGCCGCGGGTTCGTTTTGGAAACAGAGGGCAAAGGTTAAGTGGATGGTGGATGGTGATACATGCACTAAGTACTTTTTCAATTGGGTTAAAGGTAGGGCAGGTCGTAATCATATTCATGGGCTAAAGGGTGAGGATGGGACATGGTTCTATGAGGAAGAGCTGATATGTGGTGAATTCTTAAGAACTTTCAAGGATCTTTATAGAGCATCAGGGGATGGCTTGGAGGTAAGGGATAGATCTACCTTCGATCATGTTCTTGTGCACATTAATCATTTCACATTGCAGGATGAAGTGGACCGATTGGACAAACCTTTCACAGCCAAAGAGGTCCGGGGAGCTGTGTTTCAAATGGGTGCCTTTAAAGCTCCTGGCCCGGACGGTATCCCAGCTTGTTTTTACTAAAAGTGTTGGTCTATGATCAAAGAAGAGTTTACTAGTGCGGTGCTGTCGATTCTTAACTCTGGCAGGGTCTTAAAGGAGGTAAATAGAACTTTTATTACGCTCATCCCTAAGATAGATTCACCGGAAGGGGTTTCGGACTATCGACCCATAAGCCTCTATAATGTGATAATGAGGGTTGTGACCAAGTGCATTGCCAATCGGATGTCAAAGGTTATGGGGGCCTTAGTTAGTGAAACTCAAAACGCTTTTCTACCTGGTAGGAATATTAGTGATAATATCTTGATGGAGCATGAGGCTATACATAATATCTCGAAGTTTCGAAAGGGGCAACAGGGGAGATGTGCTTTTAATGCTGATATGAGTAAAGCATATGATAGGATTAAGTGGGATTTCTTGGAATCAGTTTTAATTAGATTTGGCTTTCCCCTGAAACTGGTAAAGCTCATTATGAATTATGTTACAACAGTGAGCTATGAAATTCTTTTTAATGGAAAACCGCTACCTCAATTTCGGCCAATATGTGGGTTACGACAAGGGGACCCACTGTCTCCATACCTGTTTATCATATGCAGGGAGGTTCTTTCGGTTAACATAGACCATGCTCATGAAATGAGAAGGATACATGGGTTTCGGCTTTGTCGGGGAGTCTAGCCTTTAACTCATCTGTTCTTTGCTGATGACTCGGTTTTCTTCTTTAAAGATAAAGGGGGAACAACAACCTACCTTATGAACCTTATAAAGGAGTATTGTGAAGCTTCGGGACAAAGGATTAACCCTGCCAAATCAGGGGTCATCTTCAGTCCAAACACTACTTTAGCGAATGTTCAGAACCTGTTGAAGACTCTTATGATTAGGACCAATCAAGGTATTGGAAAGTTTCTTGGAATACCGGCAGAATTTCAGGAATCGAAAAAAGACATATTCAACTCCTTAGTGGAACACATTACTAAACGGATTTCTTCATGGAATGGGATTTTCCTATCACCAGCGGGACGGCTTACTCTAATTTCATCAGTCCTATCAAACCTCTCAAATTACTTTCTATCAGTTTTCAAAATTCCGGCAAGTGTGGCAAAAAAGATTAATTCTCTATTGTCGCAATTTTGGTGGACGGGATGTAAATTGGGGAAAAATATTCACTGGTGTAGTAAATTTTTTTTAAGTATCCCTAAAAGTGGAGGAGGCTTAGGCATCCGTAATGTGGAGTGTTTGAATCAAGCACTTTTGGCCAAGTATGGATGGCGGTTAGTTTTCGGCGATTCTTCCTCGTTTTGTAAGATCTTCCGTGTCAAGGTGTTTGAGACAAATACCTTTTCTTTCAGCAGTCGTCAAACCAAGGATTCCGGTATGTCGTGGGGGGTACGTATTATTATACATGGACTTCACACGATTCAGAATAATATTGGGTGGAAACCTGGTAGGAACTCTTCGCTCAATGTATGGTTGGCTAGCTGGGTTGGGGGCTCTAAGCCGGAACCAAAAGATTGTTGGCTGGGTCCTAATGAGGCGCACCTCGCAAATCTGCAGGTGCGGCAACTCCTGATGCCAAATGGTGAGTGGAATGAGTAGTATGTCTGGGCTCTCTTTAAGGAAGAATATTCAGGACGGATCTTGGCAATGCAGTTAAGGGAACCATGGCAAGCTGATAAGATCTTTTGGCCGCTCACTAAGGACGGGATTTATATAGTTAAGATTGGGTATGGACTGCTTTTTGATGAATATATCTAGAAGAGGGGCTCACCTAAAGATAATTCGAGGATTGGCAACCGGGGAAAGGATTTCTGTAGGAAGCGATTATGGCATCTGCCTATCCCAAATACATGGAAAATCCTCATGTGGAAGATCATGACCAGTACCCTGCCGGTTGGAATGGAATTTTCTAGAAGAAAGTTGGAAATGGATGTCTTGTGTGGAATATGTGGGGATTCTAATCAAAACTTGGAAACAGTTGAACACCTGTTTCGGGATTGTGAATGTGCAAGAAGGATTTGGGCAGGATCAGAACTAGGAATCAGGGTGAACAATGTTGGATCCTTACGCGTCACGGACTGGATCATTGATTGGGTCAAGCTACTCTCTGGTAAAGAGGGGGGGATGAAAGGAGGGTGATAATGTTTGTTGCTGTTTTGTGGGGATTGTGGAACCTTCGGAATAGAATCAAATTTGATGGTCTGGAGCTGAACTGGCGAAGCATTATGGATCTTTTCTATGAGCATATTGAGGAGACGATTCGGGTCCTCAATGAGCAGGTTGATAGAGGACATCTTAGGGCCGATAGGAGGGGATCCCCTGAGGAGAGAATGGATACGGTAAGATGTAAAAAAAAGGAAGGGTATCCTTTTCACCTAGTTGGTAGGCAGGATCACTGCACGGTGATAAGAGTTAAAGTGGATGCGAGCTGGGATCAAACCTATAGGGCGGCCTTTGGATGGGTGGCAGTTGACTCGATGGGACAAGAACTTATGCGACGAAGTGTGAAAATTAGAGCGGAAGCTGCTCTCCAAGCGGAGGCATTGGGAATGCGAGATGTACTATTATGGGCAGCCTCTGAGGGTTTTCTTCATCTGGATATTTCGTCGGATTGTCTTCAACTTATCAATGAATTGACAGAAGTGGAAAAAGAAGATCATTTGTTGGCAGATATGAGGGGCAACTTCGGCTTATTTCATTGTTTATGTATTAATTTTATTCCAAGACATTTTAATACTATAGCACATGGCTTAGCCCGTCAGGCCATGAGACTGTAACAACTTTTCTTTAAGGCTGTCAAAAAAAAAAAAAATGGTTTCAAACCCGTTGTCCTAGTTTACTATTGACAACGGTTTAGTTGTTCCAAAACCGTTGTTATATATTATATATGCTAACAGTTTATTTCGTTATCTTATTTAATTAAATGTCAAAATTTAACAACGGTTTAATTGCGTGCTAAACCGTTGTTATATTTATCAATTGACAATGGTATTTAACCGTTATCTATTTTTATTGATGAAACTTTGACAACAGTTATTTTTAAATAAACCGTTGTTAACGTTTTGAAATCGACAACGGTTATCGTTCATTATCTTATATTTTTGGCGGTTTGAATGGGAGGGAAAAGATGTCAGCGGTTATTTATCTAAATAAAACCGTTGTCAAATAATTGTTTGCTACAAGTTGTTTTTAACCGATATCGTTTTTAATTATTTAAAAAAAAAAATGATTTTAGCTGGTTCTAGCAGCTGCTGAAATGCTATTTTTTCAGCAGCGTTTGTAGCATTCCAGCAGCTGTGCACTGCATAAATTCAATCATGCATCAAAATATTACACCCCGTGATCAATTTAACCCAGTTTCAAAACAGTACAAACAGGATGATCAAAAGCCAAAACACAACTTCCTCAAAAAAACAAAAGAAGCCAATACACAATGGCTCTATATATATACACACACACACATACATAAAGCATGAGCAAACTATTGAGACTCCGCTAATGAAACAACATAACTGGCCCACATATTTCTCAACTGGGTGATGTCCTCTGGCAAATATTATGTTGCTTTATTGAGTATTAGTGGAAACTACAATTCAAAATATATATAATCAAAATAGATATAATAATACATGGAAGTATAGGGAATTGAACTCAATTTACGTCTGAAATAGTTTTTAAATCACACTAACCCATATCGGAATGGTAGAATAATTTCCATTGATAACCTCCCACATGGACTGACAAACGTAAAAGGCGCATTATTTGTCATCTGGTGCTTTAGGAGACTATTATATAAATCACACACAAATCAGCTGAATTAGATAATCAACCTCTCGCATAAACATAAATTAAATGATACGAGTAATTATTAAGAATACACTTACTAATGGCGTGATAAAATTGGGATCAGTGTTGCTTGCATATTTTCCAAGTGGACATAATCTTCTTTTTGCTTCAAAAACACTAATTCATAAATATACACACATGCCATTATTATTTGCATATATATGGCTGAAGTCATACAATAACAAATGACATTATTGAAGGTTGTAAACTTACTCAGTTATCATCTTTACTATACTATCAGAGGGTTTGCTTTCGCGAGAGTCAATCTAGTACACTGTTTTTGTTTCCATTTGGATTGTCAGTAGCACCCAATGCTTCCTATTCAATTCGGGACATTGAACTGTTAGCTCATTTACACGCATGTAAGCATGTTAATAATAAATTTATAGAACCGTGATTCATTACAATAATCATATACTATACATACATATTCTCATTGTAGGGGGCAAGCCATAGTTTTTTGGACGGCATCAACCGATGAGCGATACTATTGATTTGTTCTTCGTATGAAATTCTGTGCACAGAGAACGTCTTAGGACTCAAGAATCCGTAGGTGTGAATTGGGACCTTCAACTCAGCAAACTGATTATTGAGGTACTCCCTCTATTTTTTTATATATGACTTTCTCACATTTCGAGACACTCCCTTCTCTCTTCAATATCTCTTAAAATATAAGACTAAATATTATGATATGTATACTCATATGAAAGAGTTTTTCGTAAGGAATTTAATGGTACTATTTTTATATTTTTTGAACAAATATATTTTTGTAAATATTAAAGTCAAAGGCTTACCTCGTAAATGCAAAACGTCATATATAAAAATGTGGAGGGAGTACCTATTACGCCACATGGAATGAAGATTGTTATTGTAATTGATAATTTAAACAAACATCATTATTCGTAAATGGAAATGACTAAATAGTTTTATTAATAAAACTTACTTCATCCAAATCAAAATGTGAACAACATCTAAATTGTCAAGGTCGACAAATTCCATCAGTTGCTTCGGGTCCAGTATGGCTATATCAGCTGCGCCCATAATTTCCTTTTTAATGTTAATTATGACTACATTCCCCTGTAGGTGACCTCTTTACAGCCAGGTTGTGCAAAGCCTTCAGCGAAGCAGTTTTCAATTTTTTTTCTTATATTCACATGATTCATAATAAGAATCATAAGTAGGCTTGACTGCAAGAACTTTCGTTGACGTAGTAGTAATTGCTTTAGCTGCCATCATGGCTTTGCTTAACTTCTGCAAATGTAAAGATTAAAGTATTTACGATATGTTAATATTCGTACCCTAATATACTTAAAGAACAAGTAATAACTAACGTCTGCATATAGGTACCTCGGGGATGACAACATTGATGAAGTTTTCAGGCGATTGCACATAAGAGCTTAGGGCTTCTTTCAAATAAGTGACCTCCTTATTAGGAAATGGTACTTTTACTTCCCCATACTCATCTTTATATAATTGGGACACTTTCACTTTCCTGCAATTGTGACGAAGGGGTATACCATGAACCTTAAATTGATGAAGCCGGTCGTAATTGAACACGTATCCCCTCGCAACAGTAACTTTCGGTTTCCCCTATAAATAGGACAGATGACAAGACACCTTGCAATCTCCCTTCACGTTAGCTTTAATCAATTAGTACACATACATTCACTACCTTTAATAAATTTCATAAGTAAAAAACGTGTATGATATGAATAATTATAAACTAGCAGCGATTGCCTTTTTCGGTGTTGAGAAGAACATCTGATCATCAACTACCTCCACTTCATCCTGTGTCACGGCCTTCCTGGCATCCTCTTCCTCTTCAACTGCCTGATATCGATCCTCGGCCCCCACCTCGGTCTCCTTTGCCATTTTCTTCTCCCTTGCCATGTCATCCTCGACTTCCTTCTGTACATTAACACTTGTCTATATAACTAGTACTGATTTTCCAAATCATATAACACACTGTATATAAGACATAAATATTATTACCTCTTTTTCCTCCTCCTCCTCCTTCTCCTCCTCCTCCTCCTCCTCCTCCTCCACCTCCTCCTCCTCCTCCTCCTCTGGTTCCTTTATGACCCTTGAACCATATCCAACTCTTTTTCTGATGGCTTTTCCCCAGTTTCCAACATTCTCACCATCAACATGGCTATTTTCCGTAGCTGTGTAGTAGAATTTAATGTCAGCATATATAGTTATAAATTACGTTAGTTTAAATACAGTATTTATACGGTTACTTTCTTGGAATCATCACCACTCATCATCCTCGAGTAGTATTCCCAAAATACTTAGTGATACCAACATGCGTCGATACCCATCTCACACGACCTGGATGCTCTGCTTTGCCGATTTCCCTAGCAAGAATGTCATCACATCCTTCAGGCTTCTATTTTCCTTCCTGTACCTCCTTCTCACAGATCCTCTACATACACATAAAACCATTAAGCAACTCACAATTATATAAGTCCGACCACCAGTGGTAGGAGTGACATATTTATTCAAACTTACAATTTTTTCTTAATGTCCTTATCATTTTCAGTTTTCGTCTTTCCATTCTTAGGAGTGTGACCTTCCACCCAAGCGTCGTGACGACTGAATTTTCCAAGCTTTGCCTACAATTCATTCATCACACTGATATCCTCTCAAAATATGTATGATTACTATGAACATATATAACATCCGACTAAAACACCTAATAGTCTAATACCATAAGAATTATGTACTTACAAGTTTCTTCTTAATCAATCTATAACCACCTCGGGAGCCGTAAAAGACGGTCTTTTTCTTTGAAATGTTAGCCTTGTTCCTCTCACTCATAGACTTCATCAAATAAATTGTATCAAGAAACGTAAGCATGACTAAACATTAAACTAAGTATACTTCTTTACTTATTATTATTAAGTTACCTTAAACTTGTCAGACTGTCTATAAGCGATATAGCTATCCCAATGGTCCTGACTGACATACGGATACTTTTTTTTTGTTGGTTTCTTATTCATCTCCCCGGTTTCCTTGTGGAACAAGTGGTTCTCAGCAATCTTTAACTTCCAAGATCTAAGGGCTTCCCCTATCTTTTTTTTAGGTACTTATCATACATTTCGGGGACAATGTAAGCTAACTGCATATATGATGAGCATAGTTGGTACAAGTGTTTATGCTAATCACATATCAAGTAGTAACTTAATTTCAGCTGAAACATTTTATTATTGTATATACATACCTTTATTCTGTTTATTAGCATGGTGTTCCGTATTTTACTCAATTCACTGATACGCGGCGTACCGAGAGGCACATACTGTCTTACACAACAACCAATCCAACTCGCAAAATACCCGACATTCTCACCATATGGAAGCCTCGTATCTTTATCCCACTGTAAAGGATTAGGTATCTTTGAATTTATTACTTCTAAGGAAACCCTGTGGCGCATTGGACCCGCAGTGTGTTGCAACTTATTCTCATCACCTGAGTTGTCACCTGACGCATTTCCATCGTTTCTTTTCCGCTTTTCGACCATATCTAAAGCAGAAATTAATAAACAAATAATAACAATGCATACTTTTAATAACAAACAAATCTCTAGAGAGGAGGGTTTATTACTTCTTTAAAGAGGAGAATCCGGATTGATCTGGCGGCGGCAATGGCGATGATGACGATGACTGTGACGGTGATGGGGTAGACTGGTCGTTGAGGGGAAGCTCATTGTTTGAGGATATTATGTGGGGGAGGGGAAGCTCAGAGTATACATGTGTGAATAATAAAACACTTGCAAGACCTTGTTTATTTTTTTTTTGAAAATAAACCAATGCGGTTTATCATATATTAATTAAATCCTGTTCCGCAACATTCGCAAAAGACAACGGCAAAACATCCAACCAAAATCTCCTACCTATGATCCATGGCGAAGCATGAGCTACTAAGTGAGCTAGCTTATTACAATCCCTACGAGTATAATTAAAAATAACAGAATCAAAAGACGGAACTAAACTTAATATTTCTTTGTAAATGAGAAAAATATCGCTACGCCCCTTCTTTCCTCCCTGTAGATCAGCAACCACGTTAAGACAATCGCTTTCGACGATAACATTCCGCATCCCAACACACCGAGCCTCCTTCAAACCAAGTAGAACAGCCTCCGCCTCAGCCATTTGCACGGGACAAACACCCTCAGCCTGAACCGACACTGCCCAAGCCACCCTGCCATCACCGTTCCTGCAAACTGCTCCCAAACCTACACCCATTCCCTCCTTAACGCCTGCGTCAACACTAATCTTCCACACACCACCACTCGGCCTACTCCAGCGACCCCCCTCCAACGAAATCCCCTGCCTCCTTTGCTCCTCAGACCTATCCTCCGTTAAGAATTTCATCTCCCAAACCACATCCGTCACCCTCCTTACAACTCTCTCACCCGTCCACATTCCATTGTCAAATAACAATTTATTTCTCTGTTCCCAAATCACCCAACAAGAAGTCATAAAAAGAATCCGTTCCTCCACCCCCATAGCACGTAGCTCGACCTCCACCCACTCCCTTATGCGCAAATTTCTATGACTCCTAAAAACCTCCAGCCCCACCATTTCCCAGACCTCCTCATTCCAGCCGCAATCTCGAACCATATGGATACAAGACTCCTCGCCATCGTGACACTTAGGACAAGAACAATCGAAGTCCCGAACCCGGGTCGCAATATTACTTTTAACCGGTAGCGCATCACTACACAGCTGACACATGAATACTTTAATTCTTGGTAATACCGGCGTGCTCCAAATCGCCTTCCAAAGCCAGCTCCCCATCGAAGTATCGGACTGCTCCCCTTCATCACTTTCATCCGCAGCTAACAACCGGTATCCCTCCCGAACCGAGTACTCCCCATCACGCGCTCCATCCCAGCACCAACTATCCTCCTGGGCTAATTCACTCAGCCTTATACTCATAATCCTCTCCGTTTCAAAAGGTAGAAACATAGCCCCAACCTTCTCCCTATCCCACCTTGCTTCCCCTGCCACCATCAGCTCATCAACCTTCATCTCCAGATCGAAACCACCTCGCGGCGAGATCACACACCTGGAAGACGTACCAGGTATCCACGGGTCCAGCCACACCCTCGTTCCCTTCCCGTCTCCCACCCGCCTCCGGACACCCAACCTCATCACATGCTTTGCATCACAGATACTCCTCCAAGTATAACTTGAATTATTCCCTACCACAGCATCCATAAAAGAACAATTCGGAAAATACTTACCCTTCAGTACTCAGACCATTAGGCTCTCCTCATTAGAAATCAACCGCTAGGCTTGCTTTGCTAAAAGAGCTAAATTAAACTTACCAAAATCTCGAAAACCCATCCCCCCCTTAGCCTTTGCACGACACATTGCCTCCCATGCCACCCATGATATTTTCCTTTTCCCATTCTCCGAACCCTACCAAAATCTCGAGACAATAGAACGAAGCTCGTCACAAAAATTAGCTGGTAACTTTAAAACTTTCATCGCATAAGTAGGAATAGATTGGGCAACCGCCTTTATCAAAGTCTCCCTACCCGCTCGGCTAAAAAACTTACCACGCCAACCCTGCATCTTGCTATACAATTTGTCACGGACAACCTTATTAAGAACCTGTTTGGAGTGACCGATAACCGTTGGTAAGCCTAAATATTTTCCTTGCTCCTGCACAACCTGAACACCCAACACCGAAGCCACCTTATCCCTTCGCCAAGCAGCTGTGCCCTTACTAAACGACACTGTAGTCTTCTCCTTACTAACCAACTGCCCAGAAGCACTCTCATACTGACCCAACAAGTCCATGACAACCCCGGCCCGAGTCTCGTTAGCTTTAACAAAAATTAAACTATCGTCTGCAAAGAGAAGATGTGAGACAACCGGCGAAGACGGTGCCACCCGGATTCCATGAAGCACTCCCTCCTCCACCTTCCGCCTAATCATACTTGATAGCACTTCTGCACATAGAATAAACAAATAAGGAGATAACGGATCCCCTTGACGCAATCTCCTACCAGGTACAAACGCTGCAGACGGAGACCCATTAATAAGCACTTAATACGACACAGTTCGAATACATCTCATCACATTACCTACCCAGTGCCCATCAAACCCCATAGCTAGCAGAACCTTCTCCAAAAAAACCCATTCAACTCTATCATACGCCTTCGCCATATCCAACTTTAGCGCCATATGTCCCCCCCCCACTACGAGCATTCTTCATGTAATGAAACATCTCAAAGGCAACCAAAATATTATCAGAAATTAACCTCCCGGGAGTAAAGGCACTCTGATTCTCCGAAACTAAACATCCCAGAAATTGTTTCAATCTGTTTGCGAGCACTTTAGCCACTAACTTGTACAATACATTGCATAAACTTATCGGTCGAAAGTCAGTGAATTTATCCGGCGCCTTCTTTTTTGGGATTAACACGATATGAGTACTATTTATAATTTTAGGGCTCTCACCACCTTTTAAAATACGAAGAACCATCCGTGTAACAGACGGACCCACAATATGCCAATAAGTTTGATAAAAGAGTGCGTTCATACCGTCAGGTCCAGGTGCTTTCAGGGGATGCATTTGCTGTAACGCCTCGAACACCTCTTCTCCCTTATACTCAGCCCTTAAACTTTCATTCATTGCCAACGTCACCCTATCCTTGAGTCCTTCTAGTAGCCCATCAAAAGCATCTGGCTGCGAAGATGTAAACAGAGAACTAAAGAAATCTACAGCCGCACCCTTTATCCCATCTTCCCCAGTCACAACTCGCTCCCCTTCGACAATAATCCTGCCAATCCGATTCTTTTTCTTCCGCTGCCCCGCCTTTCTATGAAAGTACTTGGTATTTCTATCACCCTCCTTCAGCCACAATGCCCTCGATCTCCGTCTCCAGAAGACTTCCTCCTGCTGCAATAGAAAATTAATGTCTTTAATGACAGCCTTCCTTTCTCGCACGTTCTCCACGGTTCGCTCATTGTTATTCAACCACTCCAACCGTCTCCTCTTCCGACTCAAATCTCTCATTATCTTACCTATACTCACCCCCTTCCACTTCTGCAATTCTCGCGAACACCTAGCAATAGTTTCCACGACATTCCAATCTTCTTCCTCCCACATTTTCTTAATAGTATCCTCACACCCTTCCTCCCCCACCCATATTTGTTCAAAATGGAAATTACGCACCCGTGGCCCGTCAAGCCTCTCACGGCCATCCAGTACCACCTTAACAGGCGAGTGATCCGACCACTCACGGTTCATATTAATCACTTTCGCATACGGGAAAAGTTCCCGCCATCCCTCATTACTAAACGCACGATCCAACCTACATTGCCTATTATCCACCCCTGCTTCTCCATTGTCAAAAGTAAATTCATACCCCTAAAAACCCAAGTCACTTAGTTCACACACATCCACAGCCTCTCTAAAATTGTTCATTTGTCGTTGTGCCCTATTGCCCCCTTCATCTCATGAGCATAAAGTATTTCATTAAAATCCCCCACACACAACCACGGAGTCCGTGACTCAGCTGCTAAGGACCGGAGTAGCTCCCAAGATAAGTAACGATCTTGAACTGCCGGCCACCCATAGAACCCCGTACATCTCCACTCAATACCATCTATCCGGATATCGAAATCCATAAAATGAACAGAAGCAGATCGAAACACAACATGAACATCCCTCCGCCACATAAAAGCCAAACCCCCAGACCTCCCTACACTATCCACCGCCATACCAACATAATCCTCAAAACGTAAAAAAAACTGAGTTCATCTCCTCACTACTCAGCTTCGTCTCACACAGAAAGACCAAAGCTGGGGCCTCCCTCCGAACAAGATTCCGGAGCCCACCAACCGCAGAGGGATTGCCCAGCCCCCTACAGTTGAGACTCAAGAGATTCATTGGGCCCGGCGGAGTTGACTCGGGTCAACCTCCGCCTCAGATATATACACATCTCTGTGACAAAAAATTTTCTTCAAACCAATATCAAACTCTTCATCATCATTAGCCCTCATCCGTTTTTGGTTTACGTTTAATATCTTATCAGCTGCTAACTCAGACGAAACCAAAACTCCCCCTGTTCCACACGCCCAGCCCGCTGCCATTTCCTCCCATTAGATTTTCCTAACGCTAACGGCTCCACCCTACCAGTCTCCCTATCAACCTTCTCGGGCATAATCTCACCAGGCTGCTCTATAGACTTCATGCTATTCTCAATAACCTCCACCATCTCATCACCCCTAACTCCAGCATTCATAATATCCACATCCTGCCTTCCAATATGTCCACCACCCTCCCATTGCAGAGTCCCGATGCTACCTACGCCACCATTCCCCTGCCCCTCTTGCGCACTCCCCTCCAACACACTCTGCAGCTCCACACCTCCCTCGCCCTTTTGAAACTTGGCCTTGCTAGATAAAGCAATACGTTTCAGCTTCGCAGTCATCTCCTCTTCGCACCGACGGTACTCCTCGTCAAACTCCGGTCTCAAATGTCTGCTAGTCTTACGCCCCTCAGCAACACCCGCCTTTCCACCCTTCCACGGCGAAGCACGCAGTTTCTCCCCATAAATCAGATTATCCTCATCATGCGGTCCACTATCACAATCTTTGAGACCATGACCCAAAACACCACACCCATAGCAAAAGAGCGGTAGCCTCTCGTACTTTACTTCGAAAGTGTTAACCTTCCCATATGCCAATCTAACTTCCACCGATGGTTGAAGTGGCTTTCGTATATTATGAAGAATCTGAACTCGAACCGCCTTCTCCTGCTCCGGGTAAGGAAGTACGTCACGCACTATGTATGTCCCCAGCTGCTCCCCCAATCTCTTCAAATTAGCTTCATTAGTACGACCTTTAATTGGGAGGTCGTATATACGAGCCCAAATTGGTAACCTATCAAGAATCGTTTCAGACAGCTTCCCCTCCCCACTAGGTTCATTGAAGCACCACACAAACTTGTCAAAGTGCCATGGTTGGCCCTCAATAACCCTAGCCTTATCCCTTTCGTCCTCAAATCTGAATATGAAAGTTCTCTCCTTGGCATCGAGTACATTACTCATCACCTTCCCCGTTGGATTCCATAAACGAAGCATCGTATCAATGGCGGCTTTACTATTTATCGTCTTCGTAGCCCAAATCTTGCCAACAAGTATCTTTTCCGCCTGCCTTTCAATGCCCTCCTCCTCATTAGCCTACCAAACAAACACCTCTCGCCCTCCGTTTGAGCACTCTCCCAACACCCCTTTGCCTTTGCTACTTCTCCCACACTCCATAGTTAAGAAAACTCCAACTATAGCACATAAAAACCAACCAGACAGAAACCCTAATATGCGAAAAAACCCTAGACAAAAACCCGCACAAAACCAGAAACCCTAATTTTTCCTTAAACGAAACACAACGAAAAACTCAGCACAAAAGAACGTACCTAAAAAACCAAAGCTACACACACGATGTAGATAGGGCCCTTGAACAAGAAGGAAGAAGCGTAGATGACCTAGGACTCAACTCCCATAGAACCCTAGGAAGACGTTCGTTTTTTTACTGTAATTATTTTGCAAGACCTTGTTTTTTAGAAAGTAATAAACACGGTGTAAAAAAACCGTTATATTTTGTTTCCAAACAGACTACGGTTTTGTTTGAAACCGTAATTGATTAGTACTATCTACAACGGGTTAAAAATAACAGTTGTCTGTAATATTTTCATTTTGTTTGATTTTCCCGCCAAGAAATAAAGCATCATTTTTATATACATAACAACGGCCTGAACCGTTATAACTGCACACGTCCAGAACAACGGTTTAGGTATAACCGTTTTACTCTATATTTCATTTTGTTTGATATTACAAACAAGAAATAAAGCATCACTTTTATATAGATAACAATGGCCTGGACCGTTATAACTGTATACGTCCCGAACAACGGTTTAGGTATCACCGTTTTATTTAATAATTCATTTTGTTTGAGACGATTTTTCCCTAACCCGCCCGCTGCAGCAGCAGAAAAAGTTTAAAACAACAGTTTGATATATAACAGCAAGACAATAATTACACATGACGTAAGATATCTTGATTGGATTGCTGATATTGTCACGGCTGCCGGGAACGTTTTATGGATTTGCTAGTCTCTTCATTAACCCAAATACCTTCATCATGATCATCCTGTGTATATATGATGTGACTCATATTTGTGCACAGTTAATCCCCGAAATGGCCTCGATCCTATGCTTTATTACGCTTATTAGGGTCGTTTCTTATCTTTAGTTCCCTACTTTGCATATTCTTTGAGGTTTTGTGTCGTTGGTAGGAGAGGATTGCAAACCTTGCATCTATGGAGAAAAGTAGAGCTAAATGGAGTGCATCTAATGACCAAGCATCAAAGAGGAGATCATTACTAAAGGCCTAAGTGAATAAATGAAGTAGAAATGGGCAATGATGAAGAGCCCCACGACCTCCCATCGATCCCCACGGATCCTTGGGCAGTCAAAGAAGAAGAGGAGCTGATCAAAGATCCGGGCATCTCAAGCTTGATCCGGGCGTCCCGAGCCCAGGTCGAGCGACTCCACTCTCAATACGGGAATCTCAGGCCATGATCCAAGCGTCCCGAGCCCAGGTCAAGCGACTCCACCCTCAATCTGGGCATCTCAGGCCATGATCCGAGCGTCCTGAGCTCAGGTCGAGCGGATCCTTAGACAACACGAGTTTGCTTCAATTGAAAATCCGGACGGCTCTCTCTAGGACTTGCAAAGCACTAATCATCTTCTTAGGGACTTAATCGTCATTTAAGCCCTTAGTTACCCAAATACTTGTACTTAGTATAAATACCCCATTGTGTTAGGGGATTAAAGGGAAGTTTATCAAGTTCTAATTTAGCCTGAATCTAGTTTAGATATTACTAATCAAGTTGAAATCACTCATCTCAATATTAATCAAATCTCAAATTCTCTTTAATCCTTCAAGTGCATTAGGTGGATTATACATCTGATGTAGTACATCAGATGGTATAGTTTTTGAGCATTAAAAAAAAACTTTTTGAGTTTTAATCTAAAATTTTTGAGTTTTATTATAAATTTTTTGAGTTTATTTAAAACTTTAATCTCAAAAAGTTACATTATAATTCAAAAAAATTACATAAGCTCAAAGAAATTTGATTTTTGACATCATAAAACTAAAATGTAATTTATAAACTCTATAGTACTCAAAAAAATATACAAAAACTCAAAAAGTCATCAAGTATGATGTAGTACATATGATGTACAATCCTTTTTCTCCTTCAAGTGTTCTTAGTTTTAGTTGGGTAATTTGAAGATTATTTGGGTTTATTGAAGACTTGACAACTCTTCATCATTCATCAAGTGTTCTTCTATTATTTTTTGCTTATTATTTGGATCATCCATAATTTGGTATAATCCTTTTTACCTTTGCTTATTTATTACTTTACTCATTTACCATGTTTAACTTTGTTAAGATGATTGACACCATTGTTAACATGTTTTCCATGATAATGAGTGAGTAGTCTTCTAGCTAGGGTTAATGGGGGATTAGGGGAACTATAACATGGGGGTAGATTCAAACTTAATCTAATATGTTATCATAAGATTGCTTACTTGTTGTAGTGTTAACCTATGCACATGTTATGTTTGATAAAATGCTTGACTATGAAACCTTGCATTTATACATCTCTTATCTATTCAACAAGACTTGTAAGATATAAACTAACTCAAGTTGTAACACCCCCATA
Organism: Silene latifolia; assembly: GCF_048544455.1. Lineage (NCBI taxonomy): Eukaryota > Viridiplantae > Streptophyta > Magnoliopsida > Caryophyllales > Caryophyllaceae > Silene > Silene latifolia. The sequence goes on from NC_133538.1 coordinate 99,783,570, forward strand.
TTCAGAGGAGCCTTAACTAGGCCTTCCTTAGGATATAAGGGCGTTACCATCTCGGTTGCCCGAGGACAGTAATAATCAGACGTCAATAAAAGAACTTTAATATTGTATTACAAGTGATTTAAACCAACAAACTATATAAAATACACAACTCAGAGACTACTGGCTATGACTATCAAATCTTGTGAAGACTCATCCCCGCCTGGACTCATTATCAACAACATCAACACCTGCTAAGACCGACTGCTCACCATAAGGGATCACGGCAGGCACATAACAAACAAACAACCACACAAGGTCAGTACTGAGATAAGATAAGAAAATGGCAACTGAAATTAACAATACAAATAATACCAGTTGTCCCAACCACATTCACAACAATCCAACTAACTCACATCGATCCCCACCGGACCACCACGCGGTGGGGGACCGCAGCCGTACCTACCAAATCCCCGCTCATCAAATCGAGCGATAACCCTGTCCATTAATGTGCACATCCCCTTCCGTGGCGGGTTCCACGAAGGGCGAAACTAGGGCGTGAAGCCACTCCCGCAAGTGAACCCACTCAGCCGAGAACGCATCTCGAGAACCAATCAACAACAATCACAACCACAATCACAATACAATTATTATAGCAAACAACCAAACACAACACAGCCACAATATCCGACACACTAGACCATCTACAGAAACTGAGTAGGCGAACCTACCTTTAAGCAACCGCAACCAATCCACGCCGACAGATAACATATCCAGCGACCAAGCAAAGCCTATAACCAGCATACAAATATCTATTACTAACAAGCAAATCCTAACTATAGAGACAAAGGCACGGATGATGACTATGACATACCTATTAGGGAGAAACTCAGCAAAAGACCGCTACCCGACTCAAGAGGCGCTCTCCTAAGGCACAAGAATCTTCACAAAGGTTTCCATGGAGGTTTTGAGGTGAAGGGAAGGGAAAGAGGCGACTGAAAGATAGGAGGAAAGTGGCGAAAGTGATTTGCGGATTTAACAAAACGCGATATAAAACCCTCGCTGAAAACCCGGCACTCGATCGAGTACCCAACATACTCGATCGAGTAGCCCCCTACTCGATCGAGTAACCTAGCTACTCGATCGAGTAGCCTCTGCTCTATCGAGTACCACCCTTAACACGCACCCCAAGATGGTTTTGGCATACTTTCCTAAGATTACTCCCGCTCCCAAGGACAGTCAATGATGGTCAAAGGGTCCCTAAAAGGGCGGGTATTACAGTCTTCCCCCCTTAAAAAGAACTTCGTCCCCGAAGTTCAACTCACCTCTCCCGCTCACGACACGAAACCAACACAATCTCACCAACCTTCCCGGTCAAACCATTATCTCTGGAAACACCATTCGCCCCCCATGCCATCATCATCCCCGTCTATACCTTATACCTAATGACTCTTACCACTATCACGCAAGCATTATCACCGTTAACTGTCACTCTACATGTATGCATCAATTCTTACTAATGATTAAGTATCAAACATCGACTTTGCCATATGAGCCAACGCAAACAACCATCGGTCATCGTGTGACAACAATTTATCAACTCAAAACGTATCTCATATTGACCTCATACTGTACAATTAACACCGCCGTGTTACTCAACTTATTCTTTTACGGCACAGCGTGCCGGAATAAAACTCTTTATGACATACATTCTATTACTTCTACTACAACGCACTACTCACTCCACAAACCGAGGTAACCAATTACGCTTCATACAAGTAAATTTCGAAAATTTTGCAATTAAACAACAAAACCTTCTAAGCAAACAAAGCATAATTTCGAAATCACCCTTTTATTTCGCGATAATTTTCGCGACATTACTCTTCCCCTCTAAAAAGGAACTTCGTCCCCGAAGTTCACCACTAAAATTATAGCACGTACTACCTATTATATGCATCAAAACATTAAAGAAACCATATTAGTTGTTATGGACATTACTCACTAACTATACACTTGTTAAATTAAAAATCATACACTCGCCACCGAAATGACTAGTCACCATTGATAACACATATTAATATGGTATGCACAAATGTACGAGAAGTTACAACTCCGATAAATAGATCGTAATGGGGCGTATGCAATATTAGAGTAACAAGAAATTATTACCGCCTTACTAATTGTGACAAACACGCTTATAAAACTTCAAACACGACTTCCAACACATGAAATTAACGGTTCAAAGGTGTTACTACACACTAATAACCACATTAAACATTAAACTTGCCCTTATAAAACAATTGAACATTTTTAATTTTTGAAAACCCCTCAGAATGATGCTACTCGATCGAGTAGGTAACGGTACTCGATCGAGTGCCATGCTACTCGATCGAGTGTCCTGGCTACTCGATCGAGTGTCCTGGCTACTCGATCGAGTAGCCTACAGGTCAGAATGCTTTTTACCCCATCTTCCTGCAGCTACTCGATAGAGTATGGGGTACTCTGTCGAGTACCGGGCCAAGTTCCCTTATACAACCTGTCACAAGCCACATACATGCACATATTTGTCATCTAGAATCGAGTCGGAATGACTCCCCGATGTCTAATAACCTGCAACAAGTCAATAATAGGAAATCCGACCTTATGGCCAACAATACAAGTTCCAAAATAAAGTTTCAACTAAAACAACCAAAAATCTAACCATGCTACCAACAACAACTACTACTAACAATCATGAACGAAGATAGAAACAAGGAGTATCACTCCTCCTGCTGCTCTTCTTCTTTCGCTTTCTTCCGCTCGAGCATCACCTCATCATCACCACCACCCGAAGTACCGCTCCCGATGTCCCTATCCCCGCGTCCACTCCTCTCCCGCTCCCGGCCCACATACCATGGAGTCAAGCCCCGTAGGGGAAGGACCGAGGTGCCCCCCACGTCGATCGATCCACCCCGTAGAATGGAAAACCCCGTGTAGTCTCCAACTCCACTCCACCAAATCGGATGCGGTCCCTCGGTCCCTATCCCCGAGCGTACGCCATCTCGTGCATGTTCGGAGTGTCAAGGTAGATGACACTCTCTCCGCCAGTAATCGGATCGCGTCTCCGAGGTGTCGAGGTAAGGGTAGCATGGAAAAGACTGCTGCTGCTTTGTGGTGCTACTGGGGCGTGGCCTAGTCTCCGAGGCCCTCTCTCTCACTCGACGGGGTCCCCTCACCACTCGGGTCTCTACCACCCGAACTCCCGCATTCTCGCCCTTCGTCGGCTCCGGCATCTCCTCAAGGATGGTGCCGTCGATGAGGTAGGTCTCGTAGTCAAGGGTCTGTCATCATCCTCCTCCTCCTCGTCGTCCCGAGTCCACCGTCACTCTTCGTCGGCTCAAGGGCTCCGTGGGTGGGAGGTGCTCAGGAGCTGGAATCTTCATCCAACTCATCCCATACACCCTCCACGCTAGGCTACCGTCGACCAAGGTCCTCAACCATTTCAGGTCGAGATAGTATTCACGATCCATGGTAGGCACTTTGGGTAGCTAGAGGCACGTCGTGAAGAAGCCTCAAAAGAGGTTAGCTTTTCATTCTAACCGAGTGGCAATAGCCCCACAACTCAGTGCCGGGAAGGGGAAGAAGCCATCAAGGCAAGGGCAAAGACAAACTATGGAAGGAGCATTAAAGACCACTTTCCTGGCCCGCTCCGGGTTGAGGTAAGACATCAGAAGTAAGACCTCATGATTATTCAATTTACTGATATCCTTTCGGTCATAGAGGAGGTTCGAGAGAGAACGGAGAAAGACCCTCAAGGTAATATCTTTGAACATCATTAATCAGCATGTTGCTCGAGGTGGGAGCTTGCTTCCCGGTCAAGCAAGGCATTAGGCGGCGGACGCCGCACTCACCGGAATGTCGGTGATGGAGTCCTTGGGAGGCTTGGCCAACCCAAGGTGAGAGGCAAACAGATCCATAGTCAACGAGAAAACTGGTATTCATCAATCTAAACTCAACGATCGACCCGGCTGGGTCATAGTTAAAAGAGCTCATGAACTCCAAGGTAAGAAAAGGGTAAGTATGCTTCCTCAGCCTATACAAACCCGTAAAACCCAAGGTCTCGAATATGTGACGGACATCCGTCTCTATCTCCAACTCCTCTAACACACTGGTGTCTATACACTTTGTAGGTCTCATCTTGCGTTTTTGTAAGGCTACAAAATGCTCCCTTTGCTTGAAGTCAACAAAAACAATCGTAGGGTATTCGGGACCGCGGGTACCACAGTCCACTCCCCTCTCCCGACTCGGGTGGGTTACCCTCCCCGCTTACTTTGGCGGAGTCCAAGGTTCGATCTCGGCATCTGCTTAAGGCATATGTTCAAGCAACTTATATAAACATGCAAGTATTGATTTCATGTAATTTGACCATTCAACTTATCGACCCGAGGCACACCAATCTATCAACAACTTTCAGCATGTGGAGCACATAATTCACACCGTTACTTTGAGTATTAAGTTAAGTACACATGTTCACCAGCAGTTTCTAAGGTTTTAACATACGAGTTCAAATTATTATTACTCATAAGCCATAGTGGTGAAAGGATTTATCATGACGTTTACATATGCTCAACAAATTTGAATATCCTAGCATGATTCTAAGGTTATTCCAAACACACTTCTAATCACATGTTACTAATTCAAGAGAAAGAATAATTTATAATACATCATTATCACCCTTCACTATTATGTACAACAATTCAAATAAAATTTTCAGACGGTCTTTACAAATTTGTGAAAATTTGGCATGTATTCATCAATCATCGTTTCTATTAGCATATTGAAGTTCAACTCATGCTTATTCTGTCAATTACAACATCAATTTTTCAATTATAAATCACGAATTTCCATTTAAGGCACTTTTAAGACGGAGTTTTTAAGGTAACCTTCTAAGGGTAAGATCATCAAAATCTATCTTCCAACATGATATAAACAATACTTAAGGCTCAATTCTACCATCTAATCATTGTAAAACAACCAAAAATCGATTTCAATTTTGGAAACCCTAGAAATTTCGGGTTCAACCCTTGCAATTCCTAATCTAATCTACAACAATTAGTCACCAACAAACATGGAAAGGAGGTATGTGAATCATATTTCAACCATCAAAAGCAACTACCTACTCATGTAAATCGAAAATTTCAGATTATTTCACTATTTTAACACATTTAAAGCAACAAACCATGTACAGTAGGAAGAATAGCATACCTTGATTGATGAACAAAGTAGAGAAATGAAATTAAACTAAGAAACCAACCCCAAGATTCACTACTAACCCAAGAGAATGAGAGGATTTGAGAGGGAATAAGGAATTGAGAGTAGATTAGGTGGAGGTGTGTCGAAATATAGAGGAATAAGAAGAAATAGAAAGATTAGGGGTTTTAAGAAAACCCGTAGGATTCGCTGTACAGTAACCTACTCGATCGAGTGCCTGGGGTACTCGATCGAGTACCACCCTACTCGATCGAGTAGGAGCTAAATCGTCGAGTATCTGCAGGAATTTTCCCACATCCCGACGTTATAGCCTTCTAACTAGATCGAGTGAGGTCTACTCGGTCTAGTAAGCACTCGCACTCGGTCGAGTAGAGTTAAGTACTCGGTCCGAATACCAAGTAACTCGAAGATACCTGCAAAACAACGCCGCGTGTCGATTCCAAACTAAGTTCGGGGTTCGACACTAATTATCACATTCAATCACATTTTATAACCATTGTCGCGCAAAATACAACCCTTCAACAACTAAGCGACATATCACGTTACGTTATACAAATTACCCAACTCGGTCTACCACACCGAGTTATTTATAAGCCTAGTCGTGTCATTTTATTACACTTAAACTTGTTTTACATGTTACTACTAAACTCATGCTTACTCCAAGTTGAAGCGGATGAGTAACATTAGTTCTTTCTTTCACGTATTACATAAATGCATACTTTTCAAAACAAATTAATCTACCATGTTTCACATTCTATCATAAGCAATTTATTTTAGTACGAATCACACATTACGCAGCGGAAAAATTTCAACCAACAAATAGGCATGAACGCATTACTATACGCTATGTCTCGAATTATAATTCTACTATGCTATAACTATCATCATAGTGATTATTAGGGATTTATAAACTCGTATATGACTTCCGTCATCAATAACTTATAGCAAACATCTACATGCTCGCTCTTCATGTCACAACGTTCAGTTCCACATTTTCACGCATTCCTATCACGTAAACTTTCGTCACATATCTCATAGCCATTACATAAGCTCACTAATCATCCAAAGAACCTCACTAATCTCATTGACAATTACCATACACGGTCTAATATATCACTAATACACCCCTATCAATTCTAACAAAGACTTAACCGGAGGTAGCTCCGGCACAATTAACATACATGGCACACATAGACACACGGACTCCACATTCCCATCCCATGTGACTGGCTTAAGTGTCATGGGGCCAAGATTTTGAAATGAGGGCGCTTACTCACCCAAAATCTAGCATCAGCCGGGGCTCCCATTACACATACACCAGGTTCATTTTATTAGACTCCTTACGTTCATTATGTTCATTTGTTACAGGTTCCAAAATCGTTGCTCTGATACCACTTTGTAACACCCCCATATTCAGAGGAGCCTTAACTAGGCCTTCCTTAGGATATAAGGGCGTTACCATCTCGGTGTGCGAGGACGAGTAATAATCAGACGTCAATAAAAGAACTTTAATATTGTATTACAAGTGATTTAAACCAACAAACTATATAAAATACACAACTCAGAGACTACTGGCTATGACTATCAAATCTTGTGAAGACTCATCTCCGCCTGGACTCCGGCTATCAACAACATCAACACCTGCTAAGACCGACTGCTCACCATAAGGGATCACGGCAGACACATAACAAACAAACAACCACACAAGGTTAGTACTGAGATAAGATAAGACAATGGCAACTGAAATCAACAATACAAATAATACCAGTTGTCCCAACCACATTCACAACAATCCAACTAACTCACACCGATCGTCCACCGGACTCCTTTGGACCCGCCACCGGTGGGGACCGCAGCCGTACCCACCAAATCCCCGCTCATCAAATCGAGCGATAACCCTGTCCATTAATGTGCACATCCCCTTCCGTGGCGGGTTCCACGAAGGGCGAAACTAGGGCGTGAAGCCACTCCCGCAAGTGACCCCACTCAGCCGAGAACGCATCTCGAGAACCAATCAACAACAATCACAACCACAATCACAATACAATTATTATAGCAAACAACCAAACACAACACAGCCACAATATCCGACACACTAGACCATCTACAGAAACTGAGTAGGCGAACCTACCTTTAAGCAACCGCAACCAATCCACGCCGACGGATAACACATATCCAAATGACCAAGCAAAGCCTATAACCATCATACAAATATCTATTACTAACAAGCAAACCCTAACTATAGAGACAAAGGCACGGATGATGACTATGACATACCTATTAGGGAGAAACTCAGCAAAAGACCGCTACCCGACTCAAGAGGCGCTCTCCTAAGGCACAAGAATCTTCACAAAGGTTTCCATGGAGGTTTTGAGGTGAAGGGAAGGGAAAGAGGCGACTAAAAGATAGGAGGAAAGTGGCGAAAGTGATTTGCGGATTTAACAAAACGCGATATAAAACCCTCGCTGAAAACCCGGCACTCGATCGAGTACCCAACATACTCGATCGAGTAGCCCCCTACTCGATCGAGTAACCTAGCTACTCGATCGAGTAGCCTCTGCTCTATCGAGTACCACCCTTAACACGCACCCCAAGATGGTTTTGGCATACTTTCCTAAGATTACTCCCGCTCCCAAGGACAGTCAATGATGGTCAAAGGGTCCCTAAAAGGGCGGGTATTACACAAGTCTTGTTAGACCATGCATGGAAGTGAATAGGAAGAAAGTAAGTCGACTTGTAGATGTTGTACAGTCTTGACCGACTAGGCTCCGGGACCCAAATCTTCCTATGAATCGTAAGGCATAAACTAACTCGATTCCACTACAACAATAATAATTTGTTTGCAACTATGTAAACATGTTTGTATGATCACCACCATGAATCCCCTATGAACCCATGAGTCCCTAGTATTGTTTATCTTTTGATCACACCATTGTTTTTATTGCTTTCATTAGTTTAGAACTATCAACTCAAACTAAATCGTGACAACCTAGTGCAACTATAATTAGATTGAAAATTTTGAGTACCCCCATCCTTTGGGTTCGACCCCGACTTGCTTGCTATGCTAGTAGTTGGGTATAAATGTGGTTGAGAGCGTGCAACGGCACGTTCAAAAAAATGGCACCGTTGCCGAGGACGGTGTTCAATTGAATTGTTATCTTTTGTTGTTTTTAGTTGTGTCTTTCTTAACCTTGGGGAAGTCAAACTCCTCAAGGTAGTTTTAATTGCTTTCTAGTTGTTTGCTTTTTGCATGTGTAGGAGATCACAAGGTAGACCTTTGCCTATTGATCTCGAAATTGAAAGAACCTTGACCAATCTTAGAAGAACCGCTAGAGGGGCTTCAACAAGTTTGGGTATTGGAGAACTTGTGGACGTCACTAATACCGTCGTAGAGTACCAAAGATAAATTTATAGTTTCCAAACTACTACTATAGATAGCGGCAGTCAGGGTTGAACCATAGAGAGGCGATGCAATTAATAGTCGTCTGATTTTAGTCTAAGTAACAAATGTGAGGGGGGTTTGATTTGAATAATCTATAACTAAAAGGGCAATAGTTAACTAAGCAGATAAATGAGATACTAAAAGGAACGGATGAAATCAAATAGTAAAAGAATGCTAAGACGGTCGGTTCACTGTTGTTTCGACGGCGGTAATTCTAGGTAAACTGTCTTAAACATGTTAGACGGGAAAATAAAAAGTCCTCTCGGTCCATTTTTAACAGGTAGCAACCTTTCGGCCTGAGCTACTTGTCCCTAATCTCACTAATACCAACTTTCATTCTTGATTAATGAAACTCAAAATCTAAATTAACTTATCTCTCGATCTCATTAATTTAGTCGTCTTAATTAGGTAGTCTATCTCCCTTCCCTATCTTTCGATCTTAACGGGTCGGTCAATTCCTAAACATTCAACTAGTCGCGTGCACTCGATTCGTCAAATATAGCAATTTGATTAATTAAAACGTAGCTAATCTAACACGGCCCCAGTCGATCGACCAACTAACCCAGTCGATCGACCAGAGCCCGAAAACAGGTCCCCTGAATTGAAGCCGTCTAAGCTACAGATTCCCTACATCTTAGCACTGGGGATTTAGCCACTCATACTCGTGATGAAAACAACGATAAGATTAACTAATAAAGCAAACGAATTCATATTTAAATTAACTAAATAAATAACTAACATAAAACAATAATATGGCTTTGGGAAATCTAACTAGCAATTTCTAATCTATAAACGAATAAAGTAAACTAAAATTATGGAAGCAAAATTACCGTAAGAATTGCAAAGAAAGGAAGAATCCGAAAAGCGCAAACGAAAGTAAATTGTATATTGAATGATTATGCCCTAAAAACAATGAAATATCAAACCCTAATTATTTCCTAAAATTCTTATGATAAAAGACTTGATGAATTCCAGAATAGAGAGGGTTACGTTATATAAGAATGTTGCGTAACTCTTTTATTCCTAAACCTAATTACAATGGGCTTCTAACTTCTCGTTCTTTTTATTTGCGTCAGATTATCGGTTTGGTCGATCGATCACTGATGCCAGTCGATCGACTGAACTGCACTGTACAGGAGCTACTGTTAGTCGTGCTCTGGTCGATCGACCAGAGGCATCGGTCGATCGACCACTGTAGCTGGTACTTTGCTTCAAAAACTTCGTGAATTAGTCTTTTGGGCCTCGATATGCGCACCAAGTTTGCTTCCCGAGTAAATACTTCATGTCAAATGCAATGCTAGGTACTCGGGGACGGATTCGGCTCATTTCCCGCTGGATTCTTCACATTTCTGCAATATTGCACAAAAACACGAAAGTAGACGGAAATGGGGAAAATAGTAGCATAAACTACATAAATGAGCTCTGAAATGCGTGTAAAATAGGGCGTAAAACATCATATAAATGACACGCTTCAAACTTCCCCAAACCAAACCCTTGCTTGTCCCCAAGCAAGAACTAGACTCGATTCTAAAACCTAATGGAACGAGTTCAATCTCAGAGCGAAATGCAAACTGTAAAGCCTAAACCAATTTAATGCAACAACTAACAATGAATTAGCAATGTGAGTCGTGCAAACGAGTTATGTAGTCGTTAAGAACTGCTGAACCGTCAACTATAGAGACTTATCATTATGGACTCTCACAGGTCGCTCAAATCACACATAAGCACAGGTGAATATATGTAAGATAGAAAGAAGTAAATGTAATGACTCTCACCTAACTACGACCTATAAGAACATGCCTGCAATCTAATATGAAAATAATCTCTACAACCATACATATGCATTCCAACCAAACAAATGACCGTGACACATGCCGAGGTAAATATGGATATGTGAGGTATGGGTAAGAAGGGGCTAAAATAAATTTGGATAAAGACAGAGTTAAAAGCCAAGCTAGTAACTAAGGGAACCAAATTATAACAACATCCAACTTCTTGCTCAAGATTTCAATCGAAACGGTGCTAATAGCAAGCACAAATCTCACCATCTCCATAATTAATCAACTCCCCATAAGCTACAAATGAAACATGGGAGCAAAAATCGCCATTTAATAAAGACTTTGAATTATGCGATTTTGATTTCTTTCTCTTCTCGGGCTTCAGTCGATCGACCAATGAGTCCAGTCGACCAACCATAGATCGAACTTATTTTTCCTTTTTTTTCTACTATTCTATTTTTCTCTTTCTTTTCTTTTTCATCTTCCCAACATCATCTCAAAATGAGCATTAGCTACCAAAAACGAAGTAATAATCCAAAGAACATAAACTACTTGCTTGACAAGGGCAGGCTAAATGTAGGATGTAGTTAACGGGACAAAAAGGCTATTTCTGGCAGTGTGAAGCTTATGGGAGAAATGAATAAAGGGGTAACCTCTTCCACATGTGTCAACTAACCACGAACCCGAATGCATACATGTATTAAGCAGATTAAGTTCATATTTATGCAAATTTATGTAACATGTCTCATAAGGAGTAACTACTCACAATCCTAGATAAACTGGTCATGAATGACACCAGTTATAGGCTCTAAATCTCAGAATATAAGTAGTTTGCCAAAATTTAAGTCAAGTCTCAAGTCCAGCAAGTAAATTAACGAAAACTCGTAGACTATGCATATATGATTCTACTAATAACATGTTAATTAGCAAGGCTTAGGCATAAAACAGCTGAAAATGCAATGTCATCATTGAAATACTACCATTCCGACTCGACCTAAATGCAAAAGTAAACGTGCAATTTTTTTGAATTTGTTTGAAATTTTTCAATTTTTTTGAATTTTCTGTATATATGGAGAAATTAAATAACAATGCAAACAGAATAATTCAACGTGAATGCAAGAACATATGAATGCTATGCAAAACCCTTCCCCAAACCAAATCACACAATGTCCCCATTGTGCATAATCATATAATGAAATAAAAGGGAAACGGGAATTTTGCGATAAATTAACTAAACAAGACATGAAGGTGACTTGAGAACTCACAAGACTTTAAGCGCAGCAAAAGGAAACCTCCCAAACCAAATGAGCTAGGAGGTTTCGATGAGATGCTACCAATAAGTACCTGAAAAGAAGCAAAAGTACCGCGCGTAATTCCAAGAAAGCAATTTACGAAACGCAAAATTATGTGCAAAATAAGAAAACCGTAGAAAACAGAAATCGACCAAACACAACAGGGGGATGGTCGTGAACAGGTACAGCAGCGGGAGTGGTCGATCGACCATAGCAGGCAGTCGATCGACCAGAGTGAATAGGAACAGAAGCTCCTGGTGTCGTGGCTCAGTCGATCGACCATAGGAGGCAGTCGATCGACTAGAAAACCTGCTGTAAGTTCTGATTTTCTTCTAATTAGCTCAATGAATTGAGCTAAGAAGGTCCAGAAACCTGCAAATAAACATAATAACGTGCCCAAAATTGCGCAAAAACCCAAAGTAACAGTCTAAAGGTCTTTAAATCCTAAGCAAACTGAATTAAAGCGAAGTCTCGCGCACACAAAAGCAATAAAAAGAAAGTTTAACGAAAGCAATAAAGTGTCTTTTTAGAAAAGTTAATCAACTAATAGTTGATCAAGAATGGCCACGGAATGACCCACTTGCTCAGCTTCTGGCTATAAGAAGTAGCCTCTACAGAACTCATCTCCTCAGCGGGGCTCCTAGCAATTCCAATATCCGTAGAACTCAACGGATCAACACCTCTGATATCTTCCAAATCAATGACCTCGTCTGGCTCATCAAAATCCAAATCGGACTCCATCACTTTGACTGGCTCCTCATCAGGCTCCTCATTAGTGCCATAGCTAAGACATCCTAAGCCGCCTCTTTGAACGATTGGCTCCTTCACAGCTGGAGCAACATGCGACTCTTTCTTCCCCAAACCAGCTCCTGCAATATCCAAAACAGAAGAATCTTCCTCCAATTTGCTCCCAATCTGGGGCGGAGGTGTTACAACAGGAATAGGCATATGGGCAGGCATATCAGAAAGCACAAAGTAGGATTTCTTTTCAGAAACCACATTACAAGTTACTGGCCACATGGGGTCTTTCTTCTTAGCTGTCTGGGCAAAGACAATGGAATGTTTCCCTACCTTAAAAGTCAATGTCCCTGAGCCAACATCTATAACTGCACCAGCAGTGTGCAGAAATGGTCTACCCAGAATGATAGGTATGTGAGTATCTTCGAGCATATCTAGCACAACGAAGTCAACAGGGAAAAATAAATTTCCTATTTGCACAAGAATGTCCTCTAAAACTCCTATAGGCTGGACCGCAGAACGATCAGCCATCTGTACTGTCATGTTGGTAACTGCAAACCTAGTCAATTTCAACTTCCTAGCAAGACTCAAAGGCATGACACTAATACTGGCTCCTAGGTCACATAATGCCTTCTCAATAGAAAAGGTGCCAATATTACATGGGACTGAAAAACTACCTGGGTCTTCTAGCTTATGGGGTGCGATGATGAGTTAAATAAGAACATGACTCCTCGATTAGTGCGACAGTTACACAAAGATCAAGTGGCTTCTTTTTAGACAAAAGTTGCTTCATAAATTTCATGTAAGCAGGAACTTGATTAACTAATTCAAGGAAAGGAACTTGCACATTTAAACTACGAATAACATTTTCAAATTTGTTAAATGATACCTATTCCTTTGTCGGCACTAATCTCTCTGGATAGGGGGCTGTAAGAAGCAACTTGGCCCTCTCCTCTAAGTCTCTCATACCGGCATCAGTGGATTTTGGCTGAAAATCCACTACCTTGTCTTTGTTGTAGCTTGAACCTTCTTCAGACCGTCTAAAAAATGAACCATTAATCGTCATCGGGTCATACTTTGGAACCGGGACTGACCCATCAGCATTTGGGTCTTGCCTCAATAATTTCGGAGTAGTCGTACCCCGAAACAAATGGTCCCTCAAGTTATTTGGCATTGGAGGACGAAAAGATTCAACATCAGCAGCGTTTTCAGTCGATCGACCAGGTAGGTCGGTCGATCGACTGGCTTCTACAGGACCAGAAGCTGCACTATTTCGCAGACTGGTCGATCGGCCATCGTATGTCGATCGATCGACCCGACATACTCGTGATCGTCTTTTTCTTGCCACTTTGTTCATTCTCGCCTTCTTCTTACTTAGTTCCGCCTCATCTTTTCCAGTAGCTTCCTCGACCATAGTGGGCCCATCAAGGGTAGACCCACTCCTCAAAGTAATTGCATTAAGGGTCTCTTTTTTATCCGGCTACGACGGTAAATGCCCCGGAGCTCGAGTTGCACTCTTGCTAGCCAATTGAGCAATTTGGCTCTCCAACATTTTCATCCCGGCCTCTCTAGCTTGGGACTCCTTTAGCAACAAATTTTTCAACTCAGTAAAATCGGGACTTTGGAGCTGCTGCTGCTGCTACTGCTGCTGAGGGATATACGGAGGCTTTTGATATGGCTGCTGCTTATGAGGGGGCACATGATTCTGCTGCTGCTGCTGTGGACCCGGATTAAGGACATTCTGGTTGGTCCACCTCAAATTGGGGTGGACATTAGAGGAATCGGGATATGTACCAGTCTGTCTATAATGTTGAAAGGCAGCACATACTTCAGTCGAACTAGGACAAAAATCCGAAACGTGTCCCTCAGCTCCACATCTTTTGCATAAAAAAGGACCATCTGAAACAGCAATAACCTTGTATATACCTCCTTTTTGGGATCCCCCCAAGTCTATCTTGTCGAATCTCGCAGTAAGGGCCTCTATTGCAGCTACAGCAGGTGATTCAGCTGACCTCCTCTGATTTCCTCTAGAATTCCCATGCTCAGCTTTATGGATGGCTATGTCATCGATGATTTTCCACCCCTTTGTCTCACCGCTATTTTCTTGAAATCTCCCATTAGCTGCAACATCTAGGATAGCTCTCTGATCATCATAAAGACCATTGTAGAATTGGTTGCACAGAAACCACTTCTCAAACCCATGGTGCGGAATAGTTTGCACCAGTCTCTTGAAACGGACCCATGCCTCATGAAAATCTTCATCAGGACCCTGTTTAAAGCTCATGATCTGAGCTCTAATCGCGTTGGTCTTCGATGCAGAAAATTATTTATTATAAAACGCTAAGGCCAACGAATTCCAATCAGTAATCCCATTAGCGGCTCGATCCAGATCTCGGTACCACTCCCTAGCAGCATCGCGGAGCGAAAATAAGAACATTGTCTCCTTTACCTGATCCGGAGTCACACCTGCTGGTTGGGGTATAGAGCAACAGTAGTCAATGAATGTCTCCATATGCTTAGCTTCATCTTCATTTGCAGCTCCCCCAAATTGGTTTCTCTCAACCAAGTTAATGTAAGCCGGTTTTGGTTCGAATTTCCTATCTGTCCCAGCTGGCAATGCGAATCCCTTGTAGAGATTCTCAGCTTTCGGCTCGGGTGATGACTATACTAGCTTCTTCACCATATCCGGAGATGTGACGGTCTCGGTGATGAAGTAGAAATAGGAGATGAAGGTGGATCCTCCTCGAATAGCTCGTTCTCGTAGTAACTGGACAGAGTACTCAACTCTTCCTCTGTCGGCAATACTCTAGATGATCGTCTCAACTCACGCAAAGTATTCTTTATCTCAGGATTGAACGGTAGTAATTCACCACCCTGTGACCTGCGCATAAGAAGAAACTACGAGTAGAATATAAGAAGAGTTTAAGGAACATATGTCCCTTAAACTGAGAAAAGACTAAAATAAAAACAACTAAAAACTTAAACAATTGCCTCCCCGGCAACGGCGCCAAAATTTGATACCGTCGTAGAGTACCAAAGATAAATTTATAGTTTCCAAACTACTACTATAGATAGCGGCAGTCAGGGTCGAACCACAGAGAGGCGATGCAATTAATAGTCGTCTGATTTTAGTCTAAGTAACAAATGTGAGGGGGGTTTGATTTGAATAATCTATAACTAAAAGGGCAATAGTTAACTAACCAGATAAATGAGATACTAAAAAGAACGAATGAAATTAAATAGTAAAAGAATGCTAAGACGGTAGGTTCACTGTAGTTTCGACGGCGGCAATTCTAGGTAAACTGTCTTAAACATGTTAGACGGGAAAATAAAAAGTCCTCTCGGTCCATTTTTAACAGGTAGCAACCTTTCGGCCTGAGCTACGGGTCCCTAATCTCACTAATACCAACTTTCGTTCTTGATTAATGAAACTCAAAATTTAAATTAACTTATCTCTCTATCTCATTAATTTAGTCGTCTTAATTAGGTAGTCTATCTCTCTTCCCTATCTTTCGATCTTAACGGGTCGGTCAATTCCTAAACATTCAACTAGTCCCGTGCACTCGATTCGTCAAATATAGCAATTTGATTAATTAAAACGTAGCTAATCTAACATGGCCCCAGTCGATCGACCAACTAACCCAGTCGATCGACCAGAGCCCGAAAACAGGTCGCCTGAATTGAAGCCGTCTAACCTACAGATTCCCTACATCTTAGCACTGGGATTTAGCTACTTATACTCGTGATGAAAACAACGATAAGATTAACTAATAAACCAAACGAATTCATATTTAAATTAACTAAATGAATAACTAAAATTATGGAAGCAAAATTACCGTAAGAATTTCAGAGAAAAGAAGAATCCGAAAAGCGCAAACGAAAGTAAATTGTATATTGAATGATTATGCCTGAAAAACAATGAAATATCAAACCCTAATTATTTCCTAAAATTCTTATGATAAAAGACTTGATGAATTCCAGAATAGAGAGGGTTACGTTATATAAGAATGTTGCGTAACTCTCTTATTCCTAAACCTAATTACAATGGGCTTCTAACTTCTCGTTCTTTTTATTTGCGTCAGATAATCGGTTTGTCGATCGACCACGATGCCGATCGATCGATCAATCGCACCTGCATAAGAGCTCTCGGAAGTCGTGCTCGTCGATCGACCGAGGCATCGGTCGATCGACCACTGTAGCTGGTACTTTGCTTCAAAAAATTCGTGAATTAGTCTTTCGGGCCTCGATATGCGCACCAAGTTCGCTTCCCGAGTAAATACTTCATGTCAAATGCAATGCTAGGTACTCGGGGACGGATTCGGCTCATTTCCCGCTGGATTCTTCACATTTCTGCAATATTGCACAAAAACACGAAAGTAGACGAAAATGGGGAAAATAGTAGCATAAACTACATAAATGAGCTCTGAAATGCGTGTAAAATAGGGTGTAAATCATCATATAAATGACACGCATTAGTCACTGTTATTCAATCAGATAGTTTTGTGTTTACCAACCCTTTTGCTAGAGAAGGAGAGGAGAACCCAATTCAAAACCAAACACAAAATCAACCCACAATGCCTAAATTTTCATCTCATTCGGTACCAACTGAGGAGAACCTAGCAAAAGGTACTCCAACACCACCTCACTTAACCGCTAATTTTATTGCCAAATCCGCATTCATACAACTAGTTCAGAGAAGCCAATTTGGAGGGATGCCTAGTGAAGATCCTCATCTACACATGGAAAAGTTTTGTGACTCAAACCGGAGTAACCCAAGACCAACTTCGATGGGTGTTGTTTCCTTTTTCCTTGATCGGATCCGCAAAGCACTGGTTAAAGAGCCTAGATAAAGCTACCCTTGGTATTGATTCATGGACGAAGTTAGCACTTGCCTTCTACAAGAATTTCTACCCTCCGAAGAAGACCAACATGTTGAGAGCCTAAATCACCGGGTTTAAGCAAAGGGATGCGGAATCATTATATGAAGCATGGGAGAGATTTAAGGACACTTGTCGCTCTTGTCCACACCATGGACTTAGTGAGTGGTTCCTTGTTCAACAATTTTGGAACGGCTTATATGAAGACTCAAGAAATGTGCTTAATATGGGGTCCAATGGGAGGTTCACCGAGGTTGATGACAACCAAACATGGGCCAAATAGATGTCGGTTCATAATTCCAAATATAGTAGACCACGAAAGGCTGCTATAGGAGGACAGCATGAGGTGGATTCCATCACACAATTGGGTGCTCAACTAAGTGCTCATATCGACACCATCAACTTGAAGTTTGAGAAGGCCACGGCTAAGCTTGATGAAGCTTCCAAATCACCTAAACAAGATGTCAATGCTATGATTGCATCATCCTCAATCCCAAGTGGAGTATGTGAAAGTTGTGGAACCTTGGGACATGATGAAAATGAATGTAGGGGAATAAATGAACAAGTAAATGCTTTCCAAGCATACAAGAATGCCACCCCTTACTCAAACTACTATAATGAGAATACCAAATTCCATCCAAACCTTTCATACAAAAGCCAAAACCCTCAAAACCCTCAAACCACATACACACCACCTCCAATGAGAAATCCTACTCAAAGACCATACTACAATCAACCCAATGACCAAGCCTTTGATGTCCAAAAAGCGGTCCTCCAAATGCAAAAGAGCCAACAAGATTTCTTTGCTCAAATGCAAAGGGATAGCCAAGCCAAAGAAACCACCATAAACAATATCCTTGCTCACACCAAAATGATGGAGACTCAATTGTCTCAATTAGCCTCTTCTAGCTCCCAAAGACAAAAGGGACAATTACCTCCTCAAGGTAATCCTCCCACAAGACATGAGAACATCAATGCTATCCACTTGAGGAGCGGTACTAGATATGAGGGACCAAAGATGCAAATTGAATAAGGTACTATTGAGTAGAATGACAAGTAAAGTGATGTGATTGGGCCACTAAGGAGAAATCCTAAGGTGGTAGAGACAACAACCAATGACTCATCAAAGAAGAGAAATGAAGAGAAGGCTAAATAAATTGAGAAAGAGCCTGTTGTGATTAGACTTCCATTCCCAAGTCACCAAGCTAAGCCCAAGTTTGATGAGCAATTTGGAAAGTTCATGGAGATTGTGAAGAACTTAGAGGTTTCTATACCATTCATGGAGCTAATCCATCATGTTCCGACCTATGCAAAGTACATGAAAGATATCCTTACCAAGAAGAGGTCCATCCGAAAGTTGGAGACCAATGCCTTTACAAAGGTGAGTAGTGCAATTCTACAAGGGAATTCCCCTCCAAAGCTTAAAGTTCCGGGGAGTTTCTCCATTCCATGTACCATTGGTGATACCACAATCAACAAGGCACTATGTGATCTAGGTGCAAGTGTGAGTGTCATGCCATACTCGGCATGTGAAAGACTAGGAGTGGGAGAGCTCAAGTGCACCAACATGACCTTACAAATGGCGGATCGTTCAATAAAGAAACCACTAGGAGTATGGGAAGATGTACCCATGAGAGTTGGAAAGTTCTTCATACCGGTGGACTTTGTCATTGTTGATATGGAGGAGTATTATAACATTCCAATCATTCTAGGAAGACCATTCCTACACACCGCCGGAGCGGTGATCGATGTGAAACATGGAGAGCTCACACTTGAAGTAGGTGATGAAACAATCACCTTCAACCTTGATAAGACTATGAGAGCTCCCAATTTGTTTGAGCAATGTTTTATGGTTGATAACTATACTCGAAAGGGTGACAAGAAGAAGATGGAAAAATCCATTTAAAGAACAAGGGAAAGATGGAAATCTCAAAGAGAAGGGCAAAGACACACCGCCCAATTAGAAAAAAAGATATTGATGATGTTGAAATAACTCTATTCGGAGAGTATTGAATTCTTCACAACAAGAATGAGAGCTTGCAAAGCTCACACATGAAAAGTTTTGATAAAGGCCTCATTGGCCATGATAACAAGGAAAGAGAGTTGCTCTTGTAAACTCATGATCCACCCTACATAGAAGAGAAAGCAAATGAAGTTTATGGTCTATGGGACAATGAATTTGAAGGATTGGTTAATCCCTACATTGGGAATGCTATGACTGTAGATCAAGGCTTGATGGATTCTTGTCAACACTTTGACTCAGACTACCACAATGAAGACAACAATGTGGAAGGGTCTATGCAAGAGCTTTACCATGAGAATGAACAAGCCTTTGACTACTTATACAAGGTGTTGAGCAACATCAACAACACCTTTGCTTTGCCTCCTTGACAACTCTTAAAAGAAGGAGTGTTTGGTGGAGTCCTCCCTAAACCACCATTTGTAAATATTCTAACCTCTTAACTTGCATTTCATTTAACTTGTACATTACTCATTTTTGCATTGCATTTTACACGCTTTGTTTGACGGATTTGTGTTACATGAGAGCAAGTGAGGGAAGGATAATATGCTTCAAATGTGTAGTGTTTGATGATCATATGTGGGGAAGCACATGCCTAGGCTATCCAAGCCTTTTTAATGCTACCCAAGAGGAATTGAAGAAGAAAAGAAGAAGAATTAACACGGGGTGAAGACCCACGAGCAGACCTGAGCTCGTGGGGATTGGGAAAGGGATGCAAAATGAAAATCTGCTCTATGAAAGAATCTGCCCGAGCCGACTTCAGGTCGAGCGAGCCAAAGCTCAAGACGCCCGACCTCACCTCAAGTCGTGGGGACTGGAGGGGTTCTCTATCGTGAAATTTACACTGGAGTACAAATTTGCCCGTCTCCAGCTCAAGTTGAGCGAGCAATCTAAAAATCCGCCCGACCTGACCTCGAGACGCCCGTCTCCAGAGCGCACCAGAAAACTGATTTTCCACTGCCCAAAAATCCGCCCGACTTGCCCTTGAGTTGCCCGTCCCGATCTGTTATATCACCAAATATGGACCAAAACCCCTCTTCATCATTTCATTTCATTACATTCAAACACAAACATCATTATTTACCTCACTTTAATCTTCAAAACCTCATCCAAAAAACAACAATCTCTCATCCAAATTCACTCAAATCAAGTCCAAGCTTGCTCAAAACAAAAACAAATCACTCCTTCATCAACATAAGACCATTCAAACAACAATTTCTTCAAAAAACTCAATCAATTTCTCTAAGGTTTGGTGAAATTTCGAAAAACCCAAATTGATTGGGCATTCCATTGAAAATTGAAGAAAGAAGCATTCAAGCATTTACTTGGTGTGTTGATAAAAGAAGGAAAGCAATGGCAAGAAACAAGGAAGGAATCAAGGCAACAAAAATACCAACAATGTTTAAAAGACAACAAGCTCTAGTATCCAAAGCAATGGTCTTGGTACAAAGGGAGCAAGCTACTACTTCAACCGTCCATGCTATTGAGGAAGCTACTAACTCTATCCCGGAAGTAGAACAATTGAAGAACTATCCGGAGGTAAATTTATTATCCGATAAGCATAGGAATACATTCGAATCCCTAGCCAAGACAAATATTCTAGCTACAAAATTTATTGTATGTCAAGATGCTTTGAGAAAATTGGGTGTCCTTGAACAAACAAAGGCATTTTTCGAGTCCATGGGGTTAGCAACCCTCTTTGAAATGAATGAATTGACCTACCCCTCCTTCACTTTGGAGTTCATTAGCTCCTTAAGGGAGTATAAGATTGAGACTCGAAATTATGTAGAATTCCGTCTCGAAAACAAGACTAAAACGATGCTCAAAGGTCAATTTGGTGAGATATTTGGGCTTATGCACCATGACCGGTTCACAAAGAAACCATTGGATTTTGATGCCGAACCAATTTGGCTAGCTATCTCCGGTCGTAAGTTCACTACTTTCAAAGAGTGTAATGCCTTGTACATTCATCATCCAGCTATAAGGTATTGACATAAGTTTGTGGCAAACACTTTGATTAGTAGGAAAGAAGCCAATCACTTGACGGAATTAGACTTTGTTTACCCTGAATCTTTCTTGAATGCTGGTGGGAAACCCAAGAGTGATTAAAATGTTCTTCAACTATTGATAAAAAGATGGTTGGATATTGAGAATGGGAAGGATGGTGCGGCCTTTATTGTTAATGGAGGCTTGGTAACGAGGTTGGCAAAACATTTTTACCCGGATTTCAACAAAGATAACACCTATAAATCGGTTAAAGGGAGCCACCTTCTTGATATGAGAAACATGATTCACAAGTTTCAATGGATCAAGCATGATAACTTGGACCATAAATATGAGTGGCTCATCAAGGATGCCAAGTCCATTTTCTTACCAAGTAAGATTTGTCGCATCTCCACCCACCGGACCAACTACCTCATCCCCGTTTCCGAGAAAGCCGAGACCATCATAAAAAAACAACAAAAACCAAGAGAAGAACCCTCCTCCTCCATTGTTACACCATCTTATCCCTTTGTCTACCAAGAACTCAAAGCTAATGGTGCTATGGCGGGGAATGACTACTTGACCCAACTAATGCAACACATGCATAGAGAATCTCACAATGATCGGGTGAATGCATATTACGCCCAATATCCACCCCTCTACCATCTTGCTAGGGAAGGACTCCTTGATCCTTCGAGTTCTTTGCCGGATTGGTGGATAGAAAAGTGTTATTTCCTAATGCTTCTCAAGATGAAGAAAGGGATATAAGGAGAGAGGAGGAAGTTGATGATGAGAGTGGGGAAAGTAGTGGGTCTTGCCAAGATGATGAGGAAGAAGAGAAAAGTTCAAGTGAAGAGAATGATGGTGAAACCTCCGGTTCCATGGAGGTAAATGATGATTATGATGTCACGATGAGTGACAATTGATGGTTGACAAAGCATGAAGGAGGGCACTACAATACGGGGTTGATCACTTATGCTAGTCCCAACCTATTCCATTTTAAGCCTCCTAACCCTCTTTTTGCTTTGTTTTTATCTCATGTTTCCATGACTTGTATAATATTTAACTTGCACCAATTTGAGAGTCATTTCGGGCTCTTGATAGTTTTGAGTTTGGAGTCCTAACAACACTCAAAGGACTCCCACCTCGGTCCCATTGAGGTGTTTATCTTTTTTCTCCCACTACAAGAATCCAAAATGACAATCTTCATTCTTGCATTGCATTCCATGCCTTGTGAATGAACTTCCCTTGTTTTTTTCACTAGCAATAGTGTTTTATCCGGTTTGGGAAGTTCAATCATAAGGAATGTGAGTTAATTCAAATTAGATCTCCGAACAATAGAAAGCATGCATCATGTAGTCTAGTTTACTTTGAATCACTTATATATATTTATCACATGTACATATCTCACATATAGTTTGCATTTAGTATAGAATCATACATCATTCATTTCATTGCATTTGCACAATTCCCAATTGTTTTGTCCATTGGGGACAATGCCCATTCTAAGTGTGGGATGGGGAATTCTAACGCCTTCTAACTCTAAAACTCAAAAATGATAAAAAATTTAAAATTTTAAAAAATCCAAAAACATGTTCTTCCTTTTGTAGTACAGAAATGTATATATTGTGTATATTTGTTTGTTTGTGTTTACTCCTATTACATTGGACCGACTACGCCACATCCGAGGCATGAGGAATATGAAGACCACATGGTATGATCTTTCCAAATCTCCTTTTTCCTCTCTATGTTAACGACAATGTCGCTTCTTTTTTGTTAGATTCGGTACAAACCAATGTGATTCTAGGAGTTGCATTTAGATTATATGGCATACTAGTGGTAGTAGCATTTGCATTAGGTTGTATATATGTTAGTTTCATCATGGCATGTAGTTGTATTTTAGAAATTTTTTGTGAAAATGTCTAGTTGGGAAGCTTGGCAAGTGTATATAGTCCCTTGTAGATAATTTTTCTCCTTGAGTCTCTCTTTGCTAGAATAGCCTCAAGACACCCTAGGATGTGTCATACTAGTATCTTTTGACCCATGGACTAAGGCCTAGTCAAGAGTACCTTGTGGTGTGATGACTCCTTGGCTACCGTTTATTCCAAGGTGACCCTTGATGCTGTGCAATCGCTCTTTCATTATTATCATCATGTTTTGCTAATACAAAAGGGAATGGGCACAAAAATCTCCAAATTGAGTTCAGTACCAAAGTCAAAATAAAAAAGTTTGCACAAAAATTGCATCGATGAAAAGAGGAGCAAAAATAGACTCCTAAGGTTCAATAAAAGTGCCCTTGATACAAATTGGGGTTACTTTGAAAATGTTCAAAAATGCAAAAAATTGCCAAGTATCAAAATGCCAAACATCAAAAGTGGCAAAGAAATGTTCTCAAAAGTCAAAATACCACAAGAAATTGGGGGGAAACAAAACAAAAGCAAACTACCATTGTGAAACTCAAATCATAACAATCCCTTTTATCCATTGATGAATCCTTTCTTTGTTTCATGGTGGAGAGGGGACGACCCTTCTTCTTGTCTAGGCAAGAGGGGGAATTCCGCGATCCTACAGTGTTTATAACACCATAAGGAGCGTACTCTTGACAAAAGAATTTAGCAATTGAGGATAAAAGTACCCTAATTTGACACAACTTGGAGGTGATTTGTTGGTATCCTTTTAGACTTAGTAGCTTGGAGAAATGATATCTATAATGGAATGTGTACCCTTAGATTGCTTCCCCTCTAGATGATTTCCGCCACTTAGATGAGGAATGTGGCTATTCTTTTTGTAGATGCATCCTCTACTTGATCTCGTGTGGTTATTTGCTTGGATGTATCTCCATTTTGGCAAGCCCCACCTTGCCTTGAAAGAAGGCATCTTACCTCATTGATGTCCTGTTATGAGTTGAAGGGGCGGAGTGAGATCCGCTAATTGTCTCATATCGGCTAGTAGTATTAATAAGGGTCATAGTTTTAGTCACATCTTTACTCGGGACGAGCAAAGGTTCCGTTTGGAGATATTTGATGTGACTCATATTTGTGCACATTTAGTCCCCGAACTAGCCTCGTTCCTATGCTTTATAGCCCTTATTAGGGTCGTTTCTTATCTTTAGTTCCATATTTTGTATATTCTTTGAGTTTTTGTGTCCTTGGTAGGAGAGGATTGCTAACCTTGCATCTATGGAGCAAAAGAGAGCTAAATAGAGTGCATCTAATGACCAAGCATCAAAGAGTAGATCATTACTAAAGGCCTAAGTGAATAAATGAAGTAGAAATAGGCAATGATGAAGACCCCCATGACCTTCCATCGATCCCCACGGATCCTTGGGAAGTCAACGAAGAACAAGAGGAGCTGATCAAAGATCGGGCCATCTCAAACTTGATCCAGGCGTCCCACGCCCAGTTCGAGCGACTCTACCCTCAATCCGGGCATCTCAGGCCATGATCCGAGCGTCCCGAGCCCAGGTCGAGCGACTCCACCCTCAATCTGGGCGTCTCATGCCATGATCCGAGCATCCCGAGCTTAGGTCGAGCGGATCCTTGGACAGCACGAGTTTGCTTTAATTGACAATCCGGACGTCTCTCTCTAGGACTTGAAAAGCACTAATCATCTTCTTAGGGACTTAATCGTCATTTAAGCCCTTAGTTACCCTAATACTTGTACTTAGTATAAATACCCCATTGTGTTTGGGGATTAAAGGGAAGTTTATCAAGTTCTAATTTAGCCTTAATCTAGTTTATATATTACTAATCAAGTTGTAATCACTCATCTTAATATTAATCAAATCTCAAATTCTCTTTAATCGTTCAATTGTTCTTAGTTTTAGTTCGGTAATTTGAAGATTATTTGGGTTTATTGAAGACTTAACAACTCTTCATCATTCATCAAGTGTTCTTCTATTATTCTTTGCTTATTATTTGGATCATCCTCAATTTGGTATAATCCTTTTTACCCTTGCTTATTTATTACTTTACTCATTTACCATGTTTAACTTTGTTAAGATGATTGACACCATTGTTAACATGTTTCCCATGATAATGAGTGAGTAGTCTTCTAGCTAGGGTTAGTGGGGGATTAAGGAAACTATAACATGGGGGTAGATTCATACTTAATCTAATATGTTATCATAAGATTTCTTGCTTGTTGTAGTGTTAACCTATGCACATGTTATGTTTGATAAAATGCTTGACTATGAAACCTTGCATTTATACATCTCTTAATTATTTAACAAGACTTGTAAGATATAAACTAACTGGAGTCTTGTTAGACCATGCATAGAAGTGAATAGGAAGAAAGTAAGTCGACTTGTAGGTGTTATACAGTCTTCGACCGACTCGGCTCCGGGAACCAAATCTTCCTATGAATCGTAAGACATAAACTAACTCAATTCCACTTCAACAATAATTTGCTTGCAACTATGTAAACATGTTTGTATGATCACCACTCTGAATCCCCTGTGAATCCATGATTCCGCAGTATTGTTTATCTTTTGATCACACCCTTGTTTTTATTTCTTTCATTAGTTTAGAATTATCAACTCAAACTAAATCGTGACAACCTAGTGCAACTATAATTAGATTGAACAATTTGAGTACACCCCCCATCCTTTGGGTTCGACCCCGACTTGCTTGCTATGCTAGTAGTTGGGTATAAATGTGGTTGAGAGCGTATAATGACACCTTCATCAATATATGTTTGGAATGTTAACATTTTTAACATCATTACCAAATTGCAATATAGCACTGTGATCAAGTCCTTCAAATTCGACGTCTTCATCATCTGGAATTCGGCGATGGCAAGATAGAACAACTGACCACTTCTTATCCAAAGGATGGGTAACATAAAACACTTGTTTTGCTTATGACGCTAATATAAAAGGATCGTCCTTGTTTCCAACCTTGTCAAAATTTACTAATGTGAATCCTAAATCATCCTTTCTAACACCATTGTTGTTGTCAACCCACTTGCACCGAAATAGAGGTATCTCAAAATCCATGTAGTTTAAAACCAATATCTCTTGAATAACTCCATAATATTGCATTGTACCCAAAATAGGATTTTTATCCTTTGAACTAGCAAAGTATATTGCCTCGAATCTACTAAACTCCACTTTGTTTTGCATTGTGCTCGCCTCATCCCGATCAAGGGTGTAGAAAGTGTACCCATTGATCGCATACCCACTATAAAAAGTTGCACGAGCATCAGGACCGAAAGCGAGATGTCGTAGGCTGGTTGAGCAATCATCAATTGGGTTATCATCATCGTAAATAGTATCCTTAAACCAGTCAATAAATTTCTTGTAATGCTCATTTCCATACCACCTTTCGTTCTTATGAGGGTGTTTTCCCTAAAGGTAACTCTGGTGTTCCATACTATAAGGCTGGACATGATCATCATTAAATAGAATGTATGTATGAGCTCTATGTCGCATGTCAGATGACATATCCTTGGAAACACGACCCCTTGCACCTTTTCCATTCATCCAGTCACTATGTCGATTCGTAGGAGCTCCAATTAACTCATTCAAGGAGAGGTACGCGTAACAATACGAAAGAGCTTCATCGATAATTTCTCGCTCAGCAATACACCCCTCTGGACGATACCTATTAGATGTGTAATCGTTGTAAAATTTCATCAATCGTTCGAATGGGTACTGATATCTCAAATACACTGGCCTAAGATACAAAAACTCCCGGACTAGGTGGACAGTCAAATGAACCATGATAGTGAAAAATGAGGGAGGAAGATGACTTTAATGTTGATTGATTTGAAGAAATAGCAAAATGTAATTATAGCATGTCGAACCTTTGGAGGTAGAATGGAATGAACGGCCACAGCTAGTAGTTGTTGCATCAATGTATGACATTTATGTGACTTTAAACCAGTAAGTTTTAGGTCCTGCAACGAAACAAGGCTTCTAATATTAGACGAATAGCCCTCCGGCACCTTAATACCATGCAAGCATTCGCAAAACTCTTTTTCCTCCTTTTTTTGAAAGAGTATGAGCTGCAGGCGACGAAAAAGTCCGATTTCCTTTTGTTTTAGCTACCAGCTCGGGCCTAATAACCATCTCAACCATATCATCCCGAGCTGCCTTATTGTATTTTGTCCTACCCGGAACATTCAGCATAGTATTGATTATCTTATCACAAACGTTCTTTTCAATGTGCATAATATCTATGCAATGTCTAACCGGGAGGTCACGCCACTACGGAAGTTTGGTAAAAAATATGGTTTTTTTATAACCACGAGTAGACAACTTAGGTCCCTTCTTCCCATACGTTATCTCAATATCTTTCACTTTCTCATACACTTCATGACCATTCAAAATCTAAGGACTCTCACATTGCTCAGGACACCCATTAAACGCCTTGTGAAGCTTACGATAATGATGATCAGGGCATAACCATCGACGATTTCCCCTGTACACATGCTTGCGAGAATGCTTCAAATATTTTGATTCAACATCCCCCCCCCCCACATAATGGGCAAGCCTCTTTTCCATGTACAGTATGTCCAGAAAGATCGCCGTACGCGGGAAAGTCAGTTATTGTACACAATAACATAGCTCTCAGATTGAAAGTTTCCTTCTTATAACCATCAAACACTGGTATCCCTCTTTCCCACAGAATCTTTAGATCATCTAGAAGTGGTTCCAAATATACATCTATGTCATTTTCAGGTTGTCGAGGGCCAGATATCAACAAAGACAACATCAGATACTTCCGTTTCATGCTAACACATGGGGGGAAATTATAGATGGCCAACAGAACTGGCCAAGTACTGTGTTGGGTACTCATGTTTCCATGAGGGATCATTCCATATGTGGAGAGCGCTAGACACAAGTTCCTTGCTTCTTTGGCGAAGTTAGGATATTTAGCGTCAAACTCTTTCCACTGTTGACCATCCGCTGGGTGTCTTAACTTTCCATCTTTAATCCTTCCACTATTATGCCAAGTCAATATTCTTGCATCTTCTTCATTCAAATAAATCCTTATGAATCTTGGTATTATTGGAAAATACGACAACACCTTAGCTGGGATCCCTTCCTTAGTCTTATAACGCCATACAGAGCAGCGCGGACAATATAATAATTTCTCATAATCATTACGGTACAATATGCAGTCATTGGGACAAGCATGTATTTTCTCATATTCCATGCCCAATTCTCTAATCATTTTTTTAGCCTCATATATCCGACTCGGAAGAACATTACCGCCAGAAAGCATCTCACATAGCAAATCTAGAAGATCCGTAAAACTCATATCACTCCATCCATTTGCCCCCTTCAAGTTATATAACTTTACCACCGCGGACAATTTGGTATACTTCTTACAACCAGTAAATAAAGGCATTTCAGATTGACTAAACTTCTCAATTAAATCATCAGCATTTATTTCCCCATCACCGGTAGCTTCAAAATCATCGAATCCATCATCTTCAGTAAACTTCTCACCTAAAACAATTTCAGGTGTAGGTGAACGATTGTTTACACACACATCATATGCCCCATCCCCTATATCTAAACCAGCAGCTTTACGTGTATGATTATTTACCTCTATATCAGATTCCCCATCCGCATCCTCTAATTCTCCATGAAAAATCCAACGCCTATAATCTCTACTAAAACTATTCTTTTCTAAGTGTATTTTGACATCTGGGATAGGCAAAACCCTAATATTACC
The DNA here is from genome assembly GCF_048544455.1 of Silene latifolia. NCBI lineage: Eukaryota > Viridiplantae > Streptophyta > Magnoliopsida > Caryophyllales > Caryophyllaceae > Silene > Silene latifolia. The sequence continues at coordinate 99,812,611 of NC_133538.1, forward strand.
ACATCTATTACAAGGGTAGGGGATTGATGAGTGGAGATGAAAATTTTCACTAACGAAATTGTAAAATTCATCAATTCCATCATGATAAATGAGATCACCAATTTCACCATCAATCATCCAAGTACGACCCATATATAAGCCAGTAGCTATGAAAATGAGATTACCTTTTTTTATGCTATAAAGATTAATGACGACGACGACGACAAAGATGACTTGTTCACCATCAGTCATTCTATTATTAATACCTTTGAAATTTCATTTATTTTTAGAGTTGCATAATCTAAGACGGTTCTTATAGGTACCGTTGTAATTGTGTATGCATGCATGAGGTGAATAATAGTCAAACAACCAATAATGATAGGGCATGCATTGGTAAACTAAAATCACAAACTTTTCAGTTTTCACAGTGGATCTGTTTTTACAACGGTTTTAAGAAACACCGTTGTTAATTTGTGTAATATGACAATGGCTTTAAAACAACCGTTGTTGATATATGTAATATGATAACGGCTTAACAAAGAACCGTTATCATTTTGTCTTATTATTATTGATGCGTGCATTTTACAAAGACCTTTTAGGCCATATTAGCACGCATTTCCATGCTTATTTCGTAGTAATTTTACTACAAATATCCCCCGAATAGTCTACTTGGGTTTGTTTTGTATTATTTGCAGATATGAGCAGGAGAAGATCATAATCAAGCCTAAAACATGTCCCTACGCATGCATTTAGGAGATGAGTTGAGTCAGAGCTTGGAAAGTGCTACTTTGAGATGCGCATTGTAGTAAGGAAGTTAGGCGAGCCAAGATAGTGCTTCAATTTGCTAGTTCCTTCTTGTAAGAGCCATATCTCGAGTTCTACAAAAGCTATTAAGGTGATTCTAGTAGGAGGTGAAAGCTTATCCTCTTATATTTCCAACACCACCAACCACGCCCTATTTGTCCAAGTAACGAAGAAATGGCGGCCATTTGAAGTTTCGTGAGCAAAGCAGAGTTACGCGCTGAGCTCGATCGAGAGCCCTTCTTTTTGCATCTTGATCGATCGAGAGCTTATGTACTCGATCGAGAGCTTAAGTACTCGATCGAGAGGTCTAGTGACTCGATCGAGAGGGGTTATCGCGTGGGCTTTAATTCCGTTTTGTAATTAGGTTTGTTTAAGTTAGTTTTAGTATAAATAATGGGCGAGAAGTCAGAATTAAGCTCTCTTACTCTCTCACGCCTTATCACTGTTCCTGTAGCGAGGAAACGGAGGAAACTCTGTCTTCCATTCTTATTTATTTTCCGGATCTAAACTCTTGCAATCATTATTTATCGGTATTAATCTTAATTCCTTCTCTCTTTTCTTCTTTTATGCTTTGGTCCTTTATTATGCGTAACTAAATTCCTTGCTAAGACATTAGGGGATCCGTATTATATTAGATTAGCAATCGATTTTATTATGATAATGCTCATATGATTTTTGTTGTTTTCGCTGCAATTAATTGTTATAGTCTAATTGAGTCGACGCAGTTAGTCTATAGATCTCAGTAAACCTTGACCTGGACCGAAAGGTTGGAAAGGGTGAGACTCGTAGCGATACATTAGGACGCGGTAGTGAGGGCGAGAGCTAAGCTATTTGTGTTTTAGGGCGAATTAAGGACCGAAAGGTGACGTTCGTTACCCCTTAAATCTTTTTGCTTGACCTTAGACCTTGATTGCTAAACTGATTAATCATGGTGAACCGACTGTCTTAGCTATCCCTCTTCCCTTGCTTTTCTCTTACTCTCTCGAACTCGTAGTTTAGAAAACCAATTATTTAAAACCCCCACTTGTGACCGAATAAACGAACCGTTAAAACAGATATCTTGCCTCCCTGCGGATCGACCCTTATTACTACCTTTTAGTAATTTGGTTTTATAAATATTATTTTTGATACTAAAACGACGGTATCAAATTTTGGCGCCGTTGCCGGGGAGGCAATTGCCCTATCTGTTTTTTTGTTTCGTTTATTTCTTTCCGCCTCAGGGAATTTTATTCCCTGCGGCAGTTCTTATCTCCTTTGCTAGTGTTGTTTTGATAGGTCTTACAGGTCCTATCGGTGCTACTTCGGAGGAGTCCACCTATGTTCCGTTCATCGGAGCAACAGGTTGTATTTTGTGAGAGATGTGGCACCGTGGGACATGATGCAGTTTACTGTTTTGCAGATCGTGACCAAGTTTATGCTTATCAACAGTATAAGCGAAGTCACTATGCTTTATTCCCACCTTGCAGTTATACACCGCCACATCCGTACTATCAACAAGGCTACCAAGAGCCTTCTTATTCCTATTCACCACCGCAACAACAAACTCCCCCTCCTGCTGTCCAAAATGAAGAGATGGATGAATTAAAGTCGCTAATAGCGACACTTACTCTTCAAAACCAACAAGTTGAAGAAGCAAGAGAGGCCTCTATCAAAGGTCTTGTGCATCAATTTGCGCAATTGACAACTGAGCCAGAGGATGTTATTTATGACTCGGATTTCGATGACTCGGATTTCGAGAAAGTCTTCAATGTTGCTGCTTCTGATTCAGCTATGGAGTTGGTCGATCGAGCAACTGAAACAGCTTGATCGACTGATTGGGATGAGGATTTCCCTCGATCGAGTGACTTAGTTGCTCGATCGAGTGGTTTTGTTGAAGAGGGTTCTCGATCGAGCGACCACATTGCTCGATCGATTGGTTTTGGTGACGAAGGGACTCGATCGAGTGATTTATTCACTCGATCCAGCACAGTAACTTTGGACAACACTGTTTCATCACCCGAGGTTGTCCCGACTAGCGATGAGAAGGTAAACGAAGGTCATTCCAACGCATTAGAAGGTAATATTTCTTTTGTTGACCCCGCTATAATTTGTGTTATGCCTTCCGTTAATTCATATACTGCTTTTGAATTAACGCCTCCGCCCCAACTCGGGAGCAATTTGGAGGAAAATCGTTCTGTTTCTTCTTGCGCAGGTCTAGTGAAGTTGAAGGACCCGGGAAGGGGATCGCAAGATTCTATCCCGCCAAAGAAGAAAGTGCGGAAAAGGGTTGATAGAAGAGTGTTGGACGCTATAATAAGCCGCTGCCGTGCTGTTGCTGTGCTTAGGGGGCCGATTGTGAAGCTCTTAATGGCTGAAATAACTGCATTCAGTCAGAAGCCGAGTAGGAGGCCGTGGATTTGCTGACGAAAGATGGTCAAGCTGGGACCTATCTGCAAACTAGCGCTGTCCGGGAGGCAACCCGGAGTTTTTACTTTTTTTATTGTTACTTTTTAATACTTTCGTTTTTATTTCGTTGTGTACTTAATAAATCATGGGAATTTTTAGCCTTGGTATTTGGCGGTATTTTTGGGACATTATTAGTTGATTGCGGTACAACTACGCTATTTTGTCGCTTCTTGATGCGACAAAGGATTCGGTCGAGTCTTTACTTACTCGATCGAGCGACAAAGCCACCTGAAGCACTCAATCGAGTACCTCCTTACTCGATCGAAAGCGAGTCCCAATTTGCATGCCCTCGATTGAGCTCCTTCCTTGGTCGATCGAGAGAAAAGCCGCCATATGTACTCGATCGAGTGGGCTGTTTTGTCAATCGAGTACCCGCACCTCCCATGTCTGGTTCGGTTTGGGGAGGTCCGTGGTTTGCGCGCTTTTGTAAGTTTCCGACTCATCCTCTCTTTAGTTTGCATTTTCTTTTTTCTTTACTTTGTACAATGGGGACATTGTACAGTTTGGTTTGGGGAGGGTATGCATCCATATCGTGTCTGCATGTTGTTTTTACTGCATTTATGTAATCACGTTTCAATTATTGCATGCATTGTTGTTTAATTTCAAAAATAGAAAAATTCATAAAAATCAAAAAAATTTCGAAAAAACCAAAAATATTACGTTTAATTTTGCATATTAGATTGAGTCGGATTGGAGTAATTCATTGCTGATAATTGTTTTTTTTGCTTGAGCCTTGCATTGTTTCACATCTTTTAGCAAAAGTCTTTTGCAATTTCTCGAATTTCGTTTCAAAATTTGTTGAACAAGTAGACTTGACTGAAATTTTGGCAAACTACACTACTTTCGAGGTTTAGAGTCGATTTAACGGTGTCATTTATGACCGGTTTATTTAGGATTGTGAGTAGTTACTCCTTGCATGTCGTGTAACATTAATTTGCACAAGTATGACATTTAATTGCTTTTTGCCTGCATACATTCGGGTTAGTGGATGGTGTCACAGGTTGGAGAGTAATTGCAATTTCCTTTTTCTCATTCTTACCCATTAACTCCACTTTTAGCCAAAATCGCATTGACCCATAAACTACACCCAAATCTTAGCCTACCTTGCGTTGAGCTAGTTTAGTGTTGTTTTGTGGTACATGTTTATCGCACTTTGTTTTGGTTTATATTCATTTGTTATGGAGAATTTGGAAGTTGATGTCGGAATTGGTTATATGGAAATATTAGCCGAAAAATCAAGAGATGAAAAAAAAGACTCGAAAAAAGGAGGAAAAAATGAAAAAGAAAAAGAAAAGTGAAATTCCCAAGTTCTAATTTGTATTTGTGAGGGAATTGTTAGCGCATAATAAGCTAATTGGCTTTTTGTTTTCGATTCATCTTCTATTTGGATTTTAGTGAGTTTTATGCCAAGGATGGTACTGAGTTTATTATTATTGGAGTAGTAAGTCGGATGGATTTATTTGGTTTGATAGGTTCTAGCTTAACGCTTTAACTCCTCTTATCCAATATTGTTTTGCCCCTTTCTACCCATTACCTCACTTATCCAAACTTTTGCAAGTATTCGGCATGTGATTGATACTGAACGGTTGGAATGTATGCGTACGGTAGTTAGAATTACTTATAATACAATATTGCATGCACGATTGTGTTGGTCGCAGTTAGGTGAGCAACTGTTATTTCTTCTTTCTCTTTTACATATAATTTGCTTACCATTTGCTTTGTTCAGAGAAGAGTGACCTGGGAGAGTCCAATTTTGAAGTCTTGCAAGGTCAAACGTTCAACATATTTTTAAAACATGCATAAGTTCGTTTGCGTGACATTGAGCTTTTAGTAGTTGATTCATGAGCATTAAATTGGTTCAAGTCGACGGTTTTCAGTTTGTCCGTGTTTTACTCCTTTCTAGTTAGTCTTTAGTTAATTGCATGAGTTTGCTTGAGGACAAGCAAGGGTTTGGTTTGGGGAAGTTTGATGCGTGCATTTTACATAGACCTTTTAGGCCATATTAGCACACATTTCCAAGCTTATTTCGTAGTAATTTTACTACAAATATACCCCGAATAGTCTACTTGGGTTTGTTTTGTATTATTTGCAGATATGAGCATGAGAAGATCATAATCAAGCCTAAAACATGTCCCTACGCATGCATTTAGGAGATGAGTTGAGTCAGAGCTTGGAAAGTGCTATTTTGAGATGCGCATTGGAGTAAAGAAGTTAGGCGAGCCAAGAGAGTGCTTTAATTTGCTAGTTCCTGTTTGTAAGAGCCATATCTCGAGTTCTACAACAGTTATTAAGGTGATTCCAGTTGGAGGTGAAAGCTTATCCCCTTAGCTTTCCAACGCCACCAACCACGCCCTATTTATCCAAGTAACGAAGAAATGGCAGCCATTTGAAGTTTGGTGCGCAAAGCAAAGTTACGCGCTGAGCTCGATCGAGAGCCCTTCTTTTTGCATCTTGATCGATCGAGAGCTTATGTACTCGATGTACTCGATCGAGAGGTCTAGTGACTCGATCGAGAGGGGTTATCGTGTGGGCTTTAATTCCGTTTTGTAATTAGGTTTGTTTAAGTTAGTTTTAGTATAAATAAGAGGCGAGAAGTCAGAATTAAGCTCTCTTACTCTTTCACGCCTTATCACTGTTCCTGTAGCGAGGAAACGGAGGAAACTCCGTCTTCCATTCTTATTTATTTTCCGGATCTAAACTCTTGCAATCATTATTTATCGGTATTAATCTTAATTCCTTCTCTCTTTTCTTCTTTTATGCTTTGGTCCTTTATTATGCGTAACTAAATTCCTTGTTAGGACATTAGGGGATCCGTGATTATATTAGATTAGCAATCGATTTTATTATGATAATGCTCATATGATTTTTGTTGTTTTCTCTGCAATTAATTGTTATAGTCTAATTAAGTCGACGCAGTTAGTCTATAGATCTCAGTAAACCTTGACCTGGACCGGAAGGTTGGAAAGGGTGAGACTCGTAGCGATACATTAGGACGCGGTAGTGAGGGAGAGAGCTAAGCTATTTGTGTTTTAGGGCGAATTAAGGACCGAAAGGTGACGTTCGTTACCCCTTAAATCTTTTTGCTTGACCTTAGACCTTGATTGCTAAACTGATTAATCATGGTGAACCGACTGTCTTAGCTATCCCTCTTCCCTTGCTTTTCTCTTACTCTCTCGAACTCGTAGTTTAGAAAACCAATTATTTAAAACCCCCACTTGTGACCGAATAAACGAACCGTTAAAACAGATATCTTGCCTCCCTGCGGATCGACCCTTATTACTACCTTTTAGAAATTTGGTTTTATAAATATTATTTTTGATACTAAAACGACGGTATCAATTATTATAACGGTTCCAATTCTTATTATCTTATTATGCCATTTCCATTCTTTTTTATTAAAATAAGTAGAAAGTTAGTCATTATAATATTTTATTTGGTGGATTGCCTTTGAGTGTAAGGACTTAATTAAAACGTAACAAATAACATAAATAATTAAACTTTAATTCAAATAACCACCATAATCAAAATACAACTCATAATGTCAGATAAGAATTAAAGACTTAATTATAATCTGATAAAGAATTAGGATTATCTTCATGCCCAATTTCAGCATATATCAAGTCGTAGATCGACTCTTCATCATCAGCGAGCAGCGCAGGTGGAATGGCCTCTTTCTCCCATGACATAGGCACGGTGGCAGGAATGTGATGCCTCGTGTAATGTGTCAGCAGATGATGATCAACATGGGTTGCAACCCATAGATAAGGGCCCTTTTGTCTAGCATCCGAATAGAAGTCCTCTTTCCCCGCATCTTTCCCCGCAAATCTAGCCCACAATGTTCTTTCCTGACGAAAACTATCATGGCAGTTGGCTTCGTCAAACTCGATAAAAGCGAAGCCTACAAAACCGCAGTGAAACCGGAGTGAAACTGGAGTCATGAAGCATTTGCGTCAACCACCCAAAATTAGGGTTTAAACCCTTTCCAATCCCATCATAACGAACCGAGAGATTATGGAGAATACAAGTAAAAGGCTGTGCGTAACGATAACGTGATTGTAGCTCCGACACACCAGCCATATTTTTTTAGAGAGAAATTTAGAGAGAAGTTAAAGAGTAAATGTTTGATAATTTATATTTTGATCCAAAACATTATGAAGAGATATTTATAGAATTATTTTGGTCAAATTGAATATTATTGGTCAAATTGAATATTTATTAAAGTTCTGATAAAGTTTTGCATGCACTGGTTAAACTGAGAAATCTAATCAAATAGTGACAACGGTTGAATTGAAAAACCGTTCTTTCATAATTGAAAATGATAATGGTTACAAGAAACCCGTATCTACAACATAACAACGGGTACCACAAACCGTTGCTGTTGCTAATTTAGTAACGGTTTTTGAAATGCCGTTTTCTAAAACTGGTAACGGTTGTCTAACAACCGTTGATAAGAGAGATTTTATAACGAACTTTTAGAAACCGTTAAACGCTTTTGATAACGGTTTGTTAAGTAGCCGTTGCCACATTATAATAACAACGGCTATCGTGGGAAACCGTTATTCTCATTATGGCGGTCTAGGTTTCTGCCAATATTTGGAAAACGGTAATCTAAGTGTCAATATTAAATGCATTAAACCGTTATGATACGCTCCTTATTGATTGCCAGATTTGGCATAGTGTGCTGACGCTACTCACCTGCTAGGCCTCAAGTAAATGCTCTGATGCAATTGTCTCTTTATTATCTCTGTTACACACTTCATTTTTAAGAAAAAAGATTTATAAAATCTGCAATAACAACAAAAAAGAAATATTGTCATGACCTGAGGTATGCAATGCCAATAAAGTATAACAACAGGTGGAATGAGTAAAAGACGGAGTAGTGCCGGGTGAAATAGCCAAGTCAATATTCCATACAAATGTACTTAGCAGCCAAGTTCTGAACAATAATATTAGAACTAATCAACAACTTAAGGTGTCAGTTTTAACCTTGTGAATCACACTATACATATTGAGTATTATAGAATAGTAGTTTGATTATCTTAAACATGATCTTTAGAAGAAACTGATAAACGCATGAGATAAAAAAAGGTGTCAGCTTTAACCTTGTGTAAACCAAATGCAGTTATAAGTAACATAGCATCACTAACTTAGAAGTCCTTGATATACCCTGCAAACAAGTAACAGACCACCTCGTTTAGAACAATTATGGGACCAAATTTTTGTTGTTAACGAGGGAATAAAAAACAAAATCATTCGTGGTTCTGGATCAATGATTAAAATACACAAAGTTTCAAGTTTGGGTATGACCGTGAACTACCAAGTTTGTCATATTTCTAAACTAGCTTGGTTAGTACTTAGTACCATGACGACAATCTTCGAGCAACTCCGACTTTCACCATGAGTCATAAAATAAAAATGCAGGGAATTTGTCTAGTATTCAGTTAACCATATAAAAAAAAAAGGATGTTGTATGTGTTACTTTGATAATACACCTTAACAAAGTATCTCGCCTAACACTTGTATCTAAGTTAGATAACATAGATATTGGGTTAAGATACAAGGAGGAATAGAAGGAAACTCACAAAGTTACGAGTTCGACTGGTACCATGAACCACCAGATTGGTCATATTACCAATCAAGTAGGCAGTGAGGCCAAGATTGAAGAGCATATAAAAGAGGACAAAGATAATCTCCCTTATATTAACAGGGTGAAGATCACCATAACCGGTAGTTGAAAGCTTGGTGATGGAAAAATACATTGTTGTGACATACAAATGCCGTAGATTGCCGTAGATTCGTGGTACGGAAATCTCCTATTTGAAGCGCGATCCATGTCTTTGTCGGGTCTGGGTAATGTGCTACCAGGTAGTAGTAGTAAAAGCAGCCAACACAATGAATCACGAATAGGGTCACCTACATTCACATAATAATCAAGCTCAGTTTGTAACATTTCCACAGTAAACTCTTTATCTAAAAATTTGAAAAGAACAAATGAAATTCGAGTACTCATAAACAAAAGCCACTAAAGCAGATGTACAAACCGTTGTATATAATAATCCCATTAGTAATATTAGTCCATTAAGAATTAGCGTGATTACTATAGATAACAAGCAGTCTCCATCTTTTAAAGATAGATACAAGTCAGTTAATTGGAAATGCATACCTGCAGTAGACACAAAGAATTCCTTCCATGTTGTCAAAAAAAAAAAAAAGAATTCCTTCCTATTCCTTCCCTTGTTCTGCACAAAGTCAGACTAAAAGAAGCAACAGAATGTCAATCATCGTCTTAATTTTACAATAATGTACTTCAAAAGAAAACAATGTCATTGAGTAGTCAAATTTACAAACTAACGGTCAGTAAATAGTACGTTCCACAAAAAACGAAGAAAAAATTATGCCAATACAACGAGCAAACAACATGCCTTTTTGAAGAAGTTGGCCATCTAACCTATCTCATGTTCCAAAGCTTAAAGTATCATCTCAATCTGCCAAAAAGAAAAAAAAAGCCAACCACAAATTAAGTTAAAAAGAGACGTATGACAACATATATTATCTATGGAATATTTTAATTAGGCTCTATCAACTGAACTTAACTAATTTGAACTGCATTCAACTGTACTGAGTACTAACCTCGATAGATTATTTTTCGGTTAATTGTTTACAATATACAAGTTTACAGCCATTACATTCCAACTTCTCCACCATCAATCTCTTGCCAATCACTATTTATTAATTCCTGGATTTACGCTGCTAGGCATAATAATATTTCTCTCCATGCCATATCCAAACATTATTCAAGTAAAAGAGGATGTTGGATATCTAAATGAATAAAACAAAACTCGGAAAATATTCAAATAACATGAACTTCATAGACTAACTTACATAAATTTGAGTTTCATCTCTCCCATATTTCTAATGTTTCGGGGCCAGATATTCATTACTATCACGGCCAATTTTGGGTTTTCAAAACTTTAGGATGAGGCAAGAAGAATTAATGAAAGGTGAAGGGTAATCTGGTTGAATATGAAATGCCCTTTCTTTTCTAGATTACAGAACTGCGGATTTTACTAACTCTGATCTTGTCAAAAATACTTGCATACCCAGTTAAAACACTCACCAAACAAACAATGTTACGGCTATCAACACTTCATTCTTAGCGAAAACACGAGGAATTTTCATAAAATAGCCTTGTCTGATATTTAACTAGTGTTGGATTTCAATAGTTCTAACGGGCTTAAATAGAATAGATTCTGAGTGATATTTTGCTAATTTTGTGTCGGTTTCCTGGGCATTATTATTGCCAGGGAGAAGCCAAGAGTTCTAATATGTACAAGTATGTCGCATAATAGAAAATCAAAAACCTAGAATAGAAAATTTACCTGAGAATCCTAAATCAGTTTGAGTTGAAATAGAAAGAGAAAAAATAGCAAACAAGTGACCAAATCAATTATTGTTCTATCATCAAATCAAAAAACTGGAGAAAAAAAATAAGAAAAATTATGATTCATATTACCTTAATCGATCATAGAGCGACGTATAATCAGGCGATCGGTTGATGGATATATGCGGGCATGACAGCGTCGATCAGAGGAGATGAAGTTACAGCGTTGAAGGTGTGGTGGCCGACCTGGTGTGAACAGGAGGGCGCCGACGGGTTGTGTGCGTTGGGTTTCTGTGGAGGGCGACGACGGGTTGGCACTTGTGAGGGTTCTGTGTGGGATTTCGGTGAAAACTATGGAAATGAGGCAACTGAAGGGTCGGTTGTGTTATTACGTGTAAAAATATTGGGTTTTATAACATCGTTTCACTAATTAACCGATGCAATGTAAATATTATTTAATTAATTAAAATATCGGTTTCAACAAAATTGATGTAACTTAAATAAATTAACATGAGTTTTCAAATAACCGATGATAATAACTGATGTAAATAATAAAAATAAAATAATTAACCGATGATAATAACTGATGTTATTAGGGCGATGTCAATGACACTTTTTCTACTAGTGATGGTGTCCTTGCCTTGTGACTTGGGCAACCCTTCTATGAAATTCATAGAGATATCTACCCAAAAGGCACCCGGCACAGGCAATGGCTGCAATAACCTACCCGGAAGCTATTGCAGTAATTTGCACCTTTGGCATGTAATGCATTGCTTCACATAATTCCTGACTCCTTTATCCATTTTCTTCCAGGAAAACAATTCTGAAATCCTCTTAATTGTTGCCTGCACCCCTGAATGGCCCCCATTGGTGACTCATTGATACCGTCGTTTAGTATCAAAAATAATATTTATAACCTAAATACTACTAACAGAAGCTAGTGGCAGTCAGGGTCGAACCACAGAGAGGCGATGCAATTAATAGTTGTCTAATCTTAATCTAAAGTAACAGTTGTGTGGGGGTTTGATTTGAAAAGTTCTATAACTAAAGGGCAATCAAATTAAAATTAAAGTAAATCAATGAGCAGTAGATGAATCAGATGAAAACAAATATTAAAAGGATGCTAAGATGGTCGGTTCACTGTAGTTTCAACGGCAGCAACTCTAAGTAAACTGTTTTAAGCATGTTAGACGGGAAACTAAAAAGTCCTCTCGGTCCAATTTAACTGGTAGCAACCTTTCGGCCTAAGCTACGGGTCCCTTATTCTCACTAATACTAACTTTCGTTCTTGATTAATGATACTTAAAATCTAAATTAACTTATCTCTCGATCTTGCTAATTTAGTCATCTTAATTAAGTAGTCTATTTCCCTCCCCTATCTTTTGATCTATCGGGTCGGTCAATTCCTAAGCATTCAACTAGTCGCGTGCACTCGATTCGTCAAATATAGCAATTAAACTAATTAAGTCGAAGCTAATCTAACACGTGGCAGTCGATCGACCATACATAGCAGTCAATAGACCTACGGACCCAGTCGACCGACCAACGAAGTCAGTCGATCGACCAGAGCCCGATAACAGGTCGCCTATGTCGAAACCGTCTAACCTACAGATCCCCTACATCTCAGCACTAAGGATTTAGCTACTCATGATGGTGATAATAACAACAATAAAATCAACAAATAAAGCAAACGAATTCATACTTAAATTAACTAAATAAACAACTAACATGAAATGATAATTTGGCTTTGAGAAATCTAAACTAGCAATTCTAACCACGAAAGAATTAAAGCAGCGAAATTGAACAAAGGAATAGAGAATACCGTAAAGAAGAATTGAAGAGAAAAGATCAAACCCAATGCAAAAGAAAACTTTATTGACGGAAAATTAATCTAAACTAATGAAATTATCAAAAGTTCAACTTCTCTGTGTATTGAACCCTAATTAATTCGATAGAATCAAACCGATCTCCGTTCTGAAATATAGGGTTCACATTATATAGGAATATAACGTGATTCATATTCTTAAAACCTAATTACAATTGGGCTTCTAACTTCTCGTCCTTTTAATTTACGTCAGATTAAAATAGCGGTCGATCGACCACCAAGACCGGTCGATCGACTAAGATGCGCTGTACAGAAGCTTCTGACAATCGTGCTCTGGTCGATCGACGTGAAGCATCAGTCGATCGACTGCTCCTCTTTCTTGCAGACTTCTGTTCAGCATTCTGACAGTCTATAGACCATGTAGGTCAGTCTATAGACCACTGTAGCTAGTAATCCGCTTCAAATTTCTCCATAAATCTATTTCTAGGCCTTGAAATGCGCGCCAAGTTCATTTCTTGAGTAAGTACTTCATGTCAAATAATATGCCAAGTACTCGGGGACGGATTCGGCTCAATTTCCACTGGATTCTTCACATTTCTGCAATATTACACAAAAACACGAAAGTAGACGGAAATAGGGAAAATAGTAGCATAAACTACATAATTGAGCTCTGAAATGCGTGTAAAACATCATATTTAGGACACGCATCAAACTTCCCCAAACCAAACCCTTGCTTGTCCCCAAGCAAGAACTAGACTCGATCTTAAAACCTAGTGGAACGATTTCAATCTCAGAGCGAAATGCAACTATAAAGCCTAAACCAGTTTAATGCAAGAACTAACAATCAATTAATAATATGAATCATGCAAACGAGTTATGTAGTCGTTAAAAACTGCTGAACCGTCAACTATAAAGACTTATCATATTGGACTCTCACGGGTCGTTCATATCACACATAAGCACAGGTGAATATATGTAAAGATAGAAAGAAGTAATTTTGTAATGACTCTCACCTGACTACGACCTATAAAACATGTCTGCAGTTTAATATGAAAATGATCTCTACAACCGTACATATGCATTCCAACCATAAAAGACCATGACACATGCCGAGGCAAATATGGATATGTGAGGTATGGGTAAGAAGGGGCTAAAATAAATTTGGATATGAGAAGTTAAAGCCAAACTAGTTACTACAGATCCAAATTACGGGAACATCCCAACTTCAAACTCAAGATCAATCGATACAAACACTGCCAATTTAGAAGCACAAATCTCACAATTTCCACAATTAGTAACTTCCCATAAGATACAAATACAACATGGGAGCAAAAATCGCCATTTAATAAAGACTTTGAATTATGCGATTTTAATCTTTTTTTTTTTCTTTCATTTCTGCAGTGTAGGGTCGATCGACCCATGAGTCCAGTCGACCGACCGACCTCTTTTTTTCGAATCATTTTTCCTTTCTTTTTTCTTCTTTTTCTTTTCTTTTCCTTCAACATTTCACCAACATATTCTCATAAAGAGCAATATAACCAAAATACAATAAACACATTCCCACAACTACCAATACTAGCTCAGATAAGGTAGGTTAAATATAGTATGTAGCTTATGGGACAGAAGGCAATTTGGCTATGTGAGGTTTATGGGTAAAATGAGAAAAGGGGACCTCTACCACATGTGTTAACAAACCACAAACCGAATGCATACATGTATTAAGCAGATTAAGTTCATATTTATGCAAATTGATGTAACATGTCTCATAAGGAGTACTAATCACATTCCTAAATAAACCGGTCATGAATGTCACCAGTTATAAGCTCTAAATCTCAGAAAATGATATAGTTTGCCAAAAATCTAGCTCAAGTCTCAAGATTCAGCGAATAAATTAACGAAAACTCGTAGATATGCATATGTGATTCTACTAACAACATGTCAATTAGCAAGGCTTAGGCATAAAACAGCTGAAAATGCAATGTCATCATTGAAATACTACCGTTCCGACTCAACCTATATGCTAAAATAAACATGCATTTTTTGAATTTTTGAAATTTATCCATTTTTTTGGTATTTTGTATATATAAGAGAAATGAAATAACAAATGCAAACTGAAATGCAATAAACGTGAAAAAGAAATGCAATAAAGCATGTGAATGCAATGCAAAACCCTTCCCTAAACCAAATCACACAATGTCCCCATTGTGCAAAATCATGTAATGAAATAAAAGGGAAACGGGAATTTGCGTTATTATAACTAAACAAGACATGAAAAGGAACTCGGAAACTCACGAGATTTTAAGCGCGCAAAAGGAAACCTCCCCAAACCAGCGTGAGCTAGAAGGTTTTAGTAGCCAGCAGTGCTACCATAAGTACCTGAAAAGAAGCAAAAGTACCGCGCGTAATTTCGAGAAAACAATTTACGAAACGCAAAATTATGTGCAAAATAAGAAAACAGAAGAAAACATAAATGAATTGGAGAACAAAGTGGAGAAAAGACTCCCTTAACTCCGCAAATCGACCAAGCACAGCAGGGGAATGGTCGTGAACAAGTACAACAACGAAAACGGTCGATCGACCATACCATCCAGTCGATCGACCATGGTGACAGGAACAGAAGCCCCCGGAGTCGCGGCGTAGTCAATCGACCACACACCTCAGTCGATCGACTGAGATACCCGCTGTAAGTTTGTGATTTCTTCGAATTAGCTCAATAAATTGAGCTAATATGGTCTATGAACCTGCAAGTACACATAATAATGCGCCCAAAATTGCGGAAATCCCAAAGTAACAGTCTAAAGTCTTTAAATCCTAAGCAAACTTATTAAAGCGAAGTCTCGCGCACATCAAAGCAATAAAAAGTCTAACAAAAGCAATAAAATGTTTTGAAAAGTCTTAATCAACTAATATTTGATCAAGAATGGCCACGGAATGGCCCACTTGCTCGGCTTCTGGCTACAAGAAGTAGCCTCTACAGTGCTCATCTTGTCTGCTGCACTCCTAACGACTCCAATATCCACAGAACTCAACGGATCAACATCTCGAACATCTTCCATATCAATGACCTCGTCTGGCTCGTCAAAATCCAAATCAGACTCCGTCACTTTGACTGGCTCCTTATCAGGCTCCTCATCAGTTGCATAGCTCAGACACCCTAGACCTCCTCTTTGAACGATTGGCTCCTTCACAACTGGATCAACATGTGGCTCTAACTTCCCCAAACCAGCTCCTGCAACAGTCAAAACAGAAGAATTTTCCTCCAATTTGCTCCTAAACTAGGGCGGAGGTGTTATAGCAGAAGTAGGCATAGGGGCAGGCATATCAGGCAACACAACATAAGATTTAGCTACATTGCAAGTACTGGGTACATGGCAGCCTTCTTCTTATAGGTCTGGGCAAAAACAATGGACTGTTTCCCTACCTTAAAGGTCAATGTCCCTGAGCCAACATCTATAACTGCACCAGCAGTGTGCAGAAATGGTCTACCCAAAATGATAGGAATGTGAGCATCCTCGGGCATATCTAGCACAATGAAGTCAACTGCGAAAAAAAAACTTTCCTATTCGCACAGGAATATCCTCTAATACTACTATGAGCTGGACCACAGAACGATCATCCATCTGTACTCTCATGTTTGTGATTGCAAACTTAGTCAATTTCAATTTCTTAGCAAGACTCAAAGGCATAACACTAATGCTAGCTCCTAGGTCACATAATGCCTTCTCAATTGAGAAGGTACCAATATTACAAGGAACAGAAAAGCTACCAGGGTCTGCTAACTTATGTGGAGCAGTGTGAGTCAAATAAGAACATGACTCCTCGATTAGTGCGACAGATTGACAAAAGATCAAGTGACTTCTTTTTAGATAACAGTTGCTTCATAAATTTCATGTAAGCATGCACTTGATTAACTAGTTCTAAGAAAGGAACTTGCACATTTAAGCTACGAATAACATTTTCAAACTTGTTAAACGATACATGTTCCTTTGTCGGCACCAATGTCTCTGGGTATGGGGCTGTAAGAAGCAACTTAGCCCTCTCCTCTAGGTCTCTCATACCGGCATCAGTGGACTTAGGCTGAAAATCCACTACCTTGTCCTTGTTGTAGCTCGAACCTTCTTTAGAACGTCTCAGGAATGAACTATTAACCGTCGTAGGGTCATTCTTTGGAACCGGAACTGACCCATCAGCATTTGGATCTTGCCTCGATAATTTCGGAGTCGTCGTACCCCGAAATAAGTAGTCCCTCAAGTTATCTGGCATTGGAGGACGAAAAGGTTCACAATCAGCAGCACCTTCAGTCGATCGTCCATGTAGGTCAGTCGATCGATCAAGCTTCCGCAGACTGAATCGACTGCAGCATCGCGCGAGTGATCGATCGACCCGTACATCGATCGATCGATCGATATACCTGCTGATCGTCTTTTTCTTGCTACTGTTCATTTCAGCCTTTTTCTTGCTCGGTTCCGCACCATCTTTTTCAGCAGCATCTTCGACCATAGCGGGCCCATCAAGAGTAGACCCACTCCGCAAAGTAATCGCATTTAGAGTCTCTTTTTGATCTGGCTGCGACGGTAAATGCCCCGGAGCTCTAGTTGCACTTTTGCTTGCCAATTGGGCAATTTGACTCTCCAACATTTTTGTAGAAGTCTCTCTAGCTAGAGACTCCTTTTGTAGCAAACCCGACAAATTCTGAACTATGTTTTCCAATTCAGAAATATCAGAACCTTGAAATTGCTACTGCTGAGGCACATAGGGAGGCTTTTGATACTGCTGCTGCTTATGAGGGGGCACGTAGTTTTGCTGCTGTTGCGGTCCCGAATTAAGAACATTCTGGTTAGTCCACCTCAAATTGGGGTGGACATTAGAGGGATCAGGATAAGTACCAGTCTGCATAAAATGTTGAAAGGCAGCACATGTTTCATTCGAACAAGTACAAAACTCCGAAACATGTCCCTCTCCTCCATATCTTTTGCATGTAAAGGGACCGTCTGAAACTGCATTAACTTTATACATCCCGCCTTTTTGGGATCCTCCAAAATCTAGCTTGTCAAATCTTGCAGTAAGAGCCTCTATTGCAGCTACAGCAGGAGATTCAGCTGATCTTCTCTGATTTCCTCTAGAATTCCCAGGCTCAGCTTTATGGGTGGCCATATCTTCAATAATCTTCCACCCCTTAGTTTCCCCAACATTCTCATGGAATCTGCCATTAGCTGCAACATCCTGGATAGCCCTCTAATCATCATAAAGCCCATTATAAAATTGATTACATAGGCACCATTATTCGAACCCATGGTGCGGAATAGATCGCACCAGCTTCTTGAAACGGACTCACGCCTCATGAAAATTTTCATCAGGACCCTGTTTAAAGCTTGTGATCTGAGCTCTAATCGCATTGGTCTTCGATGAAGAGAAATATTTCTTATAAAATGCTAGGGCCAGCGAATTCCAATCAGTAATACCATTGGCAGCTCGATCCAAATCTCGGTACCACTCCCTGGCAGCATCACGAAGCGAGAATATGAACATCGTCTCTTTTACCTGGTCCTGGGTCAGACCTGCTGGTGGGGGTATGGAACAACAGTAGTCAATGAATATCTCCATATGTTTAGCTGCATCTTCATTTGCAGCTCCCCCAAATTGGTTTCTCTCAACCAAGTTAATGTAGGCCGGTTTCGGTTCGAATTTTGTATCCGTCCCAGCTGGCAATGCGAATCCCTTATAGAGATTCTTAGCTTTTGGCTCGGAGTGACTGGCTATACTTGCTTTTTCAGCCATATCTGGAGATGTAATGGTCTCAGCTGAAGAAGTAGAAATAGGGGATGAAGGTGGATCCTCCTCAAATAGCGCGTTCTCGTAATAACTGGACAGAGTACTCAGCTCTTCCTCTGTCGGCAATACTCTAGATGATCGTCTCAACTCACGCAAAGTCCTTTCGATCTCAATCTAACGGTCGTAATTCACCACCCTGTGACCTGCGCATAAGAAGAAACTACAAGTAGAATATGAGAAGAGTTTAAGGAACAGATATCCCTTAAACTAAGATAGAGACTAAAATAAAACAACTAAAAATTAAACAATTGCCTCCCCGGCAACGGCGCCAAAATTTGATACCGTTTTTTAGTATCAAAAATAATATTTATAACCTAAATACTGCTAACAGAAGCTAGTGGCAGTCAGGGTCGAACCATAGAGAGGCGATGCAATTAATAGTTGTCTAATCTTAATCTAAAGTAACAGTTGTGTGGGGGTTTGATTTGAAAAGTACTATAACTAAAGGGCAATCAAATTAAAACTAAAGTAAATAAATGAGCAGTAGATGAATCAGATGAAAACAAATATTAAAAGGATGCTAAGATGGTCGGTTCACTAAAGTAACTTATCTCTCGATCTTGCTAATTTAGTCATCTTAATTAAGTAGTCTATTTCCCTCCCCTATCTTTCGATCTATCAGGTCGGTCAATTCCTAAGCATTCAACTAGTCGCGTGCACTCGATTCGTCAAATATAGCAATTAAACTAATTAAGTCGAAGCTAATCTAACACGTGGCAGTCGATAGACCTACGGACCCAGTCGACCGACCAACGAAGTCAGTCGATCGACCAGAGCCCGATAACAGGTCGCCTATGTCGAAACCGTCTAACCTACAGATCCCCTACATCTCAGCACTAAGGATTTAGCTACTCATGATGGTGATAATAACAGCAATAAAATCAACAAATAAAGCAAACAAATTCTTAATTAAATTAACTAAATAAACAACTAACATGAAATGATAATTTGGCTTTGGGAAATCTAAACTAGCAATTCTAACCACGGAAGAATTAAAGCAGCGAAATTGAACAAAGGAACAGAGAATACCGTAAAGAAGAATTAAAGAGAAAAGATCAAACCCAATGCAAAAGAAAACTTTATTGACGGAAAATTAATCTAAACTAGTGAAATTATCAAAAGTTCAACTTCTCTGTGTATTGAATCCTAATTAATTCGATAGAATCAAACCGATCTCCGTTCTAAAACATAGGGTTCATGTTATATAGGAATATAACATGATTCTTATTCTTAAAATCTAATTACAATTGGGCTTCTAACTTCTCGTCCTTTTAATTTGCGTCAGATTAAAATAGCGGTCGATCGACCACCAAGACCGGTCGATCGACTAAGATGCACTGTACAGAAGCTTCTGACAATCGTGCTCTGGTCGATCGACCAGAGTCATCAGTCGATCGACTGTTCCTCTTTCCTGCAGACTTCTGTTCAGCATTCTGACAGTCTATAGACCATGTAGATCAGTCTATAGACCACTGTAGCTGGTAATCCGCTTCTAATTTCTCGATAAATCTATTTCCACGCCTTGAAATGCGCGCCAAGTTCATTTCTTGAGTAAGTACTTCATGTCAAATAATATGCCAAGTACTCGGGGACGGATTCGGCTCAATTTCCGCTGGATTCTTCACATTTCTGCAATATTACACAAAAACACGAAAGTAGACGGAAATAGGGAAAATAGTAGCTTAAACTACATAATTGAGCTCTGAAATGCGTGTAAAAGAGGGTGTAAAACATCATATTTAGGACACGCATCACTCATGGAAGAGAGAAATGATTTCTTCCCTAAACTGTTCATCATTCCTTACTAGTAGTCTTACCTTCCTCCTCAACTCCCCTTGAGCCCATGTATAGTGAGCCTTAGCTTGCCCGCCTTCAATTTGTTGGATCAGCATCTGTAAATCATTATCATAATCCCAACAAGCCTTTACGAAGGCCAATAGGTCAGTATGTATGCTAGAAATAACCATGGCCATCAGTTCATACCCTGTTACTCTTGACATTGCATCAACTGCTCCATTTTTAGTTCCCTTCTTGTAGATTACCTCATAATCCAACCACATTAACTTGGGCAGACGGTAATACCCACCTCGTTAGGGACCCGTTGACTAACCATAGACACATGTTTGACCTCTTAGAATCTTTACACTATCGGCCTTGCGTCTTAGTAACCTTGGGGGATTAGGAACTCGATCTAGCGCAGGCCATTCGATCGAGCAGTCTTGTGACTCGATCGAGTAGGTTCCATACTCGATCGAGTATAGCGGGTTCAGTGTTAAGATATAAATCGTGAAGTCGTAAACCCAAATCGGTTTTTCATTTTTATTTCTCCTAAACCTAGATCGACGACACTCTTTCTCCATCATCACCCTTTTGAGTCCCTCACTCTTGGAGTCTACCATGGGGACGGAGGCTCGAGTCAAGGTACGGTCTTCTCGTCGGTATGCCACGCATAGGTAAGTCATCATTATCACCCTTAAGTTTCATTTGTGGTTATGGATGTTAGTAATAAGGGTATGTCTTTGTTGTTAGGTGTGGTAGATGGTTGTCTTGCAATCGTAGGGATGTGATGCTATCTGCAGATCGCTAAAGGTAGGTTTTCCTACTCAGTACTGTTGATTAGTGGTTATGTATATTGCGTGGTAATTCTGATTGTGTAGAAGTATGATTGTGTATGTGTGGGGTGCGTCCCTGGCTGAGTGGAGTCATTTCGGGAATGGCTTCACGCCCTTGTTCCACCCCTTGTAGTTCCCGTCACAAGGGGGGTGTATATTGGAGGATGTGTCCTCGACAATAATGCGATCACATGTTTAAATCTCATATTAAGAATGCTGAGGGTAAGTAATATTTTATTGTCAAATGATCCATATTAATCAGTAATGATTGGCTGACTAGAATTTGACATTACTGTCGTATGACGGTGGTGATCAGTTGATCCCTTAAGGTCATACCTCTAGGGTAACACTCTTAATTGATTAATTAATTAATTAATTAATTAATTGTATGTTGATACAAGTCAATTAATTCCTTAAAATTAAACAAATGGTTTTGTGAGTGAGATTAAGTGTCTTATTGTAATTCGATTAAATAAGATTCGGTTTAAGTAATTTAAATTGTTTTATTACTTAGGTTTATTTATTGTTTATGAAACAATTAAAATAAGAATGAATGGTTTATTATAAATACAAGTTCTTGTGATTTATAATCTATGACCCATTTTAAGTACTTGTAATTGTGAATTACTAGTTAATTTTTGTATGTGATTTATTTTGTTTATATAATGATTTTTAATAAGTTAAAAATGCATTATTAAACAACGTGTCTAGTAACATGTCCAATATGTCACACTACACAAATTGACATTTGACAAACTTAAAATGGACCCATTTTATATGGGTGTGCCGTGTAAATGGGGATTATAGGGGATGGTTGTGTTTTGTTTATTTAATTAAAGGGGAACACAATCATAACCTAGTAATGATAGGCTTGCATGCCTAGACTCTTGAGAAGAGCAAATTGAAAAAGGGTTGGGTACTCTTCCCTTGACCTACCCGGCCACCCTAGAGAAAAGAGGAGAAGTTTTTCTCTTCTTATAATATGATTCATTCTTACAAAATAATGCATGTATTATTTTTTGACATAATCTCTCTAAAATTGTCAAGAATAATTAGAAAGAAAATCTCACAAATCTCTAATATTGTTCCACTATTACTAGAAGAAGTATAAAATAATATTAGTTATAATTTTAAGGGCTCGTATTCTAATTTCTAGTATATAAATTAGGATATGAATTAAGGGTGATTACCTTGGTACAAATCCTTGAGGAGTAGATTCTACTATTGAATCTAAGGGTTTTGTTGGAGCATTTGGATTTTCTTAAGAAGACTAATTTGGTAGGAGACCGATTAGTATAAACCATTCGTCACTTTTTGTAAGTTGATCGGTTTTCTTCTTACTTCGTATTATTTTGTTATGCATGCATAAGATCTAGTTAGTTTATGACTAAACTAAATTTTATTAAGTTATTAGAAGTGTCTAATAATAGGTTAATGAATCTTACAATTGGTATCAGAGTAATGGTTGTTGCATGCATAATCGGTTATTGTTTTTTCGAGTTAAAATGTGAACATATAAAACTAGACATTTGTGATTGAGGATAAATGCCGCGAAATTTTTGCATGAATAACATTCTGGTCCTAAATTGATTTTAGGTCATTTTGATGATTTATGGTATTTTATTGCTCTTTAATATGATTTTTAGTTTTTTTTATTATATTTTACTGAATAAAATGACACTTAAAATACTAAAATTAGTTAGACTATGATTCTGACCTTGAAATTTTTACACGACGTCACATGCATATTTTACACTTTGTATGTAAAATGTTGTACAAAACTGTTTTATATAGCATGATTTATGATTTTTACATGATAAAAATGGATTAAATAGAGGTATTTTGGTCAAAAATAGTTAGACTTCGTCTCTACCTATTAAATTTTAGTATGTTGTCAAATACAATATTTACATACTGTATGTAAATTTTGAAATGAAATGGTTTTATTTTGCATGATTTATGAGTTTTAGATGTAAAAATCACATAAATAGTGACTATTTTAGCAAAAATAGCTAAAATGAATTTTATGGGATGGAATTTTTTCCCAATGTTGTATATATGATATGAACATCATATCTAAATTTCATATCAAATTTCTTTGATTTGGATTATTATTGATTTTTATTTTTTAAAATTTATAAATGGCAACTTTAAATAGTCATAACTGTAAATTCGATTTTTGGGCTTGAAAATTTGTCATTTCCAGGTTCTAGAATTTATATAGAATATTCAAAATTTTAAATTTTGATTTTTACATAATTTTATGTTTAATTTTGAATTAAGGGGTTAAAGTTACATATTATGCGATTTATTTGTGAAATAAGTTGAATATATTCTATGGGCAAATTTTTATTAAAATTTTGGAATGTTGGGAATTTTCCAGAATATACAAAACTATGATTTTGAAATTTTCGAATTTTTATGACTTATTGGGAATTATTTCTTTATTATTATGAGTAAAAGTGTTTAAAGAGCAATAATAAAAATATCAAGTTGAATTATTGTCAAATATTTAGTGAAAACTAAATTTTTGAGTCCTAAGAATGTTGGGGTAATTAACTTGGTTATAGATTTGATTTATGTAATATTGTGTGATTTTAATAAGTTAATAGTCACAATTATCCATAAAACCGGACCGAATATACGATATTAGCTTAAATAGGGCGATTTGGCACATCACATGGCATGTTTCATACATATATTAATGCTGTATTTTTATTATGATTGTCATATTTTAATTTTATATAATTTTGAATTATGTAATTTGTACTTAGTATGGCCTTAGTTTTTAATTGATATTTCCCAAAATGAATGGGGATATCGATTCGGTTGTAATTAATGTGATCTCGTATCACTTTTATTTTATTTTATTTTTATTTTTGTTTTTATATTGTATAAAGTAGAAAAGCTATGTAATTTATTTATCCCGGAGATCCTTGAAGACGGTGCCATTCGGAAAGGCGTTCCGATAAAGACGGTGTTGCCTTGGAGTACGTGCCAAATGAAGTTCAAGGGACCAAAGGAGTTGGTTTCCGAATTTGTAAATAGTTTATTAGATTTACTATTTTAGGAAGGCCATACTAGGATTTTATTGATTTGCTTTGTATTTGTTTTATATATTTGCATGCATAGCCAAATCGCCATAACTTTACATGCATATCATTTTATCGAGCCATCGACCGTGTCAATTATAATTATTGTAGTTCACCACTTTATTTCACTTAAAACGTGATAGATAATAAATTGACAAGACCTCTCACTAAATAATAATTGAGAATTAGCCTTACCAGGTAGTAGAACCATGAATCCCAATTTCATAAAGAAGTAGGCTCGGCTCACCGGGGTGCTAAACTTGTTACGTTGGGTAAGTGGGTAGTAAATTGTTATTACATCGAAATTTGGATTGAGCTTAACGGAAGTATTCGCAACCATAGCCGCATGTGTTCCAGGCTTAAGATAAATATTAAAGTAATTTTATCGACCGAGAGTTCTAGAAGTAGAATCGATTAAAGAGTTAATCCACAGAATTATATTGATTAGGGATGAATCGGCTCACCGTGCCCGAGTTAATATGAATTTGGATGTCGGGATCATTTATAATAGTTGGGTAGAGGTCACTATATAAATGCTTAAAACTTGTTTAAAATGTTTACAAGGATCATTAAAACAATAAATGTTTATTAATTCCTTCGCTTCTTATTTTGTAGTCAAAATTGTTTTTGCAATGGCAACTCCAAATTCATCCACCAACACTAGCTCAAACACTCTCACCAATATTTCTTGGCTCCGATCCTTCATGGATAGATGTAAATTAGAAAAGAATGGGTCAAATTTTGCCGATTGGGAAGCACAACTTCGCTTGGCCGCGGAGAGTGACGACAAGCTTCGTTACCTTACCGAGGCCTCTCCCGCCGCACCTACCGCAAGGTCCACCCCCGCCGCTAGGGAAGCCTATGAGACTTACCAAAAGGAATTGGCCGCGATCAAAAATGTGTTGATCTTCTCTATGGAGGCCGAACTCCAAAGGAGTGCTATAAAGATTAGCACCGCATATGAGATCTATACAAAGCTTATGACCACGTTTTCACAAGCTGCGAGGATCATTCAATATGAAGCGGAATCCGCATTCTTCGATCTCAACATTAAGGAGGGCCAAAAAGTTAGCCCTCATGTGCTCAAGTTGATGGAGCATGTTGAGACTCTAAAATTGCAAAAGGTAGAGACTTCCGAGGAACTCGTCATTGACCGAATTCTTCATTCCTTAAACAAGGTTAAGGCATATGTTCAATTCAGGGTGAATTTTAATATGCAAAACTTGAAAGTTTCCGTAGATGAATTGCACAAAATGCTTGTGCAAGCCGAGAGGGACATGGGGCTAAGTGTTAGCACCACCAAGGACGTGATCAACATTAATCATAAGAGCAAAGGGAATTTTAAGAAAGGTGGCAATAAGGGAAAGAAGTAAACTCCCTAAAAGAAGAAAGGAAAGGCTTTCGACGCTAGCTCCTCTAAGCCCAAGAAGGGTTCCCCGTCCGGGGACAAATGCCACTATTGTAATGGTGTTGGGCATTGGAAAAGGAATTGTCCTAAATATCTTGGCGATATCAAAGCTGGAAAGATTGTTCCTGTAGGTAAATAACTATCCCTATCTTTTATGTTTCGATCTGAACTTTGGTATTTTGATACAAGTTGTGATGATCACCCTTTTTATTGTAATTAGGGCATCCAAGCAAGGACAAAGGCAAAGAAAAGCAAGCCTAGAATATCTTGGGGGAAGCTATATGTAGCCGCCCATGGTGCTAGATCTATAGAAGCTAGGGCTTACTTTGTCTTTATTTTCATGTTGTATTTTGAAATTTTAGAACTATTTTGATTTTCTCGTTCGACTTGCAAATTTGTTTGTTTCCTTTAAACAATGGTTGTATTTTGGATATTGGTGACTCGGTTTGCAATCCAGGTCACTTACTTTATCGTATTGTTTGTTCTAAAATTTGTCATCATACACTACTTGCGTCGAGAAATATAAGATTATCGACTTAAATTGATCAAATAAACAATTATAATGATTGAATCATTATATGTCTATAAGCTATGATTTCGATTCTCCTTATGCCATTGTTACTAAAAGTAACAACTTACTTATGTAAGATCAATCATAAAGTTATGATTGAGCTATTGAACTCAAATATTAGGGACTAAAACTTATTTACAATATGTCTCAAATGGGTCACTAAAAGTTATCATGTGTAATATTTTCCTCCTTACTATCATAAGCACAATGTTATTTGTGGCTCATAAAGCTATCATTGAAGGAAATATATGTATTTTTCTAAAGATAGAGTGGGAGTGAATTTAGCCACAAACCTTGAACAAACCTTGACTAGATGGGATCTACGTGAGGAGACCAAAAGAAGATGTTCTTAGGTATGGAATCTATGTGAGGAGACCAAAAGAAGATGTTCTTAGGGTAGACTCTTGACGTGAGGAGACCAAAAGAAAGCGTTCTTATGATAACTTTAGACTTATGAAAAGACAAAACAATATGTTCTTGGAAATTAAGATTTTGATCTATGAAGTGGATATACCTTGGAATTTTAAAATTCGACATTTTACTTAAGAGCCATATGAAACTAAATTGGTATCTGTGCAAGTAAATGGATATATTTGAGATTCTTGAGACCAATCCAAAGTAAATAGAACTTTATGATCAAGAGTTGCATAGATAGGCATGATGATGTCTTCAAAAGCCATGTTAATAGGTAACTATGCTAAAATCATTGCTATACCTCATTGTGAAAATGAATTAGTTAGATATTAAAACCTCTTTCCAAATGGGTATTTTGAAAGGGATATGTGAATGACATATTAATATGGTTTTAAATAATACTTAGAAAAGCAATGATTATTCCAATTCATGTAATGTTTCGAATGAGTTGTCAAAAACGAAACATGTGGAATTGAGTGGGAGTCAGTAACAGTCATGTTTAGACATGAAGTTTAGTGGGAGCAATTATCCTTCATGAATTGCATAACATATTACTCATTGGGAATGACGAGCATATACTATCTTTCATAAAGAAGTATTTAGGTTTTCAATTATGGATGATATTGGACATTATGTGAATCTATTAAAACATGGGATGTTGGATTGGCACTAAGATGGGTATCTTATGTTGATAATGATCCTTCATCTTAAAGATATCAACAAGTTAATTAGGTTATTCATATCGATGAATATAGAATTCCCATGATAGGGTCATGGTTATTTGCTACACCTAAGAACTGTTGTTTACATGAACTCGATTACTAATGTTTCCGCCATTAGTATAATCATGTATGCCATAATGCACATGTCCTAGATGAATCACATGCTTGGAGCATGATAAGTCGATAACAAGTTGACCCATATGAGAGTCATTGGTACCCTCAAGGAACCGTCATGAATTCTCAAGGAGAATAAATGGTCTGTTCTAGAGTAAGAATAATAAGTTGGGTGTTATGAGGTTACACAAACTTAAGTTTCCAAACTCATTTGGATTTGTAAAAATCCTAGGCTGGTTTTATTGACCTAAGGAGTAAATGACTAGAAAGGGTATTTTATTGTCATTCATTGCAAGATACTACGAAATGAACCTAAGTACGTTGTGATTAAGTAGTGTACTTTGAAGACTATACCCACATCACTGGTTATGTGATAACAATGGGAGCTTCTTTCAAGTTAAAGAACCTGAGTCTAGTATGAAAAATAGACGTGTACTTAGTAAAATTAATGCTATTAGAGATAACATGAAATTGCAATTCGTAAAGTTTAAACTCTTGGGCACATGGTGTATTCACAAGCTAAACTTATATTGCATTAGGGAAGTGTATAGATACACTTATGATTATAAAACGTAGAGTAGTAATATAGTATTGACTACTCATATGTGATAATCACATTTATCGTTTGAATTATTGATAACTCATCTTGTACTTTGTTACATCCAAATGGGTTGTTGAGACAATATTGAACCCCATTAAAGTGAACTGGATTAACATAGTATTTGTCCCTAGTTACTTATATGAGGTGACATCTCGAAGTAACTAGAGTGTGATGCGATTGATGGCAAGTTCAAGTGCCATAGAGTCATGAGAGATGACTAATCGATCACATAGGCAGACTTTAAGGGACACTCTGTCGGGCTTATGACCGCTTATAGAGTTCTAGAAATTTGTATAGCCAGGTCGTGGCGAGAGCTACTATAGTATTCTTATGAGTAGATTCTTTGACTAAAGACTATTCGCCTAAGATGACACAGTTTCAGAGTGACTTTGATTTATGTTCTACGATCTTCGTAATTGGGGTCATATGGGCATGTTTTGGGTCATGATGAGCTGTGTCTATTCGAAGGGAAGAGTGCAATAGGAGTTGTCCATCCCTGTCAGGGTTATCTTATATCTCAAGGCCACTCGAGGAGTAATGAACTGAAAATGCGTGGCCACGCTCGGAAGGTATCTACGGTAGATAATTCCTGTCAGACAGTTATTCTCCGAATAGAGGAAACCACTCATGATATGATCAAATGCACGACCTGCAAGACACCTTGTATTGGGTGGGAGATAGTAATATGACAAGAGAATTGGCGATGCACACTTGTTGCAGACAAGTGGGAGAGTGTTGGAGGATGTGTCCTCGACAATAATGCGATCACATGTTTAAATCTCATATTAAGAATTCTGAGGGAAAGTAATATTTTATTATCAACTGATCCACATTAATCAGTAATGATTGGCTGACTAGAGTTTGACATTACTGTCGTATGACGGTGGTGATCAGTTGATCCCTTAAGGTCATACCTCTAGGGTAACACTCTTAATTGATTAATTAATTAATTGTATGTTGATACAAGTTAATTAATTCCTTAAAATTAAACAAATGGTTTTGTGAGTGAGATTACGTGTCTTATTGTATTTCGATTAAATAAGATTCGGTTTATATAATTTAAATTGTTTTATTACTTAGGTTTATTTATTTTTTATGAAACAATTAAAATAAGAATGAATGGTTTATTATAAATACAAGTTGTTGTGATTTATAATTCTATGACCCAATTTAAGTACTTGTAATTGTGAATTACTAGTTAATTTCTGTATGTGATTTATTTTGTTTATATAATGATTTTCAATAAGTTAAAAATGCATTATTAAACAACATGTCTAGTAACATGTCCAATATGTCACACTACACAAATTGACATTTGACAAACTTAAAATGGACCCATTTTATATGGGTGTGCCGTGTAAATGGGGATTATAGGGGATGGTTGTGTTTTATTTTTTTAATTAAAGGGGAACACAATCATAACCTACTAATGATAGGCTTGACCTACCCGGCCACCCTAGAGAAAAGAGGAGAAGTTTTTCTCTTCTTATAATATGAATCATTCTTACAAAAAAATGCATGTATTATTTTTTGACATAATCTCTCTAAAATTGTCAAGAACAATTAGAAAGAAAATCTCACAAATCTCTAATATTATTCCACTATTACTAGAAGTAGTATACAATAATATTAGTTATAATTTTAAGGGCTCATATTCTAATTTCTAGTATATAAATTAGCATATGACCTAAGGGTGATTACCTTGGTACAAATCCTTGAGGAGTAGATTCTACTATTGAATCTAAGGGTTTTTTGTTGGAGCATTTGGATTTTCTTAAGAAGACTAATTGGGTAGGAGACCGATTAGTATAAACCATTCGTCCCTTATTGTAAGTAGATCGGTTTTTTTCTTACTTTGTATTATTTTGTTATGCATACATAAGATCTAGTTAGTTTATAACTAAACTAAATTTTATTAAGTTATTAGAAGTGTCTAATAAGAGGTTATGAATCTTACAATGTGCACATTAATGGTCTTTGGGTTGTCGCTCTTTGGTTTTAAGCGGGGCTTATGTGGTAAGGCTGCGGTCCCCACTGGCGGTGTGGATTACTGGTTGCGGCTGGTAATCTGGCAGGACTGCACCTTGGTGCTAGTCAGGTGAATGGTGAATTACTGGAGTTAGAGGTTTGTGCTTGCGTTATATCATGTCTTGTATGATGTTCTTCGGTTACTGGCCTTGTGTGGTTTTGTCTGTGTTTCTTTCTTGCTATGTGTCTGCGGTGATCCATTATGGTGAGTAGTCAGTCTTAGGAGGTGTTGTCATATGGAGCTTGTCTGGGTGCGCTGGAGGGACGTCTCTTCCACCGAGTCTTGGTATGAGTAGTCTCACTGTAGTTGTGTTGTCTCATCGGTTGTATCTTTCTTTTATGTTGAGTTAAAGTATGTAACTAACTGTAATAGTTCTTTTATTAGCGTTATGATATACTATTCTTCGGACAACCGAGATGGTAATGCCCGTGTCTGCTAGGGAAGGTCTTGTTAAGGCTCATTGGCAGATGGGGG
The DNA here is from genome assembly GCF_048544455.1 of Silene latifolia. Taxonomy (NCBI): domain Eukaryota; kingdom Viridiplantae; phylum Streptophyta; class Magnoliopsida; order Caryophyllales; family Caryophyllaceae; genus Silene; species Silene latifolia. Next base: position 99,842,914 of record NC_133538.1, read on the forward strand.
TGTTACAAAATGGTATTAGAGCGACGATTTTGGAACCTGTAAACAATGAACCTAATGAACGTAGGGTGTCAGTTAAAATGAACCTGGTGTATGTATATTGGGAGCCCACTTGTATATTTGATTTTGGGTGAGACGGCGCCCTCATTCCAAAATCCTAGCCCAAATATGCTTAAGCCAGCCACAACGAAATGAGGTTATTGAGTAAGGGATTGTATGAACATGTGTGTGATGTGCAAGATATGTGCATAGAGGTAATGCCATGTGCAGTTGATAGCGTATGTGATGCGTTATCGTTTTTATAAATGTGTGCGAGAGTATGTGGATGGGACAAGTAGGATGTATTAGAAGCATGTGTGTGGATATGTTATGGCATGTATGTTAGATAACTGGTTTACATATTTGCAGTATTTGATAAATTGTATGAGCATGTTATCGTTGTAGGATTATATATGTATGTGAATAAGGTAAAACACCGTTGCCACTATGGGTAGACATGTGGGCTAAGGTACGTAATAGTAGATTTGTATGTAGTATGGGACGCGATGGAGTAGTACTATAATGTCCTGTTGTGATGTTTTAATTATATGTAAAGTGACGAGTAGTCGATAGTATTAGTATAGGAGATAACTAGTGACGAGTTTTAAGTATGCCTTAGACTCCGAGCGATTAGTTGTTTTGCAGGAACGACCAATCAATTCATGATCACCCGTTGGTCATTTTGACTTACTTGACCGAGTAGGTGGGTCACTCGACCGAGTTCGCTGGAAACAGAATCGATGTCAATTCCGCCAAATACCGAAACTCGACCGAGCACCCCTAACTCGATCGGGTATAGAATACTCGATCAAGTACCTCAGACACTCGATCGAGTGCCACTGTTACAGAACACGGGATCTCTAAAATTTTGGGGGTTATATCTTTAATCTTACTCATTCTTTACACCTTATTTCTTCTTTCTTAACCTAAATCCCTCATAAACTTTACTCTTTACAAAACCTTAGTGACAAATTTGTACTTTTGTTCTTCCAAATCGTCTAGTTCATCCACTTTATTTGACTTTGCAAACCAATTCAAGGTAATTTCACTTCTTTCTTTTGATTTTGATGTAATTAGAAGCATATGTTAGTATTTCAATTTCTGAAATTTTGATTTTATCCCTTAAGATTGTGATATAATTGTTGGATTTTGATAAAAACCCTCTTGAATCCTTGTTATTGATACTATAAATAACAACTTTGAGCCCGATTTTGTAATGTTTAAACCCTGATTTTCTATGGTTTACCCCAAAAATTTGATATGTATCATCTTAATCCATCTCTAAAGGTTGGAAAAGGGTAGGGGGTGCTAGTGTTATCATCCTTGGTGCTTGATTTTGGTTATTTTTTCTCGAAAATTCGTCTTACAACTCCATCTTTTGAGGACACAAGTTTGAAACTTTAATCCATTCATTGCAACAGTCGGCATATTGAGCTCAATTTTGGTAAAAAAATCAACCCCGGATTCTTTCTAGAACTTACCCAAACTTTGGATTGTGAGATTTTAATCCATCTTTTTTGATTTTAAAGAGTAAAGGAAGTTAGTAAGACCACATTTTGCTTTCAAATTTTACATATTTTGCGAAGGAAATTCATCTTAAGGCCCATCTTTTGCGTATATAACATTTGAAACTTTCCACTTTAAGTTCGTAATACCCTATGTTTGGCTAACTTTGTTGATATAGATGCCTAGAGCAGCTGCCACACGACCCCCGAGCAAGAGAAATAGAGCCGCCACGATCGCCGCGGAGGAGGTAAGAGAGGGGAGTCAAGGGCATGCAGTTCCACCAGTACCCTTATATCCGACGGCAGTCTTCGCTGACTTCAAGCAAGAGACACTTTTGTGAACTTATTAAGTCGCACCTTGAAGCCAACAAGGTGTAGAGATGTGGGTTTGTTAGAAGAGCTAAAGATTGAGGTTGATGTCCGACATATCTTCGAGATTTTGGGTGTGGAGGGATTGTATAGGTTGAGGAAGCATTCTTATGCTTTTCTAACTCTTGAGTTCATGAACTCCTTTTCTTATGATGTAGCTAGGAATACGGTGAGTTTTAGGTTGATGAACACTAGTTTTTACCTAACTCTTGACCAGTTTGCTGACCACCTGAGACTTGTCCGACCTAAGAAAGGGTATCTTAGAGATGTCCCGATTGAGTGTGGAGCTAGTAGTTACCTACCCTTGCTCACTGGTAGAGATGCCCCTACCTCTAGTGCTATGTTGATTAATGATGTGCAACACATGACCTTGAAGATCTTTTTTCGATCTTCGACTTATTTATTGTATGGGAGGAAGGATATGAGTAAGTTGAACTCACACGAGGTTATGTTTTTGATCTCTTATCTTAACCGCACCCAAAAGAAGCGTTTCGCTTATAGTGCCCCTGCGATAGTGTGTACTAGATTAGCTTTGATGGCTCAGTCTTCGATTCGCCATATTAGTTGCGGCGCTATCGCTACTCGCTTGGCTGAGAGGTTCACAAACTTTAAGGCTTCACCTGCCCTCAAACCTGTGTGTGTAGTTGTCCCGACCGAGGATAAAGACTACTTCATACGTCAAAAGTTGTTGCAAGTGTTGGAGGGTGGAGGTCTAGTTTGGAGGGTGATGGGTAGGAGATGGATGAGAGTACATAACACGGCCCATCTTCCTATGACCGAGCCTTTGGCAGAGGCTGTCTCTGATAGTGAGGAGGCTGACTTTCCTTACCAGACCTACATGATCATCGATGACCTTCTTAAGGAGATGCCAAAGCCAGTTGGGGGAGACCGTGCTAGGAAGGAGGATTAGGTGCTTACGGAGGGTAGAGGACCCCAGAGAGCTAGGGAGGTTGTTGAAGAGTCACAGTTTGTTCCGCAGGGACCACCTTAGTATCAGTAGTCCGGTTACCCGACTTCTTTTAGCACCCAGATGCAGGTGAGTGAGCTCATGGAGAGGGTGTCGAACATTTTAGTGATCCGGAACCTTTATGAGATGGCTTATCTTCAAGGTGTGGGGACTAACTTTGCTCACCTGGTATGGTGGCATGGAGTAGGGAATGATAGATGTGTGTTTCATTGCTAAGGTGTGGATAAAGCCACATGGCGAGCCCTAGAGAGCTATGATTATGGATGCCCTGCACCATGGAGGAGCGGAGGAGACCCAGGGTCAGCTACAACCAGAGAAGGGGTTGGAGCAGGTACATCAGGAGCTGACAGTTCAGGAGCTGGAGGCAATGATGAGATGGATGAGGACCATGGCGGTGAACCTTGAGTGACCGTTCTTTTATTTCATGTTACTTCATTAGACTCGTATCGGATTTTCATCTTTATTACGGTCTTTTGATTTTATTTGGTGATGTAATCGGCAATAAGGTCATACTCGTGACTGGATTTTTAGACCTTGTGTATAGATACGTTAATGTCGGGAATAAACCCCGAAACTTGCATGTTTCTTTATTTGTTCGCATTCTGCCGGATTTGGGAGCATTCTGACCTGAATATACTCGATCGAGTATGTCTAACTCGATCGAGTACCTTAACATGTACTCGATTGGGTATGGCTAACTCGATCGAGTGCCCGTGTATGTAGATGAAGACCATTTTTCTCGTTTGACATGAGATCATGGGAGTATTTTTGTTCAGCCATATGTCGTTATTATGATCATTGATGATTACCTTTGTGCTCTCTACTTGTGTATGAATTGTATCGACGAAGTATACAGTAATTGTCGTTCTATGTGGTTGCTAACTTTTGTTTAGTCGTTTGGCGACCATTTAGGGATGGGTTATGTTGGCATTGAGTTGGCTACGATGGTATCATGGTATCACATAGGCGAGTTAACTTTCAATTTCTATGTATACCGAGTAGTATTTGTTGGGCATGACAGATTCACTTTTGTCTTGTTGGTTTACATCTTATTTGTTCACGTGGATGCATGCTAGTCTTGTAATGTCGAGGGATAGGTTGTGGTCTTTGTTCTATTGTGAGTAAACCATCTTAGATGCGAACTTCGGGGACGAAGTTCCTTTTAAGAGGGGAAGAGTAATGTCGCGCGTGAAAATGTTAAAAAAACCGTTGTCTTTTAAGTAATTTATTTATTGTTTAAGTGATTTAATCGTTTGTTGAGTAATTTAGTTGTTGCCTTGTTATGAAGATATGAATTATGTTGATTCACGGGAACATTTCGATATGTTTATAGGTGGATGGTGATTCTTGGGTATGGCAGATGTAGCGCTGATTGTTTATTTTTTAGTATAATGAAAAGTATTAGGTTGTATCTATGTATCTATTCGATTGTTAACACTTGGATGGTGACTCGTAATGGAGTTGTGTTTTGATAGTTATATTCTCCTGTTGTGTTTTGATAGTTATATTCGTGAGAGGAGCAGATGGTGATGATTAGTCGGCATGGGAGATTGGGTGGCATGTTAGGGGTGAAGTCTAGGGATATGGTTATAGTGGTTCTTGTCGGGTTGAGTTGTTAGTCACCTTGGCTTAGGGTATATTTTCGGGTTATAGGAGACGATGAGTTGAACTTCGGGGACGAAGTTCTTTCTAAGGGGGGAAGACTGTAATACCCGCCCAGTTGGGGACCCGTTGACTAACCTTAGACACATGTTTGACCTCTTGGAATCTTTACACTATCGGCCTTACGTCTTAATAACCCTAGGGGATTGGGAAGTCGATCTAGCGTAGGCCACTCGATCGAGCAGTATTGTGACTCGATCGAGTAGGTTCCATACTCGATCGAGTTTGGCGGGTTCAGCGTTAAGATATAAATCTTGAAGTCGTAAATCCAAATCAGTTTTTCATTTTCATTTCTCCTAAACCTAGATCGACGACACTCTTTCTCCCTCATCACCCTTTTGAGTCCCTCACTCTTGGAGTCTACCATGGGGATGGAGGCTTGAGTCAAGGTGCGGTCTTGTCGCCGGTATGCCAGGCATAGGTAAGTCATCATTATCATCCTTAAGTTTCGTTTGTGGTTATGGACGTTAGTAATAAGGGTACGTCTTTGTTGTTAGTTGTGGTAGGTGGTTGTCTTGCAATCATAGGGATGTGATGCTAGCTGCGGATCGCTATTGGTAGGTTTTTCTACTCAGTACTGTTGATTAGTGGTTATGTGCATTGCGTGGTAATTCTGATTGTGTAGTAGTATGATTGTGTATGTGTGGGGTGCGTCCCTTGCTGAGTGGAGTCATTTTCGGGAATGGCTGCACGCCCTTGGTCTGCCCCTTGTGGTTCCCGCCACGAGGGGGATGTGCACATTAATGGTCTTTGGGTTGTCGCTTTATGGTTCTAAGCGGGGCTTAGGTGGTAAGGCTACGGTCCCCACTGGCAGTGTGGATTACTGGTTGCGACTAGTAATCTGGCAGGACTGCACCTTGGTGCTAGTCAGGTGAATGGTGAATTACTGAAGTTAGAGGTTTGTGCTTGCGTTATATCATGTCTTGTATGATGTTCTTCGGTTACTGACCTTGTGCGGTTTTATCTGTGTTTCTTTCTTATTATTTTTCTGCGGTGATCTATTATGGTGAGTAGTCAGTCTTAGCAGGTGTTGACATATGGAGCTTATCTGGGTGCGCTGGAGGGACATGTCTTACACCGAGTCTTGGCATGAGTAGTATCACCGTATTTGTGTTGTCTCATCGGTTTTATCTTTCTTTTATGTTAAGTTAGAGTATGTAACTAACTGTAATAGTTATTTTATTGGCGTTATGATATACTATTCCTCGGGCGACCGAGATGGTAATGCCCGTGTCTGCTAGGGAAGGTCTTGTTAAGGCTCCTTGGCAGATGGGGGTGTTACACAGACACTTGCTTTGAAATGAGGTTGTAATCTTCTGACCCAACCAATATTTGAGGCTAAAATGATCAGTCTTTATCTTGAAATGTCTAGCAATTAAATATGGCTTCAATTTCCCCACTGCAAAAATGAGTGCTAGCAACTCCTTTTCATATGTTGAAAGAGCTTGATTCCTTTGTGAAAAAGCCTTACTAGTGAAAGCTATAGGATGGTCCTCTTGACTGAGTGCAGCCCCCATTCCAACTCCTGATGCATCTGTCTCAACTACAAAGTCAACATTAAAATTTGGTAAGGCCAGCACAAGAGCCTTAGTCATTGCTTCTTTCAACTTCAGGAAAGCTTGAGTGGCCTCATCACCCTATGTAAAATTGTAAACCCATTCTTTTTCAATAGTTTAGCTAATGGCTTGCTTATAACTACATACCACCTCACAAACTTTCTGTAGTAGCCTGTTAATCCTAGAAATCCCCTTATTCCCTTCACATTTTTAGGTTGAGACCAATTAACCATTGCTTGGATCTTGTCAGGATCAGTTCCCACACCTTGGCCACAAAATAATATGGCCCAAATATTCAATTTCAGAAGCACCAAAGGTACACTTATACATCTTTGCATATAGCGTATTTGCTCTCAACAATTGAAAAGTCTTGCTTAGATGGTCACAATGTTCCTCAAAAGTCTTACTGTATATGAGAATCTCAACAAAGAAAATCAAGATGAACTTCCTCAAATGTGCCTTATACACCAAGTTCATGAGATTTTGGAATGTAGAAGGGGCATTAGTTAAGCCAAAAGGCATGACCATGAACTCATAATGCCCCTCATGTGTCCTAAAAGTTGTTTTTTGAAATGTCCTCTAGATGCATTCTGATCTGCCAATACCCTGACCTTAGGTCAATTTTTTTAAAAATTGAGGCCCCATGAAGCTCGTCTAGCAGTTCCTCAATCATAGGAATAGGAAACTTATCTTTGACAGTATTTCTGGTTAGTTCCCTACAATCCACACAAAACCTCCATGACCCATCTTTCTTCTTAACCATGACTATAGGAGAAGAAAATGGACTTTGACTTGGCCTAACTACCCCTGATTCCAACATCTCCTGAACAATTTTCTCAATGGCATCCTTTTGGATAATAGGATACCTATATGGTTTAACATTAACTGGTGGGGTACCTTCCTGTAGGTGGATTCTGTGGTTCTGAACTCTAGAAGGAGGCAACTCAGTAGGCTCGTTAAATATGTCACTGTATTCTTCAATTAACTGTTGCATAGCAGGAAGAGTAGGTATACCTTCCATTAATTGACATTCCAGAGGAAATGCCTTAATTGCAAAGAATTAGGCAGCTTCTGTGGGCTGTTTCAGCAAGGTGGAGTGCATTAGCTTGCCAGACATCCATTGTAGAGAGCCTGCTTGACAACCCCTTAGCACATGTTTCTTCCCATTAATAGTGAATTCCATTCTGAGTTGTTTGAAATCCCATAAAACTGGACCCAGGGTGTGAACCCCCGCAATAAAGCTAAGAAAATAAAATAAGAAAATGCGGAATTTTAGGACAATTTTGAAACTTTTTAAAATTTAAACCGCGGGTTCAATAAAACCTAAAACATAAATAAAGTATGCAGAAAAGAAGTTAAGTTTATACAAACGTGATAGCCAAAATGGGTAAAATACATCCCTCGAATGACAAGATGATAAAGGGTGAGTTTAAGTAATCCTACAGACTACTAATCCAAGGTGCTCGCTAGCTCACACGTCTAACCCCACAAATGCATCTTCACAAACCTGTCATTCATTTAAACATGAAAGCCACGGTCAGTAGGGAGTAACTCATGGTTCTCCCAGCCACAAATTGTCGAAACAAACATAACAAGGAACTTAAATAGGTAAATCATGTAAGATACTTACAAAAGACATGAACATCAAATTTATATTTAAACATGGCAATTAAATGAGATGGAACAAGATAGATCAACATTAGCATAATAAGGATTCCACTATTCATGTGAGATAATCAAATGATATGAAAGACAAGAACACGGTCATCTAGACAAAGGCACGCATTTCAAGGAAATATAACATAGATATGAGATTAGGCATCAAATCATATAAAGTGGATAAATACGGGATCAACCAATACAAAAAACATGAATGGAAACCATAGCCATTTCTTTGAAAACCTCTTAAGAAACATTGCACGGGACGTGGCTACTAATGTCACATTCAAACTTATGGCTTGCATCTCACCATAAGAATGGATGGGAACATCAATCCTGGCGACTATCTCGCAACTAGAAGGCTTGCATCTCACCTCTAGTATCCGATAGGACCAAGACTCTTACATTCAACCACATAAGACGTAAACTCTCGTGTAAAAAGACATATGCCAATGGCCATAATCAAGCAAGACATTTACTTCTCTAAGACTAATTTTTTCCCGGAAAAGACTAAGATAAAACTCATTTGCCAGAACAGCACAAGTGACCAAAACCGTACTTGCCAAAACAGTACAAGTAGCCAAAACCACACTTGCCAGAACAGCACAAGTGGCCAAAAACCGTACTTGCCAGAACAGCACAAGTAGCCAAAACCGCACTTGCCAGAATAGTACAAGTGGCCAAAAATCGTACATGCCAGAACATCACAAGAAGGCCAAACCCGTACTTGCCAGAACAACACAAGTGGCCAAAAATCGTACTTGCCAGAACAGGACAAGTAGGCCAAACCCGTACTTGCCAGAATAGCATAAGTAGGCCAAAAATGTATATCAAGCATATACGATAGTATTATGGCATCTCTACAAGCATACGACTCTTTACAAGAATTATTTATAATAAATCTTTCATACCTGTATTATATTAACAAATATCTCATTTCATAAATAAATATGTCGGTTAAATAAAATATAACAAACGGTAATGAATATTTACGTTATGTAAAATTTCGGAATAAAATGTAGCCAAACACATGTGACTTATTCATGAGGCCAATAAATAAAACATGTCAAGCCCAATAAATAAAACAAGGTGAGCCCAACAAATAAAACAAGGTGAGCTTAACAAATAACATCTAATGAGCCCAACAATTAAACAACACTAGTCACCAGAACAAGAAAGAATGAAAACAAGATGCACAAGCCATCACTCAACCGGGTCCGCCATGAGCCGTGGCTAGGCCGCCAGCCTACGGCCATCCACCACAACCACTCAGCCGCCCAGCCAGATCCACGGTCAGCCCCACGGTCAAGCCCAACACCCCACAAGACGGGTCCAAAAGCCCAAAGAGTACTTACTCAAGCAACCAAAACATGTAATATACAAAATGATTTTATGAGCGTACTTGAAACGGACACATACACAAATTTTATCATTCACATTAACCACCAAGAACCCTAACTCTATGAACAGCTTTAACACCATACTGTTGTAGATACCACTGTTTGAAAGGTGCGACCTCAACCTGAACAATGGCACTATTCACAAGGGTCTGCGTCCTGACCAGCTCATTTTTAGAGGCATTGTACACCACATCTAAAATATGGATTTTGCGGATAATAGCCTCACTACCCCAAGAGTAGTTACCAGTATCCAACCTCAATGCAAGCCATTTCACATTACCACCACAATCAGCCACCAAAAACGTGTCAAACAACCCAAAATTCAACTACCCAAAACGGAGTAATAAGCCGCTTAAAACCATGCCAAACACAGTCCATTCTACTAAAAATTAAGACGGAAATGAAAGCAAGGTTTAGAAGGAAACAAGCACATTAAGACATGAATAGAAACCATTAAATTTGTCCTAATAATACTCGAAAGTATCGTGAAAACAGGCCATACAAAGATGGACATATTCGCCCGACACTACCCTCCATACCCGGAACATACATAGAGACACAAGTTGTGAAATTACACCGAGTAAGCATGTAAAGCGATTACTAAATCTACACATTCAGCCACACATACGAGGGAAGCACAAAGAACCAGACTTTAACACGAATAAGGGTATAAAACCGAGTTAAGGGACGAAATTTCGACACTTTGTCGAGTAACCTATCACCGTTACCTCGAAAGTTCTTTAATATTCAAATAAACGGTCCACAAAGCACGAGTCTTCCTCCGGGTCTTCAAATCCTTCACCTAGGAGCAAGAAAACGGGTTGTCTAAGCTAAAAATCGAAGCTTTAGCATGGTGGCCGAAAAATGAACTTCCACAAGGGTGGGACTTTCTTACCTAAAAAGTTGAAGGACGGAAAGCGGAGAAGAATGGCGCAAAAATCAAAGGAAACGATCAATAAATGGGGGAGAAAACTAAGGTTGAAGATGGACGATTTACCGAGAATCATGGCTTATTTGTATACTGTATGGTTGTTGGTGGTTTTCAGAAAAAAAAGGAAGGAGGGAATAAATGTGGACGGGAGTGTATGAGTAAAAAAAAATTGTTTTTAAGTATAGAGTGTAAGAGAGGTAGGTGAGTGGTGTATGTGTTGTCGATTTCCAGTTGGTCCACTGATGCGTGTATTTTATATAAGGTTTTTACCCTATATTTACACGCAATTCTGTGTTATTTATGTAGTATTAAGCTACAAATGCCCCCGAACAGTCTACTTTGGTCTATCTTGTATTAATTGTAGGAATGAGCTGGAAGGAGCATAATCAAGCCTGAACTTGTCCCATTTGCGTGCATTTTGGAGAAGGAAGAATCGGAGCCCAAAAATTGTTACGTAAGGATGCGTGAATTGGTCTCGGAAGATGTTTCGAGTTGATCTATGATGATACAATGCTTTCATACTCGGTCGACAAAGATTGGTCGTCAAAACCGGTTGATCAAGTAACTATGACGCTGAAGACTCTTGATCGAGTGCTTTGATTTGCTTGATCCTGATGGGTGTCTATTGAGTTCCTCGATCGCGTACTTGTGTTACTCAATCGATAGGTTTGTCACTTATTGTCCTCGATCGAGTAGTTTATATCTACTCGATCGAGAGGTTTAAACAATTATGCAATCTATTAGTTAATTCTCGGATATTATATTTTGGTATCTGAGAATAAAAGAGGGACGACATTTATACTTGGATCTAACTCTCATCTCTTCACTTAGCACTTTTGACTCTAAAAACCCAAATTCTCCATTGCTTGGAACTCTCTTTGTATTGGTATTTCTAAGCTTTAATTTGATTAATTATCATTGTAGTTTATTATTCTTGTTCTATTCATCTCTTTTCTCTTTCGTTCTTTCTCTTTTTTTTGCTTAGCAAGTTATCACCATGTTCTATTTATTTGTTTCATTTGTTGTTATTGATTCTTAAATAATTATGCATAGCTAATCTCTTATGCTAGGACATAGGGGAGCCATGGTAATTGACGTGAGCGTGTCGTTGTACACCCAATCAAAACACATTTATAATACTCATGAAACAACTAGTTAGTGGTAAGTCGAGGTCGATCCATGGGACGGTGTGCTTTGGGTTCTAAGTCTTTCTATCTCAATTTATGCTAGTGTCACAATTTGTTGGGTTTGTAGTCTATGTTTTAAACTAATGAAAGCAATAAAGTAAAACAATCAATAAAGCAAATAAAGGTGTAAACAAGTATTAATGGGGACTAGGATATCATGGGGTCATCGGGGATTCATGGGATTTGATCATGCAAACATGTTTACCAAGTTTCAAGCAATTAATGTTGTAAAGGAAACGAGTTGGTTTATATCTTACGGTTCTTAGGAAGAGTTGGGTCCCGGAGCCGAATCGATTAGATTGTACAACACCTACAAGTCGACTTACTTTCCTCCTAATCACTTAATGCATGGTCTAACAACACTCGAGTTGGTTTATGTCTTACAAGTCAAGTTGAATAGATAAGAGATGGGTAAAAATGTAAGGATTCATAGGCTTAGCATTTCATCAAACATAACATGTGCATAGGTTAACAATACAACAAACAAGCAATTTAATTATTTGAACATATTAGATTAAGCATGAATCATTCCCCATGTTTGTTTTCCCTAATTACCCACGAATCCTAGTTAAGTAACTACTCACTCATTATCATGTTCAACAAGGTAATAAGGTTGTCAATCATATTAACAAAGCAAAACATGATGAATGAATGGAAGTGATTAACAATAATTAAACAAGGGTAAAGAGAATTATACCTATGAAGATGATTCCAAATAATAAAGCAAAGAATAAAAGAAGAGAAGTTGATTTATTGATGAAGGGTTTTCAATCCTCCAATAATAACCTAATAATCTTCAATTACCCAAAAGTAAAGAACTTGAACAATAATTAAGGAGATATTAATGTGAAATTTGTGGAAAGATTAAAGACTAATCTAATCTAATCTACTCCTAATCTATTCTAAGACGATTTTCTAATGTGGAAGCCCCCCTTTGATTATCATCAAAATGGGGTATTTATAGTAGTGCCTCATTAGGTTAACTAAGGCTAAATTAGTAATTAACAATTCTAAGTCTAAGTAGGAAAATGCAAGTATTTTGGAGAGATGAGCATCCTTGCTGAAGACGCCGAGGGACGCTCGCACACAAGGGTAATCCGCTCGGATTCTAGGCAGGTAGGACGAGTGGCTGAAGGTCGGGACGCTCGAATTGTTGGGGCATATGACGAGCGGCTTGAACCTTTGGACTCTCGGATTGCTGTTCAGAATGATTCCTCTCGCATACTTCTTATTCATGCAATATTGGTCTTTAGTTCTTGCCTCTTCTTCCACACTCGTTCATCCAAGATCGTCAATGTCCTTACAAATAAGCTCAAGAGATGGGTTTACGCCTAATTGTCTCCTTTCCTACAAAACAAGCACAAGGCGATAGAAAAGCAAATTAGAAAGCATTTGACGGATAAAATGGCTTTGGAATGTTATCTTAGTATGCAAAATAGGCTCAATTAGGGGACTAAATGTGCGCAAATATGAGTCACATCAAATATCCCCAAACCGAACCTTTACTCGTCCCGAGTAAAGAGGTGACAAAAACTAGGACCCTTATTCAAACTAACCTACTAATATAGCCGATGTGAGACAATTAGCGGGTCTCACTCCGCCCCTTCAACTCACAACAAGACAACCATGAGGTAGGATGCCTTCTTGCAAGGCAAGGTGGGGCTTGCCAAAATGGCGACACATCCAAGCATTAAGCACACAAAACAAGTAATGCATGCATCTACAAAAGAATAGCCACTTTCCTCATCTAAGTGGCGGAAATTATATACAAGGGAAGCAATCTAAGGGTACACATTCCATCATAGATACGGTTTCTTCAAACTATTAAGCCTAGAAGGATACCAATAAATCACCTCCAAGTTGTGTCAAGCTAGGGTACCTTTGTCCTCAATCGTTAAACGCTTTTGTCAAGAATAGACTCCCTATGGTGTTAGAAACACTGGAAGATCGCGGAATTCTCCTCCTTGCTTAGACAAGAAGAAGGGTCGTCCCCTCTCTACCATGCACAAATATGGAAATAATGGAAAATGGATCAATAGTATTTGAGTTTCATATGGGAGTTTTCTTTGTTGTTGTTTTTCCCTCCAATTTCTTGTGGCATTTGACATTTTGAGAACATTTTATTTTTTTTTGCCATTTCTTTTGATGTTTGGCATTTCAATACTTGACAATTTCAACTTTTCTTTGCATTTTTTTTGAACATTTTCAAAGTCACCCCAATTAGTAACGAGGGTGCCTTGTATTTGAAGCATTATGAGTCTATTTTTGCTCCTCTTTTCTTTTGATGCATTTGCAAACTTTTTTACTTTTCATTTCATTTCTTGAACTCAAATTTGAATAATTTTTGTGCCCATTCCCTTTGATGACAAAATGTGGTAGAACATGGATGATGGTTGCATGGTTTCAAGGGTCACCTTGGAATAAACGGTAGCCAAGGAGTTATCACACCACAAGGTACTCTTGACTAGGCTGTTGGGAAATGTGTCCTCAACAATAGTGCGATCACATGATTTAAATATCATTATTAAATCTCATTTTAAGAATACATGTGGGATGTAATATTTTACAGTCAACTGGTCCACACATATCGGTAATGATTGGCTGACAAGAGTTTGACATTACTATCGTGCGACGGTGGTGATCAGTTGATCCCCTTAGGTCATACCTATAGGGAAATACTCTTAATTGATTATTCAATTAATCGTATACCGATACGAGTTAATTAAATTGCTTAAAATTGACGGATGATTTTGTGAGTATAATTTACGTATCTTATTGTAAATATGATTAAATGAGACACAGTCTAAGTAATCGAATTGTTTTATTACTTAGATGAAATCATTGTTTACAGAAACAATTGGAACGGAATGAATAAATCATTATAAATACAGAATGTTGTAATTTATAATTTGGAAACATTTTGGCACGAGTAATTACGAATTACTAGTCAATTTTGTAAATGACATATTTTATGAGTATGTTGATTTTTAATATGTTAAAAATACATTACATTGTGACATGTCATGTAACATGTTACATGTGACAAAATTGACAAATGACAAAATAAAATGGACCATCCATTTTATTATGAAAGTCTTAGAAATTAGAGGGAGTGTTGGGTTAATATTGTGTTTTCATATTAGTGGAAAACATAATTATTAAAGACTACCTACTAGCCTTGCAAGCCTAAGCTTTTGAGAAGAGTAAAAACAAAAGGCATTGGGCATACTACCCAATGCTCTTTTTCGGCCACCCACAAGAAAGAGAGAAGAGCTTTTCTCTTTTACATTATTATTCATTCTTCCCATCTAATTTTCTAGAGTAAGAAAATGCAATAAAAACTCTCTACAATTTATGATAATTCTAGAGAAATAAACTCACATATACTCCCTCTTGACCGAGATTTTCAAGAGTAAAATGCAATTTATTTGTGTCAATTTTATAGTAAAACTAATATTATTACTAGATCTAAATAATATTAGTTATTAAGAGATTTCCTTGGGTATATGCTTTTGGGAGGGATTATATACTTGAATCCTTGTTCTTCCATTTGGAGAGCTCAAGAACAAGTGAGTAGGTGAACTCACTTGTGCCCATAAATCCGAAAATCACAATGTAAGATGATGGTTTCTTCTTTATATTGTTTATTAGTTTGCATGCATAAGATCACTCATTAATTTTATGACAAATCAAAATAAAACATATATGAGTATGTTAAGTATATAGATCTACTTTTCTTTCAATCGGTATCAAGAGCCATGGTTGTTTGCATGCAAATCGGGTAAAAGTTTTTCCTTGTTATAAGAATAACATATAAAACTTGTAAAATTTGTGTTATTATGATATATCACGAAATTAATTCATGCATGTTAATATTTCTGGTCCTAAAATGTTTTAGGATTTTTTGGTTAATTTTACGGATTTTTATTGTTCATATTATACAATAATGGCATTTAAATATGATTTTATGAGTAAAAATGTCATTTTTGGTCTAAAATTAGCTATACTTCGAATTTTCCAGTGATTTTTTGATATGTTGTCACATATATTATTTTGAGATAACCTGTAACTTTTCATAATTTTTGGACTTGTTATGCTCGAAAAATGGATTTTTCATTATTAAATTCGGATTTAAGTGAAAAATAGGTTAATATGAGTTAAATTTCGAATCTGGTCATAGAAATTTAATATGTTGTCACATGCAATTTTATAAGATGTGTGTAAAATAATTGGCTATAAAGAAGTCTTTTTGCATGATTTATGGATTTTGAAGAAAAATAGCATAAATAGTGACATTATTAGTGAAAAATTAATAAAACATAATCTATGACTTAGGAAAAATGTCTAATGTTGCTTTTTATTATATTTTCCAGATCTAAAATTGAAAAGTTAATGAATATAATTTTTCCATGTTTTTATGATTATTTTAGTTAAAATCGATAAACCGCAACATTGTTTTTCCGGAAAAATTTCGAAATTTTTAACCTAAGATTTTGAATATTATGAGTGTCATGGTATTTTTCCAGAATGTTCATGAGTTTAAATTTCAAATTTTGAATTTAATTGAAATTTTGTGATTTATTTGAAGTTTATAGCTTATTTTTGTAATTTTTAGTCCAATAATGAACAATTTTATAAATATGAGTTAATTATGGTCAAATTATTAGTGAAGACTATATTTTGAGTCCTAAGAGGTTAGGGTAATTAACTTATGCATAAATATGAATTTATGTAATTTTTGTGATTATAAAATGTTGAAATCACGCAAATCCGTAAAAACCGAGTAATATACGATATTGGCTAATTAAAGGCGATTTAGCATAAAATTGGGCATGTTCATACATATTATAATGCTGCATTTTCTTTGTGATTGTCATAATTTTAATTTATGTAATTTTTGAATTATGTAATTTTACTTAGTATGGCCATAGATTTTAATTGGTATTTCCCGAAATGTATGGGAATATCGATTCGGTTGTAATTTTATCATGATCTCGTATCACCGTTTTGTAATTTAATAGATTTATTTTATTTTAGTTACAAATGTATAATAGGAAATTATGTAATTTATTATGTAATTTTATTCATTCCGGAGTTCCCAAAGACGGATTTCTTCAAGAATGACGATACATAAAGACGGTGTTACCTCGAGATGCTTGCCACAACCGAAGTCCAAGGGACCAATGGAGTTGGTTTCCAAATATGTAATAGTTAAATAGTTTTTCTATTTTAGGAAAGACCATACTAGGATTTATTTATTTATTTTTATGCTTGCATTTTTTTTTATGTCACAGGCATCGCTAAATCGCCATAACTAAAACATGCATCTTCTTTTGTCGAGTTTATCGACCGTGTCAATTAACATTATCGTAGTTCACCGCTTTAGTTCACTTAAAACGTGATAGATAATAAATTGACATGACCTCTCGCTAAAACAATTAATTGAGACATAGCCTTACCAAATAGTAGAAACCATGAAAACCTATTTCGCGAGGGAGTGCACTCGGCTACCCCGGGGTACAAACCTTGTTACGTAGGGGAAGTGGGTGATAAATGTCTAATCCACCGAATTCATGTTGATGAGGGTTTCATCGGCTACCCCGTGCCTAAGTTAATATGGGTTTGGATAATGGATACATTTATTCGAAATTTGGATTGAACTCAACAAAAGTAATTGATAAGGGTTTCATCGGCTACCCCGTGACCTTGTTGATGTGTTTTGGGCTATAGATAAATATTAGAGTAATTTTATCGACCGAGAGTTCTAAAAGTAGAATCGATTAAAGAGTTAATCCACCGAGTTATATTGATAAGGGTTTCATTGGCTACCCCGTGCCCAAGTTAATATGAATTTGGATCTCGGATCATTTATCATAGTTGGGTAGAGGTCACTATGTAAATGTTTTACTTGTTATTTACAAGTATTAATATAACGATGAATGTTTTGTTTTCATTATTCCGTTATCATATTGTTCTATTTCTTTACCACAATTCATATACAATATCATTTCGATTTTTGATTCAAATCTCCATTAAAGGATCGTAACTAAAGGTAAATGTGAATTTTCTTCTAAAACCTCATATTATCCATTGGAAGGATCTCTTGTAAAGAGTATAGATAAAAGTTATTCATTATCAAACAGGTTTTTGATTCTTGATTAACACATCTACTTACAATGGATTGTTTTTCATGTACTTAAATGAATTAAGTACATTGAAGCGATAAATTATTTTGGTAATTAGTTTTGTCAGAATTCGTAATTGACCAAAATAACGCAACCACTTCAATGAAAGTTTTAAGACTAAAACGAACAAATGAAGAGTAATCTTCATGAATTCAATTTTGCTTCTCAAAGCAAAGACTCATTGAAATGAGTGGGAGCATTCGCTTAAACCGTTAAGATGAGGACGAGGTCCAAGAAGTAAAGATTATAATGGAATTGATACAAGGTAATGTTAAAGGTAGAGTTGCTGAGAATGACGATACTAAACCTATCAATCCCGACCGATAAAGTTTCCATTGTCTTAAATGTTAGACACGAGAAAGGAAACTACCCCAAATTATTGAAGAATCAACAAGTTAGTTGTGGGACATCTAATGTGACCTTCTTCGTTAAATGTTTATTTTGCTAGTATTACTTCGTCAATATTAGAAACCGGTGGTGGTTTTCATCATTATGTTTGATACATAGGATGATTAGAATATGACGACTAGCAACAATGAAGTCAAGAGATAGAGTCATTGTGTACTGAATCTAGTTTTCGGTTTGGAGTTGTACTTAATTGTGACTATTAAGTACTACATAAACTCTAAATAAGAATACAATTTGTTAAAGAAACAAAAGAGGTTTCACTTTTGTGACCCTATACACCATGATTTGATGTATGGCTAGCCCATCATCAAGGTGATTATATTCTAAACCAAACTAGAATAATATATCATGAAGATGATACAAGACTCAAATTGGTAACCCAAGATTAAACCTTAAAATTTTGGAATGATGAACGCAAAGAGTTAACGAGTACTCTTGAAACCATTAGATTGTTAATGGTATATGCGTATCTTGTATTCAAAGCAAGATATCTCGTCCCTTTTGGTTGAAAAGGAGATCGAGGTTATAAATCATTGATCCATAATAGGTTGATCATTCTCTTTTACCAACGATTTAAGTTGACGCTAATGTGTTAACTTAATAAGGTAAATAGAAAAATCTTTAAAGAAGTTTAAAGAGTTAAAGAAATCACGATTTAGTCGTGATGGGATTATCAAAGTGAAAACTTTGATATAAACCAATGGAAATGTGATCTAATATCACAAGTTAATCTCTCTTAGCACGCATTATGAAATAATGTGTGATTGGATAAGAAATCAAACGCTATTCGATATGGTTTGGACTTCAATCAAGTTACTTTGAGTTACTTGATCCTTTTGGGGATTTTATCATTTTGTCTAAATTATTTTTCCACTAAATCGAATCATATGAGATATGAAATGGTAAGGGTACCATGTTTGTAAGTTTTCACAAGAAACAAATGCTCATTTTCCCCTTTTTAATTATCACGAGTACGACGGGTTTGCGGCTCGTGAAGCCATCTTTCTAAAATACAAGTTTATTTCTAGAAGACAGAGTGGGAGAAATTATTCCAGAGCCACAAAGAATGCCACAGAGAATGTTATGTCGCAAGAAACCGGTCTTTCTTGGCTACATGAGACGTTTTGTGTAAGACATTGTTTCTTCAAAACCTAGGAGGTTAAATTCGTCACTTGTTAAAAATGATGAATTCATGTTACTTTTAAGAAAGTAAAGAGCTTATAACTTACAAAAGAAATTGTTTGATTCAAGTTGATTACTTCTAGAAAGTAATGAACATATGACTTACATAAGAGAGTTTAAGTCACAACTCAATACAAGGCTTAGAGCCATGAAAATCCGAAACAAAAGGGCTTGATTAGTGACAAAGGGTTTTGCACTAATAAAGAGATATTTCAAAGCAAGATTGGTTGCAAAGGGTTTTGCACCAGTTGAAATGCTTAAGTCTATTTGGATCTTCTTAGGGATTGTGTTTCATTATTATGAAATACATAGCGAGTGAATTTAAAACCCACTTCTTCAATTAGAAGGAATGTATTCAATACATGTCTTGAGTTTTATAGATTCTTGCAATCCTAAGATAATGTGCAACTTAAGAGAGGGTCTTAAGTAGGACATCAATGAGATAGAATCAACATTTTGATCATGTGGTAAAACATTTCTCGATAAGTCGAGAAGTTGTGTTTATACATGGAGTTTAGTGGGAGTTACGGAATTTTAATTAGTCCGATATGTGGATGACATATTGATCATTGAGAATGATTTAAGACTTTTGGAGTATTATAATACATCTTGAATATCCGGTTTTATGTAGATAAATCCACATGATATTAGCATCAATAAGAAGTCTTACGTTGATAAGATTCATGACTAGTTCAATTAATTGAACATATTTGATTGATTCCATTTGCTTCCGCTGCCGGATCAATTAAATGAGTAAAGATGTATAACACTTCATATACTTTGAGTATGATGAATTGTTTTCAAAATCGAATTTAAGTAATCTTTACCAAGTAAGCCATAAAGATTACCCTTAAGTGCTTACAGAAGCATTAAGGCTATAAAGCAAAGTGTTTATGATGCAATATTGTGTAAGGGTGTTACACAAGTGACAATTGACAATTGAGATTGCGCATGGTTTCCGACAAAACCATAATCAAAACACATTAAGATGGTTAAGATACCATTGTGGCTATGTTAATTAAGAAGTAGATTTTCTAGAATCGTTCTAGGAAATAAATAACAATGAAAGATATTTATAACGGAAATTGAGTACACTTGCAATCATGAGATGTGCAAGAGGATGAGTCCCGCACACTGTGAAAACAGTGGGAGCCATTCTTGGGCTAAAGGGCCTATGTCTTGATTGGATCTCGACACGTACTCAGAAAGTTTTGTAATGCAAATGTATACATTACAAAGGAAAACGAGTATGTAGTAGGGTTGAGTAAGGTACAAAAAATTGATAAAACCTACTAACCAAAGCCTTCTCAAAGGCTAAACATGATGAGTCATGTCATTTCAATTGAGTTGAAATCAACAACTACATACAAGGTCAAATTAGATTATAGAATATGAAATAGTAATCAGGCATTGACTATTCATATGTGATAATCGCATTTGTCGTTCGAGTTTTACTTTAAAACTCTTTTATTATACTTTGTTACATCCAAATGGGTTGTAGATACAACATTGAACCCCGTTAAAGTGAACACGGATTAGCATTGTATTCGCCCATAGTCACTTGTATGAGGTGACGTCTCGAAGTGACTAGAGTGTGATGCGATTGATGGCAAGTTCAAGTGCCATACAGTCATGTGAGATGACTAGTCGATCACATAGGCAGATTGTTAGGAACATTTTGTCGGGCCTTATGACCGCTTATAGAGTTCTGGAAATTTATATAGCCTGGTCGTGGCGAGAGCTGCTATAGTATTCTAATGAGTCGATTCTTTTGACTAAAGACTGTTCACCTAAGATGGCACAGTTTCAGATTAACTTTGATTTGTGTTACTACGACCTTCGTAAATGGGGTCAAATGGGCATATTTTGGGTTATGATGGCTATGGCTAGTTGAAGGGAATAAGTGCGATAGGAATTGTCCACCCCCTTGTCTGGGTTATAACAATATCTCAGGGCCACTCGAGGAGTAATGAACTGGAAATGCGTGGCCACGCTCGGAAGGTATCTATGATAGATAAATCCGGTCAATCAGTTATTCTCCAGATCGAGGAAACCACTCTCGATATGATCACTTGCAAGTACGACCTGAAAGACACCTTGCATTGAGTGGGAGATAGTAATAGGACAAGAGAATTGGTGACGCACACTTGTCGAGGACAAGTGGAGATTGTTGGGAAATGTGTCCTCAACATTAGTGCGATCACATGATTTAAATATCATTATTAAATCTCATTTTAAGAATACATGTGGGATGTAATATTTTACAGTCAACTGGTCCACACATATCGGTAATGATTGGCTGACTAGAGTTTGACATTACTGTCGTGCGACGGTGGTGATCAGTTGATCCCCTTAGGTCATACCTATAGGGAAATACTCTTAATTGATTATTCAATTAATCGTATACCGATACGAGTTAATTAAATTGCTTAAAATTGACGGATGATTTTGTGAGTATAATTTACGTATCTTATTGTAAATATGATTAAATGAGACACGGTCTAAGTAATCGAATTGTTTTATTACTTAGATGAAATCATTGTTTACGAAAACAATTGAACGGAATGAATAAATCATTATAAATACGGAATGTTGTAATTTATAATTTGGAAACATTTTGGCACGAGTAATTACGAATTACTAGTCAATTTTGTAAATGACATATTTTATGAGTATGTTGATTTTTAATATGTTAAAAATACATTACATTGTGACATGTCATGTAACATGTTACATGTGACAAAATTGACAAAAGACAAAATAAAATGGACCTTCCATTTTATTATGAAAGTGCCGAAATTAGAGGGAGTGTTGGGTTAATATTGTGTTTTCATATTAGTGGAAAACATAATTATTAAAGACTACCTACTAGCCTTGCAAGCCTAAGCTTTTGAGAAGAGCAAAAACAAAAGGCATTGGGCATACTACCCAATGCTCTTTTTCGGCCACCCACAAGAAAGAGAGAAGAGCTTTTCTCTTTTACATTATTATTCATTCTTCCCATCTAATTTTCTAGAGTAAGAAAATGCAATAAAAACTCTCTACAATTTATGATAATTCTAGAGAAATAAACTCACATATACTCCCTCTTGACCGAGATTTTCAAGAGTAAAATGCAATTTATTTGTGTCAATTTTATAGTAAAACTAATATTATTACTAGATCTAAATAATATTAGTTATTAAGAGATTTCCTTGGGTATATGCTTTTGGGAGGGATTCTATACTTGAATCCTTGTTCTTCCATTTGGAGAGCTCAAGAACAAGTGAGTAGGTGAACTCACTTGTGCCCATAAATCCGAAAATCACAATGTAAGATGATGGTTTCTTCTTTATATTGTTTATTAGTTTGCATGCATAAGATCACTCATTAATTTTATGACAAATCAAAATAAAACATATATGAGTATGTTAAGTATATAGATCTACTTTTCTTTCATAGGCCTTAATCCATGGGTCAAAGGATACTAGCATGACACATCCTAGGGTATTTTACAAGTATTCTAACAAGTAAAGTCTTAAGAAGAAAAAGTATCCACAAGGGCCTTATATACACTTGTTAAGCTTCCCAAATAGATGGTTTCACAAAGTTGTTCTAACATGCAACTACATGCCAAGATACAACTAACATAAATACATCCTAATGCATATGCTTCTACCAACTAGTATGCCAAATAAACTAAATGCGATCCTAATTTCACATTGTTTATACCGCATCAATCAAAATAAAGCCACATAGTCATTAACATAAAGAGGAAAAAGGATATTGGAAAGATCATACCATGCGGTCTTCTATATCCTCATGTCTCGGATGTGGCGTAGTCGATCAATGTGAAAAAGGATGGACAAACACAATATATACAAACACAATATATTACACAAGACTACACTATAAAGGAAATGAACATGTTTTTGGGTTTTTTCAAATTTTTATGGTTTTTATGTTTATGAAACAAAAAGACATGTTTTTGTATTTTTCAAAATTTTTTAATTTTTATGTGTTTTTGGAATATAAATTCCCGTCCCCCACTTTATATTGGACATTGTCCTCAATGTACATGTAAGAGTAGGAATGAAAAAGAAAGTGCATGTTTTTTTGGATTTTTGAAAACTTTTTTTTTTTTTGAAATAAAGTACAAATGCAATGATATGATATGAATGAATTCATGCTCTAACTAAATGCAATTCTATATGATATATATAACAAATGAATGCAATCTATACTATACTAGATGATGCATGCTAAATGCTTAAGACACCTATGATCAAACCTCCCCAAACTGATTTAAACACTATTTCTAGTGTAGAAAAGAATAGGATTGGTCATTAGTGGCTATGAATTCTAATCTATATGCAATTATTTTACATGAATCATGTGAGATATAATACAATGCAAATTATACTATATGAACTAACTAATGTAAATGCAATATGATATATAATACAAATGCAAGTGAAGGCTAAACTAAATACAATGCACTATACAAAAGAGAGAGGGAGAGAAGAGTATCATACAAATGGAGGTGGTGAGGTAGGCATCTCTCACTCGTCGTCATCATCTTGGTGGTAGCCATACCTACTAGAACTTCCTCCTTGGTCATACCCCCCTCCTTGACCAGAGTATCCCCCACCTTGACCATCAAAGTTCCCGGCTTAGTTCCCTTGGTTAGGGAACAGAAGGTGTGGTTGAGCCCAAGATGGTCGAGGGCCATTAAGGTCGATATACCCTTGTTGTGCCATTTGGTAGTACTGAGGATAAAGGGCCATGTAGTTATCGACCCGCCCATCATGTACTCCAAGATCAACCTTCTTCATAAGATTCATTAGGTCATTCATATCCGGAGCATTGGGGACTTGTGGTGCGAATGGCGTATGAGGAGTAGGGTATGGTAGGATAGGCTAGGACGGCGGGGCAATGGGCCTTGCCGGTATCCTGCGAGGTTTTGGAGGTTGGCGGGGTATTTCTTCTCGTTGAGGGGGGTTGGGGTGGATTTGGATGTCGAGAAGGTAGCTCGGCCTAGGTGAATACGGGCTCAACCTTGGGTCGATACCGGGTATATTCCACCCCGAAAGAATAATAGAGGAACACCCTTTTATGAACCATTCTACACTCCCATTTTGAGTGTAGGCACACCACCGGTGGTGGTTGAAGACGGCGTCCTCATCAATCAAAGTACTACCCTCAAGAGGTGTATAAGTCCCATTGGTGTTGAACCCGGGACAAAGGTAGTTAGCCAAGATAGTAATTAGACCTCCCATCACGAAGGTCTTAAGTTGCGAGTTCCCTTGAGAGAAATCATAGAATCTCGTAAGCATCTCAAGGGGGGTATTGAAGTTGTACCTCCTTGTCCCCCGAACATTTAGATAGGACTCAAGGAATGTCAAGTCGAGGAGAGTGCACCTATCTTACTCATATCTCCCGTTAATGATGCCGGCTACGAAATGTTCGGTGATCCGAATCACCGGCTGTTGAATAGCAAAGGTGTAGCATTGTTTTTGGTGAATGAAATCCCTCCCGGAAATAGCCTTACAAACTAGGTCCACATCAAAGTCGGAGGGTTTGTTGATGTTGCCTGTTGGTACAACAAGACCAAAAATTTGAGCAAATTGGTCAAGTGATAGGCTATGGTTAAGGTTGCACAACCGGAACTCCATACCAACATTGTTTCGTGTGTTCGAAACAATGCGGAGGCTACTCAAAAATTCCAAGGTAAGGCTAAGGTACGTCTCTTCATGGGCATGGAATAATGTCCCAATCCCCAAATCATCAAAGAACATTACGGTTTGGTACCTTATACCTAGGATTGCTAACACCCTAGTGTCAATAAACTAAGTCGGTTCGTAATGCTTACCTAGAAACTTGATGAACTTAGCGCGGTGGTCATTGGATGTGAAGAGTACCTCCGGAAAGTACTCAAGTTGCTCCACCCCTGCTCTTATCACGAGATGGAAGTTTCTTGGAACCATCATTTTTTGAGGGGATGAAGAAGATGAGCCCTTGCGTTTCTTGGTAGCGGCTTCAACGAGCTTCTTGGCTATTCCCTTGAGATTCATCATTTTTGATTTGGGAAAGTTAGGGTTTGTTGGTTTTTGTTGTGAAGGGAGTGTTTGGAGATGAAGATGAGTGGATTAGGTTTAGATAAGATGAGGAAATGAGGGATGGTGGGGGAGTTTTTATAGAAAAGTGGGGTGGGACGAGTGGCTGAGGGTCGGGCTCGGGTGGATTAGTCGAGGTAAGTGCAGGAACCGAGCGTCTTTATGGTCGGGACGAGCGTCTTGCTGCATTTGGTTCGAGCGTCTTAGCAAAAATCCGCTCGGATTTCATTCCAGGGATCCTGCTTCAGCTGGGATGGACAAGAGAGAGCGTACCGAGCTTGGGATGCGCGGCTGAACTGAGACGAGCGTCTTCCTCAGAATCCGCTCGGATTCTAGCCAAGTGTGAAATTTTTCTTCAGGTATCCTACATGACGAGCGTCCAACTGATAATACGGGCGTCTTTTTCTAGATGAGCGTCTTGCTCCATAATCCGCTCGAATTTCATGTGAGCGCCAAACAGTACCCTGAGGACGAGCGTCATGCCTTCGGGATGAGCATCCCTCGCTGCTTTTCAAACTTTTCTTTCTTTTCTTTGCAAGATCGTACCCTTGCACCCTTTTGTTATTCCTCCTTATCTTTTCCTGAAATTTTGCTCAATAAAAATGTAAGAAAACTCTCTCTCACTACTCTCATGCAAGAAATTATAAATAAAAGTGCTAAAATGTTCAATATTATACAAGGCAAAGGTTCAAGAAATATCTTACAAATGGTGGTTTGAGATAGGACTCCACCAAACTAGTTCTCATTGTAAAATTTTTTATCCATAGAGCTCAAGGCTCTTAGAAGGAGATCGAAAGCTTGTGAACAAGCTCCAAATAAGCATGAGTATGGTTTGCTTAACTTCATGACAAAGCTTGGCCACTGGATTTTGTTATTCATTCTTGTCTTCTCCCTTTTCTTGGCACTTGAATATTTGCGATGCTTCAAACCGATTAGCCCATGATTCTTGCTAGCGTAAGGTAGGAAGTATGGTTCATGGTTGTCCGGAGACTTCCACTCACTACCTTTTTCTTCAACTTTGGTGATGATGATAGCATTTGAATTTATCAATCCTTCAAGAGTAGAAGGAGAATTCTCATAACATTGATGACCGAATACCTTAGGAATTGATGTTGTGGGTGCCAAATTTCCACAAGTAACTTCATGTGCAAGTTTATTTTTGAGCTTTTCCACCAAGTATCCTTTGTATGATGTCTTGACCATTTGGAGGAGATCCACCATATCGTCGTCAACAATCATAGGTTCCATAGTGGGTGTAAAGTAGTCTTCATGGGCGATAAGGAAGGAACATTCTTCTTCATGATAAGATATCTCAAATTTCTCAAGGATAGGCTCCTCAACGAGAGCAACCTCATACACTTCCGTTTCCTTACCCCATGAGTTCTTGCAAAGCACGATTTTATCATCATAACTATCTTCATAAGAATCATAGATGGGCGCTTCATTCAACTCTTTCTCCAACATCTCAAAGTTCACATCAAAAGACACACCCTCATACTCACAAAGGCTAAGAGTACTTGGCTTACTCAACCCCATATCTTCCTCATCAAATACCACACTTTCATACTCACAAGAGCTCAAGGAGATTGGCTCTTCCCACTTGTCATCTTCCATTTCAAAGATTACTACTTATAATTCACATTCATGATCAATGTTTAAGGATTGGTGGGGAGTGGTTTCTTGGGTGGTCTTTAATTTGGCAATTTGAATCTCCAACTCCTCACTTTGGGTAACAATGCCTTGAAGAACATTGTCCCTCTTTTGGCTCTCCTCTAGCATTTGTTTGAAGAAGTATTGTTGATCTCCCATTATTCGGAGAATCACATTTCGAATGGGTTCATCTTCTTGTTGTGGGTAGGTGTGAAAGTGGTTGTATAGTAGCAATTGGAATACATTATGAAGTAGGTATTGGGTGGGTGGTTGTTGTGGATATTGGATGTGGTGATTTTGGTGGGAAAATTTGGGGTAGTAGTTAGGATTTCCATTGTATGAATACACTACAACAAATCCCTTGCGTTCCCGACGCTTTATGGTCGACGCTTTTAAAGGCGTCGACCCATTTTTCCCACTCATAGACCATTTTAGTAATTTAATAATAATTTTTAATAAAAAAAAACCGCTAAAACTAAACCAAAAAATTCATTCTTGCGCTGTTGTTTCACCTTCCCCGCCGTACAATTGTTTTTCCCCCAAAAAAAATATGAACTTCCTAAATCCCTAATTAACCATCCATCTCCTCGATCAATTTCTCCCCCAAAAAATTCAGTTCAAACCCTAATTCAATTGCAGACCTACTATTCTCCCCCAATTCTCGTAATCAATTAATTAATTAAATTCATTTACTATTGGGTTGTCGTATATTCATCAGCTATCGCAATTGCTTATCAGATTGAATCGCGATTCTCATTGATGATCATCGTCATCAGCTGAATAGGTACGTAATTAATCAATTTGTTATTGCTTTCAATTGTTTTATCATCATCACAGGTCTTTGTATTGCTCATCGTTGTTTTCTTTGTGTATTGTTCATTGCTGTTTCATATTAAGAACGATGATGTCGAATACAGTTAGTCGGGTTCATAATTGAAACTCAGATTACGATATTATATATTCGAGTACCATAGAGCTTTATTGTGGAACACAGTTAGTCGGGTTCATAATTGAAACTCATAATTGCCCTAGTTGACGTTTTCACCCAAATACCCATATATGGAGAAATTATGTCAGTTATTACTTCGGTTTATAATGCAACACGCAAAGGGTTTTAGATGCTTATGAAGACAGTTGGGATAATGGAAATAGTATATACTTTTTATTGGTGTCGATAACTGGATATTGTTTTGAAAGTTTCTACTAAAGCGAGTGCCATACTTTTCTTGTGTTAGATGTGATCTTTTCTAATCCCCATTACAGTTTGACAATGTGAGCAATTAAATCCAATAGTCCGATGTGTACTGCCAGTGTATTGATGTGTGCCAACTTGATAGTCTTAATTTGTGTAGCATGCTTGTTGGCGATCACCTATCTCTGTAGGAGATTATGAAAAAGAGTTTATTCACATGTTTGTATGATCCTATTCTTCACTTATTTGATTTAAAAATTGTGTTTGTCATGTTATCCTTAGCAGTTTTGTGCTTGTTTGCAGGTGGGAACTGGGCCTACGACACATAAGTTTTGCATATCTTCTGTGGTAAGAGACACACCACTCTTTGTGAATCCTTCAGTCTTATTCATAGCACGATGGATTCCAGAAGCAAACCTGAACATTTTTCTTACCTGTTTTTGTTTGTTTTCTTCAAAATTTCAACAATTATGTGATTGCAGAATTTTTTATATGATGTGGTGACTGATACAGATAATATTTCCAGGGAATTGAGCTCATTTGATTTTCTTTTGGCTTTGGTTTGATAGACTGTTAGACTGGTCTAAACAGATAATCCTGTCCTCACTAAAGTAAAAATGGCAAGAAGACTGTTGTGAGTGAGTTGGTGTTTACAGATTAATGTTTTGGAGAGCAGCTCTGAGTTTGACACAAGTTATATAGCTTAGGGTAGAAGGAAAATTGTAATAGACAAGGTAAGCACTGGAAAAAGCAACGGTAACTCTGTAAGATATCAAACTGCTCTAGATTGAAATACTAGGAAATCCACAGATGACTCTGTAAGATATCAAAATTAAATACTAGTTTCTGTCAGATTATTACAGATTAACGGGTCACACAACATGTCCATTTTCTATTTCATTCTTTTATGGGCACTGCATTTGAATATCTTGAATTGTTGTATTGAACTTTTATTGATTTGCTTGGTTTTGGGCAGTTAAGAATTTAAACATAGTGTGACTTTTGTTGAATAAAAGTTATTTTTTGTATTGTAATATTAATTTATCAGTTGACTGTCTTGAATTTCAGGACGGTTCCGGATACTTGGAATTTGGACCAAAGTTTGGACAGCGACGCTACTTCAATATTTTTTACATTATTAGGTATTGTAAATTCCTATTTTACTTTTGAGTTATTATTAAAATCCCTTGTTACTTTGACATCACATAATTATTTCGTTCTCGTGTATGTGCTTATATGTTTTAATGTGCTTATATTTATGAGTATTCAATCTTTATGATGTGTAGTCATGGATACTAGCTGGATTACATTGCCAAATGACCATCCCAATTACATAAATGGATGTAGGAAGTTTATTGAGTTAGCAAAAACAAGTCTTGTAGAAGGGAAAACAAAATGCCCATGTAAGAGTTGTAAGTTACGTTATTATTTCACACTGGGTGAAATAAAGGGACATATTTTGTTCAAAGGGTTTTACCAGAAGTATACGGATTGGTTTTGGCATGGTAAAATGGACGTTCTTGACCATTTGCATGGAGAAAGTAGGGAAGAACCCTTAGTAGGTCATGATGATATTAAAGGTTTACTTAATGCAGTTTATAAGACTAACATTCCTAACCAATCTAAAGATTTTGACGATGATAATACTTTTGCTGGCTCGGTAGAAATAGAAGGAACAGAAGCTGAATTTGATGATGTGTCTATGGGGTTTAGTTCTTCTGGTGAGTCCGATAATGAGTTTGAGCACGCATATGATGCTAGGACTGATGGCTATTCTAATAACCCTCATAACCTCAACAATAAAGAAGACACTAACTATAAAAGATTGTTCGAAGCTGGAAACAAGGAACTTTACGAAGGCTGTCAATCTTTTTCAAAGCTCTCATTCCTTTTACACTTTTACCATATTAAATGTATGTTTCATTGGTCTAATGAGTCATTTAATAAGTTACTTGAACTTCTACTTCAAGAATTTCCTCAAGTAAGAGAGTTTCCATCAAACTTTTATGAGGGTAAGAAGATAATAAATGATTTAGGACTCGAGTATGAAAAGATTCACGCTTGCCCATCCAATTGCATGCTATTTTGGGGGGATAACAGTGACAAAGAGGAGTGTAGTTCTTGTCACACATCAAGATGGAAAAAAGTTGTAGGTGATAAAGGTAAAGGTCTAGCTAAGAAGGGTGAAGCAGCCAAAGTTATGAGGTATTTTCCCCTCATTCCTAGATTAGAGAGGATCTATGCGTCATCTAAAACAGCAGAAGATATGAGATGGCATCATAAAGAACGTGTAAAAGATGGAAAACTTCGACATCCAGCAGACGCTTTAGCGTAGGAACAATTTTATTCTCGGTATCCTCTATTTGCCTCTGTTCCTCGAAGTGTTAGGTTAGCCTTAGCTAGTGACGGGTTTAACCCATATCGTTTGATGAATACCACTTATAGCACATGGCCAGTTATTTTGATTCCTTATAACTTGCCACCATGGTTGTGCATGAAACCCTCTTCATTTATTTTGTCTTGCATTATTCCTGGAAAATCCAGTCCAGGAATTGACATTGATGTGTATCTACAACCTTTAATTTCTGAGTTGAAGTTGTTATGGAGTGGTGTTGATGCATTTGATGCCTTTGGGGGTGAAACTTTCAAACTCCGAGCAGCCTTACATAGTACTATTAATGATTTTCTGGCATATGCTATGTTATCTGGATGGAGTACTGCTGGTTATGATGCTTGTCCACGTTGTACCCATTCAACTAATTCCGGAAGATTTGGTGGTAAGATTTGCTATGTGGGACACATGAATTGGTTGGATCCAGATCATCCCTATCGTTCTGAAGCCAATTTGTTTGACGGAACAACAGCGTCTGGCAGCGCTCCAAAATCTATAAGTGGTTCTGATGTCTTAAGACAACAAGAAAAGATTGAATATACGTATGGGAAGACTACAAAACGATTGAAAAGACCAAATAGAGCAAGGGAAGTTGGTGTGTCGACTAACATGGTTAATGATAGCAACTGTGAAGATACTAATCATAACTTGTGGAATAAGAAGAGTATATTTTTTGAGTTGCCTTATTGGGAACACTACCCACTAAGACATAATTTAGATGTTATGCACAGTGAGAAAAATGTGTGTGACAATATATTGGGTACACTTTTAGATATGGATAAGAGTAGAGACTATGTGAATGCGAGAAAAGGTCTACAGAAGCTGGGCATAAAGGAACATCTTTGGCTGCAAGATCGACCTAATCGAGAACCATACATGCCTCCAGCATCATACACCATGTCTACCGAGGAGAAAGAGAGATTTCTGAAAGTGCTGCAAAAGATTAGAGCTCCTGATGGGTATGGTTCAAGCATCTCTAGATGCGTGAATATGAAACAGAGAAAACTCATTAATCTTAAGAGCCACGACAATCATGTCTTAATGCAAGATATACTTACTGTAGCATTGAGGGCATCCAAGGCTACTAAAGTTATTGATTTACTTCGGGAATTATCTTGCTTTTCCAAGTCTCTTTGTTCGCATACGCTTGAACACGACGAGTTAAATGTCCTTCAGTCAAAAATTGTGATAATACTATGTCGTATGGAAATGGAGTTTATGCCTACCTTTTTTACAATTATGGTTCACCTATTGATTCACTTAGTAGAGGAGGCGAAACTTGGTGGACCTGTCCAATATAGATGGATGTATCCAATTGAAAGGTAAATATCGGAAACTATTTAAGTGGATATTTATATTATCTTCCTGAACTGATTTTATGAACTCTCTAAAGGTATTTGGCTCACTTAAAATCATACGTGACTAATAAAGCTCAACCACAGGGATCAATTGCTGAAGGGTATACGCTTGAGGAGACGCTCACATTTTGTTCAAGGTATTTGGAAGGTGTTGAGACTATCTTTAATAGAACGAAGAGGAATGATGATGGTAGTCAAGACATGAGTGATTATTTATATCGCTCTGGTGGTAGAGTTTTGGTATGATACAAAAAGTACGCCTAGATGACAGAATTTTAAAACAAGCTCATCGCTACATATTGCTTCATTCCGATGAGATGAAAGAGGTTCTTGTGTAAGTATAAGGGACTGTTCAAATTTCTATAACTTATTAGTCATTCTTATAATCCTTTATATAATCTGGTAATGATTTTTTTCCTAATCTTGTAAAGCGCATTTCTTAATCACAAGCGGCGAGAGATGCATCTGAGTGTTACCCAAAGTAATGAAAATGAGTGGATTATCAACGAATTTGCAGAATGGTTGCAAGCACAGGTCCACCCCCTTGTTTAACACTTCAAAATGTAGTTTGTGAGTTTAATATGACTCATATTGATACAATTGTTTGCTGTCATAGGTGCAAAACCTAGATACAAGTACCCCTGAAGGACAACTTAGGAAAATTTTGGCAGGTGGTTAAAATAATCATGCTAAAAGGATGATAGGATTTATGATTAATGGATATAAATTCCAAACGGTTGATCGTGAGCAAAAGCGAAGAACTCAAATTCTGGAGTTGTGGTTGAAGCTGATGGTGAAACATATTATGGAAAACTAAAGGATATTTATGAGCTAGATTATTTTGGCCAATGCAAAATTGTCATGTTCAATTGTGCTTGGGTTGACATACACAGAGGTGTTAAGAAGTTTGAAGATGGGAGTGTGTGTGTCAACTTTTCTAAGTTAATGCACACAGGTCGAAATTTGGTCGATGATCCTTTTATTTTCTCGTGTCAAGCAAAACAAGTTTTTTATGTCGAAGATGAGATGCAAAAAGGATGGTCTATTGACACTGGCGAGATTCTGTAGAACTATTCAGTTTTTGTATACAACTATACTTTTGAGTTTTGATATCTAAATAATGTTTTTTTTGTTTTGGTTGTGTAAATGTTGTGAACAACTCTATCCCTTTACTATATTATTATATGTTCTTTTCCTTTACTATTCTATGGAACTAATGGCTTTAGTGTTTATTTTAGGGTTTCAAGGATGAGTTACCGGAGCAAAAGGACCAGGGCTCAAATGACGGAAGCTGATGTGCCAGCTAATGCCACTGATGTGCCTCCTGTGACAACATCATCATCTCCTTCTACGCGATCAGGTGATATAGACGACAGATGGGGGCCATTTTGCCCTCAGAAATCAAAAGTACCTGCAGTTGTTAAGGCAACGCAACAGCAGCCATCATTAAAAGATTGTTGTTTTAATGCAAACACTAATGAGCCTAATGCTGCAAAGGCTCCCTTTTCAAAGACACAGGCCAAACCGACGTTTGAAAAACCTCAAAATGGCCCAGGTTCAATAATCCAAATCTCCCACACTTTTCAACAACATGTATCCAAATATCCTAACCCATCTTTTACTACAAACCCCCTACAACTTGATGCATCTAAAAAAACAGGGGAACAAGCACAAGTAGGAGTTATTAAACCACCTGAGTCGTTGTGGAAAAATCCTACTATGAAACCTTACCAATCTTATACTACAAACCCCTTTCTTTCAAAGACCCCCGCCATCGTAAATTCTCATGATCTTGCTACTAGAAAAGTCCGAGAACCTTCTGCCAAGCAAATTGATGCTTCTCAGAAAACGAGCGAACAAGCACAATTAGGAGTTAAACCAGCTGGTTCATTGTACAAAAAATTTACTCAGAAACCTGACGGATCCTTTTCTACAAACCCCTTACTTTCAAAGACTCATGCCTCAAGAAATTCTTATGATCTTGCTGCTAGAAAAGCTCGAGAACTCTCTGCCAAACAACTGGGTGCATCTCAAAAAATGGGGGAACAAGCACAAGTAGGAGGAGTTAAACCACCTGGGTCGTTATGGAAAAATTCTACTACTAACCACCTACATTCAAACACCCACGCCACACCAAATTTGCTTGAACCTGCTAATAGAAAAGCCCGAGAATTTCCTGCCAAACAACCTGATGCATATCAAAAAGTGGGAGAACAAGCACAAGTAGGAGTTAAACCATCTAATGTCTTCTGGAAAAGTTCTTCAACTAACTCATCCTAAGTTTTCACTCTGAAGTCCACTAGTAGTGTAAAGCCTTCATCGTCACTTTCTCAACCCACTTGTCGTCCACCACCATCCGAGATTTTTGGCACAACTAACATTGGGTCTAATACTGTTGAGAAGTCATCGGTTGAGCCTCAAGAAGAAGGAATTTTGAACCATCAAGATAATAAACAAACTAGTTTAAAAACTTTCAAAATGAGACGTCGTAGTGTGGTACACGATTGGCCTAATAATGTTGAATTTGACGAAAGTGAGGAGGTTCTAATTATGGGTAAGTTTTCCATTATACTTGATGTTTTATGAGTTAATTTTTTTTTTTGTTTTATAAACAATTTTTATCCTTTTTGCTCCCTTTACATTTATTTGGGTTACGTTCAGTTCATCAACCTATGACAAATACAACCATTACAACCATACACATAAGAGCAAACAAACCAACAATCTAGCTTGTCTGCATGTCTGCATCCCTGTCAAGATATCTGGAAGCTGATATTTAGATGTAGATAACTCAGCCTGCATCTCTGTTGAACCTCATGCTTTAATTGCTGGATAATAAAAGGAGTGAACAATTTAGCTTCCATCCTACACACATCTAGCACTCCAATGCACCACATCATGCACATGAATTGTCACACCAAGCCATTCCATTAATCTGTCCCAGCACTTCTGACTATACTCACATTGATAGAGCAGATGTTGATGGTTCTCTGGACAAACTAAGCAGAACTCACACAATCCATTAGTAGGTAGCCCAAAATTTTGCACTCTTTTGTAAACAACCTACCCTGGACAGCCAGCCACCCCACAAAGGAATGCTTAGGAATATTAGTTTTGTTCCAAATCAATGGATACCAATCACACTTCCCCTGCTCCCCTTGTAACCAGTTATATCCCTGTAAGACAGAGTAATCACCAGAGGACCCAGTCCACAAGCTGTTAGAAATTTGCACAATGATTTTGCTTAGTTAGAATCCTTATACAGCATCTTGCTTCATTATTTAATATGTGATCCTGCTTCTTTATTTAATATGTGTTTCGGCAGATGGAGAAGGAAATATAAAAAACGTCAACGATCAAATTAAACCGCATGATGTATGGTATGCTAAAGGCTTCAGGTACTGTGTAACTTTTAATGAATTTCATCAGCCACTCAAAAAGGGAGGACACATCCTCGTTAGATTCATTGGTGATATGGCTCGAAAGGAAGCATTTTGTCCAATTGGAGATACAAATTGGCACCATGTGCCTTAGAAGTTCAAAGTTGATATGGTTAAGTGTATTCGGGTATGTTGTTGATAACTTGATAACAAGGATTCTTATTTGTACCCACTTGCTGCCCTAATACTCTAAGTTAAGTAATAAAAATTCAAATAAGCATGTATGAGAATTTTATGTGATATGTACAAGCATGAACCCATATAGCTTGACTGGAATTAAATAAAGTTAGGTGTTATTTTATTTACACTGAGTTTTCATTCATTTTATTGCATCTTTAGTTTTGATTACACTTTCATTCACCCATAAATCTAACATTTAAGAGTTGATAGGAAAGGGTGAAGTTGGGGATGTAGGATTGCCAGTGACGGTGAGGTGTCGTTGACAGTTCTTATGAGGTATGGTTGGTGGTGGTTTTGGGTTAAAATGGGTTATTTATGGTGGGATATGATGGTTCTAAGTGTTTTTTGGTTTAAGTTAGTTGTTAATCATCTTCATCCCACATTACGCATGAATGCATCACAAACACATCACCCTGATTCGGCCACCACCGTTGCTATTTGTGTGATAATTTCATATTACGAGTGAATGTTATGGTTTATATGATGTTAAGTTTTATATGATAATGAATTTATGTTATGTTTTATGCATTCATGCGTAATGTGGGATAACACATGTGTCATTTTCAGTAGGATGCGCAAACTCATGATTGTTTGCTTGGATAATATTTATTATGTTTTTTTTCTAGGAGCATTTTGTTATTCCCGATGGTGATGGCTATGACAAAGGTATTCTGAAGCGTGCAGGCAACAGAGTGAGACAATATAGACATGACTTGAAGAAGACTTTTTTTAAACCCAAGACAAAAACTAGAGAAGAAATCTATCAATCTGTACCAGAAGGGATCCCTCGTGATAGTTGGTATCATTTAGTGGATTATTGGTATTCCGATAAGGGAAAGGTATTTGCCCAAAGATTAAATATTTGCCTTCATTATATGCACTAGTTTTCTTATGTCAATGCCACTTTAAGTTTAGTTATGCTGCATAAATAACACATTATGCGTAACACATCATTCAGCGAAAAAGATCGGATGTTGGCAAGTTTCTCCAGCCTGTTGACATAGAATGCATCTACTCACAATGACTACTACTCTTTTAATTTAGCACCATTCATATGCATTGAAATAATGTCTATTTTATTTAATACAGAAATATGCCGAATGCGGAAAAGAGGCATGTGCATCACAAAATCATGTTCACACCACTGGGTCAACAAGCTATGCTAATATACGGGCAGAGTTGGTAAATATTCTATCCTTTATCGATGATTATACTACTATCTTATCTTTGCATTTATTCTTAATGGGTTAGAATTTAATATAAGCTTAGGTAGAAGCTTAATAATTATGTGGTGATGTTGTGGTGATGATTAACAGGAAGAAAAGAACAAAAGAGAACCAACTGAATTAGAGGTTTTCAAGCAAACTCATAAGAGAAAAGATGGGTCTTATGTGAAAGATACAGTGAGGGAAGAATTTGTGGTACACATATATAAAAAAAATGTTTGTCGTACTCTAAATTTTCTTATAAATTGTCACATACTAAGCGTTTTTTTATGTGTGCAGTTGGATGCTGATGCTTATATTCAATCTGAACTTGCGACAAATCCTACCAAGCCCAAAGTGCAAATCCAAAATGAAGCTTTCAGCAAACTAATGTATGGGGACGATATCCCTAAACGCCCTTTAGGCTATGGTTTCGGTGTGAAAGGAAGTGATGTATATGGGGTGCACGGTATCTTAAGGAACGAGGGTTTCAAATCGGGAGGTAGTAGTACTATAGCACTCCAAAATAAGGAAAAGATGCAAAATATGGAAGAGGCAGTACTAAGTTTGACTAAGGACAAAAAGGAGCTGCAAACCAAGTTGAATGAGACCAATATCATTTTGTTTAAAATCTTAGAAGGTATGAGTTCTGGAATGTCGCCGCCTGAGATAACTGATCTTGCAAAATCAACCTTGAATTCACAGGTATTTTTATGTTTATGTTGTCTTTAAATTTACGATTATTAGTTTGAACATCAATACATCATCAAACAAACCCCTATAAACATCCCTTTTCAAAATTTCACCCACAAAATCTACAAATTGGCTGCCTTTTTATGCCATCTATGGTCAAAAATACATCCATTAATAAGGTTGAGGCTGCTAAATTATTTTAAGGAGGGCTTCTTAGCTAATTAGAACTTAGCTAAGATCTCTTGAAACTCAATTGTATGTATTGAATGCGTAATTGGCTATTGCATGTGTGATGTGTTAGTAGTTGGACTAGAATATTTGAAGCCATTGGTTCTGACTATTGAAAATCAAAAGTTTTGATTTTTCACCATGTGTTACTTTCACTGGTTTGCAAGAGGTGGTATAATGTGTTAGGTAAATTGAGGAGGTTAAAGTGGTGGCACTGATACTCTATGGGTCAATGGTAGTGTGGGGCGGTGAAGAAATGCGGTTGTAGAATTTAGTTTGGTATAAAGTGACTTGATTCAATTAAGTTTGAGCTTTACCAGCTCAGAATAGTCATAGTCCCATTACTTGCACCTAAAGAGATGGTTCAAAGCCGTAATGTATCTCCAATGTATTGTTAATGATGTTTGCTGTGGAAAACTGGTTTTGTTTGCATATATTGATGTATTTTTGTTAGTTTGGGAAGGATAGGGAGTATACTTTATAGTTATACTTTTATGGTTTCTTAAACAATATTGTGATTTCAGCTTTTAGTTATTGGTATCACTTGCTTTACTACTTAATGATATTTGGTTCCTTGCATATCATGTAGATATCAAACTCAACAAATGGCGGCGCTACATGAGATGAAAGGAGAAAATCTCGAGTTCACTTTTGGGAGTAGATTAGTCGCACTTTGGCTTGAATTTAAAATTTTGGGCGCATTTTATTATTTTTGCGTGAAAACAGTAGTAACGATATTTTTTCTAATATGTATTGTTCGTATGAAATAATTACAATACTTCTTTAATTAGAACTTTTGTATGTTTGCATTTTTAATTATTTGATAATGCAATTTTATGGTATAAAATTTTGTTTTGTATATATACTACTAGTCAAATTAATGTTGTCTATACAATCTTTAATTCAATCGTAGTACGTAGTGATGAAAATAGTAGTCGTAGTGAATTTACCTAGTGGTAGGAAAAAGCGTCGAGAAATATCTGAATTTCTACGCAAAAAAGTGTAGAGAAACCCTGATGCTAAAAAGCGTCGATGCTCGTGATACAAAAAAGCGTCGACATGACTGACACTAAAAAGCGTCATAAATTCCGGACAGCCCAAAAAACCACGCTTTTAAAAGCGTCGGGAAACAAATTGCCGACGCTTTTAAGCGTCGAGAAAAGCCTAAAAAAGCGTCGAGAACGCAAGGGATTTGTTGTAGTGATAATAAGGTAGGTTTGTGTTGACTTGCTTCTCAAACTCCTCATACCCATAGTCATACTCAAAAGATCCACCACATACTCCATATGTCAAGTCTTGAGCCATCATAGCTAAGACAAGGAAACAACTACAAGCATGGAAACTACACAAAAACAGTAAGAACAATCCTTGAGGAATACGTTCCTCAAGGTGAAAGCACAATTAAAATAGACAAACAAGTAAGAACTTAATCACATAGTACCATCCCCGGCAATGGCGCCATTTTTTGACGTGAGTGAGTCGTTGTACACCGAATCAAAACACATTTATAATACTCAACAAACAACTAGTTAGTGGTAAGTCGAGGTCGATCCATGGGACGGTGTGCTTTGGGTTCTAAGTCTTTCTATCTCAATTTATGCTAGTGTCACAATTTGTTGGGTTTGTAGTTGTGTTTTAAACTAATGAAAGCAATAAAGTAAAAAAAAAAACGATAAAGCAAATAAAGGTGTGAACAAGTATTAAAGGGGACTGGGATATCATGGGGTCATAGGGGATTCATGGGATTTGATCATGCAAACATGTTTACCAAGTTGCAAGCAATTAATGTTGTAAAGGAACCGAGTTGGTTTATATCTTACGGTTCTTAGGAAGAGTTGGGTCCCGAAGCCGAATCGATTAGATTGTACAACACCTACAAGTCGACTTACTTTCCTCCAAATCACTTCTATGCATGGTCTAACAAGACTCGAGTTGGTTTATGTCTTACAAGTCAAGTTGAATAGATAAGAGATGGGTAAAAATGTAAGGATTCATAGGCTTAGCATTTCATCAAACATAACATGTGCATAGGTTAACAATACAATAAACAAGCAATTTAATTATGTGAACATATTAGATTAAGCATGAATCATTCCCCATGTTTGTTTCCCCTAATTACCCACTAATCCTAGTTAAGTAACTACTCACTCATTATCATGTTCAACATGCTAATAAGGTTGTCAATCATATTAACAAAGCAAAATATGATGAATAAATTAAAGTGATTAACAATAATTAAACAAGGGTAAAGAGAATTATACCTATGAAGATGATTCCAAATAATAAAGAAAAGAATAAAAAAAGAGAACTTGATTGATTGATGAAGGGTTGTCAATCCTCCAATAATAACCTAATAATCTTCAATTACCCAAAAGTTAAGAACTTGAACAATAATTAAGGAGAGATTAATGTGAAATTTGTGGAAAGATTAAAGAGTAATCTAATCTACTCCTAATCT
The DNA here is from genome assembly GCF_048544455.1 of Silene latifolia. Lineage (NCBI taxonomy): Eukaryota > Viridiplantae > Streptophyta > Magnoliopsida > Caryophyllales > Caryophyllaceae > Silene > Silene latifolia. The sequence continues at coordinate 99,882,852 of NC_133538.1, forward strand.
ATTCTAAGAGGATTTTCTAATGTGGAAGCCCCCCTTTGATTATCATCAAAATGGGGTATTTATAGTAGTGCCTCATTAGGTTAACTAAGGCTAAATTAGTAATTAACAATTATAAGTCTAAGTAGGGAAATACAAGTATTTTGGAGAGATGAGCATCCTTGCTGAAGACACCGAGGGACGCTCGTACACAAGGGTAATCCACTCGGATTCTGGGCAGGTAGGACGAGCGGCTGAAGTCGGGACGCTCGGATTGTTGGGGCATAGGACGAGGGGCTTGAACCATTGGACGCTCGGATTGCTGTTCAGAATGATTCCTCTCGCATACTTCTTATTCATGCAATATTGGTCTTTAGTTCTTGCCTCGTCTTCCACACTCGTTCATCCAAGATCATCAATGTCCTTCCAAATAAGCTCAAGAGACGGGAATTTCCGCCTAATTGTCTCCTTTCCTACAAAACAAGCATAGGGCGATAGGAATGCAAAATTGAAAGCATTTGGCGGATAAAATGGCTATGGAATGTTATATTAGTATGCAAAATAGGCTCAATTACGGGACTAAATGTGCGCAAATATGAGTCACATCAGTAATTAAGAAGTTTATGAATAGGTGATTAGGGTTTGGCACAAATTGGGTATCTGTTATTAATCACTGCATTTAATAGCGATTAGTTGCGTGAGTCGACGCACTTAGCTAATTTATTTGGTACACCTTGACCTAGATCGAGAGATTGGAAGGGGTAAGGCTTGCAATGAACATTAGGGCATTCTAATGAGGGTGAAAGCTAATTTAGTAATGTTTTAGGGCGAATAGCGAATGGAGAGGACCTTTTCATTACCCTGCAGACCGAGTTTATGCTGACCTAAGACCCTAGATTTAACTCCTAGAAAACCATGGTGAATCGACTGTCCTAGCTGTTTCTCTCTATTTATCAATCTATTTGAAGTTTAGTTGTTGTTCCTCTTCTGCTCCCTTTCTCTTTTAATGTCCGTAGTTTAGAATAAACAATTTAACCCCCAAGAAACAGTTATTAGACAGACTTAGTTTAGCGTACATTATTCCCATCTCCCTGTGGATTCGATACCCGACTGCCTCTACTACATGTTATGGAGACCGGTTGGTTTTATTTTTGATAGGGTTGCGACAACCGTGTCAAATTTTGATGTCGTTGCCGCGGAGGTGGCTTTATTTTGTTGCTTTTATTTTGAGTTTGTCTCTCGGCTCAAGGAATTCATTCCTTGAGACTGATATCATATTTTTTTTCTTGTGCTATAATTGTGTTGCTTGTAATCTGTCCTAGAAGAGTTCACTGCTATATCTGTTGTTCTTATAACTCCTTTTACTAAAATGCCGAACATCGCCAGTCACTCAGAACCTACTGTGGATTCTCTGCCCAAAGGTTTCTTATTTCCTACTACAGATTCAGGCACCTTTGGAATTCATCCATCCTATATTCAGTTGGTTGAGAGGAATCTTTTCAAGGGAGTAGCTGGCGAGGATCCGTGCAAACATATGGAGTTGTTTATCTATTCCTGCTCCACCATTCCTTTAGTTACTGGGGTGACACAAGATAGGGTTAAGGAAATTCTTTTTCCTTTTTCTTTGACTGATGGTGCCTGGGATCGCTTGAGAGATTTGGATAGGGAAGCTGCTAGTGTTACAGACTGGAAATCCCTAACTTTAGCCTTCTATAGTAGGTATTTCCCACCACAGCGCACTAATGCATTAAGAGGCCAAATCGCTACATTCACACAATTGGCTACTGATTATCTGAATGGAGCTTGGACAAGGTTCAAGAATTTTGTTTGCTCTGTACCTCATCATGGTTTCCAATTATGGTTCTTATGCACCCAATTTTACAATGGGTTGTATGCCGATCAAAGAGCCATATTGGATAATGCAGCTAAAGGGAGATTTCAGAAAAATGTTGAAGATGATAAGGGATGGCATCTTATTGAAGAAATGGCCATTCATGTAGGTGAGTATGGGAATCCCAGAGGAGGTAAACGAGTGAATGATAGAGCTGGTGAATCTCTTGTAGCTGAGGTGTAAATTCCTAATGAGAAGTGTGACAATTCGGAGATTCTACAAATTTCGGGTGAACATGAGCAGGTTCATGCTATGATTGAGCAAGAGGTGGTTTATGGTAGATATGGTGCGGAAGGACATGATCCTATCACTTGTATAGCAGAGGTAGAACGAGTCCGTGCTTATCAACAATACAAGCAAGGAATCTCATTCTCGCAATTATATGAAGATGCCACCGTATCAAGTACTCCTAGTCATATTGATCCAATGCCGCAATAAGATGGATCCTCTCCTACAAATATAGAAATAGCAGAGGTGAAATCCTTGGTGCTATCTTTGGTACTTCAAGTCCAGAAAAATGCGGAAGAAAATGAGGGTTCTATGAAGAAATTGCAAGATCAAGTCACACAACTTGCATCTGAGCAAATGAACCAAACAAGTCACCTACTTCCTTGTGACCCGATTAATGCAATTAATCTTCAAAGTGGTCTTACCTATGATGGACCAAAAATGCCGTAAAATGCTGATATACTTGTTGAAGAAATTCTGGAAAATGTTTTGGAAGAACAAATTGACGATGTCGCTGTTGAACATCGTCCAAGTCCTCCATCGAGTGAATCTGGTTCTCGATCGAGTAGTTTTTCCTCTGAAAGTCCTCGATCCAGTGATCTAGGTTCTCGATCGAAGAGTGCCCAATTAGATGATCTCGATCGAGAGGTGTATATTCTTCGATCGAGTAGTTCCCATGAAGATAGTTCTCGATCGAGTGATTATGTTGCTCGATCGAGTACATGTAATAGTGGAGATGCTGTTTTGAAGTCTAAACACGCTGTAGTGTCATCTTCCCCTGCTGTGGAGATGCCACGTTTAGACAAAGGTAAAGAGAAAGTCACAGACCCACTTACTGTTACCAGAATTCCTTATCCAGAACTTCTGAAAGATGCTAAGGTTGAGCGACAGTACAGTAAGCTCGTGGACGTGGTCAAGAATCTGCAGGTGACCGTTCCCTTTACAGAACTAATTACCCAGATACCTTCTTATGCAAAATTTATGAAAGATATTTTGACGCGTAAGAGAGAGTTGAGTGAGTTTGAGACTGTTGTATTTATGGAAGAGTCTAGTAACTTAATTCATAATAAAGCTCCACCTAAAATGAAAGACCCGGGTAGTTTCTCTATTACCTATATCATATGAAATGAAGTGATAGATAAGACTCTTTGTGATTTAGGAGCCAGTGTCAGCGTCATGCCTTACTCTGTTTGCAAGAAGCTTAATATGGCTCATCTTAAAATGACTAATATCACCCTCCAGATGGCTGATAGATCGGTTAGACGACCCCTAGGTATCCTAGAAAGACGTGCCTGTCAAAGTAGGCAAGTTCTTTATACCAGTAGATTTCATTGTCTTAGACAGAGCTGAAGATACCCGGACCCCGATTATATTAGGAAGACCATTTCTGTGTACAGCTAGGGCTATTATTGATGTCAAACTAGGGCGTTTGACTCTTGCAGTTGGGGATGACGCTATCACTTTTAGTTTGCCTGGTACACTTGCTAGAACAATGATAGAGGATACTTGTTATTTAGTTGATATCGTTGATGAGTCTGTTTATGAGTTCTGGTCAGATTCCTTGATAAAGGATCCACTGGAAGCTTTGATGTTGCTAGATGAGTGTGCAGATAACCCGAAAAATAATGACGCTATATTGGATCTTCTGGAAGCTGCGATAGATGAGCGTGAACTCACCGACGCTGAAGGAGAGAGGGTAGAACAATTGGTAAACACTCTTTGCGCTATGGAGGTAAAGGTACCTAAGCATAAGCCTCTTCCTTCTCATCTTAAATTTGCGTTTTTAGATGATACTGAGCAGTATCCAGTCATTATTAGTGCTAAATTGGATGATAAGTAGCTGACCGCTTTGTTAGTTGTTCTTAAGAAAAACAGGAGAGCAATGGGTTATTTGTTGGATGATATTCAGGGCATCAGTCCTGATATTTGTATGCACAGGATTAAGCTAGAGGAAGACCACAAACCTTGCAGACAAGGTCAGCGCAGGCTGAATTAGAAGATGCAGGATGTTGTGATGGCAGAGGTAATGAAGCTACACGATGGAGGTATTATCTACTCTATTGGTCATTCTAAATGGGTAAGTCCAGTTTAGGTGGTTCCTAAGAAAGGAGGACTACTGTGGTTAAGAATAACAAAAATGAATTGATACCTACTAGAGTTGTGACTGGTTGGCGGATGTGTATAGATGACAGATAGTTGAATGCCGCCACAAAGAAAGATCATTTCCCCCTTCCTTTCATTGATCAGATGGTAGAAAGGTTAGCTTCTCATAAGTTTTTCTGTTATTTAGATGGGTACTAAGGGTTCTTTCAGATCCCTATTCATCCGGATGATAAGGAAATGACTACTTTCACTTGTCCTCAAGGCGTTTTTGCTTATCGTAGAATGCCTTTTGGCTTGTGTAATACCCATGCCACGTTTAAAAAGTGCATGATGGGGATATTTTCTGAGTATATAAAGTCTATTATGGAGGTCTTTATGGACAATTTCAGCGTCTATGGGAGTGACTTTGATAACTGCTTGTCGAACCTTGATATAGTGTTGCAGCGCTACATTAAGGTTAATCTTGTGCTCAACTGGGAGAAGTGCCATTTTATGGTCAACGAGAGAGTTGTCTTAGGGAACTTAGTTTCTGATAGGGGCATTGAGGTGGATAAGGCAAAGGTGCAAGTGATTCAGCAATTATCTCCTCCTGTTAATGTTAAAGGAGTATGGAGTTTCCTTGGACATGCTGGCTTTTATCGCCGGTTGATCAAGTATATTTCAAAAATTGCTAAACCACTTACACAGTTGTTACTTAAAGATGCCCCCTTTGTTTTTACTGATGAGTGTATTTCTGCTTCTAACAGGTTGAAGGAGGCCTTGATTTCAGCACCGATTATTCAGTCTCGCAACTGGGAGCTGCCATTTGAGATTATGTGTGATGCTAGTGATTATGCAGTAGGAGCGGTGTTAGGCCAGCGGAAAGACAAGGCTTTGAGTGCAATTTACTATGCGAGCCGAACTCTGGATGAGGCTCAAGTAAAGTATACTACCACTGAGAAGGAGTTGTTAGCTGTGGTTTATGCGCTGGAAAATTGTCGCTCTTATTTGATAGGTTCGGAAGTTACTGTTTTTACGGACCATACAGCGCTGAGACACCTTCTTGCTAAGAAGGAAGCTAAGCCACGATTGTTGAGGTGGATAATCCTCCTCCAGGAATTTAATCTGCAAATCAAAGATAAGACGGGCGCCGAGAATTTAGTAGCTGATCACTTGTCGCGATTACCGCAGCAGTACCTATTGATTATTCTTTTCCTGGTGATTCTTTATTTGCAGTTGATACCAGTACTAACCACGATCTATGGTATGCAGATTTGGCTAACTATGTTGTCAGTGGCGAACTACCACTCCACCCGTCTTATCAACAGAGGAAGTGATTTCTTTACAATGCAAAGCAATATTTCTGGGATGACCCTTATTTATTTAAGGAGTGTGCAGACGATCTTTACAGGCGGTGTATTCCGCAGTGGGAGACCAAAGCAATCCTAGAAGGTTGTTATTCTTCCTCTTATGGTGGTCACCACGGCCCGTCGCGAACTGTGGCTAACGTACTTCAATCTGGTTTTTTTTGCCTACTTTGTTTGCAGATGCTAAAGTGTTTGTTTCAGCTTGTGATGCTTGCCAGCGTTCGGGAAATATTTCTAAGAGACATGAGATGCATCAAAACGACATTCTTGAAGTTGAGGTTTTTGATGTCTGGGGCATCGATTTCCAGGGACCCTTCCCGTCTAGTAAAGGTAATAGGTATATATTAGTAGCTGTAGACTATGTGTCTAAATGGGTGGAAGCTATTTCTTCACCCAACTGTGATGCCAAGACCGTGATTAAAATGTTTAAAAAGATTATTTTTCCCCGATTTGGTGTCCCTGGGGTCGTCATTAGTGATGGGTGAATGCACTTTAAAGAAAAGAAACCCACAGCTATTCTGTCTAAACTCGGTGTCCAACATCGTCGCGGTTTGAGGTACCATCCCCAAACTAGTGGGCAGGTTGAGGTCTCTAATAGGGAACTAAAGGAGAATTTAGCTAAAGTTGTTTCTAAATCACGGAAGGATTGGAGTCTCAAATTATATGACACATTGTGGGCATATCGGACTGCCTTTAAAACACCGATTGGTGCATCACCATATCGGTTGGTTTATGGGAAGTCTTGTCATTTACCTGTTGAACTAGAATGTAAGGCTTGGTGGGCCATTCATGAATTAAGTTATGATCCTAAGTTGTGTGGTGAGAATCGTTTGTTGCAGCTAGATGAACTGGAAGAGTTTAGGCTAAATGCCTATAATAGCTCGCGCATCTACAAAGAGAAAACGAAGAGATGGCACGACAAAAGGATCATACCGCGGGAATTCCATGTCGGGCAGAAGGTGTTGTTGTTTAATGCCCTAATTCGCTTATTTCCTGGTAAGCTGAAGTCCAGGTGTAGTGGCCCTTATACAGTGACTACTGTCACCAAATTTGGGTTCGTTGATTTAGAGGATTCCGCGGGCGAACGATTTAAAGTGAATGGCCAATACGTGAAGCATTACTATGAAGCAAATGACGTGTTTGGCAAGGTTGAAGTTCATTCTCTACTTCGACAATCCAGATGAGCCAGATAAATAACGTCAAAAAGGTCGTGTGGGACCTCTTAAACCTGCGATATCCGGGAGGCAACCCGGCTTGTAATTTGTTGTATTTTTTTTGTTAAAACTTTTAGTTATTTTTGTGTGCTTTAGATGCTAGTTTTGCAAACAATAAGCTAAACATTTCAGTTGTTTTAGTCCCGTAGAATGTTTGCTACGTTTTTGCAGGAATCTCATAAAGACTGCTCGAACGAGTACTTTGTACTCTCGATCAAGCACTTTTGTTTCCCACTCTCCTCGATCGAACACCTCCTTTCCTCGATCGAGTACCTACAAAAGAGGACACCTCGATCGAGAGCCTCCCTCCCTCGATCGAACACTTTCTCAAGTCCCATCCACTCGATCGAATGCCTTATATCTCGATCGAGTATTGATGCTTTGCCTCGTGTCTTGCGAGGTTGTCATGGGGCTGTTTACGACCTCCCATGTTGCTGGCTGGTTTAGGGAGGTCGTTAATTCGCGTCATCTTGTAATTTGTCCGAGCGTACACTCTTCTTTTCTTTTCAGTTTGCATTTCCTTTCCTTATTTTTGGGTACAATGAGGGCATTGTACGGTTTGGTTTGAGGAGGGTATGCATCCATATCTGTGTCTGCATGTCGTTTTTATTGCATTTCAGTTTGCACGTTTATTTTCACGTGCAGTGTTGTTTTAACTCAAAAAATCTTATATAATTCAAAATTTCACGTTTATTTTTGCATATAGGTTGAGTCGGAACGTTGGAACTTTTATGCTACTTTGAGTCCTTTCCCCTTGCCTTGCACATTCTTAACATTTTTGTTGGCATGGTCATGTACATAATCTATGAGTTTTTGGTTTAAACTTATCTGAACGAATAGACTTGACTCTAATATCGGCAAGCTACATATACATTCTGCGATTTAGAGCTTGATAAACTGGTAACATTCATGACCAGTTTCATGTAGGATGTGAGTAGTACTCTCTATAAGACACGTAACATCAATTTCTACGAGCATGACATTATTTTCGCGGTACGTGTATCTATTCGGTTTGCGGTGGTGACACACAGGGTGAGGTAACTTACAACCCTTCTTTCATTACAACCCATAAATTTCACATTAGCCAAATTTGTCTTTTGACCCCCTAACTACAACTAAAATTTAGCCTGCCTGGTCAAACTAGTTGCGTGTTTATTGTGGGTCTGCTATTATCCATGTCAGATTTGGTTCGCTTTGAAAGATTTGAAGTTGGTAGTATGAAGAAAAGAGAAGAAAAGTGAAATGAAACGATTGAAAAAAAAATGAGAAAAATGACAAATGGTGAAAAAAAATGAAAGAAAAAGAGAAAAAAAAGGAGGAATCATGTGAAAATTTTACTAATTATGACTCTCATACTTATCATTATTTTTCATAGGGAGTCTTTTGTTGGTGTGAGTGATGTTTTGCCACGGTGGCACGGTTCTACGTTTTGTATTGAAGCGGAATGAGTTTACTATTTGGTTATGGCTGTACTAGCTTGGCTTTACCTCCACTTATCCAAATCCATTTTGCCCCTTCGCACCCAATTACCTTACCTCACATTATATGTAAGTCCTCAGCGTGTGTCTTGGTCCTGATTGGTTGGAATGCATATGTACGGTTAGTAGAAATCGGTTTCATGTTAGCTACATGCATGTTCTTATAGGTCAAAGTTTAGGTGAGCGTCTTTGCTTCCTTTTATCTTATACACTTATACTCACCTTGTGCTTAATTTGTGCGATAAGCGACCCATGAGAGTCCGATATAAATGAGTCTTGCAAAGTCGACGGTTCAGTAGTTTAAAACATTGATTTAACTCATTTGCACTTGACCTTTTGCTACTTTGTTATTTGCTGCAATAAATTGGCTTGGGTGGACGATTTGTAACTGGTAAGTTGGTCCCGTTCCATTAGTTGTTCCTAGACTCATTTATAGTTTGCTTGGGGAGAAGCAAAGTTTTGGTTTGGGGAGGTTTGATGCGTGTATTTTATATAAGGTTTTTACCCTGTATTTACACGCATTTTTGTGTTATTTATGTAGTATCAAGCTACAAATGCCCCCGAACAGTCTACTTTGGTCTATCTTGTATTAATTGCAGGAATGAGCCGGAAGGAGCATAATCAAGCCTGAACTTGTCCCATTTGCGTGCATTTAGGAGAATGAAGAATCGGAGCCCGGAAATTGTTATCTAAGGATGCGTGAATTGGTCTCGGAAGATTATTCGAGTTGATATATGCTGATACAATGCTTTCATACTCGGTCGACAAAGATTGGTCGTCAAAACCGCTTGGTGAGTAACTATGACGCTGAAGACTCTCGATCGAGTGCTTTGATTTGCTCAATCCAGATAGATGTCAATTGAGTTCCTCGATCGAGTACTTGTGTTACTCGATCGAGAGGTTTGTTACTTATTGTCCTCGATCGAGTAGTTTATATCTACTCGATCGAGAGGTTTAAACAATTATGCAATCTTTTAGTTAATTATCGGATATTATATTTTGGTATCTGAGAATAAAAGAGGGATGAGAGTCATACTTGGCTCTCTCTCTCTCTCTCTTATCTCTTCACTTAGCACTTTTGACTCTAAAAACCTAAATTCTCCATTGCTTGGAACTCTCTTTGTATTGGTATTTCTAATCTTTAATTTTATTAATTATTATTGCAATTTATTATTCTTGTTCTATTCATCTCTTTTCTTTTTCGATCTTTCTCTTGTTTTGCTTAGCAAGTTATCACTATGTTCTATTTATTTGTTTCATTTATTGTTATTGATTCTTTAATAATTATGAATAACTAATCTCTTATGCTAGGACATAGGGGAGCCATGGTAATTAAGAAATTTATGAATAGGTGATTAGGGTTTGGCATAAATTGGGTCTGTGTTGTTAATCACTACATTTAATAGCGATTAGATGCCTGAGTCGACGCATTTAGCTAATTGATTTGGTACACCTTGACCTAGATCGAGAGATTTGAAGGAGTAAGGCTTGCAATGAACATTAGGGCATTCTAATGAGGGTGAAAGCTAAGTTAGTAATGTTTTAGGGCGAATAGCAGAACGGGATGACATTTCCATTACCCTGCAGACCGAGTTTATGCTGACCTAAGATCCTAGATTGAACTCCTAGAAAACCATGGTGAACCGACTATCCTAGTTGTTTCTCTCTATTTATCAATCTCTTTAAAGTTTAGTTGTTGTTCCTATTTTGCTCCCTTTCTCTTTTAATATCCGTAGTTTAGAATAAACAATTAAACCCCCAAGAAACGGTTACTAGACAGACTTAGTTTAACGTACTTTATTCCCATCTCCCTGTGGATTCGATACTCGAGTGCCTCTACTACATTTTATAGAGACCGGTTGGTTTTCATTTTTATAGGGTTGCGACAACTGTGTCATCCACAATTTACACTAGTCTCACAAGAGAAATGTGACGGTCTTATACTAGACAGGAATACGTCTCAAGTCCACTATAACTTAAGACGGAAATTATTATTATTATTATCACTATTATTACTATCCGACTGAAAATATATATTTTTATATAAACAAGCTTATAAAAATGTAAATTTTATAAAAATTATGTTTAAAAATGAAATTAAATAATTTAAAATATAAATAAAACAATAGAATGGTTAATTAAATTATAAATGCTAAAAATAGGAAATTCGCGGGTGTTACAATCACCCCACCTTTTAAAAAGTTTTGTCCTTGAAACTTGAAAGTAGAAAATGAAATGTTAAAAAGATAAAGCCGGACATTTTGAAATCGGCCACCAAAATATTAAAAGGTTACTCATTGTAAGAATTAAAATTCCTTAAAAAGTTTCAAGTAGAACTTTCCAACAGTACCGAACTCTAGTCAAAGGAAAGAAAGTGTTCTCGTTGCGCATTCAAGAACATCAACATTCCAAATCAAAGACAAGGTCAAATACCAAATCATTTGCAGAAATCCAAAATCAAAATACTTCCAAAACTAGTTTTCAAAAGTATAAGTCTCCTTCATAGAAGGAAATTGCTCTTGTCGTGCACACAAGAGCACTAATTTTCCAAGTCAAAGACAAGTTCAAAACAAAATCATTCGCCGATAAGTGTAGGGCAAGTTATTAGACGCCTTTAATAACGAGTCCTAACATCCCATCAACGTTAAAACCAAATGAAAATGATAATCCACCAAAATTTTCCTTTACAAAAGCCAAAATAAAAATAAAAGTTTCATTTTTAAACTCTAAAAGGAGTCAAGTTCTCGAAAATATAACATTAAATTTTGACAAGGAAATCATAAATAGATCAAGGTTAGTTAGAAATCGAGCAAAATTAAAAGGTAACTCGGGTTTAGCAATCAAAAATCATGATAAAGAAGTTTACACTCGGTGAACAAAAGGGGAACTAAATCGAATTTTCACTTTCAAACCTTTAAAATAGGCAAGGTTTTGTAAAAGTAACATAAATTTTTAACAACGAACCAAAAATGGTAGCTTGGAAAAGTTAGAAATTGTACGAATTCAAAAGTAACTTAGACATCATAAATACAAAGTATGCTAAGAGAGTCCAAACTTAATCAACAAAAGAACTATGACGGACTTCCTAGAGGTAGGAGTCGAAGTCAGGTCAACAAGGATGTCAAAGATAGAGTTTTATAGGCTACCAACATCAAACATAAAGGGGAGGCATGACGAAACGAGGAAGAGAGGTATGAACGGTAACGCTTATGGTCAGAGAAAAAGAAAAATTAGACAACAATAAAACGCCAGATACTCAAATCTCAAATAACAACATCATCCTAAACGGTTCCTAAAACTTCCTAATAAACTCAGTCTCACAACCACATTACCTCCAAGGATTCCTTAAGATAACTTACGCCACCTTACATATAAGCTATTGCATGAAACAAAGTACTTCGCTACACTTGTGATTCAACAACTCCCAATCATTGAGCATCCACACGACTTCCACAAAACAAGATCAAAACTACTAACAAAGCTATACTCATACCCAACAACAAACGTCACAAGGTAACACCAATCTATGTATGGTTATCAACATCCTAAAGGGGTTTTCTTTCAAGCTCAAATCATAAACCTTACTCCATGTTTCCTCCTAAAGTAACAACGCTCAACCTACTAAGCTTTCAAATCCTAATTACGATTAAAAAAGACAAGTTCCATAATCTTAGCAATATAGGCAACTCACACTTAACACACAGAATCCCACCAATCAATTATACTCACTTTACATCAAGAAACTAGGCATAAGAATCACCAAGGTATGTGTCACCACACTACCTAAGCCTTTCTAACAGCATAACCTCTCAAAACCAGGGTTATGGGTTAATAACGACCAATCTCTTGAAAAGTCAAATTTTTCAACCAAGGTTAACATTCCAAAAGACAAGGATGAAGGTGTCCATGAGGGGTCTTACATGAGTAAAAGGTACAAAGGCAATTCCAAGATATGAGAGAAGAGTTGTGAAAGGTAAAGAAGCACAAAGATAAAGAGATAAGACAAGGTACTCTAACAGAGGAAGGAATTTTCGGGAAGGTAGAAACATTTTTCAAGAGAAAGAGATCTATATACAAGGTGTGATAGAAGAAGAAACAAGAAACAAAGGATAGGTCGGGCGGGTACCAAACTAGTTCCCAAGGTAAAGCGAAAGAGAGTTTAGAAGAGAAATAGCATCAAGAAGTAAAAGAACAAGGCAAGGTACATAAGAACGAGGAATATCTTCGAGGAAGTAGAAGCATTCTTCAAAAGGTTGAATAAATCTTCAATTTACGGCAATAGGCACTAAATCATGATCGCCAAATGGGTAAACTCACGGTTATTGATCCAAGGGTACAAAAATCATTAATTGAAAATCAATAAACATGTTAGAACCTACCACGAAGCATACACAAAGAGACTACCAACTTAGGTCCTTATTTCTACCCATCTCTCATTTATTATTTAAGGTCAAGTTCAAAATTTATGTTTGGGGTACACGTGCATGCGTCGATAGCAACATAAGCTCTGATACCAACTACGAACCCTCGCAATAAAGATAAGAAAATACAATAAAAAATGCGGAATTTTAGGAGATTTTTGAAACTTTTTAAAATTTAAAGCACGGATTCAATAAAACCTAAAACATAAATAAAGTATGCGGAAAAGAAGTTAAGTTTATACAAACGTGATAGTCAAAATGGGAAAAATACATCCCTCGAATGACAAGGCGATAAAGGGTGAGTCTAAGCAATCCTAGTAAATAGACTACTAATCCAAGGCGCTCGCTAGCTCATACGTCTAACCTCACAAATGCATCTTTACAAACCTGTCATTCATGTAAACATGAAAGCCCGAGTCAGTAGGGAGCAACTCAAGGTTCTCCCAGCCACAAATTGTCGAAACAAACATAACAAGGAACTCAAATAGCTAAATCATGTAAGATACTTACAAAAGACATGAACATCAAATTTATATTTAAACATGGCAAGTAAATGAGATGGAACAAGATAAATCAATATTAGCATAATAAGGATTCCACTATTCATGTGAGATAATCAAATGATATGAAAGACAAGAATACGAGAGAAATAGCATCAAGAAGTAAAAGAACAAGGCAAGGTACACATGAACAAGGAATATCTTCGAGGAAGTAGAAGCATTCTTCAAAAGGTTAAATAAATCTTCAATTTCCGGCAATAGGCACTAAATCATGATTGCCACATGGGTAAACACATGGTTATTGATCCAAAGGTACAAAAATCATTAATTGAAAATCAACAAACATGTTAGAACCTACCACGAAGCATACACAAAGAGACTACCAACTTAAGTCCTTATTTCTACCCATCTCTCATTTATTATTTAAGGTCAAGTTCAAAATTTTTGTTTGGGGTACACGTGCGTGCGTCGGAAGCAACATAGGCTCTGATACCAACTATGAACCCCCGCAATAAAGCTAAGAAAATACAATAAAAAAATGCGGAATTTTAGGAAATTTTTGAAACTTTTTAAAATTTAAAGCACGGATTCAATAAAACCTAAAACATAAATAAAGTATGCGGAAAAGAAGTTACGTTTATACAAACGTGATAGTCAAAATGGGAAAAATACATCCCTCGAATGACAAGACGATAAAGGGTGAGTCTAAGCAATCCTAGTAAATAGACTACTAATCCAAGGCGCTCGCTAGCTCACACGTCTAACCTCACAAATGCATCTTTACAAACCTGTCATTCATGTAAACATGAAAGCCACAGTCAGTAGGGAGTAACTCAAGGTTCTCCCAGCCACAAATTGTCGAAACAAACATAACAAGGAACTCAAATAGCTAAATCATGTAAGATACTTCCAAATAACATGAACATCAAATTTATATTTAAACATGGCAATTAAATGAGATGGAACAAGATAAATCAACATTAGCATAATAAGGATTACACTATTCTTGTGAGATAAACAAATGATATGAAAGACAAGAATACGGTCATCTAGACAAAGGCACGCATTTCAAGGAAATATAACATAGATATGAGATTAGGCATCGAATCATATAAAGTGGATAAATAAGGGATCAACCAATACAAAACACGTGAATGGAAACCATAGCCATTACTTTGAAAACCTCTTAACAAACATTGCATAGGACGTGGCTACTAATGTCACATTCATACTTATGACTTGCATCTCTCTATAAGAATGGATGGGAAGATCAATCCCGGTGATCATGTCGCAACTAGAAGGCTTGCATCTCACCTCTAGTATCCGATAGGACCAAGACTCATACATTCAACCACATAAGACGTAAATTCTCGTGTAAAAAGACATATGCCAATGACCATCATCAACCAAGAAATTTACTTCTCTAAGATTAAATTTTTCCCGAAAAAGACTAAGATAAAACTCACTTGCCAGAACAGCACAAGTGACCAAAACTGTACTTGCCATAACAGCACAAGTAGCCAAAACCGCACTTGCCAAAACAGCACAAGTGACCAAAAACGGACTAGCCAGAACATCACAAGTAGCCAAAACCGCATTTGCCAGAACAACACAAGTGACCAAAATCGTACTTGCCAGAACAGCACAAGTAGCCAAAACCGCATTCGCCAGAACAACACAAGTGGCCAAAAACCGTACTTGCCAGAACAGCACAAGTAGCCAAAACCGCACTTGCCAGAACAGCACAAGTGCCCAAAAAACGTACTTGCCAGAACAGCACAAGTAGGCCAAACCCATACTTACCAGAACAGCACAAGTGGCCAAAAACGGTACTTGCCAGAATAGCACAACTAGGCCAAACCCGTACTTGCTAGCACAAGTAGGCCAAAAATGTATATCAAGCATATACGATAGTATTATGGCATCTCTACAAGGATACGACTCTTTACAAGAATTATTTATAATAAATCTTTCATACTTATATTATATTAACAAATATCTCATTTCATAAATAAACATGCCGGTTAAATAAAATATAACATGCGGTAATGAATAATTTATGTTATGTAAAATTTCGGAATAAAATGTAACCAAACACATGTGACTCATTCATGAGAACAATAATTAAACATGTGAAGCCCAATAAATAAAACTAGGTGAGCCCAACAAATACAACAAGGTCAGCCCAACAAATAACATCTAATGAGCCCAACAATTAAACAACACTAGTCACCAAAACAACGAAGAATGAAAACAAGAATCACAAGCCATCACTCAACCGGGTCCGCCATGAGCCGTGGCCGTGCTGCCAGCCCACGACCAGCCACCATAACCACCCAACCGCCAAGCCAAGCCCACGGTCAAGCCCAACACCCCACATGACAGGTCCAAAACTCGCCCAAAGAGTACTTACTCAAGCAACAAAAACATGTAATATACAAAACGATTTTATGAGCATACTTGAGACGAACACTTACACAAATTTTATCATTCACATTAACCACCATGAACCCTAACTCTACGAACAGCTTGAACACCATAGTGTTGTAGATACCACTGTTTGAAAGGTGCGGCATCAACCTGAACGATGGCACTCTTCACAAGGGTCTGCGTCCTGACCAACTCATTGTTAGAGGCATTGTACACCACATCTAAAATACGGATTTTGTGGGTGACAGCCTCACTACCCCCAAGAGTAGTTACCAGTATCCAACCTCAATGCACGCCATTTCACATTACCACATAAATAAGCCACCAAAAACGTGTCAAACAACCCAAAATTTGACTACCTAAAACAGAGTAATAAGCCGCTTACACTACACAAATAACGCGGGAAACTGACGGAAATTCTGACGGATTCACCAGGCTGTCAGATAATTAGGGAAACTGACGGAATACTAACGGAAATTTTGTCAGTAATACAATACTGACAGATATTTCGTCAGAATACGTCACAGGTTACTGGCGCGTTAAAAAAGGAATCGCACCATCATATTACTGACGGAAATCCCGTCAGATGTCCCCTCCCCTAAACCAGCCAAAAGTCTATTATTGATAGGAAAGTCCTGGCGGAAAATCCGTCAGGAAAGTTCTTTCCTGACGGAAATTCCGTCAGGACCTCTCAAAAACATGGGATCTTGACGAGTTTTCCGTCCGGATTTTCCTTCTCAATTATTGGCCAAAAGCTAATATTTGAAAGGAAAATCCTGACGGAAAATCCGTCAGGATCCCGTGTTTTTGAAAGGTCCTGACGAAATTTCCGTCAGGAAAGACAACAAAGTATTGACTTTACTGACGGATTTTCCGTCAAGACTTTTCTTAAATCTAAAAAACACGCGAAAGCACCTTTCATTCCATCGCACATAATTTTCCCCCAAATCAATTTTTCTCCCAAATCCTAACCCCAAATCTGACACCACCACCACCACCACCACCACCACTACCCTCCTCTCCTTCCGACCACCACCATCTCCGCCCCAGGTATGTCCTTTCTCTCTTCTTTTTCCTTTTCCTTTTTTTTTTCCTTTTCCTTTTCCTTTTTTTCTCTTTATTGTTTTTCTTTTTATAGGTTGTTGCGCCGCCACTACCGCCGCCACTTTCTTCATCACCTTTCCTTTTATTTATATATTTATTAATTAGGTAATTTTTTTATTTCTTTTACCTTAATTTTTGTTTATTTAAGATGATTAGGTTAATTGACTTAGGTTAGAAGCCATTTTTGTGATTGATATTGAAATTAATGTTGGTGTTGATGCATGTTGACATAGGATAGAAGTCATTTTTGTTTAAATGTCGATGTTGTGAAAATTTTGTTAAATTTTGTGAAATGTTAATGTTAATTTTGTTAATTAAAATGTAGATTGTTAGTTAGTTTTTGTTAATAATCATTGTTGTATGTTTTGTTTTTAGTATTATTGAAATTATTGTTCATATTGACTTAGTATCCGTTCAAAAATTACTCATTAGGAGTAATTCTTGAATAGTCCTCGTTTTGGGACTGTCTTTATACGTTTCAAGTCACTTAAGTAGTAAACATGTACTTGTGATTTATTAATGAAGAAAGAGCTCGGTGACAATTCCTTTAATGTTCTCTGAATGCATATGTGGAGTAATTATTTATTCTACATTGTGTATTTGGAGAACAGAGAGGAATTGCTGCCGAATTTTTTCCTCATTAATAATTCACAAGTGCGTGTTTGCTAGTGACTTGAAACGTACATTGATGGGTTTAGGTTGGAGTGATAAGGACCCAATTCAAAAAAAGAAAGATTACTTGTTGACAATAGTTATTTGTTAGTGATAATGTTTATTGATTATTATTCTTGGTTGTTATTATTTTTTTATGACATATATACAAAGAAATTGAATTGTAGATATATAAAAACATGAAAATATTAGAACGACAATGGATGTATGAATGATTAGACGAAAAAAAGAAACCCAAGCATGAATTTTCAAATGGGGTGAAAGAGTTTATTGAATTCGCGGAACAAAGTAGTGTGTATAAGAATTTTTGTGAAATTAGGTGTCCATGTAAGAAATGCAATAACAGAGCTTTTACAGGGAAGAAAGAAGTTCAAGATCATCTTTGGTCGAATGGTTTTGCCCATAATTACTATGTATGGACATATCACGGTGAGAAACTGCCTACCAAAGGAAGTTCAAGTAGTATCGTAGTTAGTGAGAATCCTTATCAGGAGCTCGTGGAAAATGCATTACGTGATAATGTTGATCAAATATTGGAGGAGCAACTCAATCCCGATGACATTAGCAATAAAGAAGTGCGTTATGAAACCCAAAACCCCATAGTTTCTTCCTTCTATAAAATGCTAGAAAAGGCCGAACAACCAGTGTATGAGGGAAGTAATATGAGTTTGTTTCAAGTGGCAACTAGGTTGGTAGCACTCAATTTTGAGAATAACATATCTCTTAGATGCGTGAATGGGTTTGTGTCGTTCATAGGTGACATTATTCCAAAGAATAATGAAATGGCACGCAATTTTAATGAGATTAAGAATGTGCTTAAGGGACTCCAACTACCCCATGAGAAGATCGATGCATGTCCTACTGAATGAATGCTTTTCTAGGAGGAAAATGCTAATCTTGAGGAATGTACAAAGTGCCATGTATATCGGTATAAAAGTACAAAAAATTCAAGTGGGAGGCGAATTCCTTGTAAACCGTTAACTTATTTCCCACTTGCGTCAAGGTTACAACGATTATATGCAACCAAGCACATGGCAGGTGAGATGAGTTGGCATCATAGATACTCTCGATTTAGAGAAAGGGGGGCAATGACACACCCAAGTGATGGAGAAGCGTAGAAACATTTTGATAGAGAGCATCCAGAATTTACAAGTGAGCCTCGTAATGTTCGGATGGGTTTGTGTACAGATGGATTTAACCCTTATGGGCAATTTGGGAAGAATTACTCATGTTGGCCCTTGATCGTCACTCCGTACAACTTACCTCCTTGGTTATGCATGAAACAACAATTTATGTTCTTATCTCTACTCGTTCTAAGTCCTAAGAACCCTAAGACAAATTTGGAAATATGTACCTTCAACCGTTGAACAAAGAGTTGAAATAACTTTGGGAAACCGGCGTGTACATCTACGATGTTTCTAAGAAACAAAATTTTCAATTAAAGGCTGCATTAATGTGGACGATCAATGATTTCCCGGCATATAACATGCTTTCCGGTTGGTCCACAAGTGGGTACCGTGCTTGTCCTTATTGTCAAGAAAAAGAACATAGATCTTTTTGGCTTAAAAATAGAAAAAAGGTATGTTGGTTCGATTATCACCACGAATTCTTAAGACCTTGTCATCTTTTCCGCAACAATTGTAAGCATTTTCTAAAGAACAGAAAAACTTAGAATTGCATAGCCGCGTCGAAATTAATCGGTGATGAAGTGTGGGATTTCGTAAAAGACTTGCCAAAAATAGTTTATGTTTCTGATCAAGAATTGAAAAGGTTGAAAGACAAGAATGAAGGTTGGTGGAAACAAAGCATATTCTGGGAACTTCCTTACTGGAAAACGTTGTTGATTCGACACAACTTAGACGTTATGCACATTGAGAAAAACATTTTTGAACAGCTTATGAACACGATGATGGATGTACCAGGTAAACCAAAATTTGGCCCCAAGGATAAACATGATTTTAATGAACTTTGTTATAAACGGCCCATATCATCTAGGTTTGTTTTAGAAATTGCGGAGAAAAAGGCTCTATGTGAATGAGTTGCTAATTTGAAATTCTCGGACGGTTATGCTTCAGATTTGAGTCGGTGTGTTGACCATAAAAATTTGGTGTTGCATTCCATGAAAATTCATGATTGCCATGTCTTTATGGAATGGGTACACCCTTTTGCCTTAAAAGAGTTGCTCCCGACTGGTTCTTGGAATGCAATAACTGAGATAAGCCAATTTTTTAGAGGCCTGTGTACTTCTACGATTAGAGTTGATTCTATGGAATGTCTAGAGTCAAACATTGCGGTGTTAATATGCAAGTTAGAGAAGGTGTTTCCCCCGTCTTTCTTCAATTCCATGGAGCATTTGCCTATTCACTTACCTTATGAAGCGACGGTTGGAGGACCTCTCAATATCGATGGATGTATCCATTTGAGAGATTTCGTAATCATATAAAAAGAAAGATTGGCAACAAAGCTCGGGTGGAGGGTTCCATATGCAATTATTTTTTGTTAGAGGAAATTGCGAATTTCTGTTTCCTATATTTCGAAAGTCACATTGACAAAAAGCAAAAGACTTAGATGTTGGTGTGAACTCCGATGACGACCTAGAATCAAAATTACCTGAGTTATTCAATGATAACATGGGAACTACAACCGGGAAATGTATTCAGAGGTACTTGGGTGAGAAACAGTTTGAAGAAGCTCATTTTTATGTGCTAAGGAATTGTGGAAAATTTTTAGAGTCTTATGAAAAGTAAGTTATTACTTCGTCGTTACTCAATACATTTTTAATTATCAAATTAGATCAAAATTATAGATCAAAACTATAGGTAATACATAATTAATACATTTTTTTGGTACATATAGGGAATTTGAGAGACATATCAAACTCACATTTCCTGATGTCACGTCCTCTGATGAAGTTTGGAGCAAACATGACAAAAGTTATCCGAAATGGTTCCGAAATGAAGTAAGTAATACGTTTGCTTCATACTCATATACCAATGCACGTTTTGTTTGTCCATATCTTTAGTTATTGAGAATAATATATATAACACCTTAATTAACATATTGTTTTATTGATAGTCTTATAGATTAAAAGACCCTTTAATAATAGCCCTAGCATTAGGTCCTAGTAGCAAGGTGAAGACATGGAGACGATATTCTATCAATGGCTATAAATTTCGAGCTTATAAGGAGGGAGTTGATCTTTCGAAAGCTACCTTAAGTATTGGGGTTTGTGTGAATTTTATAGAAGGGATGGACTACTATGGAACCCTAAATAAAGTTATTGAGCTTGATTATTATACCGAGCAAAGGGTTTATAGGGTGATATTGTTTAAATGTGATTGGTTTGATAATTCCCAACAAGGACTTTATATCCATAAGGTATACGAACTTGTAGATATAAATGAGAAAAAGAAATTTCGTGGACATAACCCATTCGTGGCAGCTTTTCAAGTCGATCAAGTTTTTTATGCTCCTTATCCAACCACTAAGAAAGGTAATCAATGGTCCGCGGTTTTTAAAATCAAGGCAAGATCACATGTTAATGCTCCTGTTGACGAAATCACTCATTTTCACCAATTTTGGTGGAAGAGTCACAAAGTGAAGATGAATATGAAGTGGTTGTGGAAATGTGTGAAAGGGAATATGACGGGGATGTCGGAGAAGAAGAGGATAATGAAGTTGAAATTGAAGAAAATAGAATAGAGGAAAATGAGGAAGAAGAGGAAGAAGTCGTAATGCTTTTTTCATATGATGAACCTCTTTTAATTCGTAGTGATAGTGATAGTGATGAGTGATGGGAGTTGTTGTAATTCTACAATTTTAATGTATGAATTTTAATCAAATCATTTTTATGTATGAATTTTAATCATTCAATCAAATTTGAAGCACTTGTAAGGAGTTTGTTTGATTGCATTGTTCATAGTTAGTGTTCATGACACTTCATTTTTGTTGGACTAACAATATACATTGTTAAATTATATACTTATTATATTATTCATAACACTCCATTTTTTTTGGACTACCAATTTGTACTAACGATTTTTATTGGACTAACAATTTTCATTGTTTAAAATTCGTATATGGCAAATTTCATTCGAAGGATGATAGAGAGTAGTAGTGGGGGATCTCGCCGTGAGGAGGAGAATGAAGAGATTCATGATGAGCGGATGTTCAGAATATAACAGCGGAATAGGAGAACATGAAGATCATTCTCTCACAAACACAAGAAGGTGGTCAATGGCAAGTGTTCTAATATTTTATTTTTACCTTTATGAAAAATATATCATTCAAATAATTTTATTTGAATTTCTAATATCTATGTATGTTTTAATTTTCAGGTGGAATGACAAGTCTGTAAAACAATATGTCACTTGGTCGTTCACTAATAACATCACAGATGACGAGTACTTCACCAAATGGAGTGACGCGAGCCATGCACAGCACATTAAGATGTGGACTTGGTTTAGGGTAATTTGAAATTTACCTATTATTTACTTTATGTTAATAATTTTTATTTTTATTTTGTAATGAAAGTCGTCTTTCTATTACTAATTAAACACTTGTTTTTGAAATAGAAACATACGAAGTCCGTCGACGAAAACCATTACGCTAAGCATGAATGGCAAAAGGCGGTCACAAGGCAGGTTACCAAGCTTCTTAATGGACTCAAATATTCAAAGAAAAAGCCCGATTGAGTCTCCGGCACTTGGTGGGAGAATCTCAAGGTTAGGGAAAAAAATCCTGAATTTGCCAAAATTTCTAAAATAAACACGGCAAATAGAAACTCGGGTGCTAAAGACAGGAAAGCATTAGCCACCCACACTCTAGGCCGTAAGAGTTGCTCTGATGCTTTCAAGGAATTGGTAAGTATTGTATTTATTATTTCACAAATTGGTTAGAATTACTGATTGCCGAATATAACCAATTTATGTTTTTATGCTACTTTCAGGGTGAGTCGGCCACACCCTACAAGTTGTTTTAGACGACCAAGAAAAACAATAAGGGCGAGTGGGTTAATCCTCGAGCTGCTAAGACCGACGTAAGTTAATATTTATTGTATTTCTCTCATTCTTAATGTTAATATTTATTGTACTTCCCTCATTTTTAAATATAATATCATTTTTTCCTTATTTGTTGTTCTTTCAGGCCGCTTACAAGGAAGAGATGAGTCGACCATCGCCCACTGGAGAGGCTCCAGACGAATACCATTCGTACTACAACGCTGTCGATGGCTTTGACAATCGTGGCAGGATATTCGGGAACAGAGATGTAGGGGCCAGAGTGTGGTTTGAACCTCCATGTAACAAAGGTGCTCGTCGATCGTTCTCTTACGCTCCTAGCATGGTTTCTAGAATTGTCACCCAAATGAACAATGAGCGAGCCGTACGACTAGCTCTTGAGGAACAAATACACAACACTCAAGAAACAGTTCGTCTCCAAGCTGAGCAGATGGCAGCCATGCAAAAAGCTTGGGATCAGATGCAGCAATCTCAACCCCCTCCCTCGTGCTCAGGTTTCCCCCAAACTTTTCGTAGAGACGACTATGCGGATGACAGGCGTGGCTTTGGAGGTACTGATCAAGTTGAGCCTCTAGGTAATTATTAGTATCATCGTCTATGCTATTATGTTAGTCTTTATCTTATGTTAGTATATTAAGGCTTTATCTTAGGTTATAAACATATGATTGTGGCATAATATTTTAGTTGGTATGTAAAAGACATTGTTTTATGAGACGTACAAATTTGACCAAATTTTCTATGTAACAACTTCGTTCTTCCAATTGTGTTCGGTTTTCTATCGATAATTTCGTTGTCTACTCTTGATTCCCGCTCCTGCGGTCGACATGAAAATGGATTCTCGCTTGGCGGCCGACAGTTGTATATGGTTTTTTTGCAGACTTGGTTGTATTCGTTTGGTATAAAACAATGCAAATTCGGCATTGTGGATGGGCAGCAAGCTGCTATTTCTAGCCACTGCCTTTAAGTTTCCTGATGGAAAATCCGTCCAAAAAGTCAACATTCTGTTGACTTTTCTGACGGAAAAACCGTCAGAATTTTTAATGTTATTGACGGATATTCCGTCAGAAAGTCAACAGAGTGTTAACTTTACTGACGGAAAAACCGTCATAATTGTTAAAGTTACTGACGGATATTCCGTCAGAAAGTCAACAGAGTGTTGACTTTACTGACAGTTTTTTGGTCAGGACGGTCAACATTCTGTTGGCTTTCTGGCCCATCCAAGATTAGACCTTTGATGGAAAAGTCATCATTAATCCGTCAGAAATGGAAAATCCTGACGGAAAAACCGTTAGGAACCCGTTTTTCATGACGAATCGTAGTGACATCAATTCCTGACGGAAAAACCATCAGGAACCCGTGTTACTGACGGGAAAAGCGCCCTATTGACGGATTATTTCCGTCAGTTTCCCGTGTTTATTTTGTAGTGTTAAAACCATGCCAAACACAGTCCATTCGACTCAAAATTAAGACGAAAATGAAGGCAAGGTCGAGACGGAAACAAGCACATCTATGCCATGAATAGCAACCATTAAATTTATCCTAATAATACTCGAAAATATCGTGAAAACAGGCCATACAAAGATGGACATATTCTCCTGACACTACCCTCCATACCCGGAACATACATAGAGACACAAGTTGTGAAGTTACACCGAGTAAGCATGTAAATCGATGACTAAATCTACACATTCAGCCACACATACGAGGGAAGCATAAAGAACCTAACTATAAGACGAATAAGGGTATAAAATCGAGTTAAGGGACGAAATTTCAACACTTTGTCGAGTAATCTATCACCGTTACCTCGAAAGCTCTTTAATCTTCAAATAAACGGTCCACAAAGCACGAGTATTCCTCCGGGTCTTCAAATCCTTCACCTAGGAGCAAGAAAACGGGTTGTCTAAGCTAAAAATCGAAGCTTTAGTAAGTTGGCCGAAAAACGAACTTCCACAAGGGTGGGACTTTCTTACCTAGAAAGTTGAAGGACATAAAGGGGAGGAGAATGGCACAAAAATAAAAGGAGACTATCAAGAAATGGGGGAGAAACCTGAGGTTGAAGATGGACGATTTATGGAGAATCATGGCTTGTTTGTATACTGTATGGTTGCTGTTGGTTTTCGAAAAAAAACTAAAGGAAGGAGGGAGTAAATGTGTACGGGAGTGTATGAGTGTGAGAGAATAAATAAAAAAAATTAAAAGTATAGAGTGTAAGAGAGGTAGGTGAGTGGTGTATGTGTTGTCGAGTTTCGTTTGGTTCACAATTTACATTAGTCTCACAAGAGCAATGTGACGGTCTTATACTAGACGGGAATACGTCTCGAGTCCACTATAACTTAAGACGAAAATTATTATTATTATTATTTTTATTATTATTATTATTATTATTATCCTTATTCATTCGTGTCTTTTATATGATGTTTTACACCTCATTTTACACGCATTTCAGAGCTCATTTATGTAGTTTATGCTACTATTCTCCCTATTTCCGTCTACTTTCGTGTTTTTGTACATTATTGCAGAAATGTGAAGAATCCAGCGGAAATCAAGCTAAATCCGTCCCCGAGTACCTTGCATTGTATTTGACGTGAAGTATTTACTCAAGGAATGAGCTTGGTGCGCATTTCGAGGCCTGAAAGACAATTTTATGAAGAATTAGAAACAACTACCCGCTAAAGTGGTCGATCGACTGACCTATATGGTCGATCGACCAGAGCACGACATACAGGAGCCACTGTTCAGTGCAGACCAGTCGATCGACCGGTCCCAGTGGTCGATCGACCAAACCGTGATGCTGGCGTGAATAAAAAGATCGAGAATTAAGAAGCCCATGGTGTATTAGGTTTAGGAATAAGTGTTACGTTATATTCCTATATAACGTAACCTGACACTTTTCATTTTTATCAAGTTTTTTATCATGAAATTTATTAGGGTTCTATATTGAGTTTAGTTTTTAGGGCACAATTGTTCGAATACAATTTACCTTCGTTCTTGCTTTTTGGATTCTTCCTTTCTCTGCAATTCCATTCGGTATTTCTCTATTCCAATTTCAATTTACTGCTTTATTTCGTTCGTAGTTTAGAATTGTTAGAGTAGTTTCCCAAAAGCCAATTTATCGTCTCATGTTAATTGCTTGTTTCGTTAGTTTAATCATGCATTCCGTATCTTTATTCATTAATTTCATTGTTGTTTTCATAATAGTTATGAGTAGCTAAATACCCTGTGCTAGGATGTAGGGAATCTGTAGAAATAGGCGGCATTAGAATAGTAGACCCGAATCGCGCCTTTGTCGATCGACTGACCTACCTGGTCGATCGACCGGCTACGTGAGATCACCTTCGTTTTAATTAATTAAATTGCTATGTTTGACGAATCGAGTGCACGCGACAAGTTGAATGCCTAGGATTTGACCGACCCAATAAAATCGAAAGATAGGGAAGGGAGATAGCCTACCTAATTCAGAAGACTAAATTATTAAGATCGAGAGATGAGTTAATTTAGCTTTTTTAGTCACTTTTCAGGACGAAAGTTAGTATTAGTGATATTAGGGACCTGTAGCGAGATCGAAAGATGCTACCTGTAAGAATGGACCGAGAGGACTTCTTATTTTCCCGTCTCACGTGTTTGTTTTAGACCTACCTAGTATACTGCCGCCGAAACTATATTGAACCGACCATCTCAGCCCCCTTTTTATTCGTGATTTCATCTGCTAGCTTAGTTTAC
Organism: Silene latifolia; assembly: GCF_048544455.1. Lineage (NCBI taxonomy): Eukaryota > Viridiplantae > Streptophyta > Magnoliopsida > Caryophyllales > Caryophyllaceae > Silene > Silene latifolia. Next base: position 99,908,953 of record NC_133538.1, read on the forward strand.
TTTTCTTTTATTGCCATTAGTATAGACCAACTCAAATCAAAACCCCCACACTTGTTACTTTAAAGACTAAAATCAGACAACTATTGATTGAATCGCCTCCTTGTGGTTCGACCCTGACTGCCACTAGCTATAGTAGTAGTTTGGACTATAAATATTATTTTTGGTGCATACAACGACAGGCATCACATATTATGACTATTCGACTGAAAATATATATTTTTAGCTAAACAAGCTTATAAAAATGTAACTTTTATAAAAATTATGTTAAAAAATGAAATTAATGAAAATAAATTATTTAAAATATAAACAAAATAATAGAATGGATAACTAAATTATAAATGCTAAAAATGGAAAATTCGCAGGTGTTACACAGGGACTCAATCCATTGAATTCCAGGGACCATTTCACACCCTCCAAGAGGAACCAACTTCACATCAATGGCAAATTCATGTCCTTGCAAGTTCCATTTGAAGCCCTTACACAAGGACTTGGTGACAATTGTATCCCCATCTGCAGATGTTATTTTCTGTTGGGCACTCCTTCTAAAAGGGTGAGATTGGGGAGGATTTGTGAGATTTTTAGAAGAAACTGAGGGTGTTTGAAAACACTGAAAAGAAGATTTAGGTAGAATGTCAAGAGTATAGGATTTTTGAAAGGATTGTCAAGAATTGGTCTGTTTTTCCTGTGAATAGAATGTAAAGTTCCCTCCTGCAACCTAGCCAAGGAGTAGGTTTCTGCCAAATATTGGGGCTTAAACATCTTTATAGTATTCTTAATATCAGCATCTAAACCCTTCAAGAAGTAGCTAATTTCTTGTTTTTCAGTCAAATCAGTCTTATTTAAGATAGTGTCAAATTGGTCCAAATAAGATTCTAAAGACCCTTTCTATTTAAATTTCATAATTTCTGCAGTAGGATCATCATAGGGTGATGTCTCAAATCTAAGCAACATAGCCGGTCTGTGGACATGGGCCACCTACCGGTCTGTGTACATGGGCCACCTACCAGTCTATGGACATGGGCCACCTGCATGCCAAGCCAATCTCTGGACATGCAGCGGTCGGAAAGCCACGCTAGGTGAGGTAGAAATGTGTTCGACCAGATTGCTTTAGATCGGTCAGTTTCGTCTCGGCAAAAGTCTCAAAACGATGTAGAGATGTTCGGAGTCGTCACCAACCAATTATGGGATGCCTGGAACCCGTTCGAAACCACTTTATACCTTGGTCAATCAAGGCAAAAAGCAGTGCTTGACATAGGTACTAAAGATAAGGACTCGTCCCCCTTTAGCATCCTATCGCTAGAATGACTCTCATACACCCTGGATAAGGCCATCCACTATCAAAAGGTTCTGAGTAAGGGGTGAGGGTACGTATTGGGAAGCTCTTTAATCGAACTCCCAATCCCGCCCGCGTTAGCGGCTACTACTGGTCGATCGTGGTTGTTTAAGTGCAAAAGTTGATAAAACGGTTTAATCACATGAATGCGCATCAAAACGTTTAACCTAACATGTAAAAGTTTGCTAAGTCGTTTTGTTTATCCAAATATCAAGTAATTGATGTCGAGTTGGATTTAGATTAATTTGCATGTGAAAACGAAAATTAAACATCCATTTACCAAGTTCGGATTATGGTGCTTAACACGATCCATTTATTGTTAAAATGAAAGAATAAAAGGATGAATAAGAAAAATGTTAAAATGCTTAAAAGAGTTTGACTCGTCAATCTGATTCGTGTAGATTCGGGTTAACCGTAATCGGGATCGTCCTAGACAAGTGCTGAAATTAATGAATCAGAATAGTGTCAGGCAGCCCATTAGGGCGCGAGCCATTAGGCGAGGGAACAAGGCCTGTCCAGGTTTGAAATACAAGAAATTGGAGGTTACTTGGGGCGCGAGCCATAGGGCAGTCCAAAGGACCTCTCCTGGTTGTTTAAAAAAGGTTGTTAAAAACCATATTTGTGATGAATGATTGGCAAGCTTGAAAATACGGTTTACAAATAAAAATGTAAAATATGTGTGCTTAACCATTTTATCACCGTACTCGAATTAAATCGACATGGTATTTATTTTAACCAAGGGTGACATATGATTTGGTCAAGATAAGGATAAAAATAAAATGAAATAAAAGTGAAAGGAAAATGTTTGACTTGAACTAGTTATGTTAAGTTCATTTATTTGTAATTAATCAAGTTTGTCATCGTACTCGGATTAAACCGACATGGTATAAGGAACCAATGATCATTATGAATTATGACTAATATGTTTGCAAGTGTAAATAAATGAGAAAAATGGTAAATAAAAGAAAATGGTGTTAAAATACCCATTAATATGTAATTAACCAAATAATATCACTGAGTCACGGATTAAACCGTCATGGTATAAGAAACCAAGGGTGATTACGATTTATGGTTAAAAAGTTTGTCATAAAAATGAATTAAAATATTTGAAATGGCAAATACCGATTATAAATAAGAAATGAAACAAAGAGGAAAGACGAGAACAAACACGCTTGGATTCTGACCAGAGACCCCATAAGAGGCGCGAGGTTGGTAGTTATGTCTACCAGCCTCTGTCTCCTGTCAAAACCCGGTTTCGGCTCGTCTAACCTATATTTGAATCGTGTTATGCATTGTCCATGCTTATAAACTCATAAAAATAGTAAAGATATGAAATAAGTGAGTTGTTTACACCCTCAAACTTACGTGTTATGATGTTTGCGAGGTAGATGACTTTAGAGACGATTTTCTCGTTATGCGACAACTCGCGATCAAAGAAGTTTAAAAGAGTGCCTTAAAAAGGATTTTGTATGGAAAATGTGTTGAAAATATGTTGTTGAAAAATATGTTGATTAATGTAGAGTTGGTCGAATGGGTCGGTCGAATGCACGGCGACGATACCACACAAAATGTGTAAGGCTTGTGTTTTCGATCGGTAGGTCGAAAACTGTAGATACCCATTATCTGTCGAGTCTCCACCAAACACTCGATGATTATCGGACTACAACATGCTTAGGAATCGCAGCGTTTGATCGACAGTTTGGTACAACTATACGTCGGAAAACATAAAACGATTTCGAAAATAAAACATTTTAAAACTTTTCAAAAGTACATGTAGTGTTTAATGCATGACGACGGGGTCACAATGACACTAATTAGAGTCAAAACCGACACCGGACCAAAAACCGATTTGAAAATTCAAATCCCGACTCCAACAACGAGTCAAACCGAGTCAAACACAAAAAACAAACTTTTCAAAGACTTACATGTTAAATTTTCTCGAAATCCTTAACGGTCAAGTACAAATCAAGTTCATCCAAAACACAGGATAGAACAAATCATCATTGCACTTGCGTGATAGTGACAAGACACCTCGAAGACCCGCGAATTGGCTCACGCCACTTTGAGCAGCCCATGCGGCCACGTCTCTCAAAATGCACACAACCAACCATTTTCCTATAAATACCCCTCAAATGCCACCATTTGAGAGTTACGCGAGTGTCCGCCCCCTCATCTCTCCCTTAAAATTCTAGACTCGACTTCTCAAGTCACAAACCAACACGTGTTTCCGACCTACCGATCGAAAACACAAGCCTTAGACATTGTTTGGTACAGTCATCGTGCATTAAATCACTTGACCGACCATCTCGACCAACTACACCATCACTAAACTTAAAACACTTTTTTACATTGCTCAAACGGTTTTCAAACCGAGTTTTCCGACCAAACAAGTTGATACACTTTCGTCGACTTCTCATCTCAAGTCTAGCATGTAAGTATGAGGGTGTAAAAATCCTCTTCTATCATGTCTTTTATTTATTTCATGACTATAACATGCTAAAATATGCATAACATGGTCCAAACATCGATTTTTACCATTTCAAATATTTCGAATCTCTCTTTTTATAACAAACTTAAGACCATGAAACATTTTTCAACCTTGCACTACAAGAAAACTGGTTTCGGGCGACTATAAAGAGCGACTGAATACAATAGTCGCCAACTTGGCGACTGAAATTAAATTCGGGCGACTGTATTCAGTCGCCAAATTAGCGACTGAACTTTTTCGTATATTAATTAAAATTGGCGACTGATTATTAGAAATAGCGACTGAAATCAGTCGCAAAAATTGGCGACTGTGCATTTCAGTCGCCAAATTGTGTGGACACAAACACTAAATAGATCCTACCTCCCCCAGTCCCTTACTCCCCTCACTCTTACCTCACTCTTTTCCTGTGCACAAACAATACACGGCTCCCTCATCTTCCTCATAACTTTTCCACTTTCCCTTTTTATTCTTATATGATTTTCTCATTATATTAAAAATTCCTTCCTCTCATTTTTTAACCTCCTAATCCCAAAAAATCCCAACTTATCTCTTTTATCCAACCTCAATTTATTTACTCTTCTTGTCTAATATTCATAATTCACTCATCATAATCTCACACTTCAAAAATTAGTGTGGTAGTTGGTGCAAAAGGAGGAAGACGAACAATGAAACAAAGAAGAAAGTAGAGTAAAATGAAGCATGGTTTCGACAAGGAAAATGAAGGTCGAAAATTCGGGATTTTTTTTTTCATGTTCTTTGAACTTCTTGTTAATGTTTATGGTATTAGTAGTTTAATGTAAATTTTTTGAGTATGTAAATTAATTGTAGTGGCTTTTGAAGTGTAAATATAAATTGATTTTAATGTAAATTTAGTACAAAAATTGGTGAATTGCAGACTTTTTTTTTTAAAATTTTTTTTTTAATACCAAAAGTGGCGACTGAATGTCAGAGATTGGCTACTAACTTCAGTCGCCAATTTGGCGACTACCATGACAATCGGTCGCCAATTTGGCGACTACATGTCGGTCGCCAGTTTCGCTATTTGGCGACTAATTTGACAGTCGCCAAATTTGGCGACTGAAATCAGTCGCCCGAGTTGCATTAGGCGACTAAGGCTTGCGACTGGTTATTGGCGACCACTGTCAGTCGCCAATTTCACTTTGGCGACTGTTTTCAGTCGCCTTATTTAGTCGCCCGAAACCAATTTTCTTGTAGTGTTGGTTCCTAATACCATGACGGTTTAATCCGTGTTTTGGTGATAATATTTGCTTAATTACATTTTAAAAGGTATTTTAAAGCCTTTTATTTCATTTCTTTACATTTTTAAAACAAATGTATTAGCTATAAATACAAAATCATCCTTGGTTCTACATGCCATGTCGGATTTAAATCCGAGTACGATGATAAATATTGACTAATTACAATCAAATGAACTGAAAACAATTAGTTCATAATCATTTTCAAAACTATTCATGTCAAGGTTGCGAAACCAAACCCGACGTCGAATATTTTCAAAACAATGATGATTATTCAAGTCTTGTTCTTCACATCAATATAAAAGCGGTCAAAAACGACCTTTTCAAATCAAGACTGGTTATTCAAACACCCTCTTTTCAATACACTTTACGAACTTTTTCAATGGTCAGAAGACGTCCTTCAATCGTCTGTTGACCCGCGCCTAAACAGTCCACTCCTTTTTCCATTTTCAAACTAGGGAAGACCTGCTTACTTCGCCTGATGGCTCGCGCCTATATAAGCTGCCTGATGCAGGGACTGTTTCCTTCCATCATTTTTCTAGGACGATCCTGACTTCGGATAACCTGAATACAGGACGGATCAGATGACAAATATGTCCATTTCACATCATATTTGCAAAACGCCTTACTAAGACAAATGGATCACGTTATCCACCATAAACCTAACTCGGAAAATGGATGTTTAATTTCCGCCTTGCATGCAAATCAACAATAAATCCAACTCGACATCAAATACTTGATACTTGGATTAAACAACCGACATAGAAAGCTTACATGTTAGGTTCAAACTCGTGGATGTGCATTCATGCATTTACCCGTTTTATCAATTTTTGCATTTAACCGACCAAGATCTATCAGTAGAGGCCGCTACCGTGGGCGAGATTGGATGTCCGATTAATGGGCTTCCCAATACGTACCTTCACCTCTTACATAGAAACTTTGGATAGTGGACGACCTTATACAGGGCGTACGAGAGTCATTTTTGAGATAGGATGCTAAAGAGGGACGATTCCTTATCTGTAGTATCTATGTCAAACACCGCTTTTTGCCTTGGTTGACCTAGGTATAAAGTGGATTCGAACGGGTTCCAAGCATCCCACAAATGCTTGGTGGCGACTCCGAACATATCTTGCATCCTTTCCAGACCCTTGCTGAGACGAAACCGACGGATCTAAAACGATCCAGTCGAATGCATTTTTACGCCGCCAAGCATGGCTTTCAAAAAGACCGCTGCCGCGTCCCACAGATCGGCTAGGCGTCGCAGGTGGGCCATGTCCACAAAAACACGTGTCTATTTTTTTGAATTTAGAAGTCGAGGTCTAGAGGTTTAAGGGAGATATGAGTGGGCGGACGCTCGCGTGCCCTAAAGAGGTGCAAATAAGGGTGTATTTATAGAGTAATGTAGGGTGGTATGTCGGTTGAGTTTGCTTGGAGGATAAGGAGGAAACTCATTGAGGCTCGAGTGCGCTAGTGATATAATTAGGTATCCTGTCCTTTTCAATTTGGACGTGGCCTTTGCTCCATCTTTTGTTTGATTGGTTTGATTTGTGGTATTTAAATAAGATGTCATGTAACAATATGGTTATCTAATAATATGTATTTGGGTGTTATTTGGGGTAGGTATTTTGTGTTCTTGACTCGGGTTTGACCCGTGTTGAGTCGAGATTTGAATTTTGAGTCGGTTTTTGGCCCGGTGTCGGTTTTGACTCTATTTAGTGTCATTTTAATGCAAATGGCATGATAAAACCATTTATGGCATTATTTTTAACATTCGAGACTCAGGTTGACTTGGGTTGACTCAGAATGACTCGAGTTGCTGGTTTCTGAGTCGGTTTTGGGTCTAAAGACGGTTTTAACTCTAAATAGTGTTATTTTAATGCAAATGAAGTTAGAAAACCGTTTTTGAAATAATTTTTCATATCTGAGTAATGCATTGAACCGTATCATGTATAGCCAATCCATGCACCCATATCAAAAACACATTGTAGTCCGATCATCATCTGGTGGTTTTTGGAAGGTGAAGATACTGGGTATCTACAGAGCCCCCACTTTGACGGAGGCTTGCATGAGATGAAGTCAAAGTATAGCCTCGAGATCAATCGAAGATTACAACCTGAAGACCATTGCGACGTCGAGGCGACTAAAAGGGTTTGAGCCAAGGACCTTCCATCAGGAAGGGCGACGTCGAGGCGACTCGGAGATGCGAGTCAAAGACCTGGCGTTGGAAATATTTTAGAGTCTATCGATTATTAATGCGGGTCGTTTAAAGTCCATTAGACTACGTATAAGGCTCGCCGGCCATAATAAGGAGTCATACATGAGGCATCTTCGGGACATGTCCTTGAACTGCTTCTTGTTCGTGAGTAGAGGCTCTCCAGCTATTGAAGGTGGCGTAGAGACTTGCCAGCCATTAAAGGTGCGTAGAGGCTCGCTAGCCATGAAAGGTCCATAGAGGCTCGCCAACCATCGATGGTCGAATGATCGACTACGGAAAATAGCCTGAAACATCGGGCTTATTTCAATATATTGTCTGGTAATGACTTCCAACCAGGTTGGCGTTGATAGGTTTGGCTAAGGATCAATGATCTCCAACTTGATGGGGGTCCTAAATGAACTCTGTGGGGATAAATCATCTAAATAAGGCTCTCTGGAAAACCATTTAGAGAGAGCGCTGCATCGGGATCATGAATGATGTTGCGAGGATCATTGAAAGACCTATGTGACTTCCATTTGAAAATCAGCACTCGCTGGGGAGTTAGAAACTTCTCAAGACTCGCTGGGGATATGAGTTGTTGCTCGTTGGGAGGTAGCGTATGCTATGTAATCGACGCGGTTAAAGCACTTGGATTTTACTGGTCGGCGTTTGTTGGGAAGAACCCATTACTCAGTTGGAGTGCGTTTTTTTTCTCAAGATTATCTGCAAGGTTAGTGACCACACAAATCCGCAGTCACATAGACAAGAACGTAGGATGCAAGCATATAAGCACATAAGCATGTAAGCAATTAGCACGTAATATCTCGCGTGACGGGAGATAGGAGTTTCGAAAGTTGTAAAGCTTAATATTGAGTCTTGTTGCTCGTAAGTCCGTGATTTGATAAATTGGAGACACGAGACCATTGCGACATTGACTCACACATATGCATACTAACAGACTGACAAATAGGCAGTCGTGAACATGACGCAAACTCAGTATCGACACGACCCGGGGGTGACCCTGACAGACTTTGCACATGTAAGTGCAACTCCTAGCCAAGAAAGGGTGACAACGCATATCAAATCCCTGTAGCAGAAGGTCTACTGGGCTGGGGAACACAAATTGATTATCTTCTCCAGACATCTTTGGCTCCGTTTGCTTGTTTGCAATCGTTTCTCGAGGCATGATGATTCAGAGAGCGGAACCAAGATCTTGTCATCGTCCAAACCGAGCACTAGGCTAAAGGGTATTTATTTTGGATTGTAGTTGAGACCCAAAAGATGTTTGAGGATAAAGGATGGGTGGCGTCTTGAAAGAGAAGCTCCCAGAGTGAGAAGGTGGGAATTTCATAAAATGAGGAATGGGCGACGTCTTAAGGAAGAAGCCCCCAGTAAGGAGGTATAACATTATTTTTTTGCAGCTAGGTGGGCTGCTTTTGAGGATTGATGTGGATAGTTGAGATTGAAAGGGGTATGCGATTGTGTCCTTGTTAGGGGACTTTCATGTATTCGCGTGTTTGTGAAATCAAACCAGATCGTAGTTCTTGCGTGTGTGTACAATGGGTTGCAAATTAAAGGTATAAAAATTGAATGTATGTGGGGGTGTGGTTCTGCCCTCGTAATAGGACTGCCTACGTATTCGCGTGTTTGCGAAATTAAACCAGATCGTAGTTCTGCATGTGTTGATAATTTATTTTAAGGCATATAGTTGCGTCCTTGAAGGACTGCCTACATATATACGTGGTGTGAAATCAAACCAGATCGTAGTTCTGCTGTGTGCGATAACTGACTTTGTGGTGTATGGTTGCGTCCTTGAAGGACTGCCTATGTATTCACGTGGTGTGAAATCAAACCAGATCGTAGTTCTGCGTTTGTGTGGCTAAGTGAACTGTTAGGACCTTAAAGTGTGAGGGTCACGACGGTAAATGCCTTTTGGTGACTCAAAAATGGATTTGAGAGAATTCCTCCTTGATCATGAATCGAAGAGGTCTATTTTGTGAAAAAGTTCCTTATCATGTGAGCACACTAAAAGTGGACCCTAAGGTCCTCATAATCCTAGATAGGTCTCCCTCTAGCAGTTTTTAGAAGGACTTAGGAGTGAAGCAGTGTTGGTAGATGTTTTGGTGTTTGGTGTTTTGGACTTATCGGTCCAAGAATTGGTGTGTTGGACGCATTAGTCCTGAGCATTGGACTTATTGGTCCTGGACTTGGTGTTTTGGATTCACTGGTCCTAAATTTTCTGCATTGGACACATTGGTCTTGGGCTTTGGACTCATTGGTCATGAACATGGTGTTTTGGACTTATTAGTCCGGGATTTTGTGTGTTGGACTCATTGGTCCTGGGTTTTGGACTCATTGGTCCTGGACTTGGTGTTTTGGACTCATTGGTCCGGGATTTTGTGTCTTGGACTCATTGGTCCTGGCTTTGGACAAATTGGTACTGGACTTGGTATTTTGGACTCATTGGTCCGGGATTTTGTGTGTTGGACTCATTGGTCCAAGGCTTTGGACTCATTGGTCCTAGACTTGGTGGTTAGACTCATTGGTCTGAGGTTTTTGTGTTTTGGAATCATTAGTCTGGGGTTTTGTGTTGTGGACTAATTGGTCCGAGGTTTTTGTGTTGGACTCATTGGTCCGAGGTTTTTGGTGTTTGGTGCTTTATTTGGATTTCGGCCTTTCGAGGCATGACTAGGCCTTTGGGAGTGTTCAACCTTGCTGTCTGACTTGAGACATCCAGGAGGATTGTCTTGACTGCGAGGCATGACTAGGATTTTGCCAGCTTCGATCATATCTTGAGTTTAAAACAGGTTTTGGTGTCATGGCCCTTGTCTTGATGGTATTGGCAATAGGCATTTTCGTTCCAGAAACGGGTTCTTTTGTGTTCACGTATGTCTGGAGTCGGACCAATGGGTTGCAGTAATCCTTCTAAAGCAACTATCTCCAGAGCGGTGTTGTATGCTATTCCTAGATCTGTGCATGCCCTTTGATGTTTTCCCATGGTTACAACATGGTGTTTTTTGGGATGTTTTTGTGAGTTTTGTTTTTGTCAACCCTGAGCGGGAATAGGATCTGGTCGTTGTCAATGGGAAGTTTTTGGGAAGTTGGTTGGTATTTTGAAGGTGATTTTGGTGAGGCAACTTCGTGTTCTTTGTTTGTGAGTTCATGGGTGTGCGAACCATTAGATGATTCCTTATTTTTAGCACTCATTGGTTGGTGAATCAAGGATTGGTATTCACCTTGATGGTCAGCTTCATTTTCCTTAATACCAAACCACTTCTCCAAATTAGCTACCCGGGTGTTCAAATCATCGATAGCCACTTGCAGCTTTGAGAATATGTTGTTGATGGAGACGGAGAGCATCATTATGCCGCTTTCTATGCCATCCTCATCAGTTGCATGAACTTTCTCATCGTCAGGATAGATGAGGTGAAAGCAGTCTAGGAAAGATTTCTGACTGTTCCCAGTAGGGTTTTCTGGAGGGTTGTTTTTGTTGTTTGTTGAGGGAGGTAATGGTAACTCGCCCTTTTCGATCATAGCAAGCATGTCACCTTTTAGAGGGAGACATGTGTCAGTGCCATGTCCGCGACCTTGGTGATATTGACAAAACAACTTTTCGTCCCGTCTATGTCCTCGCTTGTTTCATAGAGGGTCTGGAAATGAACCAATCGGTTTGAGCTTTCCTTTAGAGATTAGCCTTTCCAAGGCTATGGTATAAGGCATACCCAAATCAGGGAATGGCATATGAGGTCGTCTGGTTTTGGTTGGTGGAGCACCAAGGGAATTGGCTTCAGTGGTTTTGGTAGCCTTCCAACTAGGGTTGATTTTGTCATTGGCAAGTAGTCGGCTTTCATGGAGCTTAACCCTTTGCTCAATATCTGTAATACCCGGCCTTTTTGGGACCCGTAAATAGACCTCGAGACACGTGAGAGGAGGTTTAGACCGATAAGAGAGCACTCGGAAAAGAAAGATAGCCTTACACTAGACCTAGGCCTAGACTGAATGGTGTGCACCGGATCGAGTGGGTTACTCGGTCGAGTGAAGGTTGAACTCAACCGAGTGAGTCCACTCGATCGAGTTGAGTGCTACTGAGCCGAGTGAGTTCACTCGATCGATTGGACTCGGCACTCGGTCAAGTGCCGCTGCTTTCAGAACACGGGATTTAATCCCTTTCACCTCTAACCCTAAAATCATTTCCACCTTCCTCCTTATCTCTCCAAACTCCCTCCTCTCTCTAAAACCCTCACAAACACCTTCTACTTGGGATTCAAGCTAGGATTTGAAGATCTACCACCTTCCTCTTCAACTCCACTACTTAGTAGGTAAAGATCTCTCCCTTTTTAGTCTTTAAACCCTAACTTTTGGGAGAATTAGTCATGGGTAATTAATTAGCAATTAGTAAGTGTATTTGGGGTAATTAAGGGGTAATCATAAGGGGCTTTGTAGTATATATTAGTAGAGGATGTATTGTGATAGTTATTATGTAATTTATGTAGGATGAGACGGTTTTGTGAGATGGATGCTTGGTGATTTCGCATAGCTTAGGGATTATGCAAAAAGGTAGGTTAATCCTACTCGGTTTCAATGATATAAAGTTAGTTATGTTGATGTTGTAGTTAGTCTTGCATAATTAGAGCATTTGCATTATAACATGCTTAGTGGTAATCACATCATTAAGAGGATGATTATGATATGTTGGTCGTGGTCCATGTATTGGTTGTCATCATTTATGTGGGAGGAATTGTTGTTGTTGTCATGTTGTTGTTGTTGTTGTCGCGTTTTTTTGGTTGTTTTGGAGACGTAAGACGGTTGGGAGACCGTATTACGCTTGAGTCGCCTCTTGAAGCTTCCCACTCCAAGAGGGATGTGCACATTAATGGCTTGAGTTGGAGGGACTCGTGTGATTGAGACACGACGTCTAGCAGGGGATCCGGTTGGCTTCCGGACCGGGTACGTCTGTGCATGTCCCGGTAGCTGTTTGTGGTTATCAGTACGTCTGGGCGCGTCCCGGTACTAGTGTAGTTGTCGGCATGCCTGGGCATGTCCCGGTACCGTGGTGGTGGTCCTTTAATGTTATGTCATTTACATTGGTAGACGTATTACATGTTTACACTTTAGTCGTGTCGTCTTCTATTGTCCATTGGAACTGACGTTTGTGTGTCTGTGTTTTGTCACCTGTCTCTCTTAGGGTGACCTGTGTTGATCCATATGATGTCCTTTGGTCAAATGGGGAGCAGGTTAGATACAAATTATTGGATAGTGTGCGGGAGATGGGACAAGCTTGATGAGTCACGAGATGGGTAACACTAGTTAGAGGAGTATAATAGCCATGAGTCGTAATTTATTTATTAATTTAAGGTTTGTAATCACTAAACTTATTATTTATAATGAATGTCTCTTTATCGTATCTCCGATTTACCGCCTCGAGAAACTGGGAAGGTAACATCTCCCAATTACCTTGGCCGGGTAAGAAGGGGGTGTTACAAAGTGGTATCAGAGCGACAATTTTGGAACCTAAACCAATGAACCAAAATTAATCTAGGCGTGTCTAATAAAATGAACCAGACTTGAGTACGATAAGAGATCGGTTTTGTATGAGTGGGCGCCCTCATATCAAACTAGTGCCTATTGCCTCGGTTGGTCACCGCGTGGGTAGTTAAAGATATGGGTGAACGCTATATGAAGTTACATGGTTGCATGGATGTTTGATTTACCTTGAGTGTTTGTATCGTAGTGTAATTGTTTCTCTATAATGTATGAAAGTGTGTGGAAAATTGGATGCTAGATTAATATGAACGGCTTGCTTAGAAATGATGAATACACATTGGTATGCGAATTTTGTGTATGATTGATGAAATATAGTGATAGAATAGTTACTAGTGCTACGACATCGTACCAACTAACTCAGTGAGTCGCCGGTAGCCGGTTGACTTCCTAACCTTCTCTTTGTGTTGCAAGGATTTCATCGTTCTATTTCGACTCAAAATTTCGAGCCTTAAGCAACCACTCTTCCGAGTGCGAGTCCATACTCGACCGAGTGAGAGTGCACTCGACCGAGTGAGAGTGCACTCGACCGAGTGGGCCTAATACTCGACCGAATGGACTGCTTTCCAGGAGCTACAAACATTCTGGAAAGCAGGTCACTCGACCGAGTAAACTCCCACTCGAGCGAGTGAAAGTTCACTCGACTGAGTGAACTCGCCACTTGACCGAGTGGGACTGGGATGAGAATTACACGGGTTTGATTCCCCTTTTTCCTTTATTCCTTATCTTCTTCATATCTCATTTTCACCTTATTCCAACAACACCAAAATTCCTCCAAAAATAATTCTAAAACTTAATTTTTGGTGATTTTCTACTTGGCTAATTTTTTCACTCACAATTTTCGTCTCAAATCTCTCCTAACTAGCAATATAAGTAGACCATCCTTCTTCTTATTCCTTCATCTTAATTAGTTAGATCTACACTAACGTGCTCAAGGTTTGTCAATTAATTTCGTGATTTTGCTTAATTCACAGTAGCAAATAGCTTTCTACATTATAGTTGTTGTAAGAAAATCAAACTTTCTGTCAAAAGTTCCGTTATCATCAAGAAAAACGAGATTTTTTTTTATAAAGAATATGTATGTGGATTTTGGTGGTTGTTGATGTGTATTATTGGACAACAAAGGTTTAACCTTTGTTGATATGAATGGATTATGTTTTATATGTGAAAATTTCGCCTTAAAACTTCGTCTTAAATTTTCTAATTCTAGACAAGTCATGCCCCAATTTTATATTTTATTGAGTAGAAGTTGGTTTAATTGCCTTATAAGACTACCCTTTAATTGGTAGTGCGGCATGTAATCTCAAAATGAAAATTTTTCCATCTTGAAAATTTGGTGAAAACTCTTGAAAACTTCCTAAGTGTTCATGAACAATTTTGATTTTCTTTTGCCTTGAAAATGGTTTGAGAAGTATCGACAAACTAAGAATTTGATGGTTATTACTACACTATTAGACGAATCAAGAAAGTTTCATCTTAAAAATGTAAATGGATTTCTCAAAATTGAACACTCTACGTCAAAAACTTCATTTTTTCATGCTCACAACTTGGTCAAGCACTAAGTTTAGGAATTGGGGGGAGAATTTCATTCGCTTCCAAAGTTAATCATAAGTCTTATCTTCCATGTCTTGTGTGCAATTTCTCTTGTAGCATGTCTAGGAACACAAGGAGCAACCGAGGGAGAAACAACCGCCAACCTCAATGATAGGGGTTTTTATTTTTACTCCTTTCGCAAGTGAACGTTTGCTCGTTGTAATACGCAAAAGGGTCGAACCCAAAGGACAGAAATTGTGGCACTATGATTACTCGTTTATAAACTAGTTTAGTTCAATCTAAAAGGAGGTGGTTTGAGTTCTAAACTAATGACTAGAATGTAAACTAAAGCAAGTAGGAACTAGGCACGATTAAGATTGTCTAAGACGATGATTAAAGAGACTAGGACGGTCGGGTTCACCTAAGTAGTATGGAGAGGGGAAATTGGGATGGACTAATGGTTATATAGGTTGTTACAACATGTAGATTCTAACCTCTCGATGTAAATTCTACACTTGAGCCAAAATTAACCAACTTACTCATTCAATTAATCTAACTCAAAACTTGTTATCAAATCCTAGTTACTACTCAAGTTAGTAACTCAAATTGTAGATAGATTGTTAGAAGAATTAACTAAACTTACTCATTTGAACAATTCTACAAACACCTTATGTGCATAACAAGTAGCAAATGTAAACAACACAAGAATTACCATTAATCCATGCCAAAGGCCTCTCCTTTATCCTACAAGGGATTCCCCTACATCCTAGTAAGGTCACTACTCACTCATGTTGGTAATGAAAACAACAAACCATATGAGAAATGGAGGAACTTGAACAACAAACATATTACTAGAATAATCTATCATAAAGATGAACAAGAAGTGTAAATAAATGACAAGTAATGGAGTTGGAGAATAAATTGGACCGAAGGTTGCAACTTTGATTGATTAGAGGTAGAAATCTTCAAATCTCACAAATGCAACCCAATAACTTCAACAAATCCCAAGCTAATAAATAATTTCTAGCATAGACTAAGAGGTCATTAAGGCTTAATTAAGGAATAATTAAGGTTTTAATTAAGGGTTTGCATAAGATTAGGGAAATAATTTCGGATCTAGGGTATGGTGTATACAATTGATTAAGGGAGGGGTATTTATACTATCCCCTTGGATTAAACATAAAGAGAAAGGAACAAAGCCCATTTGCGTATTTCGTCCCTGTGCCGGCAGCGAGTTCTTCCTCAAAATGTATAGAATTGACTAGGATGTGTTCCCTGCTAGTGGACCGGCTGCCGGTCTGCCGGCAGAGAACACCTCTTGTTGGGTTCTTTACTTCAATTCTTCAATCATACTATTGCGTTTTTCGGTGGACCAGCTGCCGGGGTGCCAATCGGCAGCGAGTCTTTCTCTCTTTTTTTGCTTCAATTCTTTTCTCTAAATTGTCTAAGGCATTGGCGGGTTCCCTGCCGGTGGGCCAGCTGCCGGCCTGCCGGCAGAGAACACTTATTCAGCATTTCTTCCTTCTTTTCTTCATGCTTACTCATCAACCCGTCTTACTTGCCCCGATTTCTTTATAACCGCCTCAAATCCTGCAGGAGGGGCACAAAATAATAGACGTGGATATCGGAAACAAAATGCAAGATAAGACGTACAAAACCGACTCGATCAGAGTCGGAATACATGAAAGTAGAAGGGAAATTCGGTGCAAATAAATCATATATCAAACCTCCCCACACTTGAACCTTACTCGTCCTATCGAGTAAGTCCAATATCAAATCGCAAGACAATACTACGATTAAGTATCAAGAGTGTGTGCAGAATATAAGCACCACTCAATTATTCTACTAACTAATCTGATCGAGTATTAGTGCACTCTACGCCCTTTCAACTCACGTAGTTGTGCTTATGAGGTAAAGCACGACTCGTGAGGCAAGTAAGGTCTTGCAAGAAAAATGTGATGCATCCAACGTGTGAGCACAAAAGCGAGTAATAGAATGCATCTAACAAAAATGGTCCACTTTCC
The DNA here is from genome assembly GCF_048544455.1 of Silene latifolia. Lineage (NCBI taxonomy): Eukaryota > Viridiplantae > Streptophyta > Magnoliopsida > Caryophyllales > Caryophyllaceae > Silene > Silene latifolia. The sequence goes on from NC_133538.1 coordinate 99,925,322, forward strand.
TTATCTAAGTGGCCGAGTTTTCAACTCAAAAATATGGTCTCGGTCGGGAAATACCGTCTCAGAATCCCAATAAAGGTGCCAAGCCCCTAAGTATGGCCCAAGCAACCCTCACGTGACTAAAAAAGCTCAAGAAACAAATTCAAGAGGGGGGTAAGGGGAAATCAAGCTAGTCCTCCGAGAATTACAAGACCGACATAAGATTCAACCGAAGACCCATGACTAAAAGGACCCAAGTCAACGACATCCTTGCGGTTTTCACTCATCACTCATTGAAGAACGGATGTTTTCATGTGACAAAAAGTATTGAAAAACACTCACCTATTACAACTTGTGAGAACGTGTCCGCAATCTAATGCGTAAGACCGTCCTATGACCAAGTGAGATGCAAAAAAGGGTAAGTGCACATAGTATGAAACAAGGGTTGTAATAGGGCTAGGGAATAGGACGAAACAGGATTGTTGCAAGCAACATATGGGTATGTGAAGTTCAAATCAAGAATAGTCAATACATCGCTTCCCACTTCTTATTGCAACACATGAGACACGTCTATGCCGTAACATAGAATTGATTACCAAAACTATGCAAAAATTGCGTAAACCCAACTCAAATTGGAAAAACTTGAAAATAGTTCTCTTATTTCAACAAATGAGCAACGTCTACACCCTAACAAGAATTCGGTTTCTCAAAATCAAGCAAAAATTGTGTAAACTCGACTCACTTTGGAAAAACATCAAGTCGCCCCTTTATTTTGACAACGGCTTTTTCTACCCCTTTTATGATGAGTAGGGGTGTTGCTTGCTCTTTCTTTTCTTCTAAAACAAGTATTTACAATCACCATCTCTTTTTTTTGCATTTTTCAAAACTTTTCTCATTTTTTTCTTTTGTTTTTTTTTTCATTCCTTTTTCAAAACCTCTTATCTATTTGCAAATGCCAAATTGAAACCAAATACCGACCCAAATGAATGCTTAAGTCATCCACCAACAAAGGTCCCAATACACCTCTTATCTCACTACTACAAACATGACTTATTCTTGATCAAGGAAGGTCACTTATGGGATGTAGCTCGTATAGTGATTATGCCAAATGAAATAGGCTAAGGCTCAAAAGAGGTGCATCAAAAAGGGAAACAATGCAAGGGTCAAAACAAGGCTAGATTAGGCAATGTGAGGTTCAATTTTGTGTAAACATGTTTGTTTCATAAAATGTGCAAGAAAGGAAAGCAGCTCACGATCTAAGGACAGAATGACACACTTGCGCGTCTAGACATAACACGTCTCGCGAGGAGACCGACTCACAATCTTAAGCGAGGGTCGGGTATGAATACACCGACCCTAGGAGGCTCTAATCCTCACATATGAGTAGCTAAATCGAGACCTAGGTCTAGCCTACGGTCATAGGTCTCACAAGGTGGTCTAGACTCGTTGGACATACTCCTCTTCCCATGAATGACAAATTAGCCACGGGTGCGTGCCACGGGAAGGGGGAAGGCACAATTGGAACGTGTTCATCCTTGGGGTATATACTTCCCTCCCTTGACCACATTTCAAGCACAACATTTATGTACAAACATATGCAAGACCAAATAAAAAGACAACACATATATACATTTGACAAATGCATGCGAAAATTGAACAAACATGAAGCTAAACATGCAACAAATTGGCTAAACCTAGAAGCACATTAACATCAACAACCAAAGTTCCCCAAAGGAACATCCAAGGCACAAAAAGTCCCATCTTCCTCCATATTATACAACAATATAAATAGAGAAAGAACGGAAAAAGGAGAACGAGATAAGAACGTCTATACCAAGCGGTCTTCTAGTCTCCTTTTTGCCTCTAATGGTCAATGTACCTATGCCACTTTGTTAGCCAAATATATATATACAATGCAATATTTTTTTATTTTTTAAGGTTTTTCTATTTTTTTTGAAATTTTTGAAATTTTAACAAATGTACAAATTATTTACAAATATATACCAAGTAGATATTTCCCTCCCCACATTTAAGATTTACATCGTCCTCGATTGAACGAAATGTAGGGAGGAAATAGGAAAATGGAAACGTATATTTTTGTATTTTGTGATTTTTTTTCTTGAAATTAGAACGTGCTTTTGGAATTTTGTGAATTTTTTGAAATGAAACAACTTGTTTTTGTATTTTGGTTTTTTTTTTTGAAAGTAAATGACATGTTTTTGATTTTTTTTAGGCCTCCTCCCCACACTTGTTATATACAACGTCCGGTGACGGAGGAAGTGTGGGTGGGAGGGAAATTTGAAATAAAAGAACATGTTTTTGTGTTTTGTTGATTTTTTGAAAATAAAAGACATGTTTTTGTATTTTTTAATTTATAGGATTTCCTCCCCACACTTATCTATATACATAGTGTATGGAAGAAATTCGGAAATTAAAGTGCATGTTTTTGTGAAATTTTCAATTTTTTCAATTTTTTTTTGTATTTTTAAATGGGGATGCAATGCATGAACTATACTATATGCAATATTGAAATGACGATGCAAACTATGCTATATGGATGCAATTTCTATATGTAACAATATATTACAAAATTTAAATCTAATGCAAGCCTAAATGAATGCAACTAAATGATTACTAGCCTAATTAAATTACAAGTAATCTAAATTCATACGAAAGAAAATATAAATGAGAGATTTTGGATTAAGGGAGTCATACTCGGCTTTGGATTGGATTGGGAGCAAAAGTAGGCCAAAAAGAACTAGGTCATCTAGGACTAGTCGTCCTCTTCATCATCATCATCATTTCTCGTTCCGAACTCGGGTTCCCGGATGAAGTCATCCGTGTTCATGCCCATGGTGGAGTCTAGAAGTGATCATGGGCCGGGCAGGCTTTGGGCCGGGTCCAAACATTAAATTAAGCCCAAATGTGCGGGTCGGGCCGGGCCGGGCTACAAGTGCGGGCCTATTTTTATCGGCCCAAACCCAGCCCATGCGGGCTTAAACAAGCTTTCGGGCCAATTCAGGCTAAATATTTTCCCTCTTGAAATAAGTTTAGAAATCTATATTATGAAGTTAGATACTTTGTGTATATATTATCAAAATTTTCGTATAAAATTATGTGATTTTTTCCAGTATTGTCAATTAAAAAGTAGTAACCTAATGTAGCTTTTATGATCTGCTTGAGGTGACTCATAAAAACTAAATGCACAATTTTTAGTAGTGTAATAATATAATTTAGTGTGGTTCTCACTCATGTATGTTGTTTTAGTTTTGTAATTGATTTGATATTTGTTGTTCTTTAGGCTCAAAAACATTGACTTAGCACACCGATAATGGTAAACAATTTATCGGCACTAGTGTAACACAAAATCATTAGCTCATTTATTATCATATAAATAATGCTAACGGAAAATACTATGCCTTATCAAACTAATACATGTAAACAAGTGACTACGGCTTATTTAAAATACAACAATTAATTGGTTAATTATTTTTCTAAATGCTTATTAACATTATTAAATTTTACATATTCGTAAATTTTGCATATGTTCGGGCCGGGCCGGGCCAAAATTCGGGCCGTAAAGGCGGCCTAAACCCGGCCCTATTATGTTGAATCGGGCCGTGGGCTTCAGGCCGTGGGGTTTTCGGGCCTAAAATCGAGGCCCAAGCCCAGAGAAAAATCGGGCTGGGCCGGGTCGGGCTAGCGGGCCTGGGCCATATGATCAGCTCTAGTGGAGTCACCCATTCCCGTGGTCGTATCAATGAACAACTCTTGGTTCCCTCCCGAGCCACAAGCAAACCCGGCTTCACCAAAAATGGAAGGAGCTCCTCCCAACAAATAACATCTAATGAGCCCAACAATTAAACAACACTAGTCACCGAAACAACGAAGAATGAAAAAAAGAAGGACAAGCCATCACTCAACCGGGTCCGCCATGAGCCGCAGCCGTGCTGCCAGCCCACGGTCAGCCACCATAACCACCCAACCGCCAAGCCAGGGCCACGGTCAGCCCCACGGTAAAGCCCAACACCCCACATGACAGGTCCAAAACTCGCCCAAAGAGTACTTACTCAAGCAACAAAAACATGTAATATACAAAACGATTTTATGAGCATACTTGAGACGGACACATACACAAAATTTATCATTCACATTAACCACCATGAACCCTAACTCTATGAACAGCTTCAACACCATAGTGTTGTAGATACCACTGTTTGAAAGGTGCAGCATCAACCTGAACGATGGCACTCTTCACAAGGGTCTGCGTCCTGACCAGCTCATTGTTAGAGGCATTGCACACAACATCTAAAATACGGATTTTGCGGGTGACAGCCTCACTACCCCCAAGAGTAGTTACCAGTATCCAACCTCAATGCACGCCATTTCACATTTTCACACAAATAAGCCACCAAAAACGTGTCAAACAACCTAAAATTTGACTACCTAAAACAGAGTAATAAGTCGCTTACACTACAAAAATAACGTGGGAAACTGACGGAAATTCTGACGGATTCACCAGGCTGTCAGATAATTAGGGAAACTGACGGAATACTGACGGAAATTCCGTCAGTAATACAATACTGACAGATATTCCGTCAGAATACGTCACAGGTTACTGGCGCGTTAAAAAAGGAATAGCACCATCATATTACTGACGAAAATCCCGTCAGATGTCCCCTCCCCTAAACCAGCCAAAAGTCCATTATTGATAGGAAAGTCCTGACGGAAAATCCGTCAGGAAAGTTCTTTCCTGACGGAAATTCCGTCAGGACCTCTAAAAAACACGGGATCCTGACGGGTTTTCCGTCCGGATTTTCCTCTCAATTATTGGCCAAAAGCTAATAATTGAAAGGAAAATCCTGACGGAAAATCCGTCAGGATCCCGTGTTTTTGAAAGGTCCTGACGAAATTTCCGTCGGGAAAGTCAACAAAATATTGACTTTCCTGACGGATTTTACGTCAAGACTTTTCTTAAATCTGAAAAACACGCGAAAGGACCCTTCATTCCATCGCACATAATTTTTCCCCAAATCAATTTTTCTCCCAAACCCTAACCCCAAATCTGACACCACCACCACCACCACCCTCCTCTCCTTCCGACCACCGCCATCTCCGCCCCAGGTGTGTCCTTTCTCTCTTCTTTTTCCTTTTCCTTTTGTTGGATCTTGTGTCCTCCACAATTAGTGTGATAACATTTATAAATCTCTTATAGGTTCACAAGGGTATACTTCGTATTTTATCAGTTGATTAACGATTACCTAATAACGGTTGGCTTGCTAGAAAGTTTGACGTTATTATCATACTGATGGCGGCGATCAACTGGTCCCTAAAAGTCACACCTAAAGGATGTGTTTGAGAGATGTGATTGTATGAAAATATAATCACATTGATGCCCGACTAAAAGGTTAGTCCAAGTAATTGACTAAACAGTTAGTCAATGTGTTGATGAGATGATTATTTAGTGCCGATTAAATAATATTAGCTGAGACGAATTAACTGTCAATTCATAAATTGAATATAATATGTTATATTTAATTAATGTATATAATGTTAGCTAGAACGAATTAAGATGTTAATTCGTAATTAAATGTAATCGATTATATTTAATTAGCTAATTATAAATATGCGATATTTATAGTTAAAGTATATATTATACGATATTGTCATAATAAATTATTACAGACCGGTATTAATAAATCGACTGCAAGCTGTTGTGTGTAGACTTATTAATACGGAATAAAATATATGACGATTTATAATTATACACATTTTATGCATTTTTGGAATAACCGAAAATAAGGAGATTTTATCCTTATTTTTGGTTGTTGCCTAAACCGAAATTAGAGTTAAAAAGAGGAAGAAAAATCTTCCTCAACTCACTCAATTCTCACGGTTTGAGGAGGCCAAATAGGAAGCTTTTTCCTCTCATTCCAATTTGACCTAACCCTCTGATCAAGAACACAAAAAAACCCTAAAAATTAACAAGTGAATTTCGGGGATCTATTCTAGCAAGAACAAAGGCATATCTCATATCATCTTGGGTGCAACTAATAGGCGAATATCATTGTGATATTGTTCTTAAGCCGAATTAGCAAGGACCAAAGGTTGAATCTTAATTCTCTACTTTTTGTTTATGCAATTTATTTTATGACTCGTATTCATCATTATAAATTCGTTATAATCCTTATAAATAAAGGGAAGCATACAGATAATTCCCACACCTTTTCCTTTTCCTTTTCTTTTTCCTTTTCTTCTCTTTAATGTTTTTCTTTTTATAGGTTGTTGTGCCGCCACTACCGCCGCCACTTTCTTGATCACCTTTCCTTTTATTTATATATTTATTAATTAGGTAATTTTTTTATCTCTTTTAAATTAATTTTTGTTTATTTAAGATTATTAGGTTAATTGACTTAGGTTAGAAGCCATTTTTGTGATTGATATTGAAATTAATGTTGGTGTTGATGCATGTTGACATAGGATAGAAGTCATTTTTGTTTAAATGTTGATGTTGTGAAAATTTTGTTAAATTTTGTGAAATGCTAATGTAAATTTTGTTAATTAAAATGTAGATTGTTAGTTAGTTTTTATTAATTAACATTGTTGTTGAAGGAAATGTAGATCTATATACATACTAACATACTCATATATGTCGAAATTAATTTGTCATAAAATTAAATGTGGATTTTATGCATGCAAACAATATTAAAATAGAGGAGAAATCATGTCCTTACATTGATGATTTCGGTTTTATTGGGCACAAAAGAAATCTCCTTTTCTTTTGTTCTTGAGCTTTCCTAAGATGGAAGAACAAGATTCAAGTATAGGATCTCTCCTTAGGATTAATACCCAAAGCTTTCTCTTAAATTAATTAATATTACAAGAACTAGTATAATATTAATTAGTAGAAAATTGACCCAAAATTATTATGAACACTTAACAATTTTCGGTTTTGATGAGAGAAGAAGAGGAGGATTTTATTCTCTCTAGAATTGTATTTTTGGATGATGGAAAAATAAATTGAATACACTAAAACATTTTAGTGTTATTAGGTAAAAATTATAGGAAAAATCATGATGGGTTTTGTCTTCTCAAAACCGTGTAAGAGGAGGGTTTGAGGGGAGCCAATGCATGGAAAAATTGTTCTTTACAATAAACCATAGGGTTGCATGGCTAGTGACTAGGGTAATCATCATGCCCTCCACTAATTATAATCAACATATAATTAGCTTAAAAACCCTCTAATTTTTGGCCCATTTGATAATATGGATTCCATATTATTTTTGTCAATTGTCAATATGTCACATGTCATATATGACATAAATTTGTTATGTATTTTTAACATATTAAAAATCAACGTATTAATAAAAATACGTCACATACAAAAATCGACTTAGTAATTTCATAATTACTTGTGCCAAAATATTTTACCATTTATAAATCACAATAGATTGTATTTATAATAATTCATTCAATTTCGATTGTTTCTTTAAACATTAATTTCATCCGAGTAATGATACAATTCAATTACTCAGACCGTATCTCATTTAATCACATTTCAATTTGATACGTAAATGTTACTTCCAAAAATCGTCCGTCAATTTTCAAGAAATTTAATTAACTCGTAACATTATACGATTAATTAAATAATCAATTAAGAGTGTTGCCCTATAGGTATGACCTAGGGGGTCAACTGATCACCACCGTCGCACGACGATAATGTCAAACTCTAGTCGACCAATCATTACCGATATATGTTGACGATTGACAAGAATAATTACTTCCCAATTGTATTCTTTATAAGAGATTTAAACATGTGATCATCATGATCAACAGTCGTGATCGCATTATTGTCGGAGGACACATATTCCAACAATCTCCCACTTGTCCTCGACAAGTGTGCGTCACCAATTCTCTTGTCCTATTACTATCTCCCACTCAATGCAAGGTGTCTTTCAGGTCGTACTTGCAAGTGATCATATCGAGAGTGGTTTCCTCGATCTGGAGAATAACCGATTGACCGGACTTATCTATCATAGATACTTTCCGAGCGTGGCCACGCATTTCCAGTTCATTACTCCTCGAGTGGCCCTGAGATATTGTTATAACCCTGACTAGGGATGGACAATTCCTATCGCACTCATTCCCTTCGACTAGCCATAGCCATCATAACCCAAAATATGCCCATTTGACCCCATTTACGAAGGTCGTAGTAACACAAATCAAAGTTAATCTGAAACTGTGCCATCTTAGGCGAATAGTCTTTAGTCAAAAGAATCGACTCATTTGAATACTATAGTAGCTCTCGCCACGACCAGGCTATATAAATTTGCCAGAACTCTATAAGCGGTCATTAGGCCCGACAAAATGTTCCTAACGAAATGCCGCCTATGTGATCGACTAGTCATCTCACATGACTCTATGGCACTTGAACTTGCCATCAATCGCATCACACTATAGTCACTTCGAGACGTCACCTCATACAAGTAACTATGGGCAAATACAATGTTAATCTATGTTCACTTTAACGGGGTTTAATTGTCTTCACAACCAGTTTGGATATAACAATGTACAAGGTGAGTTAATAATAACTCAAACGACAAATGTCGACATCACACTCGGGTAGTCAATATCATATTACAACCTTGTGATGTATATCATAAGTGTAAACACTTATTGATTGCAATAGAAGTTTAACATCCCATGTGTCCATGTGTTCAAACTTCTTACACTTGCAATTTCCTTTACATACATGTTCTCTCTCATAGCATGAATCTTACCAAGTACACATCAAGGTTCCCGACCTTGGTTTTGGTTCTTTAACTTGGAAGAACTTTCTTATCGATTATCTCATAACGAACGAATTTGTGATGAATGATATAACTTGTACTGATCAAGTACTCCATCCACACACAATGCACTAGGTATATGTTTTGTAGAATCTTGTAACAATTGACAAGATTATTTAGCTTAGTACTTCTCACAAGTCCTAGCTTAACTAGGAAAGATTGATTTTTGAATAACCTCTTATTCAACCAAGCATCTTTCCAAAAACTTCTCATTTCCCTTTCTAGGCTTGAAAGAATTGGGATTCTCATAAATCCTCATATGTGCTCGGATTTTCTATAATATGTTCAACCTCTTGACACACAATAGAGCATTCCGTCAAACACTGAAATCGCTCATCGGATTCCACTTGAGAATGCATGACGTTTCTATTATGGCTCACCAATCAATCATCATGCTTTTATGCATATGATTCATAATTGGACATGTACATGATTATTCTAATGGCGGAAACATTAGTTACTAATAATCATGAGATCAACCGTTCATAGATTCAATGAACGACCATGACTGCTAATGGTAATTTCATTTTCATCTACATGAATAACCTATGTGAATGTTGATACGATGTGTATCTCTTAATACTAATCCGACATCCCTTGACGTAATTGGATTCATCATTGTCCATTTTCATCCAGAATTGAAAACTCAAAGGCTTCTTTATGAAAGAAGGTATTAGCTCGTCATTCTTTAATGAGTGATGAGTCGTAAATATTCAAAGGATGATAGCTCCCACTAAATTCCATGTCTTCACATGAGAATTTCCTAACTCCCACTCAATTCTACACATTTCGAAATTGACTTCTCAATCGAAATTTATTCAAGAATTGAAATATAAATTGCATTGCCAAGTTATTAAGATAGAACCATATATGTTCCCATCATATCCCTTCAAAATACCTATTTTGAAGTGGTCTCATCTCAACCTTACATAAAGAGATTTTAAATCTCCAATACACTTATGTCATAATGATGTGTAGCAATGTCATTATTCGAATATAAATAATATTTAGAATACGTCCTTCGAAATACTCTTTTGGAAGGAGGTTTAACCATTTCATAGTGAGGTTAAGTGATGACATTTGCGTGGTTAAAACTTGGCCATTGAAGATATCGGTATATCAATCTTTGCAACTCGATCATAACTAGTATTTTACTATGATTCATTTAGGCTCTTAAGTAAATCTCAAGGTTGAAACTATTGGTCAAATGTTTCATAAACTTAGTCAAAACTTGTTAAGACTTTACATTAGTCATTTTTCTTCCAAAACTTTCTTTTGGTCTCCTGGTGTAGTTATCTTGAGAATATACTCTTATGATTACTTCACTTGGTCTCTTTAGTCATATAGAACTAACTTGAGACCATAGATCTCATCTATTCGGCATACTATGTAAATAGATACACCTTCATTCAAATCATTCTCTCTTGCGTAGATCTTCATTTACACAAGTACACAATTTTATCTTGCCTTGTGTGTTGTGTCCTCATTTTTCTCCCACTCTATCTTTAGAATAAATACACTATAGATTCAAAGATAGCATATGAGACACAAATTAATGATGTTGAAGTATAAGGAGAACTATCTCATAGATAGACTAATAGTTATTGATTTCATATGTGTACTTGGTGGTTGACATTCCTTTAAGAGAGTTCATAGACTCAAAATCGCTTTATAAATGATCATACACAAGCCTTAAGCATGTGGACATATAATGAAACCCGTCATTATATTTGTCTATTAGATCACTTTTAAGTGACTAATCTTATGTTTCAAAGTGCAAGCATTTAAAGATGAATTTTAGAACATAAAAGGATAAATGATAAAACGGGTGACTTGGGTTGCAAACCAAGTCACCATCATCCAAAATACAAACCATTATCCATAATACTTCTCCATGTCGAACACGGAAATTTAAAGTTCTAAAATCCAAAACACAACTTAAAATAAGACAATGAAAAGCAAAGCTCCATAAAAGCTATCCTTAGCTTCTCCATGGTTTCTTATGCTTGCTTTTCCTTTCCCTTGTCTTTGCTTGGTGGAGGCCCTATTTACAATAAAAGGGAGATACATTATCACAACTTTGCATCATAATACCATAGTTGAATTAGAAACATAAAGAAGGATAGTCATTTACCTACTGGAGTGATCTTTCCAGTTTTGATATCACCAAGGTATTTGGAACAATTTCTTTTCCAATGTCCCATGCCATTACAATAATGGCACTTATCAAGAGGACCCTTCTTGACTTTCGAGATGCTAGCTTCATTAGGCTTAGCTTTGGTGAATGTGGGAGCTAGCTTCTTGCCCTTTCTCCCATTCTTCTTGAACTTCCCCTTACTCTTAGTGCTTATGTTAAGCACATCCTTGGGAGGGTTCACATTTAACCCCATGTCCCTCTCGGCTTGCACAAGTAACTTGTGCAACTCCTCAAGAGACACGTCCTTGTCTTGCATGTTAAAATTCACCCGGAATTGCACATAAGCCTTGACTTTGGACAAGGAGTGTAGAATCCTATCTACGATGAGTTCTTTGGGGATTTCAACCTTTTGAATTTTCAAGGTCTCGACAAGCTCCATGAGTTTGAGCACATGAGGGCTAACCTTTTGGCGCTCTTTGAAGTCGAGATCAAAGAATGCCGCGGCCGCCTCATATTGGACGATCCGCGGAGTTTGTGAAAACATGGTCACAAGTTTGGAGTAAATCTCATTAGCATTGCCCATTTTAAAGGCTCTCCTTTGGAGGTTCGCCTCCATCGCAAATATTAAGACATTTTTCATTGCGGCGGACTCCTTTTGGTAAGCCTCATATGCTTCCCTAGTGGCCGCGGTGGACCTAGTGGAGGGTTCGGGTGGAGAGGCCTCGGTAAGGTAACGAAGCTTGTCGTCACCTTCGGCGGCTAATTTGAGTTGGGCATCCCATTCGGAGAAATTTGACCCATTCTTTTCAAGTTTACATCGATCCATAAAGGATCGGAGCCAAGACGAACTAGCGAGAGGTGTAGCATTAGGAGTTGGTGTTGGTGTTGCCATTTGTTATGAAAAAGAAGTGGTCTACAAAACAAAATATAAGGAGTAAAACAATTGTCGTTTTAATAATACTCGTAAAAATGTATGATTTAAACAAGTTTTATGCATTTTTCTAGTGACCTCTACCCAACTAGATAAATGATTTCAAGACCCAAATTCATATCAACTTAGGCACAGGGTAGCCGATGCAACCTTTATCAATATAACTCGGTGGATTAACCTTTTAATCGATTCTACTTTTAGAACTCTTGGTCGATAAAATTACTCTAATGTTTATCTATAACCCAAAACACATCAACAAGGGCACGGGGTAGCCGATGCAACCCTTATCAATAACTTTTGTTGAGTACAATCCAAATTTCGAATAAATGTGTCCATTATCCAAACCCACATCAACTTGGGCACGGGGTAGCCGATACATCCCTTATCAACATGAATTCGGTGGATTAACATTCATCACCCACTTCCCCTACGTAACAAGGTTTGTACCCCGGGGTAGCCGAGTGCACTCCCTCGCGAAATAGGTTTTCATGGTTTCTACTATTTGGTAAGGCTATATCTCAATTGTTCGTTTTAGCGAGAGGTCATGCCAATTTATTATCTATCACGTTTTAAGTGAACTAAAGCGGTGAACTACAATAATTTTAATTGACACGGTCGATAAACTCGATAAAATAAGGATGCATGTTTTAGTTATGGCGATTTAGCGATGCATGCGACATAAAATAAAATGCAAGCATAAAAATAAATAAATAAATCCTAGTATGGCCTTTCCTAAAATAGAAAAACTATTTAACTATTACATATTCGGAAACCAACTCCATTGGTCCCTTGAACTTCGGTTGTGGCACGCATCTCGAGGTAACACCGTCTTTATGTATCGCCATTCTTGAAGAAATCCGTCTTTGGGAACTCCGGAATGAATAAAATTACATAATAAATTACATAATTTCCTATTATACATTTGTAACTAAAATAAAATAAATCTATTAAATTACAAAACGGTGATACGAGATCACAATAAAAATTACAACCGAATCGATATTCCCATACATTTCGGGAAATACCAATTAAAATCTAAGGCCATACTAAGGAAAATTACATAATTCAAAATTACATAAATTAAAATTATGACAATCATAAAGAAAATGCAGCATTATAATATGTATGAACATGCTCAATTTTATGCTAAATTGCCTTTAATTAACCAATATCGTATATTACTCGGTTTTTACGGATTTGCGTGATTTCCACATTTTATAATCACAAAAATACATAAACTCATATTTATGCATAAGTTAATTACCCTAACCTCTTAGGACTCAAAATTTAGTCTTCACTAATAATTTGACCATAATTAACCCATATTTTATAAAATTGTTCATAAATGGACTAAAAATTACAAAAATAGGCTATTAAACTTCAAATAAATCACAAAATTTCAAATAAATTTGAAATTTGAAATTTAAATTCATGAACATTCTGGAAAAATACCATGACACTCATAATGTTCAAAATCTTAGGTTAAAAATTTCGAAATTTTTCCGGAAAAACAATGTTGCGGTTTATCGGTTTTTAATAAAATAATCATAAAAACATGGAAAAATTATTTTCATTAACTTTTCAATTTTAGATCTGAAAAATATAATAAAATGCAACATTAGACGTTTTTCCTAAGTCATAGATTATGTTTTATTAATTTTCCACTAATAATGTCACTATTTATGCTATTTTTCTTCAAAAAACCATAAATCATGCAAAAAGACTTCTTTATAGCCAATTATTTTACACACATCTTGTAAAATCGCATGTGACAACATATTAATTTTCTATGACCAGATTCGAAATTTAACTCATATTAACCTATTTTTCACCTAAATCCGAATTTAATAATGAAAAATTCATTTTTCGAGCATAACAAGTCCAAAAATTATGAAAATTTACAGGTTATCTCAAAATAATATATGTAACAACATATCCAAAAACCAACTGAAAATTCGAAGTATAGCTAATTTTAGACCAAAAATGACATTTTTACTCATAAAATCACATTTAAATGCCATTATTGTATAATATGAACAATAAAAATCCGAAAAATTAACCAAAATATCCTAAAACATTTTAGGACCAGAAATATTAACATGCATGGATTAATTTCGTGATATCTCATAATAACACAAATTTTACAAGTTTTATTTCTTATTCTTATAACTCGGAAAAACTTTTAACCGATTTGCATGCAAACAACCGTGGCTCTTGATACCGATTGAAGGAAATGTAGATCTATATACATACTAACATACTCATATATGTCGAAATTAATTTATCATAAAATTAAATGTGGATTTTATGCATGCAAACAATATTAAAATAGAGGAGAAATCATGTCCTTACATTGATGATTTCGGTTTTATTGGGCACAAAAGAAATCTCCTTTTCTTTTGTTATTGAGCTTTCCTAAGATGGAAGAACAAGATCCAAGTATAGGATCTCTCCTTAGGATTAATACCCAAAGCTTTCTCTTAAATTAATTAATATTACAAGAACTAGTATAATATTAATTAGTAGAAAATTGACCCAAAATTATTATGAACACTTAACAATTTTCGGTTTTGATGAGAGAAGAAGAGGAGGAATTTATTCTCTCTAGAATTGTATTTTTGGATGATGGAAAAATAAATTGAATACACTAAAACATTTTAGTGTTATTAGGTAAAAATTATAGGAAAAATCATGATGGGTTTTGTCTTCTCAAAACCGTGTAAGAGGAGGGTTTGAGGGGATCCAATGCATGGAAAAATTGTTCTTTACAATAAACCATAGGGTTGCATGGCTAGTGACTAGGGTAATCATCATGCCCTCCACTAATTATAATCAACATATAATTAGCTTAAAAACCCTCTAATTTTCGGCCCATTTGATAATATGGATTCCATATTATTTTTGTCAATTGTCAATATGTCACATGTCATATGTGACATAAATTTGTTATGTATTTTTAACATATTAAAAATCAACGTATTAATAAAAATACGTCACATACAAAAATCGACTTAGTAATTTCATAATTACTTGTGCCAAAATATTTTACCATTTATAAATCACAATAGATTGTATTTATAATAATTCATTCAATTTCGATTGTTTCTTTAAACATTAATTTCATCCGAGTAATGATACAATTCAATTACTCAGACCGTATCTCATTTAATCACATTTCAATTTGATACGTAAATTTTACTTCCAAAAATCGTCCGTCAATTTTCAAGAAATTTAATTAACTCGTAACATTATACGATTAATTAAATAATCAATTAAGAGTGTTGCCCTATAGGTATGACCTAGGGGTCAACGATCACCAACGTCGCCGCGATAATGTCAAACTCTAGCCCCAATCATTACCGATATATGTTGACCGTTGTGATAACAATTACTTCCCAATTGTATTCTTTATAATGAGATTTAAACATGTGATCATCATGATCAACAGTCGTGATCGCATTATTGTCGGAGGACACATATTCCAACAGTTGTATGTTTTATTCTTAGTATTATTGAAACTATTGTTCATATTGAATTAGTACCCGTTCAAAAATTACTCATTAGGAGTAATTCTTGAATAGTCATCGTTTTGGGACTGTCTTTATACGTTTCAAGTCACTTAAGTAGTAAACATGTACTTGTGATTTATTAATGAGGAAAGAGCTCGGTGACAATTCCTTTAATGTTCTCTGAATGCATATGTGGAGTAATTATTTATTCTACATTGTGTATTTGGAGAACAGAGGGGAATTGCTGCCGAATTTTTTCCTCATTAATAATTCACAAGTGCGTGTTAGCTAGTGACTTGAAACGTACATTGATGGGTTTAGGTTGGAGTGATAAGGACCCAATTCAAAAAAAGAAAGATTACTTGTTGACAATAGTTATTTGTTAGTGATAATGTTTATTTAGTATTATTCTTGGTTGTTATTATTTTTTTATGACATATATACAAACAAATTGAATTGTAGATATATAAAAACATGAAAAGATTAGAACGACAATGGATGTATGAAAGATTAGAAGAAAAAAAGAAACCCAAGTGTGAATTTGCAAAGGGAGTGAAAGAGTTTATTGAATTCGCGGAACAAAGTAGTGTGTATAAGAATTTTGGTGAAATTAGGTGTCCATGTAACAAATGCAATAACAGAGCTTTTACAGGGAAGAAAGAAGTTCAAGATCATCTTTGGTCGAATGGTTTTGCCCATAATTACTATATATAGACATATCACGGTGAGAAACTGCCTACCAAAGGAAGTTCAAGTAGTATCGTAGTTAGTGAGAATCCTTATCAGGAGCTCGTGGAAAACGCATTACATGATAATGTTGATCAAATATTGGAGCAACTCAATCCCGATGACCTTAGCAATAAAGAAGTGCGTTATGAAACCCAAAACCCCATAGTTTCTTCCTTCTATAAAATGCTAGAAAAAGCCGAACAACTAGTGTATGAGGGAAGTAATATGAGTTTGTTACAAGCGGCAGCTAGGTTGGTAGCACTCAATTGTGAGAATAACATATCTCTTAGATGCGCGAATGGGTTTGTGTCGTTCATAGGTGACATTATTCCAAAGAATAATGAAATGGCACGCAATTTTAATGAGATTAAGAATGTGCTTAAGGGACTCCAACTACCCCATGAGAAGATCGATGCATGTCCTACTGAATGCATGCTTTTCTGGGAGGAAAATGCTAATCTTGAGGAATGTACAAAGTGCCATACATCTCGGTATAAAAGTTCAAAAAATTCAAGTGGGAGGCGAATTCCTTGTAAACCGCTAACTTATTTCCCACTTGTGCCAAGGTTACAACGATTATATGCAACCAAGCACATGGCAGGTGAGATGAGTTGGCATCATAGATACTCTCGATTAAGAGAAAGGGGGACAATGGCACACCCAAGTGATGGAGAAGCGTGGAAACATTTCGATAGAGAGCATCCAGAATTTGCAAGTGAGCCTTGTAATGTTCGGCTGGGTTTGTGTACAGATGGATTTAACCCTTGTGGGCAATTTGGGAAGAATTACTCATGTTGGCCCTTGATCGTCACTCCGTACAACTTACCTCCTTGGTTATGCATGAAGCGACAATTTATGTTCTTATCTCTACTCGTTCTAAGGCCTAAGAACCCTAAGACAAATTTGGATATATACCTTCAACCGTTGATCAAAGAGTTGAAATAACTTTTGGAAACCGGCGTGTACACCTACAATGTTTCTAAGAAACAAAATTTTCAATTAAAGGCTGCATTAATGTGGACGATCAATGATTTCCCGGCATATGGCACGCTTTCCGGTTGGTCCACAAGTGGGTACCGTGCTTGTCCTTACTGTCAAGAAAAAGAACATAGAACTTTTTGGCTTAAAAATAGCAAAAAGGTATGTTGGTTCGATTATCACCATGAGTTCTTAAGACCTGGTCATCCTTTCCGCAACAATTGTAAGCATTTTCTAAAGAACAGAAAAACTGAGAATCGCATAGCCGCGTCGAAATTAATGGGTGATGAAGTGTGGGATTTCGTAAAAGACTTGCCAAAAATAGTTGATGCTTCTGATCAAGAATTGAAAAGGTTGAAAGGCAAGAATGAAGGTTGGTGGAAAGAAAGCATATTCTGGGAACTTCCTTACCGGAAAACGTTATTGATTCGACACAACTTAGACGTTATGCACATTGAGAAAAACATTTTTCAACAGCTTATGAACACGATGATGGATGTACCAGGTAAAACAAAATTTGGCCCCAAGGATAAACTTGACTTTAATGAACTTTGTTATAAACGACCCATATCATCTAGGTTTGTTTTAGAAATTGCGGAGAAAAAGGCTCTATGTGAATGGGTTGCTAATTTGAAATTCCCTGATGGTTATGCTTCAGATTTGAGTCGGTGTGTTGACCATAAAAATTTGGTGTTGCATTCCATGAAAAGTCATGATTGCCATGTCTTTATGGAATGGCTACTCCCTTTTGCCTTGAAAGAGTGGCTCCCGACTGGTTCTTGGAATGCAATAACTGAGATAAGCCAAATTTTTAGAGACCTGTGTACTTCTACGATTAGAGTTGATTCTATGGAACGTCTAGAGTCAAACACTGCGAAGTTAATATGCAAGTTAGAGAAGGTATTTCCCCCGTCTTTCTTCAATTCCATGGAGCATTTGCCTATTCACTTACCTTATGAAGCGAAGGTTGGAGGACCTGCTGAATATTGATGGATGTATCCATTTGAGAGATTTCTTAATCATATAAAAAGAAAGATTGGCAACAAAGCTCGGGTGAAGGGTTCCATATGCAACTATTTTTTGTTAGAGGTGTTACAAATCTATATCTCATTATACTCAACATATTCATATATGTTATAATTAATTTAGTCATAAAATTAATTTAGATATTATGCATGCAAACATGAATAAGGATAAAGAAGAAATCGTTTTTCTTACATTGAGATTTCGGATATATGGGCACAAATGAGTTCTCCTACTCACCTGTTCTTGAGCTTCCTAATATTGGATGAACAAAGGATTCAAGCTTATAATCCCTCCCAAGAAATTTAACCCAAGATAACCTCTTAAAAGACTAATACTATTAATACTAGAACAATATTAATCTTAATAAAATTGACCCAAAACTATTGTTTTTATCTCTTGTATTTCGGCCAAGAGAGGAAGATTTTGGAGTTTTTATTTCTCTAGATTTTCTCAGAGAGCTTTTCTATTTCTTACACTATAAATATTGTATGAAGTATGAATGAATAATAAGAGAGAAAAACTCTCTATTAGGCCTTTTTAAAAACCGGTGGGAAGGAGGGATGGGGAGCCAATGCATGGGCAAGTTTTTCTATCCAAGAAAACATAGGCTTGCATGGCTATAGCTAGGTGTAATTATTTTGTTTCCACTCAAATAATTTAACATAATTTAAACACCATACTCCCTCCATATTTCGGTCCATAATAGATAAAATGGATTCCATTTTATCTTTGTCAATTTATCAATTTGTCACATGTCACAAGTCATGTAAAATTGTCATGTATTTTTAACGTATTAATAAAACACGTCATGTAAAAAACGACTTAGTAATTCACAATTACTTGTACCAAAACGCTTTACCAATTATAAATTACAACATGTTGTATTTATAATAAATTATTCATTAAGTTTCAATTGTTTCCGTAAACAATAATTTCATCTAAGCAATAAAACAATTCGATTACTTAGACCGTATCTTATTTTAATCAAATTACAATGAGACACGTAAATATTACTTCCAAAATCGTCCGTCAATTTTAAGTAATTTAATTAACCCGTATCGACATACGATCAATTAAATAATCAATTAAGAGTGTTATCCTTTAGCTATGACCTAAGGGGATCAACTGATCACCACCGTCGCATGACAGTAATGTCAAACTCTAGTTAGCCAATCATTACCGATATGTGTGGACCAGTTGACAGTAAAATATTACTTCCCACATGTATTCTTAAAATGAGACTTAAACATGTGATCATCATGATCGACAGTTGTGATCGCATTATTGTCGGAGGACAAATATTCCAACACGAGGAAATTGCAAATTTTTGTTTTCTATATTTCGAAAGTCACATTGACAAAAAGCAAAAGACTTAGATGTTGGTGAGAACTCCGATGACGACCTAGATTCAAAATTACCTGTGTTATTCAATGATGACATGGAAACTACAACCGGGAAATGTATTTAGAGATACTTGGGTGAGAAACAGTATGAAGAAGCTCATTTTTATGTGCTAAGGAATTGTGGAAAATTTTTAGAGTCTTATGAAAAGTAAGTTATTACTTCATCGTTACTCAATACATTTTTAATTATCAAATTAGATCAAAATTATAGGTAATACATAATTAATACATTTTTTTTGGTACATATAGGGAATTCGAGAGACATATCAAACTCACATTTCCTGATGTCACGTCCTCTGATGATGTTTGGAGCAAACATGACAAAAGTTATCCGAAATGGTTCCGAAATGAAGTAAGTAATACGTTTGCTTCATACTCATATACCAATGCACGTTTTGTTTGTCCATATCTTTAGTTATTGAGAATAATATATATAACACCTTAATTAGCATATTGTTTTATTGATAGTCTTATAGATTAAAAGACCCTTTAATAATAGCCCTAGCATTAGGTCCTAGTAGCAAGGTGAAGACATGGAGATGATATTCTATCAATGGCTATAAATTTCGAGCTTATAAGGAGGGAATTGATCTTTCGAAAGCTACCTTAAGTATTGGGGTTTGTGTGAATTCTACAGAAGGGTTGGACTACTATGGAACCCTAAATAAAGTAATTGAGCTTGTTTATTATACCGAGCAAAGGGTTTATAGGGTGATATTGTTTAAATGTGATTGGTTTGATAATTCCCAACAAGGACTTAATATCCATAAGGTATACGAACTTGTAGATATAAATGAGAAAAAGAAATTTCGTAGACATAACCCATTCGTGGCAGCTTTTCAAGTCGATCAAGTTTTTTATGCTCCTTATCCAACCACTAATAAAGGTAATCAATGGTCCGCGGTTTTAAAATCAAGGTAAGATCACATGTTAATGCTCCTGTTGACGAAATCACTCATTTTCACCAATTTTGGTGGAAGAGTCACAAAGTGAAGATGAATATGAAGTGGTTGTGGAAATGGGTGAAAGGGAATATGACGGGGATGTCGGAGAAGAAGAGGATAATGAAGTTGAAGTTGAAGAAAATAGAATAGAGGAAAATGAGGAAGAAGAGGAAGAAGTCGTAATGCTTTTTTCAGATGATGAACCTCTTTTAATTCGTAGTGATAGTGATAGTGATAGTGATAGTGATGAGTGATGGGAGTTGTTGTAATTCTACAATTTTAATGTATGAATTTTAATCAAATGATTTTTATGTATGAATTTTAATCATTCAATCAAATTTGAAGCACTTGTAAGGAGTTTGTTTGATTGCATTGTTCATAGTTAGTGTTCATGACACTTCATTTTGTTGGACTAACAATTTGCATTGTTAAATTATATACTTATTATATTATTCATGACACTCAATTTTTTTGGACTAACAATTTGTACTAACCATTTTTATTGGACTAACAATTTGCATTGTTTATAATTAATATATGGCAAATTTCATTCGAAGGATGATAGAGAGTAGTAGTGGGGGATCTCGTCGTGAGGAGGAGAATGAATAGATTCATAATGAGCGGATGTTCAGAATATAACAGCGGAACAGGAGAACATGCAGATCATTCAGTCACAAACACAAGAAAGTGGTCAATGGTAAGTGTTCTAATATTTTATTTTTACCTTTATGAAAAATATATCATTCAAATAATTTTATTTGAATTTCTAATATCTATATATGTTTTAATTTTCAGGTGGAATGACAAGTCTGTAAAACAATATGTCACTTGGTCGTTCACTAATAACATCACAGATGATGAGTACTTCACCAAATGGAGTGAGGCGAGCCATGCACAGCGCATTAAGATGTGGACTTGGTTTAGGGTAATTTGAAAGTTACTTATTATTTACTTTACGTTAATAATTTTTATTTTTATTTTCTAATTAAAGTCATATTTTCTATTACTAATTAAACACTTGTTTTTCCAAAAAGAAACGTGTGAAGTCCGTCGACGAAAACCATGACACTAAGCATGAATGGCAAAAGGCGGTCACAAGGCGTATTACCAAGCTTCTTAATGGACTCAAATATTCAAAGAAAAAGCCCGATTGGGTCTCCGACACTTGGTGGGAGAATCTCAAGGTTAGGGGAAAAAAATCCTGAATTTGACAAAATTTCTAAAATAAACACGGCAAATAGAAACTCGGGTGCTAAAGACGGGAAAGCATTAGCCACCCACACTCTAGGCCGTAAGAGTTGCTCTGATACTTTCAAGGAATTGGTAAGTATTGTATTTATTATTTTCACAAATTGGTTAGAATTACTGATTGCCGAATATAATCAATTTATGTTTTTTATGCTACTTTCAGGGTGAGTCGGCCACACCCTACAAGTTGTTTGAGACGACCAAGAAAAACAAGAAGGGCGAGTGGGTTAATCCTCGAGCTGCTAAGACCGACGTAAGTTAATATTTATTGTATTTCTCTCATTCTTAATGTTAATATTTATTGTACTTCCCTCATTTTTAAATATAATATCATTTTTTCCTTATTTGTTGTTCTTTCAGGCCGCTTACAAGGAAGAGATGAGTCGACCATCGCCCACTGGAGAGGCTCCAGACGAATACCATTCGTACTACAACGATGTCGATATCTTTGACAATCGTGGCAGGATATTCGGGAACGGAGATGTAGGGGCCAAAGTGTGGTTTGAACCTCCATGTAACAAAGGTTCTCGTCGATCGTTCTCTTACTCTCCTAGCATGGTTTCTAGAATTGCCACCTAAATAAACAATGAGCGAGCCGTACGACTAGCTCTTGAGGAACAAATGCACAACACTTAAGAAACAGTCCGTCTCCAAGCTGAGCAGATGGCAGTCATGCAAAAAGCTTGGGATCAGATGCAGCAATCTCAACCCCCTCTCTCATGCTCAGGTTTCCCCCAAACTTTTCGTAGAGACGACTATGCGGATGACTGGCGTGGCTTTGGAGGTACTGATCAAGTTGAGCCTCTAGGTAATTATTAGTATCATCATCTATGCTATTATGTTAGTCTTTATCTTATGTTAGTATGTTAAGGCTTTATCTTAGGTTAGAAACATATGATTGTGGCTTAATATTTTATTTGGTATGTAAAAGACATTGTTTTATGAGACGTACAAATTTAACCAAATTTTCTATGTAACAACATCGTTCTTCCAATCGTGTTCGGTTTTCTATCGAGAATTTCATTGTCTACTCTTGATTCCCGCTCCTGTGGTCGACATGAAAATGGATTCCCGCTTGGCGGTCGACGATTGTATATGAATTTTTGCAGGCTTGGTTGTATTCGTTTGGTATAAAACAATGCAAATTCGGCATTGTGGCTAGGCAGCAAGCTGTTATTTCCAGCCACTGCCTTTAAGTTTCCTGACGGAAAATCCGTCGGAAAATTCAACATTCTGTTGACTTTTCTGACGGAAAAACCGTCAGAATTGTTAATGTTATTGACGGATATTCTGTCAGAAAGTCAACGGAGTGTTGACTTTACTGACGGAAAAACCGTCAGAATTGTTAAAGTTACTGACGGATATTCCGTCAGAAAGTCAACATAGTGTTGACTTTACTGACGGTTTTTTCGTCAGGACGGTCAACATTCTGTTGGCTTTCTGGCCCATCCTAGATTAGGCCTTTGACGGAAAAGTCATCACTAATCTATCAGAAATGGAAAATCCTGACGGAAAAAACCGTCAGGAACCCGTTTTTCATGAAGAATCGTAGTGACATCAATTCCGGACGGAAAAACCTTCCGGAACCCGTGTTTCTGACGGGAAAAGGGCCCTATTGACGAATTATTTCCGGCAGTTTCCCGTGTTTATTTTGTAGTGTTAAAACCATGCCAAACACATTCCCTTCGTCTCAAAATTAAGACGAAAATGAAAGCAAGGTTGAGACGGAAACAAGCACATCTATGACATGAATAGCAACCATTAAATTTATCCTAATAATACTTGAACGTATCGTGAAAACAGGCCATACAGAGACGGAAATATTCTCCTGACACTACCCTCCATACCCGGAACATACACAGAGACACAAGTTGTGAAATTACACCGAGTAAGCATGTAAAGCGATTACTAAATCTACACATTCAGCCACACATACGAGGGAAGCATAAAGAACCTAACTATAAGACGAATAAGGGTATAAATCGAGTTAAGGGACGAAATTTCAACACTTTGTCGAGTAATCTATCACCGTTACCTTGAAAGCTCTTTAATCTTCAAATAAACGGTCCACAAAGCACGAGTATTTCTCCGGGTCTTCAAATCCTTCACCTAGGAGCAAGAAAACGGGTCGTCTAAGCTAAAAATCGAAGCTTTAGTAAGGTGGCCGAAAAACAAACTTCCACAAGGGTGGGACTTTCTTACCTAGAAAGTTGAAGGACATAAAGGAGAGGAGAATGGCACAAAAATAAAAGGAGACTATCAAGAAATGGGGGAGAAACCTGAGGTTGAAGATGGACGATTTATGGAGAATCATGGCTTGTTTGTATACTGTATGGTTGCTGTTGGTTTTCGAAAAAAAAAAAAAAGAAAGGAAGGAGGGAGTAAATGTGGACGGGAGTGTATGAGTGTGAGAGAATAAATTAAAAAATTATTTTAAGTATAGAGTGTAAGAGAGGTAGGTGAGTGGTGTATGTGTTGTCGAGTTCCAGTTGGTTCACAATTTACACTAGTCTCACAAGAGAAATGTGACGGTCTTATACTAGACGGGAATACGTCTCGAGTCCACTATAACTTAAGACGGAAATTATTATTATTATTATCCCTATTAACTATTCGACTGAAAATATATATTTATATAAACAAGCTTATAAAAATGTAAATTTTATAAAAATTATGTTTAAAAATGAAATCAATTAAATTAAATTATTTAAAATGTAAACAAAATAATAGAATGGTTAACTAAATTATAAATGCTAAAAATGGAAAATTCGCAGGTGTTACACATGGGACTCAAGCCATTGTATTCCAGGGACCATTTCACACCCTCCAAGGGGAACCAACTTCACATCAATGGCAAATTCATGTCCTTCCAAGTGCCATTTGAAGCCCTTACACATGGACTTGGTGACAATTATATCCCCATCTGCAGATGTTATTTTCTGTTGGGCACTCCTTCTAAAAGGGTGAGATTGGGGAGGATTTGTGAGATTTTTAGAAGAAACTGAGGGTGTTTGAAAACACTGAAAAGAAGATTTAGGTGGAATGGCAGGAGTATAGGATTTTTGAAAGGGTTGTCAAGAATTGGTCTGTTTTTCCTGTGAATAGAATGTAAAGTTCCCTCCTACAACCTAGCCAAGGAGTAGGTTTCTGCCAAAGATTGGGGCTTAAACATCGTTATAGTATTCTAAATATCAGCATCTAAACCCTTCAAGAAGTAGCTAATTGCTTGCTTTTCAGTCAAATCAGTCCTATTTAAAATAGTGTCAAATTGGTCCTATTAAGATTCTAAAGACCCTTTCTATTTAAATTTCATAATTTCTGCAGTAGGATCATCATAGGGTGATGTCTCAAATCTAAGCAACATAGCAGCCTTATAATCTGACCATGTTGGCCAATTACCTATAGGCCTTGTTTTCATTAATAACTGATGCCATAAAAAAGCTAGACCATCAAGATGAATTGACACCAATTTAACCCTCACATTTTCAAAAGTTCCATCTCTGGACATAGGCCACCTACCGGTCTGTAAACATGGGCCACCTACCAGTCTGTGGACATGGCCCACCTGCACGCCAAGCCAATCTCTGGACATGCAGCGGTCGGAAATCCACGCTTGGTGAGGTAGAAATGTGTTCGACCGGATCGCTTTAGATCGGTCAGTTTCGTCTCGGCAAAAGTCTCAAAACAATGTAGAGATGTTCGGAGTCGCCGCCAAGCAATTATGGGATGCCTGGAAACCGTTCGAATCCACTTTATACCTTGGTCAATCAAGGCAAAAAGCAGTGCTTGACATAGGTACTAAAAATAAGGACTCGTCCCCCTTTAGCATCTTATCGCTCGAATGACTCTCGTACGCCCTGGATAAGGCCATCCATTATCGAAATATTCTGAGTAAGGGGTGAGGGTACGTATTGGGAAGCTCTTTAATCGAACTCCCAATCCCGCCACGTTAGCGGCCACTACTGGTCGATCGTGGTTGTTTAAGTGCAAAAGTTGATAAAACGGTTTAAATGCATGAATGCGCTGTTAGGTTCATATACCTATTATTAGACTCCTCTAATAGTGAACTAATTAACTTGTTAATTATTTGTTCTTTAGATCTAGTGCATGCATAACAAAATGAAAGATTTATAAGAAAAACAATGTTCCTTACATTGTTGGTTGGTTCGAAATTATGGGCACAAGTAAGGTCACCTTCCTTCACTTGTTCTTGAGCTTATAATGATGGATGATCCTCCTAAGACTCCAAGTATAGAAGCCACTCCAATAAATTGCACCCAAGATTAATCCCAAAAATTCCTACTAATATTAACTAGATATTTAGTAGAAATATTACCTTAATAATACTAATGATCTTGTATTACTATCTCAAGTAATATATGATGTGTATTAGTATTTATGGAGAGCTTTGTTGCATTTGCATGTGAGGAATTATTAGAGAGAAATAAGCAAAACTAGCAAAAACAAGTAGTAGTAAAATGAGCAACCAAAATGCTCATTTGTAGTGCCAAAACCGGTTGGCATAAGGCAAAGGAAGAATCTTTTGCCTTTTGTTTTTACTTGTTTTGTTAATTGTAGGTAGATAGTGTAAGATGTAGTATGTAAAGGCTAGTATGTAAGGTCTCTTTCACACAATAACCAACATCAACATAAGACATAAGAGCATCTTTTGCTCATCTTATTTGGCCGAAATATTGGTCCTTATATGGTCCATTTTTGCCTTTTGTCATTTGTCCCACAAATGCTTATAAGTCATATGTTTAACCATCTTACATATTTAATTATTAATGTAATCATTTAACACTTAAATATTACAATTAATAATATAATATACACTCCACTTTTTGAGTAGTATACTACCATTATATCAACATATAATGGGTCCCATAATTACTAGTTAGTTAAAATTACAACTTCTTGTAACTTTAAATAATTAATTACCTCTAGCTCAAAACTTATATAATACCTCAACTAATTTAGTAATTTAACGCTTAATTACTAAATTAAATCTTATTTAATCACATTATAATAAGACGTAAAATTGCACTCCCACAATTAAGGAATTAATTAATTCGTATCGCATACAATTAATTAAATATCTGTTTGGGCCTCATCATATAGGTGTAACCTAAAGGGATCAACTAACCACCACCGTCACACGACAGTAATGTCAAACTCTAGTTAGCCAATCATTACCGATTAATTACGGTCAGTCGACTGTATAAAGAATCATCCCTCACGTATTCTTAATATGAGATGTAATAATGATATTTAAATCATATGATCGCACTATTGTTGAGGACACATTTCCCAACAATCTCCCACTTGTCCTCGACAAGTGTGCGTCACCAATTCTCTTGTCCTATTACAATCTCCCACTCAATGCAAGGTGTCTTGCAGGTCGTACTTACATTTGATCATATCTTGAGTGGTTTTCTCTATCTGGAGATTAACTGTCTGACTGGAATTATCTATCAGAGATACCTTCCGAGCGTGGCCACGCATTTCCAGTTAACTACTCCTCGAGTGGCCTTGAGATTTCAAACAACCCTGACAAGGGGTGGACAATTTCTATCGCCCTATTCCCTTCGTTCAGCCATAGTCCATCATAACCCAAAATATACCCAGTTTGACCTCATTTACGAAATCGTAGAGTATAAATCAAAGCTAATCAGAAGTTGTGCCAACTTGAGCGAATAGTCTCTAGTCAAAAGAATTGACTCATACGAATACTATAGTAGCTCTTGCCATGACCAGGCTTTATGAATTACCAGAATTCTATAAGCGGTCACTGCCCGACAGATTGTCCCATACAGTCTGCCTATGTGATCGACTAGTCATCCCATATGACTCTATGGCTCTTGAACTTGCCATCAATCGCATCACACTCTAGTCACTTCGAGACGTCACCTCATATAAGTAACTAGGGGCCAATACCATGTCAATACAGTTCACTTTAATGGGGTTCAATTTGTCTCTACAACCCATTTGGATACGACAAGGTAGCGGGTGAGTTTAATAAAACTCAAACGATAAATGTGATTATCACATATGAACAGTCAATACACTATTACTACTTAATATTTTATAATCTTTAGTGTATTATAACACTAGTTAAAATGCAATACAAGCTTGGCAAGTGGATATACCCGATATCCATATATTCCAACCTTTTTAATTGTTATTTCCTTCCATTCAATGTCATCTCTAATGACATGAATTTTATCCAAGTGTATGTCTAGACATCTAACTAGACTTGGGCTCTTTAACTTGAAAGATGCTCCCACTGTTATCGCATAACTTGTGATAAAGTCATTTGTAGAGGGATTCACCCTTAATCCCTACGTTGACCATTTAATCACTATTTACTTAGAATCCTTTTGTAGAATTTGCAATGCATGAAACTAAAACACTTTTCTTAGTTTCTTACTCCTTAGTCAATAACATTAGCTTAGGATTTCATCAAATCCTTTTAAGCTTGGAAACTAAAGTTTGTGCAACCCTTCAACACAAACTTAGTTTATCATCCAAACATGTGTACAAGTCATCAATTGTACTTTAAGGCTTTCACAAGCCCATCTAATGAATTAACTTATTATTGATTCATAATGTACCTAGCAAATGGTACATCACAGCAGGTGCGTCTGTTGGCATACATAATCGTTCTAATGGCGGAAACATTAGTAATCGATTTGATGTAATCAACAACTTAATGGGTTCAGTGAACGACTATGATTCCAACATAGTAATTCCACTTTCATCATCATGAATAAGCCATTCAACTTTGTTGTTGTACAACATATGTGAAATATCTTATCCTCATAAGACTCTCAACTCAATGCCAATATTCTCTCACATAGATTCAAAATCTAGAATACTTTGCACCCCTTTCCAAGTCTTCCAATTACTCTTGCCAGAAGAGAGCATTAGTACATAATACTCAATAAGTAATATGTTTTCAATGTATAAGACATGGAAAAAAAATAATTTTAGCTCCCACTTAACTTCATGTATATCATGATTCTTCAATCATGTGAATGAAACAATTCACTATAATCACATGAACGAAAAGTATAATCCTTTAATGCTAGCTTAAGACCATCTTGTGATCACTTAAGATAGCTACGCATAATATGTTAGGATTCTTAGATCTTCATCTAAGGTTTTGTGTTTTAAACACTTCCTTCTCTAAATTCCTTTTTTAGAAAAGCGAATTTTTATTTGCCATTCTTCATTATAATGAAATGCGGCAATTCCTAACACAATTTATTTGATCAACATCTTTATGTAAATCTTATGCATTTGTGTACTCTGGAGCTCTTTTTACTTTTGAGGAGACCCGCGCCTTAAAGTAAATCTACTCTTGAGTAACAATTTTTGGATTGTAATGCTTCGGCTCGTATGTAACAAGGTCATGATACTATCACTTTCACAAAGTAATATTTTTGAACAATAAGACATGTGTGATAAACTCCCACTGAACTATGCTCTCATACTATCTTCATAGATAATAGTTCAATACCAACTCCCACTCTATAATTCTATTACTTTCACAAAGTAATATCTCAACTATAAGAGATGTTTGTGACGATTCAATCTTCTCCCACTCTATCTCTCAGAAATATATCAATATTCATGAGAGATAGCTTTGTGAGTCACAAACATATATATTTAACGGAGTATTAGGAGTTTACTTAGACTAGTATGAGCTTTTAAAAGGCCATCCTGACATGGCAGCTTGATAATATACGAGTCTTATCCATGTCATCTGTTTAATAGACTCTCTATTCTAGGTATCTCATGGTTGACCATCCGTTTTGAATTACTTGTCCGTTTTGGATTGCAAATTCCCAAAATTGAGTTCAACAACTCAAACCTAACTCATATTACTTTGATCTTATGGTTAGTGACACTAGGTCATAACCCATCTTTAATAAATCAAATTTATTACTTAGATCTTTGCCACTACGATAGGATCGTAATGGTTAGAACTTTATTCAATTGGTTCTCTACGTCATTTTAGAAATTTCTCAAATCTCTCAAATGTTACACTTTATATTTGATTAAGTAAATATACCCTTATCTACTTAAATCATTGGGAAAAGTGACGAAGTATTCATAAATATCCTTTGCGATGATGCATATTTAGAACACATACATCGGCATGTATTAGTCCCAACAAATCACTTGCTCTTGTTCCTTTACCACTAAAGGAAGTACAAATTATATTGCAAAGGTGACAAGATTCGCATATTCCATATGATTAAAAATCAAATGGTCCAATAATTCTAGTTGACACTAGTGTTTAATGCGTTTCTCATTTACGTAACCTAATTGAAAAATCAAATGTACAAATCATTTGCATTACTAGTAATGAGTCTTTTGGATCGTATTATGTAGATATCTTTACATGAGTTGGAACTGTCTAAAACTTGTGTATCATAAAGATAAGTGACATGGCTCACATCCATGTCTATTTTCAACAAAATACAACAATTGTCTTTGAAGACAAAATATAAATCCTTTCATGTCTCACATAGAAATGGAAATAATGTTTTAGACTAAGTGGGTACATAATAACAATTATGTAAATCATAACTCAAAGCTATTAGCAAAAACAAGTATATAAATTTCTCTTGAAGTGGCGGTTACCCGAGCTCCATTTCATTGTCGGAGATTCATATCACTTTTGTTTAGCTTTTCCACATTTCCAAGTCCCACTTGGAGTAATAAGTCCAACTTGATATCTTCCCAATATTCGGGGCAAATATGCTTTCATTGGCCCATGACATTAAAGTAATGATATTCATGGTAGAATTGGATACCCATCTTGGTTTTGTGGTAGTCTCACTATCAACTTCCAATTCACAATCGGATTTGGGTTTCTTACCTTTCTTTGCTTTTCCTTTATTAATTCATTTGCAAGGACACTCTTGCTAGAACTCCCACTCAATTTGATATTTCTCCTTGTTTCATTAAACAATGATATCTTAGAATCTATGAGATTCCCCTCATATGATCCTCTTACTTGAGAGGTAGGCATGAGTATGTGAGTGGGAGGTGAAAAAAAAAACAAAGATTTCCATCCTTGCTAAAGCCAACGCGTAATTCTCTAATCGTATCATTGTCATAATCGGAGCATTTTTCATCGTATGATTGGAGCCATGTTTCAACGGTGATTGGTGTAGGAGTATTAGATGAATTCATTGCGTATAATTAACTACAAAAACGGAAATGAAGGAAATAATTATCATCTATCGTTTTAATAATACTCGTAAATTTAACTACATGCATTGCATTTATATAGTGACCTCCACCCAACTACATAAATGATTCCGAGATCCAAATTCATATCAACTCGGGTACGGTGAGCCGATTCATCCCTTATTAATATAACTCGGTGGATTAACTCTTTAATCGATCCTACTTTTAGAACTCTCGGTCGATAAAAATTACTCTAATTTTCATCTTTAGCCCGGAACACATGCGACTACGGTCAACAATACTTCCGTTGAGCTCAATCCAAATTTCGATGTAATAACATTTTACTATCCCACTTCACCAACGTAACAAGGTTTGTATTACGGTGAAGCCGGATTAACTCCCTCATGAAATTGGTACTTCATGGGTTTCTACTATTTGGTAAGGCTTTATCTCAATTATTATATGTGAGAGGTCTTGTCAATTTATTATTTATCACATTTTTAAGTGAACTAAAGCAATGAACTACGATAATTATAATTGACACGGTCGATGACTCGATATGATATGCATGTGTTGTTATGGCGATTTGGCAATGCATGCAACATATTAAAAGAAATGCAAAGCAATAAATAAAATTCCTAGTATGGCCTTCCTAAAATAGAAAATCAAATAATCTATTATATATTCGGAAACCAACTCCTTTGGTCCCTTGAATCTTCAAATGGCACGCCTCCCAAGACACCGTCTTTGTCGGATCACCTTTCCGAATGGCACCGTCTTTGAAGATGCTCAATAATTACAAATAATAATAAAAATACAAAACTATTCCTATTATACATTTGTAAAATGGAAAAACTACTGAAATAAAAAATAAAATAAAAGTGATACGAGATCACATTAAATTACAACCGAATCAATATTCCCTTTCATTACGGGTAATATCGATTCAAACTAAGGCCATACTAAGATAAAATTACATAATTCAAAATTATATAAATAAAAGACATTCAACAATTGAAATATGCAGCATTATAATATGTACCTATCATGCAAAATCATGTGCCAAATTGCCCTATTTAACTTATGTCGTACATACAACCCGATTTCATGGAAATGCGTGATAATAACCTTTTAAAATCACTAATTAACACTTAAATCACATCTACGCTCAAGTTAATTATCCTAACACATTTTAGGACTCAAAAATCAGTCATCACTAAATTTTTGACAATAATTCAACTTGATTTAATTTTATGCTCATTTTTTACATTAAAAACACAATATTTATGAAATAAATCCAAATTAAATCATAAAAGTTTCAAAATTTGAATTTTAAATTTTTGAACATTCTGGAATAAATCCATGACACTCATAATGTCAAAAAACATGGTTAAAATTTTCGAATTAATTTTGAGAAAATATTGTTGCATTTTTATCGTTTTTATCTCATAAAATGTATAAAGTATACGAAAATTAAACCAATAATTTTTAAAACTTTAGATATGATTAGTGGGATATTAATTCAATTTAAAATAATTTTCTCAAGCCATGCAATACGTTTTAGCTAATTGTTGCTAAAATAGTCACTATTTATGCCATTTTTCCTCAAAAATCCATAAATCATGCTAAAAAGATCACTTAATCTAGAAATTTACATAAACTCTATAAATCTTTCATGTGACATCATATTAAAAGATCATGGCTTAATTCGATATTTAACTATTTTTAACCATTTTACCTCTTTTAATTCATCTTTATCTCATAAAAATCATAAATCATGCAATATTAATCAAATTAACTCGTCCTTTTACACACAACTTGTAAAATATGCATATGAGGTCATATAAAATTTCCAAGGTCAGAAACAAAATTTAACTATTTTTAGCATTTTAATTCCCATTTTAGTCATAAAAATGTAATAAAATGACCAAAAATCCTTAAAATGAGCAATAAATTTCCATGAATCATAAAAATGACCTAAAAACATTTTAGGACCAGAATATATAACATGCATGGTGATTTCGTGGCTTATACTTACAAATCACAAATTTTTAAGTTTTATATGTTAACCTTTTAACTCGGAAAAACAATAACCGATTATGCATGCAACATCCTTATGCTCTGATACCACTTGTTAGGTTCATATACCTATTATTAGACTTCTCTAATAGTGAATTAATTAACTTGTTAATTATTTGTTCTTTAGATCTAGTGCATGCATAACAAAATGAAAGATTTATAAGAAAATAAATGTTCCTTATATTGTTGGTTGGTTCGAAATTATGGGCACAAGTAAGGTCACCTTCCTTCACTTGTTCTTGAGCTTATAATGATGGATGATCCTCCTAAGACTCCAGGTATAGAAGCCACTCCAATAAATTGCACCCAAGATTAATCCCAAAAATTCCTACTAATATTAACTAGATATTTAGTAGAAATATTACCTTAATAATACTAATGATCTTGTATTACTATCTCAAGTAATATATGGTGTGTATTAGTATTTATGGAGAGCTTTGTTGCATTTGTATGTGAGGAATTATTAGAGAGAAATAAGCAAAACTAGCAAAAACAAGTAGTAGTAAAATGAGCAACCAAAATGCTCATTTGTAGTGCCAAAACCGGTTGGCATAAGGCAAAGGAAGAATCTTTTGCCTTTTGTTTTTACTTGTTTTGTTAATTGTAGGTAGATAGTGTAAGATGTAGTATGTAAAGGCTAGTATGTAAGGTCTCTTTCACACAATAACCAACATCAACATAAGACATAAGAGCATCTTTTGCTCATCTTATTTGGCCGAAATATTGGTCCTTATATGGTCCATTTTTGCCTTTTGTCATTTGTCCCACAAATGCTTATAAGTCATATGTTTAACCATCTTACATATTTAATTATTAATGTAATCATTTAACACTTAAATATTACAATTAATAATATAATATACACTCCACTTTTTGAGTAGTATACTACCATTATATCAACATATAATGGGTCCCATAATTACTAGTTAGTTAAAATTACAACTTCTTGTAACTTTAAATAATTAATTACCTCTACCTCAAAACTTATATAATACCTCAACTAATTTAGTAATTTAACGCTTAATTACTAAATTAAATCTTATTTAATCACATTATAATAAGACGCAAAATTGCACTCCCACAATTAAGGAATTAATTAATTCGTATCGCATACAATTAATTAAATATCTGTTTGGGCCTCATCCTATAGGTGTGACCTAAAGGGATCAACTGACCACCACCGTCACACAACAGTAATGTCAAACTCTAGTTAGCCAATCATTACCGATTAATGACGGTCAGTCGACTGTATAAAGAATAATCCCTCACGTATTCTTAGTTTGAGATTTAATAATGATATTTAAATCATATGATCGCACTATTGTTGAGGACACATTTCCCAACACGCGCATCCAAAAGTTTAACCTAACATGTAAAAGTTTGCTAAGTCGGTTTGTTTATCTAAATATCAAGTAATTGATGTCGCGTTGGATTTAGATTAATTTACATGAGAAAACGAAAATTAAACATCTATTTACCAAGTTCGGATAATGGTGCTTAACTCGATCCAATTATTGTTAAAGTGAATGACTAAAAGGATGAATAAGAAAAATGTTAAAATGCTTAAACGAGTGTTGACTCGTCAATCTGATCCATGCAGATTCGGGTTAACCGTAATCGGGATCGTCCTAGACAAGTGCTGAAATTAATGAATAAGAATAGTGTCAGGCAACCCATTAGGGCGCGAGCCATTAGGCGAGGGAACAAGGCCTGTCCAGGTTTAAAATACAGGAAACAGGAGGTTCCTTGGGGCGCGAGCCATAGGGCAGTACAAAGGACCTCTCCTGGTTGTTTAAAAAAGGTTGTTAAAAACCATATTTGTGATGAATGATTTGCAAGCTTGAAAATACGGTTTACAAATAAAAATGTAAAATATGTGTGCTTAACCGTTTTATCACCGTACTCGAATTAAATCGACATGGTATTTA
This sequence comes from Silene latifolia, assembly GCF_048544455.1. Taxonomy (NCBI): domain Eukaryota; kingdom Viridiplantae; phylum Streptophyta; class Magnoliopsida; order Caryophyllales; family Caryophyllaceae; genus Silene; species Silene latifolia. Next base: position 99,960,263 of record NC_133538.1, read on the forward strand.
TTTTAACCAAGGGTGACATATGATATGGTCAAGATAAGGATAAAAATAAAATGAAATAAAAGTGAAAGGAAAATGTTTGACTTGAACTAAATATGTTAAGTTCATTTATTTGTAATTAGTCAAGTTTGTCATCGTACTCGGATTAAACCGACATGGTATAAGGAACCAATGATGATTATGAATTATGACTATTTTTGCAAGTGTAAGTAAATGAGAAAAATGGTAAATAAAAGAAAATGGTGTTAAAATACCCATTAATATGTAATTAACCAAATAATATCACTGAGTCACGGACTAAACCGTCATGGTATAAGGAACCAAGGGTGATTACGATTTATGGTTAAAAATTTTGTCATAAAAATGAATTGAAATATTTGAAATGGTAAATACCAATTGTAAATAAGAAATGAAACAAAGAGGAAAGACGAGAACAAACACGCTTGGATTCTGACCAGAGACCCCATAAGAGGCGCGAGGTTGGTAGTTATGACTACCAACCTTTGTCTCTTGTCAAAACCCGGTTTTCGCCCGTCTAACCTATATTTGAATCGTGTTATGCATTGTCCATGCTTATAAACTCATAAAAATAGTAAAGACATGAAATAAGTGAGTTGTTTACACCCTCAAACTTACGTGTTATGATGTTTGCGAGGTAGACGACTTTAGAGACGATTTTCTCGTTATGCGACTACTCGCGATCAAGATGTTTAAAAGAGTGCCTTAAAAAGGATTTTGTTTGGAAAATGTGTTGAAAATATGTTGTTGAAATATATGTTGATTAATGTTGAGTTGGTCGAATGGGTCGGTCGAATGCACGGCGACGGTACCACCCATTTTCCCATAAATACCCCTCAAATGCCACCATTTGAGAGTTACGCTAGTGTCAGCCCCCTCATCTCTCCCTTAAAATTCTAGACTCGACTTCTCAAGTCACAAACCAACATGTGTTTCCGACCTACCGATCGAAAACACAAGCCGTACACATTGTTTGGTACAGTCATCGTGCATTAAATCACTTGACCGACCATCTCGACCAACTACACCATCACTAAACTTAAAACACTTTTTTACATTGCTCAAACGGTTTTCAAACCTAGTTTTCCGACCAAACAAGTTGATACACTTTCGTCGATTTCTCATCTCAAGCCTAGCATGTAAGTATGAGGGTGTAAAAATCCTCTTTTATCATGTCTTTTATTTGTTTCATGACTATAACATGCTAAAATATGCATAACATGGTCCAAACAAGGGATAAATAAGCCAAAACTGGATTTTTGGTTGAGGCAGGGGCTGCTTGTATAGCAACCAGGCTCGCGCCTAAAGCTCCTCTCAGCCTAAATCCAAACGTGTTTGGTCTCTTCTCCCCCTTTTGTTTTAATTTTATATTTGTAATCGGTTTTTACCATTTCAAATATTTCAAATCTCTCTTTTTATAACAAACTTTTGACCATGAAACATTTTTCACCCTTGGTTGCTAATACCATGACGGTTTAATCCGTGTTTTGGTGATAATATTTGCTTAATTACATTTTAAAAGGTATTTTAAAGCCTTTTATTTCGTTTCTTTACATTTTTAAAACAAATGTATTAGTCATAAATACAAAATCATCGTTGGTTCTACATACCATGTCGGATTTTAACCCGAGTACGATGATAAATATTGACTAATTACAATCAAATGAACTTAAAACAATTAGTTCATAATAATTTTTAAAACTATTCATGTCAAGGTTGCAAAACCGAAGCCAACGTCGAATATTGTCAAAACAATGATGATTATTCAAGTCTTGTTCTTCACATCAATATAAAAGCGGTAAAAAACGACCTTTTCAAATCAAGACGGGTTATTCAAACACCCTCTTTTCAATACACTTTACGAACTTTTTCAATGGTCAGAAGACGTCCTTCAATTGTCTGTTGACCCGCGCCTAAACAGTCCACTCCCTTTTCCATTTTCAAACCAGGGAAGACCTGCTTACATCGCCTGATGGCTCGCGCCTATATGGGCTGCCTGATGCAGGGACTGTTTCCTTCTATAATTTGTCTAGGACGATCCCGACTTCGGTTAACCCGAATACAGGACGGATCGGATGACAAATCTGGCCATTTCACATCATATTTGCAAAACGCCGTACTAAGACAAATGGATCACGTTATCCACCATAAACCTAACTCGGTAAATGGATGTTTAATTTCCGTCTTGCATGAAAATCAACAATAAATCCAACTCGACATCAAATACTTGATACTTGGATTAAACAACCGATATAGAAAGCTTACATGTTAGGTTCAAACTCGTGGATGCGCATTCATGCATTTACCCGTTTCATCAATTTTTGCATTTAACCGACCAAGATCTATCAGTAGAGGCCGTTACCGTGGGCGAGATTGGGTGTCTGATTAAAAGGCTTCCCAATACGTACCTTCACCTCTTACTCACTCACTTTGGATAGTGGACAACCTTATACAGGGCGTACGAGAGTCATTCTAGGGATAGGATGCTAAAGAGGGACGATTCCTTCTCTTTAGTACCTATTGATGTGAACATTATTTGCGTACATTTAGTCCCTTAATTGAACCAATTTTGCATACTATTATAACTTTCCATAGCCATTTTATCCGTCAAATGCTTTCTATTTTGCTTTCCTAGTGCATTTCGTATGTTTTGTAGGAAAGAAGATAATAACGCGGAAATTCCCGTCTTTCTTGCATATTTCGAAGCTTATTGATGATATTAGATGGACTAATATGAAGAGGAGGCAATAATGATGACCAAGGATGTAGGAATAAAGAGTATATAGAAGGATCAGAGGGTTAAAAGTAAGAATGACGAGAGGGAAGGCATTACAAGAAGAAATCGCTTGAAAACCGAACCAAGGGTTCCTCCTTTGGCTCTGAAAATATGCTAGATGGAACGGCGTTGAAAAAAAAAGTGATCTAGGCTCTTGAATCACTCCAATAGGAGTCCGGATGAGAAAATGACGTCCGTTTTACAATCCGAGCTCAAACAAAGAAGCTGTTCGCCAATCCGCTCGTCCCGAGACTGAAGACGCTCGTCCCCTGAAGGAATCCGCTCGTCCACCCCTTAAATCCACTCGTCTTCCCCTCTTTTTGTCCGAGCGTCTTGCTCCAAATCCGCTTGTCTTCCCCTGCTACAATCCGAGCGTCCCGAGACCAATCCGCTCGGATTCCCTTACAGCAACTTTCGTTCTCTTCTTGCTCCACTAGAGATGCGCATATTTTTCAAAGACCGACGAAAAGGAGACCGGAGTCTCTCTTGAGACCGGCGATTCCCTACCAACAATTAGCATTGTTAATTTACTATTTTACCCTTACTTAACCTAATGATGCTCTACTATATATACCCCACTTGTAATAATCAAACCATCAAGTTTTTCATTAGGTTAAATCAATCCTTCCTTAGATTAGATTAGGAGTAGATTAGAATCGATTATCATTTAATCTTTCCACAAATTACACATTAATCTTTCCTTAATCATTATTCAAGTTTATTATTAAGTAATTCAAGTTTATTATTGGGTAATTAGAAGATTATTCGGTTTATTGGGAGATTGACAACCTTCCATCAATCATCAAGTTCTTCTATTATTCTTTGCATTATTATTTTGGAATCTCCATAGGTATAATTCTCTTAATCCTTGTTTTAATTATTGTTAATCTTTCTTACTTGTTCATCATGTTTGGCTTTGTTAGTATGATTGACAACCTTGTTAGCATGTCAAACTTGATAATGAGTGAGTCGTCTCTTAGCTAGGATTAATGGGAAATTAGGGGAAATAAACATGGGGAATGATTCATGCTTAATCTAATATGCTTCCATAATTAATTTGCATGCTTGTTGTGATTTCAACTTATGCACATGTTATGTTTGATGATATGTTAAGCCTATGAATCCTTGCATTTACAACCATCACCTATCTTTTCAAGGAGACTTGTAAGACATAAACCAACTCGAGTCTCATTAGACCATGCATATAGTTGGATAGGGAGGATTAAGTCGACTTGTAGGTGTTGTACAATCTAATCAATTCGGCTCCGGGACCCAAACCTTCCTAGGTTTGTAAGATATAAACCAACTCGATCCATCACAACAATAATTGCTTGCATCTAGTAGGAAACATGTTTGTATGATCAAATCCTATGAATCCCTTATGAACCCATGATATCCTAGCACTTTTAGTCATTTGTTTACATCTTTCCTTTTGTTGCCTGTTTATTGCTTTTATTAGATTAGAATCATCAACCCATTATAATTGTGACAACCCCTAGCACAACCATAATTAGATTGAATAATTTGAGTAACCACCGTCCCATGGATCGACCTCGACTTACCGCTAACTAGTTATTTGTTGAGTATTATAAATGTGTTTGATTGGATGTGACCCGACGACATCACCCATCAAAATGGCGCCGTTGCCGGGGACGGTGTTGTTTATTTGAATTGTTCTTTTGTCTAGTTTTAGTTGTGCTTCTTTTTCTTGAGTTTTATTGTACTAGTTCTATTTCACAAGCTCAACATGTGTACATTCACTTTTTGGCAATATGAAAATGAATCATTTGATAAATATGTTGTAAGATTTGAAGATTATATGACTCATGCTTGGCATCATGGTTTTACTCTTTCAAATTATGAAGCATGTTGTGTTGTTTATAATGGCATGAACCTTAAAACCCGCAACTTGGCATTTCACTTGAGTGATGGTAGAATTTGTGAGATGAGTTGTGAGGAATTTTGAGAATTTGTTGAGTTCATGACCATTCATTGCCTCAAGCAAACTATACATGACATATTTGAAAGTGCCAAGGAAGGTATAGAAGCGATAAAAAGCACATTTCAAAAATTCATTGAGGAAAACTATGATGAAAATGAGATGTGTGAGGATGAGAAACCTTCCTATAACCTTGAGCCAATCCACTTTGCCCACAAAATTACCCCACCTTGGGAAGATGGAGTGCTAGATGAGGAGAGTGATGATGAGGAGGAGTACATTCTTGATTGTGAAACTAATGCTTGGATGTCGTCATCCTACTCCTCTTGTGTTTCAATGAAATCAACCTCCATGGAATTTGATGTTAATGGGCAAAGTGAGAATGATATGGATGTGAGCTTGAGAGAAAACTCACCTTTTGAGGATAACATATTTGAGGGAGACAATTGTGTTGAAATTGGTGAGCCTTGTTACGACAACCCCTTTGATAATGGACCTTGTTGGGATGAGAAATATGATGAGGACATTTGGGAACCCCAAATAGATACCCTTAAAATCACCTTGGATGATAATGAGAGTACTTGCATTGAATGTGGTGATTTTGACTATTTGGAGGATGAGTTGAGTGAATTGCCAACCAACTACCCATTTCATGTTCCTTCCATCCATCATTTCTCTTATAATTTTTGTCATAATGTTCTTGACATGTTTGTTCGGTCTCTTACTTGGACATTATTTCATTGCATAATTTTGTGTTGTTATCCATGCCTATTTATTTCTCACTCCCAAGAATTTGACCGACTTCTACGTGCTTTGAGTGCTAGTGATAATCTTCTATGGAATTGTTCATTAATAATCTTTGGTTTAATGGAGTTCCTCAATAACCATTAATTTGTATATATGCATTTAGTATAGTTTGCATTGTAATATTTCTCACATGATTCATGTAGATAGGTGCATATAGATTAGAATTCATGCATAATCACTAATGGCCAAACCTATTCATTTCTACACTAGAAATAGTGTTTAAATCGGTTTGGGGAGGTTTGATCATAAGTGACCATAATTTACTAAAAATCATGCATCATATAATATAGTTTAGATTGCATTCATTTGTTATATATGTCATATAGAATTGCATTTAGTTAGAGGATGCATTCAGTCATATCATATCATTGCATTTGTACTTCAATTTCCATAAAATCGAAAATCCAAAAACATTTCTTTCTTTTTCAGTCCTACTCCTACATGTACATCGAGGACAATGTCCAAAATAAAGTGGGGGATGGGAATTTATATTCCAAAAATGCATAAAAAATGAAAAATTTCGAAAAATCACAAAAATATGTCTTTTAATTTCAAAAAACAAAAATCCATAAAAATTTGAAAATTTGAAAAACCAAAAACATGTTCTTTAATTTAGTAGTGTAGAATTGTAAATATGACACGTCTGTCGTGTACCTGTCAAAAATAAACTAATTAGACTAACTATATAGCTAGGGAAGTCAGGTCGATCTCCACAGGGAGACAAGATATTTGTATTAGTCCGTCTATTTGGTCACAAATGGGGGGTTTTGTTTGATTGTTTTCTAAACTACGAGTCTTAAAGGTAAGAGAAATAAAGGGCAAGAGCAGTAAAGGCAAGAAATGAGTTTAAACTATCAGAAAGAGAGGGACATGTCAGGATTTCGGTTCACTACGGTAGTCCAGTGACTCAACTGTAAATGACTCAGACGAATTAATGTAAGACGGATGATGAAAGGTCCTTTCGGTCCACTTTCTATCCTAAAATACCACTAACTCAACTTTCATTCTCGTCAGGGTAGTCTACTGTTCATAGCAGGCCTATTTAGTCCAATCTTCCGATCTAGGATTAATTTTAGCCAGATTAAAGAGGTGACTCAGAAGTGTGCACTCAACTAAGTCGATAAGTACAATTAAATTGCTATGGTGACAGAGTCTTATGATCAATTCATCTAATTCATTTACTACATCGTCACATTCCTACCGCAGATCCCCTAATCCCAACATGAAAGGGGTTTAGCTACTCATGTCGCTAATTAAACTAACAGCAGATAATTTTCCAGCAGTAAACATTATGAAATAACAATAAAATTGCATAAAAGTAAATTAGGGCAGAGGAATTAAATGGAGTAAACAAGAAATTAAAGTAACAAAGGATTAATTATTATTAAAGGAAGAGAAAGAATTACAATCGATGCGAATCCGGCGTAAAGAACACAAAATCCAAGCGAAAGCAATCCCAGAATGAAGTTACAGTGAATAATGTAAAGCCACGTAGCAAAATTCTGATAATATGAAAGATAGAGTCTAAAAATCCGTCCTAATAACCTAACTAATGTAGGTTTAAATAGGAAAACAAATAAATTTTTCGGAAATAAACATATCACGGGCTGTTTAAAGCCCATAATCAGCGAAACCACTCGATCGAGTGGAATAAAACCACTCGATCGAACAAAACCTCTGGCAAATCTACTCGATCGAGTAGAAAGTTACTCGATCGAGTAACTGCTCTTTCTGCAAGCTAAGGATCGAGTGGAAAACCACTCGATCGACCAATCTGGGACGTAAAAACCACTCGATCGAGTGGTAAAACTACTCGATCGAGTACTTCGTCTTCTTTTCAGCTCAAGTCCGCGCCTAAATGCCTCGTAATCCGTGCCATGACGCTTCCCAATGCAGTATCTCACTCTGGACAGATCCCGTCTCCTCTAAATGCATGCAAAAAGGACGAAAAAGAGTACGATTCCGCTACTTTCGCGTTCATTTCTACAAAATGGACAAAACGAACCAAAGTAGCCAATTCGGGGCAAAATACCAAAAAAACAGTATATAAATGCATAGAAATACAGGCTGAAATAGGCTAAAAAGACTATATATTAGGCACGTATCAAATCTCCCCAAACCGAACCTTTATTCGCCCTCGAGTAAACTCAAAACTAAACTAATGGAACGGAAATGATACCTCAGAGCTAGCTTAACTTGTCTACTTGAACCAATTTAATGCAACAAAGACTAACAGTTATAGCTAAGCAGTCAATACGCAAACGAATTATAAGTTGTTCAGAAATATAGCCAACATATCGACCTTGCAAGACCAACAAAATCGGACTCTCTCGTGGTCACTCGTCTCTCATGAAGCAAAGGTGAATGATATATGTAAAAGAGGTACGAAAAGACAGTCACTCACCTAACTGTGACCTACAAAGCATGCATGCAACAAAAATGAAAGACAATTCAAGTATTAATGCACACACTCCAACCGATAATGTCCGTCACAGCCGAGGGCTTGCAAATAATATGGGAATAGTGAGGTTCAGGTGAGAAAAGGCAAAACATGTTATGGAAATGTGGAGGTAAAAGCGTCAAGCTAGTTCCTAACAGGACCATAAAGAAACCATCCGAATCTCAACTGACTGAAAAACTAAGTACAAGTGCCCTTCATTTGCACAAAACTCACTAGACTCAATACACAATCTCCTCAAAAATAAAGGGATAAAACAGAGGAGTCAGACGGTCACAAACTTCCCTTTTTTTATACCGTCTGAAAGATCTGACTGAAACAAACAACTTTTTTTTTTAACTTTCTTTGTTTTCACGTGATACAGCTTCTTCTTTTCATTTTTTCATTTTTTTTCTTTTTTCTTTCTTTCTTTCACGTCTTTCTCTTTTTTCTTTTTCAATTCTCCTTTTTTTTCTTATTCCTCCTTCCATAATTTCCACCAACTCCAAAACACAGTCATATGGGCCAAACTGCAACCGGAAAAACATACCACAAAAGAACATACTAACTAGCTTGACTAGGCATGTTTGATTTAGGATGTAGCTAATGGGTCAAAAGGGCAAATTTTGGCTAAAGTGGAGCTAAATGGGTGAAAAATATAAGGAAAGGGAAATTTTCAAGCACCTCCCTGCATGTGACACCAACCACAAACCCGAATATGTGCATTTGACAAGAAATTGAATGTCATAAAAGTGCAAAAGAGACGAACATGCTATGCAAGGAGTACTACTCTCAATTCCTAATGAACTGGTCATGAATGTCACCAGTTATGGCTCTAAAAACTCAGAATTTTTCAAGTAGTTTGCCAATTTAGCAGGTCAAGTCTAAACAGTCAGCTATATTTGAACAGAAAATCGTAGATTATGCGTATGACAAAGCTAATAACTATCAATGAAAGTGCAAGGCTCAAGCAAAAAGACAAGTTATAGTGCATTATCATCACGGAAATCTACCGTTCCGACTCAACCTATATGCAAAAATAAACGTAAATGTTTTTGATTTTTTCTTGAAATTTTCTAATTTATTTGGATTTTTGATTTTTAAATGAAATAAAACACCAATGCAAAGCTGAAAAATAAACGTGAATGCAAAAACAAATGCAAATGCAGACTCAAAAGGATGCAATACCCTCCCCAAACCAAAACGGACAACGCCCTCGTTGACCTCCAGCATACACCAGCAGATATATACGGGGGAACGGGAATATACAACCAAGAAGAGAATAAAAACAATAAATAAAAGGAGACAAAACAAAAGAGTAAGAGATACATACAAAATACAAACTTCCCCAAACCAGTCAGAAAACTGGGGAAGTGAGTAGACCAGTAGCTACTCGTCGTCGTCGTCGTCATCACTGTCACGGACGTCCACCACCTTGAACTCCGGGTCCTTCTCCTCCTCTGCTCCTCAGCACGAGCTCTCTCCACTGCCACCTCAAGGTCCTCGCCCTCCTCCTCGTCAGACACCGAGTATCCCTCAGGTGGGTACCGGAAGAAGGAAGGGTGTGGCCAACCCTCTGGGATCGGTCTGTGTCGCTTCAAGTGGTACTCGTACAGAGGGTGTAAAGCAAGAGCCAGATCCCTCTCCATACGAGCCCGATGCTCTGCAATCTCATGCAATAAACCGTAAACGGCGCCCCCTTGGTCCAGGACCGCGGGCGCCACAAAGGGAGGAGGTAGTACAAAAGTAGCCGGTAGGACCGGCTCAGTCTGTGGCTGGTCAGTAGGAGTAGAAGTGGTAGTAGTGGGAGTAGGAGTCGGGATGGGAGTAGCCGTGGAAGGCTGGGTACTCCCTGATGGTGTGGACCCCTCTCCAGTCTCAAGACGCTGCTTTTTAGCGGCAGGCGCAGTAGGAGGTGGTCGTGGTCGGAGTGGAAGGTGATGGTTAGGCAGTGGTGGCAGACGGTGGCCCTTCGCAACAATGGGCGAGGGCTCAAGACGGGGGAGAGTGTCACAAGGTAAGTCAACAGACAAGGAGCCGTCTATCTTCCAAGTCCGGTGGTCTGGGGTCAGCCAATGCTGAGAATGCATTGCCTCCAGACTCAGTAGCCTCTCTCCCGTGAGGTACTGCAAGTTACGGGGCCAGTCGGGGAAAAGAGAACGGGCAAGAATGGTGGCTATGCCACCGTAGGCAATGGATCCCATATCCTTCAGCCCCTGGCTATGAAGGTACTGGGCGGTCAAGTAGGCAATGTTGAAGGTAAAAGGACCTCCACAGTCAATGTTTAGGTAACCGCCCAGGATGGAGAGCTCGTTGTTTGTGATGTTGTTCGGCTCCTTTCGGCCAAAAATAGTGCTCCCCATCAGTCTAAGGAAATAACGGGCAGGGGGTAGGTGGACCTGATGGAGCTTTCGCTCCTGGTAGGTGGTCTGGGCTAAAGTCCGCCACAGCTGGCGGTGGACCTTCCTAGGGGAAACAGTCACGCCCGTAGAGGAAAGGTCAAGTAACCTACCAAACTCCGCTAAGGTCATCGGAAAAGTCCGGTTAAATAACCGGAAGGACACTGAAGCACAGTCGGGGTCAGTCTCGTAAGCCCCCGAGGAAAAGGTAAAGGAGCTGAGAAACTCGAGGCTCAGCTCCAGAAAAGTACGACCGCTCATAGTGATGAGCCCAGCCATCCCCATGCCCCGAAGTAGGTCATAAACCGACTCGTAAATACCGAGTGTCTCAAGTGCTGATTTCTCTAAAAATCGGGAAGGTACACGCACACAGCGTACTAAATGATAAAATTTCTTTCGATGTACAACATTAACGAAATGTACCTGTGGGTAATCTGGGTGATAGTCGAGGGAAGTGTCCCCCCGCGGACTGTGACAGTGCCAGAAGTAGAAGCAGTAGCAGTAGCTGTGGAAGTGCTGGGAGCGGGAGTAGAGGTAACAGGAGCTGGCGTAGCTCGAGACTGTCTACGACCCCGGCCTCTGGAACTCAGAGCAGAAGCACGTGCAGCGACGGTGTAAAGAACCAGGGCTGCTCTAAAGGCAGCTGCGGGCGAGTCCGCCACAGGTGTAAAAGTAGAGGTTGGTGCAGAGGTAGTGGCTGTTGTGGCCACCACTGAAGAAGAACTAGCAGCGGTGCTAGCTGTGGTGGTGACCGTAGAAGAAGTGGCAGCCTGAACTGAGCTAGCAGCTGAGCTAGCTGGAGCAAAAACTGTCCCTACAGCTGAGACTAGAAACACTGGGGCTGCAGCAGTGACTAACGCGGAGGCAGTGGCAACAGCAAGAGCCACTGTCTCACTCAAAGACGGGCTAGAGGACGAGCTAGTAAAAGGTAGAGTTCTAGAATCCATCCTGTAAACAGAAGGTAGGGGGCATGATAAGAAAAGTAATGTCTAACAGAAGCTAGAATAGCATTAAATCAGCATGTTAAACCTGAAAAATTCCCCTACCAGTCGAAAAATTCGACCTGCAACATATGATTCTCAACAAATCCTCAAAACAATTCTAAAAAGCAGCATGTGAATAGCGATAATGTAATGGCTGCTAATAGTGACTAAAAACAGCACGGAAAACCCACATCTGACAGCATGTGAGTCCCCTAGCAGTCGAAAATTTCGACTCACATTACATAAATCCCAACAATTCCTCTAAAGTTTTCGAACTGCAGCATACAACGGCGATAGGGGACGGGAATAGCAGTTAACAACAGTGGCATGTAACAACAACTGAGGTTAAAGAAATCATGGCAGCTTATAGACCGTCTGACAGTCGAAAAAAATTCGACTTAGAAGCCCTAATCGCGAAAATCTCGCGCAAATTCGAATTGATCATGCAACAACAACAAGGAACGGGATTTTGATCATCAAGCAAGATAGATAAGGGCATAAAACACAATTAAAGTCGAAAAATTTCGACTAACAATGGATTTTCGAACCCTAGAACAATTTACCTCATATTAATTCGAAAAAAAACGAAATCAAAATGCATAGAGGATGGAAGAATCACTTACTTGATGATAATAGACCTACAATATGCAATTAATCTTCAATAAACAAGCAAAAGTAGCGATTTTTTCGTACTAAAAACCGCAAACCCTAACCCTTCTTTAAAACCGTGAAAACGAGCACAATCAAGGGGCAAATTAAGGGGTTATGAGAGATTAATTAACAAGCAAGAGATTTTAGGAGACGGATTTGGTAATTTGGGCAAGAAAATGGGGATTTGGGGGAATTTGTGTCGCAATTAGGGGAGTGTTAGACGAAAATTAGGGGAACAAATGAATGAGGATTAAGAAGAAGAGTTTAAGTGAGAAAAACTCCCTGTGTCCTGTTCATTTCACTCGATCGAGTGGTTTTAAACCACTCGATCGAGCACTCTGATTCTCTATCTGCTCGATCAAGTAGAAATCTACTCGATCGAGAAATCCAACTTATTGCTTTACTCGATCGACCGAAAAAAGTGCTCGATCGACCATATTTTCACTCGATCGAGTACATAAAGTACTCGATCGAGTTCTTTTCTCGCGTAAGCTCTTGAATTTCGTCAATTCTTCCCTCGGAATGCGTAAAACTTCCCCAAACCTGCATAAAAACACATGCAAAAATTTCCCAAAATACCAAATACGCATAAGAACAGTCTATAGTCTTAAATCTACGCTAAAAACTGTCTAAAACTAATTTGTCCTAATTTAAAGCATTAAAACAAATTCAACGGAAGTTCAAAAATTATCTATTACAAAGTGTTACACGGGGCATTTCCCCGCTCAATTCCCAATGCAATTCAGTAGCCCCTGGAAGGGCTCCTGACTGGAGGACGTCATCTCAGCAACATTGACTGTCCCCTTCAACTTCCATGAGCATGAATTATCATTTGAACCGGTAGGAGGGGAATAGTTCTCATCCACATAGGCATGAACTTTCCTCGTCCTTGCTCCTCTATCACCGTCTTTAGCATCCTTACTTCCAATTTGATTGACAGTGGTTGCACAACAGCCTTTGACAGCTCCATCGTCGCTTTCATCTGTACCTGCAGCAAGGAAAATAGACGAACTTTCCTCCTTTTTGCTCTCAGAGGCGGAGGGGTAACAATTGCAGCACAATACTCCAAATTTTCAACTGGAGTGTCAATAGTAGGGTCAATAGTAGAGAGGGCATTGCAAGGCTGAGCCTGCATGGGAGCCCTCCGGGACTTAGACTGATTAAAAATCAGTTCTTCGTCCCCTACCTGAAAGGTCAAAGTCTTCCCCCCAACGTCAATAACTGCACGAGCAGTAGACAAAAATGGTCTCCCTAAAATAATAGGGGTGTGTGCATCTTCGGGGATGTCTAAGACAACGAAATCAACGGGAATAAAGAACCTCCCGATCCTTACAGGTACGTCTTCTACTACACCTAATGGCCGTGATATACTACGGTCGGCCATCTGGACTGTCATGTTGGTGCAACTCAGCTTTGTCAAACCAAGTCTCTTAGCAAGAGACAATGGTAAGACGCTCACGCTAGCACCTAAATCGCATAGCACATTATAAATCAAATAGTTACCGATGTGACACGGAATTGAAAAACTACCCGGGTCTGACTGCTTAGGAGGTAACTTATTTTGAAATAGGGCTGACCCCACCTGAGTCAAAGCTACGGTCTCATTATCACTAATACTCCTCTTACGCGATAAAATTTCTTTCATAAACTTAAGATAAGAGGGTACCTTAGTCAGCAACTCAGTGAACGGCACAGTAACTTCCAAGCTTTTCAGAAGTTCAATAAACTTGTCGAACTGTTGATTGGCCTTTGTATTTTGCAACCGCCTCGGGAAGGGAACTGTGATAGGTATCTCGAGTCCCTTGTTTCTCTCTTCGTATGTGTCTTCCGGTGCAAGCTTGGTATCCTTTGGACGCTTCTTACCTCTCGAACGAGGTCTTTCCGGTGATGTATTGCTTAAACGAGCACTAGCAGGTTCTCGAATAAGCTTCTCGTCATCAAAACTACTCGATCGACCAATATTTCCATTCGATCGAGTAGTATCCTCATCAATATCACTCGATTGAGTGAAATTTTCACTCGATCGAGCAACTCCATTTTGCTCTACACTCGATCGAGTAGAAAAACTACTCGATCGACCATTGTCCATTCCTTGTTCACTCGATCGAGTGGAAAAACCACTCGATTGACCACTTTCTTCGCCAATTCTGCTCGATCGAGCAGCAGATTTCAGTCGATCGAGCAATTGCTTTGTCGTGAGCTTAATTTTTTCGACAGAACACTGTTCACCATATGTTTTAGCCTTCCTCGGGTCTGAATTTTGCATTTCCGGTCCCTCGTATGAACGACCGCTTCTCAGATTTATCAAGTTTACCGTCTCATGTGGATTCTTCTCATTTTGAGTCGGTAAATGACCCTGCTTCCTTGTGGATTGGTTCATGGCTAGTTGGGCAACCTGAGTTTCAAGTGCCTTGATGGACGCATTTCTCTGTTGATCACTCAGCTGAAATTGCTTTGTAAAGGCTTGCATCATGGACTTAAGCTCACCAATTTCACTCACCCCACAGGAAGATGATGCACCATGGTTAGGAGGAGTGAAGGAAGGAGGCTTCTGATAGCCTTGTTGATTCTTATGTGGAGGTACATAAGGCTGCTGCTGGTGTGGAGGAGGTGTAGGATTGAGCACATTTTGGCTAGTCCACTGACATGCCTAAAATGTCGCACTAAAAGACGGCCAAATTAACAATTTAAATACCACTAAACACACTAATTAGCACTAATTATAAACTAGTAAAATAGCAAGCAAGGGATCGAACCCAAGAGAAGATGGGTTTTGCGATAGTGAAATTAAAAGAGTAATTAGAACAATTGTAAAGAAGTAACAACAATTATGTAAAAATGGGGGGGGGGGGGGGGTTGGTTTGGTTTTAATTGTAACAAAAGCAAGGCAAATTCAAACAAGAGTGCAAAGAAAGTAAACAATCAAGAGTTTAAGATGGAAATTAATCAATATTAAGAGAGACTTAACCCGACCCAATGTTTGGCACTTTAGTTGACAAAACCCCTCAATCAATCCTCCAATTAACTATTATCACCCTATTGTGAGAATAAATCTTCTAAATCTCCTTAGTAATGGCCAAATGACAAGGAAATCACACTTAATCAAATAACCCAACTTATCAATTCTACCAAGTAGAAATCACATACATCGGTCAAGTTAACAAGAAGATATGAGCACAAGAGATTCAATAGAGGTAATTAGACACAATGAAATTACAATTAATGCCTAATTAAAAGTTAATCCTTTACTTGCTAATTAAGCCAAGAAGACATCACATTCATTAGCATAATAACAAGGTGTTGCAAAGATGAGATTACAAGGAAATCACACTTAATAATCCCAACAACAATAAATTAAGGAACTTGATTAATTAAGCAACAAGGAAATCACACTTAATTACTCAATATAAACAAGGATTCCAAAATTCAAACAATAAACACAAAAGGATTAACAATGATAATGAAAATTAAGGAAGGATTAAAGGGTCTTACAACCAAAGATTAAGCCTTGAGTCGGATTAAGATAGGAGATTAGTTCTCCATAATTAGATCTAAAACCCAATTCAAAAGATGAAAATATTCCCAAATTACAACCTTGATTACTTAAAGTGAACAAAAGATCTTGAAAACCTAGAGACAATCATCTATATATAGTCTAGGTATTAAAGGGATTAATGGGCCATAACATGGTGCAAGCCCGTAATCAAAACATGATAAAACACGCTGAAACCTAGATAATTCGCACCGTGCGACATATGGGTCCTGGAATTTCGCACGGTGCGAGTTCCCTGCTGGACAGCATTTTTTGCAAAGGCCATATCTCTCTCGTTACTTGGCCAAATGAGGCGTGTGACCTACCGTTGGAAAGCTAAGAACATAAGCTTTCACCTCCACTTAGCCTTGTATCGATACGAGCTCTAGAATTCAAGATATACCAATTTGAACTCGATCCTTATGCAAACGACGCTTCAAATCTTCAATTGCTTCATCCTTTCACTTCTTCATGTCTTAGCTAGTCTTCTTTCTTGCTTGTAAATGTTTTGTACCACGGTAGACTTTAAGACATGCCTTTGCTTCCGATCATTACTCAAAACTCCATTACTAACCCGGCATTGAGAATATGGTAAATGTGACGTAAATCATGTGAAACCACGTCCCAATGCCGCTTTATTATGCATAAAATAAGCTAAATATATAGTAGAAATACGAGCCTTTCAAATACCCCACACTTAAGCCTTTGCTCGTCCCGAGCAAACTATTATAGAACTAATCAATCAACAAAAGGCTCACAAAATAAGTATGGGTAAGCTCAATCGATTTATCCCTCTTCTCTCACATCTCATCCTACTTATATCTCCCTCATCATTTTACCTCATGGTCACTATTCTATCTCCATATGTTCCTCAATAAGATAAATGACCCAAATCCTCCATTAAAAGTCGCTCTTCACTCACGCGCCCTCCTTATACCTTCCCTTTTCTAAGAGTGTTCCTAAATCCACCAATTCAACCTTCACTTTTCACTCACAACTCATCAACATTTTCCTTATTACTCCCCCTTATTACTCCACTTGGTTCAACACAAGGTTGCCATATTCATCATAACATCTCCCAGCTCAACAAGTAGGCAAACTCAAATTCCTCCATATTTCACACAACTCCAATAATTCACAACTCAAATAACCATAACTCAACCACACTATCAATACATAAGACAAGTCAAAGCAATAATCCAACTCCAAACAACAAGTATGTCAAGCACTAGTATCAAAATAAGCTTCCAAATCCCCCTCCTAGTCTTGGCACACTACTAGTCTACCCTTCCGGCCTTCTAGAGCTCCACCACTTATGTCCCCAACACCAAATGGAAGTAGTCATGTATGTGACATGATTTCAAGGCTTCAAAGAGTCAAAAAGGTTTTTCAATTTTTTTTTCTAATTCTCTCATTTTGCCTAAACCGCCCTCTCGGGTTTTCGGTTTAGCTCTTTTCCTCACCTCTACTCTCGTGGCTCGCACTCTTTTTTTATTTTTCCCGGAATGCCCTTTCGGGTTTTCACTCCGACCTCGGCCACTTTCCCACTTTTGCCTAGGATGCCCTTTCGGGTTTTCATCCTAGCCGGGTTTTTCTTGTCTTTCTTTTCTTTTTTTCGTTTCTCTTTTTTTTTCTTTTTTTTTCGTTTTTTTTTAAATTGAAATACGATGCATGAAATGAATATATTACAATATATACATGATATTACCAACACATGTCCACCCCACACTTTGTTTTTCACTTTGTCCCCAAAGTGAAGGTGAACATCACAATCAACCTCAATGAAATGACTTGAGGCACCCACTTTCTCTTCAAATTAGAACAAGTTCAACTCCATCTCACAAGTTCACTAACTTACACCACCAAACACCCTCGACTCTCGATGATGAGCTCAAAGATTCACACCTTACACCTCCTCTTCATCTACTTCACTTGGTATTATCATGGTGTACCAAGCACAAATCATGGGCAAAATGATAACTCAACACACTTCACCATTTTTCCAACAAAACTCTTTCATATTTGAACTTTTGATTGCTTCTTTTTCATTGTTTGATTTGGGGAAGTGAAAGTGGGAATTCTTTTGTAGGTTATTCCACATGATCGAGGTAATGATCGGGAAATAAGGTCTTTAGACAATTAGGCAAAGAAGAGTGGTGATGTATGTAGTGATTGTGTCAAAAAATGAGATTGGGAATAATGAGGCACAAGGGTTGTTTGAATAGGCTTGATAAGGAGCATTGGTGGAATTGTCAAGCATGATACTTTTTACTCTCAAGCAAGGACTTATCAAAAGATTTTAATAAATCACTTGCACCATTTCACAAACACCTTGTGTGGACTACTCAAATAGTTGAGTTTTACACACAAGTACAAATATTAGTAGGAAAAAAAACTAATAAAAGCATTAAAGAAGGAGTACGGGTTGCCTCCCGTAAAGCGCTTTTGGTTTCCGTCGTTTGCTCGACGCCTTTTCAAGCTTCATCTTCTATCAATGGTCAAGAGTGGAGCAACTCAATTCTCTTAGTAACCTATCAAACATGTTAGCCCACAAACAAGAGAAGTGACAATAATAGTAGAAAGTCAAGGCATACCAAGCATTCACGATGAGAACATATGCATATGACAAGTGATTCATTGAAGCATGTTCGAAAAACAATTCAATGTCACGATAAGCCTCCTTGAAACAAGGATTAGACTTAGTAAAAACCAAGTAAGAGTGAAAGGACACAAGAGGTTCTTTAGGAATTAGAATGGGTGGCTCTTTTATGTAAACTAGGGGAGGTTCCTCTTTGTGTGGCAAAAATTCAACAATCATCATGTTCTCTACCTTCTTAACATTCTCTTTAAAATTCATACTCACTAACTTCTTAGCCAAAGAAGGGTCACAACCAACATCCTCAAGTACCACAACATTATCGTTTTCTTCTAATTCATCCATGGGTGGATTTGCCTCCAAATCTTGTAAGGTTGTCTCCAAATCACAAGACAAAACATACCCCAAATCTTCTCCAACCATTCCATTAGTTGAGGCAACATCCAAAGTGTCACCTCCACACAATTCATAAATGGTTTGAACAATAGGTTCAAATATCTCAAGAAAACATAGAGAAGAAGTCTCGAGAGGGTATTTTATTGCCTCATATATGTTGTGTTTGAACATTTGACCCTCAAACTCCATGGTAAGACACCCACTAGACACATCTATCTTAGTGTTGGAGGTTTTCATGAAAGGTCTTCCCAACAAGATTGGTGTTGAGCCTTTTTCGGGCTCCATGTCAATCACATAAAAGTCGGCGGGAAACATAATGTCACCCACCTTGACCAAAACATCCTCAATGATACCTTTGGGGTAGATGTTGGACCTATCGGCCAATGAAATGACTACATGAGTCGATTTCAATGGCCCCAACTTGAGAGACTCATAAAGGTAATTAGGCAAAACATTAATAGATGCACCTAAATCAAGCATAGCATGTTGACAATCCAAGTCACCAATTTTGCAAGGAATGGTGAACATGCCCGGATCACTACATTTTCGTGGCAAACGTTTTTGAAACATAGCCGACACATGTTCACTAGCCCTTACCTTTTTCATACTTTTTGCCTTATTGGTCCTCTTAGTAGTGCACAACTCTTTCAAAAATTTTGAATGCTTGGGCACACTACTAAGAAGATCAAGAAGAGGAATTTTTACCTCCACTTTACGAAAGATATCATAAAAGCTTGAAGTTTTCTTGTCAATTATCCTTGCATCATTCAAAGCACTTGGAAATGGAGCTTGTGGCTCATATTCCGGAAGAGGTTCATTGATCCTCACTTGTTTGGGTGTAGATGTTTCCCCATGTTCTACCACCACTTCAATTTCATCTTCAATCACATCTTCCACTTCATGAACAATAGGAGGCGGTCTTGATTTCTTAGGAGCCTTGGGTGCCTCTACCAATTCTCTACCATTCCTCAATGAGACCGCTTTTGCTTGTTCTTTGGTGGGTGGAGGAATTGTGTGAGAAGGTAGGCTCCCTCCTTGAGTGGTTTGAGAACTGAGGGTGTTGAGAATTTGACCAACTTGGGTCTCAAGGTTAACAAACCTAGAGTCGGTGAGCCGATTTTGTTGAAGCACGGCGGTTTGGAATTCCTTGGTATTATTTAGCAAGATTTGGCTTTCTTTTTGCATTGTCACTTGATTCATAGCAAGTGTTTTCATTATGTCTTCTAAAGATGATGAAGTTTTAGGAGGGGGTTGTTGAGAGTTTTGAAACTCCCATTGATAAGTTTCATTAACCAAGTATAGAAAAAATTCCCATTTCTCTTCATAGCTAAACATATATCTAAATTTACCCTCACTCAAATGATAAACATGTAACACCGTTTCATCATTCAAACCATTAAACACCACATGACATAACTCCCAAGTTCGATATGGGTATCGACATCTAGAGACATACTCACCCAACCTATCAAAATACTTGTGAAATGGTTCATCCTTAAATTGAGGAAAATCAAGAGAAGCCATTAAAACAAACAACAGAGCAATAGAAACTAGTTAAACTAATCCTAATATTTACAAAAACACACAACTACTCTAAAAACACCAACAAAAACACTAGCAAAACCGTTACCTTCCCCGTGTGAACGGCGCAAAATTTGACGCGCCTAAAATGTCGCACTAAAAGACGGCCAAATTAACAATTTATATACCACTAAACACACTAATTAGCACTAATTATAAACTAGTAAAATAGCAAGCAAGGGATCGAACCCAAGAGAAGATGGGTTTTACGATAGTGAAATTAAAAGAGTAATTAGAACAATTGTAAAGAAGTAACAACAATTATGTAAAAAGGGGGGGGGGGGTGGGGGGGGGGGGTTGGTTTGGTTTTAATTATAACAAAAGCAAGGCAAATTCAAACAAGAGTGCAAAGCAAGTAAACAATCAAGAGTTTAAGATGGAAATTAATCAATATTAAGAGAGACTTAACCCGACCCAAAGTTTGGCACTTTAGTTGACAAAACTCCTCAATCAATCCTCCAATTAACTATTATCACCCTATTGTGAAGATAAATCTTCTAAATCTCCTTAGTAATGGCCAAATGACAAGGAAATCACACTTAATCAAATAACCCAACTTATCAATTCTACCAAGTCGAAATCACATACATTGGTCAAGTTAACAAGAAGATATGAGCACAAGAGATTCAATAGAGGTAATTAGACACAATGAAATCACAATTAATACCTAATTACAAGTTAATCCTTTACTTGCTAATTAAGCCAAGAAGAAATCACATTCATTAGCATAATAACAAGGTGTTGCAAAGATGAGATTACAAGGAAATCACACTTAATAATCCCAACAACAATAAATTAAGGAACTTGATTAATTAAGCAACAAGGAAATCACACTTAATTACTCAATATAAACAAGGATTCCAAAATTCAAACAATAAACACAAAAGGATTAACAATGATAATGAAAATTAAGGAAGGATTAAAGGGTCTTACAACCAAAGATTAAGCCTTAAGTCGGATTAAGATAGGAGATTAGTTCTCCATAATTAGATCTAAAACCCAATTCAAAAGATGAAAATATTCCCAAATTACAACCTTGATTACTTAAAGTGAACAAAAGATCTTGAAAACCTAGAGACAATCATCTATATATAGTCTAGGTATGAAAGGGATTAATGGGCCATAACATGGTGCAAGCCCATAATCAAAACATGATAAAACACGCTGAAACCCAGATATTTCGCACCGTGCGAAATATGGGTCCTGGAATTCCGCACGGTGCGACTTCCCTACTGGACAACATTTTTTCCAAAGGCCATATCTCTCTCGTTACTTGGCCAAATGAGGCGTGTGACCTACCGTTGGAAAGATAAGAACATAAGCTTTCACCTCCACTTGGCCTTGCATCGATACGAGCTCTAGAACTCAAGATATACCCATTTGAAGTCGATCCTTATGCAAACGACGCTTCAAATCTTCAATTGCTTCATCCTTTCACTTCTTCATGTCTTAGCTAGTCTTCTTTCTTGCTTGTAAATGTTTTGTTCCACGGTAGACTTCAAGACATGCCTTTGCTTCCGATCATTACTCAAAACTCCATTACTAACCCGGCATTGAGAATATGGTAAATGTGAAGTAAATCATGTGAAACCACGTCCCAATGCCGCTTTATTATGCATAAAATAAGCTAAATATATAGTATAAATACGAGCCTATCATCCACCTCAGATTGGGATGGACTTCCCCTTGATTATTGTAATAGGAACCTCCTCCTTGCCTATATTGTTGAAAGGCAAGGATCTGCTCCTTCTCTACAAGACAGCCTACAGCAGAGTGGCCATCATTACCTCCACATCTCTCACATGAAACGGCCTCTCTTCTAGTAAGAACATGGACAGTCTGAGGCTCCCCGGCAGCTTGTAACTCCAACTTGTCGAATCTAGCATTCATGGTCTCCAGCTGAGCCAAAACTTGCTTATCGACTGCATGAACTATTCTAATCCCATCCCTCGGGTTACCATACTCAGCACTGTGATTTGCCGTCTCTTCAATAAGAGACCATCCCTTATCGTCATCTGTATTCTCCTGGAATCTTCCACTAGATGCCGCATCAAGTATGGCTCTTTGGTCGTCATACAACCCATTGTAGAACTGATTGGCTAGAAACCATGGGTCAAAACCATGGTGAGGGATAGACCTCACCAACTTTTTGAATCGCGACCATGCCTCATAGAAACTTTCATCCGGAGTCTGTCTGAAACTAGTAATCTTGGCCCTTAGCAGATTGGTGCGCTATGGAGGGAAATATCTCTTGTAAAAGGCAAGAGCGAGAGACTCCCAATCAGAACCCCAGCAATTGCGTGCGGTCCAAGTCGATCGACCACTCCTGAATCGGTAAAGAGAAAGGAAATAGAACTTCCTTAATCTTGTCCTGAGTTACCCCCTTAGTGGCGGGGATAGTAGAGCAGTAATCGGTAAAGGTCTCCATATTCTTCCTCGGATCTTCACCTGCCACACCTCTATAGATATTCCTCTCCACCAGATTGATATAAGAAGGGCGGATATCGAATGTGTTACCATCCTCTGTCTGGAGATTGAAACCCTTCGGAATTAAGGTGGCCTTGGGCACCGAATGACTAGAAAGTTTAGGCATCTTTACTGGTGATAACGGACTGTCTTCGAAACGAAAGTGATGTAGCTCTGGCTCGAAAGTACTCAAGTCTTCCTTTCGTGATTTCCTCTGCAGACGAAGTCTATGCCTGAATAATCTCTGGTTCAATCACCAAACTAATTCTAACTTTCGACACAGGCATAAACAATACTGAAAGGAAATAATAAGAACGGCCTCAAGGAATAAAAAATTCCCTGAGACAGATAAAATAAACGGAACGACAACAAATAGGGCAATTGCGTCCCCGGCAACGGCGCCAAAATTTGACACGTCTGTCGTGTACCTGTCAAAAATAAACTAACTAGACTAACTATATAGCTAGGGAAGTCAGGTCGATCTCCACAGGGAGACAAGATATTTGTAGTAGTTCGTCTATTTGGTCACAAATGGGGGGTTTTGTTTGATTGTTTTCTAAACTACGAGTCTTAAAGTTAAGAGAAATAAAGGGCAAGAGCAGTAAAGGCAAGAAATGAATTTAAACTATCAGAAAGAGAGGGACATGTCAGGATTTCGGTTCACTACGGTAGTCCAGTGACTCAGCTGTAAATGACTCAGACGAATTAATGTAAGACGGATGATGAAAGGTCTTTTCGGTCCACTTTCTATCCTAAAATACCACTAACTTAACTTTCATTCTCGTCAGGGTAGTCTACTATTCATAGCAGGCTTATTTAGTCCAATCTTCCGATCTAGGATTAATTTTAGCCAGATTAAAGAGGTGACTCAGAAGTGTGCACTCAACTAAGTCGATAAGTACAATTAAATTGCTATGGTGACAGAGTCTTATGATCAATTCATCTAATTCATTTACTACATCGTCACATTCCTACCGCAGATCCCTTAATCCCAACATGAAAGGGGTTTAGCTACTCATGTCGCTAATTAAACTAACAGCAGATAATTTTCCAGCAGTAAACATTATGAAATAACAATAAAATTGCATAAAAGTAAATTAGGGCAGAGGAATTAAATGGAGTAAACAAGAAATTAAAGTAACAAAGGATTAATTATTATTAAAGGATGAGAAAGAATTACAATCGATGCGAATCCGGCGTAAAGAACGCAAAATCTAAGCGAAAGCAATCCCAGAATGAAGTTACAGTGAATAATGTAAAGCGACGTAGCAAAATTCTGATAATATGAAAGATAGAGTCTAAAAATCCGTCCTAATAACCTAACTAATGTAGGTTTAAATAGGAAAACAAATAAGTTTTGCGGAAATAAACATATCACGGGCTGTTTAAAGCCCATAATCAGCGAAACCACTCGATCGAGTGGAATAAAACCACTCGATCGAACAAAACCTCAGGCAAATCTACTCGATCGAGTAGAAAGTTACTCGATCGAGTAACTGCTCTTTCTGCAAGCTAAGGATCGAGTGGAAAACCACTCGATCGACCAATCAGGGACGTAAAAACCACTCGATCGAATGGTAAAACTACTCGATCGAGTACTTCGTCTTCTTTTCAGCTCAAGTCCGCGCCTAAATGCCTCGTAATCCGTGCCTTGACGCTTCCCAATGCAGTATCTCACTCTGGACAGATACCGTCTCCTCTAAATGCATGCAAAAAGGACGAAAAAGAGTACGATTCCACTACTTTCGCGTTCATTTCTACAAAATGGACAAAACGAACCAAAGTAGCCAATTCGGGGCAAAATACCATAAAAACAGTATATAAATGCATAGAAATACGGGCTGAAATAGGCTAAAAAGACTATATATTAGGCACGTATCAATATACTTGTGCTTTTGTTCTCTTCTCACATAGATACAACACTATATTTGAGGCATTAGCAAGAGAAAATGAAGACCGCTTGGTATGGTCGCTCTAATCTCTATTTCCTTTCCATTTCTTTTTCATTATTCATATGAGGAGGATGGGCTTATATGTCAAGGAGGATGTGGTGTGTTTTGTTGTTGCGGTTTGTGTACCTATGTGTTGTTAGGAGTTGCATTTAGTTTATATGACACACTAGTTGGTAGAATCATATGCATTAGGATGTATAAATATTAGTTGCATCATGGCATGTAGTTTGCATGTTAAAAAAATTTTGTGAACCGTCTACTTGGGAAGCTTGACAAGTGTATATAGGCCCTAGTAGATGCTTTTTCTTCTTAAGATTTTGCTTGTTAGAATACTTGTAAAACACCCTAGGATGTGTCATGCTAGTATCCTTTGACCCATGGATTAAGGCCTAGTCAAGAGTACCTTGTGGTGTGATAACTCCTTGGCTACCGTTTATTCCAAGGTGACCCTTGAAACCATGCATCCATCATCCATGTTCTACTACATTTTTACCATCAAAAGGAATGGGCCCAAAAAGAAATTGATTTGAGTTCAAAGAAATGAAAAGAAATGTGAAAGAAAGTTTGCAAAATGCATCAAATGAAAAGAGGAGCAAAAATAGACTCCTAAAGCTTCAAATATAAGGCACCCTCACTACATATGGGGTGACTTTGAAAATGTTTAAAAAGAAAATGCAAAAAGTTGAAAGTTGTCAAGTGTTGAAAAGCCGAAAATCAAAAGAAATGGCAAAAGAAAATGTTCTCAAATGTTATATGCCACAAGAAATTGGGAGGAAAACAAAAACAAAAGCAAACTCCCAAAATGAAACTCAAATATCTATTGATCCCTTTATCCATCGTATCCATTTTTGTGCATGGTAGAGAGGAGACAACCCTTCTTCTTGTCTAGGCAAGAGGGGGAATTCCGCAATCCTCCAGTGTTTCTAACACCATAGGGAGTCTATTCTTGACAAAAGCATTTAACGATTGAGGACAAAGGTACCCTAGCTTGACACAACTTGGAGGTGATTTATTGGTATCCTTCTAGGCCTAGTAGTTTGAAGAAATTGTATCTATGAAGGAGTGTGTACCCTTGAATTGCTTCCCTTGTTGATAATTTCCACCACTTAGATGAGGAAAGTGGCTATTCTTTTGTAGATGCATCCATTACTTTATTTTGTGTGCTTAATGTTTGGATGTGTCGCCATTTTGGCAAGACCCACCTTGCCTTGCAAGAAGGCATCCTACCTCATGATTGTCTTGTTGTGAGTTGAAGGGGCGGAACGAGACCCGCTAATTGTCTCATATCGGCTATATTATTAGGATAGCTTAAATAAAGGTCTAGTTTTTGTCACCTCTTTACTCGGGACGAGTAAAGGTTCGGTTTGGGGATATTTGATGTGACCATTATTTGCGCACATTTAGTCCCTTAATTGAACCCATTTTGCATACTATTATAACATTTCATAGCCATTTTATCCGTCAAATGCATTTCGTATGTTTTGTAGGAAAGAAGATAATAAGGCGGAAATTCCCGTCTTTCTTGCATATTTGGAAACTTATTGATGATATTAGATAGACTAGTATGAAGAGGAGGCAATAATGATGACCAAGGATGTAGGAATAAAGAGTATATAGAAGGATCATAGGGTTAAAAGTAAGAATGACGAGAGGGAAGGCATTACAAGAAGAAATCGCTCGAAAACCGAACCAAGGGTTGCTCCTTTGGCTCTGAAAATATGCTATATGGAACGGCGTTGAAAAAACAAGTGATCTAGGCTTTTGAATCACTCCAATAGGAGTCCGGATGAGAAAATGACGTCCGTTTTACAATCCGGGCTCAAACAAAGAAGCTGTTCGCCAAACCGCTCGTCCCGAAACTGAAGACGCTCGTCCCCTGAAGGAATCCGCTCGTCCACCCCTTAAATCCGCTCGTCTTCCCCTCTTTTTTCCGAGCGTCTTGCTCCAAATCCGCTCGTCTTCCCCTGATACAATCCGAGCGTCCCGAGACCAATCCGCTCGGATTCCCTTACAGCAACTTTCGTTTTCTTGTTGCTCCACCAGAGATGCGCATATTTTTCAAAGACCGGCGAAAAGGAGACCGGAGTCTCTCTTGAGACCGGCGATTCCCTACCAACAATTAGCATTGTTAATTTACTATTTTACCCTTGCTTAACCTAATGATGCTCTACTATATATACCCCACTTGTAATAATCAAACCATCAAGTTTTTCATTAGGTTAAATCAATCCTTCCTTAGATTAGATTAGGAGTAGATTAGAATAGATTATCATTTCCACAAATTACACATTAATCTTTCTTTAATCATTGCTCAAGTTTATTATTAAGTAATTCAAGTTTATTATTGGGTAATTAGAAGATTATTGGGTTTATTGGGAGATTGACAACCTTTCATCAATCATCAAATTCTTCTATTATTCTTTGCATTATTATTTTGGAATCTCCATAGGTATAATTCTCTTAATCCTTGTTTTAATTATTTTTAATCTTTCTTACTTGTTCATCATGTTTGGCTTTGTTAGTATGATTGACAACTTTGTTAGCATGTCAAACTTGATAATGAGTGAGTAGTCTCTTAGCTAGGATTAATGGGTAATTAGGGGAAATAAACACGGGGAATGATTCATGCTTAATCTAATATGCTTCCATAATTAATTTGCTTGCTTGTTGTGATTTCAACTTATGCACATGTTATGTTTGATGAAATGCTAAGCCTATGAATCCTTGCATTTACAACCATCACTTATCTTTTCAATGAGACTTGTAAGACATAAACCAACTCGAGTCTCATTAGACCATGCATATAGTTGGATAGGGAGGATTAAGTCGACTTGTAGGTGTTTTACAATCTAATCGATTCGGCTCCGGGACCCAAACCTTCCTAGGTTTGTAAGATATAAACCAACTCGATCCATCACAATAATAATTGCTTACATCTAGTAGGAAACATGTTTGTATGATCAAATCCCATGAATCCCTTTTGAACCCATGATATCCTAGCACTTTTAGTCATTTGTTTACATCTTTACTTTTGTTGCTTGTTTATTGCTTTTATTAGATTAGAATCATCAACCCATTATAATTGTGCCAACCCCTAGCACAACCATAATTAGATTGAATAATTTGAGTAACCACCGTCCCATGGATCGATCTCGACTTACCGCTAACTAGTTATTTGTTGAGTATTATAAATGTGTTTGATTTGATGTAACCCGACGACATCACCCATCACCTATGTCAAACACTGCTTTTTGCCTTGGTTGACCTAGGTATAAAGTGGATCCGAACGGGTTCCAAGCATCCCACAAATGCTTGGTGACGACGCCGAACATCTCTTGCATCGTTTCGAGACCCTTGCTGAGACGAAACCGACCGATCTAAAATGATCCAGTCGAATGCATTTTTACGCCACAAAGCGTGGCTTTCAAAAAGACCGCTACCGCATCCCACAGATCGGCTGGGCGTCGCAGGTGGGCCATGTCCACAAAAACACGTGTCGATTTTTTGACTTTAGAAGTCGAGGTCTAGAGGTTTAAGGGAGATATGAGGGGGCGGACGCTCGTGTGCCCTAAAGAGGTTCAAATAAGGGTGTATTTATAGAGTAATGTGGGGTGGTATATCCGTTGAGTTTGCTTGGAGGCTAAGGAGGAAACTCATTGAGGCGCGAGCGCGCTAGTGATATAATTGGGTGTCCTGTCCTTTTCAATTTGGACGTGGCCTTTGCTCCATCTTTTGTTTGATTGGTTTTATTCGTGGTATTCAAATAATATGTCATATAACAATATGGTCATCTAATAAGATATATTTGGGTGTTATTTGAGGTAGGTATTTTGTATTCTTGACTCGGGTTTGACCCATGTTGAGTCGAGATTTGAATTTTGAGTCGGTTTTTGGCAAGGTGTCGGTTTTGACTCTAATTAGTGTCATTTTAATGCAAATGGCGTGATAAAACCATTTATGGCATTATTTTTAACATTCGAGACTCAAGTTGACTCGGGTTGACTCAGATTGACTCGAGTTGCGGGTTTCTGAGTCGGTTTTGGGTCTGAAGACGGTTTTAACTCTAAATAGTGTTGTTTTAATGCAAATGAAGTTAGAAAACCATTTTTGAAATAATTTTTCATATCCGAGTAATGCATTGAACCGTCTCATGTATAGCCAATCCACGCACGCATATCAAAAACACATTATAGTCCGATCATCATCTAGTGGTTTTTAGAAGGTGCAGATACTGGATATCTACAGAGCCCCCACTTTGATGGAGGCTTGGACGGGATGAAAGTCAAAGTATAGCCTCGATGTCAATCGAAGATTACAACCTAAAGACCATTGCGACGTCGAGGCGACTCAAAAGGGTTTGAGACAAGGACCTTCCGTCAGGAAGAGCGACGTCGAGACGACTCGGAGATGCGAGTCGAGGACCTTCCGTCGGGAATATTTTAGAGTCTATCGACTATCGATGCGGGTCGTTTAAAGTCCATTAGACTACGTATAAAGGCTCGCCAGCCATAAGAAGGAATCATACCTGAGGCATATTCGGAACATGTCCTTGAATTGCTTATTGTTCGTGCGTAGAGGCTCGCCAGCTATTGAAGGTGGCATAGAGACTTGCCAGCCATTAAAGGTGCGTAGAGGCTCGCTAGCCATGGAAGGTGCATAGAGGCTCGCCAACCATCCATGGTCGAATGATCGACTACGGGAAATAGCCTGAAACATCGGGCTTATTTCAATATATTATCTGGAAATGACTTCCAACCAGGTTGACGTTGATAGGTTTGGCTAGGGAGCAACGATCTCCAACTTGATGGGGGTCTTAAATGAACTCCGTGGGGATAAATCATCTAAGCAAGGCTCTCTGGAAAACCATTTAGGGAGAGCGCTGCATCGGGATCATGAATGATGTTGCGAGGATCATTGAAAGACCTGTGTGACTTCCATTTGAAAATCAGCACTCGCTGGGGAGTTAGAAACTTCTCAAGACTCGCTGGGGATATGAGTTACCGCTCGTTGGGAGGTAGCGTATGCAATGTAATCGACGCAGTTAAAGCACTTGGACTTGACAGGTCGGCGTTTGTTGGGAAGAACCCAGTACTCAGTTGGAGTGCATTTTTCTTCTCAAGATTATCTACAAGGTTAGTGACCACACAAATCCGCAGTCACATAGACAAGAACATAGGATGCAAGCATATAAGAACATAAGCATGTAAGAAATTAGCACGTAATATCTCGCGTGACGGGAGATAGGAGTTTCGAAAGTTGTAAAGCTTAATATTGAGTCTTGTTGCTCGTAAGTCCGTGATTTGATAGATTGGAGACACGAGGCCGTTGCAACATTGACTCACACAGATGCATACTGACAGAATGATAAATAAGCGGTCGTGAACGTGACACAAACTCAGTATCGACACGACCCGGGGGTGACCCTGACAGACTTTGCACAAGTAAGTGCAAATCCTAGCCAAGAAAGGGTGACAACGCGTATCAAATCCCTGAAGTAGAAGGTCTACTGGGCTGGGGAACACGAATTGATTATCTTCTCCAGAAATCTTTGGCTCCGTTTGCTTGTTTGAGATCGTTTCTCGAGGCATGATGATTCGGAGAGCGGAACCAAGATCTTGTCATCGTCCAAACCGAGCACTAGGCTAAAGGTGATTTGTTTTGGACTGTAGTTGAGACCCAAAAGATGTTTGAGGATAAAGGATGGGTGGCGTCTTGAAAGAGAAGCTCCCAGAGTGAGAAGGTGGGAATTTCGCAAAACGAGGAATGGGCGACGTCTTAAGGAAGAAGTCCCCAGTAAGGAGGTATAAGATTATTTTTTTGCAGCTAGGTGGGCTGATTTTGAGGATTGATGTGGATAGTTGAGATTGAAAAGGGTATGCGGTTGTGTCCTTGTTGGGGGACTGCCATTTATTCGTGTGTTTGTGAAATCAAACCAGATTGTAGTTCTTGCGTGTGTGTGCAATGGGTTGCAAATTAAAGGTATGAAAATTGAATGTATGTGGGGGTGTGGTTCTGCCCTCGTAATAGGACTACCTACGTATTTGCGTGTTTGCGAAATTAAACCAGATCGTAGTTCTGCGTGTGTTCATAATTGATTTTAAGGCGTATGGTTGCGTCCTTGAAGGACTGCCTATATATATACGTGGTGTGAAATCGAACCAGATCGTAGTTCTACTGTGTGCGATAATTGACTTTGTGGTTTATGGTTGCGTCCTTGAAGGACTGCCTATGTATTCACGTGGTGTGAAATCAAACCAGATCGTAGTTCTGTGTGTGTGTGCTGATGTGACCATAATTAGAGCATATTTAGTCCCCGAATTAGCCTTGTTCCCATGCTTTTTAGTGCATATTTGGGTCATTTATTGTCTTTAGTTCTTTGTTTTGTATATTCTTTGAGGTTTTGTGTCCTTGGTAGGAAAGGAGGGCAAACCTTGCATTTTCATGGCAAAACGAGACTAAATTGATTGAATTCAATGACCAAGCATCAAGGAGAGACAAGATTAGAAGGCCTTTGTACATATTATAGTAGATGGGCAATGATGAGAAAAGATCCTTGCATCCCCAAGGAAATCCCCAAGGATTTTATGAAGAAAAGGAAAGAAAAGAAGAAGAAAGCACGCTGCATGACAACCCGTGGGTCTTACCTAGAAGACGCCCGTCCTCCACCTTCACAATCTGTGCGTCTTCCTTACAAGACGCTCGGGCAGCAACCCCAGAAGACGCCCGTCTTCTCCCAAAGACGCCCGGGAAGAGACACAGGAATCCGGCCGTCCCGAGCCTAAGACGCACGGATTCCAAGACAACGCAAATTCGTTTCTTCAAACTTCAAGAAAGATGCCCATCCTTCAGAAAATGCCGACGTTTCCCTAAGTAGGGACTTAATCGTCATTTAAGCCCTTAGTTAACCCTAATTCCTACACCTAATCCCCACTATAAATACCCCATTAGTCTAATTGGAAGAGCATGTTCTTCTTATCAATTCTTAGAGTAGTTAATATCAATCAATTCTCTCTTTAGTTTTGTAATCAACAATTAATCAAGTTTTAATACAAGTTTTATTTCCTTTATCTCTCTTTTGTTCATCCTTTAGTTTGGGTAATTGAAGATTATTTGGGTTATTATTGGGAGATTGACAACCTCTCAATCAAGCATCAAGTACTTCTTTTATTCTTTGCTTTATTATTGGAATCATTAGTAGGTATAATTCTCTTAATCTCTTTTTAATTATTGCTAATTACTTTCATTTGTTCATCATGTTTCACTTTGTTGGTATGATTGACAACCTTGCTAGCATGTTCAACATGATAATGAGTGAGTAGTTCCATAGCTAGGGTTAATGGGTAATTAGGGGAAGCCAACATGGGGAATGATTCATGCTTAAATTAATATGCTTTCATGGTTTATTTGCTTGCTTGTTTTGATCTCAACTCATGCACATGTTATGTTTGATGAAATGCGAGCCTTGAATTCTTGCATTTTTTACCCATCACCTACCTTTTCAATGAGACTTGTAAGACATAAACCAACTCGAGTCTCATTAGACCATGCATGTTGTTGAGTAGGGAAGACTAAGTCGACTTGTAGGTGTTGTACAATCTAATCGATTCGGCTCCGGGACCCAAAATTTCCTAGGATTGTAAGATATAACCCAACTCAATCCATCACAACAATAATTGGTTGTTTATAATTTGAGAACATGTTTGTATGATCAATTCCCATGATTCCCCTATGACCCCATGATACCCTAGTGCTTTTTATCAATTGTTTACAACCCTTTCAATTCATCTTGCTTATTTACTTTCATTGCTATTTAGTTTAGTGACCTTCTACATCAACCCAAATTGTGACACCCCTAAGACACCACTAGTTTCAATATAAATGTCATTTCAATTCCCGTCCCTTGGGATCCGACCTTTACTTGCCTCTTTACTAATTGTAAAGTTGTTTGTGAAGCTATAAATTGTGTTTTGGTCTAGGTGCTCCTAACGACAAGTTACCGAAAAGATTTAGTCCGACCAAAAATGGCGCCGTTGCCGGGGACGGTGTTAACATGATTTAGATTTTCTTATATTGTTATTAGTTGTGTCTTTCTTTACCTTGAGGAAGTAAAACTCCTCAAGGTTTGTTCTAATTGTTTTCAAGTTGTTTGATATTTTGCATGTCTAGAAGGTCACAAGGTGATTTGTTACCCTTTGATCGTGAAATTGAAAGAACTTTGACAACCAATAGAAGACTTGATAGGAGAAATTTGAGAGGTATTAGTGAGGTTGTAGATATTCAACCAACTATTGAGTTCATCAACCCTTTTGCAAGAGAAGGTGAGGAGAACCCAACACAAAATACAACACAAAATCAACCCACAATGCCTAAATTTTAATCACATTCCGTACCCACCGAGGAGAACCTACCCAATGGTACTCCCACACCACAACATCTAACCGGAAATTTCATTGCCAAATCCGCATTTATCCAATTAGTCGAAAGGAGCCAATTTGGGGGGATGCCTAGTGAAGACCCTCATTCTCATATGGAGACCTTTTGTGACTATTGTGATGCGGTTTCTCAAACCGGTGTAACTCAAGACCAAATTCGATGGGTCTTATTTCCTTTTTCTCTAATTGGCACCGCGAAACAATGGTTGAAGGGCCTTGATAAGGCCACTCTCGGAATTGATTCTTGGAAGAAGTTGGCTCTAGCTTTCTACAAAAAATTCTACCCACCGGAAAAGACTAACATGCTAAGAGCTCAAATTACGGGTTTTAAGCAAAGGGATGAAGAATCTTTGTATGAAGCTTGGGAGCGGTTCAAAGGAATTTGTCGCTCATGTCCTCACCATGGACTTGGCGAGTGGTTCTTGGTACAACAATTTTGGAACGGTCTATATGAAGATTCAAGGAACATTCTCAACATGGGATCAAATGGAATGTTCATCGAAGTTGATGACAATCAAACTTGGAACAAAATTGAGGAAATGGCGGTCCATAACTCACAATATAGTAGACCTCGCAAGGCTACTAGAGGAGGAAAGCATGAAGTGGACTCCGTTACTCAATTGGGTGCTCAACTTAGTGCTCACATTGATACCATCAATTTGAAGTTTGAAAAAGCTATGGCTAGACTTGAAGAAGCCTCAAAATCACAAAAACATCATGTTAATGCCATGACGGCATCTTCATCAATCCCAAGTGGGATATGTGAGAATTGTGGAACTTTGGGACATGACCCAAGTGAGTGTAGGGGAACAAATGAACGAGTGAATGCTTTCCAAGCATACAAGAGTGGTACCCCTTATTCCAACTATTACAATGAAAACACCAAATTCCATCCAAATCTCTCATACAAAAGCCAAAATGTTCAAAACCCTCAAACAACATACACCCCACCTCCCATGAGAAACCAAAATCAAAGACCCTTTTACAACCAAAACCAAGGTTACCAAAATCAATTTCCATACAATCAACAAAATGACCAAGGTTTTGATGTTCAAAAAGCGGTCCTTCAAATGCAAAAGAATCAACAAGAATTTTTCACTCAAATGCAAAAAGATAGTAAAGCAAAGGAAACCACCATCAACAACATCCTAGCTCACACCAAAATGTTGGAAACCCAATTGACTCAACTAGCATCTTCAAGCTCACAAAGACAAAAGGGGCAATTACCACCTCAAAGTAATCCCCCAAGACATGAAACGGTTAGTGCCATTCACTTGAGAAGTGGTACAAGGTATGAAGCACTGAAGAAGCAAGTTGAGGATGAGGTTGTGGAAGCTAGTGACAAGGGAGAAATTGTGCAAAACTCCAAAGATGGAGAACCATCAAAAGAAGAAATTTCAAAGAAAAATGAAGACAAGGTCAAGGAGAAGGAGTCCATTATGATTAGACTTCCTTTTCCAAGTCGTCAAGCCAAGCCCAAATTTGATGACCAACTTGGAAAATTTATGGAAATTGTGAAGAATTTGGAAGTCTCAATTCCTTTCACGGAATTAATCAATCACGTACCGGCCTATGCGAAATACATGAAAGACATCCTCACAAAGAAGAAGTCGATCCGGAAGCTTGAGACTATCGCCTTCACTAAGGTGAGTAGTGCAATACTTCAAGGGAGTTCACCTCCAAAACTTAAGGATCCGGGAAGCTTCTCAATACCGTGTACCATTGGCGACACCACGATCAACAAAGCCTTATGTGATCTAGGGGCTAGTGTGAGTGTTATGCCGTACTCGGTGAGTAAAAGGTTGGGGATGGGAGAGCTTAAATGCACCAATATTACACTCCAAATGGCCGATAGATCGACGAAGACACCATTAGGGATATGGGAAGATGTTCCCGTGCGAATTGGGAAATTTTTCATCCCGGTGGACTTTGTCATTGTTGATATGGAAGAAGATTCCAACATTCCAATCATTCTAGGAAGACCTTTCTTACACACCGCGGGTATGGTGATTGATGTGAAACATGGAGAGCTTACTCTAGAAGTGGGAGATGAGAGTATAACTTTCAATCTTGACAAGACCATGAGAGCTCCCCGTTTGCATGAACCATGTTTTATGATTGATCATTATAGCCGGAAGGATGATAGGAAGAAGTCGGAACTCCAATGGAAGAAGAAAATTGAAGATGCTCCATTCAAAGAGCAAGTGAATTATAACAAAGAGAGCTTGCAAAGCTCACCAAAGTCAAGCAATGAAGAAGATGGCCTCATTGGCCAAAACAAGATAATGGGAGAGTTGTCTCTATCAACTCAAGAGTTCTTTAGTGATCAAGTAGATGAAGTGTGTGATCTTTGGGACGATGAGTTTGAAGGGATTTTCAATCCCTATATTGGTAATGCTATCGATCAAGACCGACAACAAGGGCAAACATCTATTGAAGAACTAAATCACGACAATGAACAAGCTTTTGATTACTTTTTCAAGGTGTTAAGCAACATCAACAACACATTGGACATGCCCCCTTGACATCTCATCAAGAATGAGAGTTTGGTGGAGTCCTCCCTAAACCACCATTTGTAAATATTTCTAACTCCCTAACTCGCATTTTAATTCTTAATTTGCATTTTTGTCATTTTTGGATTTTTATGCCTTGATCAAGATAATTATCATGTTTGAGAGAAGTGAGGGAGGTGTTGGGAAATGTGTCCTCAACAATAGTGCGATCATGTGATTTAAATATCATTATTAAATCTCATTTTAAAGAATACAATTGAGAAGTAATTTTGTTACTGTCAACTGGTCAACATATATCGGTAATGATTGGCTGACTAGAGTTTGACATTACTGTCGTGTGACGGTGGTGATCAGTTGACCCCCTAGGTCATACCTATAGGGCAATACTCTTAATTGATCATTTAATTAATCGTATAATGTTATGAGTTAATTAAATTACTTGAAAAATTGACGGACGATTTTGGAAGTAAAATTTACGTATCAAATTGAAATGTGATTAAATGAGATACGGTCTGAGTAATTGAATTGTATCATTACTCGGATGAAATTATTGTTTAAGGAAACAATTAAATTTGAATGAATTATTATAAATGCGATTTATAAACGATAAAATATTTTGGTACAAGTAATTATGAATTACTAAGTCGATTTTGTATATGACGTATTTTACTAATACGTTGATTTTTAATATGTTAAAAATACATAACAAATTTATGTGACATGTGACATGTGACATATTGACAATTGACAAAAATAATATGGAATCCATATTATACAATGTACCGAAAAATTGGAGGAGTATTAGTCTTAATATTGTGTTTGCAATTAAGTGGTAAACATAATGATTAAAATAGGAGAGTAGCCATGCAACCCTATTTACCTTGTGAAGGCAAACTAATGCATGCATTGGGTCTTTTTCTTCCCCTCTCCTCTCCTCTTACACGGTTCACAAAAGAAAAGGGCAAAGGGTTTTGTCTTTTATTTTTAACATACACTACATGTAATAGTGTGTAAGATTCATTCATTCATCCAACTTCCAAAAGGGATTAAGTTTTAGAAAGATAAAATCCTCCAAAAATCCCTCTCTCTCAACCGGTTTTGAGAACCCAAAAACCAAACAATTTTGGTTCAATTTTTCACTAGATTAATATTATACTAGCTCAAATAATATTAATTAGATTAAGAGTTAGCTTTGGGTATTATTCCTAAGGAGAGATCCTACACTTGGATCTTGTTCTTCCATTAAAGGAAAGCTCAAGAACAAAAGAAAAGGAGATTTCTTTTGTGCCCCCATTAAACCGAAATACCATTGTAAGGATATGATTTCTTCTCTATTTTATTATATTGTTTGCATGCATAAAATCCGTATTTAATTTTATGACAAATTAATTTCAACATATATGAGTATGTTAGTTTGTATATAGATCTACATTTCTTTCAATCGGTATCATGAGCCACGGTTGTTTGCATGCAAATCGGTTAAAAGTTTTTCCGAGTTATAAGAATAACAAATAAAACTTGTAAAATTTGTGTTATTATGAAATATCACGAAATTAATCCATGCATGTTAATATTTCTGGTCCTAAAATGTTTTAGGATATTTTGGTTAATTTTACGGATTTTTATTGTTCATATTTCACTATAATGGCATTTAAATATGATTTTATGAGTAAAAATGTCATTTTTGGTCTAAAATTAGCTATACTTCGAACTTTCAGTTGGTTTTTGGATATGTTGTCACATATATTATTTTGAGATAACCTGTAAATTTTCATAATTTTTGGACTTGTTATGCTCTAAAAATGAATTTTTCATTATTAAATTCGGATTTAGGTGAAAAATAGGTTAATATGAGTTAAATTTAGAATATGGTCATAGAAAATTAATATGTTGTCACATGCAATTTTACAAGATGTGTGTAAAATAATTGGCTATAAAGAAGTCTTTTTGCATGATTTATGGATTTTTGAAGAAAAATAGCATAAATAGTGACATTATTAGTGGAAAATTAATAAAACATAATCTATGACTTAGGAAAAACGTCTAATGTTGCATTTTATTATCTTTTTCAGATCTAAAATTGAAAAGTTAATGAAAATAATTTTTCCATGTTTTTATGATTATTTTATTAAAAAATCGATAAACCGCAACATTGTTTTTCCGGTAAATTTTCGAAATTTTTAACCTAAGATTTTGAACATTATGAGTGTCATGGAATTTTTCCAGAATGTTCATGAGTTTAAATTTCAAATTTTGAATTTATTTGAAATTTTGTGATTTATTTGAAGTTTAATAGCTTATTTTTGTAATTTTTGGTCCATTTATGAACAATTTTGTAAATATGGGTTAATTATGGTCAAATAATTAGTGAAGACTAAATTTTGAGTCCTAAGAGGTTAGGGTAAATAACTTATGCATAAATATGAGTTTATGTATTTTTGTGATTATAAAATGTTGAAATCACGCAAATCCGTAAAAACCGAGTAATATACGATATTGGCTAATTAAAGGCGATTTAGCATAAAATTGAGCATGTTCATACATATTATAATGCTGCATTTTCTTTATGATTGTCATAATTTTAATTTATGTAATTTTGAATTATGTAATTTTACTTAGTATGGCCTTAGATTTTAATTGGTATTTCCCGAAATGTATGGGAATATCGATTCGGTTGTAATTTTTTATTGTGATCTCGTATCACCGTTTTGTAATTTAATAGATTTATTTTATTTTAGTTACAAATGTATAATAGGAAATTATGTAATTTATTATGTAATTTTATTTATCTCGGAGTTCCCAAAGACGGATTTCTTCAAGATGGCGATACATAAAGACGGTGTTACCTCGAGATGCGTGCCACAACCGAAGTTCAAGGGACCAATGGAGTTGGTTTCCGAATATGTAATAGTTAAATAGTTTTTCTATTTTAGGAAAGGCCATACTAGGATTTATTTATCTTTATGCTTGCATTTTATTTTATGTCGCATGCATCCCTAAATCGCCATAACTAAAACATGCATCCTTATTTTATCGATTTTATCGACCGTGTCAATTCGAATTATCGTAGTTCACCGCTTTAGTTCACTTAAAACGTGATAGATAATAAATTGACATGACCTCTCGCTAAAACAAACAATTGAGACATAGCCTTACCAAATAGTAGAAACCATGAAAACCTATTTCGCGAGGGAGTGCACTCAGCCCTACCGGGGTACAAACCTTGTTACGTAGGGGAAGTGGGTGATGAATGTTAATCCACCGAGTTCATGTTAATGAGGGTTTCATCGGCCATACCGTGCCCAAATTGATGTGGACTTGGATCATGGACACATTTATTCGAAATTTGGATTGAGTTCAACGGAAGTATTCGCGACCGTAGTTGCATGTGTTCCGGGCTATAGATAAATATTAGAGTAATTTTATCGACCAAGAGTTCTAAAAGTAGAATCGATTAAAACGTTAATCCACCGAGTTATATTGATAAGGGTTTCATCGGCCATACCGTGCCCAAGTTAATATGAATTTGGATCTTGGAATCATTTATTATAGTTGGGTAGAGGTCACTATATAAATGTTCATATCTTGTTAATTTACAAGTATGATTTAAAAAGACAAGTGTTAATATTTCCTTTTCCTCCATATTTGTAGTTCTTTACAATGAATCCACCAAATGCTACCGCACCGATAACTATTGAGTCATATCACAATGTTCTTGACGACGTTTGCTCCAACAACAATTTCGATACTACTAGAGAACTTCATTTCGGGATAGGTTCGGATGGAAACCTTAACTTCATCACTTCTTCTAAACCACCTACTACTACTAGACCTCGTGTGAGTCCGTCTCAGGAAGACTACCTCATACAATCTATAGGGTCTTTGTCTCTGGAAGATAAAGATGCCAAAGCTAGTGGGAGCTCTACCAATCAAGTTCTTGCTTCAAAGGGCAAGAGGTTTAAGAAGAAAGGAAAGAAAATCAAAAACTTCAAGCAAGTTAATGATGAGTGCCATTATTGCTATGGCATGGGACATTGGCTTAGGAATTGTCCCATGTATTTGCGAAATATAAGGGAAGGACTCATTGCTCCAAAAGGTACAATTCCTAAAGAAATTTATGTTATTGATATAAATTATACTTCCACTATGACATGGGTACTAGATACCGGTTGTGGTTCTCACCTTTGTAATCATTTACAGGGTTTAAGAGATGTGGAGAGGCTTAGCAAGGGAGATGTGGATCTACGCCTTGGAAATGGAGCTCGGGTAGCGGCCGAATCCAAAGGAACTTATGTTCTAGCTTTGCCAAACGGATTTGAGTTGTATTTACATAATTGTTTTTATGTGCCTACGCTCTCTAAAAACATTATTTCAATCGCCATGCTAGACGTGGACGGTTTTTGTTTTGTCATTAAGAACAATCGTTGTACTATTTCTAGGAACGACTTGGTTATAGGCCAAGCTTCCTCTATCAATGGCATTTACATTTTAGAGACCTCAAATCCGACTAATGATATTTATAACATTCAATCAAAGAAACTCAAAACAAGTGACCCAAGTGAAGCGTTCATTTGGCATTGTCGATTAGGTCACATAAACGAGAATCGCATCAAAAGATTAATTTCTACTAATGTGATTACACCATTTGATTATCAATCATTTGGTACATGCGAATATTGCCTACTTGGCAAAATGACTCGTAATCCTTTTAGTGGTAAAGGGACACGAGCTAGTGAACTATTGGGACTCATACACACCGATGTGTGTGGACCAATGAGTATCACCGCTCGTGGTAATTATGACTACTTTATAACCTTCACCGACGACTTAAGTAGACATGGGCATGTCTATTTAATGAAACATAAGAGTGAAGCGTTTGAGAAATTCAAGGAATTTCAAAACAAAGTAGAGAACCAATTGAACAAAAAGGTAAAAGCACTACGTTCCGATCGTGGTGGTGAATACCTTAGCCTTGAATTTGATTCACACTTGAAAGGTTATGGTATTATATCACAACTTTCTCCACCCGG
Source organism: Silene latifolia (assembly GCF_048544455.1). Lineage (NCBI taxonomy): Eukaryota > Viridiplantae > Streptophyta > Magnoliopsida > Caryophyllales > Caryophyllaceae > Silene > Silene latifolia. The sequence continues at coordinate 100,000,768 of NC_133538.1, forward strand.
AACACCACAACTCAATGGTGTCGCCGAAAGGAGGAATCGAACCCTACTTGATATGGTTCGATCCATGATGAGTCAAACCGAGTTACCGAACTCGTTTTGGGGATTTGCGATTCAAACCGCAATTAGATCTTAGAACAATAGTCCCACTAAATCCACCGAAAAGACTACATATGAGATGTGGACGGGAAAGGTTCCCAATATATCCTATATGAGGATTTGGGGATGTGATGCTTACGTCAAGACTAAAGCCGACAATAAGCTTGCCCCAAGATCCGAAAAATGCACCTTTGTAGGTTACCCCTCGCATTGTCGAGGATACTACTTCTACAAACCTCAAGAAAACAAAGTGTTTGTGTCTAGTGAGGCTGTCTTATTAGAAAGTCAATTTATTTCTAAGAGACAGAGTGGGAGAAATTTTGAACTTGACGAAGTTCAAGAGCCACAAACCGAGGAAGAGACGCAAGAAGATGTTCCTTCGTCGTCTAACGCGGTTGTACCTCCTCCACTAAGAAGGACGGGCCGAGTAATTCCCCATCCCGATCGATATGTGGGACTTATCGAGGAAGATGGAACACTCGATGTATTGCTTATGGAAAGTGATGAGCTCGCCACCTACAAGGCCGCAATCTCTAGTCCAAATTCCTCCTTATGGCTTGAAGCCATGAAGTCCGAAATGGATTCTATGCATGAAAACCAAGTTTGGGACTTGGTAGATTTGCCTAAAGGGGCAAGGCCCCTCCAATGCAAATGGATATTCAAGGTCAAAAATGGTATAGAAGGACATGACGATGTCTACAAAGCTAGGCTAGTGGCAAAGGGATTTACCCAAGTCCAAGGTCTCCATTATGATGAGACCTTCGCCCCCGTAGCCATGCTAAGATCCATACGGATTTTGTTAGCGATCGCCGCATTTCATGATTATGAAATATGGCAAATGGATGTCAAAACAGCTTTTCTAAATGGGCATTTAGAAGAGGAGGTGTACATGATACAACCCGAAGGTTTTGTTGATTCTAAAAATGCTAACAAAGTGTGCAAGCTTAAGAGATCCATTTATGGTCTTAAGCAAGCATCTAGAAGTTGGAATCATTGATTCAATCATGTGATAAAGGAAAATGGTTTCACTCGAAGTGTTGAGGAACCATGTTTATACATGAAATTCAGTGGGAGCAATGTTGTGTTCCTAATCTTGTATGTCGATGACATACTACTCATTGGAAATGATATTCCAATGTTGTCTTCTGTTAAGAAGTGGTTAGGTAACCACTTCCAAATGAAGGATTTAGGAGAGGCACAACGCATATTAGGTATCCGGATCTATAGAGATAGATCCAAGAGGATATTGGCACTAAGTCAAGAGTCTTATGTCGATAAGATTCTTCGACGGTTCAGCATGGACAAATCCAAAAGGGGTTTGGTACCTATCGTAACCGGGACGATATTGAGCAAGACTCAATGTCCCTCCGAACCCCATGATGTTGATCGCATGAAGTTGATCCCTTATGCTTCCGCTGTTGGATCAATCATGTATGCCATGATATGCACACGTCCTGATGTCTCGTATGCCTTGAGCATGACGAGTAGATATCAAGGAAATCCAGGTGAGAGTCACTGGATTGCTGTCAAGAACATCCTTAAGTACTTGAGAAGAACTAAGGATTCTATCCTTGTGTTTGGAGGTGACACTGAGTTGCGTGTTAATGGATACACGGACTCAAGTTTTCAAACAGATAGAGATGACTTGAAATCACAAGTCGGTTTCGTATTTATGCTCAATGGTGGTGCCGTAAGGTGGAGAAGCTTCAAGGAAGTCAGTAATCATGGATTCTACAACGGAGGTGAGTACATCGCAAAGATCGGAAGCTGCTAAGGAAGCTGTTTGGATCAGGCAATTCACGGAAGGTCTAAAAGTAGTACCTACCGTCAATGATCCCATCACTCTCTATTGTGATAATAGTGGGATGATCTTCCAAGCTAAGGAGCCAAAGTCTAGTAATAGATCTAGACATGTACTTAGAAAGTATCATGTAATAAGAGATTTCATTGAAAGAAAGGAAATTGCGATTTGTAAGGTTGGGACGGATGACAACATAGCCGATCCGCTCACCAAGCCTTTATCGCAGGCTAAGCATGATGGACATGTTACGTCCATGGGACTTAAACGTGTACCAAGTTTTTGTTAGATTTTGAAATGAAATAAAAGTGTTGTTTTTGTTCATGTTCATAATCACATTTGTCTTTTATCTTTAATTTATACTTTGTTACATCCAAACGGGTTGTAGAGACAATTGAACCCCGTTAAAGTGAACACGGATTAACATAGTATTTGCCCATAGTCACTTGTATGAGGTGACGTCTCGAAGTGACTACAGTGTGAGGCGATTGATGGCAAGTTCAAGTGCCATAGAGTCATGTGAGATGACTAGTCGATCACATAGGCAGACTGTTAGGAACATTTTGTCGGGCCTTATGACCGCTTATAGAGTTCTGGAAAATTTATATAGCTTGGTTGTGGCGAGAGCTACTATAGTATTCTAATGAGTCGATTCTTTTGACTAAAGACTATTCGCCTAAGATGGCACGATTTCATTAACTTTGATTTGTGTTACTACGACCTTCGTAAATGGGGTCAAATGGGCATATTTTGGGTTATGATGGATGTGGCTAGTCGAAGGGAATGAGTGCGATAGGAATTGTCCACCCCTAGTCGGGGTTATAACAATATCTCGGGGCCACTCGAGGAGTAATGAATCGAAATGCGTGGCCACGCTCGGAAAGTATCTATGATAGATAAGTCCGGTCAATCAGTTATTCTCCGGATCGAGGAAACCACTCTCGATATGATCACTTGCAAGTACGACCTGAAAGACACCTTGCATTGAGTGGGAGATAGTAATAGGACAAGAGAATTGGTGACGCACACTTGTCGAGGACAAGTGGGAGATTTTTGGGAAATGTGTCCTCAACAATAGTGCGATCATGTGATTTAAATATCATTATTAAATCTCATTTTAAAGAATACAATTGGGAAGTAATTTTGTTATCACAATCGTCAACATATATCGGTAATGATTGGCTGACTAGAGTTTGACATTACTGTCGTGTGACGGTGGTGATCAGTTGACCCCCTAGGTCATACCTATAGGGCAATACTCTTAATTGATCATTTAATTAATCGTATAATGTTACGAGTTAATTAAATTACTTGAAAAATTGACGGACGATTTTGGAAGTAAAATTTACGTATCAAATTGAAATGTGATTAAATGAGATACGGTCTGAGTAATTGAATTGTATCATTACTCGGATGAAATTATTGTTTAAGGAAACAATTAAATTTGAATGAATTATTATAAATGCGATTTATAAACGATAAAATATTTTGGTACAAGTGAATTACTAAGTCGATTTTGTATATGACGTATTTTACTAATACGTTGATTTTTAATATGTTAAAAATACATAACAAATTTATGTGACATGTGACATATTGACAATTGACAAAAATAATATGGAATCCATATTATACAATGTACCGAAAAATTGGAGGAGTATTAGTCTTAATATTGTGTTTGCAATTAAGTGGTAAACATAATGATTAAAAAGGGAGAGTAGCCATGCAACCCTATTTACCTTGTGAAGGCAAACTAATGCATGCATTGGGTCTTTTTCTTCCCCTCTCCTCTCCTCTTACACGGTTCACAAAAGAAAAGGGCAAAGGGTTTTGTCTTTTATTTTTAACATACACTACATGTAATAGTGTGTAAGATTCATTCATTCATCCAACTTCCAAAAGGGATTAAGTTTTAGAAAGATAAAATCCTCCAAAAATCCCTCTCTCTCAACCGGTTTTGAGAACCCAAAAACCAAACAATTTTGGTTCAATTTTTCACTAGATTAATATTATACTAGCTCAAATAATATTAATTAGATTAAGAGTTAGCTTTGGGTATTATTCATAAGGAGAGATCCTACACTTGGATCTTGTTCTTCCATTAAAGGAAAGCTCAAGAACAAAAGAAAAGGAGATTTCTTTTGTGCCCCATTAAACCGAAATACCATTGTAAGGATATGATTTCTTCTCTATTTTATTATATTGTTTGCATGCATAAAATCCGTATTTAATTTTATGACAAATTAATTTCAACATATATGAGTATGTTAGTTTGTATATAGATCTACATTTCTTTCAGGAGGGACTAATGATTTCAATTGGTGTGTAGTGCTTTAGCTTAGTGTGGGGATAGCAATTGCCTAGGCTATTCAGGCCTTAGTAGTGCCCCCACAATGAAGAACACGAGATTTTGAAGAATGGAAAAATGACAAGGGATATACAAGTACACGGATGGAACTGAATCCGGGTAAAAGGGGTAGAATCCGAGCGGTTACAAGAGAATCGGCCCGTCTTCAGGCAACCCGGGCGTCTTGATCTGAATCCGCCCGTCCTTCATGAGCTGAATTTTTGAAATTTTGGGACTGTTAGCAAACCCGAGCGTCCTGCATAAAATTCGCCCGTCCTCAGAAAGGCGCCTGTCCTGCAAGAAAAGACGCCCGTCTTTGTGGCTGAGAAAAACAAGAAAAATCCCTGGAAAGGAATCCGCCCGTCTTCTCTGAAAGACGCCCGTCCCGCATTTTCAAATCCGCCCGTCTTTGCTAGAATACGCCCGTCTTTAGGAGAGAATTTCCCAACCCATAACAGACAGAATCTGGGCGTCCCGAAGGAAAGCCGCCCGTCTCCCCCCTGCATTTCAAATTTTTTGGGTTTATTATAAACCCCCTCCCACATTCATTTCTTCATTCAAAACACTACCCACAAACCCCATAACTCAAAACCCTCATCCTCTCCATCACAAAAACAAGATTTCCTCAAATACATTCATCAAAATCAAATCAAAACATCCTTTTAACAAAAATTAATCACTCCTCTTTCAACAAAAATCAAAAGCAAGCACAAAACCTTCAACCTTTGAGTCGATTTTTGAATTCATAAAGGCAAAGCCTTTCATCTTCAAATCGATTTGGGTACACTAGAAATTGAATATTTTTACTCTTTTCTGGGTTCAAGCATCAATGGCAAGGACAAAAGGAGCAACAAAGGCACCAAAGGCAAAGACACTCTCAACAAGACAAACGAGTCTTCAAGCAAAGAAAGCCTCATTGGCTATGGTGGTGGCTAGCTCAAACTTGGAAGTGCAACAAGAACAACCTCCCATGGAAGCAGCAACATCTACTACTCCGAAAATTGCTCAACTTTCGAACTATCCGGAGGTAATTTTCATTTCCAAATCCCATATGGACACTTTTGCCAAGTTTGCTAGAAAATCATTTCTATCCACCAAGTTTATTTGTGAATATGCCTTAGATAAGTTGGGTGTCCTTGAGCAAACTAGAGCCTTCTTTAAAGCCATGGGGTTGGAGAAATTGTTTACAACAAAAGAATTGACATACCCCTCCCTTACCTTAGAATTCTTGAGTTCTTTGAAAGTCAATAAGGTAGAGACTATGGAAACCATCGAGTTCCGCCTAGCAAATGTTAGTAGGCGCATCTCCTTTGAGGAAATGGGTAAAGCATTGGGTCTTAGTGATTCACCAAGTTATTTCAAGAATGTTGGCAAATATGACCCCGACCCTCTTTGGGAGGCAATTTCCGGAAGGAAATTTGAGAACTATCATACTAGTCGTGCTCTATTAGTCCACCATCCAGGCATTAGAGTGTGGCACAAGGTCATAGGAAACACCATCATTGCAAGAAAAGAGACCAACCACTTTACCAAACTCGATTTTGTTCTTCTTGAGTCTGCCTTGAACATTGGAAGGGAATTCACCAAGCCTTTCAACTCTCTAAGGCTTTTGGTGGATAGATGGCTAAATGTTGATTGTGGGAAGCAAGGCACTACCGTTATTGTGAATGGAGGTCTAGTCACTCTTTTGGCTAAATACTTTGATCCGAACTTCAACAAGGATAGTAAGTATGTGGCGAAGAAGGGTGGTCATCTCATTGATATTGATACTATGATAAACAAGTACAAGTGCGTCTCTCATAACCCTCTTGACACCAAGTATGGCTGGCTCACTAGTGAGGCTAGATCTTTTACTTTGCCTTCGAAGATTTGTCGTTTAAGTGTCCACCGGACCAACTATCTACTTCCCCTTTCAAAAGAGGCCGAGTACATCATCAAACAACAAAAGGGTGAAATTGAAATGCCCTCCTCTTCCATTGTCACACCACCCTATCCTTTCAAGTAGCAAGAGTTCAAACCCAAAGGTGTTGAAGCAAGAAATGATTATATGACTCTTCTTATGCAAGAGATGCACAAGCAAGCCTTCAAGGATCGGAAAGATGCTTACTTAGCCCAATATCCACCCCTCCTTCACTTAGCTAGGCAAGGACTACTTGATCCTTCATGTCCTTTGCCTAGTTGGGCGGATAGGGAAGTCTTCTTTCCGAGTGCATCTAGGGTTGAGAGTCCGGGTGACAATGAGGTTGTTGGTGATGAGGTTGATGAGGATAATGATGATGAAGAGGCTAGTGAAGAAGAAGAAGAGGATGATGAACAAAGTGAACAACAAATTGAAGAAGGAAGTGGTGATGAGTCCACTTCTATTGAGGAAGATGATGATAGTGATGATATGATGGAAGATTAGCAATCTTTGAAGGCTCCTACCCTCTTGAAGTTTGTCTATTTCTCTCTTTGTTTTATTTATTTATCTTGATCATTGTTGGAGTAGTCCTAGCACCATAGAGGACTAACACCTCGGCCCCATTGAGGTGTTCTCATTTTATTGTTCCCACTTTTTAAAAATCCAAAATGACAAATTTAATTTCATGCATTGCATCGTGTGTGCATGAACTACACCCAACCTTAAGACGTTAGAAATAATGTCTAACTTGGTTTGGGGAAGTACATACATACACAACGGGAGGTAATCTAAATTATCCTCTCCGTCATAAACAAAAACCCATGCATCATGTAGTGTAGATTAGTGTAGCTTGCATTTAGTGTAGAATTCATGCATCATGCTTGCATGATTTCCCATCATTTTGGCCATTGAGGACAATGCCCATATTAGTGTGGGGATGGGGAATTCTAACTTAACTTTTATTCAAAAATCCAAAAAAATTGAAAAATTTCGAAAAAAAAACCATAAAAATTTGAAAATTTGAAAAATCAAAAACAAGTTCATTTCCTTTGTAGTGTAGTCATGTATATATTGTATATATTGTGTTTGTTTTATCCTTGTTCACATTGATCGACTACGCCACATCCGAGACATGAGGATCATGAAGACCGCATGGTATGATCTTTCCAATCTCCTTTTTCCTCTTTATGTTAATGAATATGTGGCTTTATTTTGATTGATGCGGTATAACAATGTGAACTTAGGACTAGCATTTAGTTTATATGTCATACTAGTTGGTAGAATCATTTGCATTAGGATGTTCATATGCTAGTTGCATCATGGCATGTAGTTTGCATGTTAGAAAATTTTGTGAAACCGTCTACTTGGGAAACTTGACAAGTGTATATAGGCCCTAGTAGATGCTTTTTCTTCTTAAGACTTTGCTTGTTAGAATACTTGTAAAACACCCTAGGATGTGTCATGCTAGTATCCTTTGACCCATGGTTTAAGGCCTAGTCAAGAGTACCTTGTGGTATGATAACTCCTTGGTTACCGTTTATTCCTAGGTGACCCTTGAAACCATGCATCCATCCATCCATCATCCATGGTCTACCACATTTTTGTCATCAAAAGGAATGGGCACAAAAAAAAAGAAATCAATTTGAGTTCAATGAAATGAAAAGTGAAAGAAAGTTTTCAAAAAAATGCATCAAATGAAAAGAGGAGCAAAAATAGAACTCCTAAAGCGTCAAATATAAGCCACCCTCACTACATATGGGATGACTTTGAAAATGTTCAAAGAGAAATGCAAAGAAAAGTTGAAATTTGTCAAGTGTTGAAAATCCAAAAATCAAAAGAAATGGCAAGAAAGTGTTCTCAAATGTTATATGCCACAAGAAATTGGAGGGAAAAACAACAAAAGCAAACTCCCAAAGTGAAACTCAAATGTCTATCGATCCCTTTATCCGTCGTATACATTTTTGTGCATGGTAGAGAGGGGACGACCTTTCTTTTTGTCTAGGAAAGAGGGGGAATTCCGCGATCCTCCAGTGTTTCTAACACCATAGGGAGTCTACTCTTGACAAAAGCATTTAACGATTGAGGACAAAGGTACCCTAGCTTGACACAATTTGGAGGTGATTTATTGGTATCCTTCTAGGCTTAGTAGTTTGAACAAATTGCATCTATGAAAGAGTGTGTACCCTTGAATTGTTTCCCTTGTAGATAATTTCCGCCACTTAGATGAGGAAAGTGGCTATTCTTTTGTAGATGCATCCATTATTTGATTTTGTGTGCTTAATGTTTGGATGTGTTGTAACACCCCCATACTCCGAGCGCCTTACCAGGACCACTCAGGTATGAAGACATCACCATCTCGGTCGCCCGAGGTATGATAATCAAATAGACAAAACGGAAACAACATTTATTATAATAGTTTAATGAATGAATACAATCCTCGAAACCAAACTGAAAGTATAATACATTATTCCAAACTGTCTGAGCTCAACTGAAATGTAAATAAAACTAGACTACAGCGGAAGACTCTATCGTCATGTCGTGGCCATCCCAAATATCCCAAAGATCATCTCTATACCTGCTCAATATCCGCTCACCATCCCCGAATGGATCACCGCAGGTTTTACAAAACAACACCGGGGTCAGTACTAATCACACAATCAATATAGATAACAACAATAAGACAAACAGACAAATGAACCGCCACACACACACACATCCAACCAACCGTCTCAATCACCGATCGTCCACTTGGACCCGCCACGCCCGGGGGGACCGCACCGTTCCCACCTAAGCCCCGCTCATCGTACGAGCGATAACCCCGCTCATTAATGTGCACACATCCCTTCGTGGGCGGGTTCCACGAGGAAATTCAGGGCGTGAGATCACTCCCGCAAGTGACCCCACTCATCCGAGAACGCATCTCGAGAACCATCAACAAACACAACCACAATCACAATCACAATTACAATCATCATATCAATCAACTAACTACAAAGACATCACCAATATCCCATTATGGGACTAATACTGCGAGTAGAAATCCTACCCGAAAGCACAACACGCGCAGACGGTATCTACAGATGTCTCAAAACGCCTCTTCTATGAACTCTCCTCCTACCATACAACACATAGATACTACTATTCAATTACTATTCATAAAAACCCCCAATTCCTAAATTAGGGTTTCACTAATCTTAACAAATCATTATATAAATACATTAAAAGCTTACCCTCGACGCAAGGAATCCAACGACACGAACTACGATGCAAACCGACCGTCGAACTCCGGAATTGTCAAGAACGCGATTAGGAAGAAGACAAGTTGCTTTCTCTCTTAAACAGGTTTTAGGTTTTGTAAAAAGTGATTTAGAACAATGCCGAATATGTTTATATACCTTAATCGCGTAATTAACAAAACCCGAGAAAACCCCCCGATAAACCGGACACTCGATCGAGTACCCAAGGTACTCGATCGAGTACCTTCGCCGATCGAGTGCCCCAGCTACTCGATCGAGTGCCCAACAGTCGAAACTATTTATCTCAACGCAACTTGCTCTTACTCGACAGAGTAAGGGCTACTCGATAGAGTACCCCAAGACTATAAATACGGAGTATTACAGTCTTCCCTCCTTAAAAAGAACTTCGTCCCCGAAGTTCAAACCACTACAAAAACAAAGGTACTCCCTCAACCTTCCCGACTCAAAAGCCAAACAAAACATGATACAAACCCAAGGCAAACATCCCGATGCAACATATAAAAGGTGTATAAAACTCTTAAAAACTCTCGCGATCATCTCCTACCCCCCTAAAAGAAACAAGGTTACGTCCCCGTAACCATACATACCTGATCAAAAAGGAAAGGGTAACGCTCTTTCATGATGTCCTCGGCCTCCCATGTAGCTTCCTCGGTCTCGTGGTTAGACCACAGGATCTTAAGTAAAACCGTCTCACCACTCCTAGTCTTTCTAACTTTTCGGTCTAGGATCTGCTTAGGTACCTCAAGATATGATAAAGACTCATCTAGCTCCAAGCTCTCTGCCTCTAACACATGTGACGGGTCACTCACATACTTCCGCAGCTGCGATACATGAAACACGTTATGCACTCTCTCCAAAGCAGCCGGTAAAGCCAAACGATAAGCAACCTCTCCAACTCGCTCTAAGATCTCATACGGCCCTATAAACTTCTGACTTAGCTTGCCTTTCTTCCCAAATCTCATAACCCCACGCATAGGAGACACTTTCAGAAGAACCTTATCCCCAACCTGAAACTCTATATCCCGGCGATGTAGATCTGCATAACTCTTTTGTCGATCCTGAGTTGCTCTCATCCTTTCCCTGATCATCTTAATCTGTTCAACCATCTCATGCACCATCTCTGGTCCTAAAACCACTGCCTCAGCACTATCGTCCCAACAGATTGGACTCCTACATCTCCTCCCATACAAAGCCTCAAACGGTGCCATACCAATACTAGTGTGATAGCTGTTATTGTAAGAAAACTCTATCAAGTCCAACCTCTGCTCCCAGCTACCACCAAAATCCATCACACAAGCTCGCAACATATCCTCAAGAGTCTTGATTGTTCTCTCGGTCTGCCCATCTGTCGCAGGATGAAATGTTGTACTCATCTTCAAAGCCGTTCCCAACGATTCCTGCAACTCCTTCCAAAACCTCGATATAAACCTCGCATCTCTGTCAGACACTATGTCCTTAGGGACTCCATGTAACTTAAGCACGTTCTTTCGATAGGCCATAGCCAATTGTGCCTTAGTCCATGTATCTTTCATTGGAACAAAGTGAGCTGACTTGGTCAAGCGATCCACTATCACCCAAATCATATTGTTACCTTGCTGACTCTTTGGCAAACCCACAATAAAATCCATGGAAATGGATTCCCACTTCCACTCAGGCACCTCTAAAGACTGAATCTTACCTTGAGGTCTTCTTTGTTCTCCTTTAACTCTCTGGCATGTCAAACAACGGGACACAAACTCAAATTGTCTCTTTCTTCATCCCAGGCCACCAAAACGTTTTCTTCAAATCTTTGTATAACTTGTCTCCACCGGATGAACCAATATGGTGTGCAATGCGCCTCTGTCATGATTGTCTTTTTCAATTCCTCATCATTAGGAACACACCACCTACCATCAAACCTCAAGCTACCATCTCGTATGAATAGAAAACCGGACACCGTCCCTTTCTCTACTCCCGCTCTCCACTCAACTATCTTAGGATCCAAAGCTTGTTTACCTCGAATGTCATCATAAAACTCCATATGTACTTGTCATATCACCCATGGTATCTCCTTTCGCATCATATGAATCCCAAAGCTCGCTACCTCATCCCTCAATCTCATCAAAGATAGAGCTGTACACAAGGAATGTACACTCTTCCTACTCAAAGCATCAGCAACAACATTGGCCTTCCCTTCATGGTAGATGATTTCCATGTCATAATCGCCAATCAACTCCATCCACCTCCTCTGTCTCATGTTCAACTCCTTTTGAGTGAAGATGTACTTGAGACTCTTGTGATCAGAAAATACCTTAAAGATTGCTCCATAAAGGTAATGTCTCCAAATCTTGAGAGCAAACACCACCGCACCCAACTCCAGATCATGAGTAGGGTAATTCTCCTCATAGGGCTTCAACTGCCTAGAAGCATAGGCAATCACTTTACCATTCTGCATCAACACACAACCTAGCCCATTCTTCGAAGCATCGGTATAAACCTCAAAATTCTCGCTCCCTTCAGGCAATGCTAAGACAGGAGCTGTGGTCAGACGCTCCTTTAATGTTTGGAATGCCGTCTCACAACTCTCATCCCAACGAAACCTGTTCTCTTTCCTCATCAGCGCTGTCATCGGTCTAGCTATCTTGGAGAAATCTTTCACGAACCGTCTGTAGTATCCAGCTAAACCCAAGAAACTCCTAACCTCAGCAACATTCTTTGGTGCTTCCCACTTTGTCACTGCCTCAATCTTCGCCGGATCTACAGCTACCCCATCTTTAGATATCACATGCCCCAGAAAAGCCACTTTCTCTAACCAGAACTCACACTTGGACAGCTTAGCATACAACTCATGATCTCTCAACGTCTGCAACACGATCCTCAGATGCTCCTCATGCTCCTCCTTAGTCTTAGAGTAGACTAGGATGTCATCAATAAACACCACTACAAACTGATCCAAGAACTGTCTAAAGATCCTATTCATCAAATCCATAAACACTGCCGGCGCATTAGACAACCCAAATGGCATCACCACATACTCATAATGGCCATACCTCGACGTGAAAGCTGTCTTCGGTATGTCCACATCTCTAATCTTCACCTGATGGTACCCCGACCTCAAATCGATCTTAGAAAAGACCGTTGCACCACTCAACTGATCAAACAGGTCATCTATCCTTGGCAAAGGATACTTATTCTTTATCGTCACTCGGTTCAACTCTCTGTAATCTATGCATAACCTCAAAGTTCCATCTTTCTTCTTCATAAATAGAACTGGTGCTCCCCACGGCGATACACTTGGTCTAATGTATCCCTTCTCTATCAGATCATCCAACTGCTTCCTAAGCTCCTCCATCTCCTTAGGACCCATACGGTACGGTGCCTTAGAGATTGGCCCCGTCCCTGGCTTCAATTCAACGGTGAAATCTATCTCTCTCCTCGGTGGTAACCCCGGAATCTCATCGGAAAAAACGTCGCAAACTCTCCCACCACTGGTATCTCATCAACCGTCGGACTCTCTATCCGGTCATCTCTCACATGGCATAAGATCAAAGGACATCCCTTCCGCAGATAAGACTTCAAGGTGACAAATTAATCAACTTAACTTTGGGTCGACTAGAAACCCCTGAAAGACACACTAACACCCTTTGGACCTCTTAAGGACACTTTCTTTTGATGACAATCTATCTTAGCTTTATACTTTCCTAACCAATCCATCCCAACTATCATCTCAAAGCCGTTAAAAGGAAACTCTAGCAAGTCTACAGGAAATCAACTTGCCCAACTATCAAGGATACATCTCTAAACAACCTCCCACATGGTACAGACTCACCCGACGGTATGAAAACTTGCTCATTAACAGACTCATATACTCTCAAACCCAACTGTTTTACATGACTCGAAGACACAAACGACGAGAAGCCCCGAATCAAACAAAACAAACGTAGGAATACCATTAACAAGGAATGTACCGGTGATAACATGCGCATCTTCCTCACCGCCTTCTTGTCCATCATAAATAACTTGCCATCGGTCTTCCGCCCACCTCCCGGACAAGATTAGGATGCGGTCGGCTTAGCACCCGACCCTTGATTGTTGTTGTTGTTCATCGGTGTCTTCTGATATGAGTTACCGCCGTTGCGGTTGCCTCCACTCTGGTAGCTCTGACCTCCCCGGTTTGGCCATGATCCAGTGGTCAGTTGCTCGCGAAGCTCGTGCGGTCTCTGAAAGATCCTGTGCACTAGTGCACTCATGTCTCTTGTGGCCTACGCCACCACATCCAAAGCAGTCACTCCCCAAATGTTACTCACACTCCCTCGGCCTCGCCCAAAGGAAGCCCCAAACTAAATCCCGATCCGAAGAAAACCCCTTAGACTGATTGTGGTTGCCTTTCTTGTAATTAGATTGGCCACCACCCTCGCTCTCCGACTTCCTCTTCTCACCACCGGACCTCTCTGCGCCATCTCCACTAGTCTCTCGCCTCTCCCGCCCTCTCATACGCTTCCTTTACATCAGTAAGGACTCCCACGGGTAACTTATCCATAATTTTCGTGGTTAGCCCGCTCTCAAACCTCAAAGCCGATTCTCATCACTCAAACCCATGTCCTCGATATCTAGATTTCTCATTGAACTGCTGTAGTACTCACCACGTACATCTCGGCGGTCATCTTAAACTTATCAAACTCCTCCCTCAACTTACTCCTCACATGTTCCTAACAAACTCCTTCCTCACAAATTACGAAACTCCTCCCAAGGTATAACAGGTAACCCTTGGTTGGTATACAACTCCTTAGCACTCACCTTCACCGAATCCCACCACTTGCCAGCTGCCTCCCTCGGATAAAATGCAGCCTGATCCACTCTCATCTCATCGACAAATAACTAAATCTAGTATATTCTCCATCTCCCTCAACCAACTATCAAGATGGTTAGGCTCCTCAACTCCCTTGTACTCCTTCGGGTTAAACCTCGCAATATAGAGGCTGACTTTAGCATGATCAACCTCCTTCTCCTTACTCTTATCCTTGTCCTCATTCACTCTCTTCGGGGTCTCTCGTAAGAGCGTCCTGGTGTTCCAACATCTTAACGATGTCATCCGTAGTCATAACCTCAGCTCTCGCGTACAAAGCATTTCTCTTGGGCGGCATCTTGAAGCTATAGAAGAAAGGGATAAACATAAACACGCGTACTAAACCTCAAAACACGATAACGCGCTGCATAGGACCTACTCGATCGAGTATCCAAACCCACTCGATCGAGTAACGGGCTACTCGATCGAGTGCCCCCATGTACTCGATCGAGTACCCAAACTCCAGAACCAAACAGACCTTCTGATCTCTAACCCACTCGATCGAGTATCTAGGCTACTCGATCGAGTGACCCCTACTCGATCGAGTACCCCTAGTTACTCGATCGAGTGCCCCAAAACGCGATTCGGACTCAAAATCGCTGAAACCCACCCGATCGGGTTAGTCTCACTCGATCAAGTATCACTAATACGTAAAGGCTACCCGCATGTTACGTCATATACTAACATGCTAAACTTTATAAAAACCGCATGATATCATAAATTATATGCTACGCATTTATTCTACTTATCAGCAAAAATCAATTCCTCATGCTATGAAAGCCACATTGTAAACACTCAACATGTTATTCCAACCATACACTACTTTTCTTTCACATGCTCAACCTCCTACTTCAACACCAAACAATCAACACATTTCATCACTTTGTTGCACAAGTTAAACAAGCACACATACATTCGACAAACACTCTCCCCCGTGACCGGTTCAAAGTTGTAGGGCGACCCCTTGCGACTTTAGGACGTCTCCCAAGCCTTTGCACTAGCTCCTACAACTTTTACCCCGGGTTCTTTTTAATTGACTCTCTCTATGTTCATTAAGTTCATTGGTTACAGGTTTCAGGATCGTCGCTCTGATACCATTTGTAACACCCCCATACTCCGAGCGCCTTACCAGGACCACTCAGGTATGAAGACATCACCATCTCGGTCGCCCGAGGTATGATAATCAAATGGACAAAACGGAAACAACATTTATTATAATAGTTTAATGAATGAATACAATCCTCGAAACCAAACTGAAAGTATAATACATCATTCCAAACTCATCGAGCTCAACTCAAAATGTAAATAAAACTAGACTACAGCGGAAGACTCTATCGTCATGTCGTGGCCATCCCGGCTATCCCAAAGATCATCTCTATACCTGCTCAATATCTCGCTCACCATCCCGAATGGATCACCGCAGTTTACAAAACAACACCGGGTCGATTAATCACACAATCAATATAGATAACAACAATAAGACAAACAGACAAATTAACGCCACACACACACACATCCAACCAACCGTCTCAATCATCGATCGTCCACCGACCACCGCGCCATGGGGGACCGCACCGTTCCCACCTAAGCCCCGCTCATCGTACGAGCGATAACCCCGCTCATTAATGTGCACATCCCTTCTGTGGCGGGTTCCACGAAGGGCGAAACTAGGGCGTGAGATCACTCCCGCAAGTGACCCCACTCATCCGAGAACGCATCTCGAGAACCATCAACAAACACAACCACAATCACAATCACAATTACAATCATCATATCAATCAACTAACTACAAGACATCACCAATATCCCATTATGGGACTAATACCGAGTATGAAATCCTACCCGAAAGCACAACACGCAGACGGTATCTCTACAAATGCTCAAAACGCCTCTTCTATGAACTCTCCTCCTACCATACAACACATAGATACTACTATTCAATTACTATTCATAAAAACCCCCAATTCCTAAATTAGGGTTTCACTAATCTTAACAAATCATTATATAAATTACATTAAAAGCTTACCCTCGACGCAAGGAATCCAACGACACGAACTACGATGCAAACCGACCGTCTGAACTCCGGGAATTGTCAAGAACGCGATTAGGAAGAAGACAAGTTGCTTTCTCTCTTAAACAGGTTTTAGGTTTTGTAAAAAGTGATTTAGAACAATGCCGAATATGTTTATATACCTTAATCGCGTAATTAACAAAACCCGAGAAAACTCCCCCGATAAACCGGACACTCGATCGAGTACCCAAGGTACTCGATCGAGTACCCCCCTGCTCGATCGAGTGCCCCAGCTACTCGATCGAGTGCCCAACAAGTCAGAAACTATTTATCTGCGCAACTTGCCCTTACTCGACAGAGTAAGGGCTACTCGATAGAGTACCCCCAAGACTATAAATACGGAGTATTACAGTCGCCATTTTGGCAAGACCCACCTTGCCTTGCAAGAAGACATCCTACCTCATGGTTGCCTTGTTGTGAGTTGAAGGGGCGGAGTGAGACCCGCTAATTGTCTCGTATCGGCTATGTTATTAGGTTAGTTTAAATAATGGTCCTAGTCTTCGTCACCTCTTTACTCGGGACGAGCAAAGGTTCGGTTTGGAGATATTTTATGTGACCATAATTAGAGCATATTTAGTCCCCGAATTAGCCTTGTTCCCATGCTTTTTAGTGCATATTTGGGTCATTTATTGTCTTTAGTTCTTTGTTTTACATATTCTTTGAGGTTTTGTGTCCTTGGTAGGAAAGGAGTGCAAACCTTACATTTTCATGGCAAAATGAGACTAAATTGATTGAATTCAATGACCAAGCATCAAGGAGAGACAAGATTAGAAGGCCTTTGTACATATTATAGTAGATGGGCAATGATGAGAAAATATCCTTGCATCCCCGAGGAAATCCACAAGTATTTTATGAAGAAAAGGGAAGAAAAGAAGAAGAAAGCACGCTGCATGACAACCCGTGCGTCTTCCCTAGAAGACGCCCGTCCTCCACCTTCACAATCCGTGCGTCTTCCTTACAAGACGCCCGGGCAGCAACCCCAGAAGACGGACGTCTTCTCCCAAAGACACCCGGGCAGAGACACAGGAATCCGGCCGTCCCGAGCCTAAGACGCACGGATTCCAAGACAGCGCAAATTCGTTTCTTCAAACTTCAAGAAAGATGCCCATCCTTCAGAAAATACCAGCGTTTCCCTAAGTAGGGACTTAATCGTCATTTAAGCCCTTAGTTAACCCTAATTCCTACACCTAATCCCCACTATAAATACCCCATTAGTCTAATTGGAAGAGCATGTTCTTCTTATCAATTCTTAGAGTAGTTAATATCAATCAAATCTCTCTTTAGTTTTGGAATCAACAATTAATCAAGTTTTAATACAAGTTTTATTTCCTTAATCTCTCTTTTGTTCATCCTTTATTTTGGGTAATTGAAGATTATTTGGGTTATTATTGGGAGATTGACAACCTCTCAATCAAGCATCAAGTACTTCTTTTATTCTTTGCTTTATTATTGGAATCATTAGTAGGTATAATTCTCTTAATCCCTTTTTAATTATTGCTAATTACTTTCATTTATTCATCATGTTTCACTTTGTTGGTATGATTGACAACCTTGTTAGCATGTTCAACATGATAATGAGTGAGTAGTTCCATAGCTAGGGTTAATGGGTAATTAGGGGAAGCCAACATGGAGAATGATTCATGCTTAAATTAATATGCTTTCATGGTTTATTTCCTTGCTTGTTTTGATCTCAACTCATGCACATGTTATGTTTGATGAATTGCGAGCCTATGAATCCTTGCATTTTTTACCCATCACCTACCTTTTCAATGAGACTTGTAAGACATAAACCAACTCGAGTCTCATTAGACCATGCATGTTGTTGAGTAGGGAAGACTAAGTCGACTTGTAGGTGTTGTACAATCTAATCGATTCGGCTCCGGGACCCAAACTTTCCTAGGATTGTAAGATATAACCCAACTCAATCCATCACAACAATAATTGGTTGCTTATAATTTGAGAACATGTTTGTATGATCAATTCCCATGATTCCCCTATGACCCCATGATACCCTAGTGCTTTTTATTAATTGTTTACAACCCTTTCAATTCATCTTGCTTATTTACTTTCATTGCTATTTAGCTTAGTGACCTTCTACATCAACCCAAATTGTGACACCCCTAAGACACCACTAGTTTCAATAGAAATCTCAATTCAATTCTCGTCCCTTGGGATCCGACCTTTACTTGCCTCTTTACTAATTGTAGAGTTGTTTGTGAAGCTATAAATTGTGTTTTGGTCTAAGTGCTCCTAACGACAAGTTACCGAAAAGATTTAGTCCGACCATGTGCCTAAGCGAATTGTTAGGACCTTAAAGTGTGAGGGTCACGACGGTAAATGCCGTTTGGTGACTCAAAAATGGATTTGAGTGAATTCCTCCTTGATCATGAATCGAAGAGGTCTAATTTGCGAAAAAGTTCCTTATCATGTGAGCACACTAAAAAGTGGACCCTAAGGGTACACTAGGTATGTTCCGTTCTCGGTAGCAAAGCATTCGAGAACTCCGTATCTGGGTCAGGGTAAAAATGGCTTCGACATTATGGAATGTGGTGCTTGGTAATAATAGGTTTATTTGACAGATAAAAATCTGGAGCTTGTTTTTGTGGTGTTTAGGCTCATGGGTTACGACTTGTAATGTGGTGTGGAATGGGCTCTCAGGCTTGATGTGTCCTAAGCACAAAATGGTAGGTAAACAATGTGGGATCAGAATCCCATGTTTGGTCCTTAAAGGTTAAGGTGTGATATTACGAGCTTGAGGGGAATCCTCATAATCCTAGATAGGTCTCCCTGTAGCAGTTTCTAGAAGGGCATAGGGGTGAAGCACTGTTGGTAGAGGTTTTGGTGTTTGGTTTTTTGGACTCATCGGTCCAGGAATTGGTGTGTTGGACTCATTGGTCCTGGGCTTTGGACTTATTGGTCCTGGACTTGGTGTTTTGGATTCACTGGTCCGGAATTTTCTGCGTTGGACATATTGGGCCTGGGCTTTGGACTCATTGGTCCTGAACATGGTGTTTTGGACTTATTAGTCCGGGATTTTGTGTGTTGGACTCATTGGTCCTGGGCTTTGGACTCATTGGTCCTGAACTTGGTGTTTTGGACTCATTGGTCAGGGATTTTGTGTGTTGGACTCATTGGTCCTAGGCTTTGGACTAATTGGTCCTGGACTTGGTAGTTTGGACTCATAGGTCCGGGATTTTATGTGTTGGACTCATTGGTCCAAGGCTTTGGACTCATTGGTCCTGGACTTGGTGGTTAGACTCATTGGTCCGAGGTTTTTGTGTTTTGGAATCATTGGTCCGGGGTTTTGTGTTTTGGACTCATTGGTCTGAGGTTTTTGTGTTGGACTCATTGGCCCGAGGTTTTTGGTGTTTGGTGCTTTCTT
This sequence comes from Silene latifolia, assembly GCF_048544455.1. NCBI lineage: Eukaryota > Viridiplantae > Streptophyta > Magnoliopsida > Caryophyllales > Caryophyllaceae > Silene > Silene latifolia. The sequence continues at coordinate 100,020,444 of NC_133538.1, forward strand.
TGGATTTCGGCCTTTCGAGAAGGGTTTCAATCTTTTGTTTTTATTTTGGCTCGTGTCTTGGCCTTTGCCTGAGTAGCTTCTAACTATGGGTTTTGCTTTGGTTTTTGCATTGGCTTTGGGTGAATGGCTTTTTCTTTGGCATTGGGTTAATCGCCTTTTGGCTTTGGGATTTAAGGCCTTTTGAATGTGACCTTTGCTGTGGAGAAATTGGGAAGGTGGCTTGTCCCTTATGTATTGTCGTTATTTTGACATGTCGGTGGTATCTATTGTTCATGCACTGGGTCACGGTCGAATTCATTAACGTTATGGAGCTCCAGTTAACCGAACTTCCACCAAGGACAACGGAAGAGTAAACCGCTTTAAGGTTTTGCAGTCTTTTTTATTTAGGTTAGACTAACATTTTTGTTAGACGTTCGTTTGTGTTTTGTGGTGTTTTTTTAATTTTTGTGGGAAAAGGGTTTGACTTGATGGGTCCATGTCTCACCTTGAAGGCATGTGTTTTCCTGTTGGTTTGTTGTTTGCTTTGGAAGTTTGTTGCTTGCGGGCTTGCTTTGTTTTGGTGGTTGGTAGGCTTAGATCTACTCGTTCTTTGATGTCCTTTGTTCGAGGATGGTGAAGGTGCAAGCGGGGATGTACCTGGTGGTGAGAGGTCCATTCTTTGTGATGGGATGTTTTTGTGGGGAATGGGCTTGCCTTCCGTCCTTGATCATGAACAAGGAGATGTTCTGGTTTGTTATCTGGGTTCGTCATAAAATCCCTTTTTTAAAAGCTTGTTCTAAATTGGGTGCTAATGAAAGGTTTCTATTGCCAGACATGGAATAGGTAAAAAGATAGACATGGAGTTTCGAGTCCTCTGCTTACTCGGTACGGAACGTCACTCGAGTGTACTCACATTGAGTCGGAATGTGTTATTTGTTTTTTTAAAAATAAATTCTCAAATAAATTCTCATTGTCAACGAGAACTGGTAAAGGAAGAGAGAAAAATGTACCTGAAGGTTGTGCTTTTATTTTGATAAATAAGAGGTTAGCACAGGCTCGAGGAATATGTGTGACTCACGGGGACAGCCTAGTTTGTCACTTAGGAATAAAAGGACAAACACTAGGATATATATGAGAAAGCCTAAGACTCGAACTAAATTGTAGATACAGCCTCCTAATCATCACTTTCCTCCTCGAAGGTCTCCTTCGCAGCATCCAGCGGCTTGAATGTCCAATCTTGAGCATTGACCCACTTGAGCACTTCACTCTATTTGTTTAGGAGGATATGAGGACAATAGTCTATAAGAATTCCATGTCCCTTCAGAATGAGATGTCCATTAGAGTTGTTATCGTCTCTTAGTTGGCTTAAGGATGAAACTATCAGATGATGGTTGTCGATCATATCTTGAATATCATGTTTCAGTTTAAAGCATGCTTCAGTATCATGACCTTTTCCTTGATGATATTGGCAATCGACACTGTTATCCCAGAAACGAGTTTGTATGCATTCAGGCGGGTCCGGAGTGGGCCCGATTGGTTTTAGCTTCCCTTCAGTCATGAGCCTTTGAAGAGGTGTGACCTAAGTTATGTCGAGATTAGTGAATATCATTTGGGAGTGTTCAACCTTGCTGTCTGACTTGAGACATCCAGGAGGATTGTCTTGACTGCGAGGCATGACTAGGATTTTGCCACCTTCGATCATATCTTGAGTTTAAAACAGGTTTTGGTGTCATGGCCCTTGTCTTGATGGTATTGGCAATAGGCATTTTCGTTCCAGAAACGGGTTCTTTTGTGTTCAGGTATGTCTGGAGTCGGACCAATAGGTGGCAGTAATCCTTCTGAAGCAAGTATCTCCAGAGCAGTGTCGTATGCTATTCCCAGATGTGTGCATGCCCTTTGATGTTTTCCCATGGTTCCAACATGGTGTTTTTTGGGATGTTTTTTTTAGTTTTATTGTTGTCAACCCTGAGCGGGAATAGGATCTGGTCGTTGTCAATGGGAAGTTTTTGGGATGTTGGTTGGTACTTTGAAGAGGATTTGGTGAGGCAACTTCGTGTTCGTTGGTGGGTTCATGGGTGTGGGAACCATTAGATGATTCCTCATTTTTAGCACTCATTGGTTGGTGAATCAAGGATTGGTATTCACCTAGATGGTTAGGTTCATTTTCCTTAATTTCAAACCACTTCTCCAAATTAGCTACCCGGGTGTTCAAATCATCGATAGCCACTTGAAGCTTTGAGAATATGTTGTTGATGGAGACAGAGAGCATCATTATGCCGCTTTCTATGCCATCTTCATCAATTGCATGAACTTTCTCATCGTCAGGAGAGATGAGGTGAGAGCACTCTAGGAAAGATTCCTGATTGTTCCTAGTAGGGTTTTGTGGAGGGTTGTTTTTGTTGTTTGCTGAGGGAGGTAATGGTAACTCGCCCTTTTCGATCATATCAAACATGATGCCTTTTAGAGGGAGACACGTGTCAGTTTCATGTCCGCGACCTTGGTGATATTGACAAAACAACTTTTCGTCCCATCTACGTCCTCGCTTGTTTGGTAGAGGGTCTGGAAATGGACCAATCGGTTTGAGCTTTCCTTTGGAGATTTGACTTTCCAAGGCTGTGGCATAAGGCATACCCAAATCAGGGAAGGATCTATGAGGTCATCTGGTTTTGGTTGGTGGAGCACCAAGGGAATTGGCTTCAGTGGTTTTGGTAGCCTTCCAACTAGGGTTGGTTTTGTCGTTGACAAGTAGTCGGCTTTCATGGAGCTTAACCCTTTGCTCAATATCTGTAATACTCGGCCTTTGTGGGACCCTTACATAGACCTCGAGACACGTGAGAGGAGGTTTAGACCGATAAGAGAGCACTCGGAAAGGAAAGATAGCCTTACACTAGACCTAGGCCTAGACTGAATGGTGTGCAGCGGATCGAGGGGGTTACTCAGTCGAGTGAAGGTTGCAATCAACCGAGTGAGTCCACTCGATCGAGTGGAGTGCTACTGAGCCGAGTGAATTCACTCGATCGAGTGGACTCGGCACTCGGTCGAGTGCCGCTGCTTTCAGAACACGGGATTTAATCCCTTTCACCTCTAACCCTAAAATCATTTCCACCTTCCTCCTTATCTCTCCAAACTCCCTCCTCTCTCTAAAACCCTCACAAACACCTTCTACTTGGGATTCAAGCTAGGATTTGAAGATCTACCACCTTCCTCTTCAACTCCACTACTTAGTAGGTAAAGATCTCTCCCTTTTTAGTCTTTAAACCCTAACTTTTGGGAGAATTAGTCATGGGTAATTAATTAGCAATTAGTAAGTGTATTTGGGGTAATTAAGGGGTAATCATAAGGGGCTTTGTAGTATATATTAGTAGAGGATGTATTGTGATAGTTATTATGTAATTTATGTAGGATGAGACGGTTTTGTGAGATGGATGCTTGGTGATTTCGCATAGCTTAGGGATTATGCAAAAAGGTAGGTTAATCCTACTCGGTTTCAATGATATAAAGTTAGTTATGTTGATGTTGTAGTTAGTCTTGCATAATTAGAGCATTTGCATTATAACATGCTTAGTGGTAATCACATCATTAAGAGGATGATTATGATATGTTGGTCGTGGTCCATGTATTGGTTGTCATCATTTATGTGGGAGGAATTGTTGTTGTTGTCATGTTGTTGTTGTTGTTGTCGCGTTTTTTTGGTTGTTTTGGAGACGTAAGACGGTTGGGAGACCGTATTACGCTTGAGTCGCCTCTTGAAGCTTCCCACTCCAAGAGGGATGTGCACATTAATGGCTTGAGTTGGAGGGACTCGTGTGATTGAGACACGACGTCTAGCAGGGGATCCGGTTGGCTTCCGGACCGGGTACGTCTGTGCATGTCCCGGTAGCTGTTTGTGGTTATCAGTACGTCTGGGCGCGTCCCGGTACTAGTGTAGTTGTCGGCATGCCTGGGCATGTCCCGGTACCGTGGTGGTGGTCCTTTAATGTTATGTCATTTACATTGGTAGACGTATTACATGTTTACACTTTAGTCGTGTCGTCTTCTATTGTCCATTGGAACTGACGTTTGTGTGTCTGTGTTTTGTCACCTGTCTCTCTTGGGGTGACCTGTGTTGATCCATATAATGTCCTTTGGTCAAATGGGGAGCAGGTTAGATACAGATTGTTGGATAGTGTGTGGGAGATGGGACAAGCTCGATGAGTCACGAGATGAGTAACACTAGTTAGAGGAGTATAATAGCCATGAGTTGTAATTTATTTATTAATTTATGGTTTGTAATCACTAAACTTATTATTTATAATGAATGTCTCTTTATCGTATCTCCGATTTACCGCCTCGAGAAACCGGGAAGGTAACATCTCCCAATTACCTTGGCCGGGTAAGAAGGGGGTGTTACAAAGTGGTATCAGAGCGACAATTTTGGAACCCAAACCAATGAACCAAAATGAATCTAGGCGTGTCTAATAAAATGAACACGGCTTGAGTATGATAAGAGATCGGTTTTGTATGAGTGGGCGCCCTCATATCAAATTAGTGCCTATTGCCTCGGTTGGTCACCGCGTGGGTAGTTAAAGATATGGGTGAACGCTATATGAAGTTACATGGTTGCATGGATGTTTGATTTACCTTGAGTGTTTGTATCGTAGTGTAATTGTTTCTCTATAATGTATGAAAGTGTGGGGAAAATTGGATGCTAGATTAATATGAACGGCATGCTTAGAAATGATGAATACACATTTGTATGTGAATTTTGTGTATGATTGATGAAATATATTGATAGAATAGTTACTAGTGCTACGACATCGTACCAACTAACTCAGTGAGTCGCCGGTAGCCGGTTGACTTCTGAACCTTCTCTTTGTGTTGCAAGGATTTCATCGTTCTATTTCGACTCGAAATTTCGAGTCTTAAGCAACCACTCTACCGAGTGCTAGTCCATACTCGACCGAGTGAGAGTGCACTCGACCGAGTGGGCCTGATATTCGACCGAATGGATTACTTTCCAGGAGCTGGAAACATTCTGGAAAGCAAGTCACTCGACCGAGTAACTCCCACTCGACCGAGTGAAATTTCACTCGACTGAGTGAACTCGCCACTTGACCGAGCGGAATTGGGCTGAGAATTACACGGGTTTGATTCCCCTTTTTCTTTATTCCTTATCTCCTTCATATGTCATTTTCACCTTATTCCAACAACACGAAAATTCCTCCAAAAATAATTCTAAAACTCCATTTTTGGTGATTTTCTACTTGGCTAAGTTTTTCACTGACAATTTCCATCTCAAATCTCTCCTAACTAGCAATGTAAGTAGACCATCCTTCTTCTTATTCCTTCATTTTAATTAGTTAGATCTACACTAATGTGCTCAAGGTTTATCAATTAATTTCATGATTTTGCTTAATTCATAGTAGCAAATAGCTTTCTACATTATAGTTGTTGTAAGAAAATCAAACTTTCTGTCAAAATTTCGGTCATCATCAAGAAAAACAAGATTTTTTTTTATAATGAATATGTATGTGGATTTTGGTGGTTGTTGCTGTGTATGATTGGACAACAAAGGTTTAACCTTTGTTGTTATGAATGGATTTTGTTTAATATGTGAAAATTTCGCCTTAAAACTTCGTTTTAAATTTTCTAATTCTAGACAAGTTGATACCCGTCGTTGTGAGTACCAAAAATAAAATTTATAATTCCTATTAAAACTAACCTAGGCTCGTGGTAACAGGGTCGAACCACAAGGAGGCGAATGTAATTAAAAGTTGTCTAAATTTAGTCTAAGGTAACAAGTGTGGGGGTTGATTTGATTTGGTCTATAGCTAATAACAATAAAGACAATAAACTAAAGAAATATATTAAATCAAAAATAAAAAAGAGTACTAGGATGGTCGGTTCACTATAGTTTTGGCGGTAGCAAACTAAGTCGGTCTCAATCAAACACATGAGGCGGGAAAACAAGAGGTCCTCTCGGTCCACTCTTTACAGATAGCATCTTTCGATCTCGCTATAAGTCCCTAATATCACTAATACTGACTCTCGTCCTGAAAAGTGACTAGTAATCTAAACTTTACCTATCTTTCGATCTCAGCATAGTTTAGTCATTTTAATTGGTGATCTAACAACTGCCCCTATCTCTCGATCTAATGGGTCAGTCACATCCTAAACATTCAACTAGTCGTGTGCACTCGATTCGTCGAATAAAGAATTAAAACAATTAAAACGAAGGTAAAACCTCACGTGGCCAGTCGATCGACCAGGTATGGCGGTCGATCGACTGACACGCAATTTCAGTCCATGTTAATTCTACGCTGCCTAATCCTACAGTTCCCCTACATCCTAGCACAAGCAATTTAGTTACTCATACTGAAATTAAAGGCAACAATGAAATTGGCTAAATAAACTACAGAATTCATGATTAATACGGTAAAATAAACAATTAACATAAGACGGCAATACGGCTTTGGGGAAACTGATCTAGCAATTCTACAACTACGAATGAATGCAAAATAACTGAATAAAACCAGAGAATACCGTGTGAATTGCGAAGGAACAGAACAAAGTCGAATGCCAAAGTGAATTGTATTTAATACTAAATAATCCTTGAACCCTAATTAATATTCTAAAACTGATGAAACCAATGTAAAACTTCCTTCCAAATCGAATGTTCTAGGTTACGTTATATAGAAAATATACGTAACACTTATTATCAAAACCTAAACACAATGGGCTTGCTTTTCCTCGATCTTCTTATTCACGTCGATTAGCGTCTTGGTCGATCGACTGCTGGGACCGGTCGATCGACCGCTCTTCAATGTACAGGTAGCTTATGTAGTCGTCGGTTGGTCGATCGACTAAGGGGGCCGATCGATCGATCGCTTTAGGCGTAATCCGCTTTTAACTTCTCGTGGATTTGTCTTTTGGGCCTTGAAACGCGCACCAAGCTCGTTCCTTAAGTGAATTCTTCACGTCAAATGCAATGCAGGATACTCGGGGACGGATTTAGCTAAATTTCCGTTGAATTCTTCACATTTCTGCAATAATGTACAAAAACACGAAAGTAGACGGAAATAGGGGAAATGGTAGGTTAAACTACACAAATGAGCTCTGAAATGCGTGTAAAATGAGGTGTAAAATATCATATAAATGACACGCATCAAACTTCCCCAAACCAAACCCTTGCTTGTCCCCAAGCAAGAACTAGACTCGATCTAATTACCTAATGGAACGAGTTCAATCTCAGAGCGAAATGCAAACTGTCAAGCCTAAACCAATTTAATGCAATAACCAACAATCAATTAGCAATGTGACTCATGCAAACGAGTTATAAAGTCGTTAAGAACTGCTGAACCGTCAACTGTAGAGACTTATCAAATTGGACTCTCACGGGTCGCTCAAATCACTCATAAGCACATGTGAATATATAAGAGGATAGAAAGAATTCATTTTGTAGAGACTCTCACCTAACTACGACCTATAAGAACATGCCTGCAATCTAATATGAAAGTAAATCTCTATGACCGTACATATGCATTCCAACCAACAAAAGACCATGACACATGCCGATGTATATGTGGATATGTGAGGTATGTGTAAGAAGAGGCAAAACGTTTACGGGAAAGTGGAGGTACAGGTGATCAAGCTAGTACCAAAACGGAACCATATGACAACATCCTTCTTCTTGCTTAAAATTCAATCGATATGGTGCTATAGCAAGCACAAAACTCACAATCTCCATCATAACAGTAATCAACCAACTCCCCATAAGATACTAATGCAACATGGGAGCAAAAATCGCCATAAGATAAGGATTTGAATATGCGAATTGATTCCTTTCTTCTTTTTCTCGGATCCCAGTCGATCGACCAGAATTTGCAGTCGCTCGACCGTTTTGAACAGTACAGAACTCTTTTTTCCTTTCTTTCTCGAATCATTTTTTTTTATCTTTTTTTTTTTCTTTTCTATTTCTTCCTCCTTCATTCTTTTTATCCAACAAAATCTCAATAAGAGCAAATGCTACCAAAAACCGAGTAACAATCCCAAGAACATAGACTACTAGCTTGACAAGGGCAGGCTAAATGTAGGATGTAGTAATGGGACAAGAAGGCTGTTTTTGGCAGTGTGAAGCTTATGGGTAAAATGAGAAAAGGAGACCTCTACATCATGTGTCAACAAACCACAAACCGAATGCATACAGGTATTAAGCAGATTAAGTTCATATTTATGCACATTTATGTAACATGCCTCATAAGGAGTACTACTCACATTCCTAGATAAACTGGTCATAGATGACACCAGTTATAAGCTCTAAACCTTAGAAAATATGATGTAGCTTGCCAAAATTCTAAGTCAAGTCTTAAGTTCAGCAAATAATTTAACGAAAACTCGTAGACTATGCAATTGATTCTACTAATAACATGTCAATTAGCACGGCTTAGGCATAAACAGCTGCAAATGCAATGTCATCATGGAAATACTACCGTTCTGACTCAACCTATATGCTAAAATAAACGTGCAAATTTTTGAATTTTGATGAGATTTTTCAATTTTTTTGGAATTTTCTGTATATATGAGAGAAATGAATAAAACAACGCAAACAATGCAAAACAAAAATGTAAACGTGAATGCAAGCAAATGAAACGCGACGCAAAACCCTTCCCCAAACCAAATCGCACAATGTCCCCATTGTGCAAAATCATGTAATGAAAGAAAAGGAAAAACGGGAATTTGCGAGAAAATAGATAAATATGACAAGAAGTATAACTTGGGAACTCACAAGACTTTAAACGCAGCAAAAGGAAACCTCCCTAAACCAGCGTGAGCTAGGAGGTTTCAGTAGCCAGCAGTGCTACCAATAAGGATCTGAAAAGACAAAAGAACCACGCATAAGTCCGAGAAAACAATTTAGAAGCGATATTTTGTGCATAATTGAGAAAAATAGAAGAAATAAATAAGGACGGAAGATAATGGTGGAGTAGAAAACTCCCTCAGTTCCGCAAATCGACCAAACACAGCAGGGGAGAGATCGTGAACCAGTACAGCAGTGCAGGGCGGTCGATCGACCACATCACTCAGTCGATCGACCAAGGTGAAAGGAACAAGAGCTCCTGGAAACCGCGGACCGTCGATCGACTATCTCGATCGATCGATCGACGGAAATCTCTTGTAACCGATTTCTTCGTATTAGCTCAATAACTTGAGCTAATGAGGTCTAAAAACCTGCAATTGCATAATAATACGCGCCCAAAAATTGCGCAAAACCCAAAGTAACCATCTAAAGAGTTTAAAATCCTAAGCAAACGTAAACGGCGAAGTTTCGCGCACACAAAACAATAAATAAAAAGGTTCAACGAAAGCAAATAAAATGTAAATGTTTTAAAGAAGTCTCAATCAACTAATAGTTGATCAAGAACGGCCATGGAATGGCCCACTTGACTGGCTTCTGGCTACAAGAAGTAGCCTCAATAGTGCTCATCTTCTCAGCTGCACTCTCACTTCCATCGTTTGCAAGACTGAACGGGTCAACATATCGGACGTCATCCCAAGCAATCACCTCTTCGGACTCGTCGGAATCCAGATCAGACTCTGTTGCTTTGACCAGCTCATCTTCAACCTCCATATCAGTGCCATAGCTAAGGCAACCAAGACCGCCTCTTGAAATGATCGGCTCCTTCACAGCTGGAGCAACTTGCAGCTCTCCCTTCCCCAAACCAACTCCTGCAATATCAGAAATAGACAAATCTTCCTCCAATTTGCTCCAAATCTGGGGCGGAGGGGTTACGATAGAAATAGGAATAGAGACAGGCATATCAAAAAGCACAAAGTAGGATTTCTTTTCAGAAACCGTATTGCAAGTCACAGGCCACATGGGGTCTTTCTTCTTAGCAGGTTGGGCAAAAACAATGTAATGCTTCCCTACTTTGAAGGTCAAGGTTCCCGAGCCTACATCTATGACTCGCATCGGTGTGCAAAAAATGGTCTACCTAGTATGATAGGAATATGGGCATCCTCAGGCATATCAAGTACAACGAAGTCTACAGGGAAGAAGAACTTTCCTATTTGCACGGGAATGTCTTCTAAGACTCCTATAGGCTGGACCGCAGATCGGTCAGCCATCTGTACTGTCATGTCGGTCACTGCGAACCTAGTTAATTTGAGCTTTCTAGCAAGACTCAAGGGCATTATACTTATACTAGCTCCTAAGTCACATAATGCCTTCTCAATCGAAAAGGTACCAATGCTACAAGGAACGGAGAAGCTACCTGGGTCTTCTAGCTTGTGGTGTGCAGTGTGGGTTAGATAAGAACACGACTCTTTGGTATGTGCGACAGTATGCACAGTTTCAAGTGACCGCTTTTTAGATAAAAGTTGTTTCATGAATTTAGTATAAGCGGGTACTTGGTTTACTAATTCGAGAAAAGGAACTTGTACATTCAAGCTACGAATAACTTTTTCAAATTTATTGAAAGATACATGTTCCTTCGTCGGCACCAATCTCTCCGGATAGAGGGCTGTAAAAAGTAACTTAGCCCTCTCCTCTAAATCTCGCATGCCGGCATCCGTGGACTTAGGCTGGAAGTCCACTACCTTCTCCTTATTGAAGCTTGACCCCTCTTCAGACCGTCTCAAATATGAACCATTGGTCGACATTGGGTCGTACTTCGGAACCGGAACATACTCATTAGCAGTCGGGTCTGCCTCAATATTTTCGGGGCAGTCGTACCCCGAAACAAATGATCCCTCAAGTTATCGGGCATTGGAGGATGAAAAGGTTCACTATCAGCAGCAATCTCAGTCGATCGACCGGTTAGGTCAGTCGATCGACTGGCTTCAACAGTACCAGAAGCTACTGTTTGTTGCACCTCAGTTGATCGACCGGGTATGTCAGTCGATCGACTGACATACCTGGCAGACGCCTTTTTCCGTCCTTTGTTCGTTCCAGCTTTGTCTTGACTCGGTTCCGGCTTATCTTTTTCAGGGGCATCCTCAATCACAGCAGGCCCCTCCAGGGTGGACCCGCTCCTCAAAGTGATGGCATTAAAGATCTCTTTTTGGTCCGTCTGAGTCGGTAATTGCCCTGGAGCTCGAGTGGTATTCTTGCTAGCCAATTGAGCAATTTGGCTCTCTAGCAGTTTCATTCGGCCTCTCTAGCTTGGGACTCCTTTTGCAGCATATTCTTCAACTCAGCAAACTCAGAATTTTGGGATTGTTGTTGCTGCGGCACATAGGGAGGTTTTTGAAACTGTTGTTGCTTATGAGGAGGCATATAAGTCTGCTGCTGCTGCTGCTGTGGAGGTTGAGTCGGATTCAGGACATTCTGGTTACTCCACCTCAAGTTGGGATTGACATTCGGCTCATAGTACGTGTTTGTCTTCCTGTAATGTTGAAAGGCAGCACAAGACTTAAAGGGACTATGACAATTTTCTGATACATGTCCCTCAGCTCCACATCTTCTACAGACGAAAGGACCGTCTGAAACAACATTCACATGATACATCCCTCCTTTTGAAGCTCCTCCCAACTCGTATTTGTCAAACCTCGCCGTGAGAGCCTCTAATGCAGCTACAGAAGGGGATTCAGAACTCCTCCTCTGATTGCCTCTCGAATTCCCATATTCAGCTTTATGGGTGGCTAAGTCATCAATGATCTTCCACCCCTTAGTCTCTCCCATATTCTCAGCAAATCGGCCATTGGCTGGAGCATCCAAGATAGCCCTCTGATCGGCATACAGCCCGTTATAGAACTGATTGCAAAGACTCCATTTTTCGAACCCATGGCGCGGAATAGTTCGCACCAGCTTCTTGAAACGGACTCATGCTTCATGAAAGTTCTCATCAGGTCCCTGTTTAAAACTCGTGATCTGAGCTCTAATGGCATTCGTCTTCGAGGCAGATAAGTATTTCTTGTAGAATGCCAAGGCCAAAGAATTCCAGACGGTGATCCCATGAGCAGCTCGATCCAGATCTCTGTACCACTCCCTTGCAGCATCACGGAGTGAGAATATAAACATAGTCTCCTTTATCTGGTCACCTGGTCACACCGGTCGGCGGGGTATAGAGCGTGATAATCGATAAATATCTCCATATGCTTGGTGCATCTTCATTTGCAGCTCCCTCGAATCGTTCCTCTCAACTAAGTTGATATAGGAAGGCTTCGGTTCGAATTTCCTATCGCTCCGGGTAATTCGAACCCCTTGTATAGATTTGCATTTGTGTCGGCTCGAATGACTTGCTATAGTTGCTTCTTCAGCCATGATTGGAATGTCTAGAGAAGTGACTGTCTCAGCTGAAGAAGTAGAAGCAGGAGATGTAGGTGGATCTTCTTCGAACAGTTCGTTCTCGTAGTAACTAGACAGAGTACTCAGCTCTTCCTCTGTCGGCAATACCCTTGATGATCATCTCAACTCACGCAAGGTATTCCCAATCTCAGGATTGAAAGGTACTAATTCACCACCCTGTGACCTGCGCATAAGAAGAAACTACAAAAAGAATATGAGAATAGTTTAAGGAACGAATGTCCCTTAAACTAAGAAACAGACTAAAATAAAACAACTAAAAATTAGAACAATTGCCTCCCCAGCAACGGCGCCAAAATTTGATACCCGTCGTTGTGAGTACCAAAAATAAAATTTATAATTCCTATTAAAACTACCCTAGGCTAGTGGTAACAGGGTCGAACCACAAGGAGGCGAATGTAATTAAAAGTTGTCTAAATTTAGTCTAAGGTAACAAGTGTGGGGGTTGATTTGATTTGGTCTATAGCTAATAATAATAAAGACAATAAACTAAAGAAATATATTAAATCAAAAATAAAGAAGAGTACTAGGATGGTCGGTTCACTATAGTTTCGGCGGCAGCAAACTAAGTCGGTCTAAATCAAAGACATGAGGCGGGAAAACAAGAGGTCCTCTCGGTCCACTCTTTACAGATAGCATCTTTCGATCTCGCTATAAGTCCCATATATCATTAATACTGACTCTCGTCCTGAAAAGTGACTAATAATCTAAACTTTACCTATCTTTCGATCTCAGCATAGTTTAGTCATTTTAATTGGTGATCTAACAACTGCCCCTATCTCTCAATCTAATGGATCAGTCACATCCTAAACATTCAACTAGTCGTGTGCACTCGATTCGTCGAATAAAGAATTGAAACAATTAAAACGAAGGCAAAACCTCACGTGGCCAGTCGATCGACCAGGTATGGCGGTCGATCGACTGACACGCAATTTCAGTCCATGTTAATTCTACGCCGCCTAATCCTACAGTTCCCCTACATCCTAGCACAAGCAATTTAGTTACTCATACTAAAATTAAAGGCAATAATGAAATTGGCTAAATAAACTACAGAATTCATGATTAATACGGTAAAATAAACAATTAACATAAGACGGCAATACGGCTTTGGGGAAACTGATCTAGCAATTCTACAACTACGAATGAATGCAAAATAAATGAATAAAACCAGAGAATACCGTGTGAATTGCGAAGGAACAGAACAAAGTCGAATGCCAAAGTGAATTGTATTTAATACCGAAATAATCCTTGAACCCTAATTAATATCCTAAAAACTAGTGAAACTGAATGTAAAACTTCCTTCCAAACTGAATGTTCTAGGTTATGTTATATAGAAAATATACGTAACACTTATTATCAAAACCTAAACACAATGGGCTTGCTTTTCCTCGATCTTCTTATTCACGTCTGATTAGCGTCTTGGTCGATCGACTGCTGGGACCGGTCGATCGACTGCTCTTCAGTGTACAGTAGCTTATGTAGTCGTGGGTTGGTCGATCGACTAAGGGGGCCAGTCGATCGACTGCTTTAGCTGGTAATCCGCTTTTAACTTCTCGTGGATTTGTCTTTTGGGCCTTGAAATGCGCACCAAGCTCGTTCCTTAAGTGAATTCTTCACGTCAAATGCAATGCAGGATACTCGGGGACGGATTTAGCTAAATTTCCGTTGAATTCTTCACATTTCTGCAATAATGTACAAAAACACGAAAGTAGACGGAAATAGGGGAAATGGTAGCTTAAACTACACAAATGAGCTCTGAAATGCGTGTAAAATGAGGTGTAAAACATCATATAAATGACACGCATCACAAGTCATGCCCCAGTTTTATATTTTCTTGAGTAGAAGTTGGTTTAATTGCCTTATAAGACTACCCTTTAATTGGTAGTGCGGCATGTAATCTCAAAATGAAAATTTTTCCATCTTGAAAATTTGGTGAAAACTCTTGAAAACCTCCTAAGTGTTCATGAACAATTTTGATTTTTTTTTTTTTGCCTTGAAAATGGTTTGAGAAGTATCGACAAACTAAGAATTTCACTACAAAAAAAACGCGAAAAACTGACGGTACATGTGACGGAATTTGAAGTCTGTCAGATATTTAAAAAAGTGACGGAATTGTGAAGGAAAATCCGTCAAATATATGATAGTGACAGAATATCCGTCACAGTACGTCAGATAATACTGGCGCGTTAAAAATCCAAAGGCGCCATTTAATTTTGACGGAAAAGCCGTCAGGAGTGATGCCCATTCTGACGGATGATCCGTCAAAAAGAAGGGATCTCTGACGGAAATTCCGTCAATTAATTTCCCTCAATTATTGCCCAACCAGCAAAAATTGAGAGAAAACTCTTGACGGAAATACCGTCAGGATTCCGCTTTTTTGGAGGGTCCTGACAGAATTTCCATCAGATAAGTCAAACTTTTGTTTGACTTATTTGACGGAAATTCCGTCAGGACCCTCCAAAAAAGCGGAATCCTGACGGTATTTCCGTCAGAAGTATTTTAAATACCGCGACAGCCATTCTCATTGTCATTATTTTTCCCCCAAATCGATTTTTAATTTCTTTCTCCCCAAATCCGCCGACCACCACCACCACACCACCACTACTCTCTCCTGCCGCCGTCCACCACCACCACCACCCCAGGTTTATCATTTATCTCTTGTTTCCTTTTCCTTTTCCTTTTTTCTTTTCTTGTCTTTATTTATATTTTTTGTATAGGTTAACGCCACGCCGCCGCCGCCACCGCCGCCATCCACCACTGTCGGTCACCGCCGCCGCCGGTTCCATCCACC
The DNA here is from genome assembly GCF_048544455.1 of Silene latifolia. Classification (NCBI taxonomy): domain Eukaryota; kingdom Viridiplantae; phylum Streptophyta; class Magnoliopsida; order Caryophyllales; family Caryophyllaceae; genus Silene; species Silene latifolia. The sequence goes on from NC_133538.1 coordinate 100,035,497, forward strand.
CCTCCACCTTCTTTTCATCCTTCCTTTTTACTTATTAGTAAAATTAATTAGGTATTTTTAATCTCTTTTTTAATTAATTTTTTTGTTTAATTAATTTAATTATCTTAATTAGTATTAGTTGGTGTTGATGCATGTTGAATTAGGATAGAAGCCATTTTGTTGTAGTTTTTTTGTGAATTGTTAAATTTTGTGTAGTAGTTAGTATTAGTTAGTAGTAGTTAGTAGTAGCTTAATTAGCTTAATTAGTAATAGTTAGTAGTAGTTTTTTGAATTGTTAAATTTTGTGTAATGTTAATGTTTTTAAAATGATAATTTGAATTAATGTTAATTAGATTAAATATTTAAAATGAAAAATTAGTCATGTTACTTAGTTTTTGTTAATTGACATTATTAAGAAAGTAGTCATTATTGTATGTTTTGTTTTTAATATTATTGAAACTAATGTTCACATTGACTTAGTACCCGTTCAAAAATTACTCATTAGGAGTAATTTTTGAATAGTCCTCGTTTTGGGACTGTCTTTGTACGTTTCAAGTCACTTAGGTAGTAAACATGTATTTGTGATTTGTTAATGAGGAAAGAGCTCGGTGACAATTCCTTTAATGTTCTTTGAATGCATATGTGGAGTAATTATTTATTCTACATTGTGTATTTGGAGAACTAAGGGGAATTGCTGCCAAATGTTTTCCTCATTAATAAATCACAAGTGTGTGTTTGCTAGTGACTTGAAACATACATTGATGGGTTTAGGTTGGAGTGATAAGGACCCAATTCAAAAAAAAAAAAGACTACTTGTTGACAATAGTTATTTGTTGGTGATAATGTTTATTGAGTATTATTTTTGGTTGTTATTGTGTTTTTATAACATATATACAAACAAATTGAATTATAGATATATATAAACATGAAAAGATTAGAACGACAATGCATGTATGAAATATTAGACGAAAAAAAGAAACCGAAGCGTGAATTTGCAAAGAGGGTGAAAGAGTTTATTAATATCGTGGAACAAAGTAGTATGTATAAGAATTTTAGTGAAATAAGATGTCCGTGTAAGAAATGCAATAACAGAGCTTTTAAAGGGAAAAAAGTAGTTGAAGATCATCTTTGGTCGAATGCTTTTGCCGATAATTACTATGTATGGACGTATCACGGTGAGGAAATGCCTACCGAAGGAAGTTCAAGTAGTATCGTAGTTAGTGAAAATCCTTTCCGTGAGCTCGTGGAAAATGCATTACGTGATAATGTTGAACAAATGTTGGAGGAGCAACTGAATCCTGATGACCTTAGCGATGAAGAAGTGCGTTATGAAACCCCAAACCCCCAAGTTTCTTCTTTCTATAAAATGCTAGAAAAAGCCGAACAACCAGTGTATGAGGGAAGTAATATGAGTTTGTTGCAAGCGGCAGCTAGGTTGGTAACACTCAAATGTGAGAATAACATATCTCTTAGATGCGCGAATGGGTTTGTGTCGTTCGTAGGTGACATTATTCCAAATAATAATGACATGGCGCGCAATTTTAATGAGATTAAGAATGTGCTTAAGGGACTTCAACTACCCCACCAGAAGATTGATGCATGTCCTACTGGATGCATGCTTTTCTGGGAGGAAAATAGAATATTGAGGAATGTACAAAGTGTCATGCATCTCGATATAAAAGTACAAAAAATTCAAGTGGAAGGCGAATTCCTTGTACACCGTTAACTTATTTCCCGATTGCGCTAAGGTTACAACGATTATATGCAACCAAGCATATAGCATGTGAGATGAGTTGACATCATAGAAACACTCGATTAAGAGAAAGGGGGGCAATGGCACACCCAAGTGATGGAGAAGCGTGGAAACATTTTGATAGAGAGCATCCAGAATTTGGAAGTGAGCCTCGTAATGTTCGGCTTGGTTTGTGTACAGATGGATTTAATCCTTATGGGCAATTTGGGAGGAATTACTCATGTTGGCCTGTGATTGTCACTCCATACAACTTACCTGCTTGGTTATGTATGAAGCGACAATTTATGTTCTTATCTCTGCTCGTTCCGGGTCCTAAGAACCCTAAGACAAATTTGGATGTGTACCTGCAACCGTTGATTAAAGAATTGAAAGAACTTTGGGAAACCGGCGTGTATACTTACGATGTTTCTAAGAAACAAAATTTCCAATTAAAGGCTGCATTATTGTGGACGATCAATGATTTCCCGGCATATTGCATGCTTTCCGGTTGGTCCACAGTGGGTACCGTGCTTGTCCTTCTTGTCAAGAAAAAGAACATAGATCTTTTTGGCTTAAAAATAGCAAAAAGGTTTGTTGGTTCGATTGTCACCGTGAGTTCTTAAGACCTGATCATCCTTTCCGCAACAATTGTAAGCATTTTCTAAAGAACAGAAAAACTGAGAATCGCATAGCCGCGTAGAAATTAATAGGTGATGAAGTGTGGGATTCCGTTAAGGATTTGCCAAAAATAGTTGATGCTTCTGATCAAGAATTGAAAAGATTGAAAGACAAGAATGAAGGTTGGTGGAAACAAAGCATACTTTGGGAACTTCCTTACTGGAAAACGTTGTTAATTCGACACAACCTAGACGTTATGCACAATGAGAAAAACTTTTTCGAACAACTTATCAACACGATGATGGATGTACTAGGTAAAAACTAAATTTGGCCCTAAGGAAAAACTAGACTTTAATGAACTTTGTTATAAACGGCAAATATCATCTAGGTTTGTTTAAGAAACTGCGGAGAAAAAGTCTCTATGTGAATGGGTTGCTAAATTGAAATTCCCGGATGGTTATGCTTCATATTTGAGTCGGTGTGTTGACCATAAAAATAAGGTGTTGCATTCCATGAAAAGTCATGACTGTCATGTCTTTATGGAACGGCTACTCCCTGTTGCCTTGAGAGAGTTGCTCCTAACTAATTCTTGGAATGCAATAACTGAGATCAGCCAATTTTTTAGAGACCTGTGTACTTTTACGATTAGAGTTGATTCTATGGAACGTCTAGAGAATAACATTTCGGAGATAATATGCAAGTTAGAGAAGATATTTCCCCCATCGTTCTTCAATTCCATGGAGCATTTGTCAATTCACTTACCTTATGAAGCGAAGGTTGGAGGACCTGTTCAATATCGATGGATGTATCCATTTGAGAGATTTCTTAATCATATAAAAAGAAAGATTGGCAACAAAGCTCGGGTGGAGGGTTCCATATGCAATTATTTTTTGTTAGAGGAAATTGCAAATTTTTGTTCCCTATATTTTGAAAGTCACATTGACACAAAAGCGAAAGATTTAGATGTTGGTGTGAATTCCGATGACGACAAGATTCAATGAAATTACCCGAGTTATTCAATGCTGACATGGGAACTACAACTGGGAAATGTATTCAGAGGCACTTGAGTCAGAAAGAGTATGAAGATTCTCATTTTTATGTGCTAAGGAATTGTGGGAAATTGTTATAGCCTTATGAAAAGTAAGTTATTATTTCGTCATTACTCAATACATTTTTAATTATCAAATAAGATCAAAATTATAGGTAATACATAATTAAAACATTTTCTTGATATATATAGGGAATTTGAGACACATATCAAACTCACATTTCCTGATGTCATGTCCTCTGATGATGTTTGGAGCAAACATGACAAAAGTTATCCGAAATGGTTCCGAAATGAAGTAAGTAATACGTTTGACTCATACTATCATATACCAATCCATTTATTTTGTTTGTCCATATCATTAGTTATGGAGATTATATATATATATATATATATATATATATATATATATATATATATATATATATATATATATATATATATATATATATATATATATATATACAAACATATTATTTTATTGATAGTCTTATAGTCTTATAGATTAAAGGACCCTTTAATAGTAGCTCTAGCATTAGGTCCTAGTAGCAAGGTGAAGACGTGGAGACGATATTCTATCAATGGCTATAAATTTCGAGCTTATAAGGAGGGAGTTGATCTTTCGAAAGCTATATCAAGTAATGGGGTTTGTGTGAATTTTACAGAAGGTTTGGACTACTATGGAACCCTAAATGAAGTAATTGAGCTTGGTTATTATACCGAGAAAAGGGTTTATAGGGTGATATTGTTTAAATGTGATTGGTTTGATAATTCTCAACTAGGACTTAATATCCATAACGCATACGGACTTGTAGATGTAAATGAGAAAAAGAAGTTTCGTGGACATAACCCATTCGTGGCAGCTTTTCAAGTCGATCAAGTTTGTGATGCTCCTTATCCAACCACTAAGAAAGGTAATCAGCAATGGTCCGCGGTATTTAAAATCAAGGCAAGATCACATATTGATGCTCCTGTTGACGAAATTGTCTTCCAAGAGGATGTGGTTGTCAATGATCACGCATCTTCACCAATTTTGGTGGAAGAGTCAGAAACTGAAGATGAATATGAAGTGGTTGTGGAAATGGGTGAAAGGGAATATGATGGGGATGTCGGAGAAGAAGAGGATAATGAAGTTGAAGTTGAAGAAAATATAATAGAGGAAAATGGAGAAGAAGATGAAGAAGTTGGAATGCTTTTTTCAGATGATGATGAACCTCTTTTGATTCATAGTGATAGTGATGAGTGATAGGAGTTGTTGTAATTCTACTATATTAATGTATGAATTTTAATCATTGAATAAATTTAAAGCATTTTAATCATGAAACTTCATTTTTGTTTTCATTTTTGTTGGACTACCAATTTGCGGTGTTAATTATTTATTTATGATATTGTTCATGACACTCCAATTTGTACTAACGATTTTTATTCAACTTACAATTTCCGTTGTTTATGATTAGTATATGGCAGGTTTCATTCGAAAGTTGATAGGGAGTAGTAGTCGGGGAGGTCGTCGTAACGAGGAGAACGATGAGATTGATAATGATGATGACGAGGGTGGTCAGACATTTAATCCGGAAACGGATAATATGCAGATAATTCTATCACAAAACAAACCAGATGGTAAATGGTAAGTGTTCTAAAATTTATTTCTAGCTTTATGAAATATATATCATTCAAATCATTTTATTTAAATTTTCAATATATGTTTGTTTTAATTTTCAGGTGGAGTGACAAGTGCATAAAAAAATATGTCAGTTGGTCGTTCACAAATAACATTTCAGATTAAGAGTACTTCACCAAATGGAGTGAGGCTAGCCAAGCGCAGCGTTTGAAGATGTGGAATTGGTTTAGGGTAATTTAAAAGTTACCTATTATTTACTTTACGTTAATAATTTTTATTTTATTTTTATTAATTAAAGTCATCTATTACTAATTAAATACTGTTTTTGAAATAGAAACATGTGAAGTCCGTCGATAAAGAGTATAACCCTAAGCCCGATTGGCAAAAGGAAGTCACGAGGCGGATTACCAAGCTTATTAATGGACTCAAGTATCTAAAGAACAAACCCGATTGGGTACCGCTCTCTTGGTGGGTGAATCTGAAGGAAAGAGAAGAAAAAGACCCTGAATTTGCCAAAAGTTCTAAGACAAATAAGGCAAATAGAATGTCGGGTGATAAGGACGGGAAAGCACTAGGCACTCATACTCTAGGCCGTAAGAGTTGCTCCGATGCTTTCAAGGAATTGGTAAGTATTATACTCCCTCCAAATTTATTATTTTTCACAAATTGGTTACAACTATTGATTGCCGACTATAATCAATTTACGTTTTTATGCTACTTTCAGGGTGAGTCGGTCACACCATACAAGTTGTTTACAAAGACCAAGAAAAACAAGAAGGGGGAGTGGGTTAATCCTCGAGCCGCTAAGACCGACGTAAGTATCGACAAACTAAGAATTTGATGGTTATTACTACACTATTAGACGAATCAATAAAGTTTCATCTTAAAAATGTAAATGGATTTCTCAAAATTGAACACTTTACGTCAAAAACTTCATTTTTTCATGCTCACAACTTGGTCAAGCATTAAGTTTAGGAATTGGGGGGAGAATTTCATTCGCATCCAAATTAAATCATAAGTCTTATCTTCCATGTCTTGTGTGCAATTTCTCTTTTAGCATGTCAAGGAACACGAGGAACAACCGTGGGAGAAACAACCGCCAACCCCAATTATAGGGGTTTTTATTTTTACTCCTTTCGCAAGTGAACGATTGCTCGTTGTAATACGCAAAAGGGTCGAACCCAAAGGACAGAAATTGTGGCACTATGAATACTCTTTTATAAACTAGTTTAGTTCAATCTAAAAAGAGGTGGTTTGAGTTCTAAACTAATGACTAGAATGTAAACTAAAGCAAGTAGGAACTAGGCACGATTAAGATTGTCTAAGACGATGATTAAAGAGACTAGGACGGTCGGGTTCACCCAAGTAGTATGGAGAGGGAAAATTGGGATGGACTAATGGTTATATAGGTTGTTACAACATGTAGATTCTAAGCTCTCGATGTAAATTCTACACTTGAGCCAAAATTAACCAACTTACACATTCAATTAATCTAACTCAAAACTTGTTATCAAATCCTAGTTACTACTCAAGTTACTCACTCAAATAGTAGATAGATTGTTAGAAGAATTAACTAAACTTACTCATTTGAACAATTCTACAAACACCTTATGTTCATAACAAGTAGCAAATGTAAACAACCCAAGAATTACCATTAATCCATGCCAAAGGCCTCTCCTTTATCCTACAACGGATTCCTCTACATCCTAGTAAGGGCACTACTCACTCATATTGGTAATGAAAACAACAAAGCATATGAGAAAAGGAGGAACTTGAACAACAAACATATTACTAGAATAATCTATCATAAAGATGAACAAGAAGTGTAAATAAATGACAAGTAATGGAGTTAGAGAAGAAATTGTACCAAAGGTTGCAACTTTGATTGATTAGAGGAAGAAATCTTCAAATCTCACAAATACAACCCAATAACTTCAACAAATCCCATGCTAATAAATAATTTCTAGCATAGACTAAGAGGTAATTAAGGCTTAATTAAGGAATGATTAAGGTTTTAATTAAGGGTTTGCATAAAATTAGGGAAATAATTTCAGATCTAGGGTATGGTGTATACAATTGATTAAGGGAGGGGTATTTATACTATCCCCTTGGATTAAACATAAAGAGAAAGGAACAAAGCCCATTTGCGTATTTGGTCCCTGTGCCGGCAGCGAGTTCTTCCTCAAAATGTATACAATTGACTAGGATGTGTTCCCTGCCAGTGGACCGGCTGCCGGTCTGCCGGCAGAGAACACCTTTTGCTGGGTTCTTTACTTCAATTCTTCAATCATACTGTTGCGTTTGCCGGTGGACCGGCTGCCGGGGTGCCAACCGGCAACGAGTCTTTCTCTCTTTTTTTGCTTCAATTCTTTTATCTAAATTGTCTAAGGCATTGGCGGGTTCCCTGCCGGTGGGCCGGTTGCCGGCCTGCCAGCAGAGAACACGTATTCAACATTTCTTCCTTCTTTTCTTCATGCTTACTCATCAACCCGTCTTGCTTGCCCCGATTTATTTATAACCGCCTCAAATCCTGCAAGAGTGGCACAAAATCATAGACGTGGATATCGGAAACAAAATGCAAGATAAGACGTACGAAACCGACTCGATCGGAGTCGGAATACATGAAAGTAGAAGGGAAATTCGGTGCAAATAAATCATATATCAAACCTCCCCACACTTGAACCATACTCGTCCTGTCGAGTAAGTCCAATATCAAATCGCAAGACAATACTTTGATTAAGTATTAAGAGTGTGTGCACAATATAAGCACCACTCAATTATTCTACTAACTAATCCGATCGAGTATTAGAGCACTCTACGCCCTTTTAACTCACGTTGTTGTACTTATGAGGTAAAGCACGACTCGTGAGGCAAGTAAGGTCTTGCAAGAAAAATGCGATGCATCCAACGTGTGAGCACAAAAGTGATAATAGAATGCATCTAACAAAAATGGTCCACTTTCCTCATCTAAGTGGCCGAGTTTTCAGCTCAAAAATATGGTCTCGGTCGGGAAATACCGTCTCAGAATCCCAATGAAGGTGCCAACCCCCTAAGTATGGCCCAAGCAACCCTCACGTGACTACAAAAGCTCAAGAAACAAATTCAAGAGAGGGGAAAGGGGAAATGAAGCTAGTCCTCCGAGAATTACAAGACCGACACAAGATTCAACCGAAGACCCATGACTAAAAGGACCCAAGTCAACGACGTCCTCGCGGTTTTCACTCATCACTCATTGAAGAACGGATCTTTTCATGTGACAAAAAGTATCGAAAAACACTCACCTATTACGACTCGTGAGATCGTGTCCGCAATCTAATGTGTAAGACCGTCCTATAACCAAGTGAGATGCAAAAAAGGGTAAATGCACATAGTATGAAACAAGGGTTGTAATTGTGCTAGGGAATAGGACGAAACGGGATTGTTGCAAGCAATATATGGGTATGTGAAGTTCAAATCAACAATAGTCAACACATCGCTTTCCACTTCTTATTGCAACACATGAGACACGTCTATGCCGTAACATAGAATTGATTACCAAATCTATGCAAAAATTGCATAAACCCAACTCAAATTGGAAAAAATTGAAAATACTCCTCTTATTTCAACAAATGAGCAATGTCTACACCCTAACAAGAATTCAGTTTTCCAAAATCAAGCAAAAATTGTGTAAACCCGACTCACTTTGGAAAAACATCAAATCGCCCCTTTATTTTAGCAACGGCTTTTTCTACCCCTTTTATGATGAGTAGGGGTGTTGCTTGCTCTTTCTTTTCTTCTAAAACAAGTATTTACAATCACCATCTCTTTTTTTGCATTTTTCAAAACTTTTCTCATTTTTTTCTTTTGTTTTTTTTTTCATTCCTTTTTCAAAACCTCTTATCTATTTGCAAATGCCAAATTGAAACCAAATTCCGACCCAAATGAATCCTTAAGTCATCCACCAACAAAGGTCCCAATACACCTCTTATCTCACTACTACAAAAACATGACTCATTCTTGATCAAGGAAGGTCACTTATGGGATGTAGCTCGTATAGTGATTATGCCAGATTAAATAGGCTAAGGCTCAAAAGGGGTGCATCAAAAAGGGAAACAATGCAAGGGTCAAAACAAGGCTAGATTAGACAATGTGAGGTTCAATTTTATGTAAACATGTTTGTTTCATAAAATGTGCATTAAAGGAAATCAACTCACGATCTAAGGACAGAATGACACACTTATGCGTCTAGACATAACACGTCTCGCGAGAAGACCTATTCACAATCCTAAGCGAGGGTCGGGTATGAATGCTCCGACCTTAGGAGGCTCTAATCCTCATATATGAGTAGCTAAATCGAGACCTAGGTCTAGCCTACGGTCATAGGTCTCACAAGGTGGTCTAGACTCGTTGGACATACTCCTCTTCCCATGAATGACAAAGTAGCCACGGGTGCGGGCCACAGGAAGGGGGAAGGCACAATTGGAACGTGTTCATCCTTAGGGTATATACTTCCCTCCCTTGACCACATTTCAAGCACAATATTTATGTACAAACATATGTAAGACCAAATAAAAATACAACACATATATACATTTGACAAATGCATGCGAAAATTGAAAAAACACGAAGCTAAACATGCAACAAATTGGCTAAACCTAGGAGCACATTAACATCAGCAACCAAAGTTCCCCAAAGGAACATCAAAGGCACAAAAAGTCCTATCCTCCTCCTCATTTGGTGACCGAGTCCATTGAACAAGTTAAAATCATTCGGGAGCGGATGAAAGCCGCTCAGGACCGTCAAAAATCATATGCTGATGTCCGTCGTCGACCACTTTCTTTTGAGGTTGATGATCACGTATTCCTTAAAGTGTCACCGATGAAAGGGGTGAAACGGTTTGGCGTAAAAGGGAAGCTGAGCCCTAAATATATTGGACCTTTCCGGGTGATTGAAAAGATTGGTCTTGCTGCTTACCGTTTAGAATTGCCCCCAAATCTGAGCAAGGTTCACAATGTCTTCCATGTTTCTCAGTTGAGGAAGTACATTAGTGACCCTAGCCATATCATCCAAGAAGAGATTTCTGAATTGGAGCCTAACTTGGCGGTTGAAGAAAGGCCAATCCGGATTCTCGAAAAAGCCAACAAGCAACTTAGGAGCAAAGTTGTACCTCTAGTCCGTGTTCTTTGGCGTTGTGGAAATGTCGAAGAGGAGACTTGGGAGACTGAAGCTTCTATGTTAGCTAAATATCCTGAATTATTCTCGTAAGGTATTCCTTTTTCTTACTCGTTTTCCGCGTTACTAAGCCGTATTTAATCATAATTAGTAAAGATATTATTCTTATTATAGAACTTTAAACTAAAATTTTGAAAATGCTTTTATGATTTTTAATTGTTTTAACATTAATAAGTGTTAAATCTCGTTATTGGAGACGTCCCAATAATGGGTTTTCTCATTTATTGGTGTAGAAATATTTTTATATCTTGATATGAAATGTGGATGTTCTTGTCTGATCAACAAGAGTATTACCGTTTCATTGAAAAGATACCTATATTTTTCTTATGATTATATTATTAAGATGTTGTTTACTATAATTTCTCCTTCTAAGTTTCGAGGACGAAACTTTTTAAAAGGAGGGGTGATTGTAACACCCCGTAATTTCGGACCGTTATTATATTACGGAAGTAATTTATTAATCAAGTTGAATTTAATATTAATGTATTTGAAGTAATAATAAATCAATGAAATATAATTATATTATATATTGAAGTAAAGTATTTATTTTGATAGTTTCTAAATGTTTAATAATAGTTTAAACCATGTAAAAACCTTTTATTTCGAAATAAGGGCATATCGGGAAAAATGACAATTCTTGTGAAAATTGGGCAAACGATTTTGGAAATGGGTCATATGAGTACTCAATCTTCTTGTAATCTCGTGTTTAAGAACTTTGGCATTATCGAAATTTGCATTTGACAAACGGTTCTAATTATCATCGAAACGAGCCAAAACCGACTAATGAAATTCCGCCAAAAATCCCGTCTCCTCTCTCCTTTTGGGCGGCACCACTACTCCCTCCTTCCCTTTGTTTTTTTTTCTTTTCCTACTTCACTCTCCTTGAACATTCTAAAGCCTTCTAACTAAAAACACCATTTCTATACTAAAACCTAAGCTTTCTAAGGTGATTTTCATCATAATTCACTCATTTCTACTCCAAATTTCATAAGGATTACATATTTGGAATCCTCTCTTCATTTCCAACATCCTAGTATGTATTAAATTCATTTGCCCTAAATTTATTTTATCCACCATTTTTAGGGTTTTGATTTTAGTGCTTATAATTGTGTTTTTATTGTTTGTTTAGGTGAAGATTTAGAAGACGAGTTTGGAGACTCGTATATAGTTGAAGATAGTGGCTAGCATGTATATTAGGGTTTGGTGTTCAAGGTGCTAATTGCTCATTCTTAGCTTAAGGTAACATATTTCGAGTTACTCGACGAATAAATGTCACATTCTTTGCTTTTTGTTTGATTTTGTGTATGTTAATTGAGTGGTTTGTTTCACATGAAAATATGGGTTAAATTCATGTCTTTTGTAAGTATAAGTTCACATATTAGTATGGAAATGAAGTGGGAATGATTAATTGATGCTTAAAACGGTGTTAAAATGAACAAAAACGGAGAAACGGGGGGATTAGGGGTGGCGGCCCGATTGGCCCAAAGAAGCCCGGCAGTCCATGCAGGCCACGGCAGCCCTGGTTGGCCCGGTCGGCCCGTTGCTTGTTTGCGCGATTTTTCATGCGTTGTTCGTCGTTTCGGGTTATTTAATGTTATATTTAGTATAAGTAACATATGGGTAATCATATGAAATGAATAATGTTAGTAGTAAATATTATGTTGAAGGTAAAATTATGCTTATATTGGTAGTTTGCACATGTTAGGATAGGTTATGAGATGAAATTGTAATGAATATGCTTGAAATGAATTTTATAGCGATAATTGCAATGTTTGGATGATTATGCCGAAAACCGAGCCCTTAGTCCCTTTGATCAATCGATGTCGATCAATTGTGTGATTGGTCGGCGCGATTGAACCCGCACTGCGCAGGTCAGGGTTGCGGGTAAAAATTCGGTTGGATGAAATTATTGTGTAAATGGGATAATTGGCCTTATTCTTGTTTTAGGTCATCTATTATGTTTTTATTTCACATGTGTTGTTAGTTGATTTGAATGGTTTCTTATATTGTAGAAACGGCCCTAGATTCCCTGAAACCTTTAATATTGTTAATATTGCTTGAAATGGAATTGGTATTGAATACTTCTTGCAGGTTGTTGTGTTTGTCATAGATAGGTCTTTATAGTCTTTAACGAGTGTATGTTCACCAGCTTAATAGCCTTTGTGTTCCCGACTTGGTGGGTTTATATCCAAGTTGGGGCATGACCTCGTTACTTATTTTGAGAGTAAGTGGTCGGCTTAAGTACTAGCCAACCCTTTGGTGGACTCCTTAAGGTACTCACATGGTTTTATAAAATTGTGGGTCTTGGGTGCGGTGGTGTGTATCCGCATGTCTAGGTCTGCATGATTTAGGACTAGGGTTGTGTTGTGTCTTGGCCATGTTTTGATAGAACCTCTGAGCCAAGATACCGGTTCGATTACCTTCCCTACCTCGTGGTATAGACTCGAGTTACAGAGTGACTATTGACCGTGCTAAGAACTTATGCCTGTCTTTGATATATTGTCCTTTCTTGTATGGTGACTTTATGAATTGTAATAGGTGAGATGCAAGCCGGTTACAATTGATAAAGTTTGGATTACTGTTTGTTATATGTTTCACATGATAGTTCGAATTGGTCAGCTTAGTGTTCATATGTTAGAATACTCGATAATTAAATTATTTATGATGTTGTTTACATGTTTACATGTTACATTAAATATGACATTTCGTGGCTGGTAGGACTCGAAGTTACTCCCCACTGAATTGTGGCTTTCGTGTTTGTATAAAATGCGATTGACAGGTTGATGATGATTAGATGGGGTACACGGACGAGCTAGTGAGCAAAAGAACCTTGGACTTAGTTTGGTTATATTTTGTAGTAAACCTTTAAACATATGGTTGTGTTTATATTTTGGAGGGACATATATCTCCCTCTTTTACTTTGGTTTGTATCACTTTATTCTCGCGACATTAGCAATGTTATGTAAATTAGTTTGTTAGTATTTGCAGGTTTTGGCACTCTTCATTTGGAAATGTTTGTGAATGGTTTAGAAAAGTTTTAAAAATTACAGGTTTTATCTAGTTGAACCAATTACAAACATATCCTGTCAGTTTTTCTGTAGAATTTACGTGTTTTTTTTTAACGCTAAAAATGAGGGTGTCACATGTGTCGTGAGTGAGGGAGATTATTATTATTATTATTATTATTATTATTTTTTTTTTTTTTTTTTTTTTTTTTTTTTTTTTTTTTTTTTTTTTTTTGCAAGAAAGGTATCTCCATTTTTATTCATCCATATAGGGAACAAAAAATGGAGTAAACTTACAAAAACTATCCACTAAAAGCCTAATACAAGGCTCCAAATCGCAATCAACTAGGAACAGACTCTACTAAATCATCTAATCTTGTACCATGACCATGAGCAATCATTCGAATGCCAACAATATACTTAATAGTTTGTAGGAGGATGCTAACAGGCCTTTCCTGACCTTTAAAAATCCGCAGATTTCGTTCGTGCCAAATTTGATTGATTGCCACAGTAAGACTCGACATATACCAACTATACTTCCAATGTCTTCTATGTCTCCGACTTTGGCTCCATCTAATTTCTCTCTGCAAGTCCATACCAGGTCTCGTAATAGACATCCAACCCAACAGAGCTTCCCACAGCTGCGTAGAATAAGAGCAGTGAAAGAATAAATGGGAATGAGTTTCAGAATGATTTTTACATAAAGAGCATCTGTTAACCAAAATCAACCCCTTCCTGATAATATTGTCAGAAGTAGCCAGTTTCATTTCTGCAGCAAGAGAGACTGTAACCCGGTGTGCAGGGATAATAATGGGGTGAGTGAGAGCTTTGGCCCAGTTATAGAGAATACCAGAAGCTCTTAAACCATTATAAGCAGTGGCAAGGTTAAATTTGCCATGCTGCACACAACTGTGGAGGAAAGCTTTAACAGCAGAGGGATTCCCAAATTTCTGAAAACAAAAATCCCGAACTGCCAAAATACCTTTGAAGCTTTCAGAGAATCTATCAGCAGTCTTCACATTCCAGATATTACCTCCATTCAGAGCATAAACTCTGTGCCAACGTGCCCACAGACCATCAGAATGCTCAATTTGCCAAAGCCACCTGAGAAGCAAGGCTCTATTCCAAGAGAGAAGCTCCTTAATACCAAATCCACCCTCGATCCCAGGGAAAACAAATGGATTTCCAACTCTTCATAGTCATGTGCCGGCAACCATTGGTAACTTGCCAAAAGAAATTTTTGCTCAGTCTATTAAGAAGTTTGATTACCCCCTTAGGCAAAAGAATGGTAGAACACCAATAGTTTTGTAGTCCCATCAGGACTGAGTTAATCAACTGCAATCGCCCAGCATAACTCAGGGAAGAGGTAGTCCAATGATGAATAGCCCCCTGAATCTTAGTAAGGAGGGGTCCAAAGTGATCAAGACAAAGCCTAGATACATTGAGGGGGACTCCCAAGTATCGAAAGGGGAAAGTACTGTGGGAGAATTTGGTGAACTGTAAAATCTCAGACTGAACAACAGGATGCACACCTCCAAAATAGATGGAAGTTTTATCAGGATTTGCATTGAGTCCAGAAAGCCTGCCAAATTTTGTAAGGACCTGAACAGCAGCCGCTACAGAAGGAACATCTCCCCGAGTAAATATCATTAAATCATCAGCAAAGATGAGATGGGTGAGGTTCAGTTGAGTACATTTGGGGTGGTAAGAAACATTAGGTTGTTTGCAAATAACTCTTAAGTATCTAGAGAGCACTTCCATACTCAAGACAAAGAGATAAGGGGAAAGAGGATCCCCTTGGCTCACACCACTCTTCCCTTTGAAAAATCCATGACTAGTCCCATTAACTTTTATAGAAAACCAAGAACCAGTAATGCAAGTCATTATCCATCTTATGAAGAGAGCAGGAAAATGGAAAGCTTGCAACATATTTTCAATAAAACTCCATTGTAGAGTGTCAAAAGCTTTACGAATATCCACCTTCATAAGACAACGGGGAGTGAGGTACTTCCTGCCATAACCTTTGACCAAGGCTTGAGAGAGCATCACATTCTCAAAAATATCCCTCCCTTTAATAAAAGCAGCCTGCTCTCCACCAATGAGATCAGGGAGAAAAGGTTGCATTCTTTTGGCCAAAATTTTACTAATAACCTTGTAAACAGTGGAGCAACAAGAAATTGGTCTATAATCAAGAACACTATCAGCTACAGTCTTTTTGGGGATAAGGGAGATGATGGTAGAATTTGCCTGCTTAGAGAGCTTCCCAGTTTGAAAGAAACTGTCAATAGCCTTACAGAAACCCCCTTCAATAATTGGCCAAGAGTGTTTAAAAAACTCAGCTGAGAAACCGTCTGGTCCAGGGCTTTTATCAGAACCAATGCTAAATAAAGCATCTTTGATTTCAAGCTGAGATACAGGCCCTTGCAAGGCATGCCAATCCTCAGTAGAGATAGTGCTTCCTAGAGCAATATAATCCTGATCAAGGTCCTCAACAGGGGTAGCTTGCCCTAAGAGAGTGGAATAATAGTCCACAAAGGCAGAAGCAACTTCCTCAGGCCCAGATTTAAGAGATCCATTTTTATCTTTAATTGAACCAATCACTTGCTGAGCTTTCCTTTCAGCAGTTTTTGCAAAAAAGAATTTTGAACTGCAATCATCATGATTGAGAGCTTGAACTTTAGCTTTTTGTCGAAGCATACTTAGCTCAGCTCTCTGAAGAGTACTAAAAGCATCTAGGAGATCATGTTCCTTTTGAATAAGAAGAGCAGAAAGAGGGGCAGATTGCATAGCTGTTTGGCAACTGTGAAGAGCATCCCTAGCCTCCTGGACTTGAGCATTTAAATTGGTATAACTAGTTTTATGCAGTCTAAGCAAATCATGCTTAAGACTCTTCATCTTGCTGAAGAGGATGTGCATAGGGGTGCCATAATGAGTACCCTTCCATTTATTAGTGACAATGTCATTGAAAAGAGGGGATTCAGTCCAACAATTCAGAAAACTAAACCTTTTCTTGACAACCACCTCAGAAAGGGCAGTGACAAGGGTAGGAGTATGGTCAGAAATCCCAGCAGGAGGAAAGAAAACCGTTGAATTAGGATAGCTGCTCAACCAAGCCTGATTAACCAGGGCTCTATCCAGCTTAGACCAAACTCTCGTACCCATTTCTTGTTTGTTTGTCCAAGTAAATTCACTTCCAGTTCCACTAAGGTCATCCAGACCAGCTTGTAAGAGGCACTGATTAAACTCCAGAATATCATTAATATCAGGAGGGATGTTACTAATTCGTTCTGACTGATCCCTAACAACATTAAAATCCCCTAAAAGAAGCCATTCCTCAGTAAGAGTAGAATTAGCAGCCAGGTGACTCCAGAGAGCCCGTCTTAGTGCACCATCATTAAATCCATAAACCATTGTGAGCCAACATCTTTTTCCAGAAGCATAGTGATGCAACTTACAATGAATGAATTGCTCATTAACAATGAACTGATCCAAGTGAATAGTACTAGGATTCCAAAGACACCAAATGCGCCCATTGTAGTGAGCAGTGTAATTGGTAACAATATTGTATTGAGAGAAATGGGTTTTGACAATTTTTGCAGCATGATGTTCCTTAACCCGAGTTTCAAGGATACCCAACACATCCAATCTATTAATTCTAAGAAAATTATTAACCTCACCCTGTTTCAAAGGATCATTCAGGCCACGAATATTCCAAGCAGAGAGCTTCATAATTGAAGTTTATCAGGTGGGTCATCATCCTCTAGTGCTCCAGCAGAGCTGTTTCTATCAACCTCACTGAAAATCTCATATCTGTTAGTGGTAACAGTCTGAGTAAAAGTTTGGTGAACTTTAACTAACTGAGTCTTAGAGCCAAGGGGTCCATAGTGCATTACAACTCCTTCCACCATGGTATTAGCTTTTTTCCTGAAAGGAGACAAGCCTAGTCCATGACATCCCGAGCTCCTCCCATCAGATAGAGTAGTAAATACCCGAGTAGAAAGAATTGAGGTACCACCTATCCCATGGCCTCCTGCCAGTGCAACAACTAGGTTCAAGGCATTTCTCTGCAACAAAGAAACAGTGCCATAACTAAGAGATTTATGGCCTAGCAACAGGGGTCCAGAGTGCTTTACAGAAGGAGGGATAGTCACAGCTAGCTTCCTCAAAGGGGGAGGAATTGACTGGGACTTATCCTGTTCCGAGCTACCACCTCTCCCTATGCATTCTGAGCCAGGATTCTTAGAAAGGGCAGTGCTCTTGGCAGAAGAAACTGGTTTATAGACTTTAGTAGCTTTACCAGATTTGACTGCATTAGAAGATGGAGGTTTATGAGAACCTTTTGGCTTTGCCCCTTTACAAGTCCTGAGTTTATGACCCAATTTCCCACATCCTTTACAATAGTAGGGAAGCCACTCATAAGTGACCCTTTGGGTAGAAACACCATGGAAGGGGGTTTTAATAGAGATAGTATCAGGCAAAGGCTTGGCAATATCCACCTCAATCAAAACCCTAGCAAATGAGAGTCTAGTTCTTCTAGTTGTGGGATGATCAGGAAACAAGGGTTTGCCCACCTTACTAGCAACCTTACTCAAGATCCCATCAGTCCATAAGTAAGGATCCAGATCTGGAAAGAGAACCCAGACTGGGAGGCATGAAACTCTTTCCATTTCTTGTGAAAAACTTGGACTCCATTGTTTCAGAATTAAGGACTTGTTCCCAATAGTCCAAGGACCATCTTTAAGGACTTGATTCATGTCATCCACAGTCTTGAACTTGAAACTGAACCACCCCTTCTTGAAATAATGGACAGTAGGCATCTTAATATGATTCCAAGATTTTTTAACAAAATCTTGAATAGCCTGCAACGAAGGTCGTGCTCCAAGAAGATTACCCATAAGAGTATTGTCCCAAAAAGCAAGCTCATCCTTGAATTCATCAAGTCCAATCTCAATCGTATCAGAAGCAACACTACTAGCACAGAAATGTAAAGGCATCCCTAATTTCTTGCTATTCGAAACAATACTACTCCAATTCCTTGGATTAGATGCCACATTTTGGGGATTTGAAGGAATATTAGGTAAATCAGTGTTAACAGTAGGAACATTATGAGAAGAATCACAATTAAGAACAGGAATAGGCACATTCAACCTCTCAACAGGATCCGCCATTAAAACAGAGGATACACTAAGGTCCACAGATATGTCAGAATTGACCCCCATAGGTATAGGATTCTTGATAATTGAAGAATTACCACGTTTAGGTTTAACATGAGAAGCAGATTTCGAGAGAGCTTCGACAATTAAATCATTAACAGTAGTATTCCGAGTCGGAGTACAGAATACCTGGGTTTCATCATTCACGCTCAAATCAGCTCCATCTTGCAAGATACCACCACCAATGGCTTCCCCGTCGTCCGCCAATTGCAGTGGTGCTCTCACCTTCGGCGGTCGTCCCCTTCCTCTTGCCATAGCGCAGAAAAATGGCGAAGAAACGTCGTTTTCCCGAGAGAATTTTCTCTTTCTAAAAGCAAGAGAGAGAGATAGTTTTTTTTGTTATTATTATTATTATTATTATTATTATTATTATTATTATTATTATTATTATTATTATTATTATTATTATTATTATTATTATTATTATGGAAGGATGCGCGCAGCTTTCATTAGAAGAAAAATAAAAGTTTACATGAAATTGGTGGGGAGCCGAGAGACAATCTGGTCTCCCACACCCTTAGCAATAGAAAAACTAAGTCTAGTAAAAATAAAAGCTTTCATTATTATTATTATTATTATTATTATTATTAGATTATTATTAGTATTATTATTATTATATTATTAATATTATTATTAGTTGTATTAGTAGGATTATTATTAGACTAGTATAAAAAGACACCTCTCACTAGTCACCTTACCTTACACTACCATTTACCTTACCTTAGTTTACCTTAGATTACTCTACCAATTAGTATTAGAAATAGTTAGTCTCTCATTATTATAACAAGAACCCTAGTTATTCCATTTTCCTCTCTTTAATTTTCCTTCAATAAAAGTTGTAATCTTTCTTCATTATTAATTTAATTACTCTTTAATTTATTCAATATCCACAACTCTCATTAGTTTACATTTAGATTAGTGGGTTGTAATTTGAAGGAATAAGAGATTCATCCTCCTTATTTCAATCAAAGTTTGTTCCTTTAATTACTATTGGTATAATTCTTCTCTTAATTTCTATTCCTTTCATTTGTTTACATGTTTATTGTAGTTTAATTACTTGTCTTTATATTATGCTTCCTCTTGTTATTTACTTGTTGAATTGTTTATCTTTTGCTTTCACTTTCATAATCATGTTTGAGTAATGTATTTACTAGGGTGGAGGGGATCGTGTGTAGCTAATATGGGTAGACTATTGGCTTGAAAAAACAAGCAATTCATGGGTAATTTCTCTTCTAATTGGCATGCATACAAAGTGTTTGTGGAAATGTCTAAATGACAATTTGAGTCAATTCCACTATCTTATAACTTGTTGGGTGAGAGCTTGACTTGTAACTAGATAATTCATGATGATTAGTGGTTTATGGGTAATTAGAGCGAGAGTTCTATTATGCTAAGCCTGAGGTTAGTCTCACTTCGTGAGGTGGGGATGCTCCAAGAGACTACTCAAGCGGAAGACGGTCTCCCAACCGCATTCCGTCCCCATATAACAAGTAACCAATCAAACCCCCATATCCTCCGACATACAAGACAAAACAATAAATACGATATACCATATAACATGCCAGTTACCGACTCACTCAATGCAATTGATAATAAATGACTCATTTAGTAAATAAACACAATATTGAAACTGATTAGGATAAACCTAGCTTTTAGCAAATCCTGCTAAACAATAAAGCAACCGGATACAAATATGCTCCTCCATAAGTCGGCACATAATCACAATAATTAAATATAGTTACTAACTAATCTAATTACTTATTAAATTAAATATGAATTAATTAATTAAATAATAACCAGTCTTAAGGTATTCAAATCCCGTCTTAGCACATTACCCAAAACCCGTTCCAACACTCGATCAACTCTCCACCACCCACCACCTACTGCCGCCACCGTGGGCCACCACTACAGCCACGGTGGCTCCCACATCCCGGCAGCAACAACCGCCCCAACAACACCTGATACCAACAACAACACAACCAACTCGCAACCCGAAATCCCTCACTAAAGCAGCCCCCACCGTGGGCCACCACTACCACAGTCAGAGGCGGTTCTAGGATTTGATGGAAGGGGGTGCGTAAAATTTTTTAACAATGAAAATATCGAGTTATATGAAAAAAAAAATTGTTTAGTTGGACAAAATGTATGATATATAACATTAAATAAAAATTGTTCAATAAAAGGATAAAACCCATGACCTCTAACTAAAAAATAGTTTTGATAACCACTAGACCCACATAACTAATGTGCTCCTTTACTAAAGAATATTGTAGTTATTTTTCGGAAAAGGGGGTGCAGATGAACCCCCTGCACCCCCGCCAAAAACGCCACTGACCACAGTGGCCATGCCTTGAACCCCACCAGACGCCGCCACCAGCCCCGACAATAACAGTAGCAGCAGCCGTGACAACATCAACAACAACCAACAATAACCACAACTCGCGCACCCTACTTTACCCCTTCTTTCCCGCCACCACAACCACCCTACCTACCACCACTGACCACCATGAAATTCCCCTCTCAACCCCCGACCTAACCACCCCAAAACCAGCCCAAGTCAGGCCCACGACGGTGGTCAAAACCGAGTCTAAAGACCGGTACAAAAACAGCAACAAACACCACATTAAAGCTCGGTCAAAGTCGATTTTTGGTGGTCAACAAGTGGTCAAAGGTCGGTCAAGGTCAGTCCCAAGGTGTGTCAAGGTCGAGGCGGGTCAACGGTATAAATTAAGTAATAAATAAACTAGTTTAAGACGGTTTACCTTACGATCTCGAGGTGGAGAGACAAAAGACAATCTTTATTCTTTTTTTTTTCTTTCTCTCTTTCTCTCTTCTAATTTGATGGGTGGAGGATTGTGTTGTGATTGCAAATGGATAAGGGTGGGTGAATAAGGTAAGGTGGAGGGAATATAAGGTGAGTGCGGTATACGTATATAATACATGTATAGTATATCGTATTGCATATTATTATTATCATTACAACTTATTATTATTATTACCATTATTATTATTATTATTATTATTATTATTATTATTATTATTATTATTATTATTATTATTATTATTATTATTATTATTATTATTATTATTACTATTATTATTATTCCGTCTCAAGCCCAACTCGCTAAATATAATAAAATATTAATATTATATAATTATTAAATACGGAGTATTACATTTGCACATCTCACACACCATGGGCTTCCACTCAAACTCCATATCAATTTCAATAATACATCCATGCTCATCTAAAAATTGAATCTTATCCGGAATATTTCCACCAAAAGAAACTTCAATCATTACCCTAGCATATACAATTATGGTCTTATCCTCAGTAGCAGGATCACACTTAATAAATTAACCAAGAAACCTGAGATACGAGCAATTCCTTTTCCCCAAAACTTCAGTGGTAATTTATACAAACTTAACATCAGGTTTAATAAGCTCAACATCAGGGTTCCATGGTTTAAGAATGAGGGGTTTATTATCAAACAGGAAATGACCCTGTTTCAGAACAGCCTCCCTTGCAGCCATATTCTTAAAACCGAACAATAAAGACACCATTGGGTAAAAATGATAGCTTATCTACCTGATAATTTGCCCAAAGATGCCTAATAAAACCATCAATGATCTCCCATGGAGGCTTAGCACCATGGATGAAACAATAGACTGAATTCCGCCAATAATCCATTTCCACCTTGACTTCAGCTTCAGTAAATTATAACATCTTCTGGTTCCTCTTGAGTCACCATCTGCTCATTAGTTTCAGTTTCTTGCACTTCCTCAAGATAGGCTTCATCCTCTTCTTCTGCGGCAATATCCTCAACTAAAGTTTCCAAATTTAGAGGAGGAATACCCACCATCGTCCCCATACTCTTCTCCTTACGATTATCTTGGCTCGAAGGACATACTCTTCTCCTTACGATTATCTTGGCTCGAAGGACCAACATTCCTTGATAAAACTGGGAACTCCTCAGAGGAGGTAGTAGAAAGAATATCAAATTTATTACTATTTTATTGATTTTTGTTTAAAGTTTTTGATTGAAACGATTTACGGCCGTCATTGATTTTTGTGTTTTGCAGAATTCCTAGGTTTCTTTCTCTTTCTCTCTCTATCTCTACCATTTTTAAGTTGATAGGTTGAATTTATTCCATGTGTCGTATACTTTTATTATTGGTAACTCATTGAGCGTTGACTCATTAACATCATCTCGGGTGACTTCTACTAATAAATTTTAGATCATCTCTTATCTACAAGTAGAATCGAGAGACTCTCTGAAAGTCCCGAAGAATTTGTTCGTTATCTTTTGAACTTTCATAAAACAAGACGATAATGTCCAAATTTGAAGTCCTCTCGAATTCCGCCAACTGTTCCAATGACATAACTTCATCCAAATTTTTCGTTTTGTGTGTTTCTCCATTCGGCAAATATATAGGTACTACAGGATCAAATACAACCCATTTGTCAACAGATTGAGAAGAATTTTGCAACACGTAAATATAATCTTTCTCGCCAAAATCATTTCCGATGGAAGTTTTTAACTGCCAATAGTCCTTAATCGATCTGTTAGAGCCTAAAAACAAAAAACCTATGATGAGCTCTTATTTCTACATATGTTTGGCATCATTTGGAGCTCATTTGGTAGCATTTGGTAACGGTTTTTGACAATTCTAGCGTTATTTGACCAATTCCGAGTGCTTTATCATTTAGCAAGATTTTCTAGTGAAGAATGAAGTGCCAAGTGACCAAGAGAAGCATCAAAGGAAGGGTGAAGAACAAGCATTGAAGAAACATTATGACGAAGCCTTCCAAGAATCAAGCAAGCAACAATTGAAAAACGCACTCCAGCAGCTTTCTCGCACGGTGCGAGTTTCCTGCACCGATTTCTCGCACCGTGCGAGTTTTCTGGGTTTATGTCGTTTTGTGTTACGGGCTTCTCCCATGTTAAGGCCCACGATTATTAGGTTATGTTAGACTATATATAGTGTGTTTTCCTCTAGGTTAACACATCTTATGCTTACTTTAATTAATCAAGTTGTAATTTTGGGAATTATTCATCTTTTGATTGGGTTTAGATCTACTATGGAGAACTAATCTCCTCTTCTTAATCGAAGTCAAAGGTGTAATCTTTGGTTGTAAGACTCCTTAATCTTTCCTTAATTTTTATTATCATTGTTAATCCTTTGTGATTATTGTTTGAATTTTGGAAACCTTGTTCAAATTGAGTAATTAAGTGTGATTTCCTTGTTGCTTAAATAATCAAGTTCCTTAATTTATTGTTGTTGGGATTATTAAGTGTGATTTCCTTGTAATCTCATCTTTGCAACACCTTGTTATTATGCTAATGAATGTGATTTCTTCTTGGCTTAATTAGCAAGTAAAGGATTAACTTATAATTAGGCATTAATCGTGATCATTTCATTGTGTCTAATTACCCTTATTGAATCTCTAGTGCTTTTATCTTCTTATTAATTTAACCAATGTATGTGATTTCTACTTGGTAGGATTGATAAGTTGGGTTATTTGATTAAGTGTGATTTCCTTGTCATTTAACCATTATTAAGGAGATTTAGGAGAATAATCTCCACAATAAGGTGATAATATTAATTAGAAGGATTGATTGAGTGGTTTTACTAACTAAGGTGTCTCACTTTATTGAGTCGGATTAAGTCTCTCTTAAATTTGATAAATTTCCATTTTAAAACATGATTGCTTGATTACTTGTTGCTCACTCTTGTTTGAATATTGTTGTGTTTTTGTTACTTTTGAAAACCAAACCAAAAACCCCCTTTTTCCATACTTATTTGTAGTTTAATTTGTCACAATTGTTCTAGTTGCTCTTTTAAATTCACCATTGCAAAAAACCCCCCTTCTCTTGGGTTCGATCTCATTACTTGCGACTTTACTAGTTTGGAATTAGTATTAATTAGTACGTATTATGGTATATAAATTGTTAATTTGGCCGTCTTAAATAGCGACGTTTTAGGCGTGCCAACCTACTAACAACATAGAATGACTGTTCGCATTTTTGGCTTTTTGGCCTTTTGCATTAGATACGGATCAATCAGTCCCCCGTTATAACTAGTGAAAAGTGATGGCAACAATCTAGTGAAAAGTGATGGCATCGCAATTTGGAACTATCTTCCATTCGTCAATTTGCTAACGATGGCCATTTTCCGCTTTTCCCTTTACTAATTCAGCATCTAAATCAAGAGGCATCACGGAATCCTCAACAATTCCTTCCTTTACAATCCACTCTAAAGCCATCGGAGCCTTGTATCCTCTGCACTTAATATCACGACAATTTTTGATTACCTCCATTGCTGACAATTTGGGAATATTAGCACCAGTTTTCAAGCTGATAACTGCACGAGTTGCATCCGAAACAGTTGTCATGATATTAAGTGCAGAACAAAGCCAAGAAAATTCTTCAACACGGGTTGAATCGGATGTATCTATTAGATAGTTTAACGTCTTATTACTTGCCATTCCTAACTTTAGGTACGATGTCCTCCTCAATAGAAAAAAAAATAAGAGAGACGGAATATTTTGAAGAATTGTATAATTTTTATTAATCACAAGCTAGTTATTTATACAAGAACTATGAGATATAGAAGATAAAAAATATAGAAAGACTAGAGTTCTAGAGGATCTCAAAAATATACTCTATATTATTTGGAAATCAAGTGTAATAATACAGTAAGTCTTCCACAAATAAGACTATACTAGATTTCATGCCCGGGCGTTGCCCGGGTCATATCGAAATAAGGATCTGTTTTTTAAGCGATTATTTATCTGCGTTTTACTCCCTCTATGTGGTTGCTATTAAAAAAGAGTAAGGTATTTATTATTCTTTAAGGTAAACCGCTTTCTAGTAATGGGGGATGTTAATATCATTTTCAATACTTCTTTCTAAGGGTGCGAATTTTACAAAATAAAGAAGACTTGAGTCCGTTTAAATGCGAGAAAGTGGGTATAACTTGTATTACACTAATATGAGCTAGTTCGTGTATTTTTTTAAATTGTTTATACAGACTAAGGTATTATATATTCAATCTTTTTCTGATCACCGTAGACAAAATATACTCGACAGGTTATTTATATTTCATGATGTAAATTCAATATTCATTATCTAACTTAGGTTGCATAAGTCTAGAAAATATTGTCCCTAATCCATTTGTAGCCTTTTTTTAAAATCAAGTTTAGAATTTATAAGATTTTCTATTTTCTATGATGAACAAGCAAATAACTCTTGGTTAAAACTTGCAATACATATTAACAAACGCTATCTTTAAATACCAAAATCATGTAACACAACATTATGTACATGATCATGAATTTAGAGTTTAAAAAGTGTCACATAATCGTTGTTAGAGTATCAAACTGATATATTGGGACTCCAAAGCTACACCCATGCCAAATCACTCCAAAGCTACACCCAAGTCCTTAAAACTTAAATCTCAAAACTCGCTAAGTTGGACTAAAGACGTTAAAATCCAATCCGAGTTGCTTGGTACTTGACCTAGACGACACTTGAAAATATCGCAAATCATAGCACTCAAAACTGACCAATCATATCCAGCATAACTTTATACTGGCTCAGATAGAGAATTCATTGCATTCGAAACTATTTTTTTCATAAGAAAAAGTCTAAGCTCACAAACTCATACTTAAGGGAATTTGAAAGAGTTAAATACACAAACTGTACTATGTAATTTACAATGCGAAAAGAAGATGAAATTTACAATGCGAAAAGAAGATGAAAGAATAAACGAACGATGGTAAGAAAAAAAATTATAATCATTCATAAAAATGTGACCTTTAAATTGGCAAAACACTTATTTGTTACTCCAATATTTATAAATAAAGTGTTGACATACTACAAAAGTACAAATAATCGTTAAATAATAGATACGGATGCCTATAATTTACAAAACATGTGGACCTTGTTTTTATAATGGTCGTAGCGCTGGTAAGGTAAGAAACATTTATAGACCATCTAAAATTGCATAATATTCTGAGTATAGCGGATGTATACCGTCACGTAAAACCAAACCAAAAAAAATATTGAAATTCGGAGTATTTTTCGCAAATAACTAAGAAGAATCAAAGGAGATTCTAAAAAAAAAAATCAAAAATTTCCATCAAATTATGGTTGTGATGCAAAGCTCAAATAAAATAAACTTTTAAACTCATGCAAAAAAATTATTGATAGAAAAGTTTACCTTACAGTTGTGTTGTAACAAACCAGTGAAAATTATGTGGTACCTGCCGAAATAATAAATTACGGATTATGTTAGATATTATGTGTCAAGGATAAGTTAAAGTCTACAAATGAAGTTGTTACTCAAACAAGTCCAACGCCTAAAAGCTAGTATAGCATCCCATATTTATCTCCTATTATTATGTATATTGGTTAGTCTTATAGTCAACATGTACTCCTTAATTGTAGTGTTTGTTAGCTCTAATTTAGGGTTTAGTTATCCTCTCATCTAGTATATATACATGTACCTTGTAATCTGTTTATTCATCAAACATTAATCATAATTCTCGTTTCATACTTTACATGGTATCACGAGTCCTACGATCCTCACGATCAAAATATCCCGTGTCTTCATCTTCGTGTCAGTCCCTCGATTTCTCGACCTCCGACCACCATGTCGAACAACCAACTACAACTTGCCAATTCAGCCGAGCCCACCCGTCCTCTCACCCTTGTTACGTTCACCAATTGCATTCAACTCAAAGATACTATCATCTTCCGTCAATGGCGGTTCCAAGTTCGTGCCATAATGAACGGCCTTGAACTCTTCCCCTACCTTCACGACACCCTTGCCCCACCATCCAAAACCGTTTCTGTTGATCCCGTCCCACCCGCAACAGCAGCCACAACTGCCCCTAACCCCGCTTACTACACATGGTATAGGCAAGATCAGCTTATACTCGGAGCTCTCACCGGTACTTTAGACCCTCCCATTGCTGCCCTCATCGTCAACGACACAACCTCACACGCAGCCTGGTCGACTTTAACCCGCACCTTTGCCAATTCATCTCGTGGCCATCGTCTCCAAATTAAGGACCGTCTGGAGCACATCTCCCATACCGATGATATGTCGATCACTGAGTACATGACTGCCATCAAAGCATGTACCGATGACCTCGCTCAACTCGAGCATCCCATGGATGTCGACGATGTTACTGCCAAAATATTGAATGGTCTTAATTATGACAAGTACCGTTCAGTGATTGAGGCCGTCCGTGCTCGAGATACTTCTATCTCATTCGAAGCCCTACACGAAAAATTAATCCAACAAGAACTCCGCCTTAAAAACACTCCTACTGCCTCGGCCTTTAATCCCTCTGCCAACACTGCCAACTATCGCTCCAACAATCAAAACCGCTATAATTACCAATCTTGATCCAATTCCCAAAATCGCTCCAACTCATATACTCCTAAAACGCCTACCACTGCCTCTTCCCCATCCGGCTATGCCAAACCCTACAAGGGTCGTTGTCACTTTTGTGATACAGTCGGACACGTCACATCCGACTGCCGTGATTTTCAGACCAAGTATCCCCATGTCGTGTTCCCAACTCGCCCATCCCGTACCCCTCAACCACAAGCTCATACCGCCACTCATTTGTCTCACCAGCCTACCCACTCTTGGGCCGTGGATAGTGGTGCCTCGCATCACATCACTGAAAACCTCAATACCTTGTCTCTTCACCAACCATATGACGGGCCTGATGACCTCGTCATCGGTGATGGGTCCGCTCTTCAAATAACGCATTCTGGTTCATTCTCCGTTCCCTCTTCTTCCTTTTCGCTTAAATTTACCAATGTCTTAGTAGTTCCGTCTATTTCTCGAAAATTACTATCTGTCTCTCAATTTTGTACTGATAATAATGCATATGCTATTTTCTCACCCACTTCTTTTTGTATTAAGGCAAATCCGACGGGAGCGGTCCTTCTTCAGGGTCCCCTTATTGATGGCTCGTATGTCTGGTCCCCGACTCCGCCTCACGCTCAACTCGTTGTAGCTCCCGGTCAAGCCTCTTGGCATCATCGACTTGGCCATCCATCAAATAAAGTCCTTCAAGATTTCAATTCCAAGTTTAATTTTCGTTTTTCGATTTCTGAACAATGTATTGCCTGTCAGTTAAACAAAAGTCATAAACTTTCATTTGGTTCTTCTACACTAACGTCCACTGCTCAACTAGAACTTATTTTCTCTGATTTGTGGACCTCTCCGATCACGTCTCATGATTCTTACAAATATTATATTTGTCGATCATTTCACTCACTATATTTGGTTTTATCCACTTAAACGAAAATCCGATACTGAATCAACGTGTCTTAAATTTAGAGCCATCGTCGAAAAATTCTTTAATAAGCCTATCAAGCACTTTTATTCTGATAATGGGGGAGAATTTACAAAGCTCACTTCTCACCTTAATCTCACTGGTATCTCACATTTAACCTCGCCACCGCACACACCCGAACATAACGGTTTCGCTGAACGCCGTCATCGACACATTGTCGAGACCGGTTTGTCTCTTCTAACTCACGCCCAACTTCCAACTTCTCTATGGCCCTATGCCTTTTCTACAGCAGTTTATCTTATAAATCGTTTACCCACCCCGTCACTTAATAATGATAACCCCTACAATAAACTTTTTCATCGACCTCCAAATTATTCCAAGCTTCACAATTTTGGCTGTTTATGTTTTCCACGGTTACGACCGTATATCGATCATAAACTCCAACCCCGTTCAGCTCAATGTATTTTTATCGGCTACTCCTTGACACAAAGTGCTTATTTGTGTCTCGAACCAATCGCAAAACGCATTTATACGTCCCGTCATGTACAATTCATTGACGATCAATTTCCGTATACTTCACTCCTAAAACTATCGTCCTCTCCTACACCCTTAACCACCAGTGAATGGTGTGAACTTACTGTTCCTCTGATCACTACTCCCGTCCCCGACCCAACTGCCGTTCCCCTCCATCAACCCGAGACCACTACCCCTGCTTCCCCTGTTTCCTCCACTCCCGCACCCAACACTCCTGCCTCACCCTCACCCCCGATACCAAACTCCACCGTACCCTCTCCTCCACCTCCCCTCCGCCTCCGCCTCCACCCCGTCACGCAACCAGGCTGTCCCACAACATCCGCAAACCAAACCCGAAATATGGTAAACTCTCCCAATTACCCACTACCTATGTCACCCCGTCTACTGTCAAACAAGCTCTCATCGACCCCTTGTGGCGTGCAGCGATGCAAGCCGAATTCAATGCTTTAACTCGCAATCAGACCTGGTCCCTCGTTCCACCAGCTTCCGTCCCCAATATAATCGGTTGCATATGGGTTTTTCGCATAAAGTATAACCCTGATGGCAGTGTCAAGTAACACAAGGCTCGACTTGTTGCTAAAGGCTTTCATCAACGACCCGGCCTTGACTATTCCGAGACCTTTAGCCCCGTCATTAAACGCACCACCATTCGCCTCATTCTATCCCTAGCTGTTATGCATGGTTGGTCGCTTCGACAAATCGATGTGAATAATGCCTTCTTGCAAGGCACACTGACCGAAGATGTTTACATGACCCAACCTCCAGGTTTCGCAAATTCCGACTTTCCTAATTATATTTGTAAATTACGAAGTCATTTACGGTCTTAAACAAGCACCTCGTGCTTGGTTTACTGAGCTAAAGAATTATTTTCTATCTTATGGTTTTCGTGGTTCATTATCCGACCCCTCACTCTTTATTTTAGATCGTGCTAATGTTCGATTATATGCTCTTGTTTACGTTGATGATATAGTTGTTACAGGACCAAGCCCCCTTGAAGTTGACAAATTTATTACAGCCATCTCCAATCGGTTTTCGCTCAAGGATCTCGGCTGCCTGTCTTATTTTCTAGGTATGGAAGTCACTCCGACATCCGTTGGCTTACATCTTAATCAGTCCAAGTACATTTCCGACATCCTCACCCGGTATGATATGCTCGACTGTAGTCCGCCAACAACTCCCATGCTATCTTATCCGCATCTCACACGAGAAGACGATAAACCAATGGTTGATGAAATTAAATATCGAGCTGCTGTTGGCAGCCTTCAATATCTTTCGCTTACTCGGCCCGATATTGCATTCCCTGTGAATAAGCTAGCTCAATTCCTCACGCATCCAACTGCCTCCCATTGGTCAGCTCTTAAACGGCTGCTACGGTTCTTAAAGGGCACTCTTCATCATGGTATCCACTTACTCAAACATGCTCCATTTAATTTACATGCTTTTTGTGACGCTGATTTGGGTGGCGATCAATATGATTACGTCTCGACTACTGGGTATGTTGTTTTTATTGGCCAAAACCCGATTTCATGGTCCTCTAAAAAAGCAGCGTGCCTTGTCTAGGTCCTCTACGGAAGCGGAATTTCGTGCAGTAGCTGAAGCTACCTCTGAAATCTTATGGCTGAAATCCTTGTTTACAGAACTACGCATCACTTTGCCATCAGCTCCGGCAATTTTTTGTGACAATTTAGGAGCCACTAATTATTCCGCCAATCCTATTTTTCATTCTCGAATGAAGCATCTCGCATTATCCTTCCATTTTGTTCGGGAACAAGTACAATTAGGTACTATTCGTGTACAACATATTAACGGGGATGATCAAATAACCGACACTCTCACTAAGCCGCTCTCTAAATCCAGGTTCACGTTGCTATCTTCCAAGATTGGTCTTACTCTTCGGCCGTCCATCTTGCGGGAGCGTGTCAAGGATAAGTTAAAGTCTACAAATGAAGTTGTTACTCAACCAAGTCCAACGCCTAAAAGCTAGTATAGCATCCCATATTTATCTCCTATTATTATGTATATTGGTTAGTCTTATAGTCAACATGTACTCCTTAATTGTAGTGTTTGTTAGCTCTAATTTAGGGTTTAGTTATCCTCTCATCTAATATATATACATGTACCTTGTAATCTGTTTATTCATCAAACATTAATCATAATTCTCGTTTCATACTTTACATTATGTTCTCAAGGATCTGCTGAACTGTAAATATTTTTTAACATGTAAAAAGCGTAATCCATGGTTTGTTATACTAAACTATAGAAGTAATACATAGTCACAATTACGAAAATCGCTCTACATATGAAACATATGAAACAAATTATATAATCCAATGACACAATCAGGGATCAAGCATTAGAGGGAGGGGGATATCTACGTAAAAAAAACGTATCAAAAGATTTGATAAGTAGAATCCTAGGACCTAAGCAACATCATAATCATATAAGGTAAAGAAGTATAATTTTATTCAAACTCTAGTTCATGTGAGTAGAAAACATATGTACATAAGAATTTAAAATTATATTACAATTAATTAATTATTTATATTAATAATTGGATAAGTTTTTAAAAATTAACTCTCAAAGACTTTAATAAACTTTTTTATGATCTTTTCTATTTTTCCTTTATATCTTTTTATTAATACACATAATATATTAAAAAACCAATAGCCAATGAAATCGCTCCAAAGCAATAGCCAATGAAATCGCTTCAAAAGTCCCTCTTTTAAATATATATACTAGATTTCAAGCCCGGGCGTTGCCCGGGTCATGTCACAACAATGGCTTCAAAGTACCCTATTAGGAGAATGTTGTTAGAAATATGTTTTTTTTTTAAAAAAAACAACTACTGATTCGCGTTTTGGTCACTTTGCAGGCTCAATACCAAAGAAGAGTATGGTGCTCATGGTCCTTTTAGGACCGAACTGACCTGACTCGATCATGGCCCGACTCGACCATGACCCGAGCTTTCTTGACCCGTAACTGAACCGACCCGAAAATGACCCGATGTGAAATCACCAAACCCAAAAATGACCCGACAAAACATATATCTAATTGAACCGAAAAGACTTTAAATGACCTTTTCTCTCTTATTCTTTGACCCGACTCGAAACAACCCAACCCGCTTGACCCGGAACAGACCCGACTAACAAACTCGAAACCCAAAATGACCCGACCCAAACCGAATTAACCCGTCTAAAATCAATGAGTGACCCGAACTGACTATATCCGTTTGATAGGTCTAATTTTAAGACCTTGATAGGGTTGTATCACTCTCATATTTCCGCTCTATAGTCTAAGTCTATTATAATTCGATTCTCTTCTCCATTTAAAATAACTATCAATATATACTACGTGAGGATTTAGAGAGCTTTTGGAAAACAATTATTTAGTTTTAAAAGTTGAGTTCATTTGAAATTTCACGAGTCAAGTAGA
Source organism: Silene latifolia (assembly GCF_048544455.1). NCBI lineage: Eukaryota > Viridiplantae > Streptophyta > Magnoliopsida > Caryophyllales > Caryophyllaceae > Silene > Silene latifolia. Next base: position 100,068,211 of record NC_133538.1, read on the forward strand.
GATACAATCATCTTAATACTTATATTAGTAAATTCATCCAAGTGTGTGTGTGTGTGTCTGTACATCTCGTTTTAAATGCTTGTATATATTGACCCATGCACAAATAAACATCCATATACTTTCTCTTTCCGGTAATTTATTTACAGTTTACCTATCCCGTTTGGAGTGTTTTAGTTAATTATTTAACTTTTGATTTGAGATTGTATTTGATGGGCAATTTGATCCACCCTCAATTTAGTCCACTTGTCATTCAAAAATTTACCCCCTCCTTTTCCTTGGTCTTTATGCTGAAATCAAAGGTGAACAAATGAGTAAGACGGAGGGAGTATAAGTCAAGACTCAAGACGATTATAACTTATATCCCAAACTAATTACCACGATAAAGTATTCACAATTCACACCGCTTAGATTGTATATTTATTAAATAATACGTTGTAATAACATAAATAAAGGCTAACGTTATAAATAGTCACTACGCCAAATCTGGCAATCAATAAGGAGCGTATAACAACGGTTTAATGCATTAGATTACCATTTTCAAAATATTGGCGGAAACCTAGACCACGCTAATAAGAATAACGGTTTCCGTCGAAAACCGTTCTTATTATAATGTGACAACGGTTGTTTAACATACCGTTATAAAAAACGTTTAACGATTTCCAAAAGCTCGTTATCAAATCGCTCTTATCAACGGTTGTTAGACAACCGTTACCAGTTTAAGAAAACGGCATTTCGAAAACCGTTACTAAATTAGCACCAGCAACGGTTTGTGGTACCCGTTGTTATGTCATAGATACGGGTTTCTTGTAACCGTTATCAGAACTTTAATAAATATTCAGTTTGACCAATAATATTCAATTTGACCAAAATAATTCTATAAATATGTCTTCATAATGTTTTAGGTCAAAATCTAAATTATCAACATTTACTCTTTCATTTCTCTCTAAAAAAAATATAACTGGTGTATCGGAGCTACAGTCACGTCATCGTTACACACATCCTTTTATTTGCATTCTCCATAATCTCCCGGTTCGTTATGGTGGGAATGGAAAGGGTTTAAACCCTAATTTTGGGTGGTTGACGCAAATGCTTCATGACTCCGGTTTCACTCTGGTTAAAATAGTGTACCCTGTGTCTACAAACAAGCAAGGTTTTGTAGGCTTCGCTTTTATTGAGTTTGACGAAGCCAACTGCCATGATAGTTTTCGTCAGGCAAGAACATTAGAGGCTAGATTTGCGGAGAAAGATGCGGGGAAAGAGGACTTTTATTCGGATGCTAAACAAAAGGGCCCTTATCTATGGGTTGCGACCCATGTTGATTATCGGCTGCTGACACATTACAGGAGGCATCACATTCCTGCAACCGTGCCAATGTCATGGGAGAAAGAGGCCATTCCACCAGCTGCGCTGCCCGCTGATGATGAAGAGTCGATCTACGACTTGATCTATGCTGAAATTGGGCATGAAGACTATCCTAATTATTCAACAGATTCTAATTAAGTCTTTAATTATTATCTAACATTATGAGTTGTATTTTGATTATGGTGGTTATTTGAATAAAAGTTTAATTATTTATATTATTTGTTACTACGTTTTAATCAAGTCCTTATACTCAAATTCAATCCACCAAATAAAATATTATAATGACTAACTTTCTACTTATAATAATAAAAAAGAATGGAAACGGCATAATAAGATAATAAGAATTGGAACCGTTATGTCTATAATAAGACAAAATTATAACGCTTCTTTGTTAAGCCGTTATCATATTACATATATCAACAACGGTTATTTTAAAGCCGTTGTCATATTACAACAATTAACAACGGTGTTTCTTAAAACCATTGTAAAAATAGATCCACTGTGAAAACTGAAAAGTTTGTGATTTTAGTTTACCAACTAGCGTATATATAGAGTATTTATTTTTAGGGTGTTATTTATAATGAAAAACGAATTAAAGAAGTCATCTTTTCCGTCGTCACCGTCATTAATCTTTATAGCTTAAAAAAGGTAATCTCATTTTCATAGCTACTGGCTTATATATGGGTCGTACTTGGATGATTGATGGTGAAATTGGTGATCCCATTTATAATGATGGAATTGCTGAATTTTACAATTTCGTTAGTGAAAATTTTCATCTCCACTCATCAATCCCCTGCTCTTGTAATAGATGTGGTAATATTAGGGTTTTGCCTATCCCAGATGTCAAAATACACTTAGAAAAGAATAGTTTCAGTAGAGATTATAGGCGTTGGATTTTTCATGGAGAATTAGAGGATGAGGATGGGGAATCTGATGTAGAGGTAAATAATCATACACCTGAAGCTGTTGGTTTAGATATAGGGGATGGGGCATATGATGTGTGTGTAAACAATCGTTCACCTACACCTGAAGTTGTTTTAGGTCAGATGTTTGCTGAAGATGATGGATTCGATGATTTTGAAGCTACCGGTGATGGGGAAATAAATGCTGATGATTTAATTGAGAAGTTGAGTCAATCTAAAATGCCTTTATTTACTGATTGTAAGAAGTATACCAAATTGTCCGCGGTGGTAAAGTTATATAACTTGAAGGGGGCAAATGGGTGGAGTGATAAGAGTTTTACGGATCTTCTAGCTTTGCTATGTGACATGCTTCCTGATGGTAATGTTCTTCCGAGTCGGACATATGAGGCTAAAAAATGATTAGAGAATTGGGCATGAAATATGAGAAAATACATGCTTGTCCCCATGACTGCATATTGTACCGTAAAGATTATTAGAAATTATCAAATTGTCCGCGCTGCTCTGCATGGCGTTATAAGACTAAGGAAGAGATCCCAGCTAAGGTGTTGTGGTATTTTCCAATAATACCAAGATTCATAAGGATTTATTTGAATGAAGAAGATGCAAGAATGTTGACATCGCATAATAGTGGAAGGATTGAAGATGGAAAGTGAAGACACCCAACGGATGGTCAACAGTGGAAAGAGTTTAACGCTAAATATCCTGACTTCACCAAAGAAGAAAGGAACTTGCGTCTAGCGCTCTCCACAGATGGAATGAACCCTTATGGAAACATGAGTACCCAACACAGTACTTGGCCAGTTGTCTTGGCCATCTATAATTTGCCCCCATGGGTTTGCATGAAACGGAAGTATCTGATGTTGTCTTTGTTGATATCTGGCCCTCGATAACCTGGAAATGACATAGATGTGTATTTGGAACCACTTCTAGATGATCTGAAGATTCTGTGGGAAAGTGGGATACCGGTGTTTGATGGTTATAAGAAGGAAAGTTTCAATATGAGAGCTATGTTATTGTGTACCATAATTAAATTTCCCGCGTACGGCGATCTTTCTGGACATACTGTACATGGGAAAGAGGCTTGCCCATTGTGTGTGTGTGGGGGGGGGGGGGGGATGTTGAATCAGAATATTTGAAGCATTCTCGTAAGCATGTGTACAGGGGAAATCGTCGATGGTTATGCCTTGATCATCATTATCGTAAGCTTCACAAGGCGTTTAATGGGTGTCCTGAGCAATGTGGGAGTCCTCAGATTTTGAATGGTCATGAAGTGTATGAGAAAGTGAAAGATATTGAGATAACGTATAGGAAGAAGGGACCTAAGTTGTCTACTCGTGGTTATAAAAAAAACCATATTTTTTACCAAACTTCCGTACTGGCGTGACCTCCCGGTTAGACATTGCCTAGATTTTATGCACACTGAAAAGAATGTTTGTGATAATATAATCAATACTCTGCTGAATGTCCCGGGTAGGACAAAAGACAACAAGGCAGCTAGGGATGATATGGTTGAGATGGATATTAGGCCCGAGCTGGCAGCTAAAACAAAAGGAAATAAGACTTTTTTTGCCGCCTGCAGCTCATACTCTTTCAAAAAAGGAGAAAAAAGACTTTTGCGAATGTTTGCATGGTATTAAGGTGCCAGAGGGCTATTCATCTAATATTAGAAGCCTTGTTTCGTTGCAGGAACTTACTGGTTTAAACTCACATGACTGTCATACATTGATGCAACAACTACTAGCTGTGGCCGTTCGTTCCATTCTACCTCCAAAGGTTCGACATGCTATAATTAGATTTTGCTATTTCTTCAAATCAATCAACAGTAAATTCATTGATCCCGATGAAGCGGAAACTTTGCAGGAGATCCTTATCACCAGTCTTTGTCAGTTTGAAATGTATTTTCCTCCCTCATTTTTCACTATCAAGGTTCATTTGACTCTCCACCTAGTCGGGGAGGTTTTGTATCTCGGGCCAGTGTATTTGAGATATCAGTACCCATTCGAACGATTGATGAAAGTTTACAAGGATTACACATCTAATAGGTATCGTCCAGAGGGGTGTATTGTTGAGCGAGCAATTATCGATGAAGCTCTTTCGTATTGTTACGCGTACCTCTCCTTGGATGAGTTAATTGGAGCTCCTACGAATCGTCATAGTGACTGGATGAATATAAAAGGTGTAAGGGGTCGTGTTTCCAAGGATATGTCATCTGACATGCGACATAGAGTTCATACATACGTTCTATTGGAATAAGTGTCCTCCGACAATAATGCGATCACAATTATCGATCATGATGATCACATGTTTAAATCTCATGTTTAAGAATACAAGAGGGAAAGTAATATTTTACAGTCAACTGATACACACATATCGGTAATGATTGGCTGACTAGAGTTTGACATTACTGTCGTGCGACGGTGGTGATCAGTTGATCCCCTTAGGTCATACCTATAGGGAAATACTCTTAATTGATTATTTAATTAATCGTATGGCGATACGAGTTAATTAAATTGATTAAAATTGACGGATGAATTATGAGTAAAATTAACGTGTCTCATTATAATTCGATTAAATTAGATACGCTCTAAGTAATCGAATTTTTTTATTACTTGGATAATTTTATTGTTTACGAAACAATTAAAATTGAAATTGAATGAATAATTTATTATAAATACAAGACGTTGTAATTTATAATTTGATAAACCATTTTGGTACAAGTAATCAAGAATTACTAGTTAAATTTTGTATGTGATATATTTTATTAATATGTTGATTTTTAATATGTTAAAAATACACTATAGTGTAACATGTCATGTAACATATGACACATGACAAAATTGACAAATGACAAAATAAAATGGACTTTCCATTTTATGTTAAGTGTGCCGAAAATGGGGAGGGTTAGGGTTTAAAATTGTGTTAATTATTTTAAATGAGAAAACACAACGATTACCGAAACTTATAGCCTTGCATACCTAGTTTTGCCTTGGGTAGAAAAATAAACTCATGCATTGGCTCTCTCCCCTCCCCCCAACCGGTTTTATGCATAGAAAAGCCAAGGGCTCTTCCATTATCATTCACTACTTCAACATATTATTTTTCTAGTGTTAGAAAATGATTCTCTCTACAATTTGTGGAAAAACTTAGAGAAATAAAAACCTCATAAATTGTTCCTCTCTTGGCCGAAAATACAAGAGAACAAAATTATATTTTGTGTCCAAATTTAAGTTTGTTTTAATTGATACGAGTCCAATATTAATTAAAATATTAAGGGTATTCCTTGGGTGTAAGCTTTTGGGAGAGGTTCTAATTTGAACATTTGTTCATCCATTGTTAGAAAGCTCAAGAACTAACAAGAAGGAAATCTTGTTGGTGCCCAAAAATCCGAAACACAAATGTAAGATATGACGATTTCTTCTCTACTTTATTTTAAGTTTGCATGCATAAGATCTTGTATTTATTTTATGACCAGATAAATTAATTCATATATGAATATGTATACTATTGAGTTTAAAGAAACCTAACAAGTGGTATCAGAGCCTTAGGTTGTTTGCATGCAAATCGGTTTATTGTTTTTCCGAGTTAATCTTATTAACAAATAAAACTTGTAATTTTGTGTTTATTATGATATATCACGAAATCACTTTTCATGTTAAAGTTTCTGGTCCTAAAATGTATTTGGGATATTTTGGTTCATTTATGGATTTTATTGTTCATTTTATATATTATTGGCATTAAAATGTGATTTTTATGAGAAAAATGTCATTTTTGGACGAAAAATAGCTAAACTTCGAATTTTCTAGTGGTTTTTGGATATATTTTCACATGTAAAAACATACTGATGTCCTGTAAATTTTCATGTTAAAATAAATTGTTTTGCTCGAAATATGAATTTTATAAGTTAAAGTCGTATTTAAATGGGTAAATAGGTTAATATGAGTTATTTTTCGAATCTGGTCATGGAAATTTAGTATGTTGTCACATGAAATTTTACAAGATGTGTGTAAAATATTTGGATATAGTAAAGTCTTTTTGCATGATTTATGAATTTTTGATGAAAAATAACATAAATAGTGACTATAATTAGTAATAATGCTAAAACATACTTCATGACTAAAGAAAAATGTCACATATTGTATTTTATCATATATTTCAGATCTAAAAGTGAAAATTTAATGAAAATAAATTTTCTCATATTTTAATGGTCATATTTGTTAAAACCGATAAACCGCACCATTGTTTTTCTCGATAATTTTTCGACACTTTTAACCTAAGTTTTGAACATTATGAGTGTCATGGTATTTTTTCAGAATGTTCATAAGTTTAAATTTCAAAATTTGAAATTTTTTGAAATTTTTTTATAATTTAATTTGAAGTTTATAGCATAAATTTTGTATTTTTGGTCCATAGTGAACAATATTAAGAAATCAAGTTGAATTATTGTCATAAGGTTAGTGAAGACTAAGTTTTGAGTCCTAAGATGGTTAGGGTAATTAACTTGTACATAAATATGAATTTATGTAATTATTGTGATTTTAATAAGTTAAATCACGCAAATCCATAAAAACCGATAAACTATACGATATTGGCTCTTAAAAGGCGATTTAGCATAAAATTAAGCATGTTCATACATATTATAATACTACATTTTATTTATGATTGTCATATTTTAATTTTATGTAATTTTTTTGAATTATATAATTTTACGTAGTATGGCCTTAGTTTTTAATTGGTATTACCCGAAATGTATGGGAATATCGATTCGGTTGTAATTATTGTGATCTCGTATCACCGTTTTGTAATCTAATAGATTTATTTTTATTTTTATTTTTATTACAAATGTATAATAGGAAATTATGTAATTTTTATTTATTATTTTTAATTTGAATACTCCGTATTTATAAGTCTTGGGGTACTCTATCGAGTAGGCCTTACTCTGTCGAGTAAGGGTAAGTTGCGTTTTAGAAAAGTTTCTGACCTGTTGGGTACTCGATCGAGTAACTAGGGTACTCGATCGAGTAAGGGGGTACTCGATCGAGTGTCCGGTTTTACGGGGAGTTTTCTCGGGTTTTGTTAATTATGCGATTAAGGTATATAAGCTTTGTCGTCATTATTCTAAATCACTTTTGCAAAACCTAAATTACTGTTTAAGAGAGAAAGCAAGCAAGTTCTTCATCCTAATCGCATTATTAGCAATACCCGGAGTTTGGAAGGTCAGTTCTTAGCGTTGATTATACCGTTGAGTTCCTTGCGTCGAGGGTAAGATCTATGTACCCTTTTTGATGTATTTCCTTTATTTTGGTTAAACCCTAATTAAGGGATTTGGGGGTTTTTGTATAGTTTATGATTCGGTAGCATTTATATGTCGTATGATAGGAGGAGGTTTCATAGAGGAAGCTTTTTGACTCAAAGTGAGAGACCGTCGATTGTGTGCTTACCAGGTAGGATTTCCTACTCAGTATTAGTCCCATAATGGGATATTGGTTGATGTGTTGTGTTTGGTTGTTTGATATAGTAATTGTATTGTGATTGTGGTTCTGATCGTTGTCTATGGTTCGCGAGGCGTGGCCTCGGGCCGAGTGGGGTCACTTGCGGGAGTGGCTTCACGCCCTAGTTTCGCCTTCCATGGAACCCGCCACAGAAGGGATGTGCACATTAATGGACAGGGGTTATCGCTCACTATGTGGAGCGGGGATTTGGTGGGTACAGTGCGGTCCCCCATCGCGTAGTCCAAAGTGGACGATCGATGATAGAGATGATTGGATTTGGCGTGATTGTGTGTGTGTGTGACAGTTAAAGTCATGTCTGTTTATCTTATTGTTAGTATATATTGAATTGTGTGATTAGTACTTGACCCGGTGTTGTTTTGTAAACTGCGGTGATCCATTCGGGGATGGTGAGCAGATATTGAGCAGGTATTGAGATGAGTACTGGGATAGCTGGGATTGCCACGACTTGATGATAGGAGTCTTCCGCTTTAGCTTATTAGTTATTTACATTTCAGTTAGAACAGTCAGTTTGAGAACATGTATCGTACTTTTGGTTTGGTTTTGAGAATTGTAACTCTTCGCTAAGTATTTATATTTAAACGTTGTTTCTTCATTGTTATTTGATTATCATTGCCTCGGGTAACCGAGATGGTAATGTCTTCATACCTGAGTGGTCCTGGTAAGGCACTTGGAGTATGGGGGTGTTACAAATGGTATCAGAGCAACGATCCTGAAACCTGTAACCAATGAACCTAATGAACATAGGGAGTCAATTAAAATGAACCCGGGGTAAAAGTTGTAGGAGCTAATGCAAAGGCTTGGGAGACGTCCTAAAGTCGCGAAGTCGCCCTACAATTTTGAACCGGTCACATGGGGGGGAGTGTTTGTCGAATCGTATGTGTGTTTGGTTAACTTGTGTAAGAATGTGATGAAATGTGTTAATTGTTGGATGTTTGAAGTAGAAGGTTGAGAATGTGAAAGAAAGGTTAATGAAATATGTAGACTCATTGTTGGAGTGATAACATGTTGGATGTTTATAAGGTGGCATTTAATAGCATGATAGAATGATCTCGTGGATCGTACGAAAGGATGCGTAGCATTATATGCTTAGTTATGATATAATATGTGGTTTATAAAGTTTTTTTTTTTAGCATGTTAGCATATGATATAGCATGCGGGTAGCGTTTATGAGTTAGCATGACTCGATCGAGTGGGACTGACTCGATCGGGTGGGTTTTTGACGATTTTGAGTTCAGAATCGTGTTTTTGGGTACTCGATCGAGTAACTAAGGGTACTCGATCGAGTAGGGGGTCACTCGATCGAGTAGCCTAGCTATTCGGTCGAGTATGTTAAAGATCAGAAGGTCTGTTTGGGGTCTGATGTTTGGGTACTCGATCGAGTATGTTGGGCACTCGATCGAGTAGCCCGTTACTCGATCGAGTGTGTTTTGGAACTCGATCGAGTAGGTTCTGGGCAGCGTGTTTTCGTGTTTTGAGGTTTAGTATGTGTGTTTATGTCTACCCTTTCTTATATATAGTTTCAAGATGCCGCCCAAGAAGACTGCTTTGTATGCGTGAGCTGAACTTATGAACATAGATGACATCGTTAAGATGTTGGAGCATCAGGATGCTCTCACTGAGACTTTAAAGACTGTGGGGAAAGATAAGGATAAGGAGAAGGAGAAGGAGGTTGATCATTCTAAATTCAGCCTCTATATAGCAAGGTTTAACCCGAAAGAGTATAAGGGAGTTGGGGAGCCTAACCTTCTCGATAGTTGGCTTAGAGAGATGGAGAACATACTAGATTTGGTTCACTGTCCTGATGAGATAAGAGTGGAACAGGCTGCGTTCTATCTGAGGGAGGCAGCTGGCAAGTGGTGGGATACAGTGAAGGTAAGTGCTAAGGAGATATATACAAACCAAGGTTTACCTGCTATACCTTGGGAGGAGTTTCGTAGGGCTGTGAGAAAGGAGTTTGTACCGGAGCATGTGAGGAGTAAGTTGAGAGAAGAGTTTGACAGTTTAAGATGACCGCCGAGATGTCGTGGGCCGAGTACTACAGCGCGTTCAATGATAAGTCTAGATATGCTGAGGACATGGGTTTGAGTGAGGAGAATTTGGCATTAAGGTTTGAGAGAGGGTTGACCCCTAAGATTATGGATAAGTTACCCGTGGGAGTCCTTACTGATGTTAAGGAAGCCTATGAGAGGGCTGAGAGAGCTGAGAGGTTGGTGGAGATGGCTCAGGAGAGGTTAGGTGGTGAGAAGAGGAAGTCTGAGAGCGAGGGTGGTGGCCAATCTAATCACAAGAAAGGCAACCACAATCGATCTAAGGGGTTTTCTTAAGGGTCGTGTTGATCTTTGGGGCTTCCTTTGGGCGTGGCCGTGGAAGTGTTAGTGGTAGTTGGGGTGTGACCTGCTATAGCTGTGGTGGTGTAGGCCACAAGAAACATAAGTGCACAAGTGCAGCGGGATCTTTCCAGAGACCTGCACAGAGCTTCGCGAGCAACAGACCGGCTGGATCATGGCCAAACCGGGGAAGTCAGAGTTACCAGAATGGAGGCAACCGCAACGGCGGTAATTCTTATCAGAAACCACCAACGAACAACAACAACAATCAAGGGTCGGATGCTAAGCCGACCACATCAGCCAGTACTGTCCAGGGAGGTGGGCAGAAGACCAGTGGAAAGTTATTCATGATGGAGAAGAAAGCAGCTGAGGAGGATGCTCACGTTATCACCGGTACTTTTCTTGTAAATGGTATTCCTACCTTTGTTTTGTTTGATTCGGGGGCTTCTCAGTCGTTTGTGTCTTCAAGTCATGTTAAACAGTTGGGTTTGAGGGTATATGAGTCTGTTAGTGAGCGAGTTTTTATACCTTCGGGTAAGTCTGTATCATGTGGGAGATTGTTTAGAGATGTATCTATGATAGTTGGGCAAGTTGATCTACCTGTAGACTTGCTAGAGTTTCCTTTTGACGGTTTTGAGATGATAGTCGGGATGGATTGGTTAGGAAAGTATAAAGCTAAGATAGACTGTCATCAAAAGAAAGTGTCTTTAAGAGGTCCTAAGGGTGTTAGTGTGTCTTACCGTGGGTTTCTAGTCAAACCCAAAGTTAAGTTGATTGCACTTTGTCACCTTGAAGTCTTATCCGAGGAAGGGATGTCCTTTGATCTTGTGCCATGTGAGAGATGACCGGATAGAGAGTCCGACGATTGATGCGATACCGGTGGTGGGGAGTTTGCCGATGTTTTTCCTGACGAGATTCCGGGGTTGCCACCAAAGAGGGAGATAGATTTCACCGTTGAGTTGAAACCAGGGACGGGGCCAATCTCTAAGGCACCATACCGTATGGGTCCTAAGGAGATGGAGGAGCTTAGGAAGCAGTTGGATGATTTGATAGAGAAGGGATACATTAGACCAAGTGTATCGCCGTGGAGAGCACCAGTTCTTTTCGTGAAGAAGAAAGATGGGAATTTGAGGTTATGCATAGATTACATGGAGCTGAACCGAGTGACGATAAAGAACAAGTATCCTTTGCCAAGGATAGATGACCTGTTTGATCAGTTGAGTGGTGCATCAGTCTTTTCTAAGATTGATTTGAGGTCGGGGTACCATCAGGTGAAGATTAGAGAGGTGGACATACCAAAGACAGCTTTCACGTCGAGGTATGGCCATTATGAGTATGTGGTGATGCCGTTTGGGTTGTCTAATGCACCGACAGTGTTTATAGATTTGATGAATAGAATCTTCAGACAGTTCTTGGACTAGTTTGTAGTGGTATTTATCGATGACATCTTAGTCTACTCTAAGACTAAGGAGGAGCATGAGGAGCATCTGAGGATCGTGTTGAAACTTTGAGGGATCATGAGTTGTATGCTAAGCTGTCCAAGTGTGAGTTCTGGTTAGAGAAAGTTGCTTTTCTGGGGCATGTGATCTCTAAAGATGGGGTAGCTGTGGATCCGGCGAAGATAGAAGCAGTGACAAAGTGGGAAGCACCGAAGAATGTTGCTGAGGTTAGGAGTTTCTTGGGTTTAGCTGGATACTACAGGCGATTCGTGAAAGATTTCTCCAAGATAGCTTGACCCATGACAACGTTGATGAGGAAAGAGAACAGGTTTCGTTGGGATGAGAGTTGTGAGACGGCGTTCCAAACATTAAAGGAGCGTTTGACCACAGCTCCTGTCTTAGCATTGCCTGAAGGGACCGAGAACTTTGAGGTTTATACAGATGCCTCAAAGAATGGGTTGGGATGTGTGTTGATGCAGAACGGTAAAGTGATTGCCTATGCTTCTAGGCAATTAAAGCCTTATGAGGAGAACTACCCTACTCATGATCTGGAGTTGGGTGCGGTGGTGTTTGCTCTCAAGATTTGGAGACATTACCTTTATGGAGCAATCTTTAAGGTATTTTCTGATCACAAGAGTCTCAAGTACATCTTCACTCAGAAGGAGTTGAACATGAGACAGAGGAGGTGGATGGAGCTGATTGGCGATTATGACATGGAAATCATCTACCATGAAGGGAAGGCCAATGTTGTAGCTGATGCTTTGAGTAGGAAGAGTGTATATTCTCTGTGTACAGCTCTATCTTTGATGAAGCTGAGAGATGAGGTAGCAAGGTTTGGGATACATATGATGCAGAAAGGAGACGCCATGGGTGATATGACAGTACATCTTGAGTTTTATGATGACATTCGAGGTAAACAGGCGTTGGATCCTAAGATAGTGGAGTGGAGAGCTGGAGTAGAGAAAGGGACAGTGTCCCGATTTTCTATTCATACTGATGGTAGTTTGAGGTTCGATGGTAGGTGGTGTGTTCCTAATGATGAGGAGTTGAAAAAGACTATCATGACAGAGGCGCATTGTACACCATACTCAGTACATCCGGGTGGTGACAAACTGTACAAGGATTTGAAGAAAACGTTTTGGTGGCCTGGGATGAAGAAAGAGACAGCTGAGTTTGTGTCCCGTTGTTTGACATGCCAGAGAGTTAAAGGGGAACAACGACGACCACAAGGTAAGATTCAGTCTTTAGAGGTACCGAGTGGAAGTGGAATCCATTTCCATGGATTTCATTGTGGGTTTGCCAAAGAGTCAACAAGGTAACAACATGATTTAGGTAATAGTGGATCGACTGACCAAGTCAGCTCACTTTGTTCCAATGAAAGATACATGGACTAAGGCACAATTGGCTATGGCCTATCGAAAGAACGTGCTTAAGTTACATGGAGTCCCTAAGGACATAGTGTCTGACAGAGATGCGAGGTTTATATCGAGGTTTTGGAAAGAGTTGCAGGAATCGTTGGGAACAACTTTGAAGATGAGTACAGCATTTCATCCTGCGACAGACGGACAGACTGAGAGAACAATCAAGACTCTTGAGGATATGTTGCGAGCTTGTGTGATGGATTTTGGTGGTAGCTGGGAACAGAGGTTGGACTTGATAGAATTTTCTTATAATAACAGCTATCACACTAGTATTGGTATGGCACCGTTTGAGGCTTTATACGGGAGGAGATGTAGGAGTCCAATCTGTTGGGACGATAGTGCTGAGGCAGTGATTTTAGGACCAGAGATGGTGCATGAAATGGTGGAACAGATTAAGATGATCAGGGAACGGATGAGAGTAGCTCAGGATCGACAAAAGAGTTATGCAGATCTACATCGCCGGGATATAGAGTTTCAGGTTGGGGACAAAGTTCTTTTAAAAGTGTCTCCTATGCGTGGGGTTATGAGATTTGGGAAGAAAGGCAAGTTAAGTCAGAAGTTCATCGGGCCTTATGAGATCTTAGAGCGGGTTGGGGAAGTTGCATATCGTCTGGCTTTACCAGCTGCATTAGAGAGAGTGCATAATGTGTTTCATGTATCGCAGCTGCGGAAGTATGTGAGTGATCCGTCGCATGTGTTAGAGGCAGAGAGCTTAGATCTAGATGAGTCCTTATCATATCTTGAGGTGCCTAAGCAGATTCTTGACCGAAAGGTTAGGAAGACTAGGAGTGGTGAGACAGTTCTGCTCAAGATCCTTTGGTCTAACCACGAGACCGAGGAAGCTACATGGGAGCCAGAGGAGGCTATGAAAGAGCGTTACCCTTTCCTTTTTGATCAGGTATGTATGGTTACGGGGACGTAACCTTGTTTCTTTTAGGGGGGTAGGAGATGATCGCGAACAGTTTTTAAGAGTTTCATACCCTTTTTGTATGTTGTGTCGGTATGTGTGTCGGGATGAGTTGGGTTGGTAACACGTTTTATGTTGAATTTTGTTTTGGTTGTTGAGTCGGGAATGTATGAGAGTACCTTTGTTTAGTAGTGGTTTGAACTTCGGGGACGAAGTTCCTTTTAAGGAGGGAAGACTGTAATACTCCGTATTTATAAGTCTTGGGGTACTCTATCGAGTAGGCCTTACTCTGTCGAGTAAGGGTAAGTTGCGTTTTAGAAAAGTTTCTGACCTGTTGGGTACTCGATCGAGTAACTAGGGTACTCGATCGAGTAAGGGGGTACTCGATCGAGTACCTCGGGTACTCGATCGAGTGTCCGGTTTTACGGGGAGTTTTCTCGGGTTTTGTTAATTATGCGATTAAGGTATATAAGCTTTGTCGTCATTATTCTAAATCACTTTTGCAAAACCTAAATTACTGTTTAAGAGAGAAAGCAAGCAAGTTCTTCATCCTAATCGCATTATTAGCAATACCCGGAGTTTGGAAGGTCAGTTCTTAGCGTTGATTATACCGTTGAGTTCCTTGCGTCGAGGGTAAGATCTATGTACCCTTTTTGTTGTATTTCCTTTATTTTGGTTAAACCCTAATTAAGGGATTTGGGGGTTTTTGTATAGTTTATGATTCGGTAGCATTTATATGTCGTATGATAGGAGGAGGTTTCATAGAGGAAGCTTTTGACTCGGCGAGAGAGACCGTCGATTGTGTGCTTACCGGGTAGGATTTCTACTCGGTATTAGTCCCATAATGGGATATTGGTTGATGTGTTGTGTTTGGTTGTTTGATATAGTAATTGTATTGTGATTATGGTTGTGATCGTTGTCTATGGTTCGCGAGGCGTGGCCTCGGGCCGAGTGGGGTCACTTGCGGGAGTGGCTTCACGCCCTAGTTTCGCCTATACATGGAACCCGCCACGAAGGGATGTGCACATTAATGGACAGGGTTATCGCTCACTATGTGGAGCGGGGATTTGGTGGGTACGGCTGCGGTCCCCCATCGGCAAGGTGTCCGGTGGACGATCGATGATAGAGATGATTGGATTTGGCGTGATTGTGTGTGTGTGATTAAGGCATCTGTTTATCTTATTGTTAGTATATATTGAATTGTGTGATTAGTACTGACCCCGGTGTTGTTTTGTAAACCTGCGGTGATCCATTCGGGGATGGTGAGCAGATATTGAGCAGGTATGGAGATGAGTACTGGGATAGCTGGGATTGCCACGACTTGATGATAGGAGTCTTCCGCTGTAGCTTATTAGTTATTTATATTTCAGTTAGAACAGTCAGTTTGAGAACATGTATCGTACTTTTGGTTTGGTTTTGAGAATTGTAACTCTTCGCTAAGTATTTATATTTAAACGTTGTTTCTTCATTGTTATTTGTTTAACATTGCCTCGGGTAACCGAGATGGTAATGTCTTCATACCTGAGTGATCCTGGTAAGGCACTTGGAGTATGGGGGTGTTACAGTAATTTTCCGGAGTTTCCATGAAGACGGTGTTACCTCGAGATGCGTGCCAAGACCAAAGTTCAAGGGACCAAAGGAGTTGGTTTCCGAATTTGTAATAGTTTATTAGATTTACTATTTTAGGAAGGCCATATGTAACACCCCGGCCCAAACCGGGTCGGGAGCGGTTACTTATGATAGCTCACCAGGCTGTGTACATGGCCCACAGATCAACACGGGTCCTTTACAGCGCATTTTATCCTCACTCATGCGCATCCCGGAAACCTTCCCAAGAGGTCACCCATCCTAAGACTACTCCCAGTCAAGCACGCTTAACTTTGGAGTTCTTTCGCATGGATGACCATAAAAGAAAGTGCACTTTGTTGATATGAGTAGTACTATCAATCCCTTTAAGCACTAGTCATTTAAGCATATCACTGAACCTCTTCAATTACCGTGGGGTGTTACACCATACTAGGATTTTATTTTTATGTTTTGCATTTTATTTATATGTTGCATGCACCGCTAAATCGCCATAACCAAACATGCATTTTAAATCGAGTTTATCGACCGTGTCAATTACAATTATCGTAGTTCACTGCTTTAGTTCACTTAAAACGTGATAGATAATAAATTGACATGACCTCTCGCTAAATAAACAATTGAGACTTAGCCTTACCAAAAATTAGAAACCATGAAAACCTATTTCGTGAGGGAGTGCGCTCGGCCAAACCGGGGTACAAACCTTGTTACGTAGGGGAAGTGGGTGATAAATGTCTATCCACCGAATTCATGTTGAGGAGGGTTGTTTCTTCAAAGCGTGCCCAAGTTAATGTGGATTTGGATCATGGACACATTTATTCGAAATTTGGGTTGAACTCAACAAAAGTATTCTCGACCATAGCCGGATGTGTTTTGGGCTAAAGATAAATATTATTGTAATTTTATCAACCAAGAGTTCTAAAAGTAGAATAGATTAAAGGGTTAATCCACCGAGTTATATTGATAAGGGATGTATCGCCAAAGCGTGCCCAAGTTGATATGAATTTGGGTCTTCGAATCATTTACCAAAGTTAGGTAGAGGTCACTAGATAAATGCAATAAAACTTGTTTAAATTAGAATTTACGAGTATTATTATTATTTTAAAAACGACAAGTGTTTTATTCCTTCTATTTTTGTTTTGTAGACCACTTTTATTTCTCATAACAAATGGCCGCAGCAAACAACAACGCTCACGCTCTCACTAATGTTTCATGGCTCCGATCCTTCATGGATCGTTGTAAACTTGAAAAGAATGGGTCAAATTTCTTCGATTGGGATGCCCAACTCAAATTAGCCGCTCAAGGTGACGACAAGGTTCGTTACCTTTGAGGCCTCTCCACCCGAGCCTAATGCTAGGTCGAGTGCCGCCACTAGGGAAGCATATGAGGCTTACCACAAAGAGTCCGCCGCTATCAAAAATGTGTTGAGTTTTGCTATGGAGGCGGATCTCCAAAGGAGAGCCTTTAAAATGGGCACCGCTTATGAAATCTATTCCAAACTTGTGAAAATGTTCTCACAAACACCGAGGATCGTCTAATATGAGGCGGCCTCGGCATTCTTTGATCTCGATTTCAAGGAGGGCCAAAAGGTTAGCCCTTACGTGCTCAAATTGTTGGAGCTAGTCGAGACGTTGAAAATTCAAAAGGTTGAAATCCCCAAGGAGCTCATTGTTGATAGGATTCTTCACTCCTTATCCAAAGTCAAAGCATATGTGCAATTCCGGGTGAATTTCAATATGCAAGACAAGGACGTGTCTCTTGAGGAGTTGCACAAGTTACTTGTGCAAGCCGAAAGAGACATGGGGCTAAATGTTAACCCACCTAAGGATGTGCTAAATATAAGCACTAAGAGCAAGGGGAAGTTCAAGAAGAATGGGAAAAAGGGTAAGAGGCAAGCTCCCATGAACACCAAGGCTAGGACTTTTGAAGCTATTAGCACTTCCAAACCCAAGAAGGGTCCTCTTGATAAATGTCATTATTGTAATGGTGTTGGACATTGGAAGAGGAATTGTTCCAAGTATCTTGGTGACATCAAAGCTGGAAAGATCACTCCAGTAGGTAAATGACTATCCTTTCTTATATGTTTCTAATTCAACTATGGTATTTTGATACAAGTTGTGATAATGTATCCCCTTTTTTTTATTGTAAATAAGGCCTCCTCCAAGCAAAGACAAGGGAAAAGAGAAGCAAGCTTAAGAAATCATGAAGGAGCTAGGAGTAGCTACCAATGAAGCTTGGCTTTTATTATTATCTTTATTTTAATGTTATGGATTTTAGAACTATTTTCATTTCCGTGTTCGACATGGAAATGTGTGATCCTTTTAAACAATGGTTGTATTTTGGATTTTGGTGGCTTGGCTTGCAACCCAAGTCATCCCTTTTATCGTATTTGTTTGTTCTAAAAATTCGTCTTTATATGCTTGCACATAGAAACATATGAACATCTACTTAAAGTAAACCAATTGACAATTATAATGATAGGATTCATTATATGTCCACAAGCTTGAAACTTGTATATGATCAATTATAAAGTGATGTTGAGTTGATGAACTCTCCTAAAGGAATGTCAATTACCAAGTACACACATCAAATCTAAAATATATTAGTCAATCTATGAGATAGTCCTCCTTTTACTTCAAAATCATTATTTGTGTCTCATAAGCTATCTTTGAATATCTAGTGTATTTATTCTAAAGATAGAGTGGGAGAAAAATGAAGACACAAAGAATACAAAGAATAATTTGTATGCTTGAGTAGATGAGATCTACATGACAAAAGAGTCCAAGTGAAGTAATCGAAAGAATATGTTCTTAAGATAAGTCAAGTAATCAAAAGAATATGTTCTTAAGATAACTACACGAGGAGACCAAAAGAAAGTTCTTAAAAGAAAATGACTAAAGAAAAGTCTCAACAAGAGATTTTGCTAGTTTATGACCTAGATATAAATAGAGTTTCAATATTGATATTTACTTAAGAGCCTAAATGAAACAAAGTTTCATTCTTGAATATAAATGAGATTTATGATTAAAAGTTGCAAAGAAAGATATGCCGATATCTACAAGAGTTAAGTTAATTGTTAACCACGCTAGTGTCGTTGCTTAACCTCATTATGAAAATGAAATGGTTAAACCTCCTTCCGAAAAGGGTATTTTGAGAAGGACGTGTATTAAATGGGATTTCACATTTAAGTAATGACATTGCTACGGAATATTATAAAAATGAATGAGTTAAAGATTAAAATCTCTTTCCATAAGTTTAAGATTGAAACCTTTTAAAAATAGGTATTTTGAAAAGATATGTTGGAAACATATATGGTTTTATCTTAATAACTTGGCAAAGTAAAATTGATTTCAATTCTTGAAATGTTTCGATTTAGTAGTCAAATACGAAACATGTGGAATTGAGTGGGAGGTTGAAATTATCATGTGAAGACATGAAATTTAGTGGGAGCAATCATCTTGTAAAATTTATAACTCATTACTCATTGAGAATGACGAGCTAGTACTGTCTTTCACAAAGAAGTATTTGAGTTTTCAATTCTGGATGAAAATGGACTAAGATGAATTCAATCACAACATGGGATGTTGGATAGGCATTGAGATATGCACATCAAATCAACAAGAAACGTAGGTTATTCATATTGATGAAAATGGAATTACCATAAGTAGTCACGGTCATTCATTGAACCTAAGAATGGTTGATTACATGATTAAAAATTACTAATGTTTCCGCCATTAGAATAATCATGCACATGTCCAATAATGAATCATATGCTGAAGAGCATGATGAGTCATTGGTAAGCCATATAAGAATCATCATGAATTCTCGAGGAGAACTAATGAGCTATTCTAGTGTTTGATAGAACACTCTGTTATGTGACAAGAAGTTGCACATATTGAAGTTTCGAAAACGCGTAAGGATTTATGGAAATCCTAAGCTAATTAAGCTAAAAGGAGAAATAAGAAGTTTGAAAAGATACTTGGTTATAGTAAGAAGTTACTCAAAACTAATATTTTCAAATTTGCTAGGACTTATGAGAAGTGCTAGGCTAATCGATCATCTTGACAATTGTTGCAAGATCCTACAAAACATATACTTGGTACATTATGAGTTGGAAGAACACTTGACTAGTTCAAGTTATGTCGTCCACCATAATTCGGTTGTTATGTGATAAACAACAAGAAAATTATCTCAAAATAAAGAACCTAAACCTAGTTTGGGAAACTAGACATGTACTTGGTGAGATTCATGCTATGTAAGACAAACATGAAAAATAAAGGAAAATGCAATTAAAGAGTTTGAACGCATGGACACATGGTGTGTTAAACTCATGTTGCAAATGACTAGTGTTTACACACTTACAATATACATCACAAGGTGGTAATATTGTATTGACTACCCGAATGTGATGTCCACATTTGTCGTTTGAGTTATTATTATTAACTCACCTTATACTTTGTTACATCCAAACGGGTTGTAGAGACAATTGAACCCCGTTAAAGTGAACACGGATTAACATTGTATTCGCCCATAGTCACTTACATGAGGTGACGTCTCGAAGTTACTAGAGTATGATGCAATTGATGGCAAGTTCAAGTGCCATGGAGTCATGTGAGATGACTAGTCGATCACATAGGTAGACTTTTAGGAACACTTTGTCGGGCTAATGACCGCTTATAGAATTCTGGCAAATTTATATAGCCTGGTCGTGGCAAGAGCTACTATAGTATTCTAATGAGTCAATTCTTTGACTAAAGACTGTTCACCTAAGGTGGCACAGTTTCAGATTAACTTTGTGTAACACCCCCATTTATTCGGGAGCCTTTAGCTAGACATTCCCAAATAAATAGGACTGTGACCATCTCGGTTTCCCGAGGTAGTGAATAACAAAGTACAACAATACCAAAGTACTTTAAATTAAAACTTTAATGATTACATGTTTATTACAAATTATCCAACTAAAACTTAGTATAAATATTTACAACTCGCAGCGGAAATAAATAAAGTGATATAACTATTCTATGTGATCTAGACTTCATCTACGGTTCCAAGTTTGGCTCTCATCCCAATGCTCCCAAGTCACCTAATCTTTAGTACCTGTCAAATCTGCTCCCCATAAAACGGTTCACCGCAGGCGTTCACGAATACACAGTCAACCGCGAGGTTGAGTAGGAATAAAACTAAACAACAACAACAACAACATACAATTATCAATCCAATTCAATTCACTTTTATTGCACAACCCCCTGACAACGTGCTCCTTTCCTTTACTTAGCACAACTCCCCTAACAACGTGCTCACATTACTTTGGTACCCCTCCCTTAACAACGTACCGCAATATGTAATAGTACCCCTCTCTCACAACGTACATATTACCATCACCCCAGTGTACAAACTCCCTCAACAACGTACAACTGACTGTCGCACAGCTTTTTATAATAACCACATTCCAATCAACGATAACAATTCAATTCACCTCATCAATATAACCGACACAAATCAACATAAGTCACCCTTCCAACCATTACGATATTATCAACCAACATATACAATATGAATCTCCCTTCCAACAATTACGATTATATCAACCAACACAATTCACATACGATCAATTCACTTTAACGTAAGTAATCCACCATACCAAACATAGATAATTAAAAGTCGAGTTGAGTAGGATTATCCCTACCTGGCAAGCAAGCACTCCAATTACGCAATCCAATAATTAAAGCGAACAAATCCGATTATAAACTCTTCACAAATTTCCGTCACCTATATAATAATAACAATTACAACAATTATAATTACTAACTTTATTTATTTATTCCTTTTATTTACTTATTCAAAATAATTATTGACTATATTTATTAAAGGTCACGATATTACAACCCGACCCAATTACAAACCCAAGTCACCCAAAAAAAACCCGTCTTAAAACTAAATAACCAACCCATAAACAAAACCCAAACCCCAAGTGTTCCCGTGAAAAAGCCACGACACAAACCACACAAAACCCGTCGATACCGTGTTTAACACCCTTCCTAAACCCGTCTTTCACGACTTCTTTGACCACCATCAGCCCCGACCAAACCTGCCACCTCCTAGTCCACACCATGACGAACACCAGAGACCAACGCCACCAACCAAACCGCCACCAAGAAATTTCCCGGACACCCCGCCCTAATGCCCCCTTCAAAACTCGACACAATCAACACTACACCCTTATTCACCTCCTCTCACCACCCTACGACCACCAGTGGCCACCATCGTGGTCTCCCTTGACCCACGGTGGTCCCACCACTGACCCCGACCACTCACGGCAGCTCACAACCACCCAGAACGACACCAACAATCCCCTTAAAACCCCTCCCCTGTTCTCACGTTTTTCCGGCCACCACTAACACCAGCCGCCTCCTGACACCACGCCAACACCTCTACGGTGGTCGACTACCTCCCCCCATCACAGCCCTACCATGACCAGGTCAAGACTCGACCATTAGAGGGTTCAATTACTCCCTAAAACCACCCACGTCCTAACCCATAACAACCGCTGACCAGCCACCTTTAGCCGCCTGCCACCACCACCCTAGGCCTTCCCAGACACCACCACTACACCCATTCCAACCCTTGTAAACCCACGAACCACCTCCCAAAGTTTGGTCTCATTCCGTCAAGGTTTGGGTCAGTTTCTAAGTGTCTTAAGATCGTCTGAAACTCAGCTGTATAAGAAAATAAACAAGATTAGAAATTGTTACTTATTAATTACCGCTTGCTAATTCCGTCTCCAAAAGCTCCTCTTCTTAATTTGTGATTTATTTCTCAGATTTAATAGGGTATTTATAGGGTAGGATTTATAGAGAATGCGAGGTCAATTAGGAAACTACATAATTTACCTTATTCTAATTAGTATAGGAATTATCATTATTATAATTACCATTATATATTATTATTATATGTTAATCTTACCATAAATAGGATTTCCTCATACAATATTTAATAATTTATTATTGCCATAACTTTATTATTATTATTATTATTATTATTAATATAATTATTATTAGCTTTATATAATTTTATTTCCATATTATATTATTATTAATTCCCGATACAAATCCCGATTACACTCATACCAACTTAATAAGTTTCGGCCGAAACAACAATGGCACACGGCCCAATGCTAAATATTAGCTAAACCTAATTCCCGACTAGGATACTTAATTTATTATTTAATTAACGTCTTACTCGTATTTATTATTAGAAATATCATTTAATCAATTATTAAATTACATAAATTATCTTCACAATTTATTATTAAAATACGGAGTATTACACTTTGATTTATGTTACTACGACCTTCGTAAATGGTGTCAAATGGGCATATTTTGGGTTATGATGGTTGTGTCTAATCGAAGGGAATAGTGCGATAGAAATTGTCCACCCCTTATCAGGGTTAAAATAATATCTCAGGGCCACTCGAGGAGTAATGAACTGTAAATGCGTGGCCACGCTCGGAAGGTATATATGGTAGATAATTCCGGTCAATCAGTTATTCTCCAGATCGAGGAAACCACTCTCGATATAATCACTTGCAAGTACGACTCGAAAGACACCTTGCATTGAGTGGGAGATAGTAATAGGACAAGAGAATTGGTGACGCACACTTGTCGAGGACAAGTGGGAGATTGTTGGAATAAGTGTCCTCCGACAATAATGCGATCACAACTGTCGATCATGATGATCACATGTTTAAATCTCATGTTTAAGAATACAAGAGGGAAAGTAATATTTTACAGTCAACTGGTCCACACATATCGGTAATGATTGGTGACTAGAGTTTGACATTACTATCGTGCAACAAGTGGTGATCAGTTGATCCCCTTAGGTCATACCTATAGGGAAATACTCTTAATTGATTATTTAATTAATCGTATGCCGATACGAGTTAATTAAATTGCTTAAACTTGACGGATGATTTGTGAGTAAAGTTAACTTGTCTCATTATAATTCGATTAAATTAGATACGGTCTAAGTAATTGAATTGTTTTATTACTTAGATAAAATTATTGTTTACGAAACAATTGAAATTGAAATTGAATGAATAATTTATTATAAATACAAGACGTTGTAATTTATAATTTGATAAACCATTTTGGTACAAGTAATCAAGAATTACTAGTTAAATTTTGTATGTGACATATTTTATTAATATGTTGATTTTTAATATGTTAAAAATACACTATAGTGTAACATGTCATGTAACATGTGACACATGACAAAATTGACAAATGACAAAATAAAATGGAATTTCCATTTTATGTTAAGTGTGCCGAAAATGGGGAGGGTTAGGGTTTAAAATTGTGTTAATTATTTTAAATGAGAAAACACAATGATTACCCAAACTTATAGCCTTGCATACCTAGTTTTGCCTTGGGTAGAAAAATAAACTCATGCATTGGCTCTCTCCCCTCCCCCCAACCGGTCTTATGCATAGAAAAGCCAAGGGCTCTTCCATTATCATTCACTACTTCAACATATTATTTTTCTAGTGTTAGAAAATGATTCTCTCTACAATTTGTGGAAAAAATTAGAGAAATAAAAACCTCATAAATTGTTCCTCTCTTGGCCGAAAATATAAGAGAACAAAATTATATTTTGTGTCCAAATTTAAGCTTGTTTTAATTGATACTAGTCCAATATTAATTAAAATATTAAGGGTATTCCTTGGGTATAAGCTTTTGGGAGAGGTTCTAATTTCAACCTTTGTTCATCCATTGTTGGAACGCTCAAGAACTAACAAGAAGGAGATCTTGTTGGTGCCCAAAAATCCGAAACACAAATGTAAGATGTGACGATTTCTTCTTTACTTTGTTTTATGTTTGCATGCATAAGATCTTGTATTTATTTTATGACCAAATAAATTAATTCATATATGAATATGTATATCATTGAGTTTAAAGAAACCTAACACGTTCTATTTAACGATGATCATGTCCAACCTTAAAGTATGGAACACCAGAGTTACCTTAAGGGAAAACACCCTCATAATAACGAAAGGTGGTATGCAAATGAGCATTACAAGCAATTTAGTGACTGGTTTAAGGATACTATTTACGATGATGACAACCCAAATGATGATTTCTCAACCAGCCTACGACATCTCGCTTTCGGTCCTGATGCTCGTGCAACTTTTTATAGCGGGTATGCGATCAATGGGTACATTTTCTACATCCGCATTCAAGATGAGGCGAGTACAATGCAAAACAGTGGAGTTTGCGTAGATTCTGAGGCAATATACTTTGCTAGTTCAAAGGATAAAAATCCTATTTTGGGTACAATGCAATATTATGGAGTTATTGAAGAGATATTGGTTTTAGACTACATGGATTTTGAGATACCTCTATTTCGGTGCAAGTGGGTTGACAACAACAATGGTGTTAGAAAAGATGATTTAGGATTCACATTAGTAAATTTTGACAAGGTTGGATACAAGGACGATCCTTTTATATTAGCGTCACAAGCAAAACAAGTTTTTTATGTTACCGATCCTATGGATAAGAAGCGGTCAGTTGTTCTATCTTGCCATCGCCGAATTCCAGATGATGAAGACGTCGAATTTAAAGGACTTGATCACAGTGCTATATCGCAATTTGGTAATGATATTGAAAATGTTAACATTCCAAACATAATAAACGGGATGATCATGATGAAGGTATTTGGGTTAATGAATAGACTAGCAAATCCAAAAACACGTTCCCGACAGCCGTGAAAATATCAGCAATCCAATCGAGATATCTTACGTCATGTGTAATTATTGTCTTGCTGTTATATATATCAAACTGTTGTTGTAAACTTTTTCTGCTATTGCAGCGGGCGGGTTAGGGAAAAATCGTATCAAACAAAATGATGCTTTATTGTTGGAATATGTGTCCTCCGACAATAATGCGATCACAACTGTTGATCATGATGATCACATGTTTAAATCTCATTTTTAGAATACATGTGGGATGTAATATTTTTACAGTCAATTGGTCCACACATATCGGTAATGATTGGCTGACTACAGTTTGACATTACTGTCGTGCGAAGGTGGTGATCAGTTGATCCCCTTAGGTCATACCTATAGGGAAATACTCTTAATTGATTATTTAATTAATCGTATGCCGATACGAGTTAATTAAATTGCTTAAAATTGACGGATGATTTTGTGAGTAAAATTAACGTGTCTCATTGTAATTCGATTATATTAGATACGGTCTAAGTAATTTAATTGTTTTATTACTTAGATAAAATTATTTTTTACGAAACAATTTGGAATTGAAATTGAATGAATAATTTATTATAAATACAAGACGTTGTAATTTATAATTTGATAAACCGTTTTGGTACAAGTAATTACGAATTACTAGTCGATTTTGTAAATGACATATTTTATGAGTATGTTGATTTTTAATATGTTAAAAATACATTACAAATTCACATCTCAAGTAGCATGTCACATTTGTCACAATTTGACAAATGACAAAAATAAAATGGATTCTCCATTTTATGCATGTACCGAAAATAAGGGTGGGAGTATATAGTTTATATTGTGTTGTTTATATTTAAATGGAGACACAATCATAACCCTAGGTTGTAGGCATGCAAGACTAGACATCTTGAGAAGAACAAACCTATAACTAGGGTTGCATGCCTAGTCTCTTGTGAAGAGCAAAAATGAAAAATATTGGGCAACCTACCCAAGCCCCTTTTTTCGGCCAAAACATAAGAAAAAGAGAAGGAGTTTTCTCTTTAATTAATTATTCATTCAAAATCTATAATTCTATAATTTCTAGAGAAAGAAAGAAATAGACAAAAACTCTCTACTATTTGTGAAAATCCTAGAGAAATAAAACTCACTAATCTCTTCTCCTCTTAACCGAAATAGAGGACAACAAATTAATATTTTTGTGTCAAAATTTTAAGTAAGACTAATCCTAATACTAGATGATCATATTATTTTAGTCTTTAAGAGGTTTCCTTGGGTATATGCTTTTGGGAGAGATTCTAAACTTGAATCTTGTTCATCCATTGTTGGAAAGTTCAAGAACTAACAAGAAGGAGATCTTGTTGGTGCCCACAAATGACCGAAATTTAGATGGTGAGAAATCGATTTTCTTATCTCTTCTTATTTAGTTTGCATGCATAAGATTTGTAATTATTTTATGACTAAATAATTTCTCACATATTTGAATATGTCTAATTAATGAGATTAATAATTTCTAACAAGCGGTATCATGAGCCTTAGGTTGTTTGCATGCAAATCGGTTATTGTTTTTCCGAGTTATACGATTAACAATTAAAACTTATAAATTTGTGTTTATTATGATATATCACGAAATTTATTATGCATGTTAAAGTTTCTGGTCCTAAAATGTATTTAGGATATTTTGGTTAATTTATGGATTTTTATTGTTCATTTTATATAATAATGGCATTAAAATGTAAATTTTCATAATTTTATGGTCCTAAAATGTATTATCTATGGATGACCTATAAATTTTCATAATTTTATGAGTTCTTATGCTCGAAATATGGATTTTTCAAGATAAAATCGAATTTAAATGGAAAAATAGGTTAATATGAGTTATATTTCGAATCTGGTCATAGAAATTTAGTATATTCTCACATGCAATTTTAGAAGATGTGTGAAATAATTGGCTATAATGAAGTCTTTATGCATGATTATGAATTTTTGATGAAAAATCACATAAATAGTGACTTTAATTAGTAAAAATTGCTAAAACATACTTCATGACTAAGGAAAAACGTCACATGTTGCATTTTATCACATATTTCAGATCTAAAATTGAAAAGTTGATAAAAATAATTTTTCTCATATTTTTATGGTAATAATAGATAAATCCGATAAACCGCAACATTGTTTTTCTCGATAAATCTTCGAAATTTTTAACCTAAGTTTTGAACATTATGAGTGTCATGGTATTTTTCCAGAATGTTCATGAGTTTAAATTTCAAATTTCAAATTTATTTGAAATTTTTATGATTTAATTTGAAGTTTATGACATAATTTTGTATTTTTAAGTCCATTTATGAACAATATTAAGAAATATAAGTTAATTATTGTCAATATGTTAGTGGAGACTAATTTTGAGTCCTAAGATGGTTAGGGTAATTAACTAGTACATAAATATGATTTTATGTAATTATTGTGATTTTTAAAAGGTTAAATCACGCAAAACCGTAAAAACCGATTAATATACGATATTGGCTCCTTAAAGGCGATATAGCATAAAATTGGGCATGTTCATACATATTATAATGCTGCATTTTATTTATGATTGTCATAATTTTATTTTATGTAATTTTTTATTTATGTAATTTTACTTAGTATGGCCTAAGTTTTAATTGATATTGTTGGAATATGTGTCCTCCGACAATAATGCGATCACGACTGTTGATCATGATGATCACATGTTTAAGTCTCATTATAAAGAATACAATTGAGAAGTAATATTTTACTGTCAACTGATCAACATATATCGGTAATGATTGGCTGACTAGAGTTTGACATTACTGTCGTGCGACGGTGGTGATCAGTTGATCCCCTAGGTCATACCTATAGAGCAACACTCTTAATTGATCATTTAATTAATCGTATAACGTTACGAGTTAATTAAATTACTTGAAAATTGACGGACGATTTTGGAAGTAAAATTTACGTATCACATTGAAATTGATTAAAATGAGATACGGTCTGAGTATTTGAATTGTATCATTACTCAGATGAAATTATTGTTTAAAGAAACAATTAAAATTGAATGAATTATTATAAATACAATTTATTGTGATTTGTAAATTGGTAAAATATTTTGGTACAAGTAATTATGAATTACTAAGTCGATTTTTGTATATGACGTATTTTTATTAATACGTTGATTTTTAATATGTTAAAAATACATAACTAATTTATGTAACATATGACATGTGACATAAGACAAAATTGACAAAAATAAAATGGATTCCATTTTATGTATGTACCGAAATTAAGGGGAGGTTTTGGCTAAAATTGTGTTGTTTAAATTAGTGGAAAACATAATCATTCACTAATAGCCTAGCCATGCAACCCTAGTTTGCATTGTGAAGGCAAACAAGAGCATGCATTGGGTCTCCTTTCTTCCCTCCTCTTCCCTCCTACCCGGTTTTACCAAAGAAAAGGCAAAGGGTTTTTGTCTTATAGTTTTTGATATACACTACATGCATGAGTGTGCATTATTCATTCATTCTAACTTATCAAAAATTAAGATTTTAGAAAGAGAAAATACTTCCTCTTCTATTCTCTCCCAACCGGTTTTTGGGAGATTAAAAACCAAATTGTTTTGGGTCATTTTTCTACAAGATTAATATTGTACTAGTATCTATAATATTAATTTTAATTAAGAGAAAGCTTTGAGTATAAATCATTGGGAGAGATCCTACACTTGGGTCTTAGTTCATCCAAAAGGGAAAGCTCAAGAACAAGAGAGAAAGGTGATCTCTGTTGTGCCCATTAAACCGAAAATCACAATGTAAGAACAATGTTTCTTCCTTATTTTGTTTTAATGTTTGCATGCATAAGATCAATCATTAATTTTATGACAAATTAAATTATAACATATATAAATATTTAAGTATATAGATCTACTTTTCCTTCAATCGGTATCATGAGCCAAGGTTGTTTGCATGCAAATCGGTTAAAAGTTTTTCCGAGTTATAAAGATTAACATATAAAACTTGTAAAATTTATGTTATTATGATATATCACGAAATTAATTCATGCATGTTAAAATTTCTGGTCCTAAAATGTTTTAGGATATTTTGGTTAATTTACGGATTTTTATTGTTCATATTATACAATAATGGCATTTAAATATGATTTTATGAGTAAAAATGTCATTTTCGGTCTAAAATTAGCTATACTTCGAATTTTCCAATGATTTTTGGATATGTTGTCACATATATTATTTTGAGATATCCTGTAAATTTTCATAATTTTTGGACTTGTTATGCTTGAAAAATGGATTTTTCATTATTAAATTCGGATTTAGGTGAAAAATAGGTTAATATGAGATAAATTTCGAATCTGGTCATAGAAATTTAGTATGTTGTCACATGCAATTTTACAAGATGTGTGTAAAATAATGGGCTATAGTGAAGTCTTTTTTCATGATTTATGGATTTTTGAAGAAAAATGGCATGAATAGTGACTTAATTAATGAAAAAAAAAATTAATAAAACATACTCTATGACTAAAGAAAAACATCATATGTTGCATTTTATTATCTTTTTCAGATCTAAAATTGAAAAGTTAATGTATATAATTTTTCACATGTTTTTATGATTATTTTGGTTAAAACCGATAAACCGCAACATTGTTTTTCCGGATAAATTTCGAAATTTTTAACCTAAGTTTTTTGAACATTATGAGTGTCATGGTATTTTTCCAGAATGTTCATGAGTTTAAATTTTGAATTTTGAATTTATTTGAAATTTTGTGATTTATTTGAAGTTTATAGCTTATTTTTGAAATTTTTAGTCCATTAATGAACAAATTTAGAAATATGAGTTAATTATGGTAAAATTATTAGTAAAGACTAAATTTTGAGTCCTAAGTGGTTAGGGTAATTAACTTATGCATAAATATGAATTTATGTAATTTTTGTGATTATAAAATGTTGAAATCACGCAAATCCGTAAAAACCGAGTAATATACGATATTGGCTAATTAAAGGCGATTTAGCATAAAATTGGGCATGTTCATACATATTATAATACTGTATTTTTCCTTTATGATTGTCATAATTTTATTTATGTAATTTTGAATTATGTAATTTTACTTAGTATGGCCTTAGTTTTAATTGGTATTTCCCGAAATGTATGGGAATATCGATTCGGTTGTAATTTTATTGTGATCTCGTATCACCGTTTTGTAATTTAATAGATTTATTTTATTTATTTTAGTTACAAATGTATAATAGGAAATTATGTAATTTGTTATGTAATTTAATTTATCTCGGAGTTCCCAAAGACGGATTTCTTCAAGATGGCGATGCATAAAGACGATGTTACCTCGAGATGCGTGCCACAACCGAAGTTCAAGGGACCAATGGAGTTGGTTTCCGAATATGTAATAGTTAAATAGTTTTTCTATTTTAGGAAAGGCCATACTAGGATTTATTTATTTTATGCTTGCATTTTATTTATATGTCACATGCATCGCTAAATCGCCATAACTAAAACATGCATCTTATTTCATCGAGTTTAATCAACCTCTCGCTAAAACAATTAATTGAGACATAGCCTTACCAAATAGTAGAAACCATGAAAACCTATTTCGCAAGGGAGTGCACTCGGCCCTACCGGGGTACAAAACTTGTTACGTAGGGGAAGTGGGTGATAAATGTCTATCCACCGAATTCATGTTGATAAGGGATGAATCGGCCCTACCATGCCCGAGTTGATGTGGATTTGGATCATGGACACATTTATTCGAAATTTGGATTGAACTCAACAAAAGTTTTTCGATAAGGGTTTCATCGGCCATACCGTGCCCTTGTCGGATGTGTTTTGGGCTATAGATAATTATTAGAGTAATTTTATCGACCAAGAGTTATAAAAGTAGAATTGATTAAACGTTAATCCACCGAGTTATATTGATAAAGGATGAATCGGCCCTACCGTGCCTAAGTCGATATGAATTTGGGTCTTGGAATCATTTATCTAGTTGGGTAGAGGTCACTAGAAAAATGCACAAAACTTGTTTAAATTAAAATTTTTACGAGTATTATTATTAAAACGACATTTGTTTTACTCCTTTGTTTTGTAGACCACTTTTTCCTCATAACAATTGGCAACACCAACCCCTATTGCAACGCCTCTCGCTAGTTCATCATGGCTCCGATCCTTCATGGATCGATGTAAACTTGAAAAGAATGGGTCAAATTTTTCCGATTGGGATGCCCAACTCAAACTAGCCGCCCAAGGTGATGACAAGCTTCTTTACCTTACCGAGGCATCTCCACCCGAACCTACTACTAGGTCGACCGCCGCCACTAGGAAAGCATATGAGGCTTACCAAAAGGAGTCCGCCGCAATGAAAAATGTCTTGATATTTGCAATGGAGGCGGACCTCCAAAGGAGAGCCTTTAAAATGGGCAATGCTAATGAGATTTACTCCAAGCTTGTGACAATGTTTTCACAAACTCCGCGGATCTTCCAATATGAGGCAGCCGCGGCATTCTTTGATCTCGACTTCAAAGAGGGCCAAAAGGTTAGCCCTCATGTGCTCAAACTCATGGAGCTTGTCGAGACCTTAAAAATTCAAAAGGTTGAAATCCCCAAAGAACTCATTGTAGATAGGATTCTACACTCCTTGTCCAAAGTCAAAGCGTATGTTCAATTCCGGGTGAATTTTAACATGCAAGACAAGGATGTGTCTCTTGAAGAATTGCACAAGTTGCTTGTGCAAGCCGAGAGGGACATGGGGTTAAATGTTAATCCTCCAAAAGATGTGCTTAACATAAGCACTAAGAGTAAGGGGAAGTTCAAGAAGAATGGGAGGAAGGGTAAGAAGCAAACTCCCACATTCACCAAAGGTAAGACTTGTGAAGCTAGCACTTCAAAAATCAAGAAGGGTCCTCTTGATAAATGCCATTATTGTAATGGTATGGGACATTGGAAAAGAAATTGTTCCAAATACCTTGGTGATATTAAGGCTGGAAAGATTACTCCAGTAGGTAAATGACTATCCTTCTTTTATGTTTCTAATTCAACTATGGTATTATGATGCAAAGTTGTGATAATGTATCTCCCTTTTTTATTGTAAATAGGGCCTCCACCAAGCAAAGACAAGGGAAAGGAAAAGCAAGCATGAGAAACCGTCAAGAAGCTAGGGATAGCTTTCATGGAGCTTTGCTTTTCATTGTCTTATTTTAAATTATGTTTTGGATTTTAGAACCTTAAGTTTCCGTGTTCGACATGGAAAGGTATTTTGGATCATGGGTTGTATTTTGGATAATGGTGACTTGGTTTGCAACCCAAGTCACCCGTTTTATCATTTTATCCTTTTGTTCTAAAATTCATGTTTAAATGCTTGTTCTTAGAAACATATAACTTAAAGTGATCTAATAGACAAATATAATGACGGGTTTCATTATATGTCCAAATGCTTAAGGCTTGTGTATGATCATTTATAAAGCAATTTTGAGTCTATGAACTCTCTTAAAGGAATGTCAATCACCAAGTACACTTACGAAATCTATAACTATTAGTCAATCTATGAGATAGTTCTCCTTATACTTCAAATCATTATTTGTGTCTCATATGCTATCTTTGAATCTATAGTGTATTTATTCTAAAGATAGAGTGGGAGAAAAATGAGGACACAACACACGAGACAAGATAAAAAGTAGATCTATTGTGTAAATGAAGATCTACGCAAGAAAGAATGATTTGAATGAAGGTATATCTATTTACATAGTATACCAAATAGATGAGATCTATGGTCTCAAGTAAGTTCTATATGACAACAGAGACCAAGTGAAGTAATCGAAAGAACATATTCTTATGATAACTACACGAGGAGACCAAAAGAAAGTTTTGGAACAAAATGACTAATGTAAAGTCTTAACAAGTTTTTGACTAAGTTTATGATAAATTTTGACCAATAGTTTCAACCTTGAGATTTACTTAAGAGCCTAAATGAATCAATGTAACATCCTAGTAATAAGCGATATTTATCACTAGAAGTTGCAAGGATTGATATACCGATATCTCCAATAGCCAAAGTTTTAAACCACGCAGATGTCATTACTTAACCTCATTATGAAAATGGATTGGTTAAACATCCTTCTAAAAGGGATATTTTGAAGGATGTGTATTAGATATTACTTATATTTAATAAATGACATTGCCACACATCATTATGACATGAGTGTGTTAGAGATTTAAAATCTCTTTCCGTAAGGTTAAAATGAGACCTCTTCGAAATAGGTATTTTGAAGGGATATGATGGGAACATATATGATTTTATCTTAATAACTTGGCAATGCAATTTATATTTCAATTCTTGAAAAGTTTCGATTGAGAGGTCAATTTCGAAATATGTGGAATTGAGTGGGAGTTAGGAAATTATCATGTGAAGACATGGAATTTAGTGGGAGCTATCATCCTTTGAATGTTTACAACTCACCACTCATTAAAGAATGACGAGCTAACACCTTCCTTCATAGAGAAAGTTTTTAGTTTTCAATTCTGGATGAAAATGGACTATGATGAATCCAATTACATCAAGGGATGTTGGATAAGTATTGGGAGATACACATCGGATCAACAGAAACATAGGTTATTCATCTAAATGAAATGGAATTGCCATTAGCAGTCATGGTCGTTCCTTGAACCTAAATATAGTTGATGACATGATTATAAGTTACTAATGTTTCCGCCATTAGAATGATCATGCACATGTCCAATGGTGAATCATATGCATAAGAGCATGATGATTCATTGGTAAGCCACAATAGAAACGTCATGAATTCTCAAGTAGAATCCGATGAGAGATTTCGGTGTTTGTCAGAATGCTCTTATACGTGTCAAGAGGTTGCGCATATTAATGAAAATCCGAGCACATGTAAGGATTTATGAGAATCCTAAATCTTTCAAGCCTAGAAAGAGAAATAAGAAGTTTTGGAAAGATACTTAGTTGAATAAAAAGTTACTCAAAACTAATCTTTCCTAAATATGCTAGGACTTGTGAGAAGTGCTAGGCTAATCATCTTGTCAAATTGTTGCAAGATTCTGCAAAACATATACCTAGTGCATTGTGTGTGGATGGAGTACTTGATTAGTACAAGTTATATCATTCACCACAAATTCGTTCGTTATGTGATAATCGATAAGGAAGTTCTTTCAAGATAAAGAACCAAAACCGAGGTCGGGAACCTTGATGTGTACTTGGTAAGATTCATGCTATGAGAGAGAACATGAATGTAAAGGAAAATGCGATTATAAGAAGTTTGAACACATGGACACATGGCATGTTAAACTTCTATTGCAATCAATAAGTGTTTACACTTACGATTTGCATCACAAGGTTGTAATATGGTATTGACTACCCGAGTGTGATGTGGACATTTGTCGTTTGAGTTATTATTAACTCACCTTGTACATTGTTATATCTAAATGGGTTGTGGAGACAATTGAACCCCGTTAAAGTGAACATGGATTAACATTGTATTTGCCCATAGTTACTTACATGAGGTGACGTCTCGAAGTGACTAGAGTGTGATGCGATTGATGGCAAGTTCAAGTGCCATAGAGTCATGTGATATGACTGGTCGATCACATAGGCAGACTGTTAGGAACATTTTGTCGGGCCTAATGACCGCTTATAGAGTTCTGGCAAATTTATATAGCCTAGTCGTGCGAGAACTACTATAGTATTCGAATGAGTCGATTCTTTTGACTAAAGACTATTCGCCTAAGATGGCACAGTTTCAGATTAACTTTGATTTGTGTTACTACGACCTTCGTAAATGGGGTCAAATGGGCATATTTTGGGTTATGATGGTTGTGGCTAGTCGAAGGAATGAGTGCGATAGGAATTGTCCACCCCTAGTCCGGGTTATAACAATATCTCAGGGCCACTCGAGGAGTAATGAACTGGAAATGCGTGGCCACGCTCGGAAGGTATCTATGATAGATAAATCCGGTCAATCAATTATTCTCCAGATCGAGGAAACCACTCTCGATATGATCACTTGCAAGTACGACCTGAAAGACACCTTGTATTGAGTGGGAGATAGTAATAGGACAAGAGAATTGGTGGCGCACACTTGTCGAGGACAAGTGGGAGATTGTTGGAATATGTGTCCTCCGATAATAATGCGATCACGATCAAGTGATCATGATGATCACATGTTTAAGTCTCATTATAAAGAATACAATTGGGAAGTAATATTTTACTCAAATCTGATCAACATATATCGGTAATGATTGGTGACTAGAGTTTGACATTACTTGTCGTGCGACGGTGGTGATCGATTGATCCCCAGGTCATACCTATAAGGCAACACTCTTAATTGATCATTTAATTAATCGTATAACGTTACGAGTTAATTAAATTACTTGAAAATTGACGGACGCTTTTGGAAGTAAAATTTACGTATCACATTGAAATTGATTAAAATGAGATACGGTCCGAGTAATTGAATTGTATCATTACTCGGATGAAATTATTGTTTAAAGAAACAATTAAAATTGAATGAATTATTATAAATACAATTTATTGTGATTTGTAAATTGGTAAAATATTTTGGTACAAGTAATTATGAATTACTAAGTCGATTTTTGTATATGACGTATTTTTATTAATACGTTGATTTTTAATATGTTAAAAATACATAACTAATTTATGTAACATATGACATGTGACATAAGACAAAATTGACAAAAATAAAATGGATTCTATTTTATGTATGTACCGAAATTAAGGGGAGGTTTTGGCTAAAATTGTGTTGTTTAAATTAGTGGAAAACATAATCATTCACTAATAGCCTAGCCATGCAACCCTAGTTTGCATTGTGAAGGCAAACAAGAGCATGCATTGGGTCTCCTTTCTTCCCTCCTCTTCCCTCCTACCCGGTTTTACCAAAGAAAAGGCAAAGGGTTTTTGTCTTATATTTTTTGATATACACTACATGCATGAGTGTGCATTATTCATTCATTCTAACTTATCAAAAATTAAGATTTTAGAAAGAGAAAATACTTCCTCTCCTATTCTCTCCCAACCGGTTTTTGGGAGATTAAAAACCAAATTGTTTTGGGTCATTTTTCTACAAGATTAATATTGTACTAGTATCTATAATATTAATTTTAATTAAGAGAAAGCTTTGGGTATAAATCCTTGAGAGAGATCCTACACTTGGGTCTTAGTTCATCCAAAAGGGAAAGCTCAAGAACAAGAGAGAAAGGTGATCTCTCTTGTGCCCATTAAACCGAAAATCACAATGTAAGAACAATGTTTCTTCCTTATTTTGTTTTAATGTTTGCATGCATAAGATCAATCATTAATTTTATGACAAATTAAATTATAACCTATATGAATATGTAAGTATATAGATCTACTTTTTCTTCAGATATTACCCGTAATGTATGGAAATATCGATTCGGTTGTAATTTATTGTGATCTCGTATCACCGTTTTGTAATTTAATAGATTTATTTTTATTTTATTTACAAATGTATGATAGGAAATTATGTAATTTATTATGTAATTTATTTATTCCGGAGATCTTTGAAGACGATGCCACTCGAGAAGGCGATCCATTAAAGAATGTTGCCTTGAAATGCGTGCCAAGACCGAAGTTCAAGGGACCAAAGGAGTTGGTTTCCGAATTTGTAATAGTTTATTAGATTTACTATTTTAGGAAGGTTCTAAGAAGTAAAACTAGAATGGAATTGATATAAGACAATGTTAAAAGTAACGTTATTGAGAATAACAATACTAAACCTATCAATCCCGACAGATAAAGTTTCCATTGTCTTAAATGTTGGACACTAGAAAAGAAACTACCCCAAATTATTAAAGAATCAACAAGTTAGTTGTGGGACATCTAATGGGACCTTCTTCTTTAAATGTTTATTCGATTGACATAAATTTTGCTAATACTACTTCGTCAATATAAGAAACCGGTGGTGGTTTTCATCATTGTATTTGATACATAGGATGATTAGAATATGACGACTAGCAACAACGATGTCGAGAGATAGAGTCATTGTGTACTCAATCTAGTTTTGGGTTTATTTTTATACCTTAATTATGACTATTAAGTGAATAAACTCTAAATAAGAATATAATTTTGTTAAGATACATAAGAGGTTCACTTTTGTGACCCTATACACCATGATTTGATGTATGGCTAGCCCATTATCAAAGGTGATTATATTCTAAACCAAACTAGAATGATATATCATGTAGATGATGCAAGACTCAAATTGGTAACCCAAGATTAAACCTTAGATTCTGGAATGATGAACGCAAAGAATTATCGAGTACTCTTGAAACCATTAGATCTTATGGTATATGTGTATCTTGTATTCAAAGCAAGAGGTCTCGTGCTTTTTGTTGAAAAGGAGATCGAGAATGTAAATCATTGATACAGAATAGGTTGATCATTTACTTTTACCAACGATTTAAGTTGACACTAATGTGTTCACTTAATAAGGTAAATAAAGAAATCTTTGAAGAAGTTCAAAGAGTTCAAAGAATCACGATTTATTCGTGATAGGATTATCAAAGTGAAGACTTTGATATAAGACAAAGAAAATGTGATATAGTATCACAAGTAAATCTCTCTTAGCATACATTATGGGATAATGAGTGGTTGGATAAAGAAATCAAATGCTATTCGATATGGTTTGGACTTCAATCAAGTTACTTTGAGTTACTTGATCCTTTTGTGGATTTTATCATATTGTCTATATTATTTTTCCACTAAATCTAAAACGAATCATATGAAATATGAAATGGTAGGGTACCATGTTTGTAAGTTTTCAAAAGAAACAAATGCTCATTTTTCCTTATTATAATCACGAGTACAACGGGTTTGTGGCTCGTGAAGCTGTCTTTCTAGAATACAAGTTTATTTCTAGAAGACAGAGTGGGAGAAATTATTCAAAAGCCACCAAAAGCCACAAAGAATGTTATGTCGCATGAAACTGGTCTTTCTTGGCTACATGAGACGTTTTGTGTAAGACGTTGTAATCGCATTATTTGTAAGACGTTTCTTCAAAACCTAGGAGGTTAAAGCCATCACTTGTTGAAGATGATGAATTAGTGTCACTTTTAAGAAAGTAAAGAGCTTAAAGTAAA
The DNA here is from genome assembly GCF_048544455.1 of Silene latifolia. NCBI lineage: Eukaryota > Viridiplantae > Streptophyta > Magnoliopsida > Caryophyllales > Caryophyllaceae > Silene > Silene latifolia. The sequence continues at coordinate 100,106,586 of NC_133538.1, forward strand.
GAGCTTACAACTTACAAAGAAATTGTTTGATTCAAGTTACTTCTGGAAAGTAATGAATATATGACTTACATAAGAGTGTTTAAGTCACAACTCAATACAAGGCTTAGAGCCATGAAAATCCGAAATAAATTCCGAATGGAATTGTTGGATATCAAAGAGAGATATCAAGCAAAGTGTTTTGCACTATTCGGATCTTCTTAGGGATTGTATTTCATTATGATGATATACATATAACGAGTGAATCTAAAACCCACTTCTTCAATTAGAAGGAATGTATTCAATACATGTCTTGAGTTTTGTAGATTCTTGCAATCCTAAGATAATGTGAAACTTAAGAGAGGGTCTTAAGTAGGACATCAATGAGTTGGAATCACTGTTTTGATCATGTTATAAAACTTTTCTTGATAAGTCGAGAAGTTGTGTTTATACATGGAGTTTAGTGGGAGTTACGGAAATTTTAATCAGTCTAATATGTGGATGACATATTGATCATTGGGAATGATTTAAGACTTTTGGAGTAATATAATACATCTTTAATATCCAGATTTATGTAGATGAATCCACATGATATTAGCATTAAATAAGAATTCTTATGTTGATAAGATTCATGATTAGTTCAATCGAGTTGAACATATTTGATTGATTCCATTTGTTTCCGCTGCCGAATCAATTAAATAGGAAATGATGTATAACACTTCATATAATTTAAGTATGATGAATTGTTTCAAATCGAATTTAAGTAATAGTTACCAAGTAAGCCATAAAGATTACCCTTAAGTGCTTGCAGAAACATTAAGGATGTAATGCAAAGTGTTTTTGATGCAATTTTGTGTAAGGGTGTTATACAAGTGACAATTGACAATTGAGATTACGCATGGTTTCCGACAAAACCATAATCAAAACACATTAGGATGGTTAAGATACCATTGTGGCTATAATATTTAAGAAATATATTTTCTAGAATCGTTCTAGGCAATAAAGAACAATGAGAAATATTTACAACGGAAATTGAGTACACTTGCAATCATGGGATGTGCAAGAAGGATGAGTCCCGCACACTGAGAAAACAGTGGGAGATATTCTAAGGCTAGAGGGCCTATGTCTTGATTGGATCTCGACACGTACTCAGAAAGTTTTGTAATGCAAATGTATACATTACAAAGGAAAACGAGTATGTAGTAAGGTTGAGTAAGGTACAAGAAGTTGATAAAACTTACTAACCAAAGCCTTCTCATAGGCTTAACATGATGAGTCATGTCATTTCAATTGAATTGAGATGAACAACTACATACAAGATCTAAATTGGATATGAAGTAGTAATCAAGTATGGACTACTCATATGATAATCACATTTGTCGTTTGAGTTTTTAAAAATCGAAAAACTCCTTATATACTTTGTTACATCCAAACTGGTTGTAGAGACAATATTGAACCCCGTTAAAGTGAACCCGGATTAACATGGTATTCGCCCATAGTCACTTGTATGAGGTGACATCTCGAAGTGACTAGAGTGTGATGCGATTGATGGCAAGTTCAAATGCCATAGAGTCATATGAGATGACTAGTCGATCACATAGGCAGACTGTTAGGAACACTTTGTCGGGCCTTATGACCGCTTATAGAGTTCTGGCAAATTTATATAGCCTGGTCGTGGCGAGAGATACTATAGTATTCTAATGAGTCGATTCTTTTGACTAAAGACTGTTCGCCTAAGGTGGCACAGTTTCAGATTAACTTTGATTTGTGTTACTACGACCTTCGTAAATGGGGTCAAATGGGCATATTTTGGGTTATGATGGCTGTGGGTAATAGAAGGGAATAAGTGCGATAGGAATTGTCCACCACCTTGTCAGGGTTAAAACAATATCTCAGGGCCACTCGAGGAGTAATGAACTGGAAATTCATGGCCACGCTCGGAAGGTATCCATGTTGGATAATTCCGGTCAATCAGTTATTCTCCAGATCGAGGAAACCACTCTCGATATGATCACTAGCAAGTACGACCTGAAATACACCTTGAATTGAGTGGGAGATAGTAATAGGACAAGATAATTGGTGACTCACACTTGTCGAGGACAAGTGGGAGATTGTTGGAATATGTCCTCCGACAATAATGCGATCAAAACTGTTGATCATAATGATCACATGTTTAAATCTCATTTTTAGAATACATGTGGGATGTAAAATTTTTACAGTCAACTGGTCCACACATATCGGTAATGATTGGCTGACTAGAGTTTGACATTACTGTCGTGCGACGGTGGTGATCACTTGATCCCCTTAGGTCATACCTATAGGGAAATACTCTTAATTGATTATTTAATTAATCGTATGCCGATACGAGTTAATTAAATTGCTTAAAATTGACGGATGATTTTGTGAGTAAAATTAACGTGTCTCATTGTAATTCGATTATATTAGATACGGTCTAAGTAATTGAATTGTTTTATTACTTAGATAAAATTATTGTTTACGAAACAATTTGGAATTGAAACTGAATGAATAATTTATTATAAATACAAGACGTTGTAATTTATAATTTGATAAACCGTTTTGGTACAAGTAATTACGAATTACTAGTCGATTTTGTAAATGACATATTTAATGAGTATGTTGATTTTTAATATTTTAAAAATACATTACATATTCACATGTCAAGTAACATGTCACATTTGTCACAATTTGACAAATGACAAAAATAAAATGGATTCTCCATTTTATGCATGTACCGAAAATAAGGGTGGGAGTATATAGTTTATATTGTGTTGTTTATATTTAAATGGAGACACAATCATAACCCTAGGTTGTAGGCATGCAAGACTAGACATCTTGAGAAGAACAAACCTATAACTAGTGTTGCATGCCTAGTCTCTTATGAAGAGCAAAAATGAAAAATATTGGGCAACCTACCCAAGCCCCTTTTTTCGGCCAAAACAAAAGAAAAAGAGAAGGAGTTTTCTCTTTAATTAATTATTCATTCAAAATCTATAATTTCTAGAGAAAGAAAGAAATAGACAAAAACTCTCTACTATTTGTGAAAATCTTAGAGAAATAAAACTCACTAATCTCTTCTCCTCTTAACCGAAATAGAGGACAACAAATTAATATTTTTGTGTCAAAATTTTAAGTAAGACTAATTCTAATTCTAGATCATATTATTTTAGTCTTTAAGAGGTTTCCTTGGGTATATGCTTTTGGGAGAGATTCTAAACTTGAATCTTGTTCATCCATTGTTGGAAAGCTCAAGAACTAACAAGAAGGAGATCTTTTTGGTGCCCACAAATGACCGAAATTTAGATGGTGAGAAATCAATTTTCTTATCTCTTCTTATTTAGTTTGCATGCATAAGATTTGTAATTATTTTATGACTAAATAATTTCTCACATATTTGAATATGTCTAATTAATGAGATTAATAATTTCTAACATTTATCTATATGAAAATGATGCTTTATTTCTTGGCTGTAATATCAAACAAAATAAAATATAAAGTAAAACGGATATACCCAAACCGTTGTTCTGGATGTGTACAGTTATAACGGTTGAGGCCGCTGTTATGTATATAAAAATGTTGCTTTATTTCATGGCGGGAAAATCAAACAAAATGAAAATATTTCAGACAACGGTTATTTCTAACCCGTTGTAAATAGTACTAATCAATTACGGTTTCAAACAAAACCGTTGTCTATTTGGAAAAAATTATAAGGTTTTTCTTATACCGTGTTTATTACTTTCCAATAAACAAGGTCTTGCAAGTGTTATATTATTCACATATATATACTCTGAGCTTCCCCTCTCTCACATAATATTCTTAAACATTGAGCTTCCCCTCAACCACCAGCCTACCCCATCGTCGTCGCAGTCATCGTCATCATCGCCATTGACGCCGCCAGATCAATCCGGATTCTCCTCTTTAAAGAAGTAATAAACCCTCTGTAGAGATTTGTTTGTTATTATAAGTATGCATTATTATTATTTATTTATTAATTTCTGCTTTAGATATGGTCCAAAAGCGCAAAAGAAACGATGGAAATGCGTCAGGCGACGACTCGGGTGATGAGAATAATTTGCAACACACTGCGGGTCGAATGCGCCACAAGGTTTCCCTAGAAGCAATAAATTCAAATATACCTAATTCTTTACAATGGGATAAAGATACGGGGCTGCCATATGGTGAGTACGCCGGGTATTTTACGAGTTGGATTGGTTGTTGTGTAGGAAAATATGTGCCTCTCGGTACGCCGCGCATCTGTGAACTTGGTCAAATATGAAACACCATGCTAATAAACAGAATAAAGGTATGTATATACAATAAAAAATGTTTTAGCTGAAATTAAGTTATTACTTGATATGTGTATTAGCCAAAACACTTGTACCAACTATGCTCATCATATATGCAGTTAGCTTACATTTGTCCCCGAAATGTATGATAAGTACCTAAAAAAAACGACAGGATAAGCCCTCAGATCTTGGAAGTTAAAGATGGCTGAGAACCACTTGTTCAACAAGGAAACCAGGGAGATGAACAAGGACCCACCAAAAAAGAAGTATACGTATGTCAGTCAGGACCATTGGGATAGCTGTATTGCTTATAGGTAGTCTGACAAGTTTAAGGTAACTTAATAATAATAATAATAATAATAATAATAATAATAATAATAATAATAATAATAATAATAATAATAATAATAATAATAATAATAATAATAATAATAATAATAAGTAAAGAAGTATACTTAGTTTAGTGTTTGGTCATGCTTACGTTTCTTGATACAATTTATTTGATGAAGGCTATAAGTGAGAGGAATAAGGCGAACATTTTAAAGAAAAAGACCGTATTTTACGGCTCCCGAGGTGGTTATAGATTGATTAAGAAGAAACTTGTAAGTACATAATTGTTATAGTATTAGACTATTAGGTGTTTTAGTCGGATGTTATATATGTTCATAGTAATCATGCATATTTTGAGAGGATATCAATGTGATGAATGAATTGTAGGCGAAGCTTGGAAAATTCAGTCGTCATGACGCTTGGGTGGAAGGTCACACTCCTAAGAATGGAAAGACGGAAACTGAATATGATAAGGACATCAAAGAGAAAATTGTTAGTTTGAATAAATATGTCACTCCTACCACTGGTAGTCGGAGTTATATAATTGTAAGTTGCTTAATGGTTTTATGTGTATGTAGAAGATCTGTGAGAAGGAGGTAGAGGAAAGAAAATGGAAGCCTGAAAGACGTGATGACATTCTTGCTAGGGCAATCTGCAAAGCAGAGCATCCAGGTCATGTGAGAGGGGTAAGAACGCATGTTGGTATCACTAAGTATTTTAGGAAAACTACTCGACGTGGTGATGCTTCCAAGAAGATAATCTATAAATACTGTATTTGAACCAACGTAATTAATTTACAACTATATATGCTAACATTAATTTCTACTACACAGCTACATAAAATAGCCAAGTTGATGATGAGAATGTTGGAAACTGGGGAAAAGCTATCAGAAAAGGAGTTGGATATGGTTCAAGAAGTCATAAAGGAAGCAGATGAGGAGGAGGAGGAGGAGCAGAAGGAGGAGGAGGAGGAGGAGGAGGAGGAGGAGAAAAAAGAGGTAATAATATTTGTCTTATATACAGTGTGTTATATGATTTGGAAAATCAGTACGTGTTATATGGAAAAGTGTTAATGTACAGAAGTAAGCCGAGGATGACATGACAAGGGAGAAGAAAATGGGAAAGGAGACTGAAGTGGGAACCGAGGATCGATATCAGGCAGTTGAAGAGGAAGAGGATGCTAGGAAGGCCGTGACACAGGATTAAGTGGAGGTAGTTGATGATCAGATGTTCTTCTCAACACCGAAAAAGGTCATAGCTGCTAGTTTATAATTATTCATATCATACACGTTTTTTACTTAGGAAATTTATTAAAGGTAGTGAATGTATGTGTACTAATTGATTAAAACTGAGGCGATTGTAAGGTGGCTTGTCGTCTGTCCTATTTACAGGGGAAACAGAAAGTTGTTGTTGCCAGGGGATACGTGTAACACCCCCATTTATTCAGGAGCCTTTAGCTAGACATTCCCAAATAAATAGGACTGTTACCATCTCGGTTTCCCGAGGTAGTGAATACAAGGTACAACAATACCAAAGTACTTTAAATAAAACTTTAATGATTACATATGCTTTACAATTTTAATCAACTAAAACTTATTATAAAAATAAATACATCTCGCAGCGGAAATAAATAAAGTGATATAACTATATATGTGATCTAGACTTCTTCTAAGGTTCCAAGTCGAGCTCTCTTCCCAATGCTCCCAAGTCAGCTAACTCAAAACCTGCTATTTAAATCTGCTCCCCATTTAACCGGAAATATTAAATGGTTCACCACAGGATGCCATCAATTAAAGCAGGCATCAATTTTATTTTGACACAGAAGCAAACACGTCAACCAATGGTTGAGTAGGAATAACCAACAACAAGTCAAAGTAAAATGATATGATAAATAATACAAATACAACTGAGCTCATCACCCGAAACACCCATTCATCCCGCCAATCCCTGGCCCGGGGTATTCATCATTCCAACCGAAGTTGAAGTATCCATCATCCCAACCAAAGTTGAGGTATCCACCATCCCAACCGAAGTTGAGGTATTCATTTATACAGCATGCCAGTTATAGAAACCATCTCAGACACGAGCCGAGGTATCCAATGCAAACGAACTTCCAATATAAATGATCAATAATAAACAATCCAACGATATATAATCCACATTCATTAATCCATCCAATTTTCACAATACTTTTATAAATTCCACAAACCAACAAAGACGAGACGAGTTGAGTAGTTATCCTACCTCGAAAGCAAGCACTCCAATTACGCAATCCAATTAGTAGAAATCCAATATAAGCTTCTCAACAATACCGTCACCTAATCATAAATAATTATTTACAACAATTATAATTACTAACTTTACTTATTTATTCATTTATTTATTCCTTTTATTTAATTATTCAAATTAATTATTTATTATAATTATTAAAGGTTTATGATAACAAAAACCCGATTTAACTACGAACCCGACTCACCCGAGCTAATTAAATAATTAAAACCCGTCACACTACAAACACACACACCACCTTAACATGGTTTATAAACCATGGCCAACACCCCTCTTAAAACCCACCAAACCCGACACCAAAAGCCACCACAGCCACCAACCTATGTCGCCACCCCTAGCCTGCAGCCCCACGCATCCAACTCGCCCCTAACCACCGGCTAAACCACTCCCAACCGACCACAAACACACGCCCTAACTCCCTTCACTACTCGCCATTACCAACCAACACCACCCTCCACCGTGTATAAAACCCACCACCACGACCACTACAGCCACTCTCACACCAAACTACCACCACCATTGTCTCCCTAGGTCTACGACGGTTCTAATGGTACCTCCCATCCTCACTCACGGTCAGAAACACAACCACGGCGCTCGTCTTAAAACAGCCGCGACAAATCCCCTGCTCTCCCCTCGTTTTGGAATTCCGGCCACCACCAACACCAACACCGGCCGCCACTTTCCGACACACCAACACCTCCAATGTGGTCGACTACCTCCCCCATCACAACCCTACCATGCCCAGGTCAAGACTCGGCCAATTAGGGGTTCAATTACCCACTACAAACACCCACGACCTAACCCGCAACACCCCCTGACCAGCCACCTTTAGCCGCCTGCCACCGCCACCCTAGGCCACCCCTGACACCACCACTACACCCATTCCAACCCTTGCAATCCCACGAACCACCTACCAAAGTTTGGTCTCATTCCGTCAAGGTTTGGGTCAGTTTCTAAGCGTCTTAAGATCGTCTGACATTCAGCTGTATAAGAAAATAAAACGAGATTAAAAGTTATTACCTATTAATTACCGCTTGCTAATTCCGTCTCCAAAAGCTCTTTATTCTTCTTTTTAATTTGTGAATTATATTTTCAGATTTATCATGGTATTTATAGTGTAAGATTTAGAGAATACGAGGCCAATTAGGAAACCATGTAACTTTCCTTATTCTAATTAGTAGTAGGAATTGTCATTATAATTAAATCATTATGATTTATCATATACTATTAATCCTATCACAACTATAATTTCCTCATATAATATTTACCATTTTATTATTATTATTATAATTATAATTACCTTTATATAATATTATTCCCATATTATTTATTATTAATTCCCGATTACACTCGTACCAACTAAATAGATTTCGGTCCAACAACAATGGCACACTACCAACGCTAAATATTAGCTAAACTCAATTCCCGACTTGCATTATTAATTTATTATGTAATTAACATCTTATTATAATTACTATTAGAAATGTCTTTTAATTAATTATTAAATTACATAAATTATCTTCACAATTTATTATTAAAATACGGAGTATTACAGTCTTCCCCCCTTAAAATGAACTTCGTCCCGAAGTTCGCCCATCACTACTAAAACAACATTTATAAACATTTGCACAACTGAGCCTCATTCCAACTTATGATCATTGCAACATAATTAACTTACTTAATCATTATCAAACCATATCATACTTATCAAAATGTATCACAAACTAATTCAAAACATGAAAATGCATCACAAAATAAACTTAAAACATGAGGTGTCACATTCTACCCCCCTAAAAATAAACTTCGTCCCGAAGTTTCGGAACTACTATTACTTTATTAAGACTACTAACAACTTAATACTTATATAAATAACAAGAGTCTAATCCCCTCACATAAATACTAGTTACCCTTCTCCCCATTCCTTGCACCGTACTAGCTTTGTTCCAAATGTTTTTCCACCATTACTACGATCACCTCTATTGCCCTGTCTATTGTTAAAACTTCTCTGGTTACTCCACTGTCCCGAATTCCTATTACTTCCAATACTTGGCATTGGGGTTTGATAAAGCCTTTGGTTTCCCACTCCATAACCTCTATTTTCGTTTCCATAATCGTTATTTTGATTACCCTTAAATACCCTACAAGACACGGCTTTATGACCCATCTTCCCACACCTAAAACATTCACCTCCACTCAGCCCACTGAAATAAGATTGGTCTCCTCTACCACTGAAGTTTCCCCCAAACGACGCTCCTCCCCGATGCATAGGACCGAAACTGGTTTGTATTCTGCTTTTTACTTTCTCCTACACTCCCACCCGTAGTCTCTGTCTTTCTTTTCTCACCCTTCTCTCTCTTCTCCTTCTTCTCTTCCCCGTAACATATCTCGCAATCCTCTCCGCATGCCCAGCTCGCTGATAAACATCGTCCATGGTACTTGGTTGACCAGCTGCAAGCCTCTTCTTAATAGTGGTTGTTAATCCCTTTTCAAATCTAAGTGCCAACATCTCATCACTAAAATTCAAATCAGCTACATATTCTGACAATTCCATAAACCGGTTATAATAAGTCTCTCTCACATCTCCTCAGTCATCTTGAAAGAATCAAATTCGGCTCTCATCTTACTCCTAATATGTTCTGGCACAAATACAGCTCTCATAGTTTCCTTAAAACCTTTCCAAGTGATAAAAGGTTCCTCACTCTCCCTCCAAGCTTCCCTTAAGACCTCCTTACTACGATTCCACCACAAACCCGCTTTTCCCCTCAAATAGTAAGCAGCTTGATCTACTTGCATGTCCGCAGGGCATCCTAGCAACTCAAAAAGGTTATCAAACTCCCTATGCCAATCTCCTAGTAAGGATGGTTCACCTAATCCGTCATACTTCGTCGGGTTGTGCCTTGCAATACTAGCACTCATTTTTGCCGGATCCCGAACCGACCCCTTAGCCTTCAATGCCGCAGTCAAAGCCTCATTCATGGATATCAAACGGTCAATCTCCTCTTGGGACATGGTAGAGGGTGTAGGTGTAGATCTCTTTGGAGGCATGGTTCTATAAAAGCAAAACAAGACAACATAAGTTTCTACCCGAGGAAAAGATGGCTCAACATTTTTAAATATTCTATACTTACAAAACAAGGTTTGGTCAATTCTATCCTTTCTCACCCCCTCTTTAGGTCCTCCTATCATCACTCCTACCTCCCAATTATCATAAGTTAGGAATCGACAAAACATTTATATTAAACTTTTGGTAAACTCGCGTTTTTTCGGAATCAAGGTCAAGCTGTAACTTTCAAAAATCACCATTAAATAACCGTTACATTCTACATTTAGTTTTTATACTTTCCAGAAAATATAAAGAGTTTTCAAAACATGGGAAAAAGAATCAAGTCCAAATCTCGAACAACCAATTTATAAAGATTTTTACAATCCAGTGGGTCGAAACAGAAACCGTTCAGCAATTTGTCAAAAACTTGGGTCAACTTGTAAAAATCACTATTAATTGTCAAAAATTCACCTTGCAACGTGGCTTATCAATATGGAAACATATTTGAATCTTTTAAACAGTGGAGTTGGAATTACGCAGAAATATTAAGTACGTATTAAATGACAATTTTACAAAAGTGTTTGTCAAAGGCATAATCAGTACAGGAACATTCTGACCATTGTCCACTAAATTATTTATTTCTCCCAAACCATAAAACTTTTAAACATGAAACCAACGGCATTGGTAAGCTAACTCACTGGGTTATCACTCATAAATATTTCAACCATGTATGATGAACGGAGGTCGAATGACAACTAAATCTAATAGACGTAAAATCTGACGGAATAAGCTCAGCTCTAGGTTCCTTTCTACTAAGTCACAAGCCCTTATTAACACCCTTCTACTCCTATATCAACACAACTTGGTCGATAAACTTTCACACACGACTAGTATATACTCTAAAGCATTCATATCACAAGCTTGATCATTTCATAATATATTTTAAATAACATGGCTTTGGGATTCACACAACCGCATATCACTAGACATGATACTACTATCATACAACATCCAACCACATAATCAATATCAATTTGTAGTTACTTTCATGCTCATGATCAAAACAATTCAACATCAACTCCTTATTTCATCCATTCCACACCCCTTAAAATCAAGGTTACATCCCGTAAACTCAGTCATCAATGAAAACAATATTCAAACAAAGCAACCAAAACTCCTACGACAAAATAAACAATATTCATTTTAAATTACCCCACTCTGTAATATCTCTCAAGGGAAACCGGTTCAAAACTGAAAGGGCCGGAAGTTTGGTGTGAGGGGGCCCCTAACTCATCCCAAGCCTTAAGTGGGCTCCTAACAGTTTCTATCCGGGTTCATTTTATTTGACACATCCTATGTTCATTATTATGTTCATTGGTTAGGCCTGAGGATCGTTTTGCTCTGATACCACTTTGTAACACCCCCATTTATTCAGGAGCCTTTAGCTAGACATTCCCAAATAAATAGGACTGTTACCATCTCGGTTTCCCGAGGTAGTGAATACAAGGTACAACAATACCAAAGTACTTTAAATAAAACTTTAATGATTACATATGCTTTACAATTTTAATCAACTAAAACTTATTATAAAAATAAATACATCTCGCAGCGGAAATAAATAAAGTGATATAACTATATATGTGATCTAGACTTCTTCTAAGGTTCCAAGTCGAGCTCTCTTCCCAATGCTCCCAAGTCAGCTAACTCAAAACCTGGCTTTTAAATCTGCTCCCCATTTAACCGGAAATATTAAATGGTTCACCACAGGATGCCATCAATTAAAGCAGGCATCAATTTTATTTTGACACAGAAGCAAACACGTCAACCAATGGTTGAGTAGGAATAACCAACAACAAGTCAAAGTAAAATGATATGATAAATAATACAAATACAACTGAGCTCATCACCCGAAACACCCATTCATCCCGCCAATCCCTGGCCCGGGGTATTCATCATTCCAACCGAAGTTGAAGTATCCATCATCCCAACCAAAGTTGAGGTATCCACCATCCCAACCGAAGTTGAGGTATTCATTTATACAAAGACATGCCGATTATAGAAACCATCTCAGACACGAGCCGAGGTATCCAATGCAAACGAACTTCCAATATAAATGATCAATAATAAACAATCCAACGATATATAATCCACATTCATTAATCCATCCAATTTTCACAATACTTTTATAAATTCCACAAACCAACAAAGACGAGACGAGTTGAGTAGTTATCCTACCTCGAAAGCAAGCACTCCAATTACGCAATCCAATTAGTAGAAATCCAATATAAGCTTCTCAACAATACCGTCACCTAATCATAAATAATTATTTACAACAATTATAATTACTAACTTTACTTATTTATTCATTTATTTATTCCTTTTATTTAATTATTCAAATTAATTATTTATTATAATTATTAAAGGTTTATGATAACAAAAACCCGATTTAACTACGAACCCGACTCACCCGAGCTAATTAAATAATTAAAACCCGTCACACTACAAACACACACACCACCTTAACATGGTTTATAAACCATGGCCAACACCCCTCTTAAAACCCACCAAACCCGACACCAAAAGCCACCACAGCCACCAACCTATGTCGCCACCCCTAGCCTGCAGCCCCACGCATCCAACTCGCCCCTAACCACCGGCTAAACCACTCCCAACCGACCACAAACACACGCCCTAACTCCCTTCACTACTCGCCATTACCAACCAACACCACCCTCCACCGTGTATAAAACCCACCACCACGACCACTACAAACCACTCTCACACCAAACTACCACCACCATTGTCTCCCTAGGTCTACGACGGTTCTAATGGTACCTCCCATCCTCACTCACGGTCGAAACACAACCACGGCGCTCGTCTTAAAAACAAACACGACAAATCCCCCGCTCTCCCCTGTTTTCGCGAATTCGCCACCACCAACACCAGCCGCCACTTTCCGACACACCAACACCTCCAATGTGGTCGACTACCTCCCCCCATCACAACCCTACCATGCCCAGGTCAAGACTCGGCCAATTAGGGGTTCAATTACCCACTACAAACACCCACGACCTAACCCGCAACACCCCCTGACCAGCCACCTTTAGCCGCCTGCCACCGCCACCCTAGGCCACCCCTGACACCACCACTACACCCATTCCAACCCTTGCAATCCCACGAACCACCTACCAAAGTTTGGTCTCATTCCGTCAAGGTTTGGGTCAGTTTCTAAGCGTCTTAAGATCGTCTGACATTCAGCTGTATAAGAAAATAAAACGAGATTAAAAGTTATTACCTATTAATTACCGCTTGCTAATTCCGTCTCCAAAAGCTCTTTATTCTTCTTTTTAATTTGTGAATTATATTTTCAGATTTATCATGGTATTTATAGTGTAAGATTTAGAGAATACGAGGCCAATTAGGAAACCATGTAACTTTCCTTATTCTAATTAGTAGTAGGAATTGTCATTATAATTAAATCATTATGATTTATCATATACTATTAATCCTATCACAACTATAATTTCCTCATATAATATTTACCATTTTATTATTATTATTATAATTATAATTACCTTTATATAATATTATTCCCATATTATTTATTATTAATTCCCGATTACACTCGTACCAACTAAATAGATTTCGGTCCAACAACAATGGCACACGGCCCAACGCTAAATATTAGCTAAACTCAATTCCCGACTTGCATTATTAATTTATTATGTAATTAACATCTTATTATAATTACTATTAGAAATGTCTTTTAATTAATTATTAAATTACATAAATTATCTTCACAATTTATTATTAAAATACGGAGTATTACAATACGTGTTCAATTACGACCGGCTTCTGCAAGTTAAGGTTCATGGTATACCCCTTCATCACAATTGTAGGAAAGTGGAAGTGTCCCAATTATATAAAGGCGAGTATGGGGAAGTAAAAGTACCATTTCCTACTGAGGGGGTCACTTATTTGAAAGAAGCCCTAAGCTCTTATGTGCAATGGCCTGACAAACTCATCAATGTTGTCATCCCCGAGGTACCTATATGCAGACGGTAATCTTTACTGAGGGGGTCACTTGTTCTTTAAATATATTAGGGTAGGAATATTAACATATCGTAAGTACTTTAATATTACTACTACGTTAACGAAAATTGTTGCAGGCAAGCCTGCTTATGATTCTTATTATGAATCGTGTGAATATAAGAAAAAGATGAAAATGGCTTCGCTGAAGGCTTTGCACAACCTGGTTGTAAAGAGGTCACCTACAGGTGATGTAGTCATGATTAGCATTGAAAAGGAAGTTATGGGCGCAGCTGATATAGCCATACTGGACCCGAAGCAACTGATGGAATTTGTCGACCTTGAAAATTTAGATGTTGTTCACATTTTGATTTGGATGAAGTAAATTTTATTAATATAACTATTTAGTCATTTCCATTTACGAGTAATGATGTTTGTTAAAATTATCAATTACAATAACAATCTTCGTTCCATGTGGTGTAATAGGTACCTCAATAGTCAGTTCGCTGAGTGGAAGATCCCTAGTCACGCCTACGGATTCTTGAGTCCTAAGGCGTTCTCTGTAAACAAAATTTCATACGAAGAACAAATCAATAGTATCGCTCGTCGGTTGATGTCGTCCAAAAAAATATGGCTTGCCTCTACAATGAGAATATGTATGTATAGTACGTGATTATTGTAATGAATCACGGTTCTATAAATTTATTATTAACATGCTTAAATGCGTGTAAATGAACTAACAGTTCAATGTCTCAAAATGAATAGGAAGCATTGGGTGCTACTGGCAATCCAAGTGGAAACAAAAACAATGTACTGGATTGACTCTCGCGAAGGCAAACCCTCTGACAGTTGTGTAAGGATGATAACTGAGTAAGTTTACAACCTTCAATAATGTCATTTTTTATTGTATGACTTGAGCCATATATATGCAAATAATAATGGCATGTGTGTATATTTATGAATTAGTGTTTTTGAAGCAAAAAAAAAAAGATTATGTCCACTTGGGAAATATGAAAGCAATACTGATCTCACATTTATCACGCTAATAGTAAGTGTATTCTTAATAATTACTCGTACCATTTAATTAATGTTTATGCGAGAGGTTGATTATCTAATTCAGCTGATTTGTGTGTGATTTATATAATAGTCTCCTAAAGCACCAGACGACAAACAATGCGCCTTTTACGTTTGTCACTCCATGTGGAAGGTTATTGATGGAAAACTTTCTACCATTCTGATACGGGCTAGTGTGATTTAAAAACTATTTCAGATGTAAATTGAGTTCAATTCTGTATACTTCCATGTATTATATCTATTTTGATTATATATATATTTTGAATTATAGTTTCCACTAATACTCAACAAAGCCCCAGAATATTCGCCAGAGGACATCAATCGGATGAGAAATATGTGAGCCAGTTATGTTGTTTAATTAGCGGAGTCTCAATAGTTTGCTCATGCTTTATGTACGCGTGTGTGTGTGTGTATATATATAGAGAGAGAGCCATTGTGTATTGGCTTCTTTTGTTTTTTTGAGGAAGTTGTGTTTTGGCTTTTGATCATCCTGTTTGTACTGTTTTGAAACTGGGTTTAATTGATCACGGGGTGTAATATTTTGATGCATGATTGAATTTTTGCAGTGCACATCTGTTGGAATGCTATTTTTCAGCTACTGCTGAAAAATAGCATTCCAGCAGCTGCTACAAACGCTACTGAAAAAATAGCATTTCAGCAGCTGCTAGAACAAGCTAAAATCATTTTTTTTTTAAAAAAAAAAAAAAATTAAAAACGAAAACGGTTAAAAACAACTCGTTCAAACAATTATTTGACAACGGTTTTTTTAGATAAATAATCGTTGACATCTTTTCCCTCCCCATTCAAACCGCCAAAAATATAAGATAACGAACAATAACCGTTGACTTCAAAATGTTAACAACGGTTAATTTAAGAAGAACCGTTGTCAAAGTTTCATCGATTGATAAATATAACAACGGTTTATCACGCAATAAAACCGTTGTTAAATATTGACATTTAATTAAATAAGATAATGAAATGAACCGTTATCATAGATAATATTTAACAACGGTTTTGGAACCACTAAACCATTGTCAATAGTAAACTAAGACAACGGGTTTGAAACCCTTATTAATATTTAATAACGGTTTCTTAAAAGTATACCCGTTGCCATAAACATAATTAACAAGAGTTTTATAACGGTTCTTGAGTAGTGATAACGGTATTATAGATCCGTTATTGATGTTATATAACGGTCATACAACCGTGGTATATATTTAACAACAGTCGTTGCAATAACGGTTCCGTGTTTTTATTTAATAACGGTAATTGCATTATTTGACCGTTATTGGATATCTTATTTGGCGTAGTGAGTATACTCCACAACACTGAAGAAAGACAACTCCATATAGCTTTAGCCCATGAGAACTTGTTTCACCTGGCATAGTTTACCCATACATTCATCCTCATTACCCTTGTATTCTCGCTAATGATGGATGTATGGTAGTAATAAGTTTCGTGGAATACATATATATTGAATAGAATTTTTTATGTGGTGAATAAGATCAATTACATCCACCAGAATTGAACCTAATTGTATGGTACTTTGTATTTGGCTTCGTGGAGTATATAATACATCTAATAACGGGCTTTTATATTGGAGATTCTCAATTTTTCAATTGGTTGGACGACATTATAATTATAAATTCGTATTGTTATTAGGAGTTGTATCATTGAATATTCGAAAAACTTTTAGAAAAATCACTATTTTATATCATAAAATTAAGAGGAAAACCTTTCTATTCCTAAAATAGGTGGAAGAATGATCGTTTTGTATGTATATGGGGTTCAAAGAAATGATTAATAGTCATGCCTTTACCGATGGAGTGAATTTAGTTGTAGAATAAATGAACGCTTGGCCATTGAAATAATCTGAAAATATTAGATTGTATCATTACAAAAATTTACATATACTAATAAAGAGATAAGCTAACACAACAAATCATAGGGAAACAACAACAAAAAATCGAATGGCGACATCAATGACTTCATAAATCATAATCATAATATATACGGTAATATAAACTAATATGAACAACGGAAAACTAAATATACAAAAATTAAAGTAACATCCTTTTTACAACAAAATTCACGTACAATTGTTGGTTAAGCCATTATATATACCGAGTATATGAGTCAGGGTTCAAAGTCTCGGCCGAGTTGTATCGTATCAGCTGAGTTGTATCGGATTTTCACTCTACCGATACGAGATATCACCCGAAAAATCACTGAGATTCTCCGCAATCCGTCCGTTACGACCGATTAAGGACCGACTATACCGATACCGCGACTACGACCGATACCGAGATTTAAAACCATGATATGAGCAGAATTTGTAGAGAAATATGATACTCTATACACCTGTGCAACTATAGATTAGGATAAAAATAGGATAGAAATTAGGATTCTTATTTCTCTTGGTTTAATGTACTACGTTGTACATGAAAGTCTTATTAAAATAATGTAGTTGCATAATAAGATTTTATATTTATTTAAAGTCATTATAAAACAGGTAATTTAAATTTAAATTTTAGTATTTTAATGTGTATTTTATACACAATTTATATATCTTTTTATTCACATTATTTATTAAACAAAAGTAATAACCAATGATATAGCTCCAAAAGTTTCTCTTTTAAGTATATATATTGATATTGATACATCCATATCTATATAAACATGGTAAATCCAATACAAATTTAATTGAGCTTATATGCAATCTTTTCGACCATTTAAAATTTTTGAGTTACATTTTAATTTTTTAGGTGTCAAAATTAAATCTAATCGAGCTTATATTTATTATTTTTTAGTTTCATTGTAATAAATTGAGTTTAAAATTTTTATAAAGGCGCTCACATTCTTTCCAATAAAGCTCGTAAAATGTATATATAAGCTCAAATTCTTTATTATAAAGCTCCAAATCTATACAACAAGATGTATACAACTGGTTATATAGTCTACTAATTGTAAGTCTTCTGAGATACCGCCTACAACCAATAAATAACTAAAAACTAATTAAAAAGAAAAAGATAAAAATTAATTAAAAATGGTAACTATATCGTATCATGAAAGAGGTCTCTCACTAACATTAATGAGAGACCGACCCTCTTAAGAATTTGTGATAATATAACAAAGTTATAGAAAGAATAAGGGTCACATGTTAAGGTGCTAAATAGAGAAAGACTAGTTTTCTTGCTCGTGCATCGCACGGATATTAAAATAATGTGTGATAAATTTCACAATAAAATGTAATATAGACATATATATAGTACATCGTTCATGTCTAAGATTTTATGTATGCCGCATGACCAACAAATAATTCCCGTTAACATAATATTGACATAAGAATAAAAGAGTGTTTGATTAATAAAATACTTTTTTTTAGGAAAATAAAACCAATATGAAGTTTATATATATGATACTTGGGACTAACAGTTCTTAGATTTTGTTCATTAATACCTGTTTGTTTTTCAATTGGTCAAGGAAAACAATAATATCTACTTTGCATAATCAACTCAATAATGCAACAAATCTCCTTCTTTAGAATAACAACCATAATTTAATCATTGTTGGGTCAAATGTTAGTTACATAAAAATATTTACAGGTAGTTAAATGTTATATCTCCCTATCAAACTATAGACATACCTTTGAATGTGAACCAAATTCCAATGCAATACTACATGGCTGGGGCTGCTTATGACAACCCCTATAACAATAGTCTTGCCCCCCCCCCCCCAATCTTCTCATTTGAAACAAAATCCTTCACGCAGACCCCTATTTTTCTTCCCTATTCACACATATGATCTAAAACAATCTCATCCCTTGAAAGATCGATCCTTGTCTTCGAAACTTCACTCACATTTATCCAACCAAGTGAAAAACTAAACTCTATTTCTAGAAAAATCCACAATCCAATGGAAACTAACCCTTGCTCTCGACAATATTGTTATAGTTAAGATTTTACTTTAATTTGGATTGATGGGGTCAAGATTAAGTTTATCAGTATGATCTTTTGAGGTTTCTTGTTATTATTCATGTTACCTATATGTTTTAATGTAAGCGATAATTTGCTGATAAATAACCTTATTTATTATCACTATCCTCATTAAACTCATCACCCTCCACAAATTCACCCTCCTCCACCCCACTAATTTACCCGCAAAATAAAACATCAGCCACTCTGATTAGTTCTTACTACTTGAAGCAACCTCCAATCACTACCACTATCACTACCTTTCTGCCACGTTTTACATCTAAGAAGTCATAAATCACATTCACCTCTATGAAACACCAATTTTTACTCCACATGATATGTATCCTCGTCTCCCTTATCGAAGACAATTTATTTCTCCTTCAACAAAGAAAAGTCTAATAAGCAATCTTCCCTCTTATCTCTCCCGCTCCCTTTCTCTTCCTAGTCTTTTTCTCGTCCCCTGCCCTACCTCTATTCCAGATGCTCAAACAAAGTGTTTGGGTACTATGTTTGTAAACTGAATAAGTTTGAATATTATATATATACACGAACTTTGCTATTTATTTCATTTTGCATAAATAAATCTTACTACCTCCATCTCATTTTTATTGTCCTTTTTTCTTCAAATTTTATTATCTCATAATTATTATCCCCTTTCTAGATCTAGTAAGGAAAAACTTTAGTCAACCAACTTATCGCAATCAACCTTATTGCCACTCAAAACAACCTTTAGCCCACTACTTAATCCCTTCGGTTCACACATAAAACGGTCTAAAATGCAAAGCTTTCATCTCTCTCTTGAAAATACCATCTAACTAATTGAAAACTAACCGCTACTTTCTAAACTTCATCATTTTAACATCCCGTAAAGATTAAGTTGAACATGACAAAATAAAATGCAGAAACTTAGGTTTTTTTTATAACAACAGATTGAACATTTTTTTTTAGCATTTTGAGAGTTTTTACAATATTTATGTAACAAATGTGTTATTTTGTGTGACACCCCGCGATAAGCGGAAAGTAAAACCAATAAATGCAAGCGGAAAATGTGAAATTTTTGAAACGTTTATTTAATAGATAAGGTTTAACATGCGGGATTCACTAAAATTCAACGGAGAAAAAGTACGCGGAAATAAAACATAGGTTCATACAAACGTGATAGTCAAAAATGGGGAAAATATATCCTACGAATGACAAGACAAAAATAGGTGAGTTTAGCAAACGATAAATAAAGTCCAACGGTCAAGGTACTCGCTAACCCACACATGTCTTCACCCCATATAAGCAGCAACTAATACCTGTCATTCATGAAACATGAATGCCACAGTCAGTGGGGGAGTAACTCAAGGTTCTCCCAGCGACATTAGGTCAGAACACAGATAAACAAGAACATATTATAGTATATGAAACGTAACCAAGCGACATAAGCACTACAACATGAGAATAAAATTCAATACATATGAGGTTAAACAAGAACAATGGCATTTGAGACATACATATTAGACGAAACGGCCAATGCATCATAAATGGTAACATAATTGTAAGCCAACGTAAATATCATGTGGAATGGATAAAAAGAGGCCAACAATATAATACATGTGAAGGAAACTGTAGCCATTACTTTGAAACCATTTCAACATACAAGGATGGGACGTGGCTACTAATGTCACAGGCGTACCTATGGCTTGCATCTCACCATAAATACGAATGGGAACATCAATCCTATCGATCACATTGATACTACGAGGCTTGCATCTCACCTCCTAGTGCCGATATGATCAAATCCCAAAAGAGGGACACACCAACCAAACAATCAAAGGCGTCACTCTCACGGTAAATGGCATATGTACAGACTCATAACTATGCAACACTTTTACTCTCTAATACCCAAATTCCCCCGGTAGGACAACGATAATATAATACGGTCCTAGTCTAAATCTGGCCAAACTCTCGGAAAGAACGTATCCCGATTCGACATGCGGCAGAACAGCCCGCATCCAAGACTCGAACGACAGAACGGAAGTCGAGTACCCTAATCGCAAGAACAGCACGAAAGTGGCGAAAAAAGAATCAGATAAAACGCACTTGCCAGAACAGCACAAGTGGGCTAAACCCATACTTGCCAGAACAGCATAAGTAGGGCGTAAAAGGAAAGAGATAAACCATACTTGCCAGAACAGCACAAGTAGGTTAAACCCGTACTTGCCAGAACGGCACAAGTAGGGCATAAACAATGTCAAGCTAGTATGCTATACACAATGACACTACCATAAGTAGACAACAAAACAACCACCCTAGATCATTACCTACTCGGTATTCAATAAACATCTTGCACCTAAGACCCGGGCTACAGAATGGAACCCAAGTATACCAAATTCGTCAGAACAACATGAAAAGGTGGGCAAGGAGTGAGATAAACCTGCACTTGCCAGAACAGCACAAGTGAGGTGTAAATACAAGTCAAGCAAAAGCATAGTATAATGCCAATTTCACAAAGACACGACTCACTTCAATTAATCGTGTAATGTAATTCACCCGTATTTGAACGGTAAATAAGTAAGAATGAATGAATTAAAGTTCTTATTATAAATAAAATATGTCATTTCATATAGTTTTGGCGTAAATAAATAATAAGTTCCACATTTATGATTCATGTGAGAAATATATAAATGAACGATAAATAATGAATTACGTTATATGAAACACAAGACGGAAATTCAAATAAATCAATCCAACATGAATATAGAGCACCAAACTCAAGCTCTACAAACACGTCTCACCTCGACGGTACACGGCTAAGACAACATAACACAACACCACCAACCGTGACCAAGGCCACACCCAGCCAAGCCATGGCCACGCTACCCAGGCCACATCCCGTGCCCAGCCAGGTCGTGGCCAGACTGTCCAGCCCATGGCCAGCCACTATCCAACCCACGCAACCCCAACACCACTCTAAAACAGTCCCTACACCTCACCGAAACAGCCACCCAACTAGCCCAAGCCACCACACAAGGCAAAACAACCATGTGCAGCCAAGAGCAGGCTGTGGGCAGCACCCCCATGGCAGTTTACCGACCTCCACAATAACAACCATAACCATTTACCCAATTGAAATGTAACATGTAGCTAGCAAAGGGAAATTCATAGGCAAGCTTGAGATGGAAGTTAATAATTTACACATACAACAACCAATTCCTACACTAAAAGTTCTCAGCTCAAATTTACTCAAAACAGTCCCATTCCAGCCTAAATGCAACCGTATATAAGCTGGCCAAAACAGCCCTGAAAACCGCATAAAACCGTCCCAATTTACCGTCCCAAAAGTAGTACCAAAACAGCCTTTAACGGCTACAAAACAGCCCACAACCGAGTCAAGTTTAGGACAAAATTTCAAGGCCAGAGTAAGATGAAAATTCCTCATTTAAGACACCAACTCCATACACTAATAACACCTTGAAACCAAAACACAAGACTTTCTCACAATAACAAGTAAATTGCATAAAGATTCAAACTTTAAGACACACAAGAGGCAAGATACACACTTTAACCTTATGACACTAAACTTGGTCACATATACAAGCTAAAAACGAGTTTATAGAGTGTAATTTCGACATTTTGTCGAGTAACCTATCACCGTTACCTTTTTTATCTTCAAAGAATACACTTTCGACTCAAAACTACTCCGGGTTGTCCAAGAGCACACCTAAACACAAAGAAAACGATTTAGTCAAGGAAAAATGTGCCCTATATGCACGGCCAGAATAAGGGGAAATGGAAAGTTGGGTTCTTTCTTACATGAATGGATGGAGAATGGGAAGAGGAGATGATAGACACAAAAATCACTTGATTCGGATAAGAATTGAGCAAGATATGAAGGTTTTAGTGAAAAATGGTGGTAGTTGGAGAAAAGGAGGCAAGAAGAACGGAGTTTGCTGAAATTTGATGGTAGGTTGAAGATGATAGGGTTTTAAGTTGTTATATGGTTGGAGGGAAAAAGATAAGGAAAAGGCCCATTGTGAACCCCCGCAATAACGCGGAAAACATAACTTATAAATTCAAGCGGAAATTAGGAAATTTTTGAAACTTTTAAAAATTTAAAGCGCGGGTTCATTAAAATCCAAAACACAAATAAAGATTTGCGGAAATAAAGATTAAATTATACAAACGTGATATTTAAGGTGAGGGAAATTATATCCCTCGAATGACAATACAATAAAAGGTAAGTCTAAGCAATCCTACTAAACCGACTACTAATCCAAGGTGCTCGCTAGCTCACACATGTCTTCACCCCATAGATGCACCAACTAATACATGTCATTCATGTAAACATGAACGCCACAGTCAGTGGGGAGTAACTCAAGGTTCTCCCAGCCACAAAATGTCGAAACGAACGTAACAAAAAATTAAAACAGGTAAGTCATGTAAGATACTTACAAAAGATATGAATATCAAGTTTATGTTTAAACATGGCAATTAAATGAGATGGAACAAGATAGATCAACATTAGCATAATAAAGAATCAACTATTCATGTGAGACAATTAAATAATATGAAAGACAACAATACAGTCATTTATACAAAAACGCGCATTTCAAGGAAATACAACTTAGATATGAGATTAGAATCTGAATCATGTGAAGCAGTTAAGTAAGGGATCAACCAATGCAAATTACAAGGATAGAAACTGTAGCCATTACTTGGAAAACCACTTAGCAAACATTGCACGGGACGTGGCTACTAATGTCACATGCATACTTATGGCTTGCATCTCACCATAAGAATGGATGGGAACATCAATCCCAACGATCATATCGCAACTAGAGGGCTTATAGCTCACCCCTAGTATCCGATAGGACCAAGACAAATAACACAAGGCATAACTCTTGCCTTGAAAGACATATACCAATATCTATAACCAAGCAAGACCTTTACTACTCATATAATATAATTCCCCTGGTAGGACAACAATGATAAAACTCAATTGCCAGAACAGCACAAGTGACCAAAACCGTACTTGCCAGAATAGTACAAGTAGCCAAAACCGTATTTCTCAGAACAGCACAAGTAACCAAAACCGCACTTGCCAGAACAGCACAAGTGACCAAACAAGTAACCAAAACCGCACTTGCCAGAACAGGACAAGTGACCAAACCGCACTTGCCAGAACAACACAAGTGACAAAAACCACACTTGCCAGAACAGCACAAGTGACCAAAGCGCACTTGCCAGAACAACACAAGTGACAAAAACCACACTTGTCAGAACAGCACAAGTAGGGCGTAAAGATAAGTCAAGCAAGAAGGCATATCATTATAACATTTTCACAAGAATACGACTCATTACAAGTAGTTACTTAGAATAAATCACTCATACTTGAAATATGATGGAAACATGGAAATGAGTAAGTACACCCATAAATGAAATATACTAAGTCATTTCATATTGAAACTTGATAAAGATTCGACCATGAACAAATAAGAACTCATATGTGGAGTATATAATACCATTTCAATCTTATATAACTTGAATAAACCTTATATTTCATATTTATATGTCACTTGAGCTCAAAATGGAACAAGTGAGCTCAGAATGGAACAAGTAATACAAAAAACATGGCAAAATGTAAACAAATGAATATGAACTCAAATATGAAGCATATAGCATCATTTCATGCTTTCTTATCATGAATAAACATTTTATTTCACATTTACATGTTACTTGAACAAAGTATAAATAACCGATAACAAATGAATTAACTAATACGAAGCATGAGGCAAAACATAAACAAACCAAAATCCGAACAACCCATAAACATATACGAGTCAACAAGGGAAAACTTGGGCCATGATACGAATAAAAAGCATAAACAACCATCATACACAAAGGATATATATATTTATATAACTTGAAACGGTAAAACGGTCGCCATTTACTCATACCGACTCAGAATCGAGTGATTCAAGTGGCTAAACCACCTAATTTTTCGACGCCGGTCCATCTGTGATATTTTCAGCGGTATTGGAGGTTACCCTGGTCAGGAATAACAGGTGTCCAGGCCAACACGGGTGATTTTAAGACGGGTTTCTAAGCACGATTAAGGCGGTATTCATCCATACTAGTTACCCAAATCATACATGTATATACACAAGAAACGAAAATTAACAATTTGGCTCAAATCACCCAAGAAACCGACTCGAAAACAGTCCACAAAACACACACATCAACAACCTATACACATGGTTTCTAGACAATTAGTGAAGTCGTCTTAAGACAAAATTTTAAGCATGAAACATGTAATCTCCATTCAAATAAACTACCCAATTCATTTACCCACTTCACCATGAATCTAAAGGTACCATCTTTTCTCAAAATAGATAAGTAAAACTTGTATAAAACTATCACATACAAACATGGTACAAACACAAGTAAAAATGTAAACTTGTTCACTAAAAGAGTGAATAACCACATAAATACACATAAATTCAACATAATGTCGAGTAACCTATCACCGTTACCTTTTAGCTCTTCAAAGAAAACACTTTCGACTCAAAACTACTCCGGGTTGTCCAAGAACTCACCTAAACACAAAGAAAACGATTTAGTTGGGGAAAAAACGTGCCTTATATACACGGCCAGAATAAGGTAAAGAGGAAAGTTGGGTTCTTTCTTACATGAATGGATGGAGAACGGAAAGAGGAGAAGATAGATGCGAAAATCACTTGATTCGGATAAGAATTGAGCAAGTTATGGGGATTTTAGTGAAATGGAAGAAATGGTGTAACAATGGTGTTTCATGTTCGTTTGTTAAGGAAAGTTGCTGAAATTTTAGAGTAGAAGGAAGAAGATAGGGTTTTGAGTGTAAGATTGGTGGAGGAGAAGAAATAAAAGAAAGGCCCAATGGTAATCCTAAGCCCAAAACCTTAAATTGAGTCGATTTTCCACTAAAATACGTTTCAAACCTACTACAAACTTAAGACGGATATTTATATTAAAATTAACATTGTTATACATGTAAAGCCGCATTTTTATAAAAAACGGATTTAAAATATAAATAAAATAATAAAATGGCTAATTAAATTATAAATGCCAAAACATAAAATTCGCGGGTGTTACAATCATCCCACCTTTTAAAAAGTTTCGTCCTCGAAACTTGAAAGTAGAAATGAAAAGTTATAAAGATAAATTCGGATTTATTTTGAAATCGACAATGAAAGCATTTACAATGATGGGTATAGTAATTCTTCCAAAAACTTTTAAGAAGAGGTTTCAAAAGTATAAGTCCTCTTCCATGGAACGAAATAGCTCTTGTTGTGCACACAAGAACGCAGACTTTCCAAAACAAAGACAAGCTCAAATACAAAATCATTCGCCGATAAGCGTAGAACAAGTTATTAGACGTCTCCAATAACGAGTTCTAACATCCATCAACGTTAAAACTAAATGAAAATGATAATCCACTCATATTTTCCTTTGCAAAAGCCAGATTTAAAGTAAAAGATCCGTTTTCAAACTCTAAAAGAAGTCAAATTTTTGAAAATGTAACATTAAACTTCAACAAAGAATCAAATTTTTCTAAGAACCTACCAAATTGAAAGCAAACTTTCATTTTCAAACCTTTGAAATAAGTAAGGTTTTGTCAAAGTAGCACAAAATTTTAACAATGAATCCAAAATGGTAACTCAAATGGTTAGAAATTGCATAAAATGAAAAGCAATTTAAACACCATAATTACAAAGTACGCTAAGGAACCCAAAACTTAACCAACAAAAAGACTATGACGAACTCTTAAGGGTAAAAAGTCACGGTAAGGTCAACAAGGAGGTCACAGAACATAGAGTTTTATAGGCCTCTAGTATCAAACTCAAAGGTAAGTACAACGAGCGAGGAAGAGAGGTATGAACGGTAAAGCTTATGGTCAAAGAGAAAAGGGAAACTAGACAACACGGAAACGTCATATACTCAAACCAGAAACGACAACATCATCCTAAACGGTTCCGAAAACTTCCCAATAAAATAAATTTCACAATCACATTACCTCCAAAGGTTTCCTCAAAATAACTTACGCCGCTTTACATCTAAGCCATTCCATGAAACAAAGCACTTCACCATAATTATGATTCCACAACTCCTAATCATAAAGCATATACAAATGACTTCCACAAAAATAAGATCAAAACTACAAATAAAGCTATACTCATATCCAAATAGCGTCAAAACATAACATAGTAAAATACTTAACCATCGATCTCAATTCAAAGTCCTAAATTCCCGGAACAAGTTCCTCAAATTCCGACAAGGATCTCATTTCGAATAAAGTAGTAACAAGTCAACCTGAAACTCCTTTCATGAAAGTCCACTCTACTACACACTCTTTAAGGGAAGATGCATAATCACCCAAGTTGACAAATCAATAAAATCTCGAGTCCCTCTATTCTTTCACCTATTACGGGCTCCCAAAAGCGGAACTACACTCAACTATAACATCATTCCATTGTCTCAAGCACTCATCATAACCTCAAAGTTTCAAAAACAAAAGGATTAACAAAGACTTCTCAACAAAATTCTCAAGAGCCAACTAGTATCAAATCACATCACCAATCTATACGTGGTCATTAAAATCTAAAAGGGATTTTTTTCCAAGCTCATATAATGACTTCACTCCATGTTTAAACCTAAAGTAGCAATGCTCAACCTACCAAGCTTTCAAATCCCAAATACGATTAACAAAGTCAAGTTCCATAACCTAAGTAACATCTACAACTCACACCTTACACAAGGAATTCCACTAATCAATCACACCCACTTTATATCAAGAAACTAGGCATAAAAATCATCAAGGTATGTCTTACCATACTAGCAAAGTTTTCCCAACAATACAATCTCTCAAAGTAAGGGTTACGATTCAACCACAAATAAACTCAACATAGCCAAAATCTAACCAAGGTTAACATCCCACAAAAGAAGGAGAGCTATCTAAGAGGCATCATGGGAGGATAAGCAAGAAACGAAAGATAAGTCGGGAGGGTACAAGGGTAGCTTTAAAGGTAAAACAAAAGAGAGTTTAGAAGAAAGATAAGCATTAAAAGGTAAAGAATAAGGCAAGGTACACTAAGAACGAGAAATATCTTCGAGAAAGTAGAAGCATTCTTCAAAGGTTGAACAAATCTTCAAACTTCGGCAATAGGCACCAAGACTTGATCGCCATATCATGGGTAAAGCCATGGTTTGCAGATCCAAGAACACAAGAACCAATTATTGACAATCAACAAACATGTTAGAACCTAACAAATAACAAACACATTATAGAATACCATCTTAGGTCCTTATTTCTACCCATCTCTCATTAATTATTCAAGGTCAAGTTTGAATTTAAATTTGGGGTACACGTGTGTGTGTCGGGAGCAACATAGGCTCTGATACCAACTGTGAACCACCGCAATAACGCGGAAAACATAACTTATAAATTCAAGCGGAGATTAGGAAATTTTTGAAACTTTTAAAAATTTAAAGCGCGGGTTCATTAAAATCCAAAACACAAATAAAGATTTGCGGAATTAAAGATTAAATTATACAAACGTGATAGTTAAGGTGAGGGAAATTATATCCCTCGAATGACAATACAATAAAAGGTAAGTCTAAGCAATCCTACTAAACCGACTACTAATCCAAGGTGCTCGCTAGCTCACACATGTTTTCACTCCATAGATGCACCAACTAATACCTGTCATTCATGTAAACATGAACGTCATAGTCAGTGGGGAGTAACTCAAGGTTCTCCCGGCCACAAAATGTCGAAACGAACGTAACAAAGAATTAAAACAGGTAAGTCATGTAAGATACTTACAAAAGATATGAATATCAAGTTTATGTGTAAACATGGCAATTAAATGAGATGGAACAAGATAGATCAACATTAGCATAATAAAGAATCAACTATTCATGTGAGACAATTAAATAATATGAAAGACAACAATATAGTCATTTATACAAAAACGCGCATTTCAAGGAAATACAACATATATATGAAATTAGAATCCGAATCATGTGAAGCAGTTAAGTAAGGGATCAACCAATGCAAATTACAAAGATAGAAACTGTAGCCATTACTTGGAAAACCACTTAGCAAACATTACACGGGACGTGGCTACTAATGTCACATGCATACTTATGGCTTGCATCTCACTATAAGAACGGATGGGAACATCAATCCCGACGATCATATCGCAACTAGAGGGCTTATAGCTCACCCCTAGGATCCGATAGGACCAAGACAAACAACACAAGCCATAACTCTTGCCCTGAAAGACATATACCAATATCTATAACCAAGCAAGACCTTTACTACTCATATAATATAATTCCCCCGGTAGGATGACAATGATAAAACTCACTTGCCAGAACAGCACAAGTGTTCAAAACCGTACTTGCCAGAACAGCACAAGTCGCCAAAATCGTACTTGCCAGAACAGCAGAAGTAACCAAAACCGCACTTGCTAGAACAGCACATGTGACAAAAATCTTACTTGCCAGAACAGCACAAGTAACCAAAACCGCACTTGCCAGAACAGCACAAGTGATTAAAACCGCACTTGCCAGAACAGCACAAGTGACCAAAACGCACTTGCCCGAACAGCACAAGTGACCAAAACCACACTTGTCAGAACAGCACAAGTGACCAAACCGCACTTGCCAGAACAACACAAGTGACCAAAACCACACTTGCCAGAACAACACAAGTAGGGCGTAAAGATAAGTCAAGCAAGAAGGCATATCATTATGACATTTTCACAAGAATACGACTCATTACAAGTAGTTACTTAGAATAAATCACTCATACTTGAAATATGATGGAAACATGGAAATGAGTAAGTACACCCATAAATGAAATATACTAAGTCATTTCTTACTTGAAACTTGATAAAGATTCGACCATGAATAAATAAGAACTCATATGTGGAGTATATAATACCATTTCAATCTTATATAACTTGATTAAACTTTATATTTCATTTTTATATGTCACTTGAGCTCAAAATAGAACAAGTGAGCTCAAAATGGAACAAGTAATACAAAACACTAGGCAAAATATAAACAAATGAATATGGACTCAAATATGAAGCATGTAGCATCATTTCATGCTTTCTTATCATGAATAAACATTTTATTTCACATTTACATGTTACTTGAACAAAGTATAAATAACCGATAACAAATGAATTAACTAATACGAAACACGAGGCAAAACGTAAACAAATCAAAATCCGAATAACCCATAAACATATACGAGTCAACAAGGGAAAACTTGGGTCATGATACGAATAAAAAGCATAAACAACCATCATACACAAAGGATATATATATTTATATAATATGAAACGGTAAAACGGTCGCCATTTACTCATACGGACTCTGAATCGAGTGATTCAAGTGACTAAACCACCTAATTTTTCGACGTCGGTCCATTTGTCATATTTTTAGCGGTATTGGAGGTCACCCCAGTCAGGAATGACAGGTGTCCAGGCCAACATGGGTGATTTTAAGACGGGTTTCTAAGCACGAGTAAGGCGGTATTCGTCCATACTAGTTACCCAAATCATACATGTATATACACAAGAGACGGAAATTAACAATTTGGCTCAAATCACCCAAGAAACCGACTCGAAAACAGTCCACAAAACACACCCATCAACAACCTATACACATGGTTTCTAGACAATTAGTGAAGCCGTCTTAAGACAAAATTTTAAGCATGAAACATGTAATCTCCATTCAAATAAACTACCCAATTCATTTACCCACTTCACCATGAATTTAAAGGTACCATCTTTTCTCAAAATAGATAAGTAAAACTTGTATAAAACCGCCACATACAAACCTGGTACAAACACAAGTAAAAATGTAAACTTGTTCACTAAAAGAGTAAACAACCACATAAATACACATAAATTCAACATAATGTCGAGTAACCTATCACCTTTACCTTTTAGTTCTTCAAAGAAAACACTTCCGACTCAAAACTACTCCGGGTTGTCCAAGAACTCACCTAAACACAAAGAAAACGATTTAGTCGGGGAAAAACATGCCTTATATACAAGGCCATAATAAGGGGAAGAGGAAAGTTGGGTTCTTTCTTACATGAATGGATGGAGAACGGAAAGAGGAGAAGATAGATGTGAAAATCACTTGATTTGGATAAGAATTGAGCAAGTTATGGGGATTTTAGTGAAATGGAAGAAATGGTGTAACAATGGTGTTTCATGTTTGTTTGTTGAAGAAAGTTGTTGAAACTTTAGAGTAGAAGGAAGAAGATAGGGTTTTGAGTGTAGGATTGGTGGAGGTGAAGAAATAAAAGAAAGGCCTAATGGTCATCCTAAGCCCAAAACCTTAAATTGGGTCGATTTTCCACTAAAATTCGTTTCAAACCTACTACAAACTTAAGACGAATATTTTATTAATATTAACATTATTATACATGTAAAGCCGCATTTTTATTAAAAAACGGATTTAAAATATAAATAAAATAATAAAATGGCTAATTAAATTATAAATGCCAAAACAGAAAATTCGCGGGTGTTACACCCATAGTTATCTTAAGCCCAAACTCTCATTTAAGTCGATTTTACACTAGAAATACGTCTCGAACCTACTACAAACTTAAGACGGATATTTTTATCAACATTAATATTATTATGCATGTAAAGCCGCATTTTTATAAAAACGGATTTAAAATACAAATAAAATAATAAAATGGCTAATTAAATTACAAATTCCAAAACGGGAATTTCGCGGGTGTTACAATTTTGAGTGTTGATCATCGGCATATTGAAATAGTAGATTGTGGTGTAATTTCCTGTTTTACATTATGACCTTTAATTAGTATATTATAAGAAAATAAAAATTGAGTTTTTTTTATCTCTGAGGAAATTAAAGATCAAACTTTATCTTTATCATATTTATAATTAATATTCTTCACTTAAAATATATAAATTTAAGCAAGTTCAAATAAGTTAGCTAAAAATTATAAATCACAAATTGTACGAAGTAGTATAATCATTTTTTTTATTAATATGAAATAAATGTCATAAATTTCATGAGAATATTAATGCGGCAGAGAACTATAGAAGAGTTGGCAAGTACGTGACCCCCTTTTAGGGTTAAAGTTTTTCATTTATTTTTATATTTTCGGCCTAAAGGTGGTTAAAGCATCGTATTATGCATGACGAATATGTCTCACCCTTCCCCAATTCGTATCTCTCCCTAAATTATTGTGATGATGTGCTCAATTTACACAAAAAAAAATATATATATATATATATATATATATATATATATATATATATATATATATATATATATATATATATAGCATCAACAATAATTAGTTTGCTCCATATAATTGAATAGTACCGTTTTTTATGCATGTAAATTTGTCAGAAGAAAAACTTGAGAGAGACGGACTTCACTATGTTAGGGAAAGACTACTCTTACCCATTTATGTGTTTTTCATGAGTTTTTTTTTAATGTTGATCGTTGCTTGAATTGAATCTTAACATTATACATATTTCTATAATAAGTGTATCTAATTTACCTTCAAGCCTCATTCAAATCTATTTTATTACTCGTGGTACCATTTTTACTTTAAATTGTAAAACAATCGCACAATAAAGTTTTTCAAAATATTTACTCATTTGTCATAATATGATATTTCGATTCGCAAATTAGCAGCAACTTTCTTTATCTTTTATACTCCTTGAAAAATAGATATCAAACTTTGTACTTATCAATAATTTGTGAATATCCTATTTAAATTTTGATTAATATACTTTTATATAATGACAAATGAATGTAAATAATATAATAATAAATTATCAATAGAAGTTGAAGTGTATTATGAGGGAAATAACTTTAAAATTAGTAGGAGAAATACATATGATATTTGAAAAATAAACTTCGTATTATGTATAATTAAATATGACATTAGCAATAACAAAAGACGTAAGGGCATATTTCAGCGTTCATTTTACTCTTTACATGAGTAAATTCCATATAGTACGTATTATGCGTGCACATTTGTCACAACCTAGTTCGGCCTTGGGCCTTTTAGCCTCATAATACCTCATTTTTTAATCGGAAGTTGCTATAGAATTGGATATTATAAATATATCAAAGGTTTTTTTTCCTTCCAATTTAATAAAAAGTGAACAAATACTAATGAATAATTTTTTTTAATATTAATAAATTGCGGATAATTAATTTATTTCCTATTTCTAATAATAAAATTTAAAAATAATTAAGTAATTCTCATTTCTAATAGGAAAATCATATTCCTAATTATAATAGAAAAATTTTAAATAATTATTATCTCCTAATCAATCAATACATATATATAAAGCATGACTTTTCGAGCGATATTAGAGAGTCCATCTTTTTTAGAATTTCTATATATAAAATAATTTTTATATAAAATTATTATCATTATCCTAATAAGGGTATATCTAGTTGTTTCCTCTTAATAATTTATGAGAAAATTATCCTAATCGAAGTAGATCTAATAATTTATGAGAAAATAATCCTACTAGACGTAGATCAATTATTTATGAGAAAAATAATACAAGAGAAGTGGATCTAATAATTTATCCATTATTCTTTACTAAAATAATAATAGGAAAATAACTTTATAAAGAATATTTATTTTAGAAATATTTATAACGCAACAAAGGTCATATAATAAACGTATAAAAGTGTTAAAATTGCATATTTTATAAGCATACAATTACTCTTTGTGAGAAAAAAACAAAAGAGATCCTAATTTTTTACAAATATAACTATTCTCCAAAATCTAAGTTGTTCGACTTTAACTACTTACTGAAACCATGTAGTAATAAAGATAATTTTATTTTAAAACTTTTTTGAAGATTTGGAATATTTACAAAATATTCGAGTTGTTAATTACAACCAAACACCTAATTATCTTCCCAAAACCATAAGAAAAAGCTGATTTTTATTTTAAAAAGAAAATACTCCAGAAAAAAGTAACATGTCATAATAGGGAAAACAAGTAAGGAATGACATTTACTTAGCATTTGGCTTTTACAATAGCGGTAGGAGGAGATTTTTTTTAATAATGAAAATATTAGAAATAAACAACTTCAATGGTGACATGAAATAGTTTTAATTCTGAATATGATTAGATTACCAATAATATTCACATAAGATTTAAAAAAAATCTAGCTATCATTTAAAAATATTAAATTTATATCGATTTTGTCAAGCCAAAAATTTAAATAAAAATGCACGAAGTCAAGAATTACAATTTTATATGGGACTAATAATCCAAGAACTAGCTAACTATAATTTTATGAATGAATCGTGTACGATAAATATATAGAAAAATTTTGCGGACTATATATAATCTGCTATTATATCACCGAATTTTTTCTCCAAACTGGTTTCAAATTCATATCAAATCCGTAATAGACGTTAAAAATGTATTGAATTGTCAAATATACAAAATTATTCGGTTACATGACACTTTCATCAATTTTTACTTTCTAAATTCCAATTCATCTATGTGTTTTTATTCACTTAATTATTTACCGCTGTTTGTGTATGGCTGGTTATTACTATGCCATGCACTGATTGTATACTTAAAACTCCAATAATTTTTGCAGTAGCTTTTCATAGGTTTTTTGTTTTTGGAAAATTTCCATTTTGGTGCCCCGAGGTTTGGGTTAATTCCACTTTCGTGCCCTGAGATTTGCATAATTCCACTTTGGTGTCCTGAGGTTTCGAATATTTCCCACTTTGGTAACCCGAGTATTGAAAAAAATTCCTTTTTTTTTTGTTAATGGTTAATTATGAGGTATCGCATATGAGTTTAGTTGAATATAAGATACTGCTTAGTGTAATAAATTAGGTTAAAATAAAGACAACTAATTGCATATATATTAGTTAGGAAGTGAAACGATTGCATATATATAATTAGTAATTTGAAGCCATTTTCTTAAAATTGAAACTCTTTTTTTAAATTTGTTCATTTTGTTATTATAAATAATGAGTAGAATAATAATGTAAGATAATGATACTTGATTTTGTTGATAGACAAAATTTCAAATAAACAAAAATGAGTTATAATTTTAATAAAATTAATCTAAAACTAATCAAGTTTAAGAGTAGTATCCTAATATCCTACTCCCTCCAATCCACACAAAACTATTCATTTGCTTTTTGGAGGTCGGACTTTGAAAAGTTGATCATTAATTCACTCAAAAATATATCCCACATCTACAAAATTAGATGCCGTATTATATATTTCGCATAAAGTTCATAGAGAATAACCAGTCTTAATGGTAGATAGTAAAAAGCAAATTTATTGTTCAGAGATCTAACAAAAATCCTCCAAACAGTTTACATATATAATTGAGACACCTGTTGTTTTGCTTACCACCATCAACATTTACATTGTCATATGCTTACAAAATAGAATATATTGGTAGATGTTGTAAGTTAATCTAATTTGTGAATCTTATAAAAGTCATTCTCAGTTATCACGTGTTCATTTTAAGGAATTAAACCACATTTTTGGGAATGATGTTTTAAATTGACTAAATTTGGTGGTGCGTACAACAATAAAAATAAGTAACTACATAATATAACGTAATTTATTTTCACAGTACGATTTTTACTCATTATAGTACTTTTTACCCCAAAATTTCCATTTGTCTACCCTTGACTAAAAAACCTTCAAATCTTGTTCTCTTTATCTTCTCTCTATTGTTAAATCCTTAACCTCCTTCAAATTCTTCTATTATGAACGATAATTCGAGTATGGAGGAGATATTTAATTCATTAGTTCATTATTGAAGATTAAATTGACTATTTATTATAGTTTTTTTTTAATTAGGGTATATGTTAAAAGGGGGTAATTCATTAGTCAATTAGCAATTGTGTTATATTGCGTTGTCCATTACGTAATATAATCGTCGGAGATATCGGCATATAGTCGCCTGTTGTATGGTGGTGGCCTGGTGGGTTAACTAGTCAATGTAGATGGTAATATCAATTGCGTGCTGCATTTTTTTTAAAAAAGAAGACTCACCTGTGTAGTACACAATTGAGTGAAAAGTAGTACAGGCAACCAAATAAACGGAGTAGTAGCGTAGTACACAGGAACAACAACCAACAAACCCAGCATAGGCAATAACCACCACCCCTCACTGCAACGTCCCACCGCCAGCGACCTACTCCGCCGGCAAACCCCCTCCCCCAACGACGTCAACCATAGCCGGAAATAGGGAATGTCAAACTAGAGGAGAATGAGCATGTGAAATTAGAGAGGGAAAATGAGAGGAGAAATGTGAGGGGTATTATTGTCAACAATGTACTGAGATGAGTAAAATTTGTACTGCGAAAATCAGCACCCTAATATAATTAACGTAAACCAAAAAGAGTATCTTTTATATTAAATGGACCGATGATCCATCAATAATCAACTAAATCAACCCAATAGTTTTGTATATTCCGATTTTCAACATAGTTAGGATTTTTTTTATTAACTTAATAGAATTCTACTACCAAACCATGACAATGTTAATTAAACCAACGTTTGCAATCTATTGTTCATTAAAGGCTTACAACATTCAACATGCATATTGTAAAAGATGATCCTAATGGAAGCCTCATGCATTTTATATAATAAAATCATATATATTTTTGTACTGTTGTTTAGAGACTACTAGTTTTATTGGAATTCAATATGGATTTGATTTTACAATAACTATATAGACCAAAACACTCTTAGTTGTAGATAATCAAAGTAAACTTATGCTATAAGAGATCTAACATTTTCTCTAAACACACCAAATATAGATAATTATGATACATGTTGCTTTACGTAACACCATTTAGTTTTACGTAGTTGTTATAGCTTAAAATAATTTGTAAAACTCATAAAGGCATGTCTCAGTTAGTATTAAGGGCGGTTCATTTGGTAAGCTGCACTATGTTTATGGAGATAACGTTTTGTATTTAATAAAAAACCAGTGATGCCTATAACAATAATGAAAAAACTAACTACATAATCTTACAATGTTACTTGATGTTTTACAACTGAAATGATAACTACTAAATGACAAAACTTCTATGCTAAAAGCACTAATAGTTCATTGATGATCGGCTACACCAATCACGAACTTTTATTTATCAATGATTTAAACATAATTAAACTTTTTTTTTTATCTACTATAGAATATATTTATACAGATGATCCTCATGGGAGTCCCGTGCATCGCATGGGCTTTTCAACTAGTTCTAATAGTATAATTAGGAAAAAAAAGCCTTAATAAATTGTTAATTTATTTCCTATTTCTAATAGGAAAATGGTAAAATAATTAATTAATTCTTATTTCTAATAGAAAAATTATATTCCTAATTATAATAGAAAAATTGTAAATAATTAATTATCTCCTAATTCTAATGCTAATAGTATAATTAGAAAAAAAAAACCTCCTTTAGTTATATACTAGTTGAAAGCCCATGCGACGCACGGGATTCCAGTTAGAACCACCTTTAACAGTATATGTTGTATGTCATATGAATTTGTTAACCAAAAAATTGTAAATGTTGGTTTATGGTGTTATAGTTT
Source organism: Silene latifolia (assembly GCF_048544455.1). Lineage (NCBI taxonomy): Eukaryota > Viridiplantae > Streptophyta > Magnoliopsida > Caryophyllales > Caryophyllaceae > Silene > Silene latifolia. The sequence goes on from NC_133538.1 coordinate 100,144,251, forward strand.
GATAATAGAAGTCAACTAAGTTGATAAAAGAAAAGTCCAACTTATGTTGAAAATTAGAGCAAACGAAACTTAGAGGTTGATTTAATTTTATTGAAATCATCATTCCCTTTAAAATAAAGGCTACTCCATTTAGACCATGTTATTTGTACTTAACTTTACTGAACTTTTCGGAACTTAACTTGTCAGAGTTTAACTTTTCTGAACTAAACTTACACGAAAATGGGTATGAATTAAGCTTAATTTTTCTGAACTGAATTTATAGGAGTTGATCTAAACTTATAGGAGCGTATTAGCATTTATGAATTGAGTTTATATAAGGTGAATTAAACTTATATGGGCTTAGCTTTTCCAAACTGCAATTATAAGAGTTGAATAGATCTTAAAGAGAGTGACTTTAAGTTCAAGAGAATAAGGTTTTAATATTAATTATATCAGTTGTATAACATTTAGGGGTACAGTCATATTATGTAGTTACCTATTTTTATTGTTGCACGCACCACCGTCGTTTTTTAGTTAATATAAAACGCTAATGCTAGAAACGTGATTTAGTTCCCCAAAATGAGCCCGTGATAACTGAGTTGGACCTTTAGGAGATTTGTAAATTAGATTAACCTAAAATATCTACCAATATATTCCAGTCGGTTAGTATACAACTTTGTAAAAACTTAATTGTGGAATGTAAATCAATATGAATCTCAATTATATATGTAGCATGTTTGGAGAATTTGTTAGATCTCTCAGCACCATATTTTTTCCGTTGAACATTTACAATTAAGATCGATTATTCTCTATAAACTTCACACAAAATTTATAAAACTATACTTACCTGGGCATATTTGTGAAAATTTCTTTGTATTCAAAATTTTCTTGTGGTCTTGGTACACTTGTTCCCTATCATCAATATATAAGACGTTGTTCCTTACGCTACAAAGTAAAGCTGGTCATGACTAAAATATGGTTTTAGCTGATATACTCCATCATAATTAAGTGACTGTCCCTGACTCTTTTTTATCAACATGGCGTAGCATGGCATCAGTGGGATATTGTATTCACTTAAGCACGAAAGAGCATTTGTATCACAGGAATTCATCACTATGCTCGTGCTCATGTATGGATATTTGAATCGTTAAAGTTCTGTAATTATGTAAGACGATTACACTAATAAATGAGCGAGACCCGGGGGGGTACTAATAAATAGAGTACATAGTTAGTCTTATTTAAGACGATTTTACACTAATATAATTATAAAATGGATCAAAACACAATTATTCGATAGAGTTAGTTGATCTTATGTAAGAAGATTTACACTAAACATTATAATAGTAAGGAGAAGTGGTATTTAAAAATCCCGTTTTACGATAAATTACTATATTGAACAAGTATATATGTCATGTTAGATTATCCTTATATATTTACTACTGTTAAAAATTAATTGTTGACGCAAGACCTGTGTTGATTTTATGGAGTAATTTAATAACACCTCTAAATCATTTTTACAGTGAGGATGATGATTAGTTCCCGCATGTTGGTGCTTCAATCTTATACGTATGGAACACTCACATATGTTTAGGATATTTGTGCTTTTACCAATGATCAACAAATAGGTGTCATTGATTTCATGTCTTTTTGATTTAGAAATGTTATATTAATTAATATAAAACACATAATAAAACATCGTCTTATACTTAAATAGGATAATTTTATTAAAATTTGTTTTAATCTTACGAAATATATTATTATTAGGATAATTTAATAAAAATATAGATATATATTTTTTTTTCGTGATACATGTAATTCATATTCAAACGCAACCTTAAGAATGACTTAATTAAACAAAGTGTATATGGCTCTGTTCGATATCGGTGAAGATGGCATTGTTTGGCTCATATAAAAACAGTGAACTCAAAGTAATTATTTTTAAATAAAACACTTCTTTTTCTATGAACGATTGTTCAGCTTCGTTTTATTACTTTGCGCAATATTGCATTGAATTTTGCAATTTGGGAGAAAAGTTCATGGGAAATATAATACCACATATAAAATAAACATTGTTTTCAGTAGAGGGAGTATTAGAGAAGAGTACGATATTGAGCGTTTTTATAGATAAGTAACTGAATTTTCATAATGCTTGGTGTTGAGAATGTAGAAATTACCATACTTAGTAAACTCAAGGTTATATAAACTTGATCTGGTCTTGAATAGATTTTACAATTGACGCATCCTGAAAATGTATGTTATAAAATTGCAGTTTAAATAACGTCTAAAAACTTATAAGTCGTACAATTTTAATATTAATTTTATTACATATTCTTTCAACAATGGTGTCCAAATAATTAAAAATAATCTTAAGAAAATTAGGAGAAATATCTTATTTTAAATCATAAGAATTCTACTCTTATTAGGAGAAATTTTTTACTCTTATTAGAGGAAATTTTTTATTGTTTTATTACATTTACTAAATTTGTTTTAAATCTTAAGACATCTACTCTTATTAGGATAAATTTTTTATTGTTTTAAATTTTTAGAAATCTACTTTTATTAGAAGAAATTTTTTATTAGGGAAATTTTACTAAAAAAGTTGGACTCTCTAATATCGCTTGAAAAGTTCTTATCTCCTAATTCTAATGCTAATAGTATAATTAGAAAAAAAAAGCCTCATTTAGTTTTATACTAGATTTAATACTCTTACGATGTACGGGTGATACGCCTGTCGCAACCTATCAAAAATAATCAACTAGTCTCTAAGTAATATAGTCAGGGAAGTCGGGATCGTATCCACAGGGAGGCTATTTGCAATCTAATTGTCAATTTAAGTCTGTCTAAATAACCAACGAGGCTTGTTTGATTCTGTTCTAAACTAGAGCAATAAATAAAAGGATTGGAAAGAAATATTAAGTTGAGAAAAGTATAAAGGAAAGGAGCTAGGACATTGGTTCACCACGTATTATTACGGGTCATAGGTAGGGTCAAAGGTTAGTCTCAATTATCGGTCTATAGGGCAGTCAAAAGGTCCTCTCGGTCCGCTATTCACCCTAGAATGATTCTAGCGGACTCTCGCAACTTACTAGGGCACTCTAATGTATGTGACAGGTCTAACCCTTTCCAGGCTCTCGATTTTAGGTCGGGGTTTACCAATTCAATCTAATTAATTATGCTCATTAACTAACCAAATTGCAATTAAATGTCACAATTAACAACATAGACCAATTATATCGACCAATCTAATTACCCAATCAAGACCGTCTCAATCCATTGCTCTCCTAAATCCTAGCAAAAGGGATTTAGCTACTCATCTTGAAATTTGCGATAACAATTGAATAAGACGATAGAGGGAAGGAATACATAATTAAATTAATTGAGAAATTAAATAACATAAAATAAAACTAACAATAATAAGAGAAAATATAGCAATTAAATAAGATGAACGAAAAGGAGAAAAAAAAGAATTAAAATTACCGATTGGAAATTGAGTATGAGCAATAGAGAAAGAGAAATAATTCTAGATCTAAAACGTTTACAGAGGAAAAGTATCGCAATTAAGTTTTTCAGTGGAATGAAAACATCCCCTAATATTAGGTTTTTTTAAGAGCTTATATATGAAAAGACCAAAAGAAAAATAAACAAACAACTTAAACTAAGAATTAACGATAAACACGTTGAAAATTGCTGAGGTCGATCAACACAATTTCTGAAGTCGATCGACTTTGACACCATGGTCGAACGACCATCTGAAGAAAGTAGGACGACAAGCTTGGATAAACTCCTCTAATGGCTGCCTTGTGTCGAACAATTGTTGATCAAACAAGAGCATGTCGAGCGACTTCGAGCTTGATGTCGGACGACTATGCTGATGGGAGTTGGGCGACATGGAGGAAGCTGTAGGACGACATAGCTGCTCAAAACGACATGGTGATTAAATCGATCGACCGCTGAAATTGCCTCCATCGTTGTTGCTACTGTGTCGAATGGTGAACAGGGCTGCCGCCTGACATGGCATTGGTGGTCGAACGACCTAGTTCAGGTGTAAACGACAAAGCTAGATAATTGACACGGGATTGAAGGTAATAAGTTGCTCGACATGGCTGAGTTGATCCTTCAATGGTGCTTGTACTGTGGCGAGCAACTAAGGGCTTGGTCGGTTGACTAAAAGGGTCAGTCAATCACGCTTGCATAGGTCGTTAGACAAAGGTTGAATAACTTTCTAGTTGTGCTCACTGTTCAATAAACAAAGCTCAAACTTTCTTCCAATTCGCATCCATTAAGCTCGTCTAAATTCCAAATTTCCTTCTTGTTCCATTATTAAACGGAGTCGGCTTGTAAATGTATAATTGAGTTTCAATTCTTCTAAGGACACGAAATACACCCAGGTAGAAAATACGGGAGGAAAATAAAGAGATAAGTTCATTGAAATGCGTGCCGAATAAGTAAATAAATATGTCACAAAGGCACGCATCAAACCTCCCTAAACCAAATCCTTACTTATCCCCAAGCAAGCAATAGACACAAGACATAGAACGGAGACTAATGAAGTGGCATACAACTCAGAGCTAGCTATAGAAAAGACTCGTTAAACCAATTTAATGAAATATGACACCCTTACTAAGGAATAAATTCCAAAATGATTAAGCACACAAATTTCAAGTGCAAAAGAGTTAAATAAATGACAAAAAACTACCAAACCGTCGATCTTGCAAGACCATTTATGTCGGAATCTCACGGGTCACTCATCTCTCATTATAAGCACAAGGTGAGTACAAATTTTGTAACAGAGAAGGAAAATAGTCGCTCACCTAACTACGACCTACAAAAGCAGGCATGCAGTCTAACATGATAGATATCTCTAGCTACCGTACACATACACTCTAACCAACAAGGTCCAAAACACATGCCGAGGACTTACATATGAATGTGAGGTGAGATAAATGGGTAAGAAGGATCAAAATAATTTGGATATGTGGAGGTAAAAGCCAAGCTAGCCAACGAACACAACCAAAAGTAGCAACATTCCACTTCTAATCCAGTATCGAAAATTAAGAACAGTGCCAAAGACGGCATAACTCACTCACAACCACAACAATACTCCTCAAACAATAAATAGAATGAACATAGGAGTAATATGAACATTTTTCAATCTTTTCATCTTTTTTTCAATCTCGTTTTCTCTTTTTTTTTTCTTTCTTTTTTTTCTTTTTCACATTTTTTCATCTCTTTTTTTTCACTTCTTCACCTTCATAAATTTTTTGCACCTTCCTTCCAACACAAAATCATTCTTCATAAATGACCACAACAAGACTTCCAAACTCACCAACAAGACTAGCTTGACAAGAGTAGGCCATCTAGGAATATAGTTGAATAAATGAGTCAAAACAAGACAGATTTGGCTAAAGTGAGGCTGATAGGAGTAAAACATAAAGGAAGGGTAGCCTCTCCACATGTGTCACCACCACAAACCCGAGTGTATGTAGGCAATAAGAGACAAATTTCATGCTTATGCAAATTAATGTTACATGCTTTGTAAGGAGTACTGCTCACATCCTAGATGAAACCGGTCATGAATGTCACCAGTTTATGAGCTCTAAACCTTAGAATGTATATATAGTTTGCCAACATATAGGTCAATCCTATTCGTTTGGTAGAATTTATGAAAAACTCGTAAACAAAGCAAATGAATTTCTCAAAATAGGGTGTCAAACGATGTAAGGCTTAAACGATTTAGCAAGAGTATAAAAGCAATGTCATAATCATTATATAGCCACTCCGACTCAACCTAAGACTCTACCTAAATGCAAACATATTTTTGTATTTTTTTTTTTTTGAAATATTTCAATTTTTTAGTATTTTGAAATAAATGCATGCGGAAATGCAAGAAATATGCATATGGATGCAACACAGACATATGTATACCCTCCCCAAACCAAATCATACAATGCCCTCATTGTATTCAGCAAACAATAACAGCATCAAACATAGGGGAAAGGATATACGAACAAGATGAATGCAAATGAATAAAAAGTAGGAAAAGAGACTCACAATAAGCGCATAACGGACCTCCCCAAACCAGCATCAAACATAGGGAGCTCGTGGCCAGCTGCCACTAATTAACACCCGTAAGATCCGGGTCATCAGTGTTTAGGTATTTTTTACCGAATTGATTGATCCGAGTCAATGCAGTCTTACTAGTTGGATAATTGTATGAGCTTTAGTATGATTATGTCTAAATAAGGAAATGAAGTACGAAATATAAATTGACACGTAAGATTTGGTGACGCGGAAAACCCAATGTGGGAACAACCGCGGGAGGGACGGTGCCCTGCCAAATATTGCACTATTCTTGAATGGGAGGATGATTACAATTAAGACGTAATGCTAATCTTGCTGGCGTGAGGTATCGAGCTCGTAAGATCTTGGATGATCGTATGCGTGTGTATGTGGATGAGTTGATATCTTGATGAGAATCCGGATGTGTGAATGAATGTATGAGTGTATGAAGGTATGAATCTCCTCCTTTGATTGCTCCTTTGGGTATTTATAGGGTAAGAATCCTAGGCATGTCCTACCTCGATTATGGAAAGGGAATATTACTTCCATGACAACTCTTTCCATATTCAACCGTCTCCCTTAATTCTCCCTGATCTCCCTGACATCTCCCTGACTCCCCCTTTCCTAATTTCAGACGCCTCCTCTGACGGGCTTCTGTCTTCTCCTGCGTGCATGCCGGCCCAATGCTTTATTCAATCACGGGCTCTTTTCCCCATTATCACTCTTCCCATGATCTATTATTTTATCAAGTGGGCCTTCTCTTTATTGTGCTATTTTTAGCCCAAACAGTTTGCCCCAAATTTCTTGTGAAGTACGCTTCGAGGTGTCGAGCAAGGAATTTACGTAATCGAATGTTAAAACCCTAAGCCATCATTTACACTCCTTTTCATGCAACCCCATCACGTCAGCCGCCCACCTTCTCTTTTCTCGCACCCTACTCCCTCTCTCCTCTTTATAACCCCAACCCCTACCTTTCACCTCCATTAACTCTAAATCATTTCTAAAAACTCTCACTCTCCCTAAACCCTCGACTTCCCTCTCCTCTCACCTCGTCGGCTCTGCTATTCCATCTTCCACCGTCTCTTTCACCAGGTACTCTCCCCCTTTTCTCCTTTAATTTCCATTTTCTCTTTCTTCATCATGGGTAAAACCCGACAATCTTCATCAACCCCTGCACCCGCTGACCGCAATCCTGACCCAACCTTTCCTTCCCGGGGACTCTTCACTTATCCCCACGACTGCGACTCTGCTTTGACTTCCGCTGACATTCCCACAATCAAGGGCATGCTTGGTCTTGGTGACGGGGTGGATATTGATATCCCTGAACCAGGTCAGAAAGCTAATGCCCTTCGTCCCGGATGGGTTTGTTTTTATCTGTACCCGTTTAAATATGGCCTCCGTTTTCCTTTTCCCAAACTCATCCAAGATTTCAGCTTTACGAATAATTTCGCCATGGCACAAATTTCTGCCACTGTTTTGAGGGTTCTCCTCTACTCCCTGGCCGCTGGTCAGAACAGTGGTAATTCCATCTCCCTGGGCGATTTGGCCCATATGTACAACATCAGGTCCCTAGGTAGGGGCCAATTCTCACTCCAGGGACGTGGAGAGGCTCCCTTCAGGCACGTGTCCAAATCCCGAGATGAGAAATGGTTTGAGGACTTCTTCTTTGTGAGGAAGGACTCCATTCAGCTGCCTGCTGATTACATCCTCGAGAAATGGGTCAAAACTTCGAGTAAGTAGCCTTCCTGTCACCTGGTTTATTTATCTTGTTGCTTACTAGCTTACTTCATCGTCTTCGTGCAGGCCCCTATGACCTGACTCACATTGGTGCCAAGATCCTTGCCTGCAGCAAGTTGTTCTATATCTCTGAATCCGAGAGAAAGTTTTCTGACCTACTTCCTGGTTTTCCAACCCTCTTAAGTCAGCTCACAACATGTCTTCTGGTAAGCTTCCCACAATTGTTTCAACTTGTATGCAGCTTCCCCTGATGCTTTAGGTATCCTGACACCTGAGGTGATGCCTGTTCACAGGTTCCAAGGCTGATCCTTTGGAAATCATCCTCCAAAGTGCAAAAAGAAAGAGATCTTTTGTCAGTCCTGACGTGGCATCCGCCTCCAAGAGGAGTGCTCCTGCTGCCTCCTTCCAGACTCCTCCTACGCATTCCAGTTCTGTTGTACCTGAGCCCTTAGAGGTTGACCCATTGTCTCGCCATCCGCCTACTCCTCCTGCCAGTCCTCGTGCCGCAGCTAGCGGAGGCACTATTGCTCACTTCCCAGAAGATTTTGGGAATGTGGACAAGGTACCATACTGGCCAGAGATCGACCAGCTGCTCTTCCCTCCTCTAAAGGAGACGTTCTCAGAGTTCTCTCCGGAAGAGATGGCTGAGAATGACGTGCACAACGCCTTTATGGTGAATGCTCTTCATCTTCTACTTGTTTGTTTTTTTTTTTTAGATTCTACCCTTTGAATTCCCTTGCTGACTTCTGACTTTTCTTGCCCCAGACCCTCCAGTCTGCACTCTATAATAGGAAGATGATCAACATAGTGCAGACCACCAGTCGTGCCACCAATGCTAAAAACCAGGAGCTTAAGGGGAAAATTGCCGACTTGGCGCAGCAGCGATCTTATCGGAAGGAACGTGTGGTGGAGTTGAAGGCTGAGCTTGCTGTCACCAAGAAGAAGCTGAAGGAAGGGGCTGATCAGCTTGCCCGAACTCAAGAGCTATGCAGCACTTTCTCCGACTCCCTCAAGCGTTCTGATGAGAAGATTAGTGAGCTGATCTCTCTGGCCACCAATGTTGTTGCCTATGCCACCTGGCGGGGAAAAATCAGCGGGATGCGTGCTTCTCTTGAGGAGGCTTCCAGCAAGCTATAGAGGAGGAGGAAAAACAGCTGGAGATGCTCAACCCCACCCAACCTGATCTGAGTGCGCTGATGCCTGAAGTTGGGGAGGTGAATTCTCCTGCGCTGGCTGAGCAAGCTTTGGGGAGATCTTTGGAATGTCCCGTGATGCTTTGCGACGGAGCTCAGGAAGCTATGGCAGCTGAGGATGTGTAAGCTGGTGCGGTACCTGAAACAGGGGGTCAGCAGGCAGAGGAGGTGCTAGAGGTGGAGGTCATTAATGTGACCGATAATTAAGTATTTTTATTTTCAATGAACTTTTTTGGCAGTCTGGCCCAGAGGTGGCAGACTTGTAAGTTTTCAAACTTTTTCTTGGTTGCTCCGCCAGGGTGGCGGTTGAACTCAGGGGCCGTATTTTGGCCACGTTTTGGAATGCCTCTTGCCTTAATTTCTGGCAAGTTTCAACTTATATTTTTTGTGCTCGTTTTTAGGATTCCTTAGTTTAGGAGGTTGCCGTGTCAGCCTGCTGGCCGATTTAGGCGAGTCTTGTCATCCTGAAAAGGCTGACTTTCTGACTCAACTAGCTGTTGTTTCAGCCTGATGGCTGATTTAGGCATATGACGTAATGTAAGGAGGAGTGGCCGTGTCAACCTAAGAGGCTGATTTAGACCAGTTTGGTCAGCCTGAAGAGGCTGGACCAAACCAAGCTAGCTGTCGTGTCAGCCTGATGGCTGATTTAGGCGTATGCCGCAGTTTTGGACTACTTAGCCTTGTTCATGACGCAAGGTGTGTTCATCACGCTTAAAGCCAACAGGGTCGTAATTTAGGCAAGTTTATCGTCATTATAGGACCAATGGGATGCTGCAGGATTCTGGTAGCGCAGAGATCCCTTTGTTCCATGTATGTGCATGCATGCTGGGGCCCTGATTAATTGCGATTAGTGCGAGCTACGTCCAGGGGGTGGTATCAGGGGTAGCTAGGTAAGCGTGTTTAGCTGTCAACCAGGCTCCCTTTCTTATGTTTCACAATCCGCCTGGTGAGGGTGCTCCTTGTGGAGAAAATAGGTTAGGCATGTTGGAGTGCCATGTGCCTTGTCACCCCACGTTGGCAGTTGACAGTCCTGCTAGATACCCTTTCAACGTACCATAGACACTACATCATTCTGAAGGCTAAAGTCTACTTATTATTAAAAGTAATATCTCTTCAGGTGAAGTATGTTCCATAGGAGTTGTATCATTTGACCGTCCATAGTCATCAGTCTGTATGTACCATGGCCAACAACTCCTTCTACCAGGTATGGTCCTTCCCATTTGTAGGCGAATTTGCCTTCCTTTTGATTCTTAGTGTTTTGAAACACTTCTCGGAGAACCAGGTCTCCTACCTCCAGGAGCGTGACTTTCACATTCTTGTTGTAACTTCTGGCCACTGACTGTTTGTAAGCAGCCAAACGTATTTTGGCGCTTGCTCGCAGCTCGTCGACTGTGTCCAGGCTTCTGGCCATCTCTGCATTGTTCAGTTCTCCTATCATATTTCCATACCTGTGGGTGGGAACTAGAACTTCTGATGGGATGACTACTTCTGCGCCAAACACCGGGCTGAAGGGTGTTTGACCTGTCACTACCTTTGGTGTCGTTCTATCTGACCATAATACTAGTGGCAATTCATCTGCCCACTTTCCTCCTAACTCCTGTAACCTCCTTCTCAGATTATCCATGAGGATTTTGTTACTGGACTCAGCTTGCCCGTTGGACTTCGGGGTCCTGGGTGCTAACTTTTTTAGGGTGATGTTCCACCTGGCACAATATCCCTTTGTGTCGTTGGAGATGAATTGTGAGTCATTGTCACATATGATTTCTGATGGGATACCAAACCTGCAAATGATGTTTCGTTTTATGAACGAAATGACTTGTTTGTCCTTTACTTCTGTGAATGCTTCTGCCACTATCCACTTGGAGAAATAATCTATCGCCAGCATCCATGTCCTGTTTCCTGTGGCTCTTGGCAGAGGTCCTACTATGTCCATGCCCCATGCCATGAATGGCCAGGGGGAAATGATAGGATGCAAGGGTTCTGTTGGCTGACGGATCATTGGTGCTGAGCGCTAGAAGGCGTCATATTTGCGTGCATATTCTGCTACATCTACCTTCATTGTAGGCCAGTAGTATCCCTGCCTGAGGGCTTTATTTTCCAAACTCATGCCCCCTGCATGGTTTCCACATTCGCCACTGTGGAGAGCATGTAACACATTCTGTACTTCTTCCTTGTCCAGGCACCGTAAGTAGGGGCCTGCCAGTGATTTTCTGAATAGCATGTCGTCAATAAGTATGAACCTGGAGGCCTTCACTCTGAAAGCTCTTATTTCTTTCTTGTCATCTGGTAGCTTGCTATGGCGCAGCCAGTCTAAGTAAGGTGTGCGCCAATCCCAGTCATCTGCCTGTTCGGCTGTTTGGTCAGGCGGCTGACCGGTTGGCTGAGAGTTCTCACCTTCCTCTATAACTGCCTTGACTCCTTCCCCATTCTGTGAATCCTCCAGTTCACCTTTATCTATTTCATCTGCTTTCTGGATGGAAGGTTCTAGCATGTGTGCTATTGGAATGCTGGAAAGCTCTGTTGGTTTGAATGTTGCCCCCAGAGTTGCTAAGGCATCTGCTTCCACGTTCTGGTCTCTGGGATCTGCTTAAGCTTGCAAGTTCCGAATTTTTGTTTTAACTCCTTTGCTATTTTTAAGTATGCAATCATCTTCGAATCTCTGGCTATGAACTCATCATCGACGTGATTGACTGTTAGTGGAGAGTCACTGGATATGCGCAGGTGCCTGACTCCTAACTCCAGAGCTAGCTTCATTCCTAATATCAAGGCTTCGTACTCTGTTTCATTGTTGGTTGCTTTGAATTCACATCTCACCGCTTGTGCTATCAGGTCTCCCTGAGGTGACCGCAGGATTAACTCTACTCCTGCCCCCCTTTGGTTGGAGGCTCCGTCAATATGCATCTGCCAGACCTCTGCCTCCTTGTTTCCCCCTAGAGTGAGGATTTCCTCATCTGCCAGATTTTGGATGGTCAACAAGTCCGACACGAAGTCGGCCGATGCTTGCGATTTGATTCTTTGTTGGGGTCGCGTCGATATCGTACCCACTGAGGTATACATACCACTTTGACATTCTGCCTGACAGTTCAGGCTTCCTCATGATAGATTTCGGCGGGTAGTTGGTCACGACTTGTATGATGTGGGACTCAAAATAGGGGCGCAGTTTGCGAGATGCTACTACCATTGCTAATACTAATTTTTCAAGAGATGTGTACTTGGTCTCTGTCGGCAGCAGAGACTTGCTTACATAGTAGACTGGCTTCTGCTCCTTTTCCTGCTCTCTGACCAGAACAGCGCTCACTGCCACTTCTGTGACGGTCGGGTATAGGAATAGCGATTCTCCTTGTTCCGGCTTCGACATTAGTGGTGGGCTGCTGAGGTAGTGTTTCACCTCTCTGAAAGCTTGCTCGTGATCCGCAGTCCACTCAAACTTCTGGCTTTTTCTCAGTATGTCGTAAAACAGCCTGCACTTATCTAAAGATCTTGAGATGAACCTGCTTAAGGCTGCTACCTTTCCAGCTAGTCTTTGAACATCCTTAGGCTTTTCAGGTGACTCTAGTTATAAGACGGATTTGATCTGCTCGACGCTAGCTTCTATTCCTCTTTAAGTTACAATGTAGCCTAAGAATTTGCCAGAGGATACCCCGAACGTACATTTAGATGGATTTAGCTTCATTTTGTATTCCCTCAGGGTGTTGAATGTTTCTGCCAGGTGCCGCATGTGGTCCTTGGCTTTTTCTGATTTTACCACCATGTCATCAATATATACCTCCATAGTTCTTCCTATCTGCTCTTTGAACATGCGGTTAACCAGCCTTTGACATGTGGAGCCTGCGTTCTTTAGGCCGATTGGCATGACGTTGTAACAATATATTCCTCTCTCAGACATAAACGCTGTCTTCTCTTGATCTGCAGGATCCATCTTGATCTGATTGTATCCACTCCATGCGTCCAGGAATGTCAACATCTCATGTCCAGCTGTCGCATCTACCATTGCATCAATATGATGCAGCGGGAAGGGATCCTTAGGGCATGCCTTGTTGAGATCAGTGAAGTCTACACATACTCTCCACTTCCCATTCTTTTTAGGCACCACCACCACATTAGATAGCCATTCTGGATATTTTACTTCTCTTATTTTCTTTGCTGCCAGCAGACTATCTACCTCCTGGTTAATCACCTTGCTTCTTTCTGCTGCAAACTTTCTTCTCCTCTACTGGATGGGTCTACACTTTGGGTCCACACTAAGCTTATGCGTTATGATGGACGGATCTATTCCTATCATGTCATCGTGTGACCATGCGAAACAATCCATGTTATCCTGCAGGAATTTGACTAATTGTTGTCTCAAGCTTCTTGTGCATCCTGCTCCAATTAGCATAGTTCTTTCTGGGTGCAGCTTGTCCAGGTTGATTTGATCTAGCTCTTCCGCCGGGGGCTCGATGTATTCGTCCTGGACAGGTTGCTTCTATAATTGCTATGCGGGAGGGCTGGCAGTACATTCTAGTGCCTTCTTATAGCAGCCTCTAGCTTCCTCCTGATCTCCTCTTATTGTCTCTACTCCCCATGGTCTGGGGAACTTTATGCATTAGTGATATGTTGAGGGGACTGCTTTCATCTGGTGTAGCCACTGCCTTCCCAGAATGACATTGTAGGTGGAAGGTCCGTCTATAACCAGATATATGACTTGCTTGTTGACTCTTAACACATAGGTTGGGATAACTATCTTGCCTAGTGAGCTGGCTGTCTCCCCATTGAAGCCTACTAGCGGAATAGTCTTCTTCTACAGATCATTCTCATTGAATCCCATGTTTTCTATGGTTTTTAGCATGATCAGGTTGACTGAGCTGCCTGTATTTACCAGGACCTTTCTAACCGTGCAATTGGGCATTGATAAGGTGATGATAAGTGCGTCATGATCTTCTCCTTCATCGTATGTATCTCCTTCATCAAAGCTGACAGCTGGTAAGTCGCTGTGAGAAATTCTGCAAGAAGTTGTTGGCCTATCTCCTTTGGTCTCGGTAGCACGTCTCTTAGCTGCTGAGTATGTCATCCCACTTAGGTCTGAGCCACCTGTTATCACGTTTATGATTTTGGTGCATGTGGGTGGAGTTGCAGGTTTGGTGGTACCTACCTTATCCTGTTGCTTGCCCCCACGTGGTAATAGGTGGCTCAGCTTCCCTTGTTCATATAGGCGCTTGACCTCTCTCCGTAATGTGTAGCAATACTCGGTATTGTGCCCAATATAACGGTGGAATTCACACTTCTTTTTGCTATCCTTCCTCCATGCTTGTCCTTCTACTGGTGGGTTGGGCCACCTGACTCCATCTCCCATCTCCCTGAGTGCCTTCAGGATTCCCCCGACAGTCGTAGTGAATCCATATTCTGCCAGAGTAGGGAGTTGCTGATTTTCCTCGATCCTGTTGACTCCCCTTCCATATGGCCTGTACCTCTCCTCCTTCTTGCTGGTGGTTTGCTTTCTTCCTGATTTCTCCACGGCTGAGGTACTAGAAACACTTGATGTATTAGGTAGGCTGGCTCTGGCTAGGATGTCTTCTTCCAACGATTATCGGCAAATGCTTTTTCCGTCTTGCCTCAAAACTATGGCAGGGATGCATAGTCAGCTGCTTGTATAAGTCGGAGTCATGGTGGAGGCCTCTTCTAAAGGCTTCTACTGCTGTCGAAACGTTGCACTCTCGTACTGCTACCTTCTCATTGTTGAACCTAGTATTGTATTCTCCAATGGTCTCCCCTGCCCCCTAGACGATCCTGTACATATCTTCTGCATGCTTCTGCGGCTTCCTGTTGCTTGCGAATTGCTGAGTGAATGCGTTCACTAATTCAGCAAATATGGATATCGACCTGTTAGGCAGGCTCACAAACCATCGAAGTGTCGATCCTGTTAAGGTGGATCCAAATCCTTTGCACATGCAAGCCTCCTTGACTTGCCCTACGGCTGACACTGTCATCATCTTCTGCTTGTACTGGCTTATATGGTCAAAGGGATCTACTGTGCCGTCGAAGAGAGGCATATTTGGATTTGTGAATCCCTTTGGCATGGCTGTGATAGATATGGTGTCCACAAATGGTGAGTCGGCATAGCTGTCTAGTGCTGCTTTCTTGAGTGGGGGTGGCAGCCCTGGGACCCTGCTCAGTATTTCTTTTAGCTCCAGGTACTGCTGATTTGTTATGCTGCCTGAATCTGGGGTCCGCATGTCGGCTGCCTGCTGGTTTAATATCCCACCTCCTGTCCCGGGCTCTTGAAGGTTCTGATGTACTTTGGCGGCTAGAGGGGTTGAAGTGACGATTGTCCCCTACTGCCAGTTCACTTGCTGGTTCCACTCGGATCCTGCTCCAGGTGTCTGATCGGTTGCTGCGAAACTGCTGATAGGGATGCCACCTGTTCGCGCCTACGCATAGCTGGCTGATGGCCAGGTGTCCGGTGTGAGGTATCCCAGCCCTTGTGGGGTTATTCTTCCATCTGTTGGTATTGTAGTCAGGTCCAACCTTGTTACCAGTTCGGCTGGTATCTGTCGGAGTGAATTTCTGCTACCTGATGCCCCATGTGTCAGATCTACTAGTGGAGACCTTCCTTCCTCTCGCTTCCGCTCATCGGGGGCGATCGCTAACATTTCAGGATGTCTATCTGCGCCCAGAGCTCTCTGTCCCTCTTCCTTGCTTCAGCTTCTGCTTTCTTCTGGTCTTCTCTCATATTTTCCGTGGCTTTCTGGAGGTTCTCCATGCCGGTGAGCAAGATTTGTGTGGGACTAGGTGGCGGGGTGAGGCCTGAGCTTGCTGCTCCCTTATCTGATCTGGCTTGGGTTGCAACAGCGGGAGTCTTAGGAGGCAGTGAGGTATTTGCTATTGGTGTTGTTCTCGAAGTATGTCCGGGAGCCTGTGTTGCCACTGTTGATGCTGGATTTTGAGTAGAAGTGTGTGGTGGCGACGGTTGTCTGCTCCCTGACATGGCGTCCGATGCTTTCTTATCCATCGTGTATTTAGAGTATCAACGATTGACGACAACAATGCCCCACGGTGGGCGCCAAACTGTTTAGGTATTTTTTACCGAATTGATTGATTCGGGTCAATGCGGTCTTACTCGTTGGGTAATTCTATAAGCGTTAATATGATTATGTCTAAATAAGAAAATGAAGTACGAAATATAAATTGACACGTAAGATTTGGTGACGCGGAAAACCCAATGTGGGAACAACCGTGGGAGGGACGGTACCCTGCCAAATATTACACTATTCTTGAATGGGAGGATGATTACAATTAAGACGTAATACTAATCTTGCTGGCGTGAGGTATCGAGCTCGTAAGATCTTGGATGATCGTATGCGTGTGTATCTGGATGAGTTGATATCTTGATGAGAATCCGGATGTGTGAATGAATGTATGAGTGTATGAAGGTATGAATCTCCTCCTTTGATTGCTCCTTTGGGTATTTATAGGGTAAGAACCCTAGGCATGTCCTACCTTGATTATGGAAAGGGAATATTACTTCCATGATAACTCTTTCCATATTCAGTCGTCTCCCTTAATTCTCCCTAATCTCCCTGACATCTCCCTGACTCCCCCTTTCCTAATTTTTGACGCCTCCTCTGACGGGCTTTTGTCTTCTCCTGCGTGCATGCCGGCCCAATGCTTTATTCAATCACGGGCTCTTTTCCCCCTTATCACTCTTCCCATGATCCATTATTTTATCAAGTGAGTCTTCTCTTTATTGTGCTATTTTTAGCTCAAACAATCAGCATCAAACAACATCACGCATATAAGGACCTGCGTGAGAGTCAAATAAAAATTAAGTCTCTTCCCAAAATTATATTCATTAAAACCACACTAACATGCTAATTAAAAACTGAAATAAAGCACACTTGTACAAAACTTTTACAATCCGGGTTGCCTCTCGGTCAGCGCTGGTTTATATGGTCCCGCTCGACCTCTGTCACCTCATTGACCAAAACAACTAAACAGCCCACAACATGGTTGTTGACTAATTGAAGTACTCTCGGCAGTCTTTGTCTTGGCCATAGGCCACCACTTTACCTTGTTTTCAGAAACAGATGGGCATACCGTCGCACAGGCTACCTCAATACACTTAGCCCTCGGGCGTCCCTTCTTTGCACGCGGCAGTGAATCTCTTGGCATTCCGCCATAATCAACATCTCCAGCTATAAACTTTGGACCTAAAGCACCAATTTTATCTCCCAAATCCTTGTAGGAGCTCAAACTCTCATGTCCTCGAGAAAGAGAAACAACAGTATGGTCCTCCATCTTGCTCCTAACATGGGGCGGAGGTGTCATAGCAATAACAAGACATGACTCAATTATAGGACTATCAGCTACCCTATCAGATTCTACAGGGGAAACAACATGACAAGGTACAACTTTTATAGGTGTCCTCCGAACATTAGACTGCGTGTATGTCAATTTCTCACCCCCCCCCCCCCCCCACCATAAATGTCAGAGTCCTTGCTCCTACGTCAATAATTGCACCAGCAGTGTGCAAAAATGGTCTCCCTAAAATAATAGGGGTATAAGTATCCTCAGTAATGTCCAACACAATGAAATCAACGGGTATAAAGAACTTCCCAACCCACACAGGAACATCCTCTAGGATCCCTAAAGGTCGTGACAAGGAATGGTCTGCCATTTGGACAGTCATATTGGTGCATTTAAACTCAGTCAAACCTATCTTTTTAGCTAAAGACAAAGGTAAGACACTGATACTGGCACCCAAATCACATAAAGCATTATCTATAGTATGGGTGCCTATGGAATAGGGGATAGAAAAACTACATGGGTCAGCTAACTTAGGTGTAGATTTTTTTTTATGTAAGAGTGCACTACACTCCTCGGTAAAGCAACAGTCTCCACCTCATCAAAACTTTTCTTACGAGTCAAAATTTCTTTCATAAATTTAGCATACGAAGGTACCTGAGTAATGAGTTCTGTGAATGGAACGGATACCTTGAGATTCTTGACTAGCTTGATAAACTTCCCAAATTGTTGCTCAATCTTGGTATTCAGCTGTCGGGTCGGAAATGGGAGCTTGATCACAATTGGTGGCTCAGCAGCTTTCTTCTCTTTATCAGCATTTGACTTCTTAGAAGCACTAGAAGTCGAATCATCAGCAATAGGCAATGGATTAGCAATCTTGTCATTAACATTCGATTCATAAATAACCAAGTCAGCATCATCTCTAGGCATCTCTGGTCCATCATAAGGAAAACCGCTCCTTAGGTTGATAACATTAACCGTTTCACGTGGTTTATCTGGCTGAGAAGGCAAGGCACCCGGTTGCCTTTCAGAGTTTTGGCTAGATAATTTAGCAACCTGAGTATCCAGAATCTTGTTGTGAGCCAACAATTGAGTAATTAGAGCCTCCTGCTTCTATGAAGCCGCCATTTGCTGTTGTAACATGGCTTTAATGTGCTACATATCACTGTTTGGAGCTACAGGAGGAGGTTGCATCTGTTGAAACTACTGTTGAGGCGGCCTATTAAAGTTCCCTTGTGGTTGATTACCACGATTCTGAGGAATGACATATGCATTGGTCGGCGGCGAGGTAGGATTTTGCACATTGTAGAAATTAGAGTACGGGCTACCTTGCTTGAAAGACTGATAGGCATGAACTTCTTCTATAGTACTAATACATCCAGCTGCAACATGACCATTATTACCACATCTCTCACAAGGGACCTCCTGTTGAACCATAGGATGGACTGTCTGTGTGGGAAATAATCTGTATACTTCCCTTATTATTAAGGATTATAACGAATTATAGAGATGATTACGAGTCATAAAACTAAATTGCATAAACAAAAGCATAAAGGATTAAGAAATAACCTTCGGTCCTAGCTTTTATGGCCTATGAACAATATCGCAATGATATTCTCCTATCAGTTGCACCCAAGACGATATGAGATATGCCCTTGCTTCTTGCTAGAATCGATCCCTAAATTTTCTGTAAAATTGCTAGGGTTTTTTTCGGTTTTTGTGTTTTTAGAAGAGAGGCAAGAATGAGTTAGAAAATAAGGTTAAGAAGTGATCACCCTCATCTTCCTTTAAACCGAGTATAAGGAGTAATTAGGGTAGATTTTATTTCTTCTAATTTTCAGCCCATTTACCGAGACAGGCATATCAGTCGATCGACTGACACACCCGGTCGATCGACCATGTATATAATGCATTATTTATAATTTGTCATTTATATTATACCACATTAATTAATACGGGTCAATAATAATTTATTATGACAATATCGTATAATTTATCATTAGCTGATTAAATATAACCGATTACATTTACTTACGAATTAACATATTAATTCGTCCAAGCTAACATTATATACATTAATTAAATATAACTTATTATATTCAATTTAATAATTCGTCTCAACTAATATTATTTAATCGGCATTAAATAATTGTCTCATCAACACATTGACTAACTGTTTAGTCATACAAGGCATCAATGTGATTATATTTTCATACAATCACATTTCTCAAACACATCCTTTAAGTGTGACTTTTAGGGACCAGTTGATCACCGCCATCTGTATGATAATAACGTCAAACTTTCTAGCAAGCCAACTGTTATTAGGTAATCGTTAATCAACTGATAAAATACGAAGTATACCCTTGTGAACCTATAAGAGATTTATAAATGTTATCACACTAATTTGTGGAGGACACAAGCTCCAACAAACTCCCACTTGTCCTCACAAGTGTATGTGCGATAACCGATTCTCATATCCTAAAATTTCTCCCACTCAATGTAAAACAATTTGCGAAATCTGTATTCACAAAGGTCGTATTTTACAAGCGATCTATATCAAGAGTGGTTTCCCCGACTAGAGAGTAACTTAACTGATAAACGAATCATCATTCGAGCATGGCCCTGCATTTCAGTTACAACTCCTCGAGTGGCCCTGAGAAAAAACTATACCTGATAAAGGTTGGATATTTTCCTCAACTCGAATCCTGCAGATGTAAGCACAGTATGAAATGACCCAGAAAAAATTTACTTAGCCTCCAGTTACGGCGGACCGTGGGAAAGAAACCAAGGTCACCCAAAAACTGCCTTAATCTCAAGAGACATTCGATAGTCAAAAGAATCGACTCTAGGAACACAATGGATGTCCTATCCACGACCTGGCACCGAATGTTTTTAAACATTTAGGACTCCATTACGTTTTCACAAAAATTTGTCCTACGAGGTATCGTTATAATCTCGCATTTGTGATCGATCAGTCAACAGTTTGACTTATGGCTCGTTGAACCCACCATCAATCGACTGCACAATATAATATCCAGAGTTGTCAGCTCATTAAGGAGATTACGGACCAAACAAAATATAATGTAATCCAGTTCACTTTGTGGTGTTCAATTTTGTCAGTACAATCCACATGAAAAACAAAATATTATAATAAAACGATGAAGTTATAAATAGTATATGAAAAAGATAATGTATCAAATTCATAATCAACTACCACAACTCAGGAACACGTTTAATTCCCATGGAAATAACGTGCCCTTCATGCTTATCAAAATTCAACGGTTTAGTGAGAGGGTCCGCGATGTTATCATCCGAAGCTATCTTGTCAATCACTATCTCTTCTTGCTCCACGTAATCACGGATCAGGTGAGCTTTCCGATGTACATGTCTAGATTTGTTGCTAGACTTTGGCTCCTTAGCCTGAAAGATGGCACCTCTATTGTCACAATAGATGGTGATCAGGCATTCGAACTAGGAACTATCGTAAGTCCTTGTAAGAATTGACGCATCCATATCGCTTCCTTAGCTGCTTCCGAAGCGGCATAGTACTCGGATTCAGTAGTAGAATCTGGTACAACACTCCGTTTGGAACTCTTCCAGCTGACCGCAGCACCATTAAAAGTGAAGACGAACCCGGACTGAGATTTTGAATCATCTCGATCCGTTTGGAAGCTAGCATCTGCGTAACCGATTGCGCATAGCTTAGTATCGCCTCCATAAGTCAATACCCTAACCTTAGTCCTCCGTAGGTACTTGAGGATATTTTTAACAGCTATCTAGTGTGTTTAACCTGGATTCTTTTGGTACCGACTCGTCATACTCAATGCATATGCCACGTCTGGACGTGTGCATATCATGGCATACATGATTGATCCTATTGCAGTTGCATAAGGAACACGACTCATGCGCTCAATCCCTTCAGGCATCGTGGGTGACTGAGACTTGTTCAACTGCATCCCAGACGTCATTGGAAGGTTCCCCTTCTTGGAGTTGGTCATGCTGAACTTCTCAAGAATCTTATCCAAATAAGACTCCTGACTAAGTGATAACGTCCGCCGTGATCTATCTCGGTAGATACGGATTCCCAAAATGCGTTGTGCCTCACCCAGATCTTTCATTTGGAAATGGTTCTTCAACCATTCTTTAACCGAAGATAGGAGAGGAATGTCATTACCAATCAAGAGTATGTCATCGACATACAATATCAAGAATACAATCTTGCTCCTACTCGACTTGATATATAAGCATGGTTCCTCGACCGATCGAGTGAAACCATACTCTTTTATCACCTGGTCGAAACGATGATTCCAACTCCGAGAAGCTTGCTTAAGTCCATAAATGAACGCTTAAGCTTGCATACTTTCTTAGGATGTTCAGGATCTATGAAACCTTCGGGTTGCACCATGTACAACTCTTCCTCCAAATAACCGCTTAAGAAGGCGGTTTTCACATCCATTTGCCAAATTTCATAGTCATGAAATGCGGCAATCGCTAAGATTATCCTAATGGAACGTCGCATGACTACAGGTGCAACAATTTCATTATAATGCAATCCGTGCACTTGAGTGAAACCTTTTGCCACTAGTCGTGCCTTATAGGTATCTGGTTGCGCGTCTACAGAATGCTTTATTTTGTAAAGCCATTTGCACTGTAGAGGTTTTACCTTATTAGGTAAATCAACTAGATCCCATACGTCATTCTCATACATGAAGTCCATCTCGGATTGCATGGCTTCGAGCCATAGCTTTGAGTTGGAACAGGCCATAGCACCTTTATAGGTAGCGGGTTCATTACTCTCTAGGATTAAAACGTTATTCTCCTCGACCATACCAATGTATCTGTCCGGAGGATTAGAGACTCTACCCGACCTCCTAGGTTCCTCAGGAATACTAACCGTATTATCAGTTGGAGGAACCACTT
Organism: Silene latifolia; assembly: GCF_048544455.1. Lineage (NCBI taxonomy): Eukaryota > Viridiplantae > Streptophyta > Magnoliopsida > Caryophyllales > Caryophyllaceae > Silene > Silene latifolia. The sequence continues at coordinate 100,166,420 of NC_133538.1, forward strand.
CCTTCATCTATTCCTCAGTTGTTGGTTCTGGAATCTCCGACAGCTCGAAGGTTCTATTACTTGTCTTGTTCTCGAGAAATTCTTTCTCTAATAACGTCGCACTAGCCGCAACAAAAACTCGATGTTCGGTAGGCGAATAGAAGTAAAGACCAAATGTTCCTTTTGGATAACCTATAAAGTATGTCTTGACCGATCGCGGGCCGAGCTTATCCTCGTGTCTCCACTTGACATAAGCCTCGCAGCCCCAAACCCGAATAAAGGACAAGTTAGGGACCGTTCCCTTCCACATTTCATATGGAGTCTTGTCGACAGCTTTAGTCGGACTTCGGTTAAGTATAAGAGCAACAAAAGGTGACAAAAGAGCAAAACCCCATAATGAATCAGGCACTACCGTGTGACTCATCATGGATCGAACCATATCAAGTAAGGTTTGATTTCTCCGTTCGGACACACCATTTAATTGAGGTGTTCCAGGTGGAGTTAACTGCAAAACGATTCCACAGTCTTTAAGATGTTGATCAAACTCATTTGAAAGATATTCGTCACCCCGATCTGAACGGAGTGCTTTAACCTTTCTACCCAGTTGGTTTTCAACCCTGTTCTGGTATTCCTTGAATTTCTCAAAGGACTCACTTTTATGCTTCATTAAGTAGACATATCCGTATCTACTCAAATCGTCCGTGAAAGTGATAAAATATCTATAGCCATCTCTAGCGGTAATTGATATAGGTCCACAAACATCAGTATGTATGAGTCCTAATAGGTCACTAGCGCGCATTCCAACACCTTTGAAGGAAATTCGAGTCATTTTGCCAATGAGACATGATTCACACGTGCCATATGTAGAAAATTCGAATGCGGGAATAGTCCCATTATCGACGAGTTTCTTTACGCGTTTCTCATTTATGTGTCCTATTCGACAATGCCATAGATAGGTTTGATCTTTGTCACCAACCTTTAATTTCTTATTATTCACGTGTAATACTTCCGTGGTTTGATCTAAGATGTAAATTCCATTCATGGAAATCGCTTTGCCATAAATTATTTCATTGAAAGAGAAAATACAGCTATTATCCTTTATTAAAAATGAAAATCCGTCTTTATCAAGTACGGAAACTGAAATAATGTTCTTAGCCAAACTGGGTACATAGTAACAGTTATTTAAAAATAACTCAAAACCACTAGGGAGTTGGATTACATATGTTCCCTTCGAGACAACAGAACCTCTGGCTCCATTCCCGACTCGCAGGTCCACATCACCCTTTCCGAGAGGTGTGATGTTTCTTAGGCCCTGCAAATGATTACACAGATGAGAACCACAACCAGTATCAAGTACCCAAGTTCCGAAACTTGCATGGTTAATCTCAATCATATGAATATAAGATGACATACCAACAGAACGACGCGCCGCTTTAATGTCCTCACGGTACACGGGACAGTTCCTCCTCCAATGTCCAGTCTTGTGACAATGGTGGCACTCAATGTCACCGCCCTTGCTCTTTGCCTTGCCCTGTGAGCCACTAGTCTCATCGGGCCCACTCTTACCGTTTCATGGCTTCTTGAATTTTGGCTTACCTACAGTTAGAACGCCTGGAGCTTTGCCCTTACCTTTACCCTTGTTGGAAATCGTGAGAACATCCTGCTTCATGCTCCCACTTAATTTCATATCCTTCTCGGTCTGTACGAGAAGGGAGTGTAGCTCATGAGGACTCTTTTTCAAGTCATTCATGTAGTAGTTCGCCCTGAAAAGGGCAAAACCATCGTGAAGAGAATGAAGCATTCGGTCAATGACAATGCTCTCACTGATTTTGCAATCAAGTGCCTCCGATTTCTCGACATTCTCAATCATGTTAAGAATGTGTGGGCTAACCGGTTGGCCCTTTTGGAGTTTCGCATCAAAGAAGCGACAGGTATGCTCATAAGTAACGATCCTCGGTGCTTTTGAGAACTCGTTAGTGAGCATGGTGAAAATCTTGTTCGCACCTTGGGCAATGAAGCGTCTCTGCAAATTGGTTTCCATTGCAAAGATGAGTACGTTCTTTATCGCACCCGCTTCCATAACGAAATCACTATAAGCAAGTGACTCGTTAACTCCCGCATTGGGGGCTGGTTTGACCGGTATTAGCTCAGTTAAGTACTTGAGCTTACCGTCGCAAATGTCGACATTCCGTAGTGCTGCCTCCCAGTCCGCAAAGTTGGACCCATCATTCTTCAGTCGCGTGTAGTGATTCATGTTGTCCATAAAAACTTTCAGCCAGGACTCGCGTCCAAGTGTGGCACTAGGCATTGGGATTTCGTTATTTCCAACCATTTTGTTGTAACAGTAATATAAACGTGTTCTACACTGCGAAAAGAAGAATAAATAATAAGCATGTGCATCGATTTTAATTTAAGTCTAATGATCTAATGTCATAACGCGAAGACTCAAGCATTTATACAATTGACCTTCCTCAAGAATTATATAAATGATCCCAAGACTCAATTATCTCAAATTGATAAGCCACCTTTTGGCTAATTCTACTTGTTAGAATTCTTGGTCGATAAATTTCTCAGAAATTCTATCTTTAGTCCATCATAATCACGAGAAACTCTTCGGACTATAATGTTGAGATAAATTAAGTCAACACAAACTACTTACCCAACGTAGAAGGGGTCATATTATGCCTACCGACGAAGAAGGGATTCATAGTTGTTTGTCCTTATAAAGACTAATCTCAATTTCCGTTTTAGAGGAAAATCCCATCAACTTTATTTTAATTCATTTTAAGTGAACTAATATCTAGCATGCGTGAATGAATAAACTAAGGTGATGGCTTAAAAACATGTGACATCTGTATGTCTCTGAAAACTAACATACAACCTATATGTGTCAATTTTCATGCATTTTAGTAGGTGGTTTGGTTTTAGGCGGAATATGATGCATTAACTACCATGTGAATGAAAAGCAATAAGAACGATAAAACGTAAAACAAAATAAAGTCCTAGTGTGGCCTATCCTATCAAAATGAACATAAATACAATTTTGGAATCCATCCATGGACCCGAGAAGCTTGTCTTGATGTTCCTTCTTGATCCATGTAGCGGGAGTGAGCTCCAATCTCCATCTTTAGTCTTCTTTGAAAATTACAATAAATAAATTTACATAATAAACCTATTTCTTACATTCGAATTTCAAAACCCAAAAACTAAAGAAAAATAAAGGAGATTCGAGATCTCAAATTACATTAAAAATTATGTTCCCATCATTACGAAAACTAATTTGACTAAGGCCACACTAGGTATTACAAATTACAACCGATTGCAAAAATACGTAAATTAAACCATTCAAACGATTCATTCAACTAAATAAAATGCATCAACTAAAAAAAAATTAAACATACAAGACATAATTCTTTAATTATGTAGATTAATTTTATCCAAACCACCTATTTAATTGATCAAATTAAGTGACAATTCCTCAATTAATCACATTAATTTTAATCTTAATTCACATTAAACTTGTAATATAAATTTAATCCATTCATTATTCTAAACTTCTTTAAAATAATTAGGTATCTATTAATTATGAACCACTTCACAATAATTTATTATACATTGTAAATTTAATGTATAATCTTTCTAGGCCAAAACAAACCAATCAAAAAAAACTTTTTTTTTCTCTTTTGATCTCGGCAAAACAAAAAAAAAAACAAAAAAAATTTATTTTTTTTATTTTTCCAGCTCGGCCGAAAAAACAGAAATCAAAAACAATTTTTCTTTCTTTCGGTAATTCTGCAAAAACCGAATCCAGCCTTTCTTTTTCCTTTTTCTCGGTTGGAAAAAAAAACCAAAAAAAAACAAATTTTTTTTTTTATTTCGGCAATACCCAAAAAAAAACAATAACAGAAACTTTTGTTTTTTGGGCTCTCGGCAAACCCTAATAAAATAGCCGTCATATATTTTATTCTTACGGCAAAAATGCCCTTAAAACAAAAAAAAAAATTAAGATGAAGAAAATCGTTTATAGTTGCTATTAGAACACGATTAGCATATGAATTAATGAAACGTGATTAACAGTATATGCTAAAAACTATATAGCAAAAACGAATTTTATATCATCAACATGACGATTCCATTTACAATTTAATTTAATTCGAATTAAATCAAAGCATCTACAAATTCATTTTATCATCATCTTAACTGATTAAAACAACAATATGTATGAATCAAATTGAAATAAAAATATCAAAAACGAAAAAAAAAAAAAATTGGTTGAACAGACGAGGCAGTCGGTCGACCAAGGGTATTGGTCGATCGACCAAACCGTGAAACGAAATCAACGCCTACGCTTCAAAAAATTACAAATAAAACCCTAATTTTCGAGACCAATTTTTGTTTACATCCAATTTTATGAAAATCATCAAAATAAAATTCGTGGCCTTGGCTCTGATACCACTTGTGGGAAATAATCTGTATACTTCCCTTATTATTAAGGATTATAACGAATTATAGAGATGATTACGAGTCATAAAACTAAATTGCATAAACAAAAGTGTAAAGGATTAAGAAATAACCTTCGGTCCTAGCTTTTATGGCCTATGAACAATATCGCAATGATATTCTCCTATCAGTTGCACCCAAGACGATATGAGATATGCCCTTGCTTCTTGCTAGAATCGATCCCTAAATTTTCTGTAAATTTGGTAAGGTTTTTTTTCGGTTTTTGTGTTTTTATATGAGAGGCAAGAATGAGTTAGAAAATTAGGTTAAGAAGTGATCACCCTCATCTTCATTTAAACCGAGTATAAGGAGTAATTAGGGTAGATTTTATTTCTTCTAATTTTCGGCTCATTTACCGAGACAGGCATATCAGTCGATCGACTGACACACCCGGTCGATCGACCATGTATATAATGCATTATTTATAAATTGTCATTTATATTATATCGCATTAATTAATACGGGTCAATAATAATTTATTATGACAATATCGTATAATTTATCATTAGCTGTTTAAATATAACCGATTACATTTAATTACGAATTAACATATTAATTCGTCCAAGCTAACATTATATACATTAATTAAATATAACTTATTATATTCAATTTACGAATTGACAATTAATTCGTCTCAACTAATATTATTTAATCGGCATTAAATAATTGTCTCATCAACACATTGACTAACTGTTTAGTCATATAAGGCATCAATGTGATTATATTTTCATACAATCACATTTCTCAAACACATCCTTTAGGTGTGACTTTTAGGGACCAGTTTATCACCGCCATCTGTATGATAATAACGTCAAACTTTCTAGCAAGCCAACCGTTATTAGGTAATCGTTAATCAACTGATAAAATACGAAGGTATACCCTTGTGAACCTATCGTAGATTTATAAATGTTATCACACTAATTTATGGAGGACACAAGCTCCAACAATCCTGCTATTTACCCAAAGATTGGGTAGTCTTTAGCTCTGCAATTTGGGCGATTAGAGCTTCTAATTGAGCCGCAACCGCACTATCTCGAACCACCCCCTTTGTACTACCTGGGGTTACCATACTCAGCAGTGTGAGTAGTTATCTCATCGATTAATTTCCAAGCATTGGCATTAGTAGTGTTGTTATGAAACCTTCCATTGGCAGAAGAATCAAGTAAGGCTCTATGATTATCATACAGCCCATTATAAAACTAATTGCATAAAAACCAGATCTGGAAGCCATGATGGGGAACAGACCGGACTAGTCTCTTGAATAGAACCCACGCCTCATTTAGGTCTTTAGTGGGGCCTTGTTTGAAACTTGTAATTTGGCTTCTAAGAGTATTTGTCTTCTGCGGTAGAAAATACCTCTTGTAGAATGCAAGAGCTAGTGTACTCCAGTTAGTAATACCCGTGCTTCCATGTCCAAGTCACGCAACCACTCTGCAGCACCATCTCGCAGAGAGAAAGGAAAATGGACTTGTTTTACTTGGTCCTAATTACCCCAACAGTCAAAGGGATGGAGCAGCAGTAGGTAACAAACTTCTCCATATGTTTAGCAGGGTCTTCACTAGCTCCACCTCCAAATATGTTTTTCTCCACCAAGTTAATGTAGGACGGGCGAATCTCAAAGGTGCCTTTATCGGTGGTAGGTAGCTTGAATCCCTTAGGAATGGATGCAAGGGTGGGCTCATAATGACTAGCTAATGTAGCCATCTTGAGTAATGTAGTGGCAGAACTAGATGTGTCCTATTCAAAGGATGGATTTTCTGCAATAAAAGCGGCATAAGCTGAGTCAAGCGTACTCAAGTCTTCTTCTTGATAAATCAACTTCCAAAAGTTTCATCTAGCACGGAGAGTTATCTCTGGTTCTGGCTCAAATGGTATGAGTTCAGACCTGAAAGACCTTGACATAAATAAAACTAGCACTGAAAGGTGAGAAACGGCCTCAAGGAACACAGGTTCCTTGAGACAAGAGACAAACTAAAATAAAACAAATAGAAAAATGTGTCGCCTCGCCGGCAACGGCGCCAAAATTTGATCGGCTGTCGCAACCTATCAAAAATAACCAACTGATCTCTTATTAATATAGTCAAGGACGTAATAATAAGTTTTTATAAGTCCTGTTACTCGGCCGTATAGGGCTAACTCGGCCGTGTAATGCGTCGTGTGTTTTACGGTTAGGCTAATGTCGAGGAATACTCGACCGAGTATGGTAATACTCGACCGAGCAAGGGATACTCGGCCGAGTATACTCTATACTCGACCGAGTATCCGGTCTGATAGTAATTATGTTCTGCGGTTTGATTAAAGGGGATTAGAGTTATAAATTGAGTTTAACAATTTCACTTTTACTTTTTACAAAACCTAAAACATTCAAACGTAACTCTAATCACCTCTAATCTCTCTCAAGATTGTGGATTGTTCGTGAGTCTTTTTCATTCCTCTCTTGCGTCGGTAAGCCACTAGTCCTATGAGTCTTGTCAGTTTGTCTTTTTAGGATTTACCCTAGTTTTGTAATTTGGGGAAAAGGGATATTTTGCGTGATTGTGATTGGATTGTATGATTGTTGTTAGGTGGAGAATTCGTAGAAGAGCAGTTCTAGCTTTCTTGTTGAGTCGTATCAGATTTATGCTAAGGTAAGGTTTCCCTACTCAGTTGATTGCGTAATTGAATTAAGTTGATGATTGTGTTGTTGTGATTTAATTGATATGATACTATTGTTGTTGATTGTATTCTGGAGTATTGGAGTTGAGATGGATTGATGATGTTTGCGAGGTACGTCCTCCGAGTGGAATCACTTGCGGGAGTGGCTTCACGCCCTTGATTCGCCATTTGTGGAACCCGCCATAAGAGGGGATGTGCACATTAATGAACATGGCTTATCGCTCGTGTGATGAGCGGGGCTTAGGTGGCCAAGGCTGCGGTCGCCCACTGGCGGTGAGGATTATCTATTGCGGCAGTAATCTGGCAGGGTTACACACTTAAGTGTGTAGTCATTATGAGATGTGATTGGGAGTTGGAGATTGATGGTGGAACAGCTGTTTTATCTTTGTTGCATTTGGCTTACTTCAATTATGGAGTGACTGACCTCGATGTTGTTTTGTAAAATATGTGGTGATCCATTCGGGGATGGTGAGCAAATTGTGACAGGTGATGATGGTATTTATCTATGGGGACGAAATGTGGAGTCATCACTTCGAGTCTAGCTTCCGCTGTTATGAATTTAACTGTTTAGGATTTAAGTTGTGTTGAGTATTAGTAAACATTTCTTTTGGTTTGGTTTTGAAACAATGTAATCGTAAACTTTATATACTTTAATAAATGTTGTGGAATGGTTTCTTTTGATATACTATCATCGGGCAACCGAGATGGTAACAGTCTCTCATGCTTGGGTGGTCCTTGGTAAGGCACCTTGGTATGTGGAGGTGTTACAAGGAAAATCGGGATCGTATCCACAGGGAGGCTATTTGCAATCTAATTGTCAGTCAATATAAGTCTGTCTAAGTAACCAACGAGGCTTGTTTGATTCTGTTCTAAACTAGAGCAATAAATAAAAGGATTGGAAAGAGATATTAAGTTGAGAAAAGTATAAAGGAAAGGATCTAGGACATCGGTTCACCACGGATTATTATGGGTTATAGGTAGGGTCAAAGGTTAGTCTCAATTATCGGTCTATAGGGCAGTCAACAGGTCCTCTCGTTCCGCTATTCCCCCTAGAATGCTTCTAGCGGGCTCTCGCAACTTACTAGGGCACTCTAATGTGTGTGACAGGTCTAACCCTTTACAGGCTCTCGATCTTAGGTCATCTTAGGTCGGGGTTTACCAATTCAATCTAATTAATTATGCACATTAACTAACCAAATTGCAATTAAATGTCACAATTAACAACTTAGACCAATTATATCGACCAATATAATTACCCAATTAAGACCGTCTCAATCCATGGCTCCCCTAAATCCTAGCAAAAGGGATTTAGCTACTCATATTGAAATTTGCGATAACAATTGAATAAGACGATAGAGGGAAGGAATACATAATTAAATTAATTGAGAAATTAAATAACATAAAATAAAACCAACAATAATAAGAAAAGAAAATATAGCAATTAAACAAGATGAACGAAAAGGAGAAAAAAAAAAAAGAATTAAAATTATCGATTGAAAATTGAGTATGAGCAATAGAGAAAGAGAAATAGTTCTATATCTAAAACGTTTACAGAGGAAAAGTATCCTAATTAAGTTTTTCAGTGGAATGAAAAGATCCCCTAATATAAGCATTTTTTTAAGAGCTTATATATGAAAAGCCCAAAAGAAAAATAAATAAACAACTTAAACTAAGAATTAACGATAAACACGCTGAAAATTGCTGAGGTCGATCAACACAATTCTTTGAAGTCGATCGACTTTGACACCATGGTCTGACAGGCTAAAGTCGTATGCCTCAAATTAACAATTTATATCACTTAAATCCAAATACTAAACAAAGAGTAAACCGGAAATAAGGGTCGAACCCAAGGGAAACAGATTAACAATTTATGCAAATTATAATGTAGGAAAAGTCGATCTCTAATGTAATTAAAGATCGTAGTAACACAAAGGGGGGGATTTGAGTTGATTTTCTAATGAACTAAGATTAATAGCTAAGGCAAATTGAGTAATAAAGCTAATGACTTTCGGTGTATCAAATAATTTAAAAGGGTCTTAGAGCCAAGCATATATCCACACTCAATAACAATTGATCACCACGTAAGACGGTTTCAATTACTAATCTTGATCACTCTATCGTGAATGACAAATTCCAATTCTCCTTACGAAAAGTTAATTAAAACGAATCCGTTCTTAATCAACCCTAATCATTAAACAACCTTAACAATCCAGTTCAAGATTTAATTCAACAACAGCAATATAAAATAGAGAACTCGATAGAGAATAAATAATGCATACAATCCAGTTGCACTTTAGATATTTATGTGAATCGCTTCTAAGAACTAGTATTAACGTATCCCGTTCAATATTAATTTCTAGTTGTTACTGTAATACTCTGGATTTTATTAAGTTGTATACTCGACCGAGTAGAGCCTACTCGGCCGAGTAGTGTTAATTGTGGAGTTTGTTTTGGTTCTTGCCGAGGAATACTCGGCCGAGTATGGAGAATACTCGACCGAGTAGAGGATACTCGACCGAGTATAGCTTTACTCGACCGAGTATCCGGTCTGGCGAGTGTTATTTTAGCGGTTTGATGCGGGAGTGTTTAGGGTTATTTTATATTCAACGTCAGTTTCCAAAACGTCATTTTCAACCCTAATCATTTTACGATTACTTTAATCACTCCCTAATCATCCCCTAATCTCGTTGTGTGTGCAAATCGTCGTGGTCCTTGCGTGTAGTCTCTTATTCTACTCACAGGTAAGTTTCATTCCCTTGTCATTTGTATTCTTTTGGGGTTCCTGTATATATGGAATTGGGGAAAATGGGGGATTGTGCAATGTGTAATTGTGTTATGTGGTTATTGTATAGGAGAAGACTTCATAGAGGAGTCTTTCGATTGTTCGATTTTTCTTCTCTGTTTATTGCTAAGGTAGGGTTTTCCCTACTCAGTTTACTAATCATTGTTTTAAGACATGATTATTTTGTAACTATTGTTATCTGGCGATCATCGGAGTGTGGGCGTTGTTGTGACGGTGTTGGTGTGGAGATGTTGTGACAAACGTGATGCTTTGTGTGTTTATGATTGTGGTGGAGTCACTTTCGGGAGTGGCTTCACACCCTAGTTCGCCCTCCGTGGAACCCGCCACGGGAGAGGATGTGCACATTAAGGGACAGGGATTGTTAGTCGCTCGTAGATGAGCTGGACTAGGTGGGATCGGCTGCGGTCACCCACTGGCAGCGATGATTACCTGTTGCGATGGGTAATCTGCGGGCTACACACTTCGGTGCGTAGTCGGTTCTTGTGTGAGATCGGGAGACTGGGGTTGGAGGATGATCAGCTGGTTACCGTGTTTGTTTGTCTTATAGTGATTGAGTAATACTGACCCCGTTGTTGTTTGTGGAATCTGTTGTGATCCATTCGGGGATGGTGAGCAGACTTGATAGGTATTGCTATTGGTGAGCTTGGGGCAGTCATGGGAGAGTTGTCATCACCGGTCGTAGCATCACCGTCCGAGTCTTAGTTTGATTTCTTAGTTGTCATACATTTGTTTTGTTTTATTGAAACAGTTTGGGATTTGGTTGGTGTAAACTTTATACTGTATGGTACTTTAATAAATGTGCTCATTTCAAACGCTTTTGATATGTACTAACCTCGGGCAACCGAGATGGTAACACACTTTCATGGTAGGGTGGTCTTGGTAAGGCACCTTGGTATGAGGGGGTGTTACAAAGTGGTATCAAAGCAAAAGATTCCGGCACCTAAACAAATGATACTAATGAACTTAGGGAGTCTAAATAAAATGAACCTGGGGAGAGTTGTTTGGAGCTACCGCAAAGACTCGGGAGACGTCCCGGAGTCGCAATTTGGCCCTCAGTAACTCGAGCCGGTCACATGGGAAGTGTGTTGAGAGTTGTGTTTTATATGTGCATGTATGTGAAGATTCATGGTGATAATAAGTGACGGTTGGAAATTTGTATGTAGAATTTGTAAGTATGGTGAATGGAAAAGTAGTAGAAGGGACGCGTATGTGAAATTTGGTGAAGTGAATTTAGCATGTGAATGATTGGTATGATTGTATGTTTATAACGTGGCATTTAAGTTCCTGTTGTTATATATTTGTTGAGGGAATAGAAAGCATGATAGGGGACTTTTACTGTTTTAACCCGTCTTTGGTATGGCTCGGCCGAGCAGGGTAGGTAATCGACCGAGTAGGGAGTACTCGGCCGAGTAACCAAGCACTCGACCGAGTGTTGTTTGGCAGTGAGTAGCAATGGCTACTGTATGTGTTTACTCGATCGAGTAAGTAGGTGTACTCGACCGAGTAGTGACTACTCGGCCGAGTATTGTTTGTACTCGACCGAGTATGCGATCTGGGTATTTAACGTTGGCTACTGGAGTCGATTACTCGACCGAGTATCTGGGATACTCGACCAAGTATTCGTTACTCGACCGAGTATAGTCTTATACTCGGCCGAGTGTTCCTTTGGCGGAAGATTGATACATTTTGAGCCGTAGGCTTTTGTGCTTACGTTTCTTTGTTTCTTATCAGCTCAAAATGCCGCCCAAAAGAACCCCCGCACAGATCCAAGCTTCTGAGATGACTCTTGATGAGGTTGCTCGCATGATTGAGCAACAATAGGCTCTCCTTGAAGCTCTCAAAAATGTGGGAAAGGGGAATGAGAAGCCGGTGGATGCTACTCAGCTTAGCATCATCATTGCTCGCTTCAACCCTCCCACATATGAAGGGGTGGGGGAACCAAAGCTGCTCGAGAAGTGGCACCGTGAGATTGAAGCTCTCATGGAAATGGTTAAGTGCCCCGAAGACATGATCATTGAGCAGGTAGTATACTACCTGAGAGGTGAAGCTGATGTTTGGTGGCAAAACGTCAAGGAAGATACTAGAGCCTATTACCAGGCTGAAGGTCTGGGAGCTATTCCGTGGTCTGGGTTGAAAAGCGCTATGAGAGAGCAGTTTGTGCCGGAGCATATCTGACACAAGATGAGATCTGAGTTCGATTCCTTCACCATGTCTGAGGAGATGACAGTCACTGAGTACTATCATCGGTTCCTAGAGCTATCTCGTTATGTTGAGGACATGCAGCTGGGACAGAGGGGTTTGGCTCTCCGTTTTGAGAGGGGCCTATCTGCCAAAATCGTGAGTCGTGTACCAGCTGGGGTTGCTACTAACCTTAAGGAAGTGTACCTAAGAGCAGGCCAAGCTGAGAGAATGGTAGATCTCTCAAGAGAGATCAATGAGAGGACTGCTGCTGAAAAGAGGAAGGCTGACAGTGGAAGCAACAGTCAGTCGGGCAACAAGAAGGGAAACTTCAACCATGCAAAGGCTTTTTTGGGTGGAGCTGGTTTCTCTAGGGGATCTCGTGGCTGGGGAAAGAATGGAGGTCGGAGTGTGAGTGACAACTCTAACCTTACATGCTTCAACTGTGGTGGTGTCGGCCATAGGAGACGGGAATGCACGACTTACAGGCCCGACACTGGTTCAGGAGCTCAGCAAGGGAATTTCTCTCAGGGGCCAACTCATAGTTTTTCTAGTAACCGACCGGGAGGTTCATGGGGCAACAGAGGTGGACAGGGCAACTAGGGCAGTTATAACCGCAGTGGTGGTGGATCATATCAGCGTCAGAACAACAGCACCACCCAAGATTCAGCAGCCAAGCCAAGTACCTCCAATGCTTCGGTTCAAGGTGGAGGACAGAAAAAAAAGTGGGAAGCTTTTCATGATGGACAAACAGGAAGCGCAGGATGATGCTCATGTAGTTACCGGTACCTTTCTTGTTCATAATGTACCATCCTTTGTTTTGTTTGATTCAGGGGCTACACATTCTTTTGTGTCTAAGAGTCATGCCATGTCCATGGGTTTGGGGAAGTTTGAGGTTGTAAAAGATGATGTGTTCATACCTTCAGGGGAGTCTGTGTCATGTCTCAAGTTGTATAAGGGAGTGTCTATGGTGGTTGGAGGGATAGATTTACCGGTAGACTTGTTAGAGTTTCCTTTGGATGAGTTTGAGGTGATTGTCGGGATGGATTGGTTGGGTAAGTATGATGCCAAGATAGATTGTCGGCAAAAGAGAGTGTCCTTAAAGGGTCCTAAGGGTGTTAGGGTGTCCTATAGAGGGTTTGTGGTAAAACCTAAGTGTAAGTTCATAGCTGTGATGACTTTAAAGTCATGTATGAGGAAGAAGTGCCCCTTGATTCTATGTCATGTGAGAGATCGCCGAGTAGACAGCTGCTGAGATACCTGTGGTGGGAGAGTTTGATGATGTCTTTCCTGAGGAGATACCGAGTTTGCCGCCCAAGAGGGATGTGGATTTCAGTGTGGAGCTTAAACCAGGGACAGGTCCGATATCCAAAGCACCTTACCGTATGGCACCAAAAGATTTAGCTGAGTTGAAGAAGCAGATACATGAGTTGCTAAGCAAGAGTTATATCAGGCCTAGTGTGTCACCGTGGGGAGCCCCAATTCTTTTTGTAAAGAAAAAAGATGGGAGTATGAGACTGTGCATTGATTACAGAGAGCTCAATCGTGTCACGCTGAAGAACAAGTATCCTTTGCCTAGGATTGATGACCTGTTTGATCAGCTAAGTGGAGCAGGTGTGTTTTCCAAGATTGATCTGAGGTCGGCTATCATCAGCTGAGGATAGCAGATGAGGATATTCCTAAGACAGCGTTCCGATCTCGGTATGGTCATTATGAGTACGTGGTGATGCCTTTTGGGTTGACCAATGCACCAAAGAAATTTCATGGACTTGATGAATCGGATCTTTACACCGTTCTTGGACAGGTTTTTGGTTGTTTTCATCGATGACATCTTAGTCTATTCTAAGACTAAGGAAGAACATGAGGAGCACTTGAGGACAGTCTTGCAGACTCTGAGAGAGAATCAACTTTATGCCAAGCTGTCTAAGTGCGAGTTCTGGTTGGAGGAGGTAGCTTTTCTGGGTCATGTGATATCTAAGAAGGGGGTTTTTGTGGATCCTAGTAAGATTGAGGCCGTAACCAAGTGGGAATCACCGAAGAATGTTGCTGAGATTCGGAGTTTCTTAGGCCTTGCTGGCTACTACAGGAGATTTGTGAAAGATTTCTCTACCATAGCACGGCCTATGACATCCTTGATGAGGAAAGAGACCAGATTTGTTTGGGATGAGAGTTGTGAGACAGCGTTTCAGACTTTAAAGGAACGCTTGACCACAGCTCCTGTGCTAGCTTTGCCGGAGGGATGTGAGAACTTTGAGGTATATACCGATGCTTCAAAGAATGGTCTTGGTTGTGTTTTGATGCAGGCAGGGAAAGTCATAGCTTATGCTTCGAGGCAGCTAAAGCCATATGAGGAGAATTACCCTACTCATGATCCGGAGTCAAAGTGCGCGATTATTTTCGCTCTTAAGATTTGGAGGCATTATCTTTATGGAGCAACCTTTAAGGTGTTTTCTGATCATAAGAGCTTAAAATATATCTACACTCAGAAGGAACTTAACATGCGACATAGACGGTGGATGGAGCTTATCAGAGATTATGATATGGAGATCATCTATCACGAGGGTAAGGCTAATGTTGTTGCGAGATCTTTGAGTAGGAAGAGCGTTCATTCGCTATGTACACCATGTCCTTGTTTGAGGGATGAGGTGTCTAGGATGAGGATCTTTATGTTAAGGAAGGGAGATACCATCGGGGATTTGACGATCGTGCCAGAGTTGTATGAGAACATCAAGAGTAAACAGGAGCTTGATCCTAAGATTCGGGAATGGAAGTCAAGAGTAGAGAGTGGGACAGCTTTCCGTTTTTCTATCCATACGGATGGGAGTGTCCGTTTTGATGGGATATGGTGTGTTCCCGAGGATACGAGTTGAGGAGAGTGATCTTGACGGAGGCTCATTGCACTCCTTATTCGGTTCACCCAGGTGGTGACAAGCTTTACAAAGACCTTAAGAAGACTTTCTACGGTGGCCAAACATGAAGAAAGAGGTAGCCGAGTTTGTGGCCGGATGTTTGACTGTCGAGGGTCAAGGGTGAACAAAGGAGACCACAAGGTAAGATACAGTCTTTGGAAGTACCCGAGTGTAAGTGGGAGTCTATCTCTATGGACTTCATTGTGGGATTGCCTAGGTCACAGCAAGGTAATAACATGATCTGGGTGATTGTTGATCGGTTAACCAAGTCAACTCACTTTGTTCCTATGAAAGATACTTGGTCTAAGATGCAGCTGGCACTGGGTTACAGGAGGCATGTGGTGCGGTTACATGTTATACCCAAGGATATCGTTTCTGATCGTGATGCGAGGTTCATATCCAAGTTTTGGCAAGAACTGCAGGAGTTTATGGGTACAACCTTGAAGATGAGTACAGCCTTTCAACTGGAAACCGATGGTCAGACAGAACGAACCATCAAGACCTTAGAGGACATGTTGAGGGCATGTGTCATGGAGTTTGGGGCCAGCTGGGAAGACAGGCTTGACCTGATTGAGTTTTCATACAACAACAGTTATCATACGAGTATCGGGATGACACCTTTTGAGGCTTTGTATGGTCGGAAATGTCGAAGTCCAGTTTGTTGGGATGATAGTTCTGACACAGTGGTTTTAGGGCCACAGCTGGTACAAGATATGGTTGAGCAAGTTCGGTTAATTCGGCAAAAGATGAGAGCAGCTCAAGATCGTCAGAAGAGATGCCTATTTACACTGCAGGGACATTGAGTTCGCAGTAGGTGACAAGGTCCTTTTGAAAGTGTCACCTATGCGAGGTGTGATGAGGTTTGGGAAGAAAGGTAAGCTAAGTCAGAAGTTTATAGGTCCTTATGAGATTTTGGACCGTATAGGCGAGGTAGCCTACAGATTAGCTTTACCACCAGCTTTGGATTGAGTCCACAACGTTTTCCATATCTCCCAGCTTCGGAAATATGTGAGTGATCCATCGCATATCCTTGGAATGGAGAACATCGAGTTTGATGAGTCTTTTTCCTACGCCGAGGTTCCTAAAGAGATTCTTGATCGCAAGGTTCGTAAGACAAGGAATGGTGAGACGATCTTACTCAAGGTTCTTTGGTCTAATCACAATGTGGAAGAAGCCACATGGGAACCCGAGGAAGCTATGCGAAAACGTTTTCCTAACCTTTTTGATCAGGTATGTTTAGTTACGGGGACGTAATCGTTGTCTTTTTAGGGGGGTAGGAGATGGTCGCGGTTGGGTTTTGTCTTATTTTGAGTCGGATTGGTGGGTCTTGTGGTGTCTTGTGTAGTTATTTGGGTTGATAAATGTTTGTGTGGAAAGTCTTTTTGTGTTTTGTGGTGTGTCTTCTGTATTTGTGGTGTTTTGTTTTAGGTTGGAGTGTGAACTTCGGGACGAAGTTCTTTTTAAGGAGGGAAGACTGTAATACTACGGATTTTATTAAGTTGTATACTCGACCGAGTAGAGCCTACTCGGCCGAGTAGTGTTAATTGTGGAGTTTATTTTGGTTCTGCCGAGGAATACTCGGCCGAGTATGGAGAATACTCGACCAAGTAGAGGATACTCGGCCGAGCATAGCTTTACTCGACCGAGTATCTGGTCTGGCGAGTGTTATTTTAGCGGTTTGATGCGGGAATGTTTAGGGTTATTTTATATTCAACGTCATTTTCAACCCTAATCATTTTACGATTACTTTAATCACTCCCTAATCATCCCCTAATCTCGTTGTATGTGCAAATCGTCGTGGTCCTTGCGTGTAGTCTCTTATTCTACTGTTGGTAAGTTTCATTCCCTTGTCATTTGTATTATTTTGGGGTTACTCTATATATATGGAATTGGGGAAAATGGGGGATTGTGCAATCAGTCGATCGACTGACACACCCGGTCGATCGACCATGTATATAATGCATTATTTATAAATTGTCATTTATATTATATCGCATTAATTAATACGGGTCAATAATAATTTATTATGACAATATCGTATAATTTATCATTAGCTGTTTAAATATAACCGATTACATTTAATTACGAATTAACATATTAATTCGTCCAAGCTAACATTATATACATTAATTAAATATAACTTATTATATTCAATTTACGAATTGACAATTAATTCGTCTCAACTAATATTATTTAATCGGCATTAAATAATTGTCTCATCAACACATTGACTAACTGTTTAGTCATATAAGGCATCAATGTGATTATATTTTCATACAATCACATTTCTCAAACACATCCTTTAGGTGTGACTTTTAGGGACCAGTTGATCACCGCCATCTGTATGATAATAACGTCAAACTTTCTAGCAAGCCAACCGTTATTAGGTAATCGTTAATCAACTGATAAAATACGAAGGTATACCCTTGTGAACCTATCAGAGATTTATAAATGTTATCACACTAATTTATGGAGGACACAAGCTCCAACAGTCTGCTATTTACCCAAAGATTGGGTAGTCTTTAGCTCTGCAATTTGGGCAGTTAGAGCTTCTAATTGAGCTGCAACCGCACTATCTGAACCACCCCCTCTTGTACTACCTCTGGGGTTACCATACTCAGCAGTGTGAGTAGTTATCTCATCGATTAATTTCCAAGCATTGGCATTAGTAGTGTTGTTATGAAACCTTCCATTGGCAGAAGAATCAAGTAAGGCTCTATGATTATCATACAGCCCATTATAAAACTAATTGCATAAAAACCAGATCTGGAAGCCATGATGGGGAACAGACCGGACTAGTCTCTTGAATAGAACCCACGCCTCATTTAGGTCTTTAGTGGGGCCTTGTTTGAAACTTGTAATTTGGCTTCTAAGAGTATTTGTCTTCTGCGGTAGAAAATACCTCTTGTAGAATGCAAGAGCTAGTGTACTCCAGTTAGTAATACCCGTGCTTCCATGTCCAAGTCACGCAACCACTCTGCAGCACCATCTCGCAGAGAGAAAGGAAAATGGACTTGTTTTACTTGGTCCTAATTACCCCAGCAGTCAAAGGGATGGAGCAGCAGTAGGTAACAAACTTCTCCATATGTTTAGCAGGGTCTTCACTAGCTCCACCTCCAAATATGTTTTTCTCCACCAAGTTAATGTAGGACGGGCGAATCTCAAAGGTGCCTTTATCGGTGGTAGGTAGCTTGAATCCCTTAGGAATGGATGCAAGGGTGGGCTCATAATGACTAGCTAATGTAGCCATCTTGAGTAATGTAGTGGCAGAACTAGATGTGTCCTATTCAAAGGATGGATTTTCTGCAATAAAAGCGGCATAAGCTGAGTCAAGCGTACTCAAGTCTTCTTCTTGATAAATCAACTTCCAAAAGTTTCATCTAGCACGGAGAGTTCTCTCTGGTTCTGGCTCAAATGGTATGAGTTCAGACCTGAAAGACCTTGACATAAATAAAACTAGCACTGAAAGGTGAGAAACGGCCTCAAGGAACACAGGTTCCTTGAGACAAGAGACAAACTAAAATAAAACAAATAGAAAAATGTGTCGCCTCGCCGGCAACGGCGCCAAAATTTGATCGGCTGTCGCAACCTATCAAAAATAACCAACTGATCTCTTATTAATATAGTCAAGGACGTAATAATAAGTTTTTATAAGTCCTGTTACTCGGCCGTATAGGGCTAACTCGGCCGAGTAATGCGTCGTGTGTTTCTGGTTAGGCTAATGTCGAGGAATACTCGACCGAGTATGGTAATACTCGACCGAGCAAGGGATACTCGGCCGAGTATACTCTATACTCGACCGAGTATCCGGTCTGATAGTAATTATGTTCTGCGGTTTGATTAAAGGGGATTAGAGTTATAAATTGAGTTTAACAATTTCACTTTTACTTTTTACAAAACCTAAAACATTCAAACGTAACTCTAATCACCTCTAATCTCTCTCAAGATTGTGGATTGTTCGTGAGTCTTTTTCATTCCTCTCTTGCGTCGGTAAGCCACTAGTCCTATGAGTCTTGTCAGTTTGTCTTTTTAGGATTTACCCTAGTTTTGTAATTTGGGGAAAAGGGATATTTTGCGTGATTGTGATTGGATTGTATGATTGTTGTTAGGTGGAGAATTCGTAGAAGAGCAGTTCTAGCTTTCTTGTTGAGTCGTATCAGATTTATGCTAAGGTAAGGTTTCCCTACTCAGTTGATTGCGTAATTGAATTAAGTTGATGATTGTGTTGTTGTGATTTAATTGATATGATACTATTGTTGTTGATTGTATTCTGGAGTATTGGAGTTGAGATGGATTGATGATGTTTGCGAGGTACGTCCTCGGCTGAGTGGAATCACTTGCGGGAGTGGCTTCACGCCCTTGATTCGCCATTTGTGGAACCCGCCATAAGAGGGGATGTGCACATTAATGAACATGGCTTATCGCTCGTGTGATGAGCGGGGCTTAGGTGGCCAAGGCTGCGGTCGCCCACTGGCGGTGAGGATTATCTATTGCGGCAGTAATCTGGCAGGGTTACACACTTAAGTGTGTAGTCATTATGAGATGTGATTGGGAGTTGGAGATTGATGGTGGAACAGCTGTTTTATCTTTGTTGCATTTGGCTTACTTCAATTATGGAGTGACTGACCTCGATGTTGTTTTGTAAAATCTGTGGTGATCCATTCGGGGATGGTGAGCAAATTGTGACAGGTGATGATGGTCTTTATCTATGGGGACGAAATGTGGAGTCATCACTTCGAGTCTAGCTTCCGCTGTTATGAATTTAACTGTTTAGGATTTAAGTTGTGTTGAGTATTAGTAAACATTTCTTTTGGTTTGGTTTTGAAACAATGTAATCGTAAACTTTATATACTTTAATAAATGTTGTGGAATGGTTTCTTTTGATATACTATCATCGGGCAACCGAGATGGTAACAGTCTCTCATGCTTGGGTGGTCCTTGGTAAGGCACCTTGGTATGTGGAGGTGTTACAAGGAAAATCGGGATCGTATCCACAGGGAGGCTATTTGCAATCTAATTGTCAGTCAATATAAGTCTGTCTAAGTAACCAACGAGGCTTGTTTGATTCTGTTCTAAACTAGAGCAATAAATAAAAGGATTGGAAAGAGATATTAAGTTGAGAAAAGTATAAAGGAAAGGATCTAGGACATCGGTTCACCACGGATTATTATGGGTTATAGGTAGGGTCAAAGGTTAGTCTCAATTATCGGTCTATAGGGCAGTCAACAGGTCCTCTCGTTCCGCTATTCCCCCTAGAATGCTTCTAGCGGGCTCTCGCAACTTACTAGGGCACTCTAATGTGTGTGACAGGTCTAACCCTTTACAGGCTCTCGATCTTAGGTCATCTTAGGTCGGGGTTTACCAATTCAATCTAATTAATTATGCACATTAACTAACCAAATTGCAATTAAATGTCACAATTAACAACTTAGACCAATTATATCGACCAATATAATTACCCAATTAAGACCGTCTCAATCCATGGCTCCCCTAAATCCTAGCAAAAGGGATTTAGCTACTCATATTGAAATTTGCGATAACAATTGAATAAGACGATAGAGGGAAGGAATACATAATTAAATTAATTGAGAAATTAAATAACATAAAATAAAACCAACAATAATAAGAAAAGAAAATATAGCAATTAAACAAGATGAACGAAAAGGAGAAAAAAAAAAAAGAATTAAAATTATCGATTGAAAATTGAGTATGAGCAATAGAGAAAGAGAAATAGTTCTATATCTAAAACGTTTACAGAGGAAAAGTATCCTAATTAAGTTTTTCAGTGGAATGAAAAGATCCCCTAATATAAGCATTTTTTTAAGAGCTTATATATGAAAAGCCCAAAAGAAAAATAAATAAACAACTTAAACTAAGAATTAACGATAAACACGCTGAAAATTGCTGAGGTCGATCAACACAATTGCTGAAGTCGATCGACTTTGACACCATGGTCTGACAGGCTAAAGTCGTATGCCTCAAATTAACAATTTATATCACTTAAATCCAAATACTAAACAGTAGTAAACCGGAAATAAGGGTCGAACCCAAGGGAAACAGATTAACAATTTATGCAAATTATAATGTAGGAAAAGTCGATCTCTAATGTAATTAAAGATCGTAGTAACACAAAGGGGGGGATTTGAGTTGATTTTCTAATGAACTAAGATTAATAGCTAAGGCAAATTGAGTAATAAAGCTAATGACTTTCGGTGTATCAAATAATTTAAAAGGGTCTTAGAGCCAAGCATATATCCACACTCAATAACAATTGATCACTGTAAGACGGTTTCAATTACTAATCTTGATCACTCTATCGTGAATGACAAATTCCAATTCTCCTTACGAAAAGTTAATTAAAACGAATCCCGTTCTTAATCAACCCTAACTGTTAAACAACCTTAACAATCCAGTTCAAGATTTAATTCAACAACAGCAATATAAAATAGAGAACTCGATAGAGAATAAATAATGCATACAATCCAGTTGCACTTTAGATATTTATGTGAATCGCTTCTAAGAACTAGTATTAACGTATCCCGTTCAATATTAATTTCTAGTTGTTACTGTAATACTCTGGATTTTATTAAGTTGTATACTCGACCGAGTAGAGCCTACTCGGCCGAGTAGTGTTAATTGTGGAGTTTGTTTTGGTTCTTGCCGAGGAATACTCGGCCGAGTATGGAGAATACTCGACCGAGTATAGCTTTACTCGACCGAGTATCCGGTCTGGCGAGTGTTATTTTAGCGGTTTGATGCGGGAGTGTTTAGGGTTATTTTATATTCAACGTCAGTTTCCAAAACGTCATTTTCAACCCTAATCATTTTACGATTACTTTAATCACTCCCTAATCATCCCCTAATCTCGTTGTGTGTGCAAATCGTCGTGGTCCTTGCGTGTAGTCTCTTATTCTACTGTTGGTAAGTTTCATTCCCTTGTCATTTGTATTCTTTTGGGGTTACTGTATATATGAAATTGGGGAAAATGGGGGATTGTGCAATGTGTAATTGTGTTATGTGGTTATTGTATAGGAGAAGACTTCATAGAGGAGTCTTTCTGATTGTTCAGTTTTCGTTCTACTGTTTATTGCTAAGGTAGGGTTTTCCCTACTCAGTTTACTAATCATTGTTTTAAGACATGATTATTTTGTAACTATTGTTATCTGCTGATCATCGGAGTGTGGGCGTTGTTGTGACGGTGTTGGTGTGGAGATGTTGTGACAGCTGTGATGCTGTGTGTTTATGATTGTGGTGGAGTCACTTTCGGGAGTGGCTTCACACCCTAGTTCGCCCTCCGTGGAACCCGCCACGGGAGAGGATGTGCACATTAAGGGACAGGGATTGTTAGTCGCTCGTAGATGAGCTGGACTAGGTGGGATCGGCTGCGGTCACCCACTGGCAGCGATGATTACCTGTTGCGATGGGTAATCTGGCAGGGCTACACATTTCGGTGCGTAGTCGGTTACTGTGTGAGATCGGGAGACTGGGGTTGGAGGATGATCAGCTGGTTACCGTGTTTGTTTGTCTTATAGTGATTGAGTAATACTGACCCCGTTGTTGTTTGTGGAATCTGTTGTGATCCATTCGGGGATGGTGAGCAGACTTGATAGGTATTGCTATTGGTGAGCTTGGGGCAGTCATGGGAGAGTTGTGATCACCGGTCGTAGCATCACCGTCCGAGTCTTAGTTTGATTTCTTAGTTGTCATACATTTGTTTTGTTTTATTGAAACAGTTTGGGATTTGGTTGGTGTAAACTTTATACTGTATGGTACTTTAATAAATGTGCTCATTTCAAACGCTTTTGATATGTACTAACCTCGGGCAACCGAGATGGTAACACACTTTCATGGTAGGGTGGTCTTGGTAAGGCACCTTGGTATGAGGGGGTGTTACAAAGTGGTATCAAAGCAAAAGATTCCGGCACCTAAACAAATGATACTAATGAACTTAGGGAGTCTAAATAAAATGAACCTGGGGAGAGTTGTTTGGAGCTACCGCAAAGACTCGGGAGACGTCCCGGAGTCGCAATTTGGCCCTCGAAACTCGAGCCGGCCGGTCACATGGGAAGTGTGTTGAGAGTTGTGTTTTATATGTGCATGTATGTGAAGATTCATGGTGATAATAAGTGACGGTTGGAAATTTGTATGTAGAATTTGTAAGTATGGTGAATGGAAAAGTAGTAGAAGGGACGCGTATGTGAAATTTGGTGAAGTGAATTTAGCATGTGAATGATTGGTATGATTGTATGTTTATAACGTGGCATTTAAGTTCCTGTTGTTATATATTTGTTGAGGGAATAGAAAGCATGATAGGGGACTTTTACTGTTTTAACCCGTCTTTGGTATGGCTCGGCCGAAGCGGGTAGGTAATCGACCAGAGTAGGAGTACTCGGCGAGTAACCAAGCACTCGACCGAGTGTTGTTTGGCAGTGAGTAGCAATGGCTACTGTATGTGTTTACTCGATCGAGTAAGTAGGTGTACTCGACCGAGTAGTGACTACTCGGCCGAGTATTGTTTGTACTCGACCGAGTATGCGATCTGGGTATTTAACGTTGGCTACTGGAGTCGATTACTCGACCGAGTATCTGGGATACTCGACCAAGTATTCGTTACTCGACCGAGTATAGTCTTATACTCGGCCGAGTGTTCCTTTGGCGGAAGATTGATACATTTTGAGCCGTAGGCTTTTGTGCTTACGTTTCTTTGTTTCTTATCAGCTCAAAATGCCGCCCAAAAGAACCCCGCACGAGATCCAAGCTTCGAGATGACTCTTGATGAGGTTGCTCGCATGATTGAGCAACAATAGGCTCTCCTTGAAGCTCTCAAAAATGTGGGAAAGGGGAATGAGAAGCGGTGGATGCTACTCGACTTAGCATCATCATTGCTCGCTTCAACCCTCCCACATATGAAGGGGTGGGGGAACCAAAGGCGCCGAGAAGTGGCACCGTGAGATTGAAGCTCTCATGGAAATGGTTAAGTGCCCCGAAGACATGATCATTGAGCAGGTAGTATACTACCTGAGAGGTGAAGCTGATGTTTGGTGGCAAAACGTCAAGGAAGATACTAGAGCCTATTACCAGGCTGAAGGTCTGGGAGCTATTCCGTGGTCTGGGTTGAAAAGCGCTATGAGAGAGCAGTTTGTGCCGGAGCATATCTGACACAAGATGAGATCTGAGTTCGATTCCTTCACCATGTCTGAGGAGATGACAGTCACTGAGTACTATCATCGGTTCCTAGAGCTATCTCGTTATGTTGAGGACATGCAGCTGGGACAGAGGGGTTTGGCTCTCCGTTTTGAGAGGGGCCTATCTGCCAAAATCGTGAGTCGTGTACCAGCTGGGGTTGCTACTAACCTTAAGGAAGTGTACCTAAGAGCAGGCCAAGCTGAGAGAATGGTAGATCTCTCAAGAGAGATCAATGAGAGGAAGGACTGCTTCTTTGAAAAGAGGAAGGTGATGGAAAGGAAGCAACAAATCGGTCGGGCAACAAGAAGGGAAACTTCAACCATGCAAAGGCTTTTTTGGGTGGAGCTGGTTTCTCTAGGGGATCTCGTGGTGGGAAAGAATGGAGGTCGGAGTGTGAGTGACAACTCTAACCTTACATGCTTCAACTGTGGTGGTGTCGGCCATAGGAGACGGGAATGCACGACTTACGGTGCCCGACACTGGTTCAGAGCTCAAAGAGGAATTTCTCTCAGGGGCCAACTCATAGTTTTTCTAGTAACCGACCGGGAGGTTCATGGGGCAACAGAGGTGGACAGGGCAACTAGGGCAGTTATAACCGCAGTGGTGGTGGATCATATCGTCGTCGAACAACAAAGACCACCCAAGATTCAATGAATGAAGCCAAGTACCTCCAATGCTTCGGTTCAAGGTGGAGGACAGAAAAAAAAGTGGGAAGCTTTTCATGATGGACAAACAGGAAGCGCAGGATGATGCTCATGTAGTTACCGGTACCTTTCTTGTTCATAATGTACCATCCTTTGTTTTGTTTGATTCAGGGGCTACACATTCTTTTGTGTCTAAGAGTCATGCCATGTCCATGGGTTTGGGGAAGTTTGAGGTTGTAAAAGATGATTTGTTCATACCTTCAGGGGAGTCTGTGTCATGTCTCAAGTTGTATAAGGGAGTGTCTATGGTGGTTGGAGGGATAGATTTACCGGTATACTTGTTAGAGTTTCCTTTGGATGAGTTTGAGGTGATTGTCGGGATGGATTGGCTGGGTAAGTATGATGCCAAGATAGATTGTCGGCAAAAGAGAGTGTCCTTAAAGGGTCCTAAGGGTGTTAGGGTGTCCTATAGAGGGTTTGTGGTAAAACCTAAGTGTAAGTTCATAGCTGTGATGACTTTAAAGTCATGTATGAGGAAGAAGTGCCCCTTGATTCTATGTCATGTGAGAGATCGCCGAGTAGACAGCTGCTGAGATACCTGTGGTGGGAGAGTTTGATGATGTCTTTCCTGAGGAGATACCGAGTTTGCCGCCCAAGAGGGATGTGGATTTCAGTGTGGAGCTTAAACCAGGGACAGGTCCGATATCCAAAGCACCTTACCGTATGGCACCAAAAGATTTAGCTGAGTTGAAGAAGCAGATACATGAGTTGCTAAGCAAGAGTTATATCAGGCCTAGTGTGTCACCGTGGGGAGCCCCAATTCTTTTTGTAAAGAAAAAAGATGGGAGTATGAGACTGTGCATTGATTACAGAGAGCTCAATCGTGTCACGCTGAAGAACAAGTATCCTTTGCCTAGGATTGATGACCTGTTTGATCAGCTAAGTGGAGCAGGTGTGTTTTCCAAGATTGATCTGAGGTCGGCTATCATCAGCTGAGGATAGCAGATGAGGATATTCCTAAGACAGCGTTCCGATCTCGGTATGGTCATTATGAGTACGTGGTGATGCCTTTTGGGTTGACCAATGCACCAGCAGCTTTCATGGACTTGATGAATCGGATCTTTACACCGTTCTTGGACAGGTTTTTGGTTGTTTTCATCGATGACATCTTAGTCTATTCTAAGACTAAGGAAGAACATGAGGAGCACTTGAGGACAGTCTTGCAGACTCTGAGAGAGAATCAACTTTATGCCAAGCTGTCTAAGTGCGAGTTCTGGTTGGAGGAGGTAGCTTTTCTGGGTCATGTGATATCTAAGAAGGGGGTTTTTGTGGATCCTAGTAAGATTGAGGCCGTAACCAAGTGGGAATCACCGAAGAATGTTGCTGAGATTCGGAGTTTCTTAGGCCTTGCTGGCTACTACAGGAGATTTGTGAAAGATTTCTCTACCATAGCACGGCCTATGACATCCTTGATGAGGAAAGAGACCAGATTTGTTTGGGATGAGAGTTGTGAGACAGCGTTTCAGACTTTAAAGGAACGCTTGACCACAGCTCCTGTGCTAGCTTTGCCGGAGGGATGTGAGAACTTTGAGGTATATACCGATGCTTCAAAGAATGGTCTTGGTTGTGTTTTGATGCAGGCAGGGAAAGTCATAGCTTATGCTTCGAGGCAGCTAAAGCCATATGAGGAGAATTACCCTACTCATGATCTGGAGCTGGGTGCAGTTATTTTCGCTCTTAAGATTTGGAGGCATTATCTTTATGGAGCAACCTTTAAGGTGTTTTCTGATCATAAGAGCTTAAAATATATCTACACTCAGAAGGAACTTAACATGCGACATAGACGGTGGATGGAGCTTATCAGAGATTATGATATGGAGATCATCTATCACGAGGGTAAGGCTAATGTTGTTGCAGATGCTGTGAGTAGGAAGAGCGTTCATTCGCTATGTACAGCCATGTCCTTGCTGAAGCTGAGGGATGAGGTGTCTAGGATGAGGATCTTTATGTTAAGGAAGGGAGATACCATCGGGGATTTGACGATCGTGCCAGAGTTGTATGAGAACATCAAGAGTAAACAGGAGCTTGATCCTAAGATTCGGGAATGGAAGTCAAGAGTAGAGAGTGGGACAGTTTCCAGGTTTTCTATCCATACAGATGGGAGTGTCCGTTTTGATGGGATATGGTGTGTTCCTGAGGATACAGAGTTGAGGAGAGTGATCTTGACGGAGGCTCATTGCACTCCTTATTCGGTTCACCCGGGTGGTGACAAGCTTTACAAAGACCTTAAGAAGACTTTCTGGTGGCCAAACATGAAGAAAGAGGTAGCTGAGTTTGTGGCCAGATGTTTGACCTGTCAGAGGGTCAAGGGTGAACAAAGGAGACCACAAGGTAAGATACAGTCTTTGGAAGTACCCGAGTGTAAGTGGGAGTCTATCTCTATGGACTTCATTGTGGGATTGCCTAGGTCACAGCAAGGTAATAACATGATCTGGGTGATTGTTGATCGGTTAACCAAGTCAGCTCACTTTGTTCCTATGAAAGATACTTGGTCTAAGATGCAGCTGGCACTGGGTTACAGGAGGCATGTGGTGCGGTTACATGTTATACCCAAGGATATCGTTTCTGATCGTGATGCGAGGTTCATATCCAAGTTTTGGCAAGAACTGCAGGAGTTTATGGGTACAACCTTGAAGATGAGTACAGCCTTTCAACTGGAAACCGATGGTCAGACAGAACGAACCATCAAGACCTTAGAGGACATGTTGAGGGCATGTGTCATGGAGTTTGGGGCCAGCTGGGAAGACAGGCTTGACCTGATTGAGTTTTCATACAACAACAGTTATCATACGAGTATCGGGATGACACCTTTTGAGGCTTTGTATGGTCGGAAATGTCGAAGTCCAGTTTGTTGGGATGATAGTTCTGACACAGTGGTTTTAGGGCCACAGCTGGTACAAGATATGGTTGAGCAAGTTCGGTTAATTCGGCAAAAGATGAGAGCAGCTCAAGATCGTCAGAAGAGATGCCTATTTACACTGCAGGGACATTGAGTTCGCAGTAGGTGACAAGGTCCTTTTGAAAGTGTCACCTATGCGAGGTGTGATGAGGTTTGGGAAGAAAGGTAAGCTAAGTCAGAAGTTTATAGGTCCTTATGAGATTTTGGACCGTATAGGCGAGGTAGCCTACAGATTAGCTTTACCACCAGCTTTGGATTGAGTCCACAACGTTTTCCATATCTCCCAGCTTCGGAAATATGTGAGTGATCCATCGCATATCCTTGGAATGGAGAACATCGAGTTTGATGAGTCTTTTTCCTACGCCGAGGTTCCTAAAGAGATTCTTGATCGCAAGGTTCGTAAGACAAGGAATGGTGAGACGGTCTTACTCAAGGTTCTTTGGTCTAATCACAATGTGGAAGAAGCCACATGGGAACCCGAGGAAGCTATGCGAAAACGTTTTCCTAACCTTTTTGATCAGGTATGTTTAGTTACGGGGACGTAATCGTTGTCTTTTTAGGGGGGTAGGAGATGGTCGCGGTTGGGTTTTGTCTTATTTTGAGTCGGATTGGTGGGTCTTGTGGTGTCTTGTGTAGTTATTTGGGTTGATAAATGTTTGTGTGGAAAGTCTTTTTGTGTTTTGTGGTGTGTCTTCTGTATTTGTGGTGTTTTGTTTTAGGTTGGAGTGTGAACTTCGGGACGAAGTTCTTTTTAAGGAGGGAAGACTGTAATACTACGGATTTTATTAAGTTGTATACTCGACCGAGTAGAGCCTACTCGGCCGAGTAGTGTTAATTGTGGAGTTTATTTTGGTTCTGCCGAGGAATACTCGGCCGAGTATGGAGAATACTCGACCAAGTAGAGGATACTCGGCCGAGCATAGCTTTACTCGACCGAGTATCTGGTCTGGCGAGTGTTATTTTAGCGGTTTGATGCGGGAATGTTTAGGGTTATTTTATATTCAACGTCATTTTCAACCCTAATCATTTTACGATTACTTTAATCACTCCCTAATCATCCCCTAATCTCGTTGTATGTGCAAATCGTCGTGGTCCTTGCGTGTAGTCTCTTATTCTACTGTTGGTAAGTTTCATTCCCTTGTCATTTGTATTATTTTGGGGTTACTCTATATATATGGAATTGGGGAAAATGGGGGATTGTGCAATGTGTAATTGTGTTATGTGGTTATTGTATAGGAGAAGATTTCATAGAGGAGTCTTTCTGATTGTTCAGTTTCCGTTCTACTGTTGATTGATAAGGTAGGGTTTTCCCTACTCAGTTTACTGTTCATTGTTTAAGACATGATTGTTTTGTAACTATTGTTATCTGCTGATCATCGAAGTGTGGGCGGTGTTGTGACGGTGTTGGTGTGGAGATGTTGTGACAGCTGTGATGCTGTGTGTTTGTGATTGTGGTAGAGTCACTTGCGGGAGTGGCTTCACACCCTAGTTCGCCCTCCGTGGAACCCGCCACGGGAGGGGATGTGCACATTAAGGGACAGGGATTGTTAGTCGCTCGTTGATGAGCTGGACTTGGTGGGATCGGCTGCGGTCACCCACTGGCGGCGAGGATTACCTGTTGCGATGGGTAATCTGGCAGGGCTACACACTTCGGTGCGTAGTCGGTTACTGTGTGAGATCGGGAGATTGGGGTTGGAGGATGATCAGCTGGTTATCGTGTTTGTTTGTCTTATAGTGATTGAGTCTGAGTCTTAGTTTCATTTCTTAGTTGTCAGACATTTGTTTTATTTTATTGAAACAGTTTGGTATTTGGTTGATGTAAATTTTATACTTTATGGTACTTTAATAAATGTGCTCATTTCAGACGCTTTTGATATGTACTAACCTCGGGCAACCGAGATGGTAACACACTTTCATGGTAGGGTGGTCTTGGTAAGGCACCTTGGTATGAGGGGGTGTTACAGTTACTAGCGTAAAGTAAATCAATAAATCCTATTCAATTAACAATACTAACATTAGATTGGAGAAATCAATCACTAGTTGTACACCTAGCAATAATCAATCAACATTCATATAATTAATAACTAAGCAATTCACAATAATCAAGAAGAGGAATTAAAACATTCAAACTCACAATCGGATTTAGAATGCTTCAATTGCTTGAATCCAAGATGAAAGATTAGTTAAAAATAGTCTTGATGAATAAAAATAAGGTTTTCTCTTGATAGTTTTCTAAAACGATACTTGAATGAATAATATAAAGCAATACCCAAAAGCTAAGTACTTAACCTAATAAAGATAGTAATAAAATAATAAGTCTAAGAATAATAATAAAATAAGGTTTAGGAAAATAAAGCACAAAAGTCGTCTTTTGCCTAGTTGATGCGCGGGCGACCACCCGCAACCCGCGCGGGAGTCGGGTGAAATTTTGCCAAAAACGCACTTCTTTCCTTTCCTTGCTTCTCGCTTCCGTCTTACTTCACGGTGATTTGGGCCTGTTTTACCAACTCGTACCGGGCCTTATTTGCACATCTTCTCTTGCCAACCATACTAGCACACATCTCACAAACCAACATCAACCCAACACATTCCTTAAACTTGCTAATCCATAATTCTACCAAATTACTCCAAATTAATATCAAAACAATAAAACGGTAAACTATGCAATTACAAGTCTAAACTTCATTTTTCCTTCCAAAACTCCTCATAAATCAGCACTCCTAAGATATACCAAATACGTCATATCGAACTTCCCCACGCTTAGACCTTTGCTCGTCCCCGAGCAAAACTCGAAAACTTAACCAATACCCTCACCCTAGGTCTTATAAGAGAAACATGGAGAAATACGATCACAAGCAAATCAAAACGACTCTCTCTTTCCCTCCTTATACCATCTAAGTAATGTTAATGTCACTAAAGCTCCAACATCACCACAAAGCACAACTCAAAATGTTATCAACGAGAATTACCTAGCAAATCTGGCATATCTATGCCCCTTATCTCTCCAAACTAACAAGAAATTCACATGGTTCACAACAATAATCCTATCACAACCAAAAAGATAGATCTCAACAAACAACCAGAATTCATGTGAATAATCCTAAACACCTCTACTCCTCGCACTAGCACACGACCAACAACCGCTATAGCAAGGTGCTCACAACAACAACGCACAGCGGTTCTCCTCACCTTAGTCACTAATCCTACCCGATCGACCTTCTTTAGCACCGTTCTTATGACACCCCACCAAAAATAGAAAGAATTAATGTGTGTATTTTTTTATAGATCTCTCATTTTGCCTAGAGAGCCCGCCCTTGCGGGTTTTCACTCTAGCTATTACCTCACACTAACTCTCGTGGCACGCAACTCGTTTATTCATTTTACCTGGAGCGCGCTTTCGGTTTTTCACTCGTCCTCAGCCACTTTTCCCATTTTTGCCTAGGCGCCCTTTCGGGATTTCACCTAGCCGGGTCTTTCTCTTTTTTGTCTTTGTCTTTTTTTTCATTTTTTTTTTTTTTGAAAAAGCATAAATGAATAAAAACAACTACTATGCAAAAGAAAACTATATACAATGAGTGTAACTCCCTTCCCCACGCTTGAACAACACTGTGTCCTCAAATGTGTGAAAATAAGAAAAATCAAAAAGAAAGGAAAGGGAGCACGTCATAAGCTCAAGAATGTGAAGAGGAAGTAGCGCCACGTGAGTGAGCATCACGTGCTTCTTTCCTAGCCAATCGGGCCTCCTTCTTAGCAGCTAGCTTAGCATAGAATTCCGAAGAAGGCTCCATGTACTCCACTGGATACTTCTTCAAGTAAAACCGGTTCACACACCGGCTCATCTCAGCAGAAAGATGGGAATTATCTAAACTCTCTTCTTGCATATCCTCCATCTTCTCTCTCCACTCACCCCACTTCTCAAAATCTGAGGAACTAATGTGACCTGATGAACTAGATGGACCGACCATCTCAAGAGTGGAAGACACTAGTGGTGCCTCCCGGTTTTCAATAACATGTTTCGAACCTCCGTGAGCGACATCCTGTGGAATGTAGAAATGGGCCGGAGTTGGCCTCAATGGCAATGACCAGCCCTTAACTCTTCGAGGTAACTTCAAGTAATGACGATTAACAGTACCAACGGTCCATACATATGCCGCATAATCAGCCACATACACAATCATATCGCAACTCCGCATAAACTCCACACTAATAGATGTTTCTTCTGCAACCATGTTATCTGGATCCTTAATTTTAAAGTGATGAGCAATTAAAGTAACCATGCCTCCCAACGGAATATTCCCAGATGCAGCTTTTTGGTGCTTCTCACACCCAGAAAGAAAGATCTCAAGCTAATCCGGGTAACTCTGACTCTCGGGCATCATTGCCCACAAATAGTTCAAATCCGCCTTCGGCAAGTGTGTTGGTTCTCCCTTGCATAAAAAAGTAGAATTCAACACTCTATGAATATAGCGAAGGGCCGGGTGAGGAATATCAGCATTTTTTCACCCACGGTACGGTATCCTCCTCCCCCCTTTAGTGCCTTCCAAAAAATTTCTTGCTCTTGTGAGCTCAATTTCTTAAATTCGTCGTCCCCTTTATCATCAATCCCAAAAATTTCCTCATCATAAGTCAACCCTCTCTCCTCTCCCTCAAGGTGAAAGGTGATCCTAGGTAGGTCATTATTTCTATGAACTTCCAATGTGAAAAGGAATTCTAAAGTAAACCTCCGGAAAGTGGGCACCTTACAGTCACAAAAAGCTCCCAAACCCACCCTGTCAAGCAATTCCTCCACCGCACCTTCAATCCCTAGTAATTGAGTAGCAAAGGGATCGATAAATTTAGTAGCCATGATGAACCTATCATACAAAATTCTCCACATCTTCTTATGCTGAGCACTCAAATTCTTGCACCCCATAAAATCAACAACCGACGTCTTTTTCTTTTTATTACCCATAGTGTAACACCCCCATACTCCAAGTGCCTTACCAGGACCACTCAGGTATGGAGACATCACCATCTCGGTTGCCCGAGGTATGATAATCAAATAGACAAAACAGAAACAACATTTATTATAAGTAATTTAATGAATAAGTTACAATCCTCAAACCAACTGAAAGTACAATACATTATTCCAACTAACTGTTCTCAAATGAAACGTAAATAAAGACTAAACTACAGCGGAAGACTCTATCGTCATGTCGTGGCCATCCCGACTATCCAAAGTACCATCTCTATACCTGCTCAATATCTCGCTCACCATCCCGAATGGATCCCCGCAGTTTTACAAAACAACACCGGGTCGGTACTAATCACACAACCAAAATAGATAATAACAATAAGGCAAACAGACAAATTGAATCACACACATACACACAACACCAACTCCCATCATCATCTCAACACCGACCGTCCACCGGACCCATTACCCTGGGGGGACCGCAGCCGTTCCCACCTAAGCCCCGCTCATCGTACGAGCGATAACCCTGTATCATTAATGTGCACATCCCCTTCCGTGGCGGGTTCCACGAAGGGCGAAACTAGGGCGTGAGATCACTCCCGCAAGTGACCCCACTCAGCCGAGAACGCATCTCGAGAACCATCACAACCAATCACAAACACAATCACAATCACAATCACAATCAAACAACTAACTACAAAGACATCACCAATATCCCATTATGGGACTAATACCGAGTAGGAAATCCTACCTGGAAAGCAAATACGCAGACGATCTAAACAGCTGTCTCAAAACGGCTCCTCTACGAATTCTCCTCCTATCATACATAACACATAAAGACTACTATTCAATTCCTACTCATAAAATCCCCAAACCCTAAATTAGGGTTTGACCAAAACTAGCAAAACATTATAAAAATTATGCTAGAAGCTTACCCTCGACGCAAGGAATCCAACAACACGAAAAACAACGAGAATCGACCGTCGAACTCCGGAATCGTTAAGGATGCGATTAGGAAGAAGGATCGCTTTTCTCTCTAAACAGGTTTTAGGTTTTGGTAAAAGTGTTTTAAAACAAAGACGAATTGGTTTAAATACCCTAATCGCATAATTAACAAAACCCGCGAAAACTCACCCGTAAAACCGGGCGCTCGATCGAGTACCCAAGGTACTCGATCGAGTACCCCCTACTCGATCGAGTGCCCGAGCTACTCGATCGAGTGCCCAACAGTCGAAACTATTTTGCTGCGACACTTACCCTTACTGACAGAGTAAGGGCTACTCTATAGAGTACCCCAAGACTATAAATACGAGTATTCGGTCTTCCTCCTTAAAAGGAACTTCGTCCCCGAAGTTCAAACCACTACCAAACAAAGGTACTCCCATAAGCTTCCCGATTCGAAGGTCAAACAAAACACAACGTAAAGCATGACACTAACCCAACTTATCCCGACAACATACCGACACAACATGAAAAAGAAGGGTGTAAAAGCTCTTAAAAACTCTCGCGATCATCTCCTACCCCCAAAAAGAAACAAGGTTACGTCCTCGTAACCATACATACCTGATCAAAGAGAAAAGGGTAACGCTCTTTCATGATATCTTCGCCTCCCATGTAGCTTCCTCGGTCTCGTGGTTAGACCAAAGGATCTTAAGCAACACTTTGTCTCACCACTTCTCGGTCTTCCTAACCTTCCTATCTAGGATCTTCTTAGGCACCTCAAGGTATGATAGGGACTCATCCAACTCTAAGCTCTCTGCCTCTAACACATGTGACGGGTCGCTCACATACTTCCGCGATTGCGATACATGGAACACATTGTGCACTCTCTCCAATGCAGCTGGTAACGCCAAACGATAAGCAACTTCCCCGACGCGCTCTAAGATCTCATAAGGCCCTATAAACTTCTGACTTAACTTGCCTTTCTTCCCAAATCTCATAACTCCACGCATCGGAGATACCTTCGAAAGAACCTTGTCCCCAACCTGAAACTCTATGTCCCGACGATGTAGATCTCGCATAACTCTTCATCGATCCCGAGCCGCTCTCATCCTTTCCCTGATCATCTTAATCTGTTCTACCATCTCATGTACCATCTCTGGTCCTAAAACCACTTTGCCTCAAAGACTATCGTCCCAACAGATCGGACTCCTACATCTCCTCCCATACAAAGCCTCAAACGGTGCCATACCTATCTTTGGTGTGATAGCTGTTGTTGTAAGAAAACTCTATCAAGTCCAACCTCTGCTCCCAACTACCACCAAAATCCATCACACAAGCTCGCAACATATCCTCAAGGGTCTTGATTGTTCTCTCTGTCATTGCATCTGTCGCAGGATGAAATGTTTGTACTCATCTTCAAAGTCGTTCCCAACGCTTCCTGCAACTCCTTCCAAAACCTCGATATAAACCTCGCATCTCTGTCGGACACTATGTCCTTAGGGACTCCATGTAACTTAAGCACGTTCTTTCGATAGGCCATAGCCAATTGTGCCTTAGTCCATGTATCTTTCATTGGAACAAAGTGAGCTGACTTGGTCAAACGATCCACTATCACCCAAATCATATTGTTACCTTGTTGACTCCTCGAAACCCACAATGAAATCCATGGAAATGGATTCCCACTTCCACTCTGGCACCTCCAAAGACTGAATCTTACCTTGTGGTCTTCTCTGTTCCCCTTTAACTCTCTGGCATGTCAAACAACGGGACACAAACTCACTTTGTCTCTTTCTTCATCCCAGGCCACCAAAACGTGTTCTTCAAGTCCTTATATAGCTTGTCTCCACCTAGATGAACTGAATATGGTGTGCAATGAGCCTCTGTCATGATTGTCTTTTTCAACTCCTCATCATTAGGCACACACCACCTACCATCAAACCTCAAACTACCATCCGTATGAATGGAAAATCGGGACACTTTCCTTTTTCTACTCGACTCTCCACTCAACTATTTTAGGATCCAAAGCCTCGCTTATCCCGAATGTCATCATAAAACTCCATATGTCTTTGTCATATCACCCATAGCATCTCCTTTCGCATCATATGAATCCCAAAACTCGCTACCTCCTCCATGACCTCATCAAAGATAGAGTGTACATAAGAATGCACACTCTTTCTACTTAAAGCATCAGCAACAACATTGGCCTTCCCTTCATGGTAGATGATTTCCATGTCATAATCTCCAATCAACTCCATCCACCTCCTCTGTCTCATGTTCAACTCCTTCTGCGTGAAGATGTACTTGAGACTCTTGTGATCCGAAAATACCTTAAAGATTGCTCCATAAAGGTAATGCCTCCAAATCTTGAGAGCAAACACCACCGCACCCAACTCCGGATCATGAGTAGGGTAGTTCTCCTCATAAGGCTTCAACCGCCTAGAAGCATAGGCAATTACTTTACCATTCTCGCATCAACACACATCCCAACCCATTCTTCAAGCGTCCCGTATAAACCTCGAAATTCTCGCTCCCTTCAGGCAATGCTAGGACAGGAGCTGTGGTCAAACGCTCCTTTAAGGTCTGGAACGCCTTTTCACAACTCTCATCCCAACGAAACCTGTTCTCTTTCCTCATCAATGCCGTCATCGGTCTAGCTATCTTAGAGAAATCTTTCACGAACCGTCTGTAATATCCAGCCAAACCAAAGAAACTCCTAACCTCGAGCGACATTCTTCTGCTTCCCACTTTGTCACAACTTCAATCTTTGCTTGGATCCACGACTACTCCATCTTTAGAGATTACATGCCCCGGAAAAGCAACTTCCTCTAACTGAACTCGCACTTGGACAGCTTAGCATACAACTCATGATCTCTCAAGGTCTCAACACGATCCTCGATGCTCCTCATGCTCCTCCTTAGTCTTAGAATAGACTAAGATATCATCGATAAACACTACTACGAATCGATCCAAGAATTGTCTGAAGATCCTATTCATCAAATCCATAAACACTGCCGGCGCATTAGACAATCCAAACGGCATCACCACATACTCATAGTGGCCATACCTCGACGTGAAAGCCGTCTTCGGTATATCCACATCTCTAATCTTCACCGATGGTACCCCGACCTCAAATCAATCTTAGAGAAAATCTGTTTGCACCACTCAACTGATCAAACAGGTCATCTATTCTTGGCAAAGGATACTTGTTCTTTATCGTCACACGGTTCGGCTCCACTCGTAATCTATACACGACCTCAAGCTCCCATCTTTCTTCTTCACGAATGAATCGGGTGCTCCCCAAGGCGATACACTCGGTCTAATGTACCCCTTTTCTATCAAATCGTCCAACTGTTTCCTAAGTTCCTCCATCTCTTTAGGACCCATACGGTACGGTGCCTTAGAGATTGGCCCCGTCCCTGGCTTCAACTCAACGGTGAAATCTATCTCCCTCTTCGGTGGCAACCCCGGAATCTCCTCTGGAAAAACATCCGCAAACTCTCCCACTACTGGTATCTCATCAACTGTTGGACTCGCTATCCGATCATCTCTCACATGGCACAGGATCAAAGGACATCCCTTCCTCAGATAAGACTTCAAGGTAACAGCTGCAATCAACTTAACCTTGGGTTTGACTAAAAACCCACGGTAAGACACACTAACACCCTTAGGACCTCTTAGGGACACTTTCTTTTGATGACAGTCTATCTTAGCCTTATACTTTCCTAACCAATCCATCCCAACTATCATCTCAAAACCATTAAAAGGAAACTCTAGCAAGTCTACAGGGAAATCGACTTGCCCAACTATTAAAGATACATCTCTAAACAACCTCCCACACGATACGGACTCACCCTCGAAGGTATGAAAACTTGCTCCTTAATGACTCATATACTCTCGGACCCAACCGCTTTACATGACTCGAAGACACAAACGACTGAGAAGCCCCGAATCGAACAAAACAAACGTAGGAATACCATTAACAAGGAATGTACCTGGTGATAACATGCGCATCCTCCTCACCGCCTTCTTCTCCATCATGAACAACTTGCCATCGGTCTTCGCCCACCTCCCTGGACAAGATCTAGCCGATGCGGTCGACTTAGCACCCGACCCTTGATTGTTGTTGTTGTTCGTCGGTGTCTTCTGATAAGAATTACCGCCGTTGCGGTTGCCTCCACTCTGGTAGCTCTGGCCTCCTCGGTTTGGCCATGATCCAGCCGGCCTGTTGCTCGCGAAGCTCTGTGCAGGTCTCTGAAAAGATCCCGGTGCACTCGTGCACTCATGCCTCTTGTGGCCTACGCCACCACACCCAAAGCGTGTCACTCCCACCGTTGCTCACACTCCCACGACCTCTCCCAAAGGAAGTTCCAAAGACTAAACCCGGATCCGGAAGAAAACCCCTTAGATTGATTGTGGTTGCCTTTCTTGTAGTTAGATTGGCCACCACCCTCGCTCTCCGACTTCCTCTTCTCACCACCAGACCTCTCCTGAGCCATCTCCACTAGTCTCTCAGCTCTCCCAGCCCTCTCATATGCTTCCTTCACATCAGTGAGGACTCCCACGGGTAACTTGTCCATAATCTTCGTGGTTAGTCCACTCTCAAACCTCAAAGCCAAATTCTCATCGCTCAAACCCATGTCCTCTGCATATCTAGATTTCTCATTGAACTCGCCTGTAGTACTCGGCCACGGACATCTCGGCGATCATCTTAAACTTATCAAACTCCTCCCTCAACTTACTCCTCACATGTTCCCACAAACTCCTTCCTCACACCCTACGAAACTCCTCCCAAGGTATAGCAGGTAACCCCTGGTTGGTATATATCTCCTTGGCACTTACTTTCACCGAATCCCACCACTTGCCACCGCCTCCCTCGGATAGAATGCAGCCTCGATCCACTCTCATCTCATCGGGACAAAGGACTAAATCTAGTATGTTCTCCATCTCCCTCAGCCAACTATCAAGACGGTTAGGCTCCTCAACTCCCTTGTACTCCTTCGGGTTAAACCTCGCAATATAGAGGCTGACTTTAGCATGGTCAACCTCCTTCTCCTTACTCTTATCCTTGTCCTCATTCACTCTCTTCAGGGTCTCAGTAAGAGCGTCCTGGTGCTCTAACATCTTAACGATGTCATCCGTAGTCATAAGCTCTGCTCTAGCGTACAAGGCATTTTTCTTGGGCGGCATCTTGAAACTAAACATATATAAGAAAGGGTAGATATGAACATACGTACTAAACTTCAAAACACGAAAACACGATGCCCAGAACCCACTCGATCGAGTACCCAAACCCACTCGATCGAGTGACGGGCTACTCGATCGAGTGCCCCTATGTACTCGATCGAGTACCCAAACTCCAAACCAAACGGACTTTCTGGTCACTAACCCACTCGATCGAGTATCTAGGCTACTCGATCGAGTGACCCCCTACTCGATCGAGTACCCCTAGTTACTCGATCGAGTGCCCCAAAACGCGATTCTGGACTCAATTTCGCCAAAAACCTATCCGATCGAGTCAGTCTTACTCGATCAAGTATCACTAATACGTAAAAGCTACCCGCATATTACGTCATATACTAACATGATAACTTTATAAAATCACATTACATCATAACATTCATGCTATTAATTGCCACGTTATAAAACATTCCATCATGCTATCAACAATGTTTATATATATATCATCACCTTCCTTTCATCTCATCAACTTTCAATTTAAACATCCATCCATCATCACATTCCATCACATTGTTACACAAGTTACTAAGCACACACATGACTCAACACATATTTACCCCACGTGACCGGTTCAAAGTCGTGGGCGACCCCTTGCGACTTTAGGACGTCTCCCAAGCCTTTGCATTAGCTCCTACGACTTTTACCCCGGGTTCATTTTAATTGACTCCCTATGTTCATTAATTCATTGGTTACAGGTTTCAGGATCGTCTCTCTGATACCATTTGTAACACCCCCATACTCCAAGTGCCTTACCAGGACCACTCAGGTATGGAGACATCACCATCTCGGTTGCCCGAGGTATGATAATCAAATAGACAAAACAGAAACAACATTTATTATAAGTAATTTAATGAATAAGTTACAATCCTCAAACCAATCAAAGTACAATACATTATTCCAAACTAACTGTTCTCAACTGAAACGTAAATAAATACTAAACTACGGCGGAAGACTCTATCGTCATGTCGTGGCCATCCCCTATCCAACCATCTCTATACCTGCTCAATATCTCGCTCACCATCCCGAATGGATCCCCGCAGTTTTACAAAACAACACCGGGTCAAGTACTAATCACACAACCAAAATAGATAATAACAATAAGGCAAACAGACAAATTAATCACACACATACACACAACACCAACTCCCATCATCATCTCAACACCGATCGTCCACTGGACCGGCCACGCCATGGGGGACCGCAGTTCCCACCTAAGCCCCGCTCATCGTACGAGCGATAACCCTGTATCATTAATGTGCACATCCCCTTCCGTGGCGGGTTCCACGAAGGGCGAAACTAGGGCGTGAGATCACTCCCGCAAGTGACCCCACTCAGCCGAGAACGCATCTCGAGAACCATCACAACCAATCACAAACACAATCACAATCACAATCACAATCAAACAAACTAACTACAAAGACATCACCAATATCCCATTATGGGACTAATACCGAGTAGAAATCCTACCCGGAAAGCAAATACGCAGACGATCTAAACAAATTGTCTCAAAACGGCTCCTCTACGAATTCTCCTCCTATCATACATAACACATAAAGACTACTATTCAATTCCTACTCATAAAATCCCCAAACCCTAAATTAGGGTTTGACCAAAACTAGCAAAACATTATAAAAATTATGCTAGAAGCTTACCCTCGACGCAAGGAATCCAACAACACGAAAAACAACGAGAATCGACCGTCTGAACTCCGGGAATCGTTAAGGATGCGATTAGGAAGAAGGATCATTTCTTTTTCTCTCTTAAACAGGTTTTAGGTTTTGGTAAAAGTGTTTTAAAACAAAGACGAATTGGTTTAAATACCCTAATCGCATAATTAACAAAACCCGCGAAAACTCACCCGTAAAACCGGGCGCTCGATCGAGTACCCAAGGTACTCGATCGAGTACCCCCTACTCGATCGAGTGCCCGAGCTACTCGATCGAGTGCCCAACAGGTCAGAAACTATTTTGCTGCGACACTTACCCTTACTCGACAGAGTAAGGGCTACTCTATAGAGTACCCCCAAGACTATAAATACGGAGTATTACACATAGCAACTAAAACAATGAATTTCCAGCAATAAAATCCAATTTGCAGCAAGAAGACGAACAATTCCTCTCCAACACAAAACACCAACTTCAACAATTAAACTAACAACAATTACAATGCAACAACACAGCCCTTCAATTCCCACAGCAACTCTCCAACACAAAACACCAACTTCAGCAATTTAACAGTACAATTCTCCAATTTTCCGATCCCACAACTATTCAAGATAATAATAGTAAGAGCAACTCAACAATATACACCTTTTCTAAAGAGTAAACTAGATTAATGCAAGTTAACTCGAAGAAAAGAAAGAGTGAAAATTAAGACCAAACCTTGAAGAAGGGCTCCAAACTTTGTTGAGGCGGTCTTGAGACAAACCCGGGACACTCCAAAAACGAACAAAAATGGACCGGAAAAACACCCCTTAGTGTTGCGTTTTTCGAAATTGGAGAA
Organism: Silene latifolia; assembly: GCF_048544455.1. Classification (NCBI taxonomy): domain Eukaryota; kingdom Viridiplantae; phylum Streptophyta; class Magnoliopsida; order Caryophyllales; family Caryophyllaceae; genus Silene; species Silene latifolia. The sequence continues at coordinate 100,207,869 of NC_133538.1, forward strand.
TACCCAATTTCTAGGGTTTACGTTTTTTTATGAGGCAAGGACAATTTGGGAGTGTTCTAGGAGTAATTTGTGTGAGATAATGGAGAAAAAGTGGTGTATTTTGATTAGGGACAAACTAGAGGAGAGTTTTAAGGTGTAACAATTGAGGATTTATGGAGAATTTGTGTTTTAGAAGAGGAAAAATTCTGATTTTATGAGGGAAGAAGAACAAAACAACTTACCTGCTGCTTTCTTTCTCTTTTTTTTATTTAATTTCTTTCTTTCTTTTTTTCTCGGGCAAGTCATCCGCGTTAGCCTGCGGGTCGCAGCTGGGTCGGGAATTTCAGCCCTCTTCCTTGCTTTTTTTTATATTATTATTCTACCCTACACGCACAAAAAGCTACTAAATTAATTAGATATACTAAACATATTAAGTGCACTGAAATTTAAAATAACTAAATATTTTTTTCTCTTTTTTTTAATCTTAATACTAATTAGGAACCTTAAATCCAACAAATTACAAAATAAAAAATACAAAATTCGGGTGGCCTCCCGTTAGCGCTTTTGTTTGTAGTCGTTTGCTCAACTTAATATGGAGATTAATCTTCATAAATCGGGTCGTAGAGATCCAATGACTCTACCACCTCCAATTCAGCAGCACCATGATAGGGCTTCAGTCATTGCCCATTAACTTTCAACACTTTATCCGTCGTTGGATCACATACCTCAACTGCACCATGAGGATAAACATTAGCAATTATAAGTGGACCGATCCAATGGGATTTTAACTTACCTGGAAATAGACGAAAGCGGGATTGGAATAAAAGGACTTTTTGATCAACTTTAAAATCCCTTCTTAAGATCATCTTGTCATACCAAGCCTTCGTTCTTTCCTTGTAAGTAGCTGCATTCTCAAATGATTCGAGTCGTAGCTCTTCCAACTCTTGAAACTGCAACTTCCGATGCAACTCCGCGTCATCCAAGCTCATATTAAAGCTTTTTATCGCCCAATATGCTTTATGCTCCAATTCTACAGGTAAATGACACGCTTTCCCAAACACAAGTCGATAAGGTGACATACCAATTGGGGTTTTATAGGCCGTTCGATATGCCCATAATGCATCATCTAATCTCAAGCTCCAATCCTTCCGATTAGGATTCACCGTCTTCTCAAGGATAGATTTAACTTCTCTATTGGACACTTCAGCTTGTCCATTGGTTTACGGATGATATGCCGTAGAAACTTTATGACTAACACAATACTTTTTCAACAAAGCACCAATTGTCTTGTTGACAAAATGAGTTCCACGGTCACTTATCAAGGCTTTAGGAATTCCAAATCGAGCAAATATGTTAGCCTTGATAAAATCTGCCACCACCTTTGAATCATCGGTCTTAGTGGGGATAGCTTCTACCCACTTAGACACATAATCTACCGCAAGCAAAATGTAAAGATTACCATATGAACTTGGGAAGGGACCCATGAAATCAATCCCCCAAACATCGAAAATCACCCAATTAAACATGTAGCTTTGCGGCATCTCATTCTTTCGAAAAATATTGCCTACTCTTTGGTAATTGTCATAAGTTTGACAAACCCATGAGCATCTCTAAACAAAGTAGGCCAATGAAACCCACAATCTAGCACCTTTCTCGTCGTTCTTCTTGCACCAAAATGACCACCACAAGCATGTGAGTGACAAAATGTAAGGATTGAGGTCATCTCATTCTCCGGTATACACCTCCTTATGATTTGGTCGGGACAATGCTTCCACAAATAAGGCTCATCCCACACATAATACTTCGCATCACTACGAAGCTTGTCTTTTTGAGATTTGGAGAAGCCTTGTGGAAATTTAGAAGAGCAAATAAAATTGACAAGATTGGCATACCATGGCTCTACGGAACGAATAGAGAACAAACCTTCATCGGGAAACACTCATCTAACCGGATTTTTCTCATGTGGATTCGCATCAACATCCACCAATTGGCTCAAATAGTCCGCTACAACATTCTCTGCTCCCTTTTTGTCTCTAATTTCCAAATCAAACTCACTAAGCAATAAAATCCATCTTATCAACCTCGGCTTAGCTTCTTTCTTGGACATCAAATAGCGCAGCGCCGCATGATCTGAAAATACCACCACTTTCGTACCAAGTAAATAGGACCGAAATTTCTCCAAAGCAAAAACAACAGCTAGAAGCTCCTTCTCAATCGTGGTGTAGTTCCGTTGTGCTTCATTAAGGGTCATGGAGGCATAATGAATGACATGAGCAGCCTTCCCCCACCCTTTGACCCAACACCGCTCCCAATGCATAATCGCTTGCATCACACATGATCTCAAAGGGAAGAGACCAATCCGGTGCCTGAATAATTGGTGCAGAGGTAAGCCTACCTTTCAATTCATTAAAAGCCTCCTTAGAAGCCTTGTCGAAGATGAAATTTGTCTCCTTTTGTAACAGCTTGCATAAGGGTAAAGCGGTCTTAGAGAAATCCTTGATAAACCTATGGTAAAAACCTGCATGACCAAGAAAAGATCGAACTTCGTGAACATTAGTTGGGTACGGTAGAGATGAAATAGTATCAATTTTAGCTTTGTCCACCTCAATACCTTTTGAAGACACAACATGTCCAAGTACTATACCTTGTTCCACCATAAAGTGACACTTCTCAAAATTCGAAACAAGGTTAGTATCAATACAACGCTTAAGAACAAGAGATAAATGGTGTAAACAACTATCAAAAGAATCACCATGCAATGTAAAATCATCCATAAATACCTCAATAAAGCGTTCAACATACTCAAAAAATATGATAACCATACATCGCTGAAAGGTAAAAGGTGCATTACAAAGTCCAAAAGGCATGCGTCGATACGCAAAGGTACCAAAAGGACAAGAAAATGTGGTTTTCTCTTGATCCTCAGGGGCAATAGCTACTTGAAAATACCCCGAATACCCATCTAAAAAGCAATAATAAGCCTTATCCGCTAGTCTTTCAAGCATTTGGTCAATAAAGGGAAGAGGGAAGTGGTCTTTTCTAGTCACCGCATTTAGCCTACGATAGTCTATACAAACCCTCCACCCGTTTTGCATCCTAGTGGGTACAAGCTCACCATCTTTGTTCTCAACTATCGTCACCCCAGACCTCTTAGGGACTACTTGGGTAGGTTTCACCCATTTACTATCAGAAATAGGATAGATCATACCTACTTGAAGCAATTTGAGAACCTCTTTCTTCACTACCTCCATCATAGGAGGGTTCAATCGACGTTGTGGTTGCCTTACCGGTTTAGCATCATCCTCTAGCAAAATCCAGTGCATACAAGTTCTTGGACTAATGCCCTTGATGTCGGCAATAGTCCAACCAATAGCTAATTTGTTCTGCACAAGTACATCTTTGAACCTTGCTTCTTGTTCCTCGGTGAGCTTACTAGAGATGATAACAGGAAGTGTTTCTCTCTCACCAAGGAAAATATACTTCAAATGCTCAGGTAGAGCCTTAAGTTCTACCACAGGTGCCTGCAAAACAGATGGCAACAATTTCTCCGAAGGGATAGTTAGTGACAATTTATTATTGAAATTCAAAGGGAGCTCCTCCAAATTATGTAATTCGGCCACAACTTCCTGCTAGTTGGCAGAAAAAGCATATTCTACCTCTTGACCATCTACACTATTCTCCAAAGCTACCTGCAACTCATCATCACCATCAAGATTAAAGAAATTTTGAGCTAATGGATCAACAATAGCATCAATAAAATTCACAGAGTGTTAATCAGCAGGATATTTCATAGCATCATAGATGTTAAACTGCACAATATGACCATTAGACTCCATAGTCATAGACCCACTATATACATCAATTTTAGTGCTAGCAGTTTTCAAGAATGGCCTACCTAACAGAATAGGGGTTGCATGTTTATCATGTTCCATGTCTAGCACATAAAAATCAGCAAGAAAGATAAGATTATCCACCAAAACAAGAACATCCTCAACAATCCCTTTCGGGTACACATTCGATCTATCAGCTAACTGGATAACAACACTAGTATCATGCAAAGGACCAGGTTTCATAGATTCATATAAGGAGTAAGGCATCACATTAATAGAAGCTCCTAAATCTAGCATGGCCTTTTGAATCTTAGTGTTTCCAATGGTGCAAGGTATAGTGAACATGCCCGGATCACTACATTTAGGAGGTAATTTTCTTTGAAAAATAGCGGACACATGTTCACTAACCTTCAGTTTCTTCACCCCTTTCAACTTGTTATTCCTTTTAATAGTACACAACTCCTTTAATAATTTTGCATATTTAGGAATACTTTTCAAAAGATTAAGAAGGGGAATATTTACCTCACACTTTTGAAATACCTCATAAATGTCCTTGTCGTGCTCAAAGTGGTGAGTCCTCTTAAGTACATCAGGAAAGGGTACCTCCGGTTCCAACACCGGTATAGAAGAGGGAATCTGCTCCTTCTCCTTAACAATAGAAGCTTCTTCACCTTCCTTGATCACTATCTCTTCCTCTATTTCATGAATCACCGGTTCCTTGACTTTTCTTTTCACTTTCTCAGCCTGCACTAGTTGTCTCCCCTTTTTCAAAGAGACTGCACTCACATTCTTTGGATTCACCACCGTTTGAGATGGTAGTGCATTAGAATCTTTACCCTCCAACCGATTAATGGCAGTAGCTAGCTGACTAACTTGATTTTCAAGATTCTTAAAATTTTGCTTGTTTTCAGCTCTATCTTGAGTAACACTAAGAGTAAGAGCCCTAATCATCTCCTTCTAGACATTGATGAACTTGGCGGTGCTTGTTCTACTGCTTGTTGTGGCACTTGTTGATTAAATTGTTATCCGTGTGGTCGCTGGATAAATTGACCTCTAGGAGGGCCAGATGATGGACCAGCTTAAGAATTTCCCCAACGAAAGTTAGGATGAGCCTTCCATCCTTCATTGTAAGTCTTAGAAAATGGATCCCACTTCCTATTATTTGAAGTATTCTCCCAAACACCATTCACCTCTTCAGGACCACTTCCTTGTACATAAGGGCATAAATCGCTAGAATGACCCTCAATACAACATATACCACAAATAGTAGCCATCTGTCTCCCAGATAACATATCACGGAGGGTAGAAGCAATGTTATCAACCTTTTCCTCCAAGCCAGGACTAACACCCATAGCACTCACTCCTCTTCGAGATGGTCTCCTCTCAAACTGTCTAGAGGTTTCAGCTAGCTCTGTGATAACCTCCCAAGCCTCATCTGGATTTTTGTTTGCTATATTTCCTCCACAAGCAGAGTGAATCATTCGGCGGTCATCTTGGTTCAGTCCACCACAAAAATACATAATGAGATCTAGGTCAGAGTAACCATGGTAAGGGCATCTCAGAGTTGCTTAAACTTTTCAAGGTACTCATACATCGTCTCCCCATCTTGTTGTTCAACATTACTGATGGCTCTTTTCAGGTGAGCTGATCAAGAAGGAGGGAAATATTTCTCCAGGAATGCCTTCTTCATACCTACCCAAGTAGTGATACTCCCCGGTGGTAGATAGTTTAACCAGTCTCTCACACTTCCTTTCAAGGAGAAAGGAAAGGCTCTCAATTGCAACTGCTCAACTGTAATAGCAGGTGGCTTCATACTAGTGCCCACAATATGAAAGTCCGAAATATGCTTATTCGGATCCTCAATACTCGTCCCGCTGAACTACTACAAAATACTTAATAGACATCGGACTTTTTTAGCAATGGACATTAGATTCACAACCAATGTTAAGTTGAGTGATATCCATTATAAGACCAATGGACATCAAACTTAAGTCTGATGTCTATATTATAATAGATATCAGAGTTTTACTAAAATCCAATGTCAATATATCATATAGACATCAGATTTTTGAATGTCTGATGTCAATTCTAGACCATAGACAGATATCTAAAAAATCTGATGTCCATTTTAAAACAAAAACATCGGATTTTTACAAAAATCTGATGCATACTAATATTATTTTTTATTAAAAAAATATTACGCTATTGTTGCACAAAAAATTACTCATACACATAATCAAGAATACAAAATTATTTAATAATCAACAAATAAATATCTTTATACACCCAATCAATTATCCAAAGTCAACTACCAAAAGATCCAGCATACATAGTGTGACAAATTCATTTAGACAACTAACCTATCGATAAAATATTAATAAAATGTATAACATGACTAGATGTAAAAAAAAAAAAAAAAAAAAAAAAAAAAAAAAAAAAAAAGTCCAAGAGGCGAAACTACTGCGCGCCAGACAGCTGCAAATCTACTCATCTCCCATTTCACATGATTTGCCTGATTGTGAGAAAATACTTACAAAACATCAAAAGCACATAGAATAATACGAGAAGTAAAGGGGGTATGAAATCAGTGGGTAAGGATACAAGCGAAGCATTGTGTAGCACCTCATAAGCCACCAACAGCAGCAACGCGCATAGCTTGCAACTCACTCAACAAGTTCAGAATTTGTTCATCATTATTACTGCAAAACAAACGTTCACTCTAGTTAAATTTAATGGAAGTAAATGTGCCCTGATATAAATTACATCGATGGAAGTTTTAAACAAGATATTATCATTCCACCTGATTTCAGTTCCATCCATTCCCCTAATTTTGGAGCATTTGATCAAACTGCTATACCCCTGAAAGTAAATTTATCCGATTTTAGAACGCACATTACAAGAAGTTAACAGCATCTCAGACTCGAGACGATATTGCGCTAATGCGCTCAACAACACAGAGGACGTAAATTAGTAAAGAGTGCAATTCATACCATATCTTTTGCCAATCATTCTTGACATATTAAGAAATCATCTTGATCAACATAACCTATGGAAATGGGAAACCAGGATTGATTGATCAGCCACAGTTTGCAATTTGCATATAAGGGAACTTTATTATAATTACCTGCTCGGTCAGGATTTCGCCTGCTATAAAACCTTATAACTGATGATCATTGTTTTTCTGTGCAACCTGTAATATACATAATCTGTATCAAAATATATATGGTGATCATTGTTTTTCTGTGCACTCTGTAATGCATTATCAGAATATGATTACACAATTAAATAAAAGCTCAATAAAGGGAAAAAAGGAAATGCTTTTCCTACCCTTGCCCTGACACTTGTCATCTCCATTTTAAGTGATTGCTTCACAAATAACTAATGATATGAAACATAGAAAAGCGACCTACAAAGTCATAAAACAATCATGGTCATGTAATCTCATTCATAGAAACCAAATAACCAATACATAAGACACATAACAAAAATATAAACAAGGAAACATGAAGCAAAACATATAATGGAAGGAAGGGGTTAACCTGATATTGACATGGGTTCTTAAGATCTTCGTTACCGTTATCAGACACTCATTTTTCAGCAGCCTTGGTGCTGGTTGGAAGAGGATAAAGCATGTAATTACTTATTCTAATCATAACGTCAATCTAATTTCTACTAATTCTCCTAATTAAAGTATCATAATCTACCACAAAAAGATTCACTTTTTGAATCCCATTATCACTAGGTAGTCTCGCCACATTGTTTTTCATGTAATGCATAGTCAATGAAAAGTCAAAGAAACTCGAGTTAACACCAAATCTATCAGGGAAACAAGCTAAGTCTTATCCAACAGATCAAAATATGCTTAGGCACACCTCAACAACAAGAGAAAAATCTGACAAAACCCAAGTCATGCAAGCTAAATAAAAAAGCCATACATCAGACAAACAACACCAGAAATTGGTCAATTCCGGTAAAAGAAAAAAACTGAGCTTTTGGCGCATGATTATTACCAGCACGAAATCATAAATCACAACTTTGGAATCAATGGAGTTGAGAATTAGCAAAGCAAGGAAACCCCCAATTAAAAACCCTAAAAACCCCACAATCTTTATCTAATTCACCTAATTCTTACCTAAAAACAAAATGGTTCATCATAAAAACCCAATTAGCAAAGCAAGCAGTTGCATTTTTAATAGAGCTACTTGAGAGAGAGAGAGGGTTTGGATGCGATATTTTCAGAAACCCAGTCAGCTTAAAACGTCAAACTAGATAGTACAACAATCCGTCGAACATTTCCAACCCTAAGTAGGCTATTTCAAACCCAATCAGCTTGAATCGGTTTCACCATTTCTTGGGTTTTGGTAAGCCGATTTTACTTTATCTCATCCAATATCTGACTCCATCTCCTTCAATCTCAACATTATCTCATCCAACTCTTTTCGATAAAATTGAAATTAACACGTACGGAGTAATTGCTAGGGTGATCTAAAAAAAGCAGAAAAATAAAATTAGGGTTTCGAAAACAGAAGAATCTACCTTGAAGGCAGGATCTTTGATGGCGGCGGATCTGTCGATGTCAGGAAGTCTCCAAGCTTCACTACTTCGAGGAAGAGATCTTTGGTTTCCATCAACGTTTCAACTTCTTTGGGTAGATTACCTCACGGTACCACTATAGTTCCGAGTAGGGGTGTCTAAGGCCACGGGCAACCACGGGCGTGGGAACCGGGCCTCCGCTTTTGATCACCGTATTATAAGCTTTTATTAACGAAATTCAATACAAATCTCGAAGTATAATATAACTTGTGCATTTATTTTGGGGCCTCATTTTTTCCGTGTCGCACTGGGCCTCCATTTGTTTTAAGACGCCTCTGGTTCCGAGCACCAAACGAAAGGAGATTCACTCCATTCAGTTTGACACCTACTATCCTCCCCTTTTAAAAAAATTTGTCTTTTCTCTTTAGTTAAAACTAAGTTTTCCTTTTCTTCGATAATGCTAGGTAGTTCGGGGGTCTCTAACCGGTAAATTATATCCTACTCCCACGAGTAGGGAGCAGGATACTCTTATCGTGGTTATAGAGAGAAAATAAATAAAAAATAATAATAACTACCCACTACATCTTCATACAATATGTTACTACGTTTGTTCTTCTTTTTCAAATTACTCAATTTACAAGTTTATTAAAATCTTATTAAATTCATGAAATTATAATTTTAATCTATTTGTACTCAAATTTATCAAGTTTATGAATCATAATCATCAAAATAAATCATCATATTCATTTAAGTTAAAGTGAATATAATTGTGTCTTAGGGTGAATATCACACTAAGTTACATATATTCATCAAATTACCCTATCATATTCACTAATCTCATAATGAATATAATAGTGTTATATGATGAATATCATAGTACCTAATACATATTCATTATGTTACACTATCATATTCACTAAACTGAAAGTGAATATAATAGTTACATATGATGAATATCACACTAGATAACATATATTCATCAAAATAAATTACCATATTCACTAAATTCAAAGTGAATATGATAGTATCATATGATAAATATCACGCCCAAAATCACAAATTTAACCATGAATAATGAAAGAGAAAACGGAAAAATTCAATTCAATTAATAGTATATGCGATTTTTAGGGTTTTAACGTAATTTCAATACTTACCTGATAAAATAATCGATCAAAATAGAAAACGAAATTACAAAAATAATAGGATGGATGGAAAATTAAATTTGTGCATAATTTATTTGGTGAATATAGAAGCCGTAGACTTGAAATAGGAAAAAGAATGGTTATTTATTATAGAGGGTAACTGCTTAATAATGGGGATGTTGAGAGTTTTTATTTTTCATTTTTATATTTTTTTAATAGGAGGGAGTATGAAGTACCCTACACCTGGGTGTAAGGTATAAGAATTGGTCTCTAACCCCCCTACGTTTGTATTTTAAATGAATGGTTTGTACTAGTTTATTTTATTTATGAAAGTTTACAATTGTCGAAAAAAAAAAGGAAGTCTCCAAGTTATAAGCCGTAAGATTCGTTCATCTCTTATTAAACACTTTTTAATAACTATGTTAATACTCCCTCCTATTCACTATTTTCTTCCCTATTTCCTTAAATGGATTATTCAGGTTTTCTTCTCCTTTCTTATTTTGGAAACTTTTACTCTTATTTTATTCATCCTTCTCTCCTATTACCAAACCCCACTCAACTTTTACTCTTATTTTATTCATTTCTCTCTCCTACCACCAAACCCCACCTAACTCACAATTTCTTATTTAATTCCTAATTATTCATTCCTCTCTCCAATCCACAAACCCCACCATCTTCCTTTATTCATTCTTTAATCATCTCCTAAAATCTTGTGCCCATATCAAAAGGAAGAAAATACCGAATAGCAGGGAGTATAATTTAGTCATAAACTAATAAGATCTTATACAAAAGGATACAAAGTAAGAAGAAATCGATTAATCGGGTCGAATGGATTATACTAATCGGTCTCTTATCAAATTAGTCTTGTTAAGTAAATACAAGTGTTCAACAAAACCTTAAATTCAATAGTAGAATCTACTACTCAAGGATTGTACCAAGGAAATCACTCTTAAATCCTATACTAATTTGTACTAGAATTAGTATAAGAACCCTTTAAAATGACTTAATATTATTTGGTTACTACTTCTAGTAATGATACAATATTAGAGATTTTGTAAGTTTATTTTTTAGTGTGTTCACAACAAAAACTAGAGAGACAAATAAATTATTAATCACATCAATTATGTAGAATGAATTGTGTGAATTAGAAGAGAAAAACTCTCTCAATTCACAAGGGTGGCCGGAATGGTCTAGGGTAGAATGCCCAATACTTTTTCATATTTGTTCTTCTCAAGATGTAGGCATGTAAGCCTATGATTAGTAGGTCATCATTATGTCTTCCACTAATTAAAAGAACCAAGCACAACTAACCCTTAAACCCTCCATTAACACGGCACACCCATATAAAATGGGCCCATTTTAAGTTTGTCAATTGTCAATTTTGTATAATATGACATATTGGACATGTTACTAGACATGTTGTTTAATAATGCATTTTTAACTTATTAAAAATCATTATATAAACAAAATAAATCACATATAAAAATTAACTAGTAATTCTTAATTACAATTACTTAAAATGGGTCATAGAGTTATAAATCATAACAACTTGTATGTATAATAAACCATTCATTCTTATTTTAATTGTTTCATAAACTATAAATAAACCTTAAGTAATAAAACAATTTAATTACTTAGTACGAACCTTATTTAATCGAATTACAATAAGATACGAATTCTCTCTCACAAAATCATCTGTCAATTTATTTAAGGAATTAATTAACTTGCATCAGCATACAATTAATTAATTAATCAATTAAGAATGTTTTCCTAGAGGTATGACCTTAAGGGATCAACTGATCACCACCGTCATACGACAGTAATGTCAAACTCTAGTCAGCCAATCATTACCGATTAGTGTGGATCAGTTGACAATAAAATATTACTTTCCCTGTAGCATTCTTAATATGAGATTTAAACATGTGATCGCATTATTGTCGAGAACACATATTCCAACAATCTCCCACTTGTCCGCGACAAGTGTGCGTCACCAATTCTCTTGTCCTATTACTATCTCCCACTCAATGCAAGGTGTCTTGCAGGTCGTACTTGCATTTGATCATATCATGAGTGGTTTCTTCGATCTGGAGAATAACTGTCTGACCGGAATTATCTACCGTAGATACCTTCCGAGCGTGGCCACTCATTTCCAGTTCATTACTCCTCGAGTGGCCTTGAGATATAAAATAACCCTGACGGGGATGGATAATTCCTATTTCACTCTTCCCTTCGAATAGCCACAACTCATCATGACCCAAAACATGCCCATATGACCCCAATTACGAAGGTCGTAGAAGATAAATCAAAGTCATTCTGAAACTGTGCCACCTTAGGCGAACAGTCTTTAGTCAAAGAATCGACTCATAAGAATACAATAGTAGCTCTCGCCACGACCAGGCTATAAAAAATTTCCAGAACTCTATAAGCGGTCATAAGCCCGAAAGATTGTCCCTCACAGTCTGCCTATGTGATCGACTAGTCATCTCTTATGACTCTATGGCATTCGAAGTTGCCATCAATCGCATCACACTCTAGTCACTTCGAGATGTCGCCTCATATAAGCAACTAGGGGCGAATACTATGTTAATCCAGTTCACTTTAATGGGGTTCAATATTTTCCTAACAACCCATTTGGATGCAACAAAGTACAAGATGAGTTAATGATAATTCAAACGATAAATGTGATTATCACACACGAGTAGTCAATACCAAATTACTACTCTATGTCTTATAATCACAAGTGTACTTATGCACTTGTCTAACGCAATAAAAGTTTAGCTTGTGAACATACCATGTGTCCAAGTGTTCAAACTTAATGAATTGCAATTTCCTTTAATTTCATGTTATCTCTTATATCATGATTTTCTCTAAGTACACGTCTAGACTCCATACTAGACTCAGGTTCTTTAGCTTGAAAGAAGCTCCCTTCGTTATCACATAACCTGTGATGTGGGTATAAACTTCAAAGTACACCACTTTATCACAACGTACTTAGGTTTATTTTGTAGAATATTGTAATGGTTGACAATGAAATACCCTTACTAGTCATTTACTCCTCAGGTCAATAAAATTAGCTTAGGATTTTCATAAATCCTAATGAGTTCGGAAACTTGAGTTTGTGTAACCTCTTAGCACACGACTAAGTATCCTTCCAAACTTCAGAACAGACCATTAGTTCTCCTTGAGAATCCATGACGGTTCCTTGAGGCTTACCAATGACTCTCATATGGGTTAACTTGTTATCGACTTATTATGCTCCAAGCATGTAATTCATCTAGGACATAAGCATCATGGAAAACATGATTATTCTAATGGCGGAAACATTAGTAATCGATTTCATGTAGACAACAGTTCTTAGGTGCGGCAAATAACCATGACTCCATCATGATAATTTTATATTCATCGACATGAATAACCTACTTAACTTGTTGATATCATTAAGATGAAGGATCATTATCAACATAAGATGCCTATCTGAGTGCCAATCCAACATCCCATGTTATAATAGATTTGCATAATGTCTAATTTCATCCAGAATTAAAAACCTAAATACTTCTTCATGAAAGACAGTATATGCACGTCATTCTCCATGAGTAATAAGTTATACAATTCATGAAGGATGATTGCTCCCACTAAACTTCATGTCTAAACATGACTGTCACTAACTCCCACTCAATTCCACATGTTTCGTTTTTGACAACTCATTTGAAACATTTCATGAATTTAAATAATCATTGCTTTTCTAAGTATTTAATTAAAACCATATATGTCACTCACATATCCCTTTCAAAATACCCATTTAGAAAGAGGTTTTAATATCTAACTTATTCATTTTCACAATGAAGTATAGCAATGTTTTTAGCATAGTTACTAATTAACATAGCTTTTGCAGACATCGACAGGCCTCTCTATGCAACTATTAATCATAAATTTCTATTTACTTTGGATTGGTCTCATCAATCCCAAATAAATCATTTACTTGAATAGATACCACTTTGATTTCTTAAGGCTCTTGAGTAAAATGTCGAATTTTAAAAAAACTCTAGGTATCCACTTCATAGATCAAAATCTTATTTTACAAGAACGTTTTATTTTCCCTTTTCATAAGTCTCAAGTTATCATAAGAACGCTTTCTTTTGATCTCCTCACGTCAATAGTCTAACCTAAGAACGTCTTCTTTTGGTCTCCTCGCGTAGATCCCATACCTAAGAACATCTTCTTTTGGTCTCCTCACATAGATCCCATCTAGTCAAGATCTGTGGCTAAATTCACTCCCACTCTATCTTTAGAAAAATACATGTATTTTCTTCAAAGATAGCTTAATATGCCACAAACAACTTTGTACTTATGTTAGTAAAGGAGGAAAATATTACACATGATAACTTTTAGTGACCTATTTGAGACGCATTGTAAATACATTTTAGTTCCCTACTATGTGAGTTCAATAGCTCAACATAACTTTATAATTGATCTTACATCAGTAAGTTGTTACTTTTAGTAACAATGACATAAGGAGAATCGAATTCATAGCTCATGGACATATAATGACTCAATCATTATAATTGTCTATTAGATCAATTTAAGTTGATAATCTCATGTTTCTCGATGGAAGTAGTGTATGATGACATTTTTTAGAACAAATGATATGATAAAGTAAGTGACTTGGGTTGCAAACCAAGTCACCAATATCCAAAATACAACCATTGTTTAAGGAAACAACCAAATTTCTAAGTCAAACGAGGAAATCAAAATAGTTCTAAAATTTCAAAATACAACATGAAAATAAAGACTAAGCAAAATAAAGCCAAGCTTCCATCGATCTAGCACCATGGGCGGCTACATCTAGCTTTCCTCAAGATCTTCTAGGCTTGTTTTTCTTTGCCCTTATCCTTACTTGGATGCCTTAAGTACAATAAAAAGGGTAAAATCACAACTTGTATCAAAATACCAAAGTTGAGATTGAAACATAAAAGATAGGGATAGTTATTTACCTACTGGAATAACTTTTCCAGCTTTGATATCGCCAAGGTACTTTGGACAATTTCTCTTCCAATGCCCAACACCATTACAATAGTGGCATTTTTCCCCGAACGGGACACCCTTCTTGGGCTTAGAGGAGCTAGCTTCGCAAGCCTTTCCTTTGTTCTTGTAGGGAGTTTGCTTCTTTCCCTTATTGCCACCTCTCTTAAAATTCTCTTTGCTCTTATGATTAATGTTGAGCACATCCTTAGTGGTGGTAACACTTAGCCCCATATCCCTCTCGGCTTGCACAAGCATTTTGTGCAATTCATCGAGAGAAACTTTCAAGTTTTGCATATTAAAATTCACCCTGAATTGAACATATGCCTTAACCTTGTTTAAGGAATGAAGAATTCGGTCAATGACGAGTTCCTCGGGAATTTCTACCTTTTGCAATTTTAGAGTCTCAACATGCTCCATCAACTTGAGCACATGAGGGCTAACTTTTTTTCCCTCCTTAATGTTGAGATCGAAGAATACGGATGCCGCTTCATATTGAATGATCCTCGGAGCTTGTGAAAACATGGTCACAAATTTCGTATAGATCTCATAGGCGGTGCTAATATTTATAGCACTCCTTTGGAGTTCGGCCTCCATAGAGAAGATCAACACATTTTTGATCGCGACCGACTCCTTTTGGTAAGTCTTGTAGGCTTGCCTAGCGGCGGGGGTAGACCTTGCGTTAGGTGCGGCGGGAGAGGCCTCGGTAAGGTAACGAAGCTTGTCGTCACCCTCCGCGGCCAATCGAAGTTGTGCGTCCCAATCGGCAAAATTGGACCTATTCTTTTCTAATTTACAACGATCCATGAAGGATCGGAGCCAAGAGACATTGGTGAGAGTGTTCGAGCTAGTGTTGGTGGATGAATTTGGAGTTGCCATTACAAATGAGAAAACAATTTTGACTACAAAATAAAAATGAAGGAATTAATAAACATTTATCGTTTTAATGATACTTGTAAACATTTTAAACAAGTTATAAACATTTATATAGTGACCTCTACCCAACTATTATAAATGATCCCGAGATCCAAATTCATATCAACTCGGGCACGGTGAGCCGATTCATCCCTAATCAATATAATTCGGTGGATTAACACTTTAATCGATTCTACTTCTAGAACCCTCGGTCGATAAAATTACTTTAATATTTATCTTAAACCCGGAACACATGCGACTACGGTCACGAATACTTCCGTTGAGCTCAATCCAAATTTCGATGTAATAACATATTACTACCCACCTACCCAACGTAACAAGTTTAGCACCCCGGTGAGTCGAGCCTACTTCCTTATGAAATTGGGATTCATGGTTCTACTATTTGGTAAGGCTAATTCTCAATTATTATTTAGTGAGAGTTCTTGTCAATTTATTATCCATCACGTTTTAAGTGAACTAAACCCAGTGAACTACGATAATTATAATTGACACGGTCGATGACTCGATAAAATAATGATATGCATGTGTAGTTATGGCGATTTGGCTATGCATGCAAACATATAAACAAATGCAAAGCAAAAAGATAAAATCCTAGTATGGTCTTCCTAAAATAGTAAGTCAAATAAACTATTTACAAATTCGGAAACCAACTCCTTTGGTCCCTTGAACTTCACTTGGCACGCACTCCAAGGCAATACCGTCTCGTTGGAATGCCTTTCCGAATGGCACCGTCTTCAAGGATCTCCAGGATAAATAAATTACATAGCTTTTCTACTTTATACATTATAAAAGGAAAAACAAAAATAAAATAAAAGTGATACGAGATCACATTAATTACAACCGAATCGATATCCCCATTCATTTCGGGAAATACCAATTAAAAACTAAGGCCATACTAAGTACAAATTTTTGGACATGGGCCATAGGCCGGTCTGCGAGCGAGAGCCGCCTACCGGTCCATAGTCATGGGCCACATGCACTCCAAGCCAAACTGTGGACATGCAGCGGTCTTTTGAAAGCCACGCTCGGCGGCGTAAAAATGCTTTCGACCGGATCACTTTAAATCGGCCGGTTTCATCTCGGTAAAGGTCTCGAAACGATGTAGAGATGTTCGGAGTCGCCACCAAGCATTTGTGTGAACAGCGGGGCTCACGGGGGCGCTTGGGAGGAAGAGAACAAGCATTTGCATTTTTGTTGGAGTCGCCACCAATTTTTATGGGAAATTGGAACCGTTCGAATACCTCGTGTCATGTCAAGACACAAAGTAGTGACATGAACACTAAGCAATCGTTACCCTTAACATTCTATGTCTAGAATGACTCTCGTGGATGCCAATGAACACGGATGTTCACAGAGATCTGGAGTAAGGGGTGAAGGTACGTATTAGGAAGCTCTTTTGATCGAACACCTAATCCCGCCCGCCTCGATAGCGGCCTCTACTAATGATTAGGGACATCATTTATACTCGATATATCGTCGATTATATGCATGCAATGCAACATCCAAGTTTTGATCCTAGCATGTGAGAATTAACTAAGTCGGTTGACACGTAATTAACAAACAATTAATGTCGAGGTAGGATTTAATGCTCAATTACACGTGAAAACATACAAATGATACAAAAAACAAGGAATAAAAGAAAATTACAATAATTACGATGGATTAGGCGATTTATGTCGAAAATATCTTTAAAACGGATAGTTTGAGAAAAAGAATAAAAAGAATAAATCAACGAACAAGTCAGAAGATGATAATACGGATAATAGTTAATTATACGTAATCTAATTAAACTAGGTCGGGCAACAACGGAGTTCAGAGACAGAACTCATCATGGAACAAAGAAGAGATCGCGCCCTTTGGAAGAGGCGCGGCGATTCTTTGCGTCTTCAAGGGTGAGTTCTGGCTGTGAAGCCGGAACTGCAAATCGTTAATGTAAATCAGTGATTTTAATGGTTAATTAATAATATTTACTCGGATGAAAGTGATTATCAGGTTATTTACATATGATTATTGGTCATAAAAGTAATGAAACATGGATGAGTCGGATGCAAACGAATTAATTACATGAAAGAATGATTGATTAGTGACATGGGTGAATGAAATAAACTAAACATGATGAGTTGATGACAAATTAATGACGAACATGCAATGAATATGACAATAAACAGATGAAAATATATCAAAGGTCGAATTCCAGAAACCCGATATGAACAAATTGAATTCCTACAACGCGGATTGAGTTTAATGACGAAAACCCACAAATATCGGATTATAAGGGATTT
The DNA here is from genome assembly GCF_048544455.1 of Silene latifolia. Classification (NCBI taxonomy): domain Eukaryota; kingdom Viridiplantae; phylum Streptophyta; class Magnoliopsida; order Caryophyllales; family Caryophyllaceae; genus Silene; species Silene latifolia. Next base: position 100,225,590 of record NC_133538.1, read on the forward strand.
AAGTCTAGTTTTAAAGATGAATTAAACATGTGAATGAATGATAAATAATATACATATGAGATGATAAGCTATTATGTCAAAGAATTAACAGGAAACAAACGAAACAAATTTTGACGAACGAATTACAGAGGACGAAGAAAGAAGAAAGGAAGCAGGAACTGCGGCAGCCTCACGAAGAGGCGCAGCGCCTCACGAAGAGGCGCAGCAGGAACTGCGCTCCTTTGAAGAGGCGCAGCAGTTGCTGCGTCCTTTCTCGACTGTTTGTCTTCTGGAAATCCGCAAAAAAGAGGTTTGAAAGCACGGTTTTAGAAATCGGTTTTAAGGAGGTATTTTCGACATAAACCTTACATTAATGATACAAAAAGTAAATAACAATAAAAAAAGAGAGATTATACACCCTCAGACTTACATGTTTGACGAAACGAGATGAACTAAGATATCGATTAGTGATGCTCGACGCGAATGTAAAGAAAGTGCCCTCGTAAGAGGAAAACGAATAGATTAATTATGTTGATTGATGTGGAGTTGGTCAAATTGGTCGGTCATGCAAACGAGGCTGGTACTCAGAAGGATCCGAGCTTACGTGGTCGAATGTTCAAGCACGTAGACGCCAAAAAGTAAGAACAAAGGTCTAGAATGCAAAGGGAGAAGAGAAGGGCGGACACTCGCGTGAGAAATATGAGGAGCGAAGGCTCCTATTTATACTAATCACGTGAAGGAATTAGGGTTTCGGAGAGTCTTTGGAAGTGAATCTCGGAAAGATATGAGAAAGATACGAAAATTACGCAGAAAAGGACCTGGGAAGAGGCGCAGCAGCCACTGCGTCTCTTGGAAGAGGCGCAGCACCTGCTGCGTCTGTTCCCAAGTGGTTTCCTCCTGCGAAAGAAAGATTTCCGTGTTTAAGTTATGGTAGGACGGAATAATTCGGTTTTCCTTAATATTTTATGTGAATATTACGGAAAATTATTTACCAAAGGATAAAGATTATGAAATATTTATAAAATATGGAATAGAAATATCCGGAACGTTTCAGAACATTCTGACTCGGGATTTAACGGTTATCAGAAAATGAAGACGGTTTTAGGGCCGGACTCCAAATGTACTCTAATTACTGTCAAAACGACCGCATCGGTACGTAGATGACAATTAAGAGGTAGACATTAGTATTTGAGCAATCACTTGACGATAAACTTACGAACTGTCACAAATCGTTCCGCGTAGCAAACATGCGGCCCAATCATCACCGGGTGGTTTGCGAGAGGTGCAGAAATGAGGTATCTACAATTTGTGGGATGCTTGGAACCCGTTCGAAATCCACTTTATACCTCGGTCAAATAAAGCACAAAGCAGTGTTTGACATAGGTACTAAAGATAAGGACTCGTCCCCCTTTTAGTATTCTATGCCTAAAATGACTCTCGTACGCCCTGGATAAGGCCATCCACTATCCAAAGGTTCTGAGTAAGTGGTGAGGGTACGTATTGGGAAGCTCTTTAATCGGACACCCAATTCCGCCTGCGTTAGCGGCCTCTACGGATCGATCGTGGTTGTTTAAGTGCAAGAGTTGATAAAACGGTTTAAATGCATGAATGCGCATCCAAAAGCTTAACCTAATTAACATGTGAAAATTTGCTAAGTTGGATTGTTTATCCACATAGCATAAAATTGATGTCGAAGTTGGATTTAGATTGATTTGCATGTGAAAACGGAAATTAAACATACATTTACCAAATTCGGGTCATGATGCTTAACACGATCCATTTATTTGAAAAGGTGTGTTTAATGACAAACTGTAAAAATATAAACTTGTCAATCTGATTCGTCGCATATTCGGGTTAACCATAATCGGGATCGTCCTAGACAAATGCTAAAACGAAACAGAACAGTACCAGGCAGCCCCTTTGGGGCGCGAGCCACACGGCGAGGCAATAAGGCCTGTCCAGCTTTATAAAAGATGAAAACGGGAGGCCTTGGGGCGCGAGTTATGAGCCAAACCAAGAAGCGTCTCCTGGTTGCAAAAAGGTTGTTTAAAACCATTTTAAAAGGTTGTTAAAAAGGTTATTTAAAACCGTGTTTGTGATGAATGATTGCAAATGTTGTTTGTACGACTCGGAATAATTACTATTATGTTAGTAATATTCGTTGTCGGATTTGCATGTTTGAAAAGCATAGTTTACAAATAGAAATGTAAAATGTTTGATTTGAACTAAATATGTTAAGTTCACTTCTTTGTAATTAGTCAAATTTGTCATCGTACTCGGATTAGACCGACATGGTATAAAGAACCAAGGATGATTATGAATTATGACTAATATGTTTACAAATGTAAGCAAATGAGAAAAATGCTAAATAAAAGAAAAGGGTGTTAAAATACCCATTAGAATGTAATTAATAGATAATATCATCGAGTCACGAAATAAAACCGTCATGGTATAAAGAACCAAGGATGATTTTTGTAATGGTCAAAATATGTTTATCATAAAAATGAATTAAATTGGTAAATAAAAGAAAAGAATTTCCTTTAAAATGTAATTAACCATTTAATATCACCGAGTCACGGATTAAACCGTCATGGTATATGGAACCAAGGGTGATTATAATTTATGGCTAAAAAGTTTGTCATAAAAATGATTTGAAAAATTTGAAATGATAAAAACCGATTACAAATAAGAAATGAAATAAAGAGGAAAGATGAGAACAAACACGTTTGAGTCTGACCCAGAACCCACAAGAGGCGCGAGCCTCTTTGCATAGCAAAGGGCTTCTGTCTCGGGCCAAAACTCGGTTTTGGCTCGTCTAACCTATATTTGAATCGTGTTATGCATTGTTCATGCATATAAACTCATAAAAACGGTAAAGACATGAAATAAATGAGATATTTACACCCTCAAACTTACATGTATTGATATTTGCGAAGTAGACGACTTTAAAGACGGTTTTCTAATTGTGACTAATCGCGATCAAAGAAGTTTAAAAAGGTGCCTTAAAAAAAGGATTTAGTTTTGAAAATGAGTTGAAATATGTTGTTGAAAAACATGTTGATTGATGAATTGAGTTGGTCAAATGGGTCGGTCGAATGCACGGCGACGGTGCCAAACAAAATGTGTAAGGCTTGTGTTTACGATCGGTAGGTCGTAAACACGTGTCGATTTTGTGACTTAGGAAGTCGGGTCTAGAAGTTTAAGAGAGAAGGAGGGGGCGGACTCTCGCGTGAGGATTGTGGTGTGTGATGGTGGGTATTTATAGAGAAATGTGGGATGGTAGGTCGGTTGAGTTTGTGTAGAGGCTAAGCAGACATCCTAAAGAGGCGCGAGCTACCTTGTGATACAAATGGGTGTATTGTCCTTTTCAATTTAGACGTGGCCTTTGCTCTATCCCTTGTTTGGTTTGTTTGATATGTGGTATTCATATAAGATGTCGTGTAATAATATGGGTATCTAATAAGATGATTTTGGGTGTTACTTGAGGTATGTGTTTTGTGTGCTTGACTCGAGTTTGACCCGTGTGAGTCGGGATTTTAATTTTGAGTCGGTTTTTGGCCCGGTGTCAGTTTTGACTCTAATTAGGGTCATTTTAATGGAAATGACACTACTACAAAAAAAAGCCAAAGAAACCGGTTAAAAATAGCCTTAGAAACCGGTTTATAACCGGTCTCTAGCTCATAGGTGTCTTAGCCTAAGAGACCGGTTATTTTAATCGGTCTCTTTAATTATTTCAAAGAGACCAGTTGTGTGCAAAAACCGATCTCTTTGATTATTTTAAAGAAACCAGTTGTATGTAGAAACCGGTTTATTTGATTATTTTAAAGAGACCAGTTATCAACCAAAACCAATTTCTTTGATTTTATCTTTGAAACCAGTAACGAAATAAACCAGTCTCTTATGTTTTTCTTAAAACAAAAAAAAAATACCATTCAGTATATTAAGGCCCGGATAATTAAAATCAAAAATTAAAATTAGATTACATCATCACCATAAAGATATACAAATCAGCAAGTCTTGTAACTTTCTGAAATATGATACAAATTCATAAGAATTTATCCACAATTATTAAAAAAAAATATATCTAACAAATAACAAGTCTATGAGCCAACTTTGTCCTCAGATCTAATCTTTACCCAACTGGCCAACTTTGGAGTCTTCAAACGAGTCGTCGCTGGCCTCGATGTTGTACGGAGAAAGAAACAAGCAATTTTATATTGACTGGGATTCATCAAAGGACTCGTTGCTGGCTTGGCATCGGTGCTATTAATGCTGTAAGATGAAAAAAACAAGCAGTACTATGTTAATACTAGATGAAGACAACATGTGAGCATACTTCCACCAGAAAGTTCAGAATTGTTTCCATGTACCATATAGTGAACATACAGACGTTACTATTTTAACTTCTAAAAGAAAAAGGATGCAAAGCACCGTAAGTGTACAAGCTCGCTCATTCCATCTGCTAAGAACACTATCAAGAGCTTCTTATCCACTTTACTTCCACCCTGACAAAACAACAGGCAGAGCATATCGCACAAAGAAATTCCCATGTTACATAAAAATAACAAATAAATTATTTCGAAGATGTGACTGGTGATAGTAACACCAACCTGGCAAGCCGTTCAGATCAATGTCACCGAGCATTAGATTCACTTCACCTTCTTTCTGAGGAAAAACACTCTGAAACGTGAACAACATATACCATAGCGTCTATTTTACTGCGCCTACCACAAGCTATTTCTAACATCTAACCATCTTGCTAGTATAACATATAAGAGAGCGACTATTTTACTGTGCCTATATTGTTAGAATCATTGGCACACAACTATTAAATTTTGAGCTCTAGGACCAAACACCAAAAAATGCAGGGAGGCTATACCATGCAACACGTGAAGATGTATTTACACTTGAGAAGGACACTTACATGCCGATCACTTAGAGACCAGGATTTAAGCGTTAGAATAAACCATACTTTCTTCCATGATGTCCAATCAGTTCCTGGATTTAAACAGATTTAAACGATAAATGTCAATGACAATATAAATAAAGTCTGATATGGCTGAATATTTTCATGCTCATACATTTTTAAACTCATACTTACGCTTAAACTAATGGTTATACTATCTTTCACCAAATAAAGATGGAGATTTAATATACGCTCAATAATTTTTTTAATAATGAGATGTTTATTGCACTGCTTGCATACCCAACATGTTCACTGCCATCAGCCTGATAGGCCAAATTAAATAACAATCATAAACTCAATGCTAATACAATAAATGGTCACTACTTACACGTGTGTTCTGCCATTATCCCATCCTGAAATCTTCTAAGCTCGGCCTCCCTTCCTCAAATTTCATGTGTCAGCCTAAATTACGAAAAATAGTAGAGAGCTTAGAGCACAAAAAACAAAGAGCACTGTGGGCTACACATTTGAAAGCATGCTACACATTTGAAAGCACGTGAAACTAACTTTACTTTGTGCTCTGAAATTGGTAAAATTGAGTTTCAATAGTCATTGGTAGTCTAGGTGACTTAAAGTAATTAGACAGCAAGAGCTAGGGAGTAAAGATAACCAATCAAAATCTTTAATAGACCAATGACAGCCAATCAAATCTATAATAGACCATGTGATGGGAAGACTTGGATGCAACAACAGGAAAAACGTAACCGATGCAGCGCTTTTCCATTTTTTTCTTTATTATTTGAGCTAACAAATCATCAATTTACTACATTCAGACGCAACTAAACAGAAAACTCGCCAGTTTTCAAATTTCAATGAAAATAGAACTTACAGACTTGATACACGATATCTAAGCATAGGATCTAAGGTGAAGAAGCAACTCAAATTGAGGTAGATGTAGTACGTAAGATACTCTTTCAGTCGAAGCATTTTATTCAAGCTGCTACATCAATATATCTACAAGATTATTTAAGGTCCTGTCTTTAGATTGTAACGAACTTGTCAACCATCTACACTACATTGAAAGCGTGTTTACTTCATGTTGTCTATGGCTTTGATGCCTTTATGTGACTAAAATGAACAGACTTGATGAAGTAGATCAGTTACATACCTATCCATAGTGACTGAAGAGAGCTAACCCAAGCAGCATTCACAATCAATAGTTCTAGAACTTCAGTTAAAACCACAAGTTACTCTACAAATTACTCCATCATATTATACTAATTCATATTCATAAAAGCATATAAGTATAATTAGAGTAGATAATTGCAGATAAACTACTTGAATCAAAAACAAATAAATTACTCGACCCTAATCAACAAATCTAATCAATTTGAGTCTAACCTTTTAAAAGAACAAAAACCATACTATATCTATCATTAAATAACAATGAAAGAATACAGCATCCTAATAGATCTAATTAGGCATAAATCGAATCCCCTATAAACCCTAACTAACTAAAATGAAATCAGTGAAAAATTATGAGTACCTACTATCAAAGAGGAACCGTCTTAAAGGAGACGCAACCGACAGGAAGCGGCGGTGCGCAATCAACAATAACCGTATATGTCGCCTTGTGAGCGTGCGATTTTGTGGCGACATTTGGGTTAGGTTAGCTGGTCGGCGGAAGGGCGAGATTTGGTGGTGGCAAGGTACGGCGGTGGGTGAGGTGCGATAAGGCGAGTGGTGCGGAGTCGCCATTTTCGATATGCGAGGACGTTTATTGGCTTTTTGGGTGCATGTGTGTGGGTGTGCAGGAAATGACTGTAGGTAGATAAACTATTTTTGAAGAGGTTTCATTGGATCAATATATCAGGAAAGATAAGAAATCGGTTATAAAGTTAACACATTTCTTAACTTGGATCTAAGAAACCGGTTCAACAAATTAAACGGTTTCTTATGATAAGAAACCGGTTTGAAAATCTGCCTGGTTTTTTATTAATGGTGTCTTTGATGTTATGATAAAGACATTCATGACATTATTTTTGACATTCGGGATTTGGGTTGACTCAGGTTGACTCGAGTTGCGGGTTTCTGTGTTGGTTTTGGGTCTGAAGACGGTTTTAACTCTAAATAGTGTTATTTTAATGCAAATGAAGTTAGAAAACCATTTATGAAATCATTTTTCATATCCGAATAGTGCATTAAACCGTCTCATGTATAGCCAATCCACGCACGCAAATCAAAAACACGTTATAGTCCGATCATCATCGGGTGGTTTTTGGGAGGTGCAAATATTGGGTATCTACAGAGCCCCCACTTTGACTGAGGCTTGGACAGGGCGAAAATCAAAGTATGATCTCTAGGTCAATCGAAGATTACAACCTGAAGACCATTGCGACGTCAAGGCGACTAAAAAAGGTTTGAGCCAAGGACCTGCCGTCGGGAGGGGCAACGTCGAGGCGACTCGGGGATTCGAGTCAAGGACCTGCCGTCGGGAACAGTTTAGAGTCTGTCGATTTCCGGTTCGGGTCGTTTAAAGTCCATTAGACTACGTATAAAGGCTCGCCAGCCATAAGAAGGAGTCATACCTGAGGCATCTTCGGGATATGTCCTTGAGTCATTTGCGCGTAAAGGCTCGCCAGCCGGTGTTGAAGTTGCGTTTTGAGGCTCGCCAGCCATAGGAAGGAGTCATACCTGAGGCATCTTCGGGATATGTCCTTGAGTTGCTTCTTGTGCGTGTGCAAAGGCTCGCCAGCAGTACATTTTGAGGCTCACCAGCCATCGAAGGTGCGTATAGGCTCGCCAGCCATGGATGGTCGAATAATCGACTTCGGGAAATAGGTTGGAACATCGGGCTTACTTCTAGATATCATCCGGTAATGACTTCCAACCAAGTTGACGTTGATCGGTTCGGCCAGGGAGCAACGAACTCCAACTTGATGGGGTCCTAAATGAACTTCGTGGGGATAGATCATCTGTGTGACTTCTATTTGAAAATCGGCACTCGCTAGGGAGTTAGAAACTTCTCGGGACTCGTCGGGGATATGAGATGCCGCTTGCTGGGAGGTAGCGTATGCCATGTAATCGACGGGGTTAAAGCTCTTCGACTTGACGGGTCGGTGTTTGTTGGGAAGAACCCAGTACTCAGTTGGAGTGAGTTTATCTTCTCATGATTACCTGCATGGTTAGTGACCAGACAAATCCACAGTCGCATACACAAGCACGTAGCACACAAGCATATAAGCATGTAAGCACATAAACAAGTAAGTAATTAGCACGTAATATCTCGCGTAAGGGGAGATAAGAGTTTCGGAAGTTGTGAAGCTTAAAATCTGTTAAGAGTTGGAATTTGTTTCTCATAGATTCGTGATTTGATAGATTGGAGACACGTGACCGTTACGACATTGACGCACATGGACGCATACTGACAGACTGACAAATAGGCGGTTGTGGATGCGACACAAACTCATTAGCGACACGACACGGGGGTTACTTTGATAGGCTTTGCCAATGTAAGTGCAACTCCTTGGCCAAAAGAGGGTGACAACGCGCATCAGATTCTTGGGGTAGAAGATCCGCTCGGTTGGGGAACACGAATTGATTATCTCCTCCAGACATCTTTGCCACCATCTACTCGTTTGAGGTCCTTCCGTGAGGCATGATGATTCGGAGAGCGGAACCAAGACCTCGTCATCGTCCGTACCGAGCACTAGACTATGGGCGGTTTTATTTTGGACTGTAGTTGAGACTCAAAAGATGTTTGAGGATAAAGGACGGGTGGCGTCTTGAAAGGGAAGCCCCCAGAGTGAGAAGGTGGGAATTTCACAAAACAGGGAATGGGTGACGTCTTAAGGAAGAATCCCCCAGTAAAAAGGTATAAGATTAATTTTTGCAGCTGGGTGGGCGGCTTTTGAGGATTGATGGTGAAGGTTGAGATTGAAATTGAAATGGGTGTGCGGTTGTGTCTTTGTTGGGGGACTGCCTACGTATTCGCGTGTTTGCGAAATCAAACCAGATCGTAGTTCTGAGCTGTTTTTTCGAGGGTTGAAAATTGGAATTGTTTTGAAAGGAGTATACGGTTGTGCCCTTGTAATAGGACTGCCTACGCATTCGCGTATTTGCGAAATCAAACCAGATCGTAGTTCTGCGTGTGTTGATAATTGATTTTAAGGTGTATGGTTGTGTCCTTGAAGGACTGCCTACGTATTCACTGTAGGGAAATATCCGTAAAATTCCCTTAAATTTTAGGACTATAACGTATCTTTAACATGTGATTATCGTCATTAAACATAAATACAAGAGAAACGATAAGGAATAAAGAATCAACCTCGGGTCCTTGAGAATTCGGCCTAAGATCAGAAATCAACAGAGATTTCCTCCTAATCGTTGCACCCAAGACCGTCTGAGACTATGCCCCTTGTGCTAGAAATGCTCTCTAATTAACTTGCAATATTGAGAGAGCTATTGTGAGTTTTCTTGATGTGAGATCTAGGATTTTCATAGGAAAATACTCTCAAAACCCTAATTTTTGTTTCAAATGAGACCATTGGGTCACAAAAGAGAGGAGCTCTCCTTTTGTTCCTCCTTGGTTTGGTCCGTGGGTTTGCTTAAGGGAGGAGTGGGCTTTCCACTTCCTCCTTATTAAACTCGTGATCCGACTCGAAATTGTTAAATGTATATGACGCGGTTTTATTATAAATCGTCATCGGTTATCGGTTATTAAAATATCGACTAGTAACAAGGATTAGTCGACATATTAATACATGTCCGACAAAGACAATATTGTATAATTAATTCAATATACATTAATTAAATATAACCGTTTATATTTAATTTACGAATTAACCGCTTAATTCGCCTTAGCCCGTATTATTTAATCTGTATTAAATAATTATCTCAACATCGCGTTTGACTAATTATTAGTCAATAACTCCGACTAACTGCTTAGTCAAATTGGGCATCAACATGACTGTATTTTCATACCGTCACATCTCTCAAACGTATCCTATAGGTGTGACTTTTAGGGACCAGTTGATCACCGCCATCTGTATGACAATAACGTCAAACTTATCTAGCAAGCCAACCGTTATTGATAAACGTGGACCAACTGATAATAATACAAAAGTATGCCCTTTGATCCTTTTAGAGATTTATATGTCCTTGCACTAACTGTAGAGGACACCAGCCCCAAAAAGCTCCCACTTGTCCGTACAAGTGTACGTGCAATGACGTTATCCACACTAACTGGAGGACACCACCTCCAACAAACTCCCACTTGTCCGTACAAGTGTATGTGCGATAACCGATTCTCATATCCATTTAAAATTTCTCCCACTCAATGTAAAACAATTTGCAGATCCGGATCCGCAAAGGTCGTATTTTATAATCGATCTGTATCAAGAGTGGTTTCCCCGACTAGAGAGTAACTTAACTGATAAAACGAATCCGTATTCGAGTATGGCCATGCATTTCGATTCTGACTCCTCGAGTGGCCCTGAGAAATATCGAGTACCCGATAAAGGCTGAATATTTCCTTCAACTCGACTCCTTCCGATCTAAGCACGATGAAATGACCCGAAAAAAATCTACTTGGCCCCCTGTTATGGATGACCATGAGAAAGAAACCAAAGTCACCCAAAATCTGCCTTAGTCTCAAGAGACAGTCGATAGTCAAAAGAATCGACTCTTAGGATCACCATGGAGGTTCTATCCACGACCTGGCACCGAATGTTATAAAACATTTAGGACTCCACGTCGTTGTCACAATTGTGTCCTACGAGATATCCGTATAACTCGCCTCTGTGATTGGCCAGTCAACCGTTTGACTTATGGTTCGTTGAACCCACCATCAACCAACGTCACAAAATAATTGCCAGAGTTATCAGCTCATGTGGGCAATTAAGGACCAAAAATATAATGTTTGTTCAGTTCACTTTGTGGTGTTCAAAATTGTCGTACAATTCCACATGAAAAACAAAATATATAAATATCAAAACGATGATGTCGTATAGAGTACACAAGAAAATGAATCTAATCCATTAAAGAGTACTACAACTCAGGAACACGTTTAATTCCCATGGAATTAACATGCTCTTCATGCTTATCTTGTCGTAATGGTTTAGTGAGAGGATCTGCTATATTATCATCTGTAGCAATCTTTTCTATCACTATTTCCTTTTGCTCCACGTAATCTCGGATTAGATGAGCTTTCCGTTGTACATGTCTAGACTTGTTGCTAGACTTAGGCTCCTTAGCTTGGAAGATGGCACCTCTATTGTCGCAATAGATGGTGATCGGGTCATTCGAACTAGGCACTACAGAGAGTCCTTGTAAGAATTGACGCATCCATATCGCTTCCTTTGCAGCTTCAGACGGGGCATAGTACTCGGACTCAGTCGTAGAATCTGCTGTAACACTTGGTTTGGAACTCTTCCAGCTGAGTGCAGCGCCATTAAGAGTAAAAACGAATCCAGACTGAGATTTCGAGTCATCTCGATCCGTTTGGAAGCTAGCATCTCACAGAATCGGTTGCGCATAGCTTTTGATCGCCTCCATAAGTCAATGCCCAATCTTTAGTCCTCCGTAGGTACTTAAGAATGTTCTTGATGACCATCCAATGTGATTCACCTGGATCTTTGTTGGAATCGACTTGTCATACTCAATGCATATGCCACGTCTGGACGTGTGCATATCATGGCATACATGATTGATCCTATAGCCAAGGCATAAGGAATCCGTGTCATGCGCTCTTTCTCTTCCGGTGTCTCTGGTGCCTGAGACTTGCTCAAATGCACCCCTGGAGCCATAGGAAGAAACCCTTTTTTTGGAGTTAGTCATGTTGAATCTCTCTAGAATCTTGTCTATATAAGACTCCTGACCGAGAGATAACATCCGACGTGATCTATCTCGATAGATACGGATGCCCAAAATTCTTTGTGCCTCACCCAGATCTTTCATCCGGAAATGGTTTTTCAACCATACTTTCACCGAAGTTAAGAGAGGTATGTCATTCCCAATCGGGAGTATGTCATCGACATACAATATTAGGAAGACAATCTTGCTCCCACTCGACTTGATATATAGACATGGTTCCTCGACCGATCGAGTAAATCCATTTTCTTTTATCACTTGGTCGAAGCGATGATTCCAACTCCGAGATGCTTGCTTAAGTCCATAAATGGAACGCTTAAGCTTGCACACTTTCTTAGGATGTTCAGGATTGATGAAACCTTCGGGTTGTACCATGTACAACTCTTCCTCCAAATAACCGTTTAAGAAGGCGGTTTTCACATCCATCTGCCAAATTTCATAGTCATGAAAAGCGGCAATCGCTAAGATAATCCGAATGGAACGCAAAGATGACTACGGGTGCAAAAATTTCATCGTAGTGCAAACCTGGCACTTGGGTGAAACCTTTAGCAACTAGTCGTGCTTTATAGATATCTTGTTGACCTTCCATAGAATGCTTTATCTTGTAAAGCCATTTGCATTGAAGGGGACGAACCTTAGCAGGTAAGTCAACAAGATCCCATACGTTGTTCTCATACATGGAGTCCATCTCGGATTGCATGGCCTCAAGCCATAGCTTTGAGTCAGAACTGGTCATGGCACCTTTATAGGTTGCGGGTTCACTACTCGTTAAGAGTAGAATGTCATCTATGTCATGTTCCTCGACCATACCAATGTATCTGTCCTGAGGAATAGAGACTCTTCCCGACCTCCTAGGTTCCTCAGGAATATTCACCGCAGCCGGGATTGAAGGAATTGGTTCCTCCAATGGTTGCTCCGTATTTGGTTCTGGAACCTCCGATAGCTCGAATGTTCTATCACTCTTTGCATTCTCGAGAAATTCCTTCTCTAAGAATGTCGCACTAGCCGCAACAAATACACGTTGTTCGGTTGGCGAATAAAAGTAATGACCAAGTGTTCCTTTAGGATAACCTATAAAGTATGTCTTGACCGATCGCGGGCCGAGCTTATCCTTGTGTCTCCACTTGACATAAGCCTCGCAGCCCCAAACCCGTATAAAGGACAATTTAGGGACCGTTCCCTTCCATAGTTCATATGGAGTCTTGTCAACAGCTTTAGACGGACTTCGGTTAAGTATTAGAGCAGCTGACAAAAGCGCATAACCCCACAATGAGTCAGGCAACACGGTGTGACTCATCATGGATCGAACCATATCAAGTAGTGTTCGATTTCTCCGTTCGGACACACCATTCAACTGAGGTGTTCCAGGTGGAGTTAACTGTAAGGCAATCCCACAGTCCTTAAGGTGTTGATCAAACTCGTGAGAAAGATACTCGCCACTACGATATGAACGTAGTGTTTTAATCTTTCTACCCAGCTGGTTCTGCACCCGATTCTGGTATTCTTTGAATTTCTCAAAGGATTCACTTTTGTGCTTCATTAAATAGACATAGCCATATCTACTTAAATCGTCCGTGAAAGTGATGAAATACTTATAGCTTTCTCGTGCGGTGATTGACATAGGTCCACACACATCCATATGTATGAGTCCTAATAGGTCAGCAGCGCGCATTCCAACACCTTTGAAGGAAATTCGAGTCATCTTACCAATGAGACATGATTCACACGTGCCAAATTATTGAAAATCAAAGGCCGAGATAGCTCCATTCTTTATGAGATGTTTTACGCGTTTCTCATTAATGTGTCCCATACGGCAGTGCCATAGGTATGTTTGATCTTTGTCACCAACCTTTAACTTCTTATTTAGTACGTGTAATATTTCTGTGGTCTGATCTAAAACATAAATTCCGTTCATGGAGACTGCCTTGCCATAGATCATATCGTGTAATGAGAAAATGCAAGAATTATTCTCTATTACAAATGAAAAACCAAGTTTGTCAAGTGCAGAAACTGAAATAATGTTTTTAAAAAGACTGGGTATATAATAGCAGTTATATAAAAATAACTCAAATCCGCTAGGAAGCTGGATCACGTATGTTCCCCTTGAGACGGCAGCCACTCGTGCTCCATTCCCGACACACAGGTCCACCTCACCCTTTACGAGGGGTTCGATGTTTCGGAGCCCCTGCACATGATTACACAGATGATAACAACAACCAGTATCTAGTACCCAAGTTCCGTAACTTGCGTGGTTAATCTCAATCATATGAATAAAAGTAGAAGAGGAAGAAGACATACCAACAGGTTTAAAGCGACCTGCTTTTATGTCCTCATGGTAAACATGACACGTACGCCTCCAATGCCCAGTCTTGTGGCAATGATGGCATTCCATGTTATCGGTCTTGCTCTTTGTCGCGCCTGATGAGGTGCTTGACTCACCAGGCCCACTCTTACCTGATCCCGACTTCTTAAACTTCGGTTTACCTACTGCTAGGCCTGGCTGAACTTTGCCCTTTCCCTTGCCCTTGTTTGACACAACGAGAACATCCTGTTTCGGCTCCCACTAAACTTCATGTCCTTCTCGGTGCCCAGTACGAGAAGGGAGTGTAGTTCATGAGGACTTTTCTTCAAATCATTCATATAGTAATTCGCTCTAAAGAGCGCAAAACCATCGTGGAGTGAATGAAGCATGCGGTCAATCACGATGTTCTCGCTGATTTTACAATCAAGCGCCTCCAGTCTCTCGACATTCTCAATCATGCTGAGAATGTGTGGGCTAACCGGTTGGCCCTTCTGGAGTCTCGCATCAAAGAAGCGAGTGGTATGCTCATAGGTCACGATTCTCGGTGCTTTCGAGAATTCCTTAGTGAGCGTGGTGAAAATCTTGTTTGCACCTTGGGCTATGAAGCGTTTCTGCAAATTGGGTTCCATTGCAAAAATGAGTACGTTCTTTACCGCGCCCGCTTCCATGGCGAAATCGTTATACTTGTCGATCTCGTTAATTCCGGTAGTGGGGCCTGGGTTTGGCGGGATGGGCTCGATCGGATATTTGAGCTTCCGTCGGCGGCGGCGATTCCGTAATGCTACCTCCCGGTCCGCGAAGTTTGATCCATCATTCTTCGATCGAGTAGACTGATTCATCCGATTCATGAAGATCCGAAGCCAGGACTCCCGGTCCAATGTGACACTTGGCATTGGGTCGTCAGCACGGCCAGCCATTATGTTATTAGTAGTTTAAATTATCGTGATCTACACTGAAAAAGAAAGGAAAAACAAAACGTAATAAGCAACTCATCGAGGTGATTTAAGTCTATTTATAATTCATTTTAATCGTGTAGACTCATTGCACTTGCATAATCGATCTCCGTCAAGAATAATACAAGTGATCCCAAGACTCAATTTCCGTAAATTGATAAGCCAACGTTTTAGCTAGTTCTTCCGTAAGAACTCTTGGTCGATAGATTTCCGTAAATCCTATCTATAGTCCACCATAATCACAGGATCGTACGAGTGACCATAGTGTTGAGATAAAATAAGTCAATCAGTTCCAACTTACCCGACGTAGAAGGGGTCATATTATGCCTACCGACGAAGAAGGGATTCATTGGAGTTTGACCTATAAATACTATTCTCAATTTTTGTTTATACGAGGAAGATCCCATCGACTTAGTTTTAATTCATATTAAGTGAACGAAAAACTAGCATTGCGTGAATGAATTAATTTAGGTGATGGCTTAATAAAACCATGTGATATCTGTATATCAAAGAAAACTAACGCGTGACCTCTATATGAGTCAGTTTTCATGAAATTATTAGGTGGTTTGGTTTTAGGCGGAATATGATGCAAATTATCGTTACAATAAAAATAAAAGAATGCAAAACGTAAATAAACGTCCTAGTGTGGCCTATCCTAGTAAAAATGAACATAATACAACTTTGGAATCCACCGTTGGACCCGAAAAGCTTGTCTTGATGTTCCATCTTGATCCATGCAGCGGGAGTGAGCATCCGATTCTCCATCTTTGGTCTTCTCAAAATTACAATTTAAATATTACAAAATATAAACCTATTTAAATTCTAAATAAAAAAAACTGCAATTACAAGGAAAAACCAAAACGGAGATGCGAGATCTCAAAATACAACCAAGACCGTGTTCCATCATTACGGTAACACGTTCTACTAAGGCCACACTAAGTTACAACCGTTTGTAAAAATAAATACGTAATTAAAAGCATTCAAGGCATTCAAAATAACGATTAATAAAATGCATCAACTAAAACTAAAATTTATTCATGACATAATTCCGTAATTATGTTAAATTTATCCAAACCACCTTTTTAACGATTAAAATTATGTGACAAAACCGCTTCTATCAACTTAATTTTAATCCATTACAATCCGTTATTTTAAATTCGCTTTAAAATAACTATCTGGTACGTGAGTGAACCGTTTCACTATCAAGCGAGCGTACTATATCCGTATAAAGTACAAATTATGGCCAAAAGAAAATTTAAAACAAAAGGAATAAAATTTCAACGCTGCCAAAGATGAAATGTCCTCGATCGAGGAAGAAAAGGGCTTGATCGATCGAGGCTGCCATTCGATCGAGAGGATTGCCAAACGAGAAGTGCTCGATCGACTAAACTATGGGTCGATCGAGGACTTATATTAGCAAACCTGTTCGATCGAGCACGAGGACTTCTCGATCGAAACAGATGGGGTTTTAAAGCAGTCGATCGAGTATAACATGTACTCGATCGAGCAAAAACAAGTCGAAAAAGCTCTCGATCGATTAGAAATCCACTCGATCGAGACCAAAACAGATTAAAAAATTAAAAACCCTCGTGAAAACATTTGTCAAAACAAAACCAATGGTGATTTTGATCTAATACGTATAAAATCAAAACAACAATTTGACAAAACCTTAACATGTTGCTATAATTTCCGTATAAAATAACAATATGCATAAAACAGATCGAAAACAAACACGAAACAGCCGTGAAACACATGAGGCCGCACGGTTTTCGAGACAACAAAAATCGTTTCAAAACGTTTTTATGAAAATCACAATGAAAAATATACGTGGCCTCGCTCTGATACCACTTGTAGGGAAATATCCGTAAAATTCCCTTAAATTTTAGGACTATAACGTATCTTTAACATGTGATTATCGTCATAAAACATAAATACAAGAGAAACGATAAGGAATAAAGAATCAACCTCGGGTCCTTGAGAATTCGGCCTAAGATCAGAAATCAACAGAGATTTCCTCCTAATCGTTGCACCCAAGACCGTCTGAGACTATGCCCCTTGTGCTAGAAATGCTCTCTAATTGACTTGCAATATTGAGAGAGCTATTGTGAGTTTTCTTGATGTGAGATTTAGGATTTTCAGAGGAAAATACTCTCAAAACCCTAATTTTTGTTTCAAATGAGACCATTGGGTCACAAAAGAGAGGAGCTCTCCTCTTGTTCATCCTTGGTTCGGTCCGTGGGTTTGCTTAAGGGGAGAGTGGGCTTTCCACTTCCTCCTTATTAAACTCGTGATCCGACTCGAAATTGCTAAATGTATATGACGCGGTTTTATTATAAATCGTCATCGGTTATCGGTTATTAAAATATCGACTAGTAACAAGGATTAGTCGACATATTAATACATGTCCGACAAAGACAATATTGTATAATTAATTCAATATACATTAATTAAATATAACCATTTATATTTAATTTACGAATTAACCGCTTAATTCGCCTTAGCCCGTATTATTTAATCTGTATTAAATAATTATCTCAACATCGCGTTTGACTAATTATTAGTCAATAACTCCGACTAACTGCTTAGTCAAATTGGGCATCAACATGACTGTATTTTCATACCGTCACATCTCTCAAACGTATCCTATAGGTGTGACTTTTAGGGACCAGTTGATCACCGCCATCTGTATGACAATAACGTCAAACTTATCTAGCAAGCCAACCGTTATTGATAAACGTGGACCAACTGATAATAATACAAAAGTATGCCCTTTGATCCTTTTAGAGATTTATATGTCCTTGCACTAACTGTAGAGGACACCAGCCCCAACATTCACATGGTGTGAAATCAAACCAGATCGTAGTTCTGAATGTGTGCCTAAGCGAGTTGTTCGGACCTTAAAGTGTGAGGGTCATGACGGTAAATTTCATTTGGTGACTCGCCTGAATGTGCGCCTAAGCGAGTTGCTAGGACCTTAAAGTTTGAGGGTCATGACGGTAAATTCCGTTTGGCGACTCGAAAAATTGATTTGAGAGAATTCCTCTTTGATCATGAATCGAAGAGGTGTAATTTGTGAAAATGTTCCTTATCATGTGAGCACACTAAAAAGTGGACCCTAAGGGTAGATTAGGTATGTCCCGTTCTCGGTAGCAAAGCATTCGAGAACTCCGTATCTGGGTCAGGGTGAAAATGGCTTCGACATTATGGAATATGGAGCTTGGTAATAATAGGTTCTTTTGACAGATAAAAATCTGGAGCTGAGGGTCACGACGGTGAATTCCGTTTGGTGACTCGAAGGTTGATTGGATGGAAATCCCTCTTGATCATGAATCGAAGAGGCATAATTTGTGAAAAGGTTTCTTGTTACGTGAGCACACTAAAAAGTGGTCTCTAGGAATTAAATGTGCGTGTCCCGTTCCAGGGAGAAATGTTTTTTGAAGACTTCGTATCTGGGTCAAGGTGGAAATGGCTTCGAAATTATGAAATGTGGAGCCTGGTAATAATAGGTTTGTTTGACAGATAAAAATCTGGAGTTTGTATTTTGTGGTGTTTAGTCCGATGGGTTACGACTTGTAATGTGGTACGGAATGGGGTCACAGGCTTGATGTGGCCTGAGCACGAAATGGTTGGTAAACAAATGTGGGATTAGAATCCCATGTCTGGACCTTAAAGGTTAAGGTGTGATATTTTGAGCTTGAGGGGAATCCTCAGAAGCCTAGATAGTTCTCCCTATAACAGTCTCTAGAAGGGCTTAGGGGTGAAGCAGTGTTGGTTATGATCTCGAGGGGAATCCCCAGGATCCTAGATAGGTTTCCCTGTAGTAGTAGTCTCTGGAAGGACTTAGGGATGAAGCAGTTTGGGTTTGTTGTTAGTTGACGAGTCTTGAGCTATCATTTTAGATCTTTGACATCAGGTTTTGGTATTTTTGTGTTTTGTATTTGTTGGTCTCGGAGTTTGGAGGGAAGAAACGTTGGTTATGGGCTTTGGACTTGTTGGTCCTGGACTTTATATTTTGGACTTATTGGTCTTGGGCTTTGGATTTGTTGGTCCTGGACTTGGTACTTTGTACTCACTTGTCCAAGATTTTGTGTGTTGGATCCTTTCTTTGGATTTTGGCCTTTTTGAGAAAAGGGTTTCAATCTTGTTTTGTTTTGATTTTGGCTTGGGTCTTGGCCTTGCCGTTGGGTGAGTAGCCTTTGGCTTTGGCTTTGGCTTTGGTTTTTGCTTTGACTTTGACTTTGGCCTTGAGTGAATTGCTTTTAGCTTTGGTTTTTGCTTTGGACTTGAGCTTTGGCTTTTGGTGAATGGATATTGGCTTGGGCCTTTGATTTTGGCCTTTCGCTTTGGCTTTGGGTGAATGGCTATTGGCTTGGGCCTTTGATTTTGGCCTTGGCTCTGGTTTTGCTTTGGCTTTGGGTGAAAGGATATTAGCTTGGGTCTTTGATTTTGGCCTTTCGCTTTGGCTTTTGGTGAATGGCTATTGGCTTGGGCCTTTGATTTTGGCCTTGGCTCTGGTTTTGCTTTGGCTTTGGTTTTTTATTTATTGGTTCTTTCCCGTCCTTCGTTCGAGGCAGGTAAAGGTGCAAACGGGGATGTACATGTTGGTGAGAGGTTAATATTTGGTGATGGGATGTTTTTGTGGGGAATGGGCTTGCCTTCGGTCATTGACCATGAACAAGGAGAGGTTCTGGTTTGTTATATAGGTTCGTCGTAGGATCCCTTTGATTGAGAGCTCGTTCTAGATTGGGTGATATTGAAAGGTTTTTATTGCCAGACATGGAATAGGTAAAGAGAATGGACACGGAGTTTCGAGTCCTCCGCTTACTCGGTACGGAACGTCACTCGAGTGTACTCACATTGAATTGGAACATATTGTTTGTTTTAAATCAATTCTCAAATCAATTCTCGATGTCAACGGGAAATGGTAAAGGGGAGAATATATGATAGTTGGAAATTGTGCTTTTATTTAGATAAATAAGAGGTTAGCACTGACTCGATGAATACATGTGACTTATGGGGACAGCCCTTAGTTGTCATTTAGGAATAAAAAGACAGACGCTAGGATAGATATGAGAAAGCCTAAGACTCGGACTCGGACTCAATCGTAGATACGAACTCCTAATCATCATGTTACTCCTCGAAGGTCTCTTTCACAGTATCCAGTGGCTTGAATGTCTGGTTTGAGCATTGACCCACTTGAGCACTTTACTCTCGTTGTTTGGGACGCCAGAAGGATGAGGTCCTAGAAGGTTGTCTTGTTTTTTAGGAGTAAGACGCGCATGGGGACCATTCTTTTCCATTAAATGATTTAGGGTTGATAAAGACAACTTGCCACAATCGAGCATGTTTTGGATGACATGTTTGAGTTTCCAGCACATCTCTACGTCGTGCCCATTACCCCTATGGAATAGGCAATATTGGGAACTGTCCCAAAACCGGCCTCTTTTCTTGGGTGTAGGATCTGGAGTGGGGCCAATCGATTGGGTTAGTCCTTCAGAGATAAGCACTCTAAAAGCGATGGCATAAGGCATGCCCAAGTCTGAAAATTGTCTTTGTAGGTGTGTGGCTCTCTCTGGCAAAGGCTCCACAAATTTTACTTCGGTAATGCGGAAGACTTGCTTTTGAGGAGGGGTCGCAGATGTTGGACCTCCTTTAATGATTTCATCGATGCGAAAAATTTTTGTTGATAGGTCCTCGACGCTTTTGATGTTACAACCCTTCAAACGGGATGCATAATTTGGCTGGAGGCAGTCAATGACATGATTAACTAAAGCCCCATTTCCTTGCTGATAGGATGGTGTTGAGCCTACCTTTCTCCTTTTTACCAAATGATTGGCAGAATACTCATCTTCTCGATCACCCAAATCGATGAACTTCCTATTAGGCCGCCCAGGTTCTTTATCTGGAGTGATTAAGAGTAAGGTGGAAAACTTGCCATCCTCAATTCCATCTTGTATGGCACGCTTGAGCTCGTAGCACGCTTCAGTTTTATGCCCCTTGCCTCTATGATATCGACAATATGCGTAGCCATTCCAAAATTGGGTTATGTTTTCAGGTTTTGGATCCGGACTGGGACCAATAGGTTGCAGTAATCCTTCTGAAGAAAGTATCCTCAGAGCGGTGCCATATGTTATTCCCAGATCTGTGAATACCCTTTGATGTTTTCCCCTGATTCCAACATTGGTGTTTTTCGGGATGTTTCTGTGAGTTTTGTTTTTGTTTTTGTCAATCGTGGGGGGAAACAGGATTTGGTCATTGTTGATGGCAAGTTTTTGGGACGTTGCTTGGCATTTTGAAGGGTATTTTGGTACTAGGTGGTAACTTACAATTTTCACTAATAATAATAATAATAATAATTATAATTATAATAAATAAATTATTAATAACATTATTAATAACAATATTATTAATTATAATTATAATAATAATAAAAAATAAAGAATAATAATATTAAAAAAATAGTATTATTGATAACTCCCTCCTATTCTTAATAACCCTCCCCTTTCATGGAGGGCACGGGGTTTAAGGGAGGGGAGTATTATATGGTAAAGTATTGTAGTGGGGTAGGAGATTGGAGAGATGGAAGGTATTGTGTGATTAAAATAAGTATTGTTGTGGGGTAAGGTGATTAAAATAAGATAAAGTATGAGTATTGTGGGGTATTGTTGTGGGGTGGAGTGATTAAAATAAGTATAAAAGTTTGCCAAATAAAGAAATAGGGAGAGTATTGTGAATAGACGAAAAAGAAAATAGGGAGAATTATTTAGAATATGAGGGAGTAATAACTATTAAATTTAAGATGAGTAAAGCTGGAATGAGCTGAACTTCATGGAGCCGAATTGAGCCGAATGGTGAATCGAATGGAGCCAATTGAATAATAAAGTGAAAATTTAAATGAACTAAATCAATAGAGTGAGTTGAATCGAATTGGGCTGAAAATAAGCCAGAAAGAACATGGTCTTAGTCTAGTGACCTGGTTATGACGGAGGTATTGTGGACAATAGCTCAAGGTTCGAATACCCCCTCCCCACTATTGTAATTCGACTAATTAATTGTGCGCTTCGTTAGACAAAAAAAAACTTCTAATATGTTCTAATCTAATATACTTGTACCTATTAATTATGAGAATCGTAAGATAAATTTTGAATAAAATGGGCTTGTCTGAGATAGTACAATTAATCTAATATGGAGTATTTAGGCCATGTTCTTTCTGGCTTTTTAGAGTGAATCAATCGAATCGAAATGAATCAATCGAATGGAGCTGAATCGAATCAACTGAGTTGAATCTGTATCTTGATTGAGCCGAATGAATCAATCGAATCAATGGAGCCGAGCTGAACTAAGCTGATTGGAGTTATATTGAACTGAAATAATATTAATATTAATATTAATAATAATAATATTAATATTAATATTAATACTAAATATAATAATAATAATAATAATAATTTATTATTATTATTATTATTATTATTATTATTATTATTATTATTATTATTATTATTATTATTATTATTATTATTATTATTATTATAATTATTATTATAATTATTATTATTATTACTATTATTATTATTATTATAGTTATTACTATTAATAATAATATTATTATTATAATAAGATGCGCGCAACTTTCATTAAAATAAAAATAAAAGTTTACATGAAATTGGTGGGGAGCCGAGAGACAATCTGGGCTCCCACACCCTTAGCAATAGCAAAGCTAAGTCTAGTAAAAATGTAAGCGGCCACCCGAGCCTCCGCATCATGAGATACCGAGAATTTCTGGATCCGCTTGAGCAAGGCAACAGCATCCAAACCCAGCTCCCCAAGTGAAGAGAAAGAGAAAGGTAGGAAACCACAACCTGCTACCGCGCACAAATCCCCATACTTAGCACACTTTCGTGAGCGGATCGGCGACAACCCGACCGCACAAAAATCGCCAACCCGGTCGAGTCAAAGGTGAAAACCCGTCGGTCGACGCACACATCACGCCCCCTGTCCTAAGAATAAAGCAATAAATCCGCAGGACGAAGAGAGCCACCATGCCCATCAACCAAACCCATATCAACCTCCTTCCCCGCAGTAATACCAGATCTATAACAGATGTCGAAAAGAGTGTCCCGGACAAGGTTATGCCGATGTTTAACGCCCACAATACCAGTACAAGAAACAGCGTGGTCCCCAAAAACATCCCCACCAAAACTCCGAGAGCAAGCGGACAGGGCCTAGATACCGTGAATAACGGAACACCCAGACGATACCCCAGCACACTACGGTAAGTCCTCCTGTTCATAGTCTGCCCCAACCCTGAGATAGGAACCGCACGTAACCAATCAGAGGAGTGAGAACTCTGCTGAGACTGCCATAAAGCAAGATGGCGTGGTGTCAAAGAGAAAAAACAGACTCTGAGGCAGCAATAACCGTCGTGAAATAAATGTCTGTCAATTTCTTCATAAGTTTGGGGGCAGCAATTTCACTAGGGTGACCTAATATACCGAACCACGTAGTCGCAGAAACACTGCGCGCATCATCAAAAGCGGGGCCAGCAGCTACAATACCAGAAGGGCCGAGGAGCTTAGCCTGCAAACCAGCAGACTGCAAGCGGGACGCAATAAAAGCATAAAATAAAACATCTCCTGCCACATAGACACCAAGACCACCAAGACCACCAAGATGAAAAGGAAATGTAGCAAGGCGCCACTGCAAATCCCCAAAACCCGGCCCTGACGCGGTGACAATACGTTCCAAGCTAGAATGAAGAGCGACATCAAAAGGAAGATGGACAGACCCAAAAACACTAGGGGAGCAAGTACGAAAGGAGAAGTAGAGCTTAAAAATATCAGTACAAGCTCGAAGAAGAAGCAACTCACATTACGGGTCCTCAATCCTCGCAACCAAGTCCATTAGCTCAATGGTCTTAGTTACACTCGTCGCCACAATCTCACTGCTAAAACCAGGACAAGTCTTGTGTCCTCCCAAAATGTAACACCGCAATGGCCGAGAAATAGAAGTGGGGAAAACCCCAGGAAGCCGACTCCGTGGATCCTCAACAGGCCAAAAGACCTCCGTCTTGGAGACATTAAGATGTAATCCAAAACGAGGGCCATCCAACCTAATCAAGTCCAAAACCTTCCCCACCTCCAAAGTATCACCCACGATGGTGCCATCATCTAAGTACCATGCCTGCAAAGTGAGGTCAAAAGTGTCCCGGATCTTGCAAACCAAGGGATGCAAAACCAACGCGAAAACCAAAGGCCCCAACGGATCACCCTGCTGAACACCCTAACAAGACCACAAGCAGTGCTCCCCATAAAAAAGGCGGGTCGGACTGAAATAACAAAACTCCACCCAACGGGAGAGAGCCGGGCAACGACGGCGGACCTCCTGAAGCATGGTCGAACGGTCAACAAGGTTGAACGCATTCTGGAAATCAACCAGCAGAATAGAAAGCCCCCCGAGCCTTAATGAGCCGGTTCAAGACATGCAAGATAGCCTCTCCTCCACCGGACACACCCACCCCGAACTGAAACCCATCAAAATAAGAAGATAAAGACGGACCAACCATAGAAGCACCAACCTTAGAGACAAGCCGTCTACAGACCGTACCAACAGCAATAGGACGAACTCCACCACCCGGTTTAACGAGTGGTGTGAAAGGGGCGCTGGCAATGTACTCACCCAGAGGAAGAGGACACCGGCCCTCAAGAAAAAAATTAACCACCCTAGCAATAGAAGTGATCAAATCATCGGAGATAGCCACGGCGGCGCCACTCAAACGATCCCATAAGGTGCGAGCACGAAAACCATCCCTCCCACCAGAAGTACCACGAGGGAAGCTCCGAATCATATCCAAGACCACCGCCGAAGAGGCAACCAGGAGGATGATGATCCCCCGGACGAGGAGGCAATGAAGGAGGCGGGGCGACATGATACTTCTCACGCGGGGCCACGAGAGTGGCATCGGAGTAGGGGCGACCCCGGTGGAAGAAAGCACCGTACGACAAAGAACAGCGGTATAATGGCCATCGAAATCTTCCGCCGACATTGGCGGAGGTTAAGCTCACTCAAATCCAGATCCTCATCCACCAAAAATGAAGAAGGACCCTCATCAAAACACTCCTGTAACAACTGCAAACCCCCCCCCAGAAGGATAGCCACTGGTAATACTCTCCTCCCGATCTTTGGCGCCGAATAGCGATCCGACACTCATGATTACTCCGAGGAGCGAAAGTCTTGAGCAAACAAAGTGGTAGAACAAGAAAACGAACCCAGCGGGAGAGATCACTAGGGGCATCAAACACCGCATCCAAGGCCCCTTTCAAAGCCCGAGCAAACCCAAGACGACACTTAGGAGGAATAGATTTCACGGTGCGAAGGCCTAAAGACAACAAACGATCCAAATAAGATATAGACCACCGAAGGCTCTACACTATCATCAGAAGAAACCGAAGTAGAAGGAGCCAAAGGTCTCGGAATACCATGAATATGGAAGGTGTAAAGGCCATCAACACACTCCGGATGCATCACAAAATCACCCCGACTATGCCGACATCTTACTCTAACAGTACGGGTCATAAAACACACCCCACACAACCAGAGCCCCATCCGTCTCAAAGAACTCTCGGCATTGGAATAAACAGTCAAACTATCAGTAAGAGTCTGACGCGTAAGGTCCAACGCACCATCATGACAATGTCGGACCTGTAAATGTTTCTACCAAGCTGCCTTTGTAAGGCCCTTACCGAAACCATCCCGACACCCATGAAGACTCGAAAAAGGACAATGATACCGTACAATCTCGGGCATGAAGGAACACACCACAAACCGGCACAGAAAACTATAGAGCCACCAACAAACACCACCTGAGCGGAAACCACCACGCACAAGCAGCTAAGAGCTCAAAATGTACCCGCTACTAGCAACCAAAAGGGCAGCCCAGATGACCACCAACGCACCACCCACTCCGGTGGAGATCAATAATCAACGTAACAACCAAAACGGCCACAAAAGCAACCGAGAAGTAACCCACACCCCACAACAGCCTTAGCCCGTAACACCCACACAACAACCCATTAGCAGTGGCAGAGGTGGCCGTACGACGGAGGACTAGGGAGCAGCAACAACCAGCAACACGGGAAGAAGAAAAGTAAAACGCAATAAAAAAACCCACGGTTAAAAAAAAAACAGCAGTAAACTCACCGGTGTAGGGAAGGAAATAGCACAGGCAATCGTCGGCCACCACGTCAAGGACCGACGACGTGAGGTCTGGTGGCCCAGCAGTGGTGGCGCAGGTGTACTGATCGCAGACTGGCGACAAAGATCCCTGAAAATGACGACACTGCCGACGAACTAATACCCTCCCAAACAGCAGACCGTCGCCGGTACCACCAACAAAACCGTCCCCTGACCGACGACGTGAGGTCTAATGGTCGACGTGGGGTAGATGTTGGTAGCAAACGGCGGCAACACGACGGAGAAACCCAATGCCCTAACTGATGATCGCAAGAGAAACAATGCCTTAGAACGCGAAACAACACCGCAAAACAACAGCCCAGCACCGACGATCAACCACCGACAGGGTGAAGGGACTGATGGCGGTGGCAGTAGGCGGTTGTAGTGGCAGCAGCACGCTAGGGTTACGTTTCCACAAACGACGATCGCCAGTCGCTCTCCCTCTCCCTCTATTATTATTATTATTATTATTATTATTATTATTATTATTATTAGAAGAAGAAGAAGAAGAAGAAGAAGAAGAAGAAGAAGAAGAAGAAGAAGAAGAAGAAGAAGATTAATAATAATAATAATAATAATAATAATAATAATAATAATAATAATAATAATAATAATAATAATAATAATAATAATAATAATAATAATAATAATAATAATAATAATAATAATAATAATAATAATAATAATAATAATTTGAATGATTAACTAGGTAGCCATCATGAACCACAGTTCACCATCAATATAATTAGGTGAAATAATTGAGCACCGATTTGCTAGATTGATGTTCAAAGTCTAGCCGTTTATCATCCTAATTTGACTGATTAGGTAGTCATCACCAAGCACCAACAATCCTAATTTAATTAATTAGATAAATAAAAATTGACAGACCCTAATTTCATATTTAACAAATAAATCAAATTTGGTTGATTAATTAAAACTCAACAAATAATATTAATAACTGATAACAAGTAAATTAATTTATTATTTGATAAATTAGAATCCATCTTGTAAGTTTTAAGTCATTTGAGCAACTAAATTCAGTTTTAGGGAAAAATATTGATTTAAGAGTTCACTTGGTTCAGTTTTAGGTGAAAAGGGTACAAAATAGAACGTTATGAAAAAGTGTATCTGAAAGAGTAAAGTTCGTATATGAAAAAGGTATTAATAATAGTAATATCAACATCAACAATGTTATTAATAATAATATTATTAATTAATATTCATATTCATATTAATAATAATAATAGTAATAGTATTAATTATATTAGTATGAATATTATTGATTTTAGTAACCATAATATTCATAATAATAACAATAATGAGGGTGATTAATTAATAATAAATTAATGATGATGATGATGATGATGATGATGATGATAATAATAATAATAATAATAATAATAATAATAATAATTAAAAAAAAAACAACAATAATAATAATAATAATAAATAAATAATAATAATAATAATAATTATTATTATAATAACAACAATAACAATAATAATAGTAATAATAATAATTAATAATTAATAATAATAATAATAATAACAATAATAATAATAATAATAATAAATATAATATTAATAATATTAATAAAAACTATTAAGTTTAAGATTCGCAAAATTGAAATTGGCTGAATTTAGTGGAGTCAATTAAGTGGTGAGCTGAATGAATGGAGTGGTTGAACTGAATAATAGAGTGAAATTTGAATCAATCGAATAGAGCTGAGCTAAACTGAAGTGAGCTGAAAATAAACCAGAAAGAACATGGCATTAGACTACTTTTCTCTAAGTTATTAAATACTTGTTGGAGCATGCACACATCCTTTTTCTCTGTTATACTTGAATAAAGGTTTGCCTTGGGAAAATCAACGTAACAATCAACTAAAAACAAAACATAATAAAGAGGTTACTTTAATTTATTTAGGATGGTGATAGGGCGCCATCGAATGGTAGCGAATTTGAGTGCCACCCTAATTAAAATAATTGATATAATTAAAAATATAAATTCCTTATTTTGTTTACAGCCAAAATTAAAAAGGTTAATGATGTAATTCGACATTGAATTCTCTATGAATATTGAAGATAAATTGTACGAGTATCAATGACAAGGAACGAATGCATCAACATCATTTGCAAAATTTGGTCAAATTTGCAAAATTTGTTCTATTGACCTAATACGATCTCTACATCTTCTTCTAGCTTCATATGCATCTGATTTTAATGAATTTTGGTAAATTGTTCACCTTAAATCTTATTAGAATATGTGTTCTTAGTTTGCCAATTATCATCTGTGTTGCGCCTTGCGCTGGATTGTTATTTGAGTTGAATGATTTTCAAGTAATCTCCGTCTTTAATGATTGATGAATGAAAATAGGTCATTAAATTGAAATCTCACTTCTATCCCATAGTTCTTGGCTACTATGCACAAAACAGAATCATTGTAGGAACTTATAACAAATTGAATTAATATCATAATCATTCAATTCAATATACGATTCATGAAAAATTTAATGATTTCTATTATCATATACTTCAGTAATTAATTAGAACGCATAATTTCCTATAATACCCTTTATTAGTTTCTCATTTTAAGATTCAAAAACATAAGAAAATTACATTTATAACCCCAGTGGCATTGAATTTCAGTGCCACCTGGTGACGCTATCTCATTTTCCATTTATTTATATTCAAAGCTACGCTATCTCATTTTCCATTTATTTATATTCAAAGCTAATTACCAAACGTAGTAATGAAGATAAGTTTCTAGGTCAACCGTCGTAGTGTATAATAATCTTGTGATATGACAATGCTTAATTTCTGAAAAACTAAGAGAGATGTTAATATGTTTTGCCAAAAAAATGCAATCAAACTACAAAAATTGTAGAACAATAAAGATCAAACATAATGGGGAGAAAACATTATAACAACAAAAAATCTAGCTAATAAAGGGGCAACTAAAATTGAAATACCAAACTAATGAAGGAAAAGCACAATATGATAAGAAAATTGAGGAGCATATATGATAGAAAAATTGCCGGTCGTCGTTATTACTAGAATTAACTATCAAATTAACAATTTATAAACCTAACTAGACTCTACTAACTACTAACAATAAGGTAGTAATATGGTAAGCTAGGGTCGAACCCAAGGGAAGGACCTTTAACTAAGACTTGAATTGTAAACTATTTAAGACACTAAGTACGACTCTACTACTAATTAAGACCCTAATGACAATATAAACTTAACAAATGGAACTAGTCACAAACAATGGATATTAACAATGTTCAACTAGTAGGAAACATAAATGGAAAATGCATAGGTTTGGAGACAAACATGGAAATTGAGTAAAAATGGAGATTTTCTTATTGAGACAATTCTACAAACAACTAGTATGCAAGATTCAATATTAAGGAGAAGCTTGGTGTAACAAGGCTCAACAACTACTTCCTAAGCACAAAATCCTCTCTTTTCTTCCCTCAACAATTACTCAACAACTTTTGTAAGATGGTGATTACTTACTCCTAAGTTAGAGTAGTTTTTTTTTTTTTTTTTTTTTTTTTTTTTTTTTGATTAGGTAAGAAAACCCTAAGTTAGAGTAGTTGATCCTACTTATATGGTCACCCGATTGAAAACCACAACAAGGCTTGCACACAAGCGCATTAAGATCAATTCCATACAAAAGAAGTCAAGATTAATCCTTTAGGAGGCTTAATCCAACTATCCCAAAGATTAACATGCAATTTCCACTCACAAAGATACAAACTTTAAACCAAATTCATAAAGTTGCAAGCTTTCTATAAGGATTGCAAAAGTAAGGTGATTAACATGTAAGGTAGATCATTCCTAACACAATAACATCCAACATAAACCATAAAATCAAGGAAAATGCAATAATTATTGAGGAAAAATTAAAAGGTTCTTATAAAGCTTAAGGAATGTAGTGTCTACCAAATTACACCAAACAAAAGGTCTAGCCTTCCATAACCATAGATGAATCCAAGGTTAATGGAAAGATTGACATCAAAATCCAACCAAAGATTACAATTTTCAACCAAATACTAAGTCTTTCTTTCATACAAGCTTTTGAGATTATTGAATAATGAGATGATTTGATGGTAAGGAGCCCCACTCTAAGATCTCATAATGTGGGTATTTATACCCTTGGCTCTTGGCATTAGGTTAAGGCAAAATTGGGTCTTCAAATTAGTTAATCACGAGACTCAAAACAGTACAAAACGCAGCCTGCGGGTTGGAGCGCAGCCTGCGCATTTCAGCCTTGCAGCGCGTTTTTGCGAGAGCCATATCTCCCTCGTTTCTTGGACAAATAAGGCGTGTGACCTACCGTTGGAAAGTTAAGATTACAAGATTTCACCTCCACTTGGCTTTGCATCGATACGAGGTCTAGAACTTGAGATATACTCGTTTGAAGTTGACCCTTGTGAAACCGAGTTTTCAATTCTTCATTTTGGCTCTTGTTTGTGCATGTCAAGGCTTCAATTCTTCCTTTTGCTTGCTTCTCTTGACTTTGCACTTATTCCTTTGGCTTTCCTTTTGCTCTCCTTCTTTGCCTTGGTAAGTTATAAGCTAAGACTCGAAAATTACAACCAAAAGTGCAAACCGGCATATTACAACAAGTCCAACTAAAACCCGGTATTAAGCATGTTTATTGTGATAACATGAACTTATTGACTCGTCACAATTTGACACTATCAATATATATACCCACAAATAAGAAATCTTGTGTACATAGGATTGTAATTACAATGCAGTGGTTTATTTTATGTAGAGTTGTACATAAATCAATTTTTTGTACTATAGTTTGCGTAGACTGTACTTAAATATTATCTCTTATTCCAATTATAATCTTATCTATATTAATGCAAAAGACAATGCTCAACACAGAATGCGACACGTCATTCACCCAATTTTTTTTTTCCCGTTTACGTGGAAAGAGTTTATTTCTTTAAATCGTCTCTGACAAACATTCGACAAATTATGTCATAGAAATTTTTTTATGAAATAAATAGATAATCGGTAGAAGTAAAAGTAATTGCATATAAACTAATGAATTAAAAATCGAAATAAATGAAAATAATTACATATAATCGGACTGAATTACATAGTTAATGAAATAAATAAATAATCGGCAGAAGTAAAAGAAATTGCATATAAACGGAATGAATTACAAATCGGAATAAATGAAAGTAATTACATATAATCGGACTGAATTACATAGTTAATGAAATAAATAGATAATCGGCAGAAGTAAAAGAAATTGCATATAAACGGAATGAATTACAAATTGGAATAAATGAAAGTAATTACATATAATCGGACCGAATTACGTAGTTACTAATAAAATTACATAGTTACGTGAATAAATTATATTTACTTACGGGATTGAATAACAAATAATGTGAATATTTTACAGAAATTAATGAAATAATTCGTCTTTGCCTTTATGCTTGACGAATATAGGTGTTCATACCTCCCAGAAACTTGGTGATTACGGAAAATACGTAACAATCAATGTCAAATCCTCGAGAACCACTATCATGAAAATTTTCAATTTTTAGAATAATTTGCCTATGTTAAAGTTGATTATTAAAGTATATTTCTTTTTTCGGGATGTAAAGTTTTTTATGTATGCAAATTTTATTTACAATAGTATATTACGTTATTTCCTCTTAAGCCATTGCATGTGAACACGTATTTTAAACAAGTGTAAACATTAATTATGTAGATCGCTGATTTAGACCAACTAGATAATTACAATAGAAATGCAAAAAAAAAAAAAAAAAGAAAGAAAAATACATTCAAAAACATTAATACCGGCCTAAATACATACCCGGGTTTAAAACTAGTATTGCTGGAAAGTAGTTCGTAAAACATGGACTCTCTGTAATCACTCGAAAAAAGCTTTCTTTAATAATATACGGAGTAAATAGATAGATATTGATTTACATGCATAAGTATGGCAAAGATAGAACATATTTCACTTTATCGTGATATATTCATACAAATCTTTCTCTAATTAGCATCTTAATATGTGCACATTGGACACATGTTTGAAAAAGAATGAGCACATGTTAAAAAACCGAAACAATTGGAAATTATTCTTAATAAGTTGAGAAGACATGTTTACAGTTCTCTTTTTGGAGACAATATGAAAGGTTTTCTCACATGTCACAAACTTATTTTCCTTGATCGAATCGAACTGAATTGTCACGCTTGCTGGTTGTTCAAAGCAAATATCCACAATCCATGTATCACAAATTATAGAACAGAATAAAACGGTTTTACCGTGTGAGACGCTCCATTTATGTGAAAGAATCATTCGTCTATTTCAAATAAATGAATTGTGTGGTTTTTACGTATGTGAGAGTGTCGTGCAATAGTTACTATCCGTGCATAGTATGCATTGATCAAATGTCAAGAAGGAATAAGTCGCAGCTCAAAAACAAAAAAAGAAATCCAGAGAAAAGAGAAACATAATGAACTGTACTTGGTTCTTACTGAAATTGTAAAATACAAATTTGAAAACAATATTTAATTCTTTAATCTTAGAAATTTGTGAAGTTTCTAGTATCAAATGATACAGAAAAGTAAGGATCCCATTCATGTTCCTCCAATTTTCCAAGCCATCTATACTTCCAAGATTGCGTCTCATCATACTTGAAACTGTCGCTTTTTCCTGCCTTCATATCGTCTTTGATCCTCTCTACTCTATCGAGCACCCCTTTTATCGTTAGATCAAATGCGTCTTCTAGTGTCTCAAGTCTGCACCTTGGATCAGCATATACTATCTTTGGTATCAACTTTATGATTTGTTCCCTCATTTCGACAACTTTCTGTAGCGGTATGTTTTCCAGGACGGTTTGTATGCTTACTTTCCCGTCTCTTATGTCATACATAGAGATAAATACCGAGTATTTGGTGAATTCGCGAGGGAAATGCCATAAGTATTGGATGTAAGCTGAACCTGGGTGGAAGAAAACAGGAATGCAACCTGCAAGAATCGAGTCGAATGTCGATCTCCTGGTGTATGAATCCCCTGGAGGCTGCAAACAAAACTTAGCGTTTTGGAATGTCTTCATTAATTCCGCCGGTTTATGGCACTTGTTTTTCCAATTATTACAGTGTATCATCATGCATTTTCTTGACTTTTCGCATTGATTTATCAACTGGTTCCTGATTGAGTCGGGTCTATCGGGTCTTGGAGCTCCGGCAAAGCAAAACAACTTCTTTCTTTTCTGTCTTCTCATCCGATTTTGCCATTGAAACACTTCATCGTCATTTGCCGGGTGAAAATAAGTTGGGTAAGGTATTCCGAAATCATTGTTATTCCACGGTGATGACTCGATTACCAAACCCGTCATGTTTTTTACTTCCGGTAAATAAAGAAATTTAGTCCCCCAGTCGGGATCCTTCGAATTTGCTGACCGCCTAAAATCCCAAGTAATCCGACCTGCAACAAAGAAATGATCTCTACCTGACCATCTCTTCCACTCCGGCTTCCTCTTCAAAAGCTTCACGAGCTCAAACCCGCTTGAATCCCTTACATTCGAGTCTGTATTCCACAAATGTCGCGCCACATCAAGCCCCGTGTAAAATGGGACAAAGATAGCTGATGCTTTAGATGAATCAGTTGTCAAACAATCATATTGCTTCATTCTATTATGAAAAATCACCTCTAGTAAGAACTGATTTGTAGCAAACCACCCATGTTCAGAAAAAACTCGGTCCGAGTTAGGAAGACTAAGGCCTAACCCGAAATTCCTCACATATTGGCACATATCCATCCACAAGTCAAGAGATTTGCAATCCCTTAGTAAATCCAAGTTAAATCTTCTAGGAAGAGTATGTATGTATACGTATCGGCCTGAACATGACTTTTCATCATACGTCCTTTCTGTGACACACTTCCTTGGTGGCAGAGGTGGTGGAGACGGTGGTGGCGGTGGTGATACTGGCGGTGGAGGGGATAAATTTACGTTTCCCTCTACCGTGTTATTCAATTCTTGTCTCGGATTAGACTCAAAACTCCCTTGTTGCATGCTTGGCAAATTCTTAGGCCTCCTCCTCTTGGGTTTCCCTTTTCTTTTTCGTTTCTTCGGAATCGGATTTTGTTGTGTTATTTCATTTGGTACCACCTTTGTCTTTGTATTTTCTTCACTTGGTTGATCATGTTCATGTTCATGATCTATAAGATCATATATATTCACATTCAATAACCTATCAATCTCCTCATCCTCTTTTTCCCCTGTTTTTTCCTCTGTTTTTTTATCCAATATTTCTTCTTGTACATTTTCATTATTATTAATATTAATTTGATCATTATTTATAGTGTAATTAGTATTAATATTGTAATTCGGATTCGATATAACATGAACAGGTTCTACATAATCTAAATAATATACATAATATTTTGCTAATGATGCTACACTTTTAATCAAAGAAGTATAATTAAGACAAATTAAAACTAACCATATTGTGAACAATGACATAACTATTACCCAAAATTTGCTCCTACATATTCCCATGGCTGATTTCTTAACTTGTAACGGGTCGCGTCGCGGTTTCCGATTTATCATCTACCTTGACAAGATGAGTTAAGTTGCAGTTTTTGGAGGACATAAGATTGGTTTAGTTGTATCATGAATGACAATGTAAGGGAAATAATAAAATAAGTTACAATTATGGGAATTTCGTAATAATTTTGGAAATGTGTGATATGTGTGTATTAGCAATATGAATTTGCTTAATTTTCTGTTTTTTGGATCTTGAATTTAAGCAAAAAAATAGTGAAGTGAGCTGAATAATTCAATGTACCTTGTATTTTGTATCAAACTTGACAAATATGTAATTACCTTTTTTGTAACTAATGGTGTACGCATGGAATTGGCAATTGGTCTTTTTTAAAACGGTTATAATATGTTAGAATATTACGTAAATAAGTTTATTATTTACTTTGATTGTGTATTTTCTATAATGCGTAAATATCTCCCAATATAGAAGATACACAATCAAAGACAAATTACGCAATATTAAAGGTACACAATCAAAGGTAGATAATAAACTTATTTACATAATATTCTTAACATATTCTAACATTACATGCGTCTTAAGTTTAAAATAGGTCGGATACTATCTCATGCAGGCAGATGATATAGAAGCTTGTTCTAAGCATTTTACTTTTTGGTTCATCCATTTATTTGTCCTGTTTGACTATTTAAAACCAATATATCCGTCTTACAATAAAAAATTGTGATTGGATACAAATGGATTTGTATGGTTTTATGCCTATTTTCTACCACTTTAGACCTTAGAGTGATTTATGTCTTTTTCTTAGGTTCTGGATGAATTTGTCTAAACTATAAGTAGATGTAAGAAAACCGTGTATCTCGGTTTGGTATGAAAATGGAAATGAGTGAATTTTATTCTTATTTTATAACTCACATATTTATAAGAGATAATCTCATATTAATATAATTAATATAATGTGATTAATTTAAGTGACCTTATGTTTTTACGATATTAATATAATGTGAGTGAAACTAATATTAATATGGGTTAGTATCATTATAAAAAGATGCTAAAATGTAAGTCCAACTACTAATATATTCATTTGTTTTTGTTGAGTGATATTTTATTTTAATTAAAGTAAAAAAAATTATTGAAACGAAGAAAGTATTTAATAAGAAAACGTAAAGAATTTCCAGAAATAAAGTAAGTCTACTAATTGTGACATAGAGTGTGTATACATTAAATTTATCGAGTGCTAGCAAGTCAAATGGGCAGTCATTGGATGGATAATCGGGTGGCCGGTAGGTCTAAATATCCACGTAAATGGATACTCACTAGATGGCGAAGCGGTTAAATATGTACCTTAAGGTGATGGTGTAACACCCCTCATTCATTAGGAAACCTTTAATAATGCCTTCCTAGCAAACGAGAGGGCTACCATCTCGGTTTCCCGAGGTAATGAGTACAAACCAAATATATAGAAAAACAATTATTATAAATAAGTTTAAGCGTTCAGTGAAATGTAAATACAAATCCAACAAACTTTCAAAATTACAAATCCCAAAACCGTAACAAAATTGTATCAAAACTACTATGAGACTAGGTGAAGACTCTCTAGGTGAAAAACTGCTCCAAGCGTCCAACCCGTCATCTAGAAAAAAACTCAACCTGTCAAATCAACTGCTCTCCATATGACCGGAAATATCATATGGTTCACCACAGATTTTGAAAACATTTAAAGGTTAGTCTCAATAATACAAGTGTTCACGAGATGATATGTACTGTGAACCCCCGCGATAAACATAATAGAAAACGAATAAATAGCAGCGGAAAAACATGATATTTTTAAAACTTTTTAGGTTCGAAGCGCGGTTTCAATAAAACATAAAGAAACGAAAAGTTATGAAAAGGATTTTATACAAATGTTAACTTAAATGAATGCAAGAGATCCCGATCCTTCGAAATACACAAATACGATACAACATTATTAAAGAGTGCAATGTATAAGGTCAATCATTGTATAAACAATGCTCGCTAGCTCACTCGTCGTAAACCCCAAATAAGCACTGATCTGAAACCTGTTCATTCATTAAAATGAATGCCACAGTCAATGGGGAGTAACTCAGGGTTCTCCCAGCCATATTATATCGAAACACAGTTAAACAAGAACATATTATAGCATATGAAACATGATCAAGCGACATAAGCACTACGACATGAGAATAGCATTCAATACATGTGAAGTCAAACAAGAACAATGGCATATGAGACATACGTATGAGACAAACCGACCAATGCATCATAAATGGTAACATAACTGTAAGCCAACATAAATATAATGTGGAATGGATAAAAAGAGGCCAACAATATAATACATGTGAAGGAAAATCGTAGCCATTTACTTTGAAATCATTTCAACATACAGTGACGGGACGTGGCTACTAATATCACAGGCGTACATATGGCTTGCATTTCACCATAAATACGAATGGGAACATCAATCCCGCCGATCACATTGATACTACGAGGCTTGCATCTCACCTCCTAGAGCCGATATGATCAAACTCCAAAAGAGGGACACACCAAACAAACAATCAAAGGTGTCACTCTCACGGTAAATGGCATGTCTACAGACTCATAACTACAAGACTTTTACTCTCTAAGACTCAAATTCCCCTGGTAGGACGACGATAATATAATACGGTCCTAGTCTAAATCTGACCCGACTCTCGGAAAGAACGTATCCCAATTCTACAAGCGACAGAACAGCCCGCCTCCGAGATTCGAACGATAGAACGAAAGTCGAGTACCCCAATCGCCAGAGCAACATGAAAGTGGCGGAAGAGACTAAGATAAAACTCACTTGCCAGATCAGCACAAGTGGGCCAAAATCGTACTTGCCAGAACAACACAAGTAGGGCGTAAAAGAAGAGGGATAAACCGTACTTGCCAAAACATACAGCACAAGTAGGGCGTAAACAATGTCAAGCTAGTATGCTCTACACAATGACACTATCATAAGTAGACAACCAAACAACCACCCTAGATCATTACCCTCTCGGTATGCAATAAACATCTCACACCTAAGACACGGGCAACAGAACAGAAGCCAAGTATACCAAATTCGTCAGAACCGCACGAAAGAGGTGGGCAAGGAGTGAGATAAACCCGCACTTGCCAGAACAGTTCAAGTGAGGTGTAAATATAAGTCAAGCAAAAGTATAGCATAGTGTCAATTTCACAAGGACGCGACTCATTTCAATTAATCATGCAGAACCCGTATTTGAAGTACGATAAAGAAATGTTCTTATTGCTAGATTATAGTCCGTCTAGTAAAAATATCGGGGGTTGTTTGTTTGGTTGCTAAACTAAAAGTAGTGAAGAAAGAGAAATAGAGTCTAAGAGATGAGTTTAAAAAAATAAGGAGTAAGAGCTAGGACATCGGGTCACCATGGTAAACAACGGTCAAGGCAAGGGTCAAAGGTCAGTCCTCTCGGTCTGCTATTCGCCCTAAAATGTTTCTAACGGGCTCTCGCAACTTATTAGGGCACTCTATTGTTTGCAGCGGGTCTAACTTTCACCGGGCTTTCGATCTTAGGTCGGAGTTTACCGGTTTAATCAATCAATTACGTGCACTAATTGATCAATTACTATTAACTGCTACAATTAACAACACAGATACGATAATTATGACAAATCTAATAACCAAATAATAAACCGTTATATAATCATGGCTCCCCTAAATTCTAACAAGATAAATTAACAGCTCATAAATTAAAGTAAACAAGTAAAAGTAATAACCGAATACATAATTAAAATAAGGAGAAGGAAAGAGTGAGAGGGAGAGAAAAGTTTAGTCTCTTGAAATTAAATGGAGAATAGAAGAGAACATAGCGCCTCTCGCAGAGAAGCAAGCCGAACAAAAAATAACTACCAGCTAGAAAATTCCTCCTAAAACCTACGTACAAGTGTACAACTCTCCTTTTTGTACGTAACTCTCACTCCCCTCCCTTATTAAACAAAGCCTATTACACGTTACACAAATTCTTATTATAGACGGACACTATCCGTCTATAGCTATAGACGGATAGTGTCCCTCTCACAAATTAAAGTGGGTAGTGCAAGTGGGTGGAAAATGGATACCCCCACTTGCACTACCCACTTTAATTTCATGAGAGACACTATCCGTCTATAAACATAGACGGATAAAATTCTAAAATCATAATAAGACGGACTGTACACGTTAATGTATGGCAAGTAGTGTCGGCCCAGTTAATTAATAAATTTGGCATTGGCAAATAATAAGGGTCCAGCTATATATCGTCGATAATTTACTAATTATCGTCGACAATTAATGTAAATTTCCAAGTTTGCCCTCCATAACATAACTTCATATCCGTTCCACTAAAATGCAATTTCCGTCTCACTAAAACACAAATGCAATTTCCGTCTCACTAACACACAAGTCACCGTCTCACTAAAATATTTCAAAAAAAAAAAGACGGTTTTTCAAAAAAAAAAAAGCGGTATTTGTAATTAACAACATGAACGGGAACGATTTTAACAACGATTTCAACAATGAAGCTAGTAACGAGGTGAGGTTACGATTTAGTTTTGTCTAAAATTTATGTTTTATTATCGATTGAATCCCGAATTAGGATAGATGCCTTGATTGTAGACGGAGTTATGACAGAATTCGTGACGGATTTATTTGAAAATGCAATCGAAAAAAAAAAAGACGAAATGGGCTAGACGAAGAGAATTTTCGTCCAGGGCTGGTGTTGGACGAAAAATCCCTTCGTCCAGTATGGGTCTTGGACGAAAGAATTTTTCGTCCAACACCAGGCCTGGACGAAAAATTACTTCGTCCAAGGCCCATCTTTGACGAAGGATTTTTCGTCCAGGCACAGTGTTGGACGAAAAATTCTTTCGTCCGTGCCCATTTCGTGTATTTTTTTTTTTTTTTTTCCGTCTTATATATATATATATATATATATATATATATATATATATATATATATTTATATATATATTTTTTTCCGACTCGTTTTGTATAAAACAGTTAAAATAATTAATTCCCGTCTTTGTATTATATTTTTTTTTTATTTTTTTCGACTCGTTTTGTATAAAACAATTAAAACAATTAATTACCGTCTTTATATTATATTTTTTTCTTTATTTTTTCCGACTCGTTTTGTATAAAACAATTAAAATAATTAATTACCGTCTTTGTATTATATTTTTTTTATTTTTTATTTTTTCCGACTCGTTTCGTACAAAATAATTAATTATTAACTAATTTATCGAAATGCGTGCGCAGGTGAATAACGATGGAGACGGTATTGATTACTCAGATCATTTTACGACTACCATGTTCTTTGCATCAAGTATGGAAGCGTTTAATTGGGCATATGAGATCGGACTCCGACTCGGGTTTGGTATAAAAAGAGCAAGCAACAAGAGAGTTGGTCGTAACATGAATTTGAGACAAGATTATTTTGTTTGTCGGATGGGTGGAAGAGGTCCCGTAAATAAGGATGTCGATTCTTTAATGAGGGGTAACACGGCTACCGCGTGGTGCAAATGCAAATTTTCAATGAAAGTTGTTGAATTACAAGAGAATAAGTGGAAGCTTGTCATGAGATCCGGGTTTCATAATCATGCTTTAACGTTGTATTGTGACGGCGACAGGTACTTTGCAAAGTTTGATGAAGAGGAGTTGGCTTATATCGATGCCTAAGTTAGAGCTCACGTTAGACCGGCAATTATTAGTGCGGGTTTGCATCAGCGGAATCCGGAAAAGTCAAGACCTAATCGGCGACAAATCTACAATCGTTCTCAGAAAGTAAGGGCCGAGGAAAGAGATGGGAGAAACCCGGCACAACAGATGCTAGCACTTGCGGTTCAGCATAAGTACGTTCATTATTGGGTCACTGGTCAGGAGACCGATGAGCTAACCCACGTGTTCATGGCTCATCTAGAAGCCGTTAAGATGTTTCGATCATACTATTATGTGGTACTGATCGATTCCACGTACAAGACAAATTTATACCGTCTTCCGCTTGTTGAGATGGTTGGAGTCACACCCGTCTGGAAGAGCTTTGTCATCGCGTATGCTCTTGTGAAGCATGAGTCCGAGGATGGATATTTGTGGGTCTTACGGAAACTGAAGGCCCTTCTCAATGATGTCGTTCAACCTAATGCTATTGTTACTGATTGCGAGGCAGGTTTATTGAACGCGATTCCCATTGTTTTTCCGGATTCGTCTAACTTGCTATGTCTTTGGCATATATATTCTAACGTGGAGACGAAAGCACTTGATATCACGGATCGGGATAGTTGGGCTAAGCACATAACTTGTAACTTGTTTGAAGCGGTTGTCGAGGCGGAGACCGAAGATAAGTTTAATGTGGCGTGGGGCAATTTAGCAAGGCAATGGACGGGAGTGGCGGCTTATATTGAGAGGCAATGGTTCCCACACTTGGAAAAATGGGCAATGTATAGAACGAACAAGATAACTCATTTTGAGAACACTTCTACATCCCGGGTTGAGTCGGCTCATGCGAATTTGAAGAGATGGTTGAATAGCGCGAAACTGACCATTGATAGCATCTGGATTCGGTTTCATTCTTTGATGGAAACGCAACATGTTGAGACCCGGCACTCGTTGGAGTTATCTAGATCGAGGCGATTGACGGGGATTCATCGATTATTTTCCAGAATTTCTTATAAAATATCAAAGAATGCCATCATTGAATTGCGTTGAGAATTCGAAAGAGGTGCCAAGATGAGGGAAGATGCCTTGATGATGGATTGCGGTTGTGTAAAGGCTACTACACTTGGTTTGATATGTGCTTGTTCACTTCATCGCATTGCTAGAAACGGATCTCGGGTCCCTATTGATGTGTTACATGCATTTTGGAGGAAGTTGGAGTACGATGGTTCCGAGGCAATGCCGGCTTGTGATGATGATCGATTGGAGGAGTTATTCGATGAAATTCGGAATGCAAATCCGACTATGAGATCATCCATGTTCGATGCCCTTTACTCTCAGATACATCCGGATTAGGAGGATGTAAACGAGCCTCGGGTGAACGAGAACCCTAGAGGACGTCCGAGTAGGGGAACTCGTAGAGAGCCGTCCACCGTTGAGCATGCACGAGTTCGGGTTCGAGTAGGCAGAGCTACGCCCCAAAGAAACTCGTCTTCCCAACGAACTCCGTCTAGTACCCCCCGTTCCACTCCAACGGTTCCTGTTACTCCGTCTACTACTCCCCGTTCCACTCCGACGGTTTGTTTTACTCCGTCTATTACCCCCCGATCCACTCAAACGGGCCCCGGTACAACGTCTACCACTGCTACCACGAGTACGGGGAGTTTCAGCACATCGCATTGGCACCTCTTGAGGTAGACTACACTATTGGTCATTCGAGGTACTTTCCTTATCTTGACTTTTTGCCTCCCTGGTTTACCGAGTATCTAGAAACGTGGTATAATCCTTCCGGAGACGGTCATTGTGGTTTCCGAGTTCTCTCACATGCTGTTCGGGGTGACCAATCTCATTTCACAATGGCTAGAATAGATTTACTTAGGGAAATCCGTAGTCCCCTTTACCGTGATCATATTTATGGCCCAGTGAGATTTGATGCGGAGGTAGCTAGAATTACATTTATGGATCAGATACCGTGTGGCTCGGGTCATTGGATGGACAATTTCGATCTATATGGTTATGCTACGATGTACAATTGGGTGATATGTTGTATTTCTTCATGGTACGATCAAGAAGGTCACCGACATTGGAATGGTAGTCATACTTATTTGCCTTTACGAGCCCCCACCGGAGTACGTACCCCATATGGTGTCTTATGGGTATTACATGCGGGAAACCACTATCTGAGGCTCCGGGTACGCCCCTTGTCACCTATGCCTCCAATAGCCCCTTGTTGGGTACATGATGAAAGCGTAGCTCATTATAGTGGCATGTATCGACATCAGCTATCTTTATGGCGCAGTTTCGAGACCGGATTTTAGCTTTTTTTTTATTGATCCGAATATTGTACCTTATATTTTATTTATCCAATTATTGTAGTTTATAATTTATTTATCCGATTAAATGTCTTGGGTAATTTAATTTAATATGCAACGAAATTTAATTAAATGACTTAAACGTAATTTAATTAAAACAATCCTTAAAACATAATTTCACATAATTTAATTAAAACATTCCTTAATTTGAAATGCAATGACATTACATAAATCACTTAAAACATAATTAAAACATAACTAAACCCTAAACCCCAACCCTCAAACCCCAAACCCTAAACCCTACACCCTAAACCCCAAACCTCAAACCCTAAACCCTAAACCCCAAACCTCAAACCCTAAACCCCAAACCTCAAATCCTAAACCCATACAACGATATTAAATAAAACATAACATAATTAAACCACTATCGAACTTAATTATCTTCCGATGATGAAGATGACGATTCCTTATCTTCTTCATGATCTTGAACCTCAATTTCTTCAGGTTGGGTAGCCATATATTGAGTCAACAAATCATTGATGTAAAGAAAACATTTTCTAGGTTCAGCACTCTACCGGCACATAAGTCTGATAGTCTTGGGTAATCGATCACGACGAGGATGCGCTCAAAATATGTAAAGAGATCACTTCTTAACCTGCGAAACTCCCACATCTTCTCGTTTACTGCTTCATCAGAAACAACCTCATCTCTAACTGCTGGAGTTAGAACATGATCAGGGTTTCCGGTTAAAATTATACAAAGGCTACCAATTGGAGGCTCTTCAAGCATGTGCCATACAGTGGCACTGGGAACCACTAATTCAGGACGAGAAATTAGAACTGGTAAATTTTGAACAATTAGATCGATTCTGCCTTGATAACCTCTGATTTTTTGAGTATTTGTGAGAACCATTTTAGTATTGTAGTGAGTGAATATGATTGGATGTTGTGATTGAAATTGACATATAATGGCCTATTTATAAGCTATTAACTATAACGGCTATTTTGAATTGTAACGGCTATTTTGAATTGTAACGGTTATTTTTGAATTGTAACGGTTATTTTTGAATTGTAACGGTTATATTTGAATTGTAACGGTTATATTTGAATTATAACGGTTATTTTGAATTATAACGGTTATATTTGAATTATAACGGTTATTTGTTA
The DNA here is from genome assembly GCF_048544455.1 of Silene latifolia. Classification (NCBI taxonomy): domain Eukaryota; kingdom Viridiplantae; phylum Streptophyta; class Magnoliopsida; order Caryophyllales; family Caryophyllaceae; genus Silene; species Silene latifolia. The sequence continues at coordinate 100,269,552 of NC_133538.1, forward strand.
AATTGTAACGGTTATTTTCCCTATATAAACATCTACATATTCTTGTATTTTTTTCACTCATCTTCAGCTTCTTCTATTTTTCAGTCATATTCATCTTCTTCTATTTTCTTCTTCATTTCTCTACTTATGTCGACATCATCCTCAATGTGGGGAAACCACCCAATTGAAGGCCTTAATTTTAGGAATCAATGTTGCAATCGTTGTCACAAAAACGCTATCATCAAGATTTCTGGGTCAGAAACTAATCCAAAGAAAGCGTATTTTAAGTGTTTGGATTGCAATCATTTTGTGTCGTGGTTGACTGAAGATCATTTGACAATAACAAAAAAGTTGAAGATAGCATGTGAAGATGAAGGTGATGACGCATCAAGTGGAAATGTCACGAAAGAGCAAGTGATAGGTATAAAAAAAAAGAGATTTCTAAAATGTCAAGGATGATGAAGTTTTATTTCAAGTGTATCTTGTATTTGTTTGTTTTCCTTATGTTAGCCATTGTCATGAAGTAGTGAGTATTTTCAGAAAATGTATGAATTTGCATCAGTTGCTATGTATTCCTTAATTTAAGAAATTTCAGAATTTAAAACCGTCATGTTTTTTGAATTAAACAAGGTTCAAATAGTCAACTAACATAATTATCCAACATAAAGAATGTCTTCAAAAACGTACAAAATAAATGAAAACAAACACAAATTAGTCTCCCGACTACTGATCATCCTCTTCCTCGCTATCAGTATACAGACCATCTGCTTTACGCTGAACACGATCATCGGGGGTTTGACGAGGTCCTCTATGCCTTTGTATCCCCCTAGCCCTCTCAACAAATGGATCGAAGTTCTTCATCATCTTGCGGAAAAAGGCAAGTTATTTCTTGTCATCGACAATCTTTCCGGCTTCGGCAAACTGAAACATTACAGCACGTGCAGTCTGCAAATTGACAAAAATAACTAAGACATTTTAAAAATTGTCGACAGTAAGAAAATTAAACAATTACTACAACAACGGTAAGTAAAATTATTACCTCAGCAGGAATATCAAAATCATCATGTGCAGCGGGGGCATCATGGTGGTCGGGATCAATGATCAACGAGTGAGAATTCCCATTATACCAATCCTCATAATCTGGCGCCGTCTCACCCGGGACACTAACTGGTCTCGATCTACGAGAAAGGTGAACCAAGTGATCCTCCCAGCAATCCCAAAGATGATCAGCCACCGCAGCCCCAACACTAACCTCGTACCCAATCCCCGAAGCAGGACGATGCGCTACCGTTCTCATAATGGGATTGGGTATTATCTGCACATACCCAAACTGTCGTAAACACCGATCAGGCTGGTACGGCTCGGCTATGTCCATGACATGAATAGAACCGGCAAACAGAGTACGAGGATGATACTCCTCCTGACGCGGCCCGTACGGATCCCACCTAATGGAATCATAAGTAAGCCCATCTAACAACCTCCGATACTCCAACAATTTCTCCGCATTTTGAGCGAAGGGACCAACGGATCTCCAAGAACACGACCGAGGCTGAGTAGGGTCAATTACCGAAGGTGGACCGGGTCTGAACATAGGAAAATAGTCATAGATCCACGATTGCAACAAAGTCAAGCAACCACCAATAGTCTTCACACCAGCACGTGAAGCCACACCCAACTGTCGGTACATGAAGGCTAGTACACCGGCTCCCCAAGCGTAGTGGTGTACACAATCAGTATCATTCACTAAAGGAAACAACTGAGGACGTAACCTATCATCTGATTTGTCGACAAAAAGTGTCGACCCCAACACCGCAGCCAAAAACCCCTGAGCAAAAACAACATCGCAACTAGCTGTCGCCATGTCACAAACTGCATCTACCAATATACCCCCACTCTTGTAAATAGGGGCCTTCTTACTAGGGTTTAACGGCAACCTCAACTCGTTTGCTGAAATCCCAAAGAAGCCACAAACAAACATAAGGGGATCCGCTAACGTCCCGTCCTTACTCTCCACCTTACAACAGTTACCATCAACCCGAATACCTAAGATCTGCGCAACATCGAGAAGGAGTACGGACATCTCCCCAAAAGGCATGTGAAAACTGTTGGTGTCGGGTTGCCATCTCTCAACGAAAGCAAAAATAAGGGGCATGTTAAAATGCTCGGCCATGGAATCTAATAGGTGAGAAAGACCACTACCGTCATAAATAGTCTGAACGGCCGAAGGTAGTTGCCAACAACTCAACAACCTCGTCCTACCAAACCGGTGGTAACCTGTCAAAACTGGTCGACCGACCTCATTAGGAGTCGGCCATAAGGTGTTGGCAATGTGGCCCCCAAAGCCGGAAATAACGTGGGGAAACATCGGACAACCCGGAACACGATCGGAAATCAACCAAGAGACATCCTTACCCGACTTCTTCTTCTTCGGAGCCACGACACTACTAGAACTACCATCCGACATCCGCTGAAAACGCCCCTCCTCATCCCGTCTACGGGGCACCCTACGCACTCGCTCATCACCCGCCTCCTCCTCACCTATCACATCACCAGACCGAGCCACCTCCTCCAACTGCTCCGCAGTCCACGACTGGGTACTACCATCTCCAACCTCAGACTCAAACTGGAGCCTCTTTCGAGCTCGAACGTGACGGTCTTTTCCTCCACCGGCCATCTATTCAAAAAATAATAAAAATGCATTGATTACTTAAATTAATAAAACAAAGACTTTATAAATATAAGTTTAAGTAAATTAAAAAATTAAAATAAAACAAAATATCCCCGAACGGGGTTTATTAGTAATAATTAATTAATATTTTACGAAAACAAAACGAGACGGAAAAAAAAATTTAAAAAATTTAAAAAATAAAATAAATAAATTTACAACGAGTTCGCCACGGAGGAGATTTATTATTAATAATTTATTAGTTTTTAACGCTAACAAAACAAGACGGAAAAATAAGTTTTTAAAAATTTAAAAAATAAAATAAATAATACGGACGAGGTTTATTATTAATAATTTATTACTCCATCCGTCCCGGTGAATTGTTATCTATTTTTATTTTGAGGTGTATCATTCATTTGTTATCTATTTCTATTTTGGGCAAGTATTGAACAAGTGGCTAGTGTATGCAAGTGGCAATTGTTCTTTTATTTTATTACTTTGTGTCACATGCATTGGTTTTTGTGTAAAAAGGAATAGATAACAATTGACTAAGACAGAGGGAGTAGTTTTTAACGATAACAAAACAAGACGGAAAAATAAGTTTTTTTTAAAAAAAAAAAAACAAACGAGAAATTCAAAAAAAAAGAAGAAAAAAAAAACGCGAAAATGGGCTTCGACGAAGAACATTTTCGTCCAGGTCCAGGCCCAGACGAAAATGTTTTTCGTCCAAGACCCATAATGGACGAAGAACATTTTTAAATGTGGGCCGGACTGGACGAAAATGTTCTTCGTCCCAGCCCAGGTTTTTTTTTTTCGTTTTTTTTTTTAATTTTGCGATTGTTTTTTTTCAAAACACGACTTAATCCGATTCAAATCAAGGCATCTATCCTAATTCCGTCTACAATAAAGACATCTATCCTAATTCAGTCACAAATTTACAAACTAAGAAAATACTAAAAAAAATATTAATAACAATCACATACCTTGTTGAATGTTTGAATTTGATGACGGAAATGATGCGGCCAAAACGGTTTTTTGTTGTTATGTGAGTCGGGTTTTTTTTTTAAAATTTGGAAGTGTGAAAGGTTAGTTTTTGAATAATATGGAAAATATAAGGGGGAGTGTGAGGGAGGGGCAATTTTGGAAGTTCATTAAAATTGTCGACAATAATTAGTAAATTGTCGACGAATTGTCGACGATCTTTAGTAGGCAGGAATAATAATTGTAATACATGAGAATGATGATAACTACTGTCAAGTTTTAGCTTGTGAACTTGAGTGCCCAGTGTTTAATTTGGGCTTTTCATAATTTTGATCAATTCTTCGATCCATTTGATGATAAGTCGGCCATCTTCAATATAAAAGTTCTCCTACAAATAATTATAAAAACTCGTAGTAAACTGTTAGAGAGGATAATATAATTTAAAACGTACTAAAAATGTCAGAAATTAGTATAAATCTACGGGGGAAAACCATATAAAATATGGGTAAATTATACGCTTATCAAACTCCCCCATTGCTAGACCTTTACTCGTCCTCGAGTAAACTCAAGAGGCAAAGCGACAATACACAACAAAAGGTCTAGAATGGCGAATACAAGGGAACTGAGCAATAATTCAACCAAGGTTTCGAAAAGAAATTAAACATAAGTTTAAAATCATTTTAATTTCGAAAGAGCTAAGATCACAATTTAGAAAGCAAGAACAATCACCCTAACCAATCCGACTAAATATCATGTAATGTGCACAAGTGACCATTCAATCTTACCACCAACCCTCTAGACAAGTGACAAACCGGTGACCCTCACTTTAGGGAATGTAAACGCGGAAAATCACTCACTCTCATGTGTCCAAGTGATAAAGACACATGTCACACTCATAAACTAATCCCAAACTTGCCGACTGCTACATGTCAAGAGGACTTTTAGGGTGTGTTTAGATAGCAAAAGTGGAGAGAAAGGGAGGGGAGGAGGATGGAAGGAAGAGAATGGGAGGTAAGGGAAGGGGAGGGCAAATGGGATGTGGGTGTTTGGATGCAATTTCCCTCCAAATCTTGCCTCTTGTGAAGAGATTTTGATTTGCCTTGGAAGAGGGAAAATGAGTCCCTCCAAATCTCTCCCCCTCTATTTCCCTCCACCATTATTTGCTATCCAAATAAGGGATTTAAATTCCCTCCAAATTCCTCAATCCAAACACATTCTTTAGGATTGTAACGGGCTAGGGGTTAAAGGTAAGAAGGTGGATGATTTTTTTGGAAATGTGGTGTTAAAGAGCTATAGAAGAATATGTCAAATCTCGGTCCAAGAAATGAACTTAAAACCTCCAAACTAGTACTCCTCATATGAAATATAAAGCATAAACACCAAATATATCGTCAAATTCCATTGTAAATAACACAACCTTCATAAGTAAATGAATCTCAAACCCCAATTATTCCTCAATACAACTACAAGTATGACTTTTTTTCCAATCACATTTTTCTTTGTTTTCTTTTTCTTTTCTTTTTTGATTTTTTGATTTTTGATTTCTTTTTTTTCCTGATTTTTTTTTCTTAACAACACTTCAACCCAATTCATGTCAAATATTCACCAAATCACCATCAATTACTCCCCCACGCTTCGCTTGTATGATACCTCTATTCAAACCGAGGGAAAGGAACACTTCACTAGCCCTTACTTGGGTAGGATAATGTGGGAAAACGGGTTAAAATATCGGGTAACAAAGAAATAAGGCTAAGGCTCAAAGAGGTTGCAAATACGAAATATTAAATTCGGGACGGCTATTTGGCTAATGTAGCTCATAAATTAACAAGTGAATGCCTCTATCACTCATGCAATCCTAATGGCAAGTACTAATCCTATAACCACTCATGAAAGAATTAGATTGGCATGAATGTCTCAATCTTATTTGGCTTATGTGATCTCATGGCTTTTTGGTCACACAGTCGTATGTCACAAATCTAGTCATACCGTCTTACCACAGACAATGTCACAAGATAAGCACAAAACAATTATTTTATCGGACTATTAAGAGCAAAAACGTCTCACAAACAGCTAGTGATCAAAATAGGAAAAACAATTTGTAAGCAATTTTTTTAAAGTAGTAGTAACTTGATCAGATTATGCTCATATTCCACATGCAATGTCCTCATTGTACACCCAAAACAGTCTAAATACTCGGTCCAAACAACTTATTTTGCAACCGTCTTGAGACGAAATTTTAAGCATGAAAAAGATAATATTCACTCATTTAAACTACCAAATTCATACACTTATTTCACCATGAAGCTAAAGGCACAACCTTTTCTCAAATTAGTAATGGAAATCTTGTATAAAACCGTCACATCCAACACAACATGAAAAATTCGTAAACACTAGCAAGTTGTGTCACAAAAGGGTAAAATACAACATATAAACACACAAATCGATATAATATCGAGTAATCCATCACCGTTACCTTTTTGCTCTTCAATGAACACGCTTCTGACTTAAAACTACTCCGGGTTGTCCAAACTTGCACCTAAACACGAAGATGTAATAAACTAGCACGAATCCCGAAACTTATATGGGACGGCAGCCACGTATGGTGATGAAAGGCGGCATCTTTCTTACCTAGAAATATGGAGGGCGAGGAGAGGAAGAAGAGGCGCGAAAATCGTTGAAAATCGATAAGAAACAAAGATTTTATAGCCGTCTTAAGATTAAAGGTGAAGGTGGATGGTAATGGAGGAAAGTTGCTGAAATTTTTTTGAGAATGAAGATGGTAGGGTTTATGTTATGGGATTGGTGGAGAGAAAAAGATAAGAGAAAGAACCATTGGTCATCCTAGGCCCAAAACCTTAAATTGAGTCGATTTTTCACTAAAATACGTCTCAAACCTACTAGAAACTTAAGACAGATATTTTTATCAACATTAATATTATTATATATGTGAAGCCACATTTTTATAAAAACGGATTTAAAATACAAATAAAATAATAAAATGGCTAATTAAATTATAAATGCCAAAACGGGAAATTCGCGGGTGTTACATGTACTCCCTCCATTCAATTTTTATCAACCCACTTATCCAATATATGTGAGGAGTATTATATTGAACTAGGGTAATAAAAGTTGAATGGTGGGAGTATATATGAATATTGAATGCAAGGAATGAAACACACATGTCACAAATCTCCTCCAAACCCGACACCAACTTTACCTCCACTCGGTGACGACATCGCAACACCGCCACCACCCCGTCGGACCCACAGCCCGAAAAAGTATCCGCATCGTAACACGGTATACCGATGCCGGTTCGCGACGCGGACCCCTATCAAATACGTATCGCAACACGAATCCCTCCTCCTCAGATCATTAACGTGCACGTCCTCCTTGAAGTGGGAAACTTCAAGGAGCGACCCGGGCGTGAGACGGTATCCCAAACCGCCTCACTCTCCTCACCACCTACCACAACTCAACCAACATCCACAATATGCAACATAATATATGCCAAGTATATCACTTTCACATGTATAGAGAATACCAGTATGCCATGACTTTATGTACCAACAATTACCACAATATTTTAAGACATAATTACCAATTCTCATGATATGATGCAATTTCAATGATTACTATGAAATTACCAACGATAAGAATATATGCAAGCATTCATATCATCGAAAACCGAGTAGGAAAACCCTACCTCTTAACAAATCTCCAAATACAAGCGCAAATACTATAAATCCTCCTCTATGAAGTCTCGTCCTACAAATAATCAAGCAATTCTTATCACAAACATGTCCTACAACAATATAATACGTATAATCACTTATTACAACTATCTAATTATACAAATTCCCAATTAAAACACCCAAAAGACAAAGCCCCCAATTTCCTCCAAATTCTAGGGTTTGGGTAACAACAAAAGAGATTAAAAGAGTAAACAAAAACTCACAAGATGAAAAGGGAAAGAAAAAGGTGAAGGATGATGCCAAATCCTTCAAATCCATGGATAAATATTGTCAAAAGATGATGGGAATGTTCTAGAGAGGGTTTGAGAGGCTTGAGAGAATGTTTAGGGTTCAATAAGAGAGATAAAACACTATTCACAGGCTTATATAACATTAGCCCAAAATACGGTACCGAATCCCGCATTTCTGGGCCTGAACCGGAGTACTCGATCAAGTACTCGGGGACACTAGGTCGAGTGCACTGCACTCGGTCGAGTACACCAGCTACGCGGCCGAGTGCCACCTAGTCAAAACCTGGGTTAAACCCAAAACACACTCGCTCACCTCTACTCGGTCGAGTACTCCGCTATACTCAGCCGTGTAATAAAAGATCATAGATCCTAATTAGACTCTCTAATTAAAAAAAAATTATCTCATAATATGTTCATTTAGTGATCTATGTAACATGCATGCAAATATAAAAGCATAAAATTAAAGATTAAGGAAAAACAATTTCCTTACATTGATATTTATGGTAATATGGGCACAATCAAGATCTCCTATCTTGATTGTTCTTGAGCTAAAAATAAATGGATGATCCTCCTTGAAAAACCTTCAATAAGAAAGTCTCTTTCAAGTTGCACCCAAGAACAAAACACCCAAAAATTTTACAAGTATTAACTAGATACTAGTAAAATTTACCCTTGATAATATTTGTAATATTACTAACACTCTTAGTAATAATATTTTTGATTACTAACTTCTTAGTAAATGATGTATAATAATTTTTAGAGTGATAGACCAAGTTTTGTCCACATGCAAAAGTGAAGTAATGAAGTGTAGAAAAAATGAACAAAAGATGGAGTGTAAGTAGAGGAAGTGGCGGGTGGAGTGTGTAGTAGTGGAGTGTAGGATTCATTTTCCTTATTTTATTGTCCAACACATTATGACACACATAATGATCACATGAAAATTATGGAAGAAAAATAAGCAAAGTGTAATGATCATGATCATCCACTACACTCCATTTACACTGTCCAATGTACCATTTACGGGTCCATTTTGGTTCTCATATTTGTCGCACAAATACGTGTAAATTTTATTTAAACATCGTATCATGTTTAAATGCTTCCAATTAATTTCTTCCAAATCACTCCGTAAATATACGTGTACCGCTACACATATTATTATACGTACTAATATTAATCACATTAATCAATTAGTACAATTTTAGTGAATTAACAATTAATTAACTAAAACTCGTCTCATAAAGTTTATTATTTAATTATCGCGTAATTAAATAATAACTGCTGCTCCTCGAGTTCGCAACTCGAAATCTCTCTAAAAATAATTGACTAACCTTTTAGTCTATAAATCAAGGGACTAAATAAATTGTATCTCATACAATTAATTAGTTGTCAATTGGGGTTCGTTCCTTTAGGTGTGACCGAAAGGGGTCAGTTGATCACCGCCGTCTCACGACAATAACGTCAAACTCTAGTCAGCTAACCGTTATCGATTTACGTTAAACAACTGACGAGGATCAAATAATTAAATATCTGATGATATTCCTTTAATGAGATTTATTATGTAAACGCACTATTGTGGAGGACACTAACTCCAACAAGTAACACCTCAACTATCCGGCCAAGATAATTGGAGCATTACCATCTCAGTTTCCTGAGGTAGGGTTTCAAAACTCCAATCAAAGAACATTTTATTAATGTAAGGTTTAATGAATTACATAAACGTAAACAAATGAATAAATAAAATGCAACTCGTGATATCTATACTCTTCTAGCCAACTAGACTCGTCTCGTAATATCATTAAGTTCGTCCCGTCTCCCGCGTACTATCCAAACAATCTGAGCATACCCTGCTCCCCATATGACCAAAGGATATCATATGAATCGACACATGCCACCCCAAACGAGATAGGTGACAAGGCCACAAACACAGAAACGTCAGTTTCATTAAATAAATAAAGTGTGACACGATTCGAGTGTGTGAACATGCAACACGACTATGATATGAATGAACCACCACCAACAACCACAACCACGGTTCCGGGACACGCCCAGACATACCGACAACCACACTGGTACCGGGAAACGCCCAGACATACCGATCACCATACTGGTACGGGAGACGCCCAGACATACCGATAACCACAAACAGGTACCGGGACACGCCCAGACGTACCGGGTCCGGAAGCCAACCGGATCCCCTGCCAGATGTCGTGTCTCAACCACGAGTCCCTCCGTAACTCAAGCCATTAATGTGCACATCCCTCTTGGAGTGAGAAGCTCTAAGAGGCGACGACTTAAGCGCAAGATGGTCTCCCAACCGTTTTACGTCTACAAAACAAGTAACCAAATAAACCACCATGTCCTCGACATACAAGACAAGACAACAAATACGATATACCATATAACATGCCAATTACCGACTCATTCAATGCAAATGAATGATGAAAGAGACTCATTTTATAAATAAATGCAATAATGAAACTGAGTAGGATAAACCTGTAGGGTAATATCCGTATAAAACCCCTTAAAATTAAGGACTATAACGCAATTTATCATGTGATTAATTGTCATAAACGAAAAACAAGAGAAACGATAAAAGAATAAGAATCAACCTCGGGTCCTTTGTATAAAACGGCCTAAGAACAGAAATCAACGTAGATTTCCTCCTAATCGTTGCACCCAAGATCGTCTGAGACTATGCCCCTTGTGCTAGAAATTACTCTCTAATTGCCTTGCAATATTGAGAGAGTTTTTGTGAGTTTTCTGATGTGAGATCTAGGATTTCAGAGAGAGTGCCTCCAAAACCCTAATTTTTGTGCAAATGACAAAAGATTAGGTCAAAAGGAGAGAAGCTCTCCTTTTGTTCATTCGGCCGAGAGGTTGATTAGGGGAGGGAGTGGCCTTTCCACTTTCTCCTTATTTAACTCGTGGTCCGACTCGTTTTTGCTAAATGTATATGACGGGTTTTTAATTATAAATCGTCATCCGTTATCGGTTATTAAAATATCGACTAGTCGACATATTAATACATGTCCGACAATGACAATATTGTATAATTAATTAATTCAATATACATTAATTAAACATAATCGTTTATATTTAATTTACGAATTAACCGCTTAATTCACCTTAGCCAGTATTATTTAATCCGTATTAAATAATTATCTCAACATCGCGTTCGACTAATTATTAGTCAATAACTCCGACTAACTGCTTAGTCATATTAGGCATCAACATGACTGTATTTTCATACCGTCACATCTCTCAAACGTATCCTATAGGTGTGACTTTTAGGGACCAGTTGATCACCGCCATCTGTATGACAATAACGTCAAACTTATCTAGCAAGCCAACCGTTATTGATAAACGTGGACCAACTGATAATAATACAAAAGTATACCCTTTGATCCTTTTAGAGGTTTATATGTCATTGCACTAACTGTGGAGGACACCAACCCTAACAAGCTCCCACTTATCCGTACAAGTGTACGTGCAATAACGTTATCCGCACTAATTGGAGGACACCAGCCCCAACAAACTCCCACTTGTCCGTACAAGTGTATGTGCGATAACCGATTCTCATATTCATTTAAAATTTCTCCCACTCAATATAAAACAATTTGCAGATCCGCATCCGCAAAGGTCGTATTTTATAATCGATCTGTATCAAGAGTGGTTTCCCCGACTAGAGAGTAACTTAACTGATAAAACGAATCCGCATTTGAGCATGGCCATGCATTTCAGTTACAGCTCCTCGAGTGGCCCTGAGAAATATCGAGTACCTGATAAAGGCTGAATATTTCCTTCAACTCGACTCCTGCCGATCTAAGCACAACATGAAATGACCCAGAAACAATCTACTTGGCCCCCCTGTTACGGATGACCGTGAGAAAGAAACCAAAGTCACCCAAAATCTGCCTTAATCTCAAGAGACAGTCGATAGTCAAAAGAATCGACTCTTAGGATCACCATGGAGGTCCTATCCACGACCTGGCACCGAATGTTATAAAACATTTAGGACTCCACGTCGTTGTCACAATTGTGTCCTACGAGATATCCATATAACTCGCCTTTGTGATTGGTCAGTCAACCGTTTGACTTATGGCTCGTTGAACCCACCATCAACCAACGTCACAAAATAATTGCCTGAGTTATCAGCTCACTTGGGAAATTAAGGACCAAAAATATAATGTTTGTTCAGTTCACTTTGTGGTGTTCAAAATTGTCGTACAACTCCACATGAAAAACAAAATATATAAATATCAAAACGATGATGTCGTATAGAGTACACGAGAAAAAAATCTAATCCATAAAAGAGTACTACAACTCAGGAACACGTTTAATTCCCATGGAAATAACATGCCCTTCATGCTTATCTTGTCGTAATGGTTTAGTGAGAGGATCTGCTATATTATCATCTGTAGCAATCTTTTCCATCACTACCTCCTTTTGCTCCACGTAATCTCGGATTAGATGAGCTTTCCATTGTACATGTCTAGACTTGTTGCTAGACTTAGGCTCCTTAGCTTGGAAGATGACACCTCTATTGTCGCAATAGATGGTGATCGGGTCATTCGAACTAGGCACTACAGATAGTCCTTATAAGAATTGATGCATCCATATCGCTTCCTTTGAAGCTTCAGACGCGGCATAGTACTCGGACTCAGTCGTAGAATCTGCTGTAACACTTTGTTTGGAACTCTTCCAGCTGACTGCAGCGCCATTAAGAGTAAAAACGAATCCAGACTGAGATTTCGAGTCATCTCGATCCGTTTGGAAGCTAGCATCTGCACAGAATCGGTTGCGCATAGCTTTTGATCGCCTCCATAAGTCAATGCCCAATCTTTAGTCCTCCGTAGGTACTTAAAAATGTTCTTGACAGCCATCCAATGTGATTCACCTGGATGCTGTTGGAATCGACTTGTCATACTCAATGCATATGCCACGTCCGGACGTGTGCATATCATGGCATACATGATTGATCCTATAGCCGAGGCATAAGGAATCCGTGTCATGCGCTCTTTCTCTTCCGGTGTCTCTCGGTGCCCGAGACTTGCTCAAATGCACCCCGGAGCCATAGGAAGAAACCCCTTTCTCGGAGTTAGTCATGCTTTGAATCTCTCTAGAATCTTGTCTATATAAGACTCCCGATCGAGAGATAACATCCGACGTGATCTATCTCGATAGATACGGATGCCCAAAATTCTTTGTGCCTCACCCAGATCTTTCATCTGGAAATGGTTCTTCAACCATACTTTTACCGAAGTTAAGAGAGGTATGTCATTCCCAATCAGGAGTATGTCATCAACATACAATATTAGGAAGACAATCTTGCTCCCACTCGACTTGATATATAAACATGGTTCCTCGACCGATCGAGTAAATCCATTTTCTTTTATCACTTGGTCGAAACGATGATTCCAACTCCGAGAAGCTTGCTTAAGTCCATAAATGGAACGCTTAAGCTTGCACACTTTCTTAGGATGTATGGGATCGATGAAACCTTCGGGTTGTACCATGTACAACTCTTCCTCCAAAAAACCGTTTAAGAAGGCGGTTTTCACATCCATCTGCCAAATTTCATAGTCATGAAAAGCGGCAATCGCTAAGATAATCCGAATGGAACGCAGCATGACCACGGGTGCAAAAATTTCATCGTAGTGCAAACCTGGCACTTGGGTGAAACCTTTAGCAACTAGTCGTGCTTTATAGATGTCTTGTTGACCTTCCACAGAATGCTTTATCTTGTAAAGCCATTTGCATTGAAGGGGACGAACCTTAGCAGACAAGTCAACAAGGTCCCATACGTTGTTCTCATACATGGAGTCCATCTCGGATTTCATGGCCTCAAGCCATAGCTTTCAGTCGGAACTAGTCATGGCACCTTTATAGGTTGCGGGTTCACTACTCGTTAAGAGCAGAATGTCATCTATGTCATGTTCCTCGACCATACCTATGTATCTGTCCGGAGGAATAGAGACTCTTCCCGACCTCCTAGGTTCCTCGGAATACTAACATGGCCGGGATTGAAGGAACTGGTTCCTCCAATGGTTGCTCGGCATTTGGATCTGGAACCTCCGACAGCTCGAAGGTTCTATTACTCTTCGCGTTCTCGAGAAACTCCTTCTCTAAGAATGTCGCACTAGCCGCAACAAAAACACGTTGTTCGATTGGCGAATAGAAGTAATGACCAAATGTTCCTTTAGGATAACCTATAAAGTATGTCTTGACCGATCGCGGGCCGAGCTTATCTTCGTGTCTCCACTTGACATAAGCCTCGCAGCCCCAAACCCGTATAAAGGACAAGTTAGGGACCGTTCCCTTCCATAGTTCATATGGAGTCTTGTCAACAGCTTTAGACGGACTTCGGTTAAGTATTAGAGCAAATGGACAGAAGAGCATAACCCCACAATGAATCAGGCAATACGGTGTGACTCATCATGGATCGAACCATATCAAGTAGTGTTCGATTTCTCCGTTCGGACACACCATTCAACTGAGGTGTTCCAGGTGGAGTTAACTGTAAGGCAATCCCACAGTCCTTAAGGTGTTGATCAAACTCGTGTGAAAGATACTCGCCACCACGGTCTGATCGTAGTGTTTTAATCTTTCTACCCAGTTGGTTCTGTACCCGATTCTGGTATTCTTTGAATTTCTCAAAGGACTCACTTTTATGCTTCATCAAGTAGACATAGCCATATCTACTTAAATTGTCCGTGAAAGTGATGAAATACCTATAGCCTTCTCGTGCGGTGATTGACATAGGTCCACACACATCCGTGTGTATGAGTCCTAATAGGTCAGCAACGCGTATTCCAACACCTTTGAAGGAAATTCGAGTTATCTTACCAATGAGACATGATTCACACGTGCCAAATGATTGAAAATCAAAGGCCGAGATAGCTCGATTCTGTATGAGCTGTTTAACGCGTTTCTCATTAATGTGTCCCATACGGCAGTGCCATAGATAAGTTTGATCTTTGTCACCAACCTTTAACCTTTTGTTCATTACGTGCAATATTTCAGTGGTCTGATCTAAAACATAAATTCCATTCATGGAGACTGCCTTGCCATAAATCATATCGTCTAACGAGAAAATGCAGCTATTATTCTCTATTACAAATGAAAAACCAAGTTTGTCAAGTGCAGAAACTGAAATAATGTTTTTGGATAGACTGGGTACATAATAGCAGTTATATAAAAATAACTCAAATCTGCTAGGAAGCTGGATCAGATATGTTCCCCTCGAGACGGCAGCCACTCGTGCTCCATTCCCAACACGCAGGTCCACCTCACCCTTTACGAGGGGTTCGATGTTTCGGATCCCCTGCACATGATTGCATAGATGAGAACCACAACCAGTATCTAGTACCCAAGTTCCGTAACTTTCATGGTTAATCTCAATCATATGAACAAAAGTAGAAGAAGAAGAAGACATACCAACAGGAGTAACGCGACCTGCTTTTATGTCCTCATGGTATACAGGACATGTACGCCTCCAATGCCCAGTCTTGTGGCAATGATGGCATTCCATGTTACCAGTCTTGCTCTTTGTCGCGCCTGGTGAGATGCTCGACTCACCAGGCCCACTCTTACCTGATCCCAACTTCTTAAACTTCGGCTTGCCTACTGCTAGGTCTGCCTGAGCTTTGCCCTTACCCTTGCCCTTGTTTGACACAACGAGAACATCCTGTTTCAGGCTCCCACTAAACTTCATGTCCTTCTCGGTCTGTACGAGAAGGGAGTGTAGTGCATGAGGACTTTTCTTCAAATCATTCATATAGTAATTGGCTCTAAAGAGCGCAAAACCATCGTGGAGTGAATGAAGCATGCGGTCAATCACGATGTTCTCACTGATCTTACAATCAAGTGCCTCCAGTTTCTCAACATTCTCAATCATGCTGAGAATGTGTGGGCTAACCGGTTGGCCCTTCTGGAGTTTCGCCTCAAAGAAGCGACAGGTATGCTCATAGGTCACGATTCTCGGTGCTTTCGAGAATTCCTTAGTGAGCATGGTGAAAATCTTGTTTGCACCTTGGGCTATGAAGCGTTTCTGCAAATTGGATTCCATTGCAAAAATGAGTACGTTTTTAATCGCACCCGCTTCCATGACGAAATCGCTATACGTGGCGATCTCGTTAGCTCCAGCCGTGGGGCCTGGGTTTGGCGGGATGGGCTCTATCAAGTATTTGAGCTTCCCGTCAGCAATGGCAGCATTCCGTAATGCCGCCTCCCAGTCCGCGAAGTTTGATCCATCATTCTTCAGTCTAGTAGACTGATTCATCTGATTCATGAAGATCCGAAGCCAGGACTCACGGTCTAATGTGGCACTTGGCATTGGGTCGTTCATACGGCCAGCCATTTTTGTTATTAGCAGTTTAAATGATCGTGTTCTACACTGAAAAAGAAAGAAAAACAAAAACGAAATAAGCAACTCATCGAGGTGATTTAAGTCTAATTAAAATTCATTTTAACGTGTAGACTCATTGCACTTGTATAATCGATCTACCTCAAGAATTATACAAATGATCCCAAGACTCAATTTCTATAAATTGATAAGCCAACTGTTTGGCTAGTTCTACCGTTAGAACTCTTGGTCGATAGATTTCCGTAAATCCTATCTATAGTCCACCATAATCACAGGATCGTACGAGTGACAATAGTGTTGAGATAAAATAGGTCAATCAGTTCCAACTTACCCGACGTAGAAGGGGTCATATTACGCCTACCGACGAAGAAGGGATTCATTGGAGTTTGACCTATAAAGACTATTCTCAATTTTTGGTTATACGAGGAAGATCCCATCAACTTAGTTTTAATTCATTTTAAGTGAACGAAAGTCTGGCATTACGTGAATGAATTAACTTAGGTGATGGCTTAAAAATTTCGTGTGACATCTGTATGTCATAGAAAACTAACGCGTAACCTCTATATGAGTCAGTTTTCATGCAAATATTAGGTGGTTTGGTTTTAGGTGGAATATGATGCAAACTATCGTTACGATGAAAAACATAAAAAAATTGCAAAACGTAAATAAAGGTCCTAGTGTGGCCTATCCTAGTAAAATAAAACATAATACAAATTTGGAATCCACCGTTGGACCCGAGAAGCTTGTCTTGATGTTCCATCTTGGTCCATGCAGTGGGAGTGAGCATCCGATTCTCCATCTTTGGTCTTTTCAAAATTACAATTAAAATTTACAAAATATAAACCTATTTACATTCTAAATAAAAACTGTAATTACAAGGAAAAATCCAAAACGGAGATGCGAGATCTCAAAATACAACCAAGACCGTGTTCCATCATTACGGTAACACGTTCTACTAAGGCCACACTAAGTTACAACCGTTTGTAAAATTAAATACGTAATAAAAAAAGACATTCATGGCATTCAAAAATAACGATAAATAAAAATGCATCAACTAAAACAAAATTTATCCGTGACATAATTCTGTAATTATGTTAAATTTATCCAAATCACCTTTTAACGATTAAAATTATGTGACAAAACCGCTTCTATCAACTTAATTTTAATTCATGACAATCCGTTACTTTAAATCGCTTTAAAATAACTAAATAGTACGTGAGTGAACCGTTTCACTATCAAGCGAGTGTACAACATCCGTATAATGTACATATTATGGCTAGAACAAAATAATACCGAATTTTTTTTTATTTCGGATGGACCGAGAGCAAGAAAGGAAAAAAAAAATTCCGAAACATCAAAACCCTCGTGAAAAACGATTGAACAAAACAAAACCAATTGTAATTTTGATCTAATTCGTATAAAATTAAATCGACAATTGATAAATCTTTAACATATTGCTATAAAGACCGATTATAATAACAATATGTAAAAACAAAACGAAAACAAAACAGCCGTGTAAAAAAAAAAATTTCGGCCGCACGGTTTTCAAGGCAAAAAAAATTATCAATTCAAATCGTTTTATGAAAATCACGATGAAAAATTTACGTAACCTCTCTCTGATACCACTTGTAGGGTAATATCCGTATAAAACCCCTTAAAATTAAGGACTATAACGCAATTTATCATGTGATTAATTGTCATAAACGAAAAACAAGAGAAACGATAAAATAATAAGAATCAACCTCGGGTCCTTTGTATAAAACGACCTAAGAACAGAAACCAACGTAGATTTCCTCCTAATCGTTGCACCCAAGATCGTCTGAGACTATGCCCCTTGTGCTAGAAATTACTCTCTAATTGCCTTGCAATATTGAGAGAGTTTTTGTGAGTTTTCTGATGTGAGATCTAGGATTTCAGAGAGAGTGCCTCCAAAACCCTAATTTTTGTGCAAATGACAAAAGATTAGGTCAAAAGGAGAGAAGCTCTCCTTTTGTTCATTCGGCCGTGAGGTTGATTAGGGGAGGGAGTGGGCTTTCCACTTTCTCCTTATTTAACTCGTGGTCCGACTCGTTTTTGCTAAATGTATATGACGGGTTTTTAATTATAAATCGTCATCCGTTATCGGTTATTAAAATATCGACTAGTCGACATATTAATACATGTCCGACAATGACAATATTGTATAATTAATTAATTCAATATACATTAATTAAACATAATCGTTTATATTTAATTTACGAATTAACCGCTTAATTCACCTTAGCCAGTATTATTTAATCCGTATTAAATAATTATCTCAACATCGCGTTCGACTAATTATTAGTCAATAACTCCGACTAACTGCTTAGTCATATTAGGCATCAACATGACTGTATTTTCATACCGTCACATCTCTCAAACGTATCCTATAGGTGTGACTTTTAGGGACCAGTTGATCACCGCCATCTGTATGACAATAACGTCAAACTTATCTAGCAAGCCAACCGTTATTGATAAACGTGGACCAACTGATAATAATACAAAAGTATACCCTTTGATCCTTTTAGAGATTTATGTGTCATTGCACTAACTGTGGAGGACACCAACCCCAACAAAACCTACCTCACAGCAAATCCGCATGAGCGAACCGTCACACAAGCTAGCCCCGTCTCGTAAAACCGTCTCACAAAACCCATTTCCTAAAATACAATAATAATACAAATACGTATAAATATACTCATCTAATCATACAAATACGTATAAATATACTTATATACTTATATAAATACGTATGAATATACTAATATAATTATACAATTACGTATACGACCAAATAAACCCGTCATGTATAATTACCCAAACACCCGACTCACCTAAGCCCCCACTACAACACCTCCGCTGCCACCATGGACAATCACCACCAGCCGTGGTGGCCACGGCCAATAGCTACCCACGACCCCTCCACAAACCATACCCGACACCAACACCCCACCCGCAACAACCACACGCAACACACACCCACGTAAACCGCCACCACCATGGCCGCTACAACCACCATTGTGTCGGCCTGACCATGGTGGGTCCAAGCACTACCACCATGCCGACAACCGCCACCAGCAATAGCAGCAACAACCGCAACAACAACCGCATACAACAACAACAATAACCCGACTCCCTCCTTTATCCCTCTGAAACCGCCACCTCCAGCTACCCTCGCGGCCACCCACAACCACCACTCAACTCCTCTCACCACCCTCGACCTAGATCTGCCCATACCCAGACCCAAACAAACCCAAGACACCCCCAAAACCAAATCCCTAACCCGCGACACACAAACCCCTAAAAACCCATTTTTCTACTCGGTCAAAGTCTGTTTTAGGTGGTCAACAACCGTCCATTGGTGGTCCAAGGCGGGTCAAAGATGGGTCAAGGTCAGGACGGGTCAAAGTATAAAAATAATAACATAAAGGTTAGTATAAGATGGTTTACCTTACGATCTCAAGGCGGAGGGACAAAAAGACGATCTCCTTTCTTCTCTTTTTCTCTCTTCTTTCTCTCTAAGATTCTCTCTAATTTTGTGTGGTGGAAATATTGAATGAAATGATAAGGGTTAGGTGGATGAGGATAAGGGAGTATATATGTATATGGTGGGAGTATAGTTCATGTATAATGTATTATTATTATTATTATAATCATTATTATTCCGTCTCAACATGACTCGTATAAATAACATATTATTATTATGATTATTATTATTAAATACGGAGTATTACAATCTTCCCCCCTTAAAATAAACTTCATCCCCGAAGTTTCACCTCATTCTTCCTTTTCCGACTATTCTCTCAATCTCATGTGTACTCTCTTCCCAAAATCGGTGTTCCATTCTCACTATTTCCTCACAACTCTCACTATTTACTCTCATTCCGCACTTTCTTTTTTCCTAGACTTCCGAATTTTTACATTCACTCCCCCTAAAAGAGAACTTCGTCCCGAAGTTCAATTACCAACCTCAAAATACGGTCCCGTACACTCATTACTAAATTCCACAATGACCATGTTCCAGGTTCGACACTCTTTTCTATTTATTGCAAATCCATAAATAAATCAGATATGGTCCCAATGCCATTGGTATAATCATACTCTACGAGCCTCCCAAACGTCAAGGTACCAGGTCCAGCCCACGGTTCAAAACCCTAATCCCATAACAACTCCCAACTCAATTGGTTCTAAGTCTACGCATAAGTCTCGGGGTATAACTCGATTATTACTACACAAATATATATCACGTCTAATCTCATCATGCACACGTATGAAAATCAATCACGAACATGAAAACTCTAAGAAATAACCAAATGATGCAACATCATTCGTCATACGACTAAACTATGATCAACATTCTAATTTTCCAGATACTATACAACGCATATACCGCGTCAAATCCACCACATGATAACACGTGTGTTTTCAACATCTATTCCTATCTATCACCAACACTTCCGCTCATACAGAAGACCACAATCACAATCATGCAAACGATCACTATGTAACACACAACTTGTATTTTTCATCTTACCTTTATGCAACAAAATGAACTCACGTCGATTAACATACATCAAACAAGGTTATCACATCATTAATGTCATAAATCCACCCTTGCCGAATCAACAATTTCCATTTACTTTAAAAAATGTCACACCACGTAGTAAAACGTAAACAATTCACAAACATTACCCATGTAAGGTCAATCATGGTCATCCAACCCAAGTCAACTAATATAAACCGCGAAATAAGGGTACATGCTCAATATTTGGTCAAACATTCACAAAACAAGGGTCAAAGCAGTCCACTCGGCCGAGTTGAGAAGGCCACTCGGCCGAGTAGGAGACCACTCGGTCGAGTGTCACCTGGGCAGAATGTTTTCATTCTCAACTTGGTTCTAAACTTCCCATTTCATCACATAGATACTGATAAATCCTGATGGTGACTCATATACTATTTAATAACCGAATCAAATACAGCAATTGGCCTTATGGCCATCATTACTACACATCTTAAACAAAACATCCAAGGCATACAACCAACACAACATACTATTTCTTCACCAACAATTGCACCGTAGTGCGACACTCTAGTCACGTCGGTAAACACAACACTTACTCTAACTCAGGGGCACGACCTAATCACTCATCACTCTTAGGGTATAACAAGAACATCATCGTTCACTTAAGCACTACAACAAAAATCACAATGTACACCGTGGGCTTTTCACAATAACGCTTGGGAGGCAATTTCGCAACCAAAATCTATACTACCACTCTCAGAGTCGGAGTCCAACACAACCAATTTTACCTATCATTCCTATGTACTTAGGTTAACGGTCACATTATGTATCACAAATGATCAAGTTTATCAACCATAAAACTGAATCCTTAAGCATCAAATACCCCACTCTTACTCTCATGACCCCAAACCCAAACTTGGTGATACCAAATCCATAATTTCATATATCTCGATTATTAGAACTCAACCCATCCACAATTAGGCCACCTCACATGGGTTCACTCGAAACTTAAAATAAATTCTTCACTGAATGACAAGCTACCACTTGCAAATCTCCAACTTATCTCTCGTTCTAGTACTCTCTCTCTCTCTCTCTCTCTCTCTCTCTCTCTCTCTCTCTCTCTCTCTCTCTCTCTCTCTCTCTCTCTCTCTCTCTCTCTCTCTCTCTCTCTCTCTCTCGTATTCCGGATTCTTAAATTTCATCACCATTTATTCAACTCACATAATTGCCAAAGCCAAATTTCACATCCCTAACTACTTTTGCAATTCCTATTATCACTCTCTCTTCTACGTACTTGTAGATAACTCATTTCTGCACCTCTCGCAAACCACCCGGTGATGATTGGGCCGCATGTTTGCTACGCGGAACGATTTGTGACAGTTCGTAAGTTTATCGTCAAGTGATTTCTCAAATACTAATGTCTACCTCTTAGTTGTCATCTACGTGCCGATACGGTCGTTTTGACAGTAATTAGAGTACATTTGGAGTCCGGGCCTAAAACCGTCTTCATTTTCTGATAACCGTTAAATCCCGAGTCAGAATGTTCTGGAACGTTCCGGATATTTCTATTCCATATTTTATAATTATTTCACAATCTTTAATCTTTGGTAAACAATTTCCCGAAATATTCATACAAGATATTAAGGAAAACCGAATTATTCCGTCCTTCCATAACTTAAACACGGAAATCTTTCTTCCGCAGGAGGAAACCACTTAGGAACAGATGCAGCAGGTGCTGCGCCTCTTCCAAGAGACGCAGTGGCTGCTGCGCCTCTTCCCAGGTTCTTTTCTGCGTAATTTTCGTATCTTTCTCATATCTTTCCGAGATTCACTTCCAAAGACTTTCCGAAACCCTAATTCCTTCACGTGATTAGTATAAATAGGAGCCTTCGCTCCTCATATTTCTCAAGCGAGTGTCCGCCCTTCTCTTCTCCCTTTGCATTCTAGACCTTTGTTCTTACTTTATGGCGTCTACGTGCTTGAACATTCGACCACGTAAGCTCGGATCCTTCTGAGTACCAGCCTTGTTTGCATGACCGACCAATTTGACCAACTCCACATCAATCAACATAATTAATCTATTCGTTTTCCTCTTACGAGGGCACTTTCTTTACATTCGCGTCGAGCATCACTAATCGATATCTTAGTTCATCTCGTTTCGTCAAACATGTAAGTTTGAGGGTGTAAATCTCTCTTTTATTTATTGTTATTTACTTTTTGTATCATTAATGTAAGGTTTATGTCGAAAATACCTCCTTAAAACCGATTTATAAAACCTCGTTTAAAACCCTTTTTTACGGATTACCAGAAGACAAACCGTCGAGAAAGGACGCAGCAACTGCTGCGCCTCTTCGTGAGGCTGCCGCAGTTCCTGCTTCCTTTCTTCTTCCTTCGTCCTCTGTAATTCGTTCGTCAAAATTTGTTTCGTTTGTTTCCTATTAAATGTTTGACATAATAGCTTATCATCTCACATGTATATTATTTATCATTCATTCACATGTTTAATTCATCTTTAAAATCCGACTTAAATCCCTTATAATCCGATATTTGCGGGTTTTCGTCATTAAACTCAATCCGGGTTGTAGAAATTCAATTTGTTCATATCGGGTTTCTGGAATTCGACCTTTGACATATTTTGATCTGTTTATTGTCATATTCATCGCATGTTCGTCATTAATTTGTCATCAACTCATCATGTTTAGTTTATTTCATTCACCCATGTCACTAATCAATCATTCTTTCATGTAATTAATTCATTTGCATCCGTCTCATCCATGTTTCATTGCCCTTATGACCATCAATCACATGTAATTAACCTGATAATCACTTTCATCAGAGTAAATATTATTAATTAACCATTAAAATCACTGATTTACATTAACGATTTGCGCTTAAAACTTCACGGCCTTAACTCACCCTTGGAACAGACGCAAGAATCGCCGCGCCTCTTCCAAAGGGCGCATCTGCTTGCTGTTCCAGGTTGAGTTCTGTCTCTGAACTCCGTTGTTGCTTGACCTAGTTTAATTAGCTTACGTATAATTAACTATTATCCGTATTATCATCTTCTGACTTGTTCGTTAATTCATTCTTTTATTCGTTTTTTTCTCAAATCATCCGTTTTAAAGGTATTTCCGACATAAATCGCCTAATCCATTGTAATTATTGTAATTTTCTTTTATTCCTTGTTTTTTGTATCATTTGTATGTTTTCACATGTAATTGAACATTAAATCCGACTTCGACCCAATTGTTTGCTAATTACGTGTCAACCGACTTAGTTAATTTTCACATGCTAGGATTAAAACTTGGGTGTTGCATTGAATGCATATAATCGACGATATATCGAGTATAGATAATTTCCCTAATCATTAGTAGAGGCCGCTATCGAGGCGGGCGGGATTAGGTGTTCGATCAAAAGAGCTTCCTAATACATACCCTCACCCCTTACTCCAGATCTCTGTGAACATCCGTGTTCATTGGCATCCACGAGAGTCATTCTAGACATAGAATGCTAAGGGTAACGATTGCTTAGTGTTCATGTCACTACTTTGTGTCTTGACATGACACGAGGTATTTGAACGGTTCCAATTTCCCATAAAAATTGGTGGCGACTCCAACAAAAATGCAAACGCTTGTTCTCTTCCTCCCAAGCGCCCCCGTGGGCCCCGCTTGTCCACGCTTTGGCGACTCACTGGGATAATACACTTACGTGTAGCCAAGGGTGAAACTTGAACAAGGTTAGGGAATAATTTGTACAAGACAATTGTCGGTTTTCATAACTCGGTCTTCCTAGACCGTTTCATTCGGCCTTCCTAGGCCCAACCTAACCCATTCGACCAATCGTCCCGTCTAAACGGTCCTAATTCTTATTTGGGCCTAAGGATGGATAGCGATTGACGTTATCCATACCATTACGCTTACTCTTGTTTGTATCAAGGGTCTTCACTACTTGAGGAAATGGACTAGGAATCGGCTTTACTCTTGTTTGGTACGAGCCTCTCCACAGACTTCGGGTTTGATGGTTCGGTATGGCAACCCACCCTTTAAACCAAAACCCTTTTAAATGCACTCCGCATCCCGTTATAATGCTTGTATAAATGTTTGTACCTTACGTGATCACCATTTCTAAAAGAAACCATGACGATTTTTGTAAAAATCAAAATCCTTTTTTTAATCAAAATTTCGAAAAAAGGCCATTTGATTAGCGCAAAACCCAGTCGAAACTTTGTCCATTTGTCGAGTCAAAATCCGGGTCACAAGCCCATTTCAAAACCTCACTTCAAGTCCACTCCTACAACTACACTATAGTTGACTAGGATACACATTTTCAAAATTCTTGTCCTTTCTTCAAAGCTCACTCAACATAAGTGGCACACACCCACTTTACGAGTCAAAACATTTCTTCTTTTAGCAAGTGTGTTAGATTGTGTCGATCGTGTTTTGATTCGTCATCGATCTCTTATCCAGTTTTCAAGATGCCTGGATCCAGCGAAACAAACCTCCACCAACTTCAAGATGGTAATGATCGAATCCTAGCCGCGCTAGCCCAAATCCAAGTTACCCAAGACCAAGTCCATGATCGCCTTGAGATCATCGAGGGCCGGATCTATGCCGTAGAGGGGAGGTTGCCTCCTCATGAAAGTGAAGTAATAGGTGACTCCGCGGATGAATCCAGGGATGAAAATCCTCCCATGGGACTAACTGTAGCCGAGAAAAGACTCCAATACTTAGAGGAGCAATTGATGTACCTTAAAGGGGATGACATTTATATGGAGAATAACCGCAAGTATGAGGCCGTCAATTCCAAACTGCCAACCAACTTCAATATGACGGATATCCCTAAATTCAAGGGGCACGAAAACCCTTTGAACCACATCCATGCCTTCAAGGATTACATGTCTATCAAAGGCATCAAACCCGAGATGTTCTTAAGGATCTTTCCTTCATCTCTTGACACCATCCCGAAGCAATGGTTCTACTCCTTAGAACACAAGAAGGTCGCTACTTGGGAAGATGCCGCAATCGAATTTGCTAAGCAATATGCGGATAATGCCGAGATCCAAGTTAACATGCGCACTCTAGAGGTTCTTACCCAAAATGACAAAGAAGGATTCACCGACTTCATAAGTAGGTGGAGGAAGTCTAGTACCCAACTAGTTGAACGCCCGGATGAGGCTACCCTTGTGCAGAAGTTTGTGGATAATCTCAAACCCATTTATGCCAATCATTTGAGATACCAAAACATCAAGACTTTCAAGGACTTAACCGTACTAGGGACAAGGATTGAAGATGACATCCGTAAAGGGCTCTTGTCCAAAATGGTAGGTCGAGGATATCAAGGCTCAACAAGTCGTTCATACGGCTCCACTAGCAAGACCGATGAAGTTATCCTTCTCGAGCCATCCAAGAAAAGTACCCCACCAAGAAAATTCACAAATCTTGGGGACACTTACTCCAACGCTCTAAAAAGGTTAATGAAGCAAGGCAAACTTCAACCCATTGGACCTACTCCAGAACCTGAAAGGAAATCCAAGTTCTGGGACGAGAACTCGTACTGTGAATACCATAGGGGCAAAGGGCATGACACAGAGAAATGCTACAAATTGAAAAATGTGCTTCAAGACATGATTGAAGATGGCCGACTACCAATACCGCCGGGAGGTAAACCCAACAACACTCAGAATCCTCTTGGAGTTCTAGTGATTACAAGTGACGAATCTACCTTAGATTGTTCACACCTCATTTCTCCAATTGAAGATGAAATCCATGCAATCGAGAATGAAGGGTTCTACTCTACTATCTCCCCTACCATTTCCGACTTCATCACATGGGTAAGGAGTGTGGATAGACAAGTTTGGGAATTAGAAAATGTGGTGACAACTTTACGTGATCCCAACGCAACACCCAAGGAGCATGTGCCACTAATATTCTCTCAAAACACTACTATGCAAGAAATAGTCGCCGTGGTTGATAGACTAGTCAACCAAATCATACGACTAGAAGATGAAATCATGAGAATGAGGGAACTAGCTACAATCAATGGAGTTTGGGCCGACGATGATGAGGACGAGTATCTCATTGAGAACTCCCTAGTCAAGGAAATAGTCCAAAATGGTGAAGACCAAGATGTGGACCACCTAACTCGTTCGGGACGTCCATATCAAATCACTACTCAAAATGGTCCAACCAACGTTGTCACACCAAATGATAACGAAGAGGACTCCACTGACCATTTGCTCAAGCAATTACAGAAGACAAAGGCTGATCTTTCAGTCTGTCAATTGGTAGCGAGCTCATTCCCACATCGCCAAGCTCTACTACAAGCTTTGGCCAAACTAAATGTAGCACATAACTCGACACCCGAAGATGTAGTCAACTTGGTCTTCCAAGAATCACCAAAGCTAAGTAATCCTATTACTTTCTCAGACGAAGATTTGCCACCTTTTGGCGCTAGTCACAATTTAGCTCTTTACATCACCGTCATTTGTCTAAAGAAGAATGTGCCAATGACCTTGGTAGATGATGGCTCTGTGGTCATCGTCATACCCCTCAAAACGGCATACAAATTAGGCATGAAAGAGTCGGATTGGACCTCTACCAATCAAGGTGTGCGTGCATACGATGGTACGCGACGAAAGGTGGTAGGACTTGTTAACCTAACCATAGCCACAGGGCCAATTGAGCGAAAGGTTAACTTCCAAATAGTGGACATCGATGCTTCCTTCAACATACTCCTAGGAAGACCTTGGATTCACGCTTCCAAAGCGGTAACATCCACCCTTCATCAAAAGATCAAGATCCCACTAAATGGCAAAGTGGTGACAATCACTTTGTCACCCATTAAGGCAATAATCGAAAAGAAGTCGAACAATCAAGTCCTTGCAGATCCCGTATATGAACTTGGGGGCTTCCAAAGCATAAGTGTCATAGAAAGCGAATTGGCACCCTTATACTATGATCCCTACTCCAACTTAGTGGTCAACCACATACTCAAAACCCAGGGATACTTCCCTGGAATGCCTTTGAACCCTACTCGAAGAAACACCTTCGCACCATACAAGGAAGGCAACTCAAAGAGGATACCACTTGGACTAGGGTACAAATCCACTAAAGAAGAGGTTCTCGAGATGCTCGCTCAAGTCCAAAACTGTAAGCATGTAGGAGTCCAAATGCGACCCTACCTCCCTACCCTAAATAGGTACTTTGTTGAATAAGGAAGTCTAGAACTCTTTCACGGTTTTCCCGAGCCTTGACATTATCTCGAGAGGAAGCTAGCCGGAATCGAGATCTTTCACGATTGCTACTTCATCCCTCCAGAAACGGTTCCTACCGTCAAAACCCGTCAAGCACCTTGCTTAGACGAACAAGCTATTAGTCTATTGTTCGGAGAAGATCGATTTGTTAAGGCCGCGCAGGATGAGATCATTACCATGATACTTCAAGACGATCGCTTCAACCCCACCGCGTTAATCACAGAAACCAACGCAAGTCAGCAGAAAGGATGGAGAAAATCAATCAAGTGGACCAACAATCAAGGAAGACTCTTCAAGCTCACCACTGGAGAAGGAGAGATGTTCAAAGGAGAACCAGAAGACGATGAATTCGAGTCAGAGTCGGAGACAGAGTCGGAGTCTAGAGAAGTCATTAGGGAGTCTCCTCCTGTCGTCATTCCCATTCCCCCTGTTTCTCCTAGCTTAGCCTCGAGTAGTCACAGTAGTTCGGGAAATGTCCCAACCACTGTCCCTTTGCCGCCACTGACCATGGATCAGATGGCTTCTTTGTTTCAACTTTACTCAAACATTAATATGAATAAATCAGGTTCTGCTTACTCTTTGTGTTATCTTGAGTGCAATTCTGTTTACGATGATACTGAGGATGAGCAAGACCCAGATTCAATCGAAATACCTCCCTACGTAGCCAAGGAAATACTACAGTAAGGGGAAGGAGGACCAGTAATAGAGGACACCGAACCCATCAACGTAGGAACCGAACTAGAACCCCAAGAACTCAGGATAGGGACTACCTTGAGCTCTGCCGAAAGGGCCGATTTCATAGACCTCCTACACGAGTTCAAAGATGTTTTCGCTTGGTCCTACAAAGACATGCCAGGGATCGACAGGGATATCGCCGAACATAGAATCCCGATTAAGCCAGGTTTCAAACCTCAGAAAAAAGCTTCGACGAATGAGAACGGAATGGGCTCTCAAAATCAAGGAAGAAGTTGACAAGCAATTCAAAGCCGGGTTCATCAAAGTTTCCGAGTATTCTGACTGGGTAGACAACATAGTACCTGTACCCAAAAAGGATGGGAGAATCCGGGTTTGTGTTGATTTTAGGGACTTAAACAAAGCCAGTCCTAAAGATGACTTTCCTCTACCACACATCGACATATTAGTGGACAATACTGCAGACCACGCATTACTATCCTTCATGGATGGGTACGCAGGTTATAACCAAATCAAGATGGCCATAGAAGACATGCATAAGACCGCCTTTGTCACTCAATGGGGAACCTATTGCTATACGGTCATGCCATTTGGATTGATCAACGCCGGAGCTACATATCAACGCACTGCAACTACACTCTTACATGACATGATGCACAAAGAAGTTGAGGTATACGTAGACGACATGATTGTCAAATCCAAGGATAGAAAAGGGCATATTGCGAACCTTCGCAAATTTTTCGCAAGGCTACAAAAATACAACATGAGGCTCAATCCTCAGAAATGCACATTCGGAGTAACATCCGGCAAACTCCTAGGATACGTCGTTAGCCAACGAGGTATAGAAATAGACCCTTCCAAGATCAAGGCTCTGATCGAAATGCCACAACCTCAAACAGAAAAAGAAGTCAGAGGATTCCTGAGAAAAGTGCAATATATAAGTCGATTCATAGCGAAACTCACCAAGATTTGCGAGCCTATCTTCAAGAAGCTCAAGAAAACAGACCACACCATGTGGGATGATGATTGTCAAAAGGCATTCGACCGAATTAAAGAAATATTGGCTAAACCACCAGTGCTCATGCCACCTCAACGAGATCAACCTCTTGGTTTATATCTCACAAGAATCGAAAACGACCATGGGTGCCATGCTAGCTCGCATCGTAGGAAGTGAAGAAAGGGCTATCTACTACCTTAGTAAGAAGTTCTTGGAGTACGAGTGCAAATACTCACAACTCAAAAAGACATGCCTCGCTCTTGTGTGGGCGACGAAGAAGCTACGCCATTACATGCTTAGCTACTCCGTCAAAATATACTCCAAAATGGATCCAGTCAAATACCTCTTCGAGAAACCCGTCCTCAACGGACGCCTAGCAAGATGGACTTTGATGCTCTCAGAATTCGATCTCAAATACGTGCCTCTGAAAGTAATAAAAAGGCACGCCGTTGCCAAATTCTTCGCAGAAAATCCCATCAATGATGCACAAACAATAGACACTTGGTCATTTCCGGACGAGGATATACTCCAAACTGATGTAGACTCCTGGGACCTTTACTTTGATGGGGCATCAAACTTAAGAGGATTTGGAATAGGAGTGTTGCTCATTTCTCCTGAAGGCGAGCACACACCAATCACTGTCAAACTCGACTTCGAGGTGACAAACAATGCTGCCGAATACGAAGCTTGTCTCATCGGATTACAAGCGGCAGTGAGCTTAGGCATTAAAAACCTCCGAGTACATGGGGATTCATCCCTGATTATCAACCAAGTTACAAGATCTTGGAAAATTCGAAGCGAAAGCCTAGCACCTTATCAAGCCAGAATAGACCAAGTTGCCCAATTCTTTGATCACGTGACATATCTACACCTACCTCGGGAAGAAAATCAATTTGCAGATGCTCTTGCAAAACTTGCATCTTTGATTAATATGCCAGATGACATGATGGAAATGCCTTTGTGCATCGAACGACGGTCAGAGCCGGCTTATGTACACCAAATCACCGATGAAGAGGAAATCGCACAGGAACCCTGGTTCTAAGCAATCCTGAATTTCAAGCTCAACGGTACCTATCCACTCGATATGGACAAGAGGGGACAACGTGCTATACGCCTACTAGCTTCCCAATATGTTCTCATGCAAGGAGAGTTATACAAAAGAACACCTCTTGGTGTAATCCTACGTTGCCTTGATCATTCACAGGCACGAAAGGTGATGGAAGAAGTCCACGATGGAGAATGCGGTCCTCACATGAGTGGGCCCATGATGGCAAAGAAAATCACACGTCTGGGGTACTATTGGACCACAATGGAATCCGATTGCATCAAATACGTAAGACATTGCCACAATTGCCAAATCTTCGGGAATGTACAACACGTCCCTCCTTCATTGCTCTATACGATGACATCTCTTTGGCCATTTTTTGCTTGGGGAATCGACATAATCGGGAAGATAACCCCAGCCGGAACAGGAGGTCACTGTTTCATCCTAGTGGCAATCGACTATTTCACCAAATGGGTAGAAGCGGCTTCCTACACTAGTCTTACGGCTAAAAATGTGGCAAAGTTCATACAAAACAACATCATTTGTCGATACGGTTGCCCACATGAGATCATTAGTGATAATGGATCACATTTCCAAGCTGAGACTGAGCAATTGCTAGCCAAATACAAGATTAGGCATCACTACTTTTCGCCCTATAGGCCACAGACTAACGGCGCGGTAGAGGCAGCAAATAAGAACGTTGTCACAATTCTCAAGAAAATGATTGACAACTATCGAGATTGGCCGAGCAAGATACCCTTCGCTTTATGGGGATATCGTACATCTGTTAGGACGCCCACTGGGGCTACCCCTTTCTATTTGACTTACGGCATGGCAGCTGTACAACCAGTCGAGCTAGAGATACCATCATTGCGTATTCTACTCGAAAGTCAAATCCCAGAAGCCGATTGGAAGAGGGATAGATATGAAGAACTCATCCTCCTGGATGAACGTAGGCTACGCACCATGCATAATGTCCAAACATATCAAGCACGTATCAAACGAGCTTTCAACAAAAGGGTTAGGCCAAGGAACATCAAGGAAGGAGACTTAGTACTCAAATCAGTTAGAGCTCTTCTACCTATTGGCCCACGGGGAAAATTCAAACCTAATTGGGCCGGACCATTTTTAGTCAAGTCCATACTTCCAGGGGGTGCGGTTAGAATCACAGACCTAGACAGGAATGAGTTTTCCAACCCAACAAACCTCGACCAACTAAAACGATACTATGCCTAGAATAGGAACAAAAACACGTGCCTCGCGTAACCTCACGTGTCGCTCTTGCGGCACTAAATAAACGGCCCCTGGCCAAGCTAAAATAAGCTAATGTCACTTTGCTCTTGCACTTTGGCAATTTTTGTCGTCCTCATATCATCAAATAAACTAAATTTGCACCTTCAGAGTAAGCAAAAGCTCATGCTTATTTTCTAAGTTCACTGCAAGCTCTTGCTTAGAACAATTATTCTTTTACTTTTACTCGAACTACGCGCAAGGGTTTGATTTCATTTTTTAAGTGAATACGTAGGCAATCCTTTACAGGATACAACCCACTATTTTTAAAATGTAAATAGAAGGACATTTGCATTGCATTTGGAATTCGACAAGAATAATAAATAGAAAATCACAACGGTTTCATAACCATTTAACCTTTTTTATTTCATTCATTTTCTAATAGTAATAGTACGCTACATAATAAAAATAGAATAGGCTAGGATTCTAAAAAAACCCCACCTTTTTACTACAACAATAATAATAATAATAAATAATATATAAAGACTCGGGCTATTCTTCCATCTTCCCTTTGCCCTTGTCATTCTTGTCATATTTCTTGTCACGACTTCGAGCCGGACGCTCTTGCGCCACTTCGGACCTAATCACCAAAGGTCTTTCTCGAGGCCTAGACTTCCCATTCTTGCCAATCACCATCTGTACGATAGGAGAAGTCTTCGGTTTCTTCGAAGGATGAACAACTCGAAATACGGCTTCTTCCTCTCCCTCAGTCAAATGCTTTTCTTTCTCTTTCTCCACCTCGCGCACCTTGTAGTCAACGGGTTCGCGCTTCCTTAATCTCTCGCGTTCTTCCGGAGTAGTAGCTTTCCTCCATCGCAGATAAGAATCCGACACCCATAAGGCATTAGCAGAAGAGTTCAAGAACCATACATTTCTTTGAGCCCATTTAATGGCCCACTCCCTTCGGCTCTCTGTAGTAAGCGTCACAGCAGTCTGCGAGACTGTATCAAGCTTCGGGATTGTATGTTTTAGCCCAACCTGTCTCATCATCCTTTCCGGGAAGATGCACACCATGAATTCCAAGCCAGGAATGGGCACGGACCGAGTAAGATCCAAAGAAGACACTCCAGTGACAGATTTGAGATGCCACCACGGCACAATCCACCTAATCAACGGGCCATCGTCACTCTTCAGTTTATTCTCTCAATAATTGCAGACTCGGGTGAAATCCACCATGTAAAGCCTGGTCCTCATCGCAATTGAACGAGCATGATAGGAAGGAACATGAACTGGGGGCTCGATCAATCGAAGCCGTTCCATAAGCCAGACCTACCAAAAGCGGGTATTAGACATAAAAAAAAAAAAAAAAAAAAAGCAAAAAACGAAAAAGAAAGAAAAAAAAGAAATTTTCTTTTACCTGTAGAATGACGGGACTTCCCAAATATGGTAGGTCACGATTGGCTCTCCTATTATCCAAGCCCAACAGGATCTCTCCTAAGCATAAACAAGCTGGGCTCCTGCGCAGCTCCATTTGCTCAACAAGGCCAAGAAGACGGGGATCACTTCTCAAGTCTTCATCAACATGCCCTTAGAAGACATACACATGCAACAAGCAAAACCCAAATGCCCTTCGCCTGGCAACATAAGAAACGGTGGGGTCAGCCCTGTTAATAAATCGGTCAATGAAGTCTAACATTCGCACTCCCTTCGAGGTCACTAGACGGTCCACCTCGATTCTAGTCAACCCAAGCAAGTCTCTAAATTTGCTCTTGTACCCTTGCGAAGTAGAAGGAATGGCAGGTAAGTGTTCAGGGTCCCACCCACCAATCGCAGCAATTTCTTCAGGAAATGGGCAAATATCGCCTCCAGGGAACGCAAAAACATGGTAATTCGGGTCCCAATAATCAAGACAAGCATCCAAAAACGGTTTGACAACCTTGATAAGCTTCAAACTCAGCAGTGATCCAAGATTATAGGCGCCCATATCATATTTCTCCATGTTGGAAAATTCATTGGTCCATTCTTTTACGCGAACCTCTAAAGTATTCATGATGAAGGATTATTTTGAGAGTTTTATGTAATAAGACGAAGAAGAGACGGAAGAATTGTGTGAATAAAAGCTCCATCGACGTCTCTATTTATACTAATTTCTGTTTCCAAAAATCCGCCAGAGCAGAACAACCTGGGAACAGGCACAGCACCTGTTGCGCCTCTTCCTCAGCTTAACTTCTGTGATTTTCCGCGTTGGATCTTTCCTAATTCCATGACGAATAATTTCCTATTCCTACGGGTTATTATTTTGGTAAATACGTGGAGGTTACCATATTTCGGGTTTCCTAACTTCCGCGGGCACGTATTTCGAGACGACATCGACATTTTCGTCATTTCACCACACTCGTACAAATTCATTTTAGGAAATAATTCTCATTCCGATTTAAAATTTATTTCATTTCTTTTTTTAATCATCTCATTTCTAACTTATAGATTTCTATTTTTTCCTTTTTTTAGGGGGTAACCCTCCCTACCGTCCGGTCATTCCCGGCAAATTTTTTGCATTTTTGTGTTCTTTGAGTCACTCGTTGTGCGCTAATCAAGGCCATATGTATGTTTTGCGTGATTTCTATGTAAATTTCGGCGGCGTGACGGCGTAAACCGTCATCTATCAAACCTGTTCAAAGCTAACTCGCAGATCTAAGAAAGACAAATTAGCGAAAGAAAGGCACTCAGGCCATCTTATATATAACCAAAAAGGAGAAATGTACAACAAACTGGGGGCTCGAGCCCCAAACAAAGTCCAGAATGTTCAAAATGAAGGTCCAAATGTACAACTGTGCAAAATACAGCCAACAAACAAACAAAAACTAAAACAAAACTACTGCTGGTCGCCCTCCAGCTCTGCAACCCTTGCCGCAAGAGCAGCAATCTCGGCGTCTCGAACCTCGATCTCCCTCAACAAGCGAGCTGTCTCCTCCTGAGACTAAGCCAACTCTCGCTCCAGCTCGCGGTCCTCCTGTAAACAACAAAATTGGCTCATGTCAATCGTTTCAAGCAATTACAAGAAAAATTAGAAAATCAAAATTCAAAATGAAACAGGCACAAGGTTCATACCTGACGGCCTCGACCACCGACAAGTGCCTTGACGGCAGTAGCTCGCAGCCGGTTGGCCACCCTCCATAACGCCACGAACCGAGACGGCGCAACCTGCATTTTCGAAAAGAAGTCCTCAATAATTGAATAAACTCAATCAAATGTATTCTTATACAAAAATCACACAAAATTAGAGGTTTACCCTCCGAATCAGATGCTGCCAGTCGTCCAGGCCAGCATCTGTCACAGCCACGTCAAAGTCGCGTAGCTCGGAGATCGTCGTCCTCCCGGTCGCGTCAGTGTACTCGAGGGTCTCGGGGTACTCAGGGGGCTCGATTCCCGCCGCCTCAACCTCCTGCAAAACCAAATGTTTCTCATTAATCGGTGATCTTTAATCGTAGTTTCAAAAAATCAAGTAAAGAGGAAGAGTAAAGATGCTCACCACTACCGGCCAGTACGCCAACCTCCCGTAAAGGAACGTCGAGTAGTCCTCGCCAGGAAGAAGGAGGGCGTCACCACCAACGCCAGCCAAGTCAGCCTCCCTCTCTGCCTCAAGAAGGCTCCCTGAACATCGTCCTGGGAGGATCGACGGGAACCGTCAATACGTCCCGACAGCACTGACGAGCCAAGCGCTCGCCCAAGTACCACATAGGACCCATCGACGTCCTCAACAGTAGCCGGCTCGAGCTCCTAGGTCGAAGGACCTCATCCACAAAAGGAGGCGCGTCAGCGTACTCCGCCCAAGGCCTGGGCACCCACTGGGATAAGATAAACAAAGGAATTATTCTTATGATCAATTTAAAGGCAATATAGAAGCAAATGAATATAACTAAAATGCTTACGCTGTCTAGCTGAAGAGCGTTCACGTCCCGCCGGTAGACACCGTGAGAAGAACGCTTGCTCTTCGTCCTGCACATCACCCAATCCCTCACCACGGGATAGGCCTTCTCCAGCGGCTCCGTCCACTTGGGCGCGAGGCTCGGAAAGTAGGAGTACGCCCACGCCTGTTAAAGCAAGATAGTTAATAACGATCTTTCGTGTTTGGATAAAGAAAGGAAGTGATTTTGATCTAAATGAAGGTTCATACCTCCAGCAGTAGTCCAGGTCCGACAGCGCCAGTAGAAGTCCCCTTCTCCATCAACTCCGGACGAACCATGGCCCTCATGAAGCGAATGAGGACCACAAAACCAGCAGTGACCCATTCCCATCGCCCTAGGGAGCTCAGGTCAGAAAGGAAGGGAAGAAGATTCGTCGACAGCCTCTCTCCCTTGTCTCCGAGGTAGATCGAAGACAGAAACCACCAGAGCCACAAACGGACCCTCTGCTCAGTTGTACAGGGAGGAGGAGCCATCTCCCTCCCGTCAATCGTCACCAGCGCCGGGATCTTTCCCGCAAAGTAGTCTCGAACGTAGGAGAGCCTGGCAGAACCCGAAGATCGTGACAGCCCTCGGCGACAAGTTCCAGCCGATCAACCTCCTAGCCTCGGCCGAGTTCACCCTCATGGCAGTCTCCGGCCACTCCACAGCCTCGGTCCCGCACGGCAGACCAGAAATCATGCCGTAGTCCTCCAGAGTGACTCCCACCTCACCAAAAGGCATGTGAAACGTGGAAGTCGTATCCCAGAATCGGTCCAAGAAAGCGCGGACCAGGCTAAGGTTAGCCCGCAACTTCCTTTTCGCGATATCCATCCAGGCCTGCACCAAGGCACCGAATGCTCCACGCTCGATCATGGCGCGCTCCTCCGCCGACAGCCGCTCGTAGCACTCCATCGCTGTCGTGTAACCCGAGAACGACCTGATGTTCCCGGCCTCCTATTATGATTTGAAACAAAAGTTATCTTTAGTTTTTGAAAAAAAATTGGAAGAGATATGAACAAATGAAAGAAAAGAAGATGGGTGATGAGTAGTGAATTCCTATTTACCAAGCTCTTCATCGTCCTGTAGGACAGGTGACCCTCTGCGGCCTACAACAAGTGCCTACTCTCCCAGGTCTCAGCCCACACGGGTGCTCCCCTCAGCTGACGACCTCCTCGTCCAACGTTGGCCCATCTCGGGGCCTCCTCCTCCTCAACAGCCTCCTCCTCATGGACCTCGTCCCCAGCAGCCATCACCGCGGTGGTGAAGGCCTGCTCTAAAGCCTCCTCGATCACAGCAGTGTCTATCTCTATGGGAGTCCTCCCAGAAGTAGAAACCTCATCACCTGCAACATTAAAGCAAATATAGGCCGCGTCACGTGATGACGAGCCTTGGTTAAGGGATTTTCGAGCCTTCGGAAGCCCTGAAATCGCTCCTTTCTCGCCATCTTTGGCCATGTTCTCACAAAACCCGATCGCTCCCATGTATTATTCATATTTTATGGGGAGTTAGTTGATTACTTTTATACCTGGAGATTGTGAGATTTGTGCTTACTATAGCACCGTTTCATTTGTTTTTTAGCAAGAAGTTGGATGTTGCCATATGGTTCCGTTTCAGTACTAGCTTGATCACCTGTACCTCCACTTTTCCATAAATGTTTTGCCTCTTCTTACCCATACCTCACATATCCACATTTATACCTCGGCATGTGTCATGGTCTCTTGTTGGTTGGAATGCGTATGTACGGTTATAGAGATTGCTTTCATATTAGACTGCAGGCATGTTCTTATAGGTAGTAGTTAGATGAGAGTCTTTACAAAACCAATTCTTTCTATCCTCTTATATATTCAACTGTGCTTATGAGTGATTTGAGCGACCCGTGAGAGTCCAACTTAATAAGTCTCTACAGTTGACGGTTCAGCATGTTTTTAACGACTCCATAACTCGTTTGCATGATTCATTTGCTAATTGATTGTTGGTTAGTGCATTAAATTGGTTTAGGCTTTACATGTTGTAATTCGCTCTGAGATTGAACTCGTTCCATTAGGTCATTACATCGAGTCTAGTTCTTGCTTGGGGACAAGCAAAGGTTTGGTTTGGGGAAGTTTGATGCGTGTCTTTTATATGATGTTTTACATCCCATTTTACACGCATTTCAGAGCTCATTCATGTAGTTTATGCTACATTTCTCCCTATTTCCGTCTACTTCCGTATTTTTGTACATTATTGCAGAAATGTGAAGAATCCAGCGGAAATCGAGCTAAATCCATCCCCGAGTATCTTGCATTACATTTGACGTGAAGTATTCGCTTAAGGAACGAGCTTGGTGCACAATTCAAGGCCCAAAAGACAAATCCACGAGATTATAGAAGTCAAGTAGCAGCTCAAGCGGTCGATCGATCACTACCATCAGTCGATCGACCAACCATCGGGTTCCAGAAGCCACTGTTCATTGCTATTGATCGATCGATCACCGCGTTCTCGATCGATCGACCAAACTGCTATTCCAGACGAGAATTAAAAGACCGTGAATCTTGAAGCCCAAAGTTATGTTAGGTTTAGAAAATAAAGTTACGTTAGTTGCTATATAACGTAACCTAGAAACATCAGTTTGAAAACATCAAATTTTTACATTAAGTTTTACATACGGTTCTTAGAAATAATTAGGGTTTGGAATATTGTTTAGCATTGGAATTTTCCCTCTTGTTCTTAATCATTCTTCTGCTATTCTCGGTATTCTTCTGCCCTATTTCAATTCACTTCTATTTCGTTGTTAGTATAGAATTGCTAGTTAGATTCCCGAAACCATTTTATCATTGCATGTTAATTGTTTGTCTTACCGCTTTAATTATGAATTCAGACTTTTTTATGCCTAGTTTTATTGTTGTTATCACCTTCAGCATGAGTAGCTAAATCAATTGTGCTAGGATGTAGGCGATTTATAGCATAGGCGGCGTAGTATTGTTTTGGACTGAATTCGCGTGTCAGTCGATCGACCACCATACCTGGTCGATCGACTGACCACGTGAGGTTACCTTTCGTTTTAATTGATTTTAATGTTGTATTTAACGAATCGAATGCATGCGACCAGTTAGATGCTTAATTTATAATCGACCCATTAGATCGAAAAATAGGGATGTTGTTAGACCACCAATTAAAATGACTAAACTGTCTTTGAGATCGAAAGATAGGTATAGTTTAGACCGTTAGTCACTTTTCGGACGAGAGTCGATATTGGTGATATTAGGGACTTATAGCGAGATCGAAAGATGCTATCTGTTAAGAGTGGACCGAGAGGACCTCTTGTTTTCCCGCCTCACTTGTGTTTTATTCAGACCAACTTAGTATGCTGTCGCCGAAGCTGTAATGAACCGACAATCCTAGTACCCCGTCTTTATCTGTTTAATCCGTCTTTTTAGTTTATTGTCTTTATTTATTCTTAGCTATAGACCAATTCAACTCAACCCATACACTCGTTACCTTAGACTAGAATTAGACAAATAGAAATTACGTCTCGCCTCCTTGTGGTTCGACACTGTTACCACTAGCCTAGGTTAGTCTTAATAGGAAATTATAAATCTTATTTTTGGTACTCACAACGACGGGTATCAAATTTTGGCGCCGTTGTTTTGGAGAGGCAATAGTTCTAATTTTTAGTTGTTTTTATTTAGTCTTTCTTGGTTTAAGGGACATCCGTTCCTTAAACTTTTCTTATATTCTTTTTGTAGTTTCCTCTTGCTCTGCGCAGTCACGGGGTGGTGAACTAGTACCATTCAACCCTGAGATTGAGAAATCTTTGCGCGAGTTGAGACGATCACAAAGGGTATTACCGAGAGAGGAAGAGCTGAGTACTCTGTCAAGCTATTACGAGAACGAGTACATTGAGGAAGACCCACATTCTTCACCCGTTTCCACTTCTTGGTAGAGACAGTCAATTCTCCGAAATTCCAAATCATGGCCGAGGAAGCGAGTATAGCTAGTCATTCGAGCCGACAGTGCAAATTTATATAAAGGGTTCGAATTACCAGGAGATGACAGGAAGTTCGAACCAAAGCCTTCATACATTAATATGGTTGAGAGAAACCAATTCGGGAGCTGCAAAATGAAGATGCGGCTAAGCATATGGAGACATTTATTGACTCTGCTTTCCATACCCCCACCAAATGGCGTGACCCAAGACCAGATCTAGGAGACTATATTTATCTTCTCCCTTCGTGATGCTGCAAGGGAGTGGTATAGAGATCTGGACCGAGCCGTTCATGGGATCACCGATTGAATTCATTGGCTTTAGCTTTCTACAAGAAATATTTTTCTGCCTCAAAGACCAATGCAATTAGAGCTCAAATCACGAGCTTTAAACAAGGGCCGGACGAGAACTTCCACGAAGCATGGGTCCGTTTTAAGAAGTTGGTGCGAACCATACCGCACCATGGGTTCGAAAAATGGAGCTTGTGCAATCGGTTCTATAATGGGTCAGTATGACGATCGAGGGGCTATTTTGGATCTTTGCAGCCAGGTGGCCGATTTGCTTGAGAATTTGGGAGAAACCAAGGGGTGGAAGATCATTGATGATCTAGCCACCCACAAGGTCCGAGTATGGGAATTCCAGAGGGAATCAAAGAAGAAGTGCCGAATCTCCTTCTGTAGCCGCACTTGAAGCTCTCACTGCGAGATTTGACAAGTATGAACGGGAGGAGCTTGAAGGGAGGTATTTACCAAGTAAATCTTTGTGTCGACGGTCCTTTCGTCTCAGTGAAAGGTGCGGAGCCGAGGGACACGTTTCAAGAATTGTCCTAGTCCCTTTAAGTCTTGTCTTTGCCTTTCAACATTATAGGCGGACAAACACCTACTATGAGCCTAATGTTCATCCCAACCTGAGGTGGAGTAGCCAGAATGTCCTAAATCCAACTCCACCTCCGCAGCAGCAACCCTATGTGCCCCCTCATCAAAAGCAACAACAATATCAAAAACCTTCTTATGTGCCGCAGCAGCAACAACAATCCCATGGTTCTGATTTTGCTGAGTTCAAGAACTTGTTGCTGAAGGAGTCCCAAGCAAGAGAGGCCGGGATGAAGCTTCTAGAGAGCCAAATTGCTCAATTGGTTAGTAAGAGTACCACTCGAGCTCCGGGACACTTACCGACTCAAACCGACCAAAAGGAGACCCTAAACGCCATCACGTTGAGGAGTGGGTCCACCCTGGAGGGGCCTGCCATGGTCGAGAACGCTGTTGAAAAGAATGAGGCGGATCCGAGTCAAAAGAAAGCTGTAACGAATAATTCAAAGAAAAAGGCGTCTACCAGGTATATCAGTCGATCGACTGATATACCAGTCGATCGATCGATACGCGGTTACTGGCGGCTTACTGAATCTGTACACCTCGGTCGATCGACTGAGGATAGTAGTCGATCGACCAAGATCACTGCTGATAGCGAGATTTTTCGTCCTCCGATGCCCGATAACTTGAGGGGCCATTTGTTTCGGGGCACGACAACTCCGAAAGTTTTAGGGCCAGACCCGAGTGCTGATGGGTCTGCCCCGGTTCCAAAGTTTGACCCAATGTCGGTCAATGGCTCACATTTGAGATGGTCTGAGGAGGGTTCAAGCTTCAACAAGGTGAAAGCAGTTGACTGCCAGCCTAAGTCCACGGATGCCGGCCTGCGCAACTTAGAGGAGAGGGCTAAGGTACTGCTTACAGCCCCATATCCGGAGAGACTAGTGCCGACAAAGGAACAGGTATCTTTCAGTAAGTTTGAAAAAGTTATTCGTAGCTTGAATGTACAAGTACCCTTCCTTGAGTTAGTTAATCAAGTGCCAGCCTACATTAAATTCATGAAACAACTCTTGTCTAAGAAAAAGTCACTTGAACATGTTCATACTGTCGCATTAACTAAAGAGTCATGCTCTTACTTGTCTCACACTATTGAGAAGGCATTATGTGACTTAGGAGCTAGTATAAGCGTCATGCCTTTGAGTCTAGCTATGAAGCTCAAATTGACTAGGTTCGCAGTGTGATGTGATATGATATGATGGGTCGACCGTCTGCGGTCCGGCCCGATGGAGTGTCTTGGAGGACATCCCTGTCCAAATAGGGAAGTTTTTCTTCCCCGTCGACTTCGTGGTACTTAACATGCCTGAGGATGCCCATATTCCCATTATTTTGGGTAGGCCATTTCTGCACACCTGCTTTGGTGCGATCATAGATGTCGATCAGGTACCTTGACTTTCAAAGTAGGCAAGCATTCTATTGTTTTTGCCCAACCGGCTAAGAAAAAGGACCCCATGTGGCTGTGACTTGTAACACGGTTTCGACAAGAAATCGTACTTTGTGCTTCCCGATTTACCTATCTCTATTCTGTTGTAACCCCTCCGCCCCGGGCATCGGGAGCAAATTGGAGGAAGATTTGTCTATTTCGATAATGCGGAGCTGGTTTGGGAAGGAAGAGTTGCGGAGTCACTCTAGTCAGAAGAGGCCGATCATTCAAAGAGGAGGTCTTGGTTGCCTTAGCTATGGCATTAATGAGGAAGTTGATGACGAACCAGTCAAGGCACGGAAGTCCGACTTGGACTTTGATGAGCAAGAAGAGGTCATTGACTGGGGAGATGATGAAAGTGTTGATCCGTTGAGCCATACGGACGTGGAAGCTAAGAAGGGTGCAGCTGCTAAGATAAGCACCGTTGAGGCTACCTCTAGTAGCCGTGGCTTGACGAAGTGGGCCATTCCGTGGCCGTTCTTGATCAACTACTAGTTGATCATATGTTTTCCAAACTTTTTATTTGCTTTTGTTAGACACTTTTTATTGCTTTTGTGTGCGCGAAACTTCGCATTTTATTTTGCTTGCTTAGGATTTTATACGTTTGAGACTTTATTCTAGGTTTTGCGCAATTTTGGGCGCGTATTATTGTGCATTTGCAGGTTTTTTAGACCTCTTTAGCTCCCGTAATTGAGCAAATACGAAGAAATAAGGAGTACAAAGAAGATATTTTCGATCGATCGACCGCTACATTGGTCGATCGACTGAGTTGCACTTTCCAGGAGCTACTGTTCCTGACACATTGGTCGATCGACTGCCGTTCTTAGTCGATCGACCAAGAACGCTGTTGTACCTGTTCACGGCCTCTCCCCTGCTGTGTTTGGTCGATATGAGGACTTAAGGGAGTTTTTTTTTACTCCACTTTATTTTCCGTCCAATTATTTATTTCTTCTAATTTTCTCATTTGTGCACATATTTACCGCTTCAAAATTGTCTTCTCGATTTTATGCGTGGGTTTTATTTGTCTTTCGGTACTTATTAGTAGCATCTGTTGCTCTCATGAAACCTCCTAGCTCACGCTGGTTTGGGGAGGTTTCCTTTGCGTTTAAAGTCTTGTAAGTTCCCGATTTCCACTTCATGTCATTTTTATTTATTTTCCCGCAAATTCCCATTTCTCCTTTCTTCATTACATGATTTTGCACAATGGGGACATTGTGCGATTTGGTTTGGGGAAGGGTTTTGCGTCGCATATCATTTGCTTGCATTCACGTTTACATTTTGTTTTGCATTGTTTATTTCATTCTTATATACAAAAAAATTCAAAAAAATTGCAAAATTTCAAAAATTTCCATAAAATGCACGTTTATTTTAGCATATAGGTCGAGTCGGAACGGTAGTATTTCAAGGATGATATTGCATTTGCACCTGTTTTGCCTAAGCCTTGCTTGATTAACATGTTATTAGTAGAATCGTATAAATGCATACCTACGAGTTTTCGTTAATTATTTGCTGGACTTGAGACTTGACTTTGAAAATTGACAAGCTACATCATATTTCTGAGATTTAGAGCCTATAACTGGTGACATCTATGACCAGTTTATTTAGGAATGTGAGTAGTACTCCTTATGAGGCATGTCACATAAATGTGCATAAATATGAACTTAATCTACTTAATACATGTACGCATTCGGTCTATGGTTAGTTGACACATGTGGTAGAGGTTTCCCCTATCTCGTTTCACCCATAAGCTCCACACTGCCAAAAATATCCTTTTTGTCCCATTACTACATCCTACATTTAGCCTGCCCTTGTAAAGCTAGTAGTCTGTGTTCTTGAGATTGTTACTTAGTTTTTGGTAGCATATGCTCATGTTTGAGATATTGTTGGATAGATGAAAAGGAGGAAAGAAAGAAATAGAAAAGAAAAAAAAGATGAAAAAATGAATCGAAAAGAAAAAAAGAGTTATGTACTGTTCATGCGGTCGATCGATTGAGGTTCGAGAAAAAGAGAAAGAATCAATTCGCATAATTCAAAATCCTTATCTTTTGGCGATTTTTGCTCCCATGTATTATTCATATTTTATGGGGAGTTAGTTGATTACTTTTATACTTGGAGATTGTGAGATTTGTGCTTGCTATAGCACCGTTTCATTTGTTTTTGAGCAAGAAGTTGGATGTTGCCATATGGTTCCGTTTCGGTACTAGCTTGATCACCTGTACCTCCCCTTTCCCATAAATGTTTTGCCTCTTCTTACCCATACCTCACATATCCACATTTATACCTCGGCATGTGTCATGGTCTCTTGTTGGTTGGAATGCGTATGTACGGTTGTAGAGATTGCTTTCATATTAGACTGCAGGCATGTTCTTATAGGTAGTAGTTAGATGAGAGTCTTTACAAAACCAATTCTTTCTATCCTCTTATATATTCACCTGTGCTTATGAGTGATTTGAGCGACCCGTGAGAGTCCAACTTAATAAGTCTCTACGATTGAATGATTGATGTTTTTAACGACTCCATAACTCGTTTGCATGATTCATTTGTTAATTGATTGTTGGTTAGTGCATTAAATTGGTTTAGGCTTTACATGTTGTAATTCGCTCTGAGATTGAACTCGATCCATTAGGTCATTAGATCGAGTCTAGTTCTTGCTTGGGGACAAGCAAGGGTTTGGTTTGGGGAAGTTTGATGCGTGTCTTTTATATGATGTTTTACATCCCATTTTACACGCATTTCAGAGCTCATTCATGTAGTTTATGGTACATTTCTCCCTATTTCCGTCTACTTAGTATTTTTGTACATTATTGCGAAAATGTGAAGAATCCAAATGGAAATCGAGCTAAATCCATCCCCGAGTATCTTGCATTACATTTGACGTGAAGTATTCGCTTAAGGAACGAGCTTGGTGCACAATTCAAGGCCCAAAAGACAAATCCACGAGATTATAGAAGTCAAGTAGCAGCTCAAGCGG
This sequence comes from Silene latifolia, assembly GCF_048544455.1. Classification (NCBI taxonomy): domain Eukaryota; kingdom Viridiplantae; phylum Streptophyta; class Magnoliopsida; order Caryophyllales; family Caryophyllaceae; genus Silene; species Silene latifolia. The sequence goes on from NC_133538.1 coordinate 100,314,446, forward strand.
TCGATCGACCACTACCATCAGTCGATCGACCAACCATCGGGTTCCAGAAGCCACTGTTCATTGCTATTCAGTCGATCGACTGCCGTTCTCAGTCGATCGACCAAACTGCTATTCCAGACGAGAATTAAAAGACCCTGAATCTTGAAGCCCAAAGTTATGTTAGGTTTAGGAAATAAAGTTACGTTAGTTGCTATATGACGTAACCTAGAAACATCAATTTGAAAACATCAAATTTTTACATTAAGTTTTACATACGGTTCTTAGAAATAATTAGGGTTTGGAATATTGTTTAGCATTGGAATTTTCGCTCTTGTTCTTAATCATTCTTCTGCTATTCTCGGTATTCTTCTGCCCTATTTCAATTCACTTCTATTTCGTTGTTAGTATAGAATTGCTAGTTAGATTCCCGAAACCATTTTATCATTGCATGTTAATTGTTTGTTTTACCGCTTTAATTATGAATTCAGTACTTTTATGCCCTAGTTTTATTGTTGTTATCACCTTCAGCATGAGTAGCTAAATCAATTGTGCTAGGATGTAGGCGATTTATAGCATAGGCGGCGTAGTATTGTTTTGGACTGAATTCGCGTGTCAGTCGATCGACCGCCATACCTGGTCGATCGACTGACCACGTGAGGTTACCTTTCGTTTTAATTGATTTTAATGTTGTATTTAACGAATCGAATGCATGCGACCAGTTAGATGCTTAATTTATAACTGACCCATTAGATCGAAAAATAGGGACAGTTGTTAGACCACCAATTAAAATGACTAAATTTTGCTGAGATCGAAAGATAGGTATAGTTTAGACCGTTAGTCACTTTTCAGGATGAGAGTCAGTATTGGTGATATTAGGGACTTATAGCGAGATCGAAAGATGCTATCTGTTAAGAGTGGACCGAGAGGACCTCTTGTTTTCCCGCCTCACTTGTGTTTTATTCAGACCAACTTAGTATGCTGTCGCCGAAGCTGTAATGAACCGACAATCCTAGTACCCCGTCTTTATCTGTTTAATCCGTCTTTTTAGTTTATTGTCTTTATTTATTCTTAGCTATAGACCAATTCAACTCAACCCATACACTCGTTACCTTAGACTAGAATTAGACAGCTAGAAATTACGTCTGCCTCCTTGTGGTTCGACCCTGTTACCACTAGCCTAGGTTAGTCTTAATAGGAAATTATAAATCTTATTTTTGGTACTCACAACGACGGGTATCAACGTGCTTGAACATTCGACCACGTAAGCTCGGATCCTTCTGAGTACCAGCCTCGTTTGCATGACCGACCAATTTGACCAACTCCACATCAATCAACATAATTAATCTATTCGTTTTCCTCTTACGAGGGCACTTTCTTTACATTCGCGTCGAGCATCACTAATCGATATCTTAGTTCATCTCGTTTCGTCAAACATGTAAGTCTGAGGGTGTAAATCTCTCTTTTATTTATTGTTATTTACTTTTTGTATCATTAATGTAAGGTTTATGTCGAAATTACCTCCTTAAAACCGATTTATAAAACCTCGTTTAAAACCCTTTTTTACGGATTACCAGAAGACAAACCGTCGAGAAAGGACGCAGCAACTGCTGCGCCTCTTCGAAGGAGCGCAGTTCCTGCTGCGCCTCTTCGTGAGGCTGCCGCAGTTCCTGCTTCCTTTCTTCTTCCTTCGTCCTCTGTAATTCGTTCGTCAAAATTTGTTTCGTTTGTTTCCTGTTAATTCTTTGACATAATAGCTTATCATCTCACATGTATATTATTTATCATTCATTCACATATTTAATTCATCTTTAAAATCCGACTTAAATCCCTTATAATCCGATATTTGCGGGTTTTCGTCATTAAACTCAATCCGGGTTGTAGAAATTCAATTTGTTCATATCGGGTTTCTGGAATTCGACCTTTGACAAATTTTCATTTGTTTATTGTCATATTCATCGCATGTTCGTCATTAATTTGTCATCAACTCACCATTTTTAGTTTATTTCATTCACCCATGTCACTAATCAATCATTCTTTCATGTAATTAATTCGTTTGCATCCGTCTCATCCATGTTTCATTGCCCTTATGACCATTAATCACATGTAATTAACCTGATAATCACTTTCATCCGAGTAAATATTATTAATTAACCATTAAAATCACTGATTTACATTAACGATTTGCAGTTCCGGCTTCACAACCAGAACTCACCTTTGGAACAGACGCAGCAACTGCTGCGCCTCTTCCAAAGGGCGCAGTCCTGCTGCGCCTGTTCCAGGTTGAGTTCTGTCTCTGAACTCCGTTGTTGCTTGACCTAGTTTAATTAGCTTACGTATAATTAACTATTATCCGTATTATCATCTTCTGACTTGTTCGTTAATTCATTCTTTTATTCGTTTTTTTTCTCAAATCATCCGTTTTAAAGGTATTTTCGACATAAATCGCCTAAGCCATTGTAATTATTGTAATTTTCTTTTATTCCTTGTTTTTTGTATCATTTGTATGTTTTTACATGTAATTCAACATTAAATCCTACTTCAACCCAATTGTTTGCTAATTACGTGTCAACCGACTTAGTTAATTTTTACATGCTAGGATTAAAACTTGGGTGTGGCATTGCATGCATATAATCGACGATATATCGAGTATAGATAAATTCCCTAATCATTAGTAGAGGCCGCTATCGAGGCGGGCGGGATTAGGTGTTCGATCAAAAGAGCTTCCTAATACGTACCCTCACCCCTTACTCCAGATCTCTGTGAACATCCGTGTTCATTGGCATCCACGAGAGTCATTCTAGAGATAGAATGCTAAGGGTAACGATTGCTTAGTGTTCATGACACTACTTTGTGTCTTGACATGACACGAGGTATTCGAACGGTTCCAATTTCCCATAAAAATTGGTGGCGACTCCAACAAAAATGCAAACGCTTGTTCTCTTCCTCCCAAGCGCCCCCGTGGGCCCCGCTGTCCACAGTACTCTTCGAGTGCGTCAACCATTCCCTCATAATTTTACAAGTTCTAACTCAATCATATGCTAACCAAAATATCTGAGTTGTGCTCAAAAGGTCATCTCACATGTCCTCATATTGCGTTCACTATCTATGAGTCCACACAATCCCAGCTATCCCATGCGTATCGTCTCATACCTACTCAATAACTGCTCACCACCCCTGAATGGATCACCACAGTTTTTAAAACATTTAAACGGGGTCGGTACTGATTACACAAAAACAATAGCCACAATGAAACAGTAACACAAACTGCTCAATCAACTCAAACCAAACTCCACAACTCCATCTCCAACTACACACAACTGACTACACACTAAAGTGTTTAGCCCTGCCAGAGTACCCACCGCAACAAGTACTCCTCGCCGCCAGTGGGGGACCGCAGCCGTTCCCACCTAAGCCCCGCTCATCTCCATCGAGCGATAAACCCAAGTTCATTAATGTGCACATCCCCTTGTGACAGGAACCACAAGGGGCGAATCAAGGGCGTGAAGTCACTCCCACAAGTGACTCCACTCAGCCAGGGATGCACCCCGAAGATCACAGACAGTTACACAATCAATCAACAATATACTATCAACATCACCAAAACCAATCCAACATTATAATTATTCAACAATCACCAACAATTTATTTAGCCAATACTGAGTAGGGAAACCCTACCTGGAAAGCAAACACCACAGACGGTCTAGCAGCTAATCAGAATCTTTCCTCAACGAATCCTCCTTCTATCACATGCACACATACAATTACTACCACAATCATACAAATCACCCAAAACCCTCAACAATACCCAATTAGGGTTTTAAAGAAACTCAACGAAACCCAAAATAAATTATACAAGGAACTTACCCTCGACACGACGATCGTAACGATGTAAAGAAAAAGATGATTCGACACTCCTAGCCTTGGGATTTGCTAATAATGCGGCGGAAGCGAACAACGTAACTTTTAATCTTCTCTTTGAAAGGTTTTAGAGTGTAAAAGTATTTAAGGAAAAGTGACGAAAGCTGTATATACTAATCCCGCATTATTAACAAAACCCGTCAAAATCACCCGTAAAACACACTTACTCGATCGAGTGGCCCTTACTCGATCGAGTCCCCAACTTACTCGATCGAGTACCCTACAGGCAGTCTACTGTTTTGCATTAAAAACTACTTACTCGACAGAGTAAGCCCCACTCGATAGAGTACCCATAGACACATAAAACCGTAGTATTACAATATTCTGTTTGATGTTATGTGTATCTGGATACAACAACATAACCAAAACTCAAAACAAAACTCAAGGCACATCTCCCAAAACAACACCCAACTCGACTCAAGACACAACAACGCAACTAAGGACTCAAAAAAAAACCCCAACCTATCAAACATGAACTCTTAACACCAACTCCACCAACTAAGCCTACCATCCACAAATGCTGCTAGCTCTGTAACCTATCATCCACTAGAAAAACCAATATCCAGATACACATAACATCAAACGGAATACTGTAATACTACGGTTTTATGTGTCTATGGGTACTCTATCGAGTGGGGCTTACTCTGTCGATTAAGTAGTTTTTAATGCAAAACAGTAGACTGCCTGTAGGATACTCGATCGAGTAAGTTGGGGACTCGATCGAGTAGGGGCAACTCGATCGAGTAAGTGTGTTTTACGGGTGATTTTGACGGGTTTTCTTAATAATGTGGGATTAGTATATAAAGCTTTCGTCACTTTTCCTTAAACATTTACACTCTAAAACCTTTCAAAGAGAAGATTAAAAGTTACGTTGTTCGCTTCCGCCGCATTATTAGCAAATCCCAAGGCTAGGAGTGTCGGATCATCTTGTTCTTTACATCGTTACGATCGTCGTGTCGAGGGTAAGTTCCTTGTATAATTTATGTTAGGTTTCGTTGAGTTTATTTAAAACCCTAATTGGGTATTGTTGAGGGTTTTGGGTGATTTGTATAATTGTGGTAGTAATTGTATGTGTGCATGTGATAGAAGGAGGATTCGTTGAGGAAAGATTCTGATTAGCTGCTAGACCGTCTGTGGTGTTTGCTTTCCAGGTAGGGTTTCCCTACTCAGTATTGGCTACATAAATTGTTGGTGGTTGTTGTTGTGATTGTTGAATAATTATAATGCTGGATTGGTTTTGGTGATGTTGATAGTATATTGTTGATTTCTTGTGTAACTGTCTGTGATCTTCGGGGTGCGTCCCTGGCTGAGTGGAGTCACTTGCGGGAGTGGCTTCACGCCCTTGATTCGCCTCTTGGGGTTCCCGTCACAAGGGGGATGTGCACATTAATGAACTTGGGTTTATCGCTCGATGGAGATGAGCGGGGCTTAGGTGGGAACGGCTGCGGTCCCCCCACTGGCGGCGAGGAGTACTTGTTGCGATGGGTACTCTGGCAGGGCTACATACTTTAGTATGTAGTCAGTTGTGTGGAGTTGGAGATAGAGTTGTGGAGTTTGGTTTGAGCTGATTGAGCTGTTTGTGTTACTGTTTCATTGTGGCTATTGTTTTTGTGTAATCAGTATCGACCCCGTTTAAATTTTTTAAAAACTGTGGTGATCCATTCGGGGGTGGTGAACAGTTATTGAGCAGGTATGAGACGATACGCATGGGATAGCTGGAATGAGTCATCACGTCGCAGTTTTATAAGCCTTTCGCTGTGTCGAACATTTTGTAGTTGTTTATTTGTTGACAGTTTTGAGAACCTTGTATTTCCTTTTAACAGTTTTTGGAGTTTGGCTTGTATCACTTAAACTATATTCTATTTAAGTACGTTTCCTTATTGTCATTTGATTATCATTGTCTCGGGTAACCGAGATGGTGACGTTCTCATACCTTAAGTGGTCCTGGTGAGGCACTTGGAGTATGGGGGTGTCACAAATTTGGCGACAGAAAAAAAAAATCGGGCGATGGAAAACAGTCGCCAAATTGGCGACCGTAGCCTCTTATCCTAAAATCCGCAGGAACCCCAAGGGCGACTGTTTATTATCCATTTTGCGACGGAAAACAATCGCCAAATTGGCGACGGAAAACAATCGCTAATTTGGCGACTAATGACGGTCGCCAATCCTCTGATATGTTTTTTTTCCCCCTTCCTTCTTTCACCCGTCATTCTAACATTTCACTCTAATTAAAAAAAAAAAAATTGCCCACACACCCAACGCCACCACCATCTACCACCACCCTCGGACCGAAGAGGTAACATATCCACTGTAGGCACCACATCACCACCGACCACCGGAGTTTCCTTCACTGTTCTTCTTTTTTTCTAAAGGTTTGTTTTCAACTCAAATTGATTTAATTATTTCAATCCTTCATATTTTGTTTAATTTGTGATGCCTATTTAGTATGTAGTTGTAATTTATACATTAGTGATGCCTATTAATGTATGTAGTTGTAATTTAATTAGCATTTTTCTTAATTAATTTTAGTTAGGGTTAGAAATTGGGGGTTTTGTTAAATTAGTAATGTCATATGATTAGGGGATGTAATTGAAGGTTATCTTGATAATATTAGTATTATTGAAGGTAGTAACTTAGTTTTAGTAATATTGAAGTTAATATAGTGTTAGTATTATTGAAGGTAGTATAGTGTTATGAAGGTAGTATAATGTTAGTATTGTTGAAGGTAGTATAGTGTTTGTATTGTTGAAGGTAGTATAGTGTTAGTATTGTTGAAGGTAGTATAATGTTAGTATTGTCAATTTTTTTCATACTTTAGTTATAAAATAAATTTGCCTTATAATTGATGAAACTAAGTTAGAATGAGCATGATGTATAAATTGTATTTTCAAAATTTTATTTAAATTTTTGACAACTTGTTTAATAATGACCTAGTACCCGTTCAAGAATTACTCATTAGGAGCAATTCTTGAATAGTCCCCATTTTGGGACTGTCTTTGTACGTTTCAAGTCACTTAGGTAGTAAACACATAGTTGTGATTTTATTAATGAGAAAAGAGTTTGGTTGCAATTTCTTTAATGTTCTCTGAATACATATGTGGAATATAAATCTATTCCACAATATGTATTTGGAGAACTAAGGGGAATTGCTGCCGAATTTTTTTTCTCATTAATAAATCACAAATGTGTGTTTGCTAGTGACTCGAAACGTACATTGATGGGTTTAGGTTGGAGTGATAAGGACCCAATTAAAATATTGAAGTTAGTATAAAATGGAGGATGAGATAACCATTGTTGAAGTACTATAATGTGATAAGTTAGTACAATTTTAAAGTAAAATTTTTTTGTTGAAATTAAATATTATTTAAAATGGTTAGTTTGCTATATATTGTCTAGATTAAAATGAAGAGATCTGAATATAGCTGGATGTACGAAGAAAGAGTAGATAAGAAAAAACGTCTTATCGCTAGATTCGTAAAGGGAGTTCGTGGATTTATTGAATTTGTTAGATGTCAAGATTCATATGATTTGGAACAACATAAACTTAGGTGTCCTTGTACTAAATGTAAAAACTTAAAATATTTATTTGACATTGAAGTAGAAGAGCCTCTTATTACAAATGGTTTTTTTCCAAACTACTACAATTGGATCTCCCATGGAGAAAAATATTATCCCGAAGAGCCTCAAATCCAACAAAATGAGAACCCATATAGAGATATGGTACTTGATGCCTTTCAGTCTAATGATTTCATTAATGACGACTGTGTACCAATGATTGATGAAGAACTACCAAATCCAAAAGCAAAAGCCTTTTTTGACATGCTAAGTGCTTCCGAACAAACCTTATATGAGGGGAGCAGAATGACATTGTTACAAGTTGCATCCAGGATAGTTACTTTAAAATGTGAGTATAATATGCCATTTAAAGCCGTTGATAGTATTGCTACGTTGGTTGAGGATGTTATACTCGATAATAATGTTATGACCCGAAATTTCTACAATACCAAGAAAGTGGTTAAAGGTCTCCAGCTTCCACATGAAAAGATTGATGCATGTCCTGAAGGATGTATGCTTTTTTGTAAAGATGATGCTTTGCTTGACAAATGTAAGAAATGTCAAATGGATAGATATGAGACAAGTGAGGGAAATATTGTTTTGAAGGGAAAGAAGGGTAATAAGAGGAGTGGAAAGAGAAAGAAACCAATATCATTAAACACATTAATTTATTTTCCATTAGCTCCAAGACTTCAAAGAATGTATGCCACGAAAAATATTGCCAACCAAATGAGATGTCACAAAGAAAATCCTCGTACACCAGGAAAGATGTGTCATCCGAGTGACGGAGAGGAGTGGAAGCGTTTTGAGAGGTTATATCCTGATTTTGCCGAGGAACCTCGCAATGTGAGACTTGGCTTGTGTACGGATGGGTTTGACCCTTTTGGTCAGTTTGGTAGATCTTACTCGTGTTGGCGCGTAATGACCACGCCGTACAACTTACCTCCTTGGCTTTGTCTGAAAAGACAATTTATTTTCCTCTCTCTACTTATCCCCGGTCCTAATAACCCAAAAAACCATATGGATGTTTATTTACAACCGTTGGTGGAAGAACTGAAGCATTTGTGGGAAGTTGGTGTAGAAACATTTGATGTGTCGAAGAAGCAAAATTTCCAACTGAGAGCTTCATTGTTATGGACTATAAATGATTTTCCCGCGTATGGTATGCTATCAGGATGTGCAACCGCTGGGCGAAAGGCATGTCCTTATTGCATGGATAGGAGTAAAGCATTTTATCTTCCTAATTCCAAAAAGATTAGTTGGTTTGATTGTCATAGATGTTTCTAACCGGATGGACATATCCATAGAAAAAACAAGAAAGATTTCTTAAAAGGTAAGGAGGTGCGTGACAATGCTCCGGTTCGACTCCAAGGGGATGAGGTATGGGAGGCAGTATGTGATTTGCCATCAACTGTCGATGAGAGTGAAGAAGAGTTTAAAGAGTTGAAAAAGAAAAAAAAAATGGTTGGTTTAAAAGAAGTATTTTTTGGGAGCTTCCCAACTGGAAAACAATGCTGATCAGACACAATTTGGATGTGATGCACATAGAGAAGAACTTCTTTGAGCTACTTATTCATACGATTATGGATGTAAAAGGAAAGACACATGATAATATTAATTCAAGAATAGTATTGAAGAAATTTTGTGATCGTCCTAGACTTCATATTCGTAAGGATGGGGCTAAACCAAAAGACATATTTGCTCTTGACAAAGCTCAAAGAAAGGTATTGTGCGATTGGATAGGAAACTTGAAGTTTCCCGATGGATATGCATCCGATTTGAGCCGTTATGTTGATTTGAAGGAATTGAAGTTGAAAGGGTTGAAAAGTCATGATTGTCATGTTTTCATGAAGCGCTTATTACCCGTGGTTTTTAAAAATTTACTCCCGACTACCGTTTGGAATGCAGTTATAGAAATAAGTCAATTTCTTCTAGATTTATGTTCCTCCACGATATCAATTGAGGACATGAGTTGTTTAGAAGAGCAAATACCAGAAATTTTGTGTAAACTTGAGATGATATTTCCGCCTTCTTTTTTCAATTCGATGGAGCATCTACCTATCCATTTGCCATATGAAGCTAAAGTTGGTGGACCCGTCCAATATAGGTGGATGTATCCTTTCGAAAGGTTTCTTAATCATGCGAAGAAAAAAATTGGTAATAAAGCTCGTGTGGAAGGTTCTATATGCAATGCCTACCTAACGGAAGAGATTGCCAATTTTTGCTCTCTTTACTTTGAAAAACATATTGAGACCAAAGAATTAAACTTGAATATTGATGAAGCGGATGAACTAGACACATGTATACCCAAGTGTTTCCAAATGCAAGATGAAATAGGGTGTTCATCAGCTGGGGGAACAAGATTTCTGGATGACAAGGAGTATAACAGTGCCCACCTTTATGTGCTATCTAATTGTGAGGTTTTGGAGCCATATGAAGCTCAATTTGTGACAGATTTTATTAAAGAACACCCTAATGTGAACAGAGAGGATGTTTGGAGTAAGCATGAGGATCAATTTCTAGCCTGGTTTCGGAAGCATGTATGTGAGCTAAATATTCAAGATGATGTGATAAGAATCTTGGCTTTGGGTCGTTCTCGAAAGGTTGTGACGTGGAATCGATATTCAGTTAATGGGTTTAAGTTTCAAACATTTGACTACGGGAAAAGTAAGGCTAGATGCAACTAGGGCATTACTATTTCTTCTCTTGATGGCAATGAATATTATGGCATATTAGAGGATATCTTTGAGTTGTGCTACAATGGTCGTGATCGGGGTTATAAAACTATCTTATTAAGTGTCAAAGGAGGGATAATTCCGTAGCTGGAACGAGAGTCCATGATCGTTACAAACTCGTGGAAGTGAATCATACTCGAACCTACTCTAAATATGACCCATTTATACTTGCACAACAAGCTCATCAAATTTATTTTGCATCTTTTCTGAGCACAAGTAATGATAGACAACAAAAGCAATGGTGGGCGGTTTTTAAAACAAAGGCACGATTAGAAGTTGATACGTCTTTTTTCCAAGAAGAAGTTGTATCAGAAACAGTTTTGTCCCCGGTTGATCATGATGAAATTATTTATGCAAATGAGATAGAAGCGGAGGAGGAGTTAGAAGAGGAAGAAGAAGAAGAAGAGAATGAGGAGGAGGAGGATGAGATAGAAGAGGAGGAGGAAGAAGAAGAAGAAGAAGAAGAAGAAGAAGAAGAAGAAGAAGAAGAAGAAGAAGAAGAAGAAGAAGAAGAAGAAGAAGAAGAAGAAGAAGAAGAAGAAGAAGATGATGATGATGAGTAAGAGAAGGTATTGAAAATATACATATCAAAATTTGGAAACAATTATTAGCGTTTTATCTTCTTCTTTTATATCTGTTTATTAGGTTTTATTTTTTTGTATCTTATAATAATTATCCTGTAATATCTGCCAACACTTTTTCTGCAATTGTAGTGCACATGGCTCGTGGAGGAGGTAGGCAGCGGGGCGGCGGCTCTAGTAGGGGAGGTAGTAGCTCCAGAGAGCAGGAGGACGACGTTGACCGTTCTTTGGAGGAGTTGAGTGAAGAGGAGGAGGAGGAGGAGATCGTTGTACCCCGCCATACTGACGGCAGGATGATCCTTGATCCGACCGGTCTTTGGTAATTTTTTATTCATCCTAGTTTGTAATTTTTTATTTAGTAATAAATGACTTTTTTTAGACATATGTTATACATTATTTTTTTTCCATATAATTATGTTTTTAACATATTTGATTTCAGGTTTAAGAGTCAAATGGCTGTTCGTGGAGTGACTACTAGCACCCAAGAGAACATGACGCATGGCGTCACTTGTTGGAGTAACGCTAGTGATGAAGATAAGGAGATGTGGTTCAACAACTTCCGGGTATGTATTTTAAAAAATATATTATTAGATATAATTTTATTTATTCTAATTTTCTTATTATTGATTTGTTTCTCATGAGTTTGTTTACTTTTTTGTAGCGTGTGTTCTATTGGCCAACCGACCTTGAGCACCTAGTTTGACAAAGGTATAATGACATTAGCAAGAAGAGGCTAAGGGACAACATGTCATCATGTATAAGGTGTCTAGGAGGAAGAAGGCGCCATCTTTCATGAAAGATATTTAGTTCCTTTTAATACCCGTAATTAGTTAAAATTCTTTACATATTTTGAATCTATATTAATAGTTGATATTTTATTGATTATAGGTGCGTCATATGAGAAATTTACCAAGTACCGAAACAGTCCTAAGTTCAAGGAAGCGTCGGCCCGGAATAAAATCAACAAGAGAGGAGGAGATAAGGACGCAGAAGTTGAGCCTACTCATTACGGAGGGTCTCAATCTTTCCACGATCGAGTGTTGTCAAGTGTAAGTTATTAGTCTTAGCTTTCAATTTAATAGTCTTGTAATTTAGTCTTATTAGTTATTATGTTTGAGTAACAATTCCTTGTTTTTTCTTTCCCGGAAGGCCAAGAAGAATAAGGGCAAGATGCCCACGGTTGTAGATCTCTTTGTTGACACTCACGCAAAGAAGACAAGCAAGGGCAAGTTGATCTTCACGAATGCAAAAGATCAAGACTTATATATGTAAGTGTCAAAAAAAACATTTTTTAATGTGCTAAGTATATGTTTTATCAGTTTTTAGACAAGTAACCTCTAACCATTAACGTTTTATTAATTTTGTAGGATTGATTCCTTGTCCGAAAGAAGAACAACACGAACATTTAACGACAACGAGCTATGGTTTGATCTTGTTGAGGGGTTCCAAAGAGGAGATGTGTACGGAGCCGGGACGGCAAAAGAGCTTTACTACGATCCTCCACCAAGAAGAGGGCCCTCCTCCCAACAACAAGCTTATACCCCGGGTATCGTAAGTCAGCTCTAATCTCAACTAGCCGCCAAGGAAAAGCGGGATGCCGAGAGAGATGAAGAAATAAGAAGGATGAAGGAGGAAATGGATAGGATGAACAACTTTTTCGCAAATTGCAACAGTGGGTGGCACCCGTAAGACAAGGATCCTAGAGATCCTAATTATGGAGGTGGTAGTGGAGCTGGAGCAAGTTTCCCGGTTATGTAGTTTTTTTTAGAGAAAACGTTATTGCCGGATGATGTTAGAGCACCAAAACTCGTAATTGTGTGTATGAAACATGATTTTATTTATAAAATTTGGCCGTGTTTGGCTTCCCTTGTGTTGTCTGCTGGTGGTGTTGGTTTATTTGCAAGTTTTTACGTATTTGGCTAGGTCAAAAACGATTTTTAGGCTAAAAAACATGTAGAATTGGCGGCTGAAACTGGGCAAATGGCGACGGATATCCGCCGCCAACCTTCTGATCTGAAAATTAATTTGGCGACAAATTAGCGACTGAAAATAGTCGTCAATTTGGTGACTAAAAACCGTTGCCAAATTGGCGACTGATGTCCATCGCCAATTGCCCCTATCTGGAGGTGACGTGGCTAGTAATTGGCGACTGATGACAGTCGCCAAATTGACGACCGAAGAGGAAAATCAGTCGCCAATTTGGCGACGGTTATCCGTCGCCCACTTTAAAAAAACTAGTCGCCAATTTTGGCGACTATTGTGGACATGGGCCACGGGGGGCGCTTGGGAACAAGCGTTTGCATTTGTGGAGTCGCCACCAATTTATTGTCGAAAATTGAAAACCGTTCGAATACCTCGTGTCATGTCAAGACACAAAGTAGTGACATGAACACCAAGAACTCGTTACCCTTAGCATTTTATGTCTAGAATGACTCTCGTGGATGCCAATGAACACGGATGTTCACAGAGATCTGGAGTAAGGGGTGAGGGTACGTATTAGGAAGCTCTTTTGATCGAACACCTAATCCCGCCCGCCTCGATAGCGGCCTCTACTAATGATTAGGGAAGTTGTTCATACTCGATATGTTGTCGATTATATTCATGCAATGCAACATCCAAGTTTTAATCCTAACATGTGAAGAATTAGACTAAGTCGGTGAACAAGTAATTTAGCATACAATAGATGTCAAAGTTGAGATTTAGCATTGATTACATGTGAAGGCATACAAGTGATACAATAAAGAAATACGATAATAATACAATAAAGGAAAATTACAATAATTACATTGGATTAATGATTTATGTCGAAAATACTCCTAAAACGGATAATTTGAGAACGAAAGAATAAACAAATAAACGAACAGGAATTAAGGGTGATAATACGAATAGTAGTTAATTAATACGTAAGCTAAAACTAGGTCAAGGCAAAACGGGAGTTCAGAGACAGAAATCAACCAAGAACAAAGGTGAGCAGCCGCGCCTTTGAAGAGGCGGCATTCTTGCGCGTCTTCCCTTGGCTCGGTCTGGTGTGAAGCCGGAATTGCAAATGTTAATTGGTGATTTTAAGGCTTGATTATACTATTTGACTCGGGTGAAAGTGATTAGCAGGTTATTTACATGTGATTAATGGTCATGAAAGCAATAAACATGGATGAAACCGACTAATACGAATTAATTACATGATTTAATGGATTAACTAACAAATTAAGGAACTAAACAAATTAGGTTAAATATGACGAATTCATGATGGTCGCGATGATTAACAGGTAAGAATATATCAAAGGTCGAATTCCAGAAACTCAATATGAATGAATCGAATTTCTACAACCCAGTTTGACTTTAATGACGAAAACCCGCAAATATCGGTTATAAGGGATTTAAGTCGAAAATTATTGAAATGGATTCATAAAAACTAATTTGAAAATTATTAGGTGAAATAAGGGAAAGAACGAAGAAATAAAAATAAAAGACGAAAGGAACAAAAACCCGAGGAAGAAGAAGAAGTGCATCAACTGAAAGCAGCCCCTGGAAGAGGCGCAGCAGATGCTGCGCCCTTTCCAGAAGGCGCATCAGTTGAAGCGATTCTTCCCCACGTCAGATCCGTGTTACTTCCGTTAAAAAGGGTTTTAAAAAAGGTGATTTTAAAAGACGGTTTCGAGCATGCTTATGACATAAATTCTTACATTAATTATAATACAGAAAATAAATACATTAAATAAAATTGGGATTTTACACCCTCAGACTTACATGTTAGCGTCGCGAGATTTAACTAAATCGGTTTTTAGTGGTAACTCGACTCGATCTATAATGCAAATATGAAAGTGCCCTTGAAAAAGGATTTAAAAGCAAATTGAATTGATTAATTTATTATGGTGTAGTGGAGATGGTCAAATTGGTCGGTCATGCAAAACGAGGCTGATACTCGGAAGGATCCGAGCTTACGTGGTCGAAAGTTCAAGCACGTAGGCGCCAATAAGCAAGAGCGTGGTCTTAGAATGCAAAGGGAGAAGAGAAGGGCGGACACTCGCGTGAGAAATATGAGGAACGAAGCTCCCTATTTATACTAATCACGGAATTAGGGTTTAGTAAAGGAGAGAAAGATCCGAAAATAACCGACTTAGGTTAAACACAGAAACTTGGGCAAAAAGAAAGCCTTGAGAAAAGGCGCAGCAGGTGCTGCGTCCCTTGGAAGAGGCGCAGCACTTGCTACGTCCTTTCCTCAGCGGGTTCCTCCTGCGCAAGAAAGCGCGTTTGGCAGCCTGTCGTATTTTACGCATAACTTTCTCTAAAAGACTCGGAATAAGGTGATTTCGGTGGCCTTGGAAAGTTAAAATAAAGATCTAGAACTTTCTGTGAAATAGGCCTAACCTAAAAAAGTCGTTATGACCTTGTAAAATGGGCCTAAAGATTGGGTTATCATTTTAGCCAAATGAAATGCACATTTTATAATGTAAACTTTTAGTTTAGCCTAATGAAGTGACATGAGACTCAAAATGAGATGTAATCTCAACATTTTATGACATCCTAACCTTAGGTAAACAAGCACATTGCTTTGACTCGGGTTTTGACGGTTTTAGGAAATGAAGACGGTTTTTGACCCGGACTCCAAATGAACTCTAATTACTGCCAAAACGACTGTAATGACACCTAGATGACAACCATGAGGTAGAAACAAGTGTTTGAGTTACCTTTTATTAACCGATTTACGAAATGTCATAAAATCGCGACATATGCTAAACATGCGGCCCAATCATCACTGGGTGTTTGGCGGGAGGTGCAGAAATGAGGTATCTACAGAGCCCCCACTTTGACTGAGGCTTGGACAAGGCGAAAGTCAAAGTATAGCCCTCACGTCAATCGAAGATTACAACCTGACAACTATGGCGACGCGAAGCGGTTCAAGGGGTCTGAACCAAGGACCTGTCGTCGGGAACATTTTAGAGTCTGTCGACTATCGGGGAGGGTCGTTTAAAGTCCATTAGACTACGTAAGAAAGTTCGCCAGCCATAAGAAGAGACCCTACCTGAGACTTCTTCCTCGAGACGTTTCCGGAGTTGCGTAGGAGCTAAGGTTAAGCGTAGGAGCTAATGTTAAGCGTATGAGCTAAGGGTAAGCGTATAAGCTAAGGGTAAGCATAGGAGCTAAGTGTAAGACCTAAAAGATATATAAGGATTGTGCTAAGGTGTGGGACCCTAAAGTAAAGCATCGACGGGAAAGAGGCCAAATATAAGTTCAACTTAAGGGATAGCCAAGGCTTGGGTGTAGGAACTCAAAGGAAGTGATGATCCTAAAGGAATATGATCCTAAAAGGAAAAGGTGATCCTAAAGGAATATGATCCTAAGGGGAAAAGTGTATGAACTCTAGGGAGTTTGGGAACCTAAAGAGCTAGGTGTATGAACATAGGTATATGAACCTAAAAGGACGGCTGGTATGAGAACTTAAAGGCTTGTGAACCTAAGAGGAATTGGGATCCTAGGGTTAAGTTTAGGAACTACTGGGTTACTAATTCTTGTTTTAAATGCGTGCGTTTAAGCTTTCTGAGGTATGAGAACTCCAAAAGGATTTATGGGTTTATGAACCTAAGGTCGTTGGTGTGGTAGCTTAAAGGTTTATGAACCTAAAGGAAGCCATTTTGGGATCTAAGAATCTAAGGGTATGAATCCTAACTTTGGGTTTACGAACCTAAGCAAGGAGGCTCTGGTTTGGGAACTTCTGGAGAACGACACCTTTGCCAAACTCTATGAGGAAACAAAAATGTCAAGGGTAGCAGGACGAAGCGGGAACTACTGGGGAAGCTGCTTGGGTCATCTTCAAACAAACTTCGATAAGTCTTGGGGTTGATGTTGATCTCCACGTATTGAGAGGGATGATTGTTTGTCCGTGTACTCTCGTTGGGGGAACATAATCGGGAACTGATATCCATGTCTCGAGAGGGAATGTCTATCCGTGTACTCTCGCTGGGGGAACATAATCAAGAACTGATCTCCATGTCTCGAGAGGGAATGTCTATCCGTGTACTCTCTCTGGGGGAACATAATCGGGAACTGATCTCCATGTCTCGAGAGGGGCGATTGACTGTCCGTGTACTCTCGCTGGGGGAACAGAATAGAGGTGTGTCGAAACACTTGTCAAAGAATATTCGCTCGTTGTGGCAAGCGAGGTCTTGATAAAGTACTGGTTCTGATACTTACCTACATGGTTAGTAGCCACACAAGAATGCAATCTAATATATGCACGTAAGCGATTATCACATGGACCTCGAATGAAGAAAGACATAGGTTTTGCAAAAGTTGTTTCTTTATAAAAGTCGTTTAAAACTTGTTCAAAGAAATTTGTCGTTTTTAATGCGTTATGCATATTCAAATGGTCTCTAGACATAGGACTTGACATGACACAGACCTACTAGGACACAACGCGAAATGTAGACTTAGGTTGGACTGACGCGACACTAAATTAGATTTGACGCGACACAGGGATGACTTTGACAGACTTTGTTTAAGTATGCGCAACCCCTAGCCAAGTGTGGGTGACAATGCGTATCAGTTCCAAAGGTAGAAGAATTGCAAGAATGATGAAGACATATAAAGGCAAGGCATGAGCCATGGACCATCTGTCTACTAGGACTTCTTTCACCACCGTTTGCTGTAAAAGAGACCCCTCTCAAGGCACGGTGACTTGGAGAATTGATCTAAGATCTTTGTCATTGTCCGGACCGAGTACTAGCTAGACTTATAGGAATAAAGGAAGGGTGGCATCTTAGAAGAGAAGCCCCCAGGATGAGAAGATGACTCTGGACTTTGGTAAAAAAGAGATTGGGCGACAAGAAGGAGCCCCCAGTAAAGAGGTGTTGGTAGTGGAAGGGATGTTAATTGACGTTGGAAGGTTGAAAATTGTTATGGTTGATATGGTTGATAATTGAGATTGAAAGTTGGAAGTGGGGATGGTTGTGTCCTTGAGGACTACCTAAGTATTCACGTGAAGTGAAATCAAACCAGATCGTAGTTCTGAGGTTTGGTTAATTTTGTTTGGGTGTTGTGGTTGTATCCTTCTTGTGTAAGAAAGGACTGCCTACGTATCCACCTGAAAAGGTGAAATCAAACCATGTTCGTAGTTCAAGTGTGTGCCTAAGCTTATGTTGTCAGGACATTAAAGTGCAGGGGTCACAAGAGTAATATTCCTTTGATGACTCGAAGAATCGATTTGAGATAACTCCCTCTGATCATAGACCAAAGAGGTATAATTAAGTTTGTAAAAAAAAAATTCCTTGTCGTGTGAGCACATTTAGTGGACCCTAAGGATGAATATGGGTATGTCCCGTTCTGGGTAGCAAATTATTGAATACTCCGTGTCTGGGTCAAGGTGAAACTGGATTGGATATTTGGAATGTGGAGCTTGGTAATAAGAGGCTTTGATGAACAAATCTCTGGAGCTTGATTTTGTGGAGTTAAGGCTTAATGGGGCTATGTCTTGTAATGTGGCTTGGAAATGGAGTCTCTGGCTTGATGTAGCCCGAGCACATAAAGGTAGGTTAATTGACGTGGGATCAAGTTTCCATGTCTTGGCCTTAAAGGATGGGTGTATTTGACAAGCTTTATAGGATTCTCAAAATTCCTAACTATCTCCCCGGTAACGGTCTCGAGAATGACTTAGGGTGTGTGATGTGTGAAAGGCTAAGTGGGTTGCTAGCTAACCATCTTCATTGATGTCTTGATTCTATACTGTAACTTGATTCTATATAGAATTCAGGAGTATTCCGTTTAGTATTTGATTTCAGACTCAGATTCTTGGTCTAGAATATATCTCGGCTTTTTGCTCAGATTCTTGATTCGGTTTTTTAAGGATAACATTGACTTTCGAGATTGACTTGTTTGATTGAACCTCTTCTTTTGACTCTTTTGTGTTGGATTACGGGCATAATTCTGGCCTTGGATATTGACCTCAGTTTCTCTTGATTGAGCGTTTTGTCTTTCATCATGGCTCGTATCGTCTTGGATTTGCTTGCTATCATGTATTTGGGTCAGACTATCACCTTTGGTGTGAAACGGGTTGGTCTTTTAGTAACACGGGTTGTTTATTGTGGGGAATGGGCTTGCCTTCCGTCATAGATTGTCAATAAGGGAGACGGTCTGGATTCGTCCTAGAATCTCTTGAGATATGCTCGTCCTAGAGTAGGGTTATAGAAAGGTTTCTATTGCCAGACATGGAATAGGTAAAGAAAGAACACGGAGTTTCGGGTCCTCTACAACTTGGAATGGAACATCGTTTAAGTGCACTCATATTGACTTGTCATGCGTTGTCGTTATTATTATTTTTTAACAAAAAAAGTCTCAAATCAATTCGTGTTGTCATAGGAGAAGATAATATAGGATAGAATATATGGATGAAAAGTGTATTTTTATTGAAATGAGTAATGAATGTACTTAACATAGACTCGAAAAGACATGTGACTCGTGGGACAGCCCCAGGTTGTCACTAGAAATGGAAATGGACACGAAGAAAGACACTATGACAAAATTATGGGATAGAAAGCCTAAGACTCGAACTCGGACTCGGACTTTGACTCGATTTCAGATCTAGACTCGTAATCATCGGCCCACGCTTGAACGTTTACTCTTCCAGCAACTGGCTTCGGCATCTGACTTTGAGCATTCACCCATTTGAGCACCCCGTCCTCATTATTGGGAACACTAGAAGGATAAAAGTCAAGAAGAGTTTCCTGATAAGTGGTGTATCCATGAGGATTGCCTAACCTGTCATGTGAGTTAAAGGTTGAGAGAGACAATTTCCCGCTTTCAATCATATCTTGGATCACATGCTTGAGCTTATAGCACATCTCAGTATCGTGTCCTTTGCCCCTGTGATACCGGCAATAGACGTTCTCATCCCAGAATTTAGCCTTCTTTTCTGGATCAGGTGTAGGACCGATAGGTTTCAACATTCGTCGTTCTATGAGTCTATGGAGGGCATCGGTGTATGTAATACCAATGTTTGTAAATTTCCTAGGGGGTGTATCCTTCTTGTTGAAAGCCTTTGTGAATGACCTTGAAGAGTTGTTAGGTTTCTTTGACGAAGGCTCCATGAGGTTGCCTTTGTTGATTCTGATTCTTGGATGAGAAGAACCAGGAATAGATCGCTCAATTATTGCTTTCTCCTCGAGACCATAAGGCTGAGGGTTTGTCTGGACACTTTTCATTTTGAGAGGTTGGGCATCAAGCTTCTTACCCATTTCGGCGAACTGGTTTTCTATGTTGGAAAGCCGAGAGTTTAGGTTATCAATAGCTCCCTCTATTTTGGAAAATTTGTTGTTGAAGGCAATGGAAAGCATGAGCATTCCACTTTGGATATCGTCGTCTTCAAGCACGTTGACATATCCGTTGTCATAAGGATCGAGGAGATGAGAATAGTCTAGAGATGATTCTTCGTCATGTTTAATGATATTAGACCCAAGAGGGTTGATCTTCTTGGATCGCTCGACAGAAGGTGGCTTAGGAAGCTTACCCTCTTCGATCATATCTTGGATGGTGTGTTTCAAGAGAAAACACTCTTCAATATCATGGCCTCTACCTTGGTGATATAAGCATTATTTGTTGCCCTTCCAGAGGTTCACTTGTTTCTCTAAAGGTGGATCCGGAGTCGGCCCTATTAGATGTAGCTTACCTTGGGCAGAGAGTCTCTTCAAAGCATCGGCATAAGACATGCCTAAATCGGTAAGCACCCTTTGATGCCTCCCAGGTTTCCTTTCAGCTGTTTTCGGCTTTCTAGGATGATGGTTATTGCAAGAGGTAAGCTTTGGACGACCTAGACTAGAGGTTTTTCTAGGTGGTGTGTTCTTTTCCACCATTCTATTCTCGAGGGTGAGGACACGAATGCTCAAATTTTCCACTGTAGCTTGAACTCCTAGGACCATGGCATAAACGTCTTGGAGAGACACGGTGATTGTGGCTTGATCTGCTTCGTGACTTTGCTGACTGACGGAACTTGCTGGATTCCTACTCGACAGAAATGACGCGCATTACAACTTGATTCGACATGGGATCACGCATACTAAGGCAACAAACAAAGGAATGCAGGAAGGGACAAGTAACTATGAGGATAAGACGACAGGTCTAGACTTGACTTGCGAATTCGTGAAATGTCGTGAGCGACTTCTCGTGTTTGAATTCCCGGTGCTTGACTTTAATTTTAGACTCGAGTGTTGACTTTGATAAAATGACATTCATATGGTTGACTGGATTGACGGGATTGACGAAAAGTATTGATTCTAATTTGTGTGTTTAAGACAGACTTGACTCGAGGTTCGGGTATGTGTGTCCCGAACGTGTCATTAGGAGAATTCAAGAAACGGATGTTGGAATGACTCGATGTGTTAGCCTCGAGTGCGTGAGTCGAGGTGTGGAAATGTTTAGATCCTAACTGAATTGGGGTAGGGTGTCCAAAATGACGGCGTGACGCCTTAGGACTTGACTTAAATTTTGAAAAGACCCAAAATGTAAAGGAAGACGAGTTTATGACTCGACAGAGTTCCGACTAGGACATAGTCAATTTGAACTTTGACTCTAACTTAGCCCAATTAAATTTACACATTTACATTTACATGTTGGAAAATATTTTGGTTTTCTCTTTTTTTCTTTTTCCTTTTTTTTCGGACCTTTTTTCGTTTTTTTGTTTTTATTATTTTGTATTTGGTTTTGAAATGGGTTTTAGGCCCGAAGTTTGACTCGACATATGGACAGAGTTTAGGCTTATTTTGCGCTAATGTTAGGCCCAATTTTTCGAAATTTTACATGCTAAAGAAGGATTTTGAATTTTACAAAAATCGTCATGGTTTGTTTTAGAAATGGTGATCACATATGATACAAACATATATACAAGCATTATAACGGGATGCTGAGTGAATTTAAAAGGGTTTTGGTTTAAAGTGTGGGTTACCATACCGAACAATCAAACCCGGGGTCTGTGGAGAGGCTCGTACCAAACAAGAGTAAGGCCGATTCCTAGTCCATTTTCTCTAAAGTAGTGAAAGTCCTTGATACAAACAAGAGTAAGTACCATGGTATGGATGACGTCTATCGCTATCCATCCTTGGGCCCAAATAAGAATTAGGACCATTTAGACGGGACGATTGGTCGAATGGGTTGGGTTGGGCCTAGGAAGGCCGAATGAAACGATCTAGGAAGACCGAGTTATGAAAACCGACAATTGTCTTGTACAAACTATTCCCTAACCTTGTTCAAGTTTCACCATTTTGGCTACACGTAAGTGTATTATCCCAAGCGGAGTCGCCAAACTGTGGACATGGGCCACGGGGGGCGCTTGGAAACAAGCGTTTGCATTTGTGGAGTTGCCACCAATTTATTGTGGAAAATTGGAAACCGTTCGAATACCTCGTGTCATGTCAAGACACAAAGTAGTGACATGAACACCAAGAACTCGTTACCCTTAGCATTCTATGTCTAGAATGACTCTCGAGGATGCCAATGAACACGGATGTTCAAAGAGATCTGGAGTAAGGGGTGAGGGTACGTATTAGGAAGCTCTTTTAATCGAACACCTAATCCCGCCCGCCTCGATAGCGGCCTCTACTAATGATTAGGGAAGTTGTTCATACTCGATATGTTGTCGATTATATGCATGCAATGCAACATCCAAGTTTAAATCCTAACATGTGAAGAATTAGACTAAGTCGGTGAACAAGTAATTTAGCATACAATAGATGTCAAAGTTGAGATTTCGGATTGATTACATGTGAAGGCATACAAGTGATACAATAAAGAAATACGATAATAATACAATAAAGGAAAATTACAATAATTACATTGGATTAATGATTTATGTCGAAAATACTCCTAAAACGGATAATTTGAGAAAGAAAGAATAAACAAATAAACGAACATGAATTAAGGGTGGTAATACGAATAGTAGTTAATTAATACGTAAGCTAAAACTAGGTCAAGGCAAAACGGGAGTTCAGAGACAGAAATCAACCAGGAACAGGCGCAGCAGTAGTTGCGTCTGTTCCTTGGCTCAGTTCTGGCTGTGAAGCCGGAATTGCAAATGTTAATTGGTGATTTTAAGGCTTGATTATACTATTTGACTCGGGTGAAAGTGATTAGCAGGTTATTTACATGTGATTAATGGTCATGAAAGCAATAAACATGGATGAAACCGACTAATACGAATTAATTACATGATTTAATGGATTAATTAACAAATTAAGGAACTAAACAAATTAGGTTAAATATGACGAATTAATGATGGACGCGATGATAAACAGGTAAGAATATATCAAAGGTCGAATTCCAGAAACTCAATATGAATGAATCGAATTTCTACAACCCGGTTTGACTTTAATGACGAAAACCCGCAAATATCGGTTATAAGGGATTTAAGTCGAAAATTATTGAAATGGATTCATAAAAACTAATTTGAAAATTATTAGGTGAAATAAGGGAAAGAACGAAGAAAGAAAAATAAAAGACGAAAGGAACAAAAACCCGAGGAAGAAGAAGAAGTGCATCAACTGAAAGCAGCCCCTGGAAGAGGCGCAGCAGATGCTGCGCCCTTTCCAGAAGGCGCATCAGTTGAAGCGATTCTTCCCCACGTCAGATCCGTGTTATTTCCGTTAAAAAGGGTTTTAAAAAAGGTGATTTTAAAAGACGGTTTCGAGCATGCTTATGACATAAATTCTTATATTAATTATAATACAGAAAATAAATACATTAAATAAAATTGGGATTTTACACCCTCAGACTTACATGTTAGCGTCGCGAGATTTAACTAAATCGGTTTTTAGTGGTAACTCGACTCGATCTATAATGCAAATATGAAAGTGCCCTTGAAAAGGGATTTAAAAGCAAATTGAATTGATTAATTGATTATGGTGTAGTGGAGATGGTCAAATTGGTCGGTCATGCAAAACGAGGCTGATACTCGGAAGGATCTGAGCTTACGTGGTCGAAAGTTCAAGCACGTAAGCGCCAATAAGCAAGAGTGTGGTCTTAGAATGCAAAGGGAGAAGAGAAGGGCGGACACTCGCGTGAGAAATATGAGGAACGAAGCTTCCTATTTATACTAATCACGGAATTAGGGTTTAGGAAAGGAGAGAAAGATCCGGAAATAACCGACTTAGGTTAAACACGGAAACTTGGGCAAAAATAAAGCCTTGAGAAAAGGCGCAGCAGGTGCTGCGTTCCTTGGAAGAGGCGCAGCACTTGCTGCGTCCTTTCCTCAGCGGGTTCCTCCTACGCAAGAAAGAGCGTTTTACAGCTTGTCGTATTTTACGCATAACTTTCTCTACAAGACTCGGAATAAGGTGATTTTGGTGGCGTTAGAAAGCTAAAAGAAAGATCTAGAACTTTATGTGAAATAGGCCTAACCCAAAAAAGTCGTTATGACCTTGTAAAACGGGCCTAAAGGTCGGGTTATCATTTTAGCCAAATGAAATGCACATTTTGTAATGTAAACTTTTAGTTTAGCCTAATGAAATGACATGAGACTCAAAATGAGATGTAATCTCAACATTTTATGACATCCTAACCTTAGGTAAACAAGCACATTGCTTTGACTCGGGTTTTGACGGTTTTAGGAAATGAAGACGGTTATTGACCTGGACTCCAAATGAACTCTAATTACTGCCAAAACGACCGTAATGACACCTATATGACAACCATGAGGTAGACACAAGTGTTTGAATTACCTTTTATTAACCGATTTACGAAATTTCATAAAATCGCGACATATGCTAAACATGCGGCCCAATCATCACTGGGTGTTTGGCGGGAGGTGCAGAAATGACGTATCTACAACTATGACCCGTCGCCAAAAGCGACTAAACCTTGCTACGAAGTGCGGGCGACGGTTCTTAGTCGTTGTATTTATAGTGGCGACTGTTCTATGGTCGCCTTTGTCCTGATTTCTTGTAGTGCACACTAATCATATTTACAACATATCACTCACATTAATCTATTTATCCATCCATCACGTGTTATCACATTCTACATGAACGATTCTATCATACGATAAAATAAAACGAGTAACAGTACACACATATTCACACCAATTTTACATATTATCATGCATCAAATGGATCAAGATATCATGCAAGGTACTTAACCATGATCAAAACTACATGTAATCAAACAACGTTTCATTTGAGTAAGTCAATCATGTAAGATGTTAAACAAAATTTATACCACGCACATCATCATGCAACATATCACATTACGTTTTCCGACTCGTAACCACCCACGTAGTGACCAACTGAGACGATAGGCACTAGCTTTGGCATGAGGGCGCCTACTCATCCAAAACCGATCTCCTATTGTACTCATATCGGGTTTATTTTACTTAGACTCTCTTATATTCATTTTTGGTTCATTGGTTTTAGGTTCCAAAATCGTCGCTCTGATACCACTTTGTAACACCTCAACTATCCGGCCAAGATAATTGGAGCGTTACCATCTCGGTTTCCCGAGGTAGGATTTCAAAACTCCAATCAAAGAACATTTTATTAATATAAGGTTTAATGAATTACATAAACGTAAACAAATGAATAAATAAAATGCAACTCGTGACATCTATACTCTTCTAGCCAACTAGACTCGTCTCGTTATATCATCAAGCTCGTCCCGTCTCCCGCGTACTATCCAAACAACCTGAACATAATCTGCTCCCCATATGATCAAAGGATATTATATGGATCGACACAGGCCACCCCAAAAGAGATAGATGACAAGGACACAAATGCCAGTTTCATTAAATAAATAAAGTGTGACATGACTCGAGTGTGTGAAAATGCAACACGACTATGATATGAATGAACCACCATCAACAACCACCATCAACAACCACCACCAAGGTACCGGGACACGCCCAGACATACCGACAATCACACTGGTACCGGGACACACCCAAACATACCGATCACCACACTGGTACCGGGACACGCTCAAACATACCGATAACCACAAACAGGTACCGGGACACGCCCAGACGTACCGGGTTCGAAAGCCAACCGTATCCCCTGCCAAACGTCGTGTCTCAAGCACACGAGTCCCTCCGTAACTCAAGCCATTAATGTGCACATCCCTCTTGGAGTGGGAAGCTCCAAGAGGCGACTTAAGCGCAAGACGGTCTCCAAACCGTCTTACGTCTCCAAAATAAGTAACCAAACAAACTACCATGTCCTCCGACATACAAGACAACACAACAAATACGATATACCATATAACATGCCAATTACCGAATCACTCAATGCAAATGAATGATGAAAGACTCATTTTATAAATAAATGCAATAATGAAACTGAGTAGAATAAACCTACCTCACAGCAAATCCGCATAAGCAAACTGTCACACAAGCTAGACCCGTCTCGTAAAACCATCTCACAAAAACCATTTCCTAAAATATGATAATAATACGAATACATATAAATATACTCATCTAATTATACAAATACGTATAAATATACTAATATACTTATACAAATACGTATAAATATACTAATATATTTATAAAATTATGTATAGGACCAAATAAACCCGTCATGTATAATTACCTAAACACCCGACTCACCCAAGCCCCACTACAACACCTCCGCTGCCATCGTGGACCACCACCACCAGCCATGGTGGACACGGTCAGCAGCTACCCACGGCCCCTCCACCAACTATACCCGACACCAACACCCCACCCGCAACAACCACACGCAACACACACCCGCGCAAACCGCCACAATCGTGGCCGCCACTACCACCATTGTGTCGGCCTGACCACGGTGGGTCCAAGCACCACCACCGTAACGACAATCGCCACCAGCAATAGCAACAACAACCGCAACAACAACCGCATACAACAACAATAACAACCCGACTCCCTCCTTTCTCCCTCTGAAACTGCCACCTCCAGCCACCCTCACGGCCAACCATAACCACCACTCGACTCCTCTCACCACCCTCGACCTAAATCTGCCCATACCCAGACCCAAACCAACTCGAAACACCCCCAAAACCGAAGCCCTAACCCGCGACACGTAAACCCCCCAAACCCATTTTTCTACTCGATCAAAGTTTGTTTTGGGTGGTCAACGGCCGTCCATTGGTGGTCCAAGGCGGGCCAAAGATGGGTCAAGGTCGGGACAGGTCAAAGGTATAAAAATAATAATATAAAGGCTAGTATAAGACGGTTTACCTTACGATCTCAAGGCGGAGGGACAAAAAGGCGATCTCCTTTCTTCTCTTTTTCTCTCTTTTTTCTCTCTAAGATTCTCTCTAATTTTGTGTGGTGGAAATGATGAATGAAATGATAAGGGTTGGGTGGATGAGGATAAGGGAGTATATATGTATATGGTGGGAGTATAGTACATGTATAATGTATTATTATTATTATTATTATTATTATTATTATTATTATTATTTTATAAAAGGATGCGCGCAACTTTCATTAAAAGAAAAATAAAAGTTTACATGAATTTGGTGGGGAGCCGAGAGACAATTTGGGCTCCCACACCCTTAGCAATAGAAAAGCTAAGTCTAGTAAAAATGTAAGCGGCCACCCGAGCCCTCGCATCCTGAGATACCGAGAATTTCTGGATCCGCTTGAGCAAGGCAACAGCATCCGAACCCAGCTCCCCAAGTGAAGAGAAAGAGAAAGGAAGGAAACCATAACCCGCTACCGCGCACAAATCCCCATACTTAACACACTTTCGCTGAGCAGCATCAGCGACAACCCGGCCAGGCACAAAATCCGTCATCCCAGTTTGAGTCAAAGGAGAAGAACCTGTCAAGTCAACGCACACATCACGCCTCTGTTGGAATATGTGTCCTCCGACAATAATGCGATCACAACTGTTGATCATGATGATCACATGTTTAAAATCTCGTTTTAAGAATACATGTGGGATGTAA
This sequence comes from Silene latifolia, assembly GCF_048544455.1. Lineage (NCBI taxonomy): Eukaryota > Viridiplantae > Streptophyta > Magnoliopsida > Caryophyllales > Caryophyllaceae > Silene > Silene latifolia. The sequence goes on from NC_133538.1 coordinate 100,342,119, forward strand.
TATTTTACAGTCAACTTGTCCACACATATCGGTAATGATTGGCTTACTAGAGTTTGACATTACTGTCGTGCGACGGTGGTGATCAGTCGATCCCCTTAGGTCATACCTATAGGGAAATACTCTTAATTGATTATTTAATTAATCGTATGCCGATACGAGTTAATTAAATTGCTTAAAATTGACGGGTGATTTGTGAGTTAAGTTTACGTGTCTTATTGTATATTTATTAAATGAGATACGGTCTAAGTAATCGAATTGTTTTATTACTTGGATAAAATTATTGTTTACGAAACAATTGATATTGAATTAAGATTGAATGAATGATTTATTATAAATACAAGATGTTGTAATTTATAATTGATAACCCTTTTTGGTACAAGGAATTACGAATTACTAGTCGATTTTGTATATGACATATTTTATGAGTATGTTGATTTTTAATATGTTAAAAATACATTACAATTTCATATGTCAAGTAACATGTCACATATGTTACAATTTGCAAATGACAAAATAAAATGGACCATCCATTTTATGTTGAATGTGCCGAAATAATGGAGGGTGTGTAAGATATATATTGTGTTTTTATCTTAAGTGGAAAACACAATGATTATATCTTACTAGTAGCCATGCATACCTAGCTTTTGAGAAGAGCAAGAATAAAAGGCATTGGGCATGCTACCCAAGGCCATCTTTTTCGGCCACCCATAAGAAAAGGAGAGAGTTTTTCTCTTCTTTAATCTATTATTCATTCTAGTCTAAAAATTAGTTCTTCTCTCTAGTTTTTGAGATGATGCTTAAGAGCAAAAATAAACTCTCACATACTCCCTCTTGAACCGAAATTCCAAGAGCAAAAAATAACATTTTTGTGTCAAATTTAAGTATGATTAATATTATTACTAGATCATAATAATATTGGTTTTAAGGGTGTTTCTTGGGTATATGCTTTTGGGAGAGATTCTAAACTTGAATCTTGTTCATACATATAAGGAAAGCTCAAGAACAAGTAAGAAGGAGATCTTACTTGTGCCCTTTGATCCGAAATCTCAATGTAAGAATGACGATTTCTTCTCTATATTTATTTATGTTTGCATGCATAAGATCTAATTAATTTCATGACTAAATTAAAGTGAAACATATATGAATATATTGAGTATAATGAGATATAGATTTCTAACAAGCGGTATCAAGAGCCTTAGGTAGTTTGCATGCAAATCGGTTATTGTTTTTCCGAGTTATACGATTAACAAATAAAACTTATAAATTTGTGTTTATTATGATATATCACGAAATCAATCATGCATTTTAAAGTTTCTGGTCCTAAAATGTATTTAGGATATTTTGGTTAATTTATGGATTTTTATTGTTCATTTTATATAATAATGGCATTAAAATGTGATTTTATGATAAAAATGTCATTTTTGGACTAAAATTAGCTAAACTTCGATTTTTCCAGTGGTTTTTGGATATATTTTCACATATATTATCTTATGATGACCTGTAATTTTTCATAATTTTATGATTTCTTATACTCGAAATATGGATTTTTCAAGATAAAATCGAATTTAAATGGAAAAATAGGTTAATATGAGTTATATTTCGAATCTGGTCATAGCAATTTAGTATGTTGTCACATGCAATTTTACAAGATGTGTGTAATATAATTGGCTATAATGAAGTCTTTATGCATGATTTATGAATTTTTGATGAAAAATAACATAAATAGTGACTTTGATTAGTAAAATTGTTAAAACATACTTCATGACTAAGGAAAAATATCACATGTTGCATTTTATCACCTATTTCAGATCTAAAATTAAAAAGTTGATAAAAATAATTTTTCTCATATTTTTATGGTTATATTTGATAAATCCGATAAACCACAACATTGTTTTTCTCGATAAATTTTGAAATTTTTAACCTAAGTTTTTGAATATTATGAGTGTCATGGTATTTTTCCAGAATGTTCATGAGTTTAAAATTTCAAATTTTGAATTTATTTGAAATTTTTATGATTTATTTAAAGTTTATAGCATTATATTGAAATTTTGAGTCCATTTATGAACAATTTTAAGAAATTTAAGTTAATTATTGTCAATATGTTAGTGGAGACTAATTTTGAGTCCTAAGATGGTGAGGGTAATTAACTAATACATAAATATGATTTTATATAATTTATTGTGATATTTTAAAAGGTTGAATCACGCAAATCCGTAAAAACCGATTAATATACGATATTGGTGAAGGAAATGTAGATCTATATACATACTAACATACTCATATATGTTTAACTAATTTGTCATAAAATTAATAAGGTCTTATGCATGCAAACAAATTAACAAAATAAAGAAGAAATCACCCTTACATAGTAATTTCGGTTCTTATGGGCACAAAAGAAATCTCCTTTTTCTTTTGTTCTTGAGCTTTCCTTTAATGGAAGAAACAAGATCCAAGTGTAGGATCTCTCCTTAGGAATAATACCCAAAGCTTACCCTTAATTTAATTAATATTACATGAACTAGTATAATAATAATGTAGTAGAAAAATGACCCAAAAATTTGGTTTTTGGCTCCTAAAACCGGGTAGGAGAAGAGGAGAGGAAGAGTATTATTTTTATCTCTCTAAAAATAATTTTTTATCAAGTGAATGAATAATGATGTTACCCACACATTCATATGGTGAATAATAATCAAAATAAGCAAAAGAACCCTTGTTCTTTTCTAGGTGAAACCGGTTGAGAGGAAGAGGAAGGCCAATGCATGGGCTAGGTGCTCTTCCACAAGAAGCATTAGGTATGCATGCCTAGTTGTAAAAAGAATGATTACATCTTCCACTACTCTAATTAACATTATAAGAATATGTTAATTATGTCCAATATTTCGGTCCAAATGGATGACATGAAATCCATTTTATTTTTGTCAATTGTCAATATGTCACATGTCATATGTAACATAAATTTGTTATGTATTTTTAACATATTAAAAATCAACGTATTAATAAAAATACGTCATATACAAAAATCGACTTAGTAATTCACAATTACTTGTACCAGAATATTTTACCGTTTATAAATCACAACAGATTGTATTTATAATAATTTATTCAATTTCAATTGTTTCTTTAAACAATAATTTCATCCGAGTAATGATACGATTCAATTACTCAGACCGTATCTCGTTTAATCACATTTTAATGTGATACGTAAATTATACTTCCAAAATCGTCCGTCAATTTTCAAGTAATTTAATTAACTCGTAACATTATACGATTAATTAAATAATCAATTAAGAGTGTCGCCCTATAGGTATGACCTAGGGGGTCAACTGATCACCACCGTCGCATCGACAAACGAATGTCAAACTCTAGTCAGCCAATCATTACCGATATATGTTGACCAGTTGACAGTAAAAATACTTCCCAATTGCATTCTTTAAAATGAGATTTAATAATGATATTTAAATCATGTGATCGCACTATTGTTGAGGACACATTTCCCAACAATCTCCCACTTGTCCTCGACAAGTGTGCGTCACCAATTCTCTTGTCCTATTACTATCTCCCACTCAATGCAAGGTGTCTTTCAGGTCGTACTTGCAAGTGATCATATCGAGAGTGGTTTCCTCGATCTGGAGAATAACTGATTGACCGGACTTATCTATCATAGATACTTTCCGAGCGTGGCCACGCATTTCCAGTTTATTACTCCTCGAGTGGCCCTGAGATATTATTATAACCCTGACTAGGGGTGGACAATTCCTATCGCACTCATTCCCTTCGAGTAGCCACAGCCATCATAACCCAAAATATGCCCATTTGACCCCATTTACGAAGGTCGTAGTAACACAAATCAAAGTTAATCTGAAACTGTGCCATCTTAGGCGAATAGTCTTTAGTCAAAAGAATCGACTCATTTGAATACTATAGTAGCTCTTGCCACGACCAGGCTATATAAATTGCCAGAACTCTATAAGCGGTCATAAGGCCCGACAAAATGTTCCTAACAGTCTGCCTATGTGATCGACTAGTCATCTCACATGACTCTATGGCACTTGAACTTGCCATCAATCGCATCACACTCTAGTCACTTCGAGACGTCACCTCATACAAGTGACTATGGGCAAATACTATGTTAATCCGTGTTCACTTTAACGGGGTTCAATTGTCACTACAACCCGTTTGGATGTAACAATGTATAAATTAAAGATAAAAGACAAATGTGATTATGAACATGAACAAAAACAACACTTTTATTTTATTTCAAAATCTAACAAAAACTTGGTACACGTTTAAGTCCCATGAACGTAACATGTCCATCATGCTTAGCCTGCGATAAAGGCTTGGTGAGTGGATCGGCTATGTTGTCATCCGTCCCAACCTTACAAATCGCAATTTCCTTTCTTTCAATGAAATCTCTTATTACATGATATTTTCTAAGTACATGTCTAGATCTATTACTAGACTTCGGCTCCATAGCTTGGAAGATCGTCCCACTATTATCACAATAGAGAGTGATGGGATCATTGGCGGTAGGTACTACTTTTAGACCTTCCGTGAATTGCCGATCCAAACAAATTCCTTAGCGACTTCGATGCAAACGATGTACTCACCTCCGTTGTAGAATCCGATTCTGACTTCCTTGAAGCTTCTCCAGCTTACGGCACCACCATTGAGCATAAACACGAAACCAGCTTGTGATTTCAAGTCATCTCTATCTGTTTGAAAACTTGAGTCCGTGTATCCATTAACACGCAACTCAGTGTCTCCTCCAAACACCAGGATAGAATCCTTAGCTCTTCTCAAGTACTTAAGGATGTTCTTGATCGCAATTCGACTGACTCACCGGATTTCCTTGATATCTACTCGTCATGCTCAAGGCATACGAGACATCGGGACGTGTGCATATCATGGCGTACATGATTGATCCAACAATGGAAGCATAAGGGATCAACTTCATGCGTTCAACATCATGGGGTTCGGAGGGAGATTGAGTCTTGCTCAATATCGTCCCGGTCACCATAGGTACCAAACCCCTTTTGGATTTGTCCATGTGAACCGTCAAGAATCTTATCAACATAAGACTCTTGACTTAGTGCCAATATCCTCTTGGATCTATCTCTATGGATCCGGATACCTAATATGCGTTGTGCCTCTCCTAAATCCTTCATTTGGAAGTGGTTACCTAACCACTTCTTAACAGAAGACAACATTGGAATATCATTTCCAATGAGTAGTATGTCATCGACATACAAGATTAGGAACACAACATTGCTCCCACTGAATTTCATGTATAAACATGGTTCCTCAACACTTCGAGTGAAACCATTTTCCTTTATAACATGATTGAATCGATGATTCCAACTTCTAGATGCTTGCTTAAGACCATAAATAGATCTCTTAAGCTTGCACACTTTGTTAGGATTTTTAGAATCAACAAAACCTTCGGGTTGTATCATGTACACCTCCTCTTCTAAATGCCCATTTAGAAAAGCGGTTTTGACATCTACTTGCCATATTTCATAATCATGAAATGCGGCGATCGCTAACAAAATCCGTATGGATCTTAGCATGGCTACGGGGGCGAAGGTCTCATCATAATGGAGACCTTGGACTTGGGTAAATCCTTTTGCCACTAGCCTAGCTTTGTAGACATCGTCATGTCCTTCTATGCCATTCTTGATTTTGAATATCCATTTGCATTGAAGGGGTCTTGCCCCTTTAGGCAAATCTACCAAGTCCCAAACTTGGTTTTCATGCATAGAATCCATTTCGGACTTCATGGCTTCAAGCCATAAGGAGGAATTAGGACTAGAGATTGCGGTCTTGTAGGTGGCGGGCTCGTCACTTTCTATAAGCAACACATCGAGTGTTCCATCTTCCTCGATAAGTCCCACATATCGATCGGGATGGCGAATTACTCGGCCCGTCCTTCTTAGTGGAGGAGGTACAACCGCGTTAGACGACGAAGGAACATCTTCTTGCGTCTCTTCCTCGGTTTGTGGCTCTTGAACTTCGTCAAGTTCAAAATTTCTCCCACTCTGTCTCTTAGAAATAAATTGTCTTTCTAAGAAGACTGCCTTGCAAGACACAAACACTTTGTTATCTTGAGGTTTGTAGAAGTAATAACCTCGTGAGGTTAAGGGGTAACCTACAAAGATGCACTTTTCGGATCTTGGGGCAAGCTTGTTGTCGTTCTTAGACTTGACGTAAGCATCACATCCCCAAATCTTCATATAGGATATATTGGGAATCCTTCCCGTCCACATCTCACATGGAGTTTTCTCGGTGGATTTAGTGGGACTATTATTCAAAGATCTAATTGCGGTTTGAATCGCAAATCCCCAAAACGAGTTCCCAGAATCCCTCGGTTTGACTCATCATGGATCGAACCATATCAAGTAGGGTTCGATTCCTCCTTTCGGCAACACCATTAAGTTGTGGTGTTCCGGGTGGAGTAAGTTGTGATATAATACCACGACCTTTCAAGTGTGAATCAAATTCAAGGCTAAGGTATTCTCCACCACGATCGGATCGTAGTGCCTTAATCCTTTTGTTCAATTGGTTCTCTACTTCGTTTTGAAATTCCTTGAATTTCTCAAACGCTTCACTCTTGTATTTCATTAAATAGATATACCCATATCTACTCAAGTCATCGGTGAAGGTTATAAAGTAGTCATAATTACCACGAGCGGTGATACTCATTGGTCCGCATACATCGGTGTGTATGAGTCCTAATAGCTCACTAGCTCGTGTCCCTTTACCACTAAAAGGATTACGAGTCATTTTGCCAAGTAGGCAATATTCGCATGTACCAAATGATTGATAATCAAATGGTGTAATCACATTAGTTGAAATTAATCTTTTGATGCGATTCTCGTTTATGTGACCTAATCGACAATGCCAAATGAACGCTTCACTTGGGTCACTTGTTTTGAGTTTCTTTGATTGAATGTTATAAATATCATTCGTCGGATTTGAGGTCTCTAAAATGTAAATACCATTAATGGAAGAAGCTTGGCCAATAACCAAATCATTCCTAGAAATAGTACAACGATTGTTCTTAATGACAAAACAAAAACCGTCCATGTCTAGCATGGCGATTGAAATAATGTTTTTAGAGAGCGTAGGCACATAAAAACAATTATGCAAATACAACTCAAATCCATTAGGCAAAGCTAAAACATAAGTTCCCTTGGATTCGGCCGCTACCCGAGCTCTATTTCCAAGGCGTAGATCCACATCTCCCTTGCTAAGCCTCTCCACATCTCTTAAACCCTGTAAATGATTACAAAGGTGAGAACCACAACCGGTATCTAGTACCCATGTCGTAGTGGAAGTATAATTTATATCAATAACATAAATTTCTTTAGGAATTGTACCTTTTGGAGTAATGAGTCCTTCCCTTATATTTCGCAAATATACGGGACAATTCCTAAGCCAATGTCCCATGCCATAGCAATAATGGCACTCATCATTAACTTGCTTGAAGTTTTTGATTTTCTTTCCTTTCTTCTTGAACCTTTTGCCCTTTGAAGCAAGAGCTTGATTGCTTGAGCTCCCACTAGCTTTGGCATCTTTATCTTCCAGAGACAAAGACCCTATAGATTGTATGAGGTAGTCTTCCTGAGACGGACTCACACAAGGTCTAGTAGTAGTAGGTGGTTTAGAAGAAGTGATGAAGTTAAGGTTTCCATCCGAACCTATCCCGAAATGAAGTTCTCTAGTGGTGTCGAAATCATTGTTGGAGCAAATGTCGTCAAGAACATTGTGGTATGACTCAATAGTTATTGGTGCGGTAGCGTTTGATAGATTCATTGTAATGCACTACAAATATGGAGGAAAGGAAATATTAACATTTTGTCTTTTTAAATCATACTTGTAATTAATTAACAAGATATGAACATTTATATAGTGACCTCTACCCAACTATAATAAATGATTCCAAGAACCAAATTCATATTGACTTGGGCACGGTGTGGCCGATGAAACCCTCATCAATATAACTCGGTGGATTAACGTTTTAATCGATTCTACTTTTAGAACTCTTGGTCGATAATATTACATTAACATTTATCTATAGCCCAAAACACATTCAACAAGGGGACGGTGTGGCCGATAAAACCCTTATCAAAAACTTTTGTTGAGTTCAATCCAAATTTCGAATAAATGTGTCCATGATCCAAACCCACATTAACTTGGGCACGGTGTGGCCGATGAAACCCTCATCAACATGAATTCGGTGGATAGACATTTATCACCCACTTCCCCTACGTAACAAGGTTTGTACCCCGGTGTGGCCGAGTGCACTCCCTCACGAAATAGGTTTTCATGGTTTCTACTATTTGGTAAGGCTATGTCTCAATTGATTGTTTTAGCGAGAGGTCATGTCAATTTATTATCTATCACGTTTTAAGTGAACTAAAGCGGTGAACTACGATAATTTTAATTGACATGGTCGATAAACTCGATAAAATGACAATGCACGTTTAGTTATGGCGATTTAGCGATGCATGTGACATAAAATAAATGCAAGCATAAAAATAAATAAATAAATCCTAGTATGGCCTTTCCTAAAATAGAAAAACTATTTAACTATTACATATTCGGAAACCAACTCCATTGGTCCCTTGAACTTCGGTTGTGGCACGCATCTCGAGGCAACACCGTCTTTATGTATCAACATCTTGAAGAAATCCGTCTTTGGGAACTCCGAGATAAATAAAATTACATAATAAATTACATAATTTCCTATTATACATTTGTAACTAAAATAAAATAAATCTATTAAATTACAAAACGGTGATACGAGATCACAATAAATTACAACCGAATCGATATTCCCATACATTTCGGGAAATATCAATTAAAATCTAAGGCCATACTAAGTAAAATTACATAATTCAAAATTACATAAACTAAAATTATGACAATCATAAAGAAAATGAAGCATTATAATATGTATGATCATGCCCAATTTTATGCTAAATCGCCTTTAATTAGCCAATATCGTATATTACTCGGTTTTTACGGATTTGCGTGATTTCAACATTTTTATAATCACAAGAATACATAAACTCATATTTATGCATAAGTTAATTACCCTAACCTCTTAGGACTCAAAATTTAGTCTTCACTAATAATTTGACCATAATTAACCCATATTTTATAAAATTGTTCATAAATGGACCAAAAATTACAAAAATAAGCTATAAACTTCAAATAAATCACAAAATTTCAAATAAATTCAAAATTTGAAATTTAAACTTATGAAAATTCTGGAAAAATACCATGACACTCATAATGTTCAAAATCTTAGGTTAAAAATTTCGAAAATTTTTCGGAAAAAACAATGTTGCGGTTTATCAATTTTTAATAAAATAATCATAAAAACATGGAAAAAATTATATTCATAAACTTTTCAATTTTAGATCTGAAAAATATAATAAAATGCAACATTAGACGTTTTTCCTAAGTCATAAATTATGTTTTATTAATTTTTCACTAATAATGTCACTATTTATGCTATTTTTCTTCAAAAATCCATAAATCATGCAAAAAGACTTCTTTATAGCCAATTATTTTACACGCATCTTGTAAAATTGCATGTGACAACATATTAATTTTCTATGACCAGATTCGAAATTTAACTCATATTAACCTATTTTTCACCTAAATCCGAATTTAATAATGAAAAAACCATTTTTCGAGCATAACAAGTCAAAAAATTATGAAAATTTACAGGTTATCTCAAAATAATATATGTGACAACATATCCAAAAATCAATGGAAAATTCGAAGTATAGCTAATTTTAGACCGAAAATGACATTTTTACTCATAAAATCATATTTAAATGCCATTATTGTATAATATGAACAATAAAAATCCGAAAAATTAACCAAAATATCCTAAAACATTTTAGGACCAGAAATATTAACATGCATGAATTAATTTCGTGATATATCATAATAACACAAATTTTACAAGTTTTATATGTTATTCTTATAACTCGGAAAAACTTTTAACCGATTTGCATGCAAACAACCGTGGCTCATGATACCGATTGAAGGAAATGTAGATCTATATACATACTAACATACTCATATATGTTTAACTAATTTGTCATAAAATTAATAAGGTCTTATGCATGCAAACAAATTAACAAAATAAAGAAGAAATCACCCTTACATAGTAATTTCGGTTCTTATGGGCACAAAAGAAATCTCCTTTTTCTTTTGTTCTTGAGCTTTCCTTTAATGGAAGAAACAAGATCCAAGTGTAGGATCTCTCCTTAGAAATAATACCCAAAGCTTACCCTTAATTTAATTAATATTACATGAACTAGTATAATATTAATGTAGTAGAAAAATGACCCAAAAATTTGGTTTTTGGCTCCTAAAACCGGGTAGAAGAAGAGGAGAGGAAGAGTATTATTTTTATCTCTCTAAAAATAATTTTTTATCAAGTGAATGAATAATGATGTTACCCACACATTCATATGGTGAATAATAATCAAAATAAGCAAAAGAACCCTTGTTCTTTTCTAGGTGAAACCGGTTGAGAGGAAGAGGAAGGCCAATGCATGGGCTAGGTGCTCTTCCACAAGAAGCACTAGGTATGCATGCCTAGTTGTAAAAAGAATGATTACATCTTCCACTACTCTAATTAACATTATAAGAATATGTTAATTATGTCCAATATTTCAGTCCAAATGGATGACATGAAATCCATTTTATTTTTGTCAATTGTCAATATGTCACATGTCATATGTAACATAAATTTGTTATGTATTTTTAACATATTAAAAATCAACGTATTAATAAAAATACGTCATATACAAAAATCGACTTAGTAATTCACAATTACTTGTACCAGAATATTTTACCGTTTATAAATCACAACAGATTGTATTTATAATAATTCATTCAATTTCAATTGTTTCTTTAAAAAATAATTTCATCCGAGTAATGATACGATTCAATTACTCAGACCGTATCTCGTTTAATCACATTTTAATGTGATACGTAAATTTTACTTCCAAAATCGTCCGTCAATTTTCAAGTAATTTAATTAACTCGTAACATTATACGATTAATTAAATAATCAATTAAGAGTGTCGCCCTATAGGTATGACCTAGGGGTCAATCGATCACCACCGTCAACGACGATGTAATGTCAAACTCTAGTCACCAATCATTACCGATATATGTTGACCAGTTGACAGTAAAAATACTTCCCAATTGCATTCTTTAAAATGAGATTTAATAATGATATTTAAATCATGTGATCGCACTATTGTTGAGGACACATTTCCCAACAATTGGCTCCTTAAAGGCGATTTAGCATAAAATTGGGCATGTTCATACATATTATAATGCTGCATTTTATTTATGATTGTTATAATTTTATTTTATGTAATTTTTGAATTATGTAATTTTGCTTAGTATGGCCTTAGTTGTTAATTGGTATTGCCCGAAATGTATGGGAATATCGATTCGGTTGTAATTTATTGTGATCTCGTATCACCGATTTGTAATTTAATAGATTTATTTTTATTTTAATTACAAATGTATAATAGAAAATTATGTAATTTGTTATGTAATTTATTTATTCCGGAGATTCTTGAAGACGGTGCCACTCAAGAAGGCGATCCATTAAAGACGGTGTTACCTCGAGATGCGTGCCAAAACCGAAGTTCAAGGGACCAATGGAGTTGGTTTCCGAATTTGTAATAGTTTATTATATTTACTATTTTAGGAAGGCCATACTAGGATTTAATTTATGCTTTGCATTTTATTTATATGTCGCATGCATTGCTAAATCGCCATAACTAAAACATTCATCATCATTTAATATCGAGTTTATCGACCGTGTCAATTATAATTATCGTACTTCACCGCTTTAGTTCACTTAAAACGTGATAGATAATAAATTGACATGACCTCTCGCTAAAATAAACAATTGAGACTTAGCCTTACCAAAAAGTAGAAATCATGAAAACCTATTTCATGAGGGAGTGCGCTCGGCCACACCGGGGTACAAACCTGGTTACGTAGGGGAAGTGAGTGATAAATGTCTATCCACCGAATTCATGTTGATAAGGGATGAATTGGCTACACTGTGCCCAAGTTGATGTGGATTTGGATCATGGACACATTTATTCGAAATTTGGGTTGAACTCAACAAAAGTATTGATAAGGGATGAATCGGCCACACCGTGCCCAAGTTAATATGAATTTGGATCTTGGAATCATTTATCATAGTTGGGTAGAGGTCACTATGTAAATGCTATACTTGTTTACAAGTATTATTATAACGATAAATGTTAGTTTTCATCATTCCGTTGTCGCATCGTTCGTATCATTCTATTTCTTCACCACAATTTATATACGATATCATTTCGATTTTGGTTCAAATCTCCATTAAAACATCGTAACTAAAAACAAAATTTGAATTTTCTTCTAAAAACCTCGAATTATCCATTGCAAGGATCTCTTGTAAAGAGTATAGATAAAAGTTATTCGTGATCAAAAGGGTTTTTGATTTTTGACTAACATATCTACTTACAATGAATTGTTTCTCATATGCTTAATTGAGTTAAGTACTTTGAAACGTTAAATTATTTTGGTAACTCGATTTGTTGGAAATCAAAATTGACCAAAATACCGCAACCACTTCAATGAAAGTTTTAAGACTAAACGAATAAATTGAAGAGTAGTCTTCATGAATTTCAATTTTGCTTCTCTTAGCAAAGACTCATTGAAATGAGTGGGAGCATTCTCTTAAACCGTTAAGAAAGGGATGAGGTTCAAAGAAGTAAAATTAGAATGGAATTGATACAAGGTAATGTTAAAAGTAAAGTTATTGAGAATAACGATACTAAACCTATCAATCCCGACCGATAAAGTTTCCATTGTCTTAATTGTTGGACGCTAGAAAGGAAATCGCCCAAATTATCAAGAATCAACAAGTTAGTTGTGGGACATCTAATGGGACCTTCTTCTTTAAATGTTTATTTGATTGACATAAATTTTGCTAATACTACTTCGTCAATATTAGAAACCGGTGGTGGTTTTCATCTTTGTATTTGATACATAGGATGATTAGAATATGACGACTAGCAACCATGATGTTGAGAGATAGAATCATTGTGTAATCAATCTAGTTTTGGATTTATAGTTGTACACCACGATTTGATGTATGGCTAGCCCATTATCAAGGTGATTATATTCTAAACCAAACTAGAATGATAAATCATGAAGATGATGCAAGACTCAAATTGGTAACCCAAGATTAAACCTTAAATTCTGGAATGATGAACGCAAAGAGTTATCAAGTACTCTTGAAACCATTAGATTGTTAATCTTATGGTATATGCGTATCTTGTATTCAAAGCAAGATGTCTCTTGCTTTTGGTTGAAAAGGAGATCGAGGTTGTAAATCATTGATCCAAAATAGGTTGATCATTTTTCTTTTACCAACGATTTAAGTTGACGCTAATATGTTCACTTAATAAGGTAAATAGAGAAATCTTTGAAGAAGTTCAAAGAATCACGATTTAGTCGTGATGTGATTATCAAAGTGAAGACTTTGATATAAGCCAAAGGAAATATGATATAGTATCACAAATTAATCTCTCTTAGCACGCATTATGGGATAATGTGTGGTTGGATAAGAAATCAAACGCTATTCGATATGGTTTGAACTTTAATCAAGTTACTTTGAGTTACTTGATCCTTTTTGGGGATTTTATCATTTTGTCTAAAATTATTTTTCCACTAAATCTAAAACGAATCATATGAGATATGAGATGGTAGGGTACCATGTTTGTAAGTTTTTCAAAAGAAACAAATGCTCATTTTTCCTCACTATAATCACGAGTACAACGGGTTTGTGGCTCGTGAAGCTGTCTTTCTAGAATACAAGTTTATTTCTGGAAGACAGAGTGGGAGAAATTATTCAAGAGCCACAAAGAATATTATGTCACAAGAAACTGGTCTTTCTTGGCTACATGAGACGTTTTGTATAAAACATTGTTTCTTCAAAACCTAGGAGGTTAAAGTCATCACTTGTTGAAGATGATGAATTAGTGTTACTTTTAAGAAAGTAAAGAGCTTGCAACTTACAAAGAAATTGTTTGATTCAATTTGATTACTTCTGGAAAGTAATGAACATATGACTTACATAAGAGTGTTTAAGTCACAACTCAATACAAGGCTTAGAGCCACGAAAATCCGAAATAAATTCCAAGTGGATTGTTAGATATCAAAGCTTGATTGGTGGCAAAAGGGTTTTGCACTAGTTGAAATGCTTAAGTCTATTTGGATCTTCTTAGGGATTGTGTTTCATTATGATGATATACATATAGCAAGTGAATCTAAAAACCCACTTCTTCAATTAGAAGGAATGTATTCAATACATGTCTTGAGTTTTGTAGATTCTTGCAATCCTGAGATAATGTGCAACTTAAGAGAGGGTCTTGAGTAGGACATCAATGAGTTGGAATCAATGATTTGATCATGGTATAAAAATTTTCCCGATAAGTCGAGAAGTTGTGTTTATACATGAAGTTTAGTGGGAGTTACGGAAATTTTAGTTAGTCTTATATATGGATGACATATTGATCGTTGGGAATGATTTAAGACTTTTGGAGTATTATAATACATCTTTAATATCCAGATTTATGGAGATAAATCCACATGATATTAGCGCCAAATAAGAAGTCTTATGTTGATAAGATTCATGATTAGTTCAATCGAGTTGAACATATTTGATTGATTACATTTACTTCCGCTGTCGAATCAATTAAATAGGAAATGATGTATAACACTTCATATACTTTGAGTATGATGAATTGTTTCAAATCGAATTTAAGTAACAGTTACCAAGTAAGCCATGAAGATTACCCTTAAGTGCTTGCAGAAGCATTAAGGATGTAATGCAAAGTGTTTTTGATACAATTTTGTGTAAGGGTGTTACACAAGTGACAATTGACAATTGAGATTGCGCATGGTTTCCGACAAAACCATAATCAAAACACATTAGGATGGTTAATATACCATTGTGGCTATGTTATTTAAGAAATAGATTTTCTAGAATCGTTCTAGGCAATAAAGAACAATGAGAAATATTTACAACGGAAATTGAGTACACTTGCAATCATGGGATGTGCAAGAGGGATGAGTCCCATACACTGTGAAAACAGTGGGAGCTATTTTAAGGCAAGAAAGCCTATATCTAGACTGGATCTAGACACGTACTTAGAAAGTTTTCTAATACAAATGTATACATTACGAAAGGAAAACAAGTATGTAGCAAGGTTGAGCAGGGGGTTGCTAAGACCTACTTACAATACCTATTCATAGGCTTAACATGATGAGTCATGTCATTTCAATTGAATTGAGATGAACAACTACATACAAGATCTAAATTGGATTATAGAATATGAAGTAGTAATCAAGTATTGACTACTCATATGATAATCACATTTGTCGTTCGAGTTTTTAAATCTAAAAACTCCTTTTATACTTTGTTACATCCAAACGGGTTGTGGAGACAATATTGAACCCCGTTAAAGTGAACCCGGATTAACATGGTATTAGCCCATAGTCACTTGTATGAGGTGACGTCTCGAAGTGACTAGAGTGTGATGCGATTAATGGCAAGTTCAAGTGCCATGGAGTCATATGAGAATGACTAGTCGATCACATAGGCAGACTTTTAGGAACACTTTGTCGGGCCTTATGACCGCTTATAGAGTTCTGGCAAATTTATATAGCCTGGTCGTGACGAAAGCTACTAAAGTATTCTAATGAGTCGATTTTTTTGACTAAAGACTGTTCGCCTAAGATGGCACAGTTTCAGATTAACTTTGATTTGTGTTACTACGACCTTCGTAAATGAGGTCAAATGGGCATATTTTGGGTTATGATGGTTGTGGCTAGTCGAAGGGAATAAGTGCAATAGGAATTGTCCACCCCTTGTCAGGGTTATAACAATATCTCAGGGCCACTCGAGGAGTAATGAACTGGAAATGCGTGGCCACGCTCGGAAGGTATCTATGGCAGATAATTCCGGTCAATCAGTTATTCTCCAGATCGAGGAAACCACTCTCGATATGATCACTTGCAAGTATGACCTGAAAGACACCTTGCATTGAGTGGGAGATAGTAATAGGACAAGAGAATTGGTGACGCACACTTGTCGAGGACAAGTGGGAGATTGTTGGAATATGTGTCCTCCGACAATAATGCGATCACAACTGTTGATCATGATGATCACATGTTTAAAATCTCGTTTAAAGAATACATGTGGGATGTAATATTTTACAGTCAACTGGTCCACACATATCGGTAATGATTGGCTGACTAGAGTTTGACATTACTGTCGTGCGACGGTGGTGATCAGTTGATCCCCTTAGGTCATACCTATAGGGAAATACTCTTAATTGATAATTTAATTAATCGTATGCCGAAACGAGTTAATTAAATTGCTTAAAATTGACGGGTGATTTGTGAGTCAAGTTTACGTGTCTTATTGTAATTTTATTAAATGAGATATGGTCTAAGTAATCGAATTGTTTTATTACCTGGATAAAATTATTGTTTACGAAACAATTGATATTGAATTAAGATTGAATGAATGATTTATTATAAATACAAGATGTTGTAATTTATAATTGATAAACCTTTTTGGTACAAGTAATTACGAATTACTAGTCGATTTTGTATATGACATATTTTATGAGTATGTTGATTTTTAATATGTTAAAAATACATTACAATTTCATATGTCAAGTAACATGTCACATATGTTACAATTGACAAATGACAAAATAAAATGGACCATCCATTTTATGTTGAATGTGCCGAAATAATGGAGGGTGTGTAAGATATATATTGTGTTTTTATCTTAAGTGGAAAACACAATGATTATATCTTACTAGTAGCCATGCATACCTAGCTTTTGAGAAGAGCAAAAATAAAAGGCATTGGGCATGCTACCCAAGGCCATCTTTTTCGGCCACCCATAAGAAAAGGAGAGAGTTTTTCTCTTCTTTAATCTATTATTCATTCTAGTCTAAAAATTAGTTCTTCTCTCTAGTTTTTGAGATGATGCTTAAGAGCAAAAATAAACTCTCACATACTCCTTCTTGAACCGAAATTTCAAGAGCAAAAAATAACATTTTTGTGTCAAATTGAAGTATGATTAATATTATTACTAGATCATAATAATATTGGTTTTAAGGGTGTTCCTTGGGTATATGCTTTTGGGAGAGATTCTAAACTTGAATCTTGTTCATACATATAAGGAAAGCTCAAGAACAAGTAAGAAGGAGATCTTACTTGTGCCCTTTGGTCCGAAATCTCAATGTAAGAATGACGATTTCTTCTCTATATTTATTTATGTTTGCATACATAAGATCTAATTAATTTTATGACTAAATTAAAGTGAAACATATATGAATATATTGAGTATAATGAGATATAGATTTCTAACAGCCCCCTGTTCCAAGAATAAAGGAATAAATCCGCAGGACGAAGAGAGCCACCATGTCCATCAACCAAACCGATATCAACCTCCTTAAAATTATTATTATTATTATTATTATTATTATTATTATTATTATTATTATTATTATTATTGTTGTTGTTGTTGTTGTTATTATTATTATTGTTATTATTATTATTATTGTTGTTATTATTATTATTATTATTATTATTATTATTATTATTATTATTATTATTATTATTAAATACGGAGTATTACAGGCCGAGTACTTAAAATCAGGGGTATTACTACAACGGGTGCAAGCATGATTGATATCTTTTACCGGTATGATTGATTGGGGAGTATGAATTCCAAAAGTTTCACCCCAACGCGAGTAGTGGGGCAGTTAAAGGTACATATTTTAGTTTTCGGACGCGAATACAAGGTATCTTCCCCCATACACCCGCTCCGCTCCGACGACATGCCTTGTTTGGATAACAAAATGGGTCGGAGGGAAGTGGAGGGAGTGAGATTTAGAGGGCTCCATTTTCCCTGTCTTAAGGCAAACAAAATCCCTCCAACATAAAACAAGATTTAAAGGGAAATTGTATCCAAACACTCATCATTCACTCCCCTCCCTTTTCCTCCATTTTTGTTATTCAAACATGCCGTAAATGTGATAAAATGAAATAAAAAGGAGAAAAATTGAGAGATCCATTTTCCGTACCTCGAAGTACTAAAAACACCATAACAACGATCTTCAAAGTCTTATATCCTACACCATGTGTAAGATTCTCCATACTCCCTCCAACTCCCCACTCATTCTCAACTTCCTATTTTATTTTATTTTATTTTTTTATCAACTTCCTATATTTTTTTTAAATATAAAATTAACTCTCACTTTTAAGAAGCTGTTACAACTATCATATTCGCATTAAGTATTATGTAATGTTATATTCATGATATGACATTATCATATTCACTTTAAGTGAATATGACAATGTTTAATGAATATGTGTTATACAGGGTGATATTCACAATATGACACTCTTATATTCACTTTTAGTTTTGTGAATATAGAAATGTAGTTTGATGAATATGTATTATGTAGTGTGATATTCCGTATTCACCATATGGCTCTATTATATTCATTTTCAGTGAATATGACATTATAGTTTGATTAATGTGTATTATCTAGTGTCATCAATGTTTTAGTCGATTTCAAAACCGCATTATGCAAAATAATTTAGACGAATAAAAGTAATTATTTCATATGATTTGAATATCATTATTTGAATATGTTAATTATGTGATGTGAATATGCGAGTAAAATCAAAATAAATACAAAAATATATCAAATATGATCTCTACTTATAGAGCAATAAAAATTACAAATAATGGTATATTTTTTTATTTCTAATTTATAAAATTTAAAATTTATCAATTATTAAAAAATAAGGGAGAGAGTATTACCTTCAAAGCCCAATCTTATCTTAATAAAAACAAGAACATTTAAAGGATTTCTGTGCAGCCACATCATCATAGCAAGGTTTTTTTTTTTTTTTAAAATTCCGGAAATATGGGTCCCACGGAGAAAACTACGGAAGTAATTACAAAATAACGTTTGTTATGATGTTATTTGCGAAATTGTTCGGAATGTACTGATTTAATTATTCGAATAGAACAACTAATGTAGTCTACCATGAAATTTTCCAACATTTGGAATGATATTAGACTACTTTCGTTAATTCTACAATTATGTTTCTTCAATTTGATTGTAAACCCTTTTCAAATTTGATGACTATTTTCATTTTATAGCGATATTTATATTGTTTGATTTTTATTATTTCCCATATATTGCATTTATTATATAATATATACTATGTTTCACGTTACAACACCGAATTTGTGGGGTTTATATCACATATTTACAACTTGTGCAAGCTTCAATCCTTGCAAATTTAACACGCATTTTATTCTATTATCAATATATAAAAGAAATACAAAATAAAATATCTATGTATATTACTTAACAATTTTTAAATATTTACTTTCAGTGATTATAAGTTCATACCCGTGCAAATTGCACGGGTTGAAAACTAGTAACAGAACTCTAAAAACAAAGTCCGTATATTTAGGGGCTGTTTGGTTGGCTCTCTTGGAATGGATTGGAATGGAGTTGCTCCATTCCAATGTTTGGTTGGAGTCTTTTGGAATGGAGTTAGATACCCAATGGATTCTAACTCCATTCCAACCCCCTAGAATCCCATACCCAACTTCCCCCCTTGGTATCTAACTCCATTCCTCCCTTCTACAATTTTAGATGAACCAAACAAGTTTATAAAGAAATGGATTTAGAACCCCATACTATTATGGATTCATATTCCAATCCATTCCATTCTATTCCATGCTATTGAACCAAACGCCCCCTTAACATAACAGGTAACAACCTCTACTACATTTATCACATCATCCTCCTCCTTTTTATTCCTCAAATTTTCCACCCAAATTAATTAAATCAATTATTATCTTCAATTTCCTCAATTTTCCAGGTATCATCTTCACCAGATCTCTATTAATTTCTCGTCAATTTCCTTTATTTTATGATTTCGTTATTATTGATTTCATATTCGTTTCGAATTAATGAATTTATAATTATATTTCTATGCTTTTGATTCTCCGATTTTATCACCTGATTTGTTATCTGATTGATTTGTTGATTAATTATTCTTGCATTTGTGATTTGTGTGTAGTTAATTGTATAGGTTAACATGATAAATTGGATTAATTGTATCAGGAAAGTGGTTAAATTGATTCAATTTTGATCGTGGAAGATGCTGTAGAGTTAGTTGTTAGACGAAATTTAACGGGGATGATGATGAAGGCGGGTTATTTGCTGTCGATAAAACTCCGACTGAATTGGGAATTGGGAATTGGGAATGATTATTCTTGCAAAAGTTGTTGGTGAAACATTGAGATGAGATTCTAATTAGTCCATTTGACTCAACTGATTCTTTAGTTTGATTAAATAATATACTAATCACGCAAGAATATAAAATTAAGGAATCGGTTGAGTTGGAGAGTTTAGTATAGACTATAGAGCTAGGAACTGAATTTCAGCTCATGTGAGTTTTTTGAGCGATGTATTGTTTATTTTCCCTTAATTCAATGGGTATGATGATGAAGGCGTGTTATTTGCTGTCGATGAAACTCCAATAATGTGCTGATTTAGGATTTCGGAGTGATTATTATTGCAAAAGTTGTTAGTGAAGCACTGAGATTCTAAGTAGTCCATCAGCTGATTATTTAGTTTTTGATTAAAATACTCCTCTCGGAAGAATAAAAAATAAGGAATCGGTTGAGTTGGAGAGAGTAGTAAAGACTTGGGAACTGAATTTCAACTCATGTGCGTTATTTGAGTGATGAACTGGTATTTTTTTTTAACAAAATAGAAATAGGTAATTAAAGGAAACATCCATGATTAATTTCCAATGAGCTCCTTTTCCTCATGATTCGCCTTTGACCCGTTAGTTTTTGGCTTTTCATCTGTTTGGGGGAATGGGGACTTAGCTCCATTTAGATGATGATATTGTCATCCCTACGTGCGCATGAGATAATGTTATTGTGCTTTTGTTATAGAAAATAATACGAATGGTTTGTTATTGTGTTTGGGAATTTATGTACTTTCTTGTTTCCGTAAATAGAATATTAATAATTTTTTATTACGGATAATTCACGCGGTACCCCTAAGGTTTGCCACTTTGCACGAAATACCCAAATTTTTGATCCGGAAATCTTAAAGAGGTCATAACTCGTGTTTACGAGTTCCAAAAGTGGCGAATTTTTTTTTTCCAAATCGCTCATCTTTCCGAGAACTACAATTTGAAAAAAAAATGTCGCATTTGGATTCCGCTACTACGAGTTATTGTGCGTCAAAGTTTTTTCGACCGAACAAACTTTGAGTGAGCATATCTCCTGGAGTTTCAAACTCGTGAAACTTTTTTTTCAAATCGTAGTACTCGGAAAAGTGATCGATTTGAAAAAAAAAAATCTTCACTTTCTGTGTTCGTAAACACGAGTTATGACCTCTTTAAGTTTTTCGGATCAAAAATTTGGGTATTTTGTGCAAAGTGGCCAACTTAGGGATACCGCGTGAATTATCCGTTTTTATTATGTTTATGAGTTCATTTAACTCTTCTGTTCCGCAAATCATTGCTCTTCATTGCTCTTATGGTTCTGATGAGAGGATTATCCTTATACTATCTAGGTGCCTTTGCTATTATTGAAGTGAAATTAGAAATCTCGCCCCTGATTACATTGTTGAGTGTGCATTGATGTTAGGGTGCACAAGTTACTTCTAGATGATTCTTAACAAACCATACTTTGGGGAGGGGTATTATCTTATCAAATGTCACTATCGAAATACTAAAATATGACAATGCGTATCTCCTATCTCTTTTACGATCTTACCACGCCATTTGCGAGAGTAGGCACTGAGCTAATTTATTTCCTTTTGGCGTTATGTGGTTTGAGCTAATTCCATTTAGATGTAAGTTTTCACAAATTCCATATAGTGATATGAAGTTTGTGGTAGTTCCCTCTTTGATTGCCGCAAAATAATTTGGAAAAGTAATATTATAATAACTACTAAAGTGAAATTTTATACTCCCTCCGATCCAACCAAAGGTAACACTTGCTTTAGCTTTTGGGTGGTCTTCGAGGCGGTACTTTGACCGTATTTTCTTCACATATACGTGACTTTTTTTTGTAAAGAAATAAAATTTTATGAAATGCTTTTTCATACCAAATCTATATATATAATTTTCGTCTTTCAAAATTTCATATTTTTTAACGGTATTCATTGTCAAAGTTTTCAAAGTTTTTTTCAAAGTTTGACCACCAAAACGTGAATGTTACCTTTGGTGTGGATAGGAGGGAGTATGATTTTGCTTAAGAAATTTGTTCGTAGGATTAAACTTTGTTCATATTTTCCATATTTCCAATGGAGCCAAAGACTCATTACTCTTTGGTTATGGATTATAATGGAATAAATCAAAATGGCTCACTAAAGTGGCCGTACTTCTTTCTTTTGTGAAGTAGCGGTCCTTCGATGCAGTTCTCGACGCAATTTTCATCTTGGGTCATTCGGAAACAGCTTCTTTGTGTTGCTAACACAAGGGTAAGGCTTCGTACATCCGACCCCCCTTACCCCGCAATTTGCGGGAGCCATTGAGGCACTGGGGTAATGTTGTTGTTGTATTAAACTTTGTTCATATTATGGCAACCAAAGTAGAAATAGCTCAAACCTAGTTCACCATTAACGTAGTTATTAAAACCTCTTGGCATGAAAGTGAAATTATCACGAACAAGGACTCTAACGGCACTAGAGTCGAAGTAATGCTTTTTAAATGCTTATGTGTATGGCAACAATAGTTTAGCACTTTGGATTTGGAATTGGTTTTTGCCACATTCTTGTTCCTTGCGCTATGAATGCGACACTTGCCTCCTAAAGTGCGTAATTCACCGACTCTATATCCATCATAAACTATTGCAAAATACGGTAAGACAACCTTGGAAACTCTATAACTTGGTCGTGATATGGTGTTAGGACCGTGGTCTAATAACGTAGTCAAAATGGACACTCTTTGCAATGATAATAAACTAGTGTAGACTATAGAGAATCTCCATCCAATGAACATTGGCGCATGAGCGTGGTATTAACTATTGACTCCATGTTTTGTATCGACAATACATCGATCGGGCTTATTTGCTACAACTAAATCTAGATGGCTTATGTTTTATCCAAGGCTTTATAAGGCACTAGCCAAGCAGACGTCAACTAGCTTAGTTGGTAAAGTTATGAGAGGTGGTGGTCATGACCTGCGTTCAAATTTTGTGAGCATCAAAGTCTTGCTCTTTGTGGCTCCCTTTAGACCAAAAAAATAAAATAAAAAAATAAGGCACCAAAACACCTCGTTGCGCCTTAATTGTGCCTTGTAGAAAAGGAACATATAGCTAAATGTGCCTTGTTGATATGGAACATCTAGTTAGGCACATTGATATGCAATATGCATTTTTCCCCTTTTAGCTCTTTAATTATATGTCCTTTTCCTTACCTTATTGTCTCTAGTTTTAACTTATTTACTCATTAAGCCTTTGTCAAATGAAAGAGTATGATAACACCATTTTATTTTGAAAATATAAGTTTCTTTTATGAAACCCTACACAATGTGTCTATGAGGTGTGCGCCTTCGCCTCACTCTCACCTCTCTCGTGCATCGTCGCCTTGGTGTGCTTCATGCCTTTTTAAATTTAGAAAAAAAAAAGGGGGCGAAATAAATCATGCCATAGTCCATGCCACACGTCATAGTATGCTGCCCGTGATTCAGAGTTTGTGTTTGTGCTACGTCGATAGCAATTTAATACAACGATAACATTACCCTAGTCACTCAAAGGCGGATGTCCTGAAGGAGACCGTGTGCCTGCATTACCAGCATGTGCTCGAGACTAGTTAAAGTTAAAGTGGGATTACCCCAATGTCTCAAAGGTATTCGTCTATGGCAAGGTTAAAGACATTACCCCAATCTTTAAAAGTCTTTGAATGGTTCCGAGGGCCAAATGTTTCCAACCTTTACTCGGAGGTTTTTCTCAATGAGCCACGTTGAGAATTGCATTACGATTCGTATCGACCGCTTATGACTTCTATTAAAAAGAAATGCAAACAATTTAACGAGTCATTGGGCTTTATTCCATTTTGAGTCATTTGGAAACATCGTCTTTGTGTTGTTGACACAAGGGTAAGGCTGCGTACATCTGGCCCCCCTTACACACCGGGGTAATGTTGTTGTGTTCTATTGGGCTTTATTCCATCATATTTTTTGGCCAAGAATCGCAAGTCTTTGGTTATGGTGTTGAGGGAAATTGATAACGCGATTGAAGTCCATTTTTATTTCTACGCCATCTTGCAAGCCTTTTCAACTCCCTTCTGCTGTACTTATCGGTTATTGAATGATCTCTCAGTAGCTTTATGCTGATTTCATTCAGGCTGAAATGGTTGGTACAAGAGGAAAGGGGCCCAAATCAAAATCTAGAGACCTTGCTTTTGTGCATGATGAACCCGAGCCTTTGCAAACCTTGATTTCAGAAGCAGCTGAGGGTTCTCTTAGCGAGGAAGCAAAAGTTGAAGTTTTCTATAGTGAGGCTGTTCCTTTACATGTTGATGAGAAACAATTGATGGACGACGGGCATGCCATTGGATATGAGATTAATGATGGAGATGTGACGGTTCTTACAAGTTTAGATGAAGACGACAAATTGGAGGACGTAAGTGATGGAGGTAATGCAATCACTAACATAGAGGTTGAAAACCGTCTCGAGAGAACCAATGAAAATGAGACAGAGGCAGACATGACTGTTGGAGGTGATGCAGTCCCTAATGTGGATGTTAAAGGCAGTAACGAGGGAACAAATGCAGAGGAGCTAGAGGAAAATGAAAACTTATGTACTGGGAAAGAAGAAAAGAAACCTGACATAAATGCATGTGTGACAAATGCTGATGAAGGCTTGGCTGCTTCTAAACATGTGCTAGAGGAGAATTCGACTGAATATATGCACAATGACAAAGAAGCAAATGAGCTGATTGCTGAGGTGTCTGTTAACACTCGTGTCGAAAACGAGGGAGATGAATTTATCAAAGAAAATGCAAGCCCTACTAATGAGGTCATAGCTGCTGCTGAAAAAGTGATTCAACCAAAGAAGAAAATTATAAGAAAAAAATTGATCAGGAAGAATATAGCACTAGGCAATGTGTCTGTTAGCTCTCCTGCCGAAAATGGGGGAGTTGAGTCTATCAAAGAAGATGTGAGCCCTGCTAATGAAGTCATAGCTGCTGCTGAAAAAGTGATTCAACCAAAGAAGAAAATTGTAAGGAAAAAATTGATCAAGAAGAATATATCACTAGGCAATGCGCCTGTTAGCTCTCCTGCCGAAAATGGGGGAGATGAGTCTATCAAAGACGAAGAAAGTGTTGGTAATGAAGCCATAGTTGCTGCTGAAAATGTGCTTCAACCAAAGAAGAAAATTGTAAGGGAGTTGATTAGGAAGAGATTATCACTAGGCAATGTGACTGCCGTTAATGAAGCTAAACTGCAACTTTCTGCTGGTAATGAGGGATCTGGTGTACCATGCGAGGCAGGCACGTCAGCTGAAGTCAAGCCACAATGTTTGGAAGATAATGACACATCAGGTGAAGTACGCAACGAAGGCCAAATTGAGAATTCAAAGAACGAAGAGACCGTGGAAGGAAAACCAATAGTTAAGATTAATAAGAAAGTGAACAGAATCAGGAAAAAGAATCCACAGGGCCAACCTGGTATGCAGACAGCCATTGTTGAGCAGAAGCCTGAGCTTGAACCCACAAATGATGATCCCACAAGTAAAGAGAATCAACCTATTGAGCATGAAACTGAGAATGAAGAGGCAGTAAAGCCTAAACCCAGGATTAGCCGCTCACAGAAGAGGAAAAATAGAAAGGCGGTGGATGAAAGCACCCAGAATGTGGATGCCGAGGATGTAGATAGGTCGGGTTCTTCCAAAAAAAGCAAGTTGCCCAAGAAAGTTGATGGTATGGGCATGATCTTTATGTGCAATTCTGAAACGAAAAAGGATTGTTATAAGTATACAGTTTTTGGGCTACCCGCTGCCAAGAAAGATATTGTGTCAAAAATTTACAAAGGCATGAGACTTTTTTTGTTTGATATTGATCTCAAAATGTTGTATGGAATATACAAAGCTGCTGGCCCAGGGAGTTATAATGTTGAGCCCAGGGCATTCAAGTCGCAATATCCTTCTCAGGTTAGTCTTTTCGATCCAAAGATTTAACAATCTTCAACGATACAACAAGTCTTACATCCTTAAATAAGAACGATGCAATTGACAGTTGTATCATGCATGTACTGAAAGCACACTTGCCTGTGATTATGCATAGGATACTAGGATGTATGTTTATTATGACTGCTTGTTTTTAGCTTCAGTATGGTGCACTGTGGCATTCGCTGGATTAGTCTTGGCAAATCTTACCTATTGCATGGACTTTTAAATATGGACTAGAAGTCTAGAAGTTTTTTCTGGTATACCTCTTGCATGTCAACCAGCTCACCAATCTGCGGTATCAATTGTGTATTTGTGTAAACGATTGTCAATTTATGTTGCACGAATCTGTCAATAGATTAACACAGAAAGTCCACACGGTTCTGGAAATTTAATGGGTGGAGTACTCTGCAATTCTGCATGGTGATGGTTGAGAATATTGAGAAGAGGCATTTGGGTTTGCGGTTTTTGGTTCTGTCCCGAGCCTTGGTTGTTTGGTTTTCTTACCTCAAGATATGACACGTGGCAAGCTTACTTAGGCCAATGGCATTATGATATTGAGTGGTGGTGGTGATTGCTTTTAAGGATAAAGGGCTATTCTTCAGCTAGTGTATGAGGGTTTGGTATCGAGATATGGCTTGCAATATATAGATTGGATATTAACTTAGAGAGCACGTGTATATTCGGTTTAGCTCTGGGCCATGTAAAAGGCAAAGCTACAGAGCCTTTTAAATTTGGCAACCCCAAAAAAAAGTGTCTAATTTTGAACTTTGCCTCTGACAGGTCCGTTTTACTATTCTCGAAGATTGCTTGCCCGTAGCAGAGGAGAAGTTCAAGAAGGTCATCAAGGAAAATTATTTTACAAAAAACAAGTTCGATTGCCAGTTGACCAGTGAGCAGGTTTGATTTCATCACTTCTCCTGCCTCCATGTTTGGTTTGTTACGACTGGCTGATTCCACAAAAACCTATATACCATCCCACTAACAATATTACTCCCTCCGTACCAGACCAAAGGTAACACTTACTATAAACGGACGTACCATACCAAAGGTAACATTCCTTATTTGGCCCACAATATTACCAAGTTGTCCTTATACTCATTTGATATTTACACAAAATGCCATTACATACCCCACCTACCAACCCACAATTAAACCCACAATTACATACCCCACCTATTTTTTCCCTCTTTACCTTTACTTTTTCCACTTTTTCTTAAATACTCCATTTTTCCCTACGTTACCTTTGGTGTGGTACGGAGGGAGTATTAGATTAGACGAGGAGATGCTTGGTAAACAATGCTTATTCTGTTCGGTCCATTTCATTACATTTCTCAAAATATGTGAGATTTTCAATAAAGCAGTGAAATACTTTAACTGATGGAGTATCTAATAACAACTAACTAGTTTTCTTGCCCGTGCGTTGCACGGATATTAAAATAATGTGTGATAAATTTCACAATAAAATGGAATATAGACATATAGTACATCGTTCATGTCTAAGACTTTATGTATGCCGCATGACCAACAAATAATTCCCGTTAACATAATATTGACTTAAGAATAAAAGAGTGTTTTTTTTAGGAAAATAACACCAATATGAAGTTTATATATATGATACTTGGACTGATAGTTTTTAGAATTTGTTCATTAATACCTGTTTGTTTTTCAATTTTCAATTGAGCAAGGAAAACAATAATATTTACTTTGCATAATCAACTCAATGATGCAACAAATCTCCTTCTTTAGAATAACAATAATAATTTAATCATTGTTGGATCAAATGGTAGTTACGTAAAAATATTTACAGGTAGTTAAATGTTATATCTCCCGGTCAAACTATAGACGTACCTTTGAATGTGAACCAAATTTCAACGCAATACTACATGTCACCCCCCTATAACAATAGTCTTGCTCCCCATCTTCTCATTTGAAACAAAATCCTTCACGCAGACCCCTATTTTTCTTCCCTATTCACACACATGATCTAAAACAATCTCATCCCTTGAAAGATCGATCCTTGTCTTCGAAATTTCTCTCAAATTTATCCAACCAAATGAAAAACTAAACCCCTACTTCTAGAAAAATCCACAATCCAATGGAAACTAACCCTTGCTCTCGACAATGTTGTTAGAATTAAGATTTTACTTTAATTTGGATTGATGGGGTCAAGATTAAGTTTATCAGTATGATCTTTTGAAGTTTCTTGTTATTATTCATGTTACCTATATGTTTTAATTCAAGCGATATTTTGCTGATAAATAACCTTATTTATTATCACTATCCTCGTTAAACTCATCACCCTCCACAAATGCACCCTCCCTCCACCCCACTAATTTATCCGCAAAATAAAACATCAGCCACTGTGATTAGTTCTTACTACTTGAAACAACGTCCAATCCACTACCACTATCACTACCTTTCTGCCACGTTTTACATCTAAGAAGTCATAAATCACATTCACCTCCATGAAACACCAATCTTTACTCTAGATGATATGGATCCCCGTCTCCCTTATCGAAGACAGTTTATTTTTCCTTTAACAAAGAGAAGTTTAAGAAACAATATTCCCTCTTATCTCTCTCTCTCTCTCTCTTTCCATTCCTAGTCTTTTTCTCGTCCCCTCCCCTACCTCCATTCCAGATACTCAAACAAAGTGTTTGGGTACTATGTTTGTAAACTGAATAAGTTTGAATATTATATATATACACGAACTTTGGTATTTATTTCATTTTGCATAAATAAATCTTACTACCTCCATCTCATTTTTATTGTTCTTTTTTCTTCAAATTTTATTATCTCATAATTATTATCCCCTTTTTAGATCTAGTAAGGAAAAACTTTAGTCAACCAACTCGTCGCAATCAACCTCATTCCCACTCAAAACAACCTTTAGCCCACTACTTAATCCCTTCGGTTCACGCATAAAACGGTCTAAAATGCAAAGCTTTCATCTCTCTCTTGAAAAGTCCATCTAACTAACAGAAAACTAACCGCTACTATCTGAACTTCATCATTTTTACATCCGTAATGATTAAGTTGATTGACAAAAAAAAAAAAAAATGCAGAAACTTGGGTTTTGTTTGATAACGACGGATTGAACATTTTTTTTTTAGCATTTTGAGAGTTTTTACACTATTTAAATAACAAATGTGCTATTTTGAGTGTTGATCATCGACATATTGAAATAGTAGATTGTGGTGTAATTTCATGTTTTACATTATGACCCTTTAATTAGTATATTATAAGAAAATAAAAATTGAGGTTTTTTTTTATCTCGGAGTAAATTAAAGATCAAACTTTATCTTTATCATATTTATAATTATTATTCTTCATTTAAAATATATAAATTTAAGCAAGTTCAAATAAGTTAGCTAAAAGTTATAAATCACAAATTGTACGAAGCAGTATAATCATTTTTTTTTATAATATGAAATAAATGTCATAAACTTCATGAGAATATTAATGCGGTAGAGAACTATAGAAGAGTTCGCAAGTACGTGATCCCATTTTAGGTTTAAAGTTTTTCATTTATTATTATATTTTTGCTAAAGGTGATTAAAGCATCGTATTATGCATGACGAATATGTCTCATCCTTCCCCAATTCGTATCTCTCCCTAAGTTATAGTGATGATGTGCTCAATTTAAAAAAAAAAAAAAATTATAGCATCAACAATAATTAGTTTGCTCCATGTAATTGAATAGTACCGTTTTTTATGCATGTAAATTTGTCGGAAGAAAAGCTTGAGAGAGACGGTTTTCACTATGTTAGGGAAAGTACTCTTACCCTTTTATGTGTTTTTCATGACTTTTTTTTTTAATGTTGATCGTTGCTTGAATTGAATCTTAACCTTATACATATTTCTATAATAAGTGTATCTAATTTACCTTCAAGTCTCATTCAAATCTATTTTATTACTCGTGGTACCATTTTTACTTTAAATTGTAAAACAATCGCACAATAAAGTTTTTTAAAACATTTACTCATTTGTCATAATATGATATTTCGATTTGCAAATTAGCAGCAACTTTCTTATCTTTTAATACTCCTTGAAAAATAGATAACAAACTTTGTACTTATCAATAATTTGTGAATATCTTATTTAAATTTTGATTAATATACTTTTATATAATGACAAATGAATGTAAATAATATAATAATAAATTATCAATAGAAGTTGAAGTGTATTGTGAGGGAAATAACTTTAAAATTAGTAGGAGAAATACATATGACATTTGAAAAATAAACTTCGTATTATGTATAATTAAATATGACATTAGCTAACAAAAGACGTAGAGGCATATTTCAGCGTTCATTTTACTCTTTACATTAGTAAATTCCATGTAGTACATATTATGCATGTACATTTGTCACAACCCAGTTCGGCCTAGGGCCTTTTAGCCTCATAATACCTCATTTTTTTAATTGGAAGTTGTTATAAAATTGGATATTATAAATATATCAAAGGTTTTTTTTTCTTTTTTTTCCTTCTAATTTAATAAAAAGCGACCAAATACTACTGAATTATTTTTTAATATTAATAAATTGTAGATAATTAATCTATTTCCTGTTTTTAATAATAAATTGTAAAATAATTAATTAATTCTCATTTCTAATAGGAAAATCATATTCCTAATTATAATAGAAAAATTTTAAATAATTATTATCTACTAATTCCAATAGTATAATTAGGAAAAAAAAAGCCTTAATAAATTGTTAATTTATTTCCTATTTCTAATAGGAAAATTGTAAAATAATTAATTAGTTCTCATTTCTAATAGAAAAATTATATTCCTAATTATAATAAAAAAATTGTAAATAATTAATTATCTCCTAATTCTAATACTGATAGTATAATTAGAAAAAAAAAGCCTCCTTTAGTTATATACTTTAATGCCAATCTGCGTTACTCCGACACGTCTGAGCTCCGGCGTATTCCGTATCGATACGATACGATACGGAATACGACACGTGATACGTCCCCGACACGCCAGAATGGGACACGACTCGGGTATGGCGAAAAGGAGTGAGAAAACTTACCTTTGTTACTTGTGTGAAGCTATTCTAGTGTGAAGAACTTGACCTTTACCCAGATCTGGTTACGTTGAAGCATGTTAACGGTTCTGGGAGAAGGAGAAGATTTAAGGAAGTTCAAGCTTGAGGGAGTGAGTAGCAGAAAGTGTAAAAGAAAAGAAGAGAGGGAGAGAGAAAGTTGAAAGGAAATAGCGGCAGGTGAAGATGAGTAGTAGTTAGGGTTTTATTTTTTTTAATGAAAGGAGTGTGTGGATAGTTGGTGAGTTGGTGGGGACAGCTAAAGATAATAATTAATTTTATATCTATTTATGTTATCTCTCACCATCAGTCATCATTTTAAGTACCAAAAAATTATACTGTATTTTTATTTATTTCTAAAATATTAAGAATAATATATATTAGGCGTATCGTATCCGTGTCTAAAAAATAGTCAAGATACTCCTTTGACCGTATTCCCGTATCTATTAAATTTTAAAATCACGTATCCGATACGCCGATACATATCGGATACGATACTTCGTACACGGGCCTGGGCATCTATTTGTAATATCGTCTTATTTAAATTTTCTGAAGGCTGGCAATAAATTATATCATGGAGAAAAAGAAGAATTTAGGTGGGTTTGCTTTAAATTGGGATGTAGTTAAATAGCTAAATACGGGGTACTAAATTATTCTTTCATGTAGAAATGTGATAATCTACAATATAGTCAGATACAAAATTATAGAGTAATATTAATAGAGAGTAATATTAGTAATATACAATTGAAAGCGTGATAATCTAATAAAAACATATGTTACTTCCATTGTTTCCATGTCCTAGTTTCATACAAACACAATTTCAATCTTTATCTTATCACAAATAATATTCTACTTTAATCAAATATACGTTGTTTTTAGTTACTGTACTTTTAGTAAAATTAGAATTGTAATGTATTTTGATGCTTCATGTGTTTAGTTGTTTACACAACTTAGTGTTTCCGGAAAATTGAATTCTTTGTAAATGCTCGAAAAAAGCTTTTTTTAGTGATTTTTTTTTTATTAAAATCATGCTTCATACTTATACAGTTAATGTTCTGGTTCAAAATCAGATTATCTATTTCCAAATTTTGATTAAAATGCTGATAATTATCCAACTTTTTAAAGTGAAGACTTGTGTTTTTACAAATACTCTTTGGAAGTGTTACAAAATCACAACTTATTAGAATCATGTCATCTATACTTAATTATTGTTTCAAGTCTCTTGATTGCCATTCACACAAGTTGGACTCTCCGTATTACTCCCTTTGTCCCGGTTATTTGTTTAACTATTATTATTAATATATTAATGGGTGTCGTATTCATTTGTTTACCTTTTTATGTTGAGAATTGTTTACCTTTCTAGATTGAGAATATATTTAATGGGTAGTTTGATTATCCATAAAACCTATTGTGCCAAAGTTGTTTGATTAAAAATTCAAATTAGAAATCACATGCTTTTTAGAATTTGTATGTGATTCAACTTCATAATCAATAAGATAGAATCGACCCTAATTACAAATTGTTAGGATGTTATTTTCAAGTATGCATATCATAAGATTAGAAATATGTGTAATTTATGCAACCTAATACTCCTAAATAATTAGTATCCTCCGTCCTAATCAATAATTTACACTTGACTTATTCCCCCCTCACAAAATAAAGTAAGTATAAACAATTCATTGGGACATAGGAAGTAAGATCTTATACATAGGTGGAAAAAAACGCATAATCTTTAAATGGATGAAAATCAAACATCAAAATAAAATTGAACCTCAAAAAAGACAAAAACACGGCACGTATACAATGAAGGCACGTATACAATGAAGGAGCTGGAAAGGTTGATCGTTTTCATCAAGGCATAATGCGAATGGTACATTGATGTAGTTGGCTTTTTATAATATCGGCATATTGTTTAGATCAAGTATACTGGGATCCAATTTGTACTTCGTGATTTGTAAATTGGTTTAGGAATATGATTGGAACGAATACTCTAATTTGAGTATTGTACTCATTGATATAAACTCATTTTACTCTTATGCACAAAAACTTAGGAATAAACTCTACCATAGCTTTAACCGAAAATAGAGACGTTTGAGTAACATAAACGAAATCATGTTATGTGCTTGTTTACATGAAGTTAGCAAGACTTACCATAAAATTACAAATTGTACTTTCTCCATCTGCATGCATAGCCTTGAAAATATGATCTGCATATGTAAATAAAAGAAAAATCATATTTGTGAAAAAAACTAATATTATCCAATGGAATGCTAAAACAACCAATTTAGATTTAATAGTTATACAACAAAAGAGATGTTTTGGACGTAAAAACGCTACTACATAATTACAACGACCACATAAACAATCACCATGAATAAAATAAAAAATCATAACAGTAGTTAGTAGTATGTAACAAAATCAATAAATTTGGGAACAATTATCATATGTACGGAAGACCCATGATATATATTTTCTTTTAGAGGGAAGTTAATACTTTAGTAAACAACTCTAACTCAAATACCATGAGCAAAAACTATAGACCACGTTAGACAAAATTTATCTCTACAAATATCTATTAAATACATTAATGTATTTTAGTTAAGTATTTTACGAAAGTTGGAGACTCTGTAATCGCTCGAAAAAAGTTTCATTTATTAATATAGATAGATAGATATTGATTTCAAATTCTTACCTGTTACTTATAAAATTTTCAGAGTACTTCTACCTTGCTTGAACATGTATACCACACGTCCTATAAAATTGAGCTTTGGGTGAAAAGAAAAAGACATTTGTGAAGATCAACCATGAATTATCTTCCTCTCCTAAAAGCTAGTTATGGGTAAAAATAAATATTATTTATGACTGGTATTCTTTGGGAATTTGTTTTATCTGGGGGCGAAAATAGCTTTTGGTAAGAGATTTGCTGAAATTTTCAGAGAGTAGAAATCTTAAAATAGGTAAGAATTTTATTAGTTTACGCTTAAATGAAACCACGTAGGTAGGTTTAGGGCTTGGTCATACAAGGTTCACTAAACTGATTTGGAACTTTGTTGACTTCTCTACCAAAATCATTTGGCTAAATCACAGGTCAAAAACTTGTGCAAGCTTTTCCATGAGGCCAACAAAAGATCAGAATCCAAGCTTGGGGGTCGAAATCAGAGAGCTGTTGCGACTTCATCCTCCCGAGTTGACAGGAAAAGGAAATGGGAAGAAGATAGTAGCAAAAGAGTAGGCCTGGGCCCTAGTTCATCACGTGGACGGGAAAGGAGGAGAAAAGTTCAGGAACCAGTTAGGCATGTTCACATGATCAGAGGTCAGGAGACAAGATATGCTCCTGTGGTCAGAGTTCAGGAGGAAACGAGTAGTGCTGTTGTTGTCCGGGGTCAGGAACAACTAAGGCTTGTTCCCATGGTCACTGACCAAAGGTATCGTCATCCCGTAGTCGTTTATGACCGAGAATCTTACCGGCCACCTGTGACGTCATCGTCTCTGTATCAGCCTATCCGAGGAGAAGATCCTCCTCGCACTAGAATTTACACTTACGAGAGAGATCCGGGAGTTGATTCTTACCGGAGAGATTCCACTATGGAGTATCGAGATCCTGGGATTTCAGCTCCTCGGGATTCGAGACATTATGTTGAACCCCCCACCCTTCGTGAGCCATACACGACATATCGGGAACCCCTTGTGTACTGTGAGCCAGCATATGTGACTGAAACGAGGCAAGATCCTTATAATTATTCTTTGGCTGAGGGACGGGAGTATTATAGATCTGATGATAATCGTCCTCCCTTGCCCTTGCATCGTAGGTACTAAGTTTTCTGGGCAATAATGCAGTTAACCTTGGATGATGTCAACATGTCATCTTAATCTTTAATGTTTATGAATGTTAAGTTTATAGCAGCCTGTTGACAGTTCTTCAGTGTTGAGACATCTTAATTTGTTTGTTGTAACATAGATTGAAATATTTCTAGTTTTCATTGCAAATAATTGCTATTATCTTTTTTTTTCTCTTACACTAGTAATGAATAGATAACTTGGTTGTTTCGTTTCGTTAACCGTTTGGGTCGGGAATTTGCCAATTCTATTCTTCTACCGTCCTACAGCAGAGCATCTCAAAACTCTGATCGGTTTTTGCCTGTATTATTTTCTGTCATTCTGTGATACCTTATGTGAAACCGCTGTAATTTGCGTGAACTGTGAAGTGATGCACAGCTGTTCCAAAAGTTGTAAGGAAACTCTGTGCATTCAATCCTACAACTTACAGGCAACAGGCCTTAGTCAATAGCCATTGTAGTTAACAATCACATGGAAATAGCAGGAAATTTTATTCCAGATTTTACCACGTGAGACGGAATTCTACCTCCTGTTTTCAGGAGTACAACCTATATTTTATCAATTGGGAAGTTCGGATTCACCATACAACCATCATAATATTTCAAGCTATAGTTCCGTCACTCACCTTGGGAATGCACTTGCTTTGATTGAGTGTCATGAAACTACATGCGATAAGAAATGATGTACATGCATCTGATTGACAAAATCTTCGTCCCTAGAATTGAACAAGTCTAGCAAAGGTACGCAGAGTCGCAGACTCATTAAATCAATGTCGAGCATTAGAGCTTTGATGTAGTATACAAAGGATGCTATTGCATTTAGAATTGTGGGATTTTTGGCTTTAACTAATTGGCATTTTAGAAGATAAGCTGCTCTTGTCGGTTCTATTTGGCATTTTATGAGTTTTAGAAGTGCATAACATGAAATGAGGCTCGTGTTATATACAACGGTCTTATTTGAATTTTTGTGTATAGCATGAGACATAAGTCTCCCCCTATATTCACGAATCATGATTATCCTATAAAATTTAGTAGACAGAAAATTGGGACTCATAAATTAAAACGATTTTACACTATTTTAGCGTTTAAACGTCTCCTACATAGATTTGTTACATCTCCTCGATTTTAGATGATTTCATCCTGGTTCACTATATGTATGTCTACATCTTCTTGTTGGATTAATCACCCCAAAGTCCAAATATTAAAAGGAAAAATAAGTGTGTTGATGTTACAATGCAAAATACGTAGATTCATTACGTTTTTTGGAAGAGAGAACACCAATGCTCAAGAGGTTATAAAGTTGTTTTTAATTACAACAATTAGTAACTTGTTAGGAGTTTTGAAAGCCACTTAGTATAAATAGCTAATGGTGGTAGTATTATAATACACACACAAATATAGAGAGACAAATTAGTTTATATTGGTGAGAATACTTCTTGTTCTAAAGGAGAGAAAAGAGAGTGTTCAACATCCATTAGAGATAATAAGAGTGAGATAAAGTTTGAGAGGGAGTGACAATACTAGTGTGTGATTGTACTCTATGAACTTTGTAATTTCTTATTAGTGAATTAATTTGTCGAGAGAGCCGTGGTTTTTCCCTTAGTTGAGAAGGGTTTCCACGTGAGAAATTGTGGTGTCGCTTTATTTGCTCTTACTTACGTTCGTTGTGTGTGTTCCTTCGTAGTATCGTTGTTGGGTGAGATTCTTCCCGCACCGGGTTTACAGGACGCTTCCCAACAAAGGTGGTATCGAGCCGAAGGTTACGTATCTTGGGAGGTGTGGGAGATTCAGATTTAGGGAGGAACTTATTTATCGTAAGTAAGATGGCGGAGAAATTTCATGTTCCATTATTTGATGGGAAGATGAATTTTATGGTGTGGAAAAGCACAGTTGAAGACTTGCTAGTCCAGTCGAGTCTTGATGAGGCTTTGGAATTGACTAAGCCATTAGAGATGAGTGAGGCTAATTGGGAGTCAAAGAAAAAGAAAGTTGTGAGTATGATAAGGTTGGCGGTAGCACCGGAGATTAAGTATAATCTTTTGAGCGAGAAGGAGCCGAGGGCCTTGTTAGAAAAGTTACAAGGCATGTATGCTTCAAAGTCGCTCACCAACCGACTATGTTTGCGATGGGAGTTGTATCAACTCAAAATGGAGGAGAGTGATGCAAATTTACAAGACCACATAAATAAATTCAACCAGTTAGTGTGTCAACTCTTGGATGCGGATGAGAAGATAACGGATCAAGAGCAAGCTCTCTTGTTACTAGCTTCATTGCCGAAAAGTTTTAGACCCATTGTGATGACGATGCTCGTGGGTAAACAGAAAATTTCTTTGGATGAAGCTATAACGGTGGTGAGAGAAAATGAGAGGATGATGGCGAAAATAGATGGAGATGCATCATCAAGTGATGGGGCACTAGTGGCAGATGGTTGTGAAAAAGGGAGAGGGTCACACAGACATGGAAATGGCCAAAGAAGTAGATCGAAGTCGCGCGTGAAGGACATGGATAGTGTGGAGTGCTACTATTGTCATGAGAAAGGTCATATTCAACGAAATTGTCCAATAATGAAGGAAGACTTGAAAAGTGTGAAGTCTTTAAGAGAAAAGTTGGGCAAGGCTAAGGTTGATGATTTAGGTGATTCTTCCAATATGGTGTGTGGTAATAGTAGTGATGATGAAGGCATATTCTTGACTTCTCAAGATGAGGTGGAGTGTCGAGAAAAATGGGTGATGGATTCGGGTGCCTCTGTGCATGTGTGTAAAGACCAAGGATTATTTGATACTTTGCAAACAAATGGAGCCTTTGGGCATGTCAAAGTGGGTGACGGTCTCAAATTAAAAGTTGAGGGTGTTGGGAGTGTGAGAATGAAACTTCATGATGGCACCATAAGAACTTTAAAAAATGTGAGGTATGTCCCTAGAGCTTGTTCCAACATTATTTCTTTGGGTGTGTTGACAACTCAAGGTAACCGATATGTTGGTAGTGGTAAGTGGTGCAAAGTATATCGTGGAAGAAGCTTGGTAATGCAAGGGGTGAAAACGAAGAATAACATTTGCTATGTAGATGGACATAGCGTGAAGAGAAAGGCCGACGTAAAGAAGAAAGTCCGCTTTTCCGAGATAGTTGAAGTATTTGGAGCTTTGGGTCGAGGGAGGAAATTGTTGGATTAATCACCCCAAAGTCCAAATATTAAGAGGTAAAATAAGTGTGTTGATGTTACAATGCAAAATACGTAGATTCTACGTTTTTTGGAAGAGAGAACACTAATGCTCAAGAGGTTATAAAGTTGTTTTTAATTACAACAATTAGTAACTTGTTAGGAGTTTTGAAAGCCACTTAGTATAAATAGCTAATGGTGGTAGTATTATAATACACACACAAATATAGAGAGACAAATTAGTTTATATTGGTGAGAATACTTCTTGTTCTAAAGGAGAGAAAAGAGAGTGTTCAACATCCATTAGAGATAATAAGAGTGAGATAAAGTTTGAGAGGGAGTGACAATACTAGTGTGTGATTGTACTCTATGAACTTTGTAATTTCTTATTAGTGAATTAATTTGTCGAGAGAGCCGTGGTTTTTCCCTTAGTTGAGAAGAGTTTCCACGTGAGAAATTGTGGTGTCGCTTTATTTGCTCTTACTTACGTTCGTTGTGTGTGTTCCTTCGTAGTATCGTTGTTGGGTGAGACTATTCCTACACAAGGTTTACAGGACGCTTCCCCAACACTTCTACATCAAACTCTACAAGAGTTTCATCTGATGATTACACCTCTATTGTTTAGTTTCTTTTCCTTTTTTCAGGAGGGGAGCACCGGCTAACTTTAGTTCACAATCTCCGGCCACATTGTTGTGCTTGCATCTTCGCCTTTTTGTACCAGCACACTCCTGCTCAGCTGCATTAGCATATAAGATTAAGAAATGCGGCCTCTATTTTTTTTTTGTGAGATGCGGTCTCTCAATGCATGACATTAAATAAAAAGCGAAGGTACATACCCTCGGCTTGTGGAGTCTTTCTTTTACGTCTTATTTGATTGGTCTTGGCATGGTCTTGGGCTTTCGACTTGTAGATTGAGCAGCAATATGGTTTAGAACATCATCCTTGCATCGAAACTTCTTCCGGTCCGGGCTACAGTAGTACTGCATCATTTGGAGTATCATTTATACTGTTTGTATTTAATTTTATAACCAAATACAATAAATGATTGGGACGGAGGGAGTAGCTAGTTACCACATCGTCGGGATCGTCATGACTGCGTTGAATGGACCAATCTTGTGGAAGCCATTCAGGCCAATTTGGTGTATTGTTTGAATAGGAGGTTGAAACATCTTCGCTTAATCGTTTTATATCTTCTAAAATATCTATAATGAACAAAACATGAGTTGTCATACCTGTTTTGCGTGAAAATTGCATTTCGTTACTCGGTGATACTAATTTCAGCATCACCATATGACCTTTGTTAGTTAGAAGTCCATATATGGGACGAGTCTACCTATTAAGTTGATTTTAGTATCTAAAAGGAATTGTAATGTGTGTCAATAAGCTAACAGTTGAAGTCAAATCAATAATTTAACGATAGTGAACAAAAGGACAAGAGGAACCTACTCTTCGCCTTCTTAGATTTTGTCCTAATTTGCTTGCTCGTCTTGTTATACGACCGATGTTTAGTAAGATATTGAATAACATCTTTCTTGGAGTAAAATCGCTTCCCTTTGGCACTTGAATAAAACTGCGAAATATATTTTAAAATTCCGGTAATTTAAGGAGTTACAGAGAAATTAATAAATCAAAATTCTTAACTCTTAAGTCACACAATATATGATTCTATAGACATCCATATTCTATTTATTTCCATTTATTCTTCAATATTATGATAAGATCTCTCATAAAGAGGTGTATTTTTTTTTTGAGGGCGACATAGGGTGTTCCGTGTTATAGTGTGTTTCATCGTCCCATATATGGAGTTTGTCATTTTGGTCCAACATAGGGTG
Organism: Silene latifolia; assembly: GCF_048544455.1. Taxonomy (NCBI): domain Eukaryota; kingdom Viridiplantae; phylum Streptophyta; class Magnoliopsida; order Caryophyllales; family Caryophyllaceae; genus Silene; species Silene latifolia. The sequence goes on from NC_133538.1 coordinate 100,382,351, forward strand.
TTCCGTGTCATCAGGGGCTTCATTGAGCGGAAAAATATGCTCCATAAACTTTACATCACGAGAACTATGGGCTTCATGACGTCATCAGTCCGTCTTGCTTCAGACCGCCTTATTTCAGACTGCAATAAGACCTCTCACAAGTGAGAAGCACATGGGTGGTGGGACACCCCCATGTGCTTTCCCACTCACACCCTAAATGGGTTTTTTGTGAGAGGAAATGGTATCCGTCTGACCATTTCAGACAGATAGGGCGGTCTGAAATAAGAATTTGTGCTAAGTCATACACTCTTCATCCCTTCTTTCTATAGGGATACCCTATGAATACACATCTTCTCCCCCCTTTCGCCAAACTTGTCCTTTGTTCAAGTCTTATTATGTGCATAACATAAGCACCCGAACACCTGGAGACTACTTAGACACGGAGATCGACCATGTAGTACTTCATAGGGAGTTTTCCCTTTAAAATAGGGGTCGGTGTTCTAAGGCTAGGGAACTTCATTGTCTTGGCTTCATCTGTAAAACAGAGGGTAAAAACAGCCAGCCTAAGATAGATGGACCAAGACTGTCTGTGGTGCGGAAGCGTGAATATCACGTGTTGGGCCTCTGCTGCATCTATATCCACAACCCATAATAGTACGATATTGTCCGCTTTGGGCCAAGCCCTCACGGATTTACTCTTGGGCTCCTTCCCAAAAGGCCTCATACTATTATATTTTGTAGTCACTTATAAAGATAATATTTCATCTTTATTCTACCGATGTGGGACATGAGTTTGTACCCTAACACTGTCATATGCTGAAGCATTGAGAAAAAGGAAAGAAGGCGCAGCACTACAAGACAAAGGAAATTGGTAGTATAGTGTGAATTGTAATGAGTTGTATGGAGGCTTTACTATTTTGTTATCTAGCTGAGATCTTTCTAGGGTTATGTAAGGAAGATGTCCTATATATAATGTCAGGCAATCACTGCAGCTCCCGGGATTTTTCACAGAAATAGAAACAACTTTTGCATTATTCCTTTCCTTACAATAGCAGTTACCAAATTCAATGACAAATTTCACTCCTCTCATCATGGTATCAGAGCCATAAGCCTCGTGCTCTGGCTTCTGTATACAGGCTCTCAACTTTAAGCAAGTTAATAGTAAGTTTACAATCTACTTTCATGTTCAGTGTGTATTTGTTTTAAAGCTGTAGTCTTTGTCCCTAGAAATAGATTTATATTCCTAAAGTTACAGTCTTTCCCTCATATTACTGCTTTTATTTGTGAAATCATCATGGCTGACACGAATACAACCAAGACTGTCATAGACGTAACAGATCCTTTGTATTGTAACCTAAATGATGTTGGTAGTACACTTAAGATAACTCCCATATTGGCTGGGGTAGAAAATTATACTCCATGGAAAAGAGGTATGGAGTTGGCCCTATCAGCAAAGAGAAAGTTGGGGTTTGTGACAGGAGCAGTGGAGAAACCAAAGAAGGATGACGTTAAAATTGAAGCATGGTTGGCAGCCAACAGTCTTGTGATATCCTGGATATTACAAAATGTGAGTGAATCAAAATGGCAATACTGTACACTCAGTTAGCCAAAGAGATATGGAAATTACTGAAAGGAAGGTACTTGGTGAGCAATGGGGCTAGGAAGTATAAATTGAACAAAGATACTTATGAAATGAAACAAAATGGAAAACCTGTTACAGAATATTACATTCAACTCAGGACTGTGTGGGATGAATTAGAGAATCTCAATGATTTTCCCATCATTACTGTTATAACTGAGGAGATAAGTGCATTCCTAGATGTTATGCAAAAACAGAAGGAGGAGGCCAGGCTATTTCAGTTCTTGAATGGGCTTGATGCTGCCTATGGAACACAGAGAAGTGTTGTCTTACTTATGTCACCCCTTCCCACTGTTGATGATGTGGTGTCTATTATGGTTCAAGAGGAAGCATAACAACTCAACATATAATCTGGAGGAAAAGCGGAGGTTGAGGCCTCTACTCTCATGGGAAAGGGGGAGCAGCATGAAAGAAAGTGTAAGCACTGTGACCTGAGCAATCATGTATCAGAGAAGTGTTGGTTTGGACCAGATAATCAGAAGCCAATGAGAGCTTATTTCAGTTCTGGAAGAGGACAAGGCAACTGGAGAAGAGGCAGAGGTAGTTTCAGAGGAAGAGGAAGGAACTCCTTTGCATATGGTAACAGTCACAACAACAGTAGTGACTTCTCTGGCTATGGAAATGGTCAAACCAGCAGTGGTGGCTACAGTCAGCAAAGCAATTATCAGTTCACAGGAAACAACAAAAGAATGGCCAACACTTAATCTGAGCCAAGCAATGCTGAAATTGCTGCTGCCCTTGCCTCTACCACACAACAATTGGAGAGCCTGTTGAAGTATGTACCTGAGAATAAAACTGGATCTGGATCAAAGTCTGAACATGACACTGATGAGGAGATAGACTACAACTATGCAGGTATACTTTCTTGTCATAATGTCAATCTGAACAAAGGTGAGTGGAGTGTGGATTCTGGGGCAAGTGATCACATGATCACAGACCTCAGCCAACTGCATAATGTGAGACCCTTCGTGAGAAAACCCAAGATTAATCTTCCTAATGGGGAAATATCTAGGGTGACACATATGGGTGATATGAACCTTAAAAATGGTCTTAAATTGTTTGGAGTTATGTATGTGCCGGATTTCAAACAGAATCTTATGTTTGTTCAGAAGTTGTGCATGGACAATAACTGTCTTGTGAAATTTTATAATAGTCATTGTATTGTGTAGGACTGTTCTACCCTTGATGTCAAAGGAATAGGCAGAGCAGTAGGTGGATTTTACTACTTAAAGACTCACAAAAATGCTACAAACTCTGCTGATAACACCATTACCAAGAACTCTTTTTATTTTCTTTCAAATTGTGATTCTAAGGCTGACAACTTGTGTCAAAAGCCATTGAAACATTTTAAAAATGCTTGTAATAACAGTATTTCATCTATGAATGCAAACATTTCTCAGTTTTCTTTGTGGCATAATAGACTTGGTCATGCCCCTTACAGTAAGTTGCAGCATATTAATTCTCTGCATTTATCTGCATCTGAGTCTCAACAACAACTTTGTCTTTATTGTCCCATGGCCAAATTTACTAAATCACCTTACTCCTTGAGTCAATCCACCACTGCTAAGCTCTTTGACATGATCCATATGGACATATGGGGACCATACAGGATTCTCTACAAGGGTAAATATAGGTATTTCTTGAGCCTTGTGGAAGATAAATCTAGAGCAACATGGGTGTATCTTCTTGAGTTTAAATCACAGGCTTATAAATATCTAAAGGAGTTCTATGAGTTTATGAACACTCATTTTCAGTCAAAAATTAAAATTATTAGGTCTGATAATACATGGGAATTCAAAGATCAATATTGTATTGAATTCTTCACTAATCATAGCATTGTTCATCAAACCAGCATAGTGGATAGACCTCAGCAAAATGAGGTTGTTGAAATAAAGCATAGACATTTACTTGAAGTTAGTAGAGCTATAAGATTTCAGGCTGACCTTCCTCTACAGTACTGGGGAGATTGTGTGCTGACAGCAGCTCATATTATCAACAGGCTTCCTTCTCCTGTTATTCACAATCAAACTCCCTATGAAGTGTTGTATCATAAGCCACCTGAATATAATCATCTTAAAGCTTTTGGTTGCTTGGGTGTGGCTTATAATCCCAGTAGAAACAAAGACAAGTTTCAAGCCAGAGGAATTACTTGTATTTTTATAGGATATCCTCATAATCAAAAGGAATACAAAGTTGAGGAACTAGAAACCAAAAAGAGATATGTCACGAGAGATGTTCAGTTTTATGAACACTTATTTCCGTATAACTCCAAGAACAAGAATGCTTACCTTCATCCATGTCCTGTTCAAATGCCTGGTGAAGTTTCAGACCCCCCTTCAGATGTACTTCATGGCAGTATACCCGCTGACACTGTACCGACACTGCAGAGAGAGGATCAAAATGATCAAAATGAGTTAGAAGATAATGAGGCTGAAAATGATAGTCATTCCCAAAATGAAAATCAAAGGAGGTCAGACAGGACCAAGAGGCAACCTGAGTGGATGAAAGATTTTGTAGTAAATTACAAAGGAAGGAACAACAGGGATGATAATGCTCAAGCCACCAGTATAACAGAAGCACAAGTAATAAACTACTTTGCAAATATGGTGAACTCTATCATAACAGAAGAGGAACCATCAAATTTTTATGAGGCTGTAAGAAAGATAGAATGGCAACAGGCCATGAATGATGAGTTGGAAGCACTTGAGTCCAGTCAGACATGGGAAGTGACATCCCTTCCCCCAGGAAGAAGAGCCATTGGATGTAAATGGATTTTCAAAAATAAATACAAGCCTGATGGAACCTTGGAGAGGCACAAAGCTAGGCTTGTCATTCAGGGTTGCAGGCAAAAATATGGCATGGATTATATGGAGACATTTGCTCCTGTGGCAAAGATGAGTACAATGAGGGCCTTGTTGGCTGTGGCATCTATGAAAGGTTGGCACTTGAACCAGATGGATGTAAGTAATGCTTTCTTACATGGTGAATTGGAGGAAGAAGTGTATATGCATTTCCCATTGGGTTATACGGGAAGTGGAAGTAGGATCTCAGGAACCGAGGTCACTAGAAGAACTGAAGCTCCTCAAGCGTGCAGGCTAAGGAAATCACTTTATGGGTTGAAATAGGCTCCTAGACAGTGGTTTGGTAAACTGTCCACTTCTCTTGTCCAATTTGGATTTGCTAAGTCCAATGCTGATCATTCTTTATTCATTAAAACTCAGAAAGACAGTATAACAACAATCTTGGTATATGTAGATGACATGGTAATTGCAGGAAATGATTTGGCTGAGATTAAAAAGTTGAAGAACATGCTAAATTCTACTTTTCACATGAAAGACTTGGGAGATTTATCTTACTTTATTGGATTGGAGGTGACCAAGACACCACAAGGAATTTTTGTGTCTCGGAAGAAATATGTGATGGATATGTTGAAAGAATTTGGAATTGATAGACAGAGAGCCCTCAAAGTTCCTCTTGATAGCCATATAAAGTTGTACCCTGACAAAGGTACACTGCTGCAGTATCCAGAAAATTGCAGAAAGATTATAGGGAAACTGATATACCTAACAGTCACCAGGCCAGACATAGCTTTTTCAGTGCAGCTGCTAAGTCAATTTATGCAGTCACCCACTTCAGATTACTTTCAAGCTTCTAAAAGAGTACTGAGGTACCTTAAGACTTCACCTGGACAGGGCATATTGTTTGCTAACAGCTCCTGTGCTAGATTGACAACATACTGTGATTCTGACTGGGCTTCCTACCCTTACACTAGAAGGTCAACAACTGGATACTGTATTCTCTTAGGACAATCACCAGTGTCTTGGAAATCCAAGAAACAGAGTGTGGTATCAAGATCATCAGCTGAAGCAGAGTACAGGGCTATGGCCTTGACTACTTGTGAGGTTACATGGTTGATGACTCTTTTGAAAGATTTTGGACTCGTAAAGATAGAGTCAGCTGCCTTGAGATGTGACAATCAAGCAGATATTACTATTGCAGCTAACCCTGTACTGTATGAGATGACTAAGCACATAGAGATTGATTCACATTTCATAAGAGAGAAAGTTGCTCAAGGAGTTATCAAGCCATCTCATGGGTCATCAGCAGATCAAGTAGCAGATGTGTTAACCAAACAGCTTACAGTACAACAACATTATAAACTCTTACACAAGATGGGAGTGATGGAAGCTCCACACTCACATCTTGAGGGGGAGTATAAAATAGAGGGTAAAAACAGCCAGCCTAAGACAGATGGACCAAGACTGTCATATGTTGAAGCATTGAGAAAAAGGAAATAAGGTGCAGCACTACAAGACAAAGGAAGTTGGTAGTATAGTGTGAATTGTAATGAGCTGTATGGAGGCTTTACTATTTTGTCATCTAGCTGAGATCGTTCTAGGGTTATGTAAGGAATATGTCCTATATATAATGTCAGGCAATCACTGTAGCTCCCAGGATTTTTCACAGAAATAGAAACAGCTTTTGCATCATTCCTTTCCTTACAATAGCAGTTACCAAATTCAATGACAGATTTCACTCCTCTCATCATCATCTTGATCATTTTGAAGCATCTTGGAAGTCCATTGATTGCTTCAAACACTAAACATTTGTAACTAAGAAAAAACAATCAAATAACAATGAAACTTGGCATCAACCAAGTGTGTTCTAACAACTTCATTTCTTTCTGTCATATGGTGCAATGCGCCCGTGTCTTGTATCCAACAATTTTCAAACTCGTTACTTGCTAACTTCTCTGTATTGTCTTTGCTTGGCTGAAGGAGAGCGCGCAAGGAGACCACTTCTTCATGTGTGAGTGGAACATCATCCATCGACATACCTCATTTGCGATTAGAACTGTTGGCCGCACGTGCTCCTTGATTTGCAGTCACGACATTCGCTTTCAAATTATATCTCCCATCTTCTCTACCGGTTCTTGTACCTACTCTTCCCCTTGCACCACGACCTCATCCTCTTCCACGAGCAGCTATGTGGGCTGGCAGTCCATGCTTCGACCAAAAATCATCTTCATCATGGCCCATTTAGTGCAATAGGAGCATCGACCCTCTTGGTCATATGCTTCACTAGTCACCTTGGGTCCTCTTCCATAAGCACTGGATCCACCTCATCGTGCTGCAAAGGCGGTTTCTTCAACCTTGTGTTCCTTCTAGCGACAATTGATTTGTGCCTTTCTTCACGAAGTACAATACCATAAACTCGGCTTAAAGTGGGAATTGTCTCTTCCATCAGGATGTTCGAAGGCAATATACCATAGATGACCATCAAAAATTAATGCACCTTTTCTTCTTCTTCTTTCGAAAATTCTTTTCCGGTTCAACAAGTGCTCTTTGGAACCCGATTGTAACTGGCCCATTCTTCTATATCGTCTTCAATTTGGTATGTATTCGACTATGGTCAGTCTATCTTGCTTTAGTTCATTCAACTCCGACTTGAGTTGATGAACTCTTGGGGAGTTCCCCGTTGCATATCTCTCCTTCAATTCTTCCCAAATCTGTACCACTGACTCGGAAAATGCTATATTAACGTAGAGTTTTGGATCGATAAGGTTTCTTAGCCATGCTTTCCCCATGGCATTACACTGTCGCCACACAATATGCTCCATGCTTTCTTCGCTCTTTTTTCCCTGTTTCGGTTCCTTTATGGTTCCATCAAGAAAAGCTAATTTGTCTTTCGAATACAATGTCATTCGAAGGGCATCAACCCAATTATCATAATTATCCCTATTGAATATTGGTTGGGTAATCATGATACCTGGGTTGTCATATTAGTGTAGGAACAAGGGAGATGACCAATGTATCCTCATGGTGGTTGAATTCTGCTTGGCGTCTTCTCCGGTCATGTTGTCTAGCGTTTTCTAAACCTAGCTCTCTGGTACCATGTAAAACTTACGATATTTGGGAAGTTTTTCTTATTGAATTATTCACATCAACATACAAGATGGGTTTATATAGGATTTCTAGTCTACACCATTAGGAAACTATAATATATGGAAATATATACAACCCATTCTATATAACATAATATACTATGTAATATATTCTGTATCTTCATAGTATGTGTGAAGTAGGTGCTGCTTTTAATAAGTGAATGTACTAAAAAATATTGAATCTTTATATATTGAAGTGGATTTTGAAGAGAAAAAAAAGGTAAAGATTAAGGGTGGTTATTTACCAAAAGATCGAATTTTGAGAAATTTAGTACAATGACACAAAGTCTTAGTCAAAGGGTAATAATAGGACATTCCTAATCTTCTTTTGGTGGATTTGAATCGTTGAACTTTGATGAAAAACTGACAACCAGTCTACTTCTCTTTCTATGCCCTTGTGGCTTAAGTGTATCTCGTTCTTTTCTTTTTGGACTTTGTCAGGATGGTCACTTGGTTGTTCGTGAAAAGATAGTGAAGGGGAATATCAATCTCACAGAGTCACAAATACGACTCAGTTTTACTTTTAATTTTGCTTCGTTGTCGTTGTTGTTGTTTAGATTGCATAAGAATTGATATTACTATTAACGTAGAAACCATGAGTATCTTATAATCCTTCTGTCTTAATGAAATATTTATATATTCTTTATACATAAAGAACAAGGTACAAAGAGAGGAGAATCACTTTTAATATTATTAATAGATAAAGTATAGAGTAAATCATGCACAAAACAGAAACGTAAACTATTGACTGAAACACCAAAAAAGAAAATATAAACTATTAATCGGAAATAAGGAACTATAATTGACTTAGGCCTCGTTTGGTTCATGCAAGTGTTGAATTCCTCTGCTAATTTCCAACTCATTGGAATCCAACTCCCATATACAATGCACATGAATTGATAAAAACATGTTTAGTTGCCTTGTAAGAGTTTATTTTTTCCATGAATTAAACTCCCATGTATTGTTTGGTTGATCTATGTCAATTCACCTGATTTTAATTTCTAGTTACCAATATACCCTCCATAATATTAGTAACACCTAATTTGTATGGGTAAATGGGTAAATTTGGAGAAAGATGGATGAAGGAGTTTCCAATTATCGAGGAAGAGGTGGGTAATCAAACTCCTACATCATGAGGGAGTTGTAAACTCCCCTATTTTGCATTATGTTAGGTAACCAAACAAGACTAAGGAGTCATTTGGTTCGTTAAGGGAATTGAATTTCCAAGGAATTAAGGGGGCGTTTGGTTAGAGAAAGGGAAAGAGAAAGGAAATCAGAAAGGGTAAGAGGGGAAAAGGTAAGGGATTACCTAAAACATAACTAGTTGTTTAGTTACATCAAGAAAGGGAACTAATGGTCCACCCCTGCTATAGATATAGGGGACAACAACGGCTAATAACCGTTGTTATAGAAAAAAGCGGGCGTTGTTGTTCGGGCCGTTGTTAAAACTTTTAACAATGGTTTAGTTTTTTTAAAAAACCCATTGTCAAAAGTTTTAACAACGATTTATACCCGTTGTAGTTATTAATTATCCGTTGTGAAAAGGAGTCCCTGTTGTGAATAATATTTTGGTGGGAAAGTAATAACAATGGTTTCATGACACAAAACCGTTGTTATAAATATTTTAACAACGGTTTATACCAGTTGTTATTATAAGTCATCCGTTGTGAATAGAGTGAGTGGGAAGGTAATAACAACGGTGTTATGTGATAAACTCGTTGTTGATAGTAATGTGCGCGTTTAATAGTTTATTGGAGGGTAGGTAATAACAACGGTTTCATTTGTGATAACCATTGTTATTGTTAATAACAACGGTTTTTTTTATAATAATCGTTGTTATTGTCCTTTTTAAAAAAAAAAATTATAAATTCAGTGCATTACTGTCAAAATCCCACATCAATTAACAGCAGCAACAACATCAAAGAATAACCAAACCAGCAGCAACAACATCAAATGACATTAAGGAAGAGCAGCAGCAGCAAATAACCACAGCAGCAACACCATATCAGATCAATATACAACATCAACTATATAATAATGCTGATCACTTCTACATTATTCAATGATACATACAATTCACCATTACAATTTGAAGAAACTATTATGACATTAAGGAAGAGCTGCAGTCTCACCAGGCTTATCGTCATCGTTCTTATCTTTTTTTTTTCCGCTTTTCACCCATGATAACCTGAAATTAAGAAATTAAATAAGTTATTACAATTAAATGATTAATGAAGGAAACTAAAATCTAAGACAAGTGCAACAACAATTAAATTGATTAATGTATGTATAAATAATAATAGAAAAATATACACTTTTACGATGATAAACTTAACAAAAAATTAGAATAATAGAAAAAACAAATAAAAGCAAATATATATATATACTTACTCATATAACCATCTCAGGATCGGGGACGTTTTTTTGGTGGAAAATTTTCTTCGTTAACCCAAATACCTTCTCCATGATCATCACGCATATAGATGCTTGGAGTGTTATCATCATCAACATCGTCAAAACTTGATACCTTACGGTGATCCAGTCCCTCAAATACGACATCCTGATCATTATCACCACTATCGGGTGCACCCCGTCTACTCCTTATAGATAGTAGAACAGACCACTTCTTATCCATAGGATCGGTGACATAAAACACTTGTTTAGCTTGTGATACCATTATGAACGGATCATCCTTATTTCCAACCTTATTAAGATTCACCAACGTAAATCCCATAACACCATTGTTGTTATCTACCCACTTACATCGGAATACAGGTATTTGAAATCAATGTAATCTAATTCCAATATTTCTTGAATTACACCATAATATAGCATTTTTCCCCAAATAGGATGTTTATCTTTTGAACTAGCAAAGTGCATCGCCTCTAATTCAGAACAAACACCATTATTTTGTATTGTGCTCAACTCATCTTGCTCGCGGTGTAAAAAGTATATCCATTAATGGTAAAACCACTATAAAAGGTTGCTCTCACATTCGGACTTGAGTTGAGACGTAGTAACCTAGGAGATATGTCATCACCATACTAATTCTTATAATCTAAAATAATATTCCTAATCCACTCTCCAAATCTTTTGTTATGCTCAGTTACAATCCACATCTCGCTCTTGTTTGGGTAAACGTCTTTGAGCTCATCTTGGTTCTGCTGAATATAAGGTTGCACCTCATCATCGTTGTGAAGCACATACATATGTGCTAAATACAACATGTCACGGGTCACAATTTTTTCAACACGACCCCTAATGCCTTTTCCCGCCATCCAATCATTATGGCGATTCTTAGGAACTCCAATTAACTCATCACTGGAGAGGTGCGCGTAACAATATGAAAGAGCTTCATCGATAATAGCGCACTTAACAATATAACCTTCTGGTCGATAGAGCTTAGATGTGTAGTCCTTGTACACTTTCATCAATCTTTCGAAAGGATACTGGTATCTCAAGTACACAGGGCTAAGATACAAAATCTCCCTAACTAAGTGAACTGTCAGGTGTACCGTGATAGAGAAAAATGAGGGTGAAAAATACATTTTCAACTGACAAAGAGAGGTGACAACGAGCTTTTGCAAAGACTCCGCGTCAGCGGGATCAATGACTTTCTCGCAAATAGACTGGAAGAAGACACAAAACCTAGTTAAAGCATATCGTACGCTGTCGGAAAAAATAGACCGAATAGCCACAGGTAATAACTGTTGCATCAAAGTGTGACAGTGATGTGACTTTAACCCGATGAGTTTTAGGTCCTGCATCGAAACAAGGCTTCTAATATTCGACGAATAACCCTGGGGCACCTTAGTTTATTTCAAGCATGCACAAAACTGTTTTTTCTCATCACGTGAAAGGGTAAAAGCTGCTGGCGGTAAAAATGTACGATTATCTCTCTTCTCTGGTGCCAACTCCGGCCTAATACCCATCAATGTCATATCTTCCCTAGCTACTTTGTTATCTTTTATTCTGCTATTCTGCCGGGAACATTTAAGAGGGTGTTGGTGATATTATCACAGACATTCTTCTCAATGTGCATGAAATCGAAGCAATGCCTGACCTCCAGGTCAGGCCAATATGGAAGTTTATCAAAGAATATCGATATTTTCTTATTCCTAAGGATAGACAATTTAGAGCTACCCTTCTTCCCATATATTATCTCAATTTGTAACACCCGCAATTTCTAATCTCGCTTATTTAATTTTTGTTTATAAGATTTAAATTTTAATACTTATATTTACCGGTTTTGTACCAATCGTTAATTAATGCCGTTTTAAATCTTATTTCAGTCCGATTTCTTCTCGGACCGACTTTTTATTTAAATGACATTTCTTTTTTTAGGAAATGGAAAATCAAATTTTGAACTTAGTAATCTGGACCGTGTGTTCTAAATGAGAAAGTGTTTTAACTAGTTTTGTTAAACCATTTTCTTAAGACATTTTTCTAGTTTACATAAATCATTTTACTAGAAAATGGGAAGACATTTTGGCCCATTTACGTTGCTAAAAACCGGTGGAACAAAGTGGTTAAGAGAGTTGATTTTTTTTTCTCATTTCACTCTCCTTTAAACTCTTATAAACCCCTTTATTGGTTATCATTTCTTTAAAGGTTAATAAGAGAAGCAAACCCTAAAAAAAATACCCTATTGCTCTAAGTGTGCCGTGACATTGCTCACCCATCACTATCATTTCTTCATATTTTTCTAGCTCCAATCGATCGATCTAGCCTTATTCAAAGGGTAAATTTTATTACTCTTATGTTCTTAATAGTAGATCGTCATAATAATAATTCATGTGTTAATTCATATGAGTTTTGTTAATGTTTTTATAGGGTTATCAAGAGGACGCCGACAAGGACGAGTATTTGATAAATTCGGATAGCGAATAGGTAACTACGATGTTACTCGGTATTGCATTGATTAATTGTTGTAGTTGTATGTATTATTGCATTTTTGTGGTTTTATAAAGATTTATTCATTAATATGATTTCTGATCCCTTGGTGTTTATAAATAATTTTGACTATGTATAAATTTAATTTTGTCAATAGGAATTTATTTGGTTGATTTGCAAGTTTTATGATTAACCCGATTAATATGATATAAGGATAGTATAAATTCGTTTTTATGATTTCCAGGAGGTGTAAATTATTTTTCTGGGTTAAATGATAGATTTTAAGATACCATGAATTTTCGTGGTAATTGTTTTGGAGTTTTAATATTTATTTCGTAATTTAAAGTATTGATGCAGTTTCTGCGATTATAGCGATTCTGTTCGATTTTAATTATGTTAAAAATAATAAATCAAATTATTAATTCACAAAATTTTAATATGTGGCAGAGACATGGAGTATTAGATTGTGTATAAAATTTTAGGTCTTGAATCATTACTTTCGATTTATGGTGTATTTTACAAATTTGAAGAAAACCGTTGTTAAATCTGTCAAATATGTTCGTCTGTTTGTAAAAATCATATCACCTGTTTTTATTTTGAATTTGCAAAAGTGTAAGAAATAGACTCCTGATATTTTCAAGTCTAGAGTCTGCATAAAACATTTGATAAGAGTTAGACTTACGGTTTGGTCAGAATAAATTACTTGTGAACAGCTCGCCTGTAAAAACGCGTTTATGACTTTTCTCAAAAATTCATTTTTAAAATATATTTTTCTTTTGGTACAGTGGCTAATCTTTTTCTCAAAGAAGCTTTATAATGTCTAGTTATGTTTAAAATTTTGCCTTGCCTTTAAATATTTTCTAAAAGTGGATTTATGAACTGAAACATTATGGGTGACGTTTTCTGACAGTTTTTAGAATTGAAATCTGATCCGGACGATGTCGTCACTCATCCAATCAAACACATTTATAATACTCAACAAACAACTAGTTAGCGGTAAGTCGAGGTCGATCCATGGGACGGTGTGCTTTGGCTTCTAAGTCTATCTATCTCAATTTATGCTAGTGTCACAATTTGTTTGGGTTTGTAGTTGTGTTCTAGACTAATGCAAGCAATAAAGTAAAACAAGCAATAAAAGGAAAGATGTAAACAAATGATTAAAAGTGCTAGGATGTCATGGGGTCATGGGGGATTCATGGTGTTGATCATACAAACATGTTTACAAGGTTGCAAGCAATTAATGTTGTGGAGGAACCGAGTTGGGTTATATCTTACGGTTCTTAGGAAGAGTTGGGTCCTGGAGCCGAATCGATTAGATTGTACAACACCTACAAGTCGACTTACTTTCCTCCTAATCAACTTCTATGCATGGTCTAACAAGACTCGAGTTGGTTTATATCTTACGCGTCAAGTTGAGTAGATAAGATATGGTAAAAATGCAAGGATTCATAGGCTTAGCATTTCATCAAACATAACATGTGCATAAAGTTGACATCACAACAAGCAAGCAATTTAATCATGTGAACATATTAGATTAAGCATGAATCAATCCCATGTTGGTTTCCCCTAATTACCCATTAATCCTAGCTAAGAGACTACTCACTCATTATCATGGAAAATATGTCATTAATGGTGTCAATCATCACAACAAGTATAAACATGATAATAGAATGAAGAAATGAACAATAAAGATTAAAGAGTAAAGGAATTATACCAAACTTGAGATGATTCCAAATAATAAAGCAAAGAATAATAGAAGAAGCTTGATTGATTGATGGAAGGTTGTCAATCCTCCAATAATTACCCAATAATCTTCAATTACCCAAAAGTAAACTTGAATAATGAACTTGAGCAATAATTATGGAAAGATTAATGTGTAATTTATGGAAAGATTAAAGAGTAATATATTCTAAACTACTCCTAATCTAATCTAAGGATAGATTTTCTAGCTAAGAGAGATCCCCTAATAATAATTGATAATTTGATTATTACAAATGGGGTATTTATAGTGGAAATTAGGTGGATGCATTAGGGTTAACTAAGGGCTAAACTAGTAATTACACTTTTTAGATTGAGCAAGGAGAAGCCGGTACTTTTCGAAAGAAGGGCTTCTTTCTTTGTAGCTTGGAGAAGACGAAATTTTGCTGTGAAGAAATCCGTGCGTATTGGGGTCGGGACGGGCGGATTATGCTGACGGAAGACGAGCGGATTCGAAGGAATCCGGGCGGATTCTGGCGGGGCAATCCGAGTGTCTTTGGAGGAAATCCGCTCGGATTGTGCTGTAAGGGGACGGGCGGATTGGAGACAATCCGCTCGGATTGTTCTTCAGCAATGATTCTTCTTCTTTTCTTCCCTTTTGTTCACTTCCATTTTATTCTTGTGGGATTGATCTTTAGTCCTTGCTTCCTCTTCATACTAGCCCATCTAGTATCATCAATAAGCTTCCAAATATGCACGAAAGTCGGGAATTTCCGCCTTATTATCTCCTTTTCTACAAAACATATGAAATGCGATAGAAAAGCAAATAGGAAGGTTTTGACGGATAAAATGGCCATAGAATGTTATAATAGTATGCAAAATAGGCTCAATTAGGGGACTAAATGTGCGCAAATAATGTTCACATCAAATATCCCCAACCGAACCTTTACTCGTCCCGAGTAAAGAGGTGACTAAAACTAGACCTTTATTTAAACTAACCTAATAACATAACCGATATGAGACAATTAGCGGGTCTCACTCCGCCCCTTCAACTCACAACAAGACAACCATGAGGTAGGATGCCTTCTTGCAAGGCAAGGTGGGTCTTGCCAAAATGGCGATACATCCAAACATTAAAGCACACAAAACAAGTAATGGATGCACCTACAAAAGAATAGCCACTTTCCTCATCTAAGTGGCGGAAATTATCTACAAGGGAAGCAATTCAAGGGTACACACTCCTTCATAGATGCAATTTCTTCAAACTACTAAGCCTAGAAGGATACCAATAAATCACCTCCAAGTTGTGTCAAGCTAGGGTACCTTTGTCCTCAATCGTTAAATGCTTTTGTCAAGAATAGACTCCCTATGGTGTTAGAAACACTGGAGGATCGCGGAATTCCCCCTCTTGCCTAGACAAGAAGAAGGGTCGTCTCCTCTCTACCATGCACAAAAATGGATAAGATGGAAAAGGGATCGATAGTATTTGAGTTTCATTTTGGGAGTTTGCTTTCATTGTTGTTTTTCCCCCCCAATTTCTTGTGGCATATAACATTTGAGAACACTTTCTTTTTGCCATTTCTCTTTGATTTTTGGCATTTCAACACTTGACAACTTTCAACTTTTCTTTGCATTTCTTTTTGAACATTTTCAAAGTCACCCCATATGTAGGGAGGGTGCCTTATTTTTGAAGCTTTAGGAGTCTATTTTTGCTCCTCTTTTCTTTTGATGCATTTTGCAAACTTTCTTTCACTTTTCATTTCATTGAACTCAAATTGATTTCTTTTTGTGCTCATTCCCTTTGATGACAAAATGTGTGGTAGAACATGGATGATGGATGGATGCATGGTTTCAAGGGTCACCTTGGAATAAACGGTAGCCAAGGAATTATCACACCACAAGGTAATCTTGACTAGGCCTTAATCCACGGGTCAAAGGATACTAGAATGACACATCCTAGGGTGTTTTACAAGTATTCTAACAAGTAAAGTCTTAAGAAGAAAAAGCATCTACTAGGGCCTATATACACTTGTCAAGCTTCCCAAGTAGACGGTTTCACAAAGTTTTTCTAACCATGCAAACTACATGCCATGATGCAACTAGCATTTATACATCCTAATGCATATGATTCTACCAACTAATATGCCAAATAAACTAAATGCAATCCTAAATTCACATTGTTTTTACCGCATCAATCAAAATAAAGCCACATAGTCATTAACATAAAGAGGAAAAAGGAGATTTGGAAAGATCATACCATGCGGTCTTCAATATCCTCATGTCTCGGATGTGGCGTAGTCAATCAATGTGAACAAGGATGAACAAACACAATATATACAAAACAATATATACAAGTCTACTCTACAAAAGAAATGAACTTGTTTTTGGATTTTTCAATTTTTCAAATTTTTATGGTTTTTGATTTT
Organism: Silene latifolia; assembly: GCF_048544455.1. Classification (NCBI taxonomy): domain Eukaryota; kingdom Viridiplantae; phylum Streptophyta; class Magnoliopsida; order Caryophyllales; family Caryophyllaceae; genus Silene; species Silene latifolia. The sequence continues at coordinate 100,398,930 of NC_133538.1, forward strand.
ATGAAATGAAAAGACAGGTTTTTGTATTTTTAAAAAATTTTCAATTTTTATGTATTTTGGAATATAAATTCCCATCCTCCACTTTATTTTGGACATTGTCCTCAATGTACATGTAGGAGTAGGAATAAAAAGGAAATACATGTTTTTGGAATTTTGATTTTATGGAAATTGAAGTACAAATGCAATGATATGATATGAATGAATGCATGCTCTAACTAAATGCAATTCTATATGACATATATAACAAGTGAATGCAATCTAAACTATACTATATGATGCATGATTTCTAGTAAATTATGGTCACCTATGATCAAACCTCCCCAAACCAATTTAAACACTATTTCTAGTGTAGAAATGAATAGGTTTGGCCATTAGTGCCTATGCATGAATTCTAGTCTATATGCAATTATCTATATGAATCATGTGGGATAAATACAATGCAAGCTAATCTATATGAACTAACTAATATAAATGCAATATGAAATATAATACAAATGCATGCAAAAACTACACTAAATGCAATGTATATACAAAAGAGAGAGAGGGAGAGATGGGTATCATACAAATGGAAGTGGTGAAGTAGGCCTCTTTCACTCGTCATCCTCATCTTGATCATAGCCATAACCATGAGAGCTCCCGGCTTGATCATATCCGGGTGCTTGGCCCCAATATCCTCCTTGGTCAAATCCTCCTCCTTGACCCGAGTACCCTCCACCTTGGCTAGAATGCCCTCCGTCTCCTCGACCCCAAGCTTGGTCCCCATAATTTGGGAACAAGAGCTGCGGTTGTGCCCAAGAGGGCTTAGGACCATCGGGGTCAATATACCCTTGTTGAGCCATGTTATAGTATTGGGGGTAGAGGGCCAAGTAGTTGTCTTCCCTCCCTTTATGCACCCCAAGGTCCACTCTATTCATGAGTGCCATCAAATCATTAATACCCGGGGTATTGGGGATTGCCGGCTGAAATTCGGTATAAGGAGTAGGGTATGGCGGGATAGGTACGTAGGAAGGTGGGCGAATAGGTACTCCCGGCCCTCCACGAGGTGGTTGACGGTGTGGCTCTTCCCTTTGAGGGGGATTATCAAGAATTTGGATATCAAGGAGGTAGCTTGGTGGAGGAGAGTACGGGCTCAATCTTGGGTCAATGCCTGGTATCTTCCATCCCTCAAGGATCATTGAAGTGCATCCCTTGGTGTGCCACTCCACACTCCCATCTCGAGTGTAGTTACACCATCGGTGGCTGTGGAAGATGGTGTGCTCATCAATCAAAGTCCTCCCCTCAAGAGGAGTATAGGTTCCTCGGGTATTGAACCCGGGACAAAGGTGGTGGGCCAAAATGGTAATTAGACCTCCCATCACGAAGGTTTTGAGTTGGGTGGTCCCTTGAGCAAAATCATGGAACCTAGTAAGTATCTCAAGTGGCGTATTAAAGTTATAACGCCTCACCGCTCGAACATTCAAATAGGACTCAAGAAAAGTTAAGTCGATGAGAGTACACCTATCTTGTTCGTACCTCCCATTGATGCAACCGGCTACAAAGCGTTCGGTGAATCGAATCACCGGATGCTGGATGGCAAAGGTATAACAACGCTTTATATGGGTAAAGTCCCTCCCGGAGATAGCCTTCCAAAGAAAGTCCACACCAAAATTATCGGGCTTTTCGGTATAGTCGGTGGGTACTTCAAGACCGAAAACATAGGCAAATTCCTCAAGCGAAAGACTATGGTCTAGGTTGCATAACCTAAACTCCATGCCAACATTGTTGTGGGTATCCGCCACAATGCGAAGGCTACTCAAGAATTCAAGGGTGAGACTAAGGTAAGTCTCTTCATGGGCATGTAAAAGTTTCCCGATGCCAAGGCCATTAAAGAACATCTCGGTAGGGTACCTTATCTTAAGGATTTCCAACACCCTAGTGTCTACAAATTGAGTAGGTTCGTACTTCTTACCTAGTAGCTCGACAAATTTTTGGCGGTGGTCGTCGGATTGAAAGAGCATTTCTTGGAAGTGGTTGAGTTGTTCAATGCCTCCCCTCATTAAGGGTCGGGTGCTCCTTGGTAGTACTACCTCTCGCGGTGTTGAAGAGGTTGATCCCTTGCGCTTCTTCCCGAATGATTCAACCAATTTCTTGGCCTTTCCTTTGGTGTTTGTCAATGGTGCCATTTGGATGTTGGTGATGGGGGTGTTTTTGAGGATGGGATGGTGATTTTGAGGATTGAGATGAGTGTTTTTAGGGTTTGGTAAGGTGAGGAAATGAGGGAGAAAGGGGGTGATTATATAGAAGGAGTAGGGAATCCGAACGGATAAGGTTGGGTCGGACCCGTTTTATCCGAGGGAACAGTGCAATCCGAGCGGATTTCTGTCGGGACGGGCGGATTCTCGGAGAAGAAGACGGGCATCTTTGCTAGAATCCGCACGGATTCTAGCACAGAGAATTTCGTTGGCTGAGAAGCGGGGAAAGACGGGCGGATTGTATATAGGACGCACGGCTTGGTCGGGACGGGCGGATTGTGAACAATCCGCACGGATTTTGACACAGTTCAAAATCTTGCTTCTGGACGACATAGGGGACGGGCGTCCCGTGAAGAAGACGGACGTATCGTCCAGGACGGGCGGATTTCCTCGAATCCGCACGGATTCTTCTTCAGTTTTAACCTTTTCTTTCCCGCGGGTCTTGGTCGGGCGTCCTCCTCTCGATCCGGGCGTCTTTTGTTTCTTTCCTTCTTCTTCTTTCTTCTTCGTGAAACAACACACCCCTTTTCACTGATTTTCTCTTTTTCCTTATCTCTTTCTGAAATTTGCTCATGAAACATGTAAGATGACTCTCTCTCTCTTCTCTCTCATGCAAGAAATTAAATGCAAATGGAAATGTACAATATTATACAAAATAAAGGGGTCCAAGAAATATCTTACAAATGGTGGTTTGAGATAGGACTCCACCAAACTAGTTCAATTTTAAATTATTATCCATAGAGCTCAAAGCTCTTAATAAAAGATCAAAAGTTTGTGAACAAGCTCCAAATAAGCACAAGTATGGGTTGCTCAATTTGAATATGAAATTTGGCCAAGGAAGCTTGTAGAATGTTCTTTTTCTTACCTTCCCCTTAGCGTTAGAGCTCTCCCGATGCTTCAAATAGGTAAACCCATGATTCTTGTCAACACTAAGCATGAAGTGTGGTTCATTTTCATCCGTGGATTTCCACTTACCAACTTCTTCTTTAATTTTGGTGATGATGATAGCATTTTGATTTTTCAATCCTTCCAAGGTAGAAGGAGAATTTTCATGTCTTTGATGATTGGAAACCATAGGAGTTGAGATTGCGGGTGCCAAACCTTCACAAGTAGCCTCACGAGCAATTTTCTCCTTGAGCTTTTTCACCAAGTAGTTCTTGTAAGAGACTTTGGCCTTTTGAAGAAGGTCTATCATATCCTCTTCAATGATCATTGGCTCCAAGATAGGTGCCAAGTGGTCTTCATGAAGGATAAAGGAAGGACGTTCTTCTTCATGATAGGGTATCTCAAATGCCTCAAGGATAGGCTCCTCAAGCAAGGTGATATTGTGAGTCCCTCCTCTAGGTTCATCATCATTGTTGTTATCTTCACGTGGATCATAAATGTGGGCTTCATGTAACTCTTTTTCCAACACCTCAACGTTCATATCAAAAGACACACCCTCATACTCACAAAGGTTAAGGGTATTTGGATTGCTCAACCTTATGTCTTCTTCATCGAACACAACACTTTCATAGTCGTAAGAGCTCAAGGAACTTGGCTCCTCCCACTTCTCATCTTCCATGTCAAAGGTCACTACTTCAAATTCGCATTTATGCTCAATGTCCAAAGAACGGTGGTGAGTGATTGCTTGGGATTCTTTTAATTGGGCAATTTGAATCCTCAATTCCTCTCTTTGGATAACAATGTTTTTAAGAAAATTATCTTCTTTTTGGCTCTCTTCTAGCATTTGTTTGAAGAAGTTTTGTTGATCCCCCATCATTTGGAGAATCATGTTTTGAATGGGTTCATCTTTTTGTTGTGGGTAGGTGTGAAAGTGGTTGTATTGTGGCAATTGAAGCTCATTGTGAAATGGGTATTGGGTGGGTGGTTGTTGTTGATATTGGGTGTGGTGATTTTGGTGGGAAAAATTGGGGTAGTGGTTAGGATTTTCATTGTATGAGTAGTAAGGTAGGTTTGTGTTGACTTGCTCCTCAAACTTCCCATACCCATAGTCATACTCAAAAGATCCAACATATACTCCATGTATCAAGTCTTGAGCCATCATAGCTAAGACAAGGAAACAACTACAAGCATGGAAACTACACAAAAACGGTAAGAACAATCCTTGAGGAACTTGTGAAAGCAAAATCAAAATAGACAAACAAGTAAGAACTTAATCCCATAGCACCATCCCCGGCAACGGCGCCATTTTGATCCGGACAATGTCGTCACTCATCCAATCAAACACATTTATAATACTCAACAAACAACTAGTTAGCGGTAAGTCGAGGTCGATCCATGGGACGGTGTGCTTTGGGTTCTAAGTCTATCTATCTCAATTTATGCTAGTGTCACAATTTGTTTGGGTTTGTAGTTGTGTTCTAGACTAATGCAAGCAATAAAGTAAAACAAGCAATAAAAGGAAAGATGTAAACAAATGATTAAAAGTGCTAGGATGTCATGGGGTCATGGGGGATTCATGGTGTTGATCATACAAACATGTTTACAAGGTTGCAAGCAATTAATGTTGTGGAGGAACCGAGTTGGGTTATATCTTACGGTTCTTAGGAAGAGTTGGGTCCCGGAGCCGAATCGATTAGATTGTACAACACCTACAAGTCGACTTACTTTCCTCCTAATCAACTTCTATGCATGGTCTAACAAGACTCGAGTTGGTTTATATCTTACGCGTCAAGTTGAGTAGATAAGAGATGGTAAAAATGCAAGGATTCATAGGCTTAGCATTTCATCAAACATAACATGTGCATAAAGTTGACATCACAACAAGCAAGCAATTTAATCATGTGAACATATTAGATTAAGCATGAATCAATCCCATGTTGGTTTCCCCTAATTACCCATTAATCCTAGCTAAGAGACTACTCACTCATTATCATGGAAAATATGTCATTAATGGTGTCAATCATCACAACAAGTATAAACATGATAATAGAATGAAGAAATGAACAATAAAGATTAAAGAGTAAAGGAATTATACCAAACTTGAGATGATTCCAAATAATAAAGCAAAGAATAATAGAAGAAGCTTGATTGATTGATGGAAGGTTGTCAATCCTCCAATAATTACCCAATAATCTTCAATTACCCAAAAGTAAACTTGAATAATGAACTTGAGCAATAATTATGGAAAGATTAATGTGTAATTTATGGAAAGATTAAAGAGTAATATATTCTAAACTACTCCTAATCTAATCTAAGGATAGATTTTCTAGCTAAGAGAGATCCCCTAATAATAATTGATAATTTGATTATTACAAATGGGGTATTTATAGTGGAAATTAGGTGGATGCATTAGGGTTAACTAAGGGCTAAACTAGTAATTACACTTTTTAGATTGAGCAAGGAGAAGCCGGTATTTTTCGAAGGAAGGGCTTCTTTCTTTGTAGCTTGGAGAAGACGAAATTTTGCTGTGAAGAAATCCGTGCGTATTGGGGTCGGGACGGGCGGATTCTGCTGACGGAAGACGAGCGGATTCGAAGGAATCCGGGCGGATTCTGGCGGGGCAATCCGAGCGTCTTTGGAGGAAATCCGCTCGGATTGTGCTGTAAGGGGACGGGGGGATTGGAGACAATCCGCTCGGATTGTTCTTCAGCAATGATTCTTCTTCTTTTCTTCCCTTTTGTTCACTTCCATTTTATTCTTGTGGGATTGATCTTTAGTCCTTGCTTCCTCTTCATACTAGCCCATCTAGTATCATCAATAAGCTTCCAAATATGCACGAAAGTCGGGAATTTCCGCCTTATTATCTTAGACCCATGATACTTTCGTCATTTGAAGTTGGTTTTAAAATAAAGGTTGTAGCCAAGAGCTATAGAAAATCATGAGAGTTGGCCTTGCGTCATTTCGATTTTTCTGTATTTAATTATGAATTTTACGGTGCTATTGTTCTGTTTTAGAAACTGTTTTAGAACTCCGTCTCATTAAGGCCTAAATAATATATCTTTACTAAAGTATTATAAGTCATTTGATAGTTTTAAGTTTTAATTACAGTGACTTATCAATTTTAAAGTCCTTGAATTAATTTTATACTTTTGGAGGTAAAGTTTAAGTTTTCTATTTTGAAGAAATAAAAGTGTGGTTCACTTACGAACATTTGAATGATATACAATGAATAATATACTATCCTTGGGATATTTTTAAGTTTGGAATAATTAAAGTAAGGGCAAAGAATAATGAACTAAGGCATACGGATTCTTATACAGCTATATGATTGGGTACCCTTGTGGGAGGTACAGATTGTCGTAGAGTCATGTACATGTACTTAGACTGGGACTACGCACTGCGTGGTAAGATGAGTCATGTTATAGTTTGTTGTCTAGTGAGTGGACTTGGAGTTGGTCACCTTTGCGTGACACTGGGTTCCCGAAACTAGTATAAGATGCCGCGGTATCAAGGAGTATCTAAAGTGAAAATCTAGCCCGAACTATATTATTTCCATTCTGTCATTTGAGGAATTTTGCTTTTAAGCATGCAGCACGCTTATTTTAAGCGTGCGTTTGATAATTTATTTTTGTTACATACGTTTTGGTATTTCAATCTATTTTTGATATATTATTGCTTCTGTAACATTTATATCATGTGATATGGCTGGGAGAACGTCGAGTTACTCCCCACTGATTGTGGCTGTTATGTTTATAACATGACAGGTATTAGCTTTGCTGGGGATTTCTCTGTGAGCTAGCGAGTAGTTTGCAGATCCTACTCTGTTTTCTGCTTTCTTTTATGGTTTTTAGTTTTAACACTTTTGAGGAATTTTATTTTCGCCCTTTTTATAAAAGTGGCAATTGTTTAGACTTGACCATTTGATTTCTTTTTATTCTTGAGAATTTTATACATTCTCAATTTATGACAATTAAAATTTTTATCATTGTGTATTTAATCCCATTCGACAGTGTTTCCGCCACTGTTTTGCACTAGATTTTATAGGGGATTACAGTTGGTATCAAAGCATCACTACTCCCGACGCTCACACATTGATCTTTAGGAATATGTCTAATAAATGACTTGACACATTAAAATGAGATAGAGAGAGTTGGGTAGAAACCAATAAGGACTTGGATGTTAGTCTATGTGTTCTTGCAACTAAATGATTAGCATTGATTATGTGTTTCGCGCACATCTCGTTGATGAGTGGACGTGGACTTGGAGCTTTTCCAAACCAGAACGTGGTCAACTGGGCAAGCTTGAACTCAACACCTAGATGGCTAGAGTAGATAACATGGCGCTTCAGGGAAGAAGAAAGGGTGGTTATCAATCAAACGTCAAACTTACTCAAGCTGTTGATTAGATGGCGAAGAGCAAACTCACTTTCCCAGGAAGAGCTATGGATCCAGAGTTGATGACATTGTGGCTCAGGCAGATGGAAAAGCAATCGCAAGGTGCCTTGTTGTTTGTTACCTAGTGGTTGTGGCTGATCACCGGAGAAGATTAGTGGACACTACTGTTGTTCTCACATGTAGATGCGCCCAAGTTTTTACTATGTTGGAGACTCGTTCTACCTTCTGGAGCTCGGGCATAGGAATATGGAAGAGTTCATAAAGTGCAAGCAGAAGACTATGGCGATCCAAGAGTGCAGACATGCTTCATCAACTGGTTCACCTTGCTACTGAGATGTTGTTTGGGTTGAGAAGTCCTTAGAACGGATCTAAGAGGAAGATGATGATGCTCCTGTTGCTGTTGCTTCTAAGAGATCCTTCTTTTCTTTCTTTCTTTCTTATTTCCTTTTCTTCATTTTCTTCTTCCGGCCATGCCTAGAAGTTCTGATCCAGTGGAATCCTGGTAGTCTATTACCCTATTTTTGGAATACCTTAAATTCTTCTGGTGGTCAAGGACCCGTCATTTCACCACTCCTACAACTTTGGTTACTCCTAAACTTCTTTAAAACTCCTCTCTTGTTATTAGGAGAGAATTATCGTTTCTTTGTCTCATATTCTTGAGAGTGAATCTTTGTTTGTGATTCCTCTACCTTGCTATCTATTCTCTTGAGATTCATTGGTTAGACTAACCATTTCCTTGTGAATTTTGATGGAAGTTATGTGCATTTGAGGTTTAGTGAAGCCTTGTTACCTATGGTTGAGGATGGTAAGTTTATATCTTATGCCGAATCTTGTAAGAACTTTTATTCTTTAAGGATGAACTTATATGGTGATTAATGGTTTATGGAGTTAGAATTTTAGATTGAATGTTGGTTTTGAATTATAGGTATCTTGCATCTTTTGGACTTGTGAAGTCAAGGACCATTGTTTGGAATAGTAACATGAGTGTTTTGGTACCATTGTAATTTCTAATGTTGTTAGAGTTTTGATGGACCTAAATTAACTACGGTTCCGATCCTTATGGATTTAGATCGTTTAGAGTTGATGTAAGGTTGTAACATATGAGCTTTGGTGGTATGACTTAACGTTATTTGGGTTGTTTACTGTTAACCTTGAGAACAAAGAGTGTCTTTGCACAATCGCAGTTTGGATTGATTGTATTGATCTGAAGAATTATGAACCTGGAGTTGAGAATTGTGTATACCTATCGTATCTTAATGTCTTAACCCTAGTAAAGAGATTCTTGAGGAATATTTAATGCGAATTGCCTTAAAGGAAGTTTTTGGTTAAGAACCTTTAGATCCTCGTGATTGTGGTTTTGTTGAGCTATTAACCACTCAGTTGTTGCAATGTTATGATTGGAAATTCGATTGACTTCCAAGAAACCTTGATTGAATAGTGTTGTTGGTTGGTGGATTTTATTTGGTGTTTCCTAATTCGAGGAACCTTATGAGTTTAGTAACCTTGTTGCTTTGGTAGTGATTTCGGAAGAGTAGAATCCTTTGAGTGTGTTATGTCTATTAATTTATTCTGAGTTAGATTATATCTCAAGTGCGAACTTGATGAGTTAACTGGATTAGTCCTGTTTTGATAACCTATGAAATTTTTGTTAGTAAGAGTGGAGTTTGGGACTACTTGATGGATTCTTACTATGCTTTTTCTGAGAGGTTGCGCAACTATGTAAGGTTTTGGATGAATGTTGTACCTATTGATAATCTTGGAGATGTAGACTAGGAAGTTTGGCAACTTTGAACTTAACAACTTAGTTGCCTGGTGTTACTAAGCTTGGTGTTGGTTTCAATGGAAATAGGAAAGCTGGAGTTTCATAGAGGAGTTGTACCAAGAATCTCGAGATGATTATCCCTTTTCATAATCCTTGAGAGAGTTATATATGACTCTTAAATCTTTCTTTCCCGCTCCTTCTCACGAGCATCTGATTGCTCCAGCTGTTATAAACTTTATCTCCCTTACTTTACTTTCAAAACTTTTGTTTTGATTTACCGTTGACCTTTTTCCTCGGATATTTCCATTTATACAAGAGTTTTGACTGCTACAAAATTTATATTATTTAGGAAATTTTAATATTTTGAATCATGATTTCAAAGCTTTATGTTTCACTTTTGATTTACTCTTGGTTAGTATTTAAATTTGATTTTGTTCCGAATTTGCTTAAAACTCGTTTGAAGTATTCCAGAATTATTTCAAATATTTGGATGCCTTGAAAAACATTCAAAAGTAATGTTGTATTTACAAATTCGATTTCTCCAAAGGTTTTAAGTAAAATTTACACAACTTATTTTGGAATTCGACGTTGGTTGGATGCTAGGACTTGTCATTAAAGACGTCTATTGACTGCCCAGTACTTGCTAACGTTTGGTTTTGAGATTTGATTTTTCAATTGTTAGCTTGCCTTTATCTTGGACTATATAATTCTTGTTCGCGACAGGTATTCTCTCGTACCAAGATATATTAGCTAGACAAGTGATTTCGAGACAAGTAATTTCTAATTGTTCAATATTGAAAATTGGTTTAAAGACTGTTTTGATCTCACCAAAGACTTTTCAAATATATTTGTCAGCTGAAATGTTTCAAAAGTCTTTGTTCTTCAAATCTTATTTTTCTACTTTCAAGTTTCGAGGACGACACTTTTTCTTAGTGGGGGAGGTTGTAACACCCGCAATTTTCTAATCTCGCTTATTTAATTTTTGTTTATAAGATTTAAATTTTAATACTTATATTTACCGGTTTTGTACCAATCGTTAATTAATGCCGTTTTAAATCTTATTTCAGTTCGATTTCTTCTCGGACTGACTTTTTATTTAAATGACATTTCTTTTTTTAGGAAATGGAAAATCAAATTTTGGACTTAGTAATGTGGACCGTGTGTTTTAAATGAGAAGGTGTTTTAACTAGTTTTGTTAAACCATTTTCTTAAGACATTTCTCTAGTTTACACAAATCATTTTACTAGAAAATGGGAAGACATTTGGGTCCATTTACCTTGCTAAAAACCGGTGGAACAAAGTGGTTAAGAGAGTTGATTTTTTTTTCTCATTTCACTCTCCTTTGAACTCTTATAAACCCTTTTATTGGTTATCATTTCTTTATAGGTTAATAAGAGAAGCAAACCCTAAAAAAAATACCCTATTGCTCTAAGTGTGCCGTGACATTGCTCACCCATCACTATCATTTCTTCATCTTTTTCTAGCTCGAATCGATCGATCTAGTCTTATTCTAAGGGTAAATTTTATTACTCTTATGTTTTTAATAGTAGATCATCATAATAATAATTCATATGAGTTTTGTTATTGTTTTTGTAGGGGTATCAAGAGGACTCCGACAAGGATGAGTATTTGATAAATTCGGATAGCGAATAGGTAACTACGACGTTACTCGGTATTGCATTGATTAATTATCGTAGTTGTATGTATTATTGCATTTTTGTGGTTTTATAAAGATTTATTCATTAATATGCTTTTAGAACCATATGATTTTTGATCCCTTGATGTTTATAAATAATTTTGACTATGTATAAATTTTATTTTGTCAATAGGAATTTATTTGGTTGATTTGCAAGTTTTATGATTAAACCGATTAATATGATATAAGGATAGTAAAAATTCGTTTTTATGATTTCCAGGAGGTGTAAATTATTTTACTGGGTTAAATGATAGATTTTAAGATACCATGAATTTTCGTGGTAATTGTTTTGGAGTTTTTGTATTTATTTCGTAATTTAAAGTATTGATGCAGTTTATGCGATTATAGCGATTCTGTTCGGTTTTAATTATGTTAAAAATAATAAATCAAATTATTAATTCACAAAATTTTAATGTGGCAGAGACATAGAGTATTAGGTTGTGTATAAAATTTTAGGTCTTGAATCATTATTTTCGATTTATGGTGTATTTTACAAGTTTGATGAAAACCGTTGTTAAATCTGTCAAATATGTTCGTCTGTTTGTAAAAATCATATCACCTGTTTTTATTTCGAATTTGAAAAAGTATAAAGAATAGACGCCTGTTATTTTCAAGTGTAGAGTCTGCATAAAACATTTGATGAGAGTTAGACTTACGGTTTGGTCAGAATAAATTACATGTGAACAGCTCGCCTGTAAAACGCGTTTATGACTTTTCTCAAAGATTCATTTTTAAAATATATTTTCCTTTTCGTACAGTGGCTAATATTTTTCTAAAAGAAGCTTTATAATGTCTAGTTATGTTTAAAATTTTGCCTTGCCTTCAATTTTTTTTCTAAAAGTGGATTTATGAACTGAAACATTATGGGTGACGTTTCTGACAATTTTTAGAAATGAATTTTAGACCTCTGATAATTTCGTCCTTTGAAGTTGGTTATAAAATAAAATTTGTAGCCAAGATCTATAGGAAACCATGAGAGTTGGCCTTGTATCATTTTGATTTTTCTGTATTTAATTATGAATTTTACGGTGTTGTTGTTCTGTTTTAGAAATTGTTTTAGAACTCCGTCTCATTAAGGCCTAAATAATATATCTTTACTAAAATACTTTAAGTCATTTGATAGTTTTAAGTTTTAATTACAGTGACTTATCTATTTTAAAGTCCTTGAATTAATTTTATACTTTTGGAAGTAAAGTTTAAGTTTTCTGTTTTGAAGAAATAAAAGTGTGGTTCACTTACGAACATTTGAATGATATACAATGAATAATATACTATCCTTGGGATATGTAAGTTTGGAATAATTAAAGTAAGGGTAAAGAATAATGAACTAAGGCATACGGGTTCTTATACAGCTATATGATTGGGTACCCTTGTGGGAGGTACAGATTGTCGTAGAGTCATGTACATGTACTTAGACTGGGACGACACACTGCGTGGTAATATGAGTCCTGTTATAGTTTGTTGTCTAGTGAGTGGACTTGGAGTTGGTCACCTTTGCGTAACACTGGGTTCCCGAAACTAGTGTAAGATGTTGCGGTATCAAGGAGTATCTAAAGTGAAAATCTAGCCTGAACTATATTATTTCCATTCTGTCATTTGAGGAATTTTTCTTTTAAGCATGCAGCACGTTTATTTTAAGCGTGAGTTTGATAATTTATTTTTGTTACATACGTTTTGGTATTTCAATCTATTTTTTGATATATTATTGCTTCTGTAACATTTATATCATGTGATATGGCTGGGAGAACGTCGAGTTACTCCCCACTGATTGTGGCTGTTATGTTTATAACATGACAGGGTATTAGCTTTGCTGGGGATTTCTGTGTGAGATAGCGAGGAGTTTGCAGATCCTACTCTGTTTTCTGCTTTCTTTTATGGTTTTTAGTTTTAACACTTTTGAGGAATTTTATTTTCGCCCTTTTTATAAAAGTGGCAATTGTTTAGACTTGACCATTTGATTTCTTTTTATCCTTGAGAATTTTATACATTCTCAATTTATGACAATTAGAATTTTTATCATTGTGTATTTAATCCCATTTGACAGTATTTCCGCCACTGTTTTGCACTAGATTTTATAGGGGATTACACAATTTCCTTAACTTTCTCATAAATTTCATGCCCATTCAAAATCTTATGACTCGCATGATGCTCGGCGTACCCATTAAACGCCTTCTGAAGCTTACGATAAGGATGATCACGGCTTAACCCCCCACGATTTCCCATGTACACATGCGTACGAGAATGCTTCAAGTATTCTGATACAATATCCTCTCCATACAATGGGTAAGCCTCTTTCCCATGCACAGTATGTCCACAAAGGTCGTCATAAGCCAGATAGTCAGATATTTTACAAAACAACATCGCTCTCAAATTGAAAATTTCATTCTTATATCAATCGAATAATTCTATCCCACAATCCCACAAAAACCGCAAATCATCTAGAAGAGGTTCCAAATCTATATCTATATTGTTTCCAGGTTGTTTAGGGCCGGAAATTAAGGACGACAACATCAAATACTTTCTTTTCATGCACACATGTGGAGGTAAGTTATAAATAGCCAACACTACTAGCCAAGTACTATGTTGACTACTCATGTTTCCGTGAGGGTTCCTTACATCAGTGAAAAGCGCTGATGTAAGTTTCTAGGTTCATTGACGAACACGGGATACTTAGCGTCAATCGCTTTCCATTGTATACCATCTGCCTGGTGTCTTAGCTTTCCATCATTTATTCTTCCAGTTTTATGCCAAGTCATCATTCTTGCATCTTGTACATTCGAATAAATCCTTATGATTCTTAGTATTATTAGAAAATACCACAAAACCTTAGCCGAGATACCTTCCTTATCCTTATAACGCCACTCAAAACAAACCGGACATTTAGTTAAGTTTGGATATACTTTTTGGTACAATAGGCAGTCATTTGGACATGCATGTATTTCTCATATTTCATACCCCACTCCTCTAATCAGTTTCTTAGCCTCATATGCTCTAATAAGAATAACATTACCATCTAGAAGCAAGTCGTTTATCAAGGCTAATAAACTAGTGAAACACGTGTCGCTCATCCCATTTGCCCCCTTGATATTATACAACTTCACTACAGCCGACATTCTTGTGTACTTAGAACCCGGGTACAGAGGCGCTTCACACTCACGCAACTTCTCATACATGTTGTTTAGGTCATCCAAATTAGTGTCATCACCTAAATCTTCAAAAGCATTTGACTCATCATCTTTCTATGCATTATCTATAGACCCAACATTCAACTTTTCACCCATATCAAAACCAACTTCGGATCTATTAACAATGACTGCTTTCAACTCAATAAACTCGGCATCGCTTAGCCTTTCGTATTCCGCACCTATCCCCTCATCATCACCTTCTTCAAAACTTTCCTCTTCCTCTAATGATTCCACATAAAAAATCCGACGGGTATAGGAACAACTAAAAATATACTTCTCTAAGTGAATTTTAACTTCCGGAAAAGTCATATACTTAACATTACCACATCTTTCACAGGGGCGTGGAATACTAGAAGAACCTTTCAAATTTTTCGCAACGATTTCATAAAATTCAGCTAAACCATCCCTATAGTTGGGGTCACTCTTATTTGCATCAATCATCCAAGTTCCAACCATATCTAAATAAAGAGTAAAACAATCAAACCGTAGGCTAATAAAGAGAGACATGCAGAGACTTTTATAGCAACATCATAAATCCTAAAACCCTAATTAAAGATGAAAAACAAACAAAAACAACTATTGAATTAAACCCATAAACAAATCAATCATCAGCAACATCAAACAAACCAAAACAAAAATTGAACAATAATCATAGAAAATATTGAAAAGATATATACCTGATAAAAGAGACAAAGAAGATGAGGGAGAGACGACGACGACAACGGTAACGGAAATAAAAAAACGACGGCGAGGAAGAGTGCGGTTGTTTCTATGTTTGTGTTTGTGTTGTGTGTTGTGTGTTTGTGTGCTGGATATGGGAGTTTGTTTTTGTTTTTACACACTGAAACTAATGACAACGGTTTCTAATTTGTTAACCGTTGTTATTACTTTAAATTGACAACGATTTTCACATATAACTGTTGTTATTATTTTTCACTGATTTGCGTCAAAATAAAATAATCCAATTAACAACGTTATTAAGTATTATGTGTTAAACTGTTATTATTACTACGGTTCCTAGTTTAACAACCGTTGTGTTTATCAATAACAACGGATTTAAAAAATTAACTGTTGTTATTACTTTACACTGAATTTCGCCAAAATAAAATAATCCAATTGACAACGTTATTACGTATTACGCATTAGTATGCGTTGTTAATGGGGCGTTGTTATTGCCTATATTTGTAGTAGTGCACCCACTCTCACTCCCACCACTAACACACACCACCATAAACAACCACTTATCTACTTAAAAATGGCTGCAGTCACCGTCTCCCCACCCCACTACTGAGACCCCATCGCATCGCCCCCACCTAACACTGTCGCCCACTTGCCGTCATCGCCCCACCCCACCCCAACACCACTACAGTCACCATTCACCTTAAAAAACCCTCCCGTACCCTCAAAATCCCCTTCCCTACCCCCAAAAACACTCTGATCTTATGGTGTTCCGGCGGTCTAGGGTAGTGAGGTAGACAGTGGGCTGTCGGCGGTCTTGGGTACTTGGGGAGAAGATTGGTGGGTTGTGGTTTGTTTTGGTGTGCGGGTGGTTTTAATGGGGTGGCTGTGGTGGTGGTGGTGGTGTCGTGATGGTGGTGGCGATGGCGCCATATTGGTGCTTTGGTGGTGGTTGGTGTGGTGGTAGTCGCAAGTGTGGTGGTAGGTGAATAAGGTGGTTGAAGGGTAACAAGGGTAATGAAATCTCAAATGTTTGGAAGGGGGAGGGGGGGGGGGGAGGGGTATGGAATTAGATGGATTGAGGGTAAGGAAGAGAATTTCATTCCCTTTGTTAGTGTCAAACAAACACCAACAAAGGAAATCAATAACTTTGTTTCCCTTTCCCTTTCTTATAGACTCCCAACCAAACGCCCCCTAAGAAATCCCATGATTTTGTAAATCGCATGAAATGGAAGAAAGTTGCTTGGTTGGAATGTGGGAAGTGAATTACACAGGAATTCTCACTTACCTGGGGGGGGGGGGGGGGCTAGGTAAGCAACTTCCCACGTCATGGAGGAATGGGTGCTTGGTTGGAATGTGGGAAGTGAATTACACAGGAATTCATGTGATTTGGGGCAAACAAAGAACTCACCCATTTTGTAGATCCCATGAATTACAATTCATTTGTCTTAGAATGAGTAACCAAATAACCCCTAAAAAAACACAATTTATGGGATTTTAGAAATCCCATAAATTGAGAGGTCAACCAATTATTGTAAAAACGTATTTATTATCTACTTTCTCCATTCAACTCCACTCTACCACTTTCCTTTTTCACGTTTGTCAACGCGTGTTTTACGCGCTAAATAGCGTTAGCTGCATATTTGCAAAAATTATAAAAGTTAGATATTTTTAATGTACTCGTAAAGACGAATCAAACAAAATCACACATGAATATATTTCCACTTACGTATCGAGAGAAAATCGAAATTGAATACACAATTGTAAATAATATACAAAAGTGAAATAAGTAGAGTGGAGTTAAATGGAGAAAGTATCTAACTGGCAAAATTTAAAGAGAACAATCACCGTAAAGGCCCAATATAACACAAAACCAACCACATACACACGTAACTAAGAGTACATCACATCCAAGTACAAATTAAATAGTATAACTATCAACACTATATGGTGTGGGCCGACCATATTATCAAAGGTAAGATCATGTTAATATGGTATGGGCCGACCATATATAATCAAAGGTGAGGTCGCACATGATACTTGATGATCAACATAAGTTTTCTTCGTCCAACGGTAACCTAGGTTTGCAATTGGTCGTGTGTTGATGATCACAAATTCTCATTTTAAGAAAGGTAATATCCGTCTTAATTTTAAGAGGGGTCTAATAGCTACTAGTTTTATAGATAAGACAAAAATAAAATATCTAGATATTAGATATTAACAAAAGACTCGTCTTTATCTATACAAGTGACATGTATTAACCCGTTTTAATTTTAAGACGGATATATCCGTCTTAAAATAGACTCATTGGTTAATGATATACATTTATCAAGAATGTGGGGCCTTGATGCATTTCCTACCTATTTGAGCTGCCCAAATTCACGTCAAATAAGGCAGTTTACCTAATTTGTAGGGCTTGTTTTATAAGCTTGTCACTAGAGATGGCAATGGATTCTGGACCCTATTCAGATCCGTGGATCCGGACCCTGATGGGTAGGATATGGATTCTAATTTTTTGGACCCCGTGGATATGGGTTGGATATGGATCCACTTATTTGAAAATGCATCTGAAAAATTTAGATCCACCGAATATGGGTCGGATATGGATCTAACGTTGGTGTGGCGGATATGGATCTGGATCCTATCGAACCCTACCCAGATCCAATCCTTTGCCATCCCTACTTGTCACCATTAAATCCGCGTAATCATTGTTAGTGGAGTTGTCTAATGGGGGACTGTAGGTACTTTCTCTCAATTTCAGTGATGGTATTGCTTGTGAATTTGTGGTAACAAGTGTGGTATCATACTGTGCTTGGCTGTACGAACTTTCCAATGGAAAAGAAACATCTTAACCTCCATGTGGTGATGTATAGAGTGGAGTGGCATGTGGGCCATTGGGCTGACACGCCCAGCACAGCCAATGGATAATAACTCATTTTAGCATGGTATGGGGTTGACACGGCATGACACGCTATGAATTGTGGGCTATACTTGAGCCGAAGTTTGACGACACAAGGTTGACCTGGAGAAATTACTTAGGTACAACCAAGCATGAGACACTGTTCAACACGACATGGGCCATGCCTTGTCCGTCATTTCCATTTTACCGGCACGGGAGGATGCCCACTTTCCTCTGCTTGAGAGCCATGCTATTTACTCTCCAGGCACGAGGCATGAACCCCTCCTGAAAAATGAAAATCTCAAATGTTTTAGTTAAAAGTTTCAACCCCTGTGAATTCTAGCTCCGCCACTGCACAAAACCTACTTCCATCTCTTGCGATGTGTTTTTTATAAGGCGGTTTTTTTGTCACTTTAAAAATATCCTATGTCACTCGATTTAACCTTAGAACATGGATATATATACTTAGGGTCGTCGGTGACATTATGGGGGCCCTGTGCGAAATTGAAAAATGGTCCCCTAATTAATAGATATATATAAAAGAGACTCCAACTTATATAAAACACTTCAAAATAAATAAATAAATAAATAGGCTTAGTTTTATATATAAAAGAGACTCCAACTTATATAGCTCTTTCCCAATCAATTAGTGTTTAATGTGAGGTCGAATTCTTATTAGACGGTGTAACTAATAATTACAAAGTAATCCGTATTAATTAGTTTTATATATATGGTTGTATTCATAAGTCACAATGTTCTCGCAAGTCGTAGCAATTATTGCTTGTTTTTTCTTTCTTTGTTTCAGTTTCAATTCTTCTTCTCAAGTTAAATTTGCATATTATGTTATTATAATGTTTGTTGTTTTACTTTCTCATTATGCTTACTTATTCTCATTTATTATGCTGCTCATTTAACATATACCATATCTACATTTGTTTTTAATTGTATGTAAAACATCTAATGTAGTTTGTTGTTTTCGCAGATGTAATATATTATTCAATTGCTAACATGTAAGATTTTATAAATCATAAGTTTTTTTTCCTGAGTGATATGTTTCCGTTACATCTGTCTCATTTTTTTAATCTTTTTAATTCTTTATGAGTAACTAGTTTTAAACCCCATGCATAATTGCACGGGATTGGATATCCAATCATTTGACGAAATGAATAAATATAAAAATCAAGTTGCACATAATTATAATTTAAAATAAGAATAATTATATCTAAGAAATCAATTAAAAAATGGGCATATTAATTGAATATAGTTATATATGTTTAAAACTATAAATCCCAACAATGATTCTCCAATTTTAAAACCAATTGGGGAGTACAACTAATAATAATCATCCATATTTCAAATAACTAGTCAATGGTCCGCACCCTAACGGGCGCAGCCTTCTATTGGTTTACGTTATCGTTCAACTTCGATTAATTTAATGTGAATGATTGCGTACACGTATATAATTCCGATAAATGTCGTATGCAAAACATCATGGTGTGTACTTAATTGTCAAACATTTCTCTCCAAAGTCCGCACAATTTCCCGTCATATTTCAGCTATTTTTCCTCCATGTTTCAGTAATTTTCCTTCCAAATTTAAGGACATTTCCCGCCTAGATTGTAATCAATTTGTAATGTGGTTGTCGGGTAAGCACGTCACGTATACAAAGGCTTTTAAAAATAGATGCGCACATGTAGTTGGAGATGAAGAAGTTACGAAATAAGGATTAACTAATCAAGATTTTTTTGAGCTAAAGAAAATGTTTGTTGAAGTTATTTATGTGACACCCCCATACTCCAAGTGCCTTACCAGGACCACTTAAGGTATAAGAACGTCACCATCTCGGTTATCCGAGGCAATGATAATCAAATGACAATGAAGAAACATAATTTAAATAACAATATAGTCTAAAGTGATTACATGATCAAAACAAAAACTCTTAAACTGAAATACAAGATTCTCGGACGGTCTACTGCTAAAACTATCAAAGCTATAAAACATCTTCTGACACAGCGGAAGAATTCTAACTGCCACGTGATGACTCATCCCAGCTATCTCATACGCGTCATATCATACCTGCTCAATAACTGCTCACCACCCCCGAATGGATCACCACAGTTTTTAAAACATTTAAACGGGGTCAGTACTAATTACACGATACAAACCAACATGAAGCAAATACCAAGTAGCTCAATCAACACATCAATCCCCACTCTCCATCATCAATCTCTAAACAACTGACTACACACTAAAGTGTGTAGCCCAGCCAGAGTACCCATCGCAACAGGTACTCCACACCGCCAGTGGGGGACCGTAGCCGTTCCCACCTAAGCCCCGGTCATCTCATCGAGCGATAAACCCATGTTCCTTAATGTGCACATCCCTTCTATGGCGGGTTCCACAGGAGGCGAATCAAGGGCGTGAAGCCACTCCCGCAAGTGACTCCACTCAGCCAGGGACGCACCCCGAAGAACACAGACAGATACAAAAACAGTCAACGACAATAAACAACAACCGTCACAACACTAACAATTACCAACAACCAATTCCAGTACGATAATTACTCAATAACAATAACAATCACCACACAATCATGTAACTAATACTGAGCAGGGAAACCTTACCTGGAATGCAACACAAACAGCCAGACGATCTAGCAGCGTCTCAAAACTTTTCCTCTACGAACCCTCCTCCTATACACATAATCATACAATCACTACCACATCAACATAAACATAGAAAACCCCCAATCCCAAAATCAGGGTTTAAACAACCTTAACCAAATGCTATAAAAATGGTACGTAGGACTTACCCTTGACGCAAGGATCACAATGATACAAAGAACGATGAAATCCGACCTCTCTAGTTCCGGGATTTGCCAATAATGGGAATAGGAAGAACAACGTAGTTTGCAATCTCTTTTGAGTGTATTAGGTTTATAAAAAGTGTTTATGAAAGATGACGACGTAATATAAATACTAATTCACATTATTAACAAAACCCGTTGAGACATAACCCGTTAACCGACTTACTCGATCAAGTAACTAACATACTCAATCGAGTGCAACTTACTCGATCGAGTACCAAGGCTACTCGATCAAGTACCCTACATGCAGAACACTGATTCGTAAATCAAAACATGCTTACTCGACAGAGTAAGCCCCACTCGATAGAGTACCTAGAGACTCATAAAACCGTAGTATTACAGTCTTCCCTCCTTAAAAAGAACTTCGTCCCCGAAATTCAACCCATACTCAAAACAAACACACAAACTCGACCAAGACACAACAACATAGCTAAGAACTCAAACGAAAACCCAACCTATAAAACATGAACTCTCAACACCAACTCCACCAACTACGTCTACCTCCACAACATGACTCACGATATCGTATCCACCACATTATAGCCTCTCTCGACACTAACTCCATACACTAGCAACTACCATCCACAAACGCTGCTAGCTCCGTTTCACTAACATATTATCCACCAGCAAATCCAAAACCAAGACACCCATAAACATCAAACGGAATGTTACATTCTACCACCCTTAAAAGGAACTTCGTCCTCGAAGTTTACTCACACTCATAACGTCATCATCCAACTTTCAACACTATTGAAATATTCTCCCATTCATAAACATCGAACTACTGCAAGCACGGTCATAACCTTTAATAAAATCAATCAAAACAAATATCCATCCTTTATGCTACACCAACACTCTACTTCCAATTATACTACCATATGCACAACCATCAAAATCTCTTTTATTGCATCCTACTCCTCTTAAGATAAATGTTACGTCCTCGTAACTCACTAATACTAAATTCTAGCTATTTCTTCTCATTATCCCCATCACCACCGCATGTCAAATATAACCACCTATAAACTAAACACTCGCCATGCATATATCTAAGGCTCTGTTACTTAAACAATTCTCATACTGCAATTCACTCGTCACACCACCTAACCTCTACCTCAAAATCTTTAACTTAACCAAAACTTCAATTGTTCCCTATTACTGCCAAAACGACATAATCCTCTCTACCTGCACCTATCTCCATACTCATAACTCACGATCCACAATTATTACATACACTCACACTAGATCCTCAAGTTCTTTTCTTCCTTTACCGCAAAACTCATACATAACTTAACATGATACTAATTCCCAACACCCTACACTCACTGTCTCAACGATAGATTATGAACCACCTGCAACTTTCAGATCATTACCACACATGTTCTACGACTCACTTGCCATGACTATGTGCACCGATGCCTCATCTACAACAAGATCAAATGTACTGTAACAACTTCTGACAACTGTGTCCCATCAACAGAATATCCCGATGCCATGACAACCACGGAAACAAATACACTCTCTTTCATATCATACTCTACCCTCATTCCAAAACTTAACTGGTAAGAAACATCAATAAACAAAACAACTGTCTATCTGTACAAATTGAAACTCACAGGAAGCAACATCAAACAAAACAACAATTTATGTATAACTGGTATGTACTTTCGAAACTCGAATCATAATCATCCCGCCTACTCCACCACAACCGGCGGATTTTGACGCATCGCAACACTTTGTCACCAACACCACACCGCAGTGCGAAAATACCCGCATCACAACACTAAGTACCGTGCCCGGATCACCACCCGAGGCACCACAACCACACCGATAGACATCGCAACATACACAATCCCATAAACACTGACTCGTAAATAACTTCTGACAAGAAAACTTACTCAAATCCACTTTACTAAATCACAACGCAACATATTATATGAATAAACGGATAAGCACCTCATGACCATCATCCCTACCATTTCATGGAATACACATGTATTATAAATACACATACGATTATAACTAACCATGCCAGATCAATCAAACTATTACCATTTTTTTTTATCATTCAATCAGATTACCGTACTCAACATATAGAAAATTCAGACAACAACTTTATAATTATCACACAATACCACTTCTTGTGAGGTCAAAACGTCACACAAACATTCATACACATCATAGACCCGTAATCACATCCAACTAGTAAATCCTGATCACGTAAGTTACCACCTGGAAAAGGTTACCTCTCACCCGAGCTTAACTCGTATGCCCCTCATAACACATTCTCCCATTCGCATAACCAACACTTTATGCCATACATAACCATACAGCTAACCCTCATTACGAGGAACCGCCTCCTAAGACTACGTCTTATACTTCCTCATAACCATACATCTCAATTCGGTCTCTACAAAATCAACGTCTTTAGAATTGCTATCTTTCCTATTTATCATCACCCTTAACCACTAGTGACAACACCTCCACACTACCACTGTTCGTACATCAAAACATCACAGTTTCTTTCCTATCTTTGGTTATCATCCTAAATAACGAACATCAAATACATCAACAAAAATCATCTCAACACTATTTCCAATTCCATTCTTAATTGTATCGTCACCCGACTCACCACCAAGATCTCATATCGTGCAAATTCTCTACCCAACTTTTACTTTACTTAATTCCTCGAAACTCCTGACTAATCATGTTGTTCTGAAACACCTATATAACCATTAACTCAAATCCTCATGGTATTATCATACATCTCGACGATTCCTTACTTTTATATCACATAACTCCGGTGAACATTTTCTTAGTTTTACTCCCCTCATTCTTTTCTTTTTACACTCGACAAAACCAATTAACCATTCAACTCCTTATTACCTCTTACCTAACTCTTTAATGCTCCGGTTACCTTCTCATTGCTCCAAAACTCACATCTCATTATTTCATATCGATATCATCTAACTCTTTCATACCATAAATATTCTCTTATTATGCTATCACTCACCCTTGCCACTAATCCATCCATAGAATCAACGTTTACTTGTTCAAACAATTGCATCTCCCTTTTGACATCTCTATAAATCAAAATTCATTTTATACCGTTAATCGCCCAAGGAAATCACACGTTAGTTTCACCTCTTGATAACACAAATTCCCAAACTCAGGCACTATCTGCAAATCCACGTCGCGACATGTCTCCATTAAGTTCACTATATACCACTCTTCTCAATCCCTCTAAAACGAGCTTTCATTATATATATTCTTAACCAACACAATTCCTAACCATCTCCCTCCATAATTCTTTACACATTTCAAGTTGCTACTATCCACATTCTTCCTTTCAATCTATTCATTCTCACGTACCTGATGTGGGGTGATGTCGTCGGGTCACATCCAATCAAACACATTTATAATACTCAACAAACAACTAGTTAGCGATAAGTCGAGGTCGATCCATGGGACGGTGTGCTTTGGGTTCTAAGTCTATCTATCTCAATTTATGCTAGTGTCACAATTTGTTTGGGTTTGTAGTCGTGTCCTAGGCTAATACAAGCAATAAAGTAAAACAAGCAATAAAAGGAAAGATGTAAACAAATGATTAAAAGTGCTAGGATATCATGGGGTCATAGGGGATTCATGGTGTTGATCATACAAACATGTTTACAAAGTTGCAAGCAATTAATGTTGTGAAGGAACCGAGTTGGTTTATGTCTTACGGTTCATAGGAAGAGTTGGGTCCCGAAGCCGAATCGATTAGATTGTACAACACCTACAAGTCAACTTACTTTCCTCCTATTCAACTTCTATGCATGGTCTAACAAGACTCGAGTTGGTTTATATCTTACAAGTCAAGTTGAGTAGATAAGAGATGGTTGTAAATGCAAAGATTCATAGGCTTAGCATTTCATCAAACATAACATGTGCATAAAGTTGACATCACAACAAGCAAGCAATTTGATTATGAAAACATATTAGATTAAGCATTAATCAATCCCATGTTGGTTTCCCCTAATTACCCACTAATCCTAGCTAAGAGACTACTCACTCATTATCATGGAAAACATGCCATTAATGGTGTCAATCATCACAACAAGTATAAACATGATAATAGAATGAAGAAATGAACAATAAAGATTAAAGAGTAAAGGAATTATACCAAATTTGAGATGATCCAAATAATAAAGCAAAGAATAATAGAAGAAACTTGATTGATTGATGAAGGGTTGTCAATCCTCCAATAATAACCCAATAATCTTCAATTACCCAAAAGTGATGAAGTTGAATAATAAACTTGAACAATAATTAAGGAGAGATTAATGTGAGATTTGTGGAAAGATTGAGATTAATCTATTCTAATCTACTCCTAATCTAATTTAAGAAAGCTTGATTTAATCTAAGGAAACTTGATTTTAATCTAATGAAAACTTCATGGTTTGATTATTACAAATGGGGTATTTATAATGGGGATTATGTGCACAAATTAGGGTTTACTAAGGGCTTAAATGACGATTAAGTCCCTTGTTGAGGAATCGTCGGTCTCTTTAGGGAGACTCCGGTCTCTAGAAAAAGATGTGCATCCTTCCTTGAAGTTTTAGAAGACCAAAGTACTGTCTGGGAATCCAGGCGTCTTTAGCACGGGACGGGCGGATTTTAGCAGGGGAATCCGAGCGGATTGGTCTCGGGACGCTCAGATTGTAGCAGGGGAAGACGAGCGGATTTGGAGCAAGATGCTCGGGCAAAAAGAGGGGAAGACGAGCAGATTTAAGGGGTGGACGAGCGGATTCCTTCAGGGGACGAGCGTCTTCAGTCTCGGGACGCGCGGATTGGCGAACAGCTTCTTTGTTTGAGCTCGGATTGTAAAATGGACGTCATTTTCTCATCCGGACTCCTATTGGAGTGATTCAAAAGCCTAGATCACTTTTTTTTTCGAGGCCGTTCCATCTAGCATACTTTCAAAGCCAAAGGAGCAACTCTTGGTTTGGGTTCCGAGCAATTTCTTCATGAATGGCTTCCTTGCTTTTCCTCCTCTTGCATACCCCTTATTCTTGTGTTGTTGGCTCTCGTTCTTGCCTCCTCTTCATACTAGTCCATCCAATATCATCAATAATCTTCCAAATAAGCACGAGAGACGGGAATTTCCGCCTCATTTATCTCCTTTTCTACAAAACATATGAAATGCGCTAGAAAAGCAAATAGGAAGGTTTTGACGGATAAAATGGCCATAAAATGTTATAATAGTATGCAAAATAAGCTCAATTAGGGTACTAAATATGTGCAAATAATGTTCACATCAAATATCCCCAAACCGAACCTTTACTCGTCCCGAGTAAAGAGGTGACAAAAACTAGACCTTTATTTAAACTAACATACTAATATAGCCGATGTGAGACAATTAGCGGGTCTTACTCCGCCCCTTCAACTCACAACAAGACAACCACGAGGTAGGATGCCCTCTTGCAAGGCAAGGTGGGTCTTGCCAAAATGACGATACATCCAAGCATTAAGCACACAAAATCAAGTAATGGATACATCTACAAAAGAATAGCCACTTTCCTCATCTAAGTGGCGGAAATTATCTACAAGGGAAGCAATTCAAGGGTACACACTCTTTCATGTTGGAATATGTGTCCTCCGACAATAATGCGATCACAACTGTTGATCATGATAATCACATGTTTAAGTCTCATTTTAAAGAATACAATTGGGAAGTAATATTTTACACTCAACTGGTCCACACATATCGGTAATGATTGGCTGACTAGAGTTTGACATTACTGTTGTGCGACGGTGGTGATCAGTTGATCCCCTTAGGTCATACCTAAAGGGTAACACACTTAATTGATCATTTAATTGATCGTATGATGATACGGGTCAATTAAATTACTTAAAATTGACGGCCGATTTTGGAAGTAAAATTTACGTATCTCATTATAATCTGATTAAATAAGATACGGTCTAAGTAATCGAATTGTTTCATTACTTAGATGAAATTATTGTTTAAGGAAACAATTGAATTTGAATGAATAAATTATTATAAATACAAGTTATTGTGATTTATAATTGGTAAAATATTTTGGTACAAGTAATTATGAATTACTAAGTCGATTTTTGTATATGACGTATTTTTATTAATACGTTGATTTTTAATATGTTAAAAATACATAACAATTTTATGTGACATGTGACATATGACAAATTGACATTTTGATAAAGATAAAATGAAGTCCATTTTATCCATATGTACCGAAATTAAGGGGAGTATTAGGATAATATTGTGTTGATTATGTTAGTGGTAAACATAATCATTTCCCTAATATACTAGCCATGCAACCTAGTGGTCATTGTGAAGACAAACTCATGCATGCATTGACTCCCTTCTCTTCCCCTCTTACCCGGTTTTTCATGAGGCAAAGCCAAGGGTTTTTGCCTTATAATTTATCATATACACTAGAATAACTTTTAGTGTATTAGCTCATTCATTCATTCATCTAAAAAATAAGGAGTTTTAGAAAGATAAACACCTTCCTCTTCCTTCTCTCTTGACCGAATTATAGAGAGACCAAAATATTATTTTGGGTCAATTTTACACTAAATTAATATTATTCTAGTAATCATAATATTAATTTGATTAAGAGTTTGCCTTGGGTATTTTACTTTGGAAGGGATTCTACACTTGAATCCTAGTTCATCCTTTAAGGAAAGCTCAAGAACAAGTACTCTCTTGTGCCCATATAAACCGAAATACCAATGTAAGATGATGATTTCTTCTTTAATTGATTATTGTTTTCATGCATAAGATCACCACTTAATTTTATGACTAAATTAACATATAACATATTTGAATATGTTGAGTATATAGATATAGATTTATAACAAGCGGTATCAAGAGCCTTGGTTGTTTGCATGCAAATCGGTTATAGTTTTTCCGAGTTATACGATTAACATATAAAACTTGTAAATTTGTGTTATTATGAAATATCACGAAATAAATTTATGCATGTTAAGTTTCTGGTCCTAAAATGTTTTTAGGATATTTTGGTTATTTTATGGATTTTTATTGTTCATCTTATAATGTAATGGCATTAAAAATGTGATTTTATGATTAAAATGTCATTTTCGGACTAAAATTAGCTAAACTTCGAGTTTTCCAGTGATTTTTGGATATGTTATCACATATATTATTTTGAGATGACCTGTAAATTTTCATAGTTTTTGGACTTCTTATGCTAGAAATATGGATTTTTCATGTTTAAAATCGGATTTAGATGAAAAATAGGTTAATATGAGATAAATTTCGAATCTGGTCATAGAAATTTAGTATGTTGTCACATGCAATTTTACAAGATGTGTGTAAAATAATGGGAAATATTGAAGTCTTTATGCATGATTTATGGATTTTTGATGAAAAATAGCATAAATAGTGACTTAATTAGTAAATATTAGTAAAACATACTCCATGACTAAGGAAAAACGTCACATGTTGCATTTTATTATCCATTTCAGATCTAAAATTGAAAAGTTGATGAATATAATTTTTCTCATGTTTTGATGATTTTTATTGATAAATCCGATAAACCGCAACATAGTTTTTCCGATAATTTCGAAATTTCAACCTAAGTTTTTGAACATTATGAGTGTCATGGTATTTTTTCAGAATTTTCATGAGTTTAAATTTCAAATTTTTGAATTTATTTGAATTTTTGTGATTTATTTGAAGTTTATAGCATTTTTATTGTAATTTTAAGTCCATTAATGAACAATTTAAGAAATATGAGTTAATTATGGTCAAATAGTTAGTGAAGACTAATTTTGAGTCCTAAGAGGTTAGGGTAATTAACTTATGCATAACTATGAATTTATGTAATTTTTGTGATTATAAAACATTGAAAATCACGCAAATCCGTAAAAACCGTGTAATATACGATATTGGCTACTTAAAAGCGATTTAGCATAAAATTGGGCATGTTCATACATATTATAATGCTGCATTTTATTTATGATTGTCATAATTTTATTTTATGTAATTTTTGAATTATGTAATTTTACTTAGTATGGCCTTAGTTTTTTAAATTGGTATTACCCGAAATGTATGGGAATATCGATTCGGTTGTAATTTATTGTGATCTCGTATCACCGTTTTGTAATTTAATAGATTTATTTTATTTTATTTTAATTACAATTATATAATAGGAAATTATGTAATTTGTTATGTAATTTTATTTATTCCGGAGATACTTGAAGACGGTGTCATTCAAGAAGGCGATACATAAAGACGGTGGTACCTCGAGATGCGTGCCATAACCGAAGTTCAAGGGACCAATGGAGTTGGTTTCCGAATATGTAATAGTTAATTAGATTTTCTATTTTAGGAAGGCCATACTAGGATTTATTTTATGCTTTGCATTTTATTTATATGTTGCATGCATCGCTAAATCGCCATAACTAAAACATGCATTGTCTTTTTTATCGAGTTTATCGACCGTGTCAATTAGAATTATCGTAGTTCACCGCTTTAGTTCACTTAAAACGTGATAGATAATAAATTGACATGACCTCTCGCTAAAACAATCAATTGAGACATAGCCTTACCAAATAGTAGAAACCATGAAAACCTATTTCGCGAGGGAGTGCACTCGGCTACCTCGGGGTACAAACCTTGTTACGTAGGGGAAGTGGGTGATAAATTTCTATCCACCGAATTCATGTTGATGAGGGTTTTATCGGCTACCCCGTGCCCAAGTTAATATGGGTTTGGATCATGGACACATTTATTCGAAATTTGGATTGAACTCAACAAAAGTTTTTGATAAGGGTTTCATCGGCTACCCCGTGACCTTGTCGGATGTGTTTTGGGCTATAGATAAACATTAGAGTAATTTTATCGACCAAGAGTTCTAAAAGTAGAATCGATTAAAAGGTTAATCCACCAAGTTATATTGATAAGGGTTTCATCGGCTACCCCGTGCCTAAGTTGATATGAATTTGGGTCTTGGAATCATTTATCTAGTTGGGTAGAGGTCACTAGAAAAATGCTAATAAAACTTGTTTAAATTATTTTTACGAGTATTATTATTAAAACGACATATGTTTTATTTCTTCTATTTTTTGTTTTGTAGACCGCTCTTATTTCTCATAACAAATGGCAAATCCAAACACCAACGCCACGCCTCTCACTAATACTTCATGGCTCCGATCCTTCATGGATCGATGTAAACTTGAAAATAATGGGTCAAATTTCTCCGATTGGGATGCCCAACTCAAATTAGCCGCCCAAGGTGACGACAAGCTTCGTTACCTTACCGAGGACTCTCCACCCGAACCTACCACTAGGTGAACCGCCGCCACTAGGGAAACATATGAGGCTTACCATAAGGAGTCCGCCGCAATGAAAAATATGTTGATCTTTGCGATGGAGGCGGATCTCCAAAGGAGAGCCTTTAAGATGGGCACCGCTAATGAAATCTACTCCAAGCTTGTGACAATGTTTTCACAAACTCCGCGGATCGTCCAATATGAGGCGGCCGCGACATTCTTTGATCTCGACTTCAAAGAGGGCCAAAAGGTTAGCCCTCATGTGCTCAAATTAATGGAGCTAGTCGAGACCTTGAAAATTCAAAAGGTTGAAATCCCCAAAGAACTCATCGTAGATAGGATTCTACACTCCTTATCCAAAGTCAAGGCATATGTTCAATTCCGGGTGAATTTTAACATGCAAGACAAGGACGTGTCTCTTAAAGAGTTGCACAAGTTACTTGTGCAAGCCGAAAGGGACATGGGGTTAAATGTGAACCCACCTAAGGATGTGCTTAACATTAGCACCAAAAGCAAGGGGAAGTTCAAGAAGAATGGGAGGAAGGGTAAGAAACAAGCTCCCACTTTCACCAAAGCTAAGACTTATGAAGCTAGCACTTCAAAAATCAAGAAGGGTCCTCTTGATAAATGCCATTATTGTAATGGTATTGGACATTGGAAAAGAAATTGTTCCAAATACCTTGGTGATATTAAGGCTGGAAAGATCACTCCAGTAGGTAAATGACTATACTTTCTTTTATGTTTCTATTTCAACTATGGTATTGTGATACAAAGTTGTTATAATGTATCCCCTTTTCATTGTAAATAGGGCCTCCACCAAGTAAAGGCAAGGGAAAAGAAAAGCAAGCTTGAGAAACCATCAAGTAGCTAGGAATAACTTTCATGGAGCTTTGATTTTTATTGTCTTATTTTAATTATGTTTTGGATTTTAGAACCTTTTGATTTCCGTGTTCGACATGGAAATGTATTTTGGATAATTGGTTGTATTTTGGATAATGGTGGCTTGGTTTGCAACCCAAGTCACCCGTTTTATCATTTTATCCTTGTTCTAAAATTCGTATTTAAATGCTTGCTCTTAGAAACATATGATTATTCACTTAAAGTGATCTAATAGACAACTATAATGATGAGATTCATTATATGTCCACATGCTTAAGGCTTGTGTATGATCATTTATAAAGTAATTTTGAGTCTATGAACTCTCTTAAAGGAATGTCAATCACCAAGTGCACTTACAAAAATCTAAAACTATTAGTCAACCTATGAGATAGTCTTCCTCATACTTCAAATTTAATTATTTGTGTCTCATAAGCTATCTTTGAATCTATAGTGTATTCATTCTAAAGATAGAGTGGGAGAAAATGAAGACACAAAGACACAAAGACACAAAGAACAAGAACACCAAGATAAATTTGTGTACTTGTGTAAATGAGATCTACGCAAGGGAGAATGATTTGAATAAAGGTATATCTATTTATATAGTATACCCAATAGATGTGATCTATGGTCTCGAATAGATCTACATGACATAAGAGACCAAGTGAAATAATCAAAAGAATATTTTCTCAAGATTACTACACGAGGAGACCAAAAGAAAGTTTTGGAAGAAAAATGACTAATGTAAAGTCTTAACAAGAGTTTTGACTAGTTTATGATAAATTTTGACCAATAGTTTCAATATTGATATTTACTTAAGAGCTTAAATGAATCAAAGTAACATCCTAGGATATAAACGAGATTTATAACTAGAAATTACAAGGATTGATATACCGATATCTTCAATAGCTAAGTTTTAACCACACTAATGTCATTACTTAACCTCATTATGAAAATTAATTGGTTAAACCTCCTTCCGAAAAGGGTATTTTGAAGGACGTGTACTAGATATTATTTATATTTAAATAATGACATTGCTACGCATCATTATGATATGAATGTGTTAGAGATTAAAAATCTCTTTCCATAAGGTTAAAAATGAGACCACTTCAAAATAGGTATTTTGAAAGGATATGATGGGAACATATATGGTTTTATCTCAAACAAAGCAATAAATTTCAATTCTTGAAATGTCTCAATTGAGTAGTCAATTGCGAATCAAGTGGGAGTTAGAAATTATCATGTGAAGACATGGAATTTAGTGGGAGTAATCATCTTATAAAAGTTTATAACTCATCACTCATTGAAGAATGACGAGCTAATACCTTCCTTCACAGAGGAAGATTTGAGTTTTCAATTCTGGATGAAAATGGACCATGATGAATCCAACTACATCATGAGATGTTGGATAGGTATTGAGAGATACACATCGAATCAACAAGAAACGTAGGTTATTCATTTAAATGAAAATGGAATTGCCATTAGCAGTCATGGTCATTCCTTGAACCTAAATATAGTTGATGACATGATTAAAAGTTACTAATGTTTCCGCCATTAGAATAATCATGCACATGTCCAATTATGAATCATATGCATAAGAGCATGATGAATCATTGGTAAGCCATAGTAGAAACGTCATGAATTCTCGAGGAGAATCCGATAAGCGATTTCGGTGTTTGACAGAATACTCTGTTATGTGTCAAGAGGTTGCACATATTAAAGAAAATCCGAACACGCGTGAAGATTTATGAAAATCCTAAACTTTTCAAGCTAAAAGGAGAAATAGGAAGTTTGGAAAGATACTTAGTTGAATAAGAAGTTGCTCAAAACTAATCTTTCCTAATATGCTAGGACTTGTGAGAAGTTCTAGGCTAATCATCTTGACAAATTGTTGCAAGACTCTACAAAACATATACCTAGTGCATTGTGTGTGGATGGAGTACTTGATCAGTACAAGTTATATCATTCATCACAAATTCGTTTGTTATGTGATAATCGACAAGGAAGCTCTTTCAAGATAAAGAACCAAAACCAAGGTTGGGAACCTTGATGTGTACTTGGTAAGCTTATTGCTATGAGAGATAACATGAATGTAAAGGAAAATACGATTAAGAAGTTTGAACACATGGACAAGTGACATGTTAAACTTCTATTGCAATCAACAAGTGTTTACACACTTACGATATGCATCACAAGGTTGTAATATGGTATTGACTACCCGAGTGTGATGTCGACATTTGTCGTTTAAGTTATTATTAACACACCTTATACTTTGTTACATCCAAACGGGTTGTAGAGACAATTGAACCCCGTTTAAGTGAACACGGATTAGCATTGTATTTGCCCATAGTTACTTACATGAGGTGACGTCTTGAAGTGACTAGAGTGTGATGTGATTGATGGCAAGTTCAAGTGCCATAGAGTCATGTGAGATGACTAGTCGATCACATAGGCAGACTGTTAGGAACATTTTGTCGGGCCTTATGACCATTTATAGAGTTATGGCAAATTTATATAGCCTGGTCGTCTCGAGAGATACTATAGTATTCTAATGAGTCGATTCTTTTGACTAAAGACTATTCGCCTAAGATGGCACAGTTTCAGATTAACTTTGATTTGTGTTACTACGACCTTCGTAAATGGGGTCAAATGGGCATATTTTGGGTTATGATGGCTGTGGCTAGTCGAAGGGAATGAGTGCGATAAGAATTGTCCACCCCTAGTCAAGGTTATAACAATATCTCAGGGCCACTCGAGGAGTAATGAACTGGAAATGCGTGGCCACGCTTGGAATGTATCCATGGTGGATAAATTCGGTCAATCAGTTATTCTCCAGATCGAGGAAACCACTCTCGATATGATCACTTGCAAGTACGACCTGAAAGACACCTTGCATTGAGTGGGAGATATTAATAGGACAAGAGAATTGGTGACGCACACTTGTCGAGGACAAGTGGGAGATTGTTGGAATATGTGTCCTCCGACAATAATGCGATCACAACTGTTGATCATGATGATCACATGTTTAAGTCTCATTTTAAAGAATACAATTGGGAAGTAATATTTTACAGTCAACTGGTCCACACATATCGGTAATAATTGGCTGACTAGAGTTTGACATTACTGTCGTGCGACGATGGTGATCAGTTGATCCCCTTAGGTCATACCTAAAGGATAACACACTTAATTGATCATTTAATTAATCGTATGACGATACGGGTCAATTAAATTACTTAAAATTGACGGACGATTTTGGAAGTAAAATTTACGTATCTCATTATAATCTGATTAAATAAGATACGGTCTAAGTAATCGAATTGTTTCATTACTTAGATGAAATTATTGTTTAAGGAAACAATTGCATTTGAATAAATAAATTATTATAAATACAAGTTATTGTGATTTATAATTGGTAAAATATTTTGGTACAAGTAATTATGGATTACTAAGTCGATTTTTGTATATGACGTATTTTTATTAATACGTTGATTTTTAATATGTTAAAAATACATAACAATTTTATGTGACATGTGACATGTGACATATGACAAATTGACATTTTGACAAAGATAAAATGGAGTCCATTTTATCCATATGTACCGAAATTAAGGGGAGTATTAGGATAATATTGTGTTGATTATGTTAGTGGTAAACATAATCATTTCCCTAATATACTAGCCATGCAACCTAGTGGTCATTGTGAAGACAAACTCATACATGCATTGGCTCCCTTCTCTTCCCCTCTTACCCGGTTTTTCATGAGGCAAAGCCAAGGGTTTTTGCCTTATAATTTATCATATACACTAGAATAACTTTTAGTGTATTAGCTCATTCATTCATTCATCTAAAAAATAAGAAATTTTAGAAAGATAAACACCTTCCTCTTCCTTCTCTCTAGACCGAATTATAGAGAGACCAAAATATTATTTTGGGTCAATTTTACACTAAATTAATATTATTCTAGTAATCATAATATTAATTTGATTAAGAGTTTGCCTTGGGTATTTTACTTTGGGAGGGATTCTACACTTGAATCCTAGTTCATCCTTTAAGGAAAGCTCAAGAACAAGAGAGTAGGAGAACTCTCTTGTGCCCATATAAACCGAAATACCAATGTAAGATGATGATTTCTTCTTTAATTGATTATTGTTTGCATGCATATGATCACCACTTAATTTTATGACTAAATTAACATATAACATATTTGAATATGTTGAGTATATAGATATAGATTTCTAACACTTCATAGATGCAATTTCTTCAAACTACTAAGCCTAGAAGGATATCAATAAATCACCTCCAAGTTGTGTCAAGTTAGGGTACCTTTGTCCTCAATCGTTAAATGCTTTTGTCAAGAATAGACTCCCTATGGTGTTAGAAACACTGGAGGATCGCGGAATTCCCCCTCTTGCCTAGACAAGAAGAAGGGTCGTCCCCTCTCTACCATGCACAAAAATGGATACGATGGATAAAGGGATCAATAGATATTTGAGTTTCACTTTGGGAGTTTGCTTTTGTTTTTGTTTTCCCCCCAATTTCTTGTGGCATTTGACATTCGAGAACACTTTCTTTTGCCATTTCTTTTGATTTTTGGCATTTCAACACTTGACAACTTTTTGCATTTCTTTTTGAACATTTTCAAAGTCACCCCACATGTAGTGAGGGTGCCTTATATTTGAAGCATAAGAGTTATATTTTTGCTCCTCTTTTCTTTTGATGCATTTTTCAAACTTTCTTTCACTTTTCATTTCATTTCTTGAACTTAAATTTGAACAATTTCTTTTTGTCCTTATTTTCTTTGATGACAAAATATGGTAGAACATGGATGAATGATGGTTGCATGGTTTTAAGGGTCACCTTGGAATAAACGGTAGGCAAGGAGTTATCACACCACAAGGTACTCTTGACTAGGCCTTAATCCATGGGTCAAAGGATACTAGCATGACACATCCTAGGGTGTTTTACAAGTATTCTAACAAGCAAAGTTTTAAGAAGAAAAAGCATCTATTAGGGCCTTTATACACTTGTCAAGCTTCCCAAGTAGACGGTTTCGCAAAATTTTTCTAACATGCAAACTATATGCCATGATGCAACTAACATTTATACGTCCTAATGCATATGCTTCTACCAAATAGTATGTCATATAAACTAAATGCAACTCCTAACAACACATAGATACACAAACCGCAACAACAAAATACACCACATCCTCCTTGACATGTAAGCCCATCCTCCTCATATGAACAAAAAAAAATGGAAGGGAAATAGAGATTAGAACGATAATACCAAGAGGTCTTCATTTTCCCTTGCTAATGCCTAAAATGTAGTGTTGTATCTATGTGAGAAGAGAAAAAAAACACAAGTATATACAATTCTACACTACTAATTTAAAGAACATGTTTTTGGTTTTTGAAATTTTCAAATTTTTATGGATTTTGTTTTTATGAAATTAAAAGACATATTTTTGTGATTTTTCGAATTTTTTCAATTTTTATGCATTTTTGGAATATAAATTTTCATCCCTCACTTTATTTTAGACATTGTCCTCAATGTACATGTAGGAGTAGGAATGAAAAAGGAAAAACATGTTTTTGATTTTTTTTGATTTTTTTAAAATAAAGTACAAATGCAATGATATGATATGAATGAATGCATGCTCTAACTAAATGCAATTCTATATGATATATATAACAAATGAATGCAATCTAAACTATATTATATGATGCATGTTTTAAACTATGGTCACTTATGATCAAACCTCCCCAAACCGATTTAAACACTATTTCTAGTGTAGAAATGAATAGGTTTGGCCATTAGTGACTATGCATGAATTCTAATCTATATGCGACTATCTATATGAATCATGTGAGATATAATACAATGCAAACTATATATATGAACTAACTAATGCAAATGCAATATGAAATATAATACAAATGCAAGCTTAATGTATATGTAAATAACTAAATGCAAGTGGAAATGTAATGCAAAGTGAAAGGAAATGATATCTTACAAATGGCGGTTTGAGGGAGGACTCAACCAAACTCATTCCTTGTTTCCATGATTATTGATGTTGTCCATGTTGCTTAATGCTCTCAACAATCGGTCAAAGGCTTTTGAATGGGCTTCATGTAAGCATAAATATGAGATTGGGGATGTCAAAACGTAGTTTACCCATCTTTGCCTGGAATAGAACTTGCCAAACACTCTCCCATTTGTTTTGCCCTTGGCACTTGGCTTCTTACAATGTTTCAAACTAACAAGCACATGATTCTTGTCAATACAATGTATGAAGTATTGCCCATATTCATCCGGAGTCTTCCACTCTTTACCATCTCTTTCAAATTTTATGATGATAGAGCATTGATTCATCAATCCTTCAATCGTAGAAGGAGAGTTCTCATTTCTTTGATGAGGGGATAGTTGAAGGATAAGATGTGGAGGAGTCAACTTCTCACCATTGAGGTCATTCATGCTTTCATTATCTTCACTTTCTTCTTGACCCTCCTTAGAACTTGAACCATTTCCAAAGAAGAGAGCTTCAATTTCTTCCGAACTATGATCAAAGATGCCAACATCATAGTTTTCCTCTTGGCCTCTCAATTCCCCAAAGATTGCAAGTTCAAATTCACCAACCTCTTCTTTCCAAGTTTTACCTCCACTCCCATAAGTGTCAAGGGAACACACTTCCTCTACATGGGTCATTGAAGGAAATTGTGGTGGGAGGTCTTCCTCATCATCATCATAGGTGTCCCAAATTGGAGAAGCAAAGCTAGTGTGGGAGCTAGATACATGAGGCAATTTAGACAAAGTGTTTGTCTCATAATTGGCCTCCAATTCATATTCACCATTGCTCTCCTCTCCAACTTCATCATGCTTCAATTCATCATCCACTCTTGGTCCATAATCAATCAAGCA
The DNA here is from genome assembly GCF_048544455.1 of Silene latifolia. Taxonomy (NCBI): domain Eukaryota; kingdom Viridiplantae; phylum Streptophyta; class Magnoliopsida; order Caryophyllales; family Caryophyllaceae; genus Silene; species Silene latifolia. The sequence goes on from NC_133538.1 coordinate 100,436,638, forward strand.
CTCCCCTTCCTCAAAAGTTACATCTTCATATTCACATCCATCATGAATGTTTGTAAAGTTGGGTACAAGTTGGAATATGGGATGTTCAATACTTATGAATTTAGGAGGTGGTGGGGGATTCACAAGAGTAGCTTCATAATGCCATCCAAATTCTTCTTCACCCTCATTATCTTCCCATTCTTCTTCATTTAGCATTTGGGTGGCTTCCAATTGGGCAATTTGATTTGCCAACTTCTCACCATTAGTAACAATGTTTTTGAGAACATTATCCCTAGCTTGGCTCTCTTTTAACAATTGCATAAAGAGATTTTGTTGGTCTCTTAGCATTTGGAGAACCACACTTTGCATGTCAAAATTATGCTTATTCTCTTGTTGGGAGTACATGGGAATTTGGTGGTATGGGTGTTCATTGTAGGATGACATTTGGCATTGATTGTAAAGTGTGTTTAGAGAGGGGGGTGGTTGTGGATGTTGGATGTGGGGGCTTTGGTAAGAAAAGTTGGGGTATGGTTAGGACTTTCATTGTATGAGTTGTAAGGTAGGTTTGTTTTGACTTGCTCCAAAAACTCTCCATACCCATGGTAGTCATACTCAAAAGATCTACCACATACTCCATGTGCCAAGCCTTCGGTCATTATCATAGCTAGGACAAAGATATAACTACAAACAAGGAAACTACAAGAAAACGGTAAAAACAATCCTTGAGGAACAAGTTCCTCAAGGTGAAAGCAAAATCAAAATTGACAAACAAGTAAGAACTTAATCACATAGCACCGTCCCCGGCAACGGCGCCATTTTGATGTGGGGTGATGTCGTCGGGTCACATCCAATCAAACACATTTATAATACTCAACAAACAACTAGTTAGCGGTAAGTCGAGGTCGATCCATGGGATGGTGTGCTTTGGGTTCTAAGTCTATCTATCTCAATTTATGCTAGTGTCACAATTTGTTTGGGTTTGTAGTTGTGTCCTAGGCTAATACAAGCAATAAAGTAAAACAAGCAATAAAAGGAAAGATGTAAACAAATGATTAAAAGTGCTAGGATATCATGGGGTCATAGGGGATTCATGGTGTTGATCATACAAACATGTTTACAAAGTTGCAAGCAATTAATGTTGTGAAGGAACCGAGTTGGTTTATGTCTTACGGTTCATAGGAAGAGTTGGGTCCCTGAGTCAATCGATTAGATTGTACAACACCTACAAGTCGACTTACTTTCCTCCTATTCAACTTCTATGCATGGTCTAACAAGACTCGAGTTGGTTTATATCTTACAAGTCAAGTTGAGTAGATAAGAGATGGTTGTAAATGCAAGGATTCATAGGCTTAGCGTTTCATCAAACATAACATGTGCATAAAGTTGACATCACAACAAGCAAGCAATTTGATTATGAAAACATATTAGATTAAGCATTAATCAATCCCATGTTGGTTTCCCCTAATTACCCACTAATCCTAGCTAAGAGACTAATCACTCATTATCATGGAAAACATGTCATTAATGGTGTCAATCATCACAACAAGTATAAACATGATAATAGAATGAAGAAATGAACAATAAAGATTAAAGAGTAAAGGAATTATACCAAACTTGAGATGATACAAATAATAAAGCAAAGAATAATAGAAGAAACTTGATTGATTGATGAAGGGTTGCCAATCCTCCAATAATAACCCAATAATCTTCAATTACCCAAAAGTGATGAACTTGAATAATAAACTTGAACAATAATTAAGGAGAGATTAATGTGAGATTTGTGGAAAGATTGAGATTAATCTATTCTAATCTACTCCTAATCTAATCTAAAAAAGCTTGATTTAATCTAAGGAAACTTGATTCTAATCTAATGAAAACTTCATGGTTTGATTATTACAAATGGGGTATTTATAATGGGGATTAGGTGCACAAATTAGGGTTTACTAAGGGCTTAAATGACGATTAAGTCCCTTGTTAAGGAATCGCCGGTTTCTTTAGGGAGACTCCGGTCTCTAGGGAGACTCCGGTCTCTAGAAAAAGATGTGCATCCTTCCTTGAAGTTGTAGAAGACGAAAGTACTGTCTAGGAATCCGGGCGTCTTTAGCACGGGACGGGCGGATTTTAGCAGGGGAATCCGAGCGGATTGGTCTCGGGACGCTCGGATTTTAGCAGGGGAAGACGAGCGGATTTCGAGCAAGACGCTCGGGCAAAAAGAGGGGAAGACGAGCGGATTTAAGGGGTGGACGAGCGGATTCCTTCAGGGGATGAGCGTCTTCAGTCTCGGGACGTGCGGATTGGCGAACAGCTTCTTTCTTTGAGCTCGGATTGTAAAACGGACGTCATTTTCTCATCCGGACTCCTATTGGAGTGATTCAAAAGCCTAGATCACTTGTTTTTTCGACGCCGTTCCATCTAGCATACTTTCAGAGCCAAAGGAGCAACTCTTGGTTTGGGTTCCGAGTAATTTCTTCATGAATGGCTTCCTTGCTTTTCCTCCTCTTGCATACTCCTTATTCTTGTGTTGTTGGCTCTCGTTCTTGCCTCCTCTTCATACTAGTCCATCCAATATCATCAATAATCTTCCAAATAAGCACGAGAGACGGGAATTTCTGCCTCATTTATCTCCTTTTCTACAAAACATATGAAATGCGCTAGAAAAGCAAATAGGAAGGTTTTGACGGATAAAATGGCCATAAAATGTTATAATAGTATGCAAAATAGGCTCAATTAGGGGACTAAATGTGTGCAAATAATGTTCACATCAGTACCTTAGACTCACATCATCCCTTGCCCATATTTACTTACTTTTACATTACTCAACACAAAATCATATCGCTCATATCTTCTCACAAAACATGCTCCATGCCTTAATAAGCCTTACCAATCCTTCTTTGCTTTTCCACTATCCATCACAACCACACATAACTCATGTCCTCCCACCGAATTCATATTCACCACAGGTGCCACTCACTACACCATAAGATTGGGTAACTTACGCATCAAAACCAACATACATGTAAAACAATGCATAAAGAAGCAAAATAACACCTTTGAATTAAACATAATATGCAACGAAGTCAAAAGATAAGCATATGACCCAAAACAGGGGTCACTAGATCGAGTACAGGCCACTCGATCGAGTGAGTGACTTACTCGATCGAGTGGGTGAAGGTCAGAAGCACGTAAAACAAATTACTAGAGCTACTCGATCGAGTAAGGGGTACTCGATCGAGTACCAAGGTGCACTCGATCGAGTGAGGGCCACTCGATCGAGTACCCTACGCATTTCTCAGCACTGTTCAGTTTTCGTAAAACGGTCATAACTCACTCGTTTCTTGGTTGTTTTGGGCATGTGACCTATCGTTAGAATCGTAAAAGAACAAGCTATCACCTCCAATTAGAATCACATTAAAATCATTTATTCATATCAAGTTATAACAGTTTAAAGACAACCTCTCTATAATCGAAAACACAACTACTTGATTTTACTTCCAAACAACTTAAACGACAACAAGGTAAACAAAAACAACTTGATGCTCATAAAACCAGTATCCCTAACCACATGTTACTATCTTCAAAAGCCAAGCAATAACATCCATTATGCACATGCATCATTCAATTTACCAAGCATGTATTACCTACATGTTTTTATTCTATAACTTTACGTAAACAAAATCACAAATATATAACATCAAGTCTCCTATTCACGTGTTACTAGCATAACAAAATTATACAATCTCTTCCATCATACAACATGCTTTATCAAAAATCATATTATCATGCAACAATTATCATCTTTTCCACCAATTATTCATGCTCTTACTCAAACTTTCAGCTATATAAACTCGTACAACACTACCAACAACATATATGTATACATAACTCTATGTATAACTCAAATCAAACAAATTTTCTTTGCGTATTTCTATAATGCCATATCGTAAAACAACTATCATGCTTTCAATCAATAATGTATAACATCACCTCATTATCATCTTTCTCTACACATTTCCCATTCTCCACATACATACATCCACCGATTCATACCACGCTTTGCTATAAAGATGCACAATTCACAAGATAAACACATAGCGATCCCGACTCATATCCCATGGTGACCGGTTCAAAATTGTAGGGCGAGTTCGCGACTTTAGGACGTCTCCCAAGCCTTTGCATTAGCTCCTACAACTTCTACCCCGGGTACATTTTAATTGACTCCCTATGTTCATTAGATTCATTGGTTACAGGTTTCAGGATCGTCGCTCTGATACCACTTTGTGACACCCTCATACTCCAAGTGCCTTACCAGGACCACTTAAGGTATAAGAACGTCACCATCTCGGTTACCCGAGGCAATGATAATCAAATGACAATGAAGAAACATAATTTAAATAACAATATAGTTTAAAGTGATTACATGATCAAAACCAAAACTCTTAAACTGAAATACAAGATTCTCAGACGGTCTACTGCTAAAACTATCAAAGTTATAAAACATCGTCTGACACAGCGAAAGACTTCTAACTGCCACATGATGACTCATCCCAGCTATCCCATACGCGTCATATCATACATGCTCAATAACTGCTCACCACCCCCGAATGGATCACCACAGTTTTTAAAACATTTAAACGGGGTCAGTACTAATTACACGATACAAACCAACATGAAGCAAATACCAAGCAGCTCAATCAACACATCAATCCCCAGTCTCCATCATCAATCTTGATGCGTGTCCTAAATATGTTGTTTTACACCCTATTTTACACGCATTTCAGAGCTCAAATATGTAGTTTATGCTACTATTTTCCCATTTCCGTCTACTTTCGTGTTTTTGTATAATATTGCAGAAATGGGAAGAATTCAGCGGAAATCAAGCCGAATCCGTCCCCGAGTACTTGGCATATTATTTGACATGAAGTATTTACTCGGGAAGCGAACTTGGTGTGTGTATCGAGGCCCGAAAGACAAATTTACGAAGCTTTTGGAGCAACTACCTGATGAAGCAGTCGATAGACTGGTGTTTTCAGTCGATCGACCAGCGCGCGATTCCTTAATGAGATCGGTTACCGTTCAACGATACTCGCCGATCGATCGCCTCGATGGTCGATCGACCACTCCACGAGTTGATGCGGAAATTAAAAGGACGAGAATTAGGAAGCCCATTGTAATTAGGTTATGAGGATTAGTTTACGTGATAATTCCTATATAACGTAACTCTTCCTCAGCATCTATCATCCAGTTTTTATCATTAAGTTCTTAACATACAATTCAGTTTTCATTAGTTTAGTTTAGTTTTCGTCAATAAAATTTACTTTTCGCATTGAGCTTTGGTTCTTTCCTCTTCAGTTCTTCGTACGGTATTCTTCTGTTTCTTTGTTCAATTTCATTGCTTTAATTCTTCCGTAGTTTAGAATTGCTAGATAGGATCCCAAAGCCAATTTATCGTTTCGTGTTAATTATTTGTTTAGTTAATTCAATTATGATATCATCTGCTTTGTTTATCAATTTTACTGTTATTATTATCACCAATATGTCTAGCTAAATACCCTGTGCTAAGATGTAGGGGAACTGTAGTGTAGGCGGCATAAAATAGGAAGACCTAAATCGCGCCATGGTCGATCGACCGCCTACCCTGGTCGATCGACCGGCTCACGTGAGATCATTTTCGTCTTGTTTAATTTAATTGCTATATTTGACGAATCGAGTGCACGCGACTAGTTGAATGCTTAAGAATTGACCGACCCGATAAGATCGAGAGATAGGGGAGGGAAATAGACTACTTAATTAAGACGACTAAATTAATAAGATCGAGAGATAAGTTAATTTAGGCTTTTAAATCACTTTTCAGGACGAGAGTCAACATTAGTGATATTAGGGACCCTTAGCTAGATCAAAAGATGCTACCTGTTAAGAATGGACCGGGAGGACTTCTTATTTTCCCGTCTCACGTGATTATTTCAGACTTACCTAGTATACTGCCGCCAAAACTACAGTGAACCGACCATCTTAGCATCCCTTTAAATATTAGATTTCATCCAGTTTCTTTTAGCATTCATTTATTTGCCTTAGTTTAGTTTTAATTTGATTACCTTTAGTTATAGAACTATTCAAAACAAACCCCCACGCATTTGTTACTTTAAGACTAAAATCGGACAACTATTAATTGCATCGCCTCTCTGTGGTTCGACCCTGACTGCCGCTATCTATAGTAGTAGTTTGGAAATTATAAATTTATCTTTGGTACTCTACGACGGTATCAAATCTCCACACAACTGACTACACACTAAAGTGTGTAGCCCTGCCAGAGTAGCCATTGCAACAGGTACTCCACACCGCCAGTGGGGGACCGCAGCCGTTCCCACCTAAGCCTCGCACATCTCATCGAGCGATAAACCCATGTTCCTTAATGTGCACATCCCTCGTGTGTTGGGTTCCACAGGAGGCGAATCAAGGGCGTGAAGCCACTCCCGCAAGTGACTCCACTCAGCCAGGGACGCACATCAAAGAACACAGACAGATACAACAACAGTCAACGGCAATAAACAGCAACCGTCACAACACCAACAATTACCAACAACCAATTCCAGTACGATAATTACTCAATAACAATAACAATCACCACACAATCATGTAAGTAATACTGAGTAGGGAAACCCTACCTGGAATACAACACAAACAACAGATGATCTAGCAGCTGTCTCTAAACCTTTCCTCTACGAACCCTCCTCCTATACACATAATCATACAATCACTACCACATCAACATAAACATAGAAAACCCCCAATCCCAAAATTAGGGTTTAAACAACCTTAACCAAATGCTATAAAAATGGTACGTAGGACTTACCCTTAACGCAAGGATCACAATGATACAAAGAACGATGAAATCCGACCTCTCTAGCTCCGGGATTTGCCAATAATGCGAATAGGAAGAACAACGTAGTTTGCAATCTCTTTTGAGTGTATTAGGTTTATAAAAAAGTGTTTATGAAAGATGACGGCATAATATAAATACTAATTCACATTATTAACAAAACCTGTTGAGATATAACTCGTTAACCGACTTACTCGATCGAGTAACTAATATACTCGATCGAGTGCCACTTACTCGATCGAGTACCAAGGCTACTCGATCGAGTACCCTACAGGCAGAACACTGATTCGTAAATCAAAACATGCATACTCGACAGAGTAAGCCCCACTCGATAGAGTACCCAGAAACTCATAAAACCGTAGTATTACAATTGAAGTATGAAATTTTACATGAAATGTATTAGTTTCATGTTTGTAATATTTGTTAACTTGGTTCCTTGTTGCAGAGCTCCGTTTAATTGAACATGAACCTTTAAGGTGTTTTTCTTAGCGTATAATTTACCATGGTTGTTCAGCATACTATAAATTACATTAGATTTTAAATACGGTTAGGCATACTTGTAACACCCCCATACTCCAAGTGCCTTACCAGGACCACCCAGGTATAAGGATGTTACCATCTCGGTTACCCGAGGCAATGATAATCAAATAAACAATAATGAAACAACGTTTAAATAGAAATACTTTAGTGAAAGGTTACAATCCAAAAACCAAACCAAAATACGAATACATGTCTCAAACCGACTGTCTAATCAGCTAACTGAAATGTTTATGAAAACTACTAAGCTACAAATGGAAGACTTCTATCATCGACCGTGGCACATCCCAGCTATCCCATTTCAACTCATACCGCTCAATATCCGCTCACCATCCCCGAATGGAGCACCGCAGTTTTTAAAACAATAAACCGGGGTCGATTATTCACACAATTATATACAACCAACAATACAAGAATCAAGATAGCTCAAGCAGTCACACACAATCACCCACTCCAATCAATCTCCATCACCGACGTCCACTTTGGACCACCGCCAGGGGGGACCGCAACCGTACCCACCAAATCCCCGCTCATCATACCGAGCGATAACCCTGTCCCATTAATGTGCACATCCCCTTCCGTGCCGGGTTCCACGAAGGGCGAAACTAGGGCGTGAATCCACTCCCGCAAGTGACTCCACTCAGCCGAGAACGCATCTCGAGAACCGTAGACAACAATCACAATCACAATACAATATCAACAACCGTCCGAATCGACCAACAATCACTAACTACAAGACAATCACCACACATTATGTAAATACTACTGAGTAGGGAAACCCTACCTGGAAACCACAACAATTAGACGATCTCACAGCTGATATCAAAACGCTTCCTCTACGAATCCTCCTCCTAATATACAAGCACATAATCACTACCAATCGTACAAACAACAAAACCCCCAAATCCCCAAATTAGGGTTTAACCAACTTTAAAGAAACATTATAAAAACGGTATATAGGTCTTACCCTCGACGCAAGGATCACAACGGTATAAAGAAAGGTAGAATCCGACCTTCCAAGCTCCGGGATTTGCCAACAATGCGATTAAAGCGAATGACGTAGTTTGATTTCTCTTCTCACAGTGATTAGGTTTTGAAAAGTGTTTTAAGAACAATGACGGAAGTATTATATACTCTAATCGCATCATTAACCAAAACCCGAGAAATCACCCCTCAGAAAACCGCTTACTCGATCGAGTAACTAAGGTACTCGATCGAGTGCCCCCTTACTCGATCGAGTATCCACGTTACTCGATCGAGTACCCAACAGGTCAGAAACTATTTTAATCTGCAACTCGCCCTTACTCGACAGAGTAAGGCCTACTCGATAGAGTACCCAGAGACTCATAAATACGTAGTATTACAGTCTTCCCTCCTTAAAAAGAACTTCGTCCCCGAAGTTCAAACCACAACAAAACAAAGACACACACTACGCACTCCCGACTCAACAACCAAAACAAAACTCAACATAAAACATGTTACTAACCCAACTCAACCCGACTCAACGACAACAACCATACCGACCCAACATAAAAAAGGGTATAAAAACTCTTAAAAACTCTTTGCGATCATCTCCTACCCCCTAAAAGAAACAAGGTTACGTCCCCGTAACCATACATACCTGATAAAAAAGGAAAGGGTAACGCTCTCTCATGGCATCCTCTGCCTCCCATGTAGCTTCCTCAGTCTCGTGGTTGGACCAAAGGATCTTAAGCAAAACTGTCTCACCACTCGTAGTCTTCCTAACCTTCCGGTCAAGAATCTGCTTAGGTACCTCAAGATATGATAAGGACTCATCTAGCTCTAAGCTCTCTGCCTCTAACACATGTGACGGGTCACTCACATACTTTCGCAGCTGCGATACATGAAACACATTATGCACTCTCTCTAACGCAGACGGTAAAGCCAGATGATATGCAACTTACCCAACTCGCTCTAGGATCTCATAAGGACCGATGAACTTCTGACTCAGCTTGCCTTTCTTCCCAAATCTCATAACACCACGCATAGGAGACACTTTCAGAAGGACCTTATCCCCAACCTGAAACTCTATATCCCGGCGATGTAGATCTGTATAACTCTTTTTCCTATCCTGAGCTGCTCTCATCCGTTCCTTGATCATCTTTATCTGTTCAACCATCTCATGTACCATCTCTGGTCCTAGAACCACTGCCTCAGCACTGTCGTCCCAACAAATCGGACTCCTACATCTCCTCCCATATAAAGCCTCAAACGGTGCCATGCCAATACTCGTGTGATAGCTGTTGTTGTAAGAAAACTCTATCATATCCAACCTCTGTTCCCAGCTACCACAAAATTCCATCACACAAGCTCGTAACATATCCTCAAGAGTTTTGATTGTTCTCTCAGTCTGACCGTCTGTCGCAGGATGAAAAGCTGTACTCATCTTCAAAGTTGTTCCCAAAGATTCCTGCAACTCTTTCCAAAACCTTGAGATAAATCTCGCATCTCTGTCAGACACTATGTCCTTAGGGACTCCATGTAACTTAAGCACATTCTTTCGATAAGCCATAGCCAATTGTGCTTTAGTCCATGTATCTTTCATTGGCACAAAGTGAGCCGACTTGGTCGATCTATCCACTATCACCCGGATCATGTTGTTACCCTGTTGACTCTTTGGCAAACCCACGATAAAATCCATAGAAATGGATTCCCACTTCCACTCAGGTACCTCTAAAGACTGAATCTTACCTTGTGGTCGTCGCTGTTCTCCTTTAACTCTCTGGCATGTCAAACAACGGGCCACAAAGTCAGCTGTTTCTTTCTTCATCCCAGGCCACCAAAACGTGTTCTTCAAATCCTTGTATAGCTTGTCACCACCTGGATGTACTGAATACGGTGTACAATGTGCCTCTGTCATGATTGTCTTTTTCAGCTCCTCATCATTAGGGACACACCACCTACCATCGAACCTCAAACTACCATCTCGTATGAATAGAGAATCGAGACACTTTGTCCTTTTCTCTACTCAGCTCTCCACTCAACCATCTTAGGATCCATAGCCGCTTTACCTCGAATATCATCATAAAGATCAGGCGCACCAAATCTCCCACATGATCCCCTCTCTGCATCATATGTATCCCAAACTTCCCCACCTCATCTCTCAACCTCATCAAAGATAGAGTTGTACACAAGGAATGTACACTCTTCCTACTCAAAGCATCTGCAACAACATTGGCTTTCCCTTCATGGTAGATAATATCCATATCATAATCGCCAATCAGCTCCATCCATCTCCTCTGTCTCATGTTCAACTCCTTTTGAGTGAAGATGTACTTGAGATTCTTGTGATCTGAAAATACCTTAAAGGTCGCCCCATAAAGGTAATGTCTCCATATCTTGAGAGCAAACACCACTGCACCCAACTCTAGATCATGTGTAGGATAGTTCTCCTCATACGGCTTCAATTGCCTAGAAGCATAGGCAATCGCCTTACTGCTCGCATCAACACACATCCCAACCCATTCTTTGAGGCATCTGTATAAACCTCAAAGTTCTCGATCCCTTCAGGCAATGCTAAGATAGGAGCTGTGGTCAAACGCTCCTTTAATGTTTGGAACGCCTTCTCACAACTCTCATCCCAACGAAACTTGTTCTCTTTCCTCATTAAAGCTATCATAGGTCTAGCTATCTTGGAGAAATCTTTCACGAACCGTCTGTAGTATCCAGCTAAACCCAAGAAACTCCTGATCTCAACAACATTCTTTGGTGCTTCCCACTTTGTCACTGCCTCAATCTTTGCCGGATCCACAGCTACTCCCTCCTTAGAGATCACATGCCCCAGAAAAGAAACTTTCTCTAACCAGAACTCACACTTAGACAGCTTAGCATACAACTCATGCTCCCTCAGAGTCTGCAACACAATCCTCAAATGCTCCTCATGCTCCTCCTTAGTCTTAGAGTAGAATAAGATGTCATCGATAAACACCACCACAAACTTGTCTAAAAACTGTCTGAAGATTCTGTTCATCAAGTCCATAAACACAGCCGGTGCATTAGATAACCCAAACGGCATCACCACGTACTCATAATGACCATACCGCGACGTGAAAGCTGTCTTTGGTATGTCCATTTCTCTAATCTTCACCTGATGGTACCCCGACCTCAAATCAATCTTAGAAAAGATTGATGCACCACTCAACTGATCAAACAAGTCATCTATCCTTGGCAAAGGATACTTGTTCTTCACCGTCACTCGGTTCAGCTCTCTGTAATCTATGCATAACCTCAAACTCCCATCTTTCTTCTTCACGAAAAGAACTGGTGCTCCCCACGGCGATACACTAGGTCTAATATATCCCTTCTCTATCAGATCATCTAACTATTTCCTGAGCTCCTCCATCTCTTTAGGACCCATCCGATACGGTGCTTTAGATGTTGGCCCCGTCCCCCGGTTTCAACTCAACGGTGAAATCTATCTATCTCTTCGGTGGTAACCCCGGAATCTCCTCTGGAAAAACATCTGCAAACTCTCCCACCACTGGTATCTGATCAACTATCGGACTCTCTATCCGGTCATCTCTCACATGGCACAAGATCAAAGGACATCCCTTCCTCAGATAAAACTTCAAGGTGACAACATAATCAACTTAACTTTGGGTTTGACTAGAAACCCACGATAAGACACACTAACACCCTTAGGCCCTCTCAAAGACACTTTCTTTTGATGACAGTCTATCTTAGCTTTATACTTTCCCAACCAATCCATCCCGACTATCATCTCAAAACCGTCAAAAGGAAACTCTAGCAAGTCTACAGGTAGATCAACTTGCCCAACTATCATAGACACATCTCTAAACAACCTCCCACATGATACAGACTCACCCGAAGGTATAAAAACTTTCTCACTTATAGACTCATATACCCTCAAACCCAACCGTTTAACATGACTCGAAGATACAAACGATTGAGACGCCCCCGAATCAAACAAAGCAAAGGTATGAATACCGTTAACAAGAAAGGTACTAGTGATAACATGTGCATCTTCCTCAGCTGCTTTCTTGTCCATCATGAACAGCTTTCCACTGGTCTTCTGTCCACCTCCCGGACAAGATCGGGTGATGTGGTCGGCTTAGCACCCGACCCCTTGTTGTTGTTGTTGTTGTTTGTAGCTGGTTTCTGATAAGAATTACCGCCATTGCGGTTACCTCCACCCGATAGCTCGAGTTCCCTGGTTAGACCATGACCCACCCGGTCCGTTGCTCACATAACTCGTGCAGGGTCCCGAGAATAGCTCCCCGAGCTGATCCCTGAAAAGCTCCCGGTGCGCTCGTGCACTCATGTCTCTTATGGCCTACACCACCACAGCTATAGCAAGTCATCCCCCAACTACCACTACCACCCACACGGCGACGCCCAAAGGAAGCCCCAAAGATCGAATCCGACCCGAAGAAAACCCTCTAGCTTGGGTGTGGTTGCCTTTCTTATGACTAGATTGGCCACCACCCTCACTCTCGGCCTTTCTTTTTCTCACTCACTCTCTCCTGAGCCATCTCCACCAACCTCTCAGCTCTCCCGGCCCTCTCATAAGCTTCCTTAACATCGGTAAGGACTCCTACAGGTAGCTTATCCATAATCTTAGGGGTCAACCCCTCTCAAACCTCGGCGCCGTGTTCTCCTCACTCAAACCCATATCCTCAAAGATACGTAGACTTCTCATTAAACTGTTTGTAGTACTCAAAGAATCGACATATCGGATGTCATCTTAAACCCATCAAACTCCTCCCTCGCCTTACTCCTCACATGCTCCCGACAAACTCTTTCCTCATAGCCCTCCGAAACTTTTCCCAAGGTATAGCAGGTAAGCCCTGGTTCGCATACATCTCTCTAGCACTCACCTTCACCGTATCCCACCACTTGCCACCGCTTCCCTCGGGTAGAACGCAGCTTGTTCTACTCTCATCTCATCAAGACAATGAACCAGGTCTAGTATATTCTCCATCTCACGATGCCGTTGTCAAGAAGGTTTGGTTCCCTTCCCGTACTCTTTTGGGTTAAACCTCGCTATATAGAGACCGATCTTAGAGTGATCAACCTCCTTATCCTTATCCTTATTCACTTTCTTTAAAGCCTCAGTGAGAGCATCTTGGTGCTCCAACATCTTAACAACATCATCTATGTTCATGGTCTCAGCTCTCGCATAGTAAGCGTTTCTCTTGGGCGGCATCTTGAAACTATATAAGAAAGGGTAGATATAAACATACACACTAAAACCTCAAAACACGAAAGCGGATCGACGGAACACACTCGATCGAGTGCCTAAACCTACTCGATCGAGTAAGAGGCTACTCGATCGAGTGCCCACCATACTCGATCGAGTGCCTCGACATCGACCCCAAACAGGACCTTCCGATCTCTAACATACTCGACCGAGTAGCCAGGCTACTCGATCGAGTGACCCCCTACTCGATCGAGTGCCCGAGGTACTCGATCGAGTGCCTAAAAACTCGATTCTGGTTGCAAAATCGTCAAATACCCACTTGATCGAGTCAGACCCACTCGATCGAGTCATGCTAACTCGAATATGCTACCCGCATGCTATATCATATCCCAACATATAAAACAACTTTATAAACACAACATTATATCATAGTTAAGCATACTATGCTACTCAATTCTTCATATGATTAACGAAACAACTATATCATGTTATCAAATGCCACATAGTAAACATCCAACATGCTCCTTATTCAAACAACAGTTCTATATGTCTCATCAATCTTTTATTCATATTCTCAACCTTCTACTCCAAACATCCAAAAATTACAACACACTTCATCACATCCACACACAAGCGAACAAACAACACATACAACTTGACATACACCCCCCATGTCACCGATTCAAAATTGTAGGGCGAGTTCGCGACTTTAGGACGTCTCCCAAGCCTTTGCATTAGCTCCTACAACCTTTACCCTGGGTTCATTTTAATTGACTCCCTATATTCATTAGCTTCATTGGTTACAGGTTTCAGGATCGTCGCTCTGATACCATTTTGTAACACCCCCATACTCCAAATGCCTTACCAGGACCACCCAGGTATAAGGATGTTACCATCTCGGTTACTCGAGGCAATGATAATCAAATAAACAATAATGAAACAACGTTTAAATAGAAATACTTTAGTGAAAGGTTACAATCCAAAAATCAAACCAAAATACGAATACATGTCTCAAACCGACTGTCTAATCAGCTAACTGAAATGTTTATGAAAACTACTAAGCTACAGCGGAAGACTTCTATCATCGGACGTGGCACATCCCACTATCCCAAGACTCAACTCATACCTGCTCAATATCTGCTCACCATCCCCGAATGAATCACCGCAGATTTTAAAACAATAAACCGGGGTCAGTACTATTCACACAATTATATACAACCAACAATACAGTAATCAAGATAGCTCAAGCAGTCATACACAATCACCCATTCCAATCAATCTCCGTCACCGACTGTCCACTGGACCAGCCCTGCCAGTGGGGGACCGCAGCCGTACCCACCAAATCCCCGCTCATCATACCGAGCGATACCCCTGTCCCATTAATGTGCACATCCCCTTCCGTGGCGGGTTCCACGAAGAGCGAAACTAGGGCGTGAAGCCACTCTCTCAAGTGACTCCACTCAGCCAAGAACGCATCTCGAGAACCAGAGACAACAATCACAATCACAATACAATATCAACAACCGTCTGAATCAGTCAACAATCACTAACTACAGCCCAATCACCACACATTATGTAAATACTACTGAGTAGGGAAACCCTACCTGGAAACCACAACAATCAGATGATCTCACTGCTGATATCAAAACGCTTCCTCTACGAATCCTCCTCCTAATATACAAGCACATAATCACTACCAATCGTACAAACAACAAAACCCCCAAATCCCCAAATTAGGGTTTAACCAACTTTAAAGAAACATTATAAAAACGGTATATAGGTCTTACCCTCGACGCAAGGATCACAACGGTATAAAGAAAGGTAGAATCCGACCTTCCAAACTCCGGGATTTGCCAACAATGCGATTAAAGCGAATGACGTAGTTTGATTTCTCTTCTCACAGTGATTAGGTTTTGAAAAGTGTTTTAAGAACAATGACGGAAGTATTATATACTCTAATCGCATTATTAACCAAAACCCGAGAAATCACCCCCCATAAACCGGCTACTCGATCGAGTAACTAAGGTACTCGATCGAGTGCCCCCTTACTCGATCGAGTATCCACGTTACTCGATCGAGTACCCAACAGGTCAGAAACTATTTTAATCTGCAACTCGCCCTTACTCGACAAAGTAAGGCCTACTCGATAGAGTACCCAGAGACTCATAAATACGTAGTATTACAATACTAATCATTGCTCTAGTTTTGGTAAAATATATCGCTTAGCATACACGCAGTCCTTCACTTTGTTTTGTTGTTCGCGTTGTGTTATTTAGCTTAATTTCGGCATTTGAGTTTAAATGCGTCGGATATTGAAAACGTCTACTTAGCATATTATGTAGCATAATTGCCGGTAGAGACAATACATAAGATTTAACATAAAATTCACCCTACATTCGTAACTGAAAATATTTAAGGTAAACCAAACATAAGCTCCTTAGTAGACAAAATGCACCCCTGTGAAATTGTAAGCAACACGGGATATTCTGCTCTCAGATACAGGCTTGGAATAAGAACTTTTTTGTTAAACTACAATACAAAGCTAAGTTGCATTTCCATAAGAATTATATTTTAGCAGGCAAGGTTTACAGCTCACAATGTTAAGTTATCGTATTATCCTATGCAAGCGCAGGTCCTTTGGACTTTTCTTATATTTATTTTAATTTTTCATTTTAATCATTTATCTTCCTATTATTACTCATATTCCTTCTCCACTTTCTCCTCATAATACCCGCCTTCTCTCATTACCCCTTCCTACTCCCCTCTTTACCCCATTCCTCTCCCTCTCCATGTTCATCCTCTTACTCTCTCCATTTTCTCTATGTACTCTCATCCTCAACCACCTCCTTTCTTCCTCTCTTTTCTACTTATACTACTCGCTCCCCCTTATCGTTCCTCATACTCTTCCTCTTTCGCCACCTTAATCTCCCTCTCATCCTCCTTCTCCCTAGTCCTCATATTTCTCTCTCTGTTTCTCTTCAACAACGTCGTGTCTTAAACCACCTCCCTCTTTTAATTGGGGTGGCTATTATGATGTCATGTCAGATCGTGGTGCCCCAAACTGGTTTTTCTCTCGCATGGCTTCGCTTATTCGAATATGAGCATCTTAGTTGTTTTGATTTTCATACAAATACGGTCAAGTAGATTAGTCATGCAACGAGATTACAAAAATATGTAGTTGATTGTACATGTGGTGCCTCATTAGGGTTATCCTCCACACATCTTCGCTCAGTCTAATTCACTATCTATATTTAATATAATATGCAGTATAGACGTATAATAAATGATAAAGACTGTCGACATACGACTCATTACACAAAAATACAAATTATATATAGCTAATAGTATATTTGTCTAAGGTGAGTAGATTTAAGATTACCATCTTTATACAAAGCATTGAACTACATTTACGTCGATTTGTAGTTGACAACATTTACGGCAAATGAAATTACATAGCGTAGTGATGCTTAATCCAATTATCTATATTCTGATTCTAGTAATTCAAGGCATTGAATGATTGTCGATAGTAACTGCCGAAACAAAATACTTACTTGGGTGGTTGTCGTAGTCATACCATGTTAAAAAAAACATAACACTGATCATTGTTTCTTCACCCGGAGCATAAACCAATTGATGACCCCGCATCCCGCTCCCCGTCCCTGTATTCTTTTCTTTCTCTCGCTTTTTTCTCTTTAACCTTATCGCCTTTTCATCCTTATCCTTCTCTCTCTTTTTATCCTCTTTATTTCATTTCCTATTCCTCATACACTTCAATTTCTCGATCTTCCTGCCTCCTCTTATGTCCCCTCTACCAGTTCCTTTATGCTTCTTCTAAGAAAATGACATCGTGATTAAGATTGTCTCTACTAATTGATACATTAATAAAAAGGAAGTTCGATAAGTGTAATAATTTTTTTTAGTCGAGCATTCTTAATTTTTTTAAAATTATGTAGTAGCTGGTGCACTAATGAAAAGGAAGTTTTATAGGTTTAATAAAAAAAATTAGTCGAGTTCTCTTACAATTTTAAATATTTATTTTTTATTTTAATCACTTCTCTTCATATTACTTCTCTCATTTCTCCCTATACAGCTCACCCTTCTACCATTGCCTCTTCCTACACGTCCTCATCCTCCTTCTCATCTTCCTCTTACTCTACATGTTCATCTTCTTTCTCTCTCTCAATTTACTATCCAACGTCCTCGTATTCTCAAACACTTTCCCTTTTTCGTCCTCTTAATCTCATTAGTCCTCCTCCCATATACCTTCCATACCCCCATCTTCCTCTTATGTATCCGCCATTTCCCCTCCTCCTCTATTTTCTCTCATATTACTTCTCCTCCCATTTTTCCTCCTCCTCCTCCTCCTCCTCCTCCTCCCACTTCTCATCCTCCTTATCCCTTTACTTATCCCCCCCCCTCTTTCTATTTCCTTGTCTCTCCGCTCCCGCCTCTTTTTTGTCTACTCCAGTTCCCCTATGCTTTTCCCAATGAAATGACATTGTGATTAGGATTGTCTAATTGGTATAATAAAGATTAGGAAGTTCGATAAATTTAGTAAACTCAATTTTCTTAAGTCGAGTTTTCTAATTTTTTGTTTTCATTGTAATCCCTTAAATACAATCCTTGCTTTGCATAAACGTAAAAAACATCAATATCTAGCACCACTTTGACTATAGGAATGCATTACTTCTAAAAATATTTTGAGGTAAATTTCTACACTAATTTAGTAAATTTTATATTGATTTTTATGTGTTTTTTAGCATATTCTGAGATTTCGGGTTTTGTGTGATACATTCTGATAAGCTTTCGAGTAAACTTCTTGACCTCTCTAAAGTTTTTACCCTTGTATTTTTCTTGAGTTTATAAGTAAAGGTTTTGAGTTTTTTAAGATATATTCCGAATTTTGCAAGAAATGTTATGAGTTTACAAACAGTTTTCGAGTTTCGTATGTATCTAAATGCAATATTGTGAGTTATTAATAAATCTAAATTCAGATAAACTTGACTTCGTGGATTGTCCATGAATTGTGATTTTTGGAATCCGCTTTACAAAAAAACTTAACTTAAATAATAAGTTTCTGATTTTCAAAAAACGTAAAGATTCCAAGCTTTTATGAAATATTATGAGCTAAAGAGTAAATTTTCCGAGCACTGTAAGAAATTTTATGAGCTTCCGTGTAAAGTTCTAGAACCGCGTTAATTTGATGTATCTTCCATCATAGCAGCTTTGTCCACCACAGATTGTAGTTATTGATAAATCTCTGCTTTTGTTTAAAGACTTAGAATTAAAATAGTTGAAAAATGATATTGAGGGAGAAGATAGATTGAGTAATTTCATATTGGAGAAGCTGGTAGAAAATGTGGAGAGTAGTTAGAGAGAGGAAGAGAAATCTAATTACGTTGATTTTGTGTTTTTGGTGATAGTGATGTGGGTTAAGGTTGAGGAATCGAAATAGTGGTGTGTGTGCGTGTGTGTGTGATAGAGAGGAAAACAAGGATAAAGGGGAGAGGAAGCATTGAATAGGTGAAAACCGTGAAAAAGAAAGGTGGATTGAGGAGTGAAAAGGCCCGAGAGAAGAAGTAGATGACCAAAGTATTTATTTCTTATGTATAAAAAGTCAAGTCCAAAACAACGACCCGCCAACATTAGAAGCAAACCCATTAGAAAGTTCGATAAATTTAGTAAACTTTATTTTCTTAAGTCGAGTTTTCTAATTTTTTGTTTTCATTGTAATCCCTTAAATATAATCCTTGTTTTGCATAAACATAAGAAACATCAATATCTAGCACCACTTTGACTATAGGAATGCTGTACTTCTAACAATATTTTGAGGTAAATTTCTACACTAATTTAGTAATTTGTATATTGATTTTTATTTATTTTTTGAGCATATTCTGAGATTTCGGGTTTTGTGTGATACATTCTGATTAGCTTTCGAGTAAACTTCTTGACCTCTCTAAAATTTTTACCCTTGTATTTTTCTTGAGTTTATAAGTAAAGGTTTTGAGCTTTTTAAGATATATTCCGAGTTCTGCAAGAAATTTTATGAGTTTACAAACAGTTTTCGAGTTTATATGTATCTAAATTCAATGTTGCGAGTTATTAATAAATCTAAATTCAGATACACTTGACTTCGTGGATTGACTACGAATTGTGATTTTTGGAATCCGCTTTACGAAAAAACTTAACTTAAATAATAAGTTTCCGATTTTCAAAAACATAAAGATTCGAAACTTTTATTACATATTCTGAGCTAAAGAGTAAATTTTTCGAGCACTGTAAGAAATTTTATGAGCTTCCGTGTAAAGTTCTAGAACCGCGTTAATTTGATGTATCTTCCGTCATAGAACCTTTGTCCACCACAAATTGTAGTTATTGATAAATCTTTGATTTTGCTTAAAGACTAAGAATTAAAATAGTTGAAAAATGATATTGAGGGAGAAGATAGATTGGGTAATTGCATATTGGGGAAGCCACTAGAAAATGTGGGAGCCCGGCTCCTCTCCAGTTCCTTAGACCATCCCCAAGCAGTGGTCGCGCTAACTAGGTCGCGACCCGATTTTACTCTTAATCTTAACTTATTAACCTTGACCCATTTTTACTCTCCCAAGCAGAAGGTCGCGACCTAGGTCATCAACCCACTCATTATCCACTTTACAACATTCCTAATCATTGTTTTTTATTGTTTTATAATTGTTCAACCAATAATAAATTGACACGTAGAAGGTCAATAAGACCCCTCTTTTGATCAACCTTGGTCACAAATTGACCAACCTTGGTCACAAATTGACCATTTCTTGTTTTTGGTCACAAATTAACCACCCTTGGTCACACATTAACAATACTAATTACTTGATTAACCGTGACCAAGCAAGGTCACGACCAAGCAATTGACCTTGCTTGGGGATGGTCTTATAAGGACTGGAGGTCTAGTACCATGCTTTATCTGGGGCCATGTGGTACATGCAAAAATCAAATGCCAAGATTATTTTCCTCCTATTTCTTTCCCTTATTTGTCCAGATTGTGCTCTTCCTTCTCAATCCCCGTTACTTCTCCCAATTATTTTCTTCAAATTCCATTTCCATACAACCACCTTCACTCTACATTAATTAATAACAAAAGTATATTTTGTTTTTACTTTCTAGTAATGAATTTATATCAGCCATCATCATCATCATCATCTTCATCATCATCATCATCATCATCATCATCATCATCTCTCCCATCAAACTTAATTTTGAAGGAGGCGAATTATTAAGAGGTGGAAATTCAAGACGGCTCCGACGCGATTTAGCTACTACTATGATGGAGACGATTACGGCGACGATTTATGAGTGTCTAAACATAGATTTGATGGTGGTGGTGGTGGTTTGGTGACAAGTAATAGTGGCTTCTCGGTGTGTCGGTTCGGAAAAGATGACGGTACGACAAAGATGACGGTAGGGTAATTTTCCATGGATCTCAGGAGGTGGGTATTTGTGTTGCTAGCACGGTGTGGGTATATGCTTAGATCACCATTGTTGAATAGAGTAGTAGAGGAGGAAGGCTGTATTTTTCTTTTAATAATGAAATGAAAATTATAAATAATATGGGCCATAGGATTTATATGTATAAAGTAATCTTGTCTATAGATAACAACTGGACCTTCCAGTACATTGAGGGTACTGGAGAGGATCCTATCACAAAGTTAAGAAGCCTGTTTTTTGGCCGGTTCTACTTATTCCACCAACTTAAGCTATTGGCGGTGGCCACTGGTGGGCAAAATTTAACTAATACGGAGTAATCCCTATATCCCATATAATAGTTTATATTTGTTTTATTTTGTGAGGAGAAATGAGTCAAATATAAACTATTGATTGAGACGGAAAGAGTAGGTTGTTTGGACCAAAGTTAATTAGCAATTTATTACAATATAGTAACTTAGTAAACTGTTAGGTTAAAATATACTAGTACTTGCATTAGTTTTAAGGAATTTGCCTTATGTAATATTCTCATTGTTTACAATATTTCACATTTAAATTTTTTTCTTAATTTTTCTTTTGGTATTTACGGTTTTTGTGATTTAGAATCCCACGCATTTCCTAATTTACATTTTGGTGTAAACTTTATTTATAGTCCAAGAAAGTATGAGTAATATAGGCCATTTATTTTAGGTAAAAGGGGTTAGTAGTAACACAAATTAGCCCAAAGCCACCAAAGTAAACAAACTATTAGAGTTTACAATCTAAAATCACAAATTGTTGTATAAGGCGGTCTCTTAGCATAAGACCGGCCCATTAACTAAAAATTAGCCCAAATTCTCCTCGTCTCTCACCTCATAGTCTTTCAACTCCCTTTTGGAGTTTTACGTCTTTGATCTCTCCTTTCCTCCATTCTTCTTAACTCCTAATGCCCCAAGGCTGAAATCATCCTTCTTATTTTAATCTGGCAATAACCGACTCGACCAACAACGACAATTCTAATTCTTGCAACACCCTAGGTATTCATCTGAAAACCGCGAGTTTTTTACGTAAAAGACACTAAATTGTTAAATATATTGGTTATAAAACTAAAAGTCATATGAAGTACGGAGTACTTCATATAACTGAAACAAAACTTTTAAAACAATAATTTGCCAAACTAAAAAGACTAGTTAGTAAACTATAAATCTCAGAATTCTGCACCAAATAGCATCTTAAAACAACTCGAGGTATGAACGCCCTAGCCCAGAATTTGCATCTTCATCTCAGCCAGACCACCTAACCCACTTATGAACGACAACCTCCAATTCCGCACCAAAGAGCGGCCATATTATGCCCACACGAATATCCATCTTAAAGACATGATCTTTTAACTTAAAACAAAAAGTTGTCAAATTAAAAATACGAGTGGTAAAGAGTATCAAAAAAACAACTCGAGTTTTCGTCATAGTTATACGAAGTTTTCAAGTTAAGATTGTGAGTTATCTAATTAAAAACTTGAGATGTTAAAAAATTGTGAAGAAATTTTAGTTAATTAAAATCCATGATTTTTAGATTAAAGCTCAAAGTTTTCAAAATAAAAAGATGAATATTCAAATTGCACAATTCTAAACCTGCTCATTGGTAGTGAGCGTCAATGGCAGCCAAAGCTCCTCTTTTGGTGTAACTGAGTGGAGGAAGAACAGGGAGAGTCAATAGACGATGGAATCAGCGATCGCGGAGGACGATAAGTTAGAGAGGATGTAGGTGGTGGAGAACATGGACTGTTGAGGTGTTAGAGGAGGTGGAAGCCGAGGCGGAGGAGGTGATGGTGGGGGAGATTACGTGAGGCGGAGAAGGTGATGGTAGGGGGAGATTATGTGACTTTTGTGCTTGAGAATTTAGGATAGTGGTTTTCAGTTTTTGTTTTAATTGGTTTATATCTTATCTTAGTGGCTAATCTCCTCTATTAGGTTCGTCCTATCCTATAGGACGGTCCTATAGGAGAGTAGCTGATCTAAAATATGGGTCTCTTGACCCAATCTCATCCAGCAGCTAAATACGTAGACCACCAATGTCCAGTGTTTGGGAGAGGGGGAGGCGGGGGAAGGCTACCAGAGACGCTCACCTCCGCTAACGTTTGAAAATTTTAAAATTTTTAGTTAGGATTTTCGAAAATTTCTCCATCCAAGGGTGGAATCAGGGATAGGCT
Organism: Silene latifolia; assembly: GCF_048544455.1. NCBI lineage: Eukaryota > Viridiplantae > Streptophyta > Magnoliopsida > Caryophyllales > Caryophyllaceae > Silene > Silene latifolia. The sequence continues at coordinate 100,459,864 of NC_133538.1, forward strand.
ACTTGAGCTAAAGGCTGAAGCTCAAGTAGTTTATGAGAGGAAACAAAATATATTTTATTTGAAGTATTAGAGAATCTGTATTAGCTTTATGGTCCAATGGTCTTGTATTTGGTTTTCAATATAAAATATCACTTAGGGGTGTTTGTTTCATGCGTAGGTATGAGTTTGGAATTGGGAATCATACCTGGGTCATATTGGGTTGGAACTTAATAACCTAATAACTTGTGTAATTTGTTTCAATTCTGGGTGGCATAGGGTTAGAAATCAATCAAAACTAAAAAATCTTCAAAATACAATATTTTTAATAATAATTTTAAATACAATTAAATCATTTAGATTAAATTTAATCAAATACAATATGACATAATTGTTTTTATCACTTTTTATTATTTGTAATTTGATACCATAGGTATCAATCTCACACCTCCCTCCCTCCATGGGTATAAAAAACCCATACCTCATGGGTTTGAGGCATCGGTATGAAACCTTCATTTCCGTCAAACAAACACATGGTATAGGTTTGGTTCATTCCAACCTCATACCTGATACTTATATTGGGTGAACCAAATACCCCCTTATTTATTTGTTGCCATAAGCCCATAATGGCGCGCGATTTTATTTCTTGATTTCCTTCCAAAGTTTTGTTGTTTATTTTCACTTGTTGTGCAGTTATTCTTTTTCCCCATTAATTATCTATCATTTTACGGTTAACGAGTGCGATATGGTACGAAAAATGTTAATTGGAGTATATACTTTCTTCATTACAAAACTGTGCGGAGTATACAATTTTCAAATTTTACCTCATAATATTAAAAAAAACGCGTACATTCTTTGCAAGCGAATATGAGTACATCATTTTAATTGTATTTCACTAGAATTGTGTATGAGCACAATTTAAATAATTTTCCATCAAAATCCTCCTATATACTAAGAGAATAAAACTCTCCAAAGTTTTCCCTACAAATTCCTTCAAACTAATTTTCTTTAAATTCTAAGTTATAATATTTTAATTAAAATAAAATAAATTCACTATAACTTTATAAATTTCTAAATTTTTGTTATGTATTGTTATATATTAGAGAATGACCTAACACATTTTGTATAAAACAAAATATTAAAGTGATATTATTAGCTTTCATCACACACAAAAAAAAAAAAAAACATTAACATAATTTGAGAAAATTTATTATTTGTAACATTAGTTTTATTTTAAAGAAAAAAATTATTAAACATATTTTATAACTTCATTAAATTCTCTTGATTAATTCATAGTTCATTTTTTTCTCATATCGATATACAATGAGGTATATGACAAATACGACAAATTAATGACGTATCAATTTAAATATTTAAATAATAACTAAAAACAAAACCTATATATATACCGCAAATACGTGGGATCTACACTAGTTGTTAGAATAATTATAAATTAGACCTATTCAACATAAGCATTATAATATCGGATAATAATTAATAACTTGTACTTATTAGTAATTGTTTATGTTCGTCTCAAAGACTACAAAATTGATACGTAAAATGTAATATCCATAAACCTTTTTATAAGTATCGACTTACCAAGTCTATTATGTACTATAGTAATACAAATCTCGAGAAATAAATTTAGCATTTTTCCGCCCATGGCTCCGTCACTGACTGGTTGCCAATTTGTTTCGTAAATCAAATTAAAGAAACAAAAAATTTAGCATCGCAAACACATGTTATTACCTAGGACGTACAATAGATTTCTATCTCATTTTTTTTGTTTCATTTTGTGTCGCTCTAAATCAGTAGCAGATCTTGAATTAAAGGAGAAGAGATGGTCGTTTCATTCAACTAACTTCGTGTGTGAGTATTTAAGACTTAATCATTGGGGGCAAGGATGTCTGATGCTAATTTAAAACTGAAATATGAAAACCAGTGGGATATATTATATAATCCTCTCTTATTCACTAAGATAGATGAAGTATAAATCGAAAGGAATGATGTATTTGTGAAAACATGAATTGTAAATTCATACACGCCATTGATGTAAGCATGAAGCTCTATGGAATATGTGTAAGAACAATTGAAGAAGAAAGACGAAAATTTACTTTTGATGAAAAAGAGATTATTTTTTTTTTTCGACAATTAGAAAGACAGACTAAGCTCTAGCCCAGTTTGCCCAGTTTGATGAAAAAGAGAATTGAGCAACAAGAAAGCTAAATAAAATGTTTGTGTTGAATTAATTGTAAAAAAAAAAACTATACAACCTATATATACACAATCAGATTCTAGAAAGTTCTAAAGAAAATATATAGTAACAAACTCCTAACTAATTTCTATAATCATGGAATTAGTCACATTAGCCTAACAACCTATAGCTATTGACAACAAACAACAGATTATAGAAGTCCTCATCCTGCTGCACCTGTCGTGATCTGTAGCCTTCGAGCTTTCGATTTGTTCTTGGTAAGTTGCTTGGAGTCAGCTCCTCACGGAGTTAGTTCCATTAGCCTAACAACCTATAGCTATTAACAACAAACATCATATTTTAGAAGTCCTCATCTTGCTGCATCTGTCATGTTTTGTAGTCTTCAAGCTTTGGATTTGTTCTTGTGAAAAATTCAATCGACGAGATTTCTCACGAAAAAAGAGACAAAAGCTGTGATTTTCCGTGCCCAGCTATGGCTCAAGCTACTGCCCCAGACTCTCGCCCCCGAAGCTGAGGCCATTTCAAGCTAAATTGTCTTATTGTGTGGGATAGGAATAAAACAAATTGGGCAGGAAAACAGGGCTTATACGCAGCCAAGGAGAAAAGCCATCTTTTTGAATTTAAAAGAGAAAGAGCGGTAGATTGCGTAGGCTATAACGACTTGTATAGGTCTCTCTTCCATGTGTAAAAGTAAAGGTAGAGTCAATACTAACTCCTAGATGCCATAGGCAAGATGAAAGGTGGAAAAGACGACGGCAGTGGTCCGCCGGCAAGCTCATTCTGATCTTGGACGCGAACCTCTCCTTGTGATCGTGATGAGGTAGATGCCTTCCAGCAGGGGCAGATCGAATCGGAGTTTCCTTAGGTAGCCACCGACCTACAATTATCCTAAAAATTACGTGTTTGGTGGAGAAGTAGCGAACAAAGGTACGCTCGCTTGTTGTCTTTTTCTCAGAAGAGAGCGTAGCCTGGGCTAAGCCATAGTGAGGGGCGAAGCCTAAGGCTGATCTTGAGGCCTAGGATTGGCGTTTGAGGTTTCACGCTGAAACCGCTCGAAACCTCTTTCCTAAAAAACCTAATTGTTTAGGCACCTTTTTAAATACACAAATAAAAGGTTTGGCTTTGAAAGTACCCGTAATATAAGAGAGAAGAGGCGCATTCATTCTTATTATAAAGCTCGACCTACCAACCTCCTTTACAGTATGGCGCCAGATTTCCTCCTTTCTTTTAAGCCTTGGAAAGGGGATATGCGCTACTGCTACATTGACATCTACATTGACATTGGGAAAAGAAGAGAGTTACCACTACCAGCTCAAGGATAGGAAAAAGCTGCATTTTCTAGTTTAAGAGGTTTAAGGCATCCCCGGTAAAAATTAAAGCATTAAGACCCGAAGGGAATGTCACATAAGCTTAAAGCATAGGAAAGAAGCTCCACCTTCCTCCTCAAAGTCAAAGGCACAGGCCAAAATGTCCGCTTCAACCGCGGTTTTACTTCCCAAACCAAAGAGGAAAGTTGGCTTAAAAAGGGGGATGGAATGAGCCACCCCACCCAAGAGCGCTTATGTCATATGGGAACTCATGATTGGAAACAATCCAAAATCCTTCGATTTGCCTCGAACTACCAATTGATGATTGGCTGCAGCTCCGCCCCCAGGATGGATGAAATGAGAGTTTAAGGTCCTACAACCTGAGGAGATTAAAATGTGGTTTTATCATTAGGGAACATGATTTTCCTTCATAGCCGGACTTTCCAATTTGAAAAATTGCATAAACTTTCTTCCCTTTTGAGGTAATTTTGTAAGAATGTAATTTCCGCTCTAAACCGGCAAAATCAAATGTGACGGATGTTTGCGGGAGTTTGCTCAATCAACGAGATAGGAAGCTTTGATCTTTGGGCCACCTTCTCTACCAAACCTGAGCAGAGTGCCCTAAACGACCGAACAACAGGGGATGCCAAAAGACGTCGACAGCGGAGATGAGATTCCAGCCAAGAGTTGGAGGAGATGAAGCTTACGTGCCTTAAATGACCAGCCAACTGGGTTGCTTTGGTTATTCAATAAAAAAGGTCAGCTATCTACGCGAGTCACCTTCTTCTAGGCTCTGCTGGACGACACGGGATTCTCGTTTAAGTATAGGCTGGCCGACCGTACTTGGCGATGAAACAAACAAAGACGGGGAAGTTGCGAATTGCGTGCGTAGTCTTTAATAACTAGAACAACTGGCTCGCCCTCCGTGTCCACTAGCGCTCTTGTCCAGAGCCAAGAGAAGGCGAAAAAGCGCTGCCGGGACACTACGATGTGGATAGTTTATCTGGGGCGTGTTTGATTTCATTCGTTCTCTTTGTCTTCGTATTTTCGTAGAGATAGGAACTTTTCTGCATTTTTATGCAAGATAGACATAGCTTTCTTAATATTTTGATTAGAATAAAATCTTTTTTGCCCTATTTTTTTAGGGGTTGGTGCTCTTTGGCTTTGGACCGGCCGTCCTTGGTTTCAAAAATGACATTTAAGCGATAATATCCGAATGTATGGGTTAATTGTTCATAGCGTCTAGGTTTTGGCTTTGGAATGAGCTTTCTGAAGGGGCTCCCTTCCTCATTGCGGGCGGATGACCAACTCCTATGGATCTCTAGAGAGGACAGAGATGTAAAAGTAATAGCCTTATGTTATGGCCGCTCCCCGACTTACGACCTTTGTAACACCCCTCTTACCCGGCCAAGGTAATCGGAAATGCCACCATCACGGTGTCCTGAGGCAGTGAATCGGAACTTCAATTAAGTAACACTTTAAATAAATAACATGTTTAAGGAATTACGTAAATGAATAATACAATGACAAGTCTTATACTACTACAACCTTTCTACGGAAAGCTATGTCGGCTAGCATATGACAACTCGAATGGACACCAATGCTCGTGGCTCGGCCTGTCCCGCTCGTCACTAAGTCCAAACCTGCGCTCAAACTGCTCCCCATATGACCAGAAATATCATATTGTTCATCACTGGCCACCCCAATCAAAGAAGGTGATAGTTACACATAACCAACACACGTCAGTTTCGATAATACAAATAGTCACGAGATAACATGTGAATATGTACATGAAATGCAATAATGAAACACACAAGTCACAAGTCTCCATCCACCACAACTCCACATCCATATAACCCGGTGAGGGCATCGCAACACCGTCACCAAACAGCAGGACCGGAACCCGTAAAATAGGTACTCGGGACACGCCCGTGATACCGAGCCCAAGCGCTAACCGGACCCATACTAGACATCACACGAGGCCCTTCGTACTCAAGCTATAAACGTGCACGTCCTCCATAGAGTGTGAAACTCCAAGGAGCGACCTGAGCGTAAGACAATCTCTCAAACCGTCTTACATCTCCTCAACAACCACACAACACAACCACAACTCCACCAACAACCTCCAACATCCACCAACAATCACATGTACACAATTTGGACATAATGTGGCAAGTATAATGATTTCACGTGTATAAATCTTACCAAGTATATCTCTTTCTCATGTATAATGAATGCCAAGTATGCCATGAACAAGTACACCACAATTATTCCGACTCTTTAATTTACCATATCTCATTATCATGTTATAATTCGATTCCGACAACAATATAAGAATCACAATAATCACACAACATCATGTTATAATGCAATACTACATCTACCATGGAATTAATGACAATGAACACATAAGTAAGCATTCATATTACCAAAACTGAGTAGGAAAACCCTACCTTTTAACAAACTCTGTAAGAAACTTGAGACAATCAAGATTCCGTCTCACAAAACCGTCTCATCCTACATAAATCACATAATTACCATCACAACACATCCTATACTCTTATTTTATATAAAACCCCTCATTATTACCCTTTAGTTACACATATTACTAATTAAAATCAGTAATTAACATTACCCATAAAACCCCCTAAAGTTAGGGTTTGGTCAAAGCATAAAAAGGTGAGATCTTTGACTTACAAGGTTGAAAGAGGAATGAGGAAGGTGTAAGATCTTCAAATCCATGCTCACACACCATGGGATAAGTCTAGGGAGAGTTCTAGAGAGAAGGGAGAGGATTTGGAGGCTTAGAGAGAGATAAGTAAATGATTTAGTGTTAGGCAGATTTAAGATGCCGATTTAGTTTATAACGCCACTGGACATGTCCACTCGGTCGAGTGCTCGAACATTCGGTCGAGTATCACTCATACTCGGCCAAGTTCACTTTCCTCAGTCCACTGATCCACACCTAATCTAGCATAACTCATTACTTAGCTCACAAGTAGCCTCTCGTCAAGCCCAAGTACCCTCTCACTATTCCTAAGGTTTGTTTAGAAGTCTCAAAAGATCCGGGTATTACAATATTCCCTCCTTAAAATGAACTTCATCCTCGAAGTTCGTCTCACTCTTTATTTTAGCAACCACTCATCCCAAAGTCTCGCCACCGGCATTCAGACACTCTCGTCATCTCGTCTTCTACAAAGTCCGTCGAAGTTATTACTGTTGAACCATATAGTATATATGTTTATGTTTTGATGATGTCAAGGTGCTTTATAATTTATATACTTGTTGCGCGTAATCGTTTGTCTAAGTCTTTTAGATTCGATTTGTCTAATACAAACAACAAAGGAAGTTGTGATGGAAAAGTATATAAGAATCAAGCCCCAATTCAAGATCAAACGATGTGAAGATTCATTCAAGATTTATGTGAAAACGAAGACTGTCTTAAGATTAATCAAGCTTCGATGATGACGTAGCTTATACTCGAAGATCTCCTTGAAGATTAGAATAGTATAGGTGATTATCTCGTAATGATAACCATGAATGAGTTTCTTGAATTAGTAAAGTTATAGCTTTGCAGCTATAACATTATTAGTAAAAGAGCTCAATGTTATAGCTCTCCTACTATAACATTGAGATGCAGAGTTTATTATATACGACATATAATGTTTCAAAATTGTTTTGAAAATTGTTTAAAAGTTATTTTAAATATTTTGATAAAAGTATTTATTTAATAAAGCCCGGTTTAGTGAGGAGTTCGGTTTTATGTTGAACATTGACTAGTAGTCGTGTTGGGTCAACTTATGAGTTGGACCATGCTACTAATTAGGGTTTCAACAAAGCCTCTCTTAAAACCTAAATTCTAACCCATATATTGAGCTAGGGTTTGCACGAGTCACGAGGCTTATGAGCCGTGACATCTCGTGTTACCTAAGGTGTATTTGGTAAAGATTTTATTCTATAATAATATCTTTACATATCTTGTATATCTTACTTAATATATTTGTTTATGATAAAAGATATTCTTGATTTAGGAAATCTTATCATATCTTAAAATTTATAGTAAAGATAATATTTGAATAGATTATATTCTATCTTTTGGAATATTCTTTATTATCTTTTAGGCTTTTAGGAAAGAAATAATAGAAGATATGATTTGTTAACATATCTCATATTATTCGGCCATTAGGGTTTAAATAAACCGAATTGCCTTGCTCTTTCCTTCCTATAATACTTTGCTCTTTACAACATTTAAAGTAGAGACCTTAAGCATAAAAAATGATCTTATTTTTACAAAGCAAATCGTGTGTTTCAAATCAGAAAACCATTTTTGTTATTTTTGAAAGGTCGTGTGTTTTAAACTCGTTTACTTGTTCTTATTGTTATCGTTATAAGATAATAGTGCTTAATTAATTTCTTACTCGTTCATTAATGTGAACCTTTTAGTAGAATCATTAGTGCTTTCTTATTAGCGTAAGTTAGTCACTCGAGTATTTAACGGTACTCATTGAGTTACAGCTAGAGTTAGTTGTACGAGTTGGGTTAGTAAATTTGTAATCCGTAGAAAGGTACTAAATTTATTAATCGAGAATAGTGGACGTAGGTTTCGACTTGTGAAACTGAACCACTTCAAAAACCGTGTGACTCCTCTCTTTCGTTCGCTTGTTTATTTTGTTTTACATTCATTAGTTGATTAGTTAAAGTTTAATCAATAAACTTTAAATAATCAATTACAATCATACAATCGATAAAGCTTTCAAAAGGTTTTAAATTCTCAATTCACCCCCCTTTCCTCTTGAGTATTTCGGATCTATAGACTCTTCAATTGGTATCAGAGCCTCGTGCTCTTGATTGCCTAACCGCAAAGAGGTTGATCTGTCTATCTTTATTTATTTTATCGTTTTATATTTTGCTGCCTATTACGTGATAAATGGATTCCAAATATCTCAAGTGTCCTGTCTTTGATGGGAAGAATTATGGATTGTGAAAAAACATGATGACTCACTATGTGAAAGGTCATGATTGGGAGTGCTGGAGGATTATCCAAAACGGAACGCACAAAATTCTTGTAGGATCTGAGGAAGGCACTACCTATGAAAAGAAAGAAGAGGACTATGTCGAGGCCGACTACAAGAAAGCCGAAAAGAACTCCAAAGCAATAAGTCTCCTGCAAAACAGAATGACTTCTACAGAGTTTGATCGATTTTCTTCGTGGTCTACGGCCAAGGAGATATGGGATGGGCTTGAACTAGCTTATGAAGGTACTTCCATTGTTAGGAAGCACCGAATAGATTTGCTTATGCAAAAATATGAGCTATTCATTATGAAGCCTAATGAGTCCCTAGATAGTATGTCTGCAAGGTTTTCAAGCATCATAAACGAACTGAAAAACCTAGGTAGGAAATTCAGTACTGAGGACATTGCTAGAAAGGTTCTTAGGAGCCTGACTAAGAAGTGGCGTGCTAAAGTCACTGCAATGGAGGAATCACGAGATCTTGAAAACCTATCCTATCAAGAACTCATCGGTGCTCTCATGGCCCATGAAATTACTCTTAACAAAGATTACGCTGAACCAAGCCGTAATAAGAGTATGACCTTAAAGAGCGAAGAAGTTGACTCTGAACTAGAGGATAAAACTGTTCTGTTTGCACGCCGTTTCAAAAATAAGATATTTCGAAACAAACAAACAAAATCATCCTACAACAACAACAAGTCATCCAACAAAAAGGTTACTGAATCAAAGTCATCTTTCGCAAACAGAGGTTGCTTCAAGTGTGGAGAATCTGGTCACATGATCAAGGATTGTCCAACATGGGAGAAGATCAAGGACAAGACAAAACGTGAGAAGACAAAGAGAGAATTCAAACAGGTTATGATGGCGTCGTATTGGGGAGACCTTGACTCAGAAGATGACGAGGAATCTGAAGACGACGAAGTAGCAAACCTTTGTCTCAGCAGCGTTAGTCGTGATCTAATCTCCGACAGTGACAATGAAAGCACAAACTCACAATCAAATTATTGCTTTCTTAGAGAATCAGATGAAGATGACGATGAAGAGGTAAGTTATCTTGAGCTTAAAAAACGCGTTAAGAAATTGTCTAAAAGGGCTTTAATTGAATTCTTTGAACAATCTCTCGATAAGTGTCATGAACAGGACTTGGAGCTAAAAGATCTAAAGGAGCAGATTCTCGAAATTTCATAACAGAATCATACTCTGAAGGCCAAAGCTAAGAAGTTAAAATCTAAGGTTATAGCTGAGAAAGCAACAACGTTAGATTCTACTATGGCTGAAAACAAGGGATTAGGTCCAAAGTTATAGCTAATGAAGCTATAACTTTAGAACTTAGAAAAGCCAAAGAACTTTTGGAAACTAAGGTCACATCTGATGAAGCAGTGATCTTAGACCAAAAGAAAGAGATATATTCCCTTTCAAAGCAATTAAAGGAATCTAAGATCGACATGATCAATGTTAAGAAACAACATTCCGATGTTGTATTCCTTCTTAACAAACGATTCCTAGACTTTCGTGATAACTTTAAGAAAGACAATGATGTAGATCACACAAAATGTCAGGAGGAAATTAAGACCCTAAAAGTCCTACTTCTACATGCTAGAAAGGTCCATGATAAGTGGGAAGGTAGCACAAAAGTCCTAAACTTCCTAACCGAACAGTTTGACAATAATATGAAGATGGGGTTAGGACATGAGTGCTACAGCCGTAGAGATCACTCTAAATTCAAATCAACACCTTCGGATTTTGATTTCAGAAAAAAGAAGTATGCTAATCTTCCTGAATATCTGATTTGCAATTACTGTGGTCATACGGGTCACATCCAAAACAATTGTGTCAAAAAAGCTCATGATATACGAAAAAAAGCCGAACATGCTAAAACTGTTGACATAGTTGTCGAGGATGATGAAACCCCCATAAATGAACCTAACGAAGAAAGGAATAATAAATTTCGTTGGTTCTATGACATGGCCTTTGACTACACCAAGAAACCTAGCACCTCACAAAACCCTTGTCGATCTCAACCTAGTAAACCTATTCACAAGGGAAATAGTCATGATAGACCTAGAGGAATTCACAGACCGAAGGAAAACCCTAAACCTAGAACTCCTCCCAAGCAAAATAACCCAAGAGTTAGAAAAACAATCATTAGACAAGTTTGGGTTCGAAAGGATTTAGTATATAGAGTAACTAATCATAAGGGACCCAACTTAGCTTGGGTACCTAAAAACTGTATCTAATCCTTTCTGCAGGAAGTAGTGAAAGAAAACAATCAATGGTATCTTGATAGTGGATGTTCAAGACACATGACTGGAGATAAGAATGTGTTTCTTTCACTTAAGCCCTTCAACGGAGGAAAAGTGACGTTCAGGGATAACAAAAAGGGAAAAGTAATCGGCGTTGGCAAAATTGGAATTTCTAAATCTCAGGCGATCAGTGATGTTTATCTCGTGGATGGTCTAAAACATAACTTGCTAAGCGTATCTCAACTGTGCGACAAAGGTAACAAAGTCGTTTTCCATACTGATAGTTGTCGCATTATTATTGAAGGAACTAGCAATGTTATTCTTGAAGGCCACAGGAAAAGAAATGTCTATATGGTAGATTTAAATGCTGTGCCTATTAACTCCTTTTCGTGCATGAAAGTTACACTTGATGATCCTTGTTTATGGCATAAACGCTTTGGTCACATTAGCTCACTAACCTTGAACAAACTCAAGAAGTGGGACTTGGTTGAAGGGTTACCTAAGATCAAGTTTGACCAAGAAAAGATGCGTGACACGTGTGCAAGGTGCAAACAAGTAAGATCATCGTTCAAACCGAAAAGAGTAGTAAGCACAAATCAAGCCAGGGAATTAGTACACATGGATTTATGTGGACCAATGACGGTAAGGAGTAGAGGAGGATCCAGGTACGTCTTTGTTCTTGTAGATGATTACTCGAGGTATGTATGGCCTATATTTCTTCATTCAAAAGATGAAACATTTGATGAATTTGATTGTCTTATGAAACGTGTTCAAAACAAATATAAGACTAATCTTGTATCTATTCGTATGGATCATGGCACTGAGTTTGACAATCAAGCTTTCATAGAATATTGTAGAGTTAATGGTGTAGGGCATAACTTTTCTGCACCAAGAACTCCTCAACAAAACGGTGTCGTTGAATGTATGAATAGAACGTTGGAAGATATAGCTCGTACAATGCTTTTGTGTAGTGGTTTACCTCGTAACTTTTGGGTTGAAGCCATTAGTACTTCTTGCTATATCCATAATCGTGCTATGATTCGACCTATCCTTAAGGAAAGCCCCTAAGAACTCCTTAGAGGTCGAAAACCTAATATCTCCCATCTTCGTTGCTTTGGGAGTAAATGTTTTGTTCATAATAACGGTAAAAATCGGTTAAGTAAATTCGACCCTAGGAGTGATGAGACAATTTTCATAGGATACTCAGATCATAGCAAAGCTTACAAAGTCTTCAAAAAGAGAACTCTCTTTATTGAAGAAAGTGTCCACGTTATTTTTGATGAGGATAATGTGTTTGATAAGCCTTTACAGGATGAGGAAGAAGACTTGGATGCACCTGACTTCCGTCTTTCAAGAGACGATCCCCCGGAACTGGAATTGGAGGACAATGAAATTAAGGGAATAAGTGATGAACTTGATCGTTCCTCAAAAGATAAAAAGGAGAAAACCAAAGTTATAGTTGATGATATTATAGCTTTGACTCAAAATAAGGACTCCCAAACTAATGTTATAGGTGATGTTACTATAACATTGAATCCAAATCAAGGTGTAGAATCCGAGGTTATAATCGGTTCTAATACGACACCCGGATTGGATTCAGGGGGAACTTCCTCCAATCCCAAGCCAAATGAAGTTGGGTCAAGCTCAAATAACGATGAAGAACCAAGTACTTCAACAAAGTGAAAATACAAGAGCTCACACCCCATAGACAATAACTCCTGCTCTTTCTACTCTTTTCTATCCACGATCGAACCAACAAATATCAATGAAGCTCTTGCAGAATCATATTGGTTTGTAGCTATGCAAGAAGAGTTACAACATTTCGAACGAAACAAGGTTTGGCATTTAGTTCCTAGACCAAAGGATCGATCTGTCATTGGAACAAGGTGGGTCTTTAGGAACAAACTAGATGATGCCGGAGTCATTATCAGAAACAAAGTAAGATTGGTGGTTTAAGGTTATAATCAACAAGAAGGAATAGATTATGATGAGACTTTCGCACCTGTTGCTCGTTTGGAAGCTATTAGACTTCTGATAGCATTCACAGCATATAAAGGAATGAAGCTATTCCCAATGGACGTCAAGACATCATTTCTGAATGTATATCTACAGGAAGAAGTCTTCGTTGAACAACCCCCCGGATTTAAGAATAGCAAATTTGAAGATCACGTCTTCAAATTAGATAAAGCCCTATACGGATTGAAGCAAGCACCTAGGGCGTGGTACGGAAGATTATCTAAGTTTCGACTTGACAGTGGATTCAGTAGAGGATCCGTTGATAAAACTCTATTTCTAAAGTCCGAGGATTCTGACCTTTTGGTTGTTCAAGTCTACGTCGATGACATTATCTTTGGATCGACCAACCGAAGCTTGTGCAAGTATTTCTCTGAGTTGATGACTTCCGAGTTCGAGATGAGTATGATGGGAGAATTGAAATTCTTCCTAGGTATGCAAATACAACAAACCGATCAAGGCATTAAGATTCATCAACAGAAGTATATCAAGGAATTAATTCGAAAATTCGGAATGGAAAATTCCCATGCTACGCTTACTCCAATGGTTGAGAACAAGAAATTGACATTAGATGAAGACGGTAAATCAGTTGAGGAAACTACTTACCGTGCAATGATTGGGTCATTGTTATATTTGACCGCAAGTAGACCCGATATTATGTTTAGCGTTTGCGTTTGTGCGAGATACCAATCATCTCCCAAAGAATCGCATATGACGGTCGTAAAACGAATTTTACAATATTTAATTGGAACGGCCAAGCTGTATTTATGGTATCCGATGGTGTGTAACTTCGATCTAGTCGGCTATTCCGATGCCGACTACGCGGGATGTTCTCTTGACAGAAAAAGCATGTCGGGTGTCGCCACTTTTGTCCGATCGTTTATTGTTACGTGGGGTTCGAAGAAGCAAAATTCGGTTGCCCTCTCAACTGCTGAAGCCGAATACATCGCTGCAGGACTGGTATGTACTCAATTATTATTGCTTAAGCAACAATTACGTGATTATGGTATTGACGTAGGATGTATTCCTATTTTATGTGATAATACTAGTGCAATAATAATTTCTAAAAATCCCGCACAACATTCATGTACTAAACACATTGAAATAAGACACTATTTTATTCGAGACCATGTTGAGAAGGGGAATATAAAACTTTAATTTTGTAGTACTGAAAAACAATGGGCAGACATTTTGATAAAATCATCAGCTAGAGAACGATTTGAGACTTTACAGTTGGAAATTGGTTTAATCGGTGGTACCTAAGCTTATGTACACGTTCAATTTCTTTATGACTGGCTAGTTTAAGTTAAGATTGTATGACTGTGTCCGTATATTGCGTTGCATGAATAATTTCGTTAATAGGAAAATATTTATCATAAATTCTATTTGTTATTTAGAATTTAATTATCATACAAACTTTATCTTTTGTTATTTAAAATTCTCCCAAAAATAGCCTTATAAAATTGCACGTATTATGCTTCCTATTCCTAATTTATTCAAATAATCATATATCCATATCTTATCTTTTACCATATTCTATTGATCACCTAAAATCCTATTCATACCTTAACTCTTATCACTTACCAAAATTGATTAATACTTACCTAAGACCTAGACCTAGACTCCTATATTACTCCCTCCTTGCCGTGTAAACATAATCACACCCCCACTTGCATACTTTTTCTCTTTTCAAAATAATTACCATCATCTCACCATCACCTGTTTTACTCAACCATCAACATCACAATGAATCCCAACCATGCAAAAACCCGATCATCAACCTGCCATCAACAAAGTAGCCACTTTCACAAACCATCATCACCACTACCATCTCATAATATTAACTCTACTAGTTTCCCTTCACCTCAACCAAACCCAACTACGTCTGTGTTTCGTGGTCGGGACGACTCGATGTCAGAGGAAAAAAGACGCCGCCTTTTTAAAGGGAAAAATAAGGTAGTTGTTGATGAAGGTGAAGATATTGAGGAACCCGAGGTTGTTGTGAGAAACGGTGTTGCACGACCTTTGCTCTGGGATGTTTCGAAAACCGCCCCAAAAGAAGGATTAAATCGTGTTCGGTTAACTCATGACGAAAGCATCCTTGTTTCTCGTGTTTTGAGGTATTCTATCCATGGAGGAAGTTATTATCCCAAATCTTGGTTGATTAATGTTCCCGCTCTTAAGTTCTTTGTCGATTTTCTTGATTTTCAAGGGTGGAGTCACATTAGTCAATTTTCGGGTCCTATTTATCCGGTTGAAGTTGTTCAATTCTTTGCTAGTGTGTCGGTTAAGAAAGTGGTCTTGCATGCGACGATTAATGGTGTTGATGTGACGGTCTTTGTTTCGGATTTTTGCTCTGCTTTTTCGGTTCCCGATGACGGAATTGAAATTAATCCGAGTCTTGAATGGTCCAATGTGGTTAGTGAAAAGGAGATGTTGGTTAAAAAGTACTTTGAAGAAGTTGGGACGGACGGTGGAAACATTGTTGTTCGTCGTCTCTCGGTAAAAATTAAGTTCCTCTTGAACTTTCTTTGGAACACGGTTGTGCCGAGAAGGGGAGGACGACATAAAGTTTCGAGTTATGAGGATATCATTATTTACTCGTGGTTAGAGGGACAAAAAGTGAATTTAGCGAGTCTTGTGTTACATCGTATCATCCAAACGAGTCTCACGGTTACCAAGGAAAAATTTAGTATAACAATCGACCTTCCATATGGGATGTGGGTGTCTCGGTTGTTAGAAGTGAAATAAGTGGTGGGATGGGATAGTTACGGTGTAAGTGCACAGGATTGCATGTGTGATCGTTTGATTAAGCTTATGGATCTTGTCGTTGATGGACCCGAGTTACTTCTTGTCAAGGATGTTGAGAAAAGTCCGAGTGATTCAAGTTTGGGGCCTATGGAGGCAAAATTGGGAAGTTTTATGACTACTTTAATGGAGAAGTTTGAGGAGCAATCCACCCACTTGGCTATGGTTTTATCACATGTTAGACCATCACAGTCTTTGAAATCGGGTTTGGATGCTTCTCGGGTTTATGCGTGGATGGATGAGGTGGATAAAAGGTTAATGGGTTTTGAACGGGAATTGAAGGCAATCCGTGGGGAAGTGTTCCCACATGGAGATCATCTCACTTTTCTCACGAGTCAAGGTTTTCGACCTCTAAGGAGTTATTAGGTTTTCGACCTCTAAGGAGTTCGTAGGGGGTTTCTTAAGGATAGGTCAAATCATAGCACGATTATGGATATAGCAAGAAGTATTAATGGCTTCGGCCCAAAAGTTACGAGGTAAACCACTACACAAAAGCATTGTACGAGCTATATCTTCCAACGTTCTATTCATACGTTCAACGACATCGTTTTGTTGAGGAGTTCTTGGTGCAGAAAAGTTATGCCCTACACCATTTTCATATTGCCAAAAGGTGAATGTAGACATGTTAAGCATATGAAATAGAACAAGTACAATAAAACTCAAGAAAAGGAAGCACAACTAAAACTAGACAAAAAAAACGATTCAAATACACAATACCGTCCCCGGCAACGGCGCCATTTAAATAAAGGTCAAGTTTTTGTCAATCTTCAAATCTTGTATATATTGTTTGTATATATTGTGTTTGTGTTGGAGCTGGTGTCCTCCACAAATTAGTGTGATAACATTTGTAAATCTATTACAGGTTCACAAGGGTATACTTCGTATATTTAATCAGTTGATTAACGTTTACCTAATAACGGTTGGCTTGCTAGAAAGTTTGACGTTATTATCATACAGATGGCGGTGATCAACTGGTCCCTAAAGGTCACACCTATAGGACGTATTTGAGAAATGTGGTTATAGAAATATAATTACATTGATGCCCAAAATGACTAAAAAGTTAGTCAATGTGTTGATGAGATAATTATTTAATGAAAATTAAATAATATTAAGTTGAGACAATTAATCATCAATTCGTAAATTAAATATAATAAGTTATATTTAAATTTAATATATATAAGGTTAGTTTGGACGAATTAATCTGTTAATTCGTAGTTAAATATAATCAGTTGTATTTAATATCAACAAGTTGAATGTGTCATAGTGGTAATAGTGAGGGTACACATACCAAGAGGTCACGGGTTCGATCTAAAATACTCCTTATTTTCGGTTCAGGTGGCCGAAATTAGGGAGGTTTCCCTTTTCCTAATTAATTTGGTAATTCGGTCTATATAAGAGAAAGGTAGAGAATTATTTCTAACCTAATTCTTTTTCTGACCTAGCCTCCTCTTTCTCATCACAAAAAAACACAAAGACAATAAAATTTTACAGAAAATTTTAGATTGATTTCTAGCATAATCAAAGGGTATATCTTGGATCGTCTTGGGTGCAACTAATAGGCGAATATCAATTTTGATATTGTTCTTAGGCCAATTTTGCAAGGACCCGAGGTTAATTCTAAATCTTTTTACTTATGCTTATGTATTTTATTTTATGACCATAGATCATCTTTATTATATCGTTATAATCCTTCATGTTAAAGGGAAGTATACAGATTATTTCCCACAAGTGGTATCAGAGCACTAGGCTACGATTTTAATCTTGATGATTTTCATAAAAATTGTATGTAAACATAACCTGATTTTCGAATAAATTAGGGTTTCTTTTTGTTGATTCGAAAATTTTGATTGTGCCGTTTTTTTCTTTTCTATTTGATGATATTTTTCCCTTCTATTTTTCATATTATAGTTTATAATCAGTTAAAATTATCATATGAAGAATTGGTAGTTTTTTGATTTAATGCAGATTAAGTTAAAATTAAATGGAATCATCATGTTTATGATAAAAGGATTGTTTTTGCTATATAGTTTTTTGGCATATAAATTGATCATGTTTATTATTTCATATGCTAATCATGTGCTTATAGCAAAGGTAAACAATTTATTCATCAAATCTTGTTTTAGGGCATGTTTGCCGCAAAAAGAAAAAAAAAATTAGGCATTAGGGTTCCTGTTTTTTTTTAAACCGTGATTTTTTTTTTCAGTTTCTGTACTGTTCACGTACAGCAATAAAAAAAAAAAAAAAAATTCCGTTTCTGTACTGTTCACGTACAGCAATAAAAAAAAAAATTTTTTTTTGAATGTTTTCCTAATTGCCGAAGGAAAAACTAAATTTGGAAAGTTTTCACTTTTGTTTTCCTAATTGCTTAATAATAAAAAAGGGGTTTTTTTTTCAGCCGTTTTCAGCTGGATTTTAATAAAAAAAAAATTTATGTTTATTTTTCAGCCGAGTACAATTAAAAATTGGTTTTTGTTTTTTTTTTTTGGCCAATTAGTTATTGTGAATCGGTTCACAATTTAAAGATACCGAGTTATTTTAAAGCAGTTTAAAATTTTGACGGATAGAATTCATATTACAAGTTTAATATGGATTGAGAATGAAATTAATGTGATTAAATTGCGGAATTGTCACTTAATTTAATTTAAATAGGTGGTTTGGATAAATTAATCAACATAATTAATTTATTGTATTATGTATGTTTAATTTATTTTAGTTGATGCTTTTAATTATGTTGAATGAATCGAATGAATGAATTTTATTTACGTATTTAATTTTGCAATCGGTTGTAATTTGTAATAGTTAGTGTGGCCTTAGTCTATTATGTTTTCGTAATGAATTTTGGGTTTTGAAATTAGAATGTAATTAATAGGTCAATTATGTAATTTTAATTATTGTAATTTCAAAGAAGACTAAAGATGAAGATTCAAGCTCACTCCCGCTACATGGATCAAGATGGAACATCAAGACAAGCTTCTCGGGTCCAAGGATGGATTCCAAACTTGTATTTATTGTTCATTTTGATAGGATAGGCCACACTAGGACCTTTACTGTTTTTTTTTACGTTTTTTCATTTTATTGCTTTTCATTCATATGCTAGTAATTGCATCATATTCCGCCTAAAACCAAACCACCTACTACTAAAATGCATGAAAATTGACTCATATAGTTGTATGTTAGTTTTCATGAACATGCAGATGTCACTGTCTATAAGCCATCACTTTAGTTTAAATCATTCTCGCATGCTAAATTATAGTTCACTTAAAATGAATTAAAAATAGTTGATGGGATCTTCCTCTAAAACGGAAATTGAGATTAGTCTTTATAAGGGCAAACATTTATGAGTCCCTTCTTCGTCGGTAGGCCTAATATGACCCCTTCTACGTTGGGTAAGTAGTTGTGTTGACTTAGTGTGGACAGCGGGCCGCCCACGGGGGCGCTTGGTGAAGGTCGAAACAAGCGTTTGCATTTTGTATGGAGTCGCCACCAATTTTTATGGGAAATTGGAACCGTTCGAATACCTCGTGTCATGTCAAGACACAAAGTAGTGACATGAACACTAAGCAATCGTTACCCTTAGCATTCTATGTCTAGAATGACTCTCGTGGATACCAATGAACACGGGTGCTCACGGAGATCTGGAGTAAGGGGTGAGGGTACGTATTAGGAAGCTCTTTTGATCGAACACCTAATCCCGCCCGTCTCGATAGCGGCCTCTACTAATGATTAGGGAAGTTATTCGTACTTGATATATCGTCGGCTATAATGCATGCAATGCAACATCCAAGTTTTAATCCTAGCATGTGAAGATTTAACTAAGTCGGTGAACAATTAGTTAGCAAACAATTGGGTCGAAGTAGGATTTAGTGCTCATTTACATGTGGAAACATACAAATGAAAGAAATACAATAACTATGAATTACAATAATGGAAATTACAATAATTACAATGGAATAGGCGATTTATGTCGAAAATACCTTTAAAACGGATAATTTGAGAAAAAGGAATAAAAGAATAAAAGAAATAAAATAAATTAACAGAAGTGATAATACGATTAGTAGTAGGTTAATACGTAAACTAATTAAACTAGGTCAAGGCAGAAACAGAGTTCAGGGACATAAACCATCCTGGAACAGGCGCAGCAGGACTGCGCCCTCTGGAAGAGGCGCAGCAGTTGCTGCGTCTGTTCCAAGGGTGAGTTCTGGCTGTGAAGCCGGAACTGCAAATCGTTAATGTCGATTGGTAAATTTAATGATTGATTGAAATATTTACTCGGATGGAAGTGATTAATAGGTTAATTACATGTGAAGGATGGTCATAAAAGCGATAAACATGGATGGGATGAATCAGAAACAGATTATTTACAAGGTTGAATGATTAATTAGTGACATCGGTGAATGAAACAAACTAAACATGATGAATTAATGACAAGTTAATGACGAACATGCGAATAAACAGATTAAACTATTTCAATGACGAATTCCAGAAACTCAATATGAACAAATTGAATCTCTAAAACCCGGGTTTGAATTTAATGACGAAAACCCGTAAATATCGGATTATTTAGGATCTAAGTCGGATTTATGATGATTGAAACATACTAATGAATGATGAATTATATGATACAATATACATGTGAATTATTAGTGACGATTATATCAAAGAATTAACGGACAAACAAGTAACAAATAAAAAAGAAGCGAATTACAGAGGACGAGGAAGAAGAAAAGAAGCAGGAACTGCGGCAGCCTCACAAAGAGGCGCAGCAGGAACTGCGCTCCTTCGAAGAGGCGCAGCAGTTGCTGCGTCTTTTCTCGACGTCTGTCTACTGGAAATCCGTAAAAAAAGAGTTTTAAAGCATGGTTTTTAGAAATCGGTTTTAATGGTATTTTCGACGTAAACCTTACAATGGATTATACAATAAGTAAAGTACAATAAATAAATAAGGATTATACACCCTCAGACTTACATGTTGACGGAACGAGAAGGACTAAGATATCGATTAGTGAATGCTCGACGCGAATGCAAAGAGAGTGCCCTCGTAAGAGGAAAACGATTGATTAATTATGTTGATTATGTGTAGTTGGTCAAATTGGTCGGTCATGCAACGGAGAGGCTGGTACCCGGAAAGATCCGAGCTTACGTGGTCGAAAGTTCAAGCACGTAGGCGCCAGTAAGTAAGAACAAAGTCTAGAATGCAAAGGGAGAAGAGAAGGGCGGACACTCGCGTGAGAAATATGAGGAACAAAGGCTCCTATTTATACTAATCACACGACGGAATTAGGGTTTCGGAGACTCTTTGGAAGTGAATCTCGGAAAGATATGAAAAAGATACGTAAGACATGCAAAGAAGGGCCTGGGAAAAGGCGCAGCAGCCACTGCGTCTCTTGGAAGAGGCGCGGCGCTGCTGTCGCGTCTGCTTCCCGAGAGGTTTCCTCCTGCTGAAGAAAGATTTCCGCGTTTGAGTTATGGTAGGACGGAAATAATTCGATTATCTTATGAATATTAAGGGATATTATTTGCCAAAAGATAAAATTTATGAAATATGGAATAGAAATATCCTAACATTCCGAAATATTCGACTCGGGATTTAACATTATCGAGAAAGTGGAGACGGTTTTTGACCGGACTCGAATGTACTCTAATTACTGCCAAAACGACCGTATCGGGACGTAGATGACAACTAAGAGGTCGACATAAATATTTGAGCAATCACTTGACGATAATCTTACGAACTGTCACAAATCGTTCCGCGTATCAAACATGCGGCCCAATCATCACCGGGTGGTTTGCGGGAGGTGCATAAATGAGGTATCTACAGAGCCCCCACTTTGACTGAGGCTTGGACAAGGCGAAAGTCAAAGTATAGCCATCAGGTCAATCGAAGATTACAACCTGACGACTATGGCGACGCGAGGCGGCTCAAGGGGTCTGAGCCAAGGACCTGTCGTCGGGAACATTTTAGAGTCTGTCGACTATCGGGGAGGGTCGTTTAAAGTCCATTAGACTACATAAGGAAGCTCGCCAGCCATAAGAAGAGACCATACCTGAGATACCCCTGGGTGAAACGGAACTGAAGACGCTTCGGCAAAACTCTTTGGTCTGAAGATAACTTGGTGTCTGAAGGCATTAGGGGGTCGCAAGGATTATGAAGAAACTTCTTAATACTTCTGAAGGCTAACTCTGAAGGCTATCTCTCTCTGAAGAGGAACTCTCTCTAAAGGGAAGGCTGAAGGATAATCTGAAGGTTATCCTGAATATAGGAACCTCTGGAGAACGACACCCTGTCGTACTCCGCGGGAAAACACAAAATATAGTGAGGGACAGCAGGACGTCGGTAGAAACTGCTAGGGAATCCGCTTGCGTCGGTCTCAAGCAAACTCTGGCTAAAACTTGAGGTTGAATCTACTTGCGTCGGTCTCAAGCGAACTCTTGTTGGGGAATGTGTTGACGACTAGGAATATCTTGATCGTCATGGAAGAAATCTTGAGTGAGCAATACTGCAAAATACTGCTGCGCTGGGGACAAATATTTTGACGACTAGGAACATCTTGATCGTCATGGAAGAAATCTTGAGTGAGCAATACTGCAAAATACTGCTGCGCTGGGGAGGAATGAATAATAATATGCAACAGTCTGCTGCTGGCTGATAAAATGCGGGCCGGAACGAAAGAAAATCGTCGAATGGGCCGAAAGAGTAAAAATAGCATCGAGGAAGAGGCGCACCAAAGATGGGCCCACAAATAACGAACTTATAACGAATTTTTGAAAAATCCATGTGGAGGGAACAGAAGGAAGAGGCGCAGCAAGAGTTGCGTCTCTTGGAAGAGGCGCAGCTCCTGCTGCGTCTTTTCCCCTATTTGGCTTTTCTGCGTAAAAACGCGAAATCAGAGGAGTTTGTGTTCATTATTTTGAAACACAATTCACTCATTTCTCTCTCAAATCTTCACCATTTCCGCCGAGGTTTGACTCAAAAGCTTGCTTTAAACATGACTAATCGAGGTATGTGTCTTAATCTCGCATTAATCTTCTGCATTTGTCGAATTTTGAGCCGCGAAAATTAGGGTTTTCGACCCTTTTGATCGAAAATTTGGGGCTTTTCCCCCAAATGGTTTTGCCTTGCCAAATTGACACTAGAAATGGATAGTAGGTGATGTTAGGAACATAACCATGCATTTGTTTCGAATTTTCATCGAGTTTTGAGCCTTTGAATGAATTTGAGACGGTTTTACAGCTGAACCGTAATTTGCTTCGAAAATAGCCTTAGGAATTCCCATTGGCGATGAAATTTGATATTTGGGATCCTTGAATAATGGGTAAACTTCCTACCATCTCGGAATTTTTGTTTGTGACAACTTTTTCAGGACACCTTTCTAGGGCATAATCGCCGTTATAACGAAATGCTGCCGAATTTCCGACTCGAACCCAGAACTAGGCTTCGAACTGGACTTGACTCGACCCAATTTATCACATGAGTAATCGGGTTGGTGGGGAAAATGGCCAAAGATGGCACGAGAGGAGCAGTTTTAGGGCTTTGAAGGCTCGAAACCCCTTAACAAAGGCTTCTCGTCGTATGACGCGGCCTGAATTTGCTTTAATGTTGCAGGTGATGAGGCTTCTACTTCTGGGAGAGCTCCCATGGAGATAGACGCCGCTGTTGTTGAGGAGGCTTTAGAGCAGGCCTTCACCGCCGCGGTGATGGCTGCTGGAGACGAGGCTCACGAGGAGGAGGCTGCCGAGGAGGAGGAGGCCCCGAGACGGGCCAACGTCGGGCGAGGAGGCCGTCAGCTGAGAGGAGCTCCTGCGTGGGCTGAGACCTGGGAGAGTAGGCACCTTGTGTGGGCTGCAGAGGGTCACCTGTCCTACAGGACGGTGAAGAGCTTGGTAAATAAGAATTCACTACTCATTATTCATCCTCCTTCATTCTTTTTGTCCAAATTTCTTTCAAATTTCACTCAAAACTAAAGATAGCTTTGTTTCAAATCATAATAGGAGGCCGGGAACATCAGGTCGTTCTCGGGTTACACGACAAACATGGAGCACTACGAGCAGCTGTCGGCGGAGGAGAGGGCCATGATCGAGCGTGGAGCGTTCGGTCCTCTGGTTCAGGTCTGGAGGGATATCGTGAAGAGGAAGTTGCGGGCTAATCTCAGCCTGGTCCGCGCTTTCTTGGACCGATTTTGGGACACGACGTCCACGTTTCACCTACCTTTTGGTGAGGTGGGTGTCACTCGGGAGGATTACGGCATGATTTACTCGTCCGCCGTGTGGGACCGAGGAGATGGTGTGGCGGAGAGACTGCTATGAGGGCGGACTCGGCCGAGGCGAGGAGATTGATCGGCCGGAACTTGTCGCCGAAGGTGTTGCGATCTTGGGTTTGGTACCCAGTACTTACGTTCGAGACTACTTTGCGGGGAAGACCCCGTGCTACCGGTGACGATCGATGGGAGGGAGACAGCTCCTCCTCCTTGTCACAACCGAGCAGAGGGCTCGTCCGTGGCTTTGTGGTTCCCTGTCTTCGATTTACCTCGGAGACAAGGGCGAGAGGCTATCGACGAAGCTCCTTCCCTTTCTTTCGACTCCGAGTTCCCTAGGGCGTTGGGGCCGGGTTATCACTGGTTTTGCGGTCCTCATCCGCTTCATGAGGGCCATGGTTCGTCCGGAGTTGATGGAGAAGGGGACTTCTCCTGGCGCTGTCGGACCTGGACTACTGTTGGAGGTATGAACCTTCCTTTAGACCAAAGTAAATTCCTTTATTTATCAAATCACGAAAGATCGTCATTGATTATTTTATTTTACAGGCATGGGTGTACTCTTACTTTCCGAGTCTCGCGCCCAAGAGGACGGAGCCGTTGGAGAGGGCCTATCCCGTGGTGAGGGATTGGGTCATGTGCCGGACGAAGAGCAAGCGTTCTTCTCACAATGTCTACCGGCGGGACGTGAACGCTCTTCAGCTGAGCAGCGTGAGTATCCCCTTTGTATTCATTTACTCTTCTTATACTTTGCTTTTAATTGGTCATAGGAATGATCTTTGCCTTTATATTGTCGCAGTGGGTGCCCAGACCTTGGGCGGAGTACGCAGGAGCGCCCCCTTTCGTCGCTGAGGTCCTTTGACCTAGGAGCCCGAGTCGGCTGCTGTTGAGGACGTCGATGTGTCCTGTGTGGTACTTGGGCGAGCGGTTGGCTCGTCAGTGCTCTCGGGACGCGTTTACGGTTCCCGTCGATCCTCCCATGACGATGTTTAGGAGCCTTCGAGGCCGAGAGGAGGCGGACTTGGCTGGTGCCAGTGGCGACGACCTTCTTCTCCCTGGCGAGGACTACTCGGCGTTCCTTTACGGAAGGTTGGCGTACTGGCCGGTAGTGGTGAGTATCTTTTACTTTTTTCCTGATTTGATTTTGAGAATTGCGACGAAGGATCATCGATTAATGAGAGCTATTTGTCCTTGTAGGAGGTCGAGGCGGCGGGCATCGAGCCCCCAGAGTACCCCGAGACCCTCGAGTACACTGACGCGGCCGGGAGGACGACGATCTCCGAGCTGCGTGACTTTGACGTAGGCGTGACGGATCTTGGCCTAGGCGATCGGGCAAAGATCTCGATTCGGAGGGTAAGCCTCCAACTTGTATGACTTTTGTGTAAGAACACATTTGATTGAGTTTGCTCAATTTGCTGAGAATTTCTTTTGATAATGCAGGTCGCACCGTCCCAGTTCGTGGCACTATGGAGGGTGGCCAACCGGCTGCGAGCTACTGCCATCGAGGCACTCGTTGGTGGTCGAGGTCGTCAGGTATGAACCTTATTTGATTGATTTTTTTTTTTGGTTTTGATTTTCGGTCTTGCTTGAATTGATTGACATGAGTCAATTTGTTGCTGTTTACAGGGTGACCGCGAGCTGGAGCGAGAGTTGACCCAGTCTCGGGAGGAGACGGCTCGCTTGTTGAGGGAGCTCGAGGTTCGGGACGCCGAGATCGCCGTTCTGGTGGCGAGAGTTGCCGAGTTGGAGGGCGCCCAACAGTAGTTTTGTGTAGTTTTGTAGACTTGTACATTTTGGACATTTGATTTTGAAACATTTTTGAACTCTGTTTGGGGCGCAAGCCCCCAGTTTACTTGGACTTTTGGACTTTGTTCGGGGCGCAAGCCCCCAGTTTGCTTGTACATTTGCTCTGTTTGGTGTATATATGGTGGCCTGAGTGCCCTTGCTGCTGGGTTGTGTTGCTTGTACCTGCAGGTTAGTTCTTGAACAGGTTTGGTAGACAACGGTTTGCGCCGTCATGCTGCCGAAATTTACATGGAAATTACGCAAAACATACATTTTTATATACATATGGCCTTTAATCAGCGCAAAATGAGACTCAAAAGAGCACGAGGAAAAGCAAAAAATTTGCCGGAAATGACCGGACGGTAGAGAGGGTTACCCCCTAAAAAAAAGAAAAAAAGAAATCTGTAAGTTAGAGATGTGGAAAGGAAAGATAAAAATAATAATAATAAAAAAAGGTAAACGAATTATAATGGAAATTATGTCCTAAAATGAGGAATTGGAATTATTTAAAAAAAAGTGAAATGTATTTCCTAAAATGAAAATGTGCACATGTGGTAAAATGGCGAACTGTCGATGTCGTCTCGAAATGCGTGCCCGCGAAAATAGGAAACTTGAAACATGGTAAACTGCTCGTATTTACCAAAATAAAATTCCGTAGGAATAGGAAATTATTCGTTATAGAATTAGGAAAGATCCAAACGCGGAAATCACAGAAGTGAGACCGGGGAAGAGGCGCAGCATGAGCTGCGTCCCTCTGAAGAGGCGCAGCACTCCAAGCAGGTCCGTTCTGGCGGATTTTTGGAAACAGCAATGAGTATAAATAGAAGCGTCGACGGGGCGTTAATTCACACAATTCTTCCGTCTCTTCCTCGTCTATTCACATAAAACTCTCAAAATAAATCTTCAAGAGAAAATTGTCATTATGAATACTTTGGAGGTCCGCTTGAAGGAATGGACCAACGAGTTTTCGAATATGGAGAAACACGACATGGGTGCTTATAACCTTGGGTCTTTGTTGAGTTTGAAACTCATTAAGGTAGTAAAACCGTTCTTGGATGCTTGCCTTGACTATTGGGACCCGAATTATCATGTTTTCGCGTTCCCGGGAGGTGATATTTGCCCGTTTCCTGAAGAAATTGCTGCTATTGGTGAGTGGGACCCCGAACATTTACCTGCCATTCCTTCCACTTCACAAGGGTATAAGAGCAAATTCAGAGACTTGCTTGGACTGACTAGACTTGAGGTGGATCGCTTAGTTACCCCGAAAGGCGTGAGAATGTTGGACTTTGTAGACCGATTCATTAACAGGGCCGACCCTACTGTTTCCCATGTTGCCAGGAGGAGGGCATTTGGCTTTTGTTTGCTGCACGTGTATGTCTTCCAAGGACACGTTGATGAAGATTTGAGAGGTGATATCCCCGTCTTTTGGGTCTTATTGAGCAAATGGAGCTGCGCAGGAGCCCAGCTTGCTTGTGCTTAGGAGAGATTATATTGGGTTGGAGTCCCGTCATTTTGCAGGTAAGAGACATCATTTTTCTTTTTTTTTTTCGTTCGTTTTTTTTTTTCTTTTTTTTTCGTTTTTTCTTTTTTTTTTGTTTTTTTTTTCGTTTTTTCGTTTTTTTTTTCGTTTTCTCTTTTTTTTTTGTTTTCTATTTTTTTTGTGTGTCTAATACCTGCTCTTGGTAGGTTTGGCTCATGGAACGGCTCCGATTGATCGAGCCCCCAGTTCATCCACTTTCCTATCATTCCCGTATGATTGCGATGAGGACGCGGTTGTATATGGTGGACTTCACCCGGGTCTGTGACTATTGGAAGAACAAGCTGAAAAGTGATGATGGCCCGTTGATTAGGTGGGTCGTACCGTGGTGGCACCTCAAGTCTGTCACTGGAGTATCTTCTTTGGATCCTACTAGGTCCGTGCGCATTCCGGGATTGGAGTTTATGGTATGCATTTTTCCGGAAAGATTGATGAGGCAAGTTGGGTTGAAGCGCACGATCCCTAGGCTTGATACCGTCCCGCAGATCGCTATGGCGCTTACTACGAGAGAGTCAAGAGAGTGGGCCATTAAATGGGCCCAAAGAAACATGTGGTTCTTGAGCTTCTCCGCCAATGCTTTGTGGGTGTCGACTCTTATCCGAGGTGGAGAAAGGCCGCAACTCCGGAAGAGCGCGAGAGACGAGGAAACGTGAGCCGGTTGATTACAAGGTGCGAGGGAGAGAAAGAGAAGGAGAAGCATCGACGAGAGGGAGAAGAAGAAGCCGGATTTCAAGTCATTCATCCTTCAAAGAAATCAAAGACTACTCCTGTCGCAGAGCTGGTGGTTGGCAAGAACGGAAGAGTCAGGCCTCGAGAAAGACCGTTGGTGATTAGGTCTGAAGTGGTGCAAGAGCGCCCGGCTCGAGGTCGTGACGGGAAATATGACAAGAATGACAAGGGCAAGGGGAAGATGGAGGAATAGCCCGAGTCTTTATTTATTATTTGATTATTATTATTATTGTTGTTGTAATAAAAAGGAGGGATTTTTAGAATCCTAGCCTATTCTATTTTTATTATGTAACGTACTACTATTATTAGAAAGTGAATGAAATAAAAAAGGTTAAATGGTTATGAAACCGTTGAGATTTTCCACTTATTATTCTTGTCGAATTTCAAATGCAATGCAAATGTCCTTCTATTTACATTTTTAGATATAATGGGTTGAATCCCGTGAAGGATTGCCTACGTATTCACTTAAAAAGCGAAATCAAACCCTTGCGCGTAGTTCGAGTAAATGTAAAAGAATAATTGTTCGAAGCAAGAGCTTGTAGTGAACATAGAAAATAAGCATGAGCTTTTGCTTACTCTGGAGGTGCGAATTTAGTTTATTTGATGATATGAGGATGACAATCTTGTCAAAATGCAAGAGCACAAAGTGACATTTAGCTTATTTCAAACGGCCAGGGGCCGTTTATTTAGTGTCACAAGAGCGACACATGGGTTTACGCGAGGCGCGTTTTTGTCCTATTCTAGGCATAGTACCGTTTCAATTGGTCGAGGTTTGTGGGGTTTGAAAACTCGTTCCCATCTAGGTCTGTGATTCTAACCGCACCCCCTGGAGTTATGGATTTGACTAGATATGGTCCGGCCCAGTTAGGTTTGAATTTTCCCCGTGGGTCGACAGGTAAAAGAGCTCTAACCGATTTGAGTACTAAGTCTCCTTCTTTGATGTTTCTTGGCCTAACCCTTTTGTTGAAAGCTCGTTTGATACGGGCTTGATATGTTTGGACATTATGTAAGGCGCGTAGCCTACGTTCATCCAAGAGGATGAGTTCTTCATACCTATCCTTCTTCCAATCGGCCTCCGGGATTTGACTTTCTAGTAGAATACGCAAGGATGGTATCTCCAGCTCGGCTGGTTGTACAGCTTCCATGCCGTAGGTCAAATAGAAAGGAGTAGCCCCAGTGGGCGTCCTGACAGATGTACGGTACCCCCATAGGGCAAAAGGTATCTTGCTTGGCCAATCTCTATAGTTGTCAGTCATTTTCTTGAGAATTGTGACAACATTCTTGTTTGCTGCCTCTACCGCGCCGTTAGTCTGTGGTCTATAGGGCAAAGAGTGGTGATGCTTAATCTTGTATTTGGCTAGCAATTGCTCAGTTTCAGCTTGGAAATGTGACCCATTATCGCTAATGATCTCATGTGGGCAACCATATCGACAGATGATGTTATTTTGTATGAATTTGGCCACATTTTTGGCCGTAAGCCCAGTGTAGGAAGCCGCTTCTACCCATTTGGTGAAATAGTCAATCGCCACTAGGATGAAACAAAGTGACCTCCTGTTCCTACCGTGGGTTATTTTCCCGATTATGTCAATTCCCCATGCAGAGAATGGCCAAGGAGATGTCATCGTGTATAGCAACGAAGGAGGGACATGTTGTACATTCCTGAAGATTTGGCAATTGTGGCAGTGTCTCACGTATTTGATGCAATCGGATTCCATTGTGGTCCAATAATACCCTAAACGTGTGATTTTCTTTGCCATCATGGGCCCACTCATATGAGGACCGCATTCTCCATCGTGGACTTATTCCATCACCTTTTGTGCCTGTGAATGATCAAGGCATCGTAGGACTACACCAAGAGGTGTTCTTTTGTATAACTCTCCTTGCATCAGGATGTATTGGGAAGCTAATAGGCGTATAGCACGTTGTCCCCTTTTGTCCATATCTGGTGGATAGGTACCATTAAGCTTGAAATTCAGGATTGCTTGGAACCGGGGTTCTGTGCGATTTCCTCTTCATCGGTGATTTGATGGACATAAGCCGGCTCTGACCGTCGTTCGATGCACAAAGGCATTTCTATCATGTGATCTGGCATATTTATCAAAGATGCAAGTTTCGCAAGAGCGTCTGCAAATTGATTTTCCTCCCGAGGTAGGTGTAGGTATGTTACGTGATCAAAGAATTGAGCGACTTGGTCTATCCTAGCCTGATAAGGTGCGAGGCTTTCACTTCGGATTTTCCAAGATCCCGTAACTTGGTTGATGATCAGTGATGAATCCCCATGTACTCGGAGGTTTTTAATGCCTACGCTTCATCGCCGCTTGTAGCCCAATGAGACAAGCTTCGTATTCTGCAAAGATTGTTTGTCACCTCGAAGTCGAGTTTGACAAAGAATCGGTGTATGCTCACCTTCAGGAGAAATGAGCAACACTCTTATTCCGAATCCTCTTAAGTTTGATGCTCCATCAAAGTATAGGTCCCAGGAGTCTACATCTGTTTGGAGTATATCCTCGTCGGGAAATGACCAAGTATCTATGGTTTGTGCGTCGTTGATGGGATTTTCTGCGAAGAATTCGGCGACGGCGCGACCTTTTATAACTTTTAGTGGCACATATTTAAGGTCGAATTCTGAGAGCATCAGAGTCCATCTTGCCAGACGTCCGTTGAGGACGGGTTTCTCGAAGAGGTATTTGACTGGGTCCATTTTGGAGTATATCTTGACGGAGTAGCTAAGCATGTAGTGACGTAGCTTCTTCGTTGCCCACACAAGAGCGAGGCATGTCTTTTCGAGTTGTGAGTATTTGCACTCATATTCCAGGAACTTCTTACTTAGGTAGTAAATAGCTCTTTCTTCGCTTCCTACGCTTTGAGCCAACATGGCACCCGCAGTGGCGGTTTCAATTCTTGTGAGATATAAACCAAGAGGTTGATCTCGTTGCGGTGGCATGAGCACTGGTGGTTTAGCCAATATCTCCTTAATTCGGTCAAACGCCTTTTGACAATCATCATCCCACATGGCGTGGTCTGTTTTCTTGAGTTTCTTGAAGATAGGCTCACAAATCATCGTAAGTTTCGATATGAATCGACTTATGTATTGTACTTTTCCCAGGAATCCTCTGACTTCTTTTTCTGTTTGAGGTTGTGGCATTTCGATCAGAGCTTTGATTTTGGAAGGATCTATTTCTATACCGCGTTGGCTAACGACATATCCCGGAGTTTCCCGATGTTACCCCAAATGTGCATTTCTGGGGGTTGAGTCTCATGTTGTACTTTCGTAGCCTTGCGAAGAATTTGCGAAGGTTTGCAATATGTCCCTCTCTTTCCTTGGATTTGACGATCATGTCATCTACATATACCTCAACTTCTTTGTGCATCATGTCATGCAGGAGTGTAGTTGCGGTGCGTTGGTATGTAGCTCCGGCGTTAATCAATCCGAATGGCATTACCGTGTAGCAATATGTTCCCCATTGGGTGACGAATGCGGTCTTGTGCATATCTTCCATGGTCATCTTGATTTGGTTATAACCCGCATATCCATCCATGAAGGATAGTAATGCGTGGTCTGCAGTATTATCTACCAATATGTCAATGTGAGGTAGAGGGAAGTCATCTTTCGGACTCGCTTTGTTCAAGTCCCTAAAGTCAACACAAACACGGATTCTCCCATCCTTTTTGGGCACGGGTACTATGTTAGCTACCCAGTCAGAATACTTGGAAACTTTGATGAACCCGGCTTTGAATTGCTTGTCCACTTCTTCCTTAATCTTTATAGCCCATTCTGTTCTCATTCATCGAAGCTTCATTTCTGAGTTTTGAAACCTGGCTTAATCGGAATCCTATGTTCGGCGATATCCTTGTCGATCCCTGGCATGTCTTTGTAGGACCAAGCGAAGACGTCTTTGAATTCATTTAGGAGGTCTATGAAATCGGCCCGTTCGGTAGAGCTCAAGGTAGTCCCTATCCTAAGTTCTTTGGGTTCTAGTTCGGTTCCAACATTGATGGGTTCGGTGTCCTCTATTACAGGTCCCCCTTCCCCTTCCCCGTAGTATTTCTTTGGCTACGTAGGAGGTATTTCGGTCAAGTCCGGATCTTGGTCATCCTCGGTATCATCGTAAATGCACTGCACTCAAGATAACGCAAAGAGTAAGCAGAACCTGATTTATTCATATTAAGATTTGAGTAAAGTTGAAACAAAGAAGCCAACTGATCCATGGTCAGTGGTGGCAAAGGGACAGTAATTGGGGCATTTCCCGAACTACTGTGACTACTCGAGGCTAAGCTAGGAGAAATGAAGGGAGTGGGGATGACAACAGGAATAGATTCTCTAATGACTTCTCTAGACTCCGACTCTGACTCCGACTCCGACTCCGATTCGAACTCGTCGTCTTCTGGTTCTCCTTTGAACATCTCTCCTTCTCCAGTGGTGAGCTTGAAGAGTCTTCCTTGGTTGTTGGTCCATTTGATAGATTTTCTCCATCCTTTCTGCTGCTTTGTGTCGGTTTCTGTGATCAACGCGGTGGGGTTGAAGCGATCGTCTTGAAGTATCATAGTAATGATCTCATCCTGTGCGGCCCTAATGAATCGATCTTCTCCAAACAATAGGCTAACAGCTTGTTCGTCGAAGCAAGGTGCTTGACGGGTTTTGACGGTAGGAACCGTTTCTGGAGGAATGAAGTAGCAATCGTGAAAGATCTCGATTCCGGCTAACTTCCTCTCAAGATAATGCCAAGGTTCGGGAAATCTGTGAAAGAGTTCTAAACTTCCTTCTTGAACAAAGTACCCATTTAGAGTGGGGAGATATGGCCTCATTTGGACTCCCACGTGCTTGCGATTTTGGACTTGGGCGAGCATTTCGAGAACTTCTTCTTTTGTGGGTTTGTACCCTAGTCCAAGTGGTATCCTTGTCGAGTTGCCTTCCTTGTATGGTGCGAAGGTATTCTTCCGAATTGAGTTCAAAGGCATTCCAGGGAAGTATCCCTGGGATTTGAGTATGTGGTTGACCACCAAGTTAGAGTAGGGATTATAGTATAAGGGTGCCAACTCACTTTCTATGACGCTTACGCTTTGGAAGCCTCCAAGTTCATATACGGGATCCGCAAGGACTTGATTGTTTGATTGCTTCTCGATTATTACCTTGATGGGTGACGAAGTGATCGTCACAAATTTACCATTTAGTGGGATCTTGATCTTTTGATGAAGGGTAGATGTTACCGCTTTGGAAGCATGAATCCAAGGCCTTCCCAGAAGTATGTTGAATGAAGCTTCGATGTCCACTATTTGGAAGTTAACCTTTCGTTCAATCGGCCCCGTGGCTATGGTTAGGTTAACAAGTCCTACCACTTTTCGCCGCGTACCGTCATATGCACGAACACCTTGATTTGTAGGAGTCCAATCCGACTCTTTCATGCCTAGTTTGTATGCCGTTTTGAGGGGTATGACGTTGACCGCGGAGCCATCATCCACCAAGGTCATTGGCACATTTTTCTTTAGACAGATGACAGTGATGTATAGAGCAAGGTTGTGACTAGCGCCAAAAGGTGGCAAGTCTTCATCCGAGAAAGTAATAGGATTACTTAGCTTAGGTGATTCTTGGAAGACCAAGTTGACTATATCTTCAGGAGTAGAGTTATGTGCTACATTCAATTTGGCCAAAGCTTGCAGTAAAGCTTGGCGATGTGGAAATGAGCTTGCCACTAGTTGCCAGACTGAAAGATCAGCCTTGGTTTTCTGTAATTGCTTGAGCAAATGATCAGTGGGGTCATCTTCGTTGTCATTTGGTGTGATGACGTTGGTTGGACCGTTTTGAGTAGTGCTTTGATATGGGCGATCCGAACGAGTTAGGTGATCCACATCTTGGTCTTCACCATTTTGGACTATTTCCTTGACTAGGGAGTTTTCAATGAGATACTCGTCCTCATCGTCATCGGCCCAAACCCCATTAATCTCGGCTAGTTCCTTCATTCTCATGATATCACTTTCTAGTCGTATGATTTGATCGACTAGTTTATCAACCACGGTGACTACTTCTTGCATAGTGGCATTCTGAGAGAAGATCAATGGTACACGTTCTTTAGGTATTGCATTGGGATTGCGCAAAGCCGTTACCATGTTTTCTAGTTCCCACACTTGTCTATCTACACTCCTTGCCCATGTGATGAAGTCGGAAATGGTAGGGGAGATAGTAGAGTAGAGCCTTTCTTTCTCAATTGCATGAATTTCATTTTCGGTGGGAGAAATGAGGTGTGAGCAATCTAAGGTAGATTCGTCACTTGTAATCACTAGAACCCCAAGAGGATTCTGAGTGTTGTTGGGCTTACCTCCTGGTGGAATTGGAAGTCGACCATCTTCAATCATATCTTGAAGCACGTGTTTCAACTTGTAGCATTTTTCTGTGTCGTGCCCTTTGCCCCTATGGTATTCACAGTACGAATTTTCATCCCAAAACTTGGACTTCCTTTCGGGTTCGGGAGTAGGTCCAATGGGTTGGAGTTTACCTTGCTTCATTAACCTTTTTAGAGCATTGGAGTACGTATCCCCAAGGTTTGTGAATTTCCTTGGTGGAGTAGTTTTCTTAGATGGCTCGAGAAGGTTAACTTCGTCAGTCTTGCTAGTAGAGCCGTATGAACGACTTGTGGACCCTTGATATCCTCGACCTACCGTTTTGGACAAGAGTCCTTTACGGATGTCATCTTCAATTCGTGTCCCTAATACGGTTAAGTCCTTGAAAGTCTTGATGTTTTGATATCTCAAATGGTTGGCATATATGGGCTTGAGATTATCCACAAACTTTTTCACGAGAGTAGCCTCATCCGGGCGTTCAACTAATTGAGTACTAGTCTTCCTCCACCTACTTAGGAAGTCGGTGAATCCTTCTTTGTCATTTTGGGTAAGAACCTCTAGAGTACGCATGTTGACTTGGATCTCGGCATTATCCGCATATTGTTTAGAGAACTCGATTGCGGCGTCTTCCCAAGTAGCGACCTTCTTGTGATCTAAAGTGTAGAACCATTGCTTCGGGATGGTGTCAAGAGATGAAGGAAAGATCCTTAAGAACATCTCGGGTTTGATGCCTTTGATAGACATGTAATCCTTGAAGGCACGGATGTGGTTCAAAGGGTTCTCATGTCCTTTAAACTTAGGGATATCCGTCATGCTAAAGTTAGTTGGCAATTTGGAATTGACGGCTTCATACTTGCGATTGTTTTCCCTATAAATGTCATCCCCCTTAAGGTACATCAATTGCTCCTCTAGGTATTGGAGTCTCTTCTCGGCTGCAGTTGTCCCTATGATAGGATTCTCATCCCCAGACTCGTCATCGGAGAAACGTAGTACTTCACTTTTAAGGGGAGGCAACCTTCCCTCTACATCAAAGATACGGCCTTCGATGAGTTCAAGGCGGTCATAGGTTTGGTTTTGGGTAACTTGCATTTGGGCTAGCGCGGCTAGGATTCGATCATTACTATCTTGAATTTGCTGGAGATTTGTTTCTTCACTTGATCCGGGCATCTTGGAAACTGGATAAGAGATCGGCGACGAATCAAAACACGATCGACCATTCTATCACACTTGCTAAAAGAGGAAAAGTTTTGACTCGTGAAGTGGGTGTGTGCCACTTGTGTTGAGTGAATTTTGAAGAAAGACAAGGTCTTTGAAAATGTGTGTCCTAGTCAACTGTAGTGTAGTTGTAGGAGTGGACTCGAAGTGAGGTTTGAAATGGGCTTGGGGCCCGAATTTTGACACGACAAACGGACAGGGTTTTGACCGGATTTTGCGCTAATTGAAGGCCTCTTTTTTTTTCGAAATTTTGTTTTGAAATTGGGTTTTGATTTTTGAAAATTCGTCATGATTTGTTTAGAAATGGTGATCACGTAAGGTTTACATATTTATACAAGCATTATAACGGGATGCTGAGTGCATTTAAAAGGGTTTTGG
Organism: Silene latifolia; assembly: GCF_048544455.1. NCBI lineage: Eukaryota > Viridiplantae > Streptophyta > Magnoliopsida > Caryophyllales > Caryophyllaceae > Silene > Silene latifolia. The sequence continues at coordinate 100,495,666 of NC_133538.1, forward strand.
TTTAAAGGGTGGGTTGCCATACCGAACCATCAAACCCGAAGTCTGTGGAGAGGCTCGTGCCAAACAAGAGTAAGGCCGATTCCTAGTCCATTTCCTCAAGTAGTGAAGGCCCTTGATACAAACAAGAGTAAGCATCATGGTATGGATGACGTCAATCGCTATCTATCCTTAGGCCCAAATAAGAATTAGGACCGTTTAGACGGGACGATTGGTCGAATGGGTTGGTTTGGGCCTAGGAAGGCCGAATAAACGATCTAGGAAGACCGAGTTATGAAAACCGACAATTGTCTTGTACAAACTTATTCCCTAACCTTGTTCAAGTTTCACCCTTGCTACACGTAAGTGTATAATCCCAGGAGTCGCCAAAACGTGGACACGGGCGGGCCGCCCACGGGGGCGCTTGGTGAAGGTCGAAACAAGCGTTTGCATTTTGTATGGAGTCGCCACCAATTTTTATGGGAAATTGGAACCGTTCGAATACCTCGTGTCATGTCAAGACACAAAGTAGTGACATGAACACTAAGCAATCGTTACCCTTAGCATTCTATGTCTAGAATGACTCTCGTGGATGCCAATGAACACGGGTGCTCACGGAGATCTGGAGTAAGGGGTGAGGGTACGTATTAGGAAGATCTTTTGATCGAACACCTAATCCGGCCCGCCTCGATAGCGGCCTCTACTAATGATTAGGGAAGTTATTCGTACTTGATATATCGTCGGCTATAATGCATGCAATGCAACATCCAAGTTTTAATCCTAGCATGTGAAGATTTAATTAAGTCGGTGAACAATTAGTTAGCAAACAATTGGGTCGAAGTAGGATTTAGTGCTCATTTACATGTGGAAACATACAAATGAAAGAAATACAATAACTATGAATTACAATTATGGAAATTACAATAATTACAATGGAATAGGCGATTTATGTCGAAAATACCTTTAAAACGGATAATTTGAGAAAAAGGAATAAAAGAATAAAAGAAATAAAATAAATTAACAGAAGTGATAATACGATTAGTAGTAGGTTAATACGTAAACTAATTAAACTAGGTCAAGGCAGAAACGGAGTTCAGGGACAGAAACCATCCTGGAACAAAGCGCGGAGATCGCGCCCTGGAAGAGGCGCAGCGATTCTTTGCGTCTGTTCCAAGGTGAGTTCTGGCTGTGAAGCCGGAACTGCAAATCGTTAATGTCGATTGGTAAATTTAATGATTGATTGAAATATTTACTCGGATGGAAGTGATTAATAGGTTAATTACATGTGAAGGATGGTCATAAAAGCGATAAACATGGATGGGATGAATCAGAAACGGATTATTTACAAGGTTGAATGATTAATTAGTGACATCGGTGAATGAAACAAACTAAACATGATGAATTAATGACAAGTTAATGACGAACATGCGAATAAACAGATTAAACTATTTCAATGACGAATTCCAGAAACTCAATATGAACAAATTGAATCTCTAAAACCCGGGTTTGAATTTAATGACGAAAACCCGTAAATATCGGATTATTTAGGATCTAAGTCGGATTTATGATGATTGAAACATACTAATGAATGATGAATTATATGATACAATATACATGTGAATTATTAGTGACGATTATATCAAAGAATTAACGGACAAACAAGTAACAAATAAAAAAGAAGCGAATTACAGAGGACGAGGAAGAAGAAAAGAAGCGAGAATCTGGCGGCCTCACGAAGAGGCGCAGCGGAACTGCGCTCCTTCAAGAGGCGCAGCGATTCTTTGCGTCTTTTCTCGACGTCTCTCTCGAAATCCGTAAAAAGAGTTTTAAAGCACGGTTTTTAGAAATCGGTTTTAATGGTATTTTCGACGTAAACCTTACAATGGATTATACAATAAGTAAAGTACAATAAATAAATAAGGATTATACACCCTCAGACTTACATGTTGACGGAACGAGAAGGACTAAGATATCGATTAGTGAATGCTCGACGCGAATGCAAAGAGAGTGCCCTCGTAAGAGGAAAACGATTGATTAATTATGTTGATTATGTGTAGTTGGTCAAATTGGTCGGTCATGCAACGGAGAGGCTGGTACCCGGAAAGATCCGAGCTTACGTGGTCGAAAGTTCAAGCACGTAGGCGCCAGTAAGTAAGAACAAAGTCTAGAATGCAAAGGGAGAAGAGAAGGGCGGACACTCGCGTGAGAAATATGAGGAACAAAGGCTCCTATTTATACTAATCACACGACGGAATTAGGGTTTCGGAGACTCTTTGGAAGTGAATCTCGGAAAGATATGAAAAAGATACGTAAGACATGCAAAGAAGGGCACTGGGAAAAAAAGGCGCAGCAGCCATCTCGTCTCTTGGAAGAGGCGCAGCGCGCTGTTGCGTCTGTTCCCCGTGAGGTTTCTCTCCGTTTGAAGAAAGATTTCCGCGTTTGAGTTATGGTAGGACGGAAATAATTCGATTATCTTATGAATATTACGGGATATTATTTGCCAAAAGATAAAATTTATGAAATATGGAATAGAAATATCCGGAACATTCCAGAATATTCTGACTCGGGATTTAACAGTTATCAGAAAATGGAGACGGTTTTTGACCCGGACTCCGAATGTACTCTAATTACTGCCAAAACGACCGTATCGGGACGTAGATAACAACTAAGAGGTCGACATAAATATTTGAGCAATCACTTGACGATAATCTTACGAACTGTCACAAATCGTTCCGCGTATCAAACATGCGGCCCAATCATCACCGGGTGGTTTGCGGGAGGTGCAGAAATGAGGTATCTACACTTAGTTTACCTCAACATCATAGTCCGAAGAGTTTCTCGTGATTATGATGGACTAAAGATAGAATTTACAGAAATTTATCGACCAGGAATTCTAACGGTAGAATTAGCTAACAGGTTAGCTTATCAATTTACAGAGAATTGAGTCTTGGGGTCATTTATATAATTCTTGAGGAAAGTCAATTGTATAAATGTTTTTCTTTGAGTCTTCGCGTTATGACATTAGTTCATTAGACTTAAAATAAAAACGATGCATGCTTATTATTTTATTCTTCTTTCGCAGTATAGAACACGCTAATTATCAATAATACTGTTACAACAAATGGCTAGAAATAACGCAATCCCAATGCCTAGTGCCACACTAGATCGTTCCTCCTGGCTTAAAATGTTCATGGACCAAATGAATCAGTCCACTCGACTGAAGAATGATGGGTCCAATTTTGCGGACTGGGTGGCGGCACTACGGAATGCTGCCATTGCTGACGGTAAGCTCAGGTATTTAACTGAGCCAATACCGGTCAACCCAGGCCCAAATGCAGGATCCAATGAGTCACTCGCTTATAGTGATTTCGTTATGGAAGCGGGTGCGATAAAGAACGTACTCATCTTTGCAATGGAAACCAATTTGCAGAGACGCTTCATTGCCCAAGGTGCAAACAAGATTTTCACCACGCTCACTAATGAGTTCTCAAAGGCACCGAGAATCGTTACTTATGAGCATACCCGCCGCTTCTTTGATGCGAAACTCCAGAAGGGCCAACCGGTTAGCCGACACATTCTTCACATGATTGAGAATGTCGAGAAACTGGAGTCACTGAATTGTAGAATCAGTGAGAGCATTGTCATTGACCGAATGCTTCATCTTCACGATGGTTTTGCCCTTTTCATGGCGAACTACTACATGAATGACTTGAAAAAGAGTCCTCATGAGCTACACTCCCTTCTCGTACAGACCGAGAAGGATATGAAATTGAGTGGGAGCATGAAGCAGGATGTTCTCACGATTCACAACAAGAGTAAAGGTAAGGGCAAGGCTCATGGCGACCTAGCTGTAGGTAAGCCAAAGTTTAAGAAGCCAGGAAAAGGTAAGAGTGCGCCTGGTGAGACTAGTGGCTCACAGGGCAAGACAAAGAGCAAGGGCGGTGACATAGAGTGCCACCATTGTCACAAGACTGGACATTGGAGGAGGAACTGTCCCGTCTACCGTGAGGACATCAAGGCAGGCCGCGTCGCTCCTGTTGGTATGTCATCTTATATTCATATGATTGAGATTAACCATGCAAGTTTCGGAACTTGAGTACTAGATACTGGTTGTGGTTCTCATCTGTGTAATCATTTGCAGGGCCTAAAGAACATCATACCTCTCGAAAAAGGTGATGTGGACCTGCGAGTCGGGAATGGAGCACGAGTAGCTGCTGCCTCGAAGGGAACATATATAATCCAAATCCCTAGTGGTTTTGAGTTATTATTAAATAACTGTTACTATGTACCCAGTTTATCTAAGAACATTATTTCTGTTTCCGTACTTGCTAAAGACAGTTTTACATTTTCAATAAAGGATAATAGTTGTATTTTCTCTTTTAATGAAATGATTTATGACAAAGCAGTTTCCATGAATGGAATTTATATCTTAGATCAAACCAAGGAAGAATTACACATGAATAATAAGAAATTAAAGGTTGGTGACAAAGATCAAACCTATCTATGGCATTGTCGAATGGGACACATAAATGAGAAACGCGTAAAGAAACTCGTCGATAATGGGACTATTCCCTCATTCGGATTTTCTGCATATGGCACGTGTGAATCATGTCTCATTGGCAAGATGACTCGAATTTCCTTCAAAGGTGTTGGAATGCGCGCTAGTGACCTATTAGGACTCATACATACAGATGTATGTGGACCTATGTCAATTACCGCTAGAGATGGCTATAGATATTTTATCACTTTCACGGACGATTTTAGTAGATACGGATATGTCTACTTAATGAAGCATAAAAGTGAGTCCTTTGAGAAATTCAAGGAATACCAGAATAGGGTACAGAACCAACTGGGTAGAAAGATTAAAGCACTCCGTTCAGATCGGAGTGGCGAATATCTTTCAAATGAGTTTGATCAACACCGAAAGATCGTGGAATCGCTCTACGCTTAACTCCACCGAACACCTCAATTAAATGGTGTGTCCGAACGGAGAAATCGAACCTTACTTGATATGGTTCGATCCATGATGAGTCACACAGTAGTGCCTGAATCATTATGGGGTTATACTCTTTTGTCAGCCGCTCTTATACTTAACCGAAGTCCGTCTAAAGCTGTTGACAAGACTCCATATGAAATGTGGAAGGGAACGGTACCTAACTTGTCCTTTATTCAGGTTTGGGGCTACGAGGCTTATGTCAAGTGGAGACACGAGGATAAGCTCGGCCCGCGATCGGTCAAGACATACTTTATAGGTTATCCAAAAGGAACATTTGGTCATTACTTCTATTCGCCAACCGAACATCGAGTATTTGTTGCGGCTAGTGCGACGTTCTTAGAGAAAGAATTTCTCGAGAACAAGTCGAGTAATAGAACCTTCGAGCTGTCGGAGATTCCAGAACCAACAACCGAGGAACAGATGGAGGAAGCTGTACCTCCAACTGATGATACGGTTAATATTCCTGAGGAACCTAGGAGGTCGGGTAGAGACTCTCATCCTCCGGACAGATACATTGGTATGGTCGAGGAGAATGATGTTTTACTTCTAGAAAGTAATGAACCCGCAACCTATAAAGATGCTATGGCCTGTTCCGACTCAAAGCTATGGCTCAAAGCCATGCAATCCGAGATGGACTCCATGTATGAGAATAACGTATGGGATCTAGTTGATTTACCTAATAAGGTAAAACCTCTACAGTGCAAATGGCTTTACAAAATAAAGCGTTCTGTAGACGCGCAACCAGATATCTATAAGGCACGACTTGTGGCAAAAGGTTTCACTCAAGTGCAAGGATTGCATTATGATGAGATTTTTGCACCTGTAGTCATGCTACGTTCCATTCGGATAATCTTAGCGATTGCCGCATTTCATGATTATGAGATTTGGCAAATGGATGTGAAAACCGCCTTCTTAAACGGTTATTTGGAGGAAGATTTGTACATGGTGCAACCCGAAGGTTTCATAGATCCTAAACATCCTAAGAAAGTATGCAAGCTTAAGCGTTCCATTTATGGACTTAAGCAAGCTTCTCGGAGTTGGAATCATCGTTTCGACCAAGTGATAAAAGAGTATGGTTTCACTCGATCGGTCGAAGAACCATGCTTATATATCAAGTCGAGTGGGAGCAAGATTGTATTCTTGATATTGTATGTCGATGACATACTCTTGATTGGGAATGACATTCCTCTCCTTTCTTCGGTTAAAGAATGGTTGAAGAACCATTTCCAGATGAAAGATCTGGGTGAGGCACATCGTATTTTGGGAATCCGTATCTACCGAGATAGATCACGACGGACGTTATCACTTAGTCAGAAGTCTCATTTGGACAAGGTTCTTGAGAGGTTCAGCATGACCAACTCCAAGAAGGGGAACCTTCCTATGACGACTGGGATGCAGTTGAGCAAGTCTCAGTCACCCACGACGCCTGAAAGTATTGAGCGCATGAGTTGTGTTCCTTATGCTTCTGCAATAGGATCGATCATGTATGCCATGATATGCACACGTCCAGACGTGGCATATGCATTGAGTATGACGAGTCGGTACCAAAAGACTCCAGGTGAAACACACTGGATAGCAGTCAAAAATATCCTCAAGTACCTACGGAGGACTAAAGATTGGGTATTGACTTATGGAGGCGATGCAAAGCTATGCGCAATCGGTTACGCAGATGCCAGCTTCCAAACGGATCGAAATGATTAGAAATCTCAGTCTAGATTCGTTCTTACTCTTAATGGTGCTGCGGTCAGCTGGAATAGTTCCAAACAGGAAGTTGTAGCAGATTCTACTACTGAGCCATTGAGATATGATAACATTGAGGACACGTTATTTCCATGAGAATTTAACGTGTACCTGAGTTATAGTAGTTGATTATGAATTCGATACGTTATCTTTTTCATATACTATTTATAACTTCATCGGTTTTATAATATTTTGTTTTCATGTGGATTGTACTGACAACATTGAACGCCACAAAGTGAACTGAATTACATTATATTTGTTTTGGTCCGTAATCGCCAATGTGAGCTGATAACTCTGGCTATTATATTGTGCAGTCGATTGATGGTGGGTTCAACGAGCCATAAGTCAAACGGTTGACTGATCGATCATGGGTGCGAGATTATGACGATACCTCGTAGGACAACTTTTTGTGACAACGTCATGGAGTCCTAAATGTTTTATAACATTCGGTGCCAGGTCGTGGATAGGACATCCATTGTGTTCCTAGAGTCGATTCTTTTGACTATCGACTGTCTCTTGAGATTAAGGCAGTTTTTGGGTGACTTTGGTTTCTTTCTCACGGTCTACCGTGAATCGCTGGGCTAAGTAGATTTTTTTCGGGTCATTTCATACGTGCTTACATCTGCAGGGATTCGAGTTGAGGAAAATATCCATCCCTTATCGGTATAGTTATTTCTCAGGGCCACTCGAGGAGTTGTAACTGAAATGCATGGCCATGCTCGAATGTTGATTCGTTTATCAGTTAAGTTACTCTCTAGTCGGGAAAACCACTCTTGATACTGACCGCTTGTAAAATACGACCTTTGTGAATTCGGATTTGCAAATTGTTTTACATTGAGTGGGAGAAATTTTAAAGGATATGAGAATCGGTTATCGCACATACATTTGTGAGGACAAGTGGGAGTTTGTTGGAGCTGGTGTCCTCGACAAATTAGTGTGATAACATTTGTAAATCTATTACAGGTTCACAAGGGTATACTTCGTATATTTAATCAGTTGATTAACGTTTACCTAATAACGGTTGGCTTGCTAGAAAGTTTGACGTTATTATCATACAGATGGCGGTGATCAACTGGTCCCTAAAGGTCACACCTATAGGACGTATTTGAGAAATGTGGTTATAGAAATATAATTACATTGATGCCCAAAATGACTAAAAAGTTAGTCAATGTGTTGATGAGATTATTATTTAATGAAAATTAAATAATATTAAGTTGAGACAATTAATCATCAATTCGTAAATTAAATATAATAAGTTATATTTAAATTTAATATATATAAGGTTAGTTTGGACGAATTAATCTGTTAATTCGTAGTTAAATATAATCAGTTGTATTTAATATCAACAAGTTGAATGTGTCATAGTGGTAATAATGAGGGTACACATACCAAGAGGTCACGGGTTCGATCTAAAATACTCCTTATTTTCGGTTCAGGTGGCCGAAATTAGGGAGGTTTCCCTTTTCCTAATTAATTTGGTAATTCGGTCTATATAAGAGAAAGGTAGAGAATTATTTCTAACCTAATTCTTTTTCTGACCTAGCCTCCTCTTTCTCATCACAAAAAAACACAAAGACAATAAAATTTTACAGAAAATTTTAGATTGATTTCTAGCATAATCAAAGGGTATATCTTGGATCGTCTTGGGTGCAACTAATAGGCGAATATCAATTTTGATATTGTTCTTAGGCCAATTTTGCAAGGACCCGAGGTTAATTCTAAATCTTTTTACTTATGCTTATGTATTTTATTTTATGACCATAGATCATCTTTATTATATCGTTATAATCCTTCATGTTAAAGGGAAGTATACAGATTATTTCCCACAGTTTGTCCATCCTTTTTCACATTGGTCGACTACGCCACATCCGAGACATGAGAATATTGAAGACCGCATGGTATGATCTTTCCAATCTCCTTTTTCCTCTTTATGTTAATGACTATGTGGTTTTATTTTGATTGATGCGGTATAAACAATGTGAAATTAGGATTGCATTTAGATTATTTGACATATTAGTTGGTAGAAACATATGCATTAGGATGTATATATGTTAGTTGCATCATGGCATATAGTTGCATTTAGGAAAAAATTTGTGAAACCATCTATTTGGGAAGCTTGACAAGTGTATATAGGCCATATTAGATGTTTTTTCTTCTTAAAACTTTGCTTGTAAGAATACTTGTAAAACACCCTAGGATGTGTCATGCTAGTATCCTTTGACCCATGGATTAAGGCCTAGTCAAGAGTACCTTGTGGTGTGATAACTCCTTGGCTACCGTTTATTCCAAGGTGACCCTTGAAACCATGCAACCATCATTCATCCATGTTTTACCATACATTTTGTCATCAAAGGGAATTGGCACAAAAATAAATTGTTCAAAAATTTGAGTTCAAGAAATGAAAAGAAATTGAAAAAGTTTGCAAATTGCATCAAAAAGAAAAGAGGAATAACAAAAATAGACTCCTAATGCTTCAAATATAAGACACCCTCACTACATATGGGGTGACTTTGAAAATGTTCAAAAGAAAATGCAAAGAGTTGAAATTGTCAAGTGTTGGAAATGCAAAACATCAAAGAAATGGCAAAAAGAAAGTGTTCTCAAAAGTCAAATGCCACAAATTGGAGGGGAAAACAACAACAAAAGCAAACTCCCAAATGCAACTCAAGTTCAATTGATCTCTTTTCCATCGTATCCACTTTTGTGCATGGTAGAGTGGGGACGACCCTTCTTCTTGTCTAGGCAAGAGGGAGAATTCCGCGATCCTCCAGTGTTTCAAAGTCACCCCATATGTAGTGAGGGTTCCTTATATTTGAAGCATTAGGAGTCTATTTTTGTTACTCCTCTTTTCTGTTTGATGCAATTTGCAAACTTTTTCAATTTCTTTTCATTTCTTAAACTCAAATTTTGAACAATTTCTTTTTGTGCCCATTCCCTTTGATGACAAAATGTATGGTAGAATATGGATGAATGATGGTTGCATGGTTTCAAGGGTCACCTTGGAATAAACGGTAGCCAAGGAGTTATCACACCACAAGGTACTCTTGACTAGGCCTTAATCCATAGGTCAAAGGATACTTGCATGACACATCCTAGGGTGTTTTACAAGTATTCTAACAAACAAAGTCTTAAGAAGAAAAAGCATCTACTAGGGCCTATATACACTTGTCAAGCTTCCCAAATAGATGGTTTCACAAAAATTTTCCTAAATGCAACTATATGCCATGATGCAACTAACATATATATACATCCTAATGCATATGCTTCTACCAACTAATATGTCAAATAATCTAAATGCAATCCTAAATTCACATTGTTTATATCGCATCAATGAAAATAAAGCCACATAGTCATTAATATAAAGAGGAAAAAGGAGATTGGAAAGATCATACCATGCGGTCTTCAATATCCTCATGTCTCGGATGTGGCGTAGTCGATCAATGTGAAAAAGGATGGACAAACACAATATATACAAACAATATATACAAGATTTGAAGATTGACAAAAACTAGACCTTTATTTAAATGGCGCCGTTGCTGGGGACGGTGTTGTGTATTTGAATCGTTCTTTTGTCTAGTTTTAGTTGTGCTTCTTTTTCTTGAGTTTTATTGTACTTGTTCTATTTCATATGCTCAACACGTCTACATTCACCTTTTGGCAATATGAAAATGAGTCATTTGATAAATATGTTGCAATATTTGAAGATTATATGACTCATGCTTGGCATCATGGTTTTACTCTTTCAAATTATGATGCATGTTTTGTTGTTTATAATGGAATGAACCTTGAAACCCGCAACTTGGCATTTCACTTGAGTGGTGGTAGGATATGTGAGATGAGTTGTGAGGAATTTTGGGAATTTGTTGAGTTCATGACCATTCATTGTCTCAAGCAAACTATACATGACATATTTGAAAGTGCCAAGGAAGGTATAGAAGCGATAAAAACCACATTTCAAAAATTCACTGAGGAAAACTATGATGAAAATGAGAATTGTGAGGATGAGATATCTTCCTATAACCTTGAGCCAACCCACTATGTTCACAAATTTGCCCCTTCTTGGGAAGATGGTGTGATAGATGAAGAGAATGATGATGAGGTTGAGTATATTATTGATTGTGAAACCAATGCCTTGATGCCGCCATCCTTCTCTTCTTGTGTTTCAATGAAATCAACCTCCATGGAATTTGATGTTAATGGGCAAAGTGAGAATGATATGGATGTGAGCTTGAGTGAAAACTCACCCTTTGAGGATGACATATTTGAGGGAGACAATTGTGTTGAACTTGGTGAGCCTTGTTACGATAACCCCTTTGATAATGGACCTTGTTGGGATGAGGAATATGATGAGGACATTTGGGAACCCCAAATAGACACCCTTGAAATCACCTTAGATGATAATGAGAGTACTTGCATTGAATGTGGTGATTTTGACTATTTGGAGGATGAGTTGAGTGAATTGCCAACTAACTACCCATTTCATGTTTCTTCCATCCATCATTTCTCTTATGATTTTTGTCATGATGCTCTTGACATGCTTGTTCGGTCTCTTACTTGGGCATTATTTCATTGCATAATCTTGTGTTGTTATCCATGCCTATTTATTTCTCACTCCCAAGAATTTGATCGACTTCTACGTGCTTTGAGTGCTAGTGATAATTTCCTATGAAATTGTTCATTGGTAATCTTTGGTTTGATGGATTTCCTTAATAACCATTAATTTGTATATATACATTTAGTGTAGTTGTGCATTCATTTAATTGCATGAGAGATGAAAGGGAGGGATCTCATATTTTAATTGAGTTTTTGAAGGAAATTAATGAAAATGAGAAGATGAAAAATGTAAGGAAATGAAGAAAATAGAGAATTTGGGCTTATGAGTAACTTTGTTATCTTGAGAAAGGCGTTGGGTCGAAATTTCAAAAAAAAATATGAGCATCCCGAGACAAACCCGAGCGGGTTGACCCTGAAATTCATCTTTTTCTCTCATTTGGCTCGTGTCATGGCTATATATGCTTCCTATCTACCATTTTCATCTCCTACAATGAATGTAAGAACCCTTTTCTTTTCCTATCTCTCATGTATAGTTGCATTTATGTAGTTACCTCATGATTAAACCCCATTCTTCCTACATTAGCAATAGTGTTTAAAATTGGTTTGGGGAGGTTAAATCATGAAGCGACATACATATATCATATAGTTTAGACTTGCATTTATATTATATTTCATATTGCATTCACATTTGTTAGTTTATATAGTATAGTTGCATTGTAATATATCTCACATGACTAGATTAGTTTGCATTGTATTTATCTCACATGATTCATGTAGATAGTTGCATATAGATTAGAATTCATGCATAGTCACTAATGGCCAAACCTATTCATTTCTACACTAGAAATAGTGTTTAAATCGGTTTGGGGAGGTTTGATCATAAGTGACCATAGTTTAAAACATGCATCATATAATATAGTTTAGATTGCATTCATTTGTTATATATGTCATATAGAATTGCATTTAGTTAGAGCATGCATTCATTCATATCATATCATTGCATTTGTACTTTATTTCAAAAAATCAAAAAATCCAAAAACATGTTTTTCTTTTTCGTTCCTACTCCTACATGTACATTGAGGATAATGTCCAAAATAAAGTGGGGGATGAGAATTTATATTCAAAAAATGCATAAAAATTGAAAAATTTCGAAAAATCACAAAAATATGTCTTTTAATTTCATAAAAACAAAACCCATAAAAATTTTGAAAAATTGAAAAATCAAAAACAATTTCATTTCCTTTTTAGTGTAGTCTTGTATATATTGTTTGTATATATTGTGTTTGTCCATCCTTTTTCATATTGATCGACTACGCCACATCTGAGGCATGAGGATATTGAAGACCGCATGGTATGATCTTTCCAATCTCCTTTTTCCTCTTTATGTTAATGACTATGTGGCTTTATTTTGATTGATGCGGTATAAACAATGTGAATTTAGGATTGCATTTAGATTATTTGACATATTAGTTGGTAGAAACATATGCATTAGGATGTATATATGTTAGTTGCATCATGGCATATAGTTGCATTTAGGAAAAAATTTGTGAAACCATCTATTTGGGAAGCTTGAGAAGTGTATATAGGCCATATTAGATGCTTTTACTTCTTAAGACTTTGCTTGTTAGAATACTTGTAAAACACCCTAGGATGTGTCATGCTAGTATCCTTTGACCCATGGATTAAGGCCTAGTCAAGAGTACCTTGTGGTGTGATAACTCCTTGGCTACCGTTTATTCAATGGTGACCCTTGAAACCATGCAACCATCATTCATCCATGTTTTACAATACATTTTGTCATCAAAGGGAATGGGCACAAAAAGAAATTGTTCAAAAATTTGAGTTCAAGAAATGAAAAGAAATTGAAAAAGTTTGCAAATTGCATCAAAAAGAAAAGAGGAATAACAAAAATAGACTCTTAATGATTCAAATATAAGGCACCCTCACTACATATGGGGTGACTTTGAAAATGTTCAAAAGAAAATGCAAAGAGTTGAAATTGTCAAGTGTTGGAAATGCCAAACATCAAAGAAATGGAAAAAAGAAAGTGTTCTCAAATGTCAAATGCCACAAATTGGGGGGAAAAACAACAACAAAAGCAAACTCCCAAATGCAACTCAAGTTCTATTGATCCCTTTTCCATCGTATTCACTTTTGTGCATGGTAGAGAGGGGACGACTCTTCTTCTTGTCTAGGAAAGAGGGGGAATTCCGCGATCCTCCAGTGTTTTTAACACCATAGGGAGTCCACTCTTAACAAAAGCATTTAACGATTGAGGACAAAGGTACCCTAGCTTGACACAACTTGGAGGTGATTTATTGGTATCCTTCTAGGCTTAGTAGTTTGAAGAAGTTGCATCTATGAAGGAGTGTGTACCCTTAAATTGCTTCCCTTGTAGATAATTTCCGCCACTTAGATGAAGAAAGTGGCTATTCTTTTGTAGATGCATCCATTGCTTGAATTTGTGTGCTTTAATGATTGGATGTGTCGCCATTTTGGCAAGACTACCTTGCCTTGCAAGAAGGCATCATACCTCATGGTTGTCTTGTTGTGAGTTGAAGGGGCGGAGTGAGACCCGCTAATTGTCTCACATCGGCTATATTAGTAGGTTAGTTTGAATAAGGGTCCTAGTTTTTGTCACCTCTTTACTCGGGACTTGTAAAGGTTCGGTTTGGGGATATTTGATGTGACTCATATTTGCGCACATTTAGTCCCCTAATTGAGCCTGTTTTGCATACTATTATATCATTCCATAGCCATTTTATCCGTCAAATGCTTTCTATTTTGCTTTCCTAGTGCATTTTGTATGTTTTGTAGGAATGAAGGTAATTAGAGGGAAATTCCCGTCTTTCATGCATATTTGGAAGCTTGTTGACGATATTTGATGGAGTAGTATAAAGAGGAGGCGAGAATGATGGCCAAGTATGTAGGAATAAAGAGTATATAGAAGGATCATAGGGTTAAAAAGCAAGGATGACGAGAAGGAAGTCAATACAAGAAGAAATTGCTCGGAACAAAACCAAGGGTTAAACCTTTGGCTCTGAAAGTATGCTAGATGGAACGGCGTCGAAAAATCAAGTGATCTAGGCTTTTGAATCACTCCAATAGGATTCCGGATGAGAAAATGACGTCCGTTTTACAATCAGAGCTCAAACAGAGAAGCTGTCCGCCAATCCGCTCGTCCCGAGACCCAATCCGCTCGTCTCCTGCAGGACGAGCGTCTTCCCTTCAAGATGCTCGGAATGTTTAACAGACAAGAATGAAGAAAAACACTTCAGGAATCCGAGCGTCTTTGCCATAGGGACGCCCATCCAACCACGCACCAATCCGCCCGTCCAGCCACCCCAGATCTCTTTTGAGAGGAGCGATTCCTCAAGGACTTAATCGTTATTTAAGCCCTTAGTAAACCCTAATTTGTGTACCTAATCTCCACTATAAATACTCCATTAGTCTAATTAGATAATCATGTTCTTCTTATCAATCTTTAGTGTAGTTTATATCATTCTAATCTCTTCTTAATCTTGTAATCAACATTTAATCAAGTCTTAATACAAATCTCATTTCCTTAATCTCTCTTTTGTTCATCTTTTATTTTGGGTAATTGAAGATTATTTGGGTTATTATTGGGAGATTGACAACCTTCCAATCAATCATCAAGTATTTCTATTATTCTTTTGTAACACCCCTCATTTTCAGCTAAATTTAAAACTTATATTTATATACAATACTGAGCCAAACTAGAGAGAGATTATAATCAATATACAAAGTCTCTTATTACAAATCCGTTTAAATATAAAATAATACAAAATGAACTAAAACTTTTATAGAGACTTTAATAAAATCTTGTCTTGAGATAAAATCCTTTTCGAACAGCAGCGGAAGTAACCTGAAATAAAATCAGAAGACAGGAAGGAACTACCCCCAATACAAGTAACCCATACTGTCAAAGGTACAAAGTACCCTGCCCAATCCCATAAATATCACAACCTCAAAACCAATGTGAAACTTAATATTATTAAAATCTTTCTTCTGTCAAATATAAATAATCAGCCTTCTAACAACATATGGACACCAACTTAATTCATAGCGTGTTCTCCTGCACTCACATCCACTTAGTTAATACTCCTTAAATCTCCACATTCATGGCCTCCTTATCATAATAACATATCTCTAGCTATAGCAAAATTACATTAGCTATCTCTATTTATTTATAAATAATATTAGAGTGAGGATAATTCACCTTAGGACATAAATAAACAAAGTAGACAACAATTATATAGTAAGAACTTTACTTCCTTGAGACTAAGAGGTTAACAAGAAACGACTGGCCATAGACTTAATGTGCACACCTCTACACCAGGTCTGCGCCTGGATACGAGCATCTAATGGCGGAAGTGGGGATCAATCCACTCCATACAACTACTAAGGCATTATTTCATGTCGGGCTTGCCACTGCGGGTTGTGAGCCAAACTATAATTCTGGGCATTTTCGTATGCCGGCTCGCCACTGCGGGTTGTGAGCCAAACTCTAATCCTCTAATCTTATAGCTTTCAACTTTAGCGAATACGCTAAATAAATTGTAAAATTCTGAAACAAAACTGAGTTGTCATATTATTAAGAATATAGTATAATTACTTCCAAAAATAATATAACTCGGAAACTTACTCACTTTGCTTAGATGATACTATAAAATAAATAGAGGACAATTATCACTTACAAATCAATATTTTCAAAACAATAGAGTTTAGTCCCTTACCTTCAAAGTGACAATACATGTTCCAGTGGTACAGAGAGATTCTTCTATAAACTCTTCGTCTCAGTTTTATAGTTATCCTTCTATTAGCCACTAATCAATGCTATAAACTTACATCATCATTTTTATACAAGCAAAATATAACTAAAGGAAACTTACTACCACTAATTAAAGTCAAATAAAACGATAATTTGAACACAATAATCAAATATCATAATTATATTTTAATTTGACACAAATACTGATAATGAAGCTCTTTTTTGATAATGAAACAAAGTCAATTTCAAATGAAGCTAATTCACTCTTAAGATAACTAATATTGTGCCAATAACTTGTGTTATCCTATTGTACGAATAGTTCACCTCAAATAGGAATCACCATCATGCTCATCCTCTAGCCATATACCATTATGACAATCCAACAAAGTCAAGTTCTCTTCAATTGTATGTGCTCCTCTTAAACTATCTGTGCTAAAAACACTCCCCGATAACTAATCAGCCAAACTCCTTTCTATTTCCATTATATAACACTCTCTTATTCCAATAATTAACCAAGTCTCATCTCATTACTCCGTCTCACTCATTACTCTATCTTTTAATATAATAATCCAATGTAACCATGTATCGTATTCTCGTCGTCAACCCTAAGACAAAGACAAGGGGTGAGTGAACTGGAGGATAAAAACCGCGAAACAATATTTCCATCTCAATATCGATTTCAAACTCAAATAACTCAATAACCATGGTCACACTGAACCGTAAAATAACTCGGCTCAAAGGCCCCGTAACTCATAACTTAATACCAATAACCAATTTCAATCTCAATTTCAATATTGATATTGTCAAAGGTTCAAAGAACCGTGCTCAACACTTAGAGTACAAGGCTCTAAGCTACTCACCCACGAATCAAGGACTAAGGAAACGGCAATAAGGATACTACAGGGTAATCCATACACAATCTCAACTCCAAGCTATTGATCTACTCATATATTAAAAATAGTACCATGCGTAGGAGTAGTATCTCTCTGCATTCAACATATAAGACTGCAAACCCATGATAATCTTTCATATCTCGCCGAACTACTGTGCCATAAATAAATTTTTCCATTTATGTTGACCATCCATAAGTCCCTTTATTAATTCCAAACAATCATATAACTTGTCATGTAAACCTACTGCAAATCGGCCAAATTCAAGGTCCTTTTTCCATGTACAACAACTCCGTTCTAACACACTCGTATCTAACCCATCACCCAACAATTGACTTAACAATATAATATAAGAGAGCTACCATGTTATATATATATATATAAATAAAAAAAACGATAATTATATACCACCTTTAATAATCAATTTATCACATAAAACATGTATAATAGACATGAATTCATACAACCCCAAACAATAATAATAATATTAGGATTGGTAGAATCGTGTTACCTTATAATCAATTCGGTCACAAAAGAGGAATATAGAGAAAAACGCCAAACGGGCAATAGGTTGGATATAACAATTATTAGGACATCGTCGCCATAGTATGCGATGAAACAACACACAAATAGAAGGCGTGCAATGAAGGGAGTTCCGTTATGATGAATTTTGATCTAGGTAGATAAACATGCATGAAGGGATAGAGATGGAGCACTATTAATAAGATATTAAGTGTGACACACTATTAATAAGAGTTTATGTCTCTTTTGTATTTTTTTAAGGCACAAATAATACTTTTTAAAATAAAAAGGCAAATAATATTGACATTTATGGTTTTACCTTTGGAAACGATTTCTTTTTGAATACCAAAATAGACTACCAATAATATAAATAATAGAAGTCCGTTTGTCCATAAAAATAAAAATGTGCTATCACAGAAATTAATTTATAAAGAATTTATAGGGTATTACAATCTTCCCTCCTTAAAAGGAACTTCGACCCCGAAGTTCGAGTTTAGAAAAACAAAACTAATTAAAAATTTGAGTGGTATTACATCTTTGCTTTATTTTGGAATCATTAGTAGGTATAATTCTCTTAATCCCTTTTTAATTATTGTTAATCATCTTCATTTATTCATCATGTTTTGCTTTGTTAATGTGATTGACAAACTTGTTAACATGCTAAACTTGATAATGAGTGAGTAGTTTCCTTAACTAGGGTTAATGGGTAATTAGGGGAAACCAACATGGGGGATGATTCATGCTTAATTTAATATGTTTACATAGTTTATTTGCTTGCTTGTTGTGATCTCAACTTATGCACATGTTATGTTTGATGAAATGCGAGCCTATGAATCCTTGCATTTTTTACCCATCACTTACCTTTTCAATGAGACTTATAAGATATAAACCAACTTGAGTCTCATTAGACCATGCATATAGTTGAGTAGGGAGGATTAAGTTGACTTGTAGGCGTTGTACAATCTAATCGATTCGACTCCGGGACCCAAACCTTCCTAGAATTGTAAGATATAAACCAACTCGATCCATCACAACAATAATTGCTTGCTTATAATTTGAGAATATGTTTGTATGATCAATTCCCATGAATCCCCTATGACCCCATGACACCCTAGTGCTTTTAATCAATTGTTTACATCTCTTTTTAATCATCTTGCTTGTTTACTTTTTATTGCTATTTAGTATAATGATGTTCTCATCTCAACCCCAAATTGTTACACCCCTTGACACCGCTACTTGCAATCGAAAATCCTACATCAATACCTATCCCTTGGGATCGGACCTTTACTTGACTCTTTACTAATAGTAGAGTTGTTTGTGAAGTTATAAATATTGTTTTGGTCTAGGTGCTCCTAACGACAAGTAACCGAAAAGTAAAAGCTCCAAGTGAGTAGAAACTCCGACCAAATATTCCAAAAGATAGAATATAATCTATTCAAATATTATCTTTACTATAAATTCTAAGATATGATAAGATTTCCTAAATCAAAAATATCTTTTATCATAAACAAATATATTAAGTAAGATATACAAGATATGTAAAGATATTATTATAGAATAAAATCTTTACCAAATACACCTTAGGTAACACGAGATGTCACGACTCATAAGCCTCGTAACTCGTGCAAATCTTAACTCAATATATGGGTTAGAATTTAGGTTTTAAGAGAAGCTTTGATGAAACCCTAATTAGTAGCATGGTCCAACTCATAAGTTTACCCAACACGACTACTAGTCAACGTTCAACATAAAACCGAACTCCGCACTAAACCGGGCTTTATTAAATAAATACTTTTATCAAAACATTTAAAATAACTTTTAAACAATTTTCAAAACAATTTTGAAACATTATATGTCGTGTATAATAAACTCGGCATCTCAATGTTAAAGTAAGAGAGCTATAACATTGAGCTCTTTTACTAGTAATGTTATAGCTGCAAAGCTATAACTTTACTAATTGAAGAAACTCATTCTTGGTTATCATTACGAGATAATCACCTATACTATTCTAATCTTCAAGGAGATCTTTGAGTATAAGCTACGTCATCATCCAAGCTTGATTAATCTTAAGACGGTCTTCGTCTTCACATAAATCTTGAATTAATCTTCACATCGTTTGATCTTGAATTGGGGCTTGATTCTTATATACTTTTCCATCACAACTTCCTTTGTTGTTTGTATTAGACAAATCGAATCTAAAAGACTTAGACAAACGATTACGCGCAAAAAGTATATAAATTATAAATCACCTTGACATCATCAAAACATAAACATATATACTAGACAAATCGAATCTAAAAGGCTTAATTGATTTCTTACTCGTTCATTAACGTGAACCTTTTAGTAGAATAATTAGTGCTTTCTTATTAGCGTAAGTTAGTCACTCGAGTATTTAACGGTACTCATTGAGTTACAGCTAGAGTTAGTTGTACGAGTTGGGTTAGTAAATTTGTAATCCGTAGAAAGGTACTAAATTTATTAATCGAGAATAGTGGACGTAGGTTTCGACTTGTGAAACTGAACCACTTCAAAAACCGTGTGACTCCTCTCTTTCGTTGGCTTGTTTATTTTTTTTTACATTCATTAGTTGATTAGTTAAAGTTTAATCAATAAACTTTAAATAATCAATTACAATCATACAATCGATAAAGCTTTCAAAAAATTTTAAATCCTCAATTCAACCCCCCCTTCTTGAGTATTTCGGATCGATAGACTCTTCAATTACCGTCATCATTACTCTTATTTTGTCAACATCATCCTCATCTTTCTCATCATGCTCATCCTGCATACCTTTATTCGTACACACTCTCTTATACTCATCATACACATCCCAAGGTTCTTTGTTCAACCGTTCACTTCCTCCCATGTTCTTATTCCGTACTCAATTTCCTTAATCTTTCAAGGTATTACATCCACTCCCCCTAAAAGAAAACTTCGTCCCAAGGTTCAAACATCTAAGATTCATACCAAAGTGCATACCACCCTCAAGATCGATATCCACAAATAACCGAATTCCAGGTTCACCACTCTCTTCTTACTTATAGAGAATCCTTTAATTAGGCTTCATAAACTCACAACGTCACTAGGTCCATATTCGCAACGCTAGTCCTCTCTATATGTTGATGTTAACAAGATCAAGCCCATGGTCTAAACTTCAATTCCCAAAACAACTTCTCTCTCTCTCTCTCTCTCTCTCTCTCTCTCTCTATATATATATATATATATATATATATATATATATATATATATATATATATATATATATATATATATATATATATATATATATAGGTTCGAGTAAGTCCCTTATTATGGTTGATTCCCTAAGTCTTATTCTCAGCCACACATTTTTTGAGTGTAACTCTACTGCATTATGAGTGTAACTTTATTCATTTAATGACTTTTGAGTGTAACTTTAACTTTTATAGTGTAACTTCAACCTTTTCAAGCCATTTTATTCACAAAAAATTTAATTTATGTTTTAAAAAATGTAATTTTAAATAAATAAATTTTAATTTATGTAATTTAGGAGTGTAACTCTACTGCCCTACAGGTGTAACTTTAGTCATTTTAGGTGTAACTTTAGTCGTATGATGGTTTAATACTTTTACTAGTGTAACTTTACCCTTTTCAAGTGTAACTTTAGTCGTTGGAGTCGTAACTTTAGTTGTATAGTGGTTTGTATGTAAAAATTTAAATTAATATACTTTACTATTGTAACTTTAGTCCTTTTAAGTGTAACTTTTGTCCTTCAAGAGTGTAACTTTAGTCTGGAGGTGGTAAGTTTAGTCAATAGAGATGTAATTTTATTGTATTACGAGTGTAATTCTAGTCCTTGAATATGTAACTTTAATACTCGAAAGTGTAACTTTATACTAATAAAGTTTCCTTCATCAACCGCGACCACCATCCTACCACCTCCTACCCCAATCACCACAACACCACAACCCCAGTCCCACCACCACCACCTCTAAACCGCAACAACCAACAACAACACCAACCAATTTAATCTCAGATCTGAAAAAAAAAAGAGGAAGAGAGGGAGGCGGCAAAACACCACCACGCATCACGCACCAAAAACACCATCCCCCATACCCATTCTCCACCGCGGCACCACCGTACAAAAAAAATAAAAAACAGAAAAAAAACAAACAAAAAGACACCAATGCACCCATCAACAACCAACAACCACCACCATTTTTTTTTCAGATCTGAAAAAAAAAAAGATTGGATAAGAGGAGGAGGCGTGGTGGAGGCGAGCGGTTGGTGAGGCGGCATGTGGTGAGTGGTAGACGGAGAAGAAGAGAAAAGGGTGGTGGTGGTGTGTGGTTGGTGAGGCGGCATGGAAGGGGTGTCGTGGCAGGGGGCGGTGGGATCGTGGCAGGCAGGAGGCGGTGGGGGTCGTGGCAGGCAGGAGGCGGCGGTGGAGGTTGTTGGGGGAGGAGAGATTTAGGGTTTGTAGAGAGGTGAGGGTTTAGAGAGTGATGATGAGTGAGAAAGAGGGAGGCAGAAAATGAGAAAAAAATAGGGTTTTTTCTTTTTATAGGGTGACTCTAGTCCACATATTTTATTATAATCTGAGCCATTCATTCATTTTCTTAGATCTAATCTCAGCCCTTCATCTTTCTCATCCAAAGGCTTAGATTAGGACTTATGGATTCAACCAAAAAAGGTGGACTTACATAATCCTTTCTATATATATATATATATATATGGATATATATATGTATATATATATATACATGTATATATATATATATGTATATATATATATATACATATATATATATATATATATATATATATATATATATATATATATATATATATATATATATATATATATATATATATATATATATATATATATAGTCGGGATCCGGTGAGAACTCCTAAATATTTGAGGATTGAGTAACGAATGAAGTATCACACTATATACAAAATAATATCGCGAGGAAAATTGACAAACAAAACCACATAAAACTCAAAAAATCAATCGTCAGTTTCTCTCTCTAAAATTTTTACCAAAATCATTCAAACATCTCAAACGAAAACTATCACAAAATCCTCTCTAAAATCTCCCCGTAAATCCACAAAAACTTAAAATTCAAAGACGGTTTCAACTGCATTTCAACATTCTAGATGTATTCATTCACTAGATTGAATAATCTCACCAGAATTCTCTCCAAAATCGTTGAGGTACATTTGTTTCTCATCTTTATCCATTTCTGCGATTTTTTTTCAACTTTTGTAGTATTAAATTGATTATAGATTTTGATTTTGTTCGAAATTATTGTATGTATGTTGAATTAGATGAATTTAATAGGATTAAATCAAAAAAATCGAACTAATTATCGAGTTATTTAGGGTACTTTCGTGTTCTTGCTGTAAATTTCTAAATATCTTACTTATAAATGATTTTAAACATTTTTCATTCATAATATCGACACAATGAATCAATTACTATCATCAATTGAAGTTTTAGTTGTTTATAAGATGTCTTTTTTGTTTTAGTCGCTAAAATTAGGGTTTAATATTGATCGATTGTGAAAATTAGGGTTCAACATTGTTTAATTGTGAAAATTAGGGTTTCATATTGTTTTAATCGCGAAAGTTAGGGTTAACGTTATTTAATTGTGCAAAATTACAGTTTCATATGATAGAATTGAAGTAATCATTTGTGTTCAGTAAAATGAGTAATGTCGAATTACATGTTGGCTATGATAACGGAAAACATGTGATATTGTTGTTTGTATGATGTGATACTGAATGTGAATATTAGTGGTACTCTATCTTCATACATTTTGGCAGGTTGATTACATAATTAAGTTGTAAAATGTCATCAAGGCACTAAAATGCTATAGTATGGTGTTTTCGCTGTAAAATGTCACTGGTTTGCAGTGAAATAATGTAAAATGTTGCTATAAATGCTATAATATGGTGTGTTTTTTATATTTGTTGTATTTTCTTTTGTCTGAAAGATGATACCAAGATGATGTTTTGTACTTTGTTTTCCTTTTTTTTTTTTTTGCAGATTTCTTCGCTTTTGGAGGTTACTTAAGAGTATATGTGCATGCTGGCGAAGTCTATAGTGCATGATCAACTAAACAAATCATGTTTTTTTTATTCATTTCTCTTATAAAGACAAATTCTTTATTCTTAGATATCGTTTCAAGCGATTATAAATTTGTATTTTTTTCCATTTTTGAGTTGGAATGTAAAATAATGGTAACAATATTATAGTTGTATCAGGATTTGCCTCTTTTTTTATGTTATTAAATAGAAAATATATGGTTTCTAAAGTATTTCATTTTTTTGGTAAACAATATCACACGTTTGTTTTAACAATATCACACTATTAGTTTAACATTATCACAAGATGTGATAAACAATACCACACTATTGGCTTAACAATATCAAAAGATGTGGGAAACAATATCACACTATTGGCTTAACAATATCACAAGATGTGGTAAACAATATCATAAAACAATATCACCCTTATTGTCTTTCAAAAAAAATATCAAATGATATGGTAAACAATATCAAATTATTGCGCTAATAATATCACACTATGCTATTAACAATATCATATATCTATCTTTATTTGCTAGTTTCCAAATAGTTATAAGAAACAATATATATCTTCATAAGTATCACGTCATATTGTTCTAGAAGCATTACCGAACAATATCAAACTTCACGCACAACAGTATCACACTTTAGCCAAAACTATATCACATTCACAAGGAATCTTTTTGCTATTGAGAAACAATATCACAGCATATAAGATAAAATATCATTGCTGATTCTAAACAATATCACAAAATTACAACCGCAATATTAATTTATAACGACTACAACGCAAATTACTATCCTTCCAAAATTACATCAATCAGTGCATATTCAATTAAAGTTCTGTCAACACAGTCTGAGTACACAGACTAGTTCCTTTCTCTTCCTCTACCTTTACCAATTTCTTTTTATTATCCATTTTGGCATATTTTTCCAGCACAATCTTCAACTTCTTGCTTGACGTTTGTTCAACCTCATCTTATTTTAAATACCCATACAACCATTTCATACAACCATTTCATGACCATGACTTAATTTAATGCAACCACTTGACTATCTACTCAACTTTTCGGAACTCAATTACATCAAACCACTAGAACGACACCAATGAAGAATATCATGAGACTTCATATCCCCTTGGAAAGTAACACAGATTCTTAGCTTCATTTATGACTTGGTTTTATCAATTAGCTTCTCTGGACGCATCATGAGACTTCATATCCCCTTCAAAGTGGATCTGCCATTCCCAGTAAGCAAACATGTGAGAGATATACAAGGATCCAAAGTAAAGCTCGTCAAGAGAAATGAACCATACTGCGCTGTGGCGTCTACTTCCACTTCATCGATGATCCATCTCAAAGGAAGAAAAGGTGCCCAAAACATTTACTCCGCGGGATTCTTCACCTTTAAGCCGCTTAAACAACCTGGTTTACGCAACCAACAATCTAGTGGGACAAAGTCCAACCTATTGTACCAATAGAAGAAAGTGGATTAATCAAAACTCGAATCCACCAATGAAATAAGAGCACTCACAGAAAATATGAGCAAGGCCACAACTGAAATTAGACAAATCCGATCTAATTTTTTTCAATACCTGATGAAAACAATGGAATCAGAAGAACCAACAACAATATCTTAAAATTTATGTTGTGCTTACTGCTCAATAAGATGAAATGGTGATGGTCAAACAAAATACCGCAACTCAATAAACAAGCAGAATGTAAACCAGAAACATATGATGACAACTCAACATCAAATCTATACCAAAACCAAACATACACCAAACTTTGAGACTCATTTGGTAGGTAAATTAAGCCTTAAGCCCAAAGCTTCTTAGGCCAATTTGGACCAAGTCATATATTTGTCCAATAGACCGCTCAAAGCTATACAACTTTCATGATCTGACAAAAAATAGCACAGAAAAATACAATGTAAACAAACAAGTAGTAATTGATTTCTGACAATCAAAGTAAAAAGGATGTAATAAAACAATATCACACAGTCTGCTAAACAATATCACATAGTCTTCTAAACAATATCACACTGGATACTTTAGCAGCAAATACGTGATATTTATGAGATGTCAAACAATTTTGAACCTAAATCGGCGAAATGTATACTACTACTAGCTAACAGTAAAGAGTAAATATGTAAAACAGATGTAAATCAATCTGACACAAATTTAAAAAGATTTGAAACAAGATACTACACATGTAAATTAGGTTTACATGACAACAAAACTCGAACAAAGTGAAATAATTTAAAATCGCAATCAAATAACAAGACTATGAATCAATCTCATCAAAATTATAAATCAAGAACATAAAAATCATAACAACAGGTGAGTTGAACATAGATCAGAAAAATTACTAAATATATAACAAATTCGTAACTTGTTCGAATTAAATTAACCTAGATATATGAGAAAGAAGACCAATAAATCTTATGAAATCCTCACAAATTAAACCTAATTTAGGAAAAAGAGATACAAAGCATTGAAATCATGATGAGTAGCTACAAAATCATAACAAACGCAGTAAGATGAGAAGTAATTGCAAATATATGTAGCGAAACAACAATCACATGAAAATAAAACTGAAATTAAAAACTAAAGATAAAGTAGATGTACCTGACAGCGCGATTTCGATTGAAAGAGTATGATCGTTGATAAGAAATAGAAGAATGACAAATGATTGAGCTGAGATTGAATTCGAAACAAAAAAATCACGAAAACAGGAAAATTAGGGGTTGCGTAGAAGAAGCTAGAAGGTAGAGAGAGAAAGGCTTTGGGTGAGAATGAATCAATTAGGTTTGTTTCGATGGAATAAGGAGTATATATGTGCGCGCGCAAAATTACCATATTACCCTTACTTATCCGCACTAAATCATGGACGTTGGATCTCTTAGATCTGACAGCTAGTATTAATCCTCAATCCTCAAATATATGAGTCATACTCACATGATCCCATTCCTATATATATATATATATATATATATGTATATATATATATATATGTATATATATATATATATGTATATATATATATATATGTATATATATATATATATGTATATATATATATATACATATATATATATATACATAGGCAAGTTCAAATGAGTCCACCTAAAATGGTGAGTCCGCTAAGTCCTAATCCTAGCCATTGATCTTCTAACATTGATGGCTGAGATTTTAAAATTTTAAGATGAAACTTTAGTGTTTTAAAAGCGAAACTATAATTTACAAGTGTAACATTAGTAGTTTATGATTGTAACTTTAATATTTAAGGTCATGTTTTAAATAAAAATAAAAATTAAGTTATAAAATGTTATTTTAAATATATAAATTTTAATTTTTTAGTGTAGCTTTAATGTTTTACGATTGAAACTTTAATGCTAAAAATTGCAAATTTAATTTTTTTAGGTCATTTTTAATATAAAAATTTGAATTTATGTAATAATGTAATTGTGACTAATATTTATTTAATTTCACGATTTTTAATGCAACTTTCATGTTTTACAATTGAAACTTTAATGGTAAAAATTGCAACTTTAATTTTTGTAAGCCATTTCTAATATAAAAATTTGAGATAATGTAATTGTGACTAAAATTGATTTAATTTTACAAATTTATGAATGCAACTTTAATATTTTACCAGTGAAATTTTTATGGTAAAAATAGCAACTTTAAACTTTTTAGGCTATTTCTAATGTAAAAATTTGAATTTATGTAATAAAGTAATTTTAACAGTTTATGTAACTTAAATCCTATTTTATGAAACTTTATTCTTTTACGAGTGTAACTTTAACCCTCCACGATTTAACTTTATACTAATATGGTGATTTTTAATATATTTATTTGAATTTGCGTAATTTTAGTCAT